>NC_140588.1:870485028-873061144 GCF_964204655.1 Triturus cristatus
AGTATTGCTCCACTCCCTTGTGACTGTTGTTCCAGCCGCTGTATTTTACTCTCAATTTCCACCACCTCAGCTCTGTATTGCTTGCTTTTATAGGATTGGAAAGAAATTATTTTCCCCCTCAGAAAAGCCTTATAAGTGACCCAGACAACCCCTAATGGTGTGCAATCTATATTGGCCACAAAAAACACCTGGGGTTCCAAACCAAGGGGATTATTCTCAAGATCGTGTGATAACCATTAGCTTAACGCAACTCTTCACATCGCAGTCTATCGCGGTAAAATAACTCTGTGTTAACGTGGTATTCTCAAGCCGGCGGCACCATGCACTAGTCCCATGACAATGACGTGCTAAAATCAATGCGACTCTGCAAAAATGCGAAACACCAATGCGAAAAAAGTTGCGATGCCCCAAATCGCGATTCCAAAATCAGCGACAACCAGCGACCGGCCTGCAATTCCCACGCGTCATGCGGGAAAATGCACTATAAAAGCAAAAATAAAAACAAAACCAAATCAAACTGCGTAGCACCATGGATGCACGCGGATCACAAGCCCCACGGATGACCAGCCAGGTGATCCAGCGGGTTACCAACCTCAGGTACTCAACCACCATATACTCACCTGGGCCCATAAACACACATTCATATAGGCTAGTAAATACTGCTGGGGGTCAATTTTTATTAATGCTTTTTATGAGATTAGTTACCTGTCAGGTTTTAACCAATATTTCACTAATCAAAAAGTTCTTTCCTCTGGTCAATGGACATATTAGTTGGAACTAGTTGATGGTGAAATGAAATAGAATTTATATTTCTTATAATTTTGAAATAACCACAGACTCGGGAGCAGTTTTAAATGTTTATCAAGTTACTTCATGTGAGCCAAAACAAGAATACAGTACGAACTCTGTTTCTCCAAGGAGGAAAGGTCAATTATTTCTTTACTATGGGCCATATGTAGGTAGCTAAATACCGGCCGGTAACGGCCGAAAATTGGTAATTTTCCCGTTACCAACCGGTATTTAGCCCTTTCTAATGTAGGAGGCAGGTTTTAAGGATTTGGTAATTTACCGATTCCTTATTTTAAGGAATCGGTAAAATACCGAATCCTCATTTTAAGGAATCGGTATAATACCGAATCCTTAAAAGCTATGTAGGAGGCACTCAAGTGAGTGCATTTTTGCATTCAGGATTCGTTATTTACCACCAACTACAAGTTGGTGGTAAATACCGAATTCCTTTAAGGAAGCAATAATTTGCTTTTCTCAAGGTGCCATGTGGCAAACAT
The DNA here is from genome assembly GCF_964204655.1 of Triturus cristatus. Classification (NCBI taxonomy): domain Eukaryota; kingdom Metazoa; phylum Chordata; class Amphibia; order Caudata; family Salamandridae; genus Triturus; species Triturus cristatus. The sequence goes on from NC_140588.1 coordinate 870,486,315, forward strand.
ACATGCCCTTAGGGCATGTATGTGCGCCACATGTGCACACATGCACGATTCAGGGGTGCAACAGGGTGTCAATGTGACACCCTGCCACCCTTGAATATGCTCTCCCTATTACCGAGTTGGTATTTACGGAATCGGTAATAGTGAATGGCTTCCGATTCATTCCTATGGGCCTCCAGGCCCATAGGAATGAATGGGAAGTTGATTCCTTATTACCGAATCGGTATTACCGATTCGGTAATAACGAATATTACCAATTCGGTATTTTTTACCGAATTATTAGCTACATATGAAATACCGATTCCTAAATACCGAATCGGTAAAATTCAGTATTTAGGAATCGGTATTTCATAATTACATACATCGGGCCCCAAGTCACCTATATTAGATTGACATTTCACAATGACAGTACTTCAGAAAGGCGAGGATAGAGAAAGCAGTACAATGACATACTACACAAAGATATATTTACCTAGGATGGCGCAAGAACCAACCACTTGGCCAAGGAGCTGGAAGGGTCCCCTGGGAAAGATCAGGTGACAAAGACTTCAGGACAGGTTTCAGGACAGGATTCAGGATAGGATAGATGACCTCTTCTAGATCCGACGCCTGCATCGCACCCCTCTCTGACACTATCTTTCTCCTCGATTCTTCCCCGATCTTATTGTAATTATTTGCCTTATTTCCCTCCTCGATTCTTCCGCAATGTTCTTCTAATTAATTTTATCTTAAATTCTAAGTCTGCAAATCGATTCTTCTTCAGCATTCGTTCAGCTCTCGGACAGCTTCCTGGTCTCTCAGTATCTCAGCATCACTTTGTGATGTCTGACTAGCTAAACTACCTCAATTATACCTTTCATTGCTTATATACCACCCATTAATGTTTCAACTTTATGAAATTCCTAATTCTGATTGGACAGGCAAGGGGGGATGATAATCAGACCATTATAAGTTTTAATAAATGTCTTTGGTTCTTTGTTCAATGTTCCCGCCCCTTAATTCTTATTCCCAAGCTTTATTTCCCACCATATTCACATCTTTATCAGACAAATGTATACATTTGATGTTCGTTTCCAATCAGTTTTCAGGATGTCCATCAGGTTCCCAGGCCATGTAGCAATGATGGCCTTGTACGGGTTTCAAGTACTACATCATGGCTTCTCAGCTTGTTATTACTGCGCCTGCGTGAGGAGTCACGTGCTGCACAAACTTTAGCATTGCTCGGAGGCCCAAATACAAACTAGTTGAGAGGTCAAAAGAAAACATATTAAATTCAAAATAAAATGATTTCACTGTATACCACCTATCTCTACTCTAACCCCATTTACTTACAATAGCTCTCCCCGCATTAGCATTTAGAATAGCATGTTTTAGTTTCAGCAAAGCAGATGCCTAGCATGTGAGTTTGCAAGCCGCCATTTTGAAAGCGTTTGCGCAGGTGCAGGAAATTCCCTCCAAGCAAAGACTCGTCATACTGCGTAGATGCAGTTGATGCATGCCCATTACAGTTTCCCGCGTTAGGAGGCATTTTAAGTTTCACTCGGGTTTCTTGCTAGTAAAACACATAAGCAAGCGTCATTCTACATAAAATATGGAATGTAGTGTATATTAGTTTACACAAACTTCAATTGATATAATGTTGTGAATTAAATGAGAGTATTTCTTCCGAGCAAGTCTCTTTTATAGGAGTCCTTGCTCCATCACAGGAACCCTGTGTTTGGAAAAGGACAAGTAGAAGAGGAAGAGGAAGATGGGGTTCAGTCTGCAGGAAGACCGGATCATCATCACGGAGGTGATAGAACACTACCAACAACTGTTCGTCACTTCCACTGCATCATTGGCAACACAAACGGAAAAAATGACAGTCCATCGTCACCAACGTGAATGCAGTCGGAGTATCGAGGAGGTCAATGGAGGAGGTCAAGAGGCGCTGGCATGAAGTGCACAGCCAAACCAAGGAGAAACTCGCTTCCATCAGGAAGGCAGCAAAGGTGACTGGAGGTGGGAGTCCCGTGCCACAGGAGCAACTGGATGAGCTGGAGGAAATGGTGGCCACAGTCATCAGTGTGGAGATGGTGGCAGGAGTTGGGGGTCTGGACACAGCTCGGTATGACCTGACCTAACAGCAACAGGGTGAGTAACGACCAGGGACTCGGGGGACGGAGGGAGATGTGCACAATGGCACACATGCACAATCATGTGCAGCACACTGCACACCCACAATGAGTGTGAAACATGTCCCTGATGCCCTTGGCACACTGCAGCCCACATAGAAATACCAAGTAGGCCCCCATCTACAATGTGCACAAATGGGCCCCCCTCCATATCAACAATGCCACAACCCACCCATGCACATGTGCTGAATCCAGAAAAGCAGTGGCTCTGTGAGCCACACTGACAATGCAAGTGACACTGCATGACAGATAGCCTGGCTGCAGTCACAATACATGACATGGTGCATAAGATGACATTGAGGTGGCTGAGTGTGGACCGCATCCATAAATGAGCAGGTCACACTCTGACACAACTACGTGCACCTACAACCCATGACATTAAAAAACATCTGCAGAAAAACAATGCACAAGAGTGCAGAATTTAAGGGATAGGGGGCCGCCAAATCAGAGCTGCAGGGGTGACTCGCCAACAATGCAGCACACACACATAACAATCACAGTACATCAACATTGACGACAATGTTGTACAAAGTGCAACCCTTACACCACAGGACAGAGGACACAACTGGTGCCACTCGTGCGTAGAAACTGTCCAATCACATCTGGCATTGCATGACAATGTGAGATGATAATGTACACATCCTTCATGTAGTTGAAATGTCCACTGTCACCCATCAAATAGCCAGCTTCACCAAAATAGCCACAATGTACATTGTTATGCAGTCTGAATGTAAACATCTACAATGCATCAACATACATGGAACACAATGTTAACCTGCATCTCCCCTTTACATTGCAGAGAGACAATCAACACCTCCTGCAGAGCAGACCACACATCTCTACAGTGATGATGAAGAGGACACCCTGCACATTTGCCCAGACACCCTCCAACGGCTCATGGACAGCCTCCGCACCCCACCCCCAGGAGCAGAAAGCACACACCACCACGGCTGGCTCACAGGACCCCCACGATGAGCACATGGAATTCCAACGCTGTGTGTTAGGGTGCCAGGAGAAGATGGCTGATCAGCTGCGGTGGGATTTGACCTCATGGCAGCCAAACTCGATGCCATACGTGGGTGTCTGAGTCCCATCAGGGACCACTTACAGTCCCTAACGGACACCCACTGTCCGCACCATGCTCACCAACAATCCTTGGCTGACCTCGCTGGGGCCATTACTCGGATACAAGAACTGTCTAGTCAGACAGGCTCCAGCGATGACAGCACAGTGTTGGCACAGATGCGGAGGACAATGGAGACCAAGGAGCGGATGCAGGCTGGAAGTATGGCTGCTACGGCTGAACACCAGCGAGATGTAGCTGGGATCTTCCATGCCTTGCAGTTCCTCATCTTGCCATTGCTGCCACTGAGCCTGTCACATATAACTGCTGCAGGAACATCGACACACACATCTCCACCCCTGACGTGTCATTGGCACACAGAGATGCAACCCTATCACCTTTGCACCCTGATGTGTTAGTGGCCCACAGTGATGCAGCCATAACACCACCACACACACCTGACACACCAGACACAGAAGACGTCTCAGAGGAGTAAGATGTGTAGGGTAATGACTGTGTGAGAAAGGAGGTAGTAGCATCCATACCACCACATGGCCTGTCCCTGCCTGGTTCAGCCCTATGCATCATGTCTTGGAACAACACCTCCCACTGTCCCCCAAAACACTCTGTGACATTCACCTGGATCCCGACATGGCCTGCCATATCTGCTCTGGTACCAATGACACATCAATCCGGCTCTGGACTGAACTCTTCCTCTTCAGATTAACTTTGCCTACCCCCAAGGACTTTTGTTGGCCCACCACTAGGCAACCATGCAATGTGGGTTTGAACTGGCCATGTAGCGCTCCAGCTCCAACACTCCCCAGAATGTGAATAAAACATTCCAAATCACACAGATGTGTTATGTTTATGTTCACTCACGTATACAAGTATGGATGAATGTAGGGACATTGATTGCACAAAAAGGTACACCCTGGTAAATGTCATCAATGCGCATGTTTGACCCTGATCCACATGGCCAATTAGATGACTGTGAAGGTGTGAACTAGCTGTGGCCTCATTGCACATGAATAACAATCTCCCAACCCCCCAATGAAGCCCCACGTCCATGTATTAATTAGGGCTATGTGTAGAAATGTCAAAATCGGTAGCACGCCTGAAGTGGTGTCCCCCATCGCATGTGGCTACAGAACATTACTTCGCATGACATACTCACACACATCAGTGTAGACACAGCCTTGATGGATCACATTGATCCACATGGGAAGAAGTTGGACACCATACTCACATTGCTGAAGGCACGTAAGAGCACAGGTCTACCAGCAACTATCCCAAACACAATGTCTGGCTCACAGAGGTGGAGCCGCCAATAGGGATTCACCACCAATGTACATGTGGCAGTCTGTCCCTCCCTGTGTATGGACAATGCTCATTGAGGCACACAATTTTTCATACTAATCAACACTCATCACAGTTGTACACTGGTGAAGTTGCGTAGACTTTATTATCATGTGTGTGTCAGTACGGGCAAGGAATGGGCCACAACATGAAAACAAATACTTAAGACACTTACAGGCAGCATGGGAACGTGTCGAGGTACAAGAAATGGGGAGGCAAAAATGAACACATATCATTACGGATGGCAACGGTCTCAGCCCACCTTGCCTTGCTGGTCAAGTCATGTGATGTTTGGCGTCTGCTCACTGCACCGTGTCAGGGGACACGACTCACAGCCCATGGGATCTGCATGGAGCTGTACCACCGGACTGCGCCGACAGTGTGCTATGCTGACAGTGAGCAGGTGAAAGGGACCAACAAGGTCACATGTCGTGCTACATTGCCATGTGTGTAGTCTCTCTCAAGCAGTATGTCAGATTTAGGAACGTTGCCAAACGACGCTGTGCAGCTCCGACGATGGGGCTGCATCACCTTGCACAGGTTTGTAACAACACGCGTAGGTGCACACACATACATTCTGAGTACGGGCGAATGCAGACATGTCCACTGTTGTTCTGGGATATGTGACCACTCATCCACGATGCAACACGGTGTTGGGTCCTGTGCTCTGGGTGTCAATCAGTTGTGGCTGTAGAAAGGTAGTTACTCATCCCTGAATGCAAGCGCAGCTTCATAGGCAATCAGTTCCAGAAATACGTTGTTCTCGAGTTCAAGGAACACGCGGGAGAGCCAATCCATTAACTGGTCCAGACAGATGGGCTCCATCCATGCAGTTTCTCCAATCCACTACACAGCCCAATAGGGGAGCGCCTCGATGTGGTCACTGCACACGATGACTTGTGCAATCTCCCATCCACTACTGCCAGCACATACACCACAGATCAAGGCATCCCATGCACGGGTATCCCAGTTGCACTCCTGTTCGTGGGCCAACAGGGGACGCACACACAAGTCATAATCCAGTTCAGCTACTGTTGTGTTGGATAGGCAGACATCCATGGGCCACTCGAATGTGCACATACGACAGTGGAACAGGGGTTGGGCGCATGTGATGTATGCAACCTGGAAACTCAGACGGTAACTGATTCGCAAAATTGCCAGTGGCAGTGATCCCAACAGATGCAGCATTCATGCATGGTACAGTTCCACGTGACAGGGGTTGTGCATGTGCCCAGGATTGCCTGTCATTGCGTTTGTTGGTCTCGTACCACCGGCACTCCTCAGACCGGCGGCAGTTCTGTTGATGATATGCCACAGCTTGGAGCAATGAGTCATATGTGTGTTCAACATTTGGACATATGGGTCGTTTTTTACCAATGTGTCAGGGGCATCCCATGCAGGTGTAGCTCGAGCAGGGGCAAGTGTGTGTGGGGTGTGGACACGTTGGTCTTTCATTAGCGCAGTTTGTGGTGTGGGAGTCGTAAGAGTCTGGTATGGTATCTCACTCAGGGGGTGCCGGGCGCATTCAAGACCAAGGTTGGAGGTTCAGATGTCCTTCCGCCTTGTGCATTGAGACAAAGGAGCTTACATGCCTAATTTTAGTCTGACTACTGCTTGTATTTCTGAAATGTGATGTGGCCTTCGCGCTGAAATTGATGACAGGCCTTAGATTTGGGGTGCACCAATTGCGAAACACACGCAACAGTTGGCATGTATGAGCAGAGGGCCCGATTGGCCTTGTGCTCCTTGTTCAGTCTCTCTCTCTTTCTCTCTCTCTCTCTCTCTGTCTCTCTCTCTCTCTCTCTCTCTCTTTCTCCCTCTCTCTGTCCTTTCATAAGTGCCTGACACACCTTCTTATCTTGGATATTGTCTTACAGACTGTCACTTACAGATTGTCCAGGGATGACCCGCCATGAATCTTCCAAAAAGTTGTTTGGAGACAAATTTGATTGTGATATTTTGTTTGGACTTTCAATGGTGGATGATTGATTCTGCTTTTTCTGTACTCACATGACTGTTAGCTGTTGTGATTCTGCGGCATCAGGCAAATTATTTTGTTCATGATTTTGTGATGTTGATGTGCAATCTTTTTGTCAGGAGAGGTGGGGGGTTCCCGGGGTAGGGCCCCGGGGGGGGGGGTGGTCCGAGGGGGTGGCAGTGGGTGTTGTGGCCCTCTTGGGAGTCCGAGCTGCTTGATAGTTGGCTCCATTGCATCTGTTGTTCTTCAGGTGGGGCTGTGGGCTGGGCTCCCTTTTCTGGTGCAGGTTGTAGTCCGACTTTGCACCAGGTCAGAGCAGGTGTTAGTTTCCTGCTGCTAACGTGCCTTATCGCCTGTTTTGTGATTTCATCGCAGATCTGGCTGGCCGTTGAGAATGTTGTGACGTGGTGTTGTCGTGGCTTTTTGCTCGGGAACGCCTACTCTGCATCTCATTAGTGATATTTGCCGGGGTCATCTGTGGTGATGTTTTTTGCGGCTGCTATCGCAGGTAAACTGGGGCGATGAATTTATCGCGACATTGGCTGAGAAAAAGTGCCAATAACTCAGCGATAGATCCTTGAGAATATGCCCCCAAGTTTCTCAACTACGGCGTAGTCTAATAATACAGAACGATCCATTGCCCATTTCCTCTGTACTGTGTTCTTTGAGAGAGCCAACACTAAAGTAATAGCCGAGTGGTCAGACAAGTGCGATCCTACGTGACTGACTTTGTGAACCTGATCTTTTAGATTTTGGTTAATCAAGAAGAAATCAATTCTTGATTGATGACCATATTTTTTATTGTTATATGTGAAGATCTTGATTAAAGCCTTTCCTCTCTCCAAATGCCGCACCATCCTAGTTGCTTAATAGAGGTTTTTATCAAGGACCGCATCTTGTTGTTGATTACAGCTCTACTTTTAGAACAGCGATCCGTCAAGCACAACATTGAAATCCCCAGCTGGAATAATTGGATCAGGGAAGTTTAGGAGCTCTGACAACAAATTAGTAAATGGGACAGGGTCATCTACGTGATGGCCATAGTATCTGACCACGGTGTAAAACTGATGGTAACATCTCAATTTGATATTAACCCATCTACCGGCCTTGTTCTCTCTACTATCCTCTATTGTAATTTGAGGGTTATTTTTTACTAATATCGCCACCCCTCTTTTGGTCAGCTGTTGGTCAGAGAATACAGCTTTTTGTAACCACCTTCTAGATTTAAAAGTCTCTCTCATTTCCTCACTAGTCAAATGTGTTTCTTGGAGAATTATGATCTGGGTAGATGCATCTCTCAAATATTGCAAAATCCTCTCTCTCCTATGCCTGTTTACATTCCATGATAGAAACTCAATATGTACGTTCTGACTGGCACTCATCTCTTACTCCATAAAGTAACTGTCATAAGAGAACCGGAGCCCCGATTTAGTCGAAGGGGGCACATTATTTTCATTTTTGACCCACTGCTCCCCACCCAGTGCACCTAACCATACCTGTGGACCCTCCACCCCCCACCCTGGAGAACCCTCCTTTTCCTCCTTCACGGCCTAAGCCTAAGAAGGCCCCCCAGAGACACAAGACAACAACAAAAAATCACTAATTGAACTCACAGACAGAAGTGGGATAAAATAAACAGTGTACACAACTTGAAGAGAAAAAGTAAAAATAAAAAAGAGGGGAAAAAATGACAGGGAGGAGATTAGTAGATACCATCACCATCACCATCAACTCTTGCTAACTTGTCCCTGTTTCAGATAAGGATTTTCGAAAATCCTCAGCTTCCTCCACTCGATTACATCTCTGCATCTTATTATTGTGCATTAAGGGCAGACAGGAAGGGAATCTCAAATGCGTTGTGGCGCCCAGTTTTTTCAAGGGTTCGATTGTTTACTCAGCTTCAATTGTTTGTTAGCCATCACCTGATATACGTCAGATCTTATCTCAAAGTTAATGCTGTCTACTGCTAGTATCTTCTTTTTTAGGGCCTTTGTGAGAATTTCTTCCTTGATTTTGTGGGTGTGGAAATAGACCAGAATCTTCCTTGGGTTCGTTTTGATTGGGGCTAACCTAAATGGGTCTCTATGGACCCTCTGGATATCATTAACAAGATCTTGGTCTGTACAACTGATCTGGGTTCCCAATTTAAACAGTCTTGCCACAAACGCCTTCACATCGTCCCCCTCTGCCCTCACTCGAACTTTCAGCAAACGGAGGTTATTCCTTTTTTGGTTGTTCTCCAAAGTCTCCAATTTTTCTTTAATCATCACTTTGTTCACCCTTAAAAGCAGAATCTCTTTCTTATTAGCTTTCGATTGAAGTGTTAAATCTCTAACTGAAGTTTCCAATAGTGAAGTCCTGGCTGCGAGATCGTCTAACGTCCTTGCCAGCTTGTCACAAGCTGGCGTGATCTCCAATTGATTCATTTCTGAAGTTTCAAATCTGCTCCTAACTTCGGATGCTAATAGCTGGATTAAGTCTGAGAGAGATTTGGGCTGTGATTGGGACTTGGGATACAATTACTAAGCTAGACCCCCCTGATCCAACTGTGTGGGTGAATCACCATATGTTATTCGTTTAATCTGGGGGCTTTCTGCCTGGGGGGCCAGGGGATCCATGTTTCTAGTAAACCCTGAATTCCTCTCCTTCTCCAGCCTCAAAGTACTTGAAACAGCTGCTTCCGGAGATTCAGGGGGACTTGCCAGTACCTGAAACCTATTCAGACTTATAGTAACCTTTTGTTCTGGCAAATACGACCCATTCATTGGAGGAGCTTTAACCGGCTTTTTTAATATTAGAGCTTTTGGCACCACTTTAAAAAAGGTCCTTAATAAGGGCTTAATCTGCAGATTTAGTATTTGTATATTCACTTTTCTCCCCCTAAATGTCCTCCTTTGGGGCTAGCCCAGTCTTCAGTAGTTATACAGCCCAGTTTGGTGCATCTCTTTAAATGGGTCAATGGCAACTGTGTCTATAGGCATCTTATATTGTGTATCTCCAGAGGAACCTCTCGCTGCTAGGCTTCCAAGTTGATATCTGCCCTGAGAGACAATGCTATCTGGTACCTCCTTCCCATTATCTAGTGCCTGGGTGGCCACTGAGTTATGTTGGGATTTCTCTTTTCAGTCCAAGAAACCCTTTTTTGCTCAGCTGAGAGTATCTGTTTTTTTATACAAGTGTTGCTTCTTTTACTTTTTTTCTTACAAGCGTCCGCCCTACAGCACCTCCCTCTTTACTAGAGCTCTGAACTGTACTCTCCAGGGTCCCTGAGATCTCAATGGTTTCCCGATGCTCCACAGTGGCAGAGGTGCCCCCTGGTCATGTGCTGGCTCTGCCATAATTCTCCCGGATGGAACGCTGGGTGACCGCCCTCTGTCCCCTGCCAAACTCGCGGGCTGCTCAAGCCCAGAAGGTGTCCCACGAACATCCCCCGACACCAGTGGCCCACAAACATCCACCACCACAGGTCAAAATAGGTGAGAAAAAGGAGGGTGAGTTGTTGATTTAGGCAAGCAGTGAAATGTGCTGGCGAGTTATCATGGTATCCTTAATGAGAAGCAGGAAAAAAAGCTTGTGTCTCCGGGAGACTCCGCAACCACGTCTAGCCGGCCGCCATGTTCTCCCTCGCCAATGGCTCCCACCTCTGAAAAGGAAATATCTTGCATATTAGCTACATAGCACACTGTTCTATAGCCTACCAAGCAATCCCATAACATGTTTTAGAAAATGTACCAGTATCTGAAATCTGTTTTGAAAGCTCAAGAAATGTCAACATACCTTGCTGAATAAATACCTCAGTACCTGTGTTATGAATTTGAAACATATTTCTAACTGCCTTTGATACTGCTACATATATATCTACTTTGTGAGTATCTTAGTGATTATATAAGTGCTTCTCTTGATCCATAAGTGAGTGAAAGGGAGCCTCTATAATTCACAAACATGTACGTCACATGCATCATAGGTGCTATACTTTATATAGTACTTGGCATAACAGTGCCTAGCAGTGTTATATTACATATCTCAATCTGAACGTAACCAGAGAACATATCTCCCCATGTATGCACATACAAATCTACCTTGTCATTGTCCAACACCTTTCCTAAAGAGTATGTAACACATAGCTATCACCTTTGAGAGATTCATAATTCAAATATAGCCATAGAGCATACTTTCCACTTTCAAATATGGGTTTTTTAGTCTTCTTTTATAATGGGACAAATAAGAGTACTAGTCCCAGACTTCAAATAAAAACATTTGTTATTATATATAGGTTTAACCATTACTGTGCACTCTTATCTTCTACTACTTACAGAATAGAGTAAGGGAATGCAAGTGCAATATACACCTCCATGCAAACACATTCTAAACTAACTTGACAGACACCTAGTCTGTACCTGAGACAAACTATATCTTAGTTACCTATTAATAAATATATAATAACACTTACAATTTCAATAATATATCCTCCTTTCTTTTTTAAATACTTATATATATTTAAACATCTTTTATCACAACATGACATCATCATCTAGCTTATTAATTAATTGTTTTGCTTACAAAGACATTTTATTAACCTACCAGAGAAAGAATATTGATTTTGTAGGTAAAATCGCTTTTTTCTCTTATTAAATAGATGCACTATTTCCAGTGCTTAATTTGAGCCGGGGATTTCCGGTGCTCAGCACCTGCACTTAATTGGTGTCCGGTGCTCGGCACCGGCACCAAATTGTCAACACCATACTTAGAACAGCCTACCACATGGTGGCGCTGCTCATCTAATTTAGCAATGAGCAGAACAACGTAGTTTAGGACTACGATATACATTAAAATTGCTCATACCTGCCTCCCCGGCCATTCCTTTAGCTTTGGGGACCTGGAATATTCTGAACTGTCACATTTACATGCAAGAGAGATGGTTAGTAGTTGTTTTGGCAGCGATGACGAGGGGGATGGGTGGTGCAAGCTGCAGTGGCCTCCTGGTCAGAGCCCTGGCACCTAATGTTTTACAAATTAAGCACTGACTATTTCAGGGTTTGTAAAAACTTAACACAAGAATGTCATACCACTCTCATACAAAGCAACCATAAAGGGCAACTTTCTGAACTTCGTATTGCCTGATACTGCAAAAGTGAGTGATTAAAAACATTCCTCTCATATTTCATTGTTGTAACTGCATTTCTGAATGGTTACTATCTGTTAACACTTTCACTCCTTTTTAGATGTAGCCCAAAATTCATGGCTTTGTGTCAATAATCATGACGTAAACGCGATCATTGCAATGAATTCACGGGTTAAAAAACGTGAGACCGAAAACCTACTTTCCTTTATAGTTTTATATTTTTAACACAATACTGCACTTGATAAAAAATCCTTACTAGGTAATCATACTTACCTTCTAAAACAATTACCCTAAACGCCTCCAATTTGAAAAAAATAATACCTGTCTCTTTAACACTATTCCCCCAATACACACTCTGCAGATTTTCCATAGAAACCCACTAGAACCAGTAGGTAACAAGCTCACAGCACATTCCAGAAGGACCACACTAGTTACTAAATGAACTACAGCAGGTGTGGTTTAGTGCATATACAACTCTCTATTACATGTTTTTCTATTTACCAGACACAATCAAACATCTATTAACTAATCAGTTCTAAATGCTACCTACCTTTCTTCACCTGCATATTACCTCCACCCAATCAAATTAGTAGTTTTTTTCAAACCACCAGCACACATGCATGTTTAGTGTCTTTCATAGTACAGACTGTGATATTCAGCTGCAGATCTGTCGTGTGTGCTACTCCTCCTTCCTACAAAATGCTTAGAGTATGGATTGCAGGCCACAGCTTTGTTTATTGGGCAGTTGAGGCAGCAAGAAAGAGAAATATTATCAGGGTCTGGGGTTTGGCTATTGTGAATAATACTTAGATTGGACAGAGGGCATTAAAGTGTCATCAATTACTACCTTTGGTTAAAACCATTGTGGATTCACTAGCCCCTGACCTCATGATTGTGCACTGTGGTGACAATGACCTAGGAACATTAACTGGAGTAGGACTGGAAATCCTAATGAAAGATACCTTTGTTGAACTGATGATGCTTTTACCTCTCACTGTCTTTTTTTTTTTTTAGTCCTCATACATGCCACCAAGAACACTCTAGATGGGATTCCTCCCTATCCTCCAAAAGGCAAATTCGATGCGACCCTTCATAATGCCTGTGGGGGAAGAAGAAGAGTCGTCTCAGAGATAAGACTATACCCTTGTCCGACTCCCGTTCGCCACATCCAGAAAGCCATTGGTTACTGGGGAGAACCGGGCCAACAGTCCTCTGGCATAATCATAGGACCCATTTTACCCCTCTCTCCAGGCCACCAGCGCCGCCCATGTCTTGCAAATACTAGACTCATCACAAGCGTTGTCTGATTGGCTAATAGAAATGATTTGTTTTAAGCAGTCTGGAAACGAGGGGGGGATTTCTGATTTCCAAGCTCTACAAATTTCCCTTCTTGCAATAATTCTTACATAAAACACAAATCTCACTGCTGGATCATTAACATGATAGTTAGACATGAGACCAAAGAAGATTAGACTCGGATTGACCTCAATCTGCTGAAGTAGCACAACCTCAAGAAAACCATGTACCTCCCTCCAAAAGAGCTCAATTCCGGGGCAGTCCAAGAAAATATGCAGGTCATCAGAAGCCGGGAGCTTACATCTGGGACAATGATACACCCTTCCGGTTACCTTTGACAGTTTCCCAGGAGTCCAATAGACCCTATATGCTGTGTAGAGATGATTCCTCCTCAGTGAAGCTGGTTTCACCACTGCCTGCAACACAGTAAAAGAATCGCACCAAAGCTTCCATGTTTGCTCCGCATCCCCTACGAGGTTACTGCCCCAGAGTTTACCCACCTCAAGGCTCCCCCGATCCCCAGCATCTATAAGGGCCGAGTACCAAAAAGACACTTCTCGTTTCCATATTCCTGTTCTGGAAACTGAATCGAGCAACAGATTATCTTCACCATTCCCCCACGACTGCGTTGCCCACCAGGCAGACAACTGGACAAACTTAAATCTGGACAGTGTCCCATACGTTAACCTTGAGATCGACTCCCAACTGATCAATTGTGAGTCCTGCCACAAATCTCCCCAGAATCTAATACCAGCTAGTCTGAGTGGTTGGCAGAGTTGGTCCTGAAAGCATTCTAGGGTGCCGGGAGAGCCCCAAATTGGAGCATATAAAGAATAATACGGGATTGTTAGAGCTCTTCTGAAAAACATCCAGTTATTTAAAGCAGCTTGCAGAGTCTTAATTCTAACCTTCTTGTAAAACTTGGGATCCCCAAATTTATAAAGTAAAAACTCCTGACCCTGCGGGATATCATGTAACATGGACTGAAATAATATGCCAAGAGAAGAGGAATCCGTTTTATTAGCCAGAATTCTAAAATTCCTAAAATGGAAGGCATGGCAGTAAGACAACAGGTCGGGTAGGGCTAGTCCCCCCAACTTCAGCCCTCTCCTAAGCTTTTTCCAAGCGATTCTCGGGGTTTTTGTGGTCCAGATAAAGGACCCAATTTTACCCTGAAGTATAGCAATATCCTTGGTATTAAAAGATAGAGGGATTGAATTGAACAGGAAAGTTAGCTTGGGCAGTATTATCATTTTAATAAGATTGACCCGCCCGTAAATGTTCACGGGAAGATTAGCCCAGCGTGCCAACAAACATCCCACCTCCTTAGATACTTTCTTCCAACTAATTTTAGATATATCTACCAACTTCTGGGCCAGGTATATGCCGAGGTATCTCATATGACTTTGGGCCCCCTGAATTTCAGTTGGACAGTTCCACCCCATTATCTCGTTTTTTTCTTTATTAATTTTATAGCCCGAGACTTTGTCAAATTCATTGGCCAGTTCAAACAGCCTAGGTATGGCAACTGTGGGATTAGAAGTATACCTAAGGAGGTCGTCGGCATACAAAGCAAACTTGAGCTCCAACTCCCCTATTTTAAATGACCTAATAAGGCGATCAGCTCTAAGGGCACAGATAAAGGGTTCAATATAAAGATCAAACAGGAGCGGTGACAAATGGCACCCCTGCCTAGTGCCTAGTGTAATACTAAACCAATCTGTACGGGTACCATTGACTAGAACTTTTGCTCGGGGTTCAGAATAAAGGGATTTAACGGCCCCAATAAAATTTAGGGGCAAACCGAATTTTTGCAACACCTCCCAAAGGTAAAACCAGTTCACCTGATCAAACGCTTTGGCGGCATCTATTGCAACCAAAGCGAGCGGCAGCCTTTTATCTATTGCAATATCTATTGCCCCTATGGCTTGAAAAGTGAGCTCATTGAGCTGTCTCCCTGGTATGAACCCTCTCTGATCAGGATGAACGATGCTCTTAATAACTTTTGCCAGCCTTGCCGCTAATACCCCGGCAAAGATCTTATGGTCCGAATTTAACAGAGAGATTGGTCTATAAGCATCAATATTCTGAGGGTCTTTATTCTGTTTAAGAATCAAAGACACGGTGGCTTCGGACCATGACTGGGGGGAACCTTCACACTTCAAATATATTTTATTGAACAGAGACCTTAGGACTGGCAACACCTGATCTACTATCCCAAGGTATATTCTATTGGAAGTCCTTCAGGACCCGCAGCCTTACCCCTGCTCATTCTTTTAAGTTGTTCCCTAATTTCGCCCTCCGTGATAGTAGAACGCAGGAACTGCCTATCTGTTTCCGACAACTGTGGGAGACCCCTGGAATCTAACCATCTCCCAACCTCCTCTGGCCTAGAGTCAATATCTTCTTCATATAAACTGAGCAAGAATGATCTTGCCTCTTTCCTAATCCTATCGTCATCGTATATCAAAGTTCCTGACCCTCTTTGCAACAAACTCTTTATATGATTTCTGCCCCTGTCCACCCTTGCCTTCATGCCAAAAGGGAGCTGCATTTTTCACCATAGGCGAAATGTTGTAATTTGCTCACATCCCATCTATCTTTAAGAATCTTATCAATATTGGACTGAAAATCAGCTTGAAGGAACGCCAATTCCCTTTCAAGTGATGGCATAAGATTCCGGGCGGCCAAGGCAGCCTGTTGTAACTCGGCTTCCTTCTCCTTGATTTAATTAAGTCTGTCTGCCTCAGCCTCTTTCTCAACTTTTCTTTTCTTGATCATAACAGAGCTTAGTAACCCCCTCAAATAAGCTTTAAGAGTTTCCCATACTATCTGGTCGCTAGCGGTGCCCATATTGAGCCTGAGAAATTCCCCTATTTTTTCCGCCAGCTCAGGCCACACCCCCTCCTCTGATAGGAGTGTCCTATCGAGAGTCCATCTCCTCTGTTGCTCTTTGCACTTAGGATTAAATACCAGCTCGACAGCTGAATGATCGGATAGAATCGCTGGAATATACGTCAAAGCTTCACACTCCGAAAACAGACTTTGATCGACCAGAAAGTAATCTATTCTTGAATAGTGTTTATATTTCTTGCTATAGAAGGAAAATTCCCTTACACTAGCATTTATTACCCTCCACATGTCGATCAAATTCAACTCCTTAGTAATATTTTTGAGCACTGAGAGAGTTCTAGAAGGAGTATTGTATTTAGCTTTTGAGGTACGATCTAACTGTGGATCAAATACCAAATTAAAGTCGCCTCCAATTATAATTGGAGCAGACAAATTCAACAAACTAGCCTCTAGTTTTAGGAGGAGCCCCGGGTTATCTTCATTGGGCCCGTAGTAGGTGGTACAAACTATTGGGGAGCTACAAATTGTTATAGTGGCCGCCAGCCATCTCCCTGACTGGTCTGTATCCCATTTTCCAACTTTTATCCCAGCATTGCATCTTATAATTAGTGCTACACCTCTAGTGCAACCCCTCTGTTTAGAACATAGGACATCCTGAACCCAGCCGAGCTTGCTAAATCCCTGTTGGCATTCAAAGGCTTCCAAATTGGTTTCCTGTAACAGTAGAATGTGGGCCTCACTATTCTTTATAAATTCACAGACCCGAGCCATCTTCCTACTGTTCCTCAAGCCATTAACATTCCAGGTTAGGAATTTAATTTTATTTAACCTATTCATGTTTAAACCAATATACTCCCCACCTGAGACCGACGTAGTCTACTTTAGTTAGTACGAGGACAAGTTTTTACAATTTCCTACCCCTTCTTCCCCACCCCACCCTCCCCCACCCTGTGCACACCCCCTTCGCCCACCCTTGAGCAACCCCCCTCTCATCCCTTGGCGGCAAGAGAAACCGCCTTTGGAGCCCCCCCATGGAGCGGGAAGGGCATCACCTTCCTTAAAAATGAAAATACCAACAAATGTGGCCCCCATTCAAAAAGAAAGACAAAAGAAAAAGGGGCAAAGGAGTCGTCTCACACTGTCTTGGTGTACTCTAACATATACCAAAGACAGAAACGGGAGTGGTCTAATCAATTCTGTCAACGGACTAACAAAGCCAGGAAACATGTTAATAAAACAGTTTCTGCTTTCTTCAGAGACCTTGACACGGGCTCTATCTACAACAACAACCTGCGTTTTACCATGCATAGAATCTATGAAAGTGATGGAGTTAACTTTCTGGACGAAGGGAACAGGGTGTTTCTAAGCAACCTGAAACTCTGCATACAGTCTTATCTGTAGCTGTCTCGTACACACTCTCAATACAGACTGCAGAACTTGTGAGAACCACCCAAGAGCTCACACATTTTTCCTTTTCTTGTTAAATATATATTTTTTCGAATTTTTGAAATTTGTGACGACATCACGATGATCACGATCATGTCGCAAAATTGCAAAACAAAAGCGCACATTCACTGTCAACCACTACATTATTCACTGTCAACTACTACCACTATTATTCTACACACATTATTAACTACATAACTGCTTAAAAAAACAGTTTGAAAACATATTTTTCTAGGAAGTTAAAAAAAAACTGTGCATGAACCCTACTTTTCGTCTTTGTGATGAAGCTGTTAGTCGCGATGACTTTGGTAACTGCGACGATTGCGCCTTTTTTAAGTGGTATAACACACAAATATGCACACATTTTGCAGTATTTTACACACTAGCGGTTTATTACTGCACTGTTTAAAGTCATATATTTAGAGGGAATTTGTATAAAAACAATCTTGTAAACTGATTTTCCGCTTTTGCGATGACGCCTGGTGCCCCGATGATATCAGTATCCACAATCGCCGCGAGTACGTTGCGAAATGAAAAAACAAAAGCAGACATTGAATAGCCACTGCCACATACCAAACTTACAACTCCAAAATAGATTATAACCAACACACTAAACACATTACTATTTAAATGAGTCTATATTAACATATATAGCTTCATTAATATCCCTATAACACAATGTATAACTCTTTCTGTGGAATCTGGATCATGGATCCCAAGATGGCCGCCCGGTGAGGAGCTCCGGCCAGGAGCTCCCGGTCTCTGTTTGCCCCGCCGGACCTTTAACCACTTAATAACCCCGATTAAGGTTCTTCCTCCTGTACCCGGACAGCGGGCACGGAGAAGACTAAGCCGATGCCCAGTGGAGCCGTTTGGATTGGCTATTGGGGAGTCTGGACCGGGTTTCCCCCGAGGCGTCTCCTACCCAGCCGAACATCGGGGCATGGATTTTCGCACCGCTGATGCCTCTTGTTCTGACTCTTCCGCCGCACTCAGAGCTTACCGTCCTCCTGTTGACTATCCAGCTTCGGCGCAGCTCTGGCTCCTCCAGATGGCTCCGGATGGTGTTGGACTGCTCAAAGGCGTGATCTCCCCTCTTCATGGGACTGCAAGATGTCTTGGCTGATGCCCAGTGGAGCCGCCTGGTTCGGCTATCGGGGAGTCCGGCCTGGGTTCTCCCACGACCGTCTCCTACCCAGCTGGACGTTGGAGAAAGACATTCCTTGTCCCGCTGCCGCTGCTGTTCTCTCCTTCTGCCTACTGCCTCGGACCAACTCGCTGCTGTTGAAAGTGGGGCCAGCCTTGGTGCATCTTTGCCACCATCGGCTGCCTGCCAGTCCTCACTGCCGCCTCACTGCCTCCCTTTTTGGGCTATCTACCTGGAAATGCTCTGCCTCGTCACCGACACCGGAGACCCGAGTGAACTTTTCCCAGGTATGGGGTCACGGGAGTCAAGCCCTGCTGATTGTCTTCAACGTTGCCCCAGTGGACCTGAGCCTACACGCCTCCCCTCCCTTCCTCCCTGACTTTGTCTTTAGTCTACGTAACCCCCTTGACTTCTTTTTTTTTGCACTTTAATTCACGCTCCCTGGGTCACTTTCATGGACTTCATTACTTTTTTATCTTTTGCCCTGCCCGCCATTTTGTTGCTGTTCCCTGCCATTTTCTCCAGACACAGACCCGCCATCTTGTCGAACCTTCGTCCTTTACCCTTTTCCCTCGTTCCCCCCTTGACGATCCTCAAACGTTTCTCCCTCTTTCTGATTTGCCTTTTCTCCATCTCCTCGTGTCCCCCATCCTCTCTCATTACACTACTTTTGTCCCCCTCTACATTCTATCCCCCCTTTTTTGACTTTCCCACCTTCCCTGTTAATTTCCGTGCAACTGTCTTTTACGTTACTGTTCTTTGACTGTACTCTTGGTGTTTCCATATGTTATCATTATGTAACTTATTTAAACTTGTAACTTGCAAACTTGCTGTGGTGTAACCTAATGTAAAGCGCTTTGATACCTACGTGTCTAGCCAGCGCTATATAAAACTCATTAAATAAATACATAAATAAATCTGTCACTGCATGAATCACTATCTCAGTAACTTTCCTATTCACTGTATAAGTTTTTGGCTAGATCTGTGACAGGGTGCATCAGTATATGAGTAGTTCTGTAACTAACTGCTTGACCATCTCAGTAGATCTATGACTGGGTGCATGAGTGTCTCAATGGGTCTGTGATTGGTTGCATGAGTCTCTCAGTCAATCTGTGACTGGGTGCATGAGTGCCTTAGTGCATTTGTAATGGAGTGTATAACTGTCTGACTGGATTTGTGACAGCATACATGAGTATCTAAGTTGATTTATGACTGGCTGCTAGTGCCTGTCTAGGCTTGTGAATGAGTATCGGAGTATCTGAGCAGGTCTCTCAATGGGTGTGTCCATGTCTAGGTGGATCTCTGAGTGTTTGCATCAGTGTCTGAGTAGCCTTTCACTGAGTTCATCAGTGTCTCACTGTGTGTCTCAGCGAGTCTGTCAATATTTTACTTTTTTCTCTCACTGTATGCATCATTCTTTCAGTGCATTTCTGAGTTGCTACATAATGGGTGTGTCTAACGGGGTATGTGAGTGGATGCATAAGTCTCTCAATGGGACTGTGAGTGTCTAAGTGGGTCTGCCATTGGCTATATGAGTCTTCTCTGAGTGCATGTGTCAGTGGGTGCATGACTATCTGAGTGCATATGTGAGTTGGTGCATCAGACTCTAACAAGACATATTAGTAAGCAGAATGACACTTTGAATAAGTCTGTCAGTCGGTGCATAAGTCTCTCAATGAGTATGTCACTGGCTGCATAAGTTTATAACTTAATATGTCAGTGGATACATGACTATCTCATTTAGTATACAGCTGGGTGCATATGTCTCTCAATGGGTCTGTAAATGTGTGCATAACTCTCTGACCGAGGTCTGAAAGTGGATGAATGAGTCTCCATGTGAGTATGCAAGAGTGTGCAT
The DNA here is from genome assembly GCF_964204655.1 of Triturus cristatus. NCBI lineage: Eukaryota > Metazoa > Chordata > Amphibia > Caudata > Salamandridae > Triturus > Triturus cristatus. The sequence goes on from NC_140588.1 coordinate 870,506,608, forward strand.
GAGTTTCTGAGTGAGTCTGTGAGTGAGTGCAGGAGTCTCATTGTAGGTCTATGAATGGATGTGAGTTTCTTACTGGGTCTATGAATAGGCACTTGGGTCTCTGAGTGTGCCTGTGAATTGGTGCAAGAGTGCTTCAATAGATCTGTTAGTGTGTGCTTGAGTGTCTGATTAGGTCTCAGTGTGTCAGTGAGTGGTTGTGTGAGTTTCTGAGCAGGTCTGTGAGTGGGTGCATGCATCTCTGAGCGGGTGCATACGTCCCTCAGTGGGTCTGTGAGTGGATGCCTGAGTGTTTGAGTGGGCCTGTGTGTGGATACATGAGTATCTGAGTGGGCCTGTGAGTGGGTGCATGAGTGCCCAGGTGGGTCTGTGAGTTGGTATAAGAGTCTCTAAGTAGGTATGAAACTGTGTGCATGAGTCTATGAGTAGATCTCTAAGTAGGTGCGTGAGTCTCCAAGTGGGTCTGTAGATGGGCGAATGACTCTCAGAGTGAGTCAGTAAGTGGGGAATGAGTACCTGAATGGGTATGTGAGTGGATGCATGAGTATCTGAGTGGGTATGTGACTGGAGGTAGAAGTGAGCTGAACCGGATATGGACCGCACCGAACGCAGGTCCTCCTTGAGATGAAAAGCAGCCCGCTGAAAAAGAAAAGAGAGGCTGCCATCTTGAAGTGGAGACTGGTCATATACTGTTCAACAGGGAAAAGCAAAGAAAATGTGTGTTGTCCAGTGCCAAAGACATGGTTACAATCTACTACATGCAATACATAGTGCAGTGGGATTCATGGCTGTGAGTCTGGTCGTGCCCCCCTATATTACCTAGATGTTAGGAGAAGAGGATTCACAATAAAAAAATGTAAAACTGTAATATACAACTGTACAAGTAATATAAGGATGCACAAATCCATATATGCAATGATGCCAAAGCAACCTTCCAAATTCTTTACAAAGTGTTTGCACATACTGCAACCAAACAGTTTCCATCGGATCACTCTAATCTGTAAAAGAATAACAACTGCTTATTTGCACCATAGTAGGTATTCTTATTCAACAAGTATCCACATTTCATCCAGATCATTGATTCCTCATCTAGATGTCCCATATCTCTTAATCATTTTTGCTTCAGTTCCTTTAAGAATAGTAGCTGTAGAACTGCAGCCCTCTAGTCTTAGTTCCACATGGAGTCTTGACCAACGTATCTCATCTTCAGTGTGGTTCAGTTCCCTATAGTGGTTGAGCAAAGGGGCACTAATAACCCACATCTTATTCTTGACCTATGTTGAAGGAGTCTTGATTTTACCGTCTAGGTAGTCAGTTCAAAGTATGCCAGGTTGCATTAGTATTGTAATGAGAAAATCTCACTTCTTTGTGTGCTTTACCGTTCAATGTGATAGTTTTGGTATCAGCAGGGAAAATGTATCCTCTGTCCCTCCTGGTGATCTGCGACATGGCCCTGGGGCTGCTCATGACCCCTCCGACCTGTGAGCCGCCCCAGGGTGAGGCGGAGCTCGGGGTGAGATCCTCTTCCCTTGTTTACCTATGCTTTCCTGTGATTGCGAACATGGCCACTCTGGCCCAGCCACAAGCATAAAGGCACACATCATCCTGAGCTTCTGACCTGATCAGGCTAGTAGACAGAGGGTGCAACTCAGGTGTGGTCACCTTCTGACCTCAGTGAAACCACCACGTGCAGCTTCCCCTGGGGCTTGGCAGTCTGACCAGCTTGATCCATCATCGTGGACCTGCGCCCTGCTGGGGCTGCCTGGACTGGGTCTGCCCCTTGGTCAGTCTCCATCAACCCTGGCAGACACCTCATCTCATCTGATCATTGCGTTTGCAGTGGCCTCATAGAGCCGTCGTGACCTTGGACGCTGTGTCGGATCTCTCCCCTCACCTACGCCATTGCCCTTCGTCTGCATCAAAACCGGAGGCGAAAAAGGCAAAAACGCCAACCAAAGCTCTCATTTGAGGGCAAAGGACACACACGACAAACTGACCAGGAATTGCCACAAGGTGAACACTCTGATTCCTCTAATGGGGCCTTGGGACATGACAAGGACCTCAAAGAAATCCTTGTGGAAGTTAAATCTAGCCTGCGAGCAATTGATGCCAAATTGGATCTCATGGCCAGTCGCCTAGAATGCATGAAGGAGCAGGTTGAGAAACATGAAGATCGACTGGAGCACCTCAAAACCAGAGTCTCAGATGTGGGCGATGCACATGTCATGCATGACAAGTGACCATCTTCTACGTATGGATCAAGTCCTTAAACTCATCAAAGCAAAAAACTGAGATTTGGAAGCACGATCGTAGTACAATAACTTTCGCATTACCGGGGTGCCGGAATCCAAAGCCATAGACAAAATAAAGGACTATGTCGAATTTATGCTGTGAGAGCTCTTCCGGGAGGCCTTATCTTCAGCCTTCATTGTGGAATGAGCCCATCGCTCCTTTTTACCGCAACTGCCGCCAGGCGCCCTTACCCGCCCTATAGTCGCAAGGCTCCTAAATTACAAAGATTGGAATAGAGTCCTTTTCCATGCCGGGAGCACCGTGAAGTGCAATAGCAAGGCAATGCTTTCTCCTCTTATCCTGACTTCACTCTCATGGTGCAGGCTGCCTGAGGAGAGAGTTCTTGCCAGCCAAGAGACTCCAGCACAAAGCAGACATCAACTGTGCTCTCCTTTACCCTGCTAAATTGCGCATCACACACAACGGAAAATCTCACTACTTTACTGACCCAAAGGCTGATCCTAAACTTGCCAAACGCATTGCCGCTGGAACTAAATCCCCCCAAGTGTCCCCGTGGCACCCATATGGAGCGTGTCTTGATGAAAACCGACTGATCCAATGAGGTTTGTGGTTTACCACTGAAGTAAACTCATTCCTCCTCCACAAGGAGTGGAGCCTTGGTCCTCCTGATAACCAAATGTACCACTTGGCCTCACAGCCCTCATTAGCTGCCATGATACTTGACTTCACTGACTTGAAACTAGAGCCCTTGGTCATTGCACCGGGAGCCTTGTGCCCCTTTGGTCACCCACCCAGTTCTTGATTGGCAAGCTCCCCTGGCTCACCACTGCCCTCAGGGATGAGTCCCGTGCTCACTGGGTTACTTTGGGTAGGGTTTTGGGGTGGTGGGTGGTTTAATTGCTGTCAGACACGTTTGGGGGCTGAAGTGGTGGGAGTGGGATGTTTCTTATGTGTTATTGCTTGTTGTTTTTCTTTTCCTTAGCAGGTCCTCTGTACAGGTCCTCTGTACATCACTCACTATTATCCTGGCCCCGTCAGCTGGTAACTCGCTGCACACTAATCTTATCTCCTCCTCACCAACATCCATGGCAGGACTCCCTTTTTTGCCTCCTACCCATGATACTAGCCCGGGCCTACACACCCCAGAAGCTAATATGACAGCCACTAGGTGCCTGACCTGGAATGTCTGAGGGCTAAATGATCAGCAAAAAGCGAAATTAGTACATGCCTACCTTACCAGACACCACATTGACATCTGTTTCCTTCAGGAACCTTACCTCACACCACCGAAAACCTCCTGCCTAAGAGCAGGCTGGTGTGCAGAGATGTATGTCTCGCTCATTTCCAACTAAGCACGTGGGCCTTCCTCTGCATCTGACTGAAGCCATATGCAACATGGGGGATGCTATGTTCTTTTAGCTCGTATGCCACATTGACACCCCGTAATACTGGCCCAATTTATGGTCCCAACACTGACTGCCCAGCGTTTTTTGCAGATGTACTGTGACAAATAGCAACTATAGGGACAGGTGCTGTGATATGGGGAATGACTTTGATACTGGACCTGACCGTAGACTGCTCAGGCGCCTCCCTTTGACCACACCCCAGTGTGGCCGGACAGCTACACAATTTATTTAGTGACAATTGTCTTGTGGATGTCAGGAGTTGAATGCATGACAGCAGCAGGAACGGCACTTGCATCCTGTCGGCGCATGGTGCGTGGTCCCGCATACATTACTGGTTGACCACCTAAGATATTCTCACACAGACATGGCCATGTCACACCTATCCTGTACACTAACAGACCACACTCCTGTAATTCTGGAACTCTCTCGGCAGCAAGCCACTTTGAGGATGTTCACATGGCGACTGCCTTTTGGGGCCCTTCGAGACTCTGCCTTTGGAACTGAGATCCGTACCACCATCATTAAATATATATATATATTTTTTAAACTTTCTTTATTGATTTTCAATAAAACAGTACATCAGTAATACTCATGGAGAAGCTGCAGGCACATTACTTGACAAGTTAAAGTTACAGTACTAATCATCTGTTGATATATGACAGTATGGAATATTAAGACGCATTATGTTCCCCATTCACAATCTTATAAGCAGTTTATATTACAGGAGGGTATCACACAGGACAGCATGAATACATTCAATAATAGGCATCCAGTTCATGCCCCTTAAGTAGGGCTGTGAAATAGCTCCACTCTGTCAGTGGTCCGCAGGTTCTAAGAATATCATGGTAGGGCAGTGTTTTAGCAAGGGCATTGAACAGGGGGGGATGGAGTTGAAACGAAATCGGATACCTAATTACAGCGGTGTGTGGGGATATTACATCGGGGATGTCCTAGGTTGCAGTCATCCCTGGATCGACGCCTTGGGCATCGCGCGGGTGCCTTAGAAGATAGCTTGTCAGGGGTCCCCATATGTCCCTGGCCCGGGAAGCCCCAGGTAACAGCTCTGCATAAGTAGATAGTTGCTCCTGACAGAATACTAAGTCATTAATCCAGTCCTTAAACTTAGGTGCCCTCCCCCTGCCCCACCGACAAGCTACTCGCCTTTTGGCCATCAGTAATGTGAAAGCAATGTATCTGCGGTGTGTGGCCGGTAGCGGCTTGATTAAGCCCATCAAGGCTATCAACGGTGTACGTTCAATATGTGTTGCTGTCATTAAGTCTATGGCTTCGAAGATTTGGTTCCTATAGGCATGTACTCCAGGGCATTCCCAAGCCAGGTGAAGAAAGTCAGCACCTGGGGCACCTGTCGCATCTGTCAGAGTCTCTTAACTTATACCTATGCATTTTAACTGGGGTGTAATATAGCCGATGGAGGAACTTGTAATGTGTTATGCGTAATCTACTGCTGGCCGAGATTTGCTCAGTCTGTGAACAACAGTATTCCCATTGCTCATCTGGCAACACAAAGCCTAGTTCCAAGTCCCAGCGTGTGCGCATTAAGGTAGCCGGTGAAACCTTCTGCGTGTGTACTGTGTGATAGATCATGGAGACGAGGTGTCGTGCTTTAGTAGTTTTCAGGATCAGCTGTAGCCGAGTGAGGGCTGGGGGTTCAGCCGGAAACTCCGGGGTAATCGAGCGAATACCCTGTCGAAGTCGGATGTATAGGAAGATGTCTAGTAGATTCTGCCGGAGTCCCTGAAATATGTGCTCGGATGTGCGGAATTGACCATTATGGTAGAGATCCCCCCAGGTTTTAATGTGAGTCTTTTCCTTGAATTTGTGAAATGCTGTCTCTTTGAGGAGAGGCATGTTGGGGTGATACGTGAGTGGAAGTAGCGAGGAGTAAAGCAGGGGACTGTGCAGCATATGCACAATGCGACGCCATGCTGCAGCTGTACATGTGACAGTGGTTGGGGTGGTTTCCCTGGGACCAGGATTCTTGTACAATACACGATCAATAGGTATGGGATCCACTAGCCAGTGTTCTGCCGCCACTTGTGGCATATATCGCGGTTGGTGTACCCAATAGTAGGCGTAATGGGCCTGTGCACTTATGTAATACAGTTCGAAGTCGGGAATATCAAACCACCCTTGCAAATGTGGCCTGGTGAGACTACTCCATCGGAGTCGCAGTTGCTTGCCTCCCCATATTAACCGTATCAATTTGGAGCGAAGTGCTTTAAAAAAATAGCTCCCTGGATGGAACGGAATGTTTAAAAGAATGTATAGTAATTGGGGAAGTATCACCATCTTAATTAGGGATGCCCGTCCCACCATTGAGAGGAGGAGAGTAATCTATCTGGTAACATAGTCTCTGATGCCATTTAAGGCAGTGCCATAATTAAGGCGCAGTAGTTCCCCTCTATCCCTAGTAATGCGAATGCCTAAATAATGAAAATCTTCATCACGCCACTCTAGTGGGTAATCCAGTGGGAAACGAGCTGTAGACACAGTTAAGGGAAAAACTCAAGATTTCCCCCAATTTATCTGAATTCCGGAGAGTTTCCCAAAAACAATAAACTCTTTGAGAATCGGGTTAAATTTTGTTGTGGGTCATGGACATATAAAGTAATATCATCAGCGTATAGTGATATAAGGATCTGACGCATGTTACAACGGAGGACCTTATCATTATGATTTTGCCTCAGTTTGGCCGCTAAGGGTTTGACCGCTATCCCAAAAATTAAGGGGGATAAGGGACACCCCTGTTGTGTGCCCCTAGTGATCGAAAAGGCCTGAGAGATGCACCCATTTATAAGGACCTTAGCAGTTGGTAGGTGGTGTAATAGCCGGATCCGGGACAAAAAAGGGAGGGAATCCCATACGCTGCATCACTCCAAAGATAAAGTCTCACTCAACTGAATCAAATGCCTCAGTGGCATCTAAAAAAATCGCTGCTAATGGTAACTCAGGGGAAACATTGTTGAGAACTGTGAATAGAGTTCTTAGATTATGTGAGGTGGCCCTCCCGGGTACAAAGCCCGATTGGTCGGGGAGGACCAGTTTCTCCATTAGGAGACTAAGACAGTTTTCTATAAGCTTAGCCAGTATTTTAGCGTCGCAATTAAGAAGAGACAGTGGTCTGTAGGAGTCGCACTGAAGGGGCGATTTCCCGGGCTTAAGAAAGGAGGTGATAAGTGCCTTCCTCATGGAAGGGGGGAGTTTACCAGATTCCAGTGAATCCTCATATACCTCACGCAGTATAGGGGCCATTTGGTCGGTATACATTTTGTAGAATTCTATAGGTATGCCATCCATACCAGCAGCTTTCCCAGACTGCATGTGCATGATGGCCTCTTCACTTCATCTAATTAAAAAGGGGCGCATAATAACTCCCTTTGTGCGTCTCCTAGCCACCCCAACGCCACGTCTCCCAGGTAGCTCTCAAGATCTAGCTCGTCTTTCCTGTTCGTGGTGTAAAGCTGAGCATAATGATTCGTGAAGGCGTTTAGTATATTCGCAGTGTCACGGTAAATTATTTCATCCGGCCCAGCTAGTTCCAGTACATAATTGGAAAATCGAGGTTTCCGAATGTTATCCGCTAATGCTTTACCCGGCCGCTCTCCCTCCCTGTATCGGCGGGCGACCCAATATTTGCCTCTGAATCGAGACTCACGTTTCGCTGTATCCATGTAGTCTGTAAGTGTCTCTCGGAGTTTATGCTGAGTGTTAATATCAGGGCCAGAGGCCAGTTGCGCCTCCAATATCTTAAGTTCTGCTTCTAACTTACGCAATGTATTAGTGATGTCTCTAAGTACCCCCGAGCCTTTTAATATGCAGATTCCTCTAAGTGTAACCTTGAAAGCTTCCCAAATGATCTCCACACTGTCCACCGAATCCTTATTTCACTGAAAAAAGTCTTGGATTTCCGCCCCCAGTACTACCTGGAAGACTGCATCTAGTAGGATAGGGGCACGTAATCTCCAGCTGTTTCGGGGGGGCCATAATCTGAAGATGATAACGTGAGTTTAACTGCTGCATGGTCGGAATAGGTTCTGGCCAATTGCTGCACCTTGAGTATAGCCGGGCCTAAACCTCGTGATAAAAACCAATAATCTAAACGTGCCCAATAGGCTGCATGTGCGGTGTAATGTGTGCCTTCCATCTTATGGGGGTGTATATGCCTCCAAGCATCAATAAGGTGGTGAGTTATGAAAGTGTCTTGAATAACTGCGCATGCTTTAGTGTAGTGGTGGGGGGCCGGGTGGGACCTGTCTATGGCTGGATTGCATGTGATGTTAAAATCACCTCCCCAAATTAGATGAGTGGAAGCTATTTCTGAAATCTTGTTCCAGAGCGATGTGTAAAAGTCTGGGGTATCGATATTTGGGCCGTAGCAACATGCTAAAGTGACCGAATCAGATCCCAGCCTCCCCCAGGCAAGACAATACTGTCTCCGAGGGTCCCAGGATGCACCTGCTAATCTAAAAGGGGTGTGCTTTTTTATGAGTATGGCAGTCCCCCTGGCATAAGATGAGTAGGAGAAAAATATTCTATGTTCAGCCCATCTGTGTGCAAAGTGATTGACCTGCTGGGGAGGAAAATGCGTTTCCTGTAACATGGCTATGTGAACCTGGTGCCTGTCTAAATACGCCAATATTTGATGTTTTTTCCGCGAGTCTCTGAGCCCTCTGATATTCCATGTAATAATGTGTAGTTGCTCTGAGGTGTTGTCAGTCATGGGGCCATTCGTTTTTCGATAGAGGGTCCTGTGCCCTTAGGATGGATTCTAGAGAAAGATTATGATCATAGAACTTTTCCATACAGTGTGCCATGTCTGCAGTAATTACCAACAAGAGTAACCCCTTTTCCCTCTCCCCCGCCCACTGGAGCATCCCAAACATGCCAGCATCATCGTTCCCACCCCCCACCCAAACTCCTCAAAAACTTAAGGACATGCTGCTTAATGTCGCAGCAGAGTTCAATAAGGGGTAGGCCCGTGAGGGGGAAACCCCTAGGTGTATGCACGCAATCCCTCGCCTTAGTATGCCGAGATGTTAATCCAGTCTTTCTCGGTATGGGCTTAGGGTGCTCGGCAATGAAAGTCCTCACATATGTTAGTGAACAAAAGATCAAAGTCATAACTGAGACCAGAACGATTAAGGAAGATTCAACAATGCACTTATCTGTACTGTAGTGTTACTGTATTCTTGCGCAATGAGGTGCAGATCAGATCATGTGCTGTGATGTTCACAGTATCATCAGTCCTGCAGTCCTGCTTCATCTGCGTGGTGTCAGCTCATCGCTGTTCAGACCTCTGCGTTGGAGATGGGTGTTGCAACTCTGTGGCTTGTCCATTGCCGAGTACGTTGTTTCGTCCGAGACGCTTCAGGAATTCGTCCACCTATTGAGGCTTGGTGAAGAAAAATTGCTTCCCTTGATGTGTGACCCGTAGGCATGCTGGATACAGGAGCGCGTAGTCTATTTGTGCTTGTTTCAGCTTCTGTTTAGCAGGCATAAATTTCCGTCTCTCCTCCTGCACCATAGTTGTGAAGTCAGGATGCACAGAGAATGTGACTCCGTCATGATTCAGCTGCTTCTTCTCCCGGGCTACTTTCAATGCAATATCACAATCTCTATAATTCAGGATGCGCGGGGCAATACCTCGTGGTGGCCGCGGAGCTAAAGAGCGATGCACTCTTTCGACAATGAATTGCTTGGAAAAGGCCTCTGCCCCAATAGTTGCTATTAGCATTTTTTCAACGTAGTCTTCCATCTTCCCAGTGTTGCCGCTCTCTGGAATTCCTATTACCCGTATGTTATTGCGCCTACTGCGCGCCTCCAAGTCCTCATTATTGGCAGCTATGACTTTTAGGAGCTTCTCCATTTGTGTTACGGTCGACTGGGAGTGCGCAGTTGCATCCTCTGCATCCGAGATGTGGCGCTCGGCTTCGGTGAGGCGCCCCTCATGTTTGTCCATCTTATGGACTATAGCATCCATGTGCATTGTCATCGCATCCATCTTGTCTGCTATTGTAGCTAAACCTTGTCTGACCTCTTTAAGGATGGTTCTCATATCCTCCTCAACTAGGTTGGGAGCATCCGAGACGGAGCTGCACATTGGCTCTTCTCCTGTAGCGCCCTGACCGTCTTGTTGAGGTTTGGAGCTTTTTTCATTCTTAAAGGTCAGCTGCGGTTGTCGCTTATCTGGTTTCCCCATGAATGATCTGGGTGTCGCCGTTGCACCGTGGTAGTAGCTTCGATATGGGGCTTAATAAGGTAGCAGAGGTGGTTCACTCACTTCTCTTCCGAAATCGCAGGACAGTCTGGGGGGGCACGTCCTGTGCGTTGTCCGCCCGATTCCCCCAGATCCGTGCCTCTCCCTCAGGTAGTGGTGTGACTTGTGGGTAGGGTGCAGTCCAGAAGATTATGAAGTTTATATAGTAGTAGGAGCAGAGAGTAGTGACTGCTGTCCCTCCCAACTTACACCCCGGTTAGCAATTCAGTGATGAGACCTCACGCACCCGGGGGGATTGCTAGAGGGGTATCTGTAATATTTCAGGGCATTAGTCAGCGTCCACCCCTGCCCGCAGCCCACTTTGGTAGTATAAGGGAAAGGAATTATGATTGCTTCTTTCCCACTAAATGACGATGCAACCTCAGTATCTTGGGTCCAGTATCTGCATGTGCACGGCTCTCCTGTCCTTGAAGATAGTTCTTTGCAGACGATAGGTCTCCAGCCAATGCTCTCCTGATGTTTAGTTATCATTCAGAGGCTCCGAGCGTGAGATAAAGCGCACGATGTGAGTAATCCAGTGCGCCCCCTCAGTGCCCACGTCGATGGGCTGATAATCGTCACACCCGACCGGGCGAATATCGCAGTAGGGTGCCCAGTCGAGGAGTATGCCGGCAATTTGCTCCTCTGTACATGCGGCAGCGCCTCCCGTCACTGCCCTGAAATGGCGGCACATGCTTTACTGTGTTGCCGTGCGTGTGTGGCTCCGGTGATTACTGGCGGTTGGTGGGTTCCAGAGAATGGCCCACCGGGGACACCGGGATAGATAAGAAGGCAACGGTATGTAGGTTATATTTCTTGACTTAAGAGATGTTAGTAGCAGCGCCGCAACGACCTCACCTCGGATTTCAGGTTATCGTCACTAGGTGCCAACTGTAGTTAGGGGCCCACTCACCATGTGGGCGCCCCGCACTAGCGTAGTGTCTCACCCCGCTCCAAGGTACCAGGTTGGCTAGTTGCTGCTGCGGGCAGAATTTGCCGCGATCGCGACTGCGGCTCCTTTTGCTCCACATGGTCGCGGTTCTCAGCAAGGGCAGCAGACGTCTTGGTCTTCGTATGGCATAAGCTTTAGTTGATGTAAGATATGTCAGGCAGGATAAATTAACAAATTAACTAGCCCTGCTGCAGGAGCCTCACATCAGTGCGGCCATCTTGCTCGTGCGCCACCTAGTGCCCTCCCACCATCATTAAATATTTCACCACATACCATGGTGCAGTCTACTCCCTATCGGTTTATAGGAAGTGTTCAAGGCTGTGATCCGAGACGCTTGAATTGTGAAGTAAGCAGGGAGTTCTCAAGGAAATCAGAGCTTGCCTTGCAGTACTGCACAATGAGCTCCGAGTGCTCTAACTAGAATACTATAAACCAAGACTCCCACTGTTATGGCAATCCTTTTATGAAAAACTCACTGAATATAATGAGGTGGCAGTGCGAGAGTTCAATTACTCCCATGAGGCAAGGGCACACCACTATAGCAATGGTGAGCTTCACAGCAGAACACTTGCTAACATGCTCTGTATGCAGCAGGCCTCAAACTATGTAGTGGAACTACTTGATGACCAACTGGCACAACAAACTACCCCCACCACATTGCAACACACAACAATCTCTTTTTACTCTTAACTCTATTAGGCTGTGTTGGAACTGAGTCGGGAGGAGCTCCTGACTTACCTGGATACTATACAGTTGATCTGACTTGACTGGGCTCATCACCTATTTTTAGATTTTCCATTCATAGAAGATGGATTGCTGCAGGTCATACTGAGCCTCCCCAGTGATAAGGTGCCAGGCCTTGATGGACTCACGACTTTCTTTTGCTAGCTACGTTTGAAACCTCTCTGAAATCGGGTGAATTGCCCCCATTGCTCTCATCGTCACAATACTCACATCTGACAAGCCAACAAACTGGTGTTATTCCTATAGGCCAATATCGATGATAAACGTAAACAAAGTAATCTCTAAAGTCATATATAACCACCTCCTCGCTCTTTTGCCTGAAATAGTATGTGGAAACCAATCTGGGTTTGTGCCGGGGCAATCAACAGCACACAATCTTCACATTCTGTTCGCTATTATGCACAGCGTAGAGTACAGCCTTGCTGTGCTTTCCAAGATGCTTACAAAGGCATCCGGTTCTTTGCATGGCCCTTTCTATTCTTTTTTCTTTCTAACTTGGGTTGGGATGATATCAGACCCTTTTTCGATAACACGTGGTACTCAACAGAGGTGCCCCCTCTCCCCAGTTCTTTTTGCTATTGCGATGGATCTGCTTGTGGCAGACTGAGACAGCATCACTCTCAACAGAGGCTTAAATATATGACACGCAGGAATCTCCATATACTCTGATGATGTCACGCTCTATGCTAGGGACCCCCAAGAGAATCTTGACCCAATCATAAAGGAAGTCATTAGATTTGATGGCCACTTCCGTGTCCAGATAAATCCAACTAAATCCATCTTGTTTCCTCTCACTGACTGCACGCCGCCATTCGAATCCGAGTTTCCCCCATGGTGGGCCACGGAACCAGAGCGCTATCTTGGCATCTGGGTCAGCCATGATATGAACAAACTGTGGTGTGCCAACTATGGTGTGACCATGTCCTGGCTGTTATGTCTAAGTCAAGAAAGCCAGTAGACAGGAAATAGACTGTTTAATATCCTGGCCACACCAGGCTCCTTTTATTTAATGAATAAGCCCCACCCCCAATAAACAAACAATTGTCACGTGCCATATATACAACAAGTGGTCCACCGCTACCCCTTCCGGGTTGCTGGAAATGGCGGTGACCACATCACACTCCTCCACAAACCACAAAATCAAACAAAAAAGAAAAATGAGTCCCGAGTCCACCTTATTAGGTTACATAGTTCTTTAGTCTTGTAGACCTGGCAGGACATGGCCGCAGGTGGTATCTCTCAACACCGCTTCGCTGGGAACCAGAATCAGGCACCTGAGGTTCATCAGACAGGGGCAGCAGAGCACGCTCCGAAACCACACGAGGAGGCATGGCAGATGGAGATACAACACACTGTCCAGGCACTGCATGATCCCCCCCTGGACGGTCATGGTCCAGCACCGGAACCGGAAACGGACTCCCATCCGTGGACTCATCATCAGAAACCAGAGAGCCAGTATCCGGTGGTGCCATATGATCATTCACCCGAGCATCAACAGGAGCACAGTAGGTTTTAAAAAACGACACATTCCGAGAAACGCTCACTCCATGCCTCACTGCAGTATCTTTAGTCCCATGAACAGACTGAACAATCCATGGCTCAGGCTCAAAACGCAAACTAAACTTCCCCTTTGGATGCCGATTCCTCACCATCACAGCATCACCCACATTAAAAGTACTTGATTTAGCTCCACGCCTGAAAGCCACCTTATCATTCTTTAGCTTTCGATTCTGTAGCTCATCAGCTACAAATGTATGTTTGGCAGACACCGCCTCCATCTGAGGGATGAAATCACCCATAGGCTGATTCATGCACAAGGACATCGGACCGACCTTCGTAGTTGAATGAGGGGTCATCCGATATTCCCTCAGGAACGCAAATATAGCACAGTCCAAATCTTGGCGGTCGGCAACAGCAATCCTAATAGCTTTATTAAGGGTACGCATAAAAAGCTCAGTCTCTCCATTGGCATGAGGCCATAAAGGGGTGATTCTTCGATGACAAACACCCCTAGAATATAGATAATTTGCAAAGTCATGGCTTGAAAAAGGAGGACCATTATCAGTACGTAACTCAGAAAACAAACCATGTGTTGCCATAATTTTCTCAAACAAGGGAATAGTGCGACAAGCCGTGGTAGTGTCTAATAGCTCAACCTCAGGGTATTTAGAAACATTGACAATAACCACCAGCATATGACACCCATCCGGTAAACATCCGAAATCAGCACTTGCTCGCTGCCAAGGAAATGAGGGAATGTCTTCCGTAAGAATGGGAGCCGGAGAGTCACCAACCCCAGCAGGCTGACAGAGCGGACAACGCAACACAGTGTTCTCTACCAAGGCATCCAATCCCGGAAACCACACTTTGCATCTCAATCTGGACTTGGTTTTCACAACCCCCTGGTGAGCCAAATGAGCCAAATCCACCACCCTCTACTGGAGACAAGCAGGAATCACCAGCCGTGGACCTCTCATCAAGCACCCCTCAAGGGATATCGCCTGTTCTGACCGTACATCAAAAAGAGATGCCAAGGTTGACCTACCATCCTCAGTACGACACCTGGCAGAACCCACAAGTACATTCCATTTTCCGGTACCCACTGCAGAAAGACAGAGCTGGAGATACCCATCCTGTTTCGTGGACTCCAAAATCTCCTCCAACGAAATAGGAAGAGGTCTGGATCGCTCCACCACCAGACACACATACTCCGCAGTATCCTCAGCAGCAGATTCCTCACCGGGAGAAGCAGTACGGAAATGCCGGGAAAGATAGTCAGCAGGATTCAAAGTCCAGGACGAAACACCACTGTAAAACAGTAATCCTGCAATTGCGGGATCCATTTCCGAGGGGGAGGTTTAGAAGACGAGCCCATAAACAATGGAATGAGCGGCTTATGGTCCGTATGCACAACAAATGGCTGACCATAAATGTACAAATGAAAATGACGACACCTCCATGGCGATAGCCTCCTTTTCAATATGCGAGTATCGTTGTTCAGTCGCAGTCAATGCATGACTGGCATATGCCACTGGAGCCAACTCCCCATTGATCTGCCGCTGAGAAAGCACAGCCCCCAAGCCACCGGGACTAGCAACTACGGACAGTTCAGAGTCCAGTGCAGAATTGAAATATACCAGAGTGGTATCAGCGGAGAGGGTCTGCTTAGTGGCCTGAAAAGCAGATTCCTGTTCTGGACCCCAGTTCCATGCAACGTTGGATTTAGTAAATTCCCGCAAAGGAACCGTCAATTCAGTCAAGTTATGGGTAAAACGGCCACAATAGTTCACCATCCCCATGAAACTCCGCACACCAGCTACATTAACAGGAGCAGGAGCAGTCTGAATATCACACACTTTCAAAGGGTCAAGTAACACACCATCCTGCGATAAACGGTATCCAAAAAAACAAGATGTCATTTTTCAAAAACTCACATTTTTCTTAATGCAGCGTAAGTCATGATCCAGCAGTCGCTGAAACACATTCTTAAGATGACTGAAGTGCTCATCCAATGTAGGGGCATGCACCAAATGTCATCACTGACATTGATCACACCATCCAGTCCAGAAAGAACCCCACGGATCGTGTCCTGGAAGACTTCCGCTGCACTGGAGATCCCAAAACTCAAACACTTATACCTCCGCAAACCCACATGCGTAGAAAATGTGGTGATCACACGGGAAGCAGGGTCAAGCATCAACTGATGGTAACCAGCACGAAGATCCATCTTGGAAAACCACAGTGACCCACTCACCTCCACTATGATATCGTCCACAGTAGGGGTGAGATTCCGTTCATGTTTAATCACAAGATTAGGCAACCGCATATCCACACAAATGCAGACCTCACCTGGCTGCTTAGGCTTACGAGCTACCACAATAGGGGACACCCAGGGAGTTGGACCATCCACCTGTTCAATGATGTCCGCCATCTCCAGTTTCACCAGCTCTGCTTCCACCTTCGGCCGAAGATGGAACGCCACTCTCCTGTGATGTAACTCCACTGGCTGGATGGAGTCATCAATGTGCAGCTTGATCATACCACCCTTCAAACAGCCAATTCCGTTAAACAACGGTGAGAACTGGACCAGCTAATCCTACACAGTTCATTGATGCACACTCAAAGCAAAAACGACCAACTGTTGTCCGACAACTCAACAACATCCCTTGACCCCCTTATGTGACGTATATCCGTGTCTTCGTAACATGTGAACCATGTGCCACCTCAGCAGTAAAAACACCTCCCAAAGGAAGGGGGTCAGAGGCCCCATAGGCAAAAACATTTGTAGTGGTCGAACTCAAAACAGGAGAATTTGGCAGTGTCATCATCATTGATTCGGACAACAAATTTATTGAAGCACCCGTGTCAATCAAAGCAGGCACTGGGTGACCGTCCACCATCACACAACATTTAGGAAGATCTCTTCGTACCGAACCCCCAGGCTGCAAGGCATTGAGGACATGTACAGTCCCCTCAACCTCATCATCATCCATGTCTCCTTCTGCTGGCAACTGAGCAGCTACACACACCTGTGCAGATGACACAGGAATGGGACCTCGTGCAGGGTCAGAGCGACACATCTTCGCCAAAAGGCTTCAGCCTACTCCAATTGGAGCACCTCTTCATTATGGCAGGACACGTCCCTTTATGAGGAAAAGGACCCCCACAACCATAACAGTGCCGGGGTCGGTCCATCTTCCCCCAATTCTGTAGTCTTTGTCTGTCCGGGACTCGGACCAAAACAACATTAACTGGCTCCACCTTTACCACGTGCTGGAGAGCTGCCTCCATATGGGCTGCTCGCACCTTCGAAAGTTCTTTGGACCTGCCCCGGGTCAACATGTCAGCCATAGGCATACCCGGCACCTGCAGGATTGCTTTACGTAATTTACTGGAATAGCAGCCTTGAATAAACTGGGCCCTGATCCGACCTGCAGCATCGGGCAACATACAGGTGCTGGCCAATTCACGTAGATGGGCATAGAAGATGTCCACAGACTCATCAGGCAACTGCCGAGCCTGACGCAACAAGAACCGCTCGTAATCTGGATTGGCCAGCGGCTCAAAGTGGGCGGTAAGAGCTTACTTCAAGGTACTATACACCACCAACCGCCCCAAACGATGAATGGCCGCCCCTCCCAGATGCAGCAACATCGGGCGCCGCCGTTCCTCCTCCAGGTCAATAGCATACAAATATGTCTCTAAACGGTCCACCCACTCCTTCCAGCGGGCCGCCTGAGCTGATGGAGGGCCGTCCAACAGAAAATGCTCCACCGGAGGAATGGCCGACATGATGACCCAATGGAACACAGCTCAGGGCACCCCACACAGGCACCACCCCAAGACCAAAAATATGGCCATCAGAATTCAGATGCCAAACTGAGCTAGGTCCGGGTCCCAAATATCCCCAGCACCAGGATCCAGGCACAGGGCAGGCACAAACCCCACACTGCCTGAAGAGACGTACCTCTCACCTCAGAGGACGACCCAGACCGTGGAGCACCAGCAGCGACCTCCACACGCAGCAGGACGCCACAAACTGCCAGGCATTAGAAATGAGAGCAGCCAACAGAAATGAGAGCAGCCAGGGAATCTCCTCGCTCTCACTCGTCTCACAGGGCAGTAATAGCACGCCCACCGCTGCCGCAAAACCCCCCGTCCACAGCAGCACCCTGCACGTCGTTACCAGCCGGCCACGCCCCTAGGAACAGCCGGGGCAGTCAAACAGCAACACTCGGGAAGCCCAGAGCACACAGCAAGGCTTCCAGGGGCAACGCAGGCACGAAGACACTCCCAACAACAAAGAAAGGGCGAGGATCCAGGAAACAGCTGGAAGGAACTGCAGGTATCCCACCTTCGTCAACAGAAATGTTATGTCTAAGTCAAGAAAGCCAGTAGACAGGAAATAGACTGTTCAATATCCTGGCCACACCAGGCTCCTTTTATTTAATGAATAAGCCCCACCCACAATAAACAAACAATTGCACGTGCTATATATACATCAAGTGGTCCACCGCTACCCCTTCCGGGTTGCTGGAAATGGTGGTGACCACATCACACTGGCTTTAGGAAAAAAATCCAACATGGAATAGACTTCCTCTGTCCATGAGAGGGCGATTAGCAAATGCCAAAATGGTTGTGTTACCTAAATTCCTATGCCTTTTCCTTAACATCCCCATGCTGCTCACCACCATTCCTTCGGCGCGTATGCTCAGATCTGATATTGCTGGCATGGGCTGGAAAGCAGCCAAGAATCACCTGGGAAAATACTCCCACTGCCTTTGTGACAGGGTGTGCTCAATGCGCTGGACACGTCTCTGTATGTGCTCTGCGCCCAGGCCCAATATCTTCATTTTGGGGTGCACCCCACGTGCTTCCAGCCACATGCAGCGGTGGAGGCAGACATTGCATCCTCCTGGCCATTGTCCACTGTGCTCTATGAGTTCTACAAGCCCCCACGTACAGAGATTAACCCAGTGGAGTGTGGCCGGTGGGCATGGGATGGTCTACATCACCAGGCTTGACTGCAATCCATCTATGCCCACCCGTACCTCCGACACTCAACTCAATTCTGCCTGCCCTGCATGATGAAGGTGTTAGAGTGAGAGTACACAAAAGGAAACTGTCACCGACCTCTACCCTGACCTGCACTTTCTTCTACCTTGCACATTGAATAAATCCCAGCACCCGCATATTGCTTTATCACCAGATCCGCACCACACGTCGCGTTCTGCATGACACATTTACCGAACCTCCGCCCATGCTACACGCTTTTGAGCACATGTTGACAAATACCTCCTCCCGTAGGCTAGTTACCCCCTATTATGCAAGAAGTCTCCCATCTGCACCTCAGTCGACCGTGATGCCTGGTACATGGCCATTGGTCTCCCCATCACAGATGATCAGTGGAGATATTGCTGTGAACAGACTGTGGCACTCTTGCCTAATTATAGACTGACACCTATTAATTTCAAGTTCCTCCATCAATTGTATCGTACACCTACACAATTACTGCACATGAGACTAGTGGTGGAGGTGCGCTGAGTGACGTGTCTGGAGCCCGAGGCTTCTTTTCTGCATCTCGCCTGGGAATGCCCAAAGGTGGCGTACTACTGGCAGGCAGTGCACCACACCCTGCAGAAGATCACTGGCCAACCCATACCGCAGACCCCACAGGTGTGCCCCCTGGGATACATCAGAGACATCCCTCCTGAGATCCGAAATCTTACAACTATGCTCTAGCTTCTGACTAAGTGCTAAATCACTATGCACTGGGGGAGGAGGTTTGCACCCAAAGTTGAGTCCTCATTGCAGGATGTAGTCTATTTCCAGGAGCAACTGGCCCACTATTGGGAACTAATGCTGCTTACATCTCACCCCAAAGACATTTGGGAACCACTGCTATCTTACATAGGACAGTGAGACTCCCCACCTCTATCACCTGCAGGTGTGGTCTTGCCTGCAGGCTGCTTGCTCCCCAGATCCTGCAACCACAGCAGGGGTTGGCTGCCCATGGTGAGTTGAGTGCAGTGCCTGGTTGCAGGCCATGCACAATGCGGGCGGGTACTGCCCAGGGGTTAGTGATGAGGGCCATGCACTGTGCCAACCTCTCCTGCACACAGTCAAAAGCTGAATTAGTTTGCCTTAGACGGTAAGATGGGTGAAGACTTGGGCCCAACTCCAGCTGCCCCTGACCTGAAGCCTAGAGCTGTTGGTATTGGCCACCCCACATGGGTTGGGCGCAGGACCTTGCTGCAGTCCAAGCCTTGTTGCCAGCCATTTGCACATGGCCGTGTGTTGAGCATAGGGCCATGTTGCCATCCTTGCAGCACACAGACAAATACAGCCAGGCCCTGGCACCCATCCCCACTTTGCTGGACCTTCTGCCATGTGCGGCAGTGTTGACTGCTCCGTGGGGTAGGGCAGAGGGCCTTGCCTTAAAGTCAACCCCTGCTTTGGTTTTTGGCAAACTGATCACAAATTTGTTGGTCTCCTAACCCCTGCTGGTCACCACCATCTGAGTAATGACAGGCAATCATAGTAGGATGCAATTTATAAACTATACATAATATAATTGCACAATAATATAATATAATTGCTAATATTTTTCATGAATATACATAAGAGAGGTAGGATTGTGAGCGACTATGATCCCTTTTGTAAATAGGGCGGTTTACCAAACATCATTGGATTTGCAAAACGTTAGTGCATTCATTGCAGCCCCTTTTTGCAAATCTAATAGTTTTATTTCTGAAAGTAGGATCTATAACACAGAAAAACATATGCCAAATAACTTATTTTGTTGTTTCTATTGTTTAACAAATAGAGGAGGTTCCCACAAAAACCGTTTTCATTTTTATAACGTGTTTTATTTTTTATGGAACGTTTCTATTTTTTTTATTGTGTTTTATTATTTTTTAGAATGTTTCTATTTTTGGGGGGATAAACTAAAATGAACAAGAAGAAAAACCATTAAAACTTGGGTACAAAACTTGGTTCGATGGGCAGTCACCTGGTTTTCATGAGTTGTGGCACTCTGCTCGCTCATAATGATTATTTTTGAAGACTGAATACACTACAACCCTGTGGTTGAATATATAGTTGAAGTTGAGTTAAAGGGGGGCAGGGACTTTTCTGGGACAGAATTGCCAGGTTGTACACTATGGAATGTACCACAAGAAGTAGACACCCCCTCATATTTATCTCGTCTCAGCTTTGCAGCATTCAACTACCATGTATTCCATGCACTTAAATGCTTTTGCATTCCAGCAGTATTGAACAAGTACTGCTCTTTCTAATGTCTTTGTTGAACTCTTTCTGGCACAATTTGCACGTGGCCAGTTTTGCAAACATCTTCTTTTTTCATGGTGGTTTGAAGAAGAACTCCCATGGAGTTGAATCACAAGAGGCTCCTCATATTGAGTCTTCGAGTGCTCGCTGCTCTCCTCCAGATGATGTGTTATGTCAATTTCTGAAAATAATACCCCAAAAGAAGAAAAAACTCGGAGAAACAAAAAGCTGTGAGAGTGCAAAAGATGATGATACACCAAGTGCTCAACCTTAATGAGAGTAAAGGTGTGGGAACTACGTCAAAATACCTGAATAGAGACACCAACATGTGGATGCAAAAGCTGCAAAATGTCTCAGATATTTGGGCCTGCTAGCAACTCTTTGGCTCAAAT
Organism: Triturus cristatus; assembly: GCF_964204655.1. Lineage (NCBI taxonomy): Eukaryota > Metazoa > Chordata > Amphibia > Caudata > Salamandridae > Triturus > Triturus cristatus. The sequence goes on from NC_140588.1 coordinate 870,527,419, forward strand.
TGAAATACAGTGACTCCTTGACCTCAAACGTAATTTTACCTAATACTTCTGCAAAAGTAAGTAAGGGCCTCGGGACTCTGTCATTGACTCTATGTATGCACTTAAAATGCTGTTATTTCAAAGGGACACTAAAAAACTGTAAAAATGAAAATAGCCACATGATTGGCCACTCAGGGTACAATACTCAAAAAATAAGCCCGCAGGCTTCAGGAAAAAATCCCAAAGCAATTTCCTGAATATCATTAGCACATTGATCTTTTACAGAGGAAGGCGTCTGTGAAAACAATCCAAGTCATCATGAGCTCGGGAAAAACACCACACAAGCAGCCCCCTACCACACTTTCTGCCGGCCTTTCCACATCTGAGACATCACAGGATGGCAACATCATTGTACTGCCATGAACTTCTGCGGCAGCACAACCAATTAGGCTGGAAAGAAAATGAGTGATTGTAAGATCTTTCATTTCCAGCTAGGCAAAAAAATTAATGTCCAATGTGCTATATGCACCTTCTGCAAACTGGTGTTTCATAGGGGCAAAACTGGCCAGCGATCCATAGGTACGAACTGGATATGGAAGGATATGCTGTCTATACACCCCAACCACATAACTCGTGCAAACATGGATGGAACACAACAGGGAGCAAGACAATACAGTGTCAACAGGAAGAGAGGGATGATCATAATATGCAGGCACTATCCAAGGGTTATAGCTTCTGGTGAGACAAATAAAGCATTTTTGCAAAACCAATCCGGGTTCAGCTTAAAAGCATACAAAACAATTGGAAACAAAATGGAAAAAGACACATACTGTTGGAAAACGAGGCAGTATCTGTGAGGCCTGCACAAATAACATGTCACATTTGTCCTTCACTGGGAACCAAACACCATATTGTTGCGCTTGACTCTCAGAGGGTAGCGTTGCAGAGCAGTCTAGGGCTTACTCAAGGGAGGTGGTGTGGGCTAGTAATCGCCATTACAGGTGCGCAGAAATAGCACTCAATATTTGACTGTCCGGTCTGTACTTTGCTTTATAAAAGTAAGAGTACATTTATTAGACACACACACTACTCAATACTATGCACCAATTTTCAAATATCCATAAGCTGTTGGAATTGCTTTGTGACATTGCATAACATCTCCACCCCTCTCCCGGGGGGGTGGGGCCTAGTACCACCACTCCCATGTATGCACATTATGTTGCCCCCTAATGCAGTGGGTTGACACAACGTGTAGCGAGGGCTTGCCCACTGGCAACATCCCAGTGGCGACCCAGCCCATCATTTCAATAAGCTTTAAAAATAGGAACATCTGCCCTGGGGACACATAACCCTGACTGAGCATCTTATACTGACCATACAGTATGCACCTCTACATCTTAGTGGCTAACAGTCTGGGTTGTTCTTCCCATAACGCAGTAGCAAGAATACATATTGGGGCATCACTTTAAGTGAGGTACTCATCATAGTTGATAACAGTTGTAATGCATTGCAATTAAAGCCCCTAAAACGCATCACAGTTATAATCACAGGATTAAGCATATACAGCCAGACACCCTAGCAGGAGTGTCCAACAACATAACCCAACTTTGCTTTTGATTCTACCTTCACCGGTAGTTCACATTACACATGTGCCTTTCAGTCCCTCTAAAAAGAAATAGCATGGGTACATGCATTTGTGGTGCAATTACTCCTCTTCACCTCCAGGGGGATGCCCTTCTCCAGACATCCCCAACTCAGCCCTTCACATCTTTAGGCAGTCACTAAGGCACCCCCAGCTGCAGAACAAAAGTTCCAGCCATGGGGATGCTGATGACGCCTGACTGAGCCCTTGAGTGGTTATTTCTTTGAAGTCCCCCAGAGACTTAGGGGAGAATGGACTCTTCGTGCTTGGGGAGGCTGAGTTGCTTTTGCAGCTCCCCCTGCACCTCTTTCCACAATTGAGGGTGACCCCCCTCCTCTGGGGGCCATCAGGTGCCAAAACAGTTGATTTCCCCATGCCTTGCATGGCATTCTGGGGCGCTTCATGCTCAGGCCGATACATATTCTAGCAGCAGCTTTCCCGCTGCTCCAGGGAGAACCGTGCTGCCCCGGCAGCCTCTTGCCACATCTTCAGGCTTCGGTGGGGGGCCTGGTCCCACCCGGACCCCAGGTGAGTAACAGCACGGAGACCAGTGCTGGTCCACTGGACCTCAGGGGAGTGCAGCAGCACTACCTCCTTCCTCTTCACGTCGGGCCTGGAAATGGGGTCCCAGGCCCCTTCCAGTCATTCCGGGGGGGGGGGTGTGACGGCGCTCCCCCACCTCCGTTATCCTTCAGGGGCCAGGACAGCTCCTGGCACACCCACCTGCCCAACTTCACGGGGGCCCAGAGTTGGGGTCCCGGGCCCCCGCGGTCTTCACAGGGAGCACAACGGCACTCCCCAGCTTGATTTTTGCCAGGCCCGGGGTTGGGGGTCCTGGGCCCCTGGAGCCTCATTGCGGGGGCGTGATGATGCGCCCCGCCCTCCTCTGGTTGTCATGGGTCCAGGGTGGGCTCCTGGCCCCCCCTGGGGCACCTTCACGGGGAGCGCGACGGCGCTCCCTGAATTTTCTTCGTGGGGGCCCTGCGGACACCGGGGCCCCGTAGGCACCTTTCCGGGGCGCGACGGCACTCCCCGGCCTCTGCTCCTTCTGGGGCAGCCCCCGGGCCCTGAGCAACCCTGAGGGCACACCCAAGACTGGCGGTGGATCCCCACTCACTTCGTCGGCGGTCTTCAGCAAGGGTCAAAGGTCGCCTACCTTCTTGGGGCCATATCTCGGCTCCCCTGCGGCCGGTCTTCACAATCTTGGCCTCTTTTTGCTCCTGGTGGCCAGCTCTCGCCATCTGGAGAACTTTCCATTGCCCTCCTGGTCTCCAAGAGGGTGCATTCAGCAGGGAGCTGTTCTCACTGGCTCCCTGCGCCAGCCTTTCACTTGGCTCTCTTCCTGGGCATCTCTACTTCTTGGGCTGAGGCCCAGGCTCCTGCTTACTGGTCCTGGGCTCCCCTCCTGGCGCTATTCAGGATTCTGGGACAGTCAGGGGGTTCCTCCTTCCAACTGCCCATGGCGCCAGGCTCCAGCACAAGTCTTCCTCAGCAGACCTCACCCCAGAGAGAGAACTCCTCTTCATGTGCAAGACATTTTAAAATAATTTGGAGGGGCAGGCAGGAAGTCTCTTCTTGCCCTATCAGGCAACGACACATCACCTCTCTGCCCCTGCTCCCTACTTCCAGCCCAGGCCTCTGGGTTTGTTCAAAATGGCGCCGTCCAGGGGTCTCATGCCACATGGTCTCTGAGAACCCCTTCCCCCCTCGCTGCCTTCTCTCCAGAGCAGCTTGGTGCCTGGTACCAGGTGTCAGCTGCTGATGGATTGACCTGTAGCTCCACCCATCTTCTCTTCTTGGAGTGGAGGCCTTTGCTCTTGGAATGCTTGTTGTGCAGGGCTGGGCCTCTGATGCTACAGCTTGTGGAGGAAGGTCCTTAATTCAGCCGGGCAGTTTCAGCCCCAGCCTGGCCGTAGTTATGAGCTGACTCAGAGAAATATGACATTTCTGGATGACCCAAAAGCAGTACAGCTATGACTTTAGACTCTGCAGCATACTTCTTCTCACATAAGTTACAGCGGACTTTAGTGCGTGTCTGGAATTTGTAGGCCCTAGGAAAGTAAACTAGCCCATGTGCTCCCCATCCTCATAGGAGAATAGTGGAATAAAAACAGTAAAGCACACTGACTTTCCCTCAAATGTTTCTTCCCATTGTAGAAAGACTATTCCATGTCACCACCCAGTTCTGCATAAGTCCTGCCACACCATTCAACTTGTAGCTGCTCCTGGGCTGCACACGCCAGGAATCTCCCCTGCGCAGCCCTTCCACTTGTGCACACACATGGACACACATGTCTGCATGTAACCAGCCCAGTGCCCCTTACTCTGGCTGCAGCGCCGGCCTACTCACGCCAGGGGGACACCGGTAAAATACGTATGCAGTCCCTTTCATCATGAGTTCACTGTGGGTGAGTCCCAATTTATGAGGCTCTCCCACAGTAAAAGCTCAACAAATAGGTGTTCAAAAAGTGAAAAATCTGGGTGGCTCAGATGATCAGAACCACCTTCTAACACATACAATATAATACAAATTTTAAAAAGTTAAAAATACAGTGGTTCAACAGTTAAAATGTTTTTAAAAGTTTTAAAAAAGTTTCAGAATAGAAAAACACAATACAAAAAATATCAAATTCTCCAGAGGCCATCCCTACATCTAATCTCCTCTGCACATCACTGGACTCTCTCAACCAGCATCAGACCTTCAAACTAAGGAATACGTTCTAAAACATCCTCCTCGACTCCATCAGCTCATTATATTAGGCCTTGGCTTTGTCAAAGCATGTCAAGAAATTGAGGAACATGCTTCATTCAAAAAATACTTTCACTTCCGTACAATATGAATTTATATTTTTGTTGTCTTTCTGTTTATAGCTTGCAGGATTTCAGCCTCTTTTTTATACTTGCCATTGTAATTCTGTCTTTCTCGAGTTACATGTAAAGCAACCTAACACCAATAAATAAATAAGTATTGTTATGGTGAATGTGCTATATTTACTTTCCTATCATATGTCTCTCAGTCTCTTTTATTCATTTCTGTCTTCCTCGAACAATCCACTGAGCATATTATACAACAAATATATTTCTTTGTGTGTCAAGGGAGCTAGTCAGGGAACACAAAGTTTTCAGTAAAGAAATGCATTATGCACTGCTCTCGTTCTACTTTTCCTCTTTCCTTCCCCTTGCTCTCTCTCTGTCGCTCTATTTTTCTCTAGATGGATAGATAGATAGATAGATAGATAGATAAATAGATAGATAGATAGATAGATAGATAGATAGATAGATAGATAGATAGATAGATAGATAGATAGATAGATAGATAGATAGATAGATAGATAGATAGATAGATAGATAGATAGATCACATTGTGAGACTTATAGTGATGTGCACAGCTTTATTGTAAATGCAGTAGTGCACTGTCAGACCAAAAATGCAAATTTTTCATATCTCAAATTGTCACGTGATGCATGACACAAACAAGTTACAGCGTACAGTGTAGATGAGTCACTGGTGTCACTTACACAACATTTCTAAGAAACTGACAGATGCAGCTAGTCCGAAGGTTCACTCTGAACGTTGTCTATACTTAGGGCCATATTTATGACCCACTTTGTGTCGCTCTTGCACCATGCAACCTGGTGCAAGATCGATGCAAACCTTAAGTCATACTTTTGAAGCTGAACAAAGCCACTGTGTGTTGCTTTGACTAGTTCCAGAAATATGGAGTAATGCAACGCAGCACAAATCACTGCGTTGTAATACTCTGCTCTGGGCAGATGTTCCATGGGCGTTGAGTGGCTTTTCCCATGCTAAGGTTTTTACACATTCCCAGATTCATAAGAACTTATAAACCTGGAATGTGCCAAAATGATTCGCCTCTTGCTTAACGAAGAGAAATATGCTTATTTCTCCTTGTTTTCCCTCCTTCTATGTGTGCTACAGAGAGGTAAAGACTCTCACAATTGGTTTTGTGCCGAAAGGTGCCCTTTCCTGCACAAAAGCAATCCTGGCTACAACACAGGCACACTTGCATCATGGTGGAAGGGTGTCTGTGTTGGTTCTAAGCTGCCAAAATGGTGCCAACACAAGGGGAAAGGACAGGATTGCGATCTATTGAATAAATATGGCACATTCCTGCCCTTTATTCTGTGACAGGGGACAGCATAGCATGGTAACTTGCTGCGCAGCCCTGTCCCACTTAACTTCTAAATATGCCCTTAGTATATATGTTATTATTGGAAGGGAACATGGGCAGTTCTTTGTTAATATAGTCTATTATAAGCCTGTTGTAGGTATCCTATATCAGAATAAACATCTTACAACCCGAGAAACATACCGTGCTATAATAATCAATAATCCATAGCATCCAATTATCACAGAATTGATTATCTGTCAAAGTGTGAACAAACGCCGCATAGCCAAAGTTACCCACCATGAACTGTGCAGAAGTGGTAGGGGCACGGAAGACAAAGTATCTGAAAAAGGCACAGAAACAGCAAAATGCAAATTTTTGTCAGAATTCATAGGTTATGGAAGAAATGTTCGCAAGGGCGATTTCCTCTATTTCTTCTACAGTACTGCGCAAAGTAGTCACAAACCTGCCATGTGCTTAAGACACCTGCTGCTTACTAAGCTGGGTCCAAACTGGGGTGGTGTGGTGAGCAAAACAACGATGGATTAAACACAGATCTATGACTAGGGGTGAATGTTTGATATGTTCCACATTTCGTCCATCATTATTTTTTTGGTTTTGTCACTCTAAGTGGGAAGCGTATGCCCAGACTTGGGTCCCATGCTCACTGGGCCACTGGATTCAAGCTAGCCTGGTTTATCATAAGGCCAGACCAAAGCAGTTAAAAACTGGAGTACTGCATGTAGTACCGTAAAGGCAGTGAAACTAGACAGATGATGAAAAGTGCTGCAAATCAAATAAAATCTAATTTCACCAAGAAGCAGCATATCTGAGTTGTCAAGCACCCCCAAGAATCCTGCGAGGCCAATAGACGTGCTAAATGAAGGCATGGCCACTTGGATTGCCGATAGTCCAAATGAGGTAATGGAGGATGCCAGATTATGAGGCGCAGAATCATGAATGAGGGCCGGATAGAATGGTGTAAGTAAAGATAACAGGCTGCATTAAAGGCAAATACTATCCGGCAGGGCGGGGGCAATGGTGATTATTGTAAAATGAAAACAAGCAGTATTGTCAATTTGTCAATGAGCCTAGCTAGACCAAATGTTGCACAAAATTGGATCACATTAGACAGAAAATGTGGTAGAGCTAGAATGAGAGAAATGCACAAATATGCAGCAGATAAACCCTAATTATGCCATGGTGTGCCTTCCCTTGTAATCACAGTTGGATGGAATTGGCAGATTGTATCATCAGGACACAAGTATATAGTAGATAGAAAGAGTGACATGACACACTGTGACCTTCCACGTAATGTGTGTCCTATACCTTGAAAAAGAAAATATACAACAGGTCCAATTCAGAAAGCTATTGCTTCAAGGGGATGCAACTTAAATCAGAAGTACTCAAAGAGTAAGTAACAGCAAAATCTCTGTGAAATTGGCCCCAAGAATGAATCCTCTAACACTGTGAGCAAATGCTGGCATTCACCATTTTGATGTTAGTCATTTAGGGCCTTATTACGAGTACAGCAGTCATGGGACAACCATACTCTCTGTGTCGGTTCGACCACCCCTGCAGGTCCACTGGCTCTATTAGGAGTGTGGTGGTAGGACCGCCACAGGACTGCCGCCACCACCAGGATCCCACAGCGGTGCTGGTGCAGATTGGAGGGCGAATTTGCGGCGATTTTGATGCCGGCACCGCATCACGAATTACGACCTGCCTTTCCATCGATCATTTCATGGCGGTGAGCCTGCCATGAAATGCTTGGCAGAAAGGTAGGGAAAGGGCCCTAACAAATATGCGCATGGGAGTGAGAGCAGGGGGCACAAGATGTGCCCCCCACAAGTCCATGCTCCTGCATGCACTGTGTGGTATGCACAACATGGTGCATGCTACACAGTGCACATGACGTGGGACTGCTGACTATAATGGTCAGAAAAGCATGCTGCAGCCATGGGACTGCCGTCACACAGCCCACCTGCCCTGGATTCTACACGGAATCTGGTGGGTGGGTGAACTACGGGCTTCCTACTGTGAGCACATTGGTCTCAGTCCTGCAGGAGGACCGCCAAACTCGTAATCAGGTCCTTAGAGTTACCAACAAAACAGATTTATTTGTAAGACTGAGCAGGTCCTAATACACACTTCGAAGCTTGGCTTTGATAGTTATTTACTTCTTCAGACAGCTGACAGATGGAGAATAGTAAACAGATCTCGATTGGCTATTTTTTAATGGGACCACTTTCCTTGGAAGGGTGAAGCCTTTGGAGTCCAGTTTCTGAAGGTTGAAGAAGGCAGCTTCCACTGCCTCCAGCTGTCTGGCAGCTGGCACAGCAGACAAATAGTGAGAGAGAGAGAGAGAGAGAGAGAGATGGGAGTGGAGGGGAGCAGGGGCTGATTTGAACATTTTAGTGGGTGCTGTTTTGAACATGTTTTCGAAGACGGATTTTTATTTTACACTATAGCCACATGGGTAGATATAAATAAATACGACACAAGCACAGTACCAAAATGTGATTTCTGTATTTTGAAGACACATGCTCACCTAGGTCAGAAGCACTAACTTTTTAGCAGTCACAAATCCTCTGATTTACTAAATCAGGGTCTCTGTGACTGTGACATTGAAATGCAGTTTGGAAGGGGCATGATGTGGCCATCCCTTTCAAATTGCAATTCAGGACCATGTATCAATGGTTAGAGACCGAAATACCAGTCGCAAACCACTGGCCAGTTACCGTCTCCCAAGATGTGGTGGTAACTAATTTGTAAAGTGGATAGGGCCCTTGATATACCACTTCACCTTTGTGAATCTGGATGGCAAACTCTCACTGAATACCCTTAAAATTGAAAACTTTTAAAAAGCAGCCTCTTTTCTTTTAAGGAAATCAAGCTGCTTTAACTAAAAATTACACTTTAATTGACTCAATTACACTAAAAAATGTGCGGGAGGCATAGAGAAAGGCTTAGACTTCTAGGGCCATATTTATGCCCAAGTCACGCAGTGCAAAAGCAAAAAGAACAAATTATGGACAGAATGCTGAACAAATAAAACATTCACCCCTAGTCACACATCTGGGTTTAATCAATCGTTGTTTTGGTCAACCCGCCAATGGACCCAGCCATATGCAAATCAGTCACCTTGCTGTGCTGCACTGCCTGACAGGGAAAGGGCATGACTACGCCATATTTAAGTCAATATGGTCAATCCTGCCTTTTCCCTATGGTGGTTCCCTTTTAACTGCCTAGTGCCAACGCAAGCACCCTTGCACCATGCTGCATAGGTGCATGGGTTGTAAGAACAATTGTTTTTGTGAAGGAGTCGCCTTCCTGCACAAAAACGATCCTCTAAGGCTTTTTCCTCTTTCTATGTGAGTTGCAGAATGCAGCATATACAGAAACAGCAAAAAACGATGAGAAATACAAATCTTTCTCCTCGTTACCACTCACCTGGAGAGCTGTAGGTTGTTGGCACATTCCCAGGTCAATCACTTCTAGTAAATCTGGAAAAACATCAAATACCATGGATGTTGCATGGGAACACCCATGCAATGCCCATGGAAACGCTTCCCTAGAGCAGAGTAATGCAACACTGCATTACTCGAGATTGATGAAGCCACTCAGGGCCATGCAAGGTGGCCTTGCGTGACTTCATAAATCTCATTTTGAATTTGCGTCCCTCTTGCGCCACACAAAGGGGCGTATAAATGTGCCCCTTAGTGTCCACATGCATTCTAGAATTGAACATTAGAGAGACAAAGGTTTGAATATTGACCGAGGACTTTATGTGCATTTCTGAACATTGATGGCCATATAAAGCTGTGCCTTATGTGTTGTTTAAAAAAAATGAATGAATTTTTATTTTAATTACAGTCTGTTTTATCAGTTGTGTTACAGCATGAAGGTTTTAGTACTCACCCATACAAATCGACTGTAAGCCTCTAGGGTGCTATCAAATACTTTGTATGTTATCATATTGAACAGCAACGAATTCAAGGGTATGTGTGACTTGCAATTAACAAAGCGGTCCACTTGAACTTAATGGCATTTAATCTGTATTAAATTTGCACAAACTGCTGCCATGCACAGGAGCAGGCACACTTGCACCATAGTGCAAGGATGACTGCGTTGTGGGGAGATTGTTTTGTGCAGGAAGGGGCACCTTCCTGAACAAAAACAATCAATTAAGGTGATTTCCTCCTCCAATGTTCGCTGTAGAATGCAGCACGCATTGAAAGAGGAAACAAACGAGGAGAAATAAAAAATGTCTCCTCGTTACCATTCGGCGTAGCATTCTGACGCATTTCCAGATTTACAGTTCCTTGTAAATCTGGAAATGTGTCTGTGGGCATGGGTCTTGCTTATAAATATCACTCTAACAGCAACAAATGATGGACGGAATGCTGAATGATTCAAAAATGCTCCCCCAGTAAAGAGATCTGGGTTAAATCCATCATTCTTTTGTCCACTACGCCACCCCAGTTTGGACCCAGCCATATGCAAATCAGTCTTGATCCTGTGCCTCATGGGAACAGCCCAACGCTTCCAGCATTACACTCCTGCAAGACCTCTTCCCTCAGTGATAATCTTGTTGTCCCCAAATTAAAAAAGCTACTTGGAGCGGGAGGAGTTTCGTAGCCTGCGCAGCAAGGTTGTGAACATCCTTTCCCTAGAACTTAAGAATAAATTAAACCTACTAGATTTCAGGAAAGGTCTAAAAACGCTGTTATTAAACAAGTAGCTCCTCTCTTGCTGCCATTTTCTACAGTCTCATTTATTTGGTTTAGCGCCCAGATACCCCAGAGTTAAAGTCATGCTTTATATTTTCATTTCATTTCAGATCTGACCAGTGCGTTTGTGGTAATATTCAGGGCATCTAGTAACATCCCCTGAATCACCGTATATTCAACTCAGTATTCCAGTCAGGTATAGAAATGACCAGATCCACATGTATGAGCCACGGCATGCAGTGCAACAGATAAGTCACTAACATCCTGCTTAATTTTTTATGATCAACATTAAACATCAAGAGTGGCCTGTATGCCATGACATCATGTCGATCATGACCATACTTAATTAAGGGGACTATCAGCGTCTACCTGGTCGATGCTAGTAAGGAGCAGTTGCTCCGCACTGTCTAAAAAACCTCCACCAGCTTTGCCACTAAGAGCTCCATGTATGTAGCATAGAACTCCACTACCAGGCACCTTTCCCCAGGCCATGCCCCTTACTGTCGCTGCAATTTCCTGGGGTATAATGACACTACCCAATTCCTCTCCGGAGAATGCAGTGGCAGAAGTAAACCGTATAAAAAGTCCTGGACACTTAGCCAGCTAACCAGACAATCATTGTTATAAAACGCAGTCTAACATCACCTAAAAACCTAATTAAAGCCATCCTGTCCATAGATACGGACCCCCACGTTGTTGTCCACCTCTAAAATATATGATCCATCTTTAGTGGGGCTAGCCAGCCATGCCAACAAAGTTCCAAGGTTTGTCCCTCTCAGCATGTGTTTTCACCATATATTCTGTATATTCAAAGCACCTGAGACGTTCCACCCTCTCAGCCAGCCTTGCCTTCTCCTCCAATAGCTTATCTTGAAAGTCCGGCTTCCCAGGTTCATATTTTTCTACGGCCCAAAGTATCCTTTCTTGGGTGTCCACATGCATTGAACCCCCACAACTGTTGCAATGCACTGCCCCCTGATCACCGTTTTAAAGGCATCCCATTACAGCAGTTTGGAAGAGGCAGACCGGCATTATCGAGTAAATAATTCTGGATCCCCTCTCCGATAGCATGGTGAAAAACCTGGGGCCCCATTCACAGAACTAACTTAAGACAAAATCCTAAACTTACTACCATTTTGGTATTCACAGAAGGCACTTACTCATTTTGGTATTCACAGAAGTTAGGACTCCTAACTTTAGGACTCCTAAATGCCTTCTGTGAATACCGAAAATCTTAAAATTAGGATTTTTCTCAGTTTAGTAGTAGTATAGTTAGGACTCCTAACTTTAGGACTCCTAAATGCCTTCTGTGAATACCAAAAGTCTTAAAATTAGGATTTCTATCAGTTTAGTAGTAGTAAAGTTAGGACTCCTAACTTTAGGACTCCTAAATGCCTTCTGTGAATACCAAAAGTCTTAAAATTAGGATTTCTATCAGTTTAGTAGTAGTAAAGTTGGGACTCCTAACTTTAGGACTCCTAAACTGAGAAAAATCCTAATTTTAAGACTTTCGGTATTCACAGAAGGCATTTAGGAGTCCTAAAGTTAGGACTCCTAACTTCTGTGAATACCGAAGTGAGTAAGTGTCTTCTGTGAATACCAAAATGAGTAAGTGCCTTCTGTGAATACGAAAATGGTAGTAAGTTTAGGATTTTGTCTTAAGTTAGTTCTGTGAATCGGGCCCCTGATCTTCGAGGTTCTCGTCTTCAAGCGCCAACAAGGATTGGCAATGTGTGATTTAATCCAGGCCAGTCTGATGGCTAGAGGATTGTGATCCAAGATCGTTCTGGCTGAATAGTCAGAATGGATAATTGTCCTATGTACACCCAGCATACACAGGAAGGCATCCAGTCAAACGTGAAGCTCATGCAGTAGACAGAAATAGGAATAATTGCAGGTTTGCGGGTGGTTAACTTGCCATGTGTCCACAAGCCCTCAGTGTCTCTGCCAATTCCCAATTTTGTTCCCTGCCAGTCACTGGAGGATGTGAGTCGGTCCATTCAATAGCCACAACCCCATTGTAACCCCCCCAACAATCATTGCACAGAGCATGTGCAATTCAATTACATACGAAATACTGTCCAGAAATTGGGGCTGATTGGTATTGGGTGTGTACACATTGACTAATGTATCGTCCCTACCTCCCAGGTGCCCCCAATGAGTATATATTGCCCTGTGGCATCAATTGTTCAGTGTATAACCTGAAAGGGGACACCAGGGTGCACTCAAATAAGGATATCTTGGGCGAACGCTTGGTAGGTATTGTAATATTCTTGTCCCCGCCACCGCTTGTTGAGAGTCAACCCCTCAGTTGCACTCAAGTGGGTCTCCTGCAGCAGAGCTATATGAACCCCCCTTCACTTCAAATATGCCTCCACCTTATAGCTTCTAGTCATATTATTGAAACCTCTGACATTCCAGGATATAAACTTTTAATGTGTGCAATCCCCTTACATTGTGATGTGAAACAGACATTTTTCTCAGAACATTGGTAATATCCACAGCTGAATACCCTCCACCCCATCCATTTTCAGATGCATTTAGCCACTGTACCCCATACTCGCCCAGCAGCAAAACTATACCCAACCCCACCCCCTCAGCCAGTAAGGCAACAGCCCTCAAATCTAAACCAATTACTAGAAACATTATCAAACAGCCGTGACAGTGGCGCACACAGCGAACAACAGTAGAGATGAAGGGTACTGCAGGTAACAGCACCACCAGCTCCACAGCTCATCATCCAGCAAAGGTAGCCAATGCCCATACACATATGACTGCTCCATGTGACCCACCCACTGATAAAAGGGGCCTGACAAGGCAGAGCACAACAACTCCCCAGGATGCAATGCAGGGTCATACTAATCAGTCATTGTCAGCTAGTGTCATATACTATCATCAGCCGACCTTCGAGTGATGTGAGGACGCTCTTGGTCAGGTCCTGAATCCATTGCGGAGTCCGTTTCAGGTTCCATAGATGTGTCATGTTCAAGGTAGCACTCGACTGCCCACTCCCAGTCTAGCAACAGTCGCTGCAAAGGCCACCGCTCGATGACTGTCTTGTTGCAGTTGGGCCTTGGTAGGAATGCGCTTCATAGCTGCCCTCCACGTGCTTGGCTGATGCAACCACCATGGTTGTTGGCAGGCCCCAAATGACACAGCACTCTGCGGCTGCAAATCAATCTAGCCCCACTCATCTGTTGGATCCATGAAATATTGTCCGCCTGTGTCCATGACAAGCCAGAGCCTTGGCAGGAACAGCATAGCATACTGGACATTCATTTGACGGAGATGCTTCTTAACCTCTAAAAATAATTCCTGCTGTTTCTTCATAACCACAGTAAAGTCTGGGAATAGTAGGACTCTATTGCTTTCAATGTGTGTTTCCCCCTCCATCCTTGCGTGCAGTAGAATATGCTCTTGGTCATAGTAATGTAACATCCTGGCCACCACCAGCCTGGGAGGTGCCCTTGGTGGCAGCGGTCGGGCAGGGCCCCTTTGTGCACGCTCTAAGGCAAAGAACGGGGACAATCCTTCTGGGACCAACTTACCCTGTATCCAGCTTTCCAGAGAAGTGATCATGGGCCAGATATATCAAGTTTTAAAAAGGTCGCAAAAGGGCCGATTCACATAATCGGCCCGTATGCGAACAATAAAAAGCCTTTTGGAATGAATCATCCCAAAAGGTAATCGCAAAATAGGGAATCGCAATTTTTGCGATTACCTATTTTGTGAATGCATTTAAGGAATTGCAGTTTGTGATTCCCTAAATGCAATGCAGGAAGCAGTTAAAAATTGCAACCCTGCTTTAAGGAATCGCAAATTACCACCAACTTCAAGTTGGTGGTGATTTAAGAATATCCTTCCAAAAATGCTAATTTTTGCATTTTCTAAGTGCCATGTGGCGCACACACATGCCCTTAGGACATGTATGTGTGCCACATGTGCACCTTACCATTTTGGGGGTGCAGGAGGGGGCCTTTTTGCCCCCTATCACCCTTGAAATTGCATTCGCAATTTACGATTACCAATTTGGTAATCACAAATTTCTAATCCCTTCCCATTCATTCCTATGGGCCACCATGAATTGGAAGGGATTCCTTAATAGCGAATAGCAATTTGTGATTCGCTCTTAAGCAATATGTCGGAATCGCAAATTTTACAGCGAAACATACATACATTGCATTTTGCGATTCCATAATAGCAAATAAGTAAAAATTCGCTATCATGGAATCGCAAAATGCAATGTTGATATATCTGGCCCTATATCTGTACCCTCAATCGATTCCAGCAGACCCACTGTTATTCCTGTGGGCCCTCCCCTCAGCATCCTTGTCCCTGTATTCCAACATCTGGAGCCTTTCTTCAATCTCCAGTATTTGGAGCTTCAATGCCCCAGTAGCAGGCCCTAGTTCTGCAACAGTTTTTATGTTGGTAGAGATTTTCTCTGCCATTTTGCTTTGATCATCCTATAGAATGCCAATATCCTCTACAACAGTGTCCTAGTTCTAGGGCTTCTCGATTCTCTTTGATATCCATAAGGATAGAATCTAGTTTGGCCACAGGAGCTTCCCTGGGGGCATTTGACACACCCGCTGCAGCATTCTTCATGGTATCCGTTGTAGTGGAAGTAGTCCCAGGGTCACAAGAGGGATCCCTCCATTTAGAATGCCTGCCCATGGGGTCCCGAGGAGCACCACAGATTGGGGCGCAATCCCCAATGAGGGTAAGGCCTTGGAAATGTACCTTCACAGCAGTCCCAGCTCAGGTCACAGGGAGGAGATCAGACCGCACCCCTATGGCAGTACAAAATGCCTCCTTGATAGAAACCCCTCTCCACTCACAGTAGACCTGGCACCTGAAAAAGGATGATGGTAAAAGCACATGTGCCCTCTACTGATGCCCGGCGTGGCTCACAGAGCTTGTACCGGCTGGCCAGTGGCGTAACAAAAGTTGAAGGGGCCCCCCTGCAATGTACACAGAGGGGCCCCCACTCCGGATTTAATCTGGAGCTCTCCAGTGTGAGTACAGTGCTGAGGAGGCCCCCTGCAGCTTGGGGCCCCCCCGCACTGCAGGGGATGCGGGGGCCTGTGTTACACCCCTGCGGCTGGCATTACCTCAGTGGGCGACTCCTTGCAATGTGTCCCTTCCTTACTTGCCCCATCGGCGACCAGCAACTCTCTTTGCATGTACAGAGTTCGGGGGAAGGCCATGATTCAGCCATGGTGCTTGCGGGACTCCTCCTCAGGGCTCTGCACAACCACAGGCTGCAATCTTGAATCCCCTCACATCTGCTGCATTCGGCAGTCAATAATTCAGTTGCTGCTCAACCCACGAGCCAAGTGCCCCCTCTATGGCACCGGGCAATCTGACACCCGTATGCTAGTACTAGCTTGGGGGAGATTGTGGCAGGAGGATCGCCAGCATGTGGCTGAATGTGGGTGCAAGGCCAGGAGATCCGAAAGACACCAATCACTCCATCGGTGCCTGTCCATGTCCCCATATCTATCACATTTTGACAACGAATGCCAACTGTCTCACTCTAAATCAGGCCCTCGGTTCCTCTGAGTGCCAATGATGAGGTTTCAAAGAAACTGCAAAAACTAGGAAACCTATCCTGAGTGGAAATGTCAAAGAGATGGGAAAGTGCATCTCTTAAAACTTGATGTGGGGAGGATAACATGAAGATTGTGAATCATGATTATTTCTAGCTTTGAGAATCCGCACCCAGGAGTGTTTAAAGAATTTACAACAAAAAAAACATGGCCGCTTTGATGCAAATGTTTCTAATAATTATGAAATATGCCGTTTACAGGTCAGAAACACAACTATGGATGAAATTAGGCAACTATATCAGTATTCAAACAAGAGACATAGTCTTTTATGAATTAATTCATATCCAGTATAAATGACATACTTGCGAAATTGAAAGTTCGAAAACTGCTCCGCCAGCCAAAAATGGCAGGCTCAGAGAGTCTTACTTAGTCACGCTCATAGTGCAATCCAGAAGAGATACTCTAACTTACAGGCACTTGGTAAACCTGATACCATACACTGGGGGCATATAAGTAAATTAACTTATGCCAATTGTGGGTTAACCAATCAGATATATGCATTTTAAGGTTCAGAGCTTTGGCACTGAGGCCTTTGTGCACCTTCAGAGTTGAAAAACCAGCAGCATCAATCTAAACCTTTGGGAGTGATCATGCAAAAAGAGGCATTTCCTTACTCTGTCATCCACATGACATGAAACAGCACTGATACAACGTGCGTTATTATCAGATTCCGTGTGCCTTTAGCAGGGGAGGTAGAAGAGATATAGCTTGCAAGCAACATTGTAAATTTACAAAATATCGTAATAATGCCTTTTCATCCCATGGAATGTGTTGGTACGTGGAGCTTCAGGCGTTTTATTGACATAATTTAGCAGTGAAAAGCCAATCATTAATAATGTTAAGAGCTCAAAGTGCATCATACTCTACATTGGAGATTAAATGTAACTTTAGCCAGTATGTAATGAAACGTTTTATATCAACATTCACTACACTGGGAAATCATGCTACATGAACTGCACTTTTGACTGCAAATGCAAAAAAAACTGCATGAAATATAGTTTCATAATTTGTAGAGACAATTTAGGTTTCCGGTAAGAAATCTCTCAATTTACTTGAACAATGCTTATTTTGGTTCTTCTCCAACGTGTACTGGAAATGTTAAACCCCACAAGCCAAAATTGCATTCTTGGTCTGATGTCGAATCTCCAGTCAGTCTCTGGCTCTCTGCCAAGCCTTAGGTTGATGGATTCCCATAGGCTCCTTTTTCTGAGAAGTACATTTCACTTGTAGCAATGCATGAATATATTGTCTTTGTACTGCGCCCTCTTTTTAGAGTATTTGCCGGAATGAGGTTATCAGTAAATTACTTTGTAATGATGATTGTATTTCAACAATATCTTCTATCGGGCAGAAGGTATATTAAAGCAATGTACATCTTATGTAAACCTTAAAAACATAAACATCAATTTTTTTGTTCACAAGATTTCAACTTACGTGGGGGCATATCAACAAGGGCTTTATCTCTGCTTTTTTGGATTTAAAAGCCAAAAAGCAGAGATAAAACTAGCGCCCTATCAACAACAGCGTGCTAACATGCAAATTTGCATGTTAGCACCCATTTACTCTACGCTTCCCCTTGCATCTCTAATGAGATGCAAAGGGGGCGTTCCAGAGTAAAATAATAGGAGAAATGTCGCTAAGCGACATTTCTCCTATTATCAAGAATATCGCTAACCCTGTTAGAGACAAAAAAAGCAGCGCTAACCGTGGTTAACGCTGCTTTTTTACGTCTGTTATTTTTCTGACTTAGCCATGATATCCTATGGAAGGAGGATATCATGGCTAAGTTTGTCTGTCCCTATCAACAAGCTAACGTGAGATTATCGCTGGGTTTCCAGCGATAATCTCACGTTAGTGACTTAGCGTGAGGATTTTTATCGCTATTGAGATAAGCGTTGCTAATAGCAAGCTATCTCAGCGATAAAAATCAACGCTAGCCGGCGATAATTATCCTAGCGCTAAGTGCGCTTAGCGATAATTATCGCCGGTTGTTGTTGATATACCCCTTTGAAAGGCAGGGCTTAAACCACTATATGCAAGAGACCTGATGAGAAAAGAGTGATATTGAACTGTACGAAAATGCTTTCATACTTTTAAAGTGTATTGATTTAAGGCTGCCAAACTTCTCAAACTGGGGGATTCTTCCTATTCAAAACTGAGATCAGGGTCTGACTTGGACAGGAAATCGGCTCAGACACCCAAAAAAAGTGTCCCTATTAGCGAATACAACAACTGAAAAAATGATCTATATTTGAAAGTCGGAGCAGATTTGAACGCTGGACAGGTGTTTTACAAGGTTGTGCTGCTGCAAAATCGAGCCCACATTCTGACCAGTCAGACCAGCCCTTCTGTCATGGCATCTGAGAAGGTAATTGTGGCATGGTGGGTGGTGCTCGTCGTGTTTGGGGCACGGATGAGTGCAGACGGGCCAGCATTATGTGCCACTTCTGCAACAGAACACATACAAATTAAAATGATATATGTAAAACATGGTTTACTTTCTGCTGTTCGGTCGTAATCAATTTCTTGTAGGAAGAGCATATATACACTTGGCAGCCGGACCAGTTTAATGGATGTACCTTGAAAACGTAATCAATCTGTATATGGTGGACTTGTGAAGTAAAAAGATGGATTAATACAGATCCTAGCATGGGCATCGATTCATCAAAATGGCAAGGGAACCGGACGTGATTTCATGTTCCCGTTGACCTCATGACATCACATGATTTTTAGCTTTGATGACGTTACAGAAATTGCCATCATGTGAAATTTAGCCCTGATTTCACCGCAGGAACTGTCTTTTACTAAGTGGATGTAGAAATAAGTCAGGACAGACTACTGACACAATTAAGGGCATATTATCAAGCCAGGCGATAAAATTATCGCCGCTTTAGCGGCAGGAAACTGCCGCTAAAACGGCGATAATGGGCTTGATAATATGCGCTATGGAATTCCAATTGAAGCCCATATTAAATGTGAAGGACGTATAACATGGGCTTCAATTGGAATTCCTTAGAGCATATTATCAAGCCCATTATCGCCGTTTTAGTTTTCTGTCGCTAAAGTTAATAATGTTATCGCCTGGCTTGCTGATATGCCCCTTAATTCCTTGTGAATTATTATAATGCCATGGCCGGTGAAAACATTGAAAAATCAGTTGTTATTTTTCTCTTTTGATATGTTAAAAATAGTCATTGCAAGAGGAATTCACGTAATGGAATTTTAGAGCCTTTTAAACAAACTATGGGGGCATATTATCAAGACAGGCGATACAATTATCGCCGCTTTAGCGGCAGTTTAAACGGCGATAATGGGCTTGATAATATGCTCTATGGAATCCCAATTGAAGCTCAGGTTAGATGTCCTTCACATCTAACATGGACTTCAATTGGAATTCCATAGAGCATATTATCAGGCCCATTATCGCCGCTTTAGCAGCAGTTTTCTGCCGCTAAAGCGGCGATAATTGTATCGCCTGTCTTGGTAATATGCCCCTATATTTGATTATTAAACCAAACAGAAGCAGAATTACCCTGTTATAAACATATATATATAAAATATTTAAAGAATTTTAACAAACTACTTATCGAAGTTCCAGCTTTTGGCTTATCAAGAATCTTTGGAAATATGAACAAATAGGCAGCATTATTTTCTGAGAAAGGTTGGCCACCCTATGTGCAGTCCAGTTCAGAGAAACACATCTGTGCTGTGCGTGGCATAGCCTGGGCCGGAGGAGTCCTTAAAGGAAGTGTTACTAAGCAACACCTGACTCGATGAGACAAACTGAAACAATTTAATGTATAAATTGTGAACTGTCCCGGCTGCTGTGTAACAGACAGAAAAATCCTACGGTTTTTATTATTTTAATTTTCTAACATGAAAATGGTGCTGAATATAGAACCCAAGGCTAAGGTCACAAGGGATTTGTCAGGGAGAGCAAGGGACCAGCCAAGGGTCGCAGGTGAGACCTGTGGCTACCCTTAAATGATGTCCATGGGTCCTGCATGTTTGTTTTTCCTCCTAGAAATTGTAATGGAAAAGCTTACTCCCACTCCCTTATCATTTAATAAAGCTAACATTGTAAGCTCTGTTTTCAACAAGAGAAAGATCATGATCAATTTCTCGGATGAGAACCTGCCCTTTGGGACGCTGTTACAAGTAACCAAGGAACTACAGTCCCGACCCACAGTGGACCCTCCCTCACTCTTTTTTCAACCTTTTCTTAAGTGTTCCTGAGTTTACATGTGATTCACCACACCTCCCCTTCTTTTCTCAATTTGCCTTCTCTAACACTTCCCATAAATATCTGCATCCCTTCAACACCCCTTTGCACTGCTTCCACATGTAAAGCTCTCACCAACATCCTCTTGATATGAATATCCCTTCGGCCTCCTCTCGCATCCATCCAGTGGTATTTCCCAACATCAGATATCCCAATCTGCCCTCTACTTATCCTAACTCCTCACTTGCATCCCTTCGTGATTTGGACAACACTCTCACTTGCCCGATGCCCATTTCCAGCTTGAGACCTCCCATTCTACACAACAATCACCCTACCATTTCTACCTCAATAAGCTATTGTGGACCCCTGCTCCTCTTCTGAATCCTTTTCTTCTTGTAACTAGACCATGCCCTTTCTCACTTCTCGGTGCCATATTAATCTCCTTAGTCAACCTTAATCTTGCACACTGTGCTGACCAGATGACTCTTTAAAGCCACTATGTTCAGGGAAGCTATTAGCCTAATGATTACTGAAAATGCGCCTTTGAGTGAGGCAACCCATTAAACACCTTTTCCTAATCTCTCAGCTAGTTATGTTCAAAATCATGGCATATAACTTTATCAGCAAATTATTTATTTATTTTTTTTAATTCCTTTTCTTTAACTTAATTCAGGCTGTTCCTTTTGTGTTTGGTTAACAGAGTCAAAAGCTTTGACATTGAGAAGGGTTGGCTTGTTGATGAAGGGGTGCCACTGCCCCTGGATGCTGGGGCTGTCCGTGTGGTACATTTTGCGTATGCGGATAATGTCCAGTCCAGACTGGTTAGCCATTTTCTGAACAAGTTGTACAATTTCCTCAGCGGGTATGCTAGTAACCAGTTCTTCCTTCACTGCTCCATTCAAATATTCTGCTATGAGCTTAGGATGGCTGCATTTCTGGGGTGTAACATACATCACAATGCCAGGGTTCCGTTTGGCAAAATCTACAACGTTTTCTTCTATAAACTCTCTGGCACCCAGAGAATTCCGTGCGTCCTTGCTGAAAACCAAGGTGAGCCTCTTGAGCTGGCATATGTACCGTCCTACTCTGTTCTGCAGCACGCTCTGCAGGAACCGGCTTGGGGTTCCACGGGAGGTCATGCTGCAGAGTGGGATCCGCACAGCACTGAGTCAGAAAATGTATCAGGGAATTAATAGTTCATCTACGGAATTGTTTGCCAATCCCTCACAGAACAGACCCTCCTTTTCCCCCCGGAGAACTTAACTCCTTTTTTGCAGATTATCTCACCCACACTACGGAGACCACCATTGATAGCCCAAAGACAGGTAATTGTTTTGGAGCTTAGTCCAAGCATGAGATTGAAAACATACCTATTTTGATTTACTATCACTGCAATGATTCTCTAGTAACCAAGTTGAAACAAAATGCCTCAAAATCCCACTTGATTGAGTTCCCTATAGCCCTACCTCCTCAGTGCTGCCATGTATTCTTTACAACTGTAAGATGGCAGTAAACCTTGGATTTAGATGGGCTTTGATCTCATATTCATGATGAAAACATGGTTCAATAAATTCTCAACTCAACTTCGATCTTTCTATTCTGTCTAAATGTTTCATTATCCACCAGGAGATCAAAAGAGAAGTAGTAGAGGATTTCCCGAGGTTCTTAAAATCTATTGTCTGCAGATATGTGAGTCAGTCACCTACCATACATTCAATGCCTCTATGTTGAGCTCAAGCCCACAATATCAAGTACTGCCAGAACCAACATACTAAATTATCCTCTTGGACACAATAGCTCCTTTACTGGGAAAGGCATGGACTATATTATCTTTCAACCTATTTTGTTCAACGACCGTGCGCGACCGTGCACTGCAGAGGCTGGCTCAAGAGCCTTCACAAAACCTCCACTGGAGGCCAGCCCCCATTGAGCATGGCCTTTGTCCTTGCACAATGGGGTTTGGCCACAAAGCTCCATCCCGTGGTGGGCAGCCGAATCATGCACATTGTGCTGACTGTATTCATTGGTCTTTTTCCAGGTCCAGTGCCATCCACAGGGAGACAGTATTCCTGAGCTCAGTCTTCTAACGTATAAAGTGGGGTTTTGGATGAAATTCTTGTGACCAGGTCATGCATCCAAAACCACCACCGGAAAACAAACTCTGCTGGCCATGTGCAGATCTGGTTGGGTGCATGACCTGGCTTTCAACCAGGACTTGTGCCTTTTCCAAAAACATTTTCCTTGATCTGCGAACTTTGCCGAAGAGTTAATTAAACCGTGCAGACTTGTGGATCCTTGCTGGACTTCCCTAGAGTTTGCAGGAAAGTGAACAAATTGTACAAATGTCTGCTTGACTTCTATGAAAGCTGGCAATATGTATTTCCCATCTGATCACTGTTAATTTCTCTGAATCATTATATATAACAATGCACTTTTTATCTTTTTGTTTTCAACTGGCAAGCACTTTTCAGTCTTGGTGTGTATAGGGTTAAAAGAGAAAGCTTTATATGGAACCTTTTCAGTGTCCTTTTTTTACTGCCTGGCTGACCACTGGCTGGACCAATCCCAGAAACAGTGAAATTAAGATTATAAAAAAAGAAAAATTATTGAAATTCACCATTTATGTTTATCTCTGCAATCCATAACTCACACAACAGTCAGGAAAAATATAACTCACACAACAGTCAGGAAAACTATTACTCTAACAGTAAATTTGATTCTCATGACTCCACCTTTGACTTGACGTTACAAATGTCATAAATAATCGTGTAGGTTACTAATACAATGAATGAGTAACTATTAGTACAGTATTATTTATTGATGTCAAAATGTATTGCTATTTAAATACTTTGTACTTGTAGGTATTATTACTTATCGATATAACTACTGTGAAGTTATAACACACTAACATATGTTAAAAACACTAAGGCAACACACCAATCTAAAATGTACCAGCAAAATAATCAA
Source organism: Triturus cristatus (assembly GCF_964204655.1). NCBI lineage: Eukaryota > Metazoa > Chordata > Amphibia > Caudata > Salamandridae > Triturus > Triturus cristatus. The sequence goes on from NC_140588.1 coordinate 870,550,703, forward strand.
AATGTAACATGCAAACATATAACAAAACATAGCAGCACACCAGCTCCACATAAACACATCACACAGTCATTTATGAGAACACAGCAACACATGTATGGTTGTGTTGGGATTGTCTTTTTGTTGTATGTTGTTGAAGCATGTGTTGTGAAGTTTTGCGATGTTTTGCTGTATTTGCATTATTTTAGTATGCTGTTATTTCATTCTATTGTGCTGTAATTTTGTTATATTTGTAGTATATTGAACTAAACTGTGCAGTAGTCTGTTAATTTTGTATTGAACTATTTTGTTAGAGTTTTGTGTTGCAAAATTGTGTTATTGAGTTGTACTGTGATTGCATTGTCAGGTTGTTGTTTTGTAGATTGTTTTGAATTTAGCTCTGAGTGTTTCCTTACGTTGAGTCTAGTCATGTTTTTGTTGTGTTTTAGTCTTTCTCTTTTGCATTATTTTACATTTACATTGTGTTCTATTGTGGTTTGCGCATTTATCTGTGATTGAATCCTTGTGTGGTTCTTGTCTTATTTTTGTTGTGTTGTTGTCTTGCTGTTTTGCATTATTGTGAATTTACATTGTGTTCTATTGTGCTTTGTGACAATTAACAAATGATGCTTGGTTGACACTGCTTCAGCTCTGTAACTATTTAAGACACCATGGGGCATATGTATGAAACGAATTTTTATTCGCAAACGCTGCGAATCGCAAAAAACAGCGTTTGCGAATAAAAAAAATTGCTATTTGAGATGTATGAGACACATTCGCAGTGCAAACTAAGAAATCGCAAAAATAGCGATTTCTAATACTGCGAAGCCAAAATTCTGTGAATATCCTTGCGAATACCTTAATGGCAATTTTCTCAGTTTGCGAAACTCGCAAAAAGGGAATCGCAATCTAAGAAATCGCAAGCACATTTATGAAAAATTCGCAAATTGTGAAATTGATGAATTCGCAAATTAAGAAATCGCAATTAACACCAAGTGCATGCAGTTGGTAACCACGTGCAAGGTACGTAAACCAGCCCACAATGCAACAGATCCTTCCACAATGGCAGCACTATTCGTGATAGCCAGGAGGCTGCGTATTTTGGCTCTTGCACAGACGAGAATGAGACAGGAACGTATCTTCAGGCTGCGCATCACTCTGTTCCAGCAGACTGAAGAGGACATCCGTGGCAAGTACAGGCTGCACCCACAGACCATCTTGGACCTGATTGAGGAGCTGAAACACTATTTGGAACACCCAACACGCAGGACACAAACAATTCCCACCCATGTGCAGGTCCTGTGCTCCCTGCACCTCCTGGCCTCAGGGAGTTTTCAAGGGGTCATAGCGGAGGTTGGCGGGGTGTCACAGAGTGCCCTGTCGCGCTTTTTCCATGCCTTTCTAGATGCAATGCTACAGAGGCTATCACATCACATATACTTCCCCAGCAACCAACAGGAATTACAGCAAACAAAACTTGACTTCTACCAGATTGCACGTTTCTCCCACATCATTGGCTGAATTGATGGGACCCATGTGGCCATCACACCCCCATCAGCAACTGAATACGTCTACAGAAACCGTAAATGCTACCATTCCCTGAATATACAGATTGTGTGCAATGCTAAGTATATCATCAATGACATTGTACCCAACTACCCTGACAGTACACACAACTCTTTCATCTTTAGACACAGTGGGATACACAGACGTCTGAGTGCTGTAGAGTTTGGCGAGGGATGCCTGCTAGGTAGATGCATGGCACACATCCATACATCCACTACATCTCCTGAGGGGGGGACATTGACTTACCTATTGTGTCTATCCCTGCAGGTGACAGTGCCTATGCAGTGCGGGACTTCGTCCAGACCCGTACCTGGATCCAGCCAATGCAAGTGAGAGGAGATAAAACAGGGCACACAGATCTACACGCTGTGTCATAGAGTGTACGATTGGAATCCTAAAGAGCCGGTTCCAGGGCCTGCATAAAAGTAGAGGAGCACTGCAATACAGCCCTGAGACCTGCTGTAAAATCGTGGCTAGCTGTGCAATGCTCTATAACATTACTACAAGGAAAGGCACCACAATTGATGTGACTGATACAGACACATCGGATGACGATTGCCCTGCTCCCCCTGGCAGACCAGCATCAGGAGTTGGGGCAGCTGCCAGACGTCAGAGACAGACTGAGATCACGCAAAACTACTTCTAGGTGAGTAATGATGACATGAGCCAAAATAATGATTGAAATCTGTGCTGTGTTTATTCACACTTCAAAAGCATTCACTGTTGCTGTACCCAGCACATGTTATGCACACAGTTCCAAAGAAAGTGTTCAATATGCATTGCTGGGTTGCATCACGCATTGACGCAAATGTTTCACTGTACAGTTCCCCTCCTCCGGTGACGGATTGGTGCTGTTCGGGATCCAGGCTGAGTGTCCTCTGTTGGATTCCTAGGTACTGCACCCTGTCTGCCTCTGCGCCTTCTTGCTTCAGGCTATGTAGGTGTGTTGCTACTCCTACTTGAGGTCTCCTCACTCTCCCCAGAGACCATGAGTGCGGTGCCACCTGAGTTAGCCATCTGCATTTGCTCAACTGCACTGGTGACCTGTTCCAGCCCTCTTGCAATGTCATGGCAGCAGTGTGACATTTCCAACTGCATGGTACTGCTGCGACGGCTCAAGTTGCTGGTGGTGGTGCACAGGCGGTTCACCGCCTTTGTGTAGTTATGCAGCTGTGCGTTGGCACGTTGGGAAGACCTTTCCCTGGCGTCTTGGTTTTGCTTCAGGGTGTCACAGAGGTCACGTATGGCCCCTGCCATGGCCATGATGCCCTCCCTCATGTAGCGCTCATTCCTGTTCAGTGTGCTGAGCTGTCTATTAATGGAGCGCAATGATTTATGTCGCAGGCGCTGTACTTGCAACATGCTGTTTTCAAGACCTGCAAATACTGTGTGCTCCTCATCGGTAGCAGTGCTGCTCCTGGGCCTTAACCTGCGTGTGTCGATTGCTGCCACACTCATTCATGGAGTTTCCTGCCTCCGCATGTGTGACACACCCTGCCTTGCCTCTCTTTGCTCACTCTCATCCCCTGTGGGCTCTATGTCATCCTCCAATGGAGGCTGTGGGGGCACATGTGTGCGCTTCCTGCGCATGATTGTTGTGTGCTCTGTCTCCTCACTTGAGTCCCCATCATCATGCTGGTCCTCAGGATTTGCCAAGTCATCTCCCTCTGCACTGTCATCAAGTGCCCTGGATTGTGCTGTGGATGTAAAGGGGAATACATGAGTTTGTGTCATTGTCTGCATTTTGCACTCAATAAAGTTTCTACCGTTTGTCCTGGCTAACTTCTGACACTGTCTTATTCCCTTATCACTGAACCACATGTTGCATTTGATTTCCTATGTTTCATGGACACACTATCATACATCTTACTACAACTCCCATGATGCATTGCTGGGTGTGCTGTAAGAAGTGGACCAGAGTGACATGTGTTGTTTCTTTTTTGCGCATTCCTGAAAGTGTGCATGTGATGGGGATCTGGGCAGATATATTTGGCATGCATCTTACCTTTGCTGCTGAATGCAGGGTCAGAGCTGTCGATGTCAGCCATACCACTGACGCTCTCAGGCAAGAGGGTGGACTATACCAGCTCCTCATGGGGTGTTGGCTCTGCTGCTGTGGATGATCCTCCCCCGGTCTTGTTGGACTCCTTGAGTCTGGCTGCCACCCTCTCCTTCGACCTTTGCCGCATGTCGTATCACCGCTTGCGCAATTCTTCGACAGCCCAATGAGTCACACCCACAGCATTGACTTTTTCTTGAATGTCCAGCCAAATCTTTCTTTTCCTTGATTCAGGGACTCTCAGAGCCTTTTTCCCAAAGAGGAGCTCATGGCTGCATACCATCTCCTCTATGAGCACCTCCTGCTCCTTGTCAGAGAATTTGTGTTTTCTCTTCCTCTTTTCACCCTCATGTTGCTTCTGGGACTCCATTGGGGTTGTTTCTCTGCTGTGCTGACTCCTCACACTCTCCAAACAGCCTCTGACTGTGGCTCAGGCAATCAGGTGCAGCAAATCACTCCCACTTCCTGGTTGTGATGTCATCAGGGTGCACCTGTATAGCAGATTCATGCTTTTGCGATTTCTTAATTTGCGAATTTCGCAATTAAGGAATCGCAAATCATGTTTCTGAGAATTTTTTGCGAATTTTAGGTCATTGCTAATCATTAGCGATTTTTTAAATCCATCCCGTTTTGCGAATCTCAAACTGCAAATCGCAAAATATCGCAATTTGAGATTCGCAAAACAGGATCTTCATACATATGCCCCCATGCAACTTAAGACTTTGCTTTAAATTATAATTTCTCATGATCACTTTATGTAATCGAGCTTCAAATATTTTGACTTCAATCAAGTTATGCAATGAACTTAAAACTCAGGATAAATCAAATGTAATTAATATATTTCAAATATCTAAAAACATAATATGGACATCCTTGCTTAACCCCTTCAGTGCCACGCCCTTTCCCCGCCCTGTGCCGGCCGTTACATTAGCGGGCGGGGTTCATGACGAGCTGGACTCGTCATGGGCACAGCGCAACCGCGGCCCATGACGAGTCCAGCTCGTCATGGGCACTGAAGAGGTTAAGATGAATGAGTACTGTAGTTGGAGTAGTGGATGATTCCTAAAGGAAAGTGAATAACAAAATTAAAAAACTGTCATATTTATGTTTTGGAGAGATCCCAGCTACAGACATCTTCAACTGTCTGCTGGGAAGGCCTATTGTTTTCAAAATATAACACACACTTGTGGGCTTTGAGACACTCACTTGCTCATGATTGGATGTGAAGGAAATGATCATCATTTGCATGATTCCCCTCGCCTCAATTTTGTCCCTGTCTGTTTTGCTAAACTTAGAACCAGGTGCTTTACAGGCATAAAGTGCCTGTGCTTCTCTTCTAAACATGGTTTTTGACAGGTGGGAAACCCTGCTTTTAAATGTCAATAAGTCATCTCTAACTGCACCTTTTTGACTACAAAGTAGGGTGCCATATATTTAAAAGTGGAATACAAGTGGAGTTAAAGTTACCGTGTTCCAACAGAAAGTAACCCCCAAAATCTATAATCACTGGAAAGGCTGTTGCTGAATCCTAGAGAAGTTCAAAGCGCAGATTATTAACTTTAATCAGTAACTTTCACCAAGGAACAGCTAAAGAGAGTAATTGTTTTTATGTTATTAAATTCTAATGTCAAGGTTAATCAGATTTTTTATAAACATTTAGGAAAAGTAACCTTTGGCAAGGTACATTTTATCTGCCTGAACCTCTGGGTGGCTAATTATCATTAACCTACTGGAATCTAGTCTGACGGTGATTGGCCTCAATGAAGTGTGAAAATTGCCCATGAGCAGAATCTTTGGCCTGGGTGTGGGCAGGTGTTTTTGCTTCTTGTAGGAAGATCAGTTAGGGTGGATCCAGGAACCTCATTAACATGTAAAGGCGCTGCCCTTACACAAGTAAATGTAAGGCGATACATGAGATAAGCAAACTTTTGTTCCATCAGCCAAGCTGGATCCAAAATCAGTGGAAGGGAAGCTACCCACAGAACCAATTTTGAGTGACCACAAAGGAGGGATTCATTTCCCTGGCCATACATCTGGGAGGACATAACGGGTCTGTACCAGGGAGAAAGGTTTCTCCATCTTGAATGTTAGGAGTGAGGAATGAGGAGCACTGTGGTTGCTTGTAGTAGAGCAAACAGCAACCGCTGAAAAAGTGTTTTGGGTAATCCCTGTGAACTATTACCCCACTGGTTTGGGAGTAGCCATTGAGTCCCCCCCACTTACACGCAAGTGGCAACCATAAATGTGGCACCCCAAGGAACCCTTCTCATGTTGATGCAGAACATCAGATGAGGACTAGACCTTTCTTGCTGTGACCTAGGGGGAAAACTGAAGTACTGGATATACTCTTTTGTGTACCCAGGACAAAGAAGTGAACACATTTTTCCTGGATGATCAGTAATCTAGTCACAATTGGACATTTTTTTTCTTTTTTTTTTTGCAGAGTTTTATATAACGCAAACTTGACCCGAATCCAATCAGGTATCAGAGCGCTTTACATAGCACCAGTTACGTTACATGTGGACAATCATTCATTTTTTTTTTTTTAGTTAGGCACGGGGAGATTACGTGATTTGCCCAGAATCACAGGATGTTCAGCGTCATTACTGAGACTCAAACCCAGTTCCCTAGGTCCTAGGTCGAGCGCCCTAGCTGTTAGGCCAACTTGGACTGGTTCTTTCACAATATGTTTACTGGACCAGACACTGAAGTCCTAAGAGCCCCCTTCACCCTGGCAGCATTTGGTGAAGATCTATAGAAAAAATGAACTGATCGCTGCAAGGTTTTGGGACTTAAAAGAATTCTGGCATCCATCTGCCAGAGGACTAGTTGCAACCAAAAACCACAAAAAAGAGACCAGGGTATGAGGCTTCTCTGACTCCACTTCCAATGTCTTAAACTCACAAAAAGAGAAGGACTAATAAAAAAAAGGCCAGGGGTCTTAACCCAGTATGAGTTGCAACGTTCCTGCCCCCTGTGCTATATAGAATAATTGCTGAGCGAGAAACAGAGAGAGAAGGAAAATCGAAAAATTTCTTAATACTTCCCTCACCCACTATGCAGTGGCATGCTTCATCATAGGGCCACTGCAAACGTCCAGGCACAGAACAACACACTAGACGGAGCGCTGTTTTTTTTCTATACAGTGGTGAGGGAGATAGTTAAAAGAAAGAAAAAAATATATAGAGATAGGGAAGAATATTCCCTTAAGAAGGGATCTTCTGTGCAGAGAAATAATAGAATAAAACTGTCTGAGGAGATACCTTTGTGATACTTTTATTCTTGATTCCCCTTGGCAGGATTAAAAGTAAAGCGATCTGGGGATATACAGGAGGGGTGACTGCCCCTAAATCCCCACTGCAAGTACCAACATGTTTAGGCCTTCCAATCTTGCCCCCATGGGTCATCGAGGCCTTTGTCATGGTGTAGATCCCTTGGGTTATCTGGTCTTGACCCACAATGTGGTTTTGAGGCACAAATGTTTTCTTTTTACCTATGATTCACATTCTACTTTCCCAGTAGGGTATTCTTTTTCTGTGAGGGAGACAAAACATACAAAATCCTGTTTCACTCTCCTTCTAAAAACCATCTTCATACTGTTCCCATTGCCCCTCTCTGGTACACCTCTATATTGTGCTCTGTTTCTCCCCATAGTTTGGTAAATTGTGATGTTTCATTGGCTACTGTGTTTTCGGCAGCAAATATTTTGAAGTGTTATTCTTGCCTCCATGCCATTAATACAATTAAAATGCGTTGATGTGTCAGCTAGAAAATGTTTTATATTTGGTGAGGCATCTTACTTAATGATTCAACTGGTGATGGTGTGAGCCTGAGAAGAGGTACATGGTGCACAGAGCTCTCAGGCCATTTCCTACTACATGGAGATCATGTTCAAAGGCAGCATGTGCTTTAGTGAAACTTGTGTTAACCATTTGAAAAGCAAACAAGGGTATTTCTATGATGATTACCAGAAAATGCCCCTTTATAAAACTTTTAGACAATTAGCTTAGATCTATATAATTTTCCATACTTGCGAACCTATTTCATGTGACTCCCCTTACAGGTCCTATCCTTATCTACCTCCTGTCCAGCCACCTTTCTGTATCGCATAGCTCCGGTGACCCCATTGGGTCCAAACACCTTGCCCAGCTCCCCTTACTGATCCTCCCCTTGGAGATAGATCATATTTAAGCTGTATGCATGTGCATGTTCATCATTAAGCAGATAGAACAAGCCAGTAATTCCTCAAAAGCCTTGTTCTCCATAGTCAAAGATTTCTCATCTCCTAAAGCTTGCACTCAGCCACTTATAGAATCCCAGGCTTTATGCTCCTCCCTGGCATCCTATTTTCAGGACAAGATATCGAAAATTTACGATAACTTTCCTCTGGTAGCCCCTTCTACCATGGATTCTATGTCCAAAAGGGAAGACGGGGACAAGGTAATTAGTAGTTCCCCGGAGCACTTTGAATTGACTACTATTAAAGAGGTCTTTAAAGGCCTCTCCAAAGCAAAATCTGGGTCACCAAATGATTTGTGCCCTCCGAAAACTATGGCCCCTTTAGCCACAAGCTGTGCTCCTGCAATCAGTGACATTTTCAACTGCTCTATAAAAACGGGCACCATTCCCATTGCATGGAAAGAGGCATCTGTCCGCTCTATACTGAAGAAACCTATGGCGGATCCATCAATCCTTTCAAATTACCGGCCTATTTCCCTACTACCACTCTTGCGAAAATTGCTGGAAAGTATTATAAATAGACAACTTTGCTCTTATTTGGAACAAAATGGAATCTTGGATCCATCGCAATCGGGTTTTCGGGAAGGTTTCAGTATGAAAACCGCCGTATTAGCAGTGACAGACTCGCTCAGACAGACAGTAGATTCTGGGGGATCAGTGATACTGATCCTCTTAGATCTCTCCGCAGCTTTTGATACCATCTCTCATGTAAAGCTGGCGAAGAGATTACTCACTTGTGGTATCAAAGGGACTGTCCTGAAGTGACTACAACATTTTCTGGCTGACAGAACTCAAACAGTCATATTGGGTCCCTATTCCTCGGCCAAAATGCCTTTGAAGAGGGGTGTTCCGCAGGGCTCCTGTTTGAGCCCTACCCTTTTTAATATTTACATGGCCCCTTTGGCGAGGATAGCTGAACAGTTAGGCTTCGAGATCATCTCTTATGCAGATGATACGCAGCTTATGTTCACTATTGGAGAAAACCCAGAGAAAGAGAAAACTCGCTTTGCATATGGCTTGAAGATGATATATGACTGGATGTCGGGTAATTTCCTACAGCTGAATCCGGATAAATCAGAGATCATGTTGTTGGGAAAAGCAACTGATTTTTGGTCCGAAGATTGGTGGCCCGTTCAATTGGGCTCTGCCCCCACTCCCAAGCTCTCAGTAAAAGACCTGGGTATAAAAATAGATCGGTTGCTGTCCATGAAGGACCATGTCGCGGCTAAGACCTCCTCATGCTACTACAGTCTCCGGCTTCTGCAGAAAATACTTCCATATATGCCTACCTGTCATCGTAGGACATTAGTGCAGGCTTTGGTAACTAGCCGTTTGGATTACGGTAATGTACTGCTGGCAGAAGTAGGGAAGACCCTCTTGGCTAAGCTGCAGGTGGTTCAGAATACAGCAGCGAGAATGATCTTTAATCAACTGGCGGGCTCCCCCTCGCTTCCGTTGCTCAGAGAACTACACTGGCTATCTGTGAAAAAAAGGTCCTTTTTCAAGATATGCTGTTTCACCTATAACGCTCTGAACAACAGAGGCCCTCTCTATTTACAAAAAAAACTCTTCAAATATTGTCCATCCAGGTGTCTTAGATCTAGCCTGCGGGCCTTCTTCAGGTTCCTTGTTTCTGTCTTACTCCGATGGGTGGCAGAGCTTTCTCATATCTTGCTCCAAAATATTGGAACCAGCTTCCCCAGACTTTGCGATCACTTCCTAAGTATGAACTTTTCAGGAAACAGCTGAAAGCCTTCTTGTTCTGAACTCTTACTCTAGTCCGCTCCATTGTTTTTTCCCGTCCAGGATTACAAGTCTGCTAGTCAGCGCCGAGATGCCCCAGGGTGAGTTGAGCGCTATATAAACTAATTAACATAACATAACATAACATGTGTGTGGATCTTGTTCCAGAATGATAGCTCCACTGCACCTGAACTCTGATGTATCCTGGTTTAGACCTGTTTAAATTAGGAAAACTCCAGAAATTGTGCCTTCATTAAAGAGGCTTGGTTGTCTTGTTCTGCCCTTTTTCCATTTAGGTTGCTCACACGTATGACTCACTTCACTGTTATGTTATATTATGCAGATTTGCAGTGCACTATCACCCTTGACTCTACTGGTGCTGAGCAGGTGTGAGTCGAGCCAAGCCTATGTCCTTGTGGTCCTGGTCTTCAGCTTCTCGCAATATTCAGGAAGAGAGAAGAAGACTGCATAGCTGCAGGTTGTTCCACTGTTTAGGAGTGATGTATGAGAAGGCTTGATCACCGGGGTTTGCCATATGTGTGGGATGTATGCAAGTAGGGTTCCTGATGAGCAGAGGTGTCTGGAAGGTGTGTGAATGCTAATGTGATTGTTGAGAAATGCTGGGCCAGTGTTGTGTAGTGTCTTGGAAGTGTGGGTGAGCTCATTTGGTTGTGGGCAGCCAGTGGAGCTCCTTCAGGTGTGATGGGTGTTTGGACAAAATATTGAATAAAAAATATTGTGAAACTAAAATATAGTGGCAAGAGTAGGACGTCAAACATATTGTGGGCAGTAATATTGAAGGTAACACTTAAGTGTTTTTGGAAGATTGTTGTCAAAAAATATTGGGAGATTCTTTACACGTGTGCATTTAAGTTTTATTTTATGTGCAATTTACATTACTATGCAAATTAATCATTTACATTTTTACATAGATTGTACGTTTTCCTAATTTAAATTATTTATTTAAAGAAAAGATTATTTATTGATTTAAATGTATTGATACATTTAAAAAACTGAAAAAACTTCATTAAATTTAATTTGTGTGGGTATTTTTAGCTAATTTAAACAAATTTGGAAAATTTAAATATTTACATTTTAAATTGTTTGATGTAAGCTTTTATTTTAAATGTATGTAACTATTTACTTTAAAACATAACGCAGAAAAAATATATTATTGTGAAATTAATTGTATTATATCTGTATTGCTTTTTTGTTTATAATATTTTATTTCCATTTTAAATACGTTGTGAATTAATCATTGTTTTATTTTAAATGTATTTAACTGAATACATACATAAATAATGTTTCATATGTCAATTTTTAATGAAACAATACTCAATTGCTCCTAATTTTGATGTATTTTTCACAAAATATATTTATATTTATATTTTATATGTAATATATTTTTTAAATAAAAATATTTGTATTGGTAATGAGAAATGTGTATATTCATGTATAAAATAGGAAACTGAAAAAATAGATTATATTTTTTATGCTTAATATATTTCATAAATCTTTATTAATGCAAATAAATATTTAGGATTTTTAAAATTTTCTTTATGTATATTTTTATGTTTATCTTTCTTATTTATGTTTAATTTAATTACAAAATAGTATGTATAATAGAATATTTTGGGGCAATTTTGATGAGTGTCAGAAAGTCTCTGACCTGAGGCTTGTTTCAATTCCTACCGGTCATTCCGGGTAGCTTCCGATGGGCTACAGTAGCCCGTCTGCCAGTCCGAAAATGGCCCATAATCCAAATGGAAGGGTTTCCATGTTGGAAAGGCCGACATGTTGACATGGAAACCCTGTCGGAAAGCGTGTTTGGTGGTCCTGGCAGGGCCCCATTTAGTTTTTATCCTCCGGTTGGGGGCTGAGGGGTGCCAAAGGTGCACCCCCCAGCACCTTGAAACCCTCACGGGTGAGTAGCATGCTTTAAAATTCCCTGAGTGATTGACTGATAGGTGCCCCCTTGTTGGTCCCTGCACCTTGTGGCAGGCACCTTGAGGGTGCAGGGATGAATACAGACACCCATACCTCTATGGAGGCTCGTGTTACAGCTGGTTTAGTGGCATAACATGAGCTCCAATAGAGGACTGGGAGTATGCGACCACACCATGTGTGGTCGCATCGTGATTAGGCAGTAAGGACACAAGTCCGCCCGATATCGAAATGAGTAGGGGTGGGCGGAATTTGCGAAATCCACTTTCGCAAATTATTGCGAAAATGTTAAAAATGATCGCAAACACGCGGAAATATCACGAAGATGCGGAAGTTTTTTTCCCGCATGTTCGCGAGATTTTCTGCATGGTTGCGGCTCGCCAACTTACCCATGTGGTTGCTCGCGGGCGCGGCCATCTTGTTTTCAGTTGTCTCGCGGTGCATGATCGCGAGAAGAAAGACGTGATCGCACGACGCATGACGTCACTGCGGGCGCGAACTGTAGCGAGACAGCGCAAATGGCTAAAAACAATACAACATCTCATGGAGAACGCGACCGGATCAAGAAAACTTGTCGGCAAATGCAGGGATTCAGGTAAGGCGATCGCGCGCGCGCGAGAATGTATTATTTTACAGCGCGAGCAAGAACCAAATTATCGCTAAGCTGCGGAATGTGGAAATGTTTACATTTTCGCGCTTTCCGCGGAACGCAAAAATGTCAAATTATCTAAATTTCCGCGAACGGAACGAAATTTTAGCCCAGGCCGAGAAATAAGCCCCTTTGTATTTAATAGAAAAATATTTAATATGTTATTGGATCATGTTAAATATATAGATTTTTCTGTTAATAGTATTTCTTTATTTTATAAATAAATAGTTATTATGTTTTACTGTGGAGTATGCATTTTGTATGTAACTCTTTTAGTGTCTACTACCTTCTCCTATTTGGTTTTGATTAGAGTGGGAATAGTAAATGTGTCCCCTTTAATGTCCAACACCTTCCCCAAAAAGTTTAGGTTGGTACGGGAATTGTAAACATGATCTATTTAGTGTCCAACATTTTCACCAGAATGGCTTAGATTGGAGTGGAAGAAGTAAATGTGACTCCTTTGGTGTCCAAAAGCTTCCCCAAAATGGCTCAATCGGAATGGAAATAGTAAATGTAACCATTTTAGGGTTCAATATTTTTGTTAGAACGGTTATGTATGCAGTAGGAGTAGTTAATGTAATTTAATTAGTGCCCTAGATTTTCAGGAAAATAATTCATATTGGAGTTGTTTAATATAATTAAAATTGTATTACTTATATTTAATATTGATATGTTTACATTTTCAACATGTATTATTGAAATTATACAAAAGAATTTTATTTGATTTATAAACAATAGTTTCATACAATTTTAGCAGTAAATAAACCATGTAAGTCAGTTTTGTTTTGTGTAAACTTTTTTGTACTTTTTCCCATTGTTTTCCATTTTTTTATATCAATAGAAATCTTTTAGGCACTTTGTCTTACACACTTTTTACAGAATGTATTTAGTATATATTAAATGAGTGTATTTTTAAAATTCAAATTTTTAATTTATACCTTAATTTTTTTAATCTTTTTACAAACATATTTAACATCTTTATAACATGTTAAACCTTTTTTAAAACGTTTTTGCACATTTCTTTGATATGTTCCTATTGTTTTCTATAGGGAGAAACTTTTTGTTTTTAGTTCCATTAAGTGGCCCTTTTTCTGCTACCTTCTATTTAATAGTCTATGGGGCATATCAACAACAACCGGCGATAATTATCGCTCAGCGCTCTTAGCGTGAGGATAATTATCGCCGGCTAGCGTGAATTTTAATCGCTGAGATAGCGTGCTATTAGCAACGCTTATCTCAATAGCGATAAAAATCTACACGCTAACAGGCTAACGTGAGATTATCGCTGGAAACCCAGCGATAATCACACGTTACCTTGTTGATAGGGACAGGCAAACTTAGCCATGATATCCTCCTTCCATAGGATATCATGGCTAAGTCTGAAAATTAGCAGACGTAAAAAAGCAGCGTTAACCGCGGTTAGCGCTGCTTTTTTTGTCTCTAACAGGATTAGCGACATTCTTGATAATAGGAGAAATGTCACTTAGTGACATTTCTCCTATTATTTTACTCTGGAACGCCCCCTTTGCATCTCATTAGAGATGCAAGGGGAAGCGTAGAGTAAAAGGGTGCTAACATGCAAATTTGCGTGTTAGCACCCTGTTGTTGATAGGGTGCTAGTTTTATCTCTGCTTTTTTGGCTTTTAAAGCCAAAAAAGCAGAGATAAAGCCCTTGTTGATATGCCCCTATGTGTCTAATTTTTAGTATATTTTTCTGAAAGGAGGTTGCAGGAAGGTACCGTTGTTTGTCAGAGCAGGTAAGACCTTTTTTAAACTTTCTTTTTAGGGTTTTGAGGGCAGAGGGTACAAGGGGGAGTTGTAAACTTTAGTTATGGTGTTGTTTTTTTGTGTGGATTTACGGCCTGATTACGATGGTGGTGAAACTGGCACTGACAGCCTGTTGATGGCAGTTTCACCACCATAAGAAGCAGGTTTTAAGCCCGCCACAATACAAAGGCGAGAGTGTCTTTGGCGGTCAGGAAGACTGCCCACCACGGTACTGACGGGCTCCAGGAGCCCATCAGACCAACGGTGGCGGTGCCTGCCAAGCACCGCCATAGGGAATATGATGTCCCTTTCCGCCTGCCTTTTTCATGGCGGGTAACCCATCATGAAAAGGCTGGCAGAAAGGGACTTTGGGGGCCAGTAGCAGGACCTCCTTCCCCCTGTACCCCATACATGGGCACTGGGGGGCACCTAAGGTGCCTCCTACATATCCCTGCATCATGTGGCATGCACCGCATGGTGCCTTCCACGTAGTGCAGGAATATGTGAAATGTCCCGTTTTTACATTGCGGCGGGTGTTGCTGTCAGCAGCACCCGCTGCAATGTAAAATATAGGCATTGCAACAGCTGTGGTGCCAGTCGCATTGTAATTACCCCTGTGGGCCCACCGGCTTGTTGGCGGGTGGTCCCACTCCCCGATATGATAGCAGATGGACTGAAGTCCGTCCACCATCCTAATCGGCCCCTTAGTTAATATTTGTTGTAGTGTCTTTCGCTGTAGGCCTGGATGGAACTCATGAAGTTTCACTCTGCAGAATTTTGTGGAGTTACAAAAAAAACACAGTGAGATTCAGTGTAATTCTGCAAACGAGAAGAAACGAGTACACCGCTGTGCTCACGTTGTGATTTGGGGACGCAAGCTTATTCCGCATTATACAATCATCACAAACAGCACTACTTGACACACCAGGAGGTGCAGCTTCCTGGGTTTGTTTTGCTACCGCTTGAGTAGATTTTCCACTCGAGCAGCAGCATTCTGACTGTGAGCAGTCACAACTGCCTAAGACCACTCGTGTTGGAAAAATCTCACCTCCTAGCGACCGCATGGGAGCAAAAACTCTGCAATAGAGTGGTTGGCGGAATTTGTCTAGAATTCCCCATTACAAGCATAACCCGGAGTGACCAAAATTCTGCAAATTCTGCAGGGGCAGTGGATATATCACCTGCCACTCTTTCACTTGTGTGTTGGCCCAGGTGTAGGTGGAGTTTGTTATAAATATATTGTTATGTTATGCGATATTATGGTATGTGCTTTTGATGAATTGGTATGATGTATTTGAGAATTGTGAAGTTGCTCTTTTTTTCGGGTGGGTATTGTGTTTTACTTGCAGAGGTTTTCTATTATGGACATTTGCAAGTTATATCAGAACTAGCACATAATAATGGACACTATCCAACCTGACTAGTGCACTAAAGCCCGGAGCATACCCCGGCGTAATGCATTTCTCCAGATGGCCGCAAGCAAGTTTGATATAGCTTGCACGTCTAAAGATTTCTCTGTGGCTATCATACCATGCGCTCCTTTCAACTGCCTATATTTAGGCATTGGATTACACTCTCCAATCTGTACAGCCTGATTTGGAACATTAATTTGCAGCACATTACAGATACCTGGCTACAGCTTTTGATCAAGATAATTCTTAGCACCAGGTTACAACCATTCAGAGTGGTTGTCACCCCCTATTGACTTTGCCCAGAAGAAGTCCTATGTTTTAAAGGACCAAACACATTGGCTGATGGTTTGTTTTGTGAACTAAATAAAGAAGAGAACACTATATATCTTGCAGTTGCAGGGGCTTAGTTTGTGTTTTTTTTGTTGCTAAGCAGGCATTTCTATAAGTAAATTGTAGTGCTTAGTTACCTCTGTGACAGGGACAGGGCGTATTGTAATAAGTATTTTAATTCCAAAGGCAAATTAACTGTTTGTAGCATATTCTACATATAGACAGATTGTTGGAGATGTCTACATATGCTTTGATTGAAGTGGTAGTAACAGCCTTCTATGGCTGTGTATGGGTAAAGTTTTACCGGGAGATGTCTCTATATGCTTTGATTGAAGAGGGTAAAGTTTTAAAATGGTTGGAATCATGGGCAGGAGAGATATCGCCGGTTGCTTTTTTAGTTTGTGTAATTAAGCATTTTAAGGTGGGTATAGTTTTTAGGATTTTAGTAGTGGGTTCTTTGGAACTAGTGCTTGTTTTCTTATATCTTGAACTATGTGTATAACTTCTATTCCTGTCACATTTGGAGGGTGGTTGGGGTCCCTAACATTAATTACAATATCAACTTTTTAGTGGCCCTCCCAAAGAAAACATTAGAGTTATATTTGGTAAATGTATTAATTGACAGGTTCTATTGCTGTTTTATCTTGGTTGTAAGTGTAACCCATGTGAGATAATAATTGCTTTCCTTTCTGTGATGTGATGTATTTTGCTGTTTCTGTTATTATGTCTAAACATAGTGTAATAGTATAAATAATATTTCTGTTATTCACATACAAAATTACACATCACTTTTTCAATTCCATCCTTACATTTAGGTTTGTGCTAGATGTTGTACACTTTCTTTGCAGTTTTTCTGTTGAGGACATTTTAATATGGAGCCGGGGGTTTTCTTTTCTGTTAGTTTAAAGAAAGTGTGTTACTTTAATTCTGAGGGCCCAATTACGATGTGAGAATGGACCACAGTACGTCCGACATCGTTTGGAAGCTGGAACCGAGGTACCTCCTGTCGCCGGTTCCTGCCCAGCAAGCAGGATGCGACCAAACCCTGTTTTGGTCACAATCTGATTCTTAACAATGGGAGCAGAACGGAATGCATGTTCTCATTGTTAAGAGCAGAGGTGCAGTTCATCCCTGCACCCCATGGCAGGCAAGGTGCCTGACACCGGTTGCATGGATCAACAGGGGGGGCTGCCATACGGAGGCCATGCACCCATGGGGGCCCCCAAAGTGTGATTCCTACATCCTTTCTGTGTCAGAGAGAAAGGCTGTGGGAATCTTCAATCGTAATCCCTCAGCTGGAAAGAGCCGCCCGAAGGATTGATGGAGGATTTCCAAATGGCAGCCAGGTTCTCCGAGCCCGTCAGAGGCAATACAGAAATCCGTTTCGGATTCCTTTCCTGACCGACCCCATCAAAATGGGTTGTTCAGAAAGGAATCCAAATGGGCAATTTTGATGTGGTCAGAATGGCTCAGACCGCATCGAAATCGGCCCCTAAATGTTTGTTTGTTGATTGGTAGTGAGGGGTGAGTTAGTGAGGTGTAATTTTTTAAACTGTTTTAGGGTGAGTTCCTGTTTGGTAACAACTTCAATTTACTTAGTTTTGGTGTGTCTTTTTCCAGGTATGTAGCTAGTTTTGATTTCATTAGATTAGCAGTTTTTCTATGCTGTGGTCATTTCTTTGTAGTAACTAAGGGCGTAATTACAATACCAGTGGTAGGACCGCCGTACGTAATTGTGGCGGTCAGGGGACTCTCTGATTAGCATGCGGCAGACCGAATGCCGTATTACAATCGGACCGCAAGTTGATGGTCCCATGTCAGCGCTTCCACTGTGGAGGGATGCCGTGTTTATGGGAAAGGCTGCAGCACATGCTGCCACTGCGCAGCACCTCCTAAACATCAGTGCATGGTGTGCCATGCACCATGTTGTGGATGACACACAGTGCACAGAGGTACATGCAATGGAAGGGAGCACTATATGTGCCCCAGGGACAACTTTCCTTGGGCTACTCCTGCTGTGGTCCCTGTTTGGGGCACCCTAAACCCTTTCTGACAACCTTTCCATGACGGGGTTTCCGACATGAAAAGGCTGTCGGAAAGCGATATCATAATCCAAACGGCTGGGCCTGCCTCAGCACAGCCACCATTTTGGCACACTCATCCAGCCATCGCACCATTGCTATTTATGATCCTTGCAGAGGTGTTGTGTCTGACAGCTGTGGGTCCGACTGCTATTCTGTAATATGGCAGTTGGACTGAAGGGCTGACCCACAACATCGCAATTAGGCCCTAAACGTTAAGAAACAGAAGTAGCAGAGTGTTTTGTTAATTATTTGTTATTTGACATTTTTAACTTTCATTAATTTTATGTTTTAGTCTAAATATAGAATGTGCTTACTTTGCAAGGTAGTTGAATATATATCTCTACTTTTGCAGCAGAGTCTTCTTTTCTTCTTAGAGTAAAAAGTTGTTAAAAGTTGTGTGCCCTTTATATTATTGGTGTAATTGTTTGCATGATTATATTGGTTAATGTCTGTTTGTTAGTTTTCTTTATGTTTGATTTTTTTTCAGTTCTGTCCTTTTATATTGAATGCTAATTAAGGTTTGTTTTATTATGTTCAATAAGTAATTAGTTAATTTTGCATTTGTTATATATAGATATAAATACATATATATAAATAAATATATATATGCAAATATATATATATATATTCACTGAAAAAACACAGGTTTCAGGGACGTTATAGCTAGTTGGACATTTTACTCGTACAAAACCAGAGAAATTCAGCTGTTATAGTTAGTTGAGCTAACTATAGCTCACACCCCCGCAATGCAATGCTGATGATGTCACATATTACTTCATTCATGACATGGACAGTGACATCACTGATGACATCTCAAATGACATCACTGATGACATCATCCATGTGATAATTTGATGCACCTCCTCACACCCTAATATAACGTTTGATACACCCACTCTAAAATACAGACTCCATTTTTGAAACCATAGACACACCAATACCAGTTGCTACAACCTATACATAATAGGGCAGGGGGATTAAAACTACCTCTAAGTCAGAGGTGCAGAAAGAGGAAAGAGAAATGCAGAAAGAAGAAACAGAGGTGCCAAAACAGGCAAGAGAGGTGCAGAAAGAAGCAAGTGAAGTGCAGAAAGATGCAACAGAGGTGCAGAAAGACGCAAGAGAGGTGCAGAAACAAGCAAGAGAAGTGCAGAAAGAGGCAAGAGAATTGCTGAAAGAAGCCACAGAGGTGTAGAAAGAAGTAAGAGAAGTGTAGCGAGAGGCAAGTGAGGTGCAGAAAGAAGCAAGAGAGGTACAGAAAGAGGCAGTAGGGGTGCAGAAAAAAAGAAGAAAAGTGCAGAAAGAGGCAATAGAATTGCTGAAAGAAACAACAGGTGTATAAAGAAGCTAGAGAAGTACAGAAAGAGGCAAGTGAGATGCAGAAAGAAGCAAGAGCAGTGCAGAAAGATCCAATAGAGGTGCAAAAAGAGGCAAGAGGGGTGCAGAAAAAGGTAGGAGGGATGTACAACAAGGCAAGAGAGGTATAGAAAGAGGCAGGAGGGGTGCAGAAAGAAGGAAGAGCAGTACTAAAGAAGTAACGGAGGTGCTGAAAGAGGCATGAAGGGTGCAGAAAGAACAAAAAAGTGAAGAAAGAGGCAACAGAGGTACAGAAAGAGGCAAGAGATGTGCAGAAACAGGGAGGAAAGGTGCAGAAAGAGGGATCAGGGGTGAAGAAGTGGGCAAGTGAGGTGCAGAAAGAGAAAAGCGGGGTGCAGAAAGAGGTAAGAGATGTGCAGAAAAAAACAACAGAGGTGCTGAAAGCGGCAAGTGAGGTGCAGAAAGGGGCAAGAGAACTGCACAAAAAGCAACAGAAGTGCTGAAAGAGGGAAGTGAGGTGCAGAAAGAAGCAAAAGAGAGTCAGAAAGAATCAATAGAAGTGCAGAAAGAAGCAACAGAGGTGCAGAAAGAAGCAACAGAGGTACAGAAGGAGGCAACAGAGGTACAGAAAGAGGCAAGAGACGTGCCAAAAGATGCAGGAAAGGTACATAAAGAGGAAACAGTGGTGCAGAAAGAGGCAAGAGAGGTGCAGAAAGAGAAAGGAGTGGTACAGAAAGAGGCAACAGATCTGCAGAAAAAGCAACAGAGGTGCTGAAAGAGGCAATTGAGGTGCAGAAAGAAGGAAGAGAGGTGCAGAAAGAAGGAAGAGAAATGCAGAAAGAAGTAACATTGGTGCTGAAAGAGGCACAAAGGGTGCAGAAAGAGCAAGAGAAGTTCAGAAAGAGGCAACAGAGGTACAGAAAAGAGCCAATGGAGGTGCCGAAACCGGCAGAAAGGTGCAGAAAGAGGGAACAGGGATGCAGAAAGAGCAAGAGAAGTGCAGAAAGAGGCAACAGAGGTACAGAAAGAGCCAATGGAGGTCCAGAGGGCGAGCACCTCGGGACATTCCAGGAGTCGGCCCTAGGGGGTGGCCCCCAGTACCATGGAGGGCTCCAGGAGGGAGGCCGCAGAGCCCCCCTCCCAATGTTTATAATGCCCCAGGGAGGTGGTGGTCCCTGGGGTCAGGGGTTCCGCAACAGACCCCCATATGTAATTAAAGTTTGCCCCGGGGAGGTGGTGGTCCCTGGGGCAGTGTGGGGAAGGGCAGAAGCCCCCCACACACATTTTTATTATTGACACCCCAGGGATGTGGCGGTCCCTGGGGCTTTGGGGGCCCGCAAGACCCCCTGCCCATAAATGAAATGTGTGCCCCGGGAAAGTGGTGGTCCCCGGGGCAGTGTGGAGAGGGCCAGGAGCCCCCTCACACTTAAATTTACTTCGAGCCCCAGGGAGGTGGCGGTCCCCAGGGCTTGGGGTGGTCCGTGAGGTCCCCACCCCTATACATTTGAAGCCCCAGGGAGGAGGTGGTCTCCGGGGCAGCACGAGGGGCAGGAGCATATATATGTATGTATATTGATTGTTTTAATGTTTGCAGTTATTACAAATATTTTTTTCATATATTTTGTGAGGCATTCAGATTTATTTTTATTTTAGTTGATTTATATTTATTTTAGAAATATGTTCATAGTACGTTTACGGTGAAAAAGTTGTTATTTTTGTGTTTGTTAATTATAATGTAATTATTGTTGCGACATTAATGTAGTCGATATTGTGTGAATTGATATTTTTGACTACTCATATGTTTATTTAAAGGTTACATTTTTTTGTTTCATATATATTTGTTAGCAACATTAGTAAAAACCTATATTGTTGACAGCTATATTTTTCTTTTTGATATTTGTGTTTTTCTTTGTGAATTATATTCATTTTCTGATATTTTTGTGACTCGATATTGAATGCATCAATATTGTGTCTCTGAACCAGTGTGATGTGATGTGAGTGTGGCGTGGAACATTGAGAGTGATTCTGGGCACAGAGTTCTGAATGGTCTGCAGCCTTCTTGTGAGTTTTTTCTTGATTCCGGCATAGAGGGTGTCCCCGAAGTCCAGCATGCTTCCTGGGTGTTCACCTCTTTAGTTCAGCTGCGAAGAAAGGTGCACGCTCACTGGCAAAATTTGCCCATGATTACACAGTTATGAGCAAGCAAACTCCCCGGTCCACCACAATCTCACTTGGTACCTCAACAAGTGGAGTCTTCATGTGTTGCATTTGAGGTATTGGTCTCAAAACTCTCTCAGCACTAATAGTATTTTTAAATATTTTTAACATGCAGAATAAACAGCATGAGCACCAACCATGCAGCTTATTTAAATAATCTATTTCTTCATCAATAAGACATCTACCCTAATATGCACTCTGAGGAAATATTCAGCACAGTAATGAAAAACATAAACAATATTTTCAGAAAACATTTGTTACGGAAAAGCAAAGTAGTTTCCCAGTAAATAAAAGCTACTCCAATACATTTCAATTTACAATTTCCAGAGACAATGATTGAATTTATGTTTCTGCTGATACCAGCAAGAAACAGTTTCCTGTATTCTTGTCTAGCAAACCTTTTAGGATTCTTGCTTATTATTTACATAGCAACACAGAATATTTCCTTGTAAAATATTTTACATTTGGATTTCAATATAGAATGAGTAATGCACAGATACACAAAGGCACAATGCAGGCCAAAGCAATAACTGCATACTGTTTCATTATTTTAGGTTAAACACACCTTTCACTTGTACAATTAAATGTAATGCAGATTTATTTAGAACAAGTTTCCCTTTAGACTCACAATATTGTCTTGTATATATACTGCTTTGCCTAATGGTCAGTTAGGAAAATAATACTTTGGATTGAACATATTAGTTTAATTATTTTGGTGAGGGAAAATACAAAACTTTGGATTATGTTCATAAATTACAGCTCATAAGAATAGTTCACATTTGGTCACATTTGGCCTCATACTGTCAAGTAACACCATGCAATTAATGCTACTAGCTAAGAATAAACAACTTAATGCCATTCAAGGAAATGTTCTTTCAGCAGCCACGTGGTAAACCTCTTAATTATAGGTGTCTAACGCGAAATAGTTGGAAGTTGCAAGCTGCCAAGTTTTCAAATTGCTTATGTGACATTGTTATGGTTTAACTGTGCTTATGTGTGGCATTCCAATCTTTATGTGTGACACTGTGAGTGAAGCCTAATTTCGTTTAAAACCAAGCAGAATAGTCTCTATAGAGATACATACCAGAAAGTACCCCATTTGAGGCAACATGAAGCTCTACAAGTTCCACTTATTTTTGTTCAAATTTACCTGCACTGAGACAGTGCTGCTCACTGGCAGCAGACTGTCATTGAATTTTTGTTGCCATCAGGTTTGTAAAACAGGGCACACTACCCAATTAACCATGACAACTGTATACTTTTACTTGACCCCTTATCTTCTGATGGAGCTGCAGAGACTGCTAGCAGCTAAATGCTGAAGTGTCAGAGTCACTCAGTGCACTGACAAATAATTACACTGGGTGGCACGAAAAAAGAATGAATACTGCTGTGCTCAGAGGATGCATTAAATTGTCTGACAAAATGTTCCAGTGCGGAAAAGAGGGAATAGGTAACGATTCGCATTAATCTGACCCATGATGCGTGAAACTTGGCAAGGTTACTAGAGTTCAACCAGTTACTTCGAACTATTTAGAAGGTAGTTTATTTTTAACTTCTAGGGGATAGTTAGAAAGGTGCACTCAAGAAAATATAAACTGTTGGTATAGGAATAATCTGAATATGGGTGCTACACTACTAGAGTGTGTTGACAACACACTTTTGAAGTCTGTAGAGTGTACAGGTGAGATACCTGGTTGTAGTGTGCACTGTTCCGAATGAACTAAAGGTTCAACTTATTAGTCAATCAATAAACACAAATTGTATAAACTAGTCAAATAATCCAAAGTCTTTTTGAATGTATTTGTTGTTATACGATTTAACATAAAATTGACATCATGTATGAAATCAAAATGTTACTAACAATGACAATATCCTTTGCATTGTAATACAATCGTAACTGAAATCATAATTTTTTGTTGAACATGTAAAAAAACAACATGTTATAAGTCACATTGCTGCGAATAACATTATTCAAAGATTGTTGCTAGATGGACATTGCAAACTTTTCAATTAGCCCGATGCATTTCGGGACTCACAGGTCCCTTCTTCAGGAGCGATATTCTGTGAACAAGAGGATAAACGCGGTTACTCCTAGAGTTGTGATGTTGGCAATGGGTATTAGTATCAACCAATAAAAATGGTGAAATCCATGTCCAGAGGATATGTAACATGCTTGTGGCCCTCGAAGGTGGCAATTAAAAACGCGGGTGGAGAAAGTTGCAAAACCATATTGGTCACCGTAAATGTAGCAGGCAAGGAAAGGAAAAAATGTGCAGAAACAATGTGGAAATGAATAAGATATGGAAAGAGAAAATAGGATGATTATAATAGTAAACAGAAGAAAAGAAGGAAAAACCGGCTAATTATAAAAAACTAGGAGGTACCTTTTGAATAAAAAAAATCTGCGTGAAGCTGAACTGGTGTCGACCTGTGGATAAAAAACGTGGATAATAAATCTGCTGTGCGTTGTATAAACAATCCTGTTGTGGTAGTATGGAATAAATGTGTGTAAAACACTCACCGGGAATGCCGGTGGCGATGCGTGGGCTGTAGCTATACTGAGTAAAGTCCGTCCCGGGCTGAATAGTGTGCGGGAGCAATTTATAACGCCAAATCTGCCATGCGAGAAAAAATACTAGAATCAACCTAATTGTAAAAAAGTAGTTGTGTGCGAGATAAACCCGCAGTCGTAAATTCTTACCGTGCGAGTAGAGGATGAATGAGCGAAGTGGCGTGCGTAGATAACTCTTATGGAAACACTGTCGATGCTGACAACAGAGTGGGTGGGAGGAATACATTCTGATGGAGTTTTTCAAAAATCGCTGCAGTGTAGCATGCCTGTATGGCAGATAAAAGGAGTCTACGAGGAGCTAATAGTATAGTGCAAAATGATGAATACACGCAAGCCTCCGGAGAAAAATGGCTTACCGTATATGGAAGGGCAAACTTTTGGTGCCAATGGGTGCTTGTCGATAATCCCTCAGTGGTGAGGAAGTCGTTTGAAATATGGCCGCTCGAGTGGTGGTGAAATAAAAAGGGGACTGGTAGGTCATAGGGCGATAGTGGGATGGTGGGAAATGTAGTCCGCGTTAAAACATAAACACGTGAATGATGGAAGAAGGAAGTAAAGTAATGGTAAAAAATTGTGAAAATGGCTGAATGAATAGAGATTGCTGATAAGATGCGAACAATGAATAAAAATGATGCGGAGTGTAACGGAAAACAGGACTGGCCTGTGAATGAAGGGAATTAAGATACGAAAAGAAAAGCCTGATGTGTGGGACATAAAAAAAGAAAGACCACATGTGAGCATGTCGTACTGAAATGGATAATAGAGTTTGGAGTATGATAGTTAAATATCAAGGGAAAATTAAACAGAAGGAAAAATATTAGTGAATGTGAGCATCAATCTATAAAGACCAAAGTGCCTAATATTGCAAAATAGATTTTGTACAGTAATGACGTGATGATCTAAAATATGATAGAAAAAGTGGTAAAGGAAATTGAAGAGAGCCAATCAGTGTTAATCAGTGGAACAAACACCCTGAGTGAACCAAATTTCCCAATGATTGGAGTGGACTGTATGAAATAATTATATGCTAGAAAAGTAGTCAATGAGAATCAATAAAGTTCATAGAAAACTGGACATTTCCATCTCATCATTAAGGCCCTTGGGCGTTAGGGTCTGTAGGAAATCAATCCAATATATTTCCCTTTGTAACAGTTTCTTATTGTTGTCAACTCCTTCATATTTGGGAACAACCTCAACTATTTGTGCTCTGAGTTGGGATATAGTGTGTTTAGCTTCTGTCTAGTGGACAGCAACACTAGCGGTTTTAATGACTGTACGGATTGTGCTTTTGTGTACGGTAAGACGAATTTTGAATTTACGTTCTGTTTTACCTATATATGCCATACCACATGGACATTTCAGACAATCGATTATGTTTGAAGTA
The DNA here is from genome assembly GCF_964204655.1 of Triturus cristatus. Classification (NCBI taxonomy): domain Eukaryota; kingdom Metazoa; phylum Chordata; class Amphibia; order Caudata; family Salamandridae; genus Triturus; species Triturus cristatus. The sequence continues at coordinate 870,575,962 of NC_140588.1, forward strand.
TTGCAATCAGATGTATGTTTCAGCTTGATGATATGTCCAGTGACAGGATGTGTAAGAGTGTTGCCCATTATGATATTATTACAATGTGTGCAGTTATGACATTGAGTTGTGCCTTTTGGAGTTTGCTTAATTGAAGGTCTTGCAGACATGTTGATCAGCTCTTGCAAATTACGTCCGCGCGTATACGAGAATGTGGGTTTTTCTTTAAAGACCCCTTGAAATCAGGCTCATTTTGTAGAAGCTCCCATCTTTTGTTGATAATTTGTTTGATGCGATAAGAATTTGTGGAGAACTTGGATACAAAAGTGGGTGTGGCTTTGTGCGTTTTGGTGTTCACGGCAAGTAAAGATTGCCGATCCTTATTTTCTAATCTGAGGATACATTTGTCGATAACATCAATAGGATATCCTCTTTGTTCAAATCGTTGTTTATTTTGTTGAATCTTCGAAATAGCTGTTTCTGATTCAGAGCAAATCCCTTTGATCCTGAGGAATTGAGAGTAAGGTAAATTGGAGATAAGGCTCCTCGGATGGAAACTAGTAAATTGTAGGGTGCTATTTCTATCAGTAGGTTTCATGAAGATTTCTGTGATTAATTTCTGCTTTGTGTGATCCTTTTTAATTAAAACATCCAGGAAGTTCACTTGTTGATGGCTGATATTGTGTGTGAATTAGATTCTGGGGTTCCTTGTATTGAGTTGATCAATGAAACTCTCCAATTTTGTGAGTGGTTGCGACCATATAAAAAAAATGTCATCTAAATATCTGTTATATTGTATCAATCCTTCGGTCCAGTTCTCATCGGTGAGTATAAAATCATTTTCAAATTCGGACATGAAGACATTGGCATATGTGGGTGCACCGGAAAAACCGATGGAAGTTCCAGTGAGTTGTCCAAAAAAATTGTTGTCTTTCCATGAAAAATAGCTGTTGTAAAGGCAAAATGACAAAGGTTTGAGTAAGAATACACATAATTCTTGTGGTAAATCCATTTGTAATAAAGCCCATTCTGTGGCTTCCAGACCTTCTGCATGTGCTATGGAAGTATAAAGCGCAGTTACATCTATTGTACAAAGTTTCCAATCCTCACGGATAAAAGGAGAAATGATCTCAAGCTTGTTTAAAAATTCTGTGGTATCTTTGGTATAAGAACACCATCCTTGTACAAAATTTTGAAAGTAATGGTCAAGAAACCTTCCTATGGGGTCAAAAATCGACCCACAACCAGAAACAATGGGGCGAAAAGGAGGATCTGTTGGATGTTTATGTATCTTGGGTATCATGTAGATTTTGGGTCTCCTGGGATTTTGTGTGGTAAGATAAGATTTGAGTTGTAAATCGATTATACCAAATTCCTCAGCTTGATCCAAGATGGTTTGTAGCATCTTTTGTAAGACGATTGTTGGATCGTTGTCCAATGAGAGACATGTTGTGGTATATTTTACGTGATCATCAACTTTTTGGATGTAGTAAGAGGTATCCATAACTACCAAAGCTCCACCCTTGTCTGCCGGTTTTAATGTTAATGATGCATTGTTGGCTATTGATTTGATGATACGCTTTTCATGCTCAGTTAAGTTACTAGTTCTGGGTTTTCCAAACTGTAGCTTTGCGCAATCACGTTTCACAATATTTTCAAATGTGTCCAATATTTTATGCAAAACCTGAGCCTGAAAGTTGCTCGTGGGTCTAAATTTATCCATGTTGTGGTCCTCATTATCTGGTATTTGCACGATGTTTGAGAAGTAGTGGCGTAAACGTAATTTCCTCATAAATTTAAAGATTTAAAAATCTGTGTCTAATCTTGTAGTCTTTGACTAGTTTATACAATTTGTGTTTATTGATTGACTAATAAGTTGAACCTTCAGTTCATTCGGAACAGTGCACACTACAACCAGGTGTCTCACCTGTACACTCTACAGTTTATTTTTAACACCATACATTTAGAAAGATCACTGCTGTGGACTCACTAAAGATGCACCTTCCTGCAGGTACCAGAGAAATCTTAACATACCGTCAAAGGGCGTAAATACGAGATTGCAGGTGCATGAGCAGACTGTCACACTAGCTCGTTCCCGCAATGTCAAAGCTGTGGTTGTACCACCCGCCAGATTACGAGTTTCCTCGTGTCTGGGAGGCTGTTTTTGGCAGTGCCTCTGAAATTTGGCACAGCAATGGAATCTCCAAAAACAGTTCCGGCACTGCACTGTCCATTCTGCAGCACATATAGATAGAGGAAATTACCTATTGTTATTATTTTTGTTTCAAAAGGTGTCCCTTCCTGCACAAAAACAATCACCCCAACAACGCAGACACCCATGCACCATGCCCAAGGGTGCCTGCATTGGAGCATGGCAGCCCAGTGTGCAGCAGCACAGGAGAAAAGTACAGGAATGTGCCGGTAGAGCTCCTGCCCTTTTCTTTTGATGCACGGCAGGGCAGCAGGAAGGCTTGCTGTGCTGCCCTGCACCAATTTTTCTTAAATGATGCCCTTAGGCTTCACTACTTGGGACACCCTGAGACATTACTTTATTTTCAAGTCTTCGTTCCTTCAGTATCTTTTATCCAAGCAAGAATACTTCAATGTAGATCACCAGGCATTCAAGTCTTAAATGTCTTAAAGTCCTGCGCCGTCCAAACAGATTGATTCTTTCTCCATTTTTTTATTTTAATTTTTAGTGTCGTTCCTTTCCGCTTTAGTCTTTCAAGCGGTGAGTATCAAGCATATACTCTCATTTTGAATCATCTCCCAAAGAAATCAAATCAAGTTATATTCTCAGGTTCCAGATTGTTGCTTCCTCGTTGGTAACACTGGAGGCAACACAACTTCTCATTGTTGCTTCACTAAATGGCAGAGCGGAGAGGGTTAAAGCTCATTAACAAAATGATTTTCTGAGATTATATTATTCAGTACAACTCATTCGTATTACCCGAAAATCAATTCGAACTGCACAGTATATTCAAAATGGATAATACTATGGTAGAGCGGATAATTCAACACGACAATCACCGCTCGAGTTAATGTAACTACCTTCAGGAGAGATGAATGAAGACATGAAACTCGAGGTCATGCTTCACGAATAATGAGAAAATGAGTTGTGCGATTTTCATCCTTTTATCACAAATCCCTACAAACCAATACAGAAAGCAGTTTTTCTCTTCTAAAAGAAACTAAGCAGCACAAATTTATTTTCTAAAAAGTCGAAGCTGATTGTGTTCTGAAATCTAAATGCTTTTTTAAGTGGTGATTTGTATTGTGACAAGTAAAATCACCGGAAAAGCCACCAAGTAATAATTTAGTTTCAGGCTCCCACCCAGTGTCCACACACCTGCCACTGCTTGAATTAGACACTTGCCATTCTAGTACATCCGGAGAGAGCTGAATATGAGCATGTTTGGTTTTGTAAATGACTGTAAATGCAAAGAATGAATCTCCTTGGTGTTCGAGACATACTGAATATTTGGCTTCTTTTATTGTACTGAGGGCAATGTTTTCAAAACGCATTTTTAATGGGGAGTGTCAGAATCCCTTTCAGAGGGTGATGCAGCAAGCAAGAGCTACTAGCCCAATGGTGGGATTTGTGGACTTTTACTCCTGATGTCCTTGGACCCTTCCTAGTATGGGTCCTGAGTAAGTGGGCACACTACTACCTCTTCAGCACTTGAATTTAAGTGATAGCTCGGGCTGAGCAGACCAAGTCCCTTCAGGGAGAGGTATGTGCAAGAAATGCAGGGGGACATAATTCGAAATACCCCCCAGTGACCCCAATAAGATGACTGTCCAGTCCAATACTGGTCTTTAGTGTAAAAAGCATTGTTTATTACACACGCTAGATGCAGTACACTAAATAATTCACACAGAAATCTCTCAAGGTTAGTACTCTAGTGCATATCAGAGTTGTGATCCCCCCATAGTCCTCTCTCCCTTCTACTCCAAGCTATCTTCTGCATCCCTGGTGAAATCTAGGAGGTGACTTCAGGAGCTGCCCGGCCTTGCGATGCATATCAAAGTCTGGCTTTGGCCTTGAAAGTTCCTCCGCTCTTAGGATGATAAACTGCTGCGCTCCAACCAGCCTCTCACGGGCCTACCGCCATACTTCCACTTCACCCCAATGGCAGTCTTAAGAAGTGTCCAGGAGCTGGGGTGCTTCTCTCTCGCGCTCCACTCAGAACTCTTTGCACCGCACCCTTCCTGCTGTCAGCAGAATCAGTGTGCTAGGGCAGTCGCAGATGGTGACTTCTTGCAGCTGCAATGGCTTTTTCCTCTTTGTGGTTCCTGCCGGTAAATCACTGTAGCAGTGGCGCCCCTGTAGGTGGCTTTTGGACTTGTTCCTCTGCCCCCTTGCTGTTCGTGAAACCAACATGACAGTGTGATAGCCCCAGAGTCTTTGTGCCCCCCTCCTAGCATATGTGGGGTCAACGATGTGGGCGACAGTCCCAATCAGGTCAGGCCCTTTGGGGGACTTCCCCAACAGTCTCAGTGGACCCCTCTTGGCACACAAGGTTCACAGACCCGTGAAAGAGCTCACAGTCATAGTATCATGGGCCACTGCCTTGACAATCCCAGTGGCCCTCATCCTGGAACATGGGGGTCACGAATATGTGCAAAGGCTCCCACCAATATCAATGCAAGCGGGTGACAGTCTGTAACTGTCACGCAGCCCTGTTGTGTGTTGCTGACTTCTGCAAGACAGTGGATTGCTCTCTCACACCGCTGGTTCCAACTGGACCGGGAGCCTCACACTACTCACTGGGATCCACTTTCCTGGATCCTAACTGGGCTTCATTCCCTTGAGGCTCTCTTGTCCATCTCACAGGACTCACTGGTCCTAGCAGTCTACCTGGCTGGTTGCCCAAACGAAGGGCAAGTGTTCTTGGCTCCTGGGTGATGAGTCCTCAACCAGATAGGAGAATGGCAGACCTTGGTCCCAGTCCTTGTACCAACAGTAAGCTGTCTTGGCAATATTTCCTCCCCTGATAATAAAGTGCTGTTTAACAAAGTATGGGGCACAAGCTCCCAGCTTTATTGTCTAAATCCATATAAGTATGTTATTTAATGTCTGGTCTTTACAATGCATTTAGGGGGTGCTAGCCCCTTTGAAGTGCTCTTTCTTCTGGCCCACTCATTTTCAAAGGGACGGTCTGCCACAGCAGGAGTGGCTCCATTTCTGAATGAATCACACCTGCCTCTCAGAATCCACTGAAATATGACCCATAAAGGTTTAAAGGACTAAGCCTTCCTCTCTTCCATATTCACTGTGCCAGCCTTCTCAGTCCACCATCTCCCTGACAATGAGCCCTTGACACACTGACCAGTAACTCTTCCGGGAATCTAAAAGCTGCTTGATGTGCACAAAGGATGCTCTGCTTGCTGCCTTCAGTGTGTGTGTGTGTCCCCTAACCCTCAGGAATGTTAGCGATACACATCTCCTGCCTGGGGATAGCAGTCCTCACTCTCCAACCCCTGCAGGCTTTGTACTTCCAGAATGGAGCCCACAGCCCTCCATGATATGTACCATCCACGGGTACACACATGCAACTCAGCATGAACATGCAAGTATCACTTACTCTGCCAGAATGCACTCACAAGTATCTCAGGCTGTCTGACAGGCCAACCGAGAGTAAAGCACACAGCCATGGAACTTTACACGATTGCGCCAGTAGGACCCACTCCTGTGACACAGCTAAAAAGGCAATAGTCAACTACCTTTGCATGGGTATCATTTGGTTTGCCCCTCTCAGTCCAAGCAGACTGCATTACTGTGAGACAGGCCAAAGCCATGGCACACACAATGTCCATGTTCACCCACGACCAAAAAGCAGTATCATGGATCAAGATATTGTTGCAGTTGTGGCACTCAGGGCTAGGGTGCACATCCATCACCATGTAGGGTATTTTTTCACATCAAAATGAAGGATGTCATACCTGTGAATTATTTCCTATAATTTTCAAAAATGTAATTTATGCTGTGATTCTGGATTTCATCAGAGGCAATGCCTTGCTTTCATCTGATTTTCTTGCTATCATTTACATAAGTCTGTAAGTGTGACAACGTATTTAGATAACACAAGCACCAGATCATTATGCTAGCCTTTGCAATCGCTATTTGTTTAATCAGCATCTTCTTCATGAATAGTAAGCAAAATCTCAACTTTCTAATTACAATCAAGCCCCATTGTTACTTGAGCCTCACTGACAGCTGTTCCCAAAACCTCTCTTCTTAACAAACAGAATATGTTTTCTGAACACGTCAAAACTGATTTTTTTTTGCTGAATCCAATGCCCCCGAAGGGACATTACAGAAAACCAAACAGTATAATGTTGTTGTTAGTTTATTTATTTATTATTGACACTAAGCATTATCCTGCTTGAAAAAAGAAAGGTTCATGCTATCTGCGATGTAATATTAAGGGTATGTAATAGGCACCATGGGGCATATTTATGAAAATAGTGGCACAGGGCAGCGCAGCAAGTCACCTTCTTGTGCTGCCCTTCATCACCGCGAAAGAGCAGGAATGCACCGTAGTTATCCAATATGGCACATTCCGGCCCTTTCCTCTTGCACTGGTGCCATTTTGGCAGCCTAGCGTCAATGCAGGCACCCTTGCACCATAGTGCAAGGGTGCATCCATTGCATGCAGGAGTGTTTTTGTGCAAGAAGGGACAATCCTGAGCACAGGTTTACAAGTCCTTGTATATCTGGGAATGCATCAAAAACCATGGGCGTTGCATGGGGAATGCTTCCAATGTGCAGTGTAAGGCAATGCAGCGATTTGCGCTGTGTTCTCTTACTCCAAATTTATGAAGCCATTCAAAGCCACACAAAGTGGTTTTGCATGGCTTCATAAATCTGACTTAGAGGCATGTGTCACGCATGTACCACTTTGCATGATGCAAACGTGCCGCAAATCCATCATGGATATGACCCCATACGTATTATGCACCAACAAAGTAATCTCCTCATCCACATGATATTAACAAACCATGCACCCTCCACCTTGTGGTTTATTATATCACTAGAACTGTTAATTGCATTAGTGGCTTACAATACAGTTACACTATTTTCCATAATATAACTGTATAGTTACCATCACTCAAAGCATAAAAAATACGTCATTTGTGTTGCTTCAGATTATTCCGCCACTTTTTTAATGCATTTCAATGTACAAATAGTTTCCCCCAACATTCTCAGCCCAAACGAAGCACTTTAAGGTGTGCACAGTTAAAAGTCATTGTATTGTATTTATTTTAGCAGGCAGGGTGTTAAGACACTCACCTTTTGCTGGCATGCTAGCATTTATTTTACATTTCACCACTACTCTTTGCACTTTGGCAAAGTCCCAGGCAGCTTCACCCAATGCTGATCTGGATGACTTTACCTATCAGCATGAAGATGTCATACAATGTATCATCTGTTTCTTTAAAGATTGTTTAGAATCACGCACATTATGCATAAATGAACAAATGAATGAATACATTAATTTAAGCAGTGCACAGATATGGAAAAATGCATGTGCTATCATTACATAACTCTGTTGGACCTGAAACTCAATATAAATACCTCCTTCTAAGTACTGGCTACTTCTTCATTTTCCTTGCATGATAAGAATCGTGTAGTGTGAATCAAACTGCTTTCAAATTTGCAGTTGTAGAAGGCTGATGAAGCTCTGCCTGGAATGTTACTTCCAGATGAGTAATTCCAAATACCTTACTAAGAAGCCCAAAAGGTAAACCTATGTTCACCCAAACCCAAACCCAGAATGCTACCTCCAAGGCCACTTGGTTAAGAACACCTTTTCTCTACTTCAGCGGGTACAATAAATTTGAATTGAAGTACGAAGGGAAACATATAAGAGTAAAAGAGTCTATGACCCCAAGAAACAGACCAGTGTCATCTTGGAATTGATAAGAAGTAACATGTGTGATTCTGGCTGTCCTAAACTATATATCCTAGGCTTTGGTTGCGTTATGTGGGACTGCTCCACTATATGGGTTTAGCTGCAATCGCTATATATATATATATATTCACTTAAAAAACCATAGGTTTCACACATGTTATAGTTAGGTGGACATTTCACTCGTAAAAAACCACTGAAATTCCCCTGTTATAGTTAGTTCAGATAACTATAGCTCGCGCGCCCGCAATCCACTGCTCATGATGTCACATATTACATCACTCATGACATGGTCAGTGGCATCACTCATGACATCACTGATGACATCATCCTTTTGATAGAGTGGCGGTTGCGCGAGTTATAGTTATCTGAACTAACTATAACGGGGGAATTTCATTGGTTTTTTATGAGTGAAATGTCCACCTAACTATAACATGTGTGAAACCTAAGGTTTTTTGAAGTGAATTTGCAAGGTTTTTTAAATGCTAATTCCTAACTATAACGTGTGTGAAACCTATGGTTTTTTTCAGTGAATTTGTACGGTTTTTTAAATGCTAAGTTATGTATTATTTATTATTATATTTTTTATATATTTATTTTACAATAAAGTACGTTTTAAATTTTTTTAATGGGTTTTCATCGTGCGCGCACAGTGCGCGCACTCCACGATTTTTTTTTCTGCCTTTGGGGTCTTTCAGGGACCCCCTGACAAAGCCTAGGGGGTCAAGAACTCTCTACCCTGCCCCCTTTTCACGTTCGCCACCTTCCTTTTTCACTCTCGCACTCAAAACAAACAAAATGGCGGCCGACACTTCCTGATTTCGACCGATTCGAACGTTGACTGACATGTAACCACCAATTACAATTACGCTCGCGCACGTCAGAGTGCGCACGCGGTGCGCGCATGGTGCGCGGCTATAGATATTTATGTACTTTAACTGCAATTTTCTCAGGAACTACTGAACAGATTGACTCCATATATGCAAAAGGCACATCCCTGACCTGAGGACTACCTCTTTGCCAAATTTCAAGTAATTCTGTTCAGCCGTTCGGGCTGTACCTTCGACTAAAGGTCCTATGGGAAAATGCATGGGGAAAAACGCGTTTTGGGACCCCCCTTTTTTCTCGGCCCCCGCTTGACGAATCCCCCCAAGACTTTCAGGGTAGGAGCTGACCGGAGCGCCTCATTAGTTTTGAAAATTTCGCGAGGATTTGTCAACCGGCGCCAAAGTTATTCAAAATAGAATTTTGAGATTTCCTATGGAAACACGGTCCTAACTATAACTATCTACTGGCGACCGCCAGTAGATAATATATATTCACTGAAAAACACCATAGGTTTCAGGCACGTTATAGTTAGAAATTAGCATTTAAAAAACCTTAGAAATTCACTGAAAAAACTATAGGTTTTAGGGAAAGTTATAGTTAGGGGCCGATTCCGATAGCCGGTCGGACAGCTGTCCATAGCCTTACCGTGCGACCGACACGTACCCGGAGCCGGTCCGTCCTGTGGAGTAAGTACGATGCGCATAACTGCCAAAAACCCAACCGACACGTAGGCTGTGATTCAAGCTCCATTCTCCGTCCGAGCCATAACTCCTAACGCCTAACCGAGTCGCCCGGAAGCAGTATCCATAGCAGTTTCCGGCATGACAAGTACGATGCGTACTTCCTATGCGCCGGACGGGTCGCCACGTGCGGGACGTCACAGCATCCGGAAAACAAGCATATCAGCTATGATTCGCGCCACAACTCAATACACGGCTACGAGACGGACCAGCTTGCAGCGGGTACGAGACGAAGCAACAAGCAGCGTGTACGACACAAACACATCATGAATCCCATCGCGCAGGTTATACCAGTACTCTACAACTATGACCGGCTCAGGAACCGACGCAGACGGCACAGGCGGTAACTCAGACACCTACCACATAAACAAACGACACATACCCGCAAAATGGTACACACACACAGGGGATCCACATCCTGGCCACTAACAACAGCCCACCATAGGGGTTGCATGGCCAGCACCACTAACACCCCCACCCATAGGGCTTATGTTGCCCATCACCCCTGCCACGCACACCCATAGGGGACCTGTTGCCCATCACTACTGCCACCCCCAGCCATAGGGCTTATGTTGCCCATCACCCCAGCCACCCCCACCCATAGGGCTTATGTTGCCCATCACTACTGCCACCCCCAGCCATAGGGCTTATGTTGCCCATCACTACTGCCACCCCCAGCCATAGGGCTGATGTTGCCCATCACCCCTGCCACCCCCCTAACAGGGGACCTGTTGCCCATCACCCCTGCCACCCCCAGCCATAGGGCTTATGTTGCCCATCACTACTGCCACCCCCAGCCAGAGGGCTGATGTTGCCCATCACCCCTGCCACCCCCACTTACAGGGCACCTGTTGCCATCACCCTTGCCACCCCCACCCATAGGGCTTATGTTGCCCATCACTACTGCCACCCCCAGCCATAGGGCTGATGTTGCCCATCACCCCTGCCACCCCCACTCACAGGGGACCTGTTGCCCATCACCCCTGCCACCCCCAGCCATAGGGCTTATGTTGCCCATCACTACTGCCACCCCCAGCCATAGAGCCTATATTGCCCATCACCCCTGCCACCCACACCCATAGGGGACCTGTTCCCCATCACTAATGCCACTCCGAGCCATAGGGCTTATGTTGCCCATTGCCCCTGCCACCCCCACTCACAGGGGACCTGTTGCCCATCACCCCTGCCACCACCACCCATAGGGCTTATGTTGCCCATCACTACTACTACCCCCAGCCATAGGGCGTATGTTGCCCATCACCCCTTCCACCCCCACCCATAGGGCTTATGTTGCCCATCACCCCTGCCACCCCCACCCATAGGGCTTATGTTGCCCATCACTACTGCCACCCCCAGCCATAGGATGGGTGATGCGCAACACATCCAGCATACTCCAACATCAGGTATGTCAGCAAAATACATCCCCCCTAACATCATGTCAGCAGTGTGTAGTCTGTGACAAATGCCCACAACAGTGATCATGAGTGTGACATACACAAGGCAAGCATCACCATAGCACTGTGACAATGTAAAAATAGCACCCCCTCACTGTGTAGAACAGAAGTTAAGTGTGGGCTTCCAAAATGCAGCAGATGTTGAGCATTGTGGTGATAGGGACTAAACCCCCCCTCATCACAGTGACCAAAAGGTAAGTGTCATCATGGTCAAAGCTGCAAATAACAGCATGTATGATCCCTGCTCCCAACACATTAAACACTTCTGGGGCAAACTAGTGGTTGTGTCCCATACACACAGAGATGTGGTGAGGCTAACAGTGCTGTGAAAACATAACACACTCTCGGCCATTTGCAGACAAGCACCACACATGGGGGTTGACAATGCATACAGTGTACAATAACATAAGAGCAGAAGTGACCATCACCAAGCATGCACACATCTCGAAAATAGACACACCAATCAAAACAACATGTGTAGACTGTAGGTGTCAGCTCAAAAACTCACATTCCATGCCAGCAATGGCACCTAACAACCAGGATGAATGTGCACAATGATGTGATATGACTCACTGGGACAGCAGGCAAAATCACAGAAACAGCATCCAGACAAAGGCCCACAACAGCAATACCAATGCCCTGGTGCAGATGCACAAACACAAACACAAACAGGCACACTCACACTGCACATCTGACACAGCATGTGTGTGTGTGTGTCACAGTATCCCCAGGCAACTACACAACACATGAGGGGGTCAGAACCACAGTGACACAGATGTGGAAACCATCATTGGGACACCCTCAGTGGGCAATCAGGTATTGGGAGATGAGAGGGAGCACAACAGACACATGTGACACAAGCTGGAATGAACACCAACTAACACAGCAAGAGACTGACGCACAACAGCACTACCCCCAGGGACCAGACATTGGGGTGACACAAGCATGCATGACACCGCCACTGTGATGACAAAGGCAGATGTCGTACAAACTGGGAAACCCAGACATGTGCCCTGTGCTACAAACGTACATCACACATACACAAACACAAATCACTCAGCATGGCCCCTCATCCATGGACAAACCGGAGCTAGGGGACCATCCATGCAAACATTCACATCAGTCCACCCTCAACACCACACACCATGAACTGCAACAATGTGTATATGTGAAGCCCACATGGACAGGTGACATTGCACATGCACCCATGACAAACACAGGAATGTTGGGAGGAACTAAGGTGCACAGACATCACACAAGGACAGTTTACAACCCTGGGGAATGACAGACTTTCAGCACAGTATGCGGTACATGGCCATGACCTCAAAGCTCACGTAACCTTCAGAATCCCTGCCACAGTCCCAGGACAATTCAGAAGGCAAGGAGAACCACAAGGCACACATGCTGACACCTGCCAGCATCGCAGCCATGAACCCGACAAGTGGGAGCAGTCACACACACATACAAATGTCTCAATCACTGAAAACTACCACCTAGGGACAACTACATGATTTAGCAAATAAACAGGTGCCTTGAGGAACCCTGACTGTGTCCCATCTGTGTCTGACAACATCATCACCACTCAGAACTGACAAATCCCAATGAGGATACACCAATTAACAGTAGTGTGTCATGCACCCACACATCTGGTAGCCCATTGGAAAAGTAGTGGGATGAACCCAGTACCACTCAGCAAGCATCAACAACAGGAACATATCAAGGGAACACTGTCTGTGTATGAACAGGGATGTGGACACACACACATGCTCATACAACACACACCATGGGCCCAGGCCATGTCACTGGACAATACACTTACTTGAGGGGACCCAACTCATGTGGAAGCCCAGCTGTGCCAAACATATTCACCGCAAGTCTCACTCATGTCTGCAGAACACTTCGTCAGTCAGCCATCAGTTACCACACAATGAAGTCTCTGGTCACAACAACCTGGGTACGTGAGTCTCCCCTAAGTCATCTGCACATACCCAAAACATATGTCTAGCAAGTTGCACAGAGGACCCAGTTGCTCCTATAACAATGATGCCCACACCTGTAGATCCAGTGTTGATGAGCACAAAGTCTGTGAAAGTGACTAATTGGACAATGGGAAGCAAATCGTATGTGCATGGGTGCAAGCCAGAGATGAGACCATGCAAATAAAATGCTCACAGAGAGATGTCCACAAATAGTTGATCCTGACACACCCAGGTAGCTGCAAAGGATGACATGGATACCCACCAGAATAGGATACATATCTCATGGACCACAGGGAGTACCTTACAGCAACACATCAGTATTCAACATTGTAAACAAAGCATCACAGGTGCAAGGGCATGTTAAACATCATCAACATAATGTACAGCTAAATCTAGTTCACAGGGATAAAGAAAAAAGCTTTATTCAGCATATTAAAAGTTAAACGTCAGTTCAAACAAAAGGCCAATGGCCAGTCCATGTCCAAATGCTAAGGAGTGAAGTAGATTGACAACTGTCACACCTTGCTTGCCTGCACTGCTAAGGACCGGGGTCATACCCTCGGAGGGGCATACATGGGGGCAGGCCAGGCACCGCAGGGACAGGATCAGGGTGCAGCAGCAGGTGGCAGTGAAGAGGTGGTGGATGCAGGAGAGACACTTGCAACTGCAGTGGAGCTGACTGAAGTGGTGGGTGCTGTGGGGCACAAGTCAGATGGTGTGGGTGCTGGCACAACTCCAGTGGGCAGGTCAGATGGAATGGATTGGTTCACCACTGCAGTGCCCAAGTCAGACGGGGTGGTCTACATCCATGGGAGTGGAATGGGGGGCAGGTGAGGTCGGCAGGGCAGGGGGGGGATACGGTCCCCACATCAGTGGCACTAATCATCTGACCAGGTGTGGAGGAGCAAGTGCTAGGGGGATGGCCTTAGCATTTTGGGTATGGTGTATCTGTGGGTGGGGGAACCCGGGGAAGGGAGTGGCGGGGGAACCTCTGGAGTGCTGGCCTGGGGGATGGAGGACGGAGACTTTGCCTTGGAGCTGCGTGGTGGCGGGGGGTCTTGCTCTTCTGGCACTGGGGGGACTTGCAGGTGGGGGTCTCTGTCTGACTGTGCCTGGGGGAGGGTGACTGGGTGTGAGGGGCACTCCCCTCTGTGTGTGGGGACTTCCTCTTCCACTTGCAATCAGGATCTGCTGGGTCGGTGGGGAAGCGGCCAAGGTCACAGAGGAAGAGCTTCTGGGGAGATGGGGTTGCAGGTGAGGCAAGGGAAGGGGGCTGGGAGGGAGAGGTCTTGGAGGACTGCGGAGTGGTTGTGGATGACTGTGTGTGTGTCTGCAAACCAGCCCCTGTCAGTGTGGTATCAGTCCCCTGCACTTGCTTGTGTGCATGTCTAGACCTTGGTTTGGGGGTTTCTGTGCTTGGGACAGGTAGGGTGCTAGGAATCATGGATGGTGCAGGGGTAGGAGGGGTGGGGGACTGTTGGAGGAGGGACACTGCTGCAGTCAGGGAGGAGGCCATGGACTGATTGGTCCTCTGTAGGGCAGACATGCCCAAGGAAATGCCCTCTATGAATGACACCAGTTGTGTCAACAGACCTGTGTGTGCATGGAGGACCTTCAGCATCGACGTCTGCCCTACATGGATCTGTCTAAGTAAGTCCACAGACTCCTCACTCAGGCAGGCAGGGGATACAGGGGCAGGGGGTGCGGTGCCTGGCACAAAGAAGACATGCTCACGAACACGGGAGCCCACAGGGACCTCTGGGATGGGAGCCGATGGGAGGGTGGTGGTGGTGGCGGTGGCGGGGACAGCCTCACTAGCTGGGGTTTGGTGACTGCTGACACCCGCCTGCACATGGGAGTCATCCTCAGAGCCGCTGTGGTCCTCAGCTGGGGGTGATGGTGCTGACAACTCCTCTGTGTGGCTCCACTCGCCCTCCGGGCCACTGGGTCCACCCGACTCCTCTCCTTCTGTCCCTGTAAGGCTCTGTGGCTCCTCCTGGTCCATGGAGGTGTCTCCTCCTGTGGCCGTGGATGTATCTGGATAGGAATAGGAAGTAAGAGAACAACATCAGTCACCTGCACCGACTGCACACACCACAGTGAGTACATCACATCACAGGGCAAGCCCTGGCATCATCAGCTGAACACAGCTCAAAGTGCCAACACTGTTTAGAATAAGACAATTGTCATTCTCAACATCAACCATGGCACACATATCCCTCCTTGACTTTCACACATATGTCTGTTGCATGTTGGATGCTAACACCCCAATTTGCCAACATGCACCACCCAC
Organism: Triturus cristatus; assembly: GCF_964204655.1. NCBI lineage: Eukaryota > Metazoa > Chordata > Amphibia > Caudata > Salamandridae > Triturus > Triturus cristatus. Next base: position 870,591,151 of record NC_140588.1, read on the forward strand.
ACATTAGTTGTACATGCAAGTGAACATGTAGGAGTATGTCACTATACACACAGCACATCTCTTGCTACTGACTCAGTACAGGTGTCCGGATGAAGGGATGGACAGAGACTCATTTCACGTGCTTGTGATGCATGCCAGCAACACACACTATGATGTACCCATGTCCTGATGGGCAATGCCACAATGGGGTGCATGGTGCACACTTGAACACAATGCAGGATCACTCATAGCAAGTTCAATGCCATGGCACTGGGATGCCCTGAAAGTCAGTCAACACTGTCTCCTGTCACAGGGGCAGGGCATCCAGACAACAACAATATGCACTGACTCACAATCCTAGCTCAGGGGAAAAGCTAACTCTGCAGATGACCGGCGCACTTGCCCATCACATGCAAACAACATATCCAGGACCCAGAAGACCCCACATCATGCAAATCATACATATGAGTCTCTGCAAACACAAATCCCTGCACATTAACACATCACAGTCTGCCATGCATGTAACCCAGCTGCATGAAAGACACAGTTGCATACACCATTGTGTGCTGTCAGATGATCACACACCTATATGTCACACAGGTCTTGTCTCTCACAGTCACATCTCAGATGTCATGCTGACCCTCTGAATCATGGATACCCCAGTTGTACATAACAACAAGCCACACCCTAATGATACAGAGGCAGACACTTGAGGGCAAATGTCACTAAGCACAACCTGCAATCTCATACACAGGAGTGGGATTACAGAGTGTTTCAAAATGCCCTTGAGGAGGCATGACTGGCCAGGTCTACGTGAAACAGTGTTTGGCCCTGGACAGTAGTCAGGTGGCTAAGCAAGTGTGACATACTTGATATACATACTCCTGAGGCCCCAAAATTGGAGTCCCCTGCTGCATGGGTTTGTTGGAATTCCCCAGCCACATGTTGCATGTGAGACCAGCAATTGGTACACATAGATCACATGTCAGATCTCAGGCATTGTGTAAACAATTGACCCACCCATGAAACACACAACAGAGCCACGGGAACAGATGCTGACCGGTAGCTGAAGCATAGCTGACTGCAGGGACACAATGCCCTAGTGACACAAGCAACAGACTGTAGGGGCCACACCTGTGGACAGATGAGGAGGGTGCATCACACAATTGAGGGACCTGAGTATTGGACTACAAGACCTACGTAATGTGGAAGTGTGACCAGGCCAAAAGACTGCTTTTAGCCTGTCAGACATAGTACACAGATTAGGCATGGACTTACCCCCTTCCTGCTGCTGTCTGGCCTCAGCTGCCTATCCAGGTCCGGGAAGACCACCGCCAGTATCCGGAGCATGTGGGGAGTCAGGGTCCGGTGTCCGCCCCTCCTGCGTGGAGGTGACAGCTTCAGCTGGACTCTAGCTATCCTCCGGATCCAGCCCGAAGGTCCTGCCACCTCTTCTGGCAGTTGCGGATCTGGCGCTTGTAGACCCCCACAGAAAGAACAGCCCGGGCGATGGTCAGCCAGATCTCCTGCTTCTGGTGGGCATCAACCTGTGAGGATGACAAAGTGAAAAGTACATTAACACACATGCCCCAGATTTGTGCAGCACACATTTGGATATACATGTCATCATCACAAAGGGAAATGAATTACACAGGTAGTGCAACCATGGGGAAGGAAAAATCACCTGCATGTCTGACATGTTAACAATGCCTGGATAGTTTAAGCTTGCAATAATGCACTTTAGCAGCAGGAAACCTATTCATTACATGTACCTACACACTTTGGGGGATGAAAGTAGTGAGAATGCTTGCCACTGGTATACACACTGCTAGTACTGCCAGTCAGACAACATGCATAATTAGGAAGGCAGTGGACTGCACACTCACCTGCTCCCCTGGTTTCCCATAGAGCTTGCTGTACTGTGGAAGGAGCCCGTCCAACAGGGCGTGGTTCTCCTCCTCAGTGAAGGCTGGGGCCCTCTCCAGAGTACGTGCCATAGCAGGAGACAGAGGATGCAGAGACAGCAGCAGTGGTAACAGTGATGTGGTCCAGTAGTAGTGCAGGCAAGTGAGCTCGCAGGGTGCCAGCCAGCCTTATATCTGTGCTGCAGAGGCAGAATCTGTGCCATGTGTCCCAAGTGATAGGTCCAACACGGTTGCATTCTATGAATCTGACCAATCCATTTAAAAGTACAACTCGTACACGCCTTCCGCATCGTTCCAATCTTCACCTTCATGGAACACTTGAAATTGCAACATTGTTGATGTCATCCAACTGAATTTCCAGTGCACAACTCTTACAAGTTTTGAATCCGCATCCGTCTCCATGACAGTCCGGAGCCAATGGGTGCGCCCGGCTCATTCAACTGACTGTACAATGCCTATTTTGAATATACACATGCATCCGTCTCAATACGATTTAATGGCCAAGGCGTACGCCTGTTTCGGACCATGCCTGTCCGACGAGTATGCATGATAGTCACCAGCGTCGAACCTCATTGCATTCAATGACAAAGCGTACGCACGGCTTGGACATGACCCGTGCAATGCGTACGCATTGTCACCCGCGTCTGTCCTCATTGCATTCAATGACAAAGCGTACGCACGGCTCGGACATGACCCGTGCAATGCGTACGCATTGTCACCCGCGTCGGTCCTCATTGCAAACAATGACGAAGCATACGCACGGCTCGGACATGACCCGTGCAATGCGTACGCATTGTCACCCGCGTCTGTCCTCATTGCATTCAATGACAAAGCGTACGCACGGCTCGGACATGACCCGTGCAATGCGTACGCATTGTCACCCGCGTCGGTCCTCATTGCAAATAATGATGAAGCATACGCACGGCTCGAACATGACCCGTGCAATGCGTACGCATTGTCACCCGTGTCGGTCCTCATTGCATTCAATGACGAAGCGTACGCACGGCTCGGATATGACCCATGCAATGCGTACGCATTGTCACCCGCGTCGGTCCTCATTGCATTCAATGACAAAGCGTACGCACGGCTCAGACATGACACGTGCAATGCGTACGCATTGTCACCCACGTCGGACGTCATTAGTGTGACTATTATACGGATGCAACACACATATACTGGCCAGGGACACCTGTGCACACCTACCACACTACAGCTTGGGCCACACAGTGTCCCATGGCATGTAAGGCTGCATTCCCTGGGTGTTTGGGGGGCCACATCTGGTTTTTTGGCTGGCACTTTGTGCAGCCACTCCCAGGCTGTGCACGTGTACATGGGGGCAGAATCCTTTGTGTGTTGTGCACATTACCACTGTGATGTGAAATTGGACAGTAATGGGCATGAGTCACGGACACAGTGTCAGGTTGGATATGTTTAGGACAGGTCACATACACCCTGAGTCCTGGGGGTGATGGCATGTACATCACAGTGAGACCTGGAGCCACAATACTGATGTGCACCCACAGTCTGTGTGCATGTTGTGTCTCAGATGTGTCTGATCAAATGTGTTCAGTGGGTGACAGTCTCCACATCCATGTGGTATATGCATCAACCTTGATGGAGTGTGTGTCTAAGAGACGTACATGTAGGGCTGGCAGGAACTACAGTGGCCACTACCTGTGGGACTTACGCTTGCCTTGTGGTGTGTACGTGCTACGCCATGTCCATTGCTGTGTTGATGTGGCAATACAGGGACCCTGGGTTTCTGCATGGCAAAGATCTGTGATGCCTGGGAGACATGAGGCCTCAATTGTCACTGTGGTGTGTGTTTGGAATGTTGCAGCAGCACATAGGTTGGGTGACACAGCCAGATGATTGGCCATTGCACTACATGGGACTCATGTGGACATGTGGAATTGAGATGTGAGGTGGTGGTCTTCTAGGTGACATTTGTGTCCATGACCAACAGCCCAAACCTCAGTACATTGTGTTATGTCATGATCTAGCATGTGATATTGATCGTGGTCATGGCCACATGGGTGGATGAACTGACAATCTTCCTTTGTGCATCTCTGTACTGCAGGGCACCAGCTGTCCATTGGCCGTTCCCAGACCTTGCAACCATGCAGGAACGCGACTGCATCAGACGGTACCGCTTCACCAGGCCACTGATTGCAGAGTTGGCAGAGCAGTTGGCGCCACATCTGCTACCTGGCCGGACATACCCTACAGCACGGACCCCAGAGGTGAAGGTGATGGCAGCCCTGCACTTCTTTGCTACTGGTACCTTCCAGTACACTGTGGCTAGTGCTGGTGGGATGTCGCAAACGATGTTTAGTCGGGTGCTACGCGATGTCTTGGAGGGGATGTTGCAATTCCTCGACCTGTATATCAAGTTCCCGACCCCAGCTGAACTACCTGAAATGAAGGATGCCTTTTATGCACTGGGGAGGATGCAGAACGTCATTGGATCTATTGATGGGACACATGTTGCCCTGATACCACCACAGGCACATGAGCAGGCATACCGTAACAGGAAGCACTACCAATCGATAAATGCTCTGGTGGTCTGTCTTGCTGACATGTCGATCACACATGTGTGTGCATGGTTCCCTGGTTTTGCGCACAATGCCTACATTATGAGGAGTAGTCGCATTGCAACGCTGATGTCACAGATGCCAGCTCAGCATGCCTGGCTTGTACATGTGTACTGCCTGTTTCTCATTGTGTGTGTTTGTCAATGTTGTATTCCGCACTCCTACAAAACTCAGCTACTTGTTCATTTTTGTGTATGCAGGTGACTCCGGATACCCCAACATGCCGTGGTTGCTGACACCCCTCAGGAACCCTGTGACACCAGCCAAGCTGTGCTACAAGGAGGCACATGGTCGGAGCAGGAGGGTGATTGAGCGGACATTCAGCCTCCTGAAAAGCCGCTTTCGCTGCCTGGACAAGACCGAAGGGGCCCTCCCATATGAGCCTGCAAAGGTGTGCTAAATAATTCTAGTCTGCTGCATGCTACACAACATGGCGGTACGGAAGGAGGTGCCTCTCATCCAGGATGAGGATGACGATGACCAACATCTGGCACCTGTGGAGGATCCCGGCCTGGGCCAAGATGCCAGTGATGATGAAGATGATGGTGACATCCGCTCACAACTCATCAACAACTTCTTCACCTGAATGTGAGTTTCCAGGGTTGTTATGTGAATGTATGGAGGTAGCCTGGAATGTGTTGTGCCAGCTCTGTTGCTATCTGAGTGTGTCTGTGTGCCACTTGACTGGATGCGTGCTGTGATATGTCCATTCAGGTGGTGTGTACTCCACAATAGGGTAGTACTGCTAACTAGTGTTTGTGTAGGTGTTTTGCAACATGTTTTGCGCATGTGTATTGCATTTCTCTCCTGTTCATCTGTGCTTTTGACTGTATCTTGTCTGTCCTTCCCAGGGTACTTTGCCTGTTGTGTGGTCAACACTGACCCCCAACACCCAGAAGCTAACACCTGTGTGGAAGTTGACAATTCAAACTGATGTACCACACATCCCTGGACTTCCATTCTCCAACACATTGAGACCGTGTGTCCACTGTTACTTAGAATTACCGTGCAACTATTGTGGAATAAACGTGTTGCTGATGTGTAATGAACCTGTGCTATGCTTTGTTATGTGTGTTGTCTGTCTTCCCACATCTGAGTGACATCTGCTTACCTCACCTATGGACTTGTTACCACTGACTGGGGTTGGTGTTGTGTCTGTGCATGCCAATGCGTTTCAGGTCAACATCTTTGTGTGTGATGAGTAACATGGCCATGGTGAGTATGTTTTGTGTTGCCATAGTGGTGTGTCTCCCTCACATGTGTCACATCCCCATGACTCACCTTACTTTGGTCACATTGTTGCAGTATTTGGCATGCACTGTGTTGTGTAGCAGAACGACATCTCCCTGAACATGACAAGTTGGAATCACAACAGAGGAAAGTATGGTGTACTGGTGAGTTTATTTACAAACATGTGTGAGGGAAGTGCACAGGATGGTGGGTGCAGTACATTGGTTTGGGAATCCAAAGTTCACATTGGAGTTGGAAGTGCTGGTAGATGTAATGTCCAGAGTAAAGTCCACAGTCGTCTGATACATTGGCCCAACATGAACCCTCCATGTCATGTGGGTGAGTTGTGTGTGATTGGACAAGGTGAACAGGTTGTGCACAAAGGACATTGTCCAGAACAGGTTTAGAGGCCCTGGGGGATGTGCAGGGACATCTGCCTCTCACATGTCCTTCTTCGGACGACCCCTCTTCTTCCGGGGGGGGATCCTCATGTGCAGGCCTCTGCGGTGCAGGAGACTCTCCGCCAGAGTCCTCCTCCCTCCCTCCCTGTGGCGCTGGCAGATGGTGTTGCAACAGATGTTGTGGGCACACAGGGGGATGTGGACAGGTTGCTGTTGATCTGGCGGAGGCATTGGAGTATGTCCTGATGCACCACAGTAATGTCATCCCACTTGGCCTCCATACGGGCATGGTGGGCAACCTGCTCATGTTGCATGTCCTTGAGGATCCCCACTACCTGGCCAAATCCTCCGGTGCTATCCTGGTACGCATCTAAGATGCGTGCCAGGTGGGGGTCATCATGCAGTCCAGGCCCCTCTGCAAGGCGCGCCCTGTGCCTCCCACCCCTCCCAGCACCCCTCTCCACACGGGCAGGACCAGCGGCGGGACGCACAGGTGACACTGGGACCCCTTGGGTGGTGATGCTGCTGGTGTTTGCTGTAGCTTCCGGGGGGTCCTGTGTCCCTGTGCTGTGGGTGTTGATTGGCCTTGGTCTGTCAGTGTTGGCAGGGGTGCCCTGTTGGTGTCCAGATGCTGGAGGCGTGGGTACAGGGGGTGCAGATGTTGATGCTGCTGGTGCTGCATGATGGCTCACACCGGAGGGGCCAGGTTGGTCGTCGTCATCCGAAGAGGACAGTGAGAGAGTAAGACCAGAGAGCTCAGTGTCCGCCAGAGTCTGGGACTGGGTATCCACATCATTTGGTGCTGGGTGCCCAGCACCACCTGTGTTTGGAAGAGACACACAATGTGATTTGTTTCTACATGCATCATTGGTTCACAAACATGACTTTTTCTACTTTTCAAACAGATGCCTGCTTTTTCCCAGCTTGTCACGGACAGAGTTTGATATTGTTGATGGCCATTTCCCAGCATGGCCTTGTGCTCCCCACAACAGAGCCCAGTGTCAGACATCTTGTCAGTCCCTTCCCACTCCCTGTGAGGCGAGTATGGTTGAGTTTGATCTTGCTGGGCCATGTGGGTGGGTGTAGGTTGTCTGTGACTGTGAGTCCTATCATACTCTTGGCTACACCCCGTTCCCAACATGCACATACTTCCTCCCTCTTGACTCTGCTTCCCTGTGAGGGGGTGTGACAGCAATGGCAAGATGGCTGACTGTGAAATCCTGGTATTTGTTTGGCTACAAGTCCAAAGTGAGCCCCTGTGCTTCACACAGCAGCACCCAGTACGTGGTATCTTTTGCTGATATTTCAATGAGGTGTGTGTCAATGCATTGTACCCGGTGAGTTGTGTGGAGTTTGTGTTGAGGGGGTGTCTCCCCATGCTGATAAGTATGGTCAGGGCTGTCAGTCCTCCTTCCCATCATGAAACGTGCTTCCATTGGAGGGCGTGCAAGTTGTCTTTCAGGATGTCAGTCAGTGGTGTCCTGCTTCTGGTTTGCACACAACCCCGAGCAGGGCCTTGTGCTCCCCATAGCAGGACCCATTGTCAGCCATCTTGTCAGTCATTTTCCACTCCCTGTGATGTGGGCATGTTTCAGAGAGGTCTTGATGGGCCAATCAGGACGGAGCATTATTTGTGACTACAGGCCCCATCATGCTTTTGGCTACACTCACTTCACCTGCATCCCCACTATTCCTTCCTGACAGTCAGCTGCACTGTGAGGTGGTGTGTTTGTGGTGGCAAACTGTCTGGCAGGGTCTATTTGGCTTTGTGCCACTGGCTTGCTCTATTTGTTTGTAGGTTGGTGCATGTTATGACACAGTTCCCAGTCACTCTGAGATGGCAGATATTGTGTTCGTCTGACTGGCATACACATCTTGGGCTGATTATCTATTGGTTAGTGTAGCTTTGCTTGTGGTGCATGGTTTCACTGTCCCCTTGCCACACAATCTTGGGTATGTTGTTTGTGTACTCACCAGGCTCTGGGATGTCTGTTAGGCCATGGACGCTCTCTGGTGGTAGGATGTCCCGCACCTTCTCCTCCCAGGTCCTGAAGTAGACTGGTTTGGCAGGAGGGCGACCGCCGGTGCACTGACTCAGGGCGTGAACTTTTTCGATGAGTTTCTTGACCCTCCTGCGCACGTCATACCACCTGTTCTGGATATCGTCCTTTGTGCGCCTTGCTGGTGCTTGGGCGTTTACCTTGTCCACAATCCTCTCCCACATCTTGGTTTTCAGTTAGATGGGGGTCCTTTGGACCAATGTACAAAACAAATGTTGCTCTACTCTGATGATCTCTCCTACCAGCACTTCTAACTCACTATCTGTAAACTTTGGATTCTTCTTTGGGGCATGGTGATGGGTGATGGTGGTGGTGAGGGATGTGTGTGTGTGAGGGTGGGTGGGTGTTGGTTTTGCTGGGTGTATGTGTGTGTGCTTTTGTATGAGGTGCTGATGGTGTGTGAGTTGTGTGAGGGGGGAGTTGTGAGTGTGTCTGTGGTTGCTGTGTACTGGTGTTTGCTGCTGGCTGTGTCTCCTGTTTGCAATGGCTGATGGTAGTGATTGTAGTCCTTTATATAGTTTGAGATGTGGGTGTGTCTTTCTCCCATGTTTTTTTAGGATATTTATTGGCTTTGTCATTGCATGTTTGGCCTTTTTTTTGTCTTTTTTCCTTTGGGTTTTGTAGGCATGAAGGAGACGTTCATGTGATGGAAACGGACGCTGCTGTTATCTTGTGCGGTCTTCTCTGCCTCGTTCACGCTGCCTATCTTCTGTGTTTGGTACGCGGCGGTCTCTACTGCTGGTGTGCCGGGTTGTCTGTGCGTGTCGGTCATGCGGCTTGGTCTCTGTGCTAGTCGGTCTGGTTTTACACGCTTTGCATCGTACTGCGTAAATCGTACATCGCGGGTATGGGTTGGTTGGGTTAATTCCCGGGTTTGTGTCGGTCGGTGATAATCGCGTCGGTTTTCTGTCCGGATCACTATTTTCCCTACGGCTCGGTCGTACGGCTTGCATTCCGTACGTGTTGGTTGTAATTCACACGCATTGCATTGTACTGCACAGGTCGTACGCACTGGTCCGTGTTGGTCGGTATTCGATCCAGGTCCGTGTCGGTCGGTTCGTTTTGCGGCCAGAATCGGAATCGGCACCTTAGTTGGACATTTCACTTGTACAAACCCATAGAAATTCCCCCGTTATAGTTAGTTCAGCTAACTATAACTCGCGCCCCCGCAATGCACTGCTGATGACGTCACATATTATATCACTCATGACATGGTCAGTGACATCACTGATGACATCACTGATGAGATCTCAAATGACATCACTGATGACATCATCCAGTGACTGTGTATTTCTGTAAAGTTTAAATATGTTTAATATATACAGGGAAAGGCGTGTTGAAGAATGAGTGGGAGTATAAGTGTCTGAATTTAATAAGTGCGTAAGTGATTTAGTAAGTGCATGACTGACTCTATAAGTGAGTGATTAAACGTATCTTCCTGAATGCATGGGTTAGTGACTAAACTGTGTGAATGTCTGTATCTGTCTGTCTGTTGGTGTGTAAGTGGCTATATGGGCACGAGTTATAGTTAGCTGAACTAACTATAACGGGGGAATTTCTCTGGTTTTTTACGAGTGAAATGTCCAACTAGCTATAACTTTCCCTATAACCTATGGTTTATTTCAGTGAATTTCTAAGGTTTTTAAATGCTAATTTCTAACTATAACGTGCCTGAAACCTATGGTTTTTTCAGTGAATTTCAAAGGTTTTTCAAATGCTGGTTTCTAACTATGCCTACAAAGGTAGGACATGTGAAGAAAGAAGAAAAAACGCACAGAAAGAAGCAAAAGAAATGCAGAAAAAAACAACAGAAGTCCACAAAGACGAAGAAAAGTGCAGGAAGAACCAACAGAAGAGCAGAAAGAGGCCTTGTTCTAAAATCATCCTGTGCCCACAACTTTTTCAGTCGGATACTGGTGGTAACTGACTCTGACTAACCAGGCCTAGAGCCAATGCTATGCTAAAAGACACTTAGGGCCCGATTCACAGAACTAACTTAAGACAAAATCCTAAACTTACTACTTTTGGTATTCACAGAAGTTAGGATTTTGTCTTAAGTTTGTCTTAAGACAAACTTAAGACAGACTTAAGACAGTCTTAAGACAGACTTAAGACAGACTTAAGACAAACTTAAGACAGACTTAAGACAGACTTAAGACAGACTTAAGACAGAATTAAGTTAGGATTTTGTCTTAAGTTTGTCTTAAGTCTGTCTTAAGTTTGTCTTAAGTCTGTCTTAAGTCTGTCTTAAGTCTGTCTTAAGTCTGTCTTAAGTCTGTCTTAAGTTTGTCTTAAGTCTGTCTTAAGTTTGTCTTAAGACAAACTTAAGACAAAATCCTAACTTCTGTGAATACCAAAAGTAGTAAGTTTAGGATTTTGTCTTAAGTTAGTTCTTTGAATCGGCCCCATAGAATTCAGTGAAAACACCTACATACACTAGGGAACACTATGCGTTGGGGTACACCTGTGATTAGCATGACCTCGTCTGTAAGGATCTAGTACATAATAGGGCAGGGGGATTAAAACTACTTCTTAAAATGCGCTACGGGGCTTGTTTGCACAATGGTGAAAGGAAGGGGGTCTTAGGTGACATGGGTGCAAACACGCCCTGTGGATGTTTTAAGTTGGGAAATTAAGTTCCCTTGAATCCTGACGGTCCCTGGGGTCCAACTAGCCAACCAGGTATCTCCAGTAAGTGCCACAGAGCTGCGTTGCAGAGAGGTGTATAAAGGGGCGTGGCCTGGGCCACCTCTCTGCAACGCAGTGCAGTGGCGCTTACTGGAGGTACCTGGTGGTGTTGTTGGCCCCCAGGGGCCCTCAGGATTGAAAGGGAATTAATCCCCCAACTTTAAACGCGCCACAGGGCGTGTTTGCACACGTGTCACCTCAGGCCCCACCCCTTCCCTTCACCACTGTTCAAACGCGCCCCGTGGTGCGTTTTAAGTTGGGAGATTAAGTCTCCTTAAATCCTGAGGGTCCCTGGGGTCTAACTAGCCCACGAGGTACCTCCAGTAAATGCCACAGAGCTGCGTTGCAGAGAGGTGTAAAAAGGGGCATGGCCTCTGAACACCTCTCTGCAACGCAGCTCCCTGGTGCATACTGAAGGTACCTGGTGGGCTAGTTGGCCCCCAGGGACCCTCAGTATTCAAGGGGAATCAATTCCCCAACTTACAATGTGCCAGGGGGCGAGTTTTCACGGTGGTGAAGGGAGGGGGCGGGGCCTGAGGTGACATGTGTGCAAACACGCCCTGTGGCGCGTTTTAAGTTGGGGAATTCATTCCTCTTCAATACTGAGGGTCCCTGGGGGCCAACTAGCCCACCAGGTACCTCCAGTGAGCGCCACTGTACTGCGTTGCAGAGAGGTGGCCCAGGCCACGCCCCTTTTTACACCACTCTGCAACGCAGCTCTGTGACACTTACTGAAGGTATGTGGTGGACTGGTTGGACCCTGGGGACCCTCAGGATTGAAGAGGAATTAATTCCCCAACTTAAAACGTGCCACAGGGCGTGTTTGCACACATGTCACCTCAGGCCCCACCCCCTCCCTTCACCACTGTGCAAGCGCCCTGTGGCGTGTTTTAAGTTGGGGGATTAAGTCCCCTTGAATCCTGAGTGTCCAACTAGTCCACCAGGTACCTCCAGTAAGCGCCACAGAGCTGCGTTGCAGTGAGGTGTAAAAAGGGGTGTTGCCTGGACCATCCCATTGCAACTCAGCCCTGTGGCGCTTACTGTAGGTACCTGGTGGGCTAGTTGGCCCCCAGGGACCCCCATTATTGAAGGGGAATTATTTCCCCAACTTAAAACGTGCCACCAGCCCTTTTTTCCTCCATCCCCCCTCACCCCCACCCCCCACAAACAAATGTGAGAAGAACCTTAGAAAATCTGGAACGTAACAAATTGGGTGATGTCGCATTATTAGAAGCGAGTCACCAGAAAACAGAGAAACAAAGATATAAAACAAGAGAAGGGGGCAGGGTAGAAAGACCCTGACCCCCTAGGCCTGCTCAGGGGGTCCCAGAAGAACCCCCAGGCAAAAAAAGCATTAAAAAAAAAGAAAATTGGCGAAATACACGCTGGAGTTGCGAATTCCGCCAAAATTGTTTAAAATCCAATGAAGCACGGGTTCCCGCGTTTTATTTTAATGAGGCCCCCTGGTGGGCTAGGTCCTGGGGGCATTTCTTTAAAACAAATAGCCCCCGCAGCCCCGGGGACCACCACCTCCCCGGGGCTTCACTCATGTTGTGAGGGTGGCGTGCGGACTTCCTCCTGGAGCCCGTGATGGCCCTGGGAACTGCCAGCCCCGAGGGCCGGCTCCTGCAGTGTCCCGGGGTGCCCACCCCGGGACACTGCTGTTTGCTATGACAGGGCGGGAGCCGAGTGGCTCCCGCCCTGTCATAGCAAACTTGCTTTGGATTTTGAAAGCGAGAGCTTGGAAACTTTCCAAAATCCAAAGCTGATTGCTTTTCCACACCCGAGAGCTGCATGTCAGCAACTCCCCATGTGGAAAAGCAAAGCCGGCTCCCTCAGGACACAGGGAGTCGGTGGGACCGCGGGGGCATTGGGGCTCCCCCCACAGTCCCCAACATTTAATTTTTAGTCCCCTCGTTTAATTTTTGTGTGGCAATCAGCGCGGCACTCGAGTACTTCTTAAGTCTTTCAAACTACGAAGGGTATATTTTGAAGGACACTTTGCCGAGTTAACGGCACTTTATCGCAACCAAAATGGTGATAAATTTAACGCACTATTCACAAGCTGGAGCAAACTGCCCATATCACCAGTTTACCAGCGATAGCATCCTCAAAAAGCATCGTCACAGATGACCCCGGCAAATATTGCGAATGAGATGTAGAGTACACATTACTTCACAAGTTTCTCAACCACCAGCAAGATCATCGAAGAGAGTACAAAACAGGCGATAAGGTGTGTTAGTAGTAGGAAGTTTACACCTGCTCTGAGCTGGTGTAAAGTCAGATTACAACCTGCAACATGTAAGGGAGCCCAGCCCAGAGCCTCACCTGAATGACAACAGATGCAATGGAGCCAATGATCATGCAGTTCGGACACCCAACACTGCTCCAACACCCCACACCACCAGCACCTTCTCCACCATCCCCCCTCACCCCCACCCCCCACAAACAAATGTGAGAGGAACCTTAGGAAATCTGGAACATAACAAATTGGGTGATGTTGCACTATTAGAATTAAGAACATGCATGTGAGGTTGGACAAATAAGAATCTCAGTCATTTATGGATTTACATATCAAACATTTTATTTAAACAAAACAACAAAATAAAAGTAGGTATAGGCATGGCGTGTCATCCTTCGACAATTTGTGAATCACAGCCTGCAAGACAAAAAGAAAGATAAGGTTGTACGTCATGCGTCCATCAAAGGAGAGAGAGAGAAAGAGATAAAGAGTGAGAGAAAGGAAGATAGAGAGAAAGAAAGAAAGAGTGAGAGAGAGAGGACGACAGAGAAAGAGAGAAAGAGTGAGAGACAAGGAAGAGAGAGAGAAAGAGAGAAACAGTGTGAGAGAGAGGAAGAGAGAGAGAAAGAAAGAATGAGAGAGAGAGAGAGAGAGAGAGAGAGAGAGAGAGAGAGAGGAAGAGACAGAGAAAGAGAGAAAGAGTGTGTGAGAGAGAAAGGAAGAGAAAGATAGTGAGAGAGAGAAAGAGTGTGAGTGACAGAAAGGAAGAGATGGAGAGGGAGTGTTGACACTGTGGAGAAAATCCTCACAGCTCACCTTTCTGCCTCCGGTGTGTCTCCAACCACATGCTGGGACATAGTGCATCCATCAAGTTTAGTAATCTGAAATATAGTATAGAATCAGTAATGGCAGAGTACATACACCCGCACAAGCATAATTCTCTGTTACACCCTCTGGGCGACTATCGACACCCAGAGGTGTCTGTCAGCCCTGCGCACTCAGGCTGCTGTACCCCATCGACTCCTGCCACCCAGAGGTATCTGCCCACCTCTGCGCACCCAGGCTGCTGCACCCCATCCACTCCCACTGCTCGGAGATGTGTGCCCGCTCTTGTGCACTCAGGCTGCTGCACACTTTTCCACAACTCCCACCGCCCAGAGGTGACTGCCCGTTGCTGTGGAAACAAGCCCCTCTGCTCACCTTCCGCCACTGGCGTTTGTGTAAGAGGGTCCACCACGTGCTGAAGCAACCTCCTGATCTGTTGCCTACACGCGGTCAAGCCGAGCTCACAATTCAGGGTGGGTGTTGATTGCAGGATGGCCACGCATCATAGCAGGCCTGCTAGACAAAAAGCAAGAGGAAGAGAGAAACAGAGGAAGAGTGAGAGAGAGAGAAAGAGAGAGAGAAAGAGTGAGAGAGAGGAAGAGAGAGAGAAAGAGAGAAAGAGTGTGCGAGAGAGGAATAGAGAGAGAAAGAGTGTGAGGGTCAGAAAGGGAGAAATGGGGAGGGACAGTGAGTGCCCACACTGTGAACAAAACCCTCACAGCTCACCTTTCTGCCACAAGTGTGTCTCCAACCACATGCCAGGACATAGTGGAGCCCTCAAGCTCACTCATCTGAAACATAGTACAGAATCAGTAATGGCAGAGTACATACGACTGCACATGCCTAAATGGCTGTCCCGCCTTTGTGCATCCAGGCTGCTGCACCCCATCCACTTCCACTGCCCAGACGTGTCTGCCCGCCCCTGCGCAACCAGGCCTCGCTGCTCACCTTTCCGCGCACAGGGCACCCTCCACATCATGCAGCCCCGCTCAACAGGCCACCAGGTCTCATATTTGGTGCTGCGTCTTGATTTTACCATGGCATAAGACATACCAGTGCACCCGCCATCATCACAGGCTGTACACCCGCTCAGTCCTTGCGGGGCCACTAACTCTGTGACAAGTGAGGCCACGCCACGTGGAGGTAGGCCCCCGCTGGTCAATGGCTCAGGCCTAAACTGCGGTCCGGCAGGGCACACAAAACCTGACCTGTCTGGACCACCGGGACGGGACATCATCGCATGCTGCACACCTGCTCAGCACTTACAGTGCCCCTACCTCAGTGCACCGAAAGTCACCATCCCGTGGCGGTGTGCCTGTGCCGGCCGCAGTGCATCCGGTGCCCCAAGTCTGAAATGGAAATAGCATGGAGCATGTGCGCCCGGTCCTTTTTATTGGCAGGGTCACGTGTCCTGTGATGCCTGTGCTTTATGCGTGTGGTGTGGGTGTAAACCAGCCGTCAGGGAGTGGCTGTGGCGTATTGACAACTAGATCTGTGAGCAGCGGATCACTACAATGAAAATCTGGGCCATGTAGCGCTGTTGTCCCTTCCTGTATGCGAAAGCGGATTGGGCTGGCCTGGCGTATGCCAGTCCTGCGTGAGGCTGTGAACAATGACTCCGGAGCTCTGGGTGTGGTTCTGTCCTGGGCTGTATGAGGAATCAACTGATTTGGGTGTCCCTGTTGTAGTGCTACCGCCACCCGGGCTGCAAATGCCAATATGTCACCCTGTGACCCAAGTCCTAAAACTTGGCCAACATGGAAAGTAGGGGGAATCACTGACCCTGCATTCATCCATATTTCCACACATGAAAGATTGTGCACATGACATATCTGTGTGGATATGAATGTTTATTGCACATTCAGTGGAGTGTTGCAGCTGTAGCAATAAAGGGCCATGCAAAGCACACATTCTGTTTTTGGCACATGGAGGGCAGTCAATTAGAGCCAAGCTCATGCTCGGGGATAGGCTCCGCTAACATATGTACTTATCCAATGACTGCCAATTCCGGATCACTTATAAATTCACTATACACTCTCCTTGCAGTTACTCTAATGATCCAGTCTCTACCTTTGCACATATACAATGACTGAAACAAAGTTACATAACCGAAGTTTTCCCCACTGCCAGAGGTAATATGGTGCGGGCGCTGTCCACAGCAGAATGTAATGTGGTAGGGCCCAGGGGCAGCATTGTGCATACATAATGAACACACGGACACAGTTAGATAGATAGTGGAACTAGTTACGGGCACATGCGCTCGGGCCCCTTTTTATTACCAGGGTCACATGTCCAGTGACGTGTGTGCTGGATGCGTGTGGGGTGAGTGTAAGCCAGCCCTCAGGGAATGGTTGGTGCTGGCAACAAGTACAACAGTAATCATCGGACCACAAGCAGAGATTCAATCATAAAGGGTCCATGTCTTGTGCTGCACTTATACATTCACTATACACTCTCCTTGCAGTTACTCTAATGATCCAGTCTCTACCTTTGCACATATACAATGACTGAAACAAAGTTACATAACCAAAGTTTTCCCCACTGCCAGAGGTAATATGGTGAGGGCGCTGTCCACAGCAGAATGTAATGTGGTAGGGCCCAGGGGCAGCATTGTGCATACATAATGAACACATGGACACAGTTAGATAGATAGTGGAACTAGTTATGGGCACATGCGCTCGGGCCCCTTTTTATTACCAGGGTCACATGTCCAGTGACGTGTGTGCTGTATGCGTGTGGAGTGAGTGTAAGCCAGCCCTCAGGGAATGGTTGGTGCTGGCAACAAGTACAACAGTAATCATCGGATCACAAGCAGAGATTCAATCATAAAGGGTCCATGTCTTGTGCTGCACTAAGGTAGGGGTACCAGATCTGAAATAAATACACAAAAGATTCTATCGTAAAGGGTTCATGACTTGTGGTACACTGAGGTAGGGGAAGCAGATCTGAAATCATATACAAGAGATTCTATCATAAAGGGTCCATGAGTTGTGGTGAAATGAGGTTGGGGCATCAGAAGCATTCTGCGTGTGCTCAGCTCGCGATGATCCGTGGTTCGGGAGGGCCGCACTGGTAGCAATGTCTGTTGTCTACTGGACTGCGTCATCTGCAATCGCAACTCGATTTGAATTGTGAGCCCTGCAGTCCGCAATGTAGATGGAAGGCAGTAGTCAGCATAGACATTGAGGAATGCTTTTTGTCACTTCCTCTTGACAAAATCCAAAGACATAGACTACAATTCTGTCTGCAATTAATAAATCATGTCTCAATGTAAATTGTAAGCTCTGCTGACCGCAGTGTAGGTAACAAAAGATGAAATATGTATGGAATAAATTGTCAAAATGTGTAGGTTTCGGGGCGTTAAAGTTAGTTACCTACTGGACTGCCATTCAGTGTTCCTTTGGACTTGTAAGATGAATTTGGTAATTGTACTGAAGCTATAATTGATATCAAAAAAGTTCTTGAAGCAAAGGATAATGTGTAGGTTTCAGTGACGTTGTCGTTACTTGCCTACTGGACTCTGTAATAATGATTCAAGACACAATTTTAATTGTGAGCCGTGCTGACCGCAGTGTAGGCCAGAGGCAGCGATCAGCAAAGGCCCACAGCCACGTGGCGTTGAGTTGAGCTGCACAGTTAGTGGTATCAGAAGTATTTAGCGTGTGCGGAGCCTGCGATGATGCGTGGTCCGGGCGGGCCGCACTGGTAGAAATGTCTTTTGTCTAATGAATTCTGCCTTAATAAGGCTACGTGGCAATGACCTTTGGTGCAGTGAGTTAGTGGCACCTGAAGCAACCAGCGTGTGAGCACCCTGCGATGATTCGTGGTCCGGGTGGGCCGTACTGGTAGCAATGTCTTTTGTGTAATGAATTCTGCCTTAGTAAGGCCAAGTGGCAGTGACTTGTGGTGCACTGAGTTAGTGGTACCTCTGGTGCTCAGCGTGTACACAGCCTGCGATGATGCGTTGTCCAGGAGGACCGCACTGGGAGCAATGTGTCTTGCCTACTGGACTGCCTCATCTGCAATCGTGACTCCATCTGAATTGTGAGCCATGCTGTCCGCAGTGTAGATAAAAGGCAGTAGTGTGTACAGACATAACTCTGCGGTGCTGTGCTGCTTTGTTCACGGGGGGCCTGTGTCGAGGAGGCCCACGGTCATGGTGGCAGCCACGTGGCAGGGTGAGGGCCGCCGCTCTGGCAGACGCATTGGCCTTCACACAAGTGAATCATGCCCAGAACCCCGGACAATTTATTCACACTTCTATGCTGGAGAGGCGTACGTTGGACCATCCCACTGCACTTCCGCTTACAGGGGATGACGACACAGGTACATGACCGAGGTCTTCCCCATTGCCTGAGGTAACATAGTTGCGGCCACTGTCCACAACACTACAAGCACCAGCAGTATATGTACACATGGAGAGGTTTGTGCTTTGCATAGTGAGGTCTGTCCAGCACATCACCGCTACACTTGGTATTGTGTGCATTATTATTGGTGGGTGACTTGCGTCCTTCACACATGTTTGGTTGCCACATCTCACAACATTCAGCTATTGTGTGGCTGAGGGGCCATGCCGTTTTTGGAAGGTTCGCTGTCCTGTTGTGCGCTGCCTCGGTGGTAGTGGGGTGTGGTCTGGGGGGAGGTCCTGAGGGTGGTGGCAGTGGGTTTTGTGGCCTTTTTGGGTGTGGGAGGTGCATGATCAGTAGCTCTATGAATGTGTTGGTCCTCTGATGTGATTCTGGGCTGGGCTCCCTTTCACACTGTAGGTAGTCGTCCTACTTTACATCAGTAAAAGGCAGATGTTACATTCCTACTGCTAAAGCAGCTTATTGCCTGTTTTTGGATCGCACCGCAGATTTGGCTGCTCATTGAAAAAATCAGGAAGTGATGTTTTCGTGTTATTTTTGCATAGGAATGCCTACACTGCATATTATTAGCTTTAGTTGTTGCTCTCATTTGTGGCAATTGTTTTTTGCGGAAGCTATTGCTGGAAAACTGGCGATGAATGATAATTTAAAAGGTTCAGTGACTAAATATCGAGGGACAAAATATCGACTATACAAAAAATCGACACTAAAATATCGAGGGACAGAATATCGACTCCCTATCTACAAACAGGTAGGTACTAAAATATCGATTCCAAAATATAGACTGTCAAAATATAGTTAGCCAAAATATCGAATTTTTTAAATGTATTAAAAATAATATAAAATTAATTAAATATTAAAAACAATTAAATAAAACATACATAATATAATATAAAATAGCTTAAAATGTAAACATAATATAAGTTATTTAAAAAAGTCGAGATTTTGTTGGATACTGAGAGCGTAAAAATTACTATTCCCACTCCAGTGAGTGCAACAGTAGGGAAAGCGTTGGATAGCGTAGGGGTAAAAATTACTATTCCCACTCCAGTGAGTGCAACAGTAGGGAAAACGTTGGATAGCGTAGGGGTAAAAATTACTATTTCCACTCCAGAGAGTGCAACAGTAGGGAAAGCGTTAGCGTAGAGGTAAAAATTACTATTCTCACTCCAGTGAGTGCAACAGTAGGGAAAACGTTGGATAGCGTAGGGGTAAAAATTACTATTCCCACTCCAGAGAGTGCAACAGTAGGGAAAGCGTTGGATAGCGTGGGGGTAAAAATTACTATTCCCACTCCAGTGAGTGCAACAGTAGGGAAAACGTTGGATAGCGTAGGGGTAAAAATTACTATTCCCACTCCAGAGAGTGCAACAGTAGGGAAAGCGTTGGATAGCGTAGGGGTAAAAATTACTATTCCCACTCCAGTGAGTGCAACAGTAGGGAAAACGTTGGATAGCGTAGGGGTAAAAATTACTATTCCAACTCCAAACAGTGCAACAGTAGGGAAAGCGTTGGATAGCGTAGAGATAAAAATTACTATTCCCACTCCAGAGAGTGCAAAAGTAGGGAAAGTAATGATTTAAATTAAATATAAGATGACATTAATTATCAATACTGATAAAAAGTTAATTAAAAATAATTACCAATTAATAACAATTAATTACCATTTAAAAATATTAATTATCAATTGATAAAAATGTAATACCAATTAATAATAATTAATTACCAATTACAAATTAATTATCAATACACATAAATATAAAAATTAATATTTACTTTATTACAATTAATTTACTTCCCACCCAATTCCCCTACAAACCCACAACCCACTCCCAAAATTAAAAAATACAATTCACATTATTATCAATTAATCAATTAATAAAAATATTTTTGCAAATAATAAAAATTATTTAGCAATTCATACAAATTATTTACCCATTAATACACATTTATTACCAATTATTAATTAATTATCAATGAATTATCAATACACATAAATAAAAAATGAATTATTTACTTTATTACAATTAATTTACTTCCCACCCAATTCCCCTACAAACCCACAACCCGCTCCTATTAATAACAAATACAATTAACATAATTATCAATTAATCAATTAATATAAATTAATTACCAATTAATAAAAATAAATTACCAATTAATAATTCATTATCAATTAATTAATTATTAAAACATATAAATATAATTAACATTTAATTAACCATAATTAAATTACTTCCCACCCTATTCCCCTATAAACCCACAACCCGCTACGGAATTAAATTACGCAATAATTAAATTACATAACATTCATTTGTTTAAATAAATTAAACATACATTACAACAATAATACATCATTTTAACACATATACTACCATACATAACACAAAAAAAAAATTTATATTATGGTAATCTATAATTTAAAATTCGATATTATGGTATTCGATATTTTTAAGGTCTATATTTTGGTCATCTATATTTTTAAGGTCTATATTTTGGTAATCGATATTTTGGACCCCAATTTCGATATTCTGACCTATCTATATTTTGTAGAGTCGATATTTTGTCCACTCTATATTTTAACTTCGATATTCTGGGCAGTAGATATTTTGGAATCGATATTTTGGGTGTTTACCAATTTAAAATCACTGAAAACACCATAGGTTTAATGAACATTATAATTAGAAATTAGCATTTAAAAAACCTTTGAAATTCACTGAAAAAACATAGGTTTCAGGGATGTTATAGTTAGTTGGACATTTCACTCATACAAAACCAGAGAAATTCAAATGTTATAGTTAGTAGAGCTAACTATAACTTGCGCCCCCGCAATGCACTGCTGATGATGTCACACATTACATCACTCATGACATGGTCAGTAACATCACTGATGACATCACTGATGACATCTTAAATGACATAATTGATGACATCACTGATGACATCATCCATGTGATAATCTGATGCACCTCCTCACACCCTAATATAACCTTTGATACACCCACTCTAAAATACAGACTAACATTTTCGAAACCATAGACAAATCAATAGCAGTTACTATATACCCACTGACTAATTCCCAGCTATACACACACATTCATTCATTCACCCATACAGTTACTCATACATGCAGTCACTCATCAATACAGCACTATTATATGTACTCATACACCTATACAAACACTCTTACACCATCACTCATCCATAGAGTTATTGACATACATAGCTGGTCATGTAAAGAATCAATAACACTGCCATTTACTCACCTATACAGTTATACATTCACGATCTAACCTATTCGTACAGATACTAACATATACTTACTCTCTTATACAATCACTGACACAAGTACACACTCATTAATACAACCACTCTCACAATTACTCACTCTCACATATAGGTGCCGATTACGATCCGGTAAAAAAATTCCCCGTGCGACTCGTATCTGGTCTTTTTACCGTACGAATCTTACAAGTGCCTTACGAACTGGCAATCACGATTCGCGTGGTAAAAAGTCCATACGAACCGCATCGGGAATGATTTCCCACACGTCCTCGGGTCGGAAAATGTGTCCGACACGTCCTCGGACGATTTACCGTACAAATGTGAAAGGTGAAGTCCGACCGAGGAATCACGATCCATCCTGTGCGTCCGATGTGACAACCGTATGGAAAAAACACCGTCCGCACCGAACTCCCATAACAACCATGGAGACATGTGCCCGCATACGCGCCCAACACTCCCCCCCACCCCCGTACGTCCGAGACGTACCCCCCGTGTATGTACACCCCCACCCGTGTATGTACACCCCAGTACGTTCGAGTCCAACCCCCACCCCTGTACGTGTCGTACCACCGTCTATGTACACCCCAGTACGTTCGAGTCGTACCCCCACCCCTGTACGTGTCGTACCAACGTCCATGTACACCCCAGTACGTTCGAGTCGAACCCCCACCCCTGTACGTGTCCGACCCCCATGTATGTACACCCCAGTACGTTCGAGTCGAACCCCCACCCCTGTACGTGTCGTACCAACGTCTATGTACACCCCAGTACGTTTGAGTCGAACCCCCACCCCTGTACGTGTCGTACCAACGTCTATGTACACCCCAGTACATTCGAGTCGAACCCCCACCCCTGTACGTGTCGTACCACCGTCCATGTACACCCCAGTACGTTCGAGTCGAACCCCCACCCCTGTACGTGTCGTACTACCATCTATGTACACCCCAGTACGTTCGAGTCGAACCCCCACCCCTGTACGTGTCGTACCAACGTCTATGTACATCCCAGTACGTTCGAGTCGAACCCCCACCCCTGTACGTGTCGTACCAACGTCTATGTACACCCCAGTACGTTCGAGTCGAACCCCCACCCCTGTACGTGTCGTACCAACGTCTATGTACACCCCAGTACGTTCGAATCGAACCCCCACCCCTGTACGTGTCGTACCACCGTCTATGTACACCCCAGTACGTTCGAGTCGAACCACCACCCCTGTACGTGTCGTACCACCGTCAATCTACACCCCAGTACGTTCCCGTCGCACCCCCAACACAACCTCCTAAGTACGGAGCGCACCCCAGGCCCCAACATCACAACCGCATGTACGAGTCGTACCAAGCCACACACAAGGACAGCACCGTACAACCAAATGGCCCATGTACACACCGTACACACGCTCAAAACTCACGTACACAACCAGGACAAAACCAAACAACACAAGAATACACTATTCGAATGTCACAAAGCCACTAAACATGGCCAACAAACACTAAAAAAACACATCCACTGACCTGCAACTGCCAAAAACAAACAGAGGCCCAAAACACCACCACTCCTTATAACACACCCACCCAAACTTCAAACATAGCCACACCCACCCATGGACCAATAAAAAGGGCCCACACACACAAACCATGAGCCTTTGCAACAGACTCACTGCTGCCAGACACCACAGAACCATACTACAAGCCTCACCACACCTTACACTTGCAAACCTTCACACAACCACCTCCACAAACACCCCCTCATCACATTCACACACACACACCTGCACAACCACACCCACACACCCACAACCATCCACACACACCCCCCACCATCCACACCCACACCCCTCACCATGCCCACTAACAAGAATCCAAAGTTCAGTAACCGAGAGTTGGAGGTCCTTGTTGATGAAATCCTCAGAGTCGAGCCACAGCTCTTTGGAACATTGGTCAGACAGACCAGCATTGCAGCAAAAACAGCCATGTGGCAGACCATCATCGATGCTGTGAATGCTGTTGCGGACACCAGAAGGACCAGGCAGGAATGCCAAGCCAGGTGGTACGATCTGCGGAGGAGGGTCCGAGCCAAGATGCTGGAGGACACAACCAGGCCAACGCCACTGGAGGAGGGCCCTCCCGCAGACCCATACACTACCAGCCCTGGGAGGAGAGGGTGATGGCCATACAGCCGGTGGAGGCAGTCGAAGGATTAGGAGGACTCCGAGACCCGGGTGAGTACACGAACAACGCACCTCACATGGGGGGGACCTCATCCACAACCAAAATCACTAACAGGCACGCAACCACCCCAACCTATCGCATGACTCAACCACACTCCATGAACACGCACATGCCACTGCCGCCACCATGCCCCATGCACCCAGCTGGACAATGTCAAGTAACAGGCCACAGAAGACACCAACACATGACACGGTAACCCGGATGGCGGGAGGGAGGGCCCCAAAAATCCCATAGTGCAACTCAGAAGCAGACAACAATGCCCTCTGCCCATATGGCCCAGGTCACAGCCAGACAAACAGTGTGTCCCCACACAGGAAAGACTCGCCAGCAAATGGCGGACGCCTTGCATCAACACATGGGGGTGAAGGCACTGTTTTGCACATGACAGCAGGTAATGAACAGCCAACACTGTGAAAGAGTGGCAGCACACACAACCACAGCATCAGCGCACACACAGACACTACACCCAATGGGTGCCTGGAGATCAGAAACAAACTCACAGCAACAAGCCAAGGGCCATTCAAAGGACTGGAAAAAGTGTGTGTCTAGGAAGCTGGGCTGAGGTGACAGAGGGTGACACACAGAGGGAGGGAGAGGGGGACAGAGAGGGAGGGAGAGGGGGACAGAGAGGGAGGGAGACACAGGGACACGGACAGAGGGAGGAGGCTGACACACGGAGGGAGGGAGAGGGGGACAGAGAGGGAGGGAGACACAGGGAGAGCAAATCAGCCGTGTGGTGTGTGGGAATGTCTGCTCGTCAGCAGGTAGACTGCGTGCATGTAGCCAAGGGTGGCCAGTGCCAGAACCCCCCCTCTTCACCATGGCAAAACACAGGGCCATGTCACAACCTGTTCACGAGCACAACGACAGCTACCTGCATTATGTAAGTGTGTGGATCCACTCCATGTGCACATGTACAGTGCTACACGGAAGGCGCCAATGCATGGCTCGCCACACCTGCCCACTCCACTGCTGACTGCAGTCACACTTGACGCAGCAAGTAAGACTGTGCCACACATAGTGAAAGGGGCAAAAGTGGTGCCCAAGGGACACACCCATGCACAAGTGCACTGTGAGTGGAATGCAAGACAGATCCTAATTCCAAGAGGAAAAGTGCCAACTTTGAAACTGATGAAACATGGATGTTGCATGGACCAAAATTAACATTGTCTCTCTCACACACAGGTCAACGTCATGGTTCACCCCCCAACACTGGGGGGGAAGACTCACAGGACCCGGATCTGCGGGAGCCCGATCCCACCGGCAGCGACGACTCTCACCACTCTGTGGACGACCCCGACCGACCTGGCACCTCTGGTGTCCAACCACCTGCAGCACCTGCGTCAGGTACAACTGTGCCAACCACCACCCCCACTCCTGCCACATCCCAGGAGACACCCAGGATCCCTGCCCCACCACCACAATGCAGCCAGGCTGGCCAGGAGGGACACGTGTCCCGGGCACCCAGGAGGAGGCAGGCGACAACGCCAATGCCACCCCTCAGGGGTCCCGGAGACCCGATGTACCCACAAGGGCAGGCCAGGTGCAAGTGGGCAGGGGTGGTGGGAGTGGAGGACGGCAGAGGCGCGAGCCTGACCAGTTGGCTGGGGAACCGGTATTTGCCCATGTCCGTAACATCATGGACACATACCGGCAGGACACCACGGGCATGGCCCAGGTTGTGTCCACCCTCAATGAGATCAAGGGGACCCTCGATGAGATAAAGACCCAGCAGGCCCAGCAACATGCCGAGCAACATGCCTGTCTACTGCAACACCAATGGAGGATGGAGGCCAGACAGGCTGAGCAAGTGACGGTGTTCCAGGGGATTCACGATACACTCTGTCGGATGGCCGACAACATGGGCAACCCTCCCTGTGCCAGACGGCGTAGAACATCACCACCCACAGGGAGGGATCAGGAGGAGGAGGAGACATCCGACGGAGCATCCCAAACATCGTCACGGCCTGCTGCTGAGGGTCCCCGCAGGAGGCCGGGTCGTCCACGGAAAGGACCGTGAGGGTCGGCGCTACATCACCATCTCCCAGGACACCTGGCCTGGCACCTGGCCCACTGGAGCAACAGCATCACAGCATCAAGAGACATTCTCTGCCACATGGCCCTGCTGGTCACTGTCTGACCAATGTTGACAAAGACTGTGGCATGGACTATGAGGATTTACATTGGCAAGGACACCAACTCCCCTACTGAACTTTGGATTCCAAACTCCCGGAAAGCCCCTCACTTTATCCCCCCCCCCCCCAAAATAAAAATTCACACCATGAAGAGAAGATGCCTGCTGGTTGCATTATTACCTTACATGTGTGTTGTAAAGTCTAAACATGCCTGAGCTCTCTTTTGACTCCAACCATCCACACCCTGGGGCCTGAGTCTGGCACAGGACACACGGGTCACAGTGTATTAGGCAAGACAGACATGGAGCACCATACACACCTGTGATGGGCCCAACCAGCTGAGGGGGTGGCCGCACAACCGTGCTGACAGACACGTTGAGTACAGCAACAGTCATGCGCAGAGGTCAGGGATCATGTCCAGGGTCCTGGGGGGCACCCAGGTATTTGTAGACAGGTGGCAGAACCATGTCCTGCAAGCTTGAGTCCGGTGGATGCAGAGAATGGGGGCCTGGCCAACGTTGGATGCATGGGGATGGCACATGTCACAATACCCACACAGTCATGGACATCATGCCCAATACACAGTCTCAGCCCACACACACAGCTTGCATCTTGCTACTCGACACATCGACACATAGCCACTATCAGGGAAAACCATGCCAGACATGCTGGATGCACCGTGGCAACACACCAGCATTGACGGAGAAGAGGTACCTTGGAGGCATAGGGACACCTTTATTAGTCATGTTTTCGGGATTGCAGAGGCAACTTGAAGTACACATAAACACATCTGGTGGAGTAACATGTGGGTCCAACACTGGAACCCCCCTTCTGCAGCACAAATGCGTGTTAGCCATGGAACTGGCACACAATTGTCGGCTAACAGCTAAACACCCACAGCTGCTCACGGAGAGACTGCCATACACCATTGATCCGCTGATGTGGAAGTCCCACACCATGTCAAGCCAATGCTAACCGTATGTGTCCGAGGGCAGTGTCACACACATTGATGCCATCATCACAATCCACTATCCCATCACTGATGACTGTCAACCAGGCAGACCATCTATTCAGGTGTACACAGCTGCATGTCGTGTCCCATGGTGATGCTACATGGCTGCAGAGGAACCAAACATCGACAGGGGCAGTGTGCATACATCGTGAACAACTGCCACACCCAATACACCCCTGATGCATCCCTTACCCTATGGAGACTTCCAAACGTGTCCGTGCCTGTAACGCTGAGTCAGCCCACGATGACGTGTCCATGAGGAATAGCAGTGCCACAAAAATGCAAGCAGCAGACGGCATGCGCAAGTACCTGGGGAAGAGAGACACACAAGAAGTCAGCCACAAAAAGCACAGCCACTTGCATGTGCATTTACTCGACACATGTATGGATGACAACATGCAAGGTCACAATTATGACTGGGGAAATACAACCATCACTGCCACCATCACTCCAGTGACACACCCACACACACCTCTGACTCACGTGCCATACATGCAGGTGGAGACACACATCACAACACATGCCACACGGGGACCAATGCGTGCACACTCAGACACTGGTACTCACCACTAAGCAAAGAAGTCGCGTATGAGCCGAGTCCGGATGTCCTCTTGCGGCTCCACATCCTCCACATCACTAGCCCCATTGCCAAGCCCTTCGTCCTCCACGGGTGGATGGTCCTCGTCATGTTGATCCAGGATGAGTGGCACAGCTCTCTCAACTGCCATGTTGTGCAGCATGCAGCAGACGATGAAGATTTTGCAGACCTTCGCAGGGGCAGATGGGAGCGCGCCGCCGGTCTTGTGGAGGCACCTAAATCGGCTCTTCAGCAGGCCAAACGTCCTCTCTATCACTCGCCTTGTCCGGCCATGGGCGGTGTTGTAGCGGAGCTGGGCCGGCGTGATGGGGTTGCGGAGAGGTGTGAGCAGCCATGGCATGTTGGGATAGCCAGCGTCCCCTACATGGGAAGCACATGGACATCGTTAGAAGTGGTGAAGCGGTCGTGCTGGTAGGCTATGCAAAATACAGGACAGACAGACTGTACCCACCAACAACACATGCTCTTTCGTTGCGCAGCTGCATCATCATTTCAGGCATCCTGCTATGCCTTATGATGTAGGCATCGTGTGCTGATCCTGGAAAACGAGCACAGACATGTGAAATCACCATGTTGGACTGACACACCACAAGGGCATTGATGGAGTGGTATTGCTTTCGATTGCGGTACGCCACCTCCCGTGCGTGTGGTGGTACCAAAGCTACATGTGTCCCATCTATGGACCCAATGACATGGGGCATCCCTCCCAGGGCATAGAATCCACGCTTGACCGCAGTCAACTGTTCAGGGGTTGGGAACTTGATGAAGTCATCCAGGTGAATCAACATGGCCTCTAAGAAATCATGCAGCACACGGCAGAACATGCTCTGGGACATGCCACCAACATGAGCTATGGTATTTTGAAAGGTACCCGTGGCAAGAAAATGTAGGGCAGCCATTACCTTCAGCTGGGGTGTCAGTGCCGTAGGATACCTGTGCTGCGGTTGCAGGTGTGGTGCCAGTCTCGCCGTCAACTCCAGAATCAACGGTTGGGGGAAGCGGTAGAGCCGGATGCTGTCATTCTCCCGCATGGCAGCCAAGTCCGGAATTGGTCGGGCAAGAGACGGCGCTCTGCAGTGGTTTGGAAGTGACAAGGAAGAGTGAGTGCACTACGACAACAATTCATATGTACTGAGCACATGTTAATCTGTCAATACACATATGCTACATAGGGAGTCAGGTATGTGCTACATGCCCAGGACACGTATGGATGCAAGGTGACACTCCTACCAAGACCCAGCTACACACGGAGATTGAGAACCTCCCCATGCCATGCCATGGGAATAGCTGTGTCCCAGTGCAAGTGAACAGCCAGACGCAAGACAGGAGTGACATACGCCCACACATCAGCAGAAGTAGGATGCCGATTGCAGAGACTGGTAGCAGATCACTAGAGCCACAGGTCACATGACATTACACTAGGACAGCCCACACACCTTGCCATGAAGGTGCACATGTCATGACTCACCACACATTCATTGTGAGGATGCAGACATGTCCTTGTCACGCTACTCCGTGTCCCATGCATACATGTGCACCTCACATCCGATACCACATGTGGCATGGTGTGCGGAACAGTGTGTAATGACAATCTACACACAGACACATGTTGGTTGCTGCAACGGCTGCAGCATTTGAGGGTGCTCCAACATCAACCTGATGGGAAGCCCCCACACATACATGACATAGTCACATTGTGCACCGTGGGTAGTGACAAGTAAGGTGTGGTAACCCCTGTACCGGCCATCAGGGGACACTTCCGTGTGTTGGTGTCCGTGCCATGCCAGTGACGCTCACCCCAAGTGTGCAGTACGACATGCACACATGTCAAAGGAGTCAAGGTCATGCCTGGCACACATTGCACCATCACACAGTACATCTGTATACATCTCATCATACATCTGGTGCCTTCTCAACTCAGGAGTAATGTCCCACATCACAGGCCGTCACACCTGTGCCCCACACATGTAGTAATGCCTTGATGTCAATTAATGGACAAGTATGTCCATCCATGGACAAGTATGTCCATCCATGGACAAGTATGTCCATCCATGGACAAGTATGTCCATCCATGGACAAGTATGTCCGCCCTATCCCTACCTGTGTGCCGCCTGTCACCACTGTGATGTGTGAAAACCGTTGTACTGCTGCGAAGAGGGCCTGTGTACGTTCCCATATCACTATGGGAGTGCTGCCGTATGTGTACCCATGGTGATGGCGAGCGTACAGGCATGTGTACGGCCCGTACCACTACGAGTAGGCATACGCAAGAACACCCATAGTGGTAGGGCCGTACGCACGCCTGTACGCTCCCTATCACTATGAGTGGCCTTGCGTATGCGTACTCGTAGTGGTACGGGCCGTACACACGCCTGTACGCTCCCTATCACTATGGGTGGCCTCGCGTATGTGTACTCGTAGTGGTACGGGCCGTACACACGCCTGTACGCTCCCTATCACTATGGGTGGCCTCGCGTATGCGTACTCGTAGTGGTACGGGCCGTACACACGCCTGTACGCTCCCTATCACTATGGGTGGCCTCGCGTATGCGTACTCGTAGTGGTACGGGCCGTACACACGCCTGTACGCTCCCTATCACTATGGGTGGCCTCGCGTATGCGTACTCGTAGTGGTACGGGCCGTACACACGCCTGTACGCTCACTATCACAACGTGTACGCATACGCGAGGCCACCCATAGTAATAGTGAGCGTACAGGCGTGTGTACGGCCCGTACCACTACGAGTACGCATACGCAAGGCCACCCATAGTGATAGGGAGCGTACAGGCGTGTGTACGGCCCGTACCACTACGAGTACGCATACGCGAGGCCACCCATAGTGATAGGGAGCGTACAGGCGTGTGTACGGCCCGTACCACTATGAGTACGCATACGCGAGGCCACCCATAGTGATAGGGAGCGTACAGGCGTGTGTACGGCCCGTACCACTACGAGTACGCATACGCGAGGCCACCCACAGTGATAGGGAGCGTACAGGGGTGTGTACGGCCCGTACCACTACGAGTACGCATACGCGAGGACACCCATAGTGATAGTGAACGTAGGCACGCGTGTACGGGCCATTGCAATGCATTTGGGGTGCCCTAGGGCCCCGGAACGCACCGTACCTGTGTGTGAAGCTCCAAATTACATAGGGGACACATGAGGGACAAGTATTAAGGCCTACATGCATGCTGGTTGTCATGGAGACCAAGTTCAAAATTTGAATGTGTTCTGGAAGCTGCACAGCAGAAGTGAGTTGGAATTAATCTACTTTGTTGCAATGTGTTTGTGGGGCTGACATCATGCAGGAGAATGAAACCGATAGAGAACACACAGACTGCTAGGTTTGAAGGGATTGGAGGAAACATAGGATGCAAATGTGAGTGACCAATCACTCTGTACTCCTGTGCATGAGATGGGCCAGCAAGGCAGATATAAGGCAGCCAGGTCCCATGAGGGAGCACTTGCCTGCACATCTTTGTATTCCACGACCCAGCTGCTGCTACTGATTCCCTGGAACCATGTCAAGGGCTGTGGAGAGGTCACAGCCATTCACCCTGGAGGAGAACATGGCTTTGGTGGATGTGATCCTCCCACGGTACCCCATGCTGTATGGGCGACCAGGTTATCAGGTGAGTTCAGTGTCCACTGGCACAGACTGTGTCCCTTTTTAGTGACTGTGACTTCTGCCATTGTGTCCAGGTGTGACACACATGCTATGTACTGTAGGGGGAGTCCCAGGGTGGGGAATGCCTGATGTCTCCCAGCAGTGCCCTGAGACAGGAGGGGAGTGTGCAGAGTCCTCCCAGCAGTGCCCTGAGACAGGAGGGGAGTGTGCAGAGTCCTCCCAGCAGTGCTCTGAGACAGGAGGGGTGGGTGCAGAGTCCTCCCAGCAGTGCCCTGAGACAGGAGGGGTGGGTGCAGAGTCCTCCCAGCAGTGCCCTGAGACAGGAGGGGTGGGTGCAGAGTCCTCCCAGCAGTGCCCTGAGACAGGAGGGGTGGGTGCCTATCACTCCCAGCAGTGCCCTGGGACAGGAGGGGTGGGTGCCTATCACTCCCAGCAGTGCCCTGAGACAGGAGGGGAGTGTGCATAGTCCTCCCAGCAGTGCCCTGAGACAGGAGGGGTGGGTGCAGAGTCCTCCCAGCAGTGCCCTGAGACAGGAGGGGTGGGTGCCTATCACTCCCAGCAGTGCCCTGAGACAGGAGGGGAGTGTGCAGAGTCCTCCCAGCAGTGCCCTGAGACAGGAGGGGTGGGTGCAGAGTCCTCCCAGCAGTGCCCTGAGACAGGAGGGGTGGGTGCCTATCACTCCCAGCAGTGCCCTGAGACAGGAGGGTGGGTGCCTATCACTCCCAGCAGTGCCCTGAGACAGGAGGGGAGTGTGCAGAGTCCTCCCAGCAGTGCCCTGAGACAGGAGGGGTGGGGGCCTATCACTCCCAGCAGTGCCCTGAGACAGGAGGGGTGGGGGCCTATCACTCCCAGCAGTGCCCTGAGACAGGAGGGGTGGGTGCCTATCACTCCCAGCAGTGCCCTGAGACAGCAGGGGTGGGTGTGATGCACAGTGTGAGCCTGGATCATTGATTGTGTAGTTGCCCTCATTCCACCTGTGTCCTTTCAATGGCACGTACTGCTTTTGGCCTTCCCCCACAGGATCATGTCCCTATGACAAAGGTGCAATGCGTTGGATGCATACTATGCCTTGTTGTAAACAGCAAATGTGTTCTAATCTGTGTCCCCGTGACATGTGCAAGGTGTATTGATGTAGTGTCACTTGTTCATCCTCACAGGTAGATGCCTCTGCCAAGGAGCAGATATGGCTGGACGCCGTCAGCGCCGTGAGGAGTGCGGATGGTCGGAGGAGGCACCTGTCCCAGGTGAGGAAACGCTGGCAGGATATCCGGTGCTGGACGCGGAGGATCGCACGGGTCCTGCTGGGGGACTCACCTGAGAGCCACAAGAACCGCGGGCGCCGCCGTCTCTCCCACATCCAGAAACGTGTGCTGGCGGTGGTCTTTCCTGACTTGGACAGGCGTCTACAGGACATGCAGCAGCCGGAAGGGGGTAGGTACATGTGTGTGTTTGTTGTGTTTCACCAGCATTTGTAAGTGCACTGTTCCATGGATACACTTCCAGGGTTTATGGTGCTGTGACGATCCTGTTACCCACAGTGTTGCAGGCCTCTCCTGCCTCCCTTCCCCACCTTGCAATGTGTTCCCTGGTCTCTGTGTAGTCACTCCATCACAAAGTTATGTAGCCTGACACCTTCTCCAAGTGTACAATGCCTGCAGCATCATGTGTGGGGGTGGTGTGTAAGAGGTTTAGTGACCTTGCCTGTGCCCTGTCCAGTTCTGGACTTGTGGGTTCCATGTCAGTTGGCACTAATGCTGATTTCAGACATGGGAGTTAATCTCTTGAGTGCGAGGCCTTCCAGCAGGCATGTCCCATGTGGTGGCCTGTGACATGATGTGCATGAGTGTGCGTTACGCATAGTGCAGGGATGTTAGCGTGTGTTGCAGTCATTTCCATTCAGGAGCATGGAGTTGTGTGGCCACTACTGTCCCCAGGGGCATCTTTTCCTAGGTATCATGTGTGTAATCCGAGAATGTCGACAATCTCTGTGTCTACAGCATAGGTTGTGCTCTGTGCCATTGTCCCCTGGCACCATGTTTATTGACGTGAGATGTATTACAAGTGTCCACTGTCCAGCCTGACCTGATTTTCCAAGTACATACTCACGGTGGCCATTGCCTGTGTGTCTTGTAGCAATCATCTGATGATGCCCATTTGTACATGATTCTTTGGACAGGCGCACCTTGGGTATTTGGTGTGCAATCTTGAATCATTGCATCCCATGTGTATTTCACCCAGACTAAGAGATGTAATTGCTTCCTGTGTCTCCACAGATTTGTCTCATGTAGGGGGTGGGTGGGGCGGCCATGGCCTACATGTCAAGACCTGTCATCTCCTTGCTCGGACTGGCCAGTGTGTGATGTTTGTCTAGACATACACTCAAGGTGCAGCGCGCCAGTCAGGGTGGGCATGTTCTCAGTATTACCTATGCTGCATGTGCCTCTAGTTCCTGGATTTGGTCCCTGCTCATCCCAATTTCCTGCCACGCTGTGTGGTGCAGATGCAGTGCTGTATTGTCCCCAGGGCCTTGCTCCTCAGTCAGAATGCCATGTCATCTCATTTGCTATTGTGTCATGCTCTCCATAGTTTTTCCATGGCATGGTGGGTCACACAACTGTGTCTTGCAGTGCCTACGTATGTACCTTGTTTTGTAGTTGTAACTCATCCTTTGTTTCAGGCTATGCACTGTAACCTACGTAGATTGTACTCATGTGACATATGTATACAGGTGTATGATTACTTTCTGTCTCTTCACCCTGCCCACAGCATCGTCGGGGGACACGGAGGGAGACATGGACACAGACGGCACGGAGGGACCGAGCACCAGTGCCAGCGGTGACATCGGGGCTGGCACTTCGAGTGGGACTGAGGCGGAGGAGAGTGAACCCGGGGACCTGTCGACTGGCACAACAGAGTATGAAGCTGACGGGTCCGAGGATGATCTCTCCGAGTGGGCGGTGGCTGCACCACCATCTGACAGCAGCCCTACATCTGGCACCGCCCCCTCCATTGGCATCAGCCGCCTCCCACGTGCTCGTGTCCCCACATGTCTCCTTCCTGCCAGGCACCGCACCCCCTGCCCCTGTCTCCACTGCTGCTGCCAATGCTGAGTCTGTGGACATCCAGCGGCAGTTGCAGATTGGTCAGACTGCGATCCTTAATGTCCTCCATGGCCACAGCCAGGTCCTCAACAACATGGAGGCATACTTGGAGGGCATTCATTCATCGCAGGCTGACCAACGCAACTTGCTGAGGTCCATAGACTCCACACTGACTGCAGCAGTGGGTCTCCTGCAGCGCTACGTCCCACCCCCAACGCCTGCTCCTTCCACAATTCCCACTCCCATGCCTGTCCCACATACACCCAGACGTAAGCATGCACCCACCACAACAGACACAGGCACCACACCAGCAGGGAAGGTCCGCCGCACACCTCCTGACACGCACACACAGGGTGCAGTAGGCACACCCACTGGGTCGGGGGGCAAACGTGTGACACGCAGCCAGAGTGGGAGTCCACATTCCACCCAATCCACTCCCTCCAAATCCCCTCCCCTCAGCTCTCCTGGCCACATCTCCCCCAAAGACTCCTTCATGGCCGCTCTGTCCCTGAGCCCCACAGTGACACCACCCCGCAAGCGGTCAAGGAGGTCCCCGGTCAGGGTGCTTGAGTCCCCCCCTGTCCACACCCTCCCACAGTGGCGCTGCGACCCATCCCTCTAACCCCCCCCTCCTTGGGGCCTGTGGTTCCTTCGGGTGCAGGGGAGTCCCTGGAGGACCTTGCTAAGGTGTGCAGCGAGATCCTGGCCTCCGCCTTTGGCCCTGCCCCACCCCCTGTGGTGGAGTCCTCCATCCCTGCACCGACGACGCCTACCCTTCACCCTCCTGTCCCTGCGGTGCCTGTTTCTTCCCCCCCACATGATGCCCTGACCCCTGTGGAAGACAACGGATTGTAACTGTGCAGGCAAGCTAGGGGACACGCATCCCACTGTGTCCCCCATCCAGCTGGGACTCCTGGACTGCCCTATGGCCTTTGTTAATGTTGGACTTACGTCATACTAGTTTTTTGCTCATGCTGAATAAAGCTATTTATTTTTTGCCCTTGCAACACTCCTGCATTGCTGGCATTGCTGTTGGTGGGGCTGCTACATGGTTGTGGGTGTTGGTCATGTGTTGGGTGTGTGGGAAATGTAGCAATGTGCTGCTCATAGGGGGACCCTGGGATCTGTGTGCCATCACACGGTGTTAGCTACCTTTCTCCATTCATGTAAGCAGTTGCTGCATGTTGCAATTGTCCCAAGGTGTATTCCTTCCTCTGTGTACCCTGACTTCTTCCCTGCAGGGTGTCCCCTGACTTTGGCACAGAGCTGTGTGTCCATTAGCTGGGTGTGTGACGTAGTCCTTCACCTTTGCACATGCATGCTGAGCGATGTCTCCACCTGCATCATTTGTGGCATCCTTGGTAGTCATTGTACTTGTGTATGTGGCCTATTGACATGACTTCATGTGTACATGTTTTTTTTTCTGCGCTATGCATGCGTATACTCCCAGCCTCGCACGCATGTGGTACATGTACTGCAGGGTCTTTGTGCACCTGACTGACATTTGTGGGCATGGTATCTGTGACTACTCCACCCTTTGTGTTCCATGGGCATTGCTGGGAGTGATGGGCCCCCACCCCTCCTGTCTCAGGGCACTGCTGGGAGGACTCTGCACACACCCCTCCTGTCTCTGGGCACTGCTGGGAGTGATAGGCCCCCACCCCTCCTGTCTCTGGGCACTGCTGGGAGGACTCTGCACCCACCCCTCCTGTCTCAGGGCACTGCTGGGAGGACTCTGCACACACCCCTCCTGTCTCAGGGCACTGCTGGGAGGACTCTGCACACACCCCTCCTGTCTCAGGGCACTGCTGGGAGGACTCTGTACACACCCCTCCTGCGTCTGGGCACTGCTGGGAGGACTCTGCACACCCCTCCTGTCTCAGGGCACTGCTGGGAGGACTCTGCACACACCCCTCCTGTCTCTGGGCACTGTTGGGAGTGATAGGCCCCCACCCCTCCTGTCTCAGGGCACTGCTGGGAGTGATAGGCCCCCACCCCTCCTGTCTCAGGGCACTGCTGGGAGGACTCTGCACACACCCCTCCTGTCTCAGGGCACTGCTGGGAGGACTCTGCACCCACCCCTCCTGTCTCAGGGCACTGCTGGGAGGACTCTGCACACACCCCTCCTGTCTCAGGGCACTGCTGGGAGGACTCTGCACACACCCCTCCTGTCTCAGGGCACTGCTGGGAGGACTCTGCACACACCCCTCCTTCGTCTGGGCACTGCTGGGAGGACTCTGCACACACCCCTCCTGTCTCAGGGCACTGCTGGGAGGACTCTGCACACACCCCTCCTGTCTCTGGGCACTGCTGGGAGTGATAGGCCCCCACCCCTCCTGTCTCAGGGCACTGCTGGGAAAGATAGGCCCCCACCCCTCCTGTCTCAGGGCACTGCTGGGAGGACTCTGCACACACCCCTCCTGTCTCTGGGCACTGCTGGGAGTGATAGGCCCCCACCCCTCCTGTCTCTGGGCACTGCTGGGAGTGATAGGCCCCCACCCCTCCTGTCTCAGGGCACTGCTGGGAGGACTCTGCACACACCCCTCCTGTCTCAGGGCACTGCTGGGAGGACTCTGCACACACCCCTCCTGTCTCAGGGCACTGCTGGGAGGACTCTGCACACACCCCTCCTGTCACAGGGCATTGCTGGGAGGACTCTGCACACACCCCTCCTGTCTCTGGGCACTGCTGGGAGTGATAGGCCCCCACCCCTCCTGTCTCAGGGCACTGCTGGGAGGACTCTGCACCCACCTCTCCAATTTCACAATATGTACGCTCATGACATACACGGATGTGGGTACGCTCCATGCATTCGAGGTGGGGGTACGTGTCGTACTTACACTGTTGGGGTGGGGCTACGCTCCATGCATTCGAGGTGAGGGTACGTGTCTTACTTACACTGTTGGGGTACGCTCCATACGTATGCGGGTGTGGGTACGGGTCGTACTTACACTGTTGGGGTGGGGGTACGCTGCATACGTACGCGGGTGGGGGTACGAGTCGTACTTACACTGTTGGGGTGGGGGTACGCTGCATACGTACGCGGGTGGGGGTACGGGTCGTACTTACACTGTTGGGGTGGGGGTACGCTGCATACGTACGCGGGTGGGGGTACGGGTCGTACTTACACTGTTGGGGTGTGGGTGCGCTCCATGCATAGGGGGTGGGGGTAGGGTACGTACATATCCGTCCCCACGCTATGTGATGCTTCTGCGGGCCGTACCCAGGCCTTTGCCACGTGGGTACGAGCCGTCCCGCCATTGTTGGGGTGACGTGGGTGTGGGCGTGGTACGACTTGTACCCACGCTCTTCAGGCATGGGTACGGGACGTACCTGTCTGGTTGTGTTGCCGGTTCGCGTCGTGACGGACTTCCGTTGTGGCGATCGCTGGCTTAGCTGGACACGCCCCCACCCCCTCGTAGTGACCAGGGCATGGGAGTCAGGTATGTCCTGGGCATGTGTGCTGTGTGACTTTGGTGGGGGGTTTGTGGCCTGCCCTGGTCCTGCCACCCCCACCCCACTTTCCCCCCTCCCTTAGTTGTTCTGACCTTCTGCGGCGTCTGCGTCCGAACCTGTAGAGGAGGTCGACTGCTATGAGGGCCGGGATGACACGTAGGTTTGGGTCCATGTCTGTCCATCGCGTACGGGTCCTCCTTGTTCGCGTCGTCCTGTCTGTCCGTCGCGTACTGGTCCTCCTTGATCGCGTCGTCCTGTCTGTCCGTCGCGTACTGGTACTCCTTGTTCGCGTCATCCTGTCGCGTACTGGTCCTCCTTGTTCGCGTCGTCTTGTCTGTCCGTCGCGTACTGGTGGTCCTTGTTCGCGTCGTCCTGATTTCTCGGCAGTTTTTGGCAGCCGGAAAATATTCACCGTGCGGGATGACGTCGGTGCGAATCGTAATTCCTGGTTCGTGAATGGCAGGCTGCGAGCGTCCCGACGTCAGGTCGGCGCTTTCCCGGGTCGCATTTGTAGGTTTATTTTGTTCGGTCGGGCTTTTTTACGATTCGTACGGAAATGGTGTTCCCGTGCGAATCGTAATTCCATGTTTGTAAATTTTGACGACCGGGTACGCGTCGGACGGAGAATATGCTCCGTCCGACGGTTCGTACCCGGTTTTTACAGGATCGTAATTGGCACCATAGTCATTTATATACTCCAAAACTCACATTTACTGCATTTCACATATGTAGTTACTCACACATATCCCAATGGGACATACATTCACTCACTAACACACTGATACACATACTCACTCACCTATACAGCTATTTCCACATGCACTATTGAACCCATATAACCAGTAAATTATCCACTCACACATGAAGGCATAAAGTCACACACCGCCCACCCACCCACACACACAAACACTGAGGCACCCATACAGATACTCATGCAACTAATAAATAACCCAGATAGACAGTCATGTACCTAATCATCAACCCATGCAGCAGCTTACACAATAACTGAGAGACTGATGCATTCAGTAAGACACATTTAATCGCTAACTTATACAGTCAGTCACACACCTATTAAATCCTCCACCCACCCACTTATACACCAACTTATTCTTCAACACACCTTGGCATTAACATATATAAAATATATTTAAACTTTACAGAAACACACATTCACTGGATGATGTCATCAGTGATGTCATTTGAGATGTCTTCAGTGATGTCACTGACGATGTCATGAGTAATGTGATATGTGATGTAATCAGCAGTGCATTGCGGAGGCGCGAGTTATAGTTAGCTGTACTAATTATGACATTCGAATTTCTCTGGTTTTGTACGAGTGAAATTTCCAACTAACTATAATGTCCCTGAAATCTATGGTTTTTTCAGTGAATATCTAATGGTTTTTAAATGCTAATTCCGAACTATAACGTCCCTGAAACCTATGGTTTTTCAGTGAATATATATATATTTTTTCACTGAAAAAACCATAGGTTTCAGGGATGTTATAGTTAGGAATTAGCATTTAAAAAACCTTAGAAATTCACAAAAAAAACCATAGGTTTCAGAGACGTTACAGTTAGTTGGACATTTGACTCCAGAGAAATTCGCCCGTTATAGTTAGTTGAGCTAACTATAACATGCGCGCCCGCAATGCACTGGTGCTGACGTCACATATTACATCATTCATGACATGGTCAGTGACATCACTGATGACATCACTGATGACATTTCAAATGGCATCACTGATGACATCACTGATGACATCATCCACGTGATAATCTGATTCACATACTGATGCCCTAATATAAATTTTGATACATGCACTCTAAAATACAGACTACTATTTTTGAAATCATATACACAACAATGCCAGATACTACATACCACCCACTATTTTCTAGGTCTACACTCACATCCAGTCACTTATACATGCAGTTACTCATCAATACAGTACTATAATATGCACTCATACACCTATACATACAGTCACACTCCGCCACTCATCCATAGAGTTACTCACACACCTAGTCAGTCATGCAAAGAATCAAGCACATACCCATTTACTCATGTATACAGTTATACACACCAACTCCGTTATTTATACATACACCACATCACTTATTTATGCAGATACTAACACATACTTACTGTTTTATACAATCACTGATACAAGCAGACACTCATTTATACACCCACTCTTCAAATAACTTACTCTCACATATAGATTTTTATATACTCTAACACACACATATACTGCCTTAAAACATATGTAGTTACTCACACATATACCACTGAGACATTCATTCCCTCACTAACACACCCATACACACACTAACTCACCCATACAGCCTTTCCCAGATGCACGTTTGAATCCATACAACCAGTGAATCACCCACTCAGACATCTATGCATAGAGTCACATCCCCCCACCCACTCACAAAGAGACTCAGGCACCCATACAGATACTCAGACAACAAACCAATAACCCATATAGACACTCATGTAGCTACTCACCAACCCATGCAGCTGCTTATACACCAACTGAGACACTAATACAGAGTTTGACACAGTTTAGTCACTAACCCATGCATTTCGTAAGACATGTTCAATAACTCACTTATACAGTCAGTCACGCACCTACAAAATATTCCATTCAGGCACTTGTAAATCCACTCATTCTTCAATACACCTTGGCATAGATATATGAAAAATATTTAAACTTTACAGAAACACACAGTCATTGGATGATGTCATCAGTGATCTCATCAGTGATGTCATTTGAGATGTCATCAGTGATGTCATGAGTGATGTCACTGACCATGTCATGAGTGATGTAATATGTGACATCATCACCGGTGCATTGCGGGCGTGCGAGTTAAAGTTAGCTCAACTAACTATAACAGGCGAATTTCTCTGGTTTTATATGAGTCAAATGTCCAACTAACTATAACGTCTCTGAAACCTATGGTTTTTTCAGTGAATTTCTAAAGTTTTTTAAATGCTAATTCCCATCTATAACGTCCCTGAAACCTCTGGTTTTTCAGTGAATTTTTAAGGTTTTTCAAATGCTAATTCGTAACTATAACGCCTATAAAACCTGTGGTTTTTTCAGTGAATTTCAAAGGTTTTTTAAATATCGAACTACTATTGTGCTATTTGTCATTAGTACTGTTTTTCTAACTTTTTAACTACATAAAATAAACTGCAAAACTTCTATGTAATGTAATATATTTCACAAATTACAGTGAGTTTTTAAATAATACAAAATAATTTACAATTCAGAAAACAATTTTTCTCCCTTTTTTTGCTTTCATCAGCTTCTACTTAACTTCACTATTCACAGTGATGTCAGTGTATATTCATCATAAACAGCAGGGGGAAAAAAGCAATTAACTATATAGTTAAAAAAAAACAAATCCCAAATTCTCGAAAATATAATACAAAATCAACACAAATAACACATCCAATACTATTTCCAATCTTCAAATCTTACCTTTACTTTGTAGTATCTGTTCACGTTTTGCAATCCGCCAAATAATGTATCAAGAATTTCGCTTTGAAATCATTCAGTATGAATTCCTTAAAGTATCTTTACACCTTCCCACAAGGCCGAATGATGTATCTAAAATCTTTGTTTCAGAAATATCAAGTATGAGTTGGGTAATTCATAAGGCAATCTCAGTTTCATTTCCAAGTGTGTATCATTGCACTGACTCCAACCATTATTGCACTTTAAATAAACTGTATAATGTCCACTTGTGGTAGTACTTCCAGCATGGAAAACAATAGCAACTGTTGCAAAAGTTCTCCCAGAAATAGATACTTGACTAGCAACAACATTTTAAATTTTGGTTTCCACTTTTCTTCCATTTGGTCTATGCCTTTGCAGCATTATAATCAAATATTTTCCATATCTTTGTAGGTATAATGTAGATAGCATTGTTGATTTACAATGAGAACAAATCATCTCGTGATCAGCTTCTTTTACTAATTTGGAAAATGGTACAGATTTGCAGTCAGTATTGTCAAATATAGAAATCGTTCTCTGTCAACTATAGTGCTTGAAGTTAATGAACACTGTTCACATTTGTGTTCCCAATTGTAACTGAGTCCAAATAAACTCTCTTTTTTTTTTTTATTTCAGCTTGATGAGAACATAACAAGGCAAATAAATAAACAGTCATGGCAATCAGTACAGAAAATGATTAGACTATGCAGGTTGAGCTACAACGGAAGAATTAGATAAGTCAAACACAGCAGGGGAAACCTTGTGAGAGGGAGAAAAGAGGATAAAAGAAAAAGAAATGGATTGTTAGTCGTTCAGCCAATCCGTAAAAGGCGCCTATATCTTAAGCCCCCTCTCACGCCGCCTCCGACCACTTCTTAAAAACACAGCTGATTCCAAATTATGGAGAGCGAGAATTCTTGCTCTCCAATTCAGAAAGGTTGGAGGTAACAGGTTAATCCAATCAGAGGTTATACACAAACGAATTAGAGACATTGCAATACAAAGAAGGGCAGACTCAGAAAAGGGTCTGTCTAAGCATGAGTCAGTTTCACACCCAGTTATTACTAACTCAGGAGAAAATGCCACCTGAATGTTAAGGGAGCTATTAATAAACAATTGGATATCTTGGAGAAATATAAATAATTTGACACGAGAAAAAAACATGTGTACATCATTGGCTGCCGATAGGCCACATCTTGGACAACCCTGAACACCACTGCCTCCCCTTTTTGAAATTTTGGCGGGGATAAAATACAGATCGAACAAAGCCATGTAGCTTTGGGAACGTAGGCTCCCGGAAATCAGTACAGCATTAGAAAGATCCAATGCATGAGAAATATCTATACCAACCTTACCGAACTTGACTTCTAATTTCACATTCTGAGAAGAGAGATCGTCAGGAAGGCCTGATAATAAATTGTGGTAAAGGGCCCCTATTCGAGCCCTCCTTAAAATCAAATCCATAAGTGTATTTTTAGTAAGTGCGGTAGGGGTATTATTGAGAAGATGGCCTATATAGCTGCGTAACTGCAGGTACTTAAAGAAATCATGTGAATCCAATCCATACTTGTCTTTTAAAAATGCAAAAGAGGCCATATTACCCTCATAAAGTAGGTCCCCCAATGTAAGAATACCGTGGGATCTCCACCTAATTGTAATCGAATCTTGAAAAATTGAGGGTAGCAGCCTGGCGGCAGCCAAAAGTGTGTATAAAAGTTAATTTTGGGGATCAACCATTTCCGGTGTACCTTCCTCCAGACTGAGTGCATAGCTGCAATAACCTTGAACTTAGTCTTTTTGTAGTAACTGGGTTTGAGGACCGACAGGAGAGACCCCTTAGCCTCATGTCCTAAGCCAATCTCAAAGATAGAGGGACTACATGGTTGTGGAAGTGAAGCTCATGAGCCAAAAAGTGGGAGAGCCAGATGTTGAAGTAAGGCGGCCCAATTATATAACAGAAGACTAGGGACTGACCACCCACCTCTGTCCAATGGTAGATACATCCATTTGGCAGCCCAACGAGGCAAGCGATAATTCTACAAAAACCTGTTACAGCATCTTACTGCACTGCTAAGACTAGATTGGGAAAATTCAAGGGGGATAGTCCTAAAAATGTACAAAAATGTAGGCAAAATCAACATCTTTAATACATTCCTCCTACCAAATAAGGAAAGATGTAGGTTGTCTAGCCTGCGCAAAGTAGAGTTGGCAATATCTATAATAGGTAAAATATTCATTTCAGGTAGCTGTTCTATTGCAGCCGAGATTTTAACCCCCAAATACATTGTGCTTTGCACGACTGGTGCCTCCGAGGGTGCCATAGTGGACGATTGAATAATCTGGGTTTTCTGAACATTAAGTTTATACCCTGAGAGTAGGCTGAAGGAATGTGCCACGGTCTTGATTGCCAAAAATAAAGAAGACACATTGCTGGTTAGAACAATAATGTCATCTGCATATGCCAGCGCTTTGAAGTCGACCACATTAATCTTAACAGGCACGATATTGCTAGAAAGCTCTAATTTATTTATAAAAGGATCAATATAAAGAGCGAATAAAAGGGGCGAGCAGGGACAGCCCTGTCTAGTGTCCCTATTAATCTCAAACGGCCTTGAGAGCGTCCCTGAAATTGACAAACTTGTTTGAGGGGCGATCTAGAGTGAATGTAAGGCATGTATAAAATTAGGGGAAAACCCCTTCCACTGAAGAACCCTCCACAGAAAACCCCAGGCAACCTTGTCGAACGCCTTTTCGGCGTCCAACAGGATTGCTCCGAGGGGAGGGTGTGTGGCTTGGGCCCAATCCAGAAGAGCTATAACACGGCGGACATGGTCCGCCATGTCCCTTCCGGGAATAAATCCGTGTTGCCGAATAGAAACTAGTGGGGATATGACCAAAGCCAATCTGACCGCCAGGATCTTAGAAAAGATTTTACTGTCCGTATTTATCAAAGAGATCGGACGAAACGAGGCGGGATCCAGCTCGGGTTTGCCTTTTTTTTAAAAACAAAATGATAGTTTTAAAACGCCAAGAATCTGGAATACTACCAAGCTGGGCGTCTCTAAGGGTCGTTAAAAGGTCCACCTGAATCTCTGAACGAAATGTGCTGTAGAATTCCAACGGAATAGAGTCAGGACCCGCTGCCTTGCCACTGGCCAATGAATTTAATGCTATTTCTACTTCATCCCATACAATGGGTGTGGCGAGAACCGTATTTTGATAATCCGAAATTTTGACTGTATTGAGTTTGTCAATGAAAGTACTAAATTCGACATCTATAGTATGGGAGGTGACTTCCTCAGTATATAAAGAGCGATAAAACTCAGAAAAAACTGACAAGACCCCCTCAGGGGTATCATGGATGGCCCCCAAAGGATCCTGAATCCTAGTAATACGGTTAGCTAAACCACGCTGCTGAAGCCGCTTAGCGAGGACCCGCCCAGATTTCTCACCATACTCGAACATAGTCGAGTGGTACTGCAGATATTTAGCCGCAAGGTCGTGGTCAAAGAACTCAAGCAAGGAGGCTTTGATTCGTGCAACCTGTGTCTGAATAGGAAGTATATCCCCACCATCCCTAATCGTGCTA
Source organism: Triturus cristatus (assembly GCF_964204655.1). Lineage (NCBI taxonomy): Eukaryota > Metazoa > Chordata > Amphibia > Caudata > Salamandridae > Triturus > Triturus cristatus. Next base: position 870,636,006 of record NC_140588.1, read on the forward strand.
GTAAACAGAACCTCCGCGCTACGTAATTCCTCGATCCGTGCCTGTATTTGCTTCTGGCGAAAAAAGGAGAAGATTTTGGTCTCCCTGCGAACAGCGGCCTTAAATGAGTCCCAAACTATGTTACTGGGGGCAGATCCTCTATTAATATTTAAGAATTCAATTGCCCAAGGCCTCAAATGGTCTAAATAATTTGAGTCAAGTAGCAATTTTCTCTCAAAAGTCCAGGGTCTAGGGATTCTTACAACACCTGTTATAGTGCATTTAATAACCAAAAGATTGTGGTCCGACATGATTCTAGGGAAAATTGCAATTGATGAGGTATCTGCCAGTTGATCAGACACAACAAAATAATTCAATCGGACCATTTTCTTATGGGGAGCAGAAAAGTATGTAGAGCCGTCTTTATCTTTACAATAACAAAACCATAAATCAGTCATAAAATGTTCTTGGACAAGGGCTTGCAAAGCTCTATAAATTCTAGGTTTTGGCCCACATAGATCTGCCCTCCAGTTATGTTGAAATTGTCTGACAAATTAATGTTAAGGTCCCCACAGAGACAGATAGGTTGGGGCCATAAAGCCAATTCAACATTTAGGAAATCTAAAAGTGCGGGATCGTCCAGATTTGAATTATACACGGTGCAGACTGTCATGGTTGAGCCATTAATCAAGAGCCCCGCAATTGCCCATCGGCCCCCAGCATCTTGGCTAGATCTTAAGCATGAGCCTACCCCACGTTTCATTAAAATAGCCACCCCCCTTATCATAGAGGTCTGGTGAGAGCACACTATTAGGTCAAACCCAGGAATTTTAAGACACTCTCTATTGTTCCAGGGAACATGAGTTACCTGCAAACAAAGTACCTCTAAATGGAGAGCATGAATAACCCATACAAATAAGGCTCGCTTCGTCCCATTATTCAGACCGCAAACATTCCATGAAGCAATAGAGATTTTACCCATTGTCATTGAGAATTTTAAGGATAAACATCACATTTCTAATAATTCGCTGATTTAATCCATGATTACCATGATAAAAAAAAATCAATTTCAAGCGTATTTTTTTGAATGCGCCCTAAACCCACACACCCAACCATCCCCCACCCCTGCTGAACCACCCCCGCCCATGCCCACACAACCCCCCAAACAAGGCAGGGATCGTAATCCCAGTGATGGAGAAGCTGGTATGAGCAAGGACCCCCCCCCAGGAGTCGCTGCCAATTCCAAAAACATTTTTTTCCGTCTAATGGCTAAAGAGGGAAAGAAAATATATCGTTGTGAAATTAACGTTACATACAATTACATTGTACATTCATTGTAATGTGGCCAAGAATGCTTTTGCTTGGATTTCAGACTAAAAAAATCGAGTCTGGCCTTGGAAGGTAATTTTAAGTTTAGAAGGAAAAAGCAAAAAAACTTGTGCCCCCTTAGACTGAAAAGGAGCAATCAGCTGGCGGAGCTGCCACCTCCGCTCTACCATGGCTGAGCAAAAGTCCGGTCTAACAAAAAACTGACAGCCTTTTCCAAACCTTTGCCTGTCAGGCCTGGCTAGATCATAAATCCTTTCTCTGGCTAAAAAATTATGCAGACAGATTAAAATGGCACGAGGTCTATTGTCAGTCTGGCCCAAACGATGCTTTAGCTTGAAGGGGAAACGGTGGGCACGCTGGATCTCCAGCCGCCAGTCCCATTCCTTCACCTCTGGAAATGCTTCCGTAAATAAGTCGATGACAAACTGGCGGGTGTCCGAACCTTCCGTGCCCTCGGGAACCCCCAGAATTCTTAGATTGTTTCTTCGTGCCCGGTTCTCCATGTCGACCAGTTTCCCTTGAATGTTAACCCTCTGTGACTGAATTGCATCTATGGTGGATTTGTGAGTCACTAGATCATCTTCAAGCGTTTCTGCTTCAGTGCCCCTGGATGCAATATCCGTACAAGTCTTAATTACTCTGCGCAGAGAGTTTTGGACCCTGCGACACGCCCCTTGCGCGCGGGCACTCTCCTGTCATGTCTCCTTGCGGTGGGCCATTATTGTTTGATAAATTATAGCCAATGACATTTCGCCGGGAGGGGAGCCAGATTTGCATTCCAGAGGATGGGGCGCTGAGTATTGAGAAGTGCCATGGGGTACTGACTGAACAGAAAAAGAATAGTCCCAAGCGAGTGAACCAATATTTGAACCAGGATCTAAAGAAGCCTTACGAACTGTGGGGGGACCTCTACAGATGCCAATGGAGTTCAAGGCATCGTTGGTGCGCCAATCTCCCATATCGCTGCCCTCATCCTCGGTCCAGTCTTTGTCCAATCCGATGTCCTCAACCGTGGAGCCCGTATGCTCAGACAGCGAGAAAAAATTGTCACCATCTTTATCAACATCAGTACCTGCAGAGGGAACAGGAATCTGCAACGAAACAGTGTGGGGGACATGGGAATCTGCCGTTTGTGAGCTAGGTGCAAGGGCTAATGGAACTACATCTCCCAGCATCCCCTGTGATGATAAGTCCAGACCCGGACCCAGGGCAGCCTCTGAACAGGGAACCACCGCCACCAGAGTGTCAACAGGCTGCACCACATCGCTTTGGAGAGCCGCGGCTGAAGATATGCCCCCTTCAACGTCACCACAAACCACCACAGGAGGAAGAAAGGGAGAAGCAGCATCCGTATCCGCAGCTGGAGGATCGGCCGCAGGGGGAACAGGAGGAAGACCAGAAGATCTCGCAGCAGCAGGGCTCGGATTGCCTTTGCCTGTTGAGCTCACCGGTAGCTTGAACATTGCCGGAACCGGGACCGAAGGCTTAGAGATTCTGCTGGCTGTAGACACCTGTTTTTTTTAGAAACATCTGTGGCTGGCGCTGACGCTGGTGGTGAAGGGTGAGCCAATCCTGGTGCCTGAGCCCCTGCAGTAGACTTCGCTGTGGCCCGAGCAAGGATCCGCAAATGGTTTTTCAGAGGCATCGCAGGAGACAGAGCAGGCCGATGGAACTGGGGGCACTGCTGAAAGTAGTACGCGAGCAGGCTGTCACCGGGAAAGCGCCGCGCCGAAATCCGGGACTGGAGATAGCGGCGTAAACAACAAAGCCGCCAAAGCAACATCCGTCAGGTAAGAGCTTCGCGCTGTAGAACATAAAGATTGGCAGCTCCTGATGGGGGGAGAAGACGCTAGTACCGGCTCACTCGGCCAGAGGACTGGCCGCCATCTTGCCTCCCCCAAAATAAACTCTCAATCTGAATTCCTTCATCTTCTAGTACTCCAAGCATAACCATCAGAAATTCTTGTGCATCTTGTTGTATATTAGCACTGAATGTTAAAGATCCAGTACATGTATCCAAAAGATGGCGAATACCAGAAGCAGAATGGATCTAACTTTTATCAGTTCTCAATTCTTGAAATAAAGTATAAAGTGCCGAACATAACTTTTTTCCTGACTTTCCATAATTTCACCAAATCTTCAAGATAAATATAACGTTTAGAATAACATTGCCATAGCAGTTGACACCAGAAGCATTTGCTAATTGGTATCTGACAACATCATCACTTGTTTGTATTTTCTGTTTCTTTACATCTTTTTTTTCTCTTGATTTTGTTTCTGCTTTCCAACCATAGTTGATTCTTCAACATGTTTGCGTTTTGAACACACAACACGTTTCTCATAAATAGGATATTCACCTAAACTTGGAGCATAAAGCCTTATCAAACGATTATATTCTCTTACACAATTAACATCAGCACTAACCTTGTTTTCATCCAAATCAATTAAATACAAGCCAGTCAACGTTCTAACTCAAGATAATGCAACATATACCATTCCCTCTTTAAACACAGTTCTTCCTACATTTACCAAAGCATTATCTACACTTAAACCTTGAGTTTTATGAATATTTATTGCATATGCTAAACAGAAGGGAAACTGTTTTCTATGAACATACAAGTCATTTACAAGCAAAAAACGTACAGCACAACGTGCAATCTGTCTTACCTCTGTAATCTGATCAAATTTAACTTTCAAGCATTCAATTCCATTTCTATTTTGAAATTTCACAAAATCAACAACTTTCCCCATTGGAGCAATGGGGAAAGTTGTTGATTTTGTGAAATTTCAACAATTCACTAAACCTTCTTCCACATTCAGATTACGCCTCAAAATTACCCGACAGTTTAAACATACATCTAAAAAAAATTCTAAGCCAGCAGTTTTTGACACAGACTTTACCAAAGAATCCAATTTAGACTGTAGTTTTTCTGAAAGAAGAATTGTTATTCCTTGATGCTCGATTTTATCAATAGCTTCAATGTGAACTATTTCTTGATTTTCTAATGTCATAAGCTCTCTATTAAATGTGTAACACTCTTCCACTGTAGGCATTAAGCAAACTGTAGACTTTTTTTCTTTCATTTTCCTGTACATTACTTCTGCTGGTGTGTTTTCATTTGCAAACAAGTTCTTTAGTAGACAACTTTGAAAAGCTTCTTTACCATGTTTGCTTAGAACACCAATTCTTACATCTTTTAGAATATTTGCATAATCTTCATCTCTTGCTTGTCGCATATTCTGAGTGAGTTCTTTATATTCAAAATTTAACCACAGATTCACATTTCCAATACTCCCCAGAGATTTTTTGTGTCTTCATGTAGAAGAGTTTTAAACACTGGTTTCCCTTTTACAGGGGTTAGTTGTAGCAGATCTCCAAATACAATTAAATGTTTTACTCCAAAGAGAACGTCGTAATCTGTTTTTAATACCTGTTGCAATCCTAAGTGTACAAAAGCAAGCATTAAGTTTGAGACCATGCACACCTCATCAATAATTAATAGTTTCATTTTCTTCAGCACTCTTGGCACTTCATGAGAAGCTTCTCCAGACAACTTCTGATATTGTAATTTATTATCATGCTCAACTGGTAACATCAGTAATCTATGCAAAGTAACTCCTTTAACATTGTGTGCAGCTAGTCCGGTTGGAGCTGTTACCACAGAACATAAATGTGAACTAGTAGTTTTTTGAAGATAACTGGTCAAAACTTTAATTAAAAAACGTTTACCTGTCCCAGCTTGACCACTGATGTACATCAGAAGAGGTTTAAAAGATGAACACGCACATTCTTCTTTTTCATGTAACAAACCATGTTCTATCTGTTCTCTTACTTGTACATATATTTCTTTCTGTTCAACATTTATTTGTTCTTCTAACTTTTCCAATGTAATATTCTCCTCGTGTGCTTGTTGCATTGCAATTTCGACTTCATGTATAGCAACCGCTGCTTAATTTTCTTGACTCCATTGATCACTACTTTGACTATCTTGAGAACTTTCATTAGCTATTTCAGCTGTAATAGTCTTTTCCTGTTCAATTTCATCATTTAACATTTTTAAATATGTAGGGAAAATTCTACATACAATGCTATCTTTACATGCATTAAAAGAATCTTCGTAGCAGTCAAAGTCTCCAAGTAATTCACTTTCACTACGCCATGGTTTAAAGAGTTGGAGAAGCGCTAAATAGTAAAATTCTCGCTTAACTGGAGTTTCACAACTGAGTTTCTTGTGGTTCATAAGATTACCTTTTGCATGTTTTACTAAACAATCATGACATCCAACTTCCTTCTTTTAAATTCTGTTTAACATTTCTTTTGAAGCTGTAATGTTGAAGTACTTCATACAGACATAGCTGTTCCAGATGTCGACTCCTTTTCAGATAGTATGTGTCCAACATATTAGTTTTAAGAATGTCTGTACGGTCTGGTTCATTTGCTGCTAAGTATTCAATTTCTTTTAATGATTTCAACACTCTATTCTGTGAGCAGGCAAGACCTACCCAAATGATTCCTCATGACTTTGAACATAAACTTGAAGAGCACAAGCGGTCTGAACATTCATAGGATCCAATTTCTCAGTGGGAAAGCGTTTTCACTGTAAAGCTGTACAATTTTTTGCTAAGGCTTTTCTCTTGTGCAATTTCTTCCCACATTTGTTTAATCTCTGTGTTTTCTGATTTTGTTATGTACGATGTAACATAACGTACAACAGCAATTGAGTTATCTGCAACATACTGGATGTACATGTTCGCATTCCACATTTTTAAAATGACTGGATTGTAGTCATTAATATACTTTGACACTTCTGTTCTTTTTAAGTTGTAGGTATTCTTTGGAGATTTCCGAGATATTGTGTGCCTTACAGAAGAAAAAAAATAATTTACTCTTCCTTTACAAATGACTGGACGTGGAAAACCAAACCGACATTTGGTGTAAAATTTTCCTTTAGACTTGTATTTTTGTCTGCAGTACTTTCCACAACGGTGACTTTGGAAATGTAAAACTTGCTGTCTCAAGCTTCTATCTCCTTCTTCTCTCAGAATCTCACATGTCACATACTGTTCGATGAAAGACAATACTGTTTCATCAGAATCAGTTCCAAATTTAGGTGCATCCTTGACCCATAGTAGCATATGTATATGAGGTGCACCTCTTGCTTGGTACTCCGTTCTCCAAAAGAAATCGGTAACTTCTCCAAGAGGTGGATTCTTTTTATTGCAGGTAAAAGACATCATAGCTTGAAACCTATGATTAAAATATCTGCACACATTTACAGGATCCAATGAACACAGTTCACCAGGTGTCTTTATTTCAACATTTTTTATATTGGAATTGACTTATCTTAGAAACTCAAGCAAATCTTCCCATGCATACTCTGCACAGCTAAGTGTGACAACCCATGTTGCTGTACCTAAGTTCCGTAACATACACTTGAGTTCTCCATGACGACAATACCAATACTCATTTGTTCCACGTTGACATGCCATCAAATTGATTAACTGTGCCTCTAAATTTTCATCTGTTTCTTGAACTTTCTCCACAAATTCTTTCGCAGAAAGAAGTGATTGATGAACTCCAGTTTTAAGTATGTGGTTCACTGCGTACGACAGAGAAGATAGATCACTTTCAAACAACAGGTGAAATATGTATGAAATGCACTGTCGAAATCTAGGATCTTCAGAATATAATCTTGTTGACCGATATTCTGAAGCTGGAATCCGTACAGGTTGGTCATCATATCGTCCACCTTCTCCAGTAGGAAACAACTGTGGAAAACAACGAGCTTCCAAGCTCTTCTCCCATACACTCATTGGAGTTCCCTGTGCTTTTTTCATTTGAAATAACTCAATGCTGCTTCCTATTACTTCTTTTGAATTCAAAGGACATATTGTGTAATGTTCATAAATCTCTTCAGTCCTTGACTTGTCCACTTTCTCTATTTGACCACTTGAAATTTCATATTCATCTTCTAAACTTATCACCTGTTCATCCACATTTACAGTTTTGTAATAAATATTGTTCTCTATAAGATATAAGGTAGCCTTTTCAACGTTATTAACATCCACAAATGCTTGCCATATTTTCCGACTCTTTGTTGGTACACCAGTTACTAGAATGACTACTGCCTCATTTTCCTCTTCCTCTCCAGCAATAGTTTCAATATTTTTCTTAAAATCCTAAGGTAAGTACACCACTCTTCCTTTCAGCCCTCTTTGCAAATCTGTTGGTGGCAGTTGACCTGTTTTAGGCTCCATCTGAATTATAGTTTGAAAAGGATGAATAGAATACTAATTCTAAATTATTATGTACTGCTCTAGCAGGCATTTTGTTCTCTTCTAATTTGTTATAACAATATTTACATATACGTTGATGACTACCTAACTCAAATCGACCTTCCACCAACAAGTAAGTTGCAAATTCTTCCCACTTACTATTGTTCTCCTTTTCACTTTTCAAATACAAATCAACATTCCTAGTTTTTTATAATGAGTACGTTGACAACAAACACAAACATAGTTTGATATTTCAGAGCACACTACATTAAACTTTCCAATTTCTTCTTCAAACTGATCCATGCTAATCACTTTCCCATCTCCTTTAACATTTGTAATTGTCAAACTTTCACATTCTATGGACTGCTCTTCTGAACCAAAATATCGCATTTCAATATCATCACACTTTTTTTGACAATCTGATAAAGAACCATGTAAAAGACCTATATTCAGTTCACTTAAACATAATGCAGGACTTTTTACATAGTACAGTTTCCTTACAAACTTCTGCATTTCTGAATGGTGTACTGCTAACATCCTCAAGTGATGAAAAACACTTTTACAAACTTTTCTTGAAAGACAAGCCAGAGAATGCCCACGCTTCTCAGTATATTTTCTTACATTGCATAGATCTAGTCCTTGCAACAACTTAATCTTCTGTGTAATACTTTTCTGTGTATATTCTCGTAGCAAATTTTGCATTATATCAATAGATTCCTGTCGAATACTACAAATACTGCTACAACCCCACTTATACACAGGAGCTTGTGTACGTTTCCCTTGCACTTCTTCAGCTATTAACTCCTCTGCACTTTTACCAACCAATTCCTCTTTTGGAAGGGGACAACCATCCTGAACTTCATAGCAACAACCTCCAGTATCAACTGCAAATGGTAAACTATTTTCCTGGAAGTAACTTTCCTCATTAAAAAAAGGCTCACTAGTAGAAGTATGTTTCCAATGTCCACTAAGGATTTTTTTCTTCTACTTTTCTCTTTCACCACTTTGATTACTTTATCCAACACTTTGATCCTCTTCAAAATCACAATGAATAACTTTTGTTTTAAAGTGAAAGCAGTATCCACTATACTTTAAATACGCTGATTCTGTTTGAATTGCAGCACTTTCTTTTTATATTTGCAGCATGTTTTCATTAAATTCTGAATCACTCTAGTTCAAAAAAGTCTCTGACGAATTTCTTGAAATAGTTTTTGTATCCGGATAACAGATATTGTTTGTTTATCATGTTTTCTTTTCCTGATATTTGAAATTGAAGTCTCCTTCTCCTTACTTGAAAAATTCTTTTTTTTCCTTTGTGTGATGTTATTTTCATTAAATGTTCGTGATTTTTTTTCAGAAACTGTTTGTGTAGTACTCTCATTTTTTTCTAATTGAAAATGTTTCCTTTTCTTCAAATATATATTTTTTTCTCTTGTTTTTTTTCCAGTTCTTCTAGGCATTTTCAAATTTTAATCCAAATGAAATAATTTTCTGAAAAAAAAATAGATTAAATTATTTTTTACATCAGTTCAATATATTAAAATAATAACATACAATTACATAATTCTACTGACGGCTTCCAGAGGCAGTGCTGCAACATGATGTAGCAGGGCAGGTGAACAGTAGCATGACGGGTGTTGCCATAGAACATACAGCAAGTATTTATTTATTTATTTATTTACATACACCTTTACAATTTACATGTAACTGCACTACCTCGTACTTTTCACCTCTCCACCGCATCCCACCTCCCCACCTCCCCACAGCACTCCCTCTGTAACCCACCGTAGACAACTTTATAGATAGTATTTTAATTTTTTAAAACTACTTAGGATGATATTATCAACCAAACGGCACACAGAAAAATTACCATTATTAACTTAACAATTTTATCTACAACTTCGCAAACATAACACTGTGCCTCGAAACGGATCTCTATGGGGCTATATTTTCGGGCCTCGCAAAGGTAGTCTGTTGATTTTTTTATTTTATTGGACCTTAGTGAGACAGTGAGAGCATGCACATTGCTCACTACTGAGAAGTGGAGACATCATGCCAGGTGAGTCGCGTTGTAGGAGAAAAGAAATCTTTTAAAGAGAGCCATTTTCTCTCACGATTTCCATTCTCTTTTTGCAGTGCAGAAGCAACATCATCGTGGCGTGATTAGCAGAGAGACCACCAGGCGCGCAACCATTGCCATGGACTCCCTGAGACGGCTTCCCAATCGCACACACAGAGCTGCACGCGAGTACTTCACAGGTCTTCAAAAGACCATTTGCTTGTAAATGATGCTCTGTTCTTTTTCACCCCTTCTTAGAGCCCCTACATCCCCACTCTGCCTATTGCTGAAAGAATTAGCCTCTCCCGAAATTTCGCTCTGGTTGCGCCTTTGGAGACGACCACATGCAGCCAACTCCAGCACAACCCTGCTCTCACCTTTCACAGTGTCTTGTTGTAGTGCTACGAAAACACACGCTTTACCTAGCTCACTTAGGGGCATATTATCAAGAACGGCGTTAACATTATCACTGCTTTAGCGGCAGGAAGCTGCCGCTAAAGCGGCGATAATGAGCGTGATAATATACCCTTGAGAATTCCCATAGAAGCCCAGCTTCACACCAGAACCTGGGCTGCTATGGGAATTCACAAGGGCATATTATCAAGCCCATTATCACCGCTTTAGCGGCAGTTTCCTGCCACTAAAGCGCCAATAATTTTAACGCCGTTCTTGATAATATACCCCGTTATGTTTCTAAATTAACGTCTTACACTGAAAAGCTGCTTTACATTTCTTTTGCTGGATAAACCTTTGTTTAAAACACCACCAGAGAAGGGTGGTGGACTATAGTCCACAAAGAGCAACTCAAAGCTTTCTTGTTCTTTATCAGAAACATCTGCCTGTCAATGATTATCGCCAGCCTTTTCGGCCCCTTAAGAGGCTGGGTGGATGAGTATAATACGCGGTATTTAGGATTGGGGGTGGAGGGTGTAAGGAAATAAGGACGGATAGTTGAATAAAGTGTGAGTGGATGGATGGCCAGATGGATGAATGGATAGCTAGATGGATGGATGGATGGATGAATGGATGGAAGGATGAATGGATGCATGGACCAGTACTTAGGATAGACTGGTGGGCTGATAGATGTGTAGGATTGGTTCTGGGAGAGATGTATGTATGGATATATGGGCATATGACTGGATGGATGGCACAGTGCTCATCATAGGCAAGTGTGCTGATAGATGCTTAGGATAAGTGCAGGGACAGATGCATGTATGTATGTAGGTAGAATGTATGGATGAATTGAAAGATGGTTGGATGGCACAGTGCTTAGGATGGATGGATGCAGGGCTTTAAGTGGGCTGTGTCTGAGCACCGGCAGTTATTTTCAGGAGGCCTCGAAACGTGTCTCTAACGGGCTCTATTTTCGGCCCTCGCAAAGGTAGTCAGTTTTCTTTTTTTTTAATTGGACTGTAGTGAGAGCATGCACATCGATGTGCGCATGCTCATTTTGCTCACTACTGAGAAGTGGAGACATCATGCTAGCTGAGCCATGTTGTAGGAGGAAGGGAAACCCTTTAAAGAGCGTGTTTAACGAACGTAGGATAATTGGAGGGAATTTTCTTAAGCACACAATGCTAGTTATCTTGATGTAGACCATGCCCCTACATGGATGGCCAACACCCCTTTAACAGGTTTGCCCCACCCCTTTTAGAGCACCCTCAGTTTTTTTCCCACTTAAAGCCCTGACTGCACCATAGTAACAAAGAAATGGTCCGAGCTTCCATTTAAATGTACAATGGCACCAACTTTCATAATTTGCCAGAAGTACTGGCAGCCTTCTACCACAGTGCAAGAGTGTCTATCAGCATGGAGATTTGTTATCCACAGAAATGTTGTGTGATTTGCATAGCTGTCTGCTGGAACAGTAAAACATATACCATACCATAAAGCGGTTCATAAATAGGCCCAGTGCCACTACACCACCCTCATCCCCATACTTGCTTGACCTTACGAAATCAAAGAAAGAGCCTCAGCAAACCTGGTAGAGCCACTATACCAATACAGGAACTTAATTTAAACAAGTGTCTGCCGGAACGCTCAGCAACAAAAGGTATTAAAACATGGAAATTTCTGGATAAAACATATACCATGCCATAGAGTGCTTTATAAATGGACCCAGTGGCACTACATCACCTTTACTAGCTACACATGTGCATGTTACAAATGTCCGTGTTATAATCAGCAACATACCCACCTCTCCCACCTCCACCTCTGCCCGTGCTTAACCTTACGAAATCAAACAATGAGCCCCAGCACTCCCGTTAGCGCCACTATAGCCATACATAGACTTAATTTCAACAGGTGTCTGCCAGAACGCTCATCAGCAAAAGGTATTGAAACCTGCAATTTTGCAAGTAAAACATACACTATGCCATAAGGCAGTTTATAAATAGTCCCAGTACCACTACACCACCTCCACGCCCACTCTTGCTTAACTTTACGTAATGAAACAAAGAGCCCCAGCAAACATGGAAGCGCCACTATAGCCATACAGAGGCTTAATTTCAACAGATGTCTCCCGAAACACTCATCAGCAAAACATTTTAAAACATGCAAATTTGCAGGTAAAACATATGCCATGCCATAGGACGCTTTATAAATGGTCCCAGTGGTACTACATCACCTTTAGTAGCTAGACATCTGCACATTACTACAGTCTGTATTTTAATCACCAACATACCCACCTCCCCCACCCACACCCCCGCCCTTGCTTAACAGTACGAAATCAAACAGAAACCATTTCTAGTGGCGCCACTATACCTATACACGGGCTTAATTTTAACAGGTGTCTTCCGAAACGCTTATCAGCAAAAAGTATTCAAACATGCAAGTTGGCGGGTAAAACATAAACCATCCCATAGCACGGTTTATAAATGGGCCCAGTGGCGCTACACCACCTTTGCTAGCTAGACATCTGTATGTTAATAAAGTCGTTTAAGCACTCTGTAGAGTGTATAGCAGAGGATGGGGAGAGTAAACAAAATTCTAATTCCCAAACTTTTGATATACCGTCCCTTTAATGAATGTATATTAAGGACATTAAATGGAATGAAAAAATTGACGAGTGTCTCAAAAGGGATAGTGAAGCTGAGCACCGGTAAAACCCGGACCACTTAAACACCTACGTATATTCAGCACAGGGACACAGCCTGACAATTAGTATCACTTATAATCACATGTAATTTACTAACCTCAAGAAAGTCATACAGAAAATATACCGAACATTTTCATTTCTTTTTTATCTCTCATACATTTATAAAACATCTCTTCTAAAGAAACACTTCCCAACCACTCCTATATCATAAGAACAGACAATCATTAATACATTTACTACCATATATTTTAGTATATCTACCTTTTTATTATTCACTACTCACAAACTACTAAAACTATTAACTATACCCAAATGCAAACCACAAACCATGTTCATATTATATCTCAACCTATGATCAAATGATTCAAACTATGCGTACATATAAAAGGAACGTATCACTTTTACTTTCTTCATCTCTTCTCCATGTAATCTCCAAACACTGTAGATGGCCTCACAGTACAACAACCTACCTAGAGTTATATTCAAATCTACCTCTCACTGTCAAAAATGAGACCACAACCTGTCCACATAACATTTCTGGGTTTGGTTTTATTGCTTTTAACTTTATAACACATATATCTCCTACTCCCCCCTTCCCCACGACTTCCACAAAAAGTATAATTTGCAAACGTGGGACATTTTGTTTATCTCGCCTGAATACATTAGCAAACCCAAATTAACGCTGTACCTCATTTTCAAAACCATGCAGTCCTTTAAAGATGACAAACTACATTTCTTCTTAGTGAAAAATTCCTAAACATATATAAAGTAATTAGTTAACAACAGGTCAAACTTTATGCATAGTTTATAACCAATATGAAACACCACACTTTACTAACAGTATATTATTTTGAAATAAAAAATACTTTCAAACTTAAAAATATCACCTCAAATACTTAATCACTACTACAGAACACGTAACACACCTTGTTCATTTCCACCTCACCTTTGTAGTTGGTATGCAGATTTCAAATATCACACACGCATGCAATTCTTTCTTTGTCACACAGTAAATATAATGCACCGCTTTCATCAAGAATGGAACCAGTAATGGCACAATTTCTCTGTCGCTCCACATATAATTATATGTATAAGAACAAATCAGAATACTTCATTCCTTCATGGACATTGCATTGGTTATTTTTGAATTTTCCATCTGAAAAGCTACTTAATATTCCATGCCACATACAGGTCTGAAGTTCAACCTATTTTATCACCACACTTTCTAGAACATTCTATGACACCTGCAGGTTAAAAGTTCATGATTTTTTTTAAACGTAACTTTTTTTTTCAGTGTATTCTCCAACATTTAACAGCACCTGGGGTTAAAAGTTCACCATTGTTTTAAGTTTCAAATGTACCATCCAAATGCAAGTAGCACGTCTGGTTGAGCTGAGCACATTTCATCTTTTCGTATGGACTCCACGTTTAGACTGCTCTTTATTAACCAATGATAAACATGCTTTTTCACGCAACTAATATGCACCCTAGTTTTTAGTACCCAAAGCTTTTTATCTTCCAATCAATTACCGTTATCTGTGGGGAAAAAAAAATATTTTTCCCCATCTTTAAATATATCTCTTACTCTACCAAGGAACTGCATAAGCTACAGACATCTTTCCATACCTTCCAGCCATACCTTCAAAATGCTAGTGTGGATCGTAGGACATACCTATGTTTTCTGGTGCAAGAGGTATGCAGAACAGTGACGTATTGACTAATACCGAGGTTTACAAAACGTGGACATTAAATGGTTTGCACAGAGAGGATTGAAGTGGCACCAATTAGTGCCTTTGGTTACAACATGTTTGCATCTCCAACACCCTAACACCCCAACACCCTAGGTCGTTTGCACCACCCTGCTTTGTGGTGCAAACGACCTAGGCACATTGACTGGGGTAGGTTTTGAAATGCTAATGAAGGACACCTTTCGACAATTGATGTTGCTTTTGCCTCAAACTGTCTTTGTATATTCCAATATATGCCAAAGACAGGAGTGGAAATGGTCAAATCAATTTTGTCCTCAGATTGAAAAATCTAGGAACAATGTCAAAAAAGCTGTGTCTGCATACCTCAGAGACCATAGAAAGGGGTCAATCTACAACAACAACATACGTTTAGATATGGCTGATATCTACAGAAGTGATGGAGTACACTTCACACATCAGGGAAATAGAGTTTTTCTGAATAACCTGAAGCTGTGCATCTGCACTTATATGTAGCTCCAGATAATAAACACAAGGGCTCTTTTTAGAGCTGCCTTATAACTGACAACTTAGGCTCGCTATTTTAGGGCAAGGTAATGGCAACTCCCGGACCCTCGCCAAAATGTATTCTCCACACAGCTGTGGCACAGCGGCCAGACCATCTATCTTTGGAGCATAGAGCTCTTGCTTTGATCACCGGCTCTAGCGACAGCTCAGGATAGCACCATGGGACTCTGAGCAATAGCTCACTTAATTTCCACGCCGGCCCCCAGTGCCCCTGCAGACCCGTACGAGTGAGTAGTTTGCACTTTACAAATACCAGATTGAAAGACGTCACACTGTTTAAAACAAAACTTCCTCCTAGTAGGTATGCACACATACTGACACTACCTAGATAGGTGTGCCACAGCGGCCAGAAAACATGAGTTCAGAGCACAGGTCTCACAGTTTAATCACCTGCTCCGGTAGCAGTTCAGCTCAGCACCATGTGACTCTGGGCAATAGCTCACTTAATAACTCACCAAGGGGCATATTATCAAGACAGGCGATAAAATTATCGCCGCTTGAGCGGCAGAAAACTGCAGCTAAAACGGTGATAATGGGCTTGATAATATGCTCTATGGAATTCCAATTGAAGCCCATGTTAGATGCTAACATGGGCTTCAATTGGAATTTAGATATTGCTCAAAAACTACTGATTGATTTACAGCAAATAAACCAAAGCGTGCTTTCTAGACCTAGACCAAGACCCTTCTCCCTGCCAAATTTGGGGTAATTCCGTTCACCCGTTCGACCTGTAGCCTTGTCTAAAGTTTCTATGGATATTAACATGGAGAAAACACGTTTTGAGACCCCCTTTTTTCTCAGCCCCCCCTTGACGAATCCTCCCCAAACTTTTAACATAGGAGCTTATATGAAGAAAGAATTAGTTTGGAAAATCTCATGAAGATTCATCAAAAGACACCAAAGTTATAAGCAAAACAATAAATGCTCTTCATATGGAAACTTGGTCCTAACTATAACTACCTACTGGCGACCGCCATTAGGTAATATATATATATACATATATATTCCAGTCTCTCATCTCATACACCTTTCTTTGCTGCAGAAAAAAGACGATGCGGACCCAAGTTTGTGGTGCTTTTTTTATTTTCATTTATTTCCATTTTTATTTTCATTGTGCCCTGCACCAACCGCAATTACGCGTTTCAGCCTCCCACAGGCCTTGATCACATGACGCACATCATCATTCCTGAATATTATTTAAAGTGACAGTGCAAAAACCTTGTGACTACATTGCTAATAGACATAGAAGAGTACTTAAACGCAGCAAAACAATGCAATGCGAGTAATGATAAAAGCAAGTAAATGTAAAATACAATTACAGACATGTTGATAAAATATCATGAAAAATTGCATCCATAAAAATAAATAAATATTTAAATAGTTGCAAAATTGCTAAAATATACCCATTAAGAGCAAATATCAAGCTAAGATGGTTAAATACATGCTAAAAAAGGAAGTTCATAAATATAGAATCATCAATTTTTTATGGAATTTAAAAATGTCCATAAGTGTAAAACCATCCAAATCTATTCGCCAAGCTAGCTGCTAAATCAATTGTGCCCAAATAGACATTCTAAAACCTTCAAGTCTATTAAGATAAAGTGCAAGTGCTACTGACATAAAGTGCCACCAAATGCCACCAAATGTGCAAATGTGCAAAAAATACAATAAAATGAACAGATGATTAAAATACAGCAATTACAGAGGCAGCAGCCAAACACTTTTTTTGATTGTTTTCTTAAAGATACATTTGAATCCTGCAACTTACATAGTACAAACAGGTAAAAAAATCTTTACTAGAGATAAGACCCTGAGGTGTCTTGCAGTCTAACTCTAATATATACCTTGTTTCAAGTTGTCTAAGGAGGGCCTCTCGGTCTCCACCTCTTCTCAGAGGGGGGACTGTGTGTACCACAAAATATTTTAAGACACTGACATCTTTGTCATGGGACTCCCCAAAATGCCTAGCAACAGGATAGGCCTGATCACCATTGACTATTGCTCTCATGTGCTGGAGTATCCTTTTGTGTACCTGCAACTTGGTGCTACCCACGTAGCGCAGGCCACAAGGACACTCCAGCACATAAACCGCAAAACCAGTTTTGGACGTTAGTTTTTTGTCAAGTTGTATATTCAGTTCGATTTGTCCCGTATTTGCAGACTTTGCAAGTCGAGCACTTGCGGAAAACCTTGCTAACATCCAACCAAGTGCCGCTAGATCTTAACTCAGGGCTACTTTTCACTAACGAGTTGCTCATAGATCTGGCCTTCCTGAATGTAATACTGGGTGACCTGGTTAGATTGCTACCCAATATCGGATCATTTTTTACAAGTATCCAGTTTTTCACTATCTTTCGGATAGACTTGTGCTGGTTACTGTAAGTCAGGATAAGTCTTGAGGGTTGTTCAGTTGATACTGGCAACTTGGTAGCTTTTTGGGTTTTGCATATCAGAGCCTGCGATCTCTCCATTTTCCTGTTTTTTTCTATGGCTAGATTTATTTCACCAATAGAATAGCCCCTAGCTAAGAATCTCATACAGCTCTCATGTTGCGCTTTTGCGCATTCCGAGTCAGTGCTGCAAATTCTGTGAATTCGCAGCATCTCCCCATATGGAATGCTGTGGATTAAATGTGCAAGAGGATGGCTGGTAGCATGTAATAATCAGTTGCCAGATGTGGGTTTCCTAAATAATCTAGTCTCAAGATTATTATTGACAACCATTATTTCAACGTCCAAAAAGAAAATGGATTCCCTGCTGAGATGCCCGGTAAAGTTTAAATTTAAACTGTTAATATTGATCTGTTCCATAAAATGGAGGGCACTCTCTTCGGTGCCCTTCCAAATTATGAACAGATCATCAATGTAATGATACCAGTGCATAACATATTCAGACAAAACATCAACAAACATGACTTTCAGGACCTTTTCTTCCCAGTACCCCAAGCGCAAACAGGCGTAGCTAGGGGCAAATCAAGCCCCCGTAGCTACACCTCTCACTTGTTGAAATACTTGATTCTGGAAAAGAAAATAGTTAAGTTCAAGGCAAGTAGTAATCATGGCCAACAACATCTTATTATATTCCTGAAAGAGCAGTGGTCGAGTATCTAAATAATGCTTTATCACCTTCAGACCGTCTCTGTGATTAATACTTGTGTATAGAAACGATATATCAAGTGAAATTAAAAGATACTCCTGATGCCATTTGATATTTGTCAGTTTTCTCAGTAGGTCGCCAGTATCTTACACATAGGAAGGAAGACTTTTTACATGTTCCTGCAGGTAGTAGTCACCAAATTTCGACACAATTTCCAGTATGCTTTTACAGGCCGAGATTATGGGCCTTCCTGGTGAAGTTTTTACATCTTTATGGATTTTTGGTATAAAGTATACCACCGGCATGACAGGATGATCGTTCTTTAAAAATTTAAACTCATCATTAGTTAGAAGTCCGGCACTTTTCCACGCAACCAAATTAATGTAAAGTGAGTTCCATGAGGACTTGACAACCAGCATGGTGCTGCGACGATAGCAATGCCGATTGTTCAGTTGTTTCAACGCTTCATCCATATAGAGATTGCGTGGCCACAGCACCACATTGCCTCCTTTATCTGCCTGTCGAATAATAATGTCCTCATTGGCCTACAATTTTTTCATTAGTTGATAATACACATTATCTTGCTTTGTGTAGTGCTTGGTAATAGTCATTTGTTTTGTATAAAGGATTTTGAGCTCTTGGGTCACCTTGTCGTTAAACACATCGATATTGTCTCTTAGCATTACAGGGCAGAACTTTGACTTGGGTTTAAACGGGGTTTTCACTGTCATTAAACCCATAGATTGCTCTTGACTGGTTCTTTGGCTATTATCGTCAGAATCACGCTGGAGACAAATGAGATCATTCAATAGGTCTGCATCACCTGCTGTTAGCAGTGATGGGCTAGGTATATCACATGATGGTATTGCTCCTTGATTTTGTCTTGCTGGTCCTTGCAATAGGTGATATTTGCGTAATTTGAGCTTTCGTGTAAACCTATAAAGATCAATTTGGGTTTGTGAATAATTGAAGTCACTTTTGGGACTGTATGACAAGCCAAGAGACAGGATCTTTAATTCATCTTCACTGAGTTTCATTGTTGACAAATTGATCACTGTCAGAGCAGGAAGTCCAGCTTCCTCTGTTGCTTCTAGCGAATCCATTTGTTTGTGCATTTTTTGGTATGTTTTCTTGCGCCATTGGCTGCAACGTCGTCTCTCGCCGCGTTTTCTGTTCCACTTTTGTTGCTTTGAACATTTTGAACACGTGGGCGTAGGGTCTGTCTCCTGTACTGGTGCAGGCAGTCGACTTCCTGCGCCAGGGAGAATTTGGTAAACCCCAACCTCTGTATGCGTGTTTGCTCAGTGTCAGATTCACTATCAGGAACCAAGCTGAGATCAGAGGCTGAGGTTGTAGCAGGTACAAGCCCAACACCTGCCCGTGTTCGCAGTCCAGTTTACCCCGCTGGAATTTGAATGCTTTTCATTTTTTTATCACATCTTCTTCACGTTGCAGACGTGTTGTCATTTCATCCCGGTACTTTTTTAACGTAGCTGAGTCCTCAAATTTATTGATTTCCTCATTAGCCTCATCAATCTTTGCTTGGAGTGCCAGCCGGTCACTCTTGGCATATTTAACCAGGATCTCAACAAGTCTCTGTGAAGATTCCAAATTGGTCTCGGCCCATTCTGTCAGCATACGAGGGTCGGGATTCTCGTAGCTAGGAGCTACCATAATCCTCAACCCTCGCGGAATTCTGCCCACCTCCAAATAACGGGAGAGAGATCGGTGCTCCCACCATTTGGACTGTTCAGCTTTCATCAATTTCTCAAGCTTTTTAAAAGATTCCTTTGCATTGGGGCTATAATCTGCTGTGCTGCTTGATTGCAAAATGTTAGTCATTTCCCCGCTTGGGGTATTGTCAAACATATCGTGGGTCACTGCCTCGCGGCTTCTTAGCGCGTCCGCGGTCATGGTGCTGTTATATTTGGGGCAAATAGTCTTTATGTATACAATGAATTGGCAAATGCCAGCACTGTATGCAAACACACTTCTCCTCCAGACTAATTAATGAACTCCTACCTCCGTCAGAATTTCAAAACGCTGCTGCTGTCATCCGACCCTTGCCGCGTCATCTGTTCCGCTGTCGGAGCCAATACAGACTGTCCGGGGGCTTTGGCGGCTACTCCTTGTAGGAGTCTTTTGAATCCCAACAACCCCGTGATAGATGCTTCCTGCCGCACTGCCCAAACACTGGAGAAGAGGTTCCGCTTAATACCGAGGAAGCCAACTCGATAAACTTATTCCAGTCTCTTGTCTCATACACCTTTCTTTGCTGCAGAAAAAAGACGATGCGGACCCAAGTTCGTGGTGCTTTTTTTATTTTGCTTTGTGCCCCGCACCAACCGCGATTATGCGTTTCGGCCTCCCACAGGCCTTGATCACATGACGCACGTCATCATTCCTGCGTGTTATTTAAAATGACATTAGACATAGAAGAGTATTTAAAAGCAGCAAATCAATGCAATGCGAGTAATGATAAAAGCAAGTAAATGTAAAATACACTTACAGTCATGTTGATAAAATATCATGAAAAATTGCATCCATAAAAATAAATAAATATTTAAATAGTTGTAAAATTGCTAAAATATACCCATTAAGAGCAAATTTCAAGCTAAGATGGTTAAATACACGCTAAAAAAAGAAGTTCATATAAATAGAATCATCTTTTTTCTATGGAATCAAAAAATATGCATAAGTGTAAAACCATCCAAATCTATTCGCCAAGCAAGCTGCTAAATCAATTACGCCCAAATAGGCCTTCCAAAACATTCAAGTCTATTAAGATAAAGTGCAAGTGCTACTGACATAAAGTGCCACCGAATGTGCAAATGTGCAAAAAATACAATAAAATGAACAGATGATTAAAATACAGCAATTACAGAGGCAGTGGCCAAACACTTTTTTTGATTGTTTTCTTAAAGATACGTTTGAATCCTTCAACTTACATATATGTGAACAGTTGCACCTTCAGTTACGGGAAAAATGACTCCGGCACTCCTGTGACTGTATCTCTGCTGTTTATTATTTCAACACAGAGCGATAAAACATCCACGCGTTCCCGGCTGCCAGACGCAGCCTTGTTCACGATGGTGAGCATTTTACTTTTTCAAATTTTTATGTGCTTTACAAACATAGATATAGAAAGTGGACTGCTTAGTACCATCACATTAGTCTCAAACACACATCATGGATGCCATCTTAAAACATGCTTTACCATAAGTAATATCACTTAAAATTACAGGTCAGAACCTGTGTAAAAGCTTTATATAACTTTTAACAATCTTGTTACTTCAACTACAGTATTTTATCTGTATTTATATTCCTGTTTAAATTCAAGTATATATATTACCGACTGGCGGTTACCAATAGGTAGTTATAGTTAGAACCTAGTTTCCATAGGAAAAGCGTTTTTTGATTTGCCGATATTTTTGGCACCGTTTGACGAATCTTCGCAAAACTTTCTAAACTAATGGGGCACTCTGGTCAGCTCCTGTCTTGAAAGCTTCGGGGTGATTTGTCAAGCGGAGTCTGAGAAAAGAGGGGGGTCCCAAAACGCGTTTTCCCCATGTTAATTTCCAAAGGAACTTTAGACAAAGCTACAGCCTGAACTTCTGAACGGAATTACACCAAATTTGGCAAAAAGGCAGGTCTTGGTTCAGAAAACGTGCTTTTTTTAAATGGCGTAAAT
The DNA here is from genome assembly GCF_964204655.1 of Triturus cristatus. Taxonomy (NCBI): domain Eukaryota; kingdom Metazoa; phylum Chordata; class Amphibia; order Caudata; family Salamandridae; genus Triturus; species Triturus cristatus. The sequence continues at coordinate 870,657,806 of NC_140588.1, forward strand.
CCATTCAGTAGTTCCTGAGAAATTAAAAAAGAAAACTTTCAATATCTGAGTACCGAGGAGGAGGCGCGACTCCTCCCGAGCACGAGCTTCACTCTGTTTGGCTGCCAACACTCCAAACTAGGATGAGTTGGCAGCCGTCACAAGAAAATAGTTGAAAAAAGGTGAAAAACAAGAGAAGGGGCAGGGTACAAACACCCTGTCCCCCTAAGCCTGTTCAGGGGGTCCCACAAGGACCCCCAGGGCCAAAAAAAGCATAAAAAAAATCATCCGAACTCGGTCTGGGTGCGTGAATCCAGATGACAACATTTTTAAAAAATGAAGCACGGGCTCCAGCGCTTTGTTGTATTTAAGCCACCGGGTGGGCCATGTCCCGGGGCATGTCAAATTATGTTGCGGGGGGCCTGCAGGTGCTCCCGCAGCCCTGGGAACCGCCATCTCTGGGGCAATACGAGGTGGGGGGCGATGTGGGCCCTTAAGCCCCGGGGACCGCCACCTCCCCAGGTCAATATGAAATAAGGGTGGGGGGCCTTGCGGGCCAAGCAAGCACCAGGGACCACCACCTCCTGTAATAAATAATTGTGTGGGTGCTTGAGCCCCCCCACACTGCCTTGGGGACCACCACCTCACCGGGCTTTGCAAACATTGGGAGGGGGCCCCTCCTGGAGCCATTGATGGCCCTGGGGACTGCCACCCCCCCAGGGCCGGCTCCTGCAATGTCCCAGGGTACCCACTCCCAGGCCATTGCTGTTTGCAATGGCAGGGCGGGAGCTGTGTGGCTCCCACCCTGCCATAGCAAACTTTGCTTCAGTTTTTGGAAGCGAGTACAGGAAACCTGCTCTTGCTTCCAAAAACCAAAGCAGAATTGCTTTTGCACAAGGGAAGCTGCATGTAAGAAGCTCCCCTTGTGCAAAAGCAGTGCCGGCTCCTGCAGGAGACGGGGAGCCGGTGGGACTGTGGGGGCATTGGGGCTCCCCTACGGTCCCCAACACAAAGGGCAGGCGCTAGGGTATGCGGTCCCTGGGGTCAGAAGCGGCATGGGAGTGGCCCCCCTCCCCTTTATTTTTTATTTTTTTAAATGTCCAGGCCCGGGGATGAATGATGTAATATGTGTCATCAGCAGTGCATTGCAGGGGCGCGAGTTATAGTTAGCTGAACTAACTATAACGGCCGAATTTCTCTGGTTTTGTACGAGTGAAATGTCCAACTAACTATAATGTCCCTGAAACCTGTGTTTTTTTCAGTGAGTTTCTAAGGTTTTTTAAATGCTAAGTTCTAACTATAACGTCCCTGAAACCTATGGTTTTTTCAGTGAAAAAAATAATATATATATATTCACTGAAAAAAACATAGGTTTAACAGATGTTATAGTTAGAAATTAGCATTTAAAAATCCATTGATGAAATTCACTGAAAAAAACAAGGGGCCCGATTCACAGAACTAACTTAAGACAAAATCCTAAACTTACTACTTTTGGTATTCACAGAAGGCATTTAGTTGTAGTAAAGTTAGGATTTTGTCTTAAGTCTGTCTTAAGTCTGTCTTAAGTCTGTCCTAAGTTTGTCTTAAGTCTGTCTTAAGTCTGTGTTAAGTCTGTCTTAAGTCAAACTTAAGACAAAATCCTAACTTTACTACTACTAAATGCCTTCTGTGAATACCAAAAGTAGTAAGACAGACTTAAGACAGACTTAAGACAGACTTAAGACAGACTTAAGATAAACTTAGGACAGACTTAAGACAGACTTAAGACACACTTAAGACAAACTGAAGACAAACTTAAGACAGACTTAAGACAAACTTAAGACAAACTTAGGACAGACTTAAGACAGACAGACTTGAGACAAAATCCTAACTTTACTACTACTAAATGCCTTCTATGAATACCAAAAGTAGTAAGTTTAGGATTTTGTCTTAAGTTAGTTCTGTGAATTGGGCCCATAGGTTTCAGGGACGTTATAGTTGGTTGGACATTTCCCTCGTACAAAACCAGAGAAATTCCACTGTTATAGTTAGTTCAGCTAACTATGACTCGCGCCCCTGCAATGCACTGCTGATGATGTCATATATTACATCATTCATGACATGGTCTGTGACATCACTGATGACATCACTGATGACATCTCAAATGACATCACTGATGACATCACTGATGACATCATCCACATCAAAATCTGATGCACCTCCTCACACCTGAATATAACCTTTGATACACCCACTCTAAAATACAGACTACCATTTTCGAAAAAATAGACACATCAATACCAGTTACTAAATACGCACTGACTGGTTCGTAGGTCTATACACACACATCCATTCATTCACCCATACAGTCACCCCCCTGACATTTTTATCAGCCTCCCCTGACTGGCATATGCCGGCTCCGCCCACTCCGCTTACGCTTACAGAATTCCGTAGATTCTATCCGATGTATGTCAATGATCCAGCTGTAGGGCCGGGAATATCTTGCAGACAGGATTCTGGGCCTTTCCTGAGGCTTGGTTTGCAATCACTCTGCCAATCCCCAAGCACTTATAAATTCACGATACACTCTCCTTGCAGTACTCTAATCATCCAGTCTCTACCCATGTACTCATAGAATGACCCAGACAAAGTTACATAACCGAGGTCTTCCTCACTGCCAGAGGTTACATGGTTGCGTGCACAGTCAACAGCACAATGTAATGTGGTAGTGACCAGAGCCATCATGCATATATAATGAACAAACGGTCACAGTTAGATAGACAGTGGAACTGGCTACGGGCACGTGCGCTCGGCCCCTTTTTATTACCAGGGTCACATGTCCAGTGACGTCTGTGCTGGATGCGTGTGGGATGAGTGTAAGCCATGCCCTCAGGGAATGGTTGGTGCTGGCAACAATTACAACAGGTATAATAGGATCACACACAGAGATTTAATCATAAAGGGTCCATGACTTGTGGTGAACTAAGGTAGGGGCACCAGAGATGGGCGTGCTGATATGAAGAAATTGTTAATGTCCCTTCGGGATATTCCTGCTGCATGAGGTGACATTGTTGCATCCAGTGTCTACAGCATGAAAGTCAATCATAAAGGGTCCATGAGTTGTGATGCACAGTTAGTGGCACCTGAAGAGCTTAGCTTGAGCGCAGCCAGCGATGATGGTGTGTCCTTGCAGGACAGGATTGGATTGGATATGTGTGAGACCTGCTGACCACAGTGTAGGTCGGAGGCAGCGGTCAGCAAGGGCCTACAACCATGTGGTGTTGACTTGTGGTGCACTGAGTTAGTGGCAACAGTGGCGGTCAGTGTGTGCGCAGCCAGCGATGATACGTAGTTCGGGCGGGCCACACTGGGAGCAATGTCTTTTGCCTAATGAATTCTGCATCAAAAAGGCCATGTGCCTGTGACTTGTGGTGCACTGAGTTAGTGGCATCAGGAGCATTCAGCGTGTGCGCAGCCTGCGATGATGCGTTGTGTGGGCGGATCGCACTGGGAGCAATGTCTGTTGCCTACTGGACTGCGTCATCTGCAATCGTGACTCAATCTGAATTGTGAGCCCTGCTGTCCACAGTGTAGATGGAGCTCATCTGCGGTGTACCCCAAGGATCATCCCTCAGCCCAACACTGTTCAACATCTACATGGCCTCGCTCGCCCACGTCGCCCGACTGCACGACCTCAACATCATCTCCTACGCGGACGACACCCAGCTGATTCTCTCCCTCACCAAGGACCCCCTCACCGCTAAAGCCAACCTCCACGAAGGAATGAAGGCCATCGCCGAGTGGATGAAGAAGAGCGGACTGAAGCTGAACTCAGACAAGATGGAGGTCCTCATCCTCGGCTTCACCCCATCAGCCTGGGGTGACTCCTGGTGGCCAACCACACTGGGAGGAGCACCAACACCCACCGACCACACACGCAACCTGGGGGTCATCCTCGACTCGACACTCTCCATGACCAAGCAGGTCAACGCTGCCTCGTTCTCCTGCTTCAACACCCTATGCATGCTCTGCAAGATCTGCAGGTGGATCCCCACCGAAAGAAGGAGAACGGTCACCCAGGCCCTTGTCAGCAGCAGGCTGGACTACAGAAATGCCCTCTACACGGGAGCCTCGGCCAAACTCCTGAAACGACTGCAACGCAACGCATACAGAACGCCTCTGCACGACTCATCCTCGACATCCCTTGCCACAGCCACATCTCACCCCACCTGAGAGACCTGCACTGGCTCCCTGTCAACAAGAGGATCACCTTCAAGCTCCTCACCCATGCACACAAAGCACTCCACAACACCGGACCGGCATACCTTAACAGACGACTCACCTTCTACACCCCGAACTGCCAGCTCTGCTCCACCGACCTCACCCTCGTCATCGTCCCCTGCATCTGAAGAACAACCACCGGCAGAAGATCGTTCTCCTACCGCACCACCAAGACCTGGAACACCCTTCCAATCCTCCTACGGCAGACCCAGGACCTACTGACCTTCAGGAGGCTACTCAAGACCCGGCTGTTCGAGCAGTAGCAGCACCTCCTCCCCCCCAGCGCCTTGAGACACTCACGGGTGAGTAGTGCGCTTTACAAATGTGCTGATTGATTGATTGATTGATTGATTGATTGATTGATTGATGGAAGGCAGTAGTCAGCACAGACATCAAGGAATGCTTTTTGTCACTTCCTCTTGACAAAATCCGAGGAAATAGAGTACAATTCTCTCTGCAATTAATAAATCAAGACTGAATTCAAATTGTGAGCCCTGCTGACTGCAGTGTAGGCGTATGGAACAAAAGATTAAATATGTATGTAATACATTGTCGAAATGTGTAGGTTTCAGGGACGTTATAGTTAGTTGCCTACTGGACTCTGAAATTAATAAATCAAGACTGAATTTGAATTGTGAGCCCTGCTGACTGCAGTGTAGGCCAGAGGCAGCGGTCATCAAGGGCCCACGGGCACTTCGCATAGAGTTGAGCTGCACAGTTAGTGACCCATGATGCACCCAGCATGTGCACAGCCAGCGATGATGCGTGGTCCGGCCGGGCCGCACTGGGAGCAATGTCGGTTGCCTACTGGACTGCATCATCTGCAATCGCGACTCTATCTGAATTGTCAGCCTTGCTAACGGCAGTGTAGACCGGAGGCAGCGGTCAGCAAGGGCCAACAGCTACCTGGCGTTCACTTGAGCTGCACAGAGTTAGTGGTACCTGAAGCACTCAGCGTGTGCGCAGCCAGCGATGATGCATGGTCTGGGCAGGCCGCACTAGTTGCAATGTCTTTTGCCTAATGAATTCTGCCTTAATAAGACTATGTGGCGATGACTTGTGGTGCACTGAGATAGTGGCACATGAAGCACTCAGCGTGTGCACAGCCAGCGATGATGCATGGTCCGGTCGGGCCACACTGGTAGCAATGTCTTTCGTCTAATGAATTAAGACTTAATAAGGCTACTTGGCGATGATTTGTTGTGCAGTGCAATAGTGGCACCTGAAGCACTCAGCGTATGCGCAGCCTACAATGATGCATGGTTCGGGCGGGCCGCACTGGGAACAATGTCTTTTGCCTAATGAATTCTGCCTTAATAGGGCTACGTGGCGATGACTTGTGGTGCACTGAGATAGTGGCACATGAAGCACTCAGCGTGTGCACAGCCAGCGATGATGCGTGGTCTGGGCGGGCCGCATTGGATGCAATGTCTGTTGCCTACTGGACTGCGTCATCTGCAAATGCGACTCTATCTGAATTGTCAGCCCTGCTAACCGAAGAGTAGGCTGGAGGCAGTGGTCAGCTAGGGCCAACAGCCATGTGGCATTCACTTGAGCTGCACAGTGGTACCTGAAGCACTCAGCATGTGTGCAGCCAGCGATGATGCGTGGTCCTGGCGACCACACTGGTAGCAATGCCTTTTGCCTGATTAATTCTGCCTTAATAAGGCTACGTGGCGATGACTTATGGTGCACTGAGTTAGTGGCACCTGAGGCATTCAGCGTGTGCGCAGCCTGCGGTGATGCTTGGTTTGGGCGGGCCGCACTGGTAGCAATGTCTTTTGCCTAATGAATTCTGCCTTAATATGGCTAAGTGGCGATGACTTGTGGTACACTGAGTTAGTGGCACCTGAAGCACTCAGCATGTGCGCAGCCTGTGATAATGCGAGGTCCATACAGGCCGCACTGGGAGCAATGTCTCTTACCTACTGGACTGCATCATCTGCAATCGCGACTTGATCTGAATTGTGAGCCCTGCTGTCTGTAGTGTACATCGAAGGCAGTCATCTGTACATACATAACTCTGTGGTGCTGTGTCGCTAGGTTCGCAGGGGGCCTGTGTTGAGGAGGCTGGTGGTCATGGTGGCGGCCTCGCGGCAGGGTAAGGGCCGCCATTCTGGCAGACGCGTTGGCCTTCCCAGAAGTGAACCATGCCAGAGCCCCGGCCTATTTATTCACACTTCTATGCTGGAGTGGCGTACGTTGGACCAGCACACTATGCTTCTGGTTCTGTTTACAGGGGGGGTGACACTGCTACATGACCAAGATCTTCCCCACTGCCTGAGGTAACATGGTTGCATCCACTGTCCACAACAGTACAGCACCAGCAGTATATGTACACATAAAGAGGTCTGTGCTCTGCATAGTGAGGACTGTTCCCATGAGGCACAGGGTCAGACTGATTTGCATATGGCCATGTCACTTTGCCACTGGATTCAAGCAAGCCTGGCTGAAGACGGCTGAAATGCCAGAAACCGGTCCTAGGAAGCTTGTTTCCGGTCCAGGGAAGACATGGCTTGGCAGTTCGGGCTGGACTGTTCCCATGAGGCACAGGGTCAGACTGATTTGCATGTGGCCATGTCTGAACTGGGGTGGCAGAGTGGGCTAAAGAACGGTGGTGGATTAAACCCAGATCAGTTGACTGGGGGTGAGTGCTTGCAATGTTCAACACTCCGTCCATCATTTCCTTTGGTTTTGCTTTGTTCGCCATAAGTTGGCAGGGTATGCTCAGACTTGAGTCCCTTGCTCACTTTGCCACTGGATTCAAGCAAGCCTGGCTGAAGACGGCTGAAATGCCAGAAACCGGTCCTAGGAAGCTTGTTTCCGGTCCAGGGAAGACATGGCTTGGCAGTTCGGGCTGGACTGTTCCCATGAGGCACAGGGTCAGACTGATTTGCATATGGCCATGTCTGAACTGGGGTGGCAGAGTGGGCTAAAGAACGGTGGTGGATTAAACCCAGATCAGTTGACTGGGGGTGAGTGCTTGCAATGTTCAACACTCCGTCCATCATTTCCTTTGGTTTTGCTTTGTTCGCCATAAGTTGGCAGGGTATGCTCAGACGTGAGTCCCTTGCTCACTTTGCCACTGGATTCAAGCAAGCCTGGCTGAAGACGGCTGAAATGCCAGAAACCGGTCCTAGGAAGCTTGTTTCCGGTCCAGGGACGACATGGCTTGGCAGTTCGGGCTGGACTGTTCCCATGAGGCACAGGGTCAGACTGATTTGCATATGGCCATGTCTGAACTGGGGTGGCAGAGTGGGCTAAAGAACGGTGGTGGATTAAACCCAGATCAGTTGACTGGGGGTGAGTGCTTGCAATGTTCAATACTCCGTCCATCATTTCCTTTGGTTTTGCTTTGTTCGCCATAAGTTGGCAGGGTATGCTCAGACGTGAGTCCCTTGCTCACTTTGCCACTGGATTCAAGCAAGCCTGGCTGAAGACGGCTGAAATGCCAGAAACCGGTCCTAGGAAGCTTATTTCCGGTCCAGGGAAGACATGGCTTGGCAGTTCCGGCTGGACTGTTCCCATGAGGCACAGGGTCAGACTGATTTGCATATGGCCATGTCTGAACTGGGGTGGCAGAGTGGGCTAAAGAACGGTGGTGGATTAAACCCAGATCAGTTCACTGGGGGTGAGTGCTTGCAATGTTCAACACTCCGTCCATCATTTCCTTTGGTTTTGCTTTGTTCGCCATAAGTTGGCAGGGTATGCTCAGACGTGAGTCCCTTGCTCACTTTGCCACTGGGTTCAAGCAAGCCTGGCTGAAGACGGCTGAAATGCCAGAAACCGGTCCTATGAAGCTTGTTTCCGGTCCAGGGAAGACATGGCTTGGCAGTTCGGGCTGGACTGTTCCCACGAGGCACAGGGTCAGACTGATTTGCATATGGCCATGTCTGAACTGGGATGGCAGAGTGGGCTAAAGAACGGTGGTGGATTAAACCCAGATCAGTTGACTGGGGGTGAGTGCTTGCAATGTTCAATACTCCGTCCATCATTTCCTTTGGTTTTGCTTTGTTCGCCATAAGTTGGCAGGGTATGCTCAGACGTGAGTCCCTTGCTCACTTTGCCACTGGATTCAAGCAAGCCTGGCTGAAGACGGCTGAAATGCCAGAAACCGGTCCTAGGAGGCTTATTTCCGGTCCAGGGAAGACATGGCTTGGCAGTTCCGGCTGGACTGTTCCCATGAGGCACAGGGTCAGACTGATTTGCATATGGCCATGTCTGAACTGGGGTGGCAGAGTGGGCTAAAGAACGGTGGTGGATTAAACCCAGATCAGTTCACTGGGGGTGAGTGCTTGCAATGTTCAACACTCCGTCCATCATTTCCTTTGGTTTTGCTTTGTTCGCCATAAGTTGGCAGGGTATGCTCAGACGTGAGTCCCTTGCTCACTTTGCCACTGGATTCAAGCAAGCCTTGCTGAAGACGGCTGAAATGCCAGAAACCGGTCCTAGGAAGCTTGTTTCCGGTCCAGGGAAGACATGGCTTGGTAGTTCGGGCTGGACTGTTCCCATGAGGCACAGGGTCTGACTGATTTGCATATGGCCATGTCTGAACTGGGGTGGCAGAGTGGGCTAAAGAACGGTGGTGGATTAAACCCAGATCAGTTGACTGGGGGTGAGTGCTTGCAATGTTCAACACTCCGTCCATCATTTCCTTTGGTTTTGCTTTGTTCGCCATAAGTTGGCATGGTATGCTCAGACGTGAGTCCCTTGCTCACTTTGCCACTGGGTTCAAGCAAGCCTGGCTGAAGACGGCTGAAATGCCAGAAACCGGTCCTAGGAAGCTTGTTTCCGGTCCAGGGAAGACATGGCTTGGTAGTTCGGGCTGGACTGTTCCCATGAGGCACAGGGTCAGACTGATTTGCATATGGCCATGTCTGAACTGGGGTGGCAGAGTGGGCTAAAGAACGGTGGTGGATTAAACCCAGATCAGTTGACTGGGGGTGAGTGCTTGCAATGTTCAACACTCCGTCCATCATTTCCTTTGGTTTTGCCGTGGGTCTAAAGCAGCCATGAGGGAGTGGCATTGGCATGCTGACAACTAGACCTGTGATCAGCAGATCACTACAGGGAAGACCTGGGACATGTAGCGTTGTAGTTCCCTTCCTGTAAGCGTAAGGGGAGTGTACTGAAACGTGCATTTGAGTGTGAGGAGGTGGATTAGATTTTCATGTGGATGATGTCATCAGTGATGTCATCAGTGATGTCATTTGAGTTGTCATCAGTGATGTCATCAGTGATGTCACTGACCATGTCATGAGTGATGTAATATGTGATGTCATCAGCAGTGCATTGCGGGGATGCGAGTTATAGTTAGCTGAACTAACTATAACGGGGGAATTTCAAGGGTTTTATACGAGGGAAATGTCCAGCTAACTATAACACCCCTGAAACCTATGGTTTTTTCAGTGAATTTCTAAGGTTTTTTAAATGCCAATTCCTAACTATAACGTGCATGAAACCTATGGTTTTTTCAGTGAATTTCAAAGCTTTTTTAAATGCTAATTCCTATCTATAACTTATCTCTAAAGCTATGATGTTTAATTATTTTCATTGGATTTCTAAATTTTTCTATTTCAGTGTGTCAATTTCTTTAATTATGTTTTTTTTTAAATTGCACCATTTTTTTAACTTATTTTTTCAATTAATTATTTGTTTTTAATGTTTTTTTTTTTAAATGTAAATTTTTTAAAAATATATTTTTATATTTTTTTAAATATTTGTTAAACTATATTTTCAATACTTTATTATTTTTTTTTTCTCATTTTTGGGGGATTCGCCACCCTATGCGCACCTTTCTCGATCCCTGCGCAAAAGCATCCGCGTACAGTATGCGTTGGTTACGTATTTTGGTGCGCGATTGCAATGCGACCGCTACGTGACTCCAAGCCTATACGCGACACGTACGATGCACGTTACATGACGCTTGCGCGCTTCCACGATACGTCACGTGCGTGTATGACGTGGTAGGTGCGCGAATCCCGCGAAATATTTTACATTTAAAAAAACATATATATATGTATTTCATGTGAATATTAATTGAAGACAAACTCTAAACTACTCATAAAAGTAATATATTTTTACTTCTAATCCTATATTCCTTTTAAATTCAATTTCGCGGATGCGCGCTCGGTGCGTGCTGCCTATGCGCACGTTGCGCGGATCCCATGTGACCTGAAAAAAAGAGATTTGATTGGTTCATTACACTTCCTATTCTAACTATTGAAAGACCCCACCCATTTCAATCATTCTTCTTTGACCTTCTTTGGAGGAGCATCTCTTTGCAGAGAAGAACTGTTTTTGGACTAAGTTTACACTTAGCTCTAACTTTTTTTTTAAAAACAATGGCTTCAGGGCAGCAGGCATCTCCAGGATCTCCTCATTCATCTGAGGATGATTTTTTGGAAGAACCACCATGCCCACCAAGATATTCATCTGTGGTGTGGAAATATTTCACTTTTCCTGAGGGGCAAACCAAAACCAATGCCACCTTAGTAACCTGCAAGATCAGCCAGAGAGTGCTCTCCCATGGGGATCCGAACAAAACATATTCCTGCGGAACAGCAAGTATGATGAAGCATCTGAGGACCCTCCATCCGGTGAACCTTGCTCGAGAGGAATGCCGCAGAATGAGAGTTGTTCCCGCTCCATCAGATCCATCGCAGCCAAGCACTTCAAGGGTGGATCCATCTGTGCAAAATTTGGACATCCGTCCACAGTTTCAAACCCTAAAAGTGCTCTGCATAAAATGCAATACTGTACTATGCTTTGGAGAGCAGTCAATTGATCTTATCTGCCGAAAGCAAGAGAGTCATCATTGCTAGTTTTTTTTTTTCCTGAAGTTCATTGTTTTGTTCCTCCAGTTCTGCTTTTTCCTTTTTTATTCAAGAAAAAGCAAAAAAAAATACAAATTGTTCAAACCCCCCCCCCCAAAAAAAAAGAAAAAAAAAAAGTTCTTCTAAGAACTAACTTTCCTGGTTTAAAAAAATAGCTATATTTGTTTGTTGGTGTGTGAAAGTTTAGATGAATGTATGTGTAGTATGTAATTGACTGAATGAATGCATTAGTAGCGCATGGTGAATGTATAAGTGCAGAACTATGAGGAAGTGCTGCAGCATCACACAGTAACCTCTTTAACTGCAGTGTGCTGTAGTACTTCCAAAGCACAGGGATGCAACATATGTACATAAATATGTTGCAAATCTATGCTTCTCTCTGCACGGCTGCTTAAACTGCAGCCATGTGGTGACACAGGCACCCTTGCACCATGGTGCAAGGATATCTGTGTCATGTGGTGTTTGTTTTTGTGCAGGAAGACACACCTTCCTGCACAAAAACAATCAGAAAACACATTTTTCTCCTTCAGTGAATGCTGAACATTTTAGCATGCATTGAAGATTAAAAAATGATGAGAAATGAAAACAATTCTCCTTGTTGTGCTTTCCTACACCAATTGGAGAATGGTGCAGCATTCACACACATATGGAAATTTATGATTTCTGATAAATCTGTAGATGTGTCTTGTTCTATGAGTATTCAGTGCAATCACGCACAACAACACTTATAGAACACCCTTTCAACGCAAAGTGGTGTGTATGATGAGGTTGTATTTACATGGAGTAGAAAAAGTACACAGAGTTCCTTTTCCTCTCTTTGTAAATATGAAAGAGTGTCTTGCACAATAATTATGTTACAAAAAGTGACAGATTTCTGTTTTTAAAATTGCTTGCGAATGATAGAAGGTAAGCACAGAGTTTTGTCTGCAAAGATGCTCAAAGAAGAATGATTGAAATGATTGCGGTCCTTCAAAAGGTACAATGGAAAATATTATGAACCACTCAAATCTGTTTTTTTGGAGGTCACATGATATCCGATGACAGAGAGATTTCAAAACTACATAGGTATAAACAAAGTGTTTTTAAAACCGTGTTCAAACTTTATAGCTTCTTGCAGATCTGCCCATTCTGCATATTAATACTTAGTTAAACTTACCTTCACAGTAATAGAAATAAAAAATGGTACACATTTTTTTCAGATTTTTTTTGGAATGTAAATTGGGGTAAATTACTTATTTTAGAATTAGGATCTGTGAAAGAAAAGAAAAAATAGTTATAACATGTAATAATACATTTTTTACAACACAGCATAATTAAATACATTAATTTGTTTGCCTTTTTTGCTGTTCTCAGAATATATTGAATTTCACTAGAAATAGTGATTTCAATCATACTCATCACTTAACAGCGGACAAAAAAAAAAACAATCAACATTTTTTTTAAAAACCCAACATGCTATTCTCAGTAAAATACCAGAAAATACAAAACACACATATTTGAAATGCTTATGGCCAACAAAATGTTATAACTTTAACTTATAAAAACTGTAAATGCTGTCGCTTTAAAATATTCACCGAGTTAATGAGCACGAAAAAGTCCATAATTCAAACATATACCTTTCCTTGAGGCCAAATGGTATTTTTGCACTCCTTTTTATGTCAATTGTCTAATGGTAATCCTATAAAATTATAATAATAAATTCCTCAGAGAGTGAATTATCTTCCTAAAACTTTGACTTTAAAAATATTAGGTAGGAATTTGGTAATTCCCTAGGCAAACGTTGTTTGAAAACCAACTGGGAATCATTACAAAGTGTCCAGCCTTTGTCACATTTTAGATAGGCAGTGTAATGTCCAGATGTTGTGGAAGGACCATCATGAAAGTTATTGCAATTGCTACAAAATTCCTTCCTGATATTGAAAGTTGTGTTGCTACAAATTGCTTTATTACAGTATCCAATTTTCTTCCATCAGCTGTACAATGTTGCATCATTAAAATTATGTATTGTCCATATTTTGTTAGAAATAATGTGGATAACATTTCTGATTTACATTGGCTACACTCCATGTTTTGATTTGCACCTTTAACTAATTTATTGAAAGACACTGATTTACAGTCTGGTAATGTTAAATACAGAAATCTTTCAGTGTCTACATTAGTGGTACATGTATACATGCAATTTTCACAATGATGTTCCCATTTGTAAGAAAGGCCAAAAATATTTTCTATTTCTACGCTTACCATTTTCAAAAATGGTAAGCATATACATTAAAAATTCCTGAGCATCTTGTTGGATATTTTGTGTAAATTGTGTAGAACCAGAACACACATCCAAAAGATTACGAACATCTGAAACAGATTGGGCCTCATTTATGAGAAGTGACGCATCGCTGCGTGAAAGCAGTGGTGCGTCACTTCTCAGTGCGCCCTCCTTGCGATACCAATGACGCTTCATGTCGCAAGGAAGGACATATACGTCAGTATAACTGACGTATTTGTCGGCGCAAAAAGTGGCGCATTGCTGGAGTTGTGTCGGAGGCCTGACGCAACTCCAGCTATGTTCCTTTCACATGGGGCAAGCCCCATGTGAAAGGGCCTGCATCACCCTTACGCCTGCAATGAGGCAGGCATAAGGTTTTGACGCATTGGCGTCCTAGAAGTGGCGCAGCGAAATCTCATAGATTTCGCTGCGCCACTCCTATGACCCATTCATGCGGCGGTACGCCCACCCTGCATACATTGGGGCAGATTTATGTTTCCTGGCGCATCCCTGCAAATCAGCAGGGATGCGCCAGGAAAGATGCGTCACGCAAGTTTACCCTTGCGCCACCACAGATGCGCCGCATTTACAATGCAGCGCATCGTGGCGCAAGGATAAACAGATGCATGACGCATCTGATGGCGTAAGGGCGGCGCATTGCTGGAGTCGTGTCACAAGCACGACGCAACTCCAGCAATGTTTAGGGGCTGCCCATACCTAACATGCTGCGTCATGCCTTACGCCTGCTTCAAGCAGGCGCAAGGTTTTGACGCAGCAGCGTCGGAAAAGTGACTAAGTGAAATCTTGTAGATTTCACTGCGTCACTTTTCCGAGGCTTTTTCCGATGGAACGCCCACCCGCATACATTAAACCTGACGCAGGTTTAATGTGGCGCAGGGCTTTACACCATGACGCATCTCCATAGATGCGTCACGATGTAAATGGGGCGCAACATGGCGCAGGGTTTACGCCGCCGCTGCGTCACAAAAGTGACGCAACGGCGGTGTAAAAGGGGCGCAAGTCCCTCATAAATCTGCCTCATAAATCTGCCCCATTGTATTTTACTTGTATCTGTTGTCAATTTTTCATAAACAGAATGCAACAGAGAACAAAATCTTTTTTGCCGATTCTGCATAATTTGTTCTTGCAAACCTTCAAGATAAAAAACAACATTGACCACTACATTAGCATAGCAGTTGACACCTGAACTATTTTCAAACTGATAACTAACAATCTCTTCAATAGTGTCCTTTTTCTTTTTACTTGCAATCACAACATTATCTTGTTCTTTTCCCTTCTCAACACCTTCAGTACAGATATTCTCAAACCTTCTTTTTCGACCAACCACACGCTTTTCAAATACAGGATATTGACCTAAATTGGGAGCATACACCCTTCTTAACCTATTATACTCCTTTACACAGTTTGCATCTGCAATAACCATTGTCTCATCAAAATCAATAAAAAACAAACCAGATAATGTTCTGACTCGCGACAAAGCAACATATGCCATACCCTCTTTAAATACGGTAAATCCAATGTTCACCAATGCACTGTCAATCCTTGAGATTTATGAATAGTCACTCCATATGCCAGAGAAAATGGAAATTGTTTCCTACGGACATATAAATCTTTACCAAGCAAAAAACAAACTGAACAATGACCAATTTCTTTCACTTCTTCAATCTGATCAAATTAAATTTTTAAGAATTCAATTCCTTCTTTTTTCTGATAATTAACAAAATCCACCACTTTACCCATTGCTCCATTAACTAAACATTTTTCTACATCCAAATTACGCCTTAAAATTACCCGACAGTTTACACATGCATATAGTGTCTTTTCTAAACCAGCTCGTTTAGATATTTTTTTTCCTAAAGAATCCAGTTTTGTTTTCAACTTTCCCGTCAAAATAATAGTGATTCCTTCATGCTCTATTTTATCAATGGCTTCCATTTTTATAATTTCTTCATTTTCAAGTTTCAATAGTTCTTCATTGAATATAGATCTCTCGCGCAGTGTTGGCATTAAGTAGATCACTGATTTATTTTCTGCAATTTTCATGTACACTTTCTCAGGAACTACATTTTCATTTAGAAACAAATTGCAAAGTAATCGACTCTCCAAAGCTTGTTTGCCATGTTCTGTCAGAATTCCAATTCTTATATCTTGAAGAATACTTCCATATTCAGCATCATTTACCTTTCGCATATTTGTTGTCAGTTCTTTGTATTCAAAATAAGTCCAAATGTTCAGGTTACCAACACTACCAAGAGACTTTCTGGTATCTTCATGTGCAAGTGTTTGAAATACCGGTTGTCCTTTTACCGGAGTCAGTTGCAATAGATCTCCAAAAACGATGACGTGTTTTCCTCCAAATAACACGTCATACTCTGTTTTAAGAATTGTGGTAAATAATTTAATTACCGGAACTTAATTTGATGCGGAAAATCTATAATAATAGCTCAGTAAAATAAGAGGCAGAATCCGTGGTATTAGAGGTTCGGAACGGGCTTTATTCCAAAATCAATTCGAATTGAGGACTCCATATTCCATCACCACGAAGGTTCAGGAAGTGAAGGGCCCCACTTTATTGACAAGTAATCATTTATATACAATAGGCATTACAGTGAAACAGATGCCGGAGGCGTAACAGTTGATAACAAAGATAAGAACATACATGCGTAACTAAAGTGGGTGTAACTAAAGAACGTCATCAGATATGATGTCATAAATGGGTGGTTCCATGAAAGAATTTCGCAATGTCAGCAGAAATACTTGGCAGAGATGCGTGCGCAGCAGCATGACGTGTGATTGACGTGCAACTAGGGGGTGAAGGGGACTTGACATTTAGTTCTACATGTGGAGACAGAAGTCTGGGGTTATGTCAACCTAATCCCAAATCATATCTATTATCCTATGTTTAAAGAACTGTGTTATCCAGAAAGAAAGGTCTCTTAGGATAGAATCTTATTCTATACTGACTATACTGACTGTTAGTGCGTGTACAAGCGTCTAAGTGTCTACACTAGATGCGAGGGCAGAAATCTTCCATAGTAACAGGGCTATGAATTACTTGCATGAAGACAGAGAAGCCGGGCCCTTTGCTCGGTAGCTGGGAGAATGTTTACTTAAACTACTAGACAGGAATGTATTGGATAGGGAGCGGAGCAAAGCAGATAATCTTGAAGGTGAAATACAGTTTTTGGCAGGCAACAGGCTGGAGTCAGGCACCGTTAGCCGCGCAGGGAGTAGGACAAAGTTCATGGGTACAGATGCGAGCTCAGACTGGAGCTTTCAGAGACAGAAGGCAGAAAAGGCTTGATGGCAGAATCAGGGCCTACTCGCCTGAACTGCAAAATGGGATAAGTGAACCATATAAAGCCGGTGGCCTTTCATACTTAGGAATAGAATATCCGGCCCATTCATGGCGGATCTGAAAGAGGACATGTTGACGGTGGACGCACATGTGTTTGCGTCTTCATAACTGGAACTGGAGGGAACATACATGTACTTGTGATTTATACATGAAACCGTTGGGGTCCAAGATAGGGGACATAACTGACCATAAAAATCCATATTTCCACATTCCCTCCTTGTCCCCTACTTGTCCTTAAGAGATATCAATCTTCATCAATCCGTTGATCTGTTCATATAGCATCATTTGTTCTTCTTTCTTCTTCCGGAATCTTGAATGAAAACTTGGATGTGGGATACACGAGGTGGCACACAGACCACAAATCGCTGGTCCACATTGTAGGCATAAACAGCAACTGAATAGTATGAGAAAGCCAATACCTAGGAAGGATAGGACCCTCCATCCAAAGGTAGATAATACACTCCAAAACCAACTGGACCAAGTCCAGGTGCCTGGATTCTGGTGTATCTGGCTTACAATCTTATGAAGGCGAGTTATGGCTTTATATACAGATGGCGAATTTTCTGGTATGAAAATGCAACAGCTTGATCCGATGACCCTACAAGCTCCGCCCCTATCGGCCAGGATGACGTCAAGGACAAGACGATTTTGAAGCACAACAATCCGCATAGCAGACTGCTCTTCTGTTAAATTGCCTAAGGCGGAAATAGTTTCGTTCACTACTGCTTCAAGGGTTCTGGTTAATCTACGTATCAGCTTACTATTGGTAACTGTACCTATATAGGGAAAGAGACCTTTATTGAAATCTGTGTATTTTTCCCATGCTGTCTCAGTGTAATCGACTATTGGGAGATCTCTCCGTTCTCTATTGTGTACTAAATGAGTATTTCTATGATAATCAGGAGGAGCTAGGAAAACAGGTGGCAAAAGAAATCGGATGTAGCAGGTACCATCCCAATCTAGAGGCAAACGTGTATATGCAGTCTGACCACATACGAAGTAGGAATGGCGAGAAGCTCTAAATGTAGACTTGCCTTGATCACTGAATTCTATTACAGTGGTGCATTTACTGTGGCCCATGTGTATCGAACCATTCTTTCTTACACAGAATTCACCTTTAACCGGAAATACTGACATAGCGGGCAAAATTGGTGCAGCTTCAGATTCAACATTCAGGATCATGAGATTAAGCGTGAAATTACCTAATCCATATACTTCATTTTCTAGATCAGTTCCTGTTCCTTTGGGAAGTCCCTTCTTGTCAGGGTAGCAGACTTTGAGTAAAACTAAGTTCAGGTTTCCCCATACCCAGTTGTCTTGATAAACTGCGGAATTCGAATCTTGGGAATTAATTAGACTAAACCATGCTCCACAGGAGCCATTGTGTGTGAACGGGTATGGGAAGAGAGGCAGAATTCCTTTATAGTTCTGATAGGGAGGGAGTCGGCCACATATCCAACAATTTGTAGCATTGCTAACCTGATGGGAATGATGTAACATACTAATAAAAGTGTTGTTGCGCAGCGCAAATCTATATGACAACTCATGCGGGGGAAGTTCACTAAAAGAATGTTCAGCAGTAACATTATGAACATGTTTAGAAATAGGATAATATATGTGCAACAATATACTTGCAGCTATTATTAAAAGACATAAGAAAAACAAAATTAATAACGTCACTGTGCAATGACTACGCAGTGATTTATAGTACGCATGTTGTTTCATTCGCTTCCTTCGGTGTCTTTCTCTATTCAGGTCTAGGGGATTCATGTCAGGGACAAATTCGACCGATTCACCTTGGAGAGGACTTAAACAATCAAATTGTCTGACTTGGTAGACCTTAATTTTAGTCTGTATTGTTCTTTGTCATTCAGTTCAACCAAAGGAAGCTTTGAGTCAATCGGTGAAGACACGCAAGGTGTGTCATTTACATCGGACGGTAGTCCATGAAATTTCTTGATATGACTTGAATGTATCCAGCCTTTTCGACCTTCGATCTTCACGGCTGTCCTTGTTGTTAACAGTACGAGTTGAGGCGATCTCCACCTAGGATCCAGCTGGGACTTTCGGTCAAAGTTCCTCACTAACACCAGGTCCCCTGGAATTACGTCATGGGGTTTCACCTCGGTGTTGTCGGGAAAGGCTGCAGCTACCTGTGAACGACAAGATTGTAGTGCAGACATCAAGGAAGCCAAGTAATCTGTCAGCATGTTACAGTCAATATCAGTTATTTTTCGTGGTATAGGCGTCCCCCACATATTTGGTGGTCTACCAAAGACCACCTCATAAGGGGATAGCCCTGTTCGAGAGTGCGCTACCATTCTCATATAAAAGAGTGCAACTGGTAAGGCTACTACCCAGTCGACACCTTTCTCTCTACATATTTTGGACAATCTAATTTTCAGAGTTTGATTATGTCGTTCCACGAGACCTGCTGCCTCGGGGTGTCGGACACAGTGAAATCTCCACTGATAGCCTAACAAAAGTGAAACGTGTTTCATTAGTTCGGAGGAGAACGGCTGGCCGTTATCTGAGTAGACAACACGTGGTAAACCGTATCGTGGGAAGAATTCTCGAACCAACTGTTTGGCAGTAGTCGGGGCAGTGTAATCTGAAACCGGGTATGCCTCTGTCCAACGGGAAAGAGCACAGACAACTACGAGAACATATTTGAATCCTCGACATCGTTCCATCTGGATATAATCCATCTGGAGGACTTCAAAAGAGTGATCAGGAGGCTGAAATCCACCCTGTTCTACGGGAATGCTTTTACCTGGGTTAAACTGACAACAGATCATACAGGTACGGACTTTTTGTTTAGCTGCTGCTCGTAAATGTTTGTTGAACCAAATGTGTTGAATGCTGTCTAGCATAGCTTTTTCTCCTAGGTGCGCTGGACTATGTACAGTGTTAATGATAACTTGGACCATTGAATCAGGAAGGAACCACACAGATTTTTCCTTCGTCATCCATCCTTGATCCGTTTGGGTCCCTCCTAATTCAGTCCATTTCTTTATTTCATCTGGTGTAGCATGTGTCTGTATGTCAATTACGTCAAGAGCGGTATCCTTAACCGTCATGCAATGTGTTGGTGTCGGAACTATTGTCTTTGTCATGTCAGACGTGTGGGTTTGAGCAGTCTGTTTAGCTGTTCTGTCAGCTAAATCATTGCCTTGGGAAATGGTATCAGTAACTTTCGTATGAGCTTTACATTTCATAATTGATATTGCAGTGGGTAGATGTATTGCATCTAGTAAGGCATGAATGAGGGGTCCGTGCTGAATGTGGGTACCGTGAGAAGTTAAATAACCTCTCTCTCGCCACAGCACGCCGAAGTCATGTACAACTCCGAATGCATAACGTGAATCAGTATATATGTTAACTTTTTTATTCGTAGCTTGAATACAGGCTTGTGTCAGAGCGACGAGCTCTGCTACTTGAGCGGACAAGGTATTTATGCGATTTGTTTCGATAACTTCAGTATCTGTTGTGACTGCATACGCGGCCACTAACTCTCCTGTACTTGTTCTCATACATGACCCATCTACATACAACGTCAGGTCTGGATCTGACAATGGGACGTCTGTCAAGTCTTGTCTAGGTTTCGTCGTGATAGTGATAACTTCAATACAATCATGTGCAAGTGGGTCTGTTCCGTTTACTGGTAACAGTGTGGCAGGATTCAATGTACTACAACGTCTGATTTCTATATGTGGCTGAAACAATGTTAATTCGTAACCAGTGAGTCGTGCTATAGTCAAGTGTTGTGTCTGTGTGCGGTTCAAGAGAACCTCTACTGCATGTGGTACTTGTACTGTCAATTGGTGTCCTAACACTATGGCATCGCTTTGTCTGATTGCTAAAGCTGTTGCTGCCACTGATTTCAGGCACGCAGGCAGAGCCTGAGCTACGGGATCTAATGTACTAGAAAAATAAGCACACGGTTTGTGTGATCCTGCTTGTTCCTGTGTGAGTACTGACAAAGCAGTACCTTCGCGTTCTGTAACAAAGAGTGTAAAATGTTTATAGTAACATGGTGTTGCTAAAACGGGTGCTTGACATAAAGCTTTCTTTAGGCTTTCAAAAGCTTGTGTATGTTCCTGTGTCCAAGGGAGGACAGTCGATGTGGCTGCCTCCTGTGTTGTCAACTGAATGAGTGGTTTTGCTAGAAATGCATACTGAGGGATCCACTGCCTACAATATGAAGTGAGGCCTATAAAAGCCCGCACCTCCTTTTGTGTCCTGGGTATTGGCATGTTAGCAATTAACTGGATGCGATCTGGTGTAAGCTGCCTTCCCTCCTTGGACAGCGAGTGACCAAGGTAAACAACTCGCTGGACACAGAATTGCAGCTTAGAAGGGGACACCTTGTGCCCCTTTTCGGCCAAAAAATGTAAAACCGTCAGTGAGGCTTTTTCACATTTAGGTTCGCTTCTAGCGGTGATCAGCAGATCATCGACATATTGAAGCAGGGCAGTGTTGACTGGCATGTGTATACTGTCAAGTTCTCGTTTCAGTGCTTGGCTATAGATGCTGGGGCTTTCTGTGAATCCTTGGGGTGCGCGTGTGAATTTAAAGCTTCGTCCATTTAAACTAAATCCGAACAAGTATTGGCTTTCCGGATCTATTGGGACGCTGAAAAAGGCATTCTTGAGATCAATTACAGTAAAGAATGTTGCTTCGGAATCAATAGCTGTCAGTAATGAAGAAATGTCTGGAACTACGGGGTATTGTGGTACAATACATTTATTTAATTCGCGCAGATCAATAACCAATCGGTATACTGGCGGGGCCTTTGGATCAGTTCGTTTAAGAATCGGAATTATCGGTGAATTACATACATTGGAGTCTGTTTCCACAACCACTCCTTGGGTAATAAGTTCGTCAATGATTTGCAGTAAAGCCACTACAGCATCTGGTGGTAACTTGTATTGTCGCATTCGTGGTAGTACCACTCCTGCCTTTAGTGTGACTCGATATGGTGTAATGTTCATGCAACCAACATCTGTAGGGCCTTCTGCCCATAAATGTGTGGGTAAAGTCTGCAGTCGGTGATCCATGTCTCGGGACACATAGTGCCCTTTGAAATCACGTAAAAACAATCTTACTCCTTCCGGAGAACAACATATTATAGCTCCTAGAGCTTTCAAAGTTTTTATACCTAACAAGTTTTCTGGGCATGATTTAGTAAGCAATAAATCTGTAGTTCGTGTCAAAGGACCAATCGTAAGGGGAAGAGGCTGTGATACTTCGTTAACGATAGGTTTTCCTGAAAAGCCAAGGGAAATATTCTGTGAGCCTGAGAGGGGTGCCCCTGGAACTTCACTACGTTTTATTGTTGTTCGGCTTGCCCCTGTATCAAGTAAAAATTTTCTATCTTGGCCTAATAGTTCACTGTGTACATAAGGTCCTTCTTGATCTACAGGGACCTCAATAAGGGGTAAGCCAACTTCCCTCTCTAGGCTGTTTCATGAGTATCGTTGATAATCAGGATAGTCATACTGTGCGGTCTGGTACATCTGTCGTGTCGTTGTTTGTGTGGCAGCAATAGGCTGCGATGGTGGAGCCGGCAGAGACTGTTGCGGAGCTGGCATGGACTGTGCATGCTGCGGGGCTCCTTGTTGGTTCTGATCCTGTCTAAGTGGCCGTGGTCTTTCTTTTGTATTACCTATGGCGATATTATGTTTTAAAACTGGACAATCGTGTACATAATGGCCTGGCTGTTTACAATAGTTGCATGTCCCTTTTACAGGACCTGTTGAAACACTGGACTGTGTCATACCCTTTTTATGACCGTCAGCTGGAACTGTCTGGGAAACTAGCATTTTCATTTTTGTGTCTTTCATGCGTCTTTGTTCATGTTCTTGTTCCTCTCTAATTCTATTGTGATGGTACTGTAGCATTTGTAACATTTGTGACGGAGTGTTACCTTGCCAGGTACTCTCGAATTTCAATACTCTATTCTTAACTTGGGGCAAAGAATTTTCAACTAACTTTGTCACAAACAGATGTGGATACGATTCGCTGCTTGCTTTTATTCCACTATTTATACCAAAACATTTTTCGAATCGGGCGTAGAAATCACTAGTGTCCTCGTCTGGTTTTTGTTTACAGGCTGAGATTGCACCCCAGTCTTCCTTTTTCGTAGTTAATAAACGTGGCAGTACCTGTACTAGTAAACCTGGTAGTGTTTTGGTTTTCTCCCCAAGCCCTGCACCTGGACCTCGAGCTTTTTCTTCGTTTTCTAATGCTGTCCAATCTATCTTTTGGTCTCCCACCTCCCAATCCTTTTCCTTGAGTTTTTCATAAATGCCCGCAGGCATTAATACCTTCAATATTGTCATAATGTCGGGGTAGGTATACTCTCCCATGAGTAACATGTCTTTAATTTCTCGGTGGAAACCCGCTGGGTCTTTGTCATGACTGGGTACCACCTTCTTCATTTCCAATAGTTCTATTTTAGATATGGGTGTGTATACAAACACACGTTTAAACTGATTGTCCTCTCCTTTTATCGGGTGCACTTCGCGTAAGGGATTCTGTCTATCCATATAATACGTCGTTCTTTCCTTGATGGGCAGTGAGACATGTTCGGGACATACAAAAAGAATGTACTGCTTTCTGGATTCTAGTATTTCTCTAATTAGCTCAGTACCTGAACCTCTCCATTTATTCGTGAGTAATTTAGTCAATATATCAGGTAAGGGACCAGGATCGGAGTGTTGGCTTTTATACAATATAAGGAGTTGTTGAATCATATAGATACCAGCTAAACGCTGTTCATCTGGGGCGAGGTTCAAAAACGTGTGTGCTAGTGTATCATCACTATATTTTCCGGGACTATCAACCCAATGAACGGCTGACCTGGCTAATTCTTGTTCGTCCATAGAATCGAGTATATGATAACCCCTTCGTTCTCGGATTAGGTTGTCAGCGGCTTGGAACGAATGTTCGGGGGACCTTATATTTATTATAGGAGTTTGGAAATTTCTGCTATTATCTGGACGTACCGGACGTATCGGATCAGTGAAGCATCTAGTATTATTGCAAGATCTTCCTCTACTTACATAGGCCATGGTTTCTAACTGTCCTGTGGGCAGTTCTAATTCTTCCTCGTCTTCGGTTTGTTCAGGTTCGTCTACTGCTAATCTTTCTTCGTGTATTCGTTCTATTTCTTTGCGGATCTTTCGGCACATAGCTACTATACATGATCGTTTATCATGTCTCCCCTCTGATATATTCTGACTCCATGTGGTAAGAATTTGCATTTCTTTCGGATTTACCCCTGGTTGGTCTTGATTTCTGATCACACAATTTATGAGGAAACGTAACAGTTCCCCCTGTATTTCCACTTTTTGGTACTCCATGGCTCTGTTAATACTCTCAGAATCTCGCCCTGACTGAACAAAGTGATATATATTTTCTAAGTGTGTAGTCATTCCTGGTAGCTTCCCTAAATATATAGCAGCTCGTCGGATACGTAATGATGCTAGCATCATTTCGTCCCCTTTTCCGGGCACAGGGTCATATCTACAATCTATTAGAAGTTCCTTGAGCGTGTTGGGAGTTACTAGTTTGGGCGTACGTTGGTGGGCTAATTCTTGAAAGGAAAGTTTATTTACTCTGGGTGGCGTGGAAAAAATGTTTGATGTACCTCCGGTAGCCCCACCTGGGGTGCTGGATGTGAAAGGATTCGTCGAACGTGATAAGCAACTATAGGTGTGGATACAGATGTCAAAGCAGATGTGCTTGCCTGAACTTGTGTCGGAGTTTGCTGTTGCGGAGGTACAGACGGAAGAGGGTCTTGGCGTTGAACCCCCTCTGCAGGCGGTCTATGTGGCGCAGCATTAGCATACTCGGGAGCTGCGTCGTCTAAATAAGAGGAAAGAAAAACATCTTCTGCTGTTCTGGGATGCCCTTTGGGATGTACCTTTATTGGAAACAATGGGGGTGGCAAGTCTTTTGGTATCTCCGGAGTAGCCTTAGGTAATCCTTCGGCCAGGAGAGGATACATACCATTCATAAGGGCATTTCGTTGTCTGTCTACTTGTTCTGATTTTACTCGAGTACCTTCTTCAATTAATATTTTTTCTCGAACTTTATTTGAATTCTCCTTACTCTTCTCTTCCTGTCTACGTGCTTTTTCTGTACGTCTATACGATTCTTTACGCCATAATTCAATGGCGTCTTTCTGTGATTGTCTAGCTTTCTTTTTCCATAATTCTTCCTCTACTTTCACGATGCAATCTGCATCCCAGGTCCCAGCTGCGGGCCACCTCTGACTTTCTGGTAATTCCTTGGTGTAGTCTACCCATAAATCAAGAAATAATATGGCGTCTAGGCCATGTTTATGATACATAAAGTACCCTGGAGTGTCCCTAGGAGGAATGGGAACAGCTTCTTCGAGTACCCCTTTTCTAGTTTTGATCTGTCTTAATTTCGAAAAGAGCGGCATTTTGAGAACTGATCTGATCTGATACCTAATTTTGAACACGTTTAATACAACGAAACACAATAATGAACAGTCATTCACACCACAATATGCAGAACGTATTTAAAACATTTAACATTTAACATTTAATGAACAACAATGATGGCCGTTCACTAAGCATAATACTCGATACTAACTAGATAATTCTGACTTCATATACTAGACATACTTGATATACTGCTAAACAGTACAGATACACTGCTGAAACAGTGCAGACCGGATTTGTGTACCCAAACCCGTCTTGACCGGCACAACCTATGTGCACGTCAGAACGCCTCCCCGACAATGGTACTCACCGGGTAGCTCGGAACGGAAGGCCTCGGAACTGAACTGAACTGGACTCGGACCGGACTGGACTCGACTCGATACTTCGGAACTTCGGAACTTCGGAACTGGTGGGCCTCTGTATACCTCGGATCTTGCTCTCTCAGCTAGGCTCTGGTCGGGATACTTCGCACTTCTCACCGCCTCGTCTGGGTGTTGATCGCAGCCTCAGTTACCCCCGCTCGGCAGGAGGGAGATACAGGAAATCCTGTGGGTACGCGTTGTTGTCCGTCCAGCTGTGACAGGAGACCGGGCCTGCAACGCACCTCCGGCGCGTGAGATGAGAAAGTGTCCCTGTTCGGGCGCCATATATGTGGTAAATAATTTAATTACCGGAACTTAATTTGATGCGGAAAATCTATAATAATAGCTCAGTAAAATAAGAGGCAGAATCCGTGGTATTAGAGGTTCGGAACGGGCTTTATTCCAAAATCAATTCGAATTGAGGACTCCATATTCCATCACCACGAAGGTTCAGGAAGTGAAGGGCCCCACTTTATTGACAAGTAATCATTTATATACAATAGGCATTACAGTGAAACAGATGCCGGAGGCGTAACAGTTGATAACAAAGATAAGAACATACATGCGTAACTAAAGTGGGTGTAACTAAAGAACGTCATCAGATATGATGTCATAAATGGGTGGTTCCATGAAAGAATTTCGCAATGTCAGCAGAAATACTTGGCAGAGATGCGTGCGCAGCAGCATGACGTGTGATTGACGTGCAACTAGGGGGTGAAGGGGACTTGACATTTAGTTCTACATGTGGAGACAGAAGTCTGGGGTTATGTCAACCTAATCCCAAATCATATCTATTATCCTATGTTTAAAGAACTGTGTTATCCAGAAAGAAAGGTCTCTTAGGATAGAATCTTATTCTATACTGACTATACTGACTGTTAGTGCGTGTACAAGCGTCTAAGTGTCTACACTAGATGCGAGGGCAGAAATCTTCCATTGTAACAGGGCTATGAATTACTTGCATGAAGACAGAGAAGCCGGGCCCTTTGCTCGGTAGCTGGGAGAATGTTTACTTAAACTACTAGACAGGAATGTATTGGATAGGGAGCGGAGCAAAGCAGATAATCTTGAAGGTGAAATACAGTTTTTGGCAGGCAACAGGCTGGAGTCAGGCACCGTTAGCCGCGCAGGGAGTAGGACAAAGTTCATGGGTACAGATGCGAGCTCAGACTGGAGCTTTCAGAGACAGAAGGCAGAAAAGGCTTGATGGCAGAATCAGGGCCTACTCGCCTGAACTGCAAAATGGGATAAGTGAACCATATAAAGCCGGTGGCCTTTCATACTTAGGAATAGAATATCCGGCCCATTCATGGCGGATCTGAAAGAGGACATGTTGACGGTGGACGCACATGTGTTTGCGTCTTCATAACTGGAACTGGAGGGAACATACATGTACTTGTGATTTATACATGAAACCGTTGGGGTCCAAGATAGGGGACATAACTGACCATAAAAATCCATATTTCCACAGAATTTGCTGCATTCTTAAATGCACAAAGGCAAGCATCAAGTTTGAGACCATGCTTACCTCATCAATAATGGGAAGTTTAATTTTCTTCAAGACTCTTGAAACTTCACAACAAGCTTCTCCAGATAGCTTGTGGTATTCCAATTTGTTCTCATGCTCTACTGGTAGCATTAGTAAACGATGTAAAGTAATTCCTTTAATGTTATGTGCTGCCAACCGAGTTGGAGCAGTGACAACACAAGACAAATGCGACTCAGTTGTTTCCTGCAGATAACTTGTAATTACTTTAATTAAGAAACGTTTTCCTGTTCCAGCTTGGCCACTCACATACATTCAGATAGGTTGAAATGATGTACATGAGCACCCTTTCTTTTCATGAAGTAATCCATGGTCAATTTGCTCTTTCACCTGTTGATATATTTGTTTCTGTTCAACATTCAGTTGTTCTTCCAAGTTTCCTAACTGCATTACATCTTCTTGAGATTGATACATTGCTGTTTCCACCTCATTCATGGCAATCGCTGCTTCATTTTCAACAATTGGTTGTCCTAGTGGATCTTGACTCAGTGCAGCAGAACTTTGACTGTCTTGAGAACTGTCTCTAGCAATCTCAGCTGCAATTGTAGCTTCTTGATCAATTTCATCATTCAACATTTTCACATAATTTGCAAAAGCACCGCATTGTATGCTATCTTTACAAGCATTAAATGAATCTTCATAGCTCTGAAAATCTCCAAGTAATTCCAGTTCTGAACGCCATGGTTTGAACATTTGCAAAAGGGCTAAATAGTAAAATTCCCTTTTGTCAGCAGTGTCGCAACTCAGTTTCCTGTGATTAATTAAATTTTCTTTCCTTTGTTTCACCAGACATCCTTCGGAACCAATCACTGCATATTTTTATATTCCCTTTAAAAGTGTAGTTTTGCAGCACTTCATAGAGACACATGTTCTCAAGATGATGACTTCTGTTTGGGTAATATGTGTCCAACATATTCGTTTTCAAAATATCTGTACTTTCTGGTTCTTTTTCTTGTAAATATTCAATTTCTTGAACAGATTCCAGTACCTGATTTCGCATTGTTGCAAGACCTAGACTCACCCAAATGATTCTTCTACTATTGGAATATAGACTTGCAGATGATAACCGATCTGAGCATTCATATCCTCCAATTTCACGATGCGATAACATCTTCAAAATGAAACTGTATAATTTCGTACTTAGAGTCTTCTCGTGAGAAATCTCTTCCCACATTTCTTTCAATTCCATCTTTTCTGATTTAATAATGTAGGACGTTACATATCGAGCAACAGCAATGGAATTGTCCGCAACATACTGAATAACCATGTTAGCGTTCCACATGGATAAAATAACTGGATTGTAGTCATTTATGTATTTTGATTCTTCTCTTCTTCTTAAGTTGTAGGTATTTTTTGGAAACTTTCTTGTGATGGTATGTCGTGTAGCTGACATAAAACTGTTCACTCTTCCTTTGGATAATACAGGACGTGGAAATCCAAAACGACATTTGGTATAGAACTTATCCTTTGACTTGTACTTTCGTCGACAGTATTTTTCACACCTATGGCTTTGGAATAGTAAGGCTTGTTGTTTTAAGTTTTTATCTTCTCTGCTATTGGGTACGGCACATGTGGCATAATCTTCAATGAAAGACAACACAGTTTCAACTGAATCTGTTCCAAATTTGGGGCGTCCTTGATCCATAACAACATATGTATATGAGGAGCACCTCTTGCTTGATACACCTTTCTCCAAAAGAAATCCACAACTTCTCCAAGAGGAGGATTCTTTTTGTTGCAGATAAAAGACATCATAGCTTCAAATCTATGATTGAAATATCTGCATACATTAACAGGATCCAAAGAGCACAATTCTCCAGGTGTCTGGTATTCAATATTTTTTATATTGGAATTTGCCTCTCGAAGAAATTCAAGTAAATCATCCCAAGCATACTTAGCACAGCTTAGTGTAACAAACCATGTAGGAGTTCCCAAGTTCCGTAGCATACATTTCAGTTCTCCATGACGACGGTACCAATATTCATTAGTCCCACGCTGACATGCCATGCGATTAATCAACTGAGATTCTAAATGATCATCTCTCTGATGCACTTTATCCATAAAATCCTTTTGCAGATGCATTCCAGTTTTTAAAATGTGATTTACTGCATATGAAAGTCCAGACAAGTCACTTTCAAACAGAAGATGAAACATATAAGGGATACATTGTCGAAATCTTGGATCTTCTGCATATAATCTTGTTGTCCGATATTCAGATGCAGGAATCTGCACAGGACTTTCGCCATTTCGTCCACCTTTTCCTGTTGGAAACAACTGCGGGAAACAACGAGCTTCCAAGCTCTCTTCCTATACACTCATGGGACTTCCTCTTGCTTTTTTCATTTGGAACAACTCATTCGTATTCCCCATCCCCACTTTGGAATGAAGTGGATGTACACTATAATGTTCATAGATTTCTTCACATCTGGACATGTCCACTTTTTCAATTTGTCCACTTAATGTTTCAGTATCTTCTGCTAAATCTATTTCTTCTTCTCCTACAAACACATTTCTATAGTACTCATTATTTTTTATCAGATACAATGATGCTTTTTCACTTTTCTAACATCCACTAACTCTTGCCAGATTTTCTTATTCTTAGTAGGAACACCATTAACTAGAATGACTAGAGGTTCATTTTCTGCATGGTCTACACCAGTAGTTTCAATATTTTTCCTTAAATCTAACGGTAAATACACAACTCTTCCTTTCAATCCTCTTTGTAACTCTGATGGAGGTAATTTACCTGTTTTAGGCTCCATATGAACAATAGCCTGAAACGGGTGCACACATTGAATGAGAATAGACTCATAGGTATTTAAATCTATCAGCTCTGGAGGAATAGCAACCAACGCTGGATTATTATGAAAAGCTCTAGCAGGCATTTTATTGTCATCTAATTTGTTATAACAATATTTGCAAATATGCTGCTCCGATCCCAAATCAAAACAATCCTCTACCAACAAATAAGTTGCAAATTCCTTCCACTTATCATTATCTTCTATTTCACTTTTAAAATACAGATTGACACCACTAGTCTGATTTTTATTGTGAATTCGCCGACAACAAATACAAGAAACATTTGGTCATTCACCTGAAATTACCTTAAACTTTGTGATTTCATCCTCAAAATGTTTTGTAATCACGGGTTCTACATTGTCTTCAACATTACTAATGTGTCAGTTTCTGCACTCTCTTGCTGAGGACCAAAGTAACAAAACTCAATATCATCACAAACCTTCTTCACATCTGATACTGACCCAAGCAATAGAGCACTGTTCAACTCCTTTAACTTTAGTGCTGGACTTTTTGCATAATACAATCTTCTCACTAACTCCCGCATTTGAGTATGATGTACTGCCAACATCCTGAAATGGTGAAAAACACTTTGACAAACTTTCCTAGAAAGACAAGCCAGAAAATGACCTTGCAAACCAGTATTTTTTCTCACTCTGCAAGAGTCTAGTCCTTGCAACACCTTAATCTTTTGTTTAACACTTTTTTAATATAGGCTTGTAAAAAACTACATAATTTATCAATAGATTCTTGTCGTACACTACAAATACTACTGCAATCCCCAAGTGAACACAGGGTGTTTAGGATGTCTCCCTAGAACTTCATTAAATATCACTTCTTCTGCATTTCTTTCAACCATTTTCTCTTTGTCAACTGGACAACCATCTCTAACCTCATAACCTCGACCACTGGTGTCAACTGCATACAATCATTTTTTGCTCTGTAAATAACTCTCTTCATTAAAGAAAGGCTCTGAACTGGAACTGTGTTTCCATTCTCCCAAAAAAACATCACACATTTTTTTCTATTAAATACTCTTTTCCTCCTACCTTTGGCCTTCAGTAAATGGATTGGTTTATCTAGTGATCGAATTCTGTTTAATACTAAAATGAATAGTTTCCTTTTTACTTCAAAAGCCTTTTCAACAATGGTTTCAATATGCTTCTTCTTTTTGTAAAATAGAGCTCTCTTTTTATATTTCTTCACATCTTTCAGCAAATTATGTACTACTCTCTTGTAAAATATTTGTTTGCCTATTTCCTTATACTGATTTTGCCTTCTTTTACCATACTTTGTCTCCTTTGACTGTCCATTAGCTTTTTTGCTTTTCCTCTTATTTTGAATTTCTTTTCTAGTTGAAGCATTCTCAGAGGTTTCAGCATTCTGTACATTCTGTTTGGTCCTACAAACATTTTTAATAAATTGCTTTGTGATCTTACCAGAAGATTTTTTCTTTTTAGCCACATTATGTTGTTCATTCAATACTTGTGGTTGATGTTTCTTCAAGTAATTCTCCTGTCTCTGTTCTTTTCTTTTTCTTTTTTTTCTGGCATGATTTCTCTATTTTAACGGTGAAGAACAGTATCTGTAAAAAAAAACACAAATAAATGTACATTAATAACTTTCAAATTTATACTATTCTATTACTGTACAAACACATTTTATATAAATACTGACTAAGAAACAATAGCCCTGAAGCACAAGTGTGACGATGGTTAAAACACTACATGCATAGTGCATATTACTTTGAAGCAGTTCATGCCCTAAAGCCTGCCTCACTAAAAGACTACAAGCTAACTGACTGAATGAATACAGTACTATAAGGAGAGACACTGGGTGAGTGACAGGGTGTTTGCTAGAAGTGTATGGATACTGACTGGGATATTGATGGTGTGAAAGACAAGTGTGTAGGTGATTAGAGACCTACATGCATAGTGGATACGTGTTTGAATCCATCCATATGTTAAGGCCTGTCTCAGTCCAATAGTACTTGGATACTGATTGAATGTTTTGAGTATTGCAAGGAGAGTGCCAGGATGAATTTATAAGTATTTGTAATTTGGTGCAGTAAATACATTAGTACATGGGGCTGAATAAGTCACTGGAGAAGTATAAAGGGAGTGACAGGGTGTTTGCGGGAACTGTATGAATACTGTCTGTGATATTTAAGGTGTGAAAGACAAGTGTGTAGGTGGCTACAGACCTACATGCATAGTGGATAGACATTTGAAACAGTCCATAGAGAAACACTTGGATCACTGCAAAACTACCTGAGTACTGACTGAATCATTAGAGTACTATAAACAGAGTGACTGGGTGAATCTTTTTAAGTTTTTGGGTTTTGGTGCAGTGAATAGATTAGTACTTAGTGCCAAATGAGTCAGTGGAGGTGTGCAATTGAAGTGACAGAGTGT
Source organism: Triturus cristatus (assembly GCF_964204655.1). Classification (NCBI taxonomy): domain Eukaryota; kingdom Metazoa; phylum Chordata; class Amphibia; order Caudata; family Salamandridae; genus Triturus; species Triturus cristatus. The sequence goes on from NC_140588.1 coordinate 870,690,115, forward strand.
TTATTGGAGTTTATAGATACTGACTGGGAAATTGAAGGTCTGAAAGACAATTGTGTTGGTACTTAGAGACCTCCATGCATAGTAGAAACACGTTTGAATCAATCCATGTGCTAAGGCCTGCCTCACTCCATTAGTACTTAGGTACTGACTGAATGATTAGACTATTGCAAGAAGCGTGCCTGGGTGAATTTATAAGTGTTTCAGTTTTGGCGCAGTGAATGCATTACTACATGGTGCTGAATAAGTCACTGGAAGAGTGCAAGGGGAGTGACAGGGTGTTTGCTGGAAGTACATGGATACTGACTGGGAAATTCAAGCTGTTAAAGACAAGTGTATAGTAGGTTAGAAGGCTGCATGCATACTGGATAGACCTTTGAAGCAGTCCATGTGGTACTGCATGGTTTACTGCATGAGTACCTGGGTACTGACTGAATCCTTAAACTACTGCTAGGAGACTGCAAGGGTGAAACGTTTAAGTTTTTCTGTTTTGCCGCAGTGAATAGATTAGTACATGGTACTGGATCAGTCACTGGATGAGTACAAGATGAGTGACAGGGTGTTTATTGAAGTATATAGATACTGACTACTTATTTAAAAAAGTGAAAGACAAGTGTGTAGGTGACTAGAGGCCTGCATGCATACTGGACAGACGTGTGAATCAATCCATGTGCTAAGGCCTGCCTCACTCCATTAGTACTTAGGTACTGACTGGATGATTAGACTATTTCAAGAAGAGTGCCTGGGTGAATTTATAAGTGTTTCAGTTTTGGCGCAGTGAATGCATTACTACATGGTGCTGAATAAGTCACTGGAAGAGTGCAAGAGGAGTGACAGGGTGTTTGCTGGAAGTACATGCATACTGACTGGGGAATTCAAGCTGTTAAAGACAAGTGTCTAGTAGGTTAGAAGCCTGCATGCATACTGGGTAGACCTTTGAAGCAGTCCATGTGGTAATGCACAGTTCACTGCATGAGTACCTGCGTACTGACTGAATCATTAAACTACTGCTAGGAGACTGCCAGGATGAAATTTTTAAGTTTTTCGGTTTTGGCGCAGTGATTAGATTAGTACATGGTACTGGATCAGTCACTTGCGGAGTGCAAGATGAGTGACAGGGTGTTTATTGAAGTATATAGATAGTGACTGGTTAATTAAAGAAGTGAAAGACAAGTGTGTAGGTGACTAGAGGCCTGCATGCAAAGTGGATAGATGTTTAAACAGTCCATGAGCTAAGACCTCAGACACTGCATGATTACCTGGGTACTGACTGAATTATTACACTACTGCAAGGAGAGTGCCTGGGTTAATCTTTTTAAGTTTTTGTGTTTTGGTGCAGTGAATAGATTACTACATAGTGCCAGCTGAGTCAGTAGAGGTGTGGAAGTGGCCTGAAAGAGTGTTTACTGGAGTTTATAGATACTGACTAGTTAATTGAAAAAGTGAAAGACAAATGTGTAGGTGACTAGAGGCCTGCATGCATACTGGACAGACGTTTGAAGCACTCCATGGGCTAAGGCGTGGGTCACTGCATGAGCACCTGGGTGCTGACTGAATCATTAGAGTACTGCAAGGAGAGTGCCTGGATAAATCTTTTAAGTTTTGGGGTTTTGGCGCAGTGAATAGATTAGTACATGCTGCTGAATGAGTCACTAGAGGTGTGCAAGGGGAGTGACAGGGTGTTTATTGGAGTATATACATACTGACTGGGCAAATGAAGGAGTGAAAGACAATTGTGTAGGTGGTTAGAGGCCTGCATGCATAGTGGATAGTCATTTGAAGTTGTCCATGTGCTAAAACCAGGTTTACTATATAAGCACCTGGGTACTGACTGAATCATTAGAGAAGTACAAGGAGAGTGCCTCAGTGAATTTATAAGTGTTTGACTTTTGGCGCAGTAAATGGATTAGTACATGGTGCTGAATGGGTCATTGGAAAAGTGTAAGGGGAGTGACAGGGTGTTTGTGGAAACTGTATAAATACTGACTGGGATATTTAAGGTGTGAAAGACAAGTGTGTAGGTGGTTAGAGGCCTGCATGCATACTAGACAGACATTTGAAGCAGTCCATTATCTAAGGCTTGGATCACTGCATGAGTACCTGAGTACTGACTGAATCATTAGAGTACTGCAAGGAGAGTGCCTGCATGAATCTTTTAAGTTTTGGGGTTTTGGCGCAGTGAATAGATTAGTACATGGTGCTGGATGAATCACTGGATGTGTGCAAGGGGAGTGACAGGATGTTTATTAGAGTATATAGACACTGACTGGGCAATTCAAGGTGTGAAAGACAATTGTATAGGTGATTTGAGGCAAGCATGCACAGTGGATAGACGTTTGAAGTAGTCCATGTGCTAAGTCTGGGTTCACTACATAAGTACCTGGGTACTAACTGAATCATTAGAGTACTACAAGGAGAGTGCCTCGGTGAATTTATAAATGGTTGGGTTTTGGTGCAGTCAATGGATTAGTACATGGTGCTGAATGAGTCACCAGAGGAGTGCAAGGGGAGTGACAGGATGTTTGCTGGAAGTGTATGGATAATGACTGGGGAATCGCAGGTATGAAAGACAAGTGTGTAAATGGTTAGAGGACTACGTGCATAGTGGATAGGGGTTTGAAGCAGTACATGTGCTAAGGCCTGGTCACTGAATGAGCACTTGGGTACTGACTGAATGATTAGAGTACTGCAAGGCCACTGTCTGGGTGAATTTATAAGTGTTTGGGTTTTGGCGCAGTGAAAGGATTAGTACATGGTGCTGAATGGATCAGTAGAGTAGTACAAAGGCAGTGACAGAGTGTTTCCTGGAAGTGTATGGATATTGACTGGGGGATTGAAGGTGTGAAAGACAAGTGTGTAGGTGGTTAGAGGACTACATGCATAGTGGATAGGCGTTTGAAGCAGTCCATGTGCTTAGGCCTGGCTCAATACACGAGTACTTGGGTACTGACTGAATGATTAGTGTACTGCAAGGACACTGCCTCAATGAATTTATAAGTGTTTGGGTTTTGGCACAGTGAATAGATTAGTACATGGTGCTGAATGGGTCACTAGAGGAGTGTAAGTGGAGTGACAGGGTGTTTGTGGAAACTGTATGAATAGTGACTGGGGTATTGAAGGTGTGAAAGACAAGTGTGTAGGTGGTTAAAAGACTGCATGCATAGTGGTTAGGCGTTTGAAGCAGTCCATGTGCTAAGGCCTGGCTCACTGCATGAATACTTGGGTACTGACTGAATGATTAGAGTACTGCAAGGAGTGCACCTATGTGAATTTATAAGTGGTTGGGTTTTGGCACAGTAAATGTATTAGAACATGGTGCTGAATGGGTCAACAGAGGAGTGCAAGGGGAGTGACAGGGTGTTTGCTGGAAGTGTATGGATACTGACTGGGGAATTTAAGGTGTGAAAGACAAGTAGGACTGCATGCATAGTGGATAGGGGTTTAAAGCAGTCCATGTGCTAAGGCCAGGCTCACTGCATGAGTACTTGGGTACTGGCTAAATGATTAGAGTACTGCAAGGAGAGTGCCTGGGTGAATTTATAAGTGGTTGGGTTTTGGCGCAGTGAATGAATTAGTACATGGTGCTGAATGGATCATAGAGGAGTGCAAGGGGAGTGACAGGGTGTTTGCTGGAAGTGTATGGATACTGACTGGGGAATTGAAGGTGTGAAAGAGAACTGTGTAGATGGTTATAGGACTGCATGCATAGTGGATGGGCGTTTGAATCAATGCATGTGCTAAGGCCTGCCTCACTCCGTTACTACTTGGATATTAACTGAATGTTTGCAGTATTGCAAGGACAGTTCCTGGGTGAATACATAAGCAATGACTGCCTTCTAATTCTACCAAAACTTGAGACCAGGAAAGGTTTTTAAGCAGTTATGTGTATGCAAAGATATGAAGTACCCAAATGCTTCTCTCACAGTGGTTCCCAAATGTACACAGACTCACAGTGTGATTCTAGACAAGCAACACTATCCCTAGAAGTTTACCAAAACTCATTCACTACTCTGCAAGGGGTAAGGGGACTGCACACAATCTACATATTTCAGTACTGCACTTTAGTGTCAAAGCCTAACTCATTTTATGAATGCATAAGCAATGACTGGCTTCTAATGCTACTAAAACTTGACAACATGACAGGTTTTAAAACAGTTATCTGTCAGCAAATACACGATGTTACCATATGCTTCTCTCACTATGGTTACCCAAATGCACACAGACTCACAGTGTGATTCTAGACAAGCAACACTATCCCTTGTACTTTAGCAAAACTCATTTACTACTCTGGAAGGAGTAAGGGGCTTGCACACAATCTACATATTTCAGTACTGCACTTTACTGTCAAAGTCTGACTGTCAAAGACTGACTCATTTGATCAATGCAGAAGCAATGACTGGCTTCTAATGCTACTAAAACTTGACAACATGACAGGTTTTAAAACAGTTATCTGTCAGCAAATACACGATGTTACCAAATGCTTCTCTCACAGTGGTTCCCAAATGCACACAGACTCACAGTGTGATTCAAGACAAGCAACTCTATCCCTAGGAGTTTACCAAAACTCATTCACTACTGTGGAAGGGGTAAGGGTACTGCACACAATCTACATATTTCAGTACTGCACTTTAGTGTCAAAGCCTGACTCATTTGATCAATGCAGAAGCAAAGACTGGCTTCTAATGCTACTAAAAGTTGACAACATGACAGGTTTTAAAACAGTTATCTGTCAGCAAATACATGATGTTACCAAATGCTTCTGTCACAATGGTTACCCAAATGCACACAGAATCACAGTGTGATTCTAGACAAGCAACACTATCCCTAGGAGTTTACCAAAACTCATTCACTACTGTGAAAGGGGTAAGCGGACTGCACACAATCTACATATATCAGTACTGAACTTTAGTGTGAAAGCCTGACTCATTTTATGAATCCGTAAGCAATGACTGGCTTCTAATGCTACTAAAACTTGATAATATGGCAGGTTTTAAAACAGTTATCTGTCACAATGTTACCAAATGCTTCTCTCACAATGGTTTGCCAAATCCACACAGACTCACAGTGTGATTCTAGATAAGCAACACTATCCATTGTACAACATACATTTACTAGTCTACAAGATGTAAGGTGACTGCACACATTGCAGAAAATGTTCTACTACACATTAGTACCAAAATGTTTCTCTCAAAATGATTCCTAAATGCACACAGACTAACTGTGTGATTCTAGACAAACAACACTATCCCTTGCACTATAGCAAAACACATTTCTTAATCTACGAGTACTACATTTTAGTGTAGAAACATGACTCATTTTGCAAATTCATAAACAATGACTGGTTTCTAATTGTACCAAAATATAAAAAGAGTACAGTTATCTGTCTGCAAACACATGAAAAACACAAATGCTTATCACAGAATGGTTTCTACATGCACACACACTGTCAATAAGATTGTAGACAAAAAAAGTACTCCCTGCACTTTAGCAGCAGAAATACATTAGTCTGATTAAAATCAAAATAGACCACATACATCCCCTCACAATTAAATAACTCACCTTTCAAGTTGTTTTGTAGATTAAGAAGCATATCAGTCACACACCAGATTTTCTTATACAGAATCTCTGCACTGTGCACGTGTCAGCAAAACCAAAGAATGGCAAAGTTTCCCTCTCATTTTCCACACATATACATGTAAACATCAAATCACATTCCTTCCCACATTAATTCAAAAGCTAACACACATTTCTATTGGTTAAACATTTCAACCCTTTCCAAATTACATAAATTTGAACCCTACCCCCAATCTGCCTTCTGCCTGTTACCATAGAACCAGGTCATGGAACACTGAACTGAGCACACAGGTCACAAGTTCAGCACATAATGTTGCTAATCAAAACAGCAAGTGTTCTTGACTTTTCAACATATCAGCTTATCATATATAATGTTTCAGTTTTTGTTAACCAATAAGAATCATGCGTTTAAAAAACAGATCCATGCACCCTACTTTTCAGTGTAGAAGGTTATCAAACAACCAATGATTTCTTGTCTTTTTTCAAAACTGCATCTTAGCCACCATTTTAGAAAAATCTTACTTTTCAAACTGCCATTTCATTTACAGAGACCATCTGAGTGCATCCAGACCACCCTTCAAGATGCTTAGAGTGTGGATTGTGGGACACAGCTATATTTTCTGGAGCCAAAGGTATGCAGAAAACAAAGGCATTCACAAAGACCTAGGTTTGCCAAATGTAGACATTTAATGGATTGGACAGAGAGGGTTAAAGTGGCACCAATTGATGACATTGGTAAAATCCTTTATGCATATCCAACACCCTGACCTCATAATAGTGCACTGTGGTGGCAATGACCTAGGCACTTTGACTGGGGTAGGTCTGGAAATGCTTACGAAGGACACCTTTGCAGAATTGATTTCACTTTTTCGCAAAACTTGCTTTGTGTATTCTAACATATGCCAAAGGCAGAAATGGAACTGGTCCAATCATTTTTGTCCACAGATTGAGAAAGCTAGGAAACATGTGAATAAATCTGTTTCTGCTTTTCTCCGAGACTATAGAATGGGGTCCGTTTACAATAACAATCTGCGCTTTCATCAAGAGATGTATAGGAGAGATGGAGTACTCTTTACTGATGAAGGAAACAGAGTCTTCCTCAACAACTTTAGATTCTGTATAGGTACTTACTTATAAGTACCAAAAACTCTCAATGAACACAACGGCTCTTTTTAGAGCCACTCAAGAGCGAACAACTTAAGCTTGATGTTTATCTCTCAAAAAATTCAGGTTTTTTTTCCCTTGGATCCGCGCACCCAACGCGCTAGGAACCACGCACCCTACGCGAGAGAAATCGGGCACCCAACGCGTTAGGATGCGCGATTCCTAATTTTACAGTAAAAAAAAAAAAATAGCCCCTATCACTAATTTTTATTGTCCCCGGGGACCCCATCCCCGGGGTTTATTAAAAAAACATTGGGGACCGTGGGGGGAGCCCCAAAGCCCCCACGGTCCCAGCCGGCTCCCCGCGTCCTTTGGGAGCCAGCATTGCTTTTCCACATGGGGAGCTGCTGACATGCAGCTCCTTGGGTGGAAAAGCAATATCGTTTGGATTTTGAAAGAGAGAGCAGGTTTCCCTGCTCTCTCTTTCAAAATCGTAACAAAGTTTGCTATGGGAGGGCGGGAGACTCCTGCCCTCTCATAGCAAACAACAGTGTCCTGGGGGTGGGCACCCAGGTCCCTCAAGGGCTCCAGGAAAAGGGCCATGCAGCCCTCAAACAATAAAGCCCAGGGGGTGGTGGTCCCCGGGGCCGTTTGGCCTATCTGTCTATTTTCTAGCCCCGGGGAGTAGCAGTCCCCAGGGCTGGGGGGCCCCCTGGGCCCCCCATTCATTTTTACAGATTTTGCCCCTGGGATTTGGCCCCCCCGGGGGCTAATTATTAACGAAGGGTGGAAGCCCACGCTTTGGTTTGTTTTCTTCTTTTTCGGCCGGATCCGCGCAACCTGCGTGCATTTCACCGTTTAAAATAAAAGGGGGCCCCAAGCAACACTAGAGGGTCAGAGTATTTCTACCCTGCCCCCTTTACATCTTTCACACACTTATTTCCCTTACTTAATCAGCCTCGCTTCTACCAAGGTGCAAAATGGGACCCCCTTTTTTCTCAGCCCCCGCTTGACGAATCACCACGAAACTTTCAGGATAGGAGCGGGACGGAGCTGGCCAAAAGTTTGGAAAATTTTGCGAAGATTCGTCAACCGGCACCATACTTATTGGGAATAGAATGTTGCGGATTTCCTATGGAAAATAGGTCCTAACTATAACTACCTACTGGCGACCGCCAGTAGGTAATATATATATATGTATATGTATTACCTACTGGCGGTCGCCAGTAGGTAGTTATAGTTAGGACCCCTTTTCCATAGGAAAACCTCAACATTCTATTTTGAATAACTTTGGCGCCGGTCGATGAATCCTCGCGAATTTCTCAAAATAGGTGGGGCGCTACGCTCCGCTCCTACCCTGAAAGTCTCGGGGGGATTCGTCAAGCGGGGGCTGAGATAAAAGGGGGGTCCCAAAACGCGTTTTCCCCATGCATTTTTCCATAGGACCTTTAGAACGAGCTACAGCCCGAACGGCTGAACAGAATTACTCGAAATTTGGCAGAGAGGTAGTCCCTAGGTCAAGGAAGTGCCTTTTGTAGGTTTGGTGTAAATCTGTTCAGTAGATTCTGAGAAAATAGCCTTTAAATCAATATATATATCTGAGCCCGCTTACGGTACGCTTACGGTACGCTTACCGTAAGCGTACGGTGGCGTGCGCGAGCGCGATTCTGATTGGCTCTTAGATCTTAGTAAACATTCGAATCGGCCGAAACCAGGAAGCGGCGGCCGCCATTTTGTGTATTTCACTCAGAAAAAAAAGAGTGAAAACAAGAAAAGGGGGCAATGAGGAGAGTTACAGACCCCCTTACATTTGTGAGGGGGTCAAAGAAGGACTGTAAAGTACAAAGAAAACATTTATTGATTTTAAAAAAAATCACGGGGTACGCGTACGGTAAGCTTACGGTAAGCGTACGGTAGAAAAAAAAAAAAAAAAAATGAAAATCAGATTTAAGTGTTTAGATATTAGGGGGCTCTAAAAAGAGCCGTTGTGTTTATGAAATGATTTTTTAGTGGTACCTACAAGTAAGTACCGATGCAGAGTCTAAGGTTCAAGAGGAAGACTCTGTTCCCTTCATCATTGAAGTGCACACCATCTCCTCTATAAATGTCTTGCATGTCATAACGCAAGTTGTTGTGGTAAATGGCACCCATACCATAGTCACGGAGGAAAGCAGAAACAGATTTGTTGACGTGCTTTCTTGCTTTGTCATCGCACCGCGTGCCCACCGTGCGTGCACGGCACTAACTGCGTAAAGTGGGCGCGCGGTGCGCGAAGCGCACCGCGTGCTCACTGTGCACGCACGGTGCGCGAAGCGCACCGTGCTCGCACGGAACGAACTGCGTTAAGTGGGCGCGCACGCCACGAATGGCGTAAAGTAACTTAGCATTTAAAAAACCGTACAAATTCACTGAAAAAACCATAGGTTTCACACACGTTATAGTTAGGAATTAGCATTTAAAAAACCTTGCAAATTCACTGAAAAAACCATAGGTTTCACACATGTTATAGTTAGCGGAAATTTTACTGATAAAAAACCAATGAAATTCCCCCGTTATAGTTAGTGCAGGCAACTATAACTCACGCGACCGCAATCTTCTGCTGATGACATATGTGTCTTTATGAAAAAAAAATATTTGTAATATATGTATAGCTAAAAATGTATGGAAGAAGACATGGGCAAATAAGTGTCTAAATACAGTATTAGCATCAGCAGAGGATTGCGGTCGCGTGAGTTATAGTTGCCTGCACTAACTATAACGGGGGAATTTCATTGGTTTTTTATCAGTAAAATTTCCGCTAACTATAACATGTGTGAAACCTATGGTTTTTTCAGTGAATATATATATATATATATATATATAAATATATATATATATATATATTTTTTTTCACCTACAGACATACAGTCTGGGGAACAACTGACTGATGAATGTTTGGTAGAAACTGGAATCAACCAAATAGGGGGACATAGTAACCTCAAAATGAAGTCTCGAGCAATCCCTAAGACACCATTTGACGCCATCGACGTCTTCAGTGAGGCAGTAATCTTGGATTTAAAAACCTTGGCCAATCGTAAGGATTTTAATGAACGTCGCTATAACATCCCTAGGAAACACTGGGAGGCCCTAAAATCTTTAGAGAAAGACCAAACCATTGAAATCAAACCTTCGGATAAAGGGGGAAACATGGTGGTTTTTAATAAAGAGCAGTACCAGGATGAAGCGATGCGGCAACTTAATGATAAGGACTGTTATATGCCAATATCCAGAACAGTCTATTTTGAAAGCATCGATACATACCACAATCTTTTGCAAACCTGGAAAGCTGATGGCCTGTTGAACCAAGACGAATTCCTATTCCTGAGATGTGAAACACCTATGATTCCAACTTTTTACCATCTTCCTAAGGTGCATAAAAGTGTAACCAACCCCTCCGGCAGACCCATAGTGGCGTCTATCAACAGTCTATTGGAAAATACATCTATCTATATAGACTTATTTTTGGCTCCACTAGTCAAAGACTTGGCCTCCTATATCAAGGATACACAAGACTTTTTAAGACTTATTGAAGATACTGCCTGGGAAGCAGATATGCTACTTATAACTTTGGACATCACAAGTCTATACACCTGCATTGACCATAAGAATGGCATAACTGCTATTGATTGGTTTCTGAACAAAAGACCCATGAAGTATTACCAACACAATAAGATACTGATACAAATGATTACTTTTTGCCTCACAAACAACATTTTTACCTTTGCAGGAAAACTGTACCGACAATTGCGGGGGACTGCGATGGGAACGTGCTTCGCCCCCAGCTACGCGAATCTTTTCGTGGGCTGGTGGGAGAAGCACGTAGCCTGGGGAGAGGACAACGAATGCTGGGTGGAAAAGATCGCTCTTTGGGCCCGATACATAGACGATCTTTTTATAATTTGGCGTGGCAGCCGCACCTCGGCTGAGGAATTTGTGGCTTCCTTAAATATAAACGATCTTAACTTAAGATTCACAGGGGAAATCAGTAACAAGTCAGTTACATATCTGGATCTTGAGATTTATGTAGACAATGGCACACTTTCTACTAAACTTTTTAGGAAGCCCACAGCAGGCAACACTGTTCTTCATGCTGACAGCCACCACCCACGCAGTACCATAAAAAACATACCATTTGGGGAATTCATACGCCTCAAAAGAAACTGCTCCAAAGAACAAGACTATGTTCAGGTTAAAACAGAAGCCACCAAGAGATTCAGGGAAAGAGGTTACGGGATCACCGACCTTTCCATAGCTGAAACCAAAATCAAAGACATCAATAGAAAAGATCTATTAATTACTAAAAAATCTACTGAATCAGATGAAGGTCAGGTTAGGATGATAACCAACTTTAATGAGAAGTCCAGTCAGGTAATGCAGATCTTCAAGAAAAACTGGCACATTTTACAAACGGACAACATCCTCAAAAAAAAGTTGCCGGCACGCCCAGTAATAACTTATAAGCGTAGCCTGTCAATAGGTGATTACCTTGTCCATAGTCACTTTGATCCAGTCCCCAAAGTCAAAAACAGGATAGGCCTTGCGGGATTTTATCCCTGCAACCACTGCAAAGCCTGTAAATTTAGTGAAAAAACAACTACATATTCAGGCAGACCCAATGACCCCAGACCTATACGCAAGATGAAACTTTTCCTCAACTGCAACTCAGACTTCACTGTCTACTGCCTCACTTGTCCATAGATACATAGGGAGCACCATACACCCTACAAAAAAACGTATTTTGGAACACATGCGGGCAATTACTAATAAAGACCCAGCATATCCGGTTGCCCGACACTTTGAACAGTACCACCAAAGCAACCGTGACCTATTAAAATTTTATTGTCTCGATCAAGTTGGCAAGTCGGAGAGAGGCGGTGATAGAGTACGAAAACTTCGTATTCTAGAGTCAACCTACATAATAGATCTCCAGACTAAGACCCCTATAGGGCTTAACAACGATGAGGAACTATGGGTTCATTTATGAGGTAGAAGATATACACACATTATAAGGGTATTTCTGAAAATACATCTTAGATACCCTTCCTTTTTGGGTCTGCCGCTTCAAAATTTAATTCCAAACCTAAAGAGTTAAAATCTGTTTTTTTATTTGCTGTTTTATGGCCTAACATATGTAAGTACTCTCTCTCAGTAGTTGGCTTTATGCCCATTCAGGGCTTTATTATCACATACAGGCAGATGACTAGGCAATATGGATGAGTTGCCCGAGAGGGGGGGCTTATTGGCAACATGAGATCTAGATGAATTATGTTTATGAATTGAGTATAATAATACTGTTATTTGTTAGCCTCTTCGCCCCCTTGTAACTAATGTAAAGCAACATATAAGGTGTTTAGACATATTGAGAACACATCCCAGTCCATATATAACAACATATATAAGCTTGGAATATTGCCAGTCTGCATTTACGTGTCTCTCTCCAAAAACTCTTTGACATATAAATACTAAAAAGAGTTATTTGCCACACTGCACTGTCGTCCAACTTTTAATTTTAATCTTTATATGTATTGTTTGCATGAATGTAAGGCACTTTACTTGGTTATATTTGTCGTTATAAGATGGCCGCCATGAATTTACGAACAATGTCGCTGCTAGTCCATCTTCTATGCTAATATTTTTTGTCATGTGACATGCGATTCAAGTTTAAATGTGCCGGTTGTATGCAAAGGAAACTGACATTGAAAAAGCCAGTCGGCGAAACGCGTCTGTCAGCGTTTCGGGGGAACCTCGGGGGGGAACTTGCTGAATAAAGCATTTACGCTTTAAGAAAGATTGTCCCTGGATTTTGCTTCGAGTGCTCTTCGCTTTACACGTTTTACGTGTTGGTTGTTTCATATATAAATATATATATATATATATATAGCTTTTCAGAGTTCCATTGCTACAATTGCAAAGTAAAGCCCCTAGAGGATAATAACGAAGAGGAGCTGTGGATACATATAGGGTGAAGGGATAGTGAAGAATAGAACACCATATATGTAATTCCATTGAGTGAGTGTATGTGTAAGAATAGGATCTTGGGAGGAGGAGGAGATATTTGTAACAATATAAAAAATACTATGCCCATTCAGGGCGCAATTTAGGAATGTGTTGACATGTGAGATTAATTGCCATTGGATGGAGTTTTATTAAGAATGAGGACAAATCATGAGAACAAGCAAACATTAATTAAAGAGATAACCGCTTAGTCTCCTGGAACATAATAAGGTGATCTTGAACATGCTACAATATTGTCTCAAAGTTAATATTTCCTTGCATGATGGAGTCTATTATAGACAAAAATTTGCAACTGCAATGGGCACCTGCTTCGCCCCTCGCTTCGCAAATCTCTTGATGGACTGGTAGGAGGAGCAGGTGGCCTGGGCAGAAGAGAATCAGGAGTGTATTGGCCATGTAATAATATTGACCCGATACAGTGACAAACGTTTTCTGTTATGTAATGGTCCCAAAGAGAAGGCAGTGAATTTACATACATGTTGAATGATAATCCTATTAATTTATTATTATTATTATTATTAGATTTGTAATGCGCATGGCTGCCACAGCAACGAGGCGTCCCAGCGCAGCAGCGAGAACCCGAAACGAGAGCCAGAACAAGTCACCGTGGTTAAATGGTAGAAAGGGGGAAAAGCCACTTCTTCAGGGCCTTGCGAAAAGCCAGATGGCTAGGGATAATTCTAACAGAAGTCGGGAGAGAGTTCCACAATTTAGCCGCCAGATGTCGAAACGAGCGCTCCCCCGCTCTGGCCCTCCACACTCGAGGGGCACAGACCAGGGCATGTTCAGCAGATCGCAGAGAGCGCTCTGGTAAGTATGCCTCCAATAGATCCAGAAGGCCCGGCAGGCCCTGCTTTGCTAGAATTTTGTGTGAGATACACAATACTTTAAATTGAATCCGCTTACACACTGGCAACCAGTGAAGTTTAGGTAGCACCTGGGCGACCAAGCAATACTTAGGTAGTGACACCAAGATCCATGCTGCTGCATTCTGGACCCTCTGGAGGTGGTTTACACTGGTCCTTGTAGCTCCCAAATAGAGGCAGTTCCCGTAGTCTAATCTAGCGAGAACAGATGCTTGGATAATAGTCTGCCGCACCGGAGGGGGAAAAAACCCAAACAGTGGCTTAAGACTCCGCAGGAGACCAAAGCAGACCCCAGCAACAGCCTTGGTTTGTTTTTCGAAGGTCAGACCTCGGTCAAACCATATCCCAAGGTTTTTTACAGAGTCCCTAGGGACTGGGGCAGGCTTCAGACGGTCCGGCCAATGAAGATCCGTCCATAACTCCCTATCCTTTCCAAATAGCAGAATTTCGGATTTCCCGGAGTTCAGCTGAAGGCAGTTTGCTGCGATCCAATCAGAGATAGCCAACAAATCACCCCTGAAGTTGTTTAGGTTGGTGGGGCTTTTCTTAGAGAAACTTATCATCAATTGAGTATCATCGGCGTATGATACCAATGACAGCCCCCTTCCCTTGGCCAGCACCGCCAAAGGGCTGACATAAAGGTTGAATAATAATGGGCTTAGTATAGAGCCCTGTGGTACTCCCTGGTGTAGTGCACACTTTTGTGAGGAGAAGGGAGGTGCCAAGACCTGAAAAGATCTCTCTGATAAAAAAGATGTAATCCAGGCCAAGACCATGTCCCTGACCCCAATGTCCTGCAGGCGTTTCAAAAGTATTTTGTGAGATACCGTGTCAAATGCGGCGCTTAAGTCCAATAAGATCAAGGCCGCTGAGTCCTCTACATCTAGATGACTTTTAATAGTTTCTGACACAACCAGAAGCGCAGATTCCGTGCTATGCCGAGGTCGAAAACCATGTTGAGTGGGGTCGAATAAGGCGTGTTGCTAAACAAAGCCAGCCAGGATGGAGTTAACAATTTAAGATAATTTAAGATATACCACCACTATGAGTTCACAACAAATCTATTTTCTTGACATGAGATTGTGAGTAGAGAATGGAAAGGTCAATATTATAATTTATCACAAGGAAACTTCTGGGAACAGCGTTTTGCATTTTAAGAGTCATCATCCCCAGAATTTGATCAACAGTAGCCCCTATGGGGAGAACGTGAGATTGAAGAGGCTTTGTAGTTCAGACACTGAGCATAAAATACAATCTGTGCAAATGAAGCTAAGATTTTGAAACACCTCTAAAGTATTAAGAGAACAGTCATAAAGCTGCTTCGTTGACCAGAAGTCAGCTTTTATACCCCAATGACAACCAAGATATGCAAACTCTAAAATAAGGTTTATCATCACCTACAACTCCTGTTCGAATCAGATCAGAAATTTGATGGGTAAGCATTTGGGCATTTTGAGAAGTGATTCAGCCTTCCATTACTAATAGAACAGGGGGAACCCCGGGGGAACAACTTACAAAAAGTTATCATAGCATCAATCACGCTTCCACTACATGGTTAGCATGACCTAAGGGATTCTTCAAGTGCAGTAATTGCAAAGCTTGAGAAGCAATATCCAATATAAAAAGCTTCACAACTATGGATGGCTGGATGGCCACAGAAAGGTTATCAAGATGTTTTTGAGTTTTTCTTCAGATTTTTGTGTATATGTCTTACAATGCTCCTGCTCTCTCGTGTACATGGGAAGCACTACTTTTCCTCTCAGGAAATGGATGCTAGAACATCAACGAACAGTGAGGACTTTTGATTATATGTATTCAGTTGTGAGGCATGTTGCACAATATCAGAACAGCGATATATCTAAATAGATATTCTCCGCCATCCATTAAGTGTAAAAGAATATAAGAGGTGGTGATGGGGTGGGTTTTCTGAGACAGCTGGAATCACAATATATTGTGGATATGCAGACTAAATTTCCGTTTGGATTGAATATAGATGAAGAGTTGGAGGTTCATATGCGATAGTAATTATTTGTATGAGAAATGGTCTTGGAAATTATGAAAGGTATTACCGTTTATCTGCTGATCATCTCGTTATATATCTGTACATTTTATTTTACATCTTTTCATCTTTCTATCTGTTGTTATTGGGGAATGACGAGTTATAGGATAAGGTGTTTTTCATCATATGGAGGTGTGCATGTTATCAAGGTCTTTGTGTAATGTAAAGGGTGTCAGCTATCCTGTCTGAAGAGGGGTGAAACCCCGAAACCGGTCCTAGGATGCTTGTTTCCAATCCAGGGAGGACCTGGCTTGGCAGTTCGGGCTGAACTGTTCCCATGAGGCACAGGGTCAAGACTGATTTGCATATGGCTGGGTTCAAACTGGAATGGCATGGTGAGCAAAACAACGATGGATTAAGGCCCAGATCTCTGTACTGGGGTGAATGTATGATATTGTTCTGCATTCTCTCCATCAACTGTTGTTTTTGCACTTGTCACCCCGAGTGGGAAGGGTATGCCCAGACGTGGGTCCCGTGCTCTCCATGCCGCTGGAATCAAGCTATCCTGGCTGAAGAGGGGTGAAACCCCAAAACCGGTCCTAGGATGCTTGTTTCCAGTCCAGGGAGGACCTGGCTTGGCAGTTCGGGCTGGACTGTACCCATGAGGCACAGAGTCAAGACTGATTTGCATATGGGTGGGTTCAAACTGGAACGGCATGGTGAGCAAAAAAATGATGGATTTAGGACCAGATCTCTGTACTGGGGTGAATGTATGACATTGTTCTGCATTCTGTCCATCAACTGTTGTTTTTGCGTTTGTCACCCCGAGTGGGAAGGGTATGCCCAGATGTGGGTCCCGTGCTCTCCATGCCACTGGAATCAAGCTATCCTGGCTGAAGAGGGGTGAAACCCCGAAACCAGTCCTAGGATGCTTGTTTCCAGTCCAGGGAGGACCTGGCTTGGCAGTTCGGGCTGGACTGTACCCATGAGGCATAGGGTCAAGACTGGTTTGCATGTGGCTGGGTTCAAACTGGAACGGCATGGTGAGCAAAAAAACTATGGATGTAGGCCCAGATCTCTGTACTGGGGTGAATGTATGACATTGTTCTGCATTCTGTCCATCAACTGTTGTTTTCACAGTGTGTGACAGCATACTAGATACTAAATTCACTTTCGGGCAAGTCATTAGGGAAAGAAGTATCAGGTTAACAAAAAACTAATAAAGACAAGGTTTCATTAGGCAAGGTTACACCAAAATTTGCAGAATGGAATTAAAACAAATTCGTCAGGAAACTAGATCTTCATCCACAGATTGTGCTTTTTGTGATTTGGTGTTAAGTAGTTTTTGGGAAATGTAGAGTAAAACATAATTACATATTTTGCCATTAGGGTCTCTGAGAGTCTCTCGAGACTCTCGTGGGAGCACACATTTAAAAATAGAGCATTCTTATTGGCCCAGGGAGCTTTATTTCCCCTGGGATATCTCTCTCCTGATTGGCTGCCAGCAACATGAAAAAAAGTTTGCTGGCAGCCGTTACAGAACTCATGGGCTTAGTACTGTGTCCTGCAGATACAAAAAATAAAGATATATTTGTAGGGTAGGGATACTCAGGTCCCCTGGGCCCCATGGGGGTGAACCCAGAGAGACCATCCCCTGGGCCAAAAAGGAAACAAAAAATGTCACAAAATGAAGCAATCATGCAATACTCTCGTTGGACCAAAAAAAAGAGAAAAGAACCAATGGCGGCAGGACTGCTTTTTCTATTCTTATGCCTCGGGGAGCCTACACCTGGCTGATTCCATAAATGACGGGGCTGCCTCCAAAAGCCCCAGGAGTCCACACTTGGGGACAAAAATTCTATATGGGTAGGGGCGATGGGCAGCCTCTCTCGAGCCACCAGAGGCCCTGGGGAGCTCACAGGCCAAAATTACCTCTGGTGCCAACATTACTTTTTATGAGGATGGAAGTTTAGGAAAATTGGCATGGGGGTCATGCACCCCCTCCCCGAGCCTCTAAAGGACCTGGGGAACCCACTCCCAGGGCTTGCTTGCAAGCTATGGTGGGAGCATTTTCAAATCTGCCCCAAAGCAGGAGCAAACACCAAGTCCACTCCCAGCTAGGGGAGCTTCAAAAATGCTCCTGCCCAATGGGAGTAGACTTTTGATCTGTTTAGGGAAACAGATCAAAAGGTTTCTCCCACCGGAAGGGAGCAGTATTAGGAGCTACTCCCTATAGGTGGGAGTAAGGTCAACTCCTTCTGTATGCGGGGAGCCGCCGGGGGCCACGGGGGACTAGGGTCACCACTTGTGGCCCTCATTGACATTATGATGGGTGCCCTGATGGGCACCAGGATACCCACCTTTCAGAGTGCAGGCCCTGGGGGATGGGGTCCCTGAGGCCAGAAATAGCCTGTAAGGGGGCATACCTAACCCCTATATCTGATAAATGCACCAGGCCAGAGGGGAGGGGGTCCAAGGCCCCAGGGTGGGGGACCACGGGGCTGAAATTGGCCTGGGGAGGGGGTCAGTCCCCTCCAAACATAACACTGGGTCCCCAGGATGGGGTACCTGGGGCTAAAATAAGCCTAGAGGGGGGATTGCATGCCCACTCCCACTGAATCTAAAGCTAGGCCCCGGGGAATGGGGTCCCCATAGGGCCAAAATCAACCCAGGAAAAGGGGCTGCGTGCTCCCCACCCCCTGAAAAATGCTCCGGGCTCTGGGGCTGAAATATGACTGGGAAGAGGGGTTGCATATCCTGGGCCATGGGGGATGGGGACTCCAGGGCCATAACGTCCCACAGAGTGGGGCCGTGTGCCCCCCTCCCTCTAGGGATAATGCCATGCCCTAGGCTGAAATCTTCCCTGGTAGTAGGGATGCATGCCCCCTTCCACTAAAAATCACAACGTGCCTAGGTGGAATGATTCCCCGGGTCAGAAATCAGCCGAGCAGGGGTGTCACACATGCCTCCCTCCCCTTTATTTCAAATACATGGTCCTGGGGAATGGAGTCCCAAGGGCCTAACAAAGCTTGTGTAGGGGGCCACAAGGTTCCCCTCTCCTTTATTTACATAAATGACCCTGGGGATGGAGTCCACGGAACTTATTACAGTTCATCTGTAGGCTATATGATCTTAGCACCTTCAGACCCTAGTTATGTTAAGTAAATAGTCGCTCTTTGGACAAGTTTTGCATATAGTGTACACTGCTTATGACCTCACATATTACATCACTAATGACATGCTCTATGACATAATTTATGACATCACTGTTGGCATCTAAAATGCATTATTGATGACATCACTGATTACATCTTCCAATGAGTGTACTAGTTTGTTTTATAGTTTACATAGTGGCGGCAAGCTACTATATTAATTTTCTATCAAGTTTTGTATCATTAATGTAATTTGAGATGTCATCAGTGATGTCATCAGTGATGCCACAGGCCATGTCATGAGTGATATAATATGTTAGGTCATAAGCAGTGCATTGCAGGGCTGTGAGTTATAGATAGCTCAGGGAATTATAACTGCTGAAATTCAATGGTTTTGCATGACAGAAATCTGAGCCTAACTATAACATCCCTGTAGCTATATATTTATATATGTATGCATTTATATATATATTTTTTATTTTTTATTTTTTTTATATATATGCATCTATTCTTGCGTAACAGTAATCCATTAGTGCCTGTAAGATACTTTATCTCTAAGAAAACTTAATATACCTGAAAGACCTATTATATCAGCAAGCAAGAGTACCTTTGAAAAAGCATCTTCAATATGTGGATTACTTTCGTCACAACCAAGTCTACAATCTTCCTTAGTTCATTTAGGATACTAATGATTTCCTTTGCAGAGTCTACAATGAATATTTGCTGATGACATTGCCCCACTGTATACGAGTATTAATCATGATGATGGACTCAATGCTGCAAAACACAGTCTGAGAAGTCGACTTATGCGGTTATATAACCATAACAATATGCTGTTGTCTAAGTTTACATGGTGCTTATATAATAATTTCTTTAATTTCAACAATGAAATATTCCAACAATTTAGAGGTCTTGCCATGTGTGCCTACTTCTCCCCAAGTTATGCATGTTTGCACATGGGCTGGTGGGAGGAGCAGGTCCTCATGGCTGAAAACACAGAAACCTGGGAAAATAATGTAGTAATTTGGCTTTGTTATATCGACGATGTCTTTGCAATATGGAAGGGCACATCTGCTAGTACCCAAAAATTTGTAGACAACAGAAATGCCAACAATGTCAATCTTGAGTTTATTGACCACATCAGTCCTGCTGAAATTGACTTTCAAGATGTTTACATCTACATAGAAAATAACAAAATCTAATGTCAACTGTTTAGAAAGACTACGGCAGGAAACTCCGTTCTACATGCTTCCAGTTTTCACCCTAGACATTTGCAAGATAGCATCCCCTACGGGGAAATGCTGAGACTGCGTAGTATCTGCAGCCAACCTAGCACATTAACCAAATGTCAGGATGAGGCCACAACCAGATGTTTGGAGCGTGGTCATTCTAGGTCAACTATATCCTGGGCCATCAAACGGGCCAACAAAGATAGCAGGGACTTAATTGTATTCAGAAACCGCAATGATGAAAAGAAATATGGAAAATACTGCAGCCCAAACCACAGCAAAGATGATAACAACATAAGATTAATTGTCTTGTTCAATAGTCAACAGCATAAATTAGGAACCATCCTCAATAGACAATGGCCTATAATCTTAACTGATCCCACTATTGGGCAAATTCTACCCCCCAAAAAGCCTGCTATTACATTCAGAAAAGCTCCTTATCTGAGTGATGCTCTAGTAGTTAGTAGCCTAAAAATAATGTCCACCAGTTATTGGCTCTCTGACAAAGAGGGATTTCTTTTTAATGCAGTACCTGCAAAGCATGTCTCCATGGTGTTAATGTGTCTCAATATACAACGGCTTTCAATGACAAACCAATAAAATTTAAGGGCTCTATACATGCAAAACCAAATTTGTAGTCTACATTTTAGAATGCACCTGCAAATTAAAATATATCTGCAGCACAAAATTACAAGTGCATGTTCACATTTTGCAACATTTAAGAGCCATCTCTAACTCGGACCCAACCTACCCTGTCGCTCAACATTTAAACAAGTACATAGCAACAATCTTAGCTGCCTAAAATATTATGTAGTTGATTCGATCCCTAGGTTGAGAGAGGGAGGCAACCAGGAATTACTTTTGAGGCAACTAGAGAGTCGATGTATTCTGAATTTAGATACTAGAATGCCAAATGGGTCGAACCTTGGAGAAGAGTTACACAATTTCACATAGTGACGGGGCACTGCCTACATTGAAACTCGACCATGTAAATACCTGTAGCAAGTTTTTTCGAATATACATCTGATAGAGAAGCTAAATTAGATTCCAGTGATTTTCTATGGTTATCTTTATGAAGATATGCTGCTGTGAATAGTTTTGCACTTTATCACGCACTGCACTTTGCACATGATATAGATTTTTTGTGCGTGAGTTTTTAGCCAATGTATCAATTGGTTATTATTGGGAACAATGGATTATCAGGGCAATATCAGAAGTAGCAAAATATGTTATTGATATTTATTAACTGCAAATAACTTTACAGCAATTAATTTTTGTATATCTTTTGGTCTCTGAGGATTTTTACAATGTTTTAATCATTATGGCAGCTAATATAACTATCAATATGAGATATGACGTTATACAGCAGGCTTAATCCTTATGTTATCCATATGAGGTCAACATATGTATTGATTTTACTGAATCATCTTTATATGTAGATTTTTATTTTTCACCAAATTTGGTAGAGAGGTAGATGTTATTACTCAGATTGTGCTTTTTGTCATTTAGTTGAAATCCGTTCTGTAGTTCTTAAGAAATTTAAATAGAAAATTATAGTGAAGACTCTGACCATGGATATTTCAAGACGGTTTTGCGATTAATTACGAATGCGCAAGCCAATGAGAATGCTCTGATTGGCTAGACACAACCTAAACAGAAAATTGTGGCCATCATTTTGTTGATCGCTACCGGTTCCTGGGTTTGAAAATTTCTGTGAAAGCTAACAGAAGGGGTCAGAGTGGAGGTACTCTAACCCCATGTTTGATAAATGGGGGTATTAGTGACACAAGTTATGTGTCCAAAATTGATTGTTTTAATCGCATGCAATATTTGCGACGACTCCACGACTGCAACTGCGCCCCCTGTGTACCATCACGGGGATGTCGCAAAGTCACAGTAACATCGCGAATATTGGTGGAAATTACACAGAAAAAATATCAACATCTATATACATACCCTCTCTGGTCACAGTCACAGTCACAGACTGGTCCTTACTCACATATCTACTCAGACACTCATATACCCACTCACATACCCCTTCATACACTAATGCACCCATTCACAGACTCACTCAGAGACCCATGTGTTTACTCACATAAGCATTCAGAGGCTCATGCACCGCTCATAGATGCATTCAGATAATCATGCACCCATCACATACATAGTCAGAGACATATACACCCAGTCACAGACCCACTCAGAGACTCATACACCCACTCACTGATCCACTCAGACACTCAGACACTCATGCAACCACTTACAGACCCACTGAGAGACTTATGCTTCCATTCACATACCCACTGAAAGATTGATGTACCCACTCACAGACCCAGTCAGAGAATCATGTACCCTGTCACAGACCCACTCAGACACTCACACACTGACAAACGGACCCACTGAGAGACTTATGCTTCCACTCTCACACCCACTTATAGACAGAGAGAGTAACTCTGAGAGTTATACACCTAGTCAGAGACCCAGTGAAAGACTTATACACCCACTCAGAGAACCACTCAAACACATATGCACCCACCCATAGTTACAGTCACAAACTAATATATCCTCTCACATACCCACTCAGACAGTCATATACTCATTCACATTGCAACTAAGACACTCATACACCTACTCACATACCCACTCTGACACTTTTGCACTCAGTCAGAGACTCACCAAGAAATGTATCTACCTACTCACATATGCACTCAGAGACTCATATACCCACTCATAGACCTACTAAAAAACTCATATGACCACTCACATACCCACTTAAAGACACATACATCCAATCACATACTAACTCAGACCCTCATAAACCAACTCATTTACCCACTCAGATATTGTTGCAACCACTCATAGACTTAGTTAGAGACTCATGTGCCTACTCATACACATATTCAAAGACTTATGCACCCAGTGAGAGACTCACTCAAAGACTCTTGTGCCCACTTACATACCCACTCAGAGACTCATTCATCCACTCAAATATCCCTACAGAGACTCATGCACTTACTCATATACCCACTGAGACAGTGGTGTACCCACTCACATGCTCACTCAGTGAACTACGCACCCAGTTACAGACACATTCAGAGACTATTACAGTCACTCACAGACCCACTCAAACACTTATGTTCCCAGTCACACACCCACTCACAGACCTATGCACCCACTGACAGACTCAGTCAAAGACTCATGCATTCTCTCACAGACCCAATCAAATACTTATGCACCCATTCACCTACTCACTGACATACTTACTTAGACAATTATACACCCATTCATATACCCACTCAGACACTCATAAACCCACTCAGATACCCATTCAAACACTCTTGCACCCACTCATAGTCTCACTCAGAGACTTATGAGTCTACTCACATACCTACTGACAGAATTATACACCCAGTCACAGACCAACTAGGAGACTAATGCAACCACTCACATAACCTAGTGAATCATTAATACACACTGTTAGAGCGATATTGAGAGACTGATAATTGCTTTTAGAGAGCTTTGCATTTTTGAGATGTATCAGCAATTTTCGCGGGTTCCTAAAACAGAAAATAGGTTTAAGAGATGGTTTTTATAGAAACTCACTAAAAAACATGAGTTTTAACTGTACAGTGATAAACCCCGTGTGCCAAAATACTATAATATGTGTGCATATATGTGTTTTTCAGTCTGCAAAAAAGGAGCAATCATCACGGTTACCAACTTCATTGCGACTCCGGGCATCACCCCAAAAATGGAAAGTAGGTTTTAAAGATGTTTTTTATAGAAACTCACAAGAAAAACATGGGTCTGAAGAGTACAGTAATAAACGCCTATTGCGAAAATACTATATTATGTGTGCATATATGTTTTTTTCAGTCTGTAAAAAAGGTGCGATTATCACAGTTACCGATGTCAACGTGACTCCCGGCGTCACTGCAAAGATGTAAATTAGGTTTTTGAGATGGTTTTTATAGAAAATTACTAGAAAAACATGACTTTAGAGAATACAGTATTAAACCCTCTACTGTGTAAAATACTGAAATATGTGTGCATATATGTGTTTTACACTTTATGAAAAAAGCTTAATTGTTGCAGTTAGTGACATCGTTTTGACGCCCCGAATAACAGCAAATATGCAACATAGGTTTTAGAGATGGTTTTAAAGACACTTATTACAAAAACATGAGCTTAAATATGTTTAAGGTACTATGTGTAGTGCAATGTTTAGAATTGATTTTTTAAAAATTATTTTTGCATGTGCTGGTGGCCGCTGAATGTCTGCTTTTGTTTTTCAATTACGTGACTTATTCGCAACCATTGCGATGTCGTCGCTAAGATTCTCAAACCCAAAAAAGAAGTATCTTGATAATAAATTAACAATATTTGGGGTACTAGGGTGGCTCTGACAAGAACCTTTGTGTTTATGACAGCTACATATAAGACTGGATGCAGAGTTTCAGGTTGCTTAGAAACACCCTGCTGCCTTCATCTGTAAAGTGTTCTCCATTATTTCTATAAATTCCACGCATTTCAAAACACAGGATTGTTGTTATAGATTGAGTTAATGTTATTGTAGTGTAGTTCCTATATCCCTGATAGGCTTTGCGCATTGGAATAACATACACTATAGATTTGACATAGGACTAAGGTCAGTATGTCTCTATCGAGTATATTAAATTTAATTACTTGTGTGTGCCAGCTAACTCAGAGGTCACTAGAAACTTCTCGAATATACAAGAAGGGATTAGTCTCTGACAACCGCATAAACATGTAAACTTTGTTTCCTTTTAGAATCGGAACAGTCTCAGAATCGTGGAAACAATAGATAACAGTTTCACTCAGTCAATCGTGCAGGCTTCGTTTCTACAGAGTTGCACAGAAATAGAGAGACGGGTGTTTCAATAAAAGGGTTTATTGAACAGTTTTATTTCTTATGCAAGAGATTTGAATCACTACAATCGTAAGACAGGCTGCGAAGTACAATATGTACAGAGTTAGCAGTAAGATAAAATAATACTGCAATAGCATGGTGTGTAGCTATGACATATATTAATTAAAATACATACATAAATAACACAGGCTAAAAGGTAAATACTCATCTGATGCTTCGAAATAGTTCTACCCCAGTGTACCTAACCTAAGTGTAGTACGAGGTAAGAAGTAGGTGCTGTTTTCTAAAGTATAGCTAGCTATAGCTATACTTTTAGTTTTGCCAAGAGTTGCCAAATGTTTCTCTAAGTTCTAGTCTGCTCCATACCTTAGAATGTGCGAGGTTGCAATCTCTTTTCCGGGAATCGATATCTAACACCCCGCAAGGGGAGTCAGAAACACTGGAGCTGGATTCTCTGCGAAGAGGATGACAGCGTCTGGTCAGTGCGTCAGGCTGGATCTCGATCTCCTTCTAAACTTGCCATGGCAAACCGTGTAGTCTGGGTTGGATCAAACCCTCTGGGAACCGCAATTTGCCAGGGCAAGTGCTGGTATATTTATACCTTGCAGGTGTCTAGGAATGCCAGTATTGACGTAAAAGTTGGGCAGAGGAACGTCATGAACGAACCCCTAAGGAATATATGTTATTGCATACTTAATGAGTTCTTGGAGAAATCAATATTCAAGCTGAGGGAAATTCCTAAAGGCTTATGGGTCTGGTTTTCCAAGAATTCGTTGTGACGTGGATGGATGGACATAGGTGGCCATGCCTGTATATGGTTTGTACGGACAATGTCTAAATAAGGGCCGGATTTCTATGTTCAAATAAGGGCAATGTGAATTGTACCTATATAGGGCATAAATCGGGAAACCTATATACGGAATCTAAATCTGCACACAACACCCACTCCAGTTTCGTATGAACGATGTTACTAAATCCTAAACGTTCTAAACATATCTTAAAACAGAGTATCACATGGGTTTGCTAAAATAAGCTAAAAACATATCTAAAACATATGTCCTAAAAACTACCTTACAAAACCATTGCTATGCATAAAGTGTTGTACATATTAAAGGCAATGTTCCATTCTAAGCATAGGATCACATTGGAATGCTAAATGAATGAACCAAAATATATACATGTGATGAAATGGTTCGTAAATACAGATGAAAAAGGGACCGAAACCATTTCATATCAGGTTACACAAGTCAAATTGTTATTCATGAAGAGGTGGCATACTGTCCGTGGAAGTGTTATCGAAGAATTCTGTTCTCTATGAATAGTTCTACTAAAAGGAGATTACTCTGCCAAAAAATGAAAAATACAATTTTGGGATGGGGAGAAGAAAAAATATATATATAATCATAGAAAAAGTTCAAAAGTCAGTATCATGTTTCAAAAAGAATGAAGGCCGATTCACAGAACTAACTTAAGACAAAATCCTAAACTTACTACTTTTGGTATTCACAGAAGTTAGGATTTTGTCTTAAGTTTGTCTTAAGACAAACTTAAGACAGACTTAAGACAGTCTTAAGACAAACTTAAGACAGACTTAAGACAGACTTAAGACAAACTTAAGACAAAATCCTGCCTTAAGTCTGTCTTAAGTCTGTCTTAAGACAAACTTAAGACAAAATCCTAACTTCTGTGAATACCAAAAGTAGTAAGTTTAGGATTTTGTCTTAAGTTAGCTCTGTGAATCGGGCCCAGGGTCTCTCCGGAAAACTGTGTGCTTGAATCAATATTCAGTGTGTGGGGATGAAGAAAACATAACAATTTCTAAACCTGTAGACAGCAAGTCGTCTACCGTTGTGGGTGAAAGTTGGAATGCCTTGTGTAGATGATCAACAGCACATAGATGCGAACTATCGCCTTCAGCATGGGAAGCATCAGCAATAACCAGATTGGATATTACCTGCGCGCCTAGTGTTTCCTCTCGTACCTCAGCAGTAGCATGTTGCGTCTGTGAGATCTCAATGAATGCCGCCATGAGGATTGGTAGCCGCTGGGGACAACACATAGCATGGGCCGTTATCGGGTCCAGCAGAGTATCGATATCCGTAGGCATGACTAATGGGAGTGTCAGACAAATGTCTAGCACACATTCTTCACCGCATAGCAGGCAGCGTAGAGCAGGTAAGATGCAATCTTGCCAGATTGGTCTGAATGACAGAAACCAAGTGGTGTTTAATTCTCGTAGACGAGGTAAAACCAGAATTTGGAAAATGTGCTCACGACACTTCATCTCCAATAGAGTTCTTTCCATGGTGAACTGGGTGTCGCTGATGATTTGGCTTGCCATATTGTAGCAGTAATAGCAAAAATAGTATCCCTGCAACGAGTGCTGGTAGGAGCGGCAGTCCGCCAAACACAAACACAGAATGCACAAAGTTTGGAAAAATTCCGAGGACTGCTTGAAAAGGTGCTAACAGTCCTGCACACACGTTCTTAAATACATGTACAATACCGCTCATATCAGACATGTTTAAGATACGACCTAACATTTCTGAGAAATGCACAGGGCAGTTTGTATACAAAAGGGTATGTATCTCTGCAGAAGTCCTTGCTACTTGGAGATCATAAGTTTCTTTGGCAGAGGTCAAAGGCACAGTTTTTTGTAAAAGAATGGCTTTCATTCTGCTTATAGTATCAACTCGTATAGAAGAGATATTCAGTGAAGGCCATAAAGGCGACTCCCTGACTATGTCTATTTGGGGAAACAAGACCTGCATACAGCAAGTGACCCTGGATGTAACTGTTACTAGATATGGGATACCTGGCAGCATGCCACAGCAGCTGCGATCATTCAGCATAATGTAACTCCCATTTGAAAGTTGACCAAAGATTGGATTAATCACTGCTGCCGGTGAACCGTGCAGGTGGCAGGATAAGTTTGTAGTGGAACCGTCACAGGCCCCATGTAAGTTAATACCATGACAAAGGAGAGAACCGCTTAGTGCGTGTTCACAGTTTTCACCACTAAGAAACACTTCACGTCCCCCATCTGTGTGTGTAAGGTAAATCCCAGGATGTCTTGATGTATGCTTTACTCAACCTTTCATATTTGCCTGCTGGTATTTTTAGGCAATACTGAAAATGGAAAGTAGTAACAGGCAGAGTAATCTATGTATGATCGTAGCTGGTTTTTCTGCCACTGTGAATGGTAATTTCTCCAGTTTTTCAATGCTCAGCACCGTATAGTCTGCTCCTCTTTGTGCCAGTTTGATCTGTCTATCAGTGAGATTGAATTCTGCAAACAGTGACGTAGCATTGATTAAATGCCAAGGCACATAGCCAGAACGCAGGTTTTGAAGCGTCCAGCCTAATAGTATGATAGAAAGTAGCTGTGACTGACCATGTTGCAACATGACCAAGTCATGTCCAAGTCTTGCTCCATGATGTCTATGACAGAGGATACAATGCTGTCCAAAGAATATATCCTGGACGACAGAGTCGTTAACCCATTGTCTACTACGGAGAGAGATTTCTCTAAATTAATACGATCAATTTCTCGTCTTTGTTCTGCAGTCTCTGCTTGGGTGACCTTCCATGCTTCACTATAAGCAGCATAGATACCGGCATATATGAAACTTTTTTGACGCGGTTTTCTTGGTCCTAGCAAGAATCCCCTAAGGTCTGCACCTTCTGGAAGTAAAGTTAAGTGTTGTTTTACATCCTCTAGTGTAGCTTTCTGTAGCCAATCAAGGCAAAGTTTCCCTACACTATAAGTTGTTACTACCCCCGGATGCTGTCTTTGGACATAACATGGGTCTGGCCTATGAAAGGTAAAACCTTGTGTTTTGTTCAGGAATCTATCTTGACAGTTGTTTGTGTCTAAGGGCCAGGGCAACCATTTTTTCCATTCAGGATCTGATCTGTTATTATTCAAAAATAGTATGTACGTCGACCTCCCCTTGTGTAGTGCTTTCACTTGTAGGTGCAGGTATAGATGGAGTGTTCATGTCTTTTATCCAAGGCATGATGTTTGTTGGACAGTGTCGTTCAAAAACATAATTTGCACAGGGATGATACAGGCTCTAAACAAAGCTTCTATTCCCTGTACTTGCCAATCTTTAGCACCCCAGACAGTTTTCGTCTCAATGTTGTCTTTCCAAAAGCTGTAAACCTGTCTAGACAGTTGGGCAATAAAGGTTAAAGAATAAATCTGTTTGGTATTCGTTAACATAGTTTTCATTCCTGTCTTTTTGACATTCTTAAAGTAAAATGTCTCTGAATTCGAGATATTAAACCCTGAAAAATATGGAAATTTAATTGCAAATATTTTCGAGCTACCTTTTGGTGGCGTAGGACAATGTTCCCATTGGTTATACATAAATACATTTCTAGGTGTTGCAGATTTATGCAAGAAATTATGACCATAGTGGTTATAACAATACAGTTGTTCATAGTCTGATGGACCTTGTAAATATTCATTATTAGCTAATGCAGTTGACATCTCTAGATAAGACATCATATTATTAACAGTCTCGAAGTCCCAATCATCAGAAAAGGTACTGGAGGTAATAAAGTCACTTAATGAAATTTTAAATAAATGTGGAATCTTCAAAAGCTCCGACGGGCCAAAAATGTCATATTCGGTTTTGGCCCAAAATATACCATCAGGTATAAGAATCGCTTTGATGTGCACTGCTGACAAGTCTCTTGCTTCACGATGGGATAATTTGTGTGGCTGGAGAAGTAAGTTCACTCATTTACTTGCTGTGTCCATGTGAGTATGTCTTCCATTAATCAGCATACCCAGAGTTCTTACCAGAGCTAACCAAAGCAGAAAGAAGAATATTCCCAAAACAATCCATACTTCAATCCATGGTGAAACCAGATAAGATTTTTCCAGTAGATGAAAAAAGTCTGTTGCTTGTTCTTTGAAAGTTCTTTTTACTGGCGTCGTTTCAGCCAGAAGCAGTTC
Source organism: Triturus cristatus (assembly GCF_964204655.1). Lineage (NCBI taxonomy): Eukaryota > Metazoa > Chordata > Amphibia > Caudata > Salamandridae > Triturus > Triturus cristatus. The sequence goes on from NC_140588.1 coordinate 870,719,944, forward strand.
TGTCAATGGTTGGAATTGCATCCGTTTTTGAGGAAATTGCTGGAACCAGTTGATCACTTGTTACTTCGTTGTAAACAGGTCTGTCTGGAGGAACTGTTATTTAGGTCTCAAGAGGTACAAGGTCCATAGCATTGTTGCTTAGTCCTCTATTTCTTACTGTCGAATCTTCAAAGGTGATGAGTCCCTCAGTTTGAACCTCTTGGTTTGTAGCTAGAGGAGTGCATCAGCTACATTGGCGGAGTCCACTTGGCCTACTGTTCAGTATCTGCCACATAGTATGGTTTGATCAGGTCGATGGACAGAAATCTTTTCTCCTTTTTACCAGCAAGGGGCGGCAGAAGTACTGTTCTTGATCCGTGGATTGCTAGGACAGGTACTGGTTGTCTGTAAGAAGGCCCAAATACCTTCTTGTCCGCGATTTTTTCTTTGACTAGATCACCAAGCTTTGGGATCCAGACAGGCATTGCTGGGATGGCCGAATTTTTCTCAGTGGTGGTTGGCTTCAGGACCACGTTGCTTTGTTGTGTTCTTAGTTCATTTAAGTCCTGTAAAACAGCCAAACGATCTTTGACATCGAATTGTTTGTTTTCCACCACTCTGCCTTTCATATCTAAGTCTGGAACCAACATTCTAGTCCCAAACAGGACCTCATATGGAGTGACACCCCCTAGAGAACTTCTTGGCAAGTTGTTTGTTGCGTGCTGGACCCCATATAAATGTTTGACCCACCCATCACCCGAACCTAATACCCTAACTGTTTTAGACTGCTTTATGTCCCGGTTTTTTCTTTCCACAACAGAATTTCCCTCAGGATGGAATGGAGAAGAATACCACAATGCTACGCCCAGACTGGCCATGGCTTCTTTGTAAGCCCTAGAGCTAAACGCAGGACCCTGGTTAGAATGTAGTGTGCCTATTTAATAAGTGCCGATAAAAACTCGCAAATCTTTTATAACAGTTCGAGCTTGAGCCGAGCGCTGAGGCCACATCCATAGGAACTTAGAGCACGAATCCACTGTGACCATGATATTTTTACTGTTCCCATCCCTTTGTAAGGGACCGCAGTGGTCCAGGTAAACACTAGCTAATGGTTTATCTGAAATTAACAGGGGCATCTGTTTAGGACGTTTCACAGTAGAGACTTTCATCTTTTGGCATATCTCACAGTCCAAAATATAATTTCTAGTCTGTTTCCTAGTGTCAGGCCACCAGTACCTTTGTTTTAATAATGCTACTGTGGCTGAAACACCTAAATGGGCAGAGGCGAGCCCTTCATGTGCTGCTAGGATTAGCCCTAGTCTATGTTCCATGTTTGGAATTACTCTATCCCCCACTCCAGGGATTCGAGCAAACGGAACTCCATTTGCATCAAGTATATATGAGTATTTGAGTGGAAACTTTTTAGGTAATGCCTCACTGCTGCCTTTGCTTGATGCATTGACAGCCAGCATTATTTCGCTGTCTATTTTTGTTTTTGAACGAGTGATTGCAGCTATGGAAGCCATTTGCACAGCCCCTTTCGTGGCTTCATCAGCCAATTAATTCCCTTCAACGTGAACGCCATCACGTTAGTGACTCAGAGTGTGTATCACGTGAGTGTTCTGTAGTCCGTTTCGCAACTGAACTACTTGTTCCCAAAGCAATATGTGCTTGATTGTGCCACCTTTTGCATCTTTGAAACCATTTTGAATCCAATTCTGTAAAACGAATCGCACACTATCAGTGTGGGGAATTCGCGATCTGTATTTTCAAGTGCCATCTTAAATGCTTGTAATTCAGCTCGCTGAGCTGTACAATCTCCTAGAGATTGGGTTTTTGTGACCATTGGTCTGAATTTGCCATCTCGCATGCGACCTTTAACGATAGCACACGCCGCACTGTAAGCTTGTTTATCCCCGTAGCGGGCTGTGCAGATCCGTCAGTATAAATTATAAATTCGTACTGGTCAAGAGGGAGAATTTCAGTAGGCAGAGGACATTTGTGTTCATATTGCAGGAATGCTTGTGTTTTTAAATATGGATCAAAAACGTATTCAACATCAGTTGCAGCAAGAGAATAAACCCATTGTATCCCTCTCGGATGTAAAGCTTTTGCATTTGGAATGCTAGCCTTTGTAACTGCCTCTAGGGCTGGTACAGGAGTTACAACCATAATGCGTTTCCCCTGTGCTAGAGCTCTTTCTTTTGCTACAGCGGTTTGAACTGCTGTCAGAATCTTTTCCATAGAAGTGAATTTCATTTCTGCTTGTGTATACAAGTGGGATTTGTATGCAATTGGTACTTTTTCACCTTCGTTAAAAGTTAAATAGGTGAATCCGCATTGACCAGGAATTATTCGGATCACTAAGTTGCGTATGTTTACGTGTGTTTGCAAGTATTTTGTTGCTAACATGTCTGTTTGAAGTGAACGCAAAATTTCTGTGTGTTTTTGTGTCCAATGTGTGATTTTAAAATCAGGTTTGATTAATTCGTAGAGAGGTTTAACCCTTTCTGCCTAATTTAAAATGCAAGTTCTTCCAAAATTCAGGAAACCAAGAATCGACTGTAAATTTTTCAGCGTTTTTGGCGATTGGAGCAGCGCACACTTTTCTAAAAAGTTGGCTGCCAGGCTTTTGCCTTCACTTGATAGTTCATATCCTAGGAAAAGGATGTTGAGGTGGGCAATTCTTGACTTTTTAAACTTGAATTTGTAACCCTCTGAGGCGAAGCCCAATATTATGGTGCTCATCCTGTTCAAGTGCCTATCAAGGTCATAGTCTGTCAGATATATATCATCGACATATGAAAATGCCTCGTCATCATACGTTTGTAGTAACTCTGTTACCCTTGCTGAGAATAACCCCGGACTGTTTTTGAATCCCTGGGGCAGTCGACAAAATTGACCCTGGGTCCCCATTATTGAGAAAGCGGTCAAATATCTGCTTTCCGGTGCAATACTTTTACAAAAGAAACCATTTGAAATGTCTAATGTGGTTTTATATTTTTTACGCATGTTATTCATTAATGCTGTACTATGTGTATTTTGCACTGCAAATGTTTTACAACAAGAGTTTAGGTGTCTGTAATCCAAAACTAGACGATGTATTGTCTGGTTTGGAAACAGGAAACAAAGGATTGTTCACTGATGAGGTGTATGTTTCAATCACCCCTTGGTATTCAAGTTGATCTAAGATCTCCCTGACCTGTTTTTTAGCTTCTTGCTTAACTGGGTACTACCTTTGTGCCTTTGTGCTGTTGGTTGATTTTTTAACTGGATTTTATGGTGAGGTGAGTCCTCATCCCATCCTACATGGTTTTTTATTTAGTGCTGGGGCTTGGGCTACTGCCCATTTCCTGGCTAATGTATATGTTTAAATGAACTGGAACATGGTTGGAGAAGGCAGGCATAATGATGTCCTCGTCATGTGGGCACTCCCTGACAAACTCTGGTGGCCAGTCCTGTTCTGCTAGAAGTATATCATAACCCTTTGAAAGATGCTCACAAAAGAGTGCTTTCACTGTTCTTGGTATGTCTCCCTCCATCTGGACTGTTATTTCATATAACCTATATGGAGAACTAACCCTGGTGTCTACAGTCTCAACTTGTATGTCTTCATTCAAATCCACTGTCTCCAGAATTCCCGTCAGGTTCTGGCGAGCTATTGTAACTTCTGCTGCACTGTCCAGCATGGTCTGGGCCCATTCTCCGTTCTTGAGTTGGGTTCTCAGTATTCTCAGCATGTCTGATCTTCCGACCTGTTACTTTTTTCTTGGAGAATTGAGGTTTTGCTTTATATTTCTGAACGTGTTGATCGTCTTTGGACTTCATGCGTTCTTCCTTGTTTTCTGACCGTCCTCTTCTTTCGGATGTCTGCGACAATATCTGAAAGGTACGAGAGTGACATGTATCAATATCTTGATATCGGTCAGGTTTTCTCAAATTATCCCTATTCCTGAGGTTGTACCTCCTTTCAGAGAGCTCCTTCTGTGGAGGAGACCTGCCTCAGGAAGGAGAACGCTTCTCTTTGGAATTCTGTTTGCTATTTTCCCACTTCTTTTTAGAAGAGGTAGGAGTGTATTTAGGAAAGACCTTATCAGGACTTGCAGACAGTTGTGGTTTAACTGTATATTTGTATTACCTTTTGTATGTTATTAAGTAATTCCTTGTCCGACATTGATTCAATGTCAGGGTCAGGTGTATAGCGGGCTAAAATCGGCCATGTTACTCCTGGTCTACCTAGTGGACCGAGCCTTGTAATGTGATTGTAATGTTTTAGGGCGCCTTTAAACCAGACCTCATGCTCCTGGTATGTGAGTGGAATTTCAATATCCTCGAAAGGAATATATTCCTCAGGTAGTTCATCTTCTTTGTAGAAGTGAAACACGTGTGTTACTGGATTTGATTCTGGGAATACTATCCATGTATAGAATACCTCTGCCTGGTGAGATTCATGTGCCTCTATCACAAAAACTGCACTACCACCTCCTGGTGTTAGGCCATGTTTTATAAGCTTTAGAGTGATGGCTCTCCTTAAATTTGGATAGATGTTTATAGCATCCTCGGCAGTTTCTTGAAAACCTGTGCGATTAAAAGCTGCTGTGACTTGGTCAGTCGCAGCTCCACCAGTATCGGTGTTTGTGCCGTTTTCGGACATGTTGAAATGAAAAATGCAGAGCAAGTTTCAAGGGAACAAAGATAAGGTGCACAATATTTTTGGAACACTGTATCCTTCAACGTTGAACAAACCAAGCAGCTAATACATAGGATTTTCGTCCTACTCAGCTATGGCGGATATTATCCTTACCCACTCTAGTTGTCTTATGAAGTTTTATGAGTAGAGGGTCTCTGACAAACGCACGACTGAGTTACTTCAGTATCTAGCATTAAATTAGTGCCTTACCAAACCGTTGGTCACCATGTAGTGTAGTTCCTGTATCCCTGATTGGCTCTGCGCATTGGAATTATATACACTATAGATTTGACATACGACTAAGGTCAGTATGTCTCTCTCGAGTATATTAAACTTAATTACTTATGTGTGGCAGCTAACTCAGAGGTCACTAGAAACTTCTCGAATATACAAGAAGGGATTAGTCTCTGACAACCGCATAAACATGACAACTTTGTTTCCTTTTAGAATCGGAACAGTCTTAGAACCGTGGAAACAAGAGATAACAGTTTCACACAGTCAATCGTGCATGCTTAGTTTCTACAGAGTTGCACAGAAATAGAGAGACAGGCGTTTCAATAAAAGGGTTTATTGAACAGTCTTATTTCTCATGCAAGAGATATGAATTGCTACAAACGTAAGACAGGCTGCGAAGTACAATATGTACAGAGTTAGCCGTAAGATAAAATAATACTGCAATAGCATGGTTTGTAGCTATGACATTTATCAATTAAAATACATACATAAATAACACAGGCTAAAAGGTGAATACTCATCTGATGCTTCTAAATAGTTCTACCCCAGTGTACCTAACCTAAGTGTAGTACGAGGTAAGAAGTAGGTGCTGTTTTCTAAAGTATAGCTAGCTATAGCTATAGTTTTAGTTTTGCCAAGAGTTACCAAAAGTTTCTCTAAGTTCTAGTCTGCTCCATACCTTAAAATACGTGAGGTTGGAATTTCTTTTCCGGGACTCGATATCTAACACCCCGCAAGGGGAGTCAGAAACACTGGAGCTGGATTCTCTGCGAAGAGGATGACAGCGTCTGGTCAGTGCATCAGGCTGGAATTCAATCTCCTTCCGAACTTGCCGTGGCGAACCGCGTAGTCTGGGTTGGATCGAATCCTCCCTGAACCGCAATTTGCCAGGGCAAGTGTTGGTATATTTATACCTTGAAGGTGTCTAGGAATGCCAATATTGACATAAAAGTCGGGCAGAGGAATGTCATGAATGAACCCCTAAGGAATAGATGTTCATGCATATTTAATGAGTTCTTGGAGAAATCAATATTCAAGCTGAGGGAAATTCCTAAAGGCTTAAGGGTCTGGCTTTCCAAAGATTCGTTGTGACGTCGATGGACAGATGTAGGTGACCATGCCTGTATTTGGTTTTTACGGACAATATATAAATAAGGGCCGGATTTCTATGTCCAAATAACGGCAATGTGAATTGTACCTATATAAGGGCATACATCGGGAAACCTATATACGAAATCTAAATCTGCACACAACATTATGGTCTCTGACGATTGCAGAAACAGTTTTATTAACATGTTTCCTGGCTTTGACAATCTTTGGCCGGAATTGATTAGATCACTTCCATTTTTGCCTTGCCTTGGCATATGATACAGTACACCAAGACAGTGTGAGGGAAAAGCATAATCAGTTCAGTAAAGGCATCCTTCATTAGGATTTCCAGTCCTACCCCAGTCAATGTGCCTAGTTCATTGCCACCAGAGTACACAATCATGAGGTCAGGGGCTGGTATATCCACAAAACTTTTAACCAAGGGTAGCAATTGATGAGACTTTAATCCTCTCAGCCCAATCCAAGTAATGTCCACATCAGCCAAACCCTGTCAATACTTCTTGCAACCTCACCAGCCCAATAGGCATAGCTGTGTCCCACAATCCACACTCTAAACATTTTAAAGTGAAGCAGCAGTAGCAGACAAGAGAAGGCTGCAGCTGATTGATGCATTTGGTATAATGAAAGGCAGTTAAGATGCATGTGTGGTGGTGATTAAAAAAAATAGAAAATGTCATTGTTTGCAGGGAATATGCAGGTAAATAAAAGTAGGTAGCATTTGGAAATGATTTGTAAATAGATGTTTTATTGGTTCTGGTAAATACAAAAGAATGTAATAAAGACTTAGATATGCTTTACAGTATGTGCAGTAAACCACACCTGCTGTAGTTCACATATTAAGTAGTATGGCCCTTCTATAATGTGTTATGATCTTCTGACCTACTGGTTCTAGTAGGTTTCGATGGAGAATGTGCAGAGCGTACATGGGGGAAGGGTGTTAAAGAGACAGGTATCAGTTCTTATGAATTGGAGAGGTTTAGATTGATTGTTTTATAAGGTAGGTAAGATTCCCTAATGAGGAATTTCCAATAAAGTGTAATATAGTGAAAAATATAAAAGTATAACGTAAAGGTTTTCCAAGTCCTGTTTTCTTTCATGAATTCATTGCTATTACATCACGATTATTGACACTAAGGCATGCATTTTGGACTACCTCTAAACAGGAGTAAAAGAGTTAACAGACAGTAACCATTCAGAAATGCAGTTACAACAATGAAATATGAAAGGAATGTTTTTATTTGCAAACTTTTGTAGTATCAGGCAATGCAAAGTTCAGAAGTTTGCCATTTATGGATGCTTTGTATGAGAATGGTGTTTAATTCTTATGCTAAATTTTGACAAAAACTGAGAGTATTGCATCTACTTAATAAGAGAATAATTGTGATTTTACCAACAAACTCAATATTCTGGTATGTCAATTACCTTTCTTTTATGAATAATTGATTAAGAAGGTTATATTCTATAATATATTGTAAAAAGCAGTTTGAAATCTAAAAAAAACCTAAAAAAGATAAGATGGTTTATAACTGATAGTATGCATGTTTTTATATTACCGTTTGTCTGAGGTGCAGATTAGGTGTCTCTGAGGTTAGTTTACAACATGTTTCTGTGGACCTTCATATTACAGTTTTTCTCCTTTATTCTATTGTGCAAGTGGTAGAAAGAAAGAGTGTACAGTAATGGTAAACTTATATGCATTTATGTAGTATAAGATGTGATAGTTTTATAGGTGTATACATGATGTTCTGCTTACCACCAATGTATTCATTTGAATTATGGGAGTTGTAGTCCTATTTGGTCCATTATAAAAGAGGATGAGATCAGTTCCAATTGAATGTGGAAAGGATGCACTTTGGGTGTACATGAATTATGAATCTGTGAAAGGTTATAGCTATTTTGCATAATCTTTAGTGTAGTTGTTGGATAATTTCAGGGCTGATTTGTATGTGCACATATGGTGAGATATGATCTTTAATTATTATTGTAAAACAGATATGTAATGTAAAACTGCTAGGCATAGTTAGACATGCAGTGTTTAAATGTGGATTACAGTTAGTAGTGCGAAATGTGCTTTTGTACTGTTACTAGCATCATGTAAAATTTGTTTGTGACGTTTTCAATGTTTGTTTTGGTATATATAGGTAAGCTCTGAAATATGCTGAAAGTATGTTTTCAAGTATATTTGTTTCTGGTTAAAAAAGTGAGAGTTGTCCATTTGAGTTTCTGTTACTTAGTCATCATGTGGAGAGTGTTATGTGAGGCTGTATATAGACTAGTCCAGTTAGTATGCAAGTGACACAGATGCTTAAAAAGTATATAGGTTGTTACTGACCCAGCTATGTATTAACTGAAGCACCTATACATTCACTAACTTGCTGAGAAAGTAGGCATCTATTTCTAGCAGTATAAAAAGCAGTTGTGGATATGTTTTGTAATTTGTAACAGAGGAACTGAAGTATTCATTTAGCTATGTATGTTCCTACAGAAGGCATAAACTGATGTTCTAATAGAAAGAAGTGAAAAGTGAGGTAGGCTGCAAATAGACAATGGGGCAGTCTGGAATGTGCTTAAAAGGTAACACATGTAGTCTAAAGACTTACTGGGCTATATACGCTCATAGAAACTGATATGCCCTAATAAATATCCACACCTTAGTAGGAAGGGAGACAGGCAGTAAAGAAGCAATGATATAGACAGGCACAAGTCATATTTATGTACCACTAATGAAGGTGCTTAAACAGATTCCAGGAGGCAGAAACTGTTTTTGTAGCACATATACCTCACCTATGATGTAGGGTGCAGCTAGGTCATCCAACAAGGAGTTATGTGCTTAAAATGTAACATGTGTACTCTTAAAATTCAATGAGCTATATACACTGCTAGAGACCCATATACGCATGCAATCACAGCCCCAGATATCACTGAAACATTCATTCACATATCTACTAATTAACTGACAGTTTCAAGTTTAACATCCTTAGAAGCTGATCTTGCATCATATTTTGGCCCTGACACAGTTTAGCGCCTGGATGCAGTTATTCAGCTAGTCGAACTTTCATATTTTAAACTGATGCACAAGGCATAAACTGACCTTTTATTACATATGTCACCACTGAGGTAGGCTGTAGCTAGCCTATAGAGCAGGGTGTTATGTCCTTAAAAGTTTAATTTGTTTAGTCTGAAGATTCACTCAGCTATTTGCGCTCATACAAACTAATATGCCCCATTAAAAATCCATCCTGTTTTCGAGAGTTTAGGCTGACACACATTAGTAGAAAAGCAGGCAGGCTCGAAAAAACCCACTGACATAGTGACAGATGGACCTAAAGATTAATTGATATAGACAGGAACAAGTAATATGTATCTAGCACTAATGGATGCAGTTGCACACACTCTTAAATAACCCAATAGTCACTAACACACTGAGGAGGCAATCCATGCAGTCTTTTACAGACACATTTAGGGAAGCATATATGTCATGAAGAGTGGTAGTGATGTATTCATAAGCTTACATACACATGTAATCATACCCCAGTTAGGAACTAAGACACGCATTCAGATATCTGCTAATGAACTGACAGTTTCACCTCTACCATATAGTGAAGTAGATCTTGCATCATATCTTCGACCTACTGCAGTGGAGCCTGTGCATACAGTCTTACTGGTAGGTCCATATTCACATTTAAAAGTGCTAGTGAAGGCATACACTTCTCTTTTACCATGTATAACTCACCACTAAGGTAGGCTGCAGCTAGGTGATAGGGGAGGGTGCTATATGCGTAAAAGGTAACACATGTACTGTGAAGTTTTAGTGAGCTATGTGCAGTGCTGGACACATATGTGCCCAATTATGAATCCAACCTGCAAACCACACTTCAATCTGACATACCTAAGTAGAAAAGTAGATACTAAAATACCTATGCAGACTGTGAAAGAAGCACCTAAACATTCACATATACAGATAGGCACAAGTGTTATGTATCTAGCATTAATGCAGGTAGTTGCTCACTCAGTTAAATAACCCAATATTCACTAAGACACCCAAAAGGCAGTTCATATAGCTCCTTACAGACACATTAGGAGAACCATAGATGTTTGGAAGACAGGCAGTGATATACCAAGAGACTTACATACACATGCAATTACACCCCCACATAGGCAGAGAGATACTCATTCAGATATCTGCTGAACAACTGGCACTGTCAAGTCTACCATCCAGAGAAGTAGCCCATGCATAATGTGTCAGGACTGTGACTGTTGAGGCTGTGGATGCAGTCTTACTGCTAGTGCTATCTTCTGATTTAAAAGTCGTAGATATGGCTTAAAGTACCCTTGTTCTATGTATAACTCACCACTAATGAAGAATGTAGCTAGGTCAAAGAGCACAGTGCTAAGTGCTTAAAAGGTAGCACGTGTGTTCTGAAGATTCAGTGAGCTACATACTCTCTTATGGACAAGTATCCCAATTAAATTCACCCTGTCACCCAGATTTGAATCTCACATATCTAAGTAGAAAAGCAGATAAACACTGAAACAGCTACTCAGATTGTGACAAAAGCTCCTAAAGATGTGCTCATACAGAGAGGCACAACTATGTATCTGGCACTGATGAAGGTTTTTGCACACACACTTAAATAACCCAGAAGTAACCTTTGCATCATGTCTCTGGCCTGCTATACTTGAGCTTGTGCATGCACTTTTATGGCTAGGCCAACCATTACATTTTAAAGTCCTGGAGAAGGCATAACGTGCTATTTCACCATGTATAACTCACCACTGAAGTAGGCTGCAGCTAGCCAATAGAGCAGGGTAGTACATGCTTAAAATGTAGTACATGTATTGTGAAATTTTAGTGAGCTATATGCACTTCTAGAGACCTATGTGTCCAATTATATATCCGCCCTGTTACCCAGACTTCAATCTGACATACCTAAGGAGAAAGCAGAGCAATACTAAAGACTCAGTGACATACTAAGATAAGCATCTAAAGATTCACTCACGCAGACAGGCAAAACTGATATGTATCTTTTGCTTATGGAAGCAGTTGCACACACAATTATATAACCCAATACTTACTAACATAGCTATAAGGCAATTCATTCAGCCCCTTGCAAACACATTTACATAAGCAAATATCTCAGAAAGAGAGGCACTCACTTACTTACAAACTTATATACACATGCAACCACAGTTTCACATAGGAAGTTGAACTCTCATTTAGATATTTCCAAAGAACTGACACCATCAATACTACCATGCTGAGAAGTAACCTTTTGCATTATGTATCAGGCCTGTTATATTTAAGGTTGGGAGTGCAGTTTTAATTATTGGGCTGTTTTGACACTTTAAACTTGTACAGAAGGTATACACTGTTCTAATACCACATATAAGTGAGTACTGAGGTAGGGTTTGGCTAGGGCATAGTGCAGGGAGTTGTGAGCTTAAAAGATAAAACATGCAGTCTGATGTTTTAGTGAGATATATGCACTCCTAGAGACCCAGGTGCTCAATTAAATATCCACTCTGCTTAATCTCACATACCTAATTGGAGAAGCACAAAAAGCTCTAAATTACTCTGTGAGAAAGCAAGAGAAACAGCTAAACATTCACTCACATAGACAGTCGGAAGTGCTAAATATTTTGCGCTAATGAAGGCAGTTGCACACAGATTAAAATATTCAAATGCTCGCTAATACATCCAGGAGGAAATCCATGCAGCCTCTTAGAGACACACTAAGAGGAGCATAAATGTCAGAAAATAGACAAAGATTTAGTAACAAACTTAATATGCATAGATTCAGAGCCCCATTTAGGAACTGTGACACTCATTTAGATAGCTGGTAAACAACTGACACTTTGAAGTTTTCTATACATTTGTTATATCTTGAACCTACTATACTTTAAAAAAAATATATTTTTATTAACATAGCTCATAAGATGATACAAAGACAAATAGTATCCATGAGGCACGACAGGGAATAGTTGTACATTTATCCAAGAAAGACACCGGAGCACTCACGTGGGATGCACTATTGCTTTAGTTACACCCCCGACCCCCCCCCCTCCGATTCTCTGTATTTCAACCAAGGCCCGACGCGTTCCTCCATTTCTTGATGTAGCTCCTACTTTTGTATATAGTCTCTTTGGCCCATTGGCACCAATCAAGGTCTCACCTCCACTGTTCCCATTGCGGAGGTGCCTGTGACCCCCAACCCCTGGCGATGTTTCTTTTTTGCTACCCCCGCTGCCAAAGCCAGCCAGAGCTCCACATATATGGACCAGCCAGTATCCCCTTTAATCATGAGCAACAGCCACCTTGGCTCCATCTGGACCGTTTCGCCCACTACGACAGACATAGTGTCTGTGACCTTGGTCCAGAAGGGAACTATCTCAGGGCATCCCCAGAGTATGTGATAAAAGGAGCCTCCCCTTGGCAACCCCTCATGCAGAGGACCAACTGACACCTACCCCATGCACAGAGGTGTGTGCGTGGATAGTAGATGCAATGTAGCATCTTTAGCTGCACTAATATGAACCTTAAGCGGATTGCTATTTCACGCGGACTCTGTATGGCATCTTGCCAGTCGTTGCCATCTATGGTGCCGATGTCCCGGGCCCTAGTTGCCCGAAGCGCCAGCAGAGGTTCCGGCATGTTGTTAATAAGCTTACAATAGATGGTGGATGTGGGCTTTTCTAGAATGGGGTCTAATAACAATCTATCTTCCATTGGGAACTATTCCGGGAGTGAAGCATCACTGCTTATGTGTGAACGTAGGGCGTGCAGGAGACGTATATAATGGTAGTGGAGAGGTGTGGCTCACTAGGTAGAGGCGGCAGACCCGTAAGCAGAGAATCGGCCATGGACCAGGGTTCAATTCCCGACGCGGCAGGGTCGTGGACCAGGGTCAAAATGGACTTGATAATTCTCGCCTCGGTACCTACTCTAACCAGGAACACACTCGGCAACTCTGGGCATTAAGCTTGCCTCATCTCTACAACGGCCCCCCACAGACGCCGGGGATGCCTGGTTTCACCTTGGAGATACCCAGAAAGGGACCATCTCACAGGGATAGCCAGGACGGGTTCCCCAGCGGTCCACAGCGCCGGGACGCCCCCGTTGGTGGGCAGCTGTGCGCTTTACAAGCTTACAACATTTACATTTACATTAGTGCTGTGAGTCGTGGAGGTCGTATTCCTTCTTGAGATATGCGAAGGATCGAGTGGCCTTCCCTTTTCAAACGTCACCTAAGTATTCGATACCTATTAGCTTCCACCCCCTGAAGCCTGTCAGCTGTGTCACTTCTCTCAATTGATCTCCGAGCCAGAGAGGGGTCCTACCAGTCAACGTATCTGTCCATCCCAGAAACTTGTTTTCCTCCCTCCAGCATTGAACCACCACCCTCGTATGTACGGGCCACTCCTTCTGCATTTTCCGGGCATAGAGAAGGGGCTTGCAGTTTCCATGAGGCATGCTGAGTCTATCGACCCTGTAGGCCAGTTCAGAACCGTCTGTGTATACCCAGTCATTGACAACTTGAAGCTGTGAGGCCAAGTAATATAGTTTGACGTCTGGAAGCACCACACCACCATCATAAACCCCTCTAGTAATCTTGGGCAGCACTATCCTCAGGTTGCCTCCGTCCCACAGCAGCGTCCGTCCCGCCTGCGATATTCGTGTGAATACACCCAGAGGGATAGGGTATGGTGTATAATGCCGCCCGGCCCATGAGGGAGAGAGGCAGAGAGCTCCAGTGACTCACGTCGCCCCGAGGCGAGCCAGTTGGGGCTCTAGGTTTCTGGCCAGGAATTCCTCCTTGTCTCTCGTGACATAAATCCCAAACCGTCAGTCACCACGGATGCGGGACACCTAGTGGGGATCCGAGGGGGAGGGCCCAACAATGGGAAAATCACTGACTTTGCCTAATTGATTTTGTAGCCAGAGTAACTGCCGAATAACTCGAAGAGATGTAGCACCTGCGCTATCGAGTGGTATGGTCTGTCCATGTAAAGCACAATATCATCAGCGTATAGGGAAATACGCTCTTCCCACTCGTCAGTGAGCGCCAAACCCCAAAATGATCTGTCCCTCCTGATCCAGTGAGCCAGTGGCTCCAGGGAACCTGCTATACTTGAGGTTGTACACACAGTTTTGCTGCTAGGTCTCTCTTGACACTTTAAATTCGTCCTAAACTGCTCTACTAGCTCTTCCCTCTCTGGCTACCTGTCTGCTAGCGATGGGACGCCCTGTTGCTGGGGCAGCCGTTTGCTTTATAAATGGGTATAACACAACATACTGCCATGTATAAGTTATCACTGAGGTACTGTGCAGGTAGGCTGTAGGGGAGGAAGATATGTGGCATCTGAAGATTTACTAAGCTATATGTGCTTATATAAAGTAAATGATTAAATAATTAGAAACATGTAATGCAATACTACATCATTAACTAGTGAATGTACTTATGTTTTTTTAATTCTTAGACATTAATATCTAGTTAACTATAGAGAGTTACAATGCTATCAAAAAGACAGAGAAGAAGGAAACAGCAGCAACAATACTATCTCCTTGGAACTGAGAAACAAAAGGGGCAAGATGTGGTGAAGAGAAAAGAACTGCTGGTAAGAGGACAAAGACATTTCTTAAAATTGTATGTGCTCAATCAAAAAAGGTGGACAATGGAGTTAATATACAAGAATGTGTAAGACGCACTAAGAAAGGTGAACAAATACATGGAAAGAAGACTTTAAAAGAGAAAATGAGACACTTTTACTAGGAGACAGAAGCAATTTGAGGAAATTAGACTTAGAATGTTTTGCAGTAGAGTAATAAAATGAAAGTAGAGGTGTGAAAAAGTATAAAAGAAGAAGAGAAGCAGTGAGACAAAAGGATCATGTTGAGGGTGTAGTCGATAGGGCATTTGCTCTCAAGAGAAAGCTATTTGTTTTGATACTAAAGAGAATGAAAACACTAGACAAAATGCTATTGACAATGAAAAGACAAAGCCAAAAGAACCAACATTTGCACAGTTTTTAGTGGCGAATGGATTCATACTTCGAGTACTGAGCCTTTCTTTAAAGAAGAAGGCTACTTTTAAGACAACACTTAGTGCAAGCAGTTGATGAATCTGGACGCTGTTTTGAAATGAAGAACGTTACTCCTATTCCAAAAGAAGTAATGGTACCTAGAAATGTAGACAAAGTGATTGATGAAGAAGTGCAAGGAAGGCGTAGACAGGTTCCTGTATACAAATTGAATTGTAGTAGTGTTTGCAATATTTGAGAATGCGAAATGTCTTGCGTAACGTTTCAAGGAGAAGTATAAAACTGGAAATGATGGCTTTGCAAGGTTTAGATCCATGCAAACCTAGGAAGTATACTAATTTACAGGAACACTCAGTAGTGTGTCTATCAAAGAAAGTGTGCTAAAACATCTTCCGCCATTTCAGAATGTTAGTTGTACACCATTCAAAAATGAGAACTTTCACTAAGAGGCTTTACTATGTGAAAACTGATGCACTATGTTTAGGAGCAATGAATAGAGCTCTTTAGCATGGTATTGTAATAGAGGTAGAAAACATTGCTGATGATGTTTAATTCTGTTTCTTTGGACCTCAACAAGAGTGTAGGGAAAATGAAGAGTTGGTAACAACAGAATTTGCAGAACAGGAGACAGGTATTACTGTTGGCAATTTTGGAAAAGTGATAAAAAACTTTAAAACAATGTGTTTTGAGAAGTCAGCCAGTATTTTTATATTTTATTGATGCACTCCCTACAAAATTCAAGCTTGTAATGTTGATGTGTACATTAAAAGTGAGAAAGAGAAGAATGATAAGAGGTGCAAACTTGTTGTGTACTTATTTGTGGAGGAACGGTTTGACTTGTCCACCAGACAAGTTATATGTAAGTACTGCTATAATGCATTAGAGGAAAACATAATGCCTTCTAGAGTAGGACACAACAACTTAGAAATAGTACCTGTTCCAGAAGTACGTAAATATTTGAATGTTTATGAATCCATAATATTACAATCTACACATCCATTTCAAGCTATAGTTCTCATTGAGCCAAAGACAGGGAAATTATCTCCAACTGAGCTCCAGAAAGGTCTCAAAGTTAGAGTTGCATACTTACCATTAGGTTTTCAGGAAAATATTGAAACTGTAGGGGTACAGAGAAATTTTGGAAGAGGAACATGTAATTTTAGTAAATCGGGTCCCGACCAAGAGTAAAAAGATTTGGCAAGAGTTAGTAGATGTTAGTTAAGTTAAAAACACTACTTCATATCTGTTACAAAATAACATATATTATAAAAATGCAGAAATTCTTCAAGATATCACACATCTGGAGAACAATACATCATCATCAACCGGTCAGATAGAAAAAGTGAATCAATTCAGAGTAGAAGAAATTTCTGAACATTACAGCATCCATCCCCTACATTCTAAAGAAATTGTTAGTGATGCTATTGATCTATATCAACTAAAAGAAGCAAAAGTTACTCCCTTAAGCGAATGGGAAAAAAGTTTAAAAGCTCACTGTTTCCCTCATCTCTTACCTACCGGAGTAGGTGGTACATATAATGATCGGTCTGAACAAATACTTGCAGCTGAGTACAGATGTACTAGACTTTATTCAGAGGACCATATATTATGTCAATGTATCCCTTATATGTTTCATACATTATTTAAAAGTGATTTGTCTGCTTTATCTTATTTCATGAATGGCATTTTGAAAATAGGAGTAAATCTGCAAAATCTATCTGCATATTTGTTGAGTAAATTCACTGGAAAGATGAACTGCAGGAATACAAGTTGATTAATCTCATGGCATTTCAATGTGGTACCAATGAATATTGATATAGTTGTCACTGTGAACTAAAATTCATATTGAGAAATATAGGAGCACCTACATGGTTTCTAACACTCAGTTGTGCTGAGTATGCATGGGATGACCTGCTTCAAGTCTTGCGAGAGACAAATTCAAATATAAAACACATCGATCTAAAGACACCAGGACTGCTCTGCTTATTGGACCCTGCAAATGTTTGCAGGTAATTTAACCACAGATTTCAAGCCATGATGGCTTTTATATCCAACACGAGTAATCCATCCCTCGTGAAGTGACTGATTTCTTTTTGCACAAAGAATACCAAGCCAGAAGTGCATCACATATACACATAATATTGTGGGTAAAAGATGCTCAAAAGTTTGGAACATACACTAAAGAGTCTGTGCTGTCTTTGATAGAGTGGTATGTGGCTTGCATCATCTCAAAGGAGAGTGTTGACAAAATGTTAAGACAACAAATTCTAGGATTCCAAAATCATGGGTGTGGAAAATAAAGTCGGAGAAAATATAGTTTGAAAGGAACATTTTATAGTTTTGGATTTCCATGACCTGTGATCCTGTCACCAAAGAACACATACAACCTTAGAAGAACAAAAGCTTCAAAATACATCAATGAATACAATCCTGTCATTTTGAGGCTGTGGAATGTGAACATACAGTTTGTTAGAGATAATTCAATTGCTGTTGCTCGGTAGGCCACCTCTTGTATAACAAAGTCAGAGAAAACTGATTTGAAGGAGATGTAGGAGGAGATTTCCACAGAAAAGAGTCTTACAAAGAAATTGTACAGCTTTAGTTTGAAAATGCTTTATTACAGAGAGATAGGCTCTTATGAATGTGCAGACCGGTAAAGCTCAGCTAGTTGGTTTTCTAAATATTGAGGAGTTTTATGGGTGAGCTTAGGGTTTGCTAATACTCGTAACAGAGTACTGACGTTTTTCCTGAAATCCAATATCTTGCGGAATTTGAGCCACACAGTACATATATTCTGAAGACGAACATGCTGGATAAGTACTATCAAAGAAGGAGTCCTCATCTAGAAAGGAGGTGTCTGTATGAAATACTTTAACATTATACAGATAGAAATAATGTCAGTGAAAACATAGACGAAGGAACATTTTCTGTCAATGAATGTGAAGGATGTTTGGTCAGACATAACAAAGAAATGTAATCAGTCATCAAAACCTAAGTTGCCAAACTCTAGACAAAGGAGAGATGTTCTTTTTAGCCCTATTGCAGTTGTTCAAGCCGTGGCAAACTGAAAGTGAGGTGCTTGGAGAATCGGACTGTTATGAAGACTCATTCAACGCTATGAAAGACACTATTAAGTGCTCCGTGTTTCCAGTGTAAATTCAAATGTTGAAAGATGAGATTGAACAAGAAGAAACAGTTGCTGCTGAGATAGCAAGAGAGAGTTCTCAAAGCAATCAAAGTTCAGTACCTGGAATTCAAGATCCTCTTGAACAGCTAATCATTCAAAATGAAGCTGCAATAGCCATGAATGAGGGGGAAAATGCAATGCAGCAAGCAAGACAGGAAACTCTGGATCTAAAACAACTAATACAGCAATTAAATACAGATCAGAAAAACATTTTTGATGAAGTAAAAGGTAAATTAGAGCATGTATTTCTGCATGAGAAAAAAGAATCTACATGTGCTACATATAAACCAGTTCTATTGGATATAAGTGGTCAAGCTGGAACCAGAAAAAGCTTCTTGATTAAAGTACTGACAAGTTATCTATAAAAGGCAACAGATTCCAATTCAGTATGTGTAGTTACTGTACAAAAAGACTTAGCTGCACGTAATTTTATAGGAGTTACCCTTCATAGTTTATTAATGCTGCCTGTTGAACACGACAACAAATTATAATACAACAAATTATGTGGTGATGCTTGTCATGAAGTGGCAAGAGTATTAAAGAAATTAAAGCTACTAATTATTGATTAAATCAGCATGGTGTCTAACCTAATACTAGATTTTATACAGTTAAGAATGTAGCAAATATTAAAAACTGACTACAACGTGCTTTTTGAAGGCAACCACTTGATAATCTTTCTAGACCTGCTACAACTAACTCCAGTCAAAGGACAACCTGTTTTCAGGACACTACTACTTAATGAAACAAGGAGTACACTAGGAAGTATTAGAAATGTAAACATTTGGGAACACGTTGAATACAAAGAGTTAATCAGAAATATGCGCCTAGCCTCAGATATGCAATATGGAGATATATTAAAGGACATAAGAGTGGGAGTCCTCATAAAAGAAGGAAAGAGAGCATTAGAAAACTGTCTCATCAAAAATCTGTTTCCCACTAATGTTTCAGCTGCAGAAGCAGTGTATAGTTCTGTTAAACAAGAGAAGTCTATTGTTTGTTTGATGCCAACCCTTATGGAGTGTACTGAATTCAGTGAACAATAACTGTAACTGAAAAAAGAAGAGATCATTGAAATTAGTGCAACTGATCAAATGGAACATCAAGGAGTTACAGTGCTACTAACAGAAAAACTGCAACCCAAATTAGATAGTATAGAAAAGTCTGTGACAAAAACTGCATAATTAGAAAAACAGGTAAGTATCTGTAAAAAATGTTGTGTAATCTTACGCTGCTATTTAAATTTTAAAGAAGGGATAGTGAATGGTGCAACGGGTAAAGCGATGAAATGTATTAATTATCCAAACAGAAATGACGTGGTATACCTAGCCATAAAATTTGATGATGTTGGTGAAGTTAAGCAGATTGTTAGATGTGTTGTACATTTCCTACTTGTGAAAGACTTGTATGTCCAATGAAAGGAGTTCCCAGTTTCTTCAGTCGCAAGGTTTAAGTGTCAATACAGCTCTTGTTAATATTGGTAGTAGTGTGTTCAAAGTAGCAATGTCATATGTAGCTTTGTCACGAATTAGAACATTGTCTGGTTTATTTATGATTGAATTCGATGAAAAGAAAATAAGTGCTGATGTGAACTGTGTAAGGGAGTAAAATCAGTTAAGAGGTCAATATGCTACTCATTTAGGCAGGAATCCTGTGTTTGAAAAACCAATAATGTGTCCAAAGTGGAAAATATCGAAGTAGTCTATCAGAGCTGAACAGAAAGATGAACAAAAGAATAATGACAAGGACCTAAGAAAAGAAAACTACAACACAATGAGGAAATGGAAGGCTATAACTTTGATAATAAATCTGTAGTGAACTGGTATGCAAATGTAGTGTTAAATGGACTGTACCATTTGCCTCATTGCACAGATCCTATTAAATAAAAAAGTAGATAAAAGAATGTCTTTGCAATTATGGACTTTACTTGAAGAATTAAGAAGTGACAGAACTGTTATATATTTTGCTTCAGGAATAAAAAAACTTACAGAGATGTGTACTGGATCAGTAGTGTTTTTCTGAATCTTTAGCAGGAGGCCCAATAATTTTTAAAGGGCAATGCTAGGTCTATTAGAGGAAGAAGATGTGAATATCAATAAATTGTTTGGTTTAATTCATAAATGGAACCATAACTGTGAAGATTGTGGATTCACCTCTAGCACTGACATCAATTCGGAACAATTTCTTTACTTGATGTTACCAGATTGTAAAGCTGTGGCCTTTGAAAATGTAACCAAAAATGCCCATCAAGATATGAGCTGTTCAAACTGCAGATCAGAACTTAGGTCTACGATGTTACTACAAAGCTATTGAGAATATGTCATAGTCTTGCTACAATGGTGCAGAGTGGATGTTACTGAATTAGAAACTGAAATTACAAACTTTGTAGCTGGACAATTTTCTAATTCAAAAAGAACTTTCACAACTATAGCAGTCATATTTCATGAAGCAGTTAATATAACCTCTGGACACTACTTTTTTTTAACTGCGTAAAAGGAATTTATAAAACATTACAGGACTACATTCGTCGAAAAAGCGGCATTATTGCACAAGACGCAATTCGGTTTCCGTCCCCGTCATTCCACAGAATCCGCTCTCGTAACTGCAGCGGAGGCTCTTCGTCAGGGGGCGGATGAGGGTCAGACTATGGCCCTCATCTTATTGGACTTGAGCGCAGCATTCGACACTGTAGCTCACGCCAACTTGCTACAGTGTTTAAATGATGGGGGAATATCTGAAGCTGCACTCTCATGGATCCAATCCTTCCTGACTGGAAGAAGCTTCCAAGTCCGCCTGGGCGACCATTACTCGAAAGCCATGGATTTGGGACAGGGCGTTCCCCAAGGATCGTCCCTGAGCCTGACCCTATTCAATCTTTACATCTCCCCAGTGGCTTCGATTGCCGCGAGTCATGGGGTGGAAATCGTGTCATACGCAGACGACACGCAATTGGTCATCTCCCTATCGCGAGAACCCGGACTTGCTTCAAGTAGTTTTAGGGCCTGCATGCAAGATCTTGCTACTTGGATGTCTACCAATTGCCTTAAACTAAACGGAAGCAAGACAGAGGTGCTCGTGGTGGGGGGAGCCCCTCCGCCTGGTCGTCTGCGTGGTGGCCCCCTTGCCTGGGGGAAGCTCCGGTACCTCGTCAGGAGGTTAAGAACCTTGGTGTATGGTTTGATGCTGATTTGTCCTTTGGTCCCCAAATAAACCGGGTAGCGGGTGTCTGTTTCAGCGTCTTAAAAATCCTACGCAAGGTCCTTGCCCTCCTCCCCATGTCCGCACGGAAAACGCTGGTACATGCCCTGGTGACATCACGCCTGGACTATGGCAACCTACTTTATCTAGGTGCCACCTGTAAGGCAGTAAAACGCCTCCAGGTATTACAGAATGCGGCAGCCCGCCTCATTTTAAAACTCCCCAAAAGATCAGACTCCAAGGCTGCTCTTCATAGCCTTCACTGGCTACCTGTAAGACGCAGAGTGGAATTCAAGGCCCTCTGTACATGCCATCGCATTCTTGCGCGGAAAGCGCCGGTACCACTCCAGAACCTGGCCACCAAGCACGTACCTTCACGTGCTTTGCGTTCCTCTCATAAAGGTCTACTGGTGGTCCCTAGAATCAGAAAGGCCCGTATGGGTGGACGCTCTTTCCGACACCTGGCAGCTAAATGCTGGAATGCTCTGCCTCTTAATCTCCGCCTAGACCCCTCGGAATCTAGTTTCCGCAAGAACCTAAAAACTCACCTCTTTTCAAAGTAACTGAACCCCTCATCTCCTCTGTTCTGAGTTTTTGCAAGTGTAGCGCGGGGACACGCTTTTGCATAACCAGGCGCTTTATAAACTTTCCTAATAATAATAATAATACATTCTGTTGGTATAGATACAAACTAAATGGAGGTACTATGATAACAGGAGCCTTAATTTGCATCTAAGAAGTCTCTTCACCACTAAACAAATGCCCCCTTTTGTTTTTGCTACAGCAACTTCTACGTAGTACTGTGTGTTATGTTTTTCATACATGAACCAAGAACATTTAGACATAATTTGGACTAAAATGGATAATGTTTACAAAAGGATGTCCAAAAATGAAGTATGCTTCATAATTGTTGATCATTTTGACCCAGATACAAGAATATCAGAAACAGTTTTAACATATAGTTGCTGTCATTAAGGTAGTAACTTATCAGCAAGCCACTATTAACAAACTTGTAGTGAATAGAATGAATTGTATCACAAATGTGTAATGATGCACTGTGCGCATTTTTTTTTACAATCCATTTTTTGTTTTTCCCCAATGTTTGAAAATGATTCTTGATACAGACCACTGTTGAAAGTGAAAAAGTGTGAAAGTTTATCTAGTGAGGGATACATCAAGTTACTACTCGTATACTCACCCCATCATCCAGAAACTACACTTGTAGTCATGCAATGACTCAAGTAGAACCCATATACTAAACCAATCACCTACACTCTATCTACACACTTATCCAAACACCCAGACACTACCGATGTACTCATAAATCACCCAGGAACTACCCATGCACTCATCCAATCATGCAGACACTACAGTTTCACTCTTTAATTCACCCTGGGACTACACTTGCACTTATCCACTCACCCAGGTACTGCACTACCACTCATCAATTCACCCAGGCACTACACTTGCAGTCAGCCAATCACCCAGGCAGTACACTGATGGAGTAAAACATTCCCTTAGGCAATATCCATGTACTCATGCAATCACCCAAGCACTGCACATGTGCTCATTCATTCACATAGGCACTGTACTTGCACTTATCCATCCAACCAGGCACCACGCATGCACTTCTCCATTCACTCAGGGACTGCAGTTGCACTCATCCAGTTATCCAGGCACTACACTTGCATTCTCACAATCACCCAGGCATTACCCCTGCACTCATCTATTCACCCAGGCGCTACCTATGTAGTGTTGCTTTTACCCTGGAACTGCACTTTCACTCATCCAATCACCCAGGCACTACACCTACAGGCATGCATTCACCCAGGCACTTCACTAAAACTCATCCACTCACTCAGGCACTGCACTTGCACCAATCAATTCTCACAGCCACTACTCAGGCACTCATCTAATCACCCAGGTTGGCTTTACCAATCAAAATCAAGCTAAGATACCAAAGAAAAGAAAAAAGATTCAAACATAGAGGCCTTATCCACCTTCTTCTTGCTATTATGTATGGCGGTCAACAAAATAAGATATGATCTATATTTTCCTATACATTATTAAAAGTTTTGCAGAAGCCATGGTCAGTTGAATTGGGCCCCTACTTGCAGATAAAACGATTAGTAAATAGGTTTTTGATTCTGTATTTGATAAATAAAGTTCTGGAGTGATAAATAGCAATCTCATCTACATATTCAGCTCAAATGGGGGATTGGGCTTGTTGGCCAGGAATGTATTTATTTGTGACACTATTTTGCTTGATCGCTATGGAGTTACCCGTCCACTCCGGTATTACCCATGGATTTAGGCAATCACCCAGGCACTGCAGTTGTACTCATCCATTCACTCAGGCACTTGCAGTCATACAATCACCCAGGCTCTACCCATTCACTCATCCAATCTCCCAGGTACTGCCCATGCACTCATCCAAAACCCAAGCACTACCTTTGCACTCATCAAATCACTCATACACTACCCATGCACTCATGTAATCACCCAGACACTATCCATGCACTTATCTAATCACCCAGGTACAACCCATGCACTCATCCATTCACTGAAGCACTACCCATACACTCATCCATTCACGCAGACACTCATCCAAACACCCAGACACTACCAATGCAGTCATACAATTACCCAGGTTCTACCCATGCACTCATGCAGTCACCCAGGCACTACTAAGAGACTCATCCAATGACCCAGACCCTGCTCATGCACTCATACAATTACCCAGGCACTACCCATAAATTCATCCAATTACCCAGGCACAACCCATGCACTCATGTAATCACCCAGACACTACAGATACACTCATCTAATCAACCATGCACTACCCATGCATTCATGCATTCACCCAGGCACTGCCAATGCACTCATCCAATCACCCACGCACTACCCATGCATTCATCCAATCTCCTAGGCAGTACCCATGAACTCATACAATCACCCAGGCACTAACCGTGCACTCATGCAATCACCTAGGCAGTACCCATGTAATCATCCAATCACCCAAGCACTTCCCATGTACTCTTTCATGAATTTTTCAGTACATTTTGAAGGTTTTTTTAATCTCTATTTCCTAACTACAATATACCTGAACCTTTGGATTTTAAGTGAATTTCTAATGGTTTTTCCATTCTATTTCCTAACTACAATGACCCTATAACCTATGCATGAGTCTCTGAGTGGATCTGAGAGTGAGTGTATGAGTCTCTGAGTGGGTCTGTGAGTGAGTTTATGAGTCTGTGAGTAGGTCTGTGAGTGAGTCAATGAGTCTATGAGTTGTCTGTGAGTTAGTACATGAGTCTATGAGTGAATCTGTGAGTGAGTGCATGAGTCTCTGAGTGGGTCTGTGAGTGGGTGCATGAGTGTCTGAGTCAGCCTGTGAGTGAGTGCATGACTCTATGAGTGAGTCTGTGAGTGAGTGCATGAGTCTCTGAGTGGGTCTGTGAGTGGGTGGGTGAGTGTCTGAGTTGGTCTATGAATGGGCATGTGAGTCTCTGGATGGGTCTGTGAGTGGGTGCTCGAGTCTCTGAGTGGGTCTGTGAGTGAGTGCGTGAGTGCGTGAGTGGGTCTGTATGAGTGCTGCAGTGTGTGAGTGGGTCTGTGAGTTGGTGCATGAGTCTGTAAGTGGGTCGCTCACTGGGTGAGTGACTGCCTCAGTGGTTCTCTGAGTGGGTGTGTGAGTCTGTGTGTGGGTCTCTGCATGGGTATATGCATCTGTGACTGGGTCTGTGAGTGGATGTGTGAGTCTGTGAGTGCATGTATTAATGTATGAGTGAGTGTTTGAATGTATATATTATTTATTATAATTCTGTGAGGTTCGTGAATCCACCATGACATTACATGGGGGCCGCGCTGAGTGCCGCGATGGGGTCACAACTCCATTCATGTGGGAAAAAACCTTATCTTCATAATACAGTCCCTAAGTGACCCCTACAATATACACATGATGTCAGGGTACTCCAATCCTGACCCCTTCTACATTCTTACACATTGATAACTATCCCCCAGGACCAACTCCTACTTCATGAAATGTCGGCCCTAATATTTTTTGTGTTTCTTTCGGAGGGTATCGCGACTCCACAGTGATGTTACACAAGGGACACCGTGATGGGGTCGCAATTCCATCAATGTTGAGAAAAAAACAAATCTAGGCATTCTAAAATTCATGAGGGATGTCTAAGACAGCCCTACAATACACCCATGGGGTCAATGTACACCTACTTTGAACCTTCTATGTTTTCTAATATTTAAAACAATCCCCCAGGATCGACTTCGCTTCATAAAATGGCAGCCGCAACACTTTCTGCAGCTTGCAGCCAGCCAATTTGAGCACTCCTCCTGTCACGTGGTTTCTCATAGCCCCGTGTCTGATATGTGGACCCTCTGCATCCCTTTATACACAATTGAAAAAATCTTTAAATAACTCCACAACTACTGAACGGATTTACTCCAATTTACAAAACGTTCGCTTTCTGGACCAACAGCTACCTTTCTGCCACATTTTGTGTAATTTCATTCAATGGTTGGGACTGTAGCTGTGTCTAAAGTTCCTATGAAAATGAACATGGGGAAAACACGTTTTGGGACCCCCCTTTCTCTCGGCACTCACTCCATTAAGCGGGGTCAAGAAAAAAGGGTGGGGGGGGGGGGAAAACATGTTTCCCATGTTAATTCCCATAGAACCTTTGCACACGGCTACAGCCTGAACTGCTGAGCTGAATTACATCAAATTTGGGAGAAAGGTAGATGTTGGTCAAGGGAAGTGCCTTTTTGTGATTTGGTTTAAATACAATGAGTGGCATATTAACTGAAATATAAATTTGTATATATAGGGACGTAGAGGATCCGTAAATCCTCCGAATCTTGTTCAGAGATCTGATTGGCTGCCAACACTTCAAACCAGGAAGTGTTGGCAGCCATATTGGAACTCAGCTTGAGCTTTTGAAATAAAAAAAAACAAAGCGCAGGCTTCCGTACTTTGATAGTAATCGACCCCCTGGTGGGCTAGGTCCTAGGGGCATTTGAATAATTGTGGAGGGGGTGCATGGGTCCCCCTCCTGGGGCATATTAATGCCCCAGGGACTACCACCGCCCAGGGCCTATTTAGTTTAAGACAGGTGGGCATCTTGGACATTTGGGCCTTGGGAACCACTATCTCCCTGGGGTCACCATACATAAACATATCGGCAGGCCTCTTGGACCCCCGTGTCCTTGGGACCAACACCTCTGAAGGCTATTATCAAACTGTAGGGGGGGCTCAAGGACTTCCCATACCGCCACCTCCCCAGGGCCATCTTCTTAAAAAAGAAATTGGAATGGGGTCTGCCGGTCCTCCTCCCTGGCTGTTCTTAGCACCAGGGACTGCCACCACCCCAGGACAGGCCCTACAAATAGGAAAGGAGCGGGCTGCATGGCCCCTTTCTGGAGCCATACATGGCCCTGGGGATCGTCACCCCCCAGGGCTGACTCCTGCTATGTTCCTGGGTTTCCACCCCTGGGACACTGCTCTTTGCTGTGGCTTTAGCAGGAGCTTTAACTCTATTGCCAAGTCAAGGCAAACACTCTGCTTTCGGCAAGCAGGAGCATTAAAAATACTCTTGCTTGGTTAAAGCAGAGCAGAATTGCTTTCACAGAGAGGGAGCTGCATGTTCAACAGCTCCCTGCCTGTGAAAGCAATGCTGGCTCTTGCAGGAGGTAGAGTGTCGACAGGAACCGCGGGGGCCTTCAGACTCCCTCCCACAGTCCCCAACAAAAGTGACTGGGTGCCCTGAGTGGGACCAGGGCATCCTGTATAGAGGGTATGCCCTGGGGAAGGGGTCCCCAAGTCCTAAAATCAGCCTGGAAGGGTGGCCACGCAGCCCCACTCCCCCATTCTAAAAAGGAGTGCCCTGGGGATGGGGCCCCCAGGGCCAAAATCGGTCCAGGGAAGGGGGCCCCCTTTCCTTATTAGAACAAAAATATATATAAAAAATCTGGCCCAAAAAGTAGCTGGAGGCCAAGCCCCCTTTCACCACCACTCTGCAAACGCAACTACTGTTGCACTACTAGTTGGGGGACAAAGTCTCCTTGGCTCCAGAGGGTCCTTGGAGACCAACTACCCTTCTTGTTACCTCTAGTAAGTCCCACACAGTGGGATTGCTGATAGCTGGTCGGAGGCCCTGCCCCCTTTCTACACCACTCTTCAAATGCACCTCCTGGCGCACTACTGGTCCCTTTAGTCGCTGAGGGTCCTTGGGGGCCAACAAGCCCTCCTCTTGCCTCCAGTAAGTCCCACACAGTGGGGTTGCTGAGAAGTTGTTAGAGACCATGTTCCTTTTCTTCAGCACTCTGCAAACAAACCTTCGGGAGCACTACTGGTTGGGGATAAAGTTCCCTTGGCTGATGAGGGTCCTTAGGGGCCAGCAAGCCCCTCTGTTACCTCCAGCAAGTCGCATACAGCCGGATTGCTGAGAGGTCTTCGGGTGTCACGCCCCCTTTCTCCACCACTCAGCAAAGGTGCCTCCTGACATATTACTGGTTAGGTGATGCAGTCCCTTTGGTTGTTGAGGATCTTTGGGGGACAATAACCCCTCCTGTTACCTCCAGTGAGTCCCACATAGTGTGATTGCTGAGAGCTGGTCTGAGGCCACGTCCCCTTTCTCCACCACTCTACAAATGCACCTCATGGTGCACTACTGGTTGGAGGATGAAGTCCTCCTAGATGCTGAAGGTCCCTGGGGGCCAAAAGACCCTCCTGTTACCTGTTAAGTCAGACACAGCGGGATTCCTGAGAGCTGGTCAGAGGCCCTGCCCCTTTCTTCACCACTCCGCAAATGCAACTGCTAGTTAAAAAGCTATAGAAATTCACCTAAAAAACAGAGGTTACAGTAATGTTATAGTTAGGAAATAGAATTAAAAAACTTAGAAATCCAGTGAAAATCAAAGATTATACGCACGTTATAGTTAGGCTCAGATTTCACTGGTACAAAACCATAGAAATTCAGCAGTTATAGTTACCTGAGCTAACTATAAATTATGCCCCAGCAATGCACTGCATATGACCTCACATATTACATTACTCATGACATGGTTAGTGACATCACTATATATATATATATATATATATATATATATTCCATATGTAAACACCCAACACTTGGAGGCCCCAACTCTTTCGTGTGAAATTCCTTTATTCTGCCAGGCAGCATCTTACAGAATAAAGGAATTTCACACGAAAGCGTTGGGGCCTCCAAGTGTTGGGTGTTTACATATGGGATATATATATATATATTATCTACTGGCGGTCGCCAGTAGATAGTTATAGTTAGGACCGTGTTTCCATAGGAAATCTGAAAATTCTATTTTGAATAACTTTGGCGCCGGTTGAGGAATCCTCGCGAAATTTTCAAAACTAATGGGGCGCTCCGCTCAGCTCCTACCCTGAAAGTCTCGGGGTGATTCGTCAAGCGGGGGCTGAGAAAAAGGGGGGTCCCAAAACGCGTTTTCCCCATGCATTTGCCCATAGGACCTTTAGTCGAAGGTACAGTCCGAACGGCTGAACAGAATTACTTGAAATTTGGCAAAGAGGTAGTCCTCAGGTCAGGCATGTGCCTTTTGCATATATGGTGTCAATCTGTTCAGTAGTTCCTGAGAAAATTGCATTTAAAAGCACATAAAAATCTATATGCGCGCACCGTGCGCGCACCGTGGCGTGCGCGAGCGTAATTCTGATTGGTGGTTACATGTCAGTCAACATTCGATTCGGTCGAAATCAGGAAGTGTCGGCTGCCATCTTGTGTGTTGTGTGTGTGACAGGGAAAAAGAGAGGTGGAGAACGTGAAAAGGGGGCAGGGTGAGAGAGTTCCTGACCCCCTAGCCTTTGACAGGGGGTCCCTGAAGGAACCCGAAAAATGAAAAAAAAATTTTATTTTTTTTCAAAAAATCGCGGGGTGCGCGCACGGTGCGCGCACCCCTAGCCGCCATTTTGAGTTTTAGAGGCAGAAGAGAGTTAAAAACACAAGTGGAGTACATTAAAAGGGGGCAGGGTAGAGAGTTCCTGACCCCCTAGGCCTTCTCAGGGGGGCCATGAAAGACCCCTTAGGTCCCAAAAAAATAAAATAATAATTTTTAAAAATATCGCGGGGTGCGCGCACGGTGCGCGCACAGCGGCAATAAATTCATTAAAAAAATAGAATTAAAAATCAAATTTAAGTGTTTAGATGTTGGTTGGCTCTAAAAAGAGCCGTTGTGTTCATTGAGTGTTTTTTTGTACCTACAAGTAAGTACCGATGCAGAGTCTAAAGTTCAAGAGGAAGACTCTGTTGCCTTCATCTGTGAAATGTACACCGTTTCCTCTATAAATGCCTTGCATGTTGTAATGCAAGTTGTTGTGGTATATAGAACCCATACCATAGTCTCTGAGGAAAGCAGAAAAAGACTTATTGACGTGCTTTCTTGCTTTGTCAATCTGCGAACAATATTGGTTGGACCAGTTCCACTTTTGCCTTTGGCATATATTAGAATATACAAAGGTAGTTTGTGGAAAAAGTGACATCAATTGCACAAAGGTGTCCTTAACAAGCATTTCCAGACCTACCCCAGTTAAAGTGCCTAGGTCATTTCCACCACAGTGCACAATTATAAGGTCAGGCTGTGGGAGATGTAGAAAGGATTTCACCAAAGGCATGGTGCCACTTTAACCCTCTCTGACCAATCCATTTAATGTCTACATTTGGCAAAGCAAGGTCTTTCACAATACCTCTTTTTTCTGCATACTTTTCACTCCAGAAGACATAGCTATGACCTACAATCCACACTGTGAACATCTTTCAAGGAGATCTGGATGCACTCAGAAGGTGTCTTTCAGTAGAATGGCAATATGAAAAGAAAGATAGTTGTAAAATGGAGGCTTACATACTTTTTTTTTTAATAAAAAGAAATCATTGGCTGTTTCAGACCATTCAACACTAAAAACTAGGCTGTATGTTTAAATTTTTAAAAGCATGTTTTGTACTGGTTCAGAAAAATGTGTTCCCACAGAACATTACTTTGGATTTGCTGTTAGGTTTGAAAAGTCAAGCACTCTTGCTCTTTGGATTAGAAACATTGTGTGCTGAACTTCTGACCTCTCTGCTCACACCAGTGTTCCATGACCTGTTGCTATGGTAGCAGGCAGAAGTCATGTTGGGGGTAGGGATCATTTGGAAAGGGTTAAAATTTGCAACCAATAGAAATGTGTGTTTCCATTTGAAAAAATGTGGGAAGCACTGTGATTTGAAGTGAACATGTATATGTGTGAAAAAAGAGAGGGAAAGTTTGCCATTTACTGGTTCTGGTGAGAGGTGTACAGCTCAGAGATTCTGGCTCTGATAATCTGCTGTGTGAGTGCCACATTTCTTTCTCAACTAACTACTTTTGAAGGTGAGTTATGAATTTGAGAGGGGATGTATGTGGTGCATTTTGATATAAATAATAGAAATGTGTTTCTTCTTTTAAAGTTGTGTTTTACATTTTATGTTTTGGAAGATATTTAACTGCCTTGAACTTGTAAAATATTATGGAGTATGTCTTCACCATAAGTTAAGGTGTACTGGTATCACCCAGGAATACTGTTTTCTGCCTAGAATCACACCATGAGTCTGTGTGCACAAAGGAATTGTTGTCAGAGATTTAATTTGTGTTGGTCTGGTTCTGTAAACTTGCATTTGTAGGAAAGGGGCAGCTTGTTTTCTTGAAGTGTGATGGCTAGCATTCAGCACAAATCAATATCTCACAAATGAGAGGCAAATGCTAACACATTTGAAATCAACATGGTAGATTTTCCTTCCACTCCTGCAATGGGTGAGGTAGTTCCTACATGTTACAAACTCCAATTAAAACTTACCACACATGTACTCTTACATACATCTGTGCAGTCTTCATGCAGTTGTGCAAGCGTCCATGCAGATCTCTCTTGCACCTGACAATACACAGTGTCCAGAAGCACGCTCTTAGCACACAGCCAGCTACTTCTCCTGCACTCCCATGCTTGCTATTCAGGACTGTGTGGTATTTCAGATAGCAGTGGGTAACGCTAACACATTCAACATCACCAAGGCTCATTTCCTTTGCTCTAGTCTAATCACTCACCCAGGTTCCACATGCTCATGGTCTCAAGTAGCTGTTAGGACATGTGCTCTTTTCTGTCTCTCTAAACTATAAGGAAAATGTGTCAGGCTGTTACAGTTCTTATCATTTGCTCTACCATAGTAGTAAATGTGCTTTCAAATTGCCAATGAAATATCGTTTTCTGCCTA
Organism: Triturus cristatus; assembly: GCF_964204655.1. NCBI lineage: Eukaryota > Metazoa > Chordata > Amphibia > Caudata > Salamandridae > Triturus > Triturus cristatus. Next base: position 870,751,667 of record NC_140588.1, read on the forward strand.
GAATCACACCATGAGTCTGTGTGCACGAAGGAATTTTTGTCAGAGATTTAATTTGTGTTGGTCTGGTTCTGTAAGACTGGCATTCGTAGGAAAAGGACAGCTTGTTTTCTTGAACTGTGATGGCTAGCATTCAGCACAAATCACTATCTCACAAATGAGAGGCAAATGCTAACACATTTGAAATCAACAGTGTAGATTTTCCTTCCACTCCTGCAATGGGTGAGGTACTTCCTACATGTTCAAAACTCCAGTTAACCCTTACCACACATGTACTCTTATATACATCTCTGCAGTCTTCATGCAGTTGTGGAAGCGTCCATGCAGATCTCTCTTGCACCTGACAATACACAGTCTCCAGAAACACACTTTTAGCACACAGGCAGCTGCTTCTCCTGCACTCCCATGCTAAGTATTCAGCACTGTGTGGTATTTCAGATAGCAGTGTGTAACGCTAACACATTCAACATCACTAAGGCTCATTTCCTTTGCTCTAGTCTAATCACTCACCCAGGTTCCACATGCTCATGGTCTCAAGTAGCTGTTAGGACATGTGCTCTTTTCTGCCTCTCTCAACTATAAGGAAAATGTGTCAGGCTGTTACAGTAATTATCACTTACTCTACCACAGTAGTAAATGTGGTTTGAAATTGCCAATTAAATATCGTTTTCTGCCAAGAATCACACCATTAGTCTGTCTGCTCACAGGAATTGTTGTCAGAGATTTAATTTGTGTAGCTTTTATTGTGTAAGACTTGCAGTCGTAGGAAAGGGACAGCTCATATGATAGGATTTAGGATTTGAAAAGCTCAAAAAAATATAGTAATATACATAAAGTTATTTTTATTTTAGTTTCTTTCAGGTATTGCTGAACAACACTGAAATAAATTAAAGATGCCTATAAAATCAAGAAAGAGAAAAGAACATCTATATTTGAAGACAACTGGACAACAAAAATTAGTTGAAGGACCTCATGTTGGAAAAAAGAAAAAGTCTTCTGGTAAGCAGACTAAGGATTTTATAAAAAATATCCTCAAGCAAAGAAAAAATGTAAAAAATATATCCACTGCAAATAGTGATTCAAGTAGAAAACAACAAGACAATCGACAGAATATACTAAATGCTAATGTACAATCAGAAGTAAGAAAGAATGACCTAAAAAGAAACATAGATTTTAAAAACATTCATAGAAAAATGTTTCAGAGAAGAGTGATGTTCAATTTGCTAAAGGATGTGAAAAAATATAGGAAGAAAGCCAAAATTTTATAAGAAAAAGAAACATATTGAATCAATTGTTGCAAAGGCTTTGGAATTAAAAAGAAAACTATTCATTTTAATTTTGAACAGGATCCGTACATTAGATAAATTGGTGAATGTAATGAAGTCAAAAAGCAAAAGAAAAAGAGAAGTGAAAAAAAAAACTTTTGTAAAGTGTTCTTAGGAGAATGGAAGCATGGTTCAAGTACTGAACCATTTTTTAATGAAGAGAGTTATCTTCAAAGTAATAGTTTGCTGCATGCAGTTGACACCAGTCTTTGAGCTTATGAAGTTAAAGATGGTTGTGTAATGGAAAAGGAGAAAATGGTTCCAAGAAATGAGGAAGAAGTGTTAGCTGATGAAGTTATGGGGAGACGTCCTAAAGCCCCAGTGTACACTTGGAATTGTAGTAGTATTTGTACTGTACGACAGGAATCTATTGATAAATTACGTGACTTTCTAAGGGAATATAGTAAAAAAAAGTGTTAAACAGAAGATTAAGGTGCTTCAAAGAATAGATCCATGCAGAGTGAGAGAGAATACTGGTTTGCAAGGACATTCTCTGGCTTGTCTTTCTAGGAAAGTTTGTCAAAGTGTTTTTCACCATTTTAGGATGCTGGCAGTTCATCATACTGAAATGAGAAAATTTGTGAGAAGATTGTATTTTGCTGAAAGTCCAGAACTAAAGTTAAATGAGTTGAATAGTGCTCTGTTCCATGGATCTGTATCAGATGTGAAGAAGGTGTGTGAGGATATTGAGTTTTGTTACTTTGGTCCAGAGAAAGAAAGTGCAGGAAATGACACAGTTATTGAAGAAAATGTGGAAGAGAATGTAGAACTCACTGTTAGTAAAAATTTTGAAGATCAAATGACAAAATTTACTATCATCTCTAATGAAAGACCAAATATTACTTGTATCTGTTGCCGGAGAAGCCATTATAAAACTCAAACAAGGAATGTTGATCTGTATAAAAAAAGTGAAAAAGAAAATAATTATCAGTGGAAGGATTTTGCTACATATTTATTTCTGGAAAATTGTTTTGATTTGGGTGAAGATCAGCGTATTTGTAAATACTGTTATAACAAGTTAGAAGAAAATAAAATGCCAGCTAGAGCTGTACATAATAATTTAGAATTGGTTGATATTCCTGCAGAACTTTCTGATTTAAATACGTATGAGTCTATACTCATTCAATGTGTCCATCCGTTTCAGACTATAGTTCGTATGGAGCCCAAAACAGGTAAATTACCTCCTTCAGATTTACAAAGAGGTTTAAAAGGAAGAGTTGTCTATTTGCCATTAGATTTGAAAAAAAATATTGAAACAATTGATGCAGATAGTTTGGAAACTGAACTATTAGTTATTCGGGTTAATGGTGTACCTACAAAGAATAAGAAAATTTGGCAGGAGCTGGTAGATGTACGAAAAGTACAAAGAGCAAATTTATATTTGAAAATAAATAATAAATGGTATGAATCAATTTATATGGATGAAGATGAAGAAGTTTTACTAGCAGACACAGGAATACCAACTGGGCAAATTGAAAAAGTGGATAAGTCAAAAGAAGAAGAAATGTATGAACATTTCAGCATACATCCTCTTCATTCTAAAGAAGTTATGGGAAACACTATTGATCTGTTTCAGATGAAAAAAGCAAAAGGAACTCCTGTGAGTGTATGGGAGGAGAGCTTGGAAGCTCGTTGTTTGCCCCAGCTGTTTCCTACAGGAAAAGGTGGACGATATGATGAACGTCCAGTACAGATTCCTGCTTCTGAGTATCGGACTACAAGATTATATGCAGAAGATCCAAGATTTTGTCAAAGTATTCCTTATTTGTTCCATCTTTTATTTGAAAGTGACTTGTCTGCACTATCTTATGCAGTAAATCACATTTTAAAAACTGGAGTACATCTACATAATGTGTCTGCAAAGGATTTTATGAACAAAGTGCAACAGCGAGATGATCATTTGGAATCTCAATTGATTAATCTGATGGCTTGTCAGCGTGGGACTAATGAATATTGGTACCGACGCCATGGAGAATTGAAATGTATGTTACGGAATTTAGGAACTCCTACATGGTTCCTTACCCTAAGCTGTGCTGAGTACGCTTGGGATGATTTACTGGATTTTCTTCGAGAGTCAAATTCAAATATTGAAAACATCCAATACAAGACAGCAGGAGAATTGTGCTCATTGGATCCGGTTAATGTTTGCAGATATTTCAATCATAGATTTGAGGCTATGATGTCCTTTATCTGCAATAAAAAAAATCCACCTCTTGGAGAAGTTGTGGATTTCTTTTGGAGAAAAGAGTACCAAGCAAGAGGTGCTCCTCATATTCATATGCTGTTGTGGATCAAGGATGCCCCAAAATTTGGAACAGATTCTGATGATGCAATTTTATCTTTCATTGAAGAATATGCATCATGTGCTATACCTAAAAGCACAGAAGAAAAAAACTTAAAAGAGCAAGTTTTACGTTTCCAAAGTCATCGGTGTGGAAAATACTGTCGACGAAAGTACAAGAGTAAAGATAAATTCTACACAAAATGTCGATTTGGATTTCCACGACCTGTTCTTTCAAAAGGAAGAGTAAACAGTTCTATGTCAGCTGTGCGACATACTATTACAAGAAATTCGCCTAAAAATACCTACAACCTAAGAAGAAAAGAAGAGTCAAAATATATAAATGACTACAACCCAGTCATTTTATCCATGTGGAATGCTAACATGGATTTTCAGTATGTAGCTGACAATTCTATTGCTGTTGCTCGGTATGTCACATCTTACATCACTAAATCTGAGAAAACGGAATTGAAAGAAATGTGGGAAGAGACTTCTCACGAGAAGACTGTCAGTAAAAAGCTATACAGTTTCAGTTTAAAGATGTTATCGCATCGAGAAATTGGGTCATACGAATGCTCAGATAGGTTATCATCTGCAAGTCTGTACTCCAAATCCAGAAGAATATTTTGGGTAAGTTTAGGCCTTGCAGGAATGTGAAATCAGGTATTGAAATCTATTCGAGAAATTGAATATTTAGCAGAGTACGAACCAGAAAGTACAAACATTTTAAGAACAAACATGTTGGACACATATTACCCAAAGAGAAGTCATCATCTTGAGAACATGTGTCTCTATGAAGTGCTGCAGAACTACATTTTTAAACGGAATGCCACAGAAGACATCAACAATGGAAAATATAAAGTCATTGGTGAGGAAGGATGTTTGGTGAAACAAACAAAAGGAAGTTTGATTAATCACAGAAAGCTGAGTTGCGACACTACTGACAAGAAGGAATTTTACTACTTAGCACTTTTACAGTTGTTTAAACCATGGCGTTCAGAGGATGAATTACTTGGAGATTTTCAGAGCTATGAAGATTCCTTTAATGCATGCAAAGATAGCATAGAATGCAGTACTTTCACAACTAATGTACAAATGTTAAATGAAGAACTTGAACAAGAAGCAACAATTGCAGCTGAAGTAGCTAGAGACAGTTCTCAAGACAGTCAAAGTTCTGGGTGCTCAGTCAAGATCCTCTAGGACAACCAATCGTAGAAAATGAAGCTGCAATAGCCATGACTGAAGTGGAAACAGCTATGAATCAAGCTCAGGAAGATTTAATAAACTTACCAAATTTGGAACAACAACTGAATGATGAACAACAACAAATTTATGAGGAAGTCACAAAACAAATTGATCATGGATTACTACATGAAAATAAAGAGTGCTCATGCACATCATTTGAACCAATCAGAATGTATGTGAGTGGACAAGCTGGAACTGGAAAAAGTTTCTTAATTAAAGTCATTAGAAGCTACCTACAGAAAAAACGGATTCAACTTTGTCTTGTGTTGTTACGGCTCCAACTGGGTTAGCAGCATATAACATAAAAGGAATTACCTTACATTGTTTGCTAATGTTACCAGTAGAGTATTGAAGAAAATGAAAGTTCTCATTATTGATGAGGTAAGCATGGTATCAAACTTAATGCATGCCTTTGTGCATTTAATATTGCAGCAAATTCTAAAGACAGACAATGACGTGTTATTTGGAGGAAAACATGTTATAGTTTTTGGGGATCTACTGCAGCTCACTCCAGTTAAAGGACAACCAGTATTTCATACACTTACACATGAAGACACGAAAAAGTCGGTAGGAAGTATAGGTAATGTGAATATTTGGACATACTTTGAGTACAAAGAACTCATTTCCAATATGCGGCAAGCAAATGATGATGATTATGCAAGTATTCTCAAAGATATCTGAATTGGACTACTCACAGAACATGGCAGAAAAGCTTTACAGAGTCGATTGCTATGTAATTTGTTTCCAACAGAACAAATAGTTCCAGAGAAAATATACAAGAAAATTGCAGGAAAAAATACTGTAATCTGCTTAATGCCAACACTACATGAATGCTCTATATTCAATCAAGAACATTTGAAATTGGAAAATGAAGAGATTATAAAACTGGAAGCTGTGGATAAAATACAGCATGAAGGAATAACTATTATATTGATAAGCAAATTGACAACTAAATTGGATTCTCTAGAGAAAAACATATCGAAAACAGCTGGTTTAGAAAATAATTTTTATGTATGTATGAACTGTCGAGTAATTTTAAGACGTAATTTGGATGTAGAAAAAGGTTTAGTGAATGGAGCTATGGGTAAAGTTGTGGGTTTTGTTAATTACCAGGAAAAAGATGGAATTGAATTTTTTAAAATAAAATTTGATCAGATTGAAGAGGTTAAAGACATTAGTCGTTGTTCAGTTAGTTTCTTGCTTGTGAAAGACTTATATGTACGTAGGAAGCAGTTTCCGTTTTCTCTAGCATATGCTGTAACTATTCACAAATCTCAAGGATTAACTGTAGATAGTGCTTTTGTAAACATTGGATCTAGTGTGTTTAAATAAGGTATGGCATATGTTGCTTTGTCACGCGTGAAAAGAATATCTGGTTTATTCATGATAGACTTTGATGAGTCAAAAGTTAGTTCTGATGCAAACTGTGAAAACTGTGTGTATGCAAGGTGATTTACTACTTTCATACCTCTATCCCCCTCGGCCACGGGATACTTTCTCGAGTTGAACGCCCTGCCCGGGGACACGCAGGCCACGCCCACCACCTGACAGGCCACGCCCCCTTCAGACGAACGAACGCTGAAATAGCGCGCCACTCCTAGCGCGAGGCAGAACACTTTGACCTCCTGAGGCGGAAGCCGGGAGAGTCTAGCTAGCGTTTATTTTAAAAATTGTATTATTGTGAAATAAAGTGATTTTAGACTTTATTTTAACTACTTTAAGTGTGTATGCAAGGTGATTTACTACTTTCATACCTCGATCCCCCTCGGCCACGGGATACTTTCTCGAGTTGAACGCCCTGCCCGGGGACACGCAGGCCACGCCCACCACCTGACAGGCCACGCCCCTATCTCCGCCACTATTTATCATGTGTTTTCACCGGAAGCGCAGCGGACGGGCGCAGCGGGGGCGCCGGTTGCGCGCCGAAGACACGCCTAGGGCAAGCCCATCTGCGCCCGTCCGCGACCAGACCGCGGCCGGGGCCAGATATGCTGCCGGTAGCGGAACACATGGTGGAAGGACAGCGTGGTCAGGTGAGGACCTTAAAGCGCTCGATCCCCCATCCAAATGCTGCCCTCACTTTACAGACCCTGTGACCTTCGAACCCCCCCAGATCTGTAACAACTGTGGGATAGCTATTGGCAGGGAGGCCTCCATGATATCCCCTAAATACAAACCTCCACCTCAAACAAACCTTAGGGCAGGTCTACTTAACTGCAGATCCCTAGCCAAACATGCAGATGATGTCTGGCTTTTATTAGAAGAACAAGAATGGGATATCCTCTTTTTAAGAGAAACATGGATCAAGGAGGACAACTTGACTTCCATTGCACTGGCAGTCCCTCCGGGATTTAAAATATGCCTCGCCAACCGCTCTGGGACAAAAAGAGGCGGTGGTGTAGCCATTATTTTTAAAGAGCATTTAGTATTAACATCCTCAGCCCCCATTGCTATTCAAAGAATTGAAGGCCTTCACTTTTGCTTTCAAGTGAGCCCTCAGCTATCACTAGCAGGACTAGTGATATATCGCCCTCCGGTCGGATCAGACCCCTCCCTAACCACCTTATTGGACACGATCGTCCAGAGCTCGCTTCTTCACCCCCTTTTTATTGTGGTAGGTGATTTCAATATCCATATGGATAAACCTGACTGTGCCCTGGCAGAACTGCTAAAAACCACGTTAAATACGGCCAGTCTCAGATTGATCAATGAGGGCCCTACACACACGGGGGGCCACACTATTGATCTTATCTTTTCTAATATCAAGAATGTGTTCTCGGAGACTCCTCTCCCTCTGACATGGTCAGACCACTTACTCGTCCCTTTTTTACTGAATATTGTGAATAACATCCCTGCTGCGAGTAAAAGCTACTACTTGAAGAGGCAATGGAAAAAACTGACCCCCGATACTATGTGCCCTGTCTTAGCGCAAACCTCCCCATTCTTGACAAATAATGCCAACACGGATGCTCAACTACTTAATGAATGGATCAGAAAGATGGTTTCCTCCATTGCTCCAGCCTCTCGGGCTCTATCAAAAAGAGACTCCCCCTCAGCTCCCTGGTTCTCACAAGAACTCAGGAATGAGAAAGCAGCCTGTAAAAAACTGGAGAGACTCTGGAGAGCTAGCTATGGTCTGGAAGAAAAAGCGAGGTATAAAGAAGCTTCTAAAAAACTCCGGAAAGCTATCAGAATAAGTAAAAAGCGTTTCTATGCGGACTCGATTCTTCAGGCAGAACAGTCTAGCAAACAGGTCTTCAAAGTGGTACAATCGTTTTTCAAACCAAAATGCATCGAAAGAGAGGTTGTACCCACAGCTACGCTATGCGAGCAAATTTCAGAGTTTTTTTACCAAAAAATTAAGAAAGTATATGACTCCTTTGGTCCAATAATAAAAACTGTGAAGCAGGACCAAGCGAATAATGGTGGGCCAGACGAGATCCTCACCCAGTTCATGCACATCCCCCTGATTGAGGTAAGGCAGGAACTCATCCGCTGCAAATCCAGCTCCCCTGACGACCCCTGCCCAGCTAAACTATGGAGTGCCATAGCGGACTCGGTCGCCCCCACACTTCAAGGTATCTGGAACTCCTCCATCATGTCGGGCATTTTCCCGGACATCTGGAAGCACGCTACCCTCCTACCTCTAAAGAAAAAACCTAATGGGGACCCAGATGACCTTACGAATCTCCGCCCTATATCCCTACTAGCTGCCCCGGGAAAAATGCTGGAAAAAGTTATACAGCGCCAACTGAGTAAATTTGTAGAAACCAACAACATTTTGCATGAAACTCAATCTGGCTTCCGCCCCGGCTTTAGCACAGAGACAGCGCTCATTGAAGTCGCCGAGTCTGTGAGGTGGTCGATGGATGCAGGAAACTCAGCAATGCTGGTACTCCTGGATCTGTCGGCCGCCTTCGACACGGTGGACCATGCCAGACTACTCAGCCGGCTGGCTGAGATAGGCATTCAGGACAGAGCGCTGGGGTGGATAAAGTCCTATCTATCTCAGAGAACGCAAAAGGTGGCACTTGGAACGATTTCTTCTACACCTAAAACCCTCAGATGTGGAGTCCCGCAGGGGTCGGCCCTCAGCCCCCTTTTGTTCAACATCTACCTGGCTCCTCTCTTTACGCTAATTGCCAACTGGGGCGTCAAGGCAATCTCATATGCCGACGACACCCAGTTGGTATTTCCTTACTCTGAGATGACGCAGGAGTCTTTCTCTAATTTCAAAGGCTGTCTCCAGGATATAGCACACTGGATGAACACTAATAAATTAAAACTTAATGCCAATAAAACCGAAGTCATCTTCTTCGGCAAGGGTCCCTCCCCCCCCCCAGAATTCTGGTGGCCAACGGAGATGGGCCCGCCCCCTTCACCCAGTCACTCGGCAAAAAATCTTGGTGTGAGATGGGATGATAACATGGCCTTCTCATCCCATATCCAACAAGTCGCCGGATGCTGCCTGAGTAAGCTGAGAAACCTCCGAAAACTTCTAAGACTCCTACCTGTGAGCTGTAGAAAAACGGTTGTCCACGCGACTGTCACCTCCCGGCTGGACTATGCCAATGTTGTATACCTTGGCCTTCCAAAATGCCTGACTCACAAGCTTCAGGTAGTTCAAAATGCGGCTGCGAGACTACTACTGCGAATCCCGTTCAAGCAGTCTGTCTCTCCGCATCTCCGAACCCTGCACTGGCTGCCAGTAACCAACAGAATTAAATTCAAAGCTCTGACGCTGGCATTCAGATCTCTGTATGGCTCCTGCCCACAATACCTGAAAAATCGCCTCCCAAGATACCTTCAAAGTCGCGCACTACGGTCCAACGACCGTGTCCAACTGGCCGTCCCGCGCGCAAAAAAGGCCCGACTAGGCGGTCGGACCTTTTCAGCAAACGTCCCCGCTCTGTGGAACTCACTGCCTCAAACAATCCAACAGGCCCCATCTGAACTCTGCTTTAAGAAATTACTTAAGACCTGGCTATTCACCCAGCCACGCTAGCTTTCCTATTCTTTAGCCCAGGTCATTTGTGTTCTACTAGCGCCGGGACACCTCCTTGTGAGGTAGCTGTTCGCGCTGTATAAAATCCAGTATTATTATTATTGTAAAGGAGTATACTAGATTAAGAAGAAGCTATGCTCCTCATTTAGGTTAGTATCCTGTGTTTGAAAAACGTGTTGTTTGTCGGAAAAGGAGAATTGAGAATATCTGTAATGAGGATGTACAGAAGAGTAAACAAATAGAGACTGATGTGATTGCAAGCAAAAAGAAAAAGGACAATGTTGAAGAGGTTGTTGGTTGTCATTTTGAAAATAGCTCTGGTGTCAACTGCTACGCTAATGTAGTGCTGAATGTTGTATTTTATCTTGAAAGTTTGAAAGAGCAGATAATACTAAATCATGAAAAAAGATTCTGTTCTCTGCTGAGTTTCCTTTATGAGAAGCTGAGTAATGATAAAACTAAAATAGAAAGTGCTTCTGATGTTAGAAATCTTTTAGATGTATGTTCTGGATGTATACAGTTTACAGAAAACGTCCAGCAAGATGCACAGGAATTCTTAATGTATATGCTTCTGGTACTGGAAGATGAAGGGGTACAAATAGAAAATATGTTTGGTCTCTCTTATAAATGGGAACATTGTTGTGAAAATTGTTTGAACACATGCAGCACTAATGTTGATTCTGAAAGGTTCATATATTTAACATTACCAGAGAGTAAATCAGTGACTTTTAGTAAATTAGTTAAAGATGCAAATCACAACATGGAATGTTCTCAATGTAAATCAGAAATGTTATCAACGGGGGGGCGTGGCTTGAACGCCGAAGGAAATGGCCGCTGCCTACCGGAGCTCCGTGACGGAGTAGTGCGTTCGTCTTCCTCCAGGGCTTCTTCCCTTTATGGCGAACTCCCCAGATTGTGGAATCATGCTCCGGATTCCTGCCTGCACTCTTTGTGACGTCCATGGGGTCTGAATAACAGCGGAATCGGCTGCTTTTTGGCTTCCTGCGTCTATCGAGGCTCCGTGAACGCCGCGGCCGCCATTTTGGATGTTCCGGTTTCCCGCGTTTCGTCCTTGAAGGCTTTCCTCACATCCATCTGTCTATGTGACTAGCGGTGAGCGCTTTTTTTTTGGCCTCAATTGTCTACAACTTGGTTTCTATGTCTTCCTGACGTCGTGGTGATGTCAAATTACTGAAAATTACTGACTTTTGGCTTTTGGTATATTCATGAGGTAGGTTACTCATCTCTGCCTCATTGGTTAATTTTTTAAAAAACAAGCTATTTTACCCACATTTCTTGGTTTTCCATCTCTGGAATTGAATGGCAATGCCTCGCACTAGCCGTGGTGGCGTCCAGCAGCCCAAGTCTTTGTCTATGGCGGACCCTAATCCTTACAGTGTGTTGCAGGAGTCGGTGGAAGAGCCCAGCTCTGAAATTACTAATTCTGCGCCTCTGGCTTCCGTCTCTTCATGCTCCAGTAATAAGTCACTCTCTAAGATTCCCTCTGCCTCTTCTGCATCTTCGGGTAAAAGAACAAAAATCAACCCTCCTTCTCCTCCTAATGTTTCACCTACGCTTTCAATGGAACTTTTATTGGACGAAATTCGCTCTCTTAAGCCATACATGACAGAGACTAATTTTCGCCTCCAACAACTGGAAGATAATTGGTCAAATACGGAGAAGAGAGTTGATGCACTGGAAATTCATGTTGACTCTATTCAAGCTGCTACAGACCATATTCCTGTGATGCGAAGGGAGATTATGCATCTGACACAACAGGTGGAGAATTTGGAAAACAGGAATAGGCGCAATAATCTACGCATTTATGGTCTTGCGGAAGGAAGTGAAGGTCCCGACCCCTTGCTATTTTTCCGTTCTTTTTTGCCAAAACTTCTTGGTTTTCCTGCCACACCTCCTCTCAACATCCAGCGAGCGCACCGCTTGGGTCATATGCCGGATTCTTCTGCTTCGTCCTCTCCTTCGTCCTCTCATGGGAAGCCAAGAGGTGTTATTTTATATTTTTTGGAGTATACCGACCTACTTAAAGTCCTACAAGCCGCCAAGCAGAAAGGAAAGATTCTTTGGAATGGTTCTAACCTATTTTTTGCCCAAGACTATTCTAAAGCCACGGCAGATCGTCGGAAGAAATTTTTGGACATGAGGCCTGCTCTCCGTAATTTGAATGCTCGTTATGGGTTGTTTCATCCATGTCTGTTCAAAGTCACGTATCAAAACAAAACAACTAATTATGAAGATCCTGCGCTTCTTCAGCATTTTTTTGGACACATGTAGGGATGAATCTATGGACATGTCTCGCTCGTAACTCCGGCCAATGTATTATCCTTTGTTGTGTTCCTCTGTGTTATGCTTAGTTTTTTGCACTTTCTTCCCTATGTCTCGTATATAACTTTGGTGGTTAACATTTTTTCTTCTTGTTTCCTTTGTAGATATATTATTGATTCCCTTCCTCCTGCCTGTTTCATTGTCCCTGGAGGTCGTCGTCCTTCGTACCTTCGTCAGTCTTGGAGTTGTCCGTCTTGGTATGCTGCCTTTTCCTATGTGGCTTCACCCTCCCCATCCTCAATGTTTACCTGTGGTATGTCTTTATGATGCATTATATTGCGTTCTTCTACCATGTCTTTTGGTTCTTTGTTTTTCTCCTCGCACAACGGCGTTGTTTTGTAAAGTTTATTCTCTCATTACTTTTTCCTCAGTTTCTCCTTTTCCCATGTTCTTTCTTTTTCTCCTCTTTTTTTGCCGTTACATTGCACATATTGCTGGCGTTGTTTCTCTGTTTCTTGTTCTAATTCTCTTTACTATCTCTTTTTCTCCTACTGTTTTGCTAGTTTTCTCTTTATCTCATTTTCAAATATGTTCCTGGCATTTATTGCATCTCTTATTTCTGACTCTCTCTCGTTTTTTCTTATCTCTTTCTATTTATATTTTCTTCTTTTCCTTTCATTCTCTTATCTTAAATTTCTGTGCTACATCCTCTCATTTTTCTTCTAATGCTAATGTTATTTCTCTCCAATCTTTATATGATGATTGTTTGAATATTCATTTACTTGATTGTCCTATACACAAGAGTTATTATTGTTATGAGTCATATATTTAGATGTCGTTAAGTATATTTACTTGGAATGTTAAGGGTTTGGGTTCCCCCATTAAGCGGCAACGAGTTTTGTCTCATCTGGCAAATTTAAAGGGAGATATTGTACTGTTACAAGAAATCCATATACAAGAAGTGGAAGTGGCCAAGTTACGCCGTAACTGGGTAGGTCATGTATTTGCGTCTCCTGGTTCAGGGAAACGTAATGGTGTCGCAATTCTCTGTCATAAGCGGTTAAATATTAAGCTTATAAATCAAGTCAATGACTCTGATGGTAGATGGGTCATTGTATCTGTATTAATTGATAAAGTCCCTCTAACTATTTTTAATTTGTATGCTCCCTCCACATATGATAAATTATTTTGGCCCCAGATACTAGTCTCGTTAATGCAATCTTCTGATGATTATCTGATTTTAGGAGGAGATTGCAATATGGTTATGGATCCCCTACTAGACCGCAACTCGCACTCACGTTTCTCACCATCCTCCATACATACTCAATTTACATCCACTATATCCCAACGCTCCCTTGTTGATTCTTGGAGACTCTGCCATCCTACACTTCGTGAATATACATATTACTCACCAGCCCATTCTTCACAGTCCCGGATCGACTACATTTTTGTCTCTAAAGCTTTGATCCAACATATTACCAGATCTGAAATAGGGTCCATCTTAATTTCTGATCATGCTCCAGTTTCTCTATGCCTCGATCTGCTTCCCCCCATAAAAGGTACCAGGAGGTGGAGATTTAATAATTCTCTCCTATTAGATCCCAAATTCACTCCAGCTTTCCTTGACTTTTCATCCCTATTTTTTACGGAAAATGAGTCTCCTTTGATATCCCCTCAGGTACTATGGGATACTTTTAAAGCTGCCTCTAGAGATTTCATTATCTCGTTTGTTTCCCATAAAAGGCGCAATGCTTCCCATTCCTTACAGTTAATTAATACACAAATTAAGCAATTAGAGCATTCTTATTATTTAACTAAGTCTCAGTCTGATCTAGATAAACTTCTCAAGGCCAAACTCTCCTTTAATAAACTCTCCACGGAATCTGCTAACCTAATCCTACTTAAATCCAGTGCCAAATATTACTGTGCGCAAAATAAGGCAGGCAATCTTCTTGCCAAGTATCTTAAAGTTAAGCAAGAACGCACAAAAATTGAGTCTATCGTCTCTTCATCGAATCTCATTCTTCGCAAAGATGAAGATATTCTGGCAGAATTCACTAATTTTTATCAAACTTTGTATACTCCGGAATCTCCTCCTCTGTTAACAGATATTGATCGTTATTTATCTTCCATTCCTCCTCCTTCATTTCCAGACACTGACTTTGCCCCGTTGGAGGCAGATATAGACTCTAAGGATATTTTAGAGTCCATTCGAATAATCAAAAAAGGTAAGGCTCCTGGGCCAGATGGCTTTACGATAGAATTTTATTTACATTTTGCTAAATTGCTTGTTCCTAAACTTCATCGATTATTTTCATTCTTTATATCGTCCAAAAAATCTGAAGGGTCTTTTCAAGAGGCCTTAATTTGTCTCCTGCCTAAGGACAATAAAGACCATACTTTATGCAAAAATTATAGGCCCATCTCTTTGATCAATTTGGACTATAAAATTTTCGCAAAAATTCTTGCACTCCGCCTTGATAAAATTTTACCTAGCATAATTGGTAAGGAACAATGTGGTTTCATTAAAGGTCGTCACCTTTCTGACAATACTCGCCTCTTTTTTAATGTACTGAGTAAATCCCATTCCTATCAACATTCTTTAGCCGCTGTTGCGTTAGATGCTGAAAAAGCATTTGATAGGGTTAACTGGCAATTTATGCTTGCAGTTCTGGTTTGGTTTGGTTTTGGCCAGAAATTTCTTGCTTATGTCTCTTTGTTATATTCTTTTCCTAGGTCCTTTATCTTGGCCAATGGTCTCGTCTCCTCTTCGTTCCCCCTCTTCAGGGGTGTCCGACAAGGCTGTCCTCTTTCTCCTCTTCTTTTCATTTTGGCACTAGAACCATTCTTGATAAAAATTCGCATGAATACAGAGATTACTGGTTTCCCATATGGGGATAAGTATTTGAAACTCTCTGCCTATGCAGACGATATTCTCTTATTTATTTCCAATCCACAGTCCTCTATTCCATCCTTTTTATCTGAAGTATCTAATTTTGCGAGAGTCTCAGGTTATAAGCTTAATGTTGATAAGTGTGAAATTCTCCCCCTGAATAAATTTTGTTTCCATGCAGACTTTTTGACTTCTTCCTTTCATTGGAGTCTGGTTAAGATAAAATATTTAGGCCTATGGTTTAAATCCTCTATTAAAGACACTGTAGCGCTTAATCTTAAAAACCTACAAACATTGTTACTGGATTCTACGACTCGTTGGCATCCCTTGTTTTTATCCTGGTGGGGAAGACTAGACTCGATTAAAATGATGTTAGTTCCCATTATTTTGTTTTACCTCTCTAACCTTCCAGTTAATATCCCTAAGTCTTGTTATAAGAATATTTATTCTACGCTCTCTAAATTCCTATGGCAACATAAAAAGGCTAGAATGTCCTTTGCAAAACTTAAATGCCCTAAACAGTTGGGTGGAGTTAATTTTCCGGATTTTGCCTCTTATCATTCTTCATTTTTCCTTAAACACTCTATCCCTTTATTATCCGGACAGGTGTCCGACGCCCTGTCAAGACCTTTGTGGGTTGAGATTGAATCATCTTTTTTTCATCCTTTTACCTTTGACGAATTTGTATCACTGTCCCATATTCCCAATAAATTCTCTCTCCCTATTCTTAAAAATTCTCGGAAAACCTTTTCTCCTCTCTTATTAACTGGTTTAGATGACCGTTCGCGTTTTTTACAATCTCCCGTGTGGTATAACCCTCTTATTAAACTTCGAAATAGGATACTTTTTTGGAAGGACTGGTACGACCTTGGTATATTCTGGACCCATCAACTGTTTGATGAGGGCACGTGTATTCCTTTTTCTATCCTCCAATCTCGTTTTTCTTTGCATGTATCACATGCATCCAAATATGAGCTTTTACGTGAGGTTTTGCAAAACAGGTACAATGTTCTTTCTGACTCCATCACCCACACTAATTTTTCTCCTCTCTCTATTCCTTGCTTACTGGCTTCTTCTTCTGCTTCCCAGATATATGCAAAATTGAGAGATACTACTAGTATTCGCGATAAATCTAAAACAGAATTGGACTGGGAGTCAGATGTAGAGGACACTTTCTCTGTCTCACTGTGGTATAGGATCTGGACTAAGATAAGGAAAACCTCTAGAGCAGCAAATACGACTCAAACGTTATTTTTTATATACAACAGACTTTTGATTACTCCCGCCAAATTACATTCAATTGATCCTTCCATTCCCTCCTCTTGCTGGTCTTGTTCAGCGTCAGGGGCGGATCTTAAGCACATGTTATTTAAATGCCCGAAGATTCATAAATTCTGGTCTGAGGTATGGGCTCAGATTAATAGGATTTTTTCCACCTCTTTCCCTCTTACACTTTCACATATCTTTTTAGGTAGTCTTTCAGACATATGGTCCTCTCTTAATATTAACACGTCCATTATTGATTTACTTTTGGCTGTAGCGTTTCAGCAAATCACTAAATCTTGGAAAGATACCTCGTGTGTTTCCTTTCAGGCTTGGTGGTATGGAGTTTGTTATCATCACAGACTTGATAGAGCCTATGTTTACCCCATTACACTTGCTATTAAGCGCGATTTATTATGGCTCCCCATCACAGATTTCTTAGATGTGTCTGCTCGATCCCTACCCCTACATAATCCGTGTACAGAAGAAGTTCCCAAACCCCCATGATGGCATTCCTAATGGTTTTTTGTACATACTTTAATTGTTTAATCTATAACAACTTGTGTATATCTTTATTGGAAGAGTTTTTGTACATCTGATGCACTTTTTCATTTTATGTATAGCTCTGTATAGCAATGATTACATTTCTACTGCAATTGCTTTTGCTATATCTGATGATGCCTTCTACCTTTTTCTTTTCTACCTCTCTCTCTCGTCTTTTCTTGCTCTCTCTTAAATATGACTTTCTATTTTTCTACTTGAGATAAGTTTTAATATTATGCTTTGTTGATAATATGTTGTAAATGAACTTTAATAAAATCCTCTTTAAAACTAAAAAAAAAAGAAATGTTATCAACGTTATTTTAAAGAAATATGGACAGTATGTAATTTTAATGATGCAACGTTGTAGAGCTGATGGAACAAAATTGGACACTTTAATAAAGAAGTTTACAGGAAATCAATTATCAATATCAGGAAAGACTTTTGTTGCAGTTGCAATAATTTTCCATGATGGACCTTCTATAACTTCTGGTCATTACACAGTTTATCTAAAATGTGAAAAAGGCTGGACACTGTGTAATGATTCACAATTGATTTTCAAGCAACGTTTGCCTGCAGAATTACCAAATTCCTACTTAATTTTTCTAAAACCAAAATTTTAGATACAAATTGCAGCATCTGAAGAAACCATTATTTCGATTTTATTGGATTACCATTGGATATTTCACCAAAAAAGAATTTAAAAATTACCATTTGGCCTCATGGAAAGGTAAATGTTTCTATTGTGGACTTCTTTGACAGATATTATTTTGGTGTATGTGCTTAAGCAACAAGATTTACAGACGTTATTTATTGCAAATAGTTATTGTTCTTAGAAGATATTTTTAATATATATGTTACATTTCTATCAAGGTATGTTTTACTGAGGAGAGATTCAGGGCCTTTTTTAAACAATCTTTCAGATTGTTAATTTTTTTGCCCGCTGTTAAGTGATGAATGCAATAGATATCACTATTTTCAGTGAAATTCAATATATTCTGAAAACAGCAAAAAAAGGGCAAAAAATTACTTTGTTAAATATGAAAATATGTGTACTGTATTCTAAAATGTATTGTTAAATATTACTACTTTTTTTCTTTTTTTTCAGATCGAGAAAGAAAATTTAGGAAATGTAATCCTTTTTTCTAGCAATTAAAAAAACCCATTTATTTCTAATTAAGTTAATTTGTTGGTCAGGTAAGTTTAAAATATCTGTATTTCTCATCCCTTCACTTTCATGCTCCCTTTTCTTCACTTCTCCTCACTCTGCTTTTCTCATTCCCCTTCCCTCTCTCTTCTTTCTCTACTGCTCTTTCGTAACTCCCTCACTCCTTCTCTACTACTCCCCTACGTTTACTGCCTCCATCACTATTTTTTCAACCATTTTTCTCTCCCTGTCTCCATATGTCTCAGTCATTCTAACTGCCTTACTCCTTCTCAGTTCCTTGCTTTCTGTCTCTGTTTCTGTCTCTCTCCCTTTGTCTGTCTTACCCTTAACTTCCTTAACATCTCTGGGGCAGATTTAGAAGCCCCCTGCGCCACCACTACGTCACTTTTCATGCTTCGAAACTTACGCAGCACGGCGCAGCAAAATTACTTGCTGCACCGTGCTGCGTTAGTTTGTTATAAATCTGCCCCTCTGTTTCTACCACTCCTCCTCTCTCCATCACTCATTTCCCATCTATGTTAATTTTTTAACCTTCTCCGTCATTATCCTTCCCTCACCTTCCCTAACTGTCACTATTCTTTACTCATAGTCACTCCTATTCTCCTACTTCATTTCCTCCTGTCTGTATCTCACACCTCTTCACCTTTTCGCATTCTTTCCTTCACTCTCCCTCACTCTGCTTTGCTCATTGAAATCCTGACTCCCTTTCACTCACTCCAGTTTCCTAAATCCCTCCAGCCCCTCACTCCCCATCTCTCACTTTCCCTTACTTTCCCTTACCACCTTTTCTAATCCTCATACCCCTTATCTCACCATCACTCCACTTCTCTTACTTTCAATCCCTTTACCCTGCTGTACTTCATCCGCTTCGTCTGTTACTCCCTTTTCCTATCTTCGTCCCTTACTTCCCTTTTCTCACTCCCCCTCCCTCACTCTCCATTATTCACTGCCATTCTCTTACTCATTCACTCTTCTTACCTGTATCCTCTACCCTTTGTCCTTTTGTTGCAGTCAGTCTCTCACTTCCCTTTCATGACTGATCATACTTTCCTTGTCACTCTCATTCTGTCAGTCCTTTCCTCCTCTTCACTCAGTCATTTCATTAATTTCAATCATTCATGTATACACTACACATTCATTCAATTAATTTACAACACAGTATATATATTAAGAATATAGCTCTTCTTGGAGAAGTGAAGGGAGTTCTAAAAAATTTTTTTTTTTTTTGTTTTGTATTTTTTTTATTTTAAACAATTTTGTATTTTTTTGTGGATTTTTTTAGAGCAACAAAAAAAACTGTTCAACAGGAACAAAAATTATTTAAAAAATAAATTAACGGGGGAGCAAGTGTGCTGCTGGATCTTCTGTTCTATAAGATTGATGCTGGTCTCTCCGTAACAGAGTGTGACATTGCACATGTTGCAATGAATGTGGACGTTTTTGAAGACAGGACGGATGTCCAGAGATCTGGAGCATGGTGATTCTGCAGCCGCAGATGAAGTGCTCGGCTGAGCAGATTCAGGATTCTCCCTCATGGCCCGTGTTGACTTGAGTGAATGATTGGTTCTGATGCTCCGTCCATCACACCCCCTTTTGTACCGCTTTGTTCGCCATAAGTTGGCAGGGTATGCTCAGACATGAGTCCCTTGCTCACTTTGCCACTGGATTCAAGCAAGCCTGGCTGAAGATGGCTGAAATGCCAGAAACCGGTTCTAGGAAGCTTGTTTCCGGTCCAGGAAAGGCATGGCTTGGCAGTTCGGGCTGGACTGTTCCCATGTGGCACAGGGTCAGACTGATTTGCATAAGGCCATGTCTGAACTGGGGTGGCAAAGTGGGCTAAAGAACGGTGATGGATCAAACCCAGATCTGTTGACTGGGTGTGAGTGTTTGATTGGTTCTGATGCTCCGTCCATCACCACCCCCTTTTGTACCGCTTTGTTCGCCATAAGTTGGCAGGGTATGCTCAGACGTGAGTCCCTTGCTCACTTTGCCACTGGATTCAAGCAAGCCTGGCTGAAGACGGCTGAAATGCCAGAAACCGGTTCTAGGAAGCTTGTTTCCGGTCCAGGGAAGGCATGGCTTGGCAGTTCGGGCTGGACTGTTCCCATGAGGCACAGGGTCAGACTGATTTGCATATGGCCATGTCTGAACTGGGGTGGCAGAGTGGGCTAAAGAACGGTGATGGATCAAACCCAGATCTGTTGACTGGGTGTGAGTGTTTGATTGGTTCTGATGCTCCGTCCATCACCACCCCCTTTTGTACCGCTTTGTTCGCCATAAATTGGCAGGGTATGCTCAGACGTGAGTCCCTTGCTCACTTTGCCACTGGATTCAAGCAAGCCTGGCTGAAGACGGCTGAAATGCCAGAAACCGGTTCTAGGAAGCTTGTTTCTGGTCCAGGGAAGGCATGGCTTGGCAGTTCGGGCTAGACTGTTCCCATGAGGCACAGGGTCAGACTGATTTGCATATGGCCATGTCTGAACTGGGGTGGCAGAGTGGGCTAAAGAACGGTGATGGATCAAACCCAGATCTTTTGACTGGGTGTGAGTGTTTGATTGGTTCTGATGCTCCGTCCATCACCACCCCCTTTTGTACCGCTTTGTTCGCCATAAATTGGCAGGGTATGCTCAGACGTGAGTCCCTTGCTCACTTTGCCACTGGATTCAAGCAAGCC
This sequence comes from Triturus cristatus, assembly GCF_964204655.1. NCBI lineage: Eukaryota > Metazoa > Chordata > Amphibia > Caudata > Salamandridae > Triturus > Triturus cristatus. Next base: position 870,772,341 of record NC_140588.1, read on the forward strand.
TGGCTGAAGACGGCTGAAATGCCAGAAACCGGTTCTAGGAAGCTTGTTTCTGGTCCAGGGAAGGCATGGCTTGGCAGTTCGGGCTAGACTGTTCCCATGAGGCACAGGGTCAGACTGATTTGCATATGGCCATGTCTGAACTGGGGTGGCAGAGTGGGCTAAAGAACGGTGATGGATCAAACCCAGATCTGTTGACTGGGTGTGAGTGTTTGATTGGTTCTGATGCTCCGTCCATCACCACCCCCTTTTGTACCGTGTTGACTCCTTAGCATATGCTATAGGGTGCATTTTTTTAAAGTGTCGAATCATCGAAAAAATACTGAAAGAGTATTTTTTGGTTGGGTCTCCACGTGATAAGACTGTCCCACATACAGTGCAAGTTACTTTTGGTGCATTTACCTTCTTTTGTCCATCAGGAAATGTAAAAAAATTCCAAATGAAGGAGTGTTTCTGTTTGCTTTTTCTTGCTGGTTCAAAAAAGGTCTCTTCCTCACTTTCTGAAGTGGAGTGGTGCTCTGCCATTTTCAATTGAAGTTTTTGCTTGAAAAGGTTGTTTTGCTCCTTCTCCCAGGAAATTAGTAGAAAAAGTGAGGGAAGTGGGTGTGGTGTTTGAAGATTCTGAAACAGAAACTAATATGAACCAATGAAAAGTGTTGTTTCGTAATCACATGACTTGCCGTGCGCGCACGGTGCGCGCACCGTACGCGTACCGTGCACGCACGGAGCACGCACGCACGCGCACTCAGAGCACGCACGGAGCACGCACCCATGCGCACGCGGAGCACGCACGGTGCGCGCACCGTACGCTCACGGTGCACGCACGCATGCGCATACGAAGCACGCGCGCAAGCGCGTACAGAGCACGCGCGCACGGAGCACGCACGACGTGCGCACGTGGAGCGTGCACCGTGCGCGCACGGTGCGCGCACTGTCAAAAACTCTTAAAAAAAATAAAAAATTATTACATTGTTTATAAGTTTATAGAAGATATTAACTATGCTGTTCAACTTTATCCAAATTTTAAAAAAAAAGAGCTGAGCCATTCAATATTACAGGATACAGTCAATCTCTAACTATATAAATAGGTAGTTTATTGTAAAATAAATATATAAAAACTTTATAGTTAGGAATAAGCATTTAAAAAACCTTGCAAATTCACTGAAAAAACCATAGGTTTCACACATGTTATAGTTAGGAATTAGCATTTAAAAAACCTTGCAAATTCACTGAAAAAACCTTAGGTTTCACACATGTTATAGTTAGCTGGTCATTTCACTCGTAAAAAACCAATGAAATTCCCCCGTTATAGTTAGTTCAGCTTACTATAACTCGCGCTCCCGCAATCCACTGCTGATGACGTCACATATTACATCACTCATGACATGGTCAGTGACATCACTCATGACATCACTGATGACATCTCAAATGACATCACTGATGACATGTTAATGTTAATGTTAATGTTAATTTGAATTTTTGAAGCGCTTAATATCATCAGGTCTCTAAGCGCTGCGAGCAGAACTACGGAAGTACCAGGGAGAGAGAGTATCACGAGCATGGCATTTAAGCCCAGGCTTCCGTGAATAAGAAAGTTTTTAGTTTCCTCCTAAAGGTTAGGAGACTGCTTTCAGAGCGCAATTCGCTTGGCAGTTTGTTCCAGATTTGAGGCATGAGAGTGGAAAAGGCTCGGCCCCCTTTTCATGGAGTAATGGAAACGTGGACATTTTAAAAGGCCCTCCGTGGAAGACCTAAGAGTACGACAGGGGGTGTAGGTTATCAGGCGTTTCTTGATATATTTGGGGGCTTGCCCAAACAGGGCCTTATGTGTAATGCAGAGGCCTTTGAATTTGGCCCTCTGCTTGATGGGTAACCAGTGCAGTTGTTGAAGTAAGGGCGAAGCACGAGTGTGTCTGGGTAGTTTCAAGATCAGTCTGGCGGCATCGTTCATGATCACCTGTAGTCTGTGCAATAGTGAGTAATCGAGCCGAGCCAGGATCAAGGCAGACACAACAGTTCTCATTGATGAGAAGGAGAGAATAGGAGAGAGTCTTCTTAATCGCCTAAGTAAGCTCACGCAGGTCCCGAAGACGGAGGTGATCTGGTTTGACAGGGAGAGATTAGTGTCGCTTTTTACCACAGCGGCTGGAGCGGGGATCGCCCCCAACTCATTGGGCCAGAATTGAGAGTTCCACGGGTTGCTGTTATTTGTGATGGCAAGCACCTCTGATTTATCTGGGTTGATCTTGAGTGAGTTAGTGGTCATTCACCTGACCACGAATCTCAAGATGTCTTTTACCCGATCGTGTGCTTGCGTGCTGTTATCTATTTGGACAATAATTTGTGTGTCGTCCGCATAGTTAAAGACTTGGCAGTTCATCGAGGCGAGCTTCTTGATCAGGGGACCAAGGTAGATGTTAAACAGGAGGGGGGATAGTGCCGATCCCTGAGGAACGCCACAGGGGATAGACACCCTCTCTGATGTCAGGTCCCCCATCTGAATTTTGTGGGTACGGTCTGATAAGAAAGATTCAATCCAGCGGAGGATCGACCCTCCAATGCCGATGTCTCTTATTCTGTCCAGGAGTTGTGAGTGATTGACCGTGTCGAACGCTGCCGACAGGTCAAGGAGGACTAGGACACAGGGTTTTTTGTTGTCTGCTTTGGTCCTAATTTCATCAAGCACGGACATCATCACCAGTTCTGTAATGTGATGGGCCCTGAAACCGGCTTGTCTATCCTCAAGCAAGCTGTAAGTCTCCATAAATCTGGAGACAGTTTGGAGAGCATATTGCTCCAGTATCTTAGCTAGGAATGGTAACTGAGATATGGGTCTGAAGTTTTTCATGTTGGAGACGTCGGCCCCAGTCTTTTTAAGGAGGGGAATAACTCTGGCTTCTTTGAGTCGAGATGGAACTTTTCCTGATAACAGCAAGGAGTTCATCAGGGCCAGTATTTCTTCCTCAATTGCTGGGAAGGCCAGTTTAAAAATCTTTGGAGGGCAAGGGTCTGATGGTGAGCCTGATTTAATTTTATTTACGATGTTTCGCAGCGTCACCAAATCAAGAGGTTGAAAACAGGAAATCAGCACAGGTCGTTTTTCTTGTAACTCCACTTCAGTATTAGGGGGGAGCTTAAAGAGGGAGTTATTAATGTCTGTCAGAATATCTTGGACTTTTTCCGAGAAGAAGGATAGGAATTTGTTGCATGATTCTTTACTAGATGGCGCGACTGGTGTCTGCCTATGGCTCAGTTCATTGAGGATATTAAAAGTTTCTTTTTGTTTATTAGAGGCCACCTGGATCCTGTTCTCATAGTGTTTGGCCTTGCAGCTGAGCAAGGTCTTTTTGTAGGTGGCGAGCTTTACCCTATATTCTGCACGAGCTTGTGGTTCATAGGCTTTACGCCAGCGTCTTTCGTAGTGACGAAGAGTACTTTTCAGGACTCGAAGTTCTTCTGAGAAGCAGGGGGAGCCTTTGCCCTTATTTCCAGTTTTTATTCTTCTAGTTGGGGCAAGTATGTTTATGGCAGACGTAAGTTGATTATCAATGGAGGCTGTCCATTCTTCCAAATCCAGTGTGATTGGCCTCTTGACGGGATTATTCCGAAGAGAGCTCTCTAGGCTGGGACCCGAGATTTTGTTCCAGCTTCTAACTAGCTTCCAGGTAGGAGGCTGACCGAGGTTATGTTTGATAGAGGGAAGTAGGAGGTTGATAAAGTAATGGTCAGACCACCCACAGGGTGAGATGTCCCTTAAGTTCACAGAGGGAAGAGTGGTCCATGCTAGGTCAAGGGTGTGTCCTTTCACGTGGGTGGGGCCTGACACTAGCTGGATAAACCCGAGGGAGGTAAGCATTATCTCAATTTGTTGGGCCTGTGCCCCTCTAGGTGTCTGGTCCCAATGGTAGTTAAAGTCTCCTACTATCAGGATTTGTTGAAAGCATGATCGGAGGGTAGTAATACCTTCGGTGAAGAGGTCAACGAAGGAGGGTGGGCAGCTAGGTGGGCGGTAAACAGTTATGATTACTATGTTAGAGGCGCTATTGCAGACCTTGGTGACTAAAATGTCTGCTGCCTCCAAGTTTTCACCAGACAACTTCTCGATAGTCAGGTGGTTTTTAAAGATTAGCGCTACCCCACCGCCCCGCTTCCCTGCTGTCCTGTTATGCCAAACGGCATCATAGCCATCGGGCAGAGATGTGATTAGTGTGGGTCCTGAGTCCTCGTCGAGCCAAGTTTCGGTCAGGGCGAGGATATCGGGGGCGTCTTCTTGTAGGAAGGTGAAGATTTCGGGGGCGTGTTTATGTAGTGATCTTGTGTTGAGAGTGGCGAGTTTCAGTGGGATACAGTGCTTTGAATGGGCGAGGTCCGGATTTTGTGGAGGAGAGGCGCAACTTATCTCCTTCATTTGTGGTCTGAGAATACCTTCTCTCTGGAGGGCGAGCGAAGTTTCTGGGTGTAGAGGGGGAGAGCCCGCGCCTAGTGTTTGTAACTCAATGTTTGAGTATTTGTAGACAAGGGCAGCGTTTTTGGTCCCTGGGCCCTTTTGGGCGCGGACGGGCGCAGACGGGCTTGCCTTAGGCACGCCTTCGGCGCGCCAGCGGCGCGCCCGCTGCACGCGTCCGCTCCAGCGTGCCGCTTTTGTGCGATGACATCATCCATGTGATAAATTACCACATCTACTCACACCCTAATATAACCTTTGATACACCGACTCAAAATTTCAGAGTTCCATTCTCAAAACCATACATACTCCAATACCAATAACTACATACCCACTTATTAACTCTTAGGTCAACATACACCTCCACTCATTCACCTGTAAAGTCACTCATCATTTCATAAGGCTTTATTTGGAGCTTAAACACAAAGTCCATAAAAGCACATACATTTTCACTACAAATACAACATCATAAAAGACCATTGTTAAAAATACAGTACAGGATACAAGGTTAAAAAGACAATTAAAAGATCATACTGGTCCTTGCTTTAACAGCTTGAAGAAGGAAGGTAGCAGTGAAAAAAGATACATAAGGGTGCGGGTTAAAAAACAACTTCATAGAATCATGAACATTTCTAGTTCCATACTTCATAAAAATAGGTTTTAAAAAGGCTGAGCGAAAGTTACCATAAAGTTTACACAGCAATAGAAAGTGCATTGTGCTTTGTACTGAGGTATTATCGCATGGGCACGGACCAATCGGGTGTTTTTTAATACAAGGGAAGGCCACCAAATGGTGCACAATCCCAAACCTTAATCTTGTTAAAACAAACTGGTGGGAGGCTCTGGTGACGTAACTCAGATACGGTTGATATCCCACATTCTCACAATATCTTCCGTAGAACATACATGTAGTAAGATGGCTACTATCCTTCCCCCGCCTCTCTGACTTGTAGCTCGTGAAAGCAGTCTTCATCTCAACTTTGGACAGACTAGAAGCAGCATAACTGTCCTCTCTTATATCAAAGCCATAGATCTCTAGAAAACTATTAATAACATATTTGATCCAGGGAATCTTCAAGTGATCATCAGTAGAAAAACAGTCTCTAATGATGGCTCTATTTAAGGAGGTCTCTTCCTTCGACCAGATGGCACGCCATAACATTAATGGTCTTAGGGTAATCAGGTCTGAAAGATGTTGAATCCCAAGCTCTCTATGCACCAGATCGTTAGAGGCAGATTTGGGCAGACACAAAAGTCTCTTTAGAAAGAGATTTTCCTCCACTTGAAGGCTCCCTGCCGTGGCGTGACCCCAAACCCCAGCACCGTAGAGGGCAATTGAAAGACATCTCATTTGATATATTTTTAACATGTCTTTGATCCGTTTATCCCCTATTTTGGTAGCAAACTTGAACACCCCATGGGCACATTTCGCCATCTTGGCCCGGACATAGGTAATCTCACTAGTCCAGCTACAGTTCTTAGAAAAGGTGATGCCAAGATAGTTAAAGGAGTCCACTGTTTGCACCTTATGCCCGTCAATAAAGTAGGAATGGGGTTTTTTATGCCCCATGTCACATTCCATAATGTAGGTTTTGGATTTGTTAATCAACAGCTTTCTCTCCTTGATGAACAGTGAAAATCTGTCCATCAGGCGTTGGAGGCCTATAGGGGTCCTAGACAAGATCACGGCATCGTCCGCGTAGAGTAATACAGGGACGTTAAAATCATTGATTTTTGGAGCATCTGCCGCAACCGTCTTTAATACTAAATCGACTTCATTGATAAAAAGAGTAAAGAGTAGGGGGGCTAGAACGCACCCTTGTCTTATGCCACGCCTAATCTTAAACTTTGAGGTGCGCTCCCCACCTGGACCAAAACGAACACTGGAACTTAGATTGGCATAAAGTCGGGCCATGAAATAGACAATGCCCTCGGGTGCCCCCATTTCAAGCAGTTTAGCCCATAAAATGCTATGGTCCACCATGTCGAAAGCACTGCTCAAATCTGAAAAGCAGAGAAAGAGAGAGCCATTCTTAGCCTTTGTATATTTCCCGATTAAAAGTTCGAGGTTAAGACATTGTTCGATGGTCCCTCATCCCTTCCTAAAGCCATATTGGCAATTGGCCAGAATGCTTTTAGAATCGGCCCATTCTTCCAACCTGACCAAGAGCACCCGGCTCATAATTTTCACTGAGGAATCAAGGAGGGAGATTGGGCGATAATTCTTCACATCCCCCCTGTCTCCCTTTTTATATATAGGAATGATAATGGATTCCTCCCACGTAGGTGGAACACCATTGCATACAGCAGCGTTGAAAACGTTAGTTAACAACGGGCCCCACAATTCCGGAACTAATTTATACAAATCAATCGGCACCCCGTCGGGCCCCTGGGCCTTCCCACCATTGCTGGAGGTAATACTTCCCTGCACCTCGACGATGGAAATGTCCAGAGGAACGATAGGCCACCCGTCTTCATGCACACCTCTAGGTCTATCCGAATCAAAAATGGCAGAGAAGTGGGTAACCCAGTTTTCCTCACTGACAATGCCTGTCAGTTCGGGCATCTTGTCGTCCTTTAAAAACGGGCAATTAACTGTGGCCCAGAATAAAGAGGAATCCGAAGTTACGGCTGCCTGGTCTAATTTATCCCAGGCCTCTTGCCTTATTTCGGTCTTCCTACGTTTGACTGCAGCCTGATAGGTGGCTCTAAGCTCTCTAACCACACTGTTGTCTCTTTGCTTGGCTGCCAATGCTGCTTTGAGTCCCTTGAGTGCGACAGTACTAGCGTGGTCAAACCATCCCTTTTGTTGAGATATTTTGCCCTTGCCAATTTTGGTAAATTTATTATCTATAATGGAATTGATGTGAATAAAATTACAAACAATTTCATCGGTAACCTCCTCACTCTCTAAGATGGTAGTGATTTCTGTTAAACAGCATTTGACAATGGAATTTGACATAATATCCGCTTTATCCTCTTTCCATCTAATTCTGGTTCCATTCGGTCGGTGTGGCTCAATATTAGCGATGGTACAGATTTTAGAACCATGCTTCACCTTCCAAAGTATGGCCTCAATAGTGATACAATTGTGATCACTAAGCAAATTATCCACGACCACAGGGGTCATACACCACGGACTAAGACTAGAGGATATGCAAATAAAATCTATTACAGTTTTTGCATTCCTTCCCGTTAACGTGGGAATAATTTCTCCAGAAGCATTTTTCGCATTAACCAAAATTTCCAGGTCATAAGTGGTCAGGATTTTATTCAATGTGTCCCCATTGATTTTATGGGGGAAATGAAGATCAACATCCCCAAAACGATTATTAAATCCACAGACCCTTTGGGTGGAAAGGGAACACACAGCAGTATTAAAATCCCCCACCCAAATGAAACCAAAATCAATATCAAACTCCATTATAATATCAGCCAAAGCGGTCTCAAGAGCAAACACTACCTGATGCCTAGTACTGTCACATATATTGTTATAAAAATTAATTAAAAGAATGTTTCTACCTTGCTCCTGATAAAGCCATAAAATCTGAGAATGGACCCCCACCAATACATGTTTTTTGACAATAATAGGAAATTTCACAGAGATCAAAACCAGGAGCCCACCCTTTGCCCTGCCCAAAGGGGATGCCACAGCTGGTAATTGATATGAAACAAAACCATTGTAATTGATCGGGTCCTTACACCATGTCTCTTGAAAACAGAGTATGTTAAAAGCGTTAATAAACTCCAGCCAACCGAGGCAAGCATCCTTTGATAAGAGACCAGCAACGTTCCAATTATCAATTGAACATATCCGGGGGTTAAAACTTTTAATGGGCGTGTTGGTCAAAGATATTTGTCTGCTATGACCTTGAGGTACGTTCTTGGGGGAAAAGTCCCCACCCCGGCCGTCAGAGACCAACCTATCATCTTCACAGCGTCTGGTCTCATTATTGGGATTGGCTATAGATCTACAATTACCACTTGATCCCACAGTGTCTGGATCCCCCAGTATTACATCGCCCCCCACCTCCTGATGAAACAGTTGCATCCCCTGATTTCGTCAAAACAGATTCCAGTCAATCATTGGAGTCAAGTCCTCTCAGAGACTGGAATCTATTAGACGTAACAACATTAAAGCCAGTATACGGGTTCAAATCTCTATCCCCAGCCCTGGTAGGGTCAACATTAGGCTGGTTATATAAATGCCTATAAAAGTAACCTAAGGGACGAAGAGAAATCCCTTGATCTCGATATGGGAGTGAAGCAGCTCTTAGCAAAACAGTGGAGGCGAGTTGTGGATTTCTAAAATTGACAACAATGCAATCGCCATCACAATTCTTGCGTGAGCTGCCTATCCAATTAGTTCTTCTTGTACTTAGAATCTCGTCTGCTAAAGCTACTGGGAAGCCACACTGCCGATGAAGCCAATCCACGGTCTTATTCTTCAATGAGGCATGAGATTCTCTATATGTGTTATTGTGTCCAAACCCTCTGGCTGGGGGGACATTAGTTAAGACTGCCACAAAGGGTGCACAGTCTGGTGGTAAATCAAGCTGTGGAATAACATGACTTTTGGCTTTCCCTATGCTATGGCCCACCTGAATCCCAGAGGCTGAGTTGGATAAATTGGATGAAGGAGTTCGACCAATTGTCTGCGGGGGGTTAGGTACAATAGATACCTTCTCACTATGGTCCCCGGAGGAAGGCTTAGGTGTATTAGACGTAGCCGTTGGTGTGACCTCACTAGAGATCTTAGAGGTTACATTACTGCCTCCAAGATCCTTATCCTTGTCTTGGGGGCCTATGCTGGTATTAATATATGATTCCAACAGACCTCCCAGTCTAACTACTTCGGCGGTGAGCGTATCAAGCTTGATCAGTAAAGGTTTGACAATCAGGTCAAACTTAGCGTCAATAGTACTAATTAAGAAGTCGAATTGCTCACTGTCTATAATGACCGAGGTACTGTCCGGTGTTAATTTATGGTCGCGAACAGCACTAGTTAGTGGGGGATCCACTCTCTTGTTTGATCGACTCCCCCCCCGTTTTAATTGAACGTTCATATTATTGTTCCTGCATGAGCGCAATACTCTCTGAGATCTCGGGGCCGTCGGGCATTGTATCGGTGGATATGAAAGGGCCGCCTGGCTAGGTTCTGTGTCTATAAGATCCCCAGGTGTTAAACTATCGGAGCGGACTTGATCTAAAAGCACCGCCGAGATAGAACTATCCATGCGATTAGAGTTGATGCTAACATCCTGATGGGGGTTAGACATGGAAATAGATGGATTAGGTGAGGAGGTGGCTGAATCATGGGACCCCGCCCGCCCCAGGGACTTTCGTCGTTCTTGGTTAATTTTATCCACCATCTTGACCAAATAATTGTCCAAGGTAGCTGTCGCTGGGGCATTTTTCACTTTGGACATTAAGAACACAATCAAATCACCTTAGAGAATAACAGAAAACCATCCAGTAGCGTATAACCCAATCTCACTTCCCCTCTTTTGCTATTGGCTTGCCACTGACTGTCACCGTTGTTAACAACACAATGGGAGGTAGTACAATCTTATGAAGGCAACCTGGGTAGTCGAACTCCTTGAATCAAAATGGAAAGACCTAGGCCCAGCCCAGCCATCTCCTGCCCCCTCCTGTCCCGGACTGTCACAGACTGTCCGCCCTTTGTCCGGGCTCCGTCCGGTTCGTCCCGCGCGCGTACCGCGCAGCGGTTAACGATGGTATATTAAGGGGGCGTTAACCAATAGGCGGGTAGGCGGGACGCAGCACAGCTGATGGCACGCACGGACTCCTGGTAACTGGAGTCCCGTGTAGCAACCTTCCCCCACCACAGCAGCAACACAGGGCACAACAACGGGCTCGGCCCCTCCTGGGGCGGCAGCAGCTCAAGAGTCAGGTAGCCCCCAAGGACGAAGCGGGACCCGCACCAGCGGGTTCCGCGAGCTATAATGAAGTGTTTGTTGGTGGGTGGGTGGGACGCAGCACAGCTGATGGCACGCACGGACTCCTGGTAACTGGAGTCCCGTGTAGCAACCTTCCCCCACCACAGCAGCAATACAGGGCACAACAACGGGCTCGGCCCCTCCTGGGGCGGCAGCAGCTCAAGAGTCAAGTAGCCCCCAAGGACAAAGCGGGACCCGCGCAAGTCACTCATACTTACAGTCACTCCATACAAGACTATCGTATGCATTTATACACCTATATAGACACTCACACACCACCAATCATCCATAGAGGTACTCTCACACCTAGTCAGTCATGCAAATAATCACACTCCCATTTACTCACCTATGCGGTTATACACACTCAAGTTCACTTACTCATAAAAATAGTACCACATTCTTACGCTCTTATAGAATCATTGATACAAGCACACACTCATCCATACAGTCACTCTCACAATCACACACTCTCACATCTACCCACTTATATACTCTTACACGCATATATACTGCCTTTCACATATGTAGTTAGTCACAAATGTACCACTGAGATATACATTCAATCCCTAACACACCCATACATACACTCACTCAACCATACAGCCCATCACAGATGCACTCTTAAAACCATGCACCCATAGAATCACCCACTCACACATCTATGCATAGAGTCACACACACCCTACCCACACAAACACTCAGGAACCCATACAGATACTGAGACAAGCAATCAATAACTCATATAGACACTCATATAGCTATTCACAAAACCATGAAGCCACTTATACACCAACATACAGACACATACAGACATTTACACAGTTTAGTTACTAGTCTGCAGTAAGATACATTTAATGACTCACTTATAGAGTCAGTTACGCACCACAGAAAATCATCCATTTACACACTTGTACTCCCACTCATTCTTCAACAGGCCTTTCCCTATATATATTAAACATATTAAAATTGTTCAGAAACACATACTCAATGGATGATGTCATCAGTGATGTCATCAGTGATGTCATTTGACATGTCATCAGTGATGTCATGAGTGATGTCACTGATTATGTCATGAGTGATGTAATATGTGACGTCATCAGCAGTGGATTGCGGGCGCGCGAGTTATAGTTAGCTGAACTAACTATAACGGGGGAATTTCATTGGTTTTTTACGAGTGAAATGTCCAGCTAACTATAACATGTGTGAAACCTATGGTTTTTTCAGTGAATTTGCAAGGTTTTTTAAATGCTAATTCATAACTATAACGTGTGTGAAACCCATGGTTTTTTCAGTGAGTATATATATATATATATATTAACTGAAAAAAACATAGGTTTCAGGTACATTATAGTTAGAAATTAGCATTTAAAAAACCCTAGAAATTCACTGAAAAAAACATAGGTTTCAGGGACGTTAAAGTTAGCTGGACATTTCCCTCTTACAAAACCATAGAAATTCCACTGTTATAGTTAGTTCAGTTAACTATAACTCACGCACCCACAATGCACAGCTCATGACGTCACATATTACATCATTCATGACATGGTCAGTGACATCACTGATGACATCTCAAATTACATCACTGATGGCATCATCCAATGACTGTGTGTTTCTGTAAAGTTTAAATATGTTTTGAGTGGGTGTATAAGTGTTTGGGTGGAGGATTTAGTAGGTTCGTGACTGACTGTATAAGTGAGTGATTAAATGTGTCTTACTGAATGCATGGTTTAGTGACTAAACTGTGTGAATCTCTGTATCATTCTGTCTGTTGTTGTGCAAGCTGCTGCATGGGTTGGTCAGTAGCTACTTGAGTGTCTATATAGGTTATCTGAGTATTTTGGGGGGAGATTGAGTGTGTGTGGGTGGGTGGGAGGTGTGTGACTGTGCATATATGTTTGAGTGGTTGTTTCACTGGGTGTATGGGTTCAAGAGTCCATGTGGAAACAGCTGTATGGGTGCATGAGTGTGTATATGGGTGTGTTGGTGAGCGAATGGATGTCTCAGTGGTACCTGTCCAAGTAACTTCATATGTAAAAGGCAGTGTATGTGAGAGTTGAAGTATATAAATGACTATACATGATGGTAAGTGATTGTGAGACTGGCTGTATGGATGAGTGTGTACTTGTATCACTGATTATATAAGAGAGTAAGTATATGTTAGTATCTATATGAATAAGTGAGATGGTGTGTGTATAGGTGAGTAAATGGGAGTGTGATTTATTCTTTGCATGACTGACTAGGTGTGTGAGTAACTGCATGGATGAGTGGCGGTGTGTGAGTGTCTGTATAGGTGTATGAGTGGATATGATAGTGTTGTATTGATGAGTGACTGCATGTATGAGTGATTGTATGGATGAATGAGTGGATGTGTGTGTAGACCTAGGAATCAGTGAGTGCATATGTAGTAACTGGTATTGGCGTGTCAATGATTTAGAAAATGGTAGTCTGTATTTTACAGTGGGTGTATCAAAGGTTATATTAGAGTGTGAGAAGGTGCAGCAGATGTTCACATGTATGATGTCATCAGTGATGTCATTTGAGACGTCATCAGTAATGTCATCAGTGATGTCACTGACCATGTCATGAATGATGTAATATGTGACGTCATGAGCAGTGCATTGCGGGTGCACGAGTTATAGTTAGCTGAACTAACTATAACGGTGGAATTTCTATGATTTTGTAAGAGTGAAATATCCAGCTAACTATAACGTCCCTGAAGCCTATGTTTTTTTCAGTGCATTACTAAGGTTTTTTAAATGATAATTTCTAACTATAACGTACCTGAATCCTATGTTTTTTTCAGTGAATTTCAATGGTTTTTTTTAATGCTAATTTCTAACTATGACATCCCTATTAAGTCCCCTTGAAATCCAAAGGTCCCTGGTGGCCAAGAAGCCCACCAGGTACATCCAGCAAATGCCACCGAGCTGCATTTCAGAGAGGTGTTCTGAGGCCATGCCCCTTTTTATACCACGCTGCAAACGTGGTCTGGGAGAGGTATTTAGTAAAAATAATAATGAGAAAACAAAGCAAAAGAAGAACAAGAAGAACACGAGTAGCTGGAGAAGAGTGAAGACGAGAGCAAAAAAAGAAGTAGTGAAATAACAATGGTAATACGACCTTTAAGAAAGAGAAGACGAAAATACACACTAACAGGTGAAAAGGAAGATAAAATGGGAAGAAAGAGCAGAAGAAAAAGAGGAAGAAAATTTGTTAGCGAAGAAGAGGAAATAGAAGAGATTTAAGAAAACTGTTGGAGAATGAGAAACACAAGGAAGGGTAGGAGGAGGCACAAGAGGAGAGGGGAACAAAAAATAAAAGAAGAAAAGAGGAGACAAGAAGGTAATATAATGAATAGAAGTAAGAGAATGAGAAGAAGAACAAAAAGGAGAAATAGATTAGGGATGTTTGGGGATTGGCTGTTGAAAACAGAGGAGGAAAAGATATAAAAGAAGGAAAGGGAAGAGAAGGGTGAAATGTGGAGAAGGCAAAGAAGAATACTTCAGAGAATGAATAGGAGGCAGAGTAAGAGGAGGAGCAGAAAGACGAGAAGACAATGTACATAGGAGATGAGGAGGAGGGCGGTAAGTGTCAAGCAAGCCACTCACCTGATCTCCTTGTTTTTCTTAACGATGAAAGAACCCCGATCTCCCTGAAAACTCCCCAAAACGCAGAGAGAAGTACACACTCTGAATTCTGGAAAGCCTCCAAGGGGAAAGGGGGATGGGAAATGAAAGGACAAGAGAAGAAGTGCTGTCGGACGTGTTGCGTGTGAAACACCTTGTCAACACTGGTTCTTCTCTTCGTGTAGCGAAAGTATTAAGCTGACTGTGAGTTCGGTGATGTCCGGAAGTATATCTAAATGAATAAACCATACATTAGGTACACTAGCACATAAGGTATTAATGATTCAAGGTACAATTTAGGGTCAGTAAATCTTTACCTAAAAGAAATGACCGATTCTCCTATGCCTCTTGAAACTGTTCTATCGATTATTGCATAAACTTTACCTGTCCTGTAAATAAGAAAAACAATATTAACATTCAGCTTCTTAGGTTTAACATAGCACTATTAGCCATTCAATTATGTCTTTCACATTCTTTCATAAGTGTACCTTTGCACGTGGTAATCACTCTTACCACGAAGTTCAAAAGATGCATCAAAATAAAATGTGATTAGAAATCTCTGAATTCTTCTAATTCTTGGATTAAACAATGGCTTTGCATGGGTTTTTTAAATCACCAATGTCCAATGCTTATTTCCAATGCTTGTTTCTCCTTGTAACAAGAATAGAGTCAGGGGGTGAGAGAGGAATGCTGCCGAAGCCATGGAACAGCTGCGCTCGAAGGAGCATCAAATCCGGAGCCGGGGATTCCGGTAAGGAACTTGCAGTTAACGAGACCAAGCACTGACAGTGAAGCGCGAGCGGCTTAAATACCTTCCTGCCGCTCGCGAGTGCTGCGTGCATTCAACACGTTGTTGCAGCACGTGAAATTCAAATGCTTTCTCATGCAAGCGCTTCACGTGTTCAAAGCGCATGCTGTTCTTTGGATAGGGACACGTGAAGGAGGAAGTGTACAGTTATTTGGCAGAATGTGTTTCCTGCATAATTTTGACAGTTTACTATGTGCCAGTTCATGTGCTTGGTAATTGGCAATTATAGTTTAGTTAACCATTAATAGTCAGGGGAAAGAACACACTTGTATACCCAACCACCACAACTATTGTAACAACATAAGAAATGTACATTGCAGCATAATTTTAAGCATTACTACATAGATGACAAACATGATTGGGTTTTATGGTTTTATGCGAACATGATTGCATTTTGTGACAATCAAGATGGCCAAGCATGATTGGAATTTTGCAAAGTCATGACAGTAAGAAGCAGAATAAAAGAGGGTACCGAGAAGGGGGCAGCAGAAAGAGGAAGAGGAGAAAAAAACAACAGCACGAGCATGCAGAACTGCAGAAGAAATTGGGCTGGGGAAGGGGAAGAAAGAAGGTGGGACCTCAAGGAGAACAATAGGGAAGGAGGAACTAATGCAGGAAAAGGAGGAAAGCTGGGGACTTAGCAGGCCCGTATGCAGGGTCCCCGAGCATGAAGTGTCCTTTGAGCTTCACTACAGGGGCATTATTAGCAGCCCAGTGTGTCACGTGACTGCTCCTCCCTGCGCTGCTGCGCCCGCCTGCTTTGTGGCTACGCTTCTAAGAGCTGCTTTGCAAAGCTTGGGGTGGGGCACATCGAAGCTCACAGAAGACACTTTGAAACAAGGCACTAGAAGTGAGAGATGTGGAACTTCTTGCACATCATGTCTGTTCTAAGGGTGATTTTGGTGAGTCCCAGGGGGTGCTCACACAGAAGAAAGGGCAGGAGAGACAGGGTCCACTTCATATACAGGGGTGCAGACAAACAAAGGGAGAGCTGGTTGATTGGCAAAGTTTGGGGTTTGGAAAGAAGATTTATGAACCCGGACCACAGCTTTACCCCTTTGCCAACTTGTGTTTTCCTGGGAAAGTCCGGGTGGGACAAGCCGGGGTAGAGCCAAGTGTCTATATGGGAGTCGGATACAGTCTGGCTGGGCCGGATGGGCGTGTGGGAGTTGGATAAAGTCTGGCTGGAGCCGGGTGGGTGTGTGGTCAAGTCAAGTCAAGTCAAGTCAGAGAATTTATATAGCGCACTACATACCCAGAGGGTCTCAAGGCGCTTAGGGAGGGGTGGGGGATTACTTGTCAAATATCCATGTTTTAAGTTGCTTTCTGAATGCTAGGTGGTTCTGGGTAAGGCGAAGGTGAGTGGGAAGTGAGTTCCAGGTTTTAGCTGCTAGGTAGGAGAAGGATCTACCTCCCATGGTGGTTTTGTTGATGCGAGGTACAGTGGCGAGGGCTTGGTTGGAAGATCGTAGTTGCCGGGGGGGGTGTAGAAGGACAGTCGTGTGTTGAGGCATTCTGGTCCGATTTCGTAGAGTGCTTTGTGTGCGTGGGTTAGGAGCCGGAAAGTGATCCTCTTATTGACGGGAAGCCAGTGGAGGTTTTTCAGGTGACCAGAGATGTGTTCTTTACGCGGGATGTCTAATATGATCCTGGCTGAGGCGTTTTGGATTCGTTGGAGTTTTTTCTGGAGTTTAGCGGTAGTACCGGCGTAGAGGGTGTTTCCATAGTCCAGTCGGCTCGTGACCAGAGCGTGGGTGACCGTTTTCCTAGTTTCGATGGGGATCCAACGAAATGTTTTTTTGAGCATGCGCAGAATGTTGAAGCAGGATGAGGAGACGGCGTTGACTTGTCTGTTCATTGAAAGTGAGGAATCCAGGATGACGCCTAGGTTCCATGCGTGGTCTGTCGGGATGGGTGCTTTTCCAAGGGCTTCTGGCCACCAAGAGTCGTCCCATGCGGAGGGGGATGTACCTAAAATGAGGACTTCTGTTTTATCTGAGTTCAGTTTCAGACGGCTGTGCTTCATCCATTCGGCAACTTCTTTCATTCCTTCGTGAAGGTTAGTTTTGGCGGTGCTAGGGTCATTGGTGAGTGATAGGATCAGTTGAGTGTCATGCGCGTAGGAGATGATGTTGAGGTTGTGTTGGCAGGCGATGGCCGCGAGGGGGCTCATGTATACGTTGAAGAGGGTGGGGCTGAGTGAGGATCCTTGTGGTACACCGCAGATGACTTCAGTGGCCTTTGATTTGAAAGGTGGAAGGCGGACTCTCTGGGTTCTTCCGGTGAGGAACGAGATGATCCATTCTAGTGCTTTGCCTTGGATTCCGATATTTCTGAGGCGCTGTAGAAGGGTGCTATGGCAGACTGTGTCAAAGGCTGCGGAGAGGTCGAGGAGGATGAGGGCGACTGTGTCTCCATTGTCCAGTAGAGTTCTAATGTCGTCTGTTGCTGCGATGAGGGCGGTCTCAGTGCTGTGTTTTGCTCGGAAGCCGGACTGTGAGGAGTCGAGGGATTTGTTGGCTTCGAGGAAGGCCGCGAGCTGGTTGTTGACAGCTTTCTCGATGACTTTGGCCGGGAATGGAAGGAGCGAGATGGGGCGGTAATTTTTGAGTTCGGTGGGGTCCGCTGTGGGTTTTTTCAGAAGGGCACTGAGTTCAGCGTGTTTCCAGCTTTCCGGGAAGGTGGCGGAGTTGAAGGAGCAGTTGATGACGTCTCGGAGGTGCGGTGCTATGATGGAGTCTGCTTTGTTGAAGATGTGGTGAGGGCATGGGTCTGTGGGGGATCCTGAGTGGATGGAGTTCATCAGGCGGATGGTGTCCTCAGTGGAGATTGGGTTCCAGTCATTAAAGATGTTCATGTTTAAGGGGGGTGAAGGTTCAGCAGATGGTTGGGTGGGTTGGTCTCCGGGTTGGTTGTCGAAGCTGTTGTGGATGTCTGCAATTTTGTTGTGGAAGAATGAAGCTAGGGAGTCGCAGAGGGCTTGAGAGGGGGTGATGTCGTTG
This sequence comes from Triturus cristatus, assembly GCF_964204655.1. Classification (NCBI taxonomy): domain Eukaryota; kingdom Metazoa; phylum Chordata; class Amphibia; order Caudata; family Salamandridae; genus Triturus; species Triturus cristatus. The sequence goes on from NC_140588.1 coordinate 870,790,178, forward strand.
GAGTTGGCCGAGGGATTGGTAAATTCCTTGATGATGTTGAATAGTTCCTTGCTGTTGTGGGCGTTGTTATCTAGTCGATCCTTGAAGGCGGTTTTCTTGGCCTTTCGGATTAGTTGGTGGTGACTGCGGGTGGCGTTTTTGAAGGCGTCCTTGGTGCTGGTGGTTGGGACTTTTTTCCAGGCCTTCTCAAGGGAGCGGCAGAGTTTCTTGGACTTCTTGAGATCATCGTTGAACCATGAGGCCTTCTTGCTGCCAAGTTTGCTTTGTCGTTTTTTCAGTGGTGCTAGGATGTCGGCGCTGTTGGATAACCATAGGGTGAGGTTGGTGGCGGCTTGGTCGGGGTTTGAAGAGTGGGCTGGGGTGTTTAGAAGGAGCGATGAGGAGATCTGGTCGATGGTGATTTTGTTCCAGTTTCTTTGCAGAGTTGGTTGGGGGTGGTTGATGGGTTTGGGCTTGTTGTAGGTAAAGTGAACGCAGCTGTGGTCAGTCCAGAGGAGAGCCGTAGTGTGGCTGAAGGAGACATGATTGCTGCAGGTGAAGATAGGGTCGAGTGTGTGACCTGCGATGTGGGTGGGGGAGGTGACCAGTTGTTTAAGTCCGAGGTTGGCGAGGTTGTCCAAGAGGGTGGTGGAGTTGCGGTCGTTGTTCTTTTCAAGGTGAAAATTGAGGTCTCCCAGAAGGATGTAATCTTTGGAGGGGAGCGCGTGTGGGGTGATGAAGTCCGTGATGTCTTCACTGAATTGTGCACGGGGTCCTGGTGGCCTGTAAAGGAGGGTGCCTCTGAGTGTGGTCTTGGGGGCGATGTGGATCTGGAAGTGAAGGTGTTCAGAGTTGGCGAGATTGACGTCAGAGCTGGTTGAGATGTGGATGGATTTTTTATGGACGATAGCGATTCCTCCTCCTGTGTGGCCGGTACGGTCCTTGCGTATGATCTTATAATTTTCTGGGATGGCGATGGTGATGTCTGGGGCGGAGGAAGCGTTCATCCATGTTTCTGTTAGGAAGGCGACGTCCGGAGAGATGGTGTCTAGTAGATTCCATAGGTCGATGGCGTGTCTGTGGACCGATCGGGTGTTGAGCAGGATGCATTGTAGGTGGTTGGGGTCGGGAATCTGGGGTGTGATCGTAGCGGAGTTGGTGACGGTACCGATGAATTTGCAGGAGTAGCATGAGAAAGGTCCATGGGTGTGTCCAGGAGCGGCTTGGACGCAGTTGGTGGAGCGGCCGGGGTTGAGGGCTAGGAGGGTGGTGGCATCGTAGGTAATGCGGGAGGGGTGGACTTTACGAGGACCAGGGGCTATGGCGCTGGGCGCGGTCCAGGCACGGACGGGCGTAGACTGGCTTACCTTTGGCGCACCTTCGGCGCGAATGGGGCGCGATCGCTGCGCGTGAACGCTGCGCGCGGGAGCAACTGTCATATATGGATAGTGGAGGGGAGGGGCGAGGGCGGCTCAGCTGGGAGGCAGGGCGGGCTCACGAGGACGACAACAACAAACAAAATGGAGACGGAGGGGGGAGCACAGCGGAGCGCTAGGGGCAAACGCGCAAACAGAGTAAAAACACAGTATTAAATGATAAAAGTGCAAATGAAGCAAAGCGGCAACCAGGCAGATAGCAGGCAATACTAATTGGCAATTTTAGGTAGCAATGCAGCACAATGATACCAAATGTCTCCAAGGGACACTAGGAGCGACCACTCAGCCCGAGAGAGAGGAGCGAGTCACGGCGCTTTCAGGTAGGGGAGCGCTGTTTCTAGTCAGTGGGAGGGCGGCTCAGCTGGGAGGCGGGGCGGGCTCACGAGGACGACAACAACAAACAAAATGGAGACAGAGGGGGGAGCACAGCGGAGCGCTAGGGGCAAACGCGCAAACAGAGTAAAAACACAGTATTAAATGATAAAAGTGCAAATGAAGCAAAGCGGCAACCAGGCAGATAGCAGGCAATACTAATTGGCAATTTTAGGTAGCAATGCAGCACAACGATACCAAATGTCTCCAAGGGACACTGGGAGCGACCACTCAGCCCGAGAGAGAGGAGCGAGTCACGGCGCTTTCAGGTAGGGGAGCGCTGTTTCTAGTCAGTGGGAGGGCGGCTCAGCTGGGAGGCGGGGCGGGCTCACGAGGACGACAACAACAAACAAAATGGAGACGGAGGGGGGAGCACAGCGGAGCGCTAGGGGCAAACGCACAAACAGAGTAAAAACACAGTATAAATGATAAAAGTGCAAATGAAGCAAAGCGGCAACCAGGCAGATAGCAGGCAATACTAATTGGCAATTTTAGGTAGCAATGCAGCACAACGATACTAAATGTCTCCAAGGGACACTGGGAGCGACCACTCAGCCCGAGAGAGAGGAGCGAGTCAGGCCAGGGGGAGGTGGAGCCGAGTACCTGTGTGGGAGCTGGATAAAAGTATGCTGTAGTGAGATATGCGTGTGGTGGGTGAAGTGGGTTGGGGTGGCGCCAGTGTCTGACTGTCGGTAGATGTGTGTGTGATGGCTGAGCAGGGTGGGAGGGGCAGTAAGCTTGCATGGGTTCTGGGTGAGGGAAGGGTTAGGTTGGACAATGTCTGAGAGGGGTGGGGCACCAGCTCTACCCGCTCATTCCACCTTTCTCTCCCAGAAAGCCAAGCATCGAACGCGACAAGAGTCTGTGCTGCATTACCACATCTGGCAAGTAGTAGGCGCCCAAGATCACAAATGTACAAAAAAGGGGAGGAGAAAATAGGAGTGAGAAAGAGGAGCTGAAGATAAAATGAAACGGATGTCGGCTTTGACAACCGGCTGGGGAAGGATCAGAACTCAGCTCTGGAGTGGGAGCACAGATCCCAGCATCCCATCGGCTGACGCACACTGGCCTGATGTCGTCCTGAAGACACGTATGTTCGGGGTTTCATTGTGCAGTCTTCAGGCTGCACAGGTAGGTCTTCCCTGTACTTCTCACACCCCTGTAATGGTCTGGCCATTGCCCACCCTGCCACCCATCCCTAATTGGCATGACTGATGGCCCAACTCATGTGCGGCTTTAATTGAGTCCGGGTTCGGAGCTGTGCCACCTGACCCCACGCATTGTAGGAAGCGAGGATCAATGGCTGCCATTGATGGATGGCTCCGGGTGGGAAACTCTGATTAACGCAATTAATCTCTGATTACTGGGTTCCCACCTGGTGCTGACTTTCTAACTGTCTGTTGGTTCCCAGCACAGCGCTGACCACCCGGGACAAACTGACCCTCTGCACAGAAGAGGGAATGCATGCAGAATCCCCTATATAACCATACGGCTAGAGGGGGACTGTATGTTTAGCCCCAATGCAAACCACCGCATGGAAGAATTAATGTATGCAGCAACCCCTATGCAATCATATGTCTAAAGGAGTGAATATACAGGGATCCTTGATGTATAACACTGCATAACATAACATAGAGGAAGAAATACATGATAAATTCTTATGTACTCTGCTGCACATAGGGGAATATGGCCCACCTGGGGGCTTATAGAAAATGAAGAGACTTCTGCCAAAATGATTTTTAAAAAATACTTTTTTGGGCCCTGTCCTTGTGGGACCCCCTGAGCAGGCCTGGGGATTCAGAGTGTTTCTACCCTGCCCCCTTTTCTTGTTTTTGTATCTTTGTTTCACTGTTTTCTTGTGACTCAGTTCTACCGAGTCACAAGATGGCTGCCAACACTTTCTGGTTTGGAGTGTTGGCAGCCCATCACAGTGAAACTCGTGGTCGGGAGGGGTCGCGAATCCACCGCTGCCCTAGATATCGACATTTTTATTTTTGAATTTCTCAGCAAAAACTGAACGGATTTACACCATTTAAAAAAAAAAGGACTCTTTCTGAACCAAGCACTCCCTTTTTGCCAAAATTGGTGTAATTCCGTTCAGCAGTTTGGGCTGTAGCCGTGTCTAAAGCTTCCTATGGAAAATAACATGGAGAAAACAAGTTTTGGGACCCCTCTTTTTTCTTGGCCCTCACCTTACGAATCATCCCAAAACTTTCAAGTCAGGAGCTGACGGGAGCACCCCACTAGTTTTGAAAATTTTGCGATGATTCGTCAAACGACGCCATAGTTATTGGGAAAACAAAAAATGCTTTTCCTATGGAAAATAGGTCCTAACTATAACTAGCTACTGGCGACCGCCAGTAGGTAATACATATAACCTACTGGGAGTCGCCAGTAGGTAGTTATAACTCGCTCAGACCGGGTTTCCAAAGCATTTTTTTATTTGTCTATAACTTTGGCTTTGTTTGACCAATCTTCATGACATATTCCCCAAAAAGTAGGTTCTGTGTGTCATGGAAAGTTGGAGGGGTGATCAATGCACTGGAGACTGAGAAATAGCGGCTAAAAATAATGGTGCGTTTGTAATGTTAATTCCCTTATGAACACCTTGTCGAACCTACAACCCGAACAGCTGGATGGAATTACACCAAATTTGGGAGAAAGGTAGATATTGTTACACAGTTTGTGCTTTTTAATATTTGGTGCAAATCCGTTCAGTAGCTTTTGAGAAATTAAAACCGAACAATATTGTGATATCTCTGGTCATGGATATTTCGCGGCAATTTCATAGTGGTTGCGGATATTTGACAATGATTCAGTGGTATATTGCAAATGTGCATGCCAGCAGTAATTCTGTGATTGGCTGGCCTCAATCTGAGCAGAAAGTTGCGGCTGCTATTTTATCGATCGGGAACAGTTCCCAGGGCTGAAAACTTCTGTGAAAGCTAACTTAAGAGGTCAGGGTAAAGGTACTCTGACTGCTTGTTTAATATATGGGGGTGTTAGTGACACAAGTTACTCATCCAAAATTGTTTCTTTTTAATCATGTGTGATAATCACAACAATGCCGCAACTGCCAGCTTGGCCCGTGTACTGTTGTGAGGATGTCGCGACTATCGCGGTGACACAGCAAATATTGGTGGAAATATAAAAAACAATATCTATATAAACACCATCACTAGTCACAGTCACAGACTCATGTATGCACTCACAAACTCACCCAGACACTTATACACTCATTCACAAAACCACTCACACACATACATCCAGTCACATACCCACTCAGATACTCATGCACCTACTCACATACCCATTCAGTTACTCATTCACCCACTTACAGACTCACTGAAAAAAACAAAGGTTACAGGGATGTTATAGTTAGGCTGACATTTCACTCGGACAAAACCAGAGAAATTCAGCAATTATAGTTAGATGAGCTAATGAGCTAAGTATAACTTATAACTATAACTAAACTATAACTATAACTATATATATATATATATATATATATATATATATATATATATATATATATATATATATATATATATATATATATATATATATATATATAAAATTCCAATAAAAAAAAGGTTACAGGGAAGTTATATATATATATATATATATATATATATATATATATATATATATATATATATATATATATATATATATATATGTATATATATATATATATATGTATATATATATATATATATATATATATATGTATAGTTCTGTGGGCAACACTCACTCCAGTTGGTGTCTGGAAAGTTTTGGGGTGATCTGTGAAACAGGGGCAAGAAAAAGGAAAGCCCCAAAACACCTTTTACACATGTTAAGTCCCATAGGGTTTTTGAATATGACTACAGCCCAAACCACTAAACAGAATTACACCAAATTTAGAAGAAATTTATCTCTTGGTCCAAGGCAGTGCATTTTGTGATTTAGTGTACATTTGTTCAGTAGTTTTAGAGATATTAACAGAAATCCAAATGTGTATATATAGGGGCGCAGATCCTCCATGCTGTGAACTGACTGACTGCCAACACTTCTACCAGGAAGTGTTGGCAGCCATGAAGCCGAGTCCCACAAAAAACATTACAAATACAGAAAAGGGGGCAGGATAGGAATACCCTGACCCCCAAGGTGTGGTGTCTATTCTAGACTTTATCATTTGGTGGAGAACTTAGGTCCTAAAGAAAGACCCAGACACTGCTAGAGTCCCGTTAAAGGCTGAAACATGTCGACATGATGTGGACATGAGTACCATAATATAACCTCAGTCGTCCTGCCTTGATTTTTAATCACCCCTCCTCCACCAAATAATAATGTCTAGAATAGTATAGATGACAGGTGGAAGGGATTCTTATTGAACACGCCCTTCCTTTGGATCCCTTCTAACGACTCACCCTCAGCTCTGAACAAGGGGCTTGCTCACCATTAGAGTATGGTGTGGCAAGAGTGGGATGGCCAATGATGAAGCATGACACCTGGTGGAAGGGTGTGAGGCCATCCCCGTCAATTTTTATGAATGCCCTTAGAACCAGAGAATTGTTACGCCAGTAGGTTAAGGTCTACCCATGTTAGAGGAAATTCCTATATTGGAGGGTGATTGAGTCTGTAATTTGGTTTAAATAATAAGGGTGCATTTGTTTTTCTGTGTGTATTTATCTTAATGGGAGAGCAAAAATGATTTGCTCCAAAAAACAATTCCTCTTCCCCTAACCCCATTACATGCAGGGGCTTTTTTTCAGTGAATATATTTATATATACATATATATATATATATACACACACACACACACACACACATAAATATCACTTGATAAAAAGTCTGTTTCTCAGCAGACAGGTTGTTTTTTCTCCTCTAAAGTTCATGCTAGACAACAAGCATTAGGGGCTAAGGTGATGGCCTATGCTGACGACACCCAACTGCTGTTTTCCTGGGGACGAGACGAGGATTCGGTTCTCCCTGCCCAACATTGCTTATCCTCGGTTTTTAAGTGGCTCGCTCAGGCACAGCTCAAATGCAATGAGAAGAAATCGGAGATCCTCTTGTATTGCGCATTCCCTGATGACTTCAGAGAAAAGTTATGGCCCCCTGGTTCTCCCCTTTCCAGTTTTAAGGGTGATTCCATTAAGAATCTCGGGGTCTGGTTCAGTGAGAACCTAATCTTCTCCTCGCAGGTCAAGAAGCTGGCGGGCTCTTGCTTTAGCATCCTCAAGTCTTTGAGGAAGTTTCTTCCTCTTCTGCCTAATGCTGCGACGGAGACTGTGGTTCGTGCTTTAATTCTCTAGCGCCTCGACTAGGCTAATGCATTGTATGCTGGCATTCCAGGTTACCTGTTGGATAATTTTCAGGTGATTCAAAATTCAGCCGCCCGACTCCTGCTAGGTCTTTCCAGCAGGTGCAGTGTAAGTTCTCATCTGCGATCTCTTCATTGGCTCCCGGTGAAGGCTCGGATAAAATAAAAAAATGTATCCATTGCTCACAAAGCCCTTTATGGGCTGGGTTCCATCTATCTACAGAATAGGTTGGCTTTCTATACTCCGGCAAGTAAGCTGCGTTTGTCCTCTCAACTTTTGGCAGAGATTCCTCGATTCAAGCGCCAAAGATTTGGCGGTAGTTCTTTTTCCCGGCTGGCGGCGCAGGCGTGGAATGCTTTTCCATTGGCTTTGAGGGGCATTAAAGACACTTTGATCTTCAAAAAAAGTTGAAAACTTTTCGGTTCTAGTTCTTTTATCTGTTGTTGATTTGGACCCTCTTCAGGCTCGCGCCGGTACACTCCTCAGAGTATCTGTGCGTGGTGCAAGTGTATATAACATAACATAACAGAGAATGGACATCCAGGTGCTATAACATGGAGAACGCCTCTTGGGAAAAAAACGGCCTAATTCTTTGATACCTTGGGAATATTTGCAATAAAATGTCAGAGTTTGGTGTTACTCCAAAATTGATAGCGCCACACTCCGACATCTGTTAAATGCAGGGGTGCGCCGTATTTACAGAAATAATGCACAACACTGCGTTTTCCCTAGTGCTGGTGCTTCAAATGGTGCCTAGTGCCAGTGCTGGCACCCTTGTGCCATGTTGCAAGGGTACCTGCGGTGCAAGGGTACCTGCACCGCAGGTGCGATTGTTTATGTGCATGAAGGGACACCTTCTTGCACATAAACAATAATTTAAGGTGATTTGTGTTTCTATGTGTGCTGCAGAATACAGCACAGATAGAAAGAGAAAAATACGAAGAGAAATTAATAATCCTCCTCATATCACCATCCTAAGACCAGGTTTTACCTGGCCTTAGTTTTTAGTGCTGCCCCATCCTTGAAAATACGGGCATCAAAAAGCAATGGGTGTTGCGGTGGAACAACCTTTGCTAACACCCAGTGCCCGGCCCTTTGCCACAGCGGACTGCTGCAGAAAGGGGCATATTTACAAGGTTAAAGTTAAGCCAAGATAATATGGGGTACAGAACAATGCCACCAGAGCATCAGAAAAAGTGAGGCTCTTCTGGTGTTAAGGGCTTGTAAATATTCCCTCCTATTTGGTGCTTGCGTAAAACAGATTGCAGGAAATTCTATTTATCCCAGGACAAAATATGGAGCAACCTGATGTCTCACGTTTTTGCTGCTCAAATAATGGTAATTTAAAAATACGCATTTGCTGCTTTTACCATTGACTGTGTTTGAGACAAATAAGTTAGTTCCATTTTAATATTATCGGAGTGCAAAAATCAGAGCAATATCAATCAACTTTATTTCTAAAGGACTATTTGTAGACTTGGATCTCTATCTTAAGATCCCAGACTCAATTAAAATGATTTATGAGCAATACATATTCTGCATATGGATTCTCAATCAGTTTTCTCCACTTATTCTCTGGTGCAAACATCAATCAGTGGTACAGATGGAAGCAAAATCTGTTTCCGCATTAATACTGAGTGAGTTTTCCATTACAACAAACCATCTTGGTGAACACTCTCAGAAGTCCACTCTAACCATGTACGGCCCTGTTTAAAGTAAACATGGAGCCCCTGGCCGTTAGTGAAGGTTAAATCTTCAGCAACTCTGCAAAAAAAAACTGACTGAGGGGGTTTATCAATTCTGAACAGTGACCTTAAATCGAGCACCTGCCTTCAAGAGCCATCTCCTCCAACCTGTATATTTTAATTGTTTTCCAGCTTCACTATGACAATGTGACTTCTAAATATAACTCAACGGAATTCTCATCAGTTAAAGCAGTCAGACTCTGGGGCCGATTCCGATGTTGGACGGACTCAGGTCCATCCGACATCGGTCAGGTGCCACAACCGACTGACCTGCTGTTGTCGGTTATGGCCCTGCGAGTTTGATGCGACCGAACAGAGTTCGGTCGCACTCGTATACTTCACAATGCAAGCATGCATTCCGAGCGGAATGTATGCTTGTATTGTGAAAGGCAGGGGTGCAGTTCATCCCTGCACCCTGTGGCCGGCACCCCAAGGTGCCTGCCACCGGGTGCAGGGATCCACAGAGGGGTAGCATAGGTGCCCCCAGGCCACCATTCGGCAGCATCGCACCCATGGGGGCCCTACTGGGGGCCCCCAAAGACAGTTTCCGACTGTCTTTTCGTGCCGGAAAGACTGGCACGAAAAGGCAGCGGAAAACTGCCATCGTACTCCCTCAGTCGCAAAGAGGTGGCCGGGGGAGTACTGAGGGATTTTCGGACGGCGGACGGGCTCTCCGAGCCTGTCGTCCGTAATCCAGAAATCCGAGTCGGATTCCTTTCCAACCGAGCCCATTGGAATGGCTCGGTTGGAAAGGAATCCGGCGAACACGTTCCGATTCGGTTGGAAGGGTTCCGACCATCGCTCGGAGCCCTTCCGACCGAAATCAGAATCCGCCCCTCTGTCTACTGATGAAGTGTGAGCTCCCTAAACAAGATGAAAATGTAAAATACTTTTGTTCAGCTCACCTTCAAACCTCTTTTCAACATCTTACACGTGTAATGTGAAATATGTTTGCCCCAGATTCCACTAACTATTTTTCTGAATTTGTAACCAATCTCTATCGGTTCACATTAGTTTCCATTGACACGATATAATCTGTCACATCTGTGGAATATTGTTTACATTGAATGTTATTGCCAATTATTTAATAACTGTTTTTCTTCTTTGGTATACTTTGGACCTTGTTATTTTCATTCTTTTAAATATATCGTTTTTCAGTCAATGATCATTGTGTCTCCCAAATTGTCACGTATATATGTTGAGTATAAAATAATCATATTCCTTGATCATCCCACCAGGTGGGTTTCTTACAGTTTCTAACATACTCCAAGTCAACTTTCTTACACTTCAAGAAACCTTTAGATAAATGGAGGGGAGAAACTAGGACTGTGCAATATTACAAAAGTAGTGTTTGATGCCCCTCATAAGCCCACCAAGTTCATGACTCTTTTTCTCCTCTTTAACTAGTCAGCCTCTCTTCTGGAAAGAGAACTGTATTCAGAAAGACAAAAAGTAAGTCATATTAATTATAGTAAGAATGATACTACTTCTCCTGGTCATGGCTATGATAACATAAGTGGTTATTTCTGTATTAAAGATCTAACCGTTCCAACGTATGCAGAAGGTACATATTGTTTTGATATCTTTCAAATTAGTTACCTATATATGTATAGAGAGGTGAGGATACATGAAGAGGAATTTAAAGTTATAATAGTATTGAAGAGTATATAATGCATCAGAAATTGTCTTTCCTTTAGTTTACTTGTGAAAACAGGGACTTTTAGTTCGCAGAGACCTGGCAAAAAAGTACTATTTTCTGAATCTGAGGGTGTGCTGATGTAGCTTCAATTTTTTAAACTTGATATTTTAAGAAAGACGGTTATTAGATGGGCTAGGATAGAGTTCAGTACAAGGAATAGGGCCACAAACCTATTAAGAAAAAACACAATTTCAAAAATACTAACCTGGGCTGAACCCCCTGATAGCTGATGTACAAAGCAGACAGGTATACATTAGGAGTATGTGTGAAGTATTTAGCAGTATAAAAAACAATTAAAAAGTCAAAACGCACCACAATATAACTGATTTAGAAAAATAGACGACATTTTATAAAGAAAAATGCCACCGAAACCACATAAATCCAGTAATAACAGTAACCAGAGACAAGAATTTTCAAAGATTAAGGCAAAAGGCTCCAAGAAAAAGTAAAGCATCTATAAATAGTCACCGTTTGCGAATGACTGGGACCGGGGTGAATTTTTAGGTTGACCAATATGGAGCATAGGCCAGATACACCAAGAAGGTTTGTCCTGGTCAAACATTTTACCTACTGACTTAGTCTCTGAAACCATCTTGTGAGGCAAGGTTGCAGGCTGTATCCGCCAAAGTCCTCTTGAAGCAGGGTAGTCCCTGCAAGAGGCCCTGCTAATGTAATTGGTTTTGGCAAAAAAAGTTCTAGGCAGGAAAAACTAATATTTTAGGGCCACCGAAGTCCTTGCATTGGATGCATACTTAGTTTGCCTTCGCCTGGTCAAGATTTCTACCTTCGGACTCTGGGATTGATATAGATCTTGATGGTCTTACTGCCCTCCCACCGTGGTGGGTGTCCCAAGTACTCCACCAAGTCAACAGTTTTTTCACCATCATATTTAGATGTATGCAGGCTGACTCACCATCTGCATCGACATAGTGTTTCCTGCTGCGGTCACGGCACACCACTGCCAAAGCAGCAGACTCCAGTGCTGGCAAATAGCACTACATCACCATCGGGTGGTGGGTTCCCTCTGAGCAAATTTAGTTTTCTTAGTTGTGCGGGTGGTCTCCTAGTGGGGGTTACCTGACAGAGGCAGTCCATTGTGGTATGCGCTCAGCAATGCACCATAACTGTGGCCATCGGATGGATTCTAGTAACACACACCTGATGTTTATTGGCCAAAAGGAAACACCTGCATACCACGCTATAAAACTCCATCTCAGACCATGATCCTTTGCCATTCTACTGCACCTTCTTTTCTAGCAGAGATTTTACCAGGTAAGCAAAGCTATTTTGTCCCATTTCCCTTTTTCTTGCCACTTTATCGCCTTTCATTTATTACCTTGTTGTTATTTTTTTATTTAATCATATTTCTTTGCACAGTGCCAAGCAACAAAAATAACACGTTTTACTGAGGGAGAAATGTCAATCATGGTGGATGAAATACTAAGAGTAGAGTCACAATTGTTTAGAGCCCATGTCCAAAATACACACCTACCTTAAAAAAAGGCAAATGTGGGCCAAAATATTAAGCAGAGTGAAAGATTTAGCTAACAACCTGCACACAGAGGAGGAAATTAGGAAGAGGTGGAACGACCTGCTGGAGAGGATGCGTTCCTTGGCCTTCAAGCAGCCCCTGGAGGCCCAGAGGACTGGTGGCGGATTCTCCGGGGCCCCCTTACAACTCATGCTCATGGAGGAGAAGGTCTTGCACATCCTACATCCTGAAGGCTTAACAGTAATCTCTTGTGGAGTGGAGTCTGATAAGTTACACATTACAAAGTCTCACTAAACATCAATGTCCTGTTTGTTCTCACCTCAGCTGTTGCCAATGTGTTCTGCACATATTTTCATAAAAGAGAGAGAATCCTCAAACTCTCATTATCAGATAATTTGTTTTTTCGTGTGAATGTATTATGTTGCATTTAAGATTACAAGAGTCGATATCCAATACATGTCACACAATGGTATGGTGCCTGTAAGTGTTACAAAACCAAATAACCAATTACCAATACATGTGTCATATTGTGTCTGTCCCATTTCAACTCCATAATTTCCACAGGTATGTTCTACTAACAATTTAGCAAGTGTTGAGAAGTTGTCTTTTGAAATGAAAACAACTAACATGAAGCCCTGTTTCTGTTTTGGTAAAAGATTATTGCTATTTCATATTGCTCATTCTCTCTTGTCTAACAAATTTCAACATACAGAATACTTTGAGATGAAGGTAGTCAACAGGTCACTACAAAAGTGTGTATTAAAATATTGGTTTCGGTCGGCATGTGAAAATACAAATGTTGTATGTTAACTAATGAGTCATATTAGTGATAGATGTAGAAAGATTTTGATACATCAATACAGACAAACAAATCTAGGACATTTGGAAAGCCATCACCAGGAAGGTGCGGACCCTGTGGGTCTAAAAGCAGTGCAGTGTCCATTGGTGCAAGATGTAAGAAGACCTATGATTCTGGACCAGGAATTCAGTGGAAGGCCAGCTCAGGCAGTCCTACCAAGGTGGGAAGTGCGTGTGCCACACCCTGACATCCCTAAAGGCCCTCATTCTTGCAGGGGCCTATCCAGAGAGGAGCAGTTGAGGGCCCAACAGGGCCATTAATGGGGTGAGTTCTTATCAAATTTTCACGTTACATGACTAATTCTGAATTACAGCCAGGATTTTTCCCATCAACATTAGGTTGACCCAAATATAGAATGCAAACATATCCACTCCCTATACTTAAGTAGGTAAGTACAATTTTTTTTTTAAGTTATCGATGTCAAAAACATAGTTGTACAAAATATTGATTTATATATATATATATAACACGATAATAATTATTATTTATATTAAATATTACAATTAATATTTAAAAAATAATGTCGATTAAATATACATTTTAAAACATCTAACAAATAAACTTAATTAAAAAAATAAACACACATACATAATTATTATTAGATATATATATATATATTTACTTTAAAGCATTTATTAAACTATTAATTTTAATGTATTTTATAATTTTAAAATTATAAAGTGTTGGATTCCTGAGGGGTAAAAATGACTATTCCCACTCCAATGAGTGCAAAAGTAGGGAAAGTGTTGGATAGCGGAGGGGTGAAAATTACTATTCCCATTCCAGTGAGTGCAACAGTAGGGAAAGTGTTAAATTGCAGGGGGTAACAATTAATATTCTCACTCCAGTCAGTTAAAAAAAAAAAAAAAATATGACCTACAACAAATATAGTTAAAAAAACAAAATAAATAAAAATAAAATATATTTTCAAACAAATAAATATTTCGAATTAGAAATTATTTAGAAACAAAAACATTTATTATTTAATAAATTTACTTTATTTTATTTCCTTCCCTATAACACCACACAATTTGCAACCCACATCTAAATTTTAAAAAAATGTACTTCCATAATTAACACAATTAATTACAATTAAAGAAATATTATTAATTAAAACAAATGAAAACTCATAAAAATGTATTAACTTCCCACACTTTACCCCTATAATCCCCACAACCCACGGCTAAAATTGAACTGTAACAATATTAATTACACAATTAAAAATTATTTTCTATTAAAAAACTGATAGTATTTAACAACTAATTATAAAGTAAGTAAAATTAATGTACTTCCATTAATTATTTAATAATAATGATCAACTAATTATTAATTAAGTCAACATAAATTACCTCCCACCCATAACCCTATAAACCCCACAACCCATACCTAAAATTAATTACTCATTTTCCATATTTAATTTTCAACTACTTAATAAATATTAATTAACAACTAATTATTAATTATTAAACATAAATTACTTCACATCCTTTACCCCTATAAACCTCACAACCCGCACCTTAAATTAATTACACAATTCTATAATTAATTTGCAATCAATTAATTATTATAAATTACTACTAATTACTAATTAACAACTAATTCATCCAAAATTAATTACTTCCTTTGCACTCTGCCCCTAACTCAGACCCCGGTTATTGCTCATCCTTATTAAAACACCTCTGATGCTCCCCGGCTGGAGAGTATTAGCCACAGCAGGTACCTTGCGGTCCTGCTTGAGGAGGGAACCCATTGATGAAGCATGTCACCTTTTGGGTGAGTGAGGGTTCTTGTCCTAAAAACTACACACTTCTGACTCCCACTATCTGTAGTCTTAATTTTCTTTAACAGATGTATTTTTTTGTGTGAATTAATTTCCCTTAGCAATTATTTGATTCCTAACAATGTTTCAGAGTACAATGTGAAGGACTTTCCAGTTAATTTCTAAGGTGACTTTTTGATTTTGATTTCAATATCGTTTTTAGTGCAAGTGACCATTTGTTTAAGGCAGCTTGCTCCAAATTTAGAAATACAATTTGATCAAACAGGTGTGTTTCTTCAAATTTCTTAAACATCAACATTACAGACATATGCGCATTCCCTCATCAAATATAGTGTTGAATTTCATAAACCCATTATTTCCCTCCATCTTGATTGTTTTTCTATTACTGAATCTTGGGCATCTGAAGATTCAGGTCCTGAGTTGGTAGCAGCAATCCCTGAAGTGTATGCCATTTTAAGGCACAATCATGTGGTCATAGAGGCAGTGGCCTGGTGGTCATATATAAGGATTTGCTGAACTGCACCATAGAAGAGGTGACATTGCAATCTCCAAGGACAACAGAGGCGTTCTTTTTTTTAGATTGAAGCTTAACGGCTAACCCTGTATTCCTAGGAATTTTGGTCTATCGTCACCCTGGCCCAGGTTCTCATTTCCTAGAGTCTTGACTTCAAGCGCTGGAACCCTTTTTGACCTATCAAACCTTCGCAATTATTGCCAATTTAAATTTCCATCTAGAAGAATTTTCTAATAAGGATACTGTAGCCTTAATAGAATATATGCTGAATGTTGGCTTCTCCCAGGTGGTTAAAGCCCCCAATCACGTAGCGGGGCACACTCTGGATGGCATCTTCTTTAATTTGAGTGGTCTTACATTTAATGAAGAAACCCTGCTTAGTTGGACTGACCATCATGTTGTTACTTTTAATCTGAGCTGTCCTTCCTTGATGCCAAAGGTAAGGGTCCAGCACCTTCAGGGTCCAAGGTCAATTGTGGGAGGAGTTGAAATAGTCACCTCTTATGCTTTGGAACAGGCACTTACTAAGATTTGTATGCACTCAGACACCCCACCTGACCTCTTGGATTGGGGCTGCTCTGGATAATGTTGCTCCAGTGAGCACCAAATGCGGTGTTAGGTCCAAATCCTCGGTGCCCTGGTTTACTGACGAATTGAAGAAATTGTGGCAATCTTGTTGCAAACAAGAATGGAAGTGGCCCCTGAATAGGGATCCTACTAATAAAGAGCGGCATAAATCGCTCCTTCATCAATATAAACTTGTCATTCATCAGGCGAAATCTACTTTTTATACAGAAAAAAATGGCCAGGTAATTCCTCTGAGGAGCGTTTTAGAGTAGTTGGAGAGCTCTTGTAGCCATCTACTCCTGGTCTCACCAATTCTACACAAGAATGTAGCAATAGATCATTTATTTTAGAAATAAAATCTTGAATATTTACACTGATTTCCCTTCTCCTGCCGAGTATATTTTGTCACTGGAGGCCCCCTCAACGGGGTCCTCTAGGGTGGCGGTCTTTCTGCCAATTTCTGTTCAGTACACCAAAGAGCTATTGATGAACCTCAAGTCAGGGTCTTCATCAGACCCATGTCATCCTAAAATATTACAGTTAGCCCTGACTGCATTTAAAGTACTCTACAGGAAAAACTCAATCATGTTATTGATTCTGGGACTTTCCCACAGCTGTGGAAGAAAGCTACTATTATTCTGCTTGAAAAAAAGACTAATTCCGAAATTTTGATCCTGATGATATGAAAAAATTCTGCTCTATCTCTTTGCTGCACGGCCCAACCAAGATATTGGAGAAATATCTTAATCAAGAACTAGTGGAGTTCATTGACAATGGCAATATTCTTGACCCTTCACAGAATGGCTTTAGAAGTGGTCACAGCACTCAGACTGCTCTTATTGCCACCACGTATAGCATCAGATGCCAGGTAGACTAGGGTGGGGCGGCTGTCCTGCCTGGTGCTGCTTTACTTGTCAGCACCTTTGACACTTTCTCACCCATGCGCATTGTGCAGTGTCTTCATCAGGTGAGTGTCAGTGGGAAGGCCCTGGACCTGCTCCCTTACTAATAGGGTACAAGTTGTGTTCTGTAGAGGGTTCAGAGCCAAGACTTTCAGTCTCCCCTGTGGGGTCCATCAGGGGACCTCACTTAAACCCACTTTGTTTAATTTGTATGTTGCTCCATTGCAGAATTAATACACTCTTTTGGCATGCAGATTATTGTTTCGATCTCTAAAACCATTGACTCTATAGCTCACATGTTCAATTTCTGTATCACCAGGATAAACACTTGGGTGCCGATTACGATCCGGTAAAAAAAAAGCCCGTACGACTCGTATCCGGTCTTTTTACCATACGAATCGTACAAGTGCCGTAAAAACTGCCAATTACGATTCGCATGGCAAAAAGTCCATACGAATCGCATTGGGAAGTATTCCCCACACGTCCTCGGGTCGGAAAAAGTGTCCGACACGTCCACGGACGATTTACCGTACAAATGTGAAATGTGAAGTCCGACCGCGGAATCACGATCCATCCCGTGCGTCCGATGTTACAACCGCATCGAAAAAACACCGTCCGCACCGAACTCCCATAGCAACCATGGAGACATGTGCCCGCATACGCGCCCAACACTCCCCCCAGCCCCCGTACGTTCGAGTCGTACCCCCCGTGTATGTACACCCCCCGTGTATGTACACCCCCCGTGTATGTACACCCGTGTACGTGTCGTACCCCCCGTGTATGTACACCCGTGTATGTGTCGTACCCCCGTGTATGTACACCCGTGTACGTGTCGTACCCCCGTGTCTGTACACCCCTGTACGTGTCGTACCCCCGTGTATGTACACCCCTGTACGTGTCGTACCCCCCCTGTATGTACACCCGTGTACGTGTCATACCCCCCGTGTATGTACACCCGTGTACATGTCGTACCCCCCCGTGTATGTACACCCCTGTACGTGTCGTACCCCCCCTGTATGTACACCCGTGTACGTGTCGTACCCCCCGTGTATGTACACCCGTGTACGTGTCATACCCCCGTGTATGTACACCCCTGTACGTGTCGTAGCCCCCGTGTATGTACACCCGTGTACGTGTCGTACCCCCGTGTCTGTACACCCCTGTACGTGTCGTACCCCCGTGTATGTACACCCCTGTACGTGTCGTACCCCCCCTGTATGTACACCCGTGTACGTGTCATACCCCCCGTGTATGTACACCCGTGTACATGTCGTACCCCCCCGTGTATGTACACCCCTGTACGTGTCGTACCCCCATGTATGTACACCTGTGTACGTGTCGTACCCCCCCTGTGTATGTACATCCCTGTATATGTCGTACCCCCGTGTATGTACACCCCTGTACGTGTCGTACCCCCCGTGTATGTACACCCATGTACGTGTCGTACCCCCATGTATGTACACCCCTGTACATGTCGTACCCCCCGTGTATGTACACCCGTGTACGTGTCGTACCCCCCGTGTATGTACACCCCTGTACGTGTCGTACCCCCGTGTATGTACACCCATGTACGTGTCATACCCCTCCTGTACGTACACCCGTGTACGTGTCGTACCCCCCATGTATGTACACCCGTGTACGTGTCGTACCCCCCGTGTATGTACACCCCTGTACATGTCGTACCCCCCGTGTATGTACACCCGTGTACGTGTCGTACCCCCCGTGTATGTACACCTCTGTACGTGTCGTACCCCCCGTGTATGTACACCCCTGTACGTGTCGTACCCCCCCTGTATGTACACCCGTGTACGTGTCGTACCCCCGTGTATGTACACCCGTGTACGTGTCGTACCCCCGTGTATGTACACCCCTGTACGTGTCGTACCCCCGTGTATGTACACCCGTGTACGTGTCGTACGCCCCGTGTATGTACACCCCTGTACGTGTCGTACCCCCGTGTATGTACACCCCTGTACGTGTCGTACCCCGTGTATGTACACCGGTGTATGTGTCGTACCCCCCCTGTATGTACACCCGTGTACGTGTCGTACCCCCGTGTATGTACACCCGTGTACGTGTCGTACCCCCGTGTATGTACACCCCTTTACGTGTCATACCCCCGTGTATGTACACCCGTGTACGTGTCGTACGCCCCGTGTATGTACACCCGTGTACGTGTCGTACCCCCGTGTATGTACACCCGTGTACGTGTCGTACCCCCCCGTGTATGTACACCCCTGTACGTGTCGTACCCCCCATGTATGTACATCCGTGTACGTGTCGTACGCCCCGTGTATGTACACCCATGTACGTGTCGTACCCCCCCGTGTATGTACACCCCTGTACGTGTCGTACCCCCCGTGTATGTACACCTGTGTACGTGTCGTACCCCCGTGTATGTACACCCCTGTACATGTCGTACCCCCCCATATATGTACACCCCTGTACGTGTCGTACCCCCCTGTATGTACACCCGTGTACGTGTCGTACCCCCCGTGTATGTACACCCGTGTACGTGTCGTACCCCCGTGTATGTACACCAGTGTATGTGTCCTACCCCCCTCTACGTTCGTGTCGTACCCCCGTGGATCTACACCCGTGTACGTTAGAGTCGTACCCCCACCCCCGTATGCATGGAGCGTACCCCCACCACAACATTCTAAGTACGGAGCGCACCCCAGGCCCCAACATCACAACCGCATGTACGAGTCGTACCAAGCCACACACAAGGACAGCACTGTACAACAAAATGGGCCATGTACACACGTACACAACCAGGACAAACCAAAACGACACAAGAATACACCATTCGAATGGCACAAAGCCACAAAACATGTCCAACAACCACTAAAACAACACATTCACTGACCTGCAACTGCCAAAAACAAACAGAGGCCCAAAACACCACCACTCCTTATAACACACCCACCCAAAGTTCAAACACAGCCACACCCACCAATGGACCAATAAAAAGGGCCCACACACACAAACCATGAGCCTTTGCAACAGACTCACTGCTGCCAGACCCCACAGACAACCTACAGCACCATACTAGAAGCTTTACCACACCTTACACTTGCACACCTTCACACACACACCTTCACAAACACCCCCTCATCACATTCACACACACACCTGCACAACCACACCCACACACCCACAACCATCCACACACACCCCCCACCATCCACACCCACACCCCTCACCATGCCCACTAACAAGAATCCAAAGTTCACTAGCCGAGAGTTGGAGGTCCTTGTCGATGAAATCCTCAGAGTCAAGCCACACCTCTTTGGAACATTGGTCAGACAGACCAGCCCTTCAGCAAAAACAGCCATGTGGCAGACCATCGTCGATGCTGTGAATGCTGTTGTGGACACCAGAAGGAACAAGCAGGAATGCCAAGCCAGGTGGTACGATCTGCAGAGGAGGGTCCGAGCCAAGATGACGGATGAACACAACCAGGCCAACGTCACTGGAGGAGGGCCGTCCCGCAGACCCGTACACTACCATCCCTGGGAGGAGAGGGTGATGGCCATACTGCCGGTGGAGGCAGTGGACGGATTAGGAGGACTCCGAGACCCGGGTGAGTACACAAACAACGCACCTCACATGGGGGGAACGTCATCCACAACCAAACTCACAAACAGGCACGCAACCACCCCAAGCTATCGCATGACTCAACCACACTCCATGAACACGCACATTCCACTGGCGCCACCATGCCCCATGCACCCAGCTGGACAATGTCAAGACACAGGCCACAGAAGACACCAACACATGACACGGTAAGCCGGATGGCGGGAGGGTGGGCCCAAAAAATCACATAGTGCAACTCAGAAGCAGACAACAATGCCCGCTGCCCATATGGCCTAGGTCACAGCCAGACAAACAGTGTGTCCCCACACAGGAAAGACTTGCCAGCAAATGGCGGATGCCTTGCATTAAGACATGGGGGTGACAGCATGTTCCTGCACATGACAGCAGCTAATGAACAGCCAACACTGTGAAAGAGTGGCAGCACACACCACCACAGCAGCAGTGCAGACACAACACCCAATAGGTGCCTGGAGATCAGAAACAAACTCACATCAACAATCCAAGGCCCATTCAAAGATCTGCTAACAGTGTGTGCACAGTAAGCTGGGCTGAGGTGACAGAGGGTGACACACAGAGGGAGGGAGAGGGGGACAGAGAGGGAGGGAGACACAGGGAGACGGACAGAGGGAGGAGGCTGACACACAGAGGGAGGGAGAGGGGGACAGAGAGGGAGGGAGACACAGGAAGACGGACAGAGGGAGGAGGCTGACACACAGAGGGAGGGAGAGGGGGACAGAGAGGGAGGGAGACACAGGAAGACGGACAGAGGGAGGAGGCTGACACACAGAGGGAGGGAGAGGGGGACAGAGAGGGAGGGAGACACAGGAAGACGGACAGAGGGAGGAGGCTGACACACAGAGGGAGGGAGAGGGGGACAGAGAGGGAGGGAGACACAGGGAGAGCAAATCAGCCTTGTGGTGTGTGGGAATGTGTGCTAGTCAGCAGGTGGACTGCGTGCATGTAGACAAGGGTGGCCAGTGCCAGCACCCCCCCTCTCCTCCATGGCAAAACACAGGGCCATGTCACAACCTGTGCACGAGCACAACGACAGCTACCTGCATCATATAAGTGTGTGGAACAACTGCATGTGCCCACGTACAGTGCCACACGGAAGGCGCCAATGCATGGCTTGCCACACCTGCCCACTCCACTGCTGACTGCAGTCACACTTGACGCAGCAAGTAAGACTGTGCCACACATAGGTAAAGTCGCCAAAGCTGTGCCCAAGGGACATACCCATGCACAAGTGCACTGTGAGTGGAATGCAAGACATATCCAAATTCCCAGAGGAAATGTGCCAACTTTGAAACTAATGAAACATGGATGTTGCATGGAACAAAATTAACATTGTCTCTCTCACACACAGGTCAACGTCGTGGATCACCCCCCAACACTGGGGGGGGAAGACTCACAGGACCCGGGTCGGCGGGATGAAGGAGCCACCGGCAGCGACGACTCTCACCACTCTGTGGACGAACCCGACCCCGACCAACCTGGCCCCTCTGGTGTCCAACGACCTGCAGCACCTGCGTCAGGTACAACGGGGCCAACCACCACCCCCACTCCTGCCACATCCCAGGAGACACCCAGGATCCCTGCCCCACCACCACAAAGCAGCCAGGCTGGCCAGGAGGGACACGGTGTCCCGGGCACCCAGGAGGAGGCAGGCGACAACGCCAATGCCACCCCTCAGGGGTCCCGGAGACCCGATGTGCCCACAAGGGCAGGCCAGGTGCAAGTGGGCAGGGGTGGTGGGAGTGGAGGACAGCGGAGGCGCCAGCCTGGCCAGTCAGCTGGCGAACCGGTATTTTCCCATGTCCGAAACATCCTGGACACATACCGGCAGGACACCACAGGCATGGCCCAGGTTGTGTCCATCCTCGAGGGGATCAAGACCCAGCAGGCCCAGCAACATGCGGAGCAACATGCCTGTCTACTGCAACACCAACGGAGGATGGAGGACAGACAGGCTGAGCTCGTGACGGTGTTCACGGGAATTCACAGTACACTCCGTCGGATGGCCGACAACATGGGCAACCCTCCCTGTGCCAGAAGGCGTAGAACATCACCACCCACAGGGAGGGATCAGGAGGAGGAGGAGGAAACATCCGATGGAGCATCCCAAACATCGTCACGGCCTGCTTCTGAGGGTCCCCGCAGGAGGGTGGGTCGTCCACGGAAAAGACCGTGAGGGTCGGCGCTACAGCACCATCTCCCAGGACACCTGGCCTGGCACCTGGCCCACTGGAGCAACAGCAGCACAGCATCAAAAGACATTCTCTGCCACATGGCCTTGCTGGTCACTGTCTGACCAATGTTGACAAAGACTGTGGCATGGACTCCGAGGATTTCTAATGGCAAGGACACCAACTCCCCTAGTGAACTTTGGATTCCACACACCCGGGAAGCCCCTCATGTCAACCCCCCCCCCCCACTAAAATAAAAAGTCACACCATGAAGAGAAGATGCCTGCTGGTTGCATTATTACCTTACATGTGTCTTGTAAAGTCTAAACATGCCTGAGTTCTCTTTTGACTTCAACCATCCACACCCTGGGGCCTGAGTCTGGCAAAGGACACATGGGTCACAGTGTATTAGGCAAGACAGACATGGAGCACCATACACACCCGTGATGGGCCCAACCAGCTGAGGGGGTGGCCGCACAACCGTGCCGACAGACATATTGAGTACAGCAACAGTCATGCGCAGAGGTCAGGGATCATGTCGAGTGTCCTGGGGGGGCACCCAGGTATGTGTAGACAGGTGGCAGAACCATGTCCTGCAAGCTTGAGTCAGGTGGATGCAGAGAATGGTGGCCTGGCCAACGTTGGATGCATGGGGATGGCACATGTCACAATACCCACACAGTCATGGACATCATGCACAATACACAGTCTAATCCCACACAAACAGCTTGCATCTTGATACTCTACACATAGACACATAGCCACTATCACGGAAAACCATGCCAGACATGCCGGATGCACCGTGGCAACACACCAGCATTGACTGAGAAGAGGCACCTTGGAGGCATAGGGACACCTTTATTAGTCATGTATTCGGGATTGCAGAGGCAACTCGAAGTACACATGAACAGTTCATGTGGAGTAACATGTGGGTCCAACACTGGCACCCCCCTTCTGCAGCACAAAAGCGTGATAGCCATGGAACTGGCACACAAGTGTCGGCTAACAGCTAAACACCCCCTGCTGCTCACGGAGAGCCTGCCATACACCATTGATCCGCTGATGTGGAAGTCCCACAGCATGTCAAGCCAATGCAAACCGTATGTGTCCGAGGGCAGTGTTACACACATTGATGCCATCATCACATTCCACAATCCCATCACTGATGACTGTTAACAAGTCTGACCATCTATTCAGGTGTACCCAGCTGCATGTAATGTGTACCATGGTGATGCAACATGTCTGCAGAGGAACCAAACATCGACAGGGGCAGTGTGCATACATCGTGAACAACTGCCACACCCAATACACCCCTGATGCATCCCTTACCCTAAGGAGACTTCCAAACGTGTCCGTGCCTGTAACGCTGAGTCAGCACACGATGACGTGTCCATGAGGAATAGCAGTGCCACAACAATGCAACCAGCAGACGGCATGCGCAAGTACCTGGGGAAGAGAGACACACAAGAAGTCAGCCACAAAAAGCACAGCCACTTGCATGTGCATGTACTCGACACATGTATGGATGACAACATGCTAGGTCATAATTATGACTGGGGAAATACACCCATCACTGGCACCATCACTCCAGTGACACATCCACACACACCTCTGACTCACGTGCCATACATGCAGGTGGAGACACACATCGCAACACATGCCACACGGGGACCAATGCGTGCACACTCAGACACTGGTATTCACCACTAAGCAAAGAAGGCGCGTATGAGCCGAGTCCGGATGTCCTCTTGCGGTTCCACATCCTCCACATCACTAGCCCCATTGCCAAGCCCTTCGTCCTCCACGGGTGGATGGTCCTGGTCATCTTGATCCAGGATGAGTGGCACAGCTTTCTCAACTGCCATGTTGTGCAGCATGCAGCAGACCATGAAGATTTTGCAGACCTTCGCCGGGGCATATGGGAGGGCGCCGCCGGTCTTGTGGAGGCATCGGAATCGGCTCTTCAGGAGGCCAAATGTCCTCTCTATCACTCGCCTTGTCCGGCCATGGGCGGTGTTGTAGCGGAGCTGGGCCGGCGTGATGGGGTTGCGGAGAGGTGTGATCAGCCATGGCATGTTGGGATAGCCAGCATCCCCTACATGGAAAGCACATGGACATAAGTAGGACAGGAGAAGCGGTCGTGCTGGAAGTCTACGCTAAATACAGGACAGACAGAGTGTACCCACCAACAACACATGCTCGTTCGTTGCGCAGCTGCGTCATCATTTCAGGCACCCTGCTACGCCTCATGATGTAGGCATCGTGTGCTGATCCTGGAAAACGAGCACAGACATGTGAAATCACCATGTTGGACAGACACACCACAAGGGCATTGATGGAGTGGTAGTGCTTGCGATTCCAGTACGCTACCTCCTGTGCCTGTGGTGGTACCAAAGCCACATGTGTTCCATCTATGGACCCAATGACATGCCACCAACATGAGCTATGGTATTTTGAAAGGTACCCGTGGCTAGAAAATGTAGGGCTGCCATTACCTTCAGCTTGGGTGTCAGTGCCGTAGGATACCTGTGCAGCGGTTGCAGGTGTGGTGCCAGTCTCGCCGTCAACTCCAGAATCAACCGTTGGGGGAAGCGGTAGCACCGGATACAGTCATTCTCACGCATGGCAGCCAAGTCCGGAATTGGTCGGAGAAGAGGCGGCGCTCTGCAGTAATTTGGAAGTGACAAGGAAGAGTGAGTGCACCACAACAATAATTTATTTGTACTGAGCACATGTTAATCTGTCTATACACATATGCTACATACGGAGTCAGGTATGTGCCACATGCCCTGGACACGTATGGCTGCCAGGTGACACTCCTACCAAGACCCAGCTACACACGGAGATTGTGAACCTCCACATGCCATGGCATGGGATTAGCTGTGTCCCAGTGCAAGTGAACAGCCAGACGCAACACAGTGTGAGTGACATTCATCCACACATCAGCAGAAGTAGGATGTCGATTGCAGAGACTGGTAGCGGAACACTAGAGCCACAGGTCACATGACATTACACTAGGACAGCCCACACACCTTGCCATTAAGGTGTACATGTCATGACTCACCACACATTCATAGAGAGGATGCAGACATGTCTGTCTTGTTACGCTACTCTGTGTCCCATGCATACATACGCACCTCACATCTGATACCATATGTGGCATGGTGTGCGGAACAGTGTGCAATGTCAATCTACACACAGACACATGTTGGTTGCTGCAACGGCTGCAGCTTTTGAGGGAGCTCCAACATCAACCTAATGGGAACCCCCCACACATACATGACATAGTCACATCGTGCACCGTGGGTAGTGACATGTCAGGTGTGGTAACCCCTGTACCGGGCCTCAGGGGACACTTCCGTGTGTTGGTGTCCGTGCCATGCCAGTGACGCTCATCCCAAGTGTGCAGTACGACATGCACACATGTCAAAGGAGTCAAGAGCATGCCTGGAACACATTGCACCGTCACACATTACATGTGTACACATCTCATCATACATCTGGTGCCTTCTCCACTCAGGAGTAATGTGCCACATCACAGCCTTTCACACCTGTGCCCCACACACGTAGTACTGCCCAGACAATGCCTTGATGTCCATCCATGGAAATGTATGTCAGCCCTATTCCTTCCTGTGTGCTGCCTGTCACCACTGTGATGTGTGAAAACCACCGTACTTCTGCTAAGAGGGCCTGTGTACGTTCCCGTATCACTATGGGAGTGCTGCCGTATGTGTACCCATAGTGATGGTGAGCGTACAGGCATGTGTACGGTCCGTACCACTATGAGTACGCATACGCAAGAACACCCATTGTGGTATGGCCCGTACATGCGTGCGTACGTTCACTATCACTATGGGTGTCCTCGCGTATGCGTACTCGTAGTGGTACGGCCCGTACACACGCCTGTACGTTCACTATCACTATGGGTGTCCGCGCGTATGTGTACTCGTAGTGGTACGGCCCGTACACACGCCTGTACGTTCACTATCACTATGGGTGTCCTCGCGTATGCGTACTCGTAGTGGTACGGCCCGTACACACGCCTGTACGTTCACTATCACTATGGGTGTCCGCGCGTATGCGTATTCGTAGTGGTACGGCCCGTACACACGCCTGTACGCTCACTATCACTATGGGTGTCCTCGCGTATGCGTACTCTTAGTGGTACGGCCCGTACACACGCCTGTACGCTCACTATCACTATGCGTGTCCTCGCGTATGCGTACTCGTAGTGGTACGGCCTGTACACACGCCTGTACGTTCACTATCACTATGGGTGTCCGCGCGTATGGGTACTCGTAGTGGTACGGCCCGTACACACGCCTGTACGCTCACTATCACTACGAGTACGCATACGCGAGGACACCCATAGTGATAGTGAGCGTACAGGCGTGTGTACGGGCCGTACCACTACAAGTACGCATACGCGAGGACACCCATAGTGATAGTGAGCGTACAGGCATGTGTACGGGCCGTACCACTACGAATACGCATACGCGCGGACACCCATAGTGATAGTGAACGTACAGGCGTGTGTACGGGCCGTACCACTACGAATACGCATACGCGAGGACACCCATAGTGATAGTGAACGTACAGGCGTGTGTACGGGCCGTACCACTATGAGTACGCATACGTGAGGACACCCATAGTGATGGTGAGCGTACAGGCGTGTGTACGGTCTGTACCACCATGAGTACGCATACGCGAGAACACCCATAGTGGTACGGCCCGTACACGCGTGCGTACGCTCACTATCACTATGGGTGTCCTCGCGTATGCGTACTCGTAGTGATAGTGAGAGTACAGGCGTGTGTACGGGCCATACCACTACGAGTACGCATACGCGAGGACACCCATGGTGATAGTGAACGTACAGGCGTGTGTACGGGCCGTACCACTATGGGTGTTCTTGCATATGCGTACTCATAGTGGTACGGCCCGTACACACGCCTGTACGGGCCGTTGCTATGCATTTGGGGTGCCCTAGGGCCCCGGAACGCACCGTACCTGTGTGTGAAACTCAAAATTACATAGGGGACACATGAGGGACAAGTATTAAGGCCTACATGCATGCTGGTTGTCATGGAGACCAAGTTTAAAGTTTGAATTTGTTCTGGAAGGTGCACAGCAGAAGTCAGTTGGAATGAATCTACTTTGTTGCAATGTGTTTGTGGGGTTGACATCATGCTGAAGAAAAAAACACAATAAGAACCCACTGACTGTGCTAGGTTTGAAGGGATTGGAGGAAACATAGGATGCAAATGTGAGTGACCAATCACTCTGTACTCCTGTGCATGAAACAGGCCAGCAAGGCAGATATAAGGCAGCCAGGTCCCATGAGGGAGCACTTGCCTGCACATCTCTGGATTCCACGACCCAGCTGCTGCTACTGATTCCCTGGAACCATGTCAAGATCTGTGGAGAGGTCACAGCCCTTCACCCTGGAGGAGAACATGGCTTTGCTGGATGTGATCCTCCCACAGTACCCCATGCTGTATGGGCGTTCAGGGTATCAGGTGAGTGCAGAGTCCACTGGCACAGACGGTGTCCCTTTTTTGTGACTGTGACTTCTTGCATTGTGTCCAGGTGTCTCACACATGCTATGTACTGTAGGGGGGGTCCCGGGGGGGGGAATGCCTGATGTCTCCCAGCCAGAGCATGCAGTGGTGCATGTCTGCCATCCTCACTTGCATCGTGTTTACTGTGACAATCACTGCATGGTGCATGCCACATTCTGCCTGTCTTATCCTCCTGGGAATGTTGCCTCTACAGTCCTCATGTGATTATGTGGTCAGCCCAGTGTGACAGGTGACTGTACCCACAGATGTGTGTTAGTTCTGTGTACCTGTGCTGAGAGTGTCCACATGATGTGTTCGTACCCTGGACATGGGTGTGTGTGTAAGTCCCCTGTCATGTGGGTGGGTGCATATGTGGAGTGTAGCACCCCAGCTGCATGAGGGATGGATATACCCTGGCCATGTGATGTGAGCAGGGAGCAGTGCTGTGTGTCTGACGTGCAGAGCCAGCCCCACACCTGTGAGCCCCCCCAGTCTAGTGGCACATGTGCAGAGTGAGGTTTGTCGCTGCATTTGGCAATGGCAGGTGTTAGAAGGTGACCTCAGAGGGGCCCGGAGGGGGCCCTGACTGCCCTGAGACCCACCCTCGAAGTATCGTAGCCGGGCACTGGCGGGAGACTCCTCAGGGGAGGAACCTCGCTTCTAGGATCGTACACTCGGCACCACACGACAGAGAGACACCACACGAGGAGTTCTTAAGAGCAAATTTTTATCAGATCGAGTGGTAGGATCTTTATGATCAGCAAGGCAAAATATATACAAGTAGAGTGCGGGCTCACAAGGTCTTGGAGGGGGGTTAGGAGGTAGCGGGACAGTCTTTGGGGTTAGGAATCAAATGCAGGAGCGTACCCGGCGCACAGCTCACAATCCTCAAGCTGGGGGATACGCTTGTCGTCGTGGGGTCCGGCGGGACCACGAGAGTCTGTGGGAGCTGCGAGTCACTCAGCAGGGTTCAAGCACAAGTTCGGAGGTCTTACGATCTTCAGGGAGCCGCGAGTCACTCAGCAGGGCTCAAGCACAAGTTCGGAGGTCTTACGATCTTCAGGGAGCCGCGAGTCACTCAGCAGGGCTCAAGCACAAGTTCGGAGGTCTTACGATCTTCAGGGAGCCGCGAGCACTCAGCAGGGCTCAAGCACAAGTTCGGAGGTCTTACGATCTTCAGGGAGCCGCGAGTCACTCAGCAGGGCTCAAGCACAAGTTCGGAGGTCTTACGATCTTCAGGGAGCCGCGAGTCACTCAGCAGGGCTCAGGTGTTTCCAAGGCGAATCTGCCGGACAGTCCCAGAGCACCAATTGTTATAGGGCGACTCCTCTTTGATGTCCGGAGTCTGTGCAGGCAGGGGTCTTGTCACCTGGGGGGTCGCTTGTTGGGGTTTCCTGGCATTGTCCTTTGATCCTTCCAGGGCCGGGTCGGGAGGAGTCCCAGACACCCAGCAGGCGTGGAGCCAGCCCTCGGGGAGGCCGGCAGGTCGATCGAAACCCACCTTCCCAGGGAAGCGCAGAGGTGTGATAGAAACTGCTCCTCCCTCTCTCATCCCAGGGGGAGCGCGATGTTCTCCAGCCGGAGTGGCGCCTCTAGGCCAGGGTCGCGCTGGCGCTGGGCGGCCATCTTGTTGCATGAAGTGGGCACGCGGGCCCGGTGTGGCCGAAAGGAGGAAGGCCACGGACGGGAAGTCCGGGTTGGGTGCGTGTGAGTTCGGGTGGGAAGAATCGGCTAGGCCGAGGGCTTGGGGGCTGGTGTGAGGTGCAGGGGTCAGGTCTAGCTATGTTACGAGGGCCGGGTCTAACACGCGTCCCCCCAGCTGAAAGCCGGAGAGAACTACCCATCCCCTTGGGGGTTCTCTTCGCTGAGGCGGAAGAACCGGGAGAGGCCATCGGCATTGGCCTGGTCAGTCCCAGGGCGGTGTTCCACGGTGAAATCCATCCCCTGGAGGGAGATTGACCACCGAAGTAGCTTGGGGTTTTCTCCTCGCATCTGCATGAGCCATCGCAAGGGGCGATGGTCGGTTTGGACCTTGAAATGGGTGCCGAACAGGTAAGGGCGTAGTTTCTTGAGGGCCCAGACTACGGCGAACGCCTCGCGCTCGATGGTGCTCCATCTCTGTTCCCTGGGCAATAGCCTTCGGCTGAGGAAGGCTACGGGCTGGTCGAGGCCTTGGTCATTTACCTGGGAGAGGACTGCCCCGATGCCATGCTCGGAGGCATCAGTTTGTACTACAAACTCTTTGGAGTAGTCGGGGGCATGGAGGACGGGGGCAGTACACATGGCTGCTTTCAGGGCCTCGAACACCTCTTGGCAGGCAGGGGACCACTGTACCTTCTTGGGCTGCTTTTTGGACGTGAGTCCCGTGAGGGGACCGACCAGGCTGCCGTAATTCCGGATGAATCTCCGGTAGTAGCCCGTGAGGCCCAGAAAAACTCGGACCTCCGTTTGGGTCGTGGGGGGTTCCCAGGCTAGGATGGCGTCAATTTTGGGCTGTAGGGGGGCGACCTGCCCGCTTCCGACCTGGTGCCCCAGGTAGGTTACCGAACCTTGCCCAATCTGGCACTTGCTGGCTTTCACGGTGAGGCCTGCCTGGTGCAGGGCGGTCAGCACCCTCCGGAGGTGCTGGAGGTGCTCACTCCATTCGGAGCTAAAAACTGCGATATCGTCGAGATATGCCGCACTGAATTTTTCCAGCCCGGCCAGGACTCTATTTACCAGTCGCTGGAAGGTGGCTGGGGCATTTTTCATCCCGAAGGGCATCACGCGAAAGTGATAGTGCCCATCTGGGGTGGAGAAGGCGGACCGCTCCTTGGCTCCCTCTGTGAGCGCAATTTGCCAGTAGCCGCAGGTGAGGTCGAAGGTGCTGAGGAACCGAGCAGCCCCGAGCCGGTCAATGAGCTCGTCGGCTCGGGGAATGGGGTGGGCATCGGCTCGGGTGACTTCATTGAGTCCCCGGTAGTCCACGCAGAAGCGGACTTCCGGTGCGACCCCGGGGGCAGCTCCTTTCGGGACCAGGACCATGGGGCTGGCACAGGGGCTGTCTGAGGGTTCGATCACGCCTAGGGTCAACATTTTCGAGACTTCGGCTTGGATACAGGACCGGACCCGATCAGGGACCCGGTAGGCCCGGTGTCTCACTGTCGGGCTGTCCCCGGTATCCACATCGTGGACACACCAGTCGGTGACCTTAGGGACCAGGGAGAAGAGGTCCGAAAACTGCCCTAGGAGCTGGCGGCAATCCTCACGTTGCTGGGGAGTGAGAGACGGGGAGAGGTTCACTCCCTCTACGGAGCCGTCCTTCTCTTTGGTGCACAGGAGATCAGGGAGAGGATCTGACTCCTCCTCGGACCCATCATCAGTGGCCAGTAGGAGGCTCAGCTCCGTCCGCACAAAGTGGGGCTTGAGGCGGTTCACGTGGAGAACCCGGAGGGGGTCCCGGGGTCCTACAATGTCCATCCCGACCCGCTCAAAAGGGGTACTGACGACAGGGCAGGGTTGGAGGGGAGCCTTGCGCTTTCCTCCGCTCTTCCCACTGGCCTGGCACGTGGGGCAGGACTTGCAGTGGGCTTCTACATCTGCTTTCATTCTGGGCCAGTAGAAGTGAGTCACGAGGCGACTGTACGTTTTGTCCTGGCCCAAGTGGCCTGCGAGGGGGACGTCGTGGGCCAAACCCAGGAGGAGGTTTCGGAAGCGTAGGGGTACCACCAGCACCCGGCCGGACCCTAGCTCCACCGACTTCTGTTCGCTGTAAAAAAGGTCATTCTCCCAATACACCCGGTGCGTCCCCGTCTGGTCGCTGGCGGCCTGGGCCTCTGCCTGTTGCCAGGGCCCGACCAGGGAAGGACAGGTAGCCTGCTCTCGGCAGAACTCCTCTCGGGAGGGGCCCCCTTCGTGGTGCCACTGGGCTAATTCGGGCAGATCGCCTAACTCGGTGACTTGGGGGGAGTCGGAAGGCGGGGGTTCGTCACTGGCGATCGACTCTTCTGGTGGGGGAATGTGGGGACCCTCGGCTGGGACCATCCTATCTTCAGGGGTCGGGGCGTCGTCGACTTCCCTCAGGGGGGTCAGTCGAGCCGCCATGGATCGAGTGGAGGCCCATCATCCCTAGGTGGGTCTTGCGCTCGACTTGTCTCCAGGGGGAACTTTCCAGGTCGTTCCCAGGAGACAGTCGACGGGCTGGGAGGTTCTTACCGCGACCTTCAGTTTACCGACCACCCCTCCCCACTCAAAGGGCACCAGGGCTACCTTACATAGGCTTTCTGTGTTGTCGGCTGAAATGACAGGGCAAAATACGTTGGGGAGGACCTGGTCTTCGGGGACTAAATGGCTGAGGACACCGGTGATGCTGGCCCCGGTGTCACGGAGGGCTTCTACTTGGTGGCCATTGATCGTTACGAACTGCCCATATTTCTTTGTGTTAGGGGGCAGGAGGCTCCCAGGGACCATCTCTCTATCTCCTAAGGATACTAGGGCCATAGCGGCGGGTTCCCACTCCTCGGCCTCCTCAAACTCCTCCCCCAGTGCTACATAGGCTATTTGTCTAGCGGGGGGTGCTGCCTGGGTGGTGCGTGGGGCCATGGGGCATTCAGGGTCGTTGGCGTAATGCCCGGGCTTCTGGCAACGAAAACAAGTGATGGTTACCCGGTGCCCCCGTCTCAGGGGGGGGCCGGATACAGCTGGTGGGGGTGCCGGGAAAGGTGGAGGTTGGGACTTCGGGGGACTAGCCTGGGACTCTCTCTGCCCTCCCTGGTTCCCCCCCCTCTCTGGCGGGGTGGTCCCTGACTGGCTCGGGGGTATTCTCCTACAGGGCCCCGGGAGACCCGGGTGTTGGTCCAGTGATCCGCCTCGACAGCCAGCTTTCTTGGGTCCATGA
Source organism: Triturus cristatus (assembly GCF_964204655.1). Classification (NCBI taxonomy): domain Eukaryota; kingdom Metazoa; phylum Chordata; class Amphibia; order Caudata; family Salamandridae; genus Triturus; species Triturus cristatus. The sequence goes on from NC_140588.1 coordinate 870,823,056, forward strand.
GCTTGCTGTCGAGCAGATGCTGGCGTAGTTCCACAAAGCAGTTCGCAGCCAGGTGTTCCCACATCATAAGGTCGGTTAGTTCTTCCAGGGTGGTTACCTTGCTGCCCTTGATCCACCCATCGAAGGCGCGGCTGAAGAAATTCACATCTTCCACCCAGGTGGTACCCGGGATCTTCCGGCAGTCCCGGAACCGCTGGCGGTACATCTCCGGGGTGAGGCCGTACCTCGTGAGGAGGGCCGCTTTCATGTGGTCATAAGAGGTCTGCATGGAGGTGGGTAGGTCGAGCAGGGTGTCCCTCCCTTCGCTCAGGAATCGTCCCCACAACCCAGCCCCCCAATCCTTCTGCGGGACCCGATGGGAGGTCATGGCGACCTCGTAGGCCCGGAACCACTGCTGAATGTCATCATTTTTATAATATTCTTTGACCACATCCTTGGGGATGTGGACCTTCTGCTCCGCCGGGGCGGCCGCCTCCCGCTTCCCCGGGGGCCGCGCTTCTTCGCTTCTTGCTTTCAGTTCTATTTTCTTCAAGCTGCGTTCATGCTCCAGTTGAAGTCTCCTTCCCTCGTGTTCTCGTTGGAGTTTCTTCTCCTCTAGTTCTCCTTGTACTCGCAACTGTTCTACTGCTAGCTTTTTCTCGGCTAATTTCAACTCGCCCTCAATTTTGAGTTTAGCTAATTCGAGCTCGTGATGGCGATTTTTTTCTCTGTCTGCGAGTTCCTCCGGGGATAGGCCCCCGTCTGGTACGAAGCCTCGCACCTGGTTGCTATTGCGTTCTCCTTGGGAGGGTCCAGCTTCATCGTCGGGCTCCCCTGCTCCTTCTGGGCGGGAGGCCCCAGAATCCACCCAAGCTTTCAGTGCCTTTTGCATATCTTCTTTGGTGTTGAGACCAGTGGTAGCGATTGTGAGTTCCTTACAGAATTGTTTTAGTTCTTTGTGAGTGTACTCTTCCAGCTGTTCCACCTGGAACACGGCACTGGTGTCGTTTTCTGTGAGAACCACGGCGTTTCCTTCTGCCATCTTTGTCGGTAGTGTGTCAGCCGTCCACGGTACGATCTCTAGATGATGAGCCCGAATCCCGTCGCTTGCCACCAATGTTAGAAGGCGACCTCAGAGGGGCCCGGAGGGGGCCCTGACTGCCCTGAGACCCAGCCTCGAAGTATCGTAGCCGGGCACTGGCGGGAGACTCCTCAGGGGAGGAACCTCGCTTCTAGGATCGTACACTCGGCACCACACGACAGAGAGACACCACACGAGGAGTTCTTAAGAGCAAATCTTTATCAGATCGAGTGGTAGGATCTTTATGATCAGCAAGGCAAAATATATACAAGTAGAGCGCGGGCTCACAAGGTCTTGGAGGGGGGTTAGGAGGTAGCGGGACAGTCTTTGGGGTTAGGAATCAAATGCAGGAGCGTACCCGGCGCACAGCTCACAATCCTCGAGCTGGGGGATAAGCTTGTCGTCGTGGGGTCCGGCGGGACCACGAGAGTCTGTGGGAGCTGCGAGTCACTCAGCAGGGTTCAAGCACAAGTTCGGAGGTCTTACGATCTTCAGGGAGCTGCGAGTCACTCAGCAGGGCTCAAGCACAAGTTCGGAGGTCTTACGATCTTCAGGGAGCCGCGAGTCACTCAGCAGGGCTCAAGCACAAGTTCGGAGGTCTTACGATCTTCAGGGAGCCGCGAGTCACTCAGCAGGGCTCAAGCACAAGTTCGGAGGTCTTACGATCTTCAGGGAGCCGCGAATCACTCAGCAGGGCTCAAGCACAAGTTCGGAGGTCTTACGATCTTCAGGGAGCCGTGAGTCACTCAGCAGGGCTCAGGTGTTTCCAAGGCGAATCTGCCGGACAGTCCCAGAGCACCCCTTGTTATAGGGCGACTCCTCTTTGATGTCCGGAGTCTGTGCAGGCAGGGGTCTTGTCACCTGGGGGGTCGCTTGTTGGGGTTTCCTGCCATTGTCCTTTGATCCTTCCAGGGCCGGGTCGGGAGGAGTCCCAGACACCCAGCAGGCGTGGAGCCAGCCCTCGGGGAGGCCGGCAGGTCGATCGAAACCCACCTTCCCAGGGAAGCGCAGAGGTGTGATAGAAACTGCTCCTCCCTCTCTCATCCCAGGGGGAGCGCGATGTTCTCCAGCCGGAGTGGTGCCTCTAGGCCAGGGTCGCGCCGGGGCTGGGCGGCCATCTTGTTGCATGAAGTGGGCACGCGGGCCCGGTGTGGCCGAAAGGAGGAAGGCCACGGACGGGAAGTCCGGGTTGGGTGCGTGTGAGTTTGGGTGGGAAGAATCGGCTAGGCCGAGGGTTTGGGGCCTGGTGTGAGGTGCAGGGGTCAGGTCTAGCTATGTTACGAGGGCCGGGTCTAACAGCAGGTGAATGTCCTGTGCCTGTGTGTGTCTGTGTACTCTGCTGCGGTAGCGTCAGTGGCCTGTGGCATGTGACTGCTTAGAGGTGCTGCACATTATCCTGGTGTAACTTGTGATGCACAGTGTGAGCCTGGATCATTGATTGTGTAGTTGCCCTCATTCCACCTGTGTCCTTTCAATGGCACGTACTGCTTTTGCCCTTCCCCAGAGGATCATGTCCCTATGACAAAGGTGCAATGCGTTGGATGCATACTATGCCTTGTTGTAAACAGCAAATGTGTTCTAATATGTGTCTCTGTGACATGTGCCAGGTGTATTGATGTAGTGTCACTTGTTCATCCTCACAGGTAGGCGCCTCTGCCAAGGAGCAGATATGGCTGACCGCCGTCAGCGCCGTGAGGAGTGCGGATGGTCGGAAGCGGCGCCTGTCCCAGGTGAGGAAACGCTGGCAGGATATCCGGTGCTGGACGCGGAGGATCGCACAGGTCCTGCTGGGGGACTCACCTGAGAGCCATAAGAACCGCGGGCGCCGCCGACTGAGCCACATCCACAAGCGTGTGCTGCCGGTGGTCTTTCCAGACTTGGAGAGGCGCTTACAGGAGATGCAGCAGCAGGAAGGGGGTAGGTACATGTGTGCTTGTTGTGTTTCACCAGCATTTGTAAGTGCACAGTTGCATGGATACACTGCCAGGGTTTAAAGGTGCTGTGCAGATCCAGTTACCCACTGTATAGCTGTGCTCTCCTGCCTCCCTTCCCCTCCTTGCAATGTGTTCCCTGGTCTGTGTGTAGTCACTCCTTCACAAGGTTATCTAGGCTTGCACTTTCTCCACGTGAACTATGCCTGTAGCATCATGTGTGGGGGTGGTGTGTAACCGGTTTTGGGACCTTGCCTGTGCCCTGTCCAGTTCAGTACATGTGGGTTCCATGTCAGTTGGCACTGATGCTGAGTCCAGACATGGGAGTTAGTCTCACAAGTGTCATGCCTTACAGTGCGCATGTCCTATGTTGTGGCCTGTCACATGATGTGCATAAGTGTGTGCGATACGCATAGAGCAGGGATGGTGGCGTGTGTTCCAGTCATTCCCATTCAGGACCATGGAGCTGTGTTGCCACTACTGTCCCCTGGGGCATATTTTCCGAGGTGTCATGTGTGTCATCACAAAACGTGGACACTCTCAGTGTCTACAGCATAGGTTGTGCTCTGTGCCATTGTCCCCTGGCACCATGTATATTGACGTGAAATGTAGTACAAGTGTCCACTGTACAGCCTGACCTGATTTTCCTTGTTCATAGTCACAGTGGCCAGTGCCTGTGTGTCTTGTTACAATCATCTGATGCTGGCCATTTGTATATGATTATTTGGACAGGCGCACCTCGGGTATTTGGCGTCCAATCTTGCATTTATGCATCCCCTGTGTATTTCACCCAGACTAAGAGGTGTACGTGCCACCTGTGTCTCAACAGATTGTCTCATGTAGGGGGTGGTTGGTGCGGGGCAAGCCTACATGTCAAAACCTGAAATCTCCTTGCTAGTTCTGGCCAGTGTGTGATGTTTGGCTGGACATACACTCAAGGTGCAGTGAGCCAGTCATGTTGGGCATGTTTTCAGTATTACCTATGCAGCATGTGCCTCAAGCTCATGGATTTGGCCCCTCCTCATCCCTATTGTCGGCAACGCTGTGTGGTGCAGATGCAGTGCTGGATTGTCCCCAGGGCCTGGCTCCTCTGTCAAACTCCATTTCATGTCATTTGCTATTGTGTCATGCTCTCCATGGATTTTCATTGGCATGGTGGGTCAACCAACTGTGTGTTGCATGCCCTACATCTGTACCTTGTTTTGTAGATGTTACTGATCTTACTTTTCAGGCTATGCACTGTAACCTACGTAGATTGGACTCATGTGACATATGTATACAGGTGTGTGATTAATTGCTGTCTCTTCACCTTGCCCACAGCATCGTCGGGGGACACGCAGGGAGACATGAGCACAGACGGAGCGGAGGGACCAAGCACCAGTGCCAGCGTTGACATCGTGGCTGGCACATTGAGTGTTACAGAGGCGGAGGAGAGTGAGGCCGAGGACCTGTCCACTGGCACCACCGAATATGAAGCGGACGGGTCCGAGGATGATCTCTCCGAGTGGGCGGAGGCTGCACCACCAGCTGACAGCGGCACAACATCGCACCCCGCCCCCTCCATTGCCATCAGCCGCCTCCCACTTGCTCGTGTCCCTTCCCAACGTCCACGGTCACCACATGTCTCCTTCCTGCCAGGCACCGCACCCCCTGCCCCTGTCTCCACTGCTGCCGCCAATGCCGAGTCTGTGGACATCCAGCGGCAGTTGCAGGTTGGTCAGGCTGCGATCCTTAATGTCCTCCATGGCCACAGCCAAGTGCTGCACAACATGGAGGCATACTTGGAGGGCATTTTTTCATCGCAGGCTGACCAACGGCAGTTGCTGAGGTCCATAGACTCGACACTGACTGCAGCAGTGGGTCTCCTGCAGCGCTACGTCCTACCCCCTACCCATGCCCCATCCACACTTCCCACTCCCATGCCTGTCCCACGTACACCCAGACGTACGCATGCACACACCACAACAGACACAGGCACCACACCAGCAGGGAAGGTCATACGCACACCTCCTCGCACGCACACACAGGGTGAAGTAGGCACACCCACTGGGTCGGGGGGCAAACGTAAGACACGCAGCCAGAGTGGGAGTCCGCATTCCACCCAATCCACTCCCCCAAATCCCCTCCCCTCAGCTCTCCTGGCCACATATCACACAAAGACTCCTTCATGGCCGCTCTGTCCCTGAGCCCCACAGTGACACCACCCCGCAAGCGGTCAAGGGAGTCCCCGGTCAGGGTGGTTGATTCCCCCCCGTCTACACGCTCCCCCAGTGGCGCTGCGACCCATCCCTCTGACCCCCCCCTCCTTGGGGCCTGTGGCTCCTTCGGGTGCAGGGGATTCCCTGGAGGACCTTGCTAAGGTGTGCAGCGAGATCCTGGCCTCCGCCTTTGGCCCTGCCCCACCCCCTGTGGTGGAGTCCTCCATCCCTGCACCCACGACGCCTACCCTTCGCCCTCCTGTCCCTGCGGTGCCTGGTTCTTCCCCCCCCACATGATGCCCTCACCCCTGTGGAAGACGACGGAATCTAACTGTGCAGGCAAGCTAGGGGACACGCATCCCACTGTGTCCCCCATCCAGCTGTGACTTCTGGACTGCCCTATGGGCTTTGTAAATATTGAACTTCCTACAAACAAGACTTTTTTGGTTCATGCTGAATAAAGCAATTTATTTTTTTCCTCTTGGAACACTACTGCTTTGCTGGTATTGCTGTTGGTGGGGCTGCTACATGGTTTTGGGTGGTGTTCATGTGTTGGGTGTGTGGGAAATGTAGTAGTGTGCTGGTCATAGGGGGGACCCTGGGATCTGTGTGCCATCACACGGTGTTAGCTAGGTTTCTCTGTTCATGTAAGCAGTTGCTGCATGGTGAAATTGTCCAAAGGTGTATTCCTTGCTCTGTGTACCCTGACATCTTCCCTGCAGGGTGTTCCCAATATTTAGCGCTGAGCTGTGTGTACATTATGTGGGTGTGTGACGGACTCCTTCAACTTTGCACATGCATGCTGAGCAATGTCTCCACCTGCATCATTCGTGGCATCCTTGGTAGTCATTGTATTTGTGTATGTGGACTATTGACATTACTTCATGTGGACATGTTTTCTTTTCTGCGCTAAGCATACGTATACTCCCAGCCTCGCACACATGTGGTACATGTACTGCAGGATCTTTGTGCACCTGACTGAAATTTGTGGGCATGGTATCTTTGGCTACTCCACCCTTTGCGTAACATGGGCACTGCTGTGAGTGTTAGGCACACACCCCTCCTGCGTCTGGGCACTGCTGGGAGTGATAGGCACACACCCCTCCTGTGTCTGGGCACTGCTGGGAGGACTCTGCACCCACCCCTCCTGTGTCTGGGCACTGCTGGGAGGACTCTACACCCACCCCTCCTGTGTCTGGGCACTGCTGGGAGGACTCTGCACCCACCCCTCCTGTGTCTGGGCACTGCTGGGAGGACTCTGCACACACCCCTCCTCTGTCTGGGCACTGCTGGGAGTGATAGGCACCCACCCCTCCTGTGTCTTGGCCCTGCTGGGAGGACTCTGCACCCACCCCTCCTGTGTCTGGGCACTGCTGGGAGGGCTCTGCACCCACCCCTCCTGTGCCTGGGCACTGCTGGGAGGACTCTACACCCACCCCTCCTGTGTCTGGGCACTGCTGGGAGGACTCTGCACACACCCCTCCTCTGTCTGGGCACTGCTGGGAGTGATAGGCACCCACCCCTCCTGTGTCTTGGCACTGCTGGGAGGACTCTGCACCCACCCCTCCTGTGTCTGGGCACTGCTGGGAGGACTCTGCACCCACCCCTCCTGTGTCTGGGCACTGCTGGGAGGACTCTACACCCACCCCTCCTGTGTCTGGGCACTGCTGGGAGGACTCTGCACCCACCCCTCCTGTGTCTGGGCACTGCTGGGAGGACTCTGCACACACCCCTCCTCTGTCTGGGCACTGCTGGGAGTGATAGGCACCCACCCCTCCTGATTCTGGGCACTGCTGGGAGGACTCTGCACCCACCCCTCCTGTGTCTGGGCACTGCTGGGAGGACTCTGCACCCACCCCTCCTGTGTCTGGGCACTGCTGGGAGGACTCTGCACCCACCCCTCCTGTGTCTGGGCACTGCTGGGAGTGATAGGCACCCACCCCTCCTGTGTCTGGGCACTGCTGGGAGGACTCTGCACCCACCCCTCCTGTGTCTGGGCACTGCTGGGAGGACTCTGCACCCACCCCTCCTGTGTCTAGGCACTGCTGGGAGGACTCTGCACACACCCCTCCTGTCTCTGGGCACTGCTGGGAGGACTCTGCACACACCCCTCCTCTGTCTGGGCACTGCTGGGAGTGATAGGCACCCACCTCTCCTGCGTCTGGGCACTGCTGGGAGTGATAGGCACCCACCCCTCCTGTGTCTGGGCACTGCTGGGAGGACTCTGCACCCACCCCTCCTGTGTCTGGGCACTGCTGGGAGGACTCTGCACCCACCCCTCCTGTGTCTGGGCACTGCTGGGAGGACTCTACACCCACCCCTCCTGTGTCTGGGCACTGCTGGGAGGACTCTGCACCCACCCCTCCTGTGTCTGGGCACTGCTGGGAGGACTCTGCACACACCCCTCCTCTGTCTGGGCACTGCTGGGAGTGATAGGCACCCACCCCTCCTGCTTCTGGGCACTGCTGGGAGGACTCTGCACCCACCCCTCCTGTGTCTGGGCATTGCTGGGAGGACTCTGCACCCACCCCTCCTGTGTCTGGGCACTGCTGGGAGGACTCTGCACCCACCCCTCCTGTGTCTGGGCACTGCTGGGAGTGATAGGCACCCACCCCTCCTGTGTCTGGGCACTGCTGGGAGGACTCTGCACCCACCCCTCCTGTGTCTGGGCACTGCTGGGAGGACTCTGCACCCACCCCTCCTGTGTCTAGGCACTGCTGGGAGGACTCTGCACACACCCCTCCTGTCTCTGGGCACTGCTGGGAGGACTCTGCACACACCCCTCCTCTGTCTGGGCACTGCTGGGAGTGATAGGCACCCACCTCTCCTGCGTCTGGGCACTGCTGGGAGTGATAGGCACCCACCCCTCCTGTGTCTGGGCACTGCTGGGAGGACTCTGCACCCACCCCTCCTGTGTATGGGCACTGCTGGGAGGACTCTGCACCCACCCCTCCTGTGTCTGGGCACTGCTGGGAGGACTCTGCACCCACCCCTCCTGTGTCTGGGCACTCTTGGGAGGACTCTGCACCCACCCCTCCTGTGCCTGGGCACTTCTGGGAGGACTCTGCACACACCCCTCCTGTCTCTTGGCACTGCTGGGAGGACTCTGCACACACCCCTCCTCTGTCTGGGCACTGCTGGGAGTGATAGGCACCCACCCCTCCTGCGTCTGGCCACTGCTGGGAGTGATAGGCACCCACCCCTCCTGTGTCTGGGCACTGCTGGGAGGACTCTGCACCCACCCCTCCTGTGTCTGGGCACTGCTGGGAGGACTCTGCACCCACCCCTCCTGTGTCTGGGCACTGCTGGGAGGACTCTGCACCCACCCCTCCTGTGTCTGGGCACTGCTGGGAGGACTCTACACCCACCCCTCCTGTGTCTGGGCACTGCTGGGAGGACTCTGCACACACCCCTCCTGTCTCTGGGCACTGCTGGGAGGACTTTGCACACACCCCTCCTCTGTCTGGGCACTGCTGGGAGTGATAGGCACCCACCCCTCCTGCGTCTGGGCACTGCTGGGAGTGATAGGCACCCACCCCTCCTGCGTCTGGGCACTGCTGGGGGGACTCTACACCCACCCCTCCTGTGTCTGGGCACTGCTGGGAGGACTCTGCACCCACCCCTCCTGTGTCTGGGCACTACTGGGAGGACTCTGCACACACCCCTCCTGTGTCTGGGCACTGCTGGGAGGACTCTGCACACACCCCTCCTCTGTCTGGCCACTGCTGGGAGTGATAGGCACACACCCCTCCTATTTAACAATATGTACGCTTAGAACATACACGTGTGTGGGTTCGCTCCATGGGGGTACGGTTCGTACTTACACTGTTGGGGTGGGAGTACGCTCCATACGTACGCGGGTGGGGTACGGGTCGTACTTACACTGTTGGGGTGGTGGTACGGTACGTACATACACTGTTGGGGTTGGGGTACGCTCCATGCATACGAGGTGGGGGTACGGTTCGTACTTACACTGTTGGGGTGGGAGTACGCTCCATACGTACGCGGGTGGGGTACGGGTCGTACTTACACTGTTGGGGTGGTGGTACGGTACGTACATACCCTGTGGGGGTTGGGGTACGCTCCATGCATACGAGGTGGGGGTACGGTTCGTACTTACACTGTTGGGGTGGGAGTACGCTCCATATGTACGCGGGTGGGGTATGGGTCGTACTTACACTGTTGGGGTGGTGGTACGGTACGTACATACACTGTTGGGGTTGGGGTACGCTCCATGCATACGAGGTGGGGGTACGGGTCGTACTTACACTGTTGGGGTTGGGGTACACTCCATGCATACGAGGTGGGGGTACGGGTCGTACTTACACAGTTGGGGTTGGGGTACACTCCATGCATACGCGGGTGGGTGTACGGGTCGTACTTACACTGTTGGGGTGGGGGGTACGCTCCATACGTCCGCGGGTGAGGGTACGGGTCGTACTTACACTGTTGGGGTTGGGGTATGCTCCATGCATACGAGGTGGGGGTACGGGTCGTACTTACACTGTTGGGGTTGGGGTACGCTCCATGCATACGCGGGTGGGGGTACGGGTCGTACTTACACTGTTGGGGTGGGGGGTATGCTCCATACGTCCGCGGGTGAGGGTACGGGTCGTACTTACACTGTTGGGGTTGGGGTACGCTCCATGCATACGCGGGTGGGGGTACGGGTCGTACTTACACTGTTGGGGTGGGGGGTACGCTCTATACGTCCGCGGGTGAGGGTACGGGTCGTACTTACACTGTTGGGGTGGGGGTACGCTCCATACGTCCGCGGGTGAGGGTACGGGTCGTACATACACGGTTGGGGTGGGGAGTACGCTCTATGCATACGCGGGTGAGGGTACGGGTCGTACATACACGGTTGGGGTGGGGGGTACGCTCCATGCATACGCGGGTGAGGGTACGGGTCGTACATACACGGTTGGGGTGGGGGGTACGCTCCATGCATACGCGGGTGGGGGTACGGTCCGTACGTACCCGTGCCCACGCTGTGGAATGCTTGTGTGGGCCGTACCCAGGCCTTTGCCACGTGGGTACAGCCGTCCTGCCATTGTTGGGGTGACGTAGGTGTGGGCGTGGTACAACTCGTACCCACGCTCTTAAGGCGTGGGTACGGGACGTACCTGTATAGTTGTGTTGCCGGTTCGCGTCGTCAGGCACTTCCGTTGTGGCGGACGCTGGCTTTGCAGGACACGCCCCCACCCCTTCGTAGTGACCAGGGCCTGGGGGTTAGGTATGTCCAGGGCATGTGTGCTGTGTGACTTTGGTGGTGGTTTTGTGGCCTGCCCCTGGTCCTGCTCCCCCCTTTCCTCCCTCCCTTAGTTGTTCTGACCTTCTGCGGCGTCTGCGTCGGAACCTGTAGAGGAGGTCGACTGCTATGAGGGCCGGGATGGCACGTAGGTTCGGGTCCATGTCTGTCCGTCACGTACAGGTCCTCCTTGTTCGCGTCGTCCTGATTTCCCGGCAGTTTTTGGCAGCCGGAAAATATTGTCCGTGCGGGATGACGTCGGTGCGAATCGTAATTCCTGGTTTGTGAATGGCAGGCTGCGTGCGTCCCGACGTCACGTCGGCGCTTTCCCGGATCGCATTTGTATGTTTATTTTGGTCGGTCGGGGTTTTGTACGATTCGTACGGAAATGGTGTTTCCATGCGAATCGTAATTCCATGTTTGTATATTGTTACGACCGGGTACGCGTCGGACGGAGAATATGCTCCGTCCGACGGTTCGTACCCGGTTTTTAAAGGATCGTGATCGGCGCCTTGGCTTAAGAGATATATTTTTTAAAGCTCAACATAGATAAAACTGAGGTCCTGGTTTATGGCACTTAAGATTCGATTTGGTCAAATAGTTGGTGGCCTGAAGAATGTGGCTCTTTGCCTATTCCTAGGAAAGCGGCTACAAATCTCGTGGTCATTTTGTATATTTCTACTTTTGAGGCACAGGTTAATCGTACTGCAAGTACTTGCCTTCATTTAATCAGGACACTCAAAAAAATTGTTCCTTTTCTCCTGATCAAAATGTGCCATTCAGTGCTGATTGCTTTAATTTCATCCAGGTTGTATTATTGCAGTGCCATCTATCTGAACATTAATGATTCCCTACCGACTAGACTGCAAGTGGTGCAGAATGCATCTGCTTGTCACAGTCTTAACATACCTAAACGTCCCTCTGTTAGAGAGGGGTAGTCACTTGTTAGATTGGCTCCCTGTCAGAAAGCGGGTTGTGTTTAAGGCTTTATGCCTGGTCTTTCCGGCCCTTCATCATGAATGTTCCAAGCATCTCTCTGCACTTACTAATTGGTATGTCCCTCACAGGTTGCTCATATCCTCTTCAGCCAAGAAAGTCATCATTCCTAGGTTTCGCAAGGTGAGATGGGTCAGCCATTTCTTTTCAAGGGCTGCAGCGCAGATATGGAACACCTTACCTGTTCACACTGATAAGTTTGATGCTTTTTCTGTGTTTAAAAAATCTCTTAAAAATTGCTTTTTTCCTCCTAAGTTGCGTTGCTGGGTCTGTATAAACAAGCCCTGCTTGGTTTAGCGGTTAGTAACCCTCAGGCTGGTTTATAAATGTTATTTTCATTTCATTTAATTTCATATGCATTGCACATTGATATGCTATTGTTTTAAGAGACATTGATAAATTCAGGAGCCCTGTGCATATGTTCACAGAAAAAGTCAATAGGAAACATGTAAGAGCGCATCTTACCATCGATTTTGTCCACGACAGTGTTGGTTTTGTTCGTCATCAAGCAGCTGCGGGAGGACTTGAGAATTGGATGCATGGTGGAACAAGAAGTGAGTAAGTGAGAAAAGGTGAGTTTCTGCCATATATCCTTTCCATTCCACCAACTCAGGTGTGGGGGATTTAATGACACAGAGACGTGGGCAGGAAGGTACATTGTGATTGGCCTGGTGGAGAAACTCGTAGTCCTCCCTCAGACAGTCGCTTTTACCTCCTCTGCCATGGACTTGGTCGGTATTGCCTGGCGGTGACGGCGGGACCATGGCAGACTTTAATCAAGGGACAGGCTAACATCTCAATAGGGCATGTGGACAGTCAAGTTGGCGGGTGGGATGCCCGCTAAGGAAGCCACAAAAGGGGGTGGTGATGGACGGAGCATCAGAACCAATCAAACACTCCCACCCAGTCAACAGATCTGGGTTTGATCCATCACCGTTCTTTAGCCCACTCTGCCACCCCAGTTCAGACATGGCCATATGCAAATCAGTCTGACCCTGTGCCTCATGGGAACAGTCCAGCCCGAACTGCGAAGCCATGCCTTCCCTGGACCGGAAACAAGCTTCCTAGGACTGGTTTCTGGCATTTCAGCCGTCTTCAGCCAGGCTTGCTTGAATCCAGTGGCAAAGTGAGCAAGGGACTCACGTCTGAGCATACCCTGCCAACTTATTGCGAACAAAGCGGTACAAAAGGGGGTGGTGATGGACGGAGCATCAGAACCAATCAAACACTCCCACCCAGTCAACAGATCTGGGTTTGATCCATCACCGTTCTTTAGCCCACTCTGCCACCCCAGTTCAGACATGGCCATATACAAATCAGTCTGACCCTGTGCCTCATGGGAACAGTCCAGCCCGAACTGCGAAGCCATGCCTTCCCTGGACCGGAAACAAGCTTCCTAGGACCGGTTTCTGGCATTTCAGCTGTCTTCAGCCAGGCTTGCTTGAATCCAGTGGCAAAGTGAGCAAGGGACTCACGTCTGAGCATACCCTGCCAACTTATGGCGAACAAAGCGGTACAAAAGGGGGTGGTGATGGACGGAGCATCAGAACCAATCAAACACTCCCACCCAGTCAACAGATCTGGGTTTGATCCATCACCGTTCTTTAGCCCACTCTGCCACCCCAGTTCAGACATGGCCATATGCAAATCAGTCTGACCCTGTGCCTCATGGGAACAGTCCATCACCACCCCCTTTTGTACCGCTTTGTTCGCCATAAGTTGGCAGGGTATGCTCAGACGTGGGTCCCTTGCTCACTTTGCCACCGGATTCAAGCAAGCCTGGCTGACGATGGCTGAAATGCCAGAAACCGGTCCTAGGAAGCTTGTTTCCGGTCCAGGGAAGGCATGGCTTGGCAGTTCGGGCTGGACTGTTCCCATGAGGCACAGGGTCAGACTGATTTGCATAAGGCCATGTCTGAACTGGGGTGGCAGAGTGGGCCAAAGAACGGTGATGGATCAAACCCAGATCTGCTGACTGGGTGTGAGTGTTTGATTGGTTCTGATGCTCCGTCCATCACCACCCCCTTTTGTACCGCTAAGGAAGCCACGGCGGGACTCGATCCACCAAGATCAAAAGATCTGAAACTGATAGGAAGCAGATGCTTGTGTCACTTATCTTGCCTCTTATGTTTATAACCCTATAAATGGCTTTACTCTTCTATATCTGACTCTAGCTGAATAGGCACCCCCAAATGCACTTCAAGGATAAATGATGTGTTGGTAAAGTGTTTCAAAGTAATACATATCTTTTCTGTGCCTCGTTTTAGCATCTCAGAAGTCATGGAATCTGTGTTCTGTGGTCAAAATCATGAAGGGTTTATTGACAAGGTCTGTCCTGATTACTTTATGTGTGTTTTTCTCTTTCACTTTGATTGGTGATCGTTTATTTGATGCCCTTAGTTGTAATACAAGTGAACAGGTAGACTACAATTATGAAGTGATGACCAAAGATAATAGCATTACTTATATAAACTATTCAAATCCTAATAGTGAAATAATATGAAATGTCCCTTTCAATTTGTGCCCAGAGTCTTTGTAAAGCTGCAGGTACAACTGAGTCTTAGACCTTCAAAAACTCTTCTCTATACACAGATATTTCCAAACCCAAAATAGCAATTATATGCTAAACAAACACTAAAAAGACTACAAGTGGTACAACAAGCTGCGGCCGCATAGTCCTGAAACTACCACGTAGGTCCTCCGCATCAGCAGCACTTAAAACCCTCCATTGGCTTCCACTACATAGGAGAATCCTATTTAAGATACTAAACTTAGGCCCAACGTACCTCTCAGACAGATTCACCCCATACACCTCGACCAGGACTCTCAGACCCTCATCATCAAACCTCCTCAAACCCCCCACTTTGGGTACAAAACCAAGGAAGGAAAAACAGTAGCCGCATTAGGAACTAAAGCTTGGAACCTCTTGCCAACACACCTGAGGCTGCTGAAAACAAAGACACAGTTCAGGAAGGCACTGAAAACTTGGATTTTCGGATCCTAAGCCGAATTCTGCCTATCCCTCATCTAGGGTCCCCGAGGTTTCATCTCAACCTTCCTCCCGCCAGCGCCAGGATGCTCCTTTCGGAGTGACAGCCAGCACTTTATAAATGTAACAATTAAATCAAATGCTGATGAAAGCAAAACCGAGAACAGCATAATAATAAAAAGAAGAGGAAGCAGAGGAAGAAGACAAAGAAGAAGAAGAAAAATTGCTATTGGCAGTTTTTGGGGATGTGCCATAATTGGATATGAAATTAAATTTAAAAATGCCTTAATTCAGTAGAAGTGTACATACCTTAATAAATAATCGAGGCAATGCTATTAGATATTTACCTCTTATGGTCATAGGACATAGCCTGCTAATACACTTTGGTAAATACATCATGGCTTGCTATTTTAAAAGATGCAATGACTGTCATTTGCAAGGCCCTCATGTAGAGGACCTGTCCATAGGGTGAGGGATGTGACTCTGCTGTCTACAGCGCGCCTGCTATTATATGAAGGGAATTGCAGTTTTGTGAGTAGTGAAAGATGGATAGTTTTTAGGAGAGGGAGAGTGCGGTTGGTAGTGGGAGACTGATAGTGTATGAAGGATGTAAGTGCTGTAAATATTGTGTGGTGGATATGCTGTGTGGAAGATGACAGTGGGACCAGGAGTGCCAGACTCTTAATCTATGAAGGGTGTGAGAATGTTTTCAGTAGTTTGAGACTGCTACTCTATGATGGGTGTGAGACTGCATTACTAAACTTCTCAAGGAATCCTCTATTGATAATGGTCAGAATTAAAATGAGAATATTTCAAAAATTATAGGACGCAATTCACAAAGTAGGAAAAGTACAAGTGGAGATCTTCACCTCCACCTCCACTTACTTTCTTTGTGTACTGGAATTCACAAACATTCACACAAGTACACCTGGAAAGCTTCACCAGGTGACTGTTTCTAGGCATATTTCTGAAAAGGTCAAGTGACATTCGTGAGGGAATACTATTCCTTTGGATTTCCCATGAGGTCCATCGGGATCCTATTCAAGCAGAGAACTCCTCACAGGGAGACTATCAGAGGCGCGGACACCAGATACTTGGTAACCCATCACCTGCGGATGGAAGCTTAGACACCCTGATCACACCGTCTCCCCCCATGATCATTAATACTGTTCTGGACTGTATGTAGGCGTGTACCACCCCAGGGAGCACCCAACTCATTCCCCGCATATTCGCTCCTCCCTCCCTTCTAGGCAGGAACCTCTTCCCCTGTCTCCAATCTCCGCTCTCCCTACCCCTCCCCACCCTTCTTCTCTCACCGTTAAATACGACGTACCGTCCATCCATATTATTATTGTATATTGTTATTATACCTGATTGGAGGATGGTGGCTATTCATGCAGTGTATCTTTACTACTCCTTAATAAAGAATTGCAGCAAAAAAACAAATAACAGAAGCCTGATCAATATTTGACATTAGTGTAGCTTTATTTTCATCCTGATGAGCATATTCTGGAAAACCTGTGTGAGGCTTGTCCTGTTTGTGCACCTTACCTTCCTCATTTGCCATCTGTAGGCAATGGGGACTTTTGCGACAAAAAAACGAAAGGAAAATGATAATGAAGATGATGGAAGCGGGGATGATGAGGTAGAAGGTGTGACGCAGTGAGAAGGACGAGAGTGATCGACTGCGGGTAAAAGGAGGTGCGAAGAAGATGGGACAAGGATGAGCAGCGAGGGGGGTGGGGGGAATCATGAGAAGGAGAAATGGCGGGGGTAGAAAAAATACTATAAAGACCGGGCTAGTGGGATGAGGGTGAACAGAAGTAGGACTGCCTGGTGGCCCGCTAATCACAAAAAAAGAAATGGAAATAGTAAATGGAGAATGTAACCTCCCATGAAATGCAATGGGCTGGAAGGACAGCTCAGCCAACCAATGGCAAAACTTAAAATCCCTGACAGTCAAAGTGTGAAGGTGACTGACGAAAGTCCACTCTCTTTGCACTATTAATATATATATAAAGTGTTGAAAGTATCGTTTACATTAGGTTCCTAGATAGTTAGAAGTGTATGTAGGGCGATCTGAAACGTAAATAAATGGAAACGATTAAGTACAAATGAAAAATAGATAAACTGATGAATACATATCATTATATTTGTTTAAAACGGGACATGGATAGGTCCCTTGACTTCTTTGTAGTGCGTTAACACTCAAAGCTTGCTTTAAGAAATATGACTTCATGGGTAATTACAAGATACCATAGTTTTGTAAATCCTCAACACAGAAGGGAGGCTGGCTTTAAAAGAGTAGAGGTAGGATGCACTGATGTTTAAAGTGCATGCACATTTAGCTGAACGTAAGAGTATGTTCTGCTCTTCGCAGACTATATCATAACTTACATCACAATGATAATTATGTTACACGTTACAGTTTGCATTATAGAAAGCTCTTCAGTCATACCGAAGAAAAATGAGGCATTTTTACAAGTGCCTGCACTGAAGCAGAGAAACAGCCCCTTATTATTCAGAACAGCGCTCTGCCGTTGGTTGTAATTTCGAGATGCAAAGCTGAATCATGCAAAGTGATAATGGAACAGACTTCCAGAAGTGTATTGTTAGTGTCCGGCTCGAGAGATATGATCAAGTGTTAATGTCTAACTGGTAGCTACCATCAGAAGAAGGGGGAGGCATGCAAAGGAGAAATGGCTTCGGCAACGGGTTGCATGCAGAGTAGTCGTAAAATAGAGAAGCAGGCATCTTAAAACGGTACACACCTTTTACACTTCTGGGTGATCCCATTACAGGATTCTGCCTTCAGTGGTGTGCTCGTAAAAATGATGCATTGCTGAGCCAGTCCTGTTATATGAAGCCAGGTCCATTTTCCGCACGACTTTATTGACGCAGAAGGAAATTAAGTAACTTTTAGGAGACCGTGGAAAGAGCATGATGTACTCCCAGTTCAAAACCAAATATCTGAAACGCTAGAGCAGAAGGAGTGGTTTGCTTCAAATTATTATTTACCTGTTTTGCATGGCCTGTTTGCACAAAAGTGCTCACTTGTTTTTTTAATTTTAGTTTAATTATAATTTTAGAAATGTGTAAACCCTCAAATTATCTACGAATTAGAGTCCCAATTTCCTACTTTATTTGCAACACATCAGCGCAACTGTTGTCCCTATTGGCAGATCCTGCTTCATAACCAAATATGAAGTTGGGGACGTTTTTGATTGAAGGGAAACACTTCTCTGAAAAATGATACTCCAAGATGAACATTTTGCTGCACTCAGTTCAGAGGGGCAGATTTTCAAGAACTGGCGCATCCCTGCATATTAGCAGGGATGCACCAGTTAATTTGCGTGACAGAAAAATAGCCTTGCGCCACCATGGATGCGCCGCATTTAGAATGCGGCACACCGTGGCGCACGGATAGACAGATGCGTGACTCATCTTGTCGGCGTAAGGGCAGCGCATTGCTGGAGTCGTGTCGCAAGTACGACGCAACTCCAGCAATGGTTAGGAATGCCTATTCCTAACATGCTGCGACACTCCTTATGCCTGCTTCAAGCAGGCGCAAGGTTTTGACGCAGTGGTGTCGTTCGCTGAGTCTCTTTTATGAGGCTTCCTTGCAACGGAATTCCCACCCTGCAAACATTATACCTGACGCAGGTATAATGTAGCACAGGGCTTTACAACGTGACGCATCTCCCTAGATGCGTCACGTTGTAAATATGTTTCATCGTGGCGCATTGTTTGCGATGCCGCTGCGTCACAGAAGTGACGCAACGGTGTCGTAAAGTCAGCGCAAGGGGCTTGTGAATCTACCCCAGAGTGTTCCCAGGCAGGGACGCATGGCTGGCCGTTGAGAAGATAATGAACACTTACAAAGTCATAACTTTTGGAATCTTCATGACGTTTCTCATTCAATATGCCCACCTTCATTTAGGATGATAACACATGACGCTTGATATGACCATATATTTTTTATCTTCCTTGGTTTACGCTTGTCATTTTATCATAAAGAAATTTCTAGATGGATTTGTCAACAATTACACCGTCAATTTTTACATTACACAGAAGGTATTCAAGCTCCACAGAAAAACACAAAGAAATTGTGAATTAAATTACAGATATTACAACACCACAAAACGTTGTCGGACCCAACATTAAACAATACATTAATATACAACATGTAATTCAGAAGTAAAAAAGCTCTGGTTCTGCAATTTACAATCCAATTTCTCATTTTTGAAACAGGAAAAAATGCACAATGCCCTGTATGTTGGCAATATTCCACCTTACTTGAAATCTCCTTTTTCAGGGCAATACCAAATAGTGTACTATCAGTGCTCTTTGAAAGCTTTCCAATGACTAGTTTTTTTTTACTAATTCACATCTATGGCCAAGCCACCATGGTAGATACTTATACAGAACACTTGTTTGGTGAAACACCAGTCGACGTGCTTTGAACCCAATACAATTTTTTTTCAGGGTTCTCCTCAAGACTCAGAACACATTGTGAGCTGAAAAAATCAAAAAGAGGGGGTGGGGGGACATACTCATATTAGCACACGTCAAAACATTTTTAAGCTCGCGCATATTCAGCACCATCCACACCTAATTTACCTCTTTTTTTCTCACAGGTACCGTGTCATTCAATGTTCTTATGCAGACCAAGCCCCGACTTCATGATATCCTCCAACACTAAAGAGAAGCAAAAAAGGAAAAGAACACAATCTACTGTCTGTTCAATGTTCCAATTTTCTTAGAAAGAGAAAGAGAGCAAGACCGTATCAAAACAAACACTCACTTTTTCCGGTAACAGTGTCTCCCATCCACTGGGGTCTGGGGGCTGTTCAGTGGCTGCATATACCAAATGACTGCAGACGTTAGCGACTAGAAAAAACAAACCAATCAATCACTCTGAATTATTGAACTACCACTCAAGCTAGTGTGCTCTTCACGGGAAAGGCACGGCTAGTGTAACCAATCTTATACCTATTGACTGCAGGCATTAGTGACTCGAAAAAACAAACGTGGCAAACGCTCGGTGATTTAAAACTGACGCTTCAACTAGTGCGCTTGTCGTGGGCAAGGCAACGCTACCGTAAACGATCTTGACCTACCTTAATCTTGAAAAGGCATTGCTCGGGGCTTGCATCTGGGCAATTTTACACGTTTCTCAGCCAGTGAGAAAGCCAGTATTTGGCCGGTAGTTTCTTAGTGATTTCCTTCCGGTTTTCGCAATTCTGGAGTTTCCGGGTCTTACATAATCAATATAATAGTGAATCCTTACTCGCTAAGACTTCTCGGAGATGTAGTTAACTGACCAAATGTCCTATAAAGCGGACAGAAAGCAGAAAGGTGGTATATTGACTCGGGTTAGCCTGTAAACTTATTACAGGTTGTATAATTCAGTCATTTTGTTTAACCCATTAACTGCTGTGTTGAATTTCACAATTAGCAATGCTTCTCTCTGGGTCAGTTGTCTTTCCAAGTCACCTCCACGAAGGTCTACTTCAATTGTGGATATTATAGTCCACCGTAATGCACTCTCTGCATGGTTCTGACTAATCGAATGGCTAACAAATGGATCAGTGAGTACCTTTTAGCGAATCCTTGAATTGTGTTGTGTAATCTGCTGGCGTACTTTTTGATTCGTTTTTCTGAGTTACAATTTAGGGCATGGCCATAATATCCCATAAACCACATTTTTTGTTTTGCAATTAGAAAAAGAGTTATGCTTCCAGTTTATATTTTTATGTGAAAACAAGGATCCTTCGATGGGTAGGTTACAGCAAGTACATGTACCGCACCTATGGTGTCTAACAATGGGTGGTAAATTGAATTGTTCTCACAATGTTTTGATTGATGTATTTGGCAATGCTGCACGTACCACTTGGTTGCCAACAATTTGATCTTTTTTGAGTGCAAAAAGAGGTTTGTTGAATGCCTCATCTAAATTTTGAATAAAGTGCCAGTTCTGATTGATGACTTTTTTCAGTTGGTTGGTCTTAGGGCAAAATGTTGTAACACAAACTAGGCGCTCTATTTTAAGTTTTTATCTTTAGTGTAGCAGCTCTTCACGTGGTGTCCACCACGCTCTCATCATGGCATGTTTTAAGAGTTTATTAGGATACCCTTCTGCTTTTAATTTAGCCATTAAATTAGTAGGATGGACAAATAATCTGTTTTGTATGAGCAATTCCTTTTAATCCTTAAAAATTGTCCGAATGGTAGATTGTTGAGGAGACTATGCGGATGATGACTGGTGTAATGTAAGGCTTTATTCCTATCAGTTGGTTTCCTGTGAAGTGTAGTCAGTAATACGCCTTCAGAGGAATACATTTCAACATCCAGAAACGTCATTCTACAAGAATTTTGGAGTGAACTAAATTTGATGCCTGCCGTTCTGTCATTTAGCCAACCATGGAATTCAATGAAATTGTCAATTTGGCCTGTCCATACAAAGAATGTATCGTCTATGTATCGGACCCATTTTGAGATGAATTGATGAAAGGGATTGTTATTATATATGTACTTTTCTTCTAATTTGGCCATGTAAAGTACTGCTAGCTCCTGCGCAAAAGGACAACCCACTGCGGTCCCCTTGATTTGGAAATAAAAATAGTCTCCAAATTTGAAATCATTTTTTAAAGTGCAAAGCTTACTAAACTCATGATGAGCTGTGTGGGGACTCATTCCTCTTGTGGTATTTGAGTGTGCAGAGAGACTTCTTCCAACATAACCAAGATCTGATCAGCTGCTGTAAATTCCCTTGTTTCTATTTTGGTTATAAAGTCCATAGTGTCTCTTAGATATGAAGTTCTGAAATTTGTCGTTTCTCGATCGTACCCAGACTCCATCTTGTGTTCTCCGCCATCTTAGGTTGCCCTCACTCAGGCAGCTGGTAAACGAGATGTTTTTGTCATTTCTGCCCTTGCATGTCAGGTAGCTTTTCGTCCCGTGTTTATTAACTAGTGTCAGGGTCTGGCCGAATACACTAATTCATGTCTGAGCTGGATAATCCCCCGCCCGAACTATCTGTTAGCTGACACCATTCTTTCCTGCCGCTTATCTTATCTACTGCCCTTCGCTACACATCTCATGCATTCTCTGGTCTCACGACTGTCCTTCCAGAACATACAACCATGTTTTCTTTCCTTGTAAACTGTATCATGTGGATTTTCTTTGCAATTTGCTCAAAGGGGCCAGCAACAAACATCACCTGGAACCCGAGTCAGTTTTTAGCTTAAACCATTGTTGGTAACATTTGCCGATGTCTCAAATTCTATATGTGTTCGGGTTATCCATTGTATGCATTGTATTTCACTGTATAAAAGCCTGTGCGCCACAAAATTAAGGGGCAGTCTCTTGTGAACCCATCCCTGTGTGACTTCACGGACAACTGTACTAGCTGCAGCTAATAAAACTCGATCTTTTACGACAGACGGAGTGTCCAGTGTCTCTGTATTGCAAGGCAGGAGAACTAGAGGATTTCAGGCGTACTCTGCGCCGCTTGGCCCTTAAAGGTCAGGTTCCTCAAATGGCGACCACAAAGGGATGGCTTCAGTGGTAGCGGTGCAGCCAGAAGGTCGTGAGGGGCCCCGCAAGAAAATTCCGGAGGAGGCGCCCACGTGATTGACCCCTGTATGTCGGAAGTGGACCGAAGGATTTTATGGCGTGGCTTCTCCTTTCAGACGGCTGCTGCGACTGCTGTCCTGACTGCCGTCCTGCCTTGGCCACGGTTTTTGTGACGATTTGGTAGAGCGAGACGATAGACGGACCTCCGGTTGGCGTAAGAGGATACTTAGTTAAGTATTTGATTGGTGGGTCGCTCCCACAAATTTTGTTTTTTGGGTCTTTGAGTTTCCTTTTTGTATTTCAATTGTTGCAATAATTGAAGCCAAGGGGTGAGTACGTTTGTGCTGTTTTGTTAAGAATTGACACACACCCCTTTTTGAAGATTGTAGAATAGTCCAGAGAAATAACGATGCCTGGTCTAAGTAAGTTTTGTCGATTTTGTTGCTTAGGTTGTACTAGGGACTCCCAGCTCGAGGACTCTTGTCCGATTCCTCTGGTTGGTACTCCCGCTTATGAGCTCTATTCAAAACGTGGTATTGGTCCCATTACTTTTAACAAAACATGGGTCCGACATACCAGAAGAGATGGTGTTTTGCAGTGGCCACAAAATGGCAGTTTTGAGCCCAATATATTAGACAATTTAGAAACCACTTTGTTTAGAAGAAAAGCCCGGCCGGCAATGTTTGACTCGTTCCGCCTTTGGCGAAAGGAAGCCAAACAGAAAGAAATAAAACAAGCAAGAAGAGATCAAAAAGATAAAAATATGTCGATTTTACAGGCTGCCCAGCAGTTAAGAAATAACGAAGTAGACTCTGCTAGAGAGGTATCAGAAAGACAACATCGCATGGCAGTAGATAGATGCTATCCGGTGTTGCCTACTTCCCCTTCAGAGAAGAGTAAAGATATAGAGGAAGACCCTTTAATGTCTTGTTTGTTGAATTCTCCTCCACCCTATGTGCAAACTCCTAATGCACCTCCTATGGCTCAGCCAGCAGCTGCTCAGCGACCTGCTCAGCCAAATAATACTTCTCCTCTTCCTCAGCCTTTGTTTTCTCCTCCTCCTGTTATTCCATCTCCTTTAAATTCCTCTCTATCCCCTGTTCTGGTGAGAAATTCTCCAGGCACACCGAAGAGACTCACAAATGCTGTCACAAGTTTCTTTTCTCCCTTAATCGGAGCCCTGAACCTGTCTCCGTCTTTTTCTAGACGACAATCTCGTTGTCAGCTTCCTCTTACGGAAGAAAAAGCAGTATTAGGTTCCCTCGCCCGTAAATGGATTGAGAAAGGTCCAATATATAGTACACAGGATATTATGAGCACCTTTTGTCAATGGGCAGAGCCCATTCAAAGATATGTTTTTATGTAATATATATAATGTGCGACACTCTCATTAAGGGTTGGGACGATATGGAACTAGACACAGCTCCTATGGAACTGATGAAGCTCCAAGCCGATTTTGATAAAGGCTTTATAGTAGGAGCAGATGTTGAGAAAGCGGTGATTATGCTAATTGGATTTAGGACTTCATTTCTCTCTCTAAAACTCCCCGAAACTGATCTTATTGACAAAACTAAACATTATCCAATGCGTGAAGTTCCCCCAGTATGGAGGGAGGCGGTAGGTGGTGCTCAGCCGGTGGCTGCCCATTTCCAGCGTATATGGGTACATGAACCTTGGAAAAGAGCCGAAGTTTTAGCCCTTAAACAAACACTTCCAGACCCACGTAAAAATACTGTTGAGACAGTTGAGGCTTGCGTTATGAACTTAGCTGATATTGATATGTCGTTTGGGAATGTTGTCCCACAAGCAATATGGGCGAAAATTCGTAGGGAAGATCATGCTGCCGAACTAGGTGGTGTTTGGGCAGCTATTAGAGCTGCTGACACAGCACAAGTTGGCGGCGCAAAGCCTGACGATCTGATTACAGCACTTCCTGGTAGAATCATTGATCTAATGAAGGCTCTTATGCCTGCAGTACGAGTAAATTGGGATAAGTTAACCGCCTGTAAGCAAAAGAAAGACGAGAGCGTCTCCGATTTCTTCACTCGTTTTGAGGAGACCTTCCTGGATCATAGTGGTCAGGATATGAGCACGGAAGGAGGACAACGCTTATTTGTGGACAAGTTCGTATTTAACTTGCTTCCCGAATTATCGAATAAATTAAAAAGTTCCGAGAGTGCATGGGCTGTTTCTTCTACTGCTAAAATATAGGCTACAGCACAATATTATGAAAACAGAGACAAGGAAGAGAAAGATAAGCAGGAGAAGAAAAATAAAGATTTAAAAACAAAGGTTCTTTTACAGCAGGCTTATCCTCCACGTCCTGCTCAGCACCAGTTTTCTCAGCCCCCACAGTTTCAGAAAGTGTTTCAGAAGCCCGAACCTTATGTACCCCGATCTATGCTAGGTCCAAACCAATGTGCTTACTGTAAGGAAGAGGGACATTTTAAGAGTAATTGTCCAGTTTTGCTCCAACGTATCAATGGAGTGTTTGTCCCACGAGGCCGTGGTAATTTCCAGTCAGTCTCCAGGGGTAGAGGTAGAGGTACGTCCCTCCAAGAGAAGCGTTCACTTCCCTCTCCTAACGCTGTGAATTCTTTTGACCAACAGAGAGTCCAGTCTACACAATATTATAGTGACTATTATGTTGAAGGTGGCGACGAAAGTTTTCAAAATGAATAGGACAGCCATAGACAAAGTAAGGGAGAAGTATCAATTCCAGTAGATCAGAATGGTCCATATGTCACTGTCAATGCAATGGGTATTTCAGAGCCATTTCTTTTGGATACTGGTGCAATGAGAAGTTCTATTATCCATTCTAAACTCCCTGGGGCACCTTTGTCTGGCTTAATAAACACGTCTGTAGGATTTTCCGGCGCCCCAGTTCGTAACCCAGTCTCTTGCCCTTTACCTGTTTCGATTGGTCCATTTGACCTGGAAGCATCACTTATCCTTACAACTGGTTGTGGTGAGAATCTATTGGGTTTGGATCTGTTGAAAAAGTTACATGCCACGTTACACTGCTCCCCTTCTGGTGTGTATCTTACGCTAGGTAAGAAACTAACATCGTCAATGCATTTGTCTAGAGATAAGTTTCCACCTGAATTACTATCTCTTCCTGAAAGTCTTTGGGCTACGGGTCCGAATGATGTGGGTCGTCTTGCGATTCCACCATATGTTGTCACTCTCAAGCCTAATGTTAAACTGCCCCGTATAGCTCAGTATAAGATTTCCAATGAGGGTGAAAAAGCCTTATTGGCTATTGTTCAAGATTTGGTCCAGAAGGGTGTGGTGGAAGAAACGAGAGGAAATGTGTGTAATAGCCCTATTCTTCCGATTCTTAAGCGAACGGATCCTTCTCAACCACCCGTCTATAGATTTGGGATTGATCTTCGAGAGGTGAACAAAATTGTTTCACCACAGTTCCCTGTTGTCCCAGACATTACAGCCTTACTGACGATGATACCAGCTTCAGCAACTTGGTTCACCGTGATTGACTTAAAGAACGCTTTCTTCAGCATTCCTATCGCTAAAGAGAGCAGAGATATGTTTGGATTTTGTTTAGGAGGCCGAAGCTTCCGATTCAAGAGAACACCGCAAGGCTATTGTGAAAGTTCATCCATTTATAGTCAAGCTCTTAAGTCACAGCTTGATACATTCCCTTTGCCTCCAGGAGCCACTCTTATTCAGTGTGTGGATGATTTGTTGATCACGACTGATTCAAAGTATGTGTGTAAAGATGTGACTGTGGCATTGTTGCGGCATTTGTCTGACCTCAATCATAAGGTATCACCTTCTAAATTACAGTACGTGTGCCAAGAAGTTACATACTTAGGTCATCTCTTGTCAAAGGAGGGAAAGCGACTGACCCCCGAACGTATTGAAGCAATTACGCATATGTCGGTATCATGGACCCAGAGAGAAGTACGTGCTTTCTTGGGTATTACTTCCTACTGCAGACAATGGATACCTAGAATTTTCTTTATTGGCCAAACCTTTATTAGCACTTACACAGAAAGACACGCCCCATCCACTCCCATGGACTAATGAATGTCAGAAGAGTTTTTCTGACTTACGATCAGCCCTGTGTTCTGCCCCTGTGTTAGGTACCCCTTATTACAGTAAATGTTTCACGCTCTATGTCCATGAGAGAGAAGGTTGTGCATTGTCAGTTTTGACACAACAATTTGGAGACAAACAGAGGCCATGTGCCTACTTTTCTGCTACGTTAGACCCGGTAGCTAAGGCGTTACCTAGCTGTCTCAGAGCTACGGCGGCAACAGCAATCTCTATTCGTCAATCAGCTGGAGTAGTATTGGACCACACTCTCACTGTCATGGTACCACATGCTGTGGACACTTTATTGAATAGAACTAAAACACAACATCTCACGAATGCTCGGTTGTCTGGTTACGAGTTGACTCTCTTGTCAAGCCACATACGTATAAAGCGATGTAACACCTTGAATCCAGCTACTTTGTTACCACTCTCAGATGAAAGAGATCCTCAGGATCATCATGATTGCTTTCTTCGCACAGAAGAAGAAACAAAAGGAAGAATAGATTTAAAGTATATTGCGCTCGAGGATCCGGATGGAACCTTGTGGGTTGACGGTTCCTGTTTCAAATTACCCAGTGGCGAGACTACCTCAGCTTATACGTTCACCACATTACATACAGTAGTGGAGACAGCATGCATCAGATACAATTCAGCCCAGGCTGCAGAATTGATAGCCTTGACTAGAGCATGTGTGCTGTCGAAAGGGAAAAGAGTGAATGTTTACACAGACAGCCAATATGCCTTTGGCGTGGCACACAGTTTTGGTCGTTTATGGAAGGAAAGAGGATTCTTTACTTCCCATGGAACGAAGATTCAGCATGGCCAGTTGGTCACCGATCTTCTTGACTCTCTCACATTACCTACCCAAATTGCCATCATCAAGTGTAGTGCACATAAAAGAGTCACAGATGACATTGGTCGCGGGAATGCTTTCGCAGACGAGGTAGCGAAAAACACAGCTAGGGACATCACAAGTCACATGTATGTTGCAGGCCCTGAAAATCAGATCCCAGAAAGAGGAACGTGTGAGGACACAATTGAGAGCGTAAGAACGATTCAGGAAGAGGCTACAGAGAAAGAATTGAGTAAGTGGAAAGAAAGTACGGGAATGTTGGATTCGAATGGATGTTGGACAGAATTGTCAGAGCATCAACGGTGGATGTTGCCAGATGCATATGTATTACATGTAGTGACTATGGCTCATGGACCAGCTCACATTAGTGCTAAAGGCATATGCAAACTCCTGGCTCCAGTTTGGCAAAATGAAGGAATTCCGAAATGTGCAGACAATGTGGTAAAACATTGCATTATATGCTTAATGCATAACCCAGGGAAGGGTACTCCAACTCCTGCAGGCCATTTCTCTTCCCCTATGTACCCCTTTGAAGTATTACAGATTGATTATATACACATGGATCGATGCAACAATCTCAAGTATGTTCTGGTGGTAGTGTGTGCATTCTCCAGATGGATAGAGGCTTTCCCCTTAAAGGATAACACAGCTGTATCCACTGCTAAAGTATTACTGAAAGAGTTTTTTCCTAGATTCGGTTTGCCGCGAATTGTTTGGAGTGACAATGGAAGTGAATTTGTAGGCAAAATCATGCAGAAAGTATGTACGGGTCTTGGTATTAGACAAAAATTCCATGCGGCAAACCATCCACAGTCAGCGGGTTTGGTAGAGTGCTACAATGGCAGTCTCAAACTCAAATTGGCAAAGATTCAGGCCAGCACAGGTCTTGCCTGGCCTGACACTTTACCATTGGCCTTACTATCCACCAGAACTACTGTACACTCTCGTATGGGACTTAGTCCATATGAAGTGATATTCGGACGCCCGCCAACATTTGGGGAGTTCTTCGTCCAATGCTTATTGATTACCTTCATGACTTGACTGCTAAATTAAGTGTTCTTCGCCAACAGGTTCAAAGTGCTCTGCCAGAGGCCTCAACAGACCCAGGTCACTCTATCAAACCAGGAGACTGGGTCTGCACCAAGAACTTTCAACGAAAGAAAAATCTTGATCCTCGCTGGTCACCTCCTCACCAGGTTCTACTGGCTACACGGACAGCAGTAAGGATAGAAGGCAAGAAAAACTGGGTCCACGCCGTGCATTGCAAAAAGGTACCATTGCCCTTGCCTTTTGACCAGTGGGTCCGTAGGGGCATAGGTGAGTCTGAAGGAGACAAGACTCCCCGGTTCGTACCATTTAGTAACGCACGGCTGGAAGACACCCAGACTGAGGAAGAAAGTGATGGCATTCTTCAACGAACCATTCCATTACATCTGCAAGTGAACACTACTAATCCGGAAATAATCTTTCAGGACCAAACGATCCCAACAAAGAAACGATACAACCTGAGGACCAGGCCTGAAGCAAAGACTTGAACATTTGTTACTTTTGCCACCAATGAACTATTTTTTTCCTTTTTTTAGATAGTATTTGTGCCATCTGTCCCCGTCGCAGGGTCTCGGTAGGAATCTTGGACTGAACCTGGTTTATGGTCAAGATCCGCTAGGTTCAGGATTATCAAATAGCCAAGTGATTGAGGAAGATTGCCGCGAGCGACAAATTTTCTAGCCAGGATGGATGGTACATCACGTCAGGTAGATAGGAGACAGAATATGAGAACCAAATAATGTAAATCATTACGTAATCATTTTGGCGTAACCTTGTGTGTGTTGCTGATTCTATGTGTTTTATTAGCATGTATAGGTTGGATTGTCCATGTGTTGCAACTAAAAACTGTTCCTTTATCTACTTCTGTACCTTCTCGTCCCACTAAATTTCAGCACAAGATAAGTGCCCTTTCCTCACATGAACAAATAAGAAGGATGGAGTATCAAAATAATTCATTTATCCAGCTGTTACACCAACACCAGTTAGTTGTCAACATATCTGACTGTTGGGTGTGTGGACTCATGCCTCACACTGCCCATAAAGGGATGCCCTATCTAGTATTGCCTTTCTCATATGAAGGTTCAGCATGGGCTTACCTGACCATGTTTTCGGCTGCTTACCACAACAGACTTCGATATCCGATAGGTACATTTGAGAATGGAATGGATTTTAGCCACGGTACTTTGATAAAGGGTATAGTGGCCATGGCTAAAATCCTAGGGAAGAGTAAGATTCCTTTGGATGAAAAGAAAGCCTACGAAGGTTGGAATGTAACTCATTACATTTCCAGTCTTAATAACAAGACCAAACAAGAGAAGTCTTCCCCAGCATGGAATGTACCCCACCAAGGCAACTTTTGCCTCCGAATCAATAGCAAGGAGAATGACACTCACCAAAACTGTTCCCAGATATATGTATTCACGTCTCAAAATAACCCTCCATGGATCCCATCACAAGGAACCTATTTTGTCTGCTATGACAAAGCATATACATGGCTCCCCTCTGACTTTTCGGGAACATGTTACATAGCATTCTTGCTTCCCTCAACGTATACTGAACCCTCAAACCATCACAGACACAGATATGGTAGAGGTGTATTTGATGCCAAAGACACAGCTGGCCAGGAGGGAGGAGATTTCTTCAAAGGATTCATTCCCTTCTGGGGACCAATGATTAACAGTGGAAACATTAGGCGATTAGTTCGCGTGGTTGAGACAACCATCGATGTTACTGCAGGTGCCTTAAGTAACATCACTGCAGAACTCCGAGCGGACCGTCTCATGACGTTACAAAACAGAATTGCACTAGATGTGATCCTAGCAGACCGAGGAGGAGTCTGTAAATTGATTGGATCAAGCTGCTGTATATACATTCCTGATGACGCCCCGACTGTATATCAGGCCATCTCAAAATTACATACCATCTCCACATCGATCCATCAGGACGAAGGAGATTGGTCCCTCATGGGATGGTTAAGGGGATTATTATCTACCTGGGGATGGAAGATACTAACATTCCTTGGAGCAATTCTGGCCATCATATTCTCTTGTTGCTTGTGCATACACTGTGGTCCTGCTATCTGTGGTCTGTTCGTTACCTTATGTGTATCAAAGCCTGTAACCCAACCACCAGAGAATATTAAGATGATGGTCCAGCAACAGTTAAACAACCTTATGGCAATTGATATTGACTCCGACTCAGACTAACATGAGCCCAGTCATTGTGTTATTGCCTGAGTAATGGCAAAAGGAGGGTCTGAGGTTCTGAAATTTGTCGTTTCTCGATCGTACCCAGACTCCATCTTGTGTTCTCCGCCATCTTAGGTTGCCCTCACTCAGGCAGCTGGTAAACGAGATGTTTTTGTCATTTTTGCCCTTGCGTGTCAGGTAGCTTTTCGTCCCGTGTTTATTAACTAGTGTCAGGGTCTGGCCGAATACACTAATTCATGTCTGAGCTGGATAATCCCCCACCCGAACTATCTGTTAGCTCACACCATTCTTTCCTCCCGCTTATCTTATCTACTGCCCTTCGCTACACATCTCATGCATTCTTTGGTCTCACGACTGTCCTTCCAGAACATACAACCATGTTTTCTTTCCTTGTAAACTGTATCATGTGGATTCTCTTTGCAATTTGCTCAAAGGGGCCAGCAACAAACATCACCTGGAACCCGAGTCAGTTTTTAGCTTAAACCATTGTTGGTAACATTTGCCGATGTCTCAAATTCTATATGTGTTCGGGTTATCCATTGTATGCATTGTATTTCACTGTATAAAAGCCTGTGCACCACGAAATTAAGGGGCAGTCTCTTGTGAACCCATCCCTGTGTGACTTCACGGACAATTGTACTAGCTGCAGCTAATAAAACTCGATCTTTTACGACAGACGGAGTGTCCAGTGTCTCTTTATTGCAAGGCAGGAGAACTAGAGGATTTCAGGCGTACTCTGCGCCGCTTGGCCCTTAAAGGTCAGGTTCCTCAGATATGAGGGAACGTCCTACAAGAATGGTTTAAAAAAGAATTCCACGTCTTTAGCTATAGGTTCCAGGGTTGACTTGCATCCAGACACAATGGGGTGGCCTGGTGGGTTTGTCTCACTTTTATGCACCTTAGGTAGAATATATATCAATGGAACTCTTGGCTGTTTCTTTATCAAATAATCAAAATCCTTTGGTCTAATGAAACCTTGGTCAAACCCTTGTTTTAAAATAGGCGATAGTTCACCTTGGATTTTTGAAGGTGGATCTCCTTGGCTTTCCTATAGCACTCAGCATTGCTTATTTGTCTCAGTACCTCTCTCTGGTAATCAGAAGTGCCCCACACCGCAATCGCACCACCTTTATCAGCTGGTTATATGGGTATTGAAGAATAATTTTTGAAGGGTTATTAGTGCCTCTTTTTGTATTTTCGAGATGTTGTGTTTGACAAAAAATATCTTCTTTTCCATATCACTAATTGCTGATATCACTGTACACTGAAATATCACAATATCTTTGGGAATTTTATTAGGAGGAGGGCAAAAAGTAGATTAAGTCCTCAGTCCCAAAGGTTCACTGTTAGATGGAAAATTAATGTCCATAAAAAATTCCTTCAAACAAATTTTGCGACAAAATTCAATCACCTCTGATTTCATTCTACAAAATCAGTAATTTTCGTTGGCACAAATGAAAGTCATTTTTTCAAAATACTCTCTTCTACTTTGGTCAGTATTCGATCCGAAAAATTGTAAATGGGGGAAGGAGCGAAGTTTTGTAATACTGCCTTCTCGTTGTCATCTCTCATTTTTGGTTCATATATCTGTTTGTTCCTCGTGGCCGTTGCTGTCCTCTACCTCAAAAAGGAACAGATTGTGATTGCTGGTTATGTGCTTGGTGATTACTATTTGATCTTCCTTCGGACACTGAGGAGAACCCTGAAAAGAAATTGTATTTGGTTCAAAACGCGTCGACTGGTGTTTCACCAAACAAGTGTTCTGTATAATTATCTACCATGGTGGCTCTAGCTGTCAATTAGTAAGAAACTAGTCATTGTAAAGCTTTCAAAGAGCCTTAAAAGTACACTGTTTGGTATTGCCCTGAAAAAGGATATTTCAAGTATGGCGGGATATCGCCAACCCACAGGGCATTGCGCATTTTTTCCTGTTTCAAAAATGAGAAATTGGATTGTAAATTACAGAACCAGAGCTTTTTTACTTCTGAAATAACTGTTGTATGTTAATGTATTGTTTAATGTTGTGTCCGACAATGTTTTGTGGTGTTGTAAGATTTGTTATTTTTGTTGAAGATCACCTACATTTAGGGGCATATTTACAAGCCCCTATTGGCTACAGGAACGTCATTTTTAATGACGTTCCTGTGGCGATAGGGGCTTTGCCTTATTTACAAGGTGGCGTTAAGCCACTTAACGTAGCTTAACATCGAATTGTAACTAAGGAACCCTTTCAGGCTATACTTAGCATGAAAAGGGGTGGGCAATGGGTGTTGCGGTGGGAGTTCTGCTGCAACACCCATTGATTTTGACACCGCCCCCTATTTACAAGGGTGAATAAATAGGAGGCAGCGCCAAAATTAAAAACAGGGAAAACCTGAGGGGATATGTACAAGGAAGTGGCAGAGAGAGGCGTTAGCCTTCCTGGCTTAACGCCTCTCTCTGCAGAGTTTTGATGATTGCTTATCTTTACAGGGGCAGGGGCAGATTTCTAATTTATAGTGCAATGCAGCACAGCAACCAATGCTGTGTACTGCCTTGAACTAGAGAGAGGGAACAGAGCAGCAGAACCATATTTAATAAACAACATGGTCCCGTGCCTCTCTTACAATGCACTAGTGCACAAACTGGCAGTAGAGCACAATGCACACACAACTGCACTATATTGCAAAGGTGTGTGTGATGTTCCCCTTAGTTGTACTCTTCCAGTACCAAATCCAATGCCCAGCAAACTATAAAATATTTCACACATAGGATATATGCTGTAGAGGGCAGTACCAATGCCATGTGTGGAAAAAGATTCCTTCAACTTTACGCCTGCCTCAAAGAGTCATTATTTGTGATGCAAACCCCAATCTAACAGTTTTAGTAAAATGTACTTTGTTTCAAAAGCCATGGGTGGTTGTGCTGGAATAGCACTCATTCATTGTCCGATTGACACAAATTAGCAGAAAGAAGCGCAGAGAGTTACTTGTGCTAAAAAGGGAACTTTTCCAGCGCAAAACATTTTTCCATTGGAAACCACCGCGCCACCATAAGTCTGGCAGTCCTTGGACCAACAGACTCATAATTGGGCCCTTAGCATTATATTAAAGATTGATGTTCCTTACATTGATGAATACCCGGCATCTACTAAGAATGTGAAAAGATAATGCAAACTAATTTTTTCACATAATTGTCCTTTATTAGCAGAAACCATTTAATGGCTGAGCTGAATGAGCCATCCATAGATGTTTCAAATAATGCCATTCTTTCGTGCGATGATGCACCTGACATCGTTATATGAGTCAATAATTGATTGAAATATTTCTGAGTGCATGTTGAACATTGCAGTTGATGGATTCTGTGAATAATCACTGTGATTGGTTGTACTGAATAACAGCATGCAAAATATGCCTTACATGATGACCTAGCGACAAGTGATTTAGTTCCTGCAAAAATGACATGTAGACCATTTTTAAGGCATTATGTTATGTTATAATAAACTTATACAGCGCACTGGTACTCAAGAGTGTCCGGGCGCGAGAGCTAAAGAAAGTCCGATGTGGAAAGACCATTAACACGACTCTGAGAATAGAAAAGTTTTCAATTGTTTTTTAAAAGTCTAAGATCTTGGATATTCCGTAGCTTCAGCGGCAGAGCGTTCCAGGCGACGGCTGTTTTAACTGATAGAGGCTGGCCTCCTAGCCGAACCCTACGAAAGTGTGGGATCGACCACCGACGCAGGGAGGCTGACCGCAACGCTCTATTCGGGACATAAAAGGCAAACCGCTTCCGAATATACATAGGGCCGGCGTCATGCAATGCTCTATGCGCCAGAGTAATAGCTTTAAATTGCACCCTTTGGGAGACAGGCAGCCAATGCAGATCACGCAGATATTTTTTTACGCTTAGTCTACCTGAGATGTTAAACAGGAGTCTGGTGGCGGCATCCTGTATAGTCTGCAATTTTTTAAGTAAGTATCCCGGAATCCCCACATACAAAGCATTTGCATAGTCAAGACGGGAAAGGATAAGGGCACGAACAACAGTTTCCTTAGCTGAGTGAGGCAGCAACGGTAGGAACCTTCTCAGGGACTTGAGAATGCCAAAGCACAATCCAGTCAGTTTCTTAATTTGGTGGGTAAACCGTAGGTCCTCTTCAAACCAAACCCCCAATTTTGTTTCTGAGACACCCTCAGAATTTGGGCGAGGGAAGTCAGGAGGCAACAGTAGTATTTCTTATGGACTTCAATACACATAAATAAAAATGTGTATGTGTGTTTGTGTGTATGTGTGTAGTAATAGTGCCAGAGTACTAACAGAGTTTCTAAATTTTCATCAAGGGGAGAAAGCCTCTGTCTATATCTAATGTCGCTCTCCTCCGCTGCACAACACCTGAATGTTTGACTACGGGGAAGTGTCCACTCTCTCTGAGCTGATGACACAGGATTGAACGCCCAGGCAGGGTTGTTCTAATAAAGTGAAACGCATGACAGCCCTACACCTCTCATGCTAAGCTCATGCTTTACACAAACATGAAGCAAAATAGGCAGGGAATCTACAGTCCCTGAAGAAAGCCTGAGGCCCGTATGAGTTGTTTGACATGGATCAATGATATAATATCGATGTTAATAATATCAATTCACAAAAATTCTGAAAAATAAATATTGTTCTAATTCGATTCCTATATTTAATTAGTAAAGGCATAAATATTGATAACCAAAATATCGCTTATAAAAATATCTATTTTTACTTATATTGAAAACACAAACATCAGAAACAAAAATATTATTACCAATATAAATTGTCAAAAATATATACAACACACAATAATCTTAAAACACCCAAATAAAATAATACACACCAATACGTCAAATTCTGATTAAACTAAAAATATTTACAACTAATAAAATATAAACATGAAACAAATTTCGAGTAATATTTATATGGAAAGATTACACCCAAAATAATACTAACATAGAAATAACATAAAAATATGAACACTAATTAGGGTCAACCATAAAAGGCCATAACTAAACACAAATGGAAACTAAAAAAAAAACTAACAAATAAAAAAATGTAAAGTAAACTAACCAATTAAACTATATATTCAATTAAACTAACAATTTAAAAGGAA
Organism: Triturus cristatus; assembly: GCF_964204655.1. Classification (NCBI taxonomy): domain Eukaryota; kingdom Metazoa; phylum Chordata; class Amphibia; order Caudata; family Salamandridae; genus Triturus; species Triturus cristatus. The sequence goes on from NC_140588.1 coordinate 870,858,344, forward strand.
GGCAAAATGTGATTGCTTACTACACCTAAAACTAGGAAAGCTGCAAGGCAATAATATTCTACCAAATGTGCTACAGAAAATTGAAAAACAGATGTAGAAGAATACATACAACTACCTTCTAAATGAGGTATAGCATTAAATAACTGAATTAAAAATTATAAATTAAAAATATCTAACCAAACACCCTATTTTTTATTTCATACCTTTTCGAAACTACAGGAAAAAAATTACTGCACCATTGAAAAAATACAAACCTTCCAAGAAATTCCTACAATCAAATCAACCTGAAAAAAGCACATAAAAAAAGAAAATCAAAAACATTTCTAAATATCAATTCAACGCTAAACACTAAAAATAAAAATACAATCCCCAGCCTCTACTAGCTACCAACACGCAGAAAAATAAGTCACCTGATTCACATTATAACACCCCATTAGGAAACAAAAAAGGGCTCCATTTATTATCAAGAACACATATGTATTTTTTTTTTATTATTCCACAGTATCACAAAAAACAACAAGCACTTTTCATTCCTAAATGAAACAAATAAACTAAAATCATACTACAATTTATCTTACATATTTCACAAATTCAGACATTCACATGATCAAAGAACGCCCCCCAGACCTTTGATCTGTTTCCTAGAGCGTTTAGCTGAATAAAGACTAAACTCTAAATTAAATATACTATACATCCGGGCTCGCCACATTTCAAAAGCTGGGGCTTCAGGCTGCAACCATAAGGTAGTTACACACAGACGAGCCACGGCCACAGCCATAAACAGTAAGTAACGATGCTTATACATAGGTCTTTCAGATTCTATATCTTGTCCCATCCCTAATAACATCATGGATGCTGAAATTTTAACAGCCACACAAGTAACACTGGACAAAAACATTTCGATGTGACTAATATATAGAGCCAATTTAACACAAGAATAAAAAATGTGTAGACTGTCTGCATTATCAGCACCACAACGAAAGCATTTTCCATCATTCCTATCCCCCATGTCAACAACTTTGCTGGCGTGAAATACAAGTTAAACATAGTTTTAAAAAATTGGGATTTAAGGTTTGCAGATAAGAGGACTTCACGCGCTGTTGCGATAGCTTTCTCCAGGGAGACTGTCTGTTCTCCTAAAACATTGGCCCATTTAACATTATGCTTCTCCAAGTCATCTACCCTAGAGGTAACAGGATTTTATTTAAAAAAAACCTATTTTCTCCTGGGACCTAATGGCCTCTATAAGTTTGTGTGTGATTCTGTCTGGCCAAAAAATCCTGAATCTGAAGAAATTTAATAAACTGCGTTCTAGGTAGATTGTATTTCGTTCCGAGAAGGAAGGATACAACCCTCCAGGTTCATAAAAGTCTCCAATTTGTAAGATACCCTTACTTCTCCAGTTGATTGCCACATAATTCCCAAAAATCGATGGAAGTATCCTACTGGCATTAGTAGGTGTGTAATATGTTATCCCCTCCAAACAGAATTTTTTCCGAATAACTTTCCAGACCTTAAAAACAGCCTCTATAACTTTAAAGCGCGTTCTTTTGTAGTAGCTGCCGTCATTTCTTTAAACAAAGAGTTTTTAACCTCTGATCCTAGAAGCATTTGGTAAATTGACAGGGCTTCTGCGAGATTGCTGACCTCCTCTCCGGTCAATAATATCTGCATGTTGGATAGAAAACAAGCATAATAATGAACTGTAAAATCAGGAATCGACCAACCACCCCTCAATCTTGGAAGAGTCATGAAGCGTGCGGCTCGTCTAGGTTTCCCCGGAGCCCAAAGTGACTCCAAATGTTGGATTTGGGCCCACGAGACTTTTAAAGGGACTGATCTAAACAAATATTTATAAATGTTACCTCTGCCCAACAATGTGAAGTGAAGACTCCCCCATCTTTCTAGAGATTCTTTTATACTGCCATTATAGCCACCCAGTTAGCCTCCACCAACTCCTTCATAATAATCCTCAGCGCCTAAAACCCGTAAGGGTCTCTAGGCGCTGGGGGCCGTCGGGAATATTAAGCAAGCTATTGCCCAGAGTCACATGTTGCTGGGCTAATCTGTCCCCGGCACCGGGGATCGAACTGTGATCCCCTAATTCCGGAGTCAGTCACCCTGGCCGCGGCGCCACACCTCTTCCCTCATAGACACCCGAACTTTCATCCCTAGATATGTCACTTCCTTTACCACTCTTGGATCATCAGGCATATAATTCTTTGTGCAGAGAATTTGCGTTTTTGTTGTATTCAACTTATAGCCTGATATCTTACCAAATTCTTGAGCTAAACGCTCCACCTCCGGTACAGCCATAACCGGATCTGAAGTTGTGATGGCTATATCGTTCGCATATGCGAAAACAGAATGATGAGTCCCCTGCACAATAAAAGGTTTCACCAAGACACTTTTTTCCAACATACTTACAAAAGGGTTGATATACAGAGCAAACAACAAAGGCGAGTAGGGGCACCCCTGCCGAGTCCCTCTAGTTATTTTTACCGGGTCCGATACCAAACCCATTGAGCATATCTTGGCTACCGGTGACTGATATAATACCTGTACAGCCTGAATAAACCCTTGTCCAAAACCCATCCAATGCGGAATGGTCCATAAATAGTCCCAGGCAACACGATCAAACGCTTTTTCAGCGTCAAGTAATATTAGCCCTAGATCCCTAGATTCCGCTTGGGCTATATCAAATAAAGTCACTACTTTATTAATATGAGATACCGTCCCTCGGCCAGGAATGAAGCCATGTTGGTGTGGGAAACCAACGGAGAAATAACCTGTGCCAACCGGTTTTCCAATATTTTGGCATAGATCTTCCCATCACAATTAACAAGTGAAATCGGTCGTTAGGACCCCGGAAGCTCTGGCGGTTTTTCCTTCTTCCTAAACACCACAATACTGGCTTCATCCCAAGACCTAGGTGCTTGCCCATTTTACTAGCCATTAGAACTAAAGAGAAAAAATTAGCAAGCCCTTACTCAATCTTTTAAACAATCCATCAAGTCCTCGAAAATCAAACATTTTTCCTTACTGATACAGTGGATTATTTTTCTGGTTTTACCCCAAATAACCCCCTACACTATCCCACCCTACCTTCCACGCGCCCCACCCAACTCACCCAAACAAATCTACCCCTCCCCTCAACGAGGCTTTAGGACCCATGGTCCTTGTGATGACAAGCTCCAAATCACCCGGTGCTATCACCCGCAAACCGAATCCCAGCCCATGTGGAGAAAAATAAAAAACTAGCCATAAACGGCCACGATCTATGTTACATGTACTACATCTTTACTCAACTTCCTTTATAATACCAATAAAGACAAAAAATCCCATATGGGTTGGGAAAAAGACAAGAAAAAAGCAAAAAGCAGCATTACATAGGGGAAGGGATAATCCATTCTAAGCCAAGAACACTAAAAAAGAAAAACAAATATATATTGGATGATATTATCCCAACCCCAAACTGTACAATCAAAAAAGCCAGGAGAGAACTATCAAAAGGTCTCCACTAAGGCAAAGCCATCTATAACAAGACGTACAGAGATTTTAAGAATTCTTTCGCTGAAATCTCCGTAGTAAAAATCGAGTAGGATCCTGAAAAATAACTTTAAGTTTAGCTGGGTTTAATAAAAATACTTGCGCCCCTTTAGCCTGAAATAACGGAATAAGCTGCCGTAGCTGCCAACGCTTCTCAACAGTGAAATAGCAGAAATCTAGCCTAACAAAAAACTCAAAATCCTTCCCTGCCCTTTTTTTATCTGGACGAGCCAGCTGGTAGACATCTTCCCTGGCTAAAAAGCTATTGAAGGAAATGAAAAATACTCTGGGCCTATCAGATTCCTGCCCCGCTCTGGAGCGAACAGCAAACGGAAAGCGATGTGCCCTTTCTATTTCTCTATTCCAGTCCCAATTAGTTAACTCAGGTAATGCATCTTTGAACAAGTCAACAATAAACTTGAGGGGGTCTTGTCCTTCCCGTCCTTCCGGAATCTCTAAAACTTCAAGGTTTTCCTGCGTGATCAATTCTCTAAGTCGGCCAGCTTCTACTGTGTGCCCTCTCTCATAGCAGACAAAGATTCAGTCAAGGCCTTTTGTGTCACAAGTTCGTCTTCAAGACTTGAGATATGTGCCTCCGCTTCATTAAATCTTGAAGTAAAATCCGAACAGGTTTTAGCGATGCGACGTACTGAATTTTGAAGCTTCCGGCATAAATTCTGCACTCTCTGACTTTCTACTCTTGTCTCCTCTCTGTGAGACATTATTGACTGGTAGATTAACGCTAAGGAGATATCATCCAGAGAGTTAGTTGAATTTGAATATTTCTGTAGTCCATCAAGCTGCTCCTTTTCAGAATTACTGATTTTATGGTCTAACCTTTTACGGGCCATATGAGGAATGCCTTTCAAAAACTCACCAGAATCTTCCAAATAAGCACTGCTATGGTCGCTGCCACCAACACCATTAGCTTGAGCTTTAAACCTTGCCTCTAAGTCCTAACAAGACGATGTAGAATGGTCAGACATAGAGAAGAAATCACCAGATTCCGTGTCCTGTACTTGGGGATTAGAGCTTTTATCTGAGCTTTTATCTGTTATTAACCAATGTAGATCTTACAGTAAGACTTAGGTCAGGGATAACAAAAGCAGCCGTGTCAGCATTGGAAGTCCCCGCCATAGTAGCAGAAGCAGAAGTAGAGACACAACTCTAACAAAGGCTGCTTGTCCTGCCCCCCGTCATCAAAAATACCTTTGTTATTTTGCAAAGTCAGAGAAGTTACGGAGGAGGAGATAGAGCCCATATTTTTATCCCTCGGTGCTTCCCCAGTAACATAGGCATCAAAGTATTTATCACTCCCACCTTGCTCTCCTGCTACATCCACATCATCCACCTGTGAGGTATTCACATTCTTGCCCTTTTTCTTCCCTTTGCCAGCGGTGAAAAGTTCTGGCATAGTTCTCTTAGCAAGACTATCAACCACCATCCCCTTTGGCCCCTTGACAGCTAAATTATCTTTGACGTTTTTCGTAACATTGTCTGGGAGATTACCTGGCGTCTTCAATCCCACCAGATGCGTTCCCTTCGCCAAAAGGATCTTCCTGTGGACGCACTCTCCCTCGCGCACCTTTGAGAGGTATTGTTGCTAGCTCAGGATACTCCCCTCTGGAGCCTCCATATCGCCTCGGGGGGCAGACAGGCAGCCCAGTGCCGATGCAGCGGGACCGCCCAACAGCTCCGCCGCTAACAATCAAGCCTCGCCATGACCACCGCTGCCAAAACGCTCCGCATCCCACGAATTCCATCAAGGCAGTAAGTGCATATGTCATTGCTTCTTTTCTTGTTCTCCTCCTGGATTACAAAAGTGTAATATCGCCGCTTTTACATCGCTAGCATTTATGGGCTTGAGCACCAGGGAGCAGTCAGCTCACAGGTCCGAGCTTGCGGACGCCATCTTGCCTCCTAGAAGAACACATATGTAAGTGAGAAATAGAAAACATTTGCCACAATTTTGTGGGTGCACTGTAAATGTAAAGTACCATTTTAAAAATGTAATTAATTTTTCTTCAGACATAATGACAGAAAGAGCAAGATACAGCACAGAAAGGGAAACAATTACTCTCTCAGATAGCCTACACAAAACGGCAAGAAAGTATAAGCACCAAAAATGCTAAATGGAAATGTACAAAATATTACTCTAATGTTTGTGATGGGAGGCCTACCACAAAAGATGATGTTATTAATGTGAAAGAACACAACCAGGCCCGATGTCACAAAAATTGAAGTAAGGCATGTACTACAAGATTTAAGAGAGGCTAGCACTAGTTTCCAAGAGCTCACTACTACACTGCTAAAAGTTATACTCAGTAAAGGACCTGAGCACGTCACAGGCCAGCTACAAGCTGGACCCACCCTAAAACCTATAATAGAATCGACTGAAAAAGCCACTAGTGATTCTCCTCCTGCCCCTTGAAGATACCAAGATATCCAAATTCCAGAACACTTAACCACTCCACACACTATAAAACGCTTCCTCCTACATGACAACCTTAACAACGAGAAAGACATTATTATATTTGCTACAGTAGATAACGTATTAAAACTAAGCTAATGTTAAGAATGCACAATGAATGGGACATTCAAAATGTGTCTCAAACTATTCACTCTGATATACACCTTGTAACAATAAAGAAGTCCACTACAGGCAATGAATAGGAAAATCCCAAATATAAACAAAAACACTAACCAATAAACCTTAGCAAAGGCGCACACCAGGAAAACTAAAATATTTTAAACTAAATATTTAACAAATTGTTTTTATACTTCAGTCAAAACAATATATGAGTAAAATAGCAAAACAAAAAAATCTGATACATAAAAACAATGTTTATTAATTAGCACAAAAAAAAAAAATCACCAACCACAAAGTTCAAAATTAGAAACAGAATCAAGTCAAATCCAATACATGCAACACTGAGAGCTTGATTCACAAAAGTAAACTGAGAAGATAGTCTAACTTTGCGACTTTTGGTATTCACAAAGGGCATTTACTACTCGTAAATGCCTTTTGTGAAAACCAAAAGTTGAACTTTACGACTTTCGGTATTCACAAAGGGCATTTACAAGTAGTAAATGCCCTTTGAAAATACCAAAAGTCATAAACTTATACTTTAGTTTAATTTTACCTTTGTGAGTCGGGCCCATAGAATATAAAATAACACCTAACAATGACCTAAAATACACATAATTAATACAATTTAACACCTCCCACCCAAATATAATTGAATAAATTAAACTTACTAGTCTATAGCCGTGGCTCTTCATCCATATAGTAGTAAAAATATGATCCACCAAAAAAAGGAAAAATAAATCCCAAAAACCTTACAAAAATGCTAAATGAAACATTTAGGGGTTTTTCATGGCCTTGTAAATATGGCCCCTTTTCACATAACACTTTGAGTGAAAGGGGTGTGCCATGGGTGTTGCTGTGGGTGTTTCCATGCAACATCCATGGAACTTGACACATTCATAGATTTACAACATTTTGTAAACCTGGGAATGCGTTAGAATCCTATTCCTACCCAAGGGAGGTGTAAGGAGGTGCAATGAGGAGAAATACTTTTATTTCTTCATGGTTTTTCCTCCTCCTATGCCTGCTGCATTCTGCAGCACGCATAGAAAGAGGAAAAAGCCATCAATGATTGTTTTTGTGCAGGAAGGTATCCCTTTCTGTAGAAAAACAATCATCCCCGCAACACAGGCACCATTGCACCATGGTGTACAAGTGTCTGCGTTGGCGCATGGCAGCCAATTGTGTATCAGTGCAGGAGGAAGCACAGGGATGCGTCATATTGTTGTAAATATGAGACATTCCTTTACTTTTTAAAATGACACAGCTCGCGCAGCAAAATGGCTTGCGACACCGCGCTGCATAATTGTGTTGTAAATAAGGCCCATACTTTTTAGTTCCAATGGAGCAATCCAACTTCAAAAGGAACCATAAAAAACCTGAACAATTGTACAAAAAAGGAAACACTCCAGGAGGCCTGAAACATCAAAGGAACAAATAACGGTTTACTAGAAACCAAAATGATTTTCTTTGAAAGAAAAAATGATAAATCCAAACAGCCATATGATAACTTTAGATCCATAACCCTGTAAAAAGACACGCAAAATCCACGAACAGAAAACAATGTCTTCAAACATTATATGAACATTACATTAAAACCATACAAAACACATAACATGACAGAAAAAAATATACAAAATAATTATACAGTACTACCAAATTCTAAGTAGGCTTAACACAGGCTCAACACAGAACGCTATTAAAAAGATAACACAAAGTACAAATAAAAACCCCAAACAGTAGAAACCAACACTATGACAATCAACTTTATTTCAGAACTTCTGACCACAAAAGAACATAATATGATAACATAAAAAGTACACATATTAAAAGAGTGTCTTTTGATCAGTCCTCAATAGTGCTTATAAAATGAAACTCACTAAAGGTCATTTTGCACCAATTATCAATTTGAGCCAAGTAAGCTACCTCTGTGCAAATTCAAATTCCAGAATATTTTATCATGGAAATGAGAAGGGAAAGGGATTTAAAATGACAATACTTGTCCATTAAAAGGGACTACAACAGTGAGTTCATAAAAATAGTAAGAGAAAATACGAGAAGTAATAGTAGAAAGAAGTGTTAAAACACCTTAAATATGGCAGCAGTGATCATTTGAAATAGATATACAATATATAACATAATCAGCTGTTCCAACCCTTGCATCACAGTATGATAAGGTGGACCAGGTTTCACATAATCGGAGTGTATATGCATAAAAAAAAATATTCCCATTTGTTTCTTATATAACCATACTGCATATACATATTGGCTGATTCAAAAAACACTGCCTGGCTTGAACCCAATCTCCCAAAATGTGATAAGCCACATCATAATGTGTCACCCCAAACAAATTACATAATGGTTTGAGCCATTTCCACCTAGACCTTGTGTATTTTGGACCAACAAATAGAATGTTTTCAACATGCTCACTAGAGTGTTTACAATATTCACAGGTTGCAGAGATTGATTTAGATTGATTTCCATCTATGTATGCGTTTATTTGCTAAAAGTGCTAGCCTGAATTTTATATATATTGCTCGAGCAATGGGGGGTTGAATTATATGAAGATACGCTTCCTTGCTTGGGAGGTTTAACAAGCTTAAACTGCTTCAATCAATCCCCTTAGGTTTGCCTTCTGATGTAACTAATTTCCTTTGTTGTACCAGAATATAGCTTTAACTCTGCCCTTAGTGTCGAGGCCAATGGTGGAGGGATTGCTCCAATACACACTCATGCCCAAAACCAGTGAGACTGAATTTAACTAACTTAAACCAGGAAACTGTATCTGCTTTGCTATGGCTCAAGATGTTGATCACGGCAGGCCTGAAGTGAGAAAGCTCTGGGATGGACCACAACCTCACTCAATACAAGAGGGGTTTCATCATTGGTAAATCTTCCACCCTTCTAAGTCCTGTATCAAAATTCAACTGGAGCAAGGTAGTGCTCTGTGGGCAAACTAAATAGAGATCTCAGGAGGTTATTTTATTTGTTAATCAAGCCTGTAATGTTAAAAATGCCCCAGACTTCTGCTCTAAAGGGTGCAGTGGCCTGCCCTTTTGTCCGAAAGACCTCAATCACTGGTGATGAAGATTTAGGGGCAGTTGCCTTAAACCTCTTAACTGCTGAGGCAGAGTGTAACAGTACCATTTCACTTTTCTCAGTATGCTATTTCCAAATCCTACTCTTATCATTACTAATCCCCAAATAGTAATCTTTGCTTACCACTCAACACATTTCAATACAGAACCCAAAACAGGCTGACCTCCAACCATCTGAAGATAAACTCCCTCAAAACAGAATTCCTCCTAATCTTCCGACCCAAGCAATCTGCCATTACTTAAGAATATATGAAACATCAAATAGCTCTAAACTTCATACCACATATCATAGATTCCTCGAGATCACTGGGAATAATAATCGAAAAACTTCCAAATGAGCATTCTAAGGAAAATAAAACTTTTTCTCCCTCCTGATGATTTCAAGTTTACGCTGTTCAAGCTTTAATCATTTCTAGGTTGGATTATGGTAGTGCAACCCTTTGTTGCCTACCTAGTTACAAGCTGGTGCCGCTAAGGTCCTCTCATGACTCAGCCGCAAAGTTCATCACAGGATTCAAATGAAACAACCACATCTCTCCTGATTTGAAGTCAGTGAAGTGACTTCCACATGAGACTAGGATTCAATAAAATATTACCTGCATGAACCACAAAGCCTCTGTACCTTGCGCCAACACTGGAATTATCTGGCGGTTGCAGATCCTCCAGGAGTTCCAACACTCTTTGCTGAAGTTCTCAAAAATTTCATAGAAAAAAAACTCATAACCGTGCCTTCTCGGGTATTCCCCGAAAATCTAGATCGCCTTACCTCTAGAAGCCAGACTGAATTTCTCAACTGCGTCTTTCAAAAAAGTAGGGAAAGCACTACTGATAAATACCTTTCTAAACTATATATCTATGAATTTCCCCGGCTTACTTTTTGATGCACCCTCTTCACACCTGGCTTTTTACTTCCTTCCACTCCGCTATATATTGACTCATTGCCTTGGCTTGTTGAAACTATCTTCCCAGCTTGGTCTTCTGACTTCCTGCATTGTTCCGATTATAATGTTGTATTCACCAACCATGTTCTTGCATATAGGCTTTCGGCTCTGCTCTGGATAGGTCCTCCTCCACCAGCTTGTCATTGTGACTTCCTTAGTAGCATGAAGTGTAAGTATGACTACAATTGACAAGTTCTACCTGCATCACCCCACCCCCAATAACCCTATAGTACACCCTACAAAAAAGGTTTTACCTCATCTGACAAGCAGCAGCACTTTACCGCAACTCACGCCGATGAAATCCATAGCAAAATGACGCAAAGAAAGAGACAAAAGTACAGTTAGCAGTAACAAAATCGCTGCTAAATTAAAAGAAAACAATTACTATCTCCTTATAGAAAACAATTGTACTTTAATTGAAAATAGTTAGAGAATGTTTGGGAAGAGTTGGATTTCAGACATCCTCTGCTCTCCCACCGAAAGTAAAAAGGGGGGTGTTGCTACCTTGATCTCTAAGAATTCAGGTGTGACCACCCTTTTGCACATAACAAATGATAAAAGTAGATGGGTTCTGTCAAAGTTCTCTAAAAACTCTAGCCACTTTCAAGCCCGTACATGTATGACCCAAACTCCGATGACCCTGAATTCTGGTACTCCCTGGCCCTCCCCTTGAGTCAAATCTCCAGCGATGATCTCATTATCTTGTGCGGTAATCTCAATCTTCTCCTAGTCATGATCATTGACAAACAGTCCGGATCTCACCTTCAACCCGCTAGGTCCCACAAATCACTCCACAAACTTTGCACCAGATTCAGTTTTCATGATACTTGGAGACTACAACACTCTGACACTAAGGGCTACACCTTTTTCTCTAACCCTCACAAATCCTATTCCAGGATTAATTATCTAATGATCTCCAAGGCCCATATCCACTTAATAGACCAGACAGACATATTGTTGAGATTAATTTCTGACCATTCAGCTATTACCCTATCCCTTGCTGGTTCAAATGTGAGAACATCTTGCAAGATTTTGAGATTCAATGATGAATTGATTAAGGATACCACATTCAGAGATACTATTGAAAAGACCAGGAGGAAAATGCAACTGCCAAGACCTCTCCCTCCATACATTGGGACATGCTGAAGGCCACTGTTAGAGGCACCCTAATAAACATTCAACCCAAGCTAAACAAAGACCATAATAGAGACTTAGTAGATTTGGACAAGGAGATTAAATTAGTGGAGGTTGCCCACATTTCTGCTTCGGACCCCCATACCCTCATCCCCTTTACTAATAAAAAATACAAATACAACAGAATCCAGAGTGAAAGGGCAGGATTATGGATTAACAAATATAAAAGCCTACAATTATGTGAGACAAACAAAGATGGCAAAATTCTAGCTTCCTACTTAAAGCTCAAGCAGAGCCACAAGGGTATCAACTCCCTCACAGATAAACAAATGTCACCCACACAACTCCCCAAAAAATATTAGAAAACCTCAAAGACTTTTAACAATCCCTATATAAAGTTGACTTTATAGCTTCTGTGGCTTCCTGTGATACTTACTTATAAAAAAAAACCTCCATACCATCACTGATCAAGAGAAGCTGGTTCTCAGCAACCCAGTTTCAGCCGAAGAGCTGGATTTGGCCATACAATAATTAAAACCACATAAAGCCCCAGGCCCTGATGGCTACACAGTTACCTTCTACAAAGCATTTGGTCCTTTACTTAAACCAACCCTATCGGTCCTTTACCATCATTTTGCTTACTCTGGGGTCATATCTGGCACAACCAGTGAAACCACTTCGGTGGTAATTCTAAAAGTCGGTAAGGATCCGACACAGGTAAAGATTTATAGACTAATCTCCTTAATTAACCTGGATGCAAAGACCAATCCCAAGACTTTATTGAAAATATTCAAACCTCTTCTCCCTCAAATGATTGACCATTCACAAGTGGTAATCATGAAGAATAGGCTTTCAAATGATAACATCCGCCTCTTATGCCACATCATTGAAAGGGCCAAGATCAGGTCCACCGAAACAGTAACAGGTCCTCTAAGTGCTGAATAAAACATTCAATAGGACCGCCTGGACTTTTCTCTGTGAGTCCTTATAGAGATACTACTTAGTTGAAACCTTCACTAAATTGTCATGGTGCTTTATAGTGGCCCCTCTGCTAAAGTGAGATACAGAGAGCTACTATCTCCAGCGTTTAATCTAGAAAGAGGTACGAGAGAGGGCAGTCCCCTCTCCCCATCGCCATTCATCCTGAGCTTCGAACCCTCCCTACAAGATCAGATCTAACCCTTGCACCACTGGCGTCTTTTTCAACAACTCTACTGTGAAACTAGTGGCCAATGCCGCTGATATTTTAATAATGACTGAAAATGCATCCCATTCAAACCCCTCCTTACTACAAACTATAGACAAATATGCCCGAGTTGCAAACTACAAGATTAATAAGGAAACGTCTACATTCTGAATCTGAATAATCTCTGCTCTAACGATCTCTTAAAAAATACAGGACTTTCCTGTCAGCCTCAGTTCATTAAATATTTGGGACTTGAGTTTAATTCAGATTTTTTAGAATCCCTACACCATAACAAAGCCCTGACTTTGAGGAAAATAGAATCTTTATTAGAGGGTTGAAGCCCCAGATTCCTCATGTGATGGGGTTGTATGGAGGCAATCAAAATGATGGTTACCCTTATATTATCTCACAAATATGATACCTCTAGTTTTATGTGAAGTATTTCACCAGAAACTCGATAGACTACTGAACAAGTTTATTTGGCAAAATAAATGCCAAAGAATTTATATTAACAAACTCCATCTGCCTGTACAGCTTGAAGGTTGTAATCTAGCGGACTTCAAAAACCATCAAACTGCCTTCTTTGCAAGACAGGGCTCTCTCTGGTTTTCCCAGACACAGGATTACATCCCCACATGGTGTAGGAAGCTGGCTCTGTGTATACTATACCAATGTAAGGTATAAAGTGCACAGATTCCAGGGAATTCCCAAAGGCTAAATTAGATAATCACTAACAGCTCTCTGTGTGGTAGTGTGGTCTAGCAGCTAGGCTTCTCAGGAGGGTGTGTTAAGCATTTATTGTATTCACTCAATCAAGGACTGATTACATACACTCAGATAAAGAATCCAGACCAATAAGTATAAAAAGATATACTTATGTTTTATTTCTAGAGCAAAGCGGGACTTGGCACAAGTAGGTAAAATGTACTTGCAATTGTAAAACTATAAAAGGAAATGCAGTTGGGAAGGGATTTGCAATCATTACAGGTTTGTATTTGCTCTACAAAGCTAAAATTACAAAGAAATTACTATTTAATTACTTTTGCGCTATTTTTGGAATACATCGACTACTCAGGGTCAAGATCGCTGGGGAGATCTCCTCGTGGTGTTGGGCCACTCGTATAACATATAATAATTCTGAATTACACCCATAAACATTACAGGTACTTAAGTAAGCATTATACAAACAAATTAACTTGTCAAATCTTAAAATAAAAATATATTTGAATAAAAAAAGTAAATAAATATAACTAAAAACTGTAAGCTAAAGCTTTCCGACCGGGGTCAGAGGCTTTCCGACCGACACGGTCGGTTTGCAGTCTAACCGCCCAACTATGATGTCGGCAGTCGGAACGTAAATCGACCGGTCTTTCCAACTAATTTCCAACCGGCTCTCTGAGTCTTCCAGCTGGTTGGAACTGCACCATAATCCCCTGTGGATGGCATTTCCGCATCAGGATTACGATGTTGGTTTCCCACAGCCTTCCTGTGCTGCTCTTTTCAACACGGAAAGGCTGTCGGAAAGCGACTTTGGGGGCCACTAGCAGGGCCCCCTTGCCTCAACAGTCAACAGTTGGTGATCAAGGGCTTCCTAGGGTACCCCCCTGTAAACCCCTGCACTGTGTGGCAGGCACCAAGGCATGCCTGGCACAGGGTGCAGGGTTTTACACACACACCCATTTCTGTATAGGAGGCTGTATTACAGCCAGTTTACGGCCGTGACACAACCTCCCATAAAGAAAAGTGAGTATGCGATTGAGCAGTCACATCATAATCAGGTGGTTGGAACCGCCGACTTGAGGTTGGTTTTTCCCGAGTCCGAGACGGTGTCTGAGACAGCTCCGACCGACTAAGTAATAAGCCCCAAACTCAATAAAAGTAATCATATGAAAGATTTAATTTAAAATAAATTATATCAAATGTATTTTTTCCAAATTATGAAATATGTGAATAATTTCAATAAACAAATAATAAAACATTCGATTAGTATGTATAATACTAAATATCATTAATATAATATAATATAATATAATATAATATAATATAATATAGACATAATTTATAAACATTGTGGCAAAAATTAAATTTAACAAATTTAGCAGAAAGTATATAACAAAGAAAACTAGAATTATTTATTATATGTACATTTATTAAAATTAAGTTTTCAATTTTTTACAGCAATTAATATTTCATTGAACTTTAATTGATTAATAAAACATACATTTTCAAACACATTATTATTCACATATTTTCCCAGTCTCCCCATCCTTTTTCTCTATAAACCCAACTTCTCTCTCCTATCAAATAATAATATATATATTATTTTTTTAATGAAAAAAATATTGCACATTTATTTATAATCAGGACTTTGAAGAAAATATTTTCTTTAGTCCCCCCAGAACTTTGAGTTGCAGTAGTCTTTGCCTTGATAACATCATACTTAGACGAATATACCACTTTTTTACGCATCCTTTTTCCCCGCAGGAAATTACAACGCGGTTGTTACAGCGACCACGTTGTAACCACGCATACCATTACCCCGCAAGTCATAACAACAACTTGCGGAGGGGGGCGCTGGATGTTGGAATAGTATAATTTACTATTCCAACTCCAGTCTGTGCGGACAGTAGGGAAGGTGTTGGATTTCAAATCCAACACCTTCTGCCCCTCCGCAAGTAGTTGTTCCGACTTGCAGAGTAATGGTATGTGTGGTTACAATTCAGTCGTTCTAATGACTGTATTGTAATTTCCTGCGGGGAAATGTTTCCGTGATAAACGATGTTTACCTACTTAGACAACTGCATGGCTCTATATCGTAATATCAACAAGTTCTCCCTGAATAACTCAATGTGATTCAGGATGTGGCTGCCAACTTTGGCTTAAATGTATCGAAATATCTCTCGGTGTGGGATGCCATTCACTCTCTTCATTGGCTGCCAGTTAGAAAGTGAGTAGTCTATAAATCCCTGTGCATGGTCTTCCTTGATCTCCATCATCAAGGACCTGCACATTTTAGAACATCCGTCCACTGGTATACTCCTAACAGACTGCTCGGATCATCCTTTAACAGGAGGGTGATTGTTCCCAGGTTTCATAGAACCAGAAGGGGTGGCTGCTTCTTCTCTGTTGCTGTAGCTAAATTGTTTAATTCCATGCCTGTGCACATGGTTGCTTTGGAGTCCTTTTCCCTATTCTGCAAGCATCTCAAAACCTGGCTCTTTTCTCTCCTGTGAGTTTGCTCTTGGTCTTTCAGTTTGTTTTTCCCAGTACGAACCATTGCTTTGACACCTTTGGGTTGAGTGTGCTACATAAATTAGTTCATTCCATTGATTCCATTTCATGATTTTTAATTTTTCAAATTAGCAAAAATGTTGACACCAAATATTAACATAAGAATTAACATACAACACTGGTAAAATAGTTCAACAAAATAAATGATCCATAAAAATGTTAGTATATACAAAAATATTTTACAGAACAGTATTTTAACAACATTAAAAACACCACTTAAAATGTTTTTGTTACCTATGAGATTCCTATCTACAATATATTTGACATCACAATGTTCTTCACACGATATTTATGGAACACAATATTTTTTAATCACTATTTTGTTCAAACACCATTTGACATGGCTGAATCATGTAAGCAAATATTATCACAAATTGGATGTATGAACCATTATGTTATATAACACATCCTTGTGATTTTGGCCCCGATTAGGATAGCAGGAGATCACTTTGCTGCCCGCTATCATGGCGGTCAGGAGACCGGCCGGAAAGCAACCATCGGTCCAACTGCCCAATTACGAAGCGGCCACTGGGCTGGTGGTCGAAAAGTGCTCCTTTATGCAGCAGCTTGTGCTGTGGCCCAGGAAAAGGGCCTCAGCATAAGCCAGCATGTATATGAGCACTTCCTGCACATCCATGCACAATCAGGACTAAGCCAATGTAATCAGTGTTAAAGGGTGAGCATAGACACTCTACTACGAAAAGATCGCCAAAATTGTTGGGGGGCTCGATCTGGGTAATGCTAGCAGCCAGGATGCTTTATCCCAGATATTAGATGAGGAATCCTGGGCAGAAACATCAATTGAGTGTTTTCAACCTCTTACTGAAGAGCTTTTTAATAGTCTCGCTCACGGTGTGTCTTCCTGGCCCCCCCTAGACCCCCTTCCTCATAGGATCTGGAAGGAGTATGGACCAGAAGTATTCCCATGGATGCGACTGATTTGCTGCCAATCTTTGGAGGAAGGAGTGGTTCCAGAGGTATGGAAGCAGGCAGTGGTAACCCCCCTGCTAAAGAAACCCTCTCTGGACCCAACAAATCCAGCTAATTTTAGGTCTATATCTCTCCTGCCCTATCCTATACAAATTCTGGTAAAGGTTGTCAGCAAGTCTCTGTCGAGCTATCTTGAAGATGACCATTTATTGGACAGGGATCAGTTTGGTTTCTGCCCAGGTCATGGGACGGAATCTGCTTTGGCAACCGTGTTGGATAATCTGCAAATGCGAGCCGACAATGGTAACTCTTCAGTGCTAGTGCTACTGGATATGTTGGCCGCATTCGACACGGTAAGTCGCGCAGTGCTGATAGGAAGGTTAGAGAGACTGGGTGTGAAAGGTCGTGCCTTGAAATGGCTGCAATCGTATTTGTCAGAAAGTCAACAGGTTGTAACCTTGACACCATTTGCCTCTCCCAAGTCTTCGGTATGTCACGGAGTGCCTCAGGGCCGGCAATAAGCCCCATCCTCTTCAATATATACTTACGACCTTTGATTCCCATTATAAAATCATATGGGATTGATCTCGTCAATTATGCCGACGACACCCAGCTGGTGTTTTCCCTGGAAGGGTAGCACGTGGTGTCTATGGACACCTTCCAGGAATGCATGCGTCGGGTTTCTGGCTGGCTTAAAGTAAACTCTTTGCAGCTTAATGGGGGGAAAACGGAGCTGGTATATTGCTCTGCTGCTAGAATGACACAGCGCCTACCATGCGAGTTTAGACTCACCCTGGAGGATGACCCCCAGGTCCCAGTCAAAACAGTACGTAACCTGGGTGTCCTGGTTGATGAAAATCTTCAAATGATGTCACAGGCTAATAAAACGATCAGTGTGTGCTTTGCCCTGTTAAAAGCGCTTCGGCAGATTCTAACACTTCTACCCAATGAGGCTAGATCCCTGGTGGTGAGGAGCATAATTCTGTGTAGACTGGACTATTGCAACTCCTTGTATCTGGGTGCTCCACAATACATCTTGCAGGGGTTGCAAAGAGTTCAGTCGCTGGCACTTAACAGGCAGCGTAGCTCCTCTACCACTATGGCTCTGAGAGATCTTCATTGGCTGCCCATTAGGGGCAGAGTCAGCTTCAAATCTCTATGCATGGTATATAGAGCATTGCATGGCATGGGCCCTCTATCCATGCAGGAGAGATTTACTTGGTACAAGCCTACTAGACACATTCTCTCTTCTAGCGTAAATCTGGTAACAACTACCAGATTCAAGAAATCCAGTATGGGAGGTAGGGCCTTCGGTACAGTAGAATCACGTCTCTGGAATGAGCTACCACACAGCATCAGACAAGCTAACTCTTTGCTAGGTTTCAGAAAGAGTTTGAAGATTTGGCTATTTCCCAGGAATGAGAGTAATGCTTCTCGCTAATATTCAGGCACGTTTCTGTTGATTCCATCGGACTAGGTTAAAGCGCCAGGATACCCGTAGGGTGACAGTCAGCGCTATATAAGTGTGCTATACAATACAATACAATACCACTGGTTAGCATTAGCAGATGTAAAGTGTACAGAGTGCTAAAGTCAGCAAAAATTATAGGGCCCAACAAAAGATGAAAAATCTGGGTTGTCTTTATGCATCTGTTTACTCACCCTACCTCTATTTACAGTACCCATCTTCTCAGTTTTGGAAGAGCTCCCTAGTTTTAAATTAATAATACTTTGGTAGACAAACATTTGTGTGCAGTGAGGCTGAGTGTGTGGTTCAATTTAGACTATGATAAAAAAACAGACATTCACTTACAAAACCATAGGTTTCCAGCGGTTAAAGTGATATTACAGTTATGTTAGCTGCTAAGACCTTATGTTACATTCCTGTCTCACCACAGGTCTGAAACAGCATGTGTAGCTCTTCTTCTGTTCTTCCACAGGTCAAAAAGTGTTCTGTAAACAGTGCCTTGGGATACCTCATTTATGGTTGGCACCATCTAGTCCGTGGGGAGATTCCTGGCTCCTCTCTAACCAATGGGGAAAGCTCCCAGGGACAGCCCTACACACAATTTCAGCAATTCCTGTTTGCCCTACTGTAAACGATCAAAGAGTCAACCTTACTCCTAAAATCAAAAAGGGGGAACCTTGTTTCCCTTATGCATGCCTGGGTGCCCTCCCAGAGGTGTGTCCAGGCTAATTAGCAGTCCCCTTCTAATTGATCACTTAAAACCAGCTCTGGGAATAGCTCCACTTCCATTGGTCTTATTGTTAGCCTGGCTGAGGAACAAAGGTTTGCCTTCTACAGGTCTCACCTTACATTTACTTTAGGAAGAAGAGGTCCTTTCAGTGCTTACTAAAGGTTCTGAGTTCACCCTAACTGGTCTTCCTGCATGGGGAAGAAAAACACATCCCCACATCTAGGCCATTGTTCCTGCTCTGGGAGCAGTTTTCATACCTCATTAAGGTTGCAAACTGATTGGGCAGCTGCTAGAGAGATAATGTAAAATTACCTCCAGGAGCTTCAGGCAAGTAAATGGTAACTTTCCAAAAGTTACTTTTCCAAAATATTTATTGAAAATACAACTTTTCTGACTCCCCTGCCCTGGCTCCAAGTTGGCTACATGAACAACAAAGGAGTGACAAGCCCATTGTGGGAAGGTAGAGCGCAACCTATTCAGTTTCAAATTGGGCTGTGCCCAGCTCTGCCCCCTTATACTTCCAGTGGATAGCCCATCCAAGCACACCAAATCCCTCTATTGTATGGCAGTCTGGGAGGAATAAACAAAGTCCAAGTGTCAGCTACACCTAGTCATGTAACCCAGGAACAGGATGCAGGTACTAAATAGTTAGGGCAGGAAAATGCCAACTTTCTAAAAGTGACATTTTTAAAACTGTTATTTAAAATCTGTCTTTATCATTAAAGATAATTTTTAATTACATTTTCTAAGACACCAATTATGAAAAATCCATCTGTTCCTGATCAAAAGTTATTAAATGCAATATGGCAACCCAATGTTATCCTATGGGAAAGGTAGGCCTCACAATATTGAAATATGCATTAATGAGTTATTCACTATAAAGGCAGGTAAAACTTAAAAGTACATGTCCAACCCTTTAATTACAAAGCACCCTGCCTTATGGGCTGCCTATGGCAACATTTGGGATGACTTACACGCAATAAAGGGAGTTTAAGGCTTGGCAAGGGAGATTATATTGCCAAGTTGAATTGGCAGTTTAACTTTGCATTTAGGATGCAATAGCAGATCTGAACTTTCAAATTTTAACTGATTTCAAAACCACCATCAAAGGCACACTCGCTTACAGACCCCCTGGGGAGCAGCATTCTGCAATGCCATCTCCAAATTCATCACCCTGCTAGCCATCGACTTAGTTCACTACTCACTACTCGGCGACCTCAACTTCCACCCTGAAGACCCCCAACAACACCAATTCCACCAATCTCCTAGAAAACATGAGCAACAACGGCATCACCCAACTGGTCACTGATCTCAAACACAGCAGCACACACACTTGATCTGGTTTTCACATCCAGCGACAGAATCAAATACAGTTATGTCTCTGAACTCACCTGGACCAACCACTCAATCATCTATTTCACCATTGCAAGCGCACAGAAGACCACCACAAAGCCACCCAGATCCTCACACCACAGATGGAACAAAGTAGTGTAGACACAAAAATGCAGGCCCTCAACAACTCCCAGCCTAATGCCACATCAAACCTGGAACAGGCTGTCCGGAACTTCCCCGACTGGATCATCAAATGCAATGACAGAGTTGCCCCCATGAAACCGGCCAAAACCTGCAATGCCCCCAGAACAGACAGAAGGGACAGTACTCAGAACCGTCAAGAGCAACAGCAAATGACAAGAAAAACAATGGTGCACCACCAAAGATTCCACCAACTAAAGTACCTTCAATTCAGTCCTCAACAGGTAACACCAATGAATGAAGGACACTTAAAGAGACAGCTTCACAGACCACATTGAAACAAGCGTCAATAGCACAAAGGAACTCTTCAACATAGTCAGCGAGTTCTACAACCCGTCAGCCACCGAGACCATGGTCCACACCTCACAAGAACTCTGCAACAGCCTCTCAGAGTACTTCCATGGCAAGATACCCACCCTCTACAACAGCTTTGACCCCCAATCTCAACCACCTCACCCACCCACAGAAACCACCTCCTTGATCACTGCATGGAGTCTGATCATCACTCATACCACCACAGCCTTATGTCCTCAATCTATGCTGGACCATGCATGGACCTGTGCCCTCATCATTTCTTCAACTTCAGAACCCAAGAAATCAGCACGGAACTCACCAACATCCTCAATGCCTCCATCACCATAGCAATCTTCTCCATCAGATGGAAACATGCAGAGGTAAGACCACTCCTGAAGAGACCCTCTACTGACCTCAGAAAACTCAAGAACTACTGCCCCATCTTACTGCTGCCATACCCCACCAAAGTCCTTGAGAAGGCCATCAACCACCATCTCACCAGATTCCTAGAAGAAAACCACCTGCTCGACGCCTCCTAATCCAGCATCTACTCAAACCACACCACAGAAACAGCCCTAATCGCCACCACCAATTACATAAGTTTCCTTCTCAACCACAGTGTACCAGCAGCCCTGATCCTTTTCAACCTCTCGGCTGCATTCAACATCATATCCCATCACAACCTCATCAACAGACTTAACCATTTTTGCATGCAAGGAAACACTCTCAAGTGGATCTCATCCTTCGTCATGGGGTGAACTCAGAGATTCTGCCTGCCTCCCTTCACATTCGAACCTAAGACCATCACCTGTGGCCTCTCCCAAGGATCGTCCCTAAGCCTTACCTTGTTCAACACCTGCATGACACCCTTCGCAGACATTGTCAGATCCCACTGGCTCAACATCATATCCTACACACATGACACACAACTCATCCTCTCTACGACTGATGACCCCCTCCACCACCAGAACTAACTTCTGCAATGTCATGCCAGCGTCGTCAACTAGATGAGGACCAACTGCCTGAAGCCCAACACTGACAAGACGGAAGTGCTGATCTTCAGGAAGAACAGCTCCCCATTGGACAGTAGCTGATGGCCCTCGGAGCTCAGGCCCACTCCCACACCTACAGACCACGCCTGCAACCTCGGCATAATCCTCCACACCAAACTCACCATGAAGCACCAAATCAATGCAGTCACCTCCTTGTGCTCCCACACTCTTCGCATGCTCTGGAAAATCTTCAAATGGATTTCCGTTAACACCAGGAAAACCATCACCCACGTGCCTCATCACTAGCCGTCTCGACTCCAGGAATGCTCTCTACAACAGAATCGCCACCCAGCTCTTCAAGTGACTCCAGACCATACAGAGCACAGGAGCCTGACTCAGCCTTGCCAAATGCACCCACATCACCCCCCACCTCAGGAACCTCCAATGGCTCCCTGTCAAGAAGAGATGCCAGTTCAAGCTCCTACCACAGATCTACACAGCCAGGGACCGGCCTACATCAACCATCAAATACATTTCTACCAACCCACCAGACACCTGCGCTCCACCTTCTGGACCCTCACTTGCAACCCCAGCATATTCCGCAGCAGAGACTGCACCCTCGAAGCGAAGGCCTGAAATGACCAGCCCTTCCACCTATGAGCATCTCCCACCCTGGAGGAATTCAGAAGAGAACACAAGACCTGGATTTTTGAATTAGACTACCTATACCTCAGTGCCTGGATACCTTCAGGGTTGAGGAGCAGATCTCTACAAGACTTATTGATTGATTGATTGACCTGGGACATGTTTTAAGAGGCTACTTAAGTGGATGTCACAGTACCTTCTGCAAGCCCACTAGTAGTATTTAATTAACAGGCCCTAGTTATATGGTATACCACTGTGCTAGGGTCTTAATACTAAATTGAATATATGCTAATCAGGTGTAAGCCAATCATACCATGTTTTAGGGAGAGAGCTATGGAATTCCAATTGAAGCCCATGTTAGATGTCCTTCACATCTAACATGGGCTTCAATTGGAATTCCATGGAGCATATTATCAAGCCCATTATCGCCGTTTTAGCGGCAGTTTTCTGCCGCTAAAGCGGCGATAATTTTATCGCCTGACTTGATAATATGCCCCATAGTGACTGCAAGTTTCAGACCATATAGCAGGTTAGGGTACATTGTGGAGAGCACAGACTGCTTAAGGGGGAGTAAGACCGAGATGGTGTCCAGATATGCCAAAT
This sequence comes from Triturus cristatus, assembly GCF_964204655.1. NCBI lineage: Eukaryota > Metazoa > Chordata > Amphibia > Caudata > Salamandridae > Triturus > Triturus cristatus. The sequence goes on from NC_140588.1 coordinate 870,881,325, forward strand.
GGAATAGCTTTTGCCACCTGAATTCGGGAGAACTTCTTCTTCACCCACCACTTCTCATCCTGTCATTTCATTTTTATGTCTTGCATGGTGTCTGCTTCCCCAATTAATTTAAAGAGTCTGTGACCTCCTGCCATAAGGCTTCCTTCTATGCTTAATGGAGGCTGACAATGCAGGTTTTTGTCTTGTTTGACAAAAGATTTAACTACAAGGACTGCCTTCCCCTCTTTGAAGTTCTTCTTGAGTGTTATGATCTGTAACCTGGAGCCTCCATGTAGTACCTGGTAGCTGCATTGTCATGTAGTCGAAAGGGAAGAGGGCAGAGCATAGGGTAAGGGTTGAATGTATCTGTTTTAAAGTGAATCAGTGTCAGGTGTGTGATTTTGGGCATGTGGATAGTATTTGCCTATTCCCTTCCACTTGGAATTCTCCATTTAGGTGGCGCAGGTCTCTACCTACATGTCAGAAGTCTCTGACCAAGTGGTGTACTTATCTTCCAAACAGGCCGAACGTGGTTGCAAAGTTACTTCTTGCAGCTTTACTGTAATAAATGGGTTCACTGGAGGTTCCACACCGCATTGTAGGGGTTAGAGACGTGCAAGTCTACACCTAGGTTTGAATTTCCATTCGAAAATTGCTGAGTTTTGAAAAATGGAGAGTTACACCTAGGTGTAGAGTAGTTCTACATGTGTGTACTCTACAGGTGTACATTTACCATTTTGAATTGCGCCCATCATTCTTACTAATAATGAAGATGGACAAACACACCTCTAGGTGAAGCACATCCGCCCTCCAAACGCGGTCCGGGTGCTTCTCTCTTTTGTGTCACTAAATCTGGCCTGGGAGTAATGTTTAATTTTGTCTCAAGGTAGTAAAATTCCATATTGATTGACTTTGTTGTAGCATCAAGACTCACACTTATAGGCAAGTTACTTTTCCAGTATACCATTAGGCCTTAGACAGATTGACTTCAAGGCTATTGTTGTGACAATACACCTGGGCTACATACAATACAGGCTAGTGTATTGGCCTTGTAAATGCATGCTAAAACCACCGTCCTTCTTTTGGTGGGCTGTGTGGATACTTGAAGGCCTCAGTTTCTGGTGCTCCTCCTAGCATTTGGTACAATTCACTTTTGCACTTTCCAGCAAAGCAAATTCAAAGAAAAATGGGGGAAGAAAATATTTTGAATGTGTTTTTTTAAGAAGGGCAGTATTAGAACAAGTGTATTTCGACTCGTGATTATGAGTGGACCAGGTGCGTTAGGAATTTACGACACCTGATTAACACTGACATCCTGAGGTGCCATATTAACTGACTACGGTAAACACCTCCAATTCCTAGTGTTCTTCGTGAAATTCAGAAAGTACATGCAATATTTGATGCCTACTGCACCAAATACTGCATGCTTTCAAATTTACCACATCTTTTCACCTCATCGGTTTCAGCAGGCTTTGACATGATGATTTTACAAAGGGAAAATTGCATTGGGTGCCATGTTTGCCACTGTATTTATTATTCGAACCTTTGTGCTAAAAGAGGGCTTCAGAGGGTTCAGACCTTAACAGTTCACTCAGAACTGGGGTGGCAGTGCCTTCCTCTCCCAGAACGCACAACAGCAAGTCTGTCCTCTGTAGGATTGAGCTTTGAACGTTGTCTTCTGATCACTGTTCAGTCAGTTTTGGTGAGTGATAATGCAACATTTCATCCAAATAAATAGTAGGGCATGGTAGTCTATCTTGGAACTAAATTCCGAGGGGCATATTTTTTAAGTCCCCATGCTGCGCTGCGGGATGGAGAAAGGACAGGAATGCACCGTACTTAACAATATACAGCACATTCCTCTCATTTCCCAGCACTGGCGCACAATGTGCTACCGAGCGCCAGCACAAGTACCCTTGCACCATGGTGCAAGGGTGCCTGCATTGTACGCAGGATTGTTTTTGTGCAGAATTGGACACGTTCCTGCACAAAATAAATCTTCTGTGGCATTTTCCTTGTTCTGTGTGTGCTGCTGCAGCACACACAGAAAGAGGAAGAAGTGAGGAGAAAACATGTATCTTTGGGAGGCGTACCATTTTGATGCATTCCCAAGTTTACCATTGTTGGTAAGTCTGGGAATGCACCAACATCCATGGGTGGATGGTTGGGAACACCTATGTCCCACCCACGCAATGCCTCCCTGGGGCATAGTAACACAACACAGCGATTTGCACTGCATTGCCTTACTCTGGATTTATCTAACCAGGCAGGCCTATGCAAGGTGGCCTTGCTTGGCTTGATAAATCCGACTTAGGTTTTATGTCGCCCTGACACCCCCTTGCATGGCACAATGGTGATGCAAGACCTTCATAAATATGCCCTTGAGTGTTTCTAATATGCTGGGAGAAATCAACCACCATGAAAAGAACAAATGTACTGTTGGTACTGGTAAAACAACCCTCCTTTGAGGTACATTACCATGTTTGTTGTTTGTTGATGTGAATTCCACCACCCTAGGAAAGAATTTGGGGGGCATATTCACAAGAAACTAGAGCCGAGTCAACGGCACTTTATTGCAGCCAAAGTTGCGATAAATCTATCGCCCTATTCACAAGCTGGTGTTAACAGCCCACAGCACCAGTTTACCCGTATCGCAGCCGCAAAAAACATCGCCACAGAGGACCCCCCCAACTATCGCTAATGAGATGCAGAGTGGGCGTTCTGGTGCCAAAAGCTGCGACAACACCACACCTCAACATTCTCAACGACCAGACAGAACTACGATGAAAACACAAAACAGGCAATAAGGCACGTTAGCACCAAGATATCTACACCTGCTCTGACCTGGTGTAAAGTCAGACGGCAGCCTGCACAACAAAAGGGAGGACAGCCCAGGGCCACATCGGAAGGGCAACAGATGCGGTCCGGACACCCAAGATGGCCACAACACCACCGACACTACCCCAGGACCAAAACCCACACCCGGAACACCCCTCCCCGACCACCACAGACGCAGCGCAGACAAAGACAGCGGACCCCCAGGAAGCGTACCAGCCGTGCAGACCCAACATCTGACAATGTCATCGTCCACCACAGGCTGAAAGGGACAACCTTCCCATGCATCCTGACCATCATCGCCCAACAGGCCTACGGCACCAACACAGCGGACAACCAACATCCCACCTCACAACAAGCTGCCAGCTGGACTGCACCTGTTGGCCCCTGGCACCCCCAACCAATACCCGCCAGAGACGGAGGAGTCTCACTGCCAGCCACATCCAAGTCCCTCACACCTGTCCTGGACATCACCATCACCCTGGTACCCCAGTCCCCATATGTTCAACACAATGCGCAGGTCTCGCTGGAGACCAAGCAAGGACCATACGCCATAGCAGGATGCATGCACATGTTGGGGGCAATCCACAGCACACATGTCCCACCTGTGCCCCCTGGTGACAAAGCACACAATCACCACAACAGAAAGCACACGTCCCATCCCAATGTGCAGGCAACAACAGAACACCGTGGAACCTCCAAAAATGTTGCCTTCAAATACACAGCCAGTGTGCATGATTCCTCCATCCTCGAACAGTCCATCAGCAACCAGCGTTCCCAGGATGGCACCAAGGGAAATTCACAGCCCCTTAGCAAGTTCCAAATGAACACCCAACTCACCTCAACTCCACAACCATGCAAATCACAACTCTGGCAATGCACACGTCACAAAATCACAACCAACATGCACAACAACATGCCCACCCACCAGACACGACAGAATAACTCACAATGGTTACCTGGCCAAGCCATGAACATGAGCCATCAATGGCATGGCACCTCAGCCACACAGTAGCCGAATGTGGGGAGAACTGGCAAACAGGCATGTGTGAAGGATGCAGTAGTACCATGATTGGAAAAGTACACAATGCCAAGAGTGGCGGAGATGTGCTGCACAGACCGCAGTGTGCAGCACACACCCATATCCATGGTGACATACACCTCTGGTGAATGGAGTGTAGTGAACAGTGGACGCAACCATGTCACCACAGCCAGTGGGGGACTTCGTGGAAATCGTGCCTGTTATGGCACCCCCAAGCGTGACCGGAGTGGGATGGCCCAGTGTATGCCATGCCAGCGTAGGAGTGTGATTAAGAAGCACGTAGCCCTGGGCGTGGTCCTCTTCCGGAAAGCCCAATGTCTCTGCCAGGGCGGCGCCTCTCACCCCGCCACAAGGCAGACGCTGTCCTCTAGAGCGGAGTTGCCTGTGACGCTGTGCGGCTGCCGGACCCTGGCACGCTGGACCACGAACCCGTCAGGCCCGCCCCTGCACAGCCAGGCCTCACTGATCACCTGCCGACACCGGCGTGTGTCAAGGAGGGCCACCACGTTCCGACGCAAGCTCCAGGCCTGAGTCTGTGACCTTGGCAGCCTCCTCAGACCATCATGGCCTCCACGACACGGGCGCGCTGTAGTCCTTTTTCGTTGACATACTCTACTGCCGCCTCAGGCCTACTCCTCGGCCCACTAGGTCCCGTGTGTGAAACTGTGTCCTGAGTCATGAATGGCAGTGACCCAAAATCCGGGCCAGCGGCAACAGCACCAGGCCCCACCCAATCAGTGAGGCATAGTTCCATATGGGCTTCTTGCGACACGTGGTGCCACGAACCCTGTTCAATGCCAGCTGGCGACACCTGGTGCCACTAACCCTGTTCAACACCAGCCGGTGAGACCTGGTGCCACTAACCCTGTTCAACGCCAGCTGGTGACACCTGGTGCCACTAACCCTGTTCAATGCCAGCCGGCGACACCTGGTGCCACTAACCCTGTTCAACGCCAGCCTGTGACATGTGGTGACACTGAACCTGAGCTACGCAGGCTGGTAGGGCCATCCAACCTATGCCAGCGACACTCGGTAAAGGACCCGTGCTGACCGCTGCCTCAGGCCTACACCACGGTCAGGTAGGTCACACATTTGGAACTGAGTCTTGATGTGGCCCTACACAGACTAATGCCCTCGTCCTACGCTGCGCACGAGTGGGTCACAGATTTGGAAATGAACATCGGTTATTCAAAAGGCAGAATACATGTCATCGCACGCATGGAGAGGCATAAGAGAATGACACGTTGCAGTCTGGAGGGAACGAGATCATCTTTACGGAGGTGATCGATCACTACCGACAACTGCCCTTGTGTCACCACTGCTGACCGCTGCCTCCGGCCTACACTGCAGTTCAGTAGGTCACAGACTCTTCATTTTGCAATGGCTGAGTTCATATCAGTGTACCGGCATCATCGCAGAGAGCATCCCCTCTCAGCTCCAGTGTCATTAAGTCTGTTCCCCGACAATCATGGACACTCTCTGGTCGAATTTTGGTGGCGTCGGAGTCTATGGACTAGGGGGCAGTTTTCATCCTCATGTAGCTGATACCGAATTGGTCATGGCAATTAAGCTGTCGCATTCCACTTCTCTATTTACTGCTTCCGGATAAAATCAAACCTTTCGGGGTCATCCCCTGGAGGACACCTTCCACTGTCCCCCGAAACCGTCCGCAACATACACCTCGGACATTGATGGTGACCCGTCCAGGTCACATGGCCCATCTGACTGCACCGCAAGTCACCGTGCCGTGGCTGGGGGCCTGTGCCGGCTGCTGTGCATTCGGGGCAACTAACTCTGTACTTGTCAGGTCCGGGACCCCTTCTTCTGAGATATTGGATGGCCCTTGAAGCGTTGGCCTTGGGGTCATCAATGCCATGTGTCTGTGGCCCTGGGCTGTCCGCAGCCTCCGGACTCAACTGCGGGCCACTAGGGCCCACAAATAGATTCGGGTCCTGACCGGCCCGGACGTCGCATCACCGCAGAAGGCACACGCCACCACCTCAAGGACCACCTCCAACCGCCATCTGCCAGAGTTGATACGGTGGTCCTGACAGATCTACGGAGTTGCTCAGACCTGTCGTGGATGCCATCATCGACCTTATACCCTATTCAGAAATCCAGGTGCCAGTGACTCAGTGCACCGCAAGCCATTGTCTGTTAGTGATTGAGTTTTGTGCTGTGGAGATGTTGTGCAGCTATGTCACTTCATGCAGTGTGGAAGACCTGGGAATATGATGGGGAAGATGTGTCAAGTGTGCGTACGGGAGATGGCACAGACAATGGGAGGGCAGAAGGCAATATCCCGAAGGCAGGAATGCAGACTGGAGGTGGTAGTCAAGCCACACACCCGGAACCATTACTGGGTATTGCGCTGTGGACTGTGGACGCAACTGTCAACTCAGGCAGTGTGGGAGACCTGGGACGTTGATGAGGAAGTTGATGCAGGTGTAACACACCCCACTGCATCTGCATCAGGACTAACCCGAAGGGACACAATCCTAGCAATTCCTTCACATGAGCGCGCTCATCTCTAGTGCCCCTACCTCAGTGCACAGCAATTCACGGAACCTCCTGACTGAATATTGGGGACCTCTGTCCTTACTCTGCCTCTCACCATGTTGCTGTGCAGTTGACTCTGTTATGAATGTGTTTTCTGTTTCCGATGCACTGGTATCTAATGTTCAACTTGTTGCCAGCACCAAGCATTCCATGTGGACTGGCTTACACTCACCCCACACACATCCAGCACAGGAGTCACTGTACATGTGGCCTTGCCAATAAAGGGGCCGGGCGCACGTGCCCGTAGCCAGGTCGACATAATATCTACGTGTGTCCCTGTGGTCTTGTTGTATGCATGAGGGCCCTGGGCCCTAAGACATTACAGTGTGCTGTGTACATCAGATGCAGACATGTCACCGCAGGCAGCGGGTTGGAGCCTGGACATGTAGCTATGTCGTCACCCACTCAATTTGTAAGAGGAGTGGCTGGGGCCGTCGTATGTCATGCCAGCGTGGGTGTATGACTGATATGTGCGTGCCCATGGGCATGGTTGTGTACTGTGAATGTGCATCTGCATGTGTCTCTATGGCGGTGTGGGTCTCCTTTGTGGGGTGTAGGTGGTCCCTGAAGGGTAATAGACACCAACGTATGTGATATAGTTCGCCTTCCATGAGTTGGGACCCCACCCACTTCGCCTTCCATGGGTTGGGACCCCACCCACACCTGTTCGGCCACCTCCATTTGGCGTGCTGACACATGGCATTGGGGTGCCATGTGTGGGTGGGTGAAGTGTCGTAGGCCAGCTGTGCTTGCGTGTGCTTCCTGCTGTGTGGTCTGTTGCAGGGGCTGTGGTCTCCTCTGAGTAGCTTGTCTGTCCTGGTGGTGGTTTGTGTGGGATATCCATGGGCTGTTGTAGGGCGTCGGAGTCGACGGTGTGGTTGTCCTCTCCGGCCTCACAAATGTGTTGTCTTCTGTGCTCTGCTGGAGGAGTTGTGTGCCCCTCTGTAATGTGAAGGGGAGATGCATATTGACATTGTGTTGACATGTATGTTGGCACATTGTTCTGGTTTACGTGCAGACTGTTTGGCAATGTACATTGTGACTGCTTGTGAGGTGCAGGATTCTTCTGCGGGACAGTGTGGATTTGGACTACATGACGGATGTGAGGTCATACTCGTACATTTCCATTTCATTGTTTACTGCTCTGTCAGATGTGGTAGGCATGTTTCTGTGCATGTGTGGAGCCAGTTGTGTCCTCTGTTCTGCAGTGTTGGCTATGCGCATTGTACCACGTTGTCGTCGATGTGGGTGTGCTGTTCTTGCTATGTGTGTGTGCTGCAGTATGCCAAGGGGATGTGGGACATGATCCTGGGTAATTGTGGGTGTGCAGTGTGCTACGCCTTGTTGTGCATGTGTGTCATTGTGCTCATCTACCCCCGGCCAGCCAGTCCCTGTCCGTTACTTTCCCTGTTGATGTTGTCAGGTCCTCTCGAGCTGTGTCCGTACTCCCTACTCCTTGCACCGTCTCCACACTGATGACTGTGGCCTAGGTTTCCTCCAGCTCCTCCTGTGGCCCTGGACTGCCACCTCCTGTCGCCGTTGCTGCCTTCCTGTTGGCAGGGGGTTTGTACCTTGTTTAGGTTGTCACGTCCTGCCGGCGCCTCATGGCCTCCTCCGTTGGCCTCCTCGACACTCCGGCTACATTCATGGTAGTCTGCTTGTGGGTCAGTTGCTTGTAGTGTTCTGTCACCTTCGTGAAGCTGGTCTTGTTTTCTTGCGGTCTGCACCCCGTCTTCCTCTCCCTTTTCTCCTTGGCCTTCCCCGTGCCTGTTGTTCCTTGCTGGTGGTCTGTGGGGGTTGTGGGGTTCACGTTGTTCTCTGCGCTGGGTCAGGGTGCATCCATGTTGCTCCGTGCTTAGGCTTGTTTCTGGTGTGTTGTTTCTGTGGTTTTTATGGTGCATTTTCCCGCAAGACGCGTGGGCTTTGCAGGCCTGTGGCTGGTATTCGCTACTTTTTGTGCCGCGATTGGCCTCATCGCATGAATTTCCGCATTCGCGTTTTGCATTTTTGTGGCGCGGTGTTGATTTTGACGCTGTCATTAGACGCGTTATCTGGTGTCCATAGCATGGTACCGCCTTGTTGTGAATTCCATGTTGACACAGGGTTATTTTCCCCCGATGGACTGCGATATTGAAAGTTGCATTACGCTACTCTTGCGGTAGTTATCACACGTTCTTGTGAATATACCCCTTAGTGTTTGAACTTTTTCTTCCATTGTTGAGCTTCCCATGTCAGAGGCTTTCACATTAGGGGAAATCCTTAGGTACGTCTTTCAGTGCCAGGCATTAGAGATTATTTGTGTCACTTTACCTGATTTGGTAACATAATTCGTTTTGTTTCAATTCAATAAGAACTTGCACTTCCCCTTTTTATCTCATCTCACTGTAACAAGGCCAGTATCCTGCTTCACATGCAGTTTCTTTACCTTGCAGGTCTAATCCACTACAGAGGCAGGCCCAGAAGACATTCCTCTCTTTTTACATACTCATCATCATGGCACAGCTACATTCACTGCTACATTTTTCCCTTAAATCTGTATTTACTACCCAAACATAGTGCTGATATTTGGGACTTTATTAAAATGTACACACATGTCACATTGTTTTTATCGTTGAAGGGCTTGTCTGCACATTTCCCTACTCAATTATCAGGTATTCGTGCAAACGGGAAGATTGACCGGGTTGCAGAATCTCCATAATAAGCTAATTATCTTTTTCATACACTATAATGTCCTCAGCCACTATTCCTGATAATGGAATATTCCTTTTTCGCTCAACCTTAGCCATACATTTTCTTTCAACAGAGCATTAACTTATAGACTGTGACGTCCATTATAGACTGCCAAGTCGATAATAGACTGCCACGTCCAAAAGGTGATTTCATGAATGAACTTTTACAATCTATGACAACTTTTGTTCTTAGTAGTTCCAATTTCACCATACCAGGCGATCAGTGTTTTCAAGTTGATAACTCCTCACATCCCTACTCCTGAAAGTGCAAGTCTCACTGCTCTTGACCTAGAGCAGTATGTCACTCAACCTACACACTAGGCAGGTCACCATTTGGAACTGGTTTATTTCCAATCACAACAACTCACCACCCATTGTACTACACCCTCTTCCATTGACAGTTCCTTTTGTGATTTTCTTATGCTTCCCTTTTCTCCATCATTCACCAGCTACTCACAATTGCCTAAACCTTCCAGCACCTGGTCCAAAATCTGAGTCACCTAGCACTGAAAATTCGGAGGATGCAATGTCATTCAATAAACAGATTACCTACGGCCTCGACCTAATTGTGGCAATGTCATCTTAAGGATTTGGAGGGCTCTGGGCAGGACCTACTTAAGGGGCCCCGTCCTAAACAGATTTGCTTTTTATTACCCACTTTCTGCTAATTCAAGTCTCAGAAGGCGAAACAAAATTGAAAAATACAATATCGGTTGAGATGGAGAGATAGACAGAAATGAGCCAGAATTCACTTGCCCAGGGGGCCCATTGGAAGGTGGGGACCCGGAGCAATTGCCCACTTTGCCCATGCCTTAAAACGCCTATGAATTTCCCCTTAAAAATGTGTTGCTCTAAGTGTCAATACTAAACATCAATGGAAAAAGTTATTGCAGACAACCAAGACTTCAGAAATGTGGTTCAGTATTAGGACAAACTTATACATGATGCTAACAACGCCTGCTACAGGGATAAAATTGAAAAGTCCAATCAATCATCTAAACAAATTTCCTCCATAATAAAGTCTTTCCTTAATCTCCCTAATATTGTATGGCAAGTTATCCCTTCTCAGAAAATATGTTATAAACATTTTTCAATTTTTCAAAGTAAGATAGCCAAATATACAACTTGTTTGCCACTTAACCACTTCTATATAATCTGACACTTTGGGAGGACTTATTCTCCTCTCCAGCAGGACCTTCACTCTCATGATTCAATTCTATTTCAAAATCAGAAATAGTGGCAGAATTTGGCAAGCAAATTGGGTGCTCCTTCACACCATGGAACCCCTAGCAATTTCCATCTTGTTGCCAATTTTTTTTCACCTGGGCTGACCAACTGTATAAATACTTCATTTTCAATGTGTAAATTCCAGATACTTGGACAAAAGCTTCACTGGTACCATTGCTTAAAAAGCTAATGTATTGACTAACTTCCAGCCTCTTTCCCTTTTACCATTTCAAGGAAGAATACTAGAAAAAGCAGTAAACAGGCAACTCTCAATTCAATTTAATTGAAATGAATTTTATTCGAGTTTTGCAATAAAATCATAAAAGCACAAGATTTCACATAATATTATAAACAGTTCAACATTAAAAGAAAATCATTAAAAATACTAATAATCGCTTGAATTTAAAAAAAAAACTACTGTAAATAACATATTATGAAAAATTCTTATAGAAATGCTTTTCCTATATTTGATTGCACTTTTTGAGAATGGAACTACACACCTTGTAAATCATTCATTCACTAAAAACTGTAATACTAAAAATGCAAGACTACATTGTCTAAGCCTTAAACGTAGCTTTAAAATTGGTAAAATCCAATTCTTTCTTGGTACAGAATAAAATTTACAAAATAAAAGAACATGCATTGTTGTTTGAAGAGACTTATCATCACATGGGCACTTACTCATGGTACTAGACCAATCGTTTGTGATAGGGCAACTGGTTAGCCTATGCCAGATCCCCAGTCTAAAGCGGGTCAACACCATCCTGTCATAACCACCTAACAAGGTTTTAAGATACGGATGAATACTATAAGTGGTTAACATCATTTGATTCGCCAATACCGTTGGCTTTAAATTTCGGTTGAGAATCTGTTTGTCTTAAGGAGCATCAAGCAATTTCTTTTTAGGTTATTTCTCGAGACTGTAGTTATGGTACCAGAGTTATCAAAATATTCTGGATGCCCAAGGTATTTCATAAGACTTTTAACATATTTTAGCCATGGGAATTTTAAACTATCATTAAGAATATCCCGAATAAAATTGGTTTTAGAGGTGGACCACATCTTGTGCCACAATAAAATGGGTTGTATTTTTATAAGGTAGGTTTTGTGCAGCATCCATAGTTCAGAATGACATATATAAGTAGATGTACTGTGTGGGACTGCCAACAAGTATCTACGGAAGGCATTCTCTACTGACTGCAGGGGCTGAGGATCTGCATAGCCTTAGACGCCTGCTCCGTACATAGCCAAAGAGACGCATTTTGCTTTATAGGTATGTAATAATTCAATGACTGGTCGTCTTCCCAGTTTTCTGGCAACGTTGGCTAGTGCAGCAGTAGCTTTCATAAATAATCATTTTCTTGCTTGAACATGTTGGGACCATGTCCCCCGCGCTCCTCTGGGAACGGGGAGTTTATCAAAAAACTCCGACTCAGGAGTGTAGCGGAGTTTGCCCTGCCACCCACCCTGCTTTCTGGCTTACCTGGTCATGCTGGTGCTTCTGTACCCTGCCCGGGCTGTCCTCCCCCTCCTGCCTGTGTCCAGTCCTCTCTACTCCAGGCTCGTCTGACTCCCCAGACACTCTACATCACTAGTGGGAGGACTGCGCATGCACGCGCATGCGCAGTCCTCCCAAGAGTGACGTTGAGCATAGGTGTTTCATTTTGCCTGGGGAGTCAGACGAGCCTGGAGTGGAGAGAGGAGACAGCCAGGAGGACAGCCCAGGCAGGGCACAGAAGCACAGGCGTGACCAGGTAAGTCTGCAGCAGCTTCAGGGTGGGTGGCAGCAGGGGGCGGTGCGGAGCAGAGTGGAATTCCACTGAGTTTTTAGCAAACTCCATAGAATTCCACAAAGTGGCACTCCGCCCTTAATAGCCGCCTCAAGAAGTGAATAAGTGGGATTTCCTCACCAATATCTTCTAAAATCTTCCATAGTTTGTCATGTATAAAGCAGTCAAAGACTGCAGTTAAATCTACAAAAGCCAGATATAGCCTACCCTACTTGGCCAGTGTGAACTTTCCCAAAAGGATATTTAAATTTAGTCCCTGCTCGACCGTGCCTAGGCCCTGTCGGAAAGCATATTGTAGTTCAGTAATGATGCCTTTGTCTTCAGCCTAATCCTGTACTCTATTGCGTATAATGCGTCCCACCACCTTGACCAAGGAGTCTAACAATGATATTGGTTGATAACATGCAGGGTTATGACGGTCTCCTTTCTTAAAAACTGGAACCAATGTTAATTCCGACCAAGTTGTTATAAAGCCAGAAGAGCAACATGCTGCTATTACTTGTGTTAGCAGAGGGCCCCATAGGGACAAATTAGATTTATAAAGGTCTACAGGGACTCCGTCTGGGCCAGGAGCTTACCCGCCCAAACTTGCATTCATGACACAGTTAACCTCTCCTAAGGTAAAATGTACATCTAAAGGATAACAATTGGGTGTCGGTTTCTCATGTAGTGGTTGGGATGTAACCGTTGATGTCTCATGTACATAGTTATTATTCATGTTCGAGTAAAGGTCTACCCATTGGTCCTCGGATATAGCTATCTCCATGGTTGGTGTATTTAGAGGGGCCAAAAATGGGGGATTTACTGTCTTCCAAAAGGCCGTATTATCTTGGGCTAAAGTGGCTTTGTGCAATGCTGCCCCTGATTCTTCTCTTAACACACCTTTGCATTTTTCAAGGGTGCACTTATAATCTCCCCGGCCATTTTAATTCCTTGTCGATTTCTAATAGACTTGTGTAAAGCATGTTTCAGTTCACTGTAATCTTTAGTGTTTTTGGCATCGCACCAGCCTTGTTTTCTATTGTAAGATTTGTTGTTCTCCACAAATAAGGCCTTTTCAACATCTCTAGTAATCTGTGTAAAAGATTTTAAAATCTCAGCATGGGGGTAGTCTCAACAAGACAAATTAAAAAGGTAGATTTACAGTTTATTAGTAGTGACCTTGTAAATTCAGTCGAGTCCACCATAGGCCAGCGTAGGGAATAGACATTAATTTTGTTCAGGACTATGTTCTGAACACTATGAGCCAATTTACCCTTAGTATTTATCACAGTACTTGGGAGTAGGAAAGTAATACTTAATTGAAAGTGAACACTCATGGCATTTTTGTGCATGGTGAAATCTTTAAGCTTGCTAAAATGCCTCTTTGACGGAAGGATATATTCAATGGTCAAACACCACCCTCTTCTGTTAAAGCCATGACTGAAGGGGACTGATGGAGAACATAAATCATTGGTGAATCCAAGATCAAGTGAAAACATAATTTCATTTGTATATACCCAAAGGTTGTATGTAGGATATGTATATATTTAATTACATCATCAGACGTGATTCCACAAATATCCCCTTCAGTATACGGGCACAAGGCAGAGTTTAAGTACCCCCCCAAATGACACACACATCTTTTACATTGTTGTTCTGTATGATACTTAGGTCACTACTCAATTTCCTCAGTACCCCCACGATCTGGTCTGATGGGACATTATTATAAAAATTCAACAGAACTATACAGTGCATTTGATCAATGTCAAATGTCACAATCTGACAATAAATGTCTGATTTCCTCAATTCAATCTTATTTTCATTTACACAGTTGGATACATATATGCATAACCCGCCCTTATTTCTTCCGTTAGTCGATAGTACCACAGCTGTATTAAATGTTTATACCCATTAAAATGCGTAATTTTCTCCACCCAGGTTTTCTGGAGGCACAATATGTTCAATTTCCCACCGAATTCTAACTATAGGGGATTGGTAAGCTTAGATCGAATACCTGCCATGTTCCAAAATAGATCATGGCAAAGATCCCTCCTACTATTACCTATATTATTCATATCACTTACTTCATGAGGTTGATCTATAGTTATTGGCAGTATCCCTAGTGTTAAGGGTTTATCTGTGGTAACCGTTGTGCCATATGTAGATGGCTTAAAACCATCCTCTAAGCAAGTAAAGGCTGGAGAGCTTATAGGAACGTCAGATTTATTTCCTTTTTCCCGAGTTGTAACAAAGTCAGGAATATGTACTTGTATATCTGGTGTTGAATGTGGACTACCATCCTTTATTTGAGCGGCATGTACACTTGTCGCATTTAGTCAGTCTACTTCCGCCAAAGTGGGTAGAATATCAAAACGGTTAGAGATAGGAACGTTATATTTGTGGTAAGCATTATCATAAAAATCCCTCCTATCAGATCTTGAATGCAGTTCCCTCGGTGGTTGGTAAAATAACCCAGTGGTACTATATTGATGCCCTGGGTCGCAATAAAATGATTTTCTGCTCACCTGAAGACAGTTTGAACTAAATGTGGAGTTTAAATGTCAATACTACACAATCGCCCTGAAGGGTTTCGGGGTCAATCCAATTGATTCTTCTTCTCATTTCAAATTCGGCAAAAAGTACCTCTGTTAGCTCTGTTTCTGTACCCATCCAAAACAAGGGTTTTATTTCTCAAAGCATCCCAGGGTTCAAATGCCTGGGACAGCAATCTAGGTACATTGGCCAAAATTACTGTGCGAGGGCTAGCTGCTGGTGGAAGATCCAACGAGGACATTTCTGGCTGTTGTCTATTTAAAGATAAAAGCGGGGTAGGCTGATTATAGCTTGAATGGGTAGCTGTATGCGCCCTAAATAAATTCCCTTTATTAGAATTAGCTGTGTTTGTACTCTGTAAAATTGGGTCCACTGTGATCTTTGTAAATTCAGTAGGAGGCATAGGGCCTAGCATTATATGGCATTCTTTACAGTGTCTCCCTACAGATTGCATGTCTTTCTGTGGGATAAACTGGATATGTTTTGAAACTGTCGTCTCACTACCTGAAAGTTCAAGTTCAAGTTTAATTTATTTGATTTAGTTCTCTCCTGAGAACAACATTTTTTACAAAAATTACATTTGTTATTAAAAATTAATAAAATAATCATTTGAGTACAATTGTAAAAAAGTTTTTTAAAATGTTAAACAGATTATAATACACAAATTCGACAGGCGGAAATTTAAGAAGCAAAATTAAACTCTGTACTGATGCACTATTTTATCTAATTTGAATTAATTTTAAGTATTGATTTATGGCCTCAACTAGTGTCAAGTTGGGGCATCCAAACAGAACATGCTTCAAGTCTTGCACTCTTCCATCGCAGAGTTCACATGTGCTGGTGGCATTTTCTTTAAGGTTCCACTTAGAAGTAAATGATTTTAAGGGGAGAATCCTGAGCCGTAATAATATAATGCATCGCCGGACTCCATGCCTCAAGGTGAAACAAATGTACTGTAACTGTTGCAAATGTTTATATTTTATTGACTCTGCATAAAGTTCATAATGGTGCAATTTGGAACAATGTTTAATGTCCAGATCATAACTTATCCTCGGCGTTAGATGTTTTAAGAAGAGCCTCAATTGCGCAGGTGACCAGGATTTCAGTAGTGCGTTGTACAGTTCGATAATTTAAAAGCTGTGATTAGATTTTGACTAATAGTATGCTTCGATGGTTCGAACTTAAAAGTTTCAATTTTTAATAAAAATCTTAAGGTGCCTTGTTCTGCATGTATGAGGTTATAAGCCCATCTTATAATGTTAGTAATGGCTCTGGCGTATGAGCTCACTAAAGAAAGCTCATAGCGCAGAGCTTGTGCAGGAACTGCTTGGTGGACCTTAATCATTTTACGAAGTATTTTCCCTTCTTTGATTTGTATTTGTTGCCACTGTCTTATTGGAATATATTCCAGAGAGTTAGATAAAATGGGTGGAATTTTGGAGCTAAAAACCTATAGAAGAGGAAAAAAGTGCCTGTGCCCGGAGGAGGAATATAAACGTTGGAGAGCTCCAAAATGTACATTTGCTTTAAGACCCAAATGCTGCAGATGAGGGGAATTTTGTAATGATTGTGTAAATATTCGCCCTAAATAGGTATATTCTTTGACCACTTCTAGCGGTTTTTACCCCTAAAGTCCAATTGAATTTTGTGTATTGTTTTCTTCCTCTGCACAGAACTAGTTTCATTTTAGTTATATTTGGAACCCAAAACCCTTCTTCTGTATATCTGGTAAGTACATCTAGATTCCTTTGTAGGCTAAATGGGGTAAGGTCTAGGATAACCACATCATCGACATACATCATGATGTAGATTTTGCACAATTATATTTTTGGGGGGAAGTTAATGACCTGTGTGAAACGGTCTGGGTGGTCACTGAGGTATAGAGAGAAAAGAAGGGGAGCCAAAAGGCAACCTTGTCTGAGACTGTTTGATGTGACTATTGAATGGGTGAGTCCCTTCTCTTTTGCCATTTGTACTTGACACCATGTTTCCGAATGTAATTATATAATTATATGAAGAAGATTATTTGGAATTCCCAGTTTTCTAAGCTTGTTCCAGGGTGTAGGTCTGTCTACTCTGTAGAATGCCATTGTGAAGTCGACAAAGACAGAGTAGACGACCTGCGATTTTACACAACATATTTATCAATTATTGTTTGTGACACCGCTATGTTATCGGTTACAGATTGTTTTTTTTTTAACAACATCAGTTACGGAGTGTTTTTGTAGAAAGGGATTACTCCGGTTGAGGAAGCCCAGTCTTTAAGATGATCCAGGATGCTTGACGCAAAGGTCTTTCCTGTAGTATCCAACAAAGTAATCTATCGATATTTACAGGGAAGCAACCGGGATCCCTTCTTAAAGATTGGGATCACGATGCTCCCCTTCCATGATTTTGGTATTCACCGGTGGCATAGCAATGAAAGTAGAGGGGTACTAAAAACGTACTTCATTCTTCTGGGTTACTTTGGAGTACTTTAATAGGACTCTGATCCGGACACATTGCAGCAGAGGTTCTTGAGTTCTTTATATGATGTTCTATTTGCCGAGCTACTGGAGCAAGGTTATCTTGAATATTTCCCCCTGATTTACTTGATGCTTGGTTCCAACTTTCTTGGCTCGAATTTAGTTTGTAAAGATTGCGTAGATTTGTTTCCCATTCGATAGGGGGAACTGATGAAGCTTGTAGAGATTTTTTTTGTACCTGTTTCTTTAGCTATTAAGCTCAAGTATGCTTGATTATTTTTTTGTTTGGCTGCAATTTGAATATTGAGTGTTTCGATTTGTTTATATTTCCCTCCATCGGCGTTTTTTAAAGTTTTTGATTTCTTGGTGTCTTATCTCTGAGAAATGTAAAAATTACAAACGGATTAATTTATTTAGTGCAATTGCTTTTTTGTCTGAGTTCTTTCTTTCATGATTTGCCGCTTGGGAATTACAGTATTTTAAGGTCTACTGAAGAGATGGCACTATTTTATTGAGGGCTAATTCGAAATTTATTATTGGGTCTAAGGAATAGATGGTCTGTAATACTTGTGCATTAACGATTGCAGAATTTATGTTATTGGTGCGAGTTGTAGAGTTCCATGTCATTCGCCCTTGAGCCTGATTCACAGGTACAGTACTATGCGAGTGCATATTAAATCCAGAAGAGGTAGGTTGCACTATTATTCCTGTTACGAGATATAATATTGCATGATCACTTCCCTGTGTGAACTTAGTGCTTAGTTTTGATACTCTTCTGAACAGGTCTTGGCTGCAAATCATGTGATCTAAAGTTGATGAATGGAAGTTACCTTTTCTTGTGCAGGCTGCGGGTATGTCTCCTTCTATGCATCCATTTAGAATGACTCCATTTATTACTGGAAGGGAGAAGAGTAACATTTTCCCTTGATTATCTGCTTTGATCTTTGGGGGAAATAGTGGTGTTGGGATTGACAGAGCTTCCTCTTGTTCACCATATTACCATTTATCTAGAAGATCGTTAGAGATTTTCCCATTAAAATCTCCTGTAAGCTTTGCTGAAACTGAATGCTTACTGTTAGACCTGACATCCTTGGCGTGGGTTTTTCCCCTATCTTTTGCCTCTGCTACCTGGATTTTTGATGCTGTGATGGATTTCGTGTGCTGGTTTAGATGCATTGGACACTCTGCCACTGCTAATCAGTGCCAGAGTGTAAGTGCTCCCTGTGTAAAATATCATATTGATTGGATATACCTGATTGGCATATCTGTATCACCATGAAGTCCCTAGTAAAGTGCACTGTGCGTGCCGGGGCTGGTGATGACAGATGCTACTAGTGGGTCTGCAGCGCTGATTGCGCCACCCACCTGTGTAGCCCTAAAATGGTGTCTCAGGCCTGCCACCGCAGGCCTGCCTGCAGTCCCCGGACTGCCATGTCCTCCTGGCCAGTGTCCACACTGACCGGGCCTAACCCTTCCCTTTTTATACACGTCAGTCATCCCTATGGAAGGCCCAAGGTACCCCCCTGGGCAGGGTGCAGTGTATGTAAAAGGTAGAGCATGTACTAGTGCAGGTAACATGTTCTGGTAGTGAACAACGGCCATTTTGTGTGTTCACTGCTGCAAGGTTATCTTGCTTCATAGGCTAACATGGGGGAGGCTGGTGCCAATGGCTATCCGCCTATCTTCTCATAGGAACAAGATAAGACATGAGTGTTTGATATCCCTGAGCTCAGCATTTAATAACACATCTTTTAGGAGAGGTTGTTTTTAAATCCTGAGTTGGAGAATAGTACTTTTTAGAGAGTAGCAGTTCTCTTGTCTGACCCTTCTGTGTGCCTGGGCATGCTTGTGGATTGACTGTCTGGCTTGAGAGTGACAGGGGCTGGGGATCCCCCGGGAGGTTGGCTAAGTCAGCCCTCTGCTGAATGGTGACATTTGCAAGGAGAGTGGAGGGAGGAGATAGCACCTGGGAGTGAATAGGGCTGTGCCTGCCTGCCACGCTGCTGGCTCCAACTCCTGCTGGGCGGCTGACGACTCTGCCCCTCACTCTGAAAAGAATGTAGAAGCCAGGAAAACAAAGTGCTCCAGCAACACCCAGAACTGGATCAGACCGGGCTCAGGACCCACTTGCACAAAGACTTCAAAGACTTTTAGGGGTATAAGTACAAGACCCCTGACAACGGATTTTCAGATTCTACCATCAAGAGGAACCTCTGCTGAAAGACGGACCGCTGAAGAACTAAAGGAAGATTGCCTTGCTGTGTGCTCTAAGGGCTGACCTGTTCTGCTGTACAACTGAAGCTGAGGAGGAGAAGGAGTCTTGCTGTGTGCTGACTCTACCCACTTGACCAAACAAGACTTTGCTGTGTGCTGTGTCTTAAACCGAATCTCCAAGGGCCTGAGAAGAGCTGGCCTCCTGTTTCGCAACCCAGGGATAGAAAGGTTGCCCCGAACCCAAGACTCTGCTGTGTCCCCCCCTGCGCTGCTGTGTGCTGCAGGGACCGTGGACTGTTCTACCAAGCTTCTCAACATCTGCCGGTGAAGTGGGCGGGCTGTTCTCTGCCTTGTTGGAGAGTACCGCGCTGATCCGGGCCTGACACCGGTTGCCGCATCAAGAAGACCGACGTGCTCATCGGCACGTGCCTTGCCGCGACCCGGAGGCCTGAAGCAGACCGAGAGTCGTACTTCCCTGCTCTACGAAGCCGCGCTGTGAGTGGCTGACTCCGGTGACATCGACATCGTCACTGAGGGCTCGTCGAGGGAGTTGTGGAAACCTTGCACCGAACAGCCAGAGGAGCGCTTTGTACAACGAGCGCAGTGACACCGACGGAGCAACGTAGCTGCCTAAACAACGAGAGCCTACGAACTGATTCATTCTCAGTGAGTATTGAATCACGCAAGAGACTAGAGACTATCGTCTTACGATCCCGACCAACCAAGAAAGCGAAATGGTGTAAACCTGTGATACTTGATTTCAACTGCGGAAACTAGATAAAGATATATTATTTTTGATATAACTCACCTGTGTGGTCTAAGTTTGTGGTGTGGGGAGGGGGATCATTGTGGTGTCTACGTGCAAATACCTTACACATTGCCTTGGGGATAAGCCTGTCTGCTCGAGCCAAGCTACCTAGAGGGTGAGCAGGGGTTATCTACCGTGTGTGTCCCTGTACCCTGACTAGAAGCAAGGGTCCCTATTTGGTCTAAGGTGTATACCTCTGCCAACTAGAGACCCCCAGATCTAACATTGGTGGTCAGCGGTGCGGATTAGAACCAGTATTTGCACTTGACCTGCAGTGATTCTTCGTACATCACTAATCTAGTAAGCAGTTGCATTGCACGAAGTTTTTGCGAAGACTATTCTTGGAGGATCGACGAAGCATCATGTCTCTGAATGGAGTAGGTGAGGAGTCGGATTTGCAATTCGAAGTGAAAAAGTTGCTCGAATATAAGAAGGAGCAACTAAAGCAATTCTGCAAGCAGCTTGGATGCCCAGTGAAGGGCGGCGCCAACAAGACGGAGCTACAGAAAGCTCTAAGGGCCTGGTGGGAGGCCAAGAATGGCGCAACCGAGGAAACTACTGGAGGGGATGGCACACCGGAGCACGGATTTGGATCCGATGATCTGCCCGTGAATAGGCCAGCGTCTAGGGCTGGCAGCACCCATTCCAGTAGGAGCCTTTCTCCAGAGGAGCTGGAGGAAAATCAGAGGATTAGGGCCCATGAGATTGAACTTTTTAAGCTCAAAGCTCAAGCGGAAGAAAGGAAACTGCGCCTTGACAGTGAGAAAGAGGCGGAGGAGAGGAGGAATGCTCTTGCTTTGGAAGAGAGAAAACTCCAGTTGGCTCATGAGTTGAGCATGAGGGAGCTGGACATTAAAGCCAAACAAGTGGAGTCCAGTCCGAATGGTGGTAGCGCACAGCCAGTACAGGCGGGTAAAGTATACATACCGAAAGATTTGGTACAGAATTATCAGAGGGGTGAGGATATCTATGCATGGTTTAGATCCTATGAGCTTGCCTTGAAGATGAATGAAGTGCCTGAGAAGAGTTGGGCAGCAGGGTTGTGGAAGCATTTTGAGGCCTCTGGGAGGGATGTCTTAGCACCCTTAGAAGCAGCAGGGACCTTAACCTACCCCACGATGAAGGAGGCCTTATGCCTCAGGTATGGGCTTACACCAGAACAGTACCGCCAGAAGTTCAGGAACTTCAAGAAACTTGATTCGAGTACTTGGGTGGAGTGTGTGAGTATGTATACGCGTGCACTGGAAGGTTGGATAAAGGGCAGCAAAGTAACTGATTATGTGGGGTTGTGTCACTTGATTAGTTGGGAGCACTTGAGTAGTCTATGTGTTCCAGAGCTGCGCCAGCATCTTTTAGACAGCAAGTTAACTGATCCCAGTGAGCTTGCTAAAGAGGCAGACCGCTGGACTAGCACCAGGGTCAACAAAGGGGTGGTAAGTATGCTAGCCAAGGGTGGACAGGGTCCCCAGCAGAAAGGTGGGGAGGACAAGGGTAACAGTAAGGAGTTCTCTAAAGGGCCCCAAAACAGTTCCCAGGAGAAGGAGTCCCAAGCCCCCAAGCCTAAGAGGTCTTGGCCCCCTAAGGGCAACAGACCACCGCCTACTTGCTATGCTTGTCGGGAAGTGGGCCACATAGCCCCTAACTGTCCCAAGAAACCCCCAGCACCAGCTGCTGCTCCCGTCCCAGGGTTAGCTAGTGTAGCTTTGGGAGGGGATTTGATTTCCAGTGGGGAGGAGGGATTAGCTATGATGACCCTGGTCTCTTTAGGAGACCAAGAGATGGTCCAGGATACCTTGATACCCGCTAACACTAAGAAATACGGGCAAAAGGTGACCATCAATGGGAGGGAGATAGAGGCTCTGAGAGACACCGGGGCTAGTGTGACATCTGTCAGGTGTCAGTGGGTGTCTGAAGAGCAAGTCATTCCCAATGTGCTCCGCCCAGTAGTGGCAGCTGACACTTCAGTGCGCCTCTGCAAGATGGCTCGTGTTCCCTTTACATGGGGGGGAGTCTCTGGTGCCTTGGAAGTCTGTGTCAGTGATGCCTTGCCAGTAGATTGTCTGTTGGGTAACGACCCGGAGAGTTCTCCATGGAAGGACGTAGAGCACAGAACTCACTTGGAGATGTTAGGACTGCCAGCGTGGATCTGTGTATCCACACGTGCCATGACAGCCAGTAAGGGTGGATTAGTAGAACCGGAGCCTGGAACAATGGCCCCGGAACCTGTCAGGAGAGGAAGGGGCAGAGGGCGCGGGAAACCGGCCCCCACTGTTCCCACGGTCCAGGAGGAAGCAGAACCTGAGGGGGATGCCCTGGAACCTACAGGGGAACAGGTGGCCGAACTGGGGGAATTGCCTGAGCTGACCCATTGGCAGCAAGAGGGTGGTCCCTCCAGGGAGGAATTCTGCCAGGCTCAGAAAGAGTGCCCTTCTCTCCTTGGTGTGCGGCAGCAGGCTGCAGACCAGGCAGCGGGCCTAGGGTCCAAGGAACATTTGATTTACTGGGAGGAGGACTTACTTTAGAGTGAGCCTAAGTTTGCTGAGCCCGGTGCAGCCCGTGTGCTGGTGGTACCCGAGCGCTTCAGGAACTTCTTACTGGGTCTGGCTCATGACGTGCCTCTCGCAGGACATCTGGGGCAAGACAAGACCTATCACAGGCTTGTCACCCACTTCAACTGGCCCCAGATGAAGAAGCACGTCGGTACCTTTTGTAAGTCTTGCCAAACCTGTCAAGCCAGTGGTAAGAGCGGAGGGAAGTGCGTGGCGCCCCTCCAGCCGTTTCCTGTAGTGAGCACCCCTTTCGAGCGGGTGGGCATTGATATCGTAGGGCCCCTGGATCCCAAGACCGCCTTAGGCAACAGTTTTATCCTGGTCTTGGTGGATCACGCCACTCGGTACCCGGAAGCAGTCCCTCTCAGGACAATCACAGCACCCGTGGTGGGCCGTGCATTGATGGGGATCTTTTCCCGTGTGGGGTTCCCCCGAGAGGTGGTCTCCGACCGGGGTACCAACTTCATCTCTAGGTATATGAAGTCTTTGTGGGAGGAGTGTGGGGTAACTTATAAGTTCACCACTCCTTACCACCCTCAAGGAAATGGGTTGGTTGAAAGGTTCAACCGCACCCTGAAAGGTATGATTATGGGCCTAGCGGAGCCCATGAGACGGAAGTGGGACGTCTTGTTACCATGCCTGTTGTTTGCCTACAGGGAGGTGCCTCAGAAGTCCTTAGGGTTCAGCCCCTTTGAACTGCTGTATGGCCACCCTGTTAGAGGACCTCTCACACTGGTGAAGGAGGGGTGGGAGAAATCCCGTGGGAAAACCCCCCAGGATGTGTTCAGCTATGTGCTGGCCATCCGCAACCAGACGCAGCGCTTCAGGAAGCTCGCTCAGGAGAACCTAAAAGCCAGCCAGGAGGAGATGAAAAGATGGTACGACCAGAATACCACTCTGGTTGAATTTCATCCTGGGCAGAAAGTGTGGGTAATGGCGCCGGTGGAGCCTTGTGCGCTCCGTGACAAGTGGACCGGGCCATACGAGGTGGTAGAGCGCAAGAGTGAGGTGACCTACCTGATCAACATGAAGACTCCTAGGCAGCCCCTTAGAGTCTTGCATGTGAACCGCCTCAAACCCCACTTCGAGAGGTCTGAAGTGACGATGCTCATGGCTACAGATGATAGTGGGGAGGAGGATAGTGATCCTCTCCCTGACCTCCTGGCAACCAAGGAGCAAGACGGGTCAGTGGATGGTGTGGTCCTCTCGCCCACCCTGACCCCAGAACAGCAGAGAGACTGTCGCCAGGTGTTGGGTCAGTTTGCCTCCCTGTTCTCCCTGACCCCAGGTGTCACCAATTGGTGCGTCCATGATGTGGACACTGGAGATAGTCTGCCTGTGAAACAGAAGTTTTACAGAGTAGCTGACAAGGTCAGGGCCAGCATCAAGGAAGAAGTTTCCAAGATGTTGGCGTTAGGGGTAATTGAGCCCTCTAGCAGTCCCTGGGCTAGCCCAGTGGTCCTCGTTCCCAAGAAATCTGCTACACCCGGTGGCCCATCAGAACTTCGGTTTTGCGTGGACTACCGTGTGCTCAATGCGGTCACCAAGACTGACGCGCACCCCATCCCCAGAGCTGATGAGCTCGTGGATCGGTTGGGAGCTGCCAGGTACCTCAGCACCTTCGATTTGACTTCGGGGTACTGGCAGATTGCCTTAACTGAAGGGGCAAAGGAGAGGTCGGCATTTTCCACACCAGAGGGGCACTTCCAGTTTTGCGTCATGCCCTTTGCATTGAAAAATGCCCCTGCCACCTTCCAGAGACTGGTCAACCGGGTACTGACCGGGCTGGAGCAATTTAGCGCCGCGTACCTGGATGACATTGCTGTGTTCAGCTCCACTTGGGAGGAACACTTGCAACACCTCTGTGAAGTGTTGAGGGCGCTGCAGAAGGCAGGCCTCACTATCAAGGCCAGTAAGTGCCAGATAGGGCAGGGATCGGTGGTGTATTTGGGACACCAGGTAGGGAGCGGCCAGGTGGCGCCCCTACAGGCGAAGATTGATACCATTCTGGCTTGGGAACCCCCCAAGACACAGACAGAGGTGAGAGCCTTTCTAGGACTCACCGGGTATTACAGACGGTTCATCAAGGGATACGGCACCATTGTTGCCCCCTTGACAGAACTAACCTCTAGAAATCAGCCCAGGAAAGTGAATTGGTCCGAGGCCTGTCAAACTGCTTTTGATGCCCTGAAAACTGCAATGTGCACGGCACCGGTGCTTAAGGCGCCTGACTTTTCAAGTGAGTTCGTAGTGCAAACAGACGCTTCAGAGCAAGGTGTGGGAGCAGTACTCTCACAGATGGACGACGAGGGCGGGGACCAGCCTGTAGCTTTCATTAGTAGGAGGCTACTCCCCAGGGAACAGAGGTGGAGCGCTATTGAAAGAGAAGCATTTGCTGTGGTCTGGGCCCTGAAGAAGCTGAGGCCCTACCTGTTTGGGACTCACTTCCGTGTTCAGACCGACCACAGGCCCCTCAGATGGTTAATGCAGATGAGGGGCGAGAATCCAAAACTGTTGAGGTGGTCCATCTCCCTACAGGGAATGGACTTTACGGTGGAACACCGTCCCGGTACAGAGCACGCCAATGCTGATGGTCTGTCCAGGTTTTTCCGCCTTAGTGATGAGAACTCCCAAGAGGGTGAGTAGTTCTCCCCACTTTCAGCTGGAGGGGACACGTGTTAGACCTGACATCCTTGGCGTGGGTTTTTCCCCTATCTTTTGCCTCTGCTACCTGGATTTTTGATGCTGTGATGGATTTCGTGTGCTGGTTTAGATGCTTTGGACACTCTGCCACTGCTAATCAGTGCCAGAGTGTAAGTGCTCCCTGTGTAAAATATCATATTGATTGGATATACCTGATTGGCATATCTGTATCACCTTGAAGTCCCTAGTAAAGTGCACTGTGTGTGCCAGGGCTGGTGATGACAGATGCTACTAATGGGTCTGCAGCGCTGATTGTGCCACCCACCTGTGTAGCCCTAAAATGGTGTCTCAGGCCTGCCACCGCAGGCCTGCCTGTAGTCCCCGGACTGCCATGTCCTCCTGGCCAGTGTCCACACTGACCGGGCCTAACCCTTCCCTTTTTATACACGTCAGTCATCCCTATGGAAGGGCCAAGGTACCCCCCTGGGCAGGGTGCAGTGTATGTAAAAGGTAGAGCATGTACTAGTACAGGTAACATGTTCTGGTAGTGAACAACGGCCATTTTGTGTGTTCACTGCTGCAAGGTTATCTTGCTTCATAGGCTAACATGGGGGAGGCTGGTGCCAATGGCTATCCGCCTATCTTCTCATAGGAACAAGATAAGACATGAGTGTTTGATATCCCTGAGCTCAGCATTTAATAACACATCTTTTAGGAGAGGTTGTTTTTAAATCCTGAGTTGGAGACTAGTACTTTTTAGAGAGTAGCTGTTCTCTTGTCTGACCCTTCTGTGTGCCTGGGCATGCTTGTGGATTGACTGTCTGGCTTGAGAGTGACAGGGGCTGGGGATCCCCCGGGAGGTTGGCTGAGTCAGCCCTCTGCTGAATGGTGACATTTGCAAGGAGAGTGGAGGGAGGAGATAGCACCTGGGAGTGAATAGGGCTGTGCCTGCCTGCCACGCTGCTGGCTCCACCTCCTGCTGGGCTGCTGACGACTCTGCCCCTCACTCTGAAAATAATGTAGAAGCCAGGAAAACAAAGTGCTCCAGCAACACCCAGAACTGGATCAGACCGGGCTCAGGACCCACTTGCACAAAGACTTCAAAGACTTTTAGGGGTATAAGTACAAGACCCCTGACAACGGATTTTCAGATTCTACCATCAAGAGGAACCTCTGCTGAAAGACGGACCGCTGAAGAACTAAAGGAAGATTGCCTTGCTGTGTGCTCTAAGGGCTGACCTGTTCTGCTGTACAACCGAAGCTGAGGAGGAGAAGGAGTCTTGCTGTGTGCTGACTCTACCCACTTGACCAAACAAGACTTTACTGTGTGCTGTGTCTTAAACCGAATCTCCAAGGGCCTGAGAAGAGCTGGCCTCCTGTTTCGCAACCCAGGGATAGAAAGGTTGCCCCGAACCAAAGACTCTGCTGTGTCCCCCCCTGCGCTGCTGTGTGCTGCAGGGACCGTGGACTGTTCTACCAAGCTTCTCAACATCTGCCGGTGAAGTGGGCGGGCTGTTCTCTGCCTTGTTGGAGAGTACCGCGCTGATCCGGGCCTGACACCGGTTGCCGCATCAAGAAGACCGACGTGCTCATCGGCACGTGCCTTGCCGCGACCCGGAGGCCTGAAGCAGACCGAGAGTCGTACTTCCCTGCTCTACGAAGCCGCGCTGTGAGTGGCTGACTCCGGTGACGTCGACATCGTCACTGAGGGCTCGTCGAGGGAGTTGTGGAAACCTTGCACCGAACAGCCAGAGGAGCGCTTTGTACAACGAGCGCAGTGACACCGACGGAGCAACGTAGCTGCCTAAACAACGAGAGCCTACGAACTGATTCATTCTCAGTGAGTATTGAATCACGGAAGAGACTAGAGACTATCGTCTTACGATCCCGACCAACCAAGAAAGCGAAATGGTGTAAACCTGTGACACTTGATTTCAACTGCGGAAACTAGATAAAGATATATTATTTTTGATATAACTCACGTGTGTGGTCTAAGTTTGTGGTGTGCGGAGGGGGGATCATTGTGGTGTCTACGTGCAAATACCTTACACATTGCCTTGGGGATAAGCCTGTCTGCTCGAGCCAAGCTACCTAGAGGGTGAGCAGGGGTTATCTGCCGTGTGTGTCCCTGTACCCTGACTAGAAGCAAGGGTCCCTATTTGGTCTAAGGTGTATACCTCTGCCAACTAGAGACCCCCAGATCTAACACTTACTTAGTGAATTACCATTATTATGATGCTTTGAAGCTACTGAGAATTTGTTTAGGGTCTCTTCAATTAAGCCACTCTTTCGGATAGGTTAGTTATGGCATCTCTCATAAATTTATCTAGGTCATCCATTTTACTGAGATCGCCCATTGAGTTATTGGTTTTGCTATTAGTAAGAAGTTTTCCCCTCTGTTCTACCTCAGTTTTGCCCCATTTGACTGTTTTCTAATGTATTTTCAAGAGCTACGGCCTGCTTTCTATATGATTGTCCTCAGCAATTTTGGGGACTATCACTGGATTTCTGGGGCGCTTTGATGGTGGTTGGGAATCACATTCCTGGTCACTAACATATAAATGATTGGACACAGCCATTTAGGGGTACTTCACCATTTAAACCCACAGTCAGGCAAGCATTTCACCTGAGCGGATATAGCGCTGTTAGGTGCATTACTTTGACCACTGTGGTAAATAAAATACCGGACTGAATTTCATACGGAATCTTAAAATAAAATAAAATAGCTCAAAATAACAAGAGGCAGAATCCGTGGTATAAGAGGTTTTCTAAATGGGCTTTATTCCATTCAAAATGGCCGACTCGAGTCACGGCCTTCAGGTTCCGTCACCACGAGGGTTCAGGAAGTGAAGTACAATACTTTATTGACAGACATGCATTTTTATAATAAGCACATTACAATGAAACGAATGTAGAAGGCGTAACATTTGTTAAGAAAAGTGATATGACAGGTACGTGATCGAAACTAGGCGTAATAAGGAATAAAAGAAACATGATTGGTTAGGATTATCAGACATAGGTGGATCTATAAGATAATACTTGGCATAGATGCGCGCGCAGCAGTATGACGTGTAATTGACGTGTAGCTAGGGGGTGAAGGGGACTTGACATTAACTCTACATATGGAGACGAAAAGTCTGAGGGGTCAAGTCAACCTAATCCCAAATCATATCTAACATCCTATGTTTAGAGAACTATGTTATCCACAAGGAAGGACTCTCGGACAGAATCTATTCTATACTAACTGTGTGTGCGTGTACAAGCGTCTAAGTGTCTATATGAGATGCGAGGGGCAGAAAACTTTCCATGGCAGCAGGGCTATGAATCACTTGCAGGAGGACGGAAAGGCTGAGTCCCTTGCTTGTGAGCAGAGGAAATGTTTACTTAAATCACTAGACAGGAATGCATCGGCTGAAGAGCAAAATAGATAATTCGAAGGTGAAATACAGCTTCTTGGCAGGCAGGCGAAAACTAGCCGAGGCAGGCACCGTTAGCTGCACAGGGAGTAGGACAAAGTTCATGGATACAGATGTAAGCTCAAGCTGAAGCTGTCAGAGGCAGAGAGCAGGGAAAGGCTTGAGGACCGAATCGGGCCTACTTGCCTGAACTGTAAAAATGGAGTAACTTAGCCATATAAAGTCGGTGGCCTTTCATGCTTAGGAATCGAATATCCAGCCCATAGATGGCGGATCTGACAGAGAACATGTTGACGGTAGACACACATATGTTCGCGTCTTAGAAACTGGAACTGGAGGGAACATACATGTACTTGTAACATGCATATAGAACCGTTGGGGTCCAAGATAGGGGACATAACTGATCAGGAAAATCCACATTTCCACATTCCCTCCTTGTCCCCTACTTGCCCTTCAAGAGATATCAATCTTCATCATTCCATCGATTTGCTCATGGAGCATCATTTCTTCTTCCTTCTTCTTCCGGCATTTTGAACGAGAACTTTGATATGGAATGCATGATGTGGCACACAGACCACAAATCGCTGGTCCACATTGCAGACATAAACAACAACTGAAGAGCATAAGAAGGCCAATACCTAGGAAGGATAAAACTCTCCATCCCCAGGCTGATATCACACTCCAAAACCACCCGGACCACGTCCAAGTGCCTGGATCCTCGTGTATCTGGCTTACAATCTTATGAAGGCGTGTTATAGCTTTATATACAGATGGCGAATTTTCTGGTATGAATATGCAGCAGCTGGATCCGATGATCCTGCAAGCTCCGCCCCTATCGGCCAGGATGACGTCAAGGACAAGACGATTCTGGAGAACAACAATTCTCATCACTGATTGTTCCTCTGTCAGATTGCCTAGGGCGGCTATAGTCTCGTTTACTACAGCTTCAAGAGTCTTGGTTAGTCTACGTATCAGCTTACTATTTGATATTGTACCTATATAGGGAAAGATACCTTTATTGAAATCTACATACTTGTCCCATGCCGTTTCAGTATAATCGACAACCGGGAGATCTCTACGCTCTCTTTTGTGTACTAAATGAACATTTCGATAATAATCAGGGGGAGCTAGGAAAACAGGTGGCAAAAGGAATGCTATGTAACAGGTACCATCCCAATCTAGAGGCAGACGCATATATGCCGTCTGACCACATATAAAGTAAGAATGGCGAGAAGCTCTAAATGAAGATTTGCCTTGATCACCATATTCTACTGTAGTAACGCATTGGCTATGGCCCATATGTATGGAACCAACTTTTCTTACACATAATTCACCCTTAACTGGAAATACTGACATAGTGGGCAGAATTAGTTCAACTTCGGATTTGACATTCAAAATCATAAGATTAGGCGTAAAATTACCTAATTTATACACTTCATTTTCTAAATCAGTTCCTGTTCTACTGGGGTGACCCTCCTTATTGGGGTGACAGACTTTGAATAAAACTAGATTCAGATTTCCCCATATCCAATGTTGTTGATAAACTGCTGTGTCTGGGTCTATGGAATTTAATAAACTAAACCATGCTCCACAGGAGCCATTGTGTGTGAACGGATGTGGAAAGAAAGGCAGAACTCCTTTGGTATTCTGATAGGGAGGGAGTCGGCCACACACCCAACAATTGGTGGCATTACTAGTCTGATGGGAATGATGTAACATACTAATGAAGGTGTTATTGCGCAGCGCAAGTCTATAGGACAACTCATGTGGGGGTAGGTCACTAAAAGAATGTTCACCAGTTATATTGAAAACACGTTTAGAAACAGGATAGTACATATGCAACAATATACTTGTAGTAACTATTAAAAAACTCAAGGAAAACAAAATTAATAAAGTCACAATACAGTGGTTACGCAGTAATTTACAATAAGCATGTCGTTTCATCATGATTCTGGACTCTACGTGATTCAGACCTAAGGGGTACATGTCGGGACAGATTCAACCGCTTCACCTTGGAGAGGACTTAAACAATCAAATCGTCCGACAGTTTAGATCTGGACCTGAGTTTCTGCTTATAGAGTTCGGTGCTACTGGCCTCAGCCAAGGTTAGCTTTGAGTCAATGGGGGAAGACACACGGGCAGTACTGTCTGTGTCAGGAGGAAGTCCATGAAATTTCTTGATATGGCTGGAATGCACCCAGCCTTTCCTCCCTTCGATCTTCACAGCTGTTCTGGTCGTTAGCAGGACCAACTTAGGAAGCCTCCACCTTGGCTCCAGTTGGGTTTTCCGATCAAAATTCCTGACGAGAACATAATCACCGGGAATTACGTCATGAGGTTTCACCTCGGTGTTGTCGGGAAAAGCTGCGACTACCTGTGAACGACAAGATTGTAGTGCAGACATCAAAGAAGCCAGGTAATCTGTCAGCATATTACAGTCAACATCAGTTATTTTACGGGGTATAGGCGTCCCCCACATATTCGGTGGTCTACCAAAGATCACTTCATAAGGGGATAGCCCTGTTCGAGAGTGTGCTACCATCCTCATGTAAAATAGTGCAACTGGTAAGGCTACTATCCAGTCCACACCTTTTTCCTGACATATTTTAGACAATCTGATTTTTAAAAGCTGATTGTGTCGTTCCACGAGACCTGCTGCCTCGGGGTGTCGGACACAGTGGAATTTCCACTGATATCCCAACAAAAGTGAGACATGTTTCATTAATTCGGATGAGAAAGGCTGGCCGTTATCTGAATATACAACACGTGGTAACCCGTACCGTGGGAAGAATTCTCGAACTAGCTGCTTGGCAGTAGTCGGGGCAGTGTAATCTGATACGGGATACGCCTCTGTCCAGCGGGAGAGAGCGCAGACAACTACGAGAACATATTTGAATCCTCGACAACGTTCCATCTGAATATAATCCATCTGGAGGACTTCAAAAGGATGGTCAGGAGGCTGAAATCCACCCTGCTCTACGGGAACACTCTTTCCTGGATTAAACTGACAACATATCATACAGGTACGAACTTTTTGTTTAGCTGCTGCTCGTAAATGTTTGTTGAACCAAATGTGCTGAATGCTGTCTAGCATAGCCTTCTCTCCTAAATGTGCTGGACTGTGAACTGTAGCTATAATGGCTTGAACCATGGAATCAGGGAGAAACCATACAGATTTCTCCTTCGTCATCCATCCTTGATCTGTCTGGATCCCTCCTAGTTCAGTCCACTTCTTCATTTCTTCTGCTGTGGCATGTGTCTGTATGTCAATTACGTCAAGTGCGGGATCCTTAATTGTCATACACTGTGTTGGTGTCTGAACTATTGGCTTTGTCATGTCTAATGTGCGATTCTGAGCAGTCTGTTTAGCTGTTCTGTCAGCTAAATCATTGCCTTGAGAAATGGTATCAGTAACCTTCGTGTGTGCTTTACATTTCATAATCGATATAGCAGTGGGTAGATGTATTGCGTCTAACAAAGCATGAATGAGGGGTCCGTGCTGAATGTGGGCACCATGGGAGGTTAAATAACCTCTCTCTCGCCACAGCACGCCGAAGTCGTGTACAACTCCGAATGCATAACGTGAGTCAGTGTATACATTAACTTTCTTATTTGTGGCTTGAATACAGGCTTGTGTTAGAGCAATAAGTTCTGCTGCTTGGGCTGACAAAGTATCTATACAATTTGTCTCAATAACTTCAGTGTCTGTTGTGACTGCATACGCGGCCACTAAATCTCCTGTACTTGTTCTCATGCACGATCCGTCTACATACAACGTCAGGTCTGGATCTAACAATGGAACGTCTGTCAAGTCTTGTCTAGGTCTCGTCTTTATTTCAATGATTTCAACACAATCATGAGCTAGTGGGTCTGTTCCTTTTACAGGTAATAGTGTAGCAGGATTCAATGTATTACACCGTCGGATCTCTATGTGTGGTTGAAACAATGTCAGTTCATAACCGGTAAGTCTTGCTATGGTCAAGTGTTGTGTTTGTGTTCGGTTCACAAGAACCTCTACTGCATGTGGTACTTGTACTGTCAATGGGTGTCCTAATACTATGGCATCGCTTTGTCTGATTGCTAAAGCTGTCGCTGCCACTGATTTCAGACATGCAGGCAAAGCCTGAGCTACGGGATCTAATGTACTGGAAAAATAAGCACATGGCTTGCGTGATCCTGCTTGATCCTGAGTGAGTACTGACAAGGCAGTACCTTCGCGTTCTGTAACAAAGAGTGTAAAATGTTTGCTATAACATGGTGTTGCTAAAACAGGTGCTTGACATAAGGCTTCCTTTAGGCTTTCAAAAGCTAGTGTATGTTCCTGAGTCCAAGGGAGAACAGTCGATGTGGCTGCCTCCTGTGTGGTTAACTGAATGAGTGGTTTTGCTAGAAATGCGTACTGAGGGATCCACTGCCTACAATATGAAGTGAGGCCTATGAAAGCTCGCACCTCCTTTTGTGTCTGGGGTATTGACATGTTAGCAATTAACTGGATGCGATCTGGTGTAAGCTGCCTTCCCTCCTTGGACAGCGAGTGACCAAGATAAATAACTCGCTGAACACAGAATTGCAGCTTAGAAGGGGACACCTTGTGCCCCTTGTCGGCTAGGAAATGTAAAACTGTCAGAGAAGCTTTTTCACATGCTGGCTCGCTTCTCGCGGTGATCAGCAGATCATCGACATATTGAAGCAGTGCAGTATTGACTGGCATGTGGATACTGTCAAGTTCTCGTTTCAGTGCTTGGCTGTAGATGCTGGGGCTTTCTGTGAATCCTTGGGGAGCGCGTGAGAATTTAAAGCTGCGCCCATTTAAACTGAATCCGAACAAGTATTGGCTTTCCGGATCTATTGGGACGCTGAAAAAGGCATTCTTGAGATCGATTACAGTAAAGAATGTTGCTTCGGAATCAATTGCTGTCAACAATGAAGATATATCAGGGACCACAGGGAATTGTGGTACAATACACTTGTTTAGTTCACGCAAATCAATAACCAATCGGTACACTGGTGGGGCAGTAGGATCAGTTCGTTTAAGAATCGGAATTATCGGTGAATTACATATATTTGAGTCTGTTTCTACAACCACTCCCTGGGCAATTAGCTCATCAATGATTTTCAGCAAAGCCACTACAGCATCATGCGGTAACTTGTATTGTCGCATTCGTGGTAGTACCACTCCTGCTTTCAAGGTGACTCGATAGGGTGTAATGTTCATGCAGCCAACATCCGTAGGGCCTTGTGCCCATAGATGTACTGGTAAAGTCTGTAGTCGGGGATCCATGTCTCTGGACACATAGTGACCTTTAAAATCACGTAAAAACAACCTTACTCCTTCCGGAGAACAACATATTATGGCTCCTAGCGCTTTCAGAGTTTTAATTCCTAACAGATTTTCTGGGCATGATTTAGTAAGCAATAAATCTGTAGTTCGTGTCAAAGGTCCTATCATAAGTGGTAGAGGCTGTGATACTTCATTAATAATAGGTTTTCCTGAAAAACCAAGGGAAACATTTTGAGAGCCTGAGAGGGGTGCCCCTGGAACTTCACTACGTTTTATGGTTGTTCGACTTGCCCCTGTATCGAGTAAGAATTTTCTATCTTGACCTAATAATTCACTATGCACATAAGGTCCTTCTTGATCTACAGGAATCTCGATAAGCGGTAAGTCAACTTCCCTCTCTAGGCTGGTTCATGCGTAACGCTGATACTCAGGGTATTCATACTGTGCAGTCTGATACATTTGTCGTGTTGTGGTTTGTGTGGCAGTAGCAGGCAACGGTGGTGCAGCTGGCACAAACTGTATGGGTTGCTGTGAGGCTGGCATGGACTGTTGCTGAACTGGCATGGACTGTCCATGCTGCATAGCTCCTTGTTCATTCTGATCTTGTCTAACTAATCGTGGTCTCTCTTTTGCAATACCTGTAGCTATATTACGTTTCAGGACAGGACAATCGTGTACATAATGGCCTAGTTGTTTACAGTAATTGCAGGTTCCTTTTACAGGAACTGCGGAATCACCAGAATGTGTCACACCCTTTTTGTGACCATCTCCTGGTACTGTCTGAGAAACTAGCATTTTCATTTTTGTATCCTTCATGCGTCTATGCTCGTGTTCTTGTTCATCCCTAATTCTATTGTGATGATACTGTAACATTTGTAGCATTTGCGACGGAGTGTTACTTTGCCAGGTACTCTCGAATTTCAATATTCTATTCTTTACTGGAGGCAATGCATTTTCCACTAATTTAGTCACAAATAAATGTGGATATGAGTCACTACTTGCTTTTATACCACTATTTATACCAAAACATTTTTCAAATCGAGCATAATAATCGCTTGTGTCTTCATCTTGCTTTTGTTTGCAGGCTGTAATTGCACCCCAATCTTCTTTTTTTGTAGTTAATAAACGTGGCAGTACCTGTACTAGTAAACCTGGTAACAGTTTAACTTTATCCCCGAGCCCTGAACCTGCAGTTCGGCCCCTTTCTTCCTCTGCTAATGCTGTCCAGTCTATCTTTTGGTCTCCCACTTCCCACTCTTTTTCTTTCAGTTTTTCATAAATGCCAGCAGGCAAAAGCACCTTTAATATCGTCATAATATCAGGAAAGGTGTACTCTCCCATCAGTAACATATCTTTAATTTCTCGGTGGAAACCCGCTGGGTCTTTGTCATGACTAGGTACTACTTTCTTCATTTCTAATAATTCCATTTTTGATATGGGTGTGTAAACAAATACACGGTGAAACTCATTGTCTTCGCCTTTTATTGGGTGCACTTCTCGTAAAGGATTTTGTCTATCCATATAGTACGGCGCTCTTTCTCTGCGGGGCAGCGAGAGAGAATCCGAACTTACAAAAAGGACATACTGCTTACGTGACACTAATATCTCTTTAATTAGCTTGTTACTAGAACCTCTCCATCTGTTCGTGAGCAGTTCCGTTAATATATCAGGTAAAGGACCAGGGTCAGCATGTTGGCTTTTATATAATATAAGGAGTTGCTGAATCATATAGATTCCAGCTAAACGTTGTTCATCTGTACTGAGATTAAAAAATGTGTGTGCTACGGTCTCATCACCGTATTGTTCAGGACTGTCAATCCAGTGAACGGCTGATCTGGCTAATTCTTGCTCATCCATGGAATCGAGGAGGTGGTAACCCCTTCGTTCTCGTAGTATTTTATCTGCGGCTTGAAACGAATGTTCAGGAGACTTCAGATTTATTACAGGCGTAGGATACGTTCTGCTATTATTTGGACATACAGAGTGTATTGGATCAGAAAAACATCTAGTATTTTCACAGGATCTTCCTCTGCCTACATAGGCTATGGTCTCTGACTGTCTTGCGGAATTCCCTGATTCGGACACTTCATCTTGCTCAAACTCGTCTGTTCCCAATCTTTCTTCATGAATGCGCTCTATTTCTTTACGGATTTTTCGGCACATGGCTATTATACAATTTTGTTTATCGTGTCTCCCTTCTGATATATTCTGACTCCATCTTGTAAGAATAAGCATTGCATTCGGGTCTACCCCCGGACGATCTTGATTTCTGATTACACAGTTTATGAGGAAACGTAACAGTTCCCCCTGTATTTCTACTTTCTGGAATTCCATAGCTCTGTTAATACATCCTGGATCTCGTCCTGTTTGAACAAAATGATATATGTTATCTAGATGCGTAGTCATTCCTGGTAACCTTGCTAAATACTCTGCGGCTCGCCTGATACGTAATGATGCCAGGACCATTTCGTCCTCTTTACCAACCACCGGGTCATATCTACAATTAACAAGGAGTTCCTTAAGCGTACGTTCACTTACGAATTTTGGTGTACGTGAATGTGCTGACTCTTGAAAGACAAGTTTATTTATTCTAGGTGGTGTAAAGGTACTGCTAGCACCTCCCGTGGCCCCATCTGGGGCGTCGGGTGTGAATGGGTTCGTTGAACGTGACACAGCAACTATTGGTGTCGATACCTCTGTAGAGTCGACTGCGGAGACAGATGCAGAAACAGATGTGCTTGCCGAAGCTTGTGTCGGGACTTGCTGTTGCACGGGAACAGATACCTGATCCTGACGTTGAACCCTTCCGCCAGACGGTCTATGTGGTGCGGCGTTAGCATACTCGGGAGCTGCGTCGTCTAGATATGAGGAGAGAAAAACATCTTCTGCGGTTCTGGGATGCCCTTTTGGATGTACCTTAATTGGAAATAATGGGGGTGGCAAGTCTTTTGGCATCTCTGGAGCAGCCTTAGGTAGTCCTTCGGCTAGAAGGGGATACATACCATTCATAAGAGCATTTCTTTGTCTATTTATTTGTTCTGATTTCACTCGGATACCTTCCTCAATTAATAGATTTTCTTGAACTTTATTTGAACTTTCTTTACTCCTCTCTTCTTGTCTACGTGCTTTTTCTGTTCGTCTATGAGATTCTTTACGCCATAACTCAACAGCGTCTTTCTGTGACTGTCTGACCTTTCTTTTCCATAACTCTTCCTCCACTTTCATGATGCACTCTGCATCCCAGGTTCCCGCTGTGGGCCACCTTTGACTTTCTGGTAATCCTTTGGTATAATCTACCCATAGATCAAGAAACAATATGGCATCTAAGCCATGCTTATGGTACATAAAATGTCCTGGAGTGTCCCTAGGAGGAATAGGAACTGCTTCTTCAAGCACCCCTTTTCTGGTAGTGATCTGTCTTAACTTCGAGAAGAGCGGCATATTGCCAACTGATCTGCTACTTACTCTTGAACTTACTTAATACGAAAAAACACAATAATGAACAGTGAACAATGAACAATCATTCATACCACAATATGCAAGACATTTCTGAATACTTTAAACATTAAACATTAAACATTTTAACAACGACCGACAATGATGATAGTCTGCCTAACTAATCACCATGCTGAATTCTTGACACTAACTGAATACTTCGGAATACTTGATATACTGCTAAACAGTACATATACACTGCTAAACAGTGCAGACCGGATTTGTGTACCCAAATCCGTCTTGACCGGCACAACCTATGTGCGCGTCAACACGCCTCCCCGGCGATGGTACTCACCGAGTAGCTCCTTGAAACGGAAGGCCTCAGAGAATGGACAGGACTTGATGACTGCTGACAGCGGACCCTCTGGACGTCGGGATTTCGAAAAACCTGGTGGGCCTCGGTATACCTCGGATCTTGCTCTCTCAGCTAGGCTCTGGTCGGGATACTTCGCACTTCTCACCGCCTCGTCTGGGTTGATCGCAGCCTCAGTCGCCCCCGCTTGACCGGAAGGAGCTTACAGGAAATCCTGCTGGTACGCGTTTATGGTCCGTCCAGCTGTGGCAGGAGACCGGGCCTGCAACGCACCGCCGGCGCGTGAGATGAGAAAGTGTCCCTGTTCGGGCGCCATTATGTGGTAAATAAAATACCGGACTGAATTTCATACGGAATCTTAAAATAAAATAAAATAGCTCAAAATAACAAGAGGCAGAATCCGTGGTATAAGAGGTTTTCTAAATGGGCTTTATTCCATTCAAAATGGCCGACTCGAGTCACGGCCTTCAGGTTCCGTCACCACGAGGGTTCAGGAAGTGAAGTACAATACTTTATTGACAGACATGCATTTTTATAATAAGCACATTACAATGAAACGAATGTAGAAGGCGTAACATTTGTTAAGAAAAGTGATATGACAGGTACGTGATCGAAACTAGGCGTAATAAGGAATAAAAGAAACATGATTGGTTAGGATTATCAGACATAGGTGGATCTATAAGATAATACTTGGCATAGATGCGCGCGCAGCAGTATGACGTGTAATTGACGTGTAACTAGGGGGTGAAGGGGACTTGACATTAACTCTACATATGGAGACGAAAAGTCTGAGGGGTCAAGTCAACCTAATCCCAAATCATATCTAACATCCTATGTTTAGAGAACTATGTTATCCACAAGGAAGGACTCTCGGACAGAATCTATTCTATACTAACTGTGTGTGCGTGTACAAGCGTCTAAGTGTCTATATGAGATGCGAGGGGCAGAAAACTTTCCATGGCAGCAGGGCTATGAATCACTTGCAGGAGGACGGAAAGGCTGAGTCCCTTGCTTGTGAGCAGAGGAAATGTTTACTTAAATCACTAGACAGGAATGCATCGGCTGAAGAGCAAAATAGATAATTCGAAGGTGAAATACAGCTTCTTGGCAGGCAGGCGAAAACTAGCCGAGGCAGGCACCGTTAGCTGCACAGGGAGTAGGACAAAGTTCATGGATACAGATGTAAGCTCAAGCTGAAGCTGTCAGAGGCAGAGAGCAGGGAAAGGCTTGAGGACCGAATCGGGCCTACTTGCCTGAACTGTAAAAATGGAGTAACTTAGCCATATAAAGTCGGTGGCCTTTCATGCTTAGGAATCGAATATCCAGCCCATAGATGGCGGATCTGACAGAGAACATGTTGACGGTAGACACACATATGTTCGCGTCTTAGAAACTGGAACTGGAGGGAACATACATGTACTTGTAACATGCATATAGAACCGTTGGGGTCCAAGATAGGGGACATAACTGATCAGGAAAATCCACATTTCCACACCACGCCAACACTCGAGACACGAGGCCACGCCCCCTGGCTGGACACGCCCACAACCCCTTTCCCTAAATGTGCCACCAGCGCAAGCGCAGCGGACGAGCGCAGCGGGAGCGCCGTTTGCGCGCCGAAGGCGCGCCGATGGCAAGCCCATCTGCGCCCGTCCGCGCCAAGTCCGCGACAGGCGCAGGAAACTCTGCCCCCGGTCCCCCCACTTTAATGTACCAAGCCAATTCGCTAAAGAACTTACGCAGCAGCGTACACTGCACTTGTAAAGTTGACATTAACACCGTCAAGGGGCCTTTTAGCTGCAGGCTCTGCAGATGGACCTCCTCCCCGGCTAACACCTCAGCCCCCCAGGTTAACCCGAGGGAAAAAAACCCATCCTTCATTGGAGGGTTGATCAACGCAAGATCCATGACCTGCCACAACCAGGACATTAAAGACCTCATTCAGGAGTCAAATCTTGACTGCCTTTTCATAACGGAGACTTGGCTTACGAACAATAGTAACCCTGACCTAGCCACTGCTCTTCCACATGGATACTCCATATTCAGGCAAGACAGACTAAAGGGACGTGGCGGAGGAGTTGCCTTGCTACTACGCAACTCCTTTAAATGCCACACCTTTACCCTCGACTCACTAAAAGGAGCCGAATCCCTTGGATTCTCTATCAAACTCAATGAATCCACCTCATTCTCAGGAGGACTTATCTACCGTCCACCAGGTACCGCCACCAAATTTTTAGACTCCCTCAGTGACACCCTCGGCCAACTCCTAATCAGATACCCTCATGTCACCCTGCTAGGTGATTTTAACCTGCACCTCGATTCTATAGAGGATGCACAGACTCTTAACTTCCACCAAACCTTGGAGATTTTCAACCTCCAACAAATGATCAAGCAACCCACTCACTTAGCGGGACATACTTTAGATGGGGTCTGTTCCAACCTCCCTGACCTAGAAACCCACACCACAGTCCCACAAATCTGGACCGACCACAACTTGATCCCATTCTCTATCAGAACCCCCCATTATATAAACGCCTTTAAACCGTGTGTACCTACAGAGAACCAGGTCAACTGGAAAAAGGTAGAA
The DNA here is from genome assembly GCF_964204655.1 of Triturus cristatus. Classification (NCBI taxonomy): domain Eukaryota; kingdom Metazoa; phylum Chordata; class Amphibia; order Caudata; family Salamandridae; genus Triturus; species Triturus cristatus. The sequence goes on from NC_140588.1 coordinate 870,921,792, forward strand.
GAAGCCTTTAAACTCAAACCTACCCTTGAGACCCAGATCCCCAGCATGACTGGAAATGCTGAACAAGACTCCCAAGCTTTCCACAATTGGATATCACACGAAATTAAAATCCGTGCTCCACCCAAACGCATTAGGAAAGCAGGTACAATAACAAAAACTAACGCCCCCTGGTTCACACCAGATGTAGCCAAAGCTCACCTGCTGTGCAAAAAAGGAGAACGCAAATGGCGAAAATCATATGATAGTGCGGACAGAAACTCCTATGTCCTACTAAGGAAAAGCTACCATTCTACTATAAAAAACGCCAAAAAAGAATTCTACACCAGAACCATTAATGAGGCCAAACAAAAGCAAAAAACCCTGTTTTCATTAGTGAAATCTTTCACTCATCCTAAAGCCTTACAGTCCGAAATACCCCCCTCCCAAGATCTCTGCGACAGAATAGCAGACTTCTTTGAAGAGAAAATTAATATTATTCAGAAAGATTTCCCCCTATACCAACGTTCCCAGTCCTCCTTCAGACAGGAACAAGAAGATAATACCACGGCCTACCTAAAGACCTTTTCACAAGTCACCCTGGCACAGACCAAGGACGTCATCCTAGCATGCAAGTCAGGTGCCCCCTCTGACTCCTGCCCTCCCAGTATTCTGCATCAACTGATTGACATTGTAAACCCCATTATAAATGAAATAGTGAACACCTCCCTCAGCACTGCTACTGTCCCTAGGGCATGGAAACATGGCATTGTTAAACCTTTAATGAAAAAACCAAATAAATCCCCGTCGGACCTAACCAACCTCCGCCCTATCTCCCTCCTCCCTGTCTTGGGTAAAATCACAGAACAAATAGTTTACAGGGAACTTAAAACCCATCTGGAAATGAATAATATCCTCCACCCCCAACAGTCAGGATTCCGCTCACAGCACTCAACGGAAACAGCCTTGATTGAGTTGACTGACTCCATAAAACTTCTCCAAGATCAAAGGAAAAACGCTGTATTGATCTTGTTGGACCTCACGGCAGCGTTCGACACAATCTCCCACCTCATACTCCTAGATAGACTTAGGGACATCGGCATCTCTGACCTAGCTTTAGATTGGATAACATCTTTCCTTACCGAAAGATCACAGTCCATCAAACTAGGACCTTTCAGCTCAGTTGAGAAAAAGATTTGATCAGGAGTCCCACAGGGCTCCATCTTAAGTCCTTTACTTTTTAATGTCTACCTCATACCTCTTATCTCTCTGATCGAATCATACGGTATCACTGTTACATCTTACGCCGACGATACCCAACTCATAGTCCCGCTTGAGGAAAACTCCACGATTGCCGAACAAAATCTAACAAACTGCCTGAAAGATGTCTTCCTATGGATGGAAACTAACCATCTTAAGTGTAACACAGGGAAGACCGAGATCCTTCCCATGGGGAAAAACGTCAACTTCTGTCCTCATCTATGGTGGCCAGAGGACTCCACAGCCCCCCCTCAGACCGTCGTAACTGCAAGAAACCTTGGAGTCACCTTCGATACTGACTTATCCTTCGACCAGCATGCCAGAATAGTGGCAGGAAGCTGCTTCGGAATCATTAAATCCCTCAAAAATTTTTTTGATTTCCTACCAATTGAAGCCAGAAAGACGGTAACTGTGGCGTTAATCCTCTCACGCTTAGACTATTGTAATGGTCTCCTGGCAGGTGTGAAAAAAGCCACTCTCAAAAAATTGCAGAGTGTTCAGCATTCGGCTGCTAGATTGGTGCTTAAACTCCCCAGAAGATCTTCAGCCTCCTCCGCCATAAGAACCCTCCACTGGTTACCCCTGCACAAAAGGATCCTATTCAAGATCCTAACCGTGGCTTTCCGAGCATTTAACCACACTGGCCCCAAGTACCTGATCAAACGCTATCCCCACTACAACCCCCAGAGGACCCTGAGATCCTCCAACAATAACCTAATAACACTAGCCAACTTCAACCTAAAAACCAAAGGGGGAAAAACTCTTACTCACCTTGCCTCCAAGGCATGGAACGCTATGCCCCAGCATCTGAGATCCCTCACCAAGGAATGCCAATTTAGGAAACAACTGAAAACATGGATCTTTAGCCTTTCTGACGAGTATGTACGGAACACCATCTAACCCTGATCCATTCCATCTTTCTATACCCCTTCCAGTCAGCGCCAGGATGCTTCTTCCGGAGCGACAGTCGCGCTTTATAAATACCATTTCCATTCCATTCCATTCCATTCCATTCCACATTACTCAACCGGGATTTAGGCCTGAGCATAATACTGAAACAGACATTTTATTTGTCTCGGAACATCTCCTTACATATTAGATCAAAGTAGTTTGACTGCTCTACTGTTATTTGACTTATCTGCAGCCTTTGACACCATATCTCACAAATCCTGCTAGAGCTCATTTTTAACCTTAATCACAGCTAGGCTAGATTATGCATTATGACCAGCAGGTTCGTTCCTATTCTTCCTCGCATACAATGCATCACACCAAATCTAAACAAATCTTCATTGGTTTCCAATCAGAAATCTGTTTTGATCAAATCATTCTGCTTTGTGTTCAAGGCCTTATGAGGTGCAGGTCCTTCTTAAATCCAAGATCTCCTTCAACCTTAACTTCTAGGTCTCATCACCATGACATCAATTCCTCGGTACAAAAGAGCAAGAATAGAATAGATCATTTTCCTTACATGCTGTCTAATACTAGAATAATCTGTGTACAGTGTTGAGACACGAGTTCAGAAAATGTCTTTAGAAAGCACTCAAAACTGGGGGTGGGCAATAAACTCAGCTCCGCCTGCGGTGTACCCGAAGAATTTGCCCACCCCTCATTCCACTTTGAATGGGGAGGTCCAGCAAAACTCAACCAACCACCGCCTGGGTGAGTTTCTCACACGTGGCTTGCCAACTTTAAGTTGGCGAGTGAGAATTTGCATCCCCTAGAGTGATTTTTTGGGTGTTAGAACAGCTCCTGGAAAGATTTCTCAATGCAGGCCATCGTGGAAGGTCGTGTCCCTTTGTGCTGCGAAAGCTGCTGCTCACATATCAATCAATCATGGGTTTGTTGATCGTGACTACTCACCCATAAGGGTCTCAAGGCACTGAGGGGGGGAGGCGCAGGGGCCTGTCCATCAAGGAGGTGGTCTATCGAAGAGCCATGTCTTGAGGTTCCTCGTGAAGTTGGGGAGTGATGTCGTCTGTCTGAGGTGGAGCGGGAGTGAGTTCCAGGCTCTGGCCGCGAGGAAGGAGAAGGAGCGGCCTCCCTATCTGGACATCCTGGTGTGAGGAACCATGGCATGGGGGAGCTTGGCTGATCGTAGGGTCCTTTGGGGTGCGTGGAATGTGAGTCGGCTATTTAGGTATGCTGGTCCAGTGTTGTGGAGGGCTTTGTGTGCGTGGGTGAGAATCTTGAAGGTGATTCTTGCCTTCAAGGGGAGACAGTGTAGTGTGTGCAGGTGCTGGGTGATGTGGCAGTGTCGTGGAAGGTTGAGGACTAGTCTGGCGGCGGCGTTCTGGAAGTTGTGAAGTTTGCGGGTGAGGTTTTTGTTGATTCCGGCGTAGAGTGCATTGCAGTAGTCAAGTCTGCTGGTGATGAGGGCGTGCGTGACAGTCTTTCTGTGATCTAGGGGGATCCATTTGAAGGTCTTGTGTAGGGGGCGGTGGGTGTTGAAGCAAGAGGATGCGACGGAGTTGATCTGGTGGTCCATTTCGAGTTCGGAGTCCAGGATGATTCTGAGGTTGCGTGCGTGGTCCGTGGGGGTGAGTTTCTGAGGGCAGGAGGCCACCAGGTGTCGTTCCTGCCGTCAGGATATGGACCCATGATGAGTACTTCTGTTTTTTCCGTGTTGAGTTTTAGACAGTTGCTCTTCATCCATTTGGCGACTGCTTCCATGCCTTCTTGAAAGTTGTGTTTGGCTGCGTTGGGTTTGTTGCATGGGGAGAGGATGAGTTGGTTGTCGTCTGCATATGAAACAATGTTGAGTCCGTGGGTTCTGACGATGGGGGCGAGCAGAGCCATGTAGATGTTGAACAACGTGGAGCTGAGGGAGGATCCTTGGGGTACTCTGCATGTGGTTGGTGTGGTGTTCGAGAGGAAGAGAGGGAGTCTGACACGCTGCGTTCTGCCAGAGAGGAATGAGCAGATCCAGTCAAGGGCCTTGTCCCGGATCCCTGTGTCATGAATCTGCATGTTAGGGTGCGGTGAGAGACTGTTTCGAAGGCCGCTGAAAGGTCGAGGAGGATGAGGGCTACTGTCTCTCCTCTGTCCAGGATGGAGCAGATGTCATCTGTTGCGACGAGGAGTGCAGTTTCTGTGCTGTGGTTCTTTCTGAAGCCGAATTGGGAGTTGTCAAGCATGTTGTGCTCTTCGATGAAGGTGGTGAGTTGGTTGTTTATAGCTTTCTCAATGTCTTTCGCTGGGAATGGTAGCATGGAGATGGGTCTGTAGTTCTTGATGTCAGTGGGGTCGGCCAAGGGTTTCTTCAGGAGGGGGTTGATCTCAGCATGCTTCCAGTCATAGGGGAAGGAGGCGTTCGCGAGGGAGCGGTTGATGGTGTGACGAAGCATGAGGGTGAGGGTGTTGGCCGCTCTGTTGAAGATGTGGTGGGGGCAGGGGTCAGTGGGGGCCCCGGAGTAGATTGACTTCATCGACATTAGTGGCAGAAAGAAGCAGGGCCCCATGGTGCTCTGCATGGTGTAGTTTATGCTGATTTTTCAGTGCGTAACAAGCTTCCGGTGCTAAAAATCAGCATGAGCACAGTGAAGTGTCGAATTCTGCCCGCTTGTAGAACTCCACAGAATCTCGCTGAGTTTTTATGTAACTCTGCAGAATTACATGGAGTGCAACTCTGTGGGTTCCGCCCACCCCTTTCAGATCAACCTAGATATCCTACTTCTGTGGCCATAGTTCCTCATCTTTATTCTATCTCCTAGCGCTAGGATGCCCTTTTTTTATATCTGTAATCTAGCTCCACATTAAAATCATAAAATGAATAAATTAACACCCTAATGATCAGGAGGTTTGTTAACAGTGCCACATCTTTTCTGCTGCTTTATTAGCACCTCTTTCTGACATTTTTCCGGAACCGCAATTTGAGTCAGTCCACTGCCTAATCTCATCTGTGGGAGCTGACTTAATCTGCATGCCTAAGGACAAATTGTAACTTGGAAGTGGTACCCCTGACTTGGTAGTGAAGCTAAAGGTCTTTTCTTAGTGAACCTCGGTCCTTTCAACCTCACTGAGTATCCAAGATTCGTTCTCAGCATCATGAAACTACCCTTAAGGCTCCTAGGTCCTTACCTTCAGTACACAGTATTTGGCAGGAATAAGTGTGTGGGTTAGACAAAAATCCACGTTGATCTGTTAAAAAGCAAAACATGGCGCTAGAGAAACACAAATCAGTTGAAAGGAAATCATGCAACTCTGTTGCGACTCTTCTTGGCCCTTGCTGTCTATGAGGCTTAAACTGTGTGGCTCAAGGAATAATGACTTGCAGTCCCAAACAGGCCATAGTTCATGAATATGAGACGTTCTCTGTGTATTTACCAATTAAAACGCAGCATTTGGTTATCAGATTCTGCATATTCATTTAGGACGAGTGTACTAGAAAGTAAACTTCAGCTGGGCTGGACTAGGGAACCAAAAGTGCTCCAGGAAAAAGTGCTCAAACCAGCCTGCGCCCTTTCTTTCCTCATGCAATCTCTCTCTTTCCCTCTATCCACATTCTCTCTCTCCTTTTCTCTTCTCTCTTCTCCCTCTCTCTACTTTCCTCCTCCATGCTCTCTCTTTATCTCTCTCTTGAAGCCTCCCCATGCCTGCTACAATTAAACTCAGGAAGCTGGGGAAAGTGACAGATACCAGTCTCCAAGGGCTCCAGCCCACCCCGCAGTGTGTAGCAAGGGGTGGGCAGGGGGGAGATCCACCCCTCGTGGCACAGGTTTTGGGGGCAGCGGCCTCCCCCTCACGCTTACCTGCGGCCGCCGTGGGTGGCAAGGTCAGGAATTGCCGGCAGCCCCCGTTCTTACCTGCCGCCGCCGTGGGCGGAAAACGAAGGGACCGCCACGAGCGGCAAAAGGCCTATCTATGCCAGAGCCACCCAGGAAATGCCCGGTGGAATGAAAGGCCTATCCGGCCCTACAAATGTGCGTGCGTCTGTGTTCTCCTGTCCACATTTAAGAAGCTTTGTACTATGCATGTGTGGGCAGAGGAGCCAGTAAGGGTATCTTTATATTTTATACTGCTCACTGTTCCATTAACGGGATATCACAACACTCCGATTTACAGCTGAAACGCAAAGGAAAGGGAGATAAAGTGCCCTTCAAAGGAGCAATGAGAAAGCATTCAACCCTGTAAGTGATACACCTGACTTCCTAATTACTTAGTCGGAGTTAGACAGACGCATTTAATGTTAATGGGACTTTTTTACTCTCTTTCACTTTCAAATAAGACACAGGGACGATTTGTTCTGTTATTCATTCTATTTTCGGTGATGGAAAAGAATATATTACACCTGCCAAAAAAAGACAGTTTGTGGTGTAGCCAAAAGAAGAAAAAAATCTTTTGTTTTTATAATACAGTGCCTGTGAACTGTTCAGTTTTTTAAAAGAATCGCCTTAATTTACAGCTGGAAAAAAGATGTCAAAAGTTCTCAAAAACAGATAATAGCACAAAGAGATACACGGTGAAAGGAAAAGGCAACTGCTTATAATAGCAGTGAAAGCACTGTGTAAATAAAAGATGCGCCACAGCATTTTCTTCTACACTCGGAAATATTATCTAGACCACTCAGGAGTAACAACCCCAATGAGACACTTGCTGAGATATTGCTATGCCTGCAACCACTTCTTCATCCCTGAAGTATTACATTTTTCACATCAGATAGCATTTTTATGATTTCTCTTCATTTATAATTTTATATTGCGATACAGTCTACAGGAAGAAACTGCTTTTGGCTTTAAAAGATGTGGTCTGAGTCCTTTAGCATCTTATCTGAGTACTAGTTCAAAGGTTGTTATGTGGAAATAAGTATCTCCTATGCAAGTGAACCTATCTGTCTGTCAAAAGAAAGGACGAAAAAATCCATCAAATTATCTAAAGTTATCATATACTCGCTTAAATTTTATAGCAGAACTTGAAGTCTAGGACCAGATGTCCAACCATTTTTGCGGTCGCAGAGCAGCATTTTGCCGTTTTGCGACTGCAAAAAACGGTAGCACAATGTACCAACCCTGTTTCGCGAGTCGCTAATGTAATCGCGACGCGCAAAATAGGGTTAGCGACTTGCTATTAGGAAGGGGCGTTCCAAGGGCGTCCCTACCTAATAGTGACTCTGAACCCTATGTGAGAATGTTTTGCGACCGCATTTGCGGTCGCAAAACACTCGCAGTTTACCACCCTCTTTGAGAGGGTGGTAAACCATTTGCAAATGGGAAGGGGTCCCAAGGGCGCACCTTCCCCTGTTTGAATGGGTGCGCAAACATTTTCTACGGGCAGGCAGTGGTCCCAGGGACCACTACCTGCCCGTAAAAAAATTAACAAAAACGTTTCATTTCTTTTATCTTTAAATGCATCCCGTTTTCCATTAAGGAAAACAGGCTGCATAAAAAAAAACTGCTTAATTGACAAAGCAGTTCAGACATGGTGGTCTGCTGACCCCATCCCTGGGAGTACCAGCCATTCCCAATGGGGTCGCAAATTGCGAAAGCCTCACTAATATGCATGAGGCATGCAATTTTCAACCCCATTGGGAATCGCAAACAGTGTCTCTGACACTGTTGTACATTGATGTTTGCGACTCGCAAATTACAACTCACAATTTAATGCAATTTGCGAGTCGCAAATATCAATTGTCGTACCTCTGGCCCCCTACTTCCTAAAATAATGCTATTTATTCTAAGGTTTTGTGAAGTGCTAAATGTTACTGCTGAAGGAGATTCAACAGATACAAATATTAGTACAAAAATACAATATAAAAATGCACAATAGCAGTTAGTGGCCTGTTAGTAGGAGAACACCAACTCCTTTCTCTCCCGAACATAGCCATTCATAGACGTACATAGTCAAACTCTCTATAACTGATACTCGAAGTACAGTGTGGCAACCAGTGGTCCTTCTGACCTTAACATCCAGCCACCTGGTGATGGTGAACAGCAACATTGGACTGCTGGTTACTTGACTGAGCAATAAAATTCAGATGTTGAAAAAACGAGCAAGCATTTATTTACAGATTAAATTGAAATAAAAGAAGCAAGGAAGATGTCCTGCACCCCTTAACTTTAGGAACACCTTCATTTTCCAACAAACATTTAAACATATGAGTAAGTCTCTAAAGATATGATGAAGTATCTTCGAAATTCAGAAAAGTGTATTATTTTTTAGCATGCAGAAGCATTTTACTTTAGTACACCAGATGATATCAGTGCTTTAAGAAGTATTTTCTAAAAGTGACAGTTTTTAAATATGGATTTGGAAACATTCATGCCACCCCCACCCTGAAATCAATGCCAATAGGGACCTAACAGACAAGTCAGTTGTCATGTGCACCATCTGTGGGGTATGGGTTGTTGTTATGCATGGACAATATTCTATGTTATTAAATTAAACATAGACGGATGTGTACAGCACACATTATGAAGAAATGCACTTCAACGTGGTTTTAAATGCGATAATGAAGAAAAAGAAAGTAAAGTGAAATAAAACAATTGCCTTATATCACACAGTTTGGTCAAATGGGGAATCTAGAAATTGATCCCAGATTTGTGGTGGTTACACATTACAATACAGCCACTAGATGGGTATCTACTACCCTCTTTCGTTTTGCATCAAAAGTTAATAGTTTGTCTTTACTTCTTGGTGTATGAGATTAGAGAATCAGTGGCAGACAGGCTACATGAAGGGCCATCTTGTTTCATGTTTTAGGGTCCAAGGGAACCTCGATGTGAATCACAGTCAAGCACTAGGCTGGAACTTGGTTTGAGCCTGCAGTGGCTCACTCAATTCTATCATTGAATGGAAATTTAGGGGACAAAGGCATAGGAAGGATATGATTTGGTGAAGCAGGAGTTCCAACACCACAGTGCAGGACTCCTTTTTTCAAGATTCATAACTGTCTCACTACTGCAGATTTTAGTTAGGGGGCTATGAGACTGGGGGCCAGATTTTCTAATATTTTGAATCACGGTTGCACCACTTTTGTGGCGCACCCATGATGCAAAATGCTAGTAGATATTTACAATGCCATGCAAGGGGCAATTTTCGCCCCTTTGCATGGATTTGTAAAAAAAAATCACTCACTGCAGTGGCTGGAATTTTTTGTCAAGGCCAAGCCCCCAAATCCGGGAAACGTTTTTGGAAAAAAAGAATATCTGCAGTCTGGGGTCGCCTTCAAAGACACTCCATAGCCCCCAGGGCAGAATACTGCAGCCCTCAAAGCAGAATACCCTCTCTGTCCTGTGCAGAGTTTAAGCGAGTAGAACTTTCCAGAAGATAGGCATGGGTGCCAAATCCAGGATGACACATCATCACTCCACCCCTGTCCCAACCTTCCTTCACAGGATTTTGGGACAGTACATCGTCTGTTGGAAGACCTCTCTAAGAAGAAACCCACTGTCCTAGCTACAAAGGCTGCCGGGTCACTTCCCTCCAGAACTTCAAGGGGAGCCCCTCCTTTCATTGGCTTGAGAAGACTAGCCTTCTCCCCTTTGTTCTAGCCTTCCCAGGCCTAGTGCATTGTAAAAAATAATTAGCACATGCAGAATCAGTCCGTATCTAGGGCTTGAGTGAAATTTTAATTATGACTGAGCAATCTGAGTAATTGTGTTCATTTTATGTTTCTCTTTTGACACGAAATAATTGAAAATTATGTGATGATGCCCACTCATGTAAGTGAGGGTAATTTGGTGCAGCAAGAGCACAGGATCAGAGCATTTGTGTTCTGTTGCATTTAGTGTTATTTTCTTAGCGCAAATTACTTCCTCTGCTCCACCTTAGATGCAAGGATGCATTTTGCGCTAAAACGTTAAATGCTGGGTTATGCATAATTTCACGTAGTGTCTCCTAAATGTGCTGTAATATTACGTAATCATGCTACAGCAAATTATGTGAGTTACACCTACCTTTCCTTTCAGTCAGTCAGTCAGTCAGTCAGTCAAGTATATTTATGGTTTGAAACTCTAAGAGGTCTACATAAAAATATACCAAGATCTGCAATAAACAGTTCTCACAGAAAGCAGTGTACAAAGTAGAATACAATACAGAATCATTCAATGTAACAACATACTCCACTTATGTGAAAAGTCCTTGGACTAATAAAGTGCAAATGCACAATTGTTTGAGAGAAAAATACAAACCCTACCCATACATAAGAAATATGCAATTCTAGTACAGTACTTTTTATAGAAATCAGTGCAATCAACAAGGCAAAGCAATGTAAACACCATAAATCAATTAGACTGTGCAAATCTCATTACGCTAAAAGAACATGTTAATCAAATACAACAAAAAATACAATACATATAGTCCTATCTACAATATATTTAAGAATTGTTTAAAAAAGGTAATTACTTTTGAACAGGCTATATCTGAGGGTGGTGCCAAAAGACATTTCCTTGCCTCTGCTGGAGAGGAAATATTATACTTTAAGAACAATGGTCTTAACCTACCTCTACCAGGAACAGAACTAATCACTGTCAAATGGAAGATGTGAAGGTGCCTTTGATCCTCCTGCTGGCCAGCAGAGTAATTACTTTCTCCAGGCAAGGTGAACAAAATCCAGAAATCTAATCAGGAGCTTAGTCAGAGACACATGCTAACTCTTCAAGTGCCTGAGAAAATTCAGCTATGACAAAAGAAACAAACAATTTGCACTGTGATCCTTGTTTGCTTTACTATTGGTTCATCATCTGAGTCTCTAGGCTTAACTATGGTGGAATTGTGCTTAAGTGCAGATTTTATATGTTTTTGGGGGGGGCTTCCCCCACATAAGTGACACAACCCAGATACAAAATCTTGGTAAAACTGGTCCTCTGTCCCAAATGTCAGGCAGTGATAACTAGCACTCAGAACCCATTTCTAACACTGTTTGCAGTGAGTGAGACCCTTCTAGGGGAACTCACTCATAGCAGAGGCCCAAAAGCACAGTAGTCAAAAAACAAAAATCCTGGTGGTTAAATGGGTTGGGTTTCTCGCAAGAAATGCGCATGTGCGGGCGTCCGCGCATGCGCATTTGTCAGAAGAAGTTGGAAATGAGGAAGAGGGAGCCCCTGAGACGCCGCGCTTCAGGTAAGTTTCTTTACTTTTTATTTATTTTAAAAGCGGGGTTTGATTTAAAAGGAGGGCGGGCGGGAGGCGGGTGGCGGCGGCAGGCAGCTACGCTTCGCCCTGGGTGTGCGTAGCGCTAGCCTGCTTCGCCTACTTCGAAAACTGCGAAGCAGGCAGCGCTACGTACACTACGTGGGCGAAGCGTAGTGTCACGCCCAGGGTTATTAAATATGCATATGGTAAATTATGAGTATGGCTGATTGTGACATGTTTAAAGGGGTCAGAGCACATTGTCAGCAAAACAGCAGCCTCATTGCAAAAAATGGGTGTCATCATTCCAAAAAGAGGCATTTTTCGTATGAGGTTAACAAATGTTATCATGTTTCTTTATCAGACCATCTTCAGTAAGGATTGTACATCAGTGCCCTCATGTCAATAGTTCAATAAACAGCAACATCAGTCCAAAAAATGTGGGTGGCCATGCAAAAAGAGGCACTTTTCCACAACAGCACTGGTTCCTTTAAGGAACACAAGCTGCTTTTTACAAACAAAAATTAAAATTCTTTTCAACACAATGCTGGGGGTATGCTGTTCCTTGCAGGTCATCATCTCTCTGTTTGTAGCTGGTCATACAGTTACATATGGACCTGCCTAATATTTATTTATTTGTCAGGTCATTCTGCAAACCCTGTAAATTGGAAATCTGTGATGTGAAAAATTATCAGTGCTCAATTTGTGACCATTATTTGGGACCTATTTACTTGTATATCTGGGGCCCGATTCACTCTGGCCGCACTCTGGCCGGAGATTCCAGCCCGGAGGTGGGACTTCCGGCCCGGAGGTGGGGATTCTGGCCCAGAGGTGGAGATTTCAGCCACCGGCTAAATCTCTGCCATCGGCCGGAATCCCCACCTCCGGCCCGAGTACAGACGTAAAGTTAGTAGTCGTAAATCCATTCTGTCAATACCAAAAGTAGTAAGTGCATTCTGTGAATACCAAAAGTAGTACTTTTAGGATTTTGTCTTAAGTTAGTTCTGTGAATCGGGCCCCTGGTTCTTAAAGTATAAAGACTGGTGATTAAGTGCAATTAACATGTTGGTATGGCAGGTGTTATTTGAGACGTTTTAAATATCAGCAAGCATTAGCAACCTCATGTGGGGCATGAAGGTGTGCCATTTTTAAGAGCCTTTTCAGAAAATGAGACACTAAGGATGCTTTTTCTTTCATGGCATTTGATTTTTAGCTTTTGGACCAGGTTTTCAAGGGTGATTATATGTTTTTATAAGTAATTAATGTAATTTTTGGGTGGGCTTGTGTTAAAAGTGTAATATAATAAAACTACTGAGTGTTTTTTGATAGGGTGAGTAATGGAAAGAAGTACAACTTTGAGATGTGTTGGCTCACACCAGCTAAGACTGATAGTGCTGGGAAGCATGTTCTTGGTAGCCATGCGCTTTGCAAGACATGTGAATAGAATAGAATGCATGAAACTCAAAATGATAAGGTAATTTAGGAGAACATTGGTATATGCTATGCATAAAATAGCATCCTAATTTGTTCTGAGAATAAAAGATCACATATTTATAAGGTGTTTTAGTTGGTGCATGGCATTCTTTACTAATCCCTTGGCGGGTATAGTACCAGAATACTGTGAACTAAATATTGCCTGATAAAAAAAGATTGTGTTCTAAATATTGTTGTCAAAAATATTTCCACACTGGAGTTAATAATGTAAGATCTACACTTAATATGACAAAATCTAGGAAGCAATACTTATGTCAGACAATGTTTTTGGCAGCAATATTCTGACATACAACCCCCTTGGTATGTGAGTCAAGCTGTGTAAGAGTATATATCATAAAACCAAGTAACTTAGCAGTAGCAACAATTTTCAGGAAGATTTGCATGGCTTCAATGTGAAAAAACTAAATATACTTACATTTGTAAAAATACATCTTAATTTTAACCAGTCCCATGTTTTAAGGTAGGCTTCTTCAACAAGTAGGTTGTGAGCTACTGGTAGCTCTCCAGTTACCTGTAAGTAGCTCTCCTGTATGAAGTCCAGCCTATTACATTAGACGTTTTTGCTTGGTTGCATTGAAAAGTGTGCGTTTGAGATACAAATGTGTCTCAGATGCAATCTCATAATTGCCAAAACTAATTTAATGCTGATGGTTGAGCTATGGTTGTGCATTACTTATGTAGAGCATTTGCAAACGGACAAATCCTTTTTTACATTATTAATCAACCAATCAGTGGATTTGTAAAGCGCAACAAGTCACCTGGGGGGGTATCCAGGCACGGAGGACAGAGTAGTTAGCAGTGAGATCACTTCAGGAACCAGGTCTTGAGAGTGCCTTCCTGAATTCTAGAAGGGAGGTAGAGCTTCGGAGGAGCAGAAGGAGGTCGTACCAGGATTGCACCACGAGGTAAGAGAAGGAACATCCTCCACTGTTGCTTTGGCGAATGTGAGGGGTGTGAGCGAGGGAGAGGGATGTGGATTGCAGCTGTCTATAGGGCTGGTGGAAGTTCATGCAGTGTTTGACCTAGGCTGGACCTTGGTTGTGTAGGTGTGGATCAGCATCTGGAATTGGAATCTCTTCTGTACAGGGAGCCAGTAGAGTTTCCCTGAGCTGAGCGGTGATGTGAGTTCATTTGGGGAGTTCGAGGATGAGTCTGGCTGTGGAGTTCTGACTGGTTTGCAGCCTCTTCAGGAGGGGTGTGGTGATTCCTGCCTAGTGTGCATTGCCGTAGTCCAGTTGGCTGGTGACTAGGGCCTGGGTGACGGTGTGTCTGGTGCTGGCTGTGAGCCACCTGAAGATTTTCCATAGCATGCATAGTGTGAGGAAGCAGGCGGAGACTGTGTTGATCTGTGATATTCATGGTTAACCTGCTGTCCAGTATCATGCTGAGGTTTCTAGCATGATCGATCGGTGTGGGTGAGGGTTCTAGTTTCGCTGGCCATCACAAATCGTTCCACGGAGAAATGTTGCACTGAGGTGATCATTGTTGGTAATCTTGTATAGGGTGGCCACCACTGTAAACCTGATTGATGTGGTCATTACAGCATTGATAATAATAATAGCTCAGGACGGTTTTCATTGAACATAAGTAGCTCTTATTACTGAAGAGGTTGGAGACCCTTGATAAGGTGATTATCAACCAACCATTGTCCCAGCAGTTGTACACTTTTACTTTTCAGTGTAATGGACAAAGAAACAGATATCTTACAGTGGGGCAATGTTTGATTAGGGAGCAGAAGACTACAGCCGCGGTCTGTGCAGGTAACAGCTGTGGGACCATGTGAGGGTGGATTCCGAAGGATGATGCAGAGGGAAATTTAATTATTAATTAATTCTTTACTTAAAAAATTGCTCTGATCATCTGTTGTAGGAGAGTAGGATCTGCTTCACATGGGTACCCCCAATTTTTGCTGGTGTTTAACTGTTTTTCGACCTGGCTGGGTGTGGCCCTGCTAATCAGGACCAAAGCCTAGCTGCTTCCTCTCTAAAATGGTTTCCATGTACATTTGGTACATATCTAATTGGATTCTGGAGTGCCTTCTAAGCCCCTAGTTTATGGTACACTATGTACCTAGGGCATAGGTACCTCAGAGGCCTACCAGGGGCTGCAGCATATATTTTGCCACCCCTGGGAAGCCCTCCAAAATGACACCACAGGTCTGCTACTGCAGCCTGGGTAAGGGTGTGCTTTCACCCCTTACTGTGGTAGGCTACCTATATCACTACCCTATACAGACACATATATAAACCTATAAGCCACTCCTATGGCAGGCCTTGACAATCCTGAAGGCAGAGTTCTTGGCTTTATGTGAGAGGGTGCCCAAGCATGAGCTGAGCCCCTCTGCAGCTTTCGGAAATACTTCCTTATGGCTGTTCTGTGAAACAGCCATACCATATACTCTTAAGTGCATTATAACCTCGCGGTAAATGCTAACTTTGGGATGGCTGCATCAAAACATGTTGTGTTTGTTGTCAAACGCTTTGGAATACTACCCCCCGCCAGTCCTGGCAGCGGGGGTAGCATTCCACCCTTCTAGAGGGCGAGACATGTTCACACTGGCTAAACCCGGTAGGACTTTCCTGAGCCCTGGAATCACAAAATGGATGCCTCTGCCTCTGCCACAGACATGGGTCTGGCCTCCTGCTGCTGACTGAAACTCCGGCAGGGAAGGCCTGGACAATAGGTTTCCTGTCGTGGGGAGGTGTCCCCACCTCCCCAGACAAGCTGATGTGTATTGGGGCTGGGCGGGAGCACTCTCTGGTGCTTTGAAGTCCTGCACTGGGGGCACGGGCACACTTGGTGTCCCTGTGCATACTCCAGTTCAAATCGGTTGCAAGGGCTACCTGCCACTGCTCTGGCACGAAACTGGACAAAGGAAATGGGTGTAACCACCCCTCTTTCCTGGCCCACCCATAGGTGGGGCCTTAGAGTTAGTCCATCCCCTAAACTTAGTATAAGTATAGGAATCCAGTCCCTGGGACTTTAGATTACCCTGGACGAAACTCTGCAACGTATATCCTGGACCTTCGACGTTCTATCCTGACTATAAGACTGAAGAAATCTCCCTTGGGGTCAAGGAGTGACTTCCCTGCTTGGCAGGCATCAAAGAAGCAACTGACCAGTCTGCAATTCTGAAGCTTCCGCTGGATGGCGAAATTTCTGCATCCCCAGAGGTGGATTTCCAGACTTCCCCGAGGATACCCTGAGTCCACAGCAAAGCTGAGGCCCGTGGCTATCGTGGGTGACGTGGAACCGTGACCCCTGGACACTGTGAACCTTTGCAGGAACACTATCTTCCTGGTCCCCCTTGAAGTTGTGCTTTGGGCTCCAAATAGCCCCAGCCTTGAGCACCTCTTGCACCAACTCCACGAGTGACCCGTGGACCAGCTTCAAGTGCGATCGCTCGAGGCTCTTTTGCGATCACTAGCCCGTTGGCTAGCAGGTCCCCACGAAGGCGACTCCTTTTCTGATTGGGCATACCTGATTGCTCCAGATGAGCCCCGACTTACCCTCGCCGGGTGAGTCCCTCAGACCTTGCTGGTCTGCACCGCAGTCCTTTCTCTGATTTCCAGTGATTTGCCGTTGCCAAGGCTTGTTGGGTCCTTTCTGGTCACCGACACCGCAGCACTCGACAGACTTCGTGGGACAGCTCGAATCCGGCTCGTGGACTTCGTCGACACCTCCTGGACCTTGTGGCTGAAGAGTCAAGACATCCATCAACTCACCTGAAGCACCCGACATCTGTGGGCATTGGTCCATCCTGCCCTTGGTCACTGGCTAGTGACCCAGACTCTATCCCCTCTGCTTTCAGGTTCCTTACGTCCTAGATCCAGGCTTGGATCTCTTCGGACACTTCTCCTCTTCACGGCAGCAGCAGTTCTTTGCAGGCTTACATTGAAATCGACGACGCGACCCGACACCAAAAGACACCTATGCACCCAGCTTCCCTGGGTGAGATAACTCGAGTACTCCGGTGCTCTTGTGGGTGCTACACCTAGAATTTTTTAAGTCCAAAAGTGTTTGGTCCAGACTCGATTAGAAGTGTCCCTAATCTTTAAATTTCCAACCGCGACATTTCCCATAGAGGATAATAGGAACCTGCGGTTGTGTTTCCACACTGCATACAGTTCCCGTGGGTCCCCTGTGTCACTACCTTGGGTGGTTCCCTGGGGTCCCAGCGATTCTAGAGGCAATAAGCCTAGTGCCTATTCCAGTCGTGGTTCTTATACCACTTTTTTGGTTTATGGTTTGGTACGCCCCTAGGACCCAAACGTCTATTTGTGCTTTTACTGATGCTTAATCACTTGTAACTAAAGTACTTCGAACTCCAGTCTCATAAAGAGACTAGAGGGGTGTGTTTTATCTCAAATACATATATTTTGAATATATACCTGGTGTGGTTGTCCTTTCATTTGATCATTCAAGAGATTATAGACTGGTAAAACAAGCTGCTTTACATTCGTTCAAAACTTAGCCTGAAGGCTGCTCCCCATAGCTACCACTAGGATAGCTTTCACATAAGGTTGTCTTTAACCATTCACCATAAGGGGTGTGTGAGAAGTTGGCCTGGTATATGCTGTTCACTAGTTAAAGTGGACAACTTGCACCAGTACAATTCGACTCTTATGGTAGTAGATTTAAGACAACCTTTTAAAGAAAGCTATCCTAGTGGTAGCTGTGGAGAGCAGCCTTCAGGCTAAGTCTTTAAAGGAATGTAAAGCAGCTTGTTTTACCTTATAATCTCTTGAATTACTAAATGACAGGACACCACACAGGTATATATATAAAATATATATGTATTTATTACTAGACACACTCTACTAATCTCTTTATGAGATTAGAAGTCAAGGACATATGCACAAATCAACATTTCACAACAAGTTAAGCACAAATATGGCTGGGACCCTAGGAGCGTACCAGACCATATACTAAAAAAGAGGTTTAGGAATATCGACTTGGGAAGAGACAAGGCCTAGGGCCTTCAGAAGCGCTGGGGCCTCACTAATCCACCCAAGGCAGGTAAGTAAAGAACCCACGGGAGACGCATGCAGTGTGAGAACACAGCCGCGGATCCCAATAGACTTCAATGGAGCAAGTCGCGGTTGGAATTTTAAAGTTTTAGGATACTTCAGGAGAGTCTACAAGCAAGTCACTTATAGGGTAAGTAGTTCTAGAGCCAACACCCACAGGAGCACCATAGTGCTGGAGTTACCTCACCCAGGGAAGCCGGGTGCATAGGTGTCTTTTGGTGTCGGGTCGCGGTGTCGTTTTCAATGGGAGCCAAAGAAGACTTGCTGCTTGTGAAGACAGGAGAAGTGTCCGGTGAAATCCAAGGCTGGATTCAGAAGAAAGAAGACCTGAAAGCAGAGGAGACAGTGTTCAAAGTCACTTGCCAGTGACCCGGGGCCAGGAAGCTGGATGCTCACAGTAGTCGGGTGATTTCAGGTGATCATGGGTGTCATGACTCTTCAGCCACGAGGTCCAGGAGGTGTTGACAATGACCAGGAGCTGGATTTGGCGTGTCCTAAGAAGTCTGCAGCTTACTGAGGTGTCGGCAAACCGGATTGGAGCCAACAAGCCTTGACAATAGCAAGTCTCATGGAAAGTGAAGAAAGTTAGCGGTGCAGACCAGCAAGGTCTGAGGGACTCACACAGCAAGGATAAGTCAGGGCAGGCCTGGAACAACCAGGGGAGCCTTTGGTTCTGTAGAAAAGTCTTCTGGGGACCCACAAGCCAGCCGGCAAGGGATCGCGAAGATGCCTCGGGAGGATTCACTCACTAGGAGCCCATGGTCACTTGGGACAAGGTAGGCCTCTGATCTTTAAAGGAAATCCTGCTGGAGGCTTGGACCAAACGTGATCCAAAGCACAAGTTCATAGAATGTCGTGAAGGGGTTGCACTTGACAATAGTGCGTGGTACCCAGGTATTGCTGTTCCTCGTCACTCGTGGGGTCCACTTGCCTCAGCTTTGCTGGGGACTCACGATGGCCTTGGAGAAGTCAGGAAATCTACTTTTGGTGCTGCAGGGACTTCGGACTCTGGTGGGAGTGGGAACGTTTGCGACTGTTGATGCAAAGTTTTGGTGCCTGCCAAGCAGGGGAGTTACTCCTTGACTCCAAGGGAGATTCTTTGGTCTTCCAAAGGTAGTGGAACATCGAAGGTCCAGGATTCTTCTTCAGAGCGTCGTCCAGGGATATCTAGTGTGCAATGGCAAGGGTTCCCTAACTTATACTACAAGGAAGGGAGGGACTAGCTCTTTGACCACTCCTATGGGAGGGTCAGGGGAGTGTTGCAGGGATTCTGCTCATGCACAGAACTATGTGCAGGAAACCAGGACCTCAGTGAATTGTGGTGTACCAAAAACTCACCTCAGTACCCAGAACCCCAATCCGACTAGCATCAGTGTCCCATTCGTTATCCGTATTCTCTCGGAGCTCCCAATGTATAGACAACCCAGAACAAGCGACTTAGAGTACTCACAGGAATGGTGGGAATCAGAAATACCTGTTAGCTATTATTCTCATATCAGTCCACAACAAGAGTAATCAGAGACACGGTAAAGTTTAAAAGGTTTATTTTATAAACTACGTGTCCTAAGATGCAGTACTTTGGCTAACATAAGCAGACAAATGATTAAGATTAAAACCATCAGCATTGTTACAATACCATAGATAATGAAGGGAGAAATGATATTACAAATGACAGTGGAATACAACCACCTTCCCTTCGCTAATAAACTAGTATTATTATACTAATAGAAGGTCTGTAAGTTTGAATGGGGAACCCCATACCGTAAGGATCAGCTTAGGTGAATCACATCACAGGATCAGCTTTGCTCTGCGCCTGGAAAAGTTCTTCTCCAGAATGTGTGTCTAATGCATGCAAACTGCAATATTAAAGGCTCTCGACTTTCAGGTATTTGCAGCTGTGTGCGTGTTATGGCTAGAGAGTGGGCCAATCAACCTGAACTCAAAAACATACATTGTATGGTGGCTCAGACTGTTATTGCACACAATGTTCAGACCAAGGTCGCAGTGCACGTCTAGGGATGTGAACAACAGACAGTTTTCATGTGAAGAAAAGGCAAGCAAGCAGTTTTCAAATAATAACATGTCTCTGCAGTGTCGTGTGCAAAACCAGCAAAAGTGGCAAGATGGCGTTTCTAACTTCTAACGCGCTTATGCTAACATAGCCATATATGTATCTAAATCGCTGCCTTCACTACACCCCCCCTTGATCGGACCACGAACCATCAGGGAGACAAGAAAGGATCGCAGAGTTCAAGTTCGACAGAGCGGAACCAAGTGCCTGTATTGGAAATCCAAATAAAGGGGCGTGAAAGTTCGAAGAAAAAAAACGAAAGAAAAAAAAAGAATGAATGAATGAATGGGAAAAAAGAAAATGGTAAGTCATTACATCTTGCAAAGGTTCAATGAGCACAGATGCTGGAACATACAAAAAAATATGTGGGTTGTGCAAGGAAGGTAGGACGACATCCAAGTTAATCCATCAATGTGTAAGCACAGTACGTAGCGACAGCTTCCAAGAGGAAGTCATTGGAACGGTTTGCAAAAGTGTCCGCCATCTATTCTAATAAAGTACACAAACATACATGTTCCTCGACAAGTGGGGCCTCTAGCACAATCAGAGGACAACTGGCATGTTCTTCAAGATAACTTCCTGCCAAGAAAGTCATACGCTGCCGTTCCGATGTCCCAATTCCCTAGGACTCCATGTGCCGTTCCATAGGCCATAATCGTGACACCAGAACAGTCCAACTCATGAGCCACTAATGGACACATTAGTCGATCATAATCCGGGGCCGGAGACACCGAGTTTGACAAGCACAAATCCAGAGCCCATTCGAAAGGACAATCTAGGCAATGAAAAACAGGTTGCATGAGTGTAAAGTAGGAAAACCGGAAGGACAATCCATAGGCTATGCTCAGGGTTGTCAGTGGTAAAGTTCCATAATATTCAAGCATCCGGTTACGAAGATGGAGCAGCCAGGGCAGGCTGTCGCGAGACACAAATTGTGCAGCCATTGCGCAGTAAGCAGATCAACAACAGCACACCAGCCGTGAGGGCGAGAATCAACGGGAGCCCGCCAAAGACGCTGGAAAAAATAGAATGAAAAAATGCCGGTATCACAACGAAAATAGTTTGGAAGGAAGTCACGAGGCCGGAGCCCACAATTTTGAAAAAATGTACCAAGCCAGTTGTTGACGAGTCATTAAATATAGTTTGAATCAGGGCACTGAAATGCAGTGGGAGGTCAGTATTTAAAAGCGCATACACCTCAGTTCGGGTGTTTGCTACGTGAAGGACAAATGTTTCACGGGACGAAGTCAGAGTGACTTCTTTTTGAGACAATAGAGCCCTTATTCTGCTCATCTTGTTGAACTCTGCTTTCAAGGTTGGAATGGAATGCCAGATGAATACATCCAGCCGCCCATGCGGGGGTGGGAAAAGGACATTTTTACAGCAGACTACTCTCTGTGATACAGTCACAATGTAGGGAATTCCCACTAGCATCCTGCAGCAAACCTCGTTATTTAAAAGCAAATAACTACCGGTAGCTAGCAACGTGAAAGAGGGCGTAATAACTGGCACTGGAATCCCTTTCAGGATGCATGCTAAATTAGGCGCTTGCACATTGCACGCGCCATGCAATTGGATGTGCCTACAGACTACAGAGTGATCAGGTGTGGAAGAGCATTCCTCACCCTTCAAATAAACTTCTTTACCTTCTCTCATGAACCTGTATGTAAATGGGAGTGACCAAACTTCATGCAGGAAAGCAGTACCCAACGGTTCATATCTGCCTAGGGCATAATGTTTCATGCACAAACTGAATTTAAACAAAGGAAATGGCAATGTGATTAACCCGTTGATAAGCCACACAGCTGAGTTCAATTCGGCTACAGAAAAAGGCAAAGGTTCTAACTTTTCAATATGCAGTAATGAATATGTTGCATCTTTCATGGACATGAATTGTTGTTTCTCAGTGAGATTAAAGGGAAGGAATAAAGATGAAGTATTCATGTAGTCCCAGGTGACTTTTCCAGCCTTTAACATTTGCAAAGTCCATGCAAATTGCATGATAGAACGTAATTGATTCTGACCATGATACAAAACAGACATATCATCCTGCACAATATCAACAACAGATGAATCAATATTATCCAATGTGTAAATCCTGGAAGAAAGGGTGTTAATGCTATTATCGACAACAGCTAGTACTTTTTCCAAATTGGCTTGATCAATTTCTCTCAATCTGGACGCCGCTTCAATTTGAGATAATTTCCAAACTTCGTTATAAATAGCATACACTCATCTTTTGGACCTGCTACCCACAGCACCCTTAACAAAATCATTCAAATCTATTTTGTCATGTAATTTAGATAAATGAAGTTTAACAGATGCCAAGGTGGAATGTTGCAGCCAAGATCGGCACAACTTCCCTACAGAGTAGGTAGTAACAGAATGAGAAGATTCAAAGCGGGGGTCTACGCGAACCTGCGTATACCCAGGTTTTAGACCCAGAAAACGATGTTGACAGGAATCGGAACTTGTCTGCCAAGTCAACCATCCCTCAGAATGTCATTTGGAAATATTGAAGGATGTATTAGTAATGTTTGACTGCAACGCATCAAGGGACAGATCTGTATGATTATCCCAATTTAGATAAGCACCCAGATCCGGAGTGGAGGGCGAATTCAGTTTAGCCAATCCAATGCATGTGGTCTGGAAAATGGTGGAATTCAAAAACAAAATGTGGTTCGGGATGAGGCAGGCACGATGCAAAACTTCCGTTCCTTGTACCTGCCACGGTTTATATCCCCAAACAGATTTAAGATCAATATTAGCTTTCCACAGATCGTAACCCTTGATAGCCAAATCATCCATAAAGGATTTGGAATACAACAATTTAGTGTGTGTCAGCCTAACCTTTGAGGCAGACTCCGCTGCCACTTTAAAATAAAAGGTGGCAGGGTTCGAAACACTGAAATCAGTAAAATAGGTAAATTTGTTCACTAATGTGCTGGAGCTGCCTAGCATCGGCGTTGGACAATGTTCCCATTGCGTATAATTTACAAAATTTCGATACGTATTGCCTTTATGTAGGAAATAATTGCCATAATTTTGATAGCAAAACAGCTCCCCGTAATTGGCTGTGTCCAAATACAAACCTTCAGCATCAAATGCAGCACAATATTTCAAATCAGAAAATTATGCTTCTATGGCCTGAACGTCCCAATCATCAGAACGGATGTTTTGTTTCACAACGTCACCCATAGAAACACGAAGAACATTCGGAACATTAATAACCTCAGTGGGTCCATGAATTTGAAATTTAACAGCAACCCACACAACCCCATCTAACACAGGCCAGGCAGTAATATTCACAAAAGTCTGGTCTCTCTTCATTATGTGTGATGAGGAGTGGGGGGCCAAAGTTCCATCAATTAGTCTAATTGTAGATCTTTCTTTTAGGTAGTGTCCATTCACAAGATGAAAAAATACCACCACAAATCCAATGGACATAAACAAAAAAATAAATATGAGCACCAGCCATATGTAAGTCCAAGGGGGAATCAAAAAAATGTCTTTTAAACCAAACAGCAGAAATAGAAACTTTTGACGGGGCACCGGAAGTCATAGAGTTGGTATCAAAGGAGAAACATGACTGGTTAACTGCGGTAGATTGTAAAATAGGCAATGACACTTCTGTGGGATAAGCATACTCAGTATCTTCAGGCGGACCACCAGCCGGTGGTGGCAACAAAGGATCAGCAACCGTATGCATCTCAATAGCAATATCAGGCATGGTGGTAGGAGCCGGAGCCAAAACATAATTTCTCAGCATCGCAGGGCAAGAAACCGCTGGAGTCATACAAAGAAGAATCGGCCACTCGCTGTAGTTTGATATTGTCAATGGAGATGTACCTGTTATCCTTGCGACCAGGAAGTGGAGGTAAAATGACTGTTCTTGTACCTTGCACGCCAAGCACTGGAACTGGGGCACGATAAGAGGAGCCGAACTCCTTCTTGTTCTCCACCTTCTCACGGACCAGGTCTCCAACTCGAGGTAGCCAGCTGACTACCAGAATCTGAAGCGCAGCCTCAGATGTGGAGGGCAAGTGTTCCTTCATGAGACTGTCTCTGGCTTCTTGTAGATTCTGTAATACAGCACAGTGATCATCTACGTCAAAAGGTGCGGCCGCTGCTGCCATGTCTAGACCATCAAGGTCTGGGACAAACATTTTTATGCCAAAGAGCATCATGTATGGGGTCCGCCCACCCAGAGACCTTCTAGGGAGATTATTAGGTGCACGTTGGACGTTATACTTTTGGGCTAACCAGTTCCGGCCTGTGCCTAAAACCCTAGCTGTCAAGGATTGCTTTAAGTCACGGTTCATTCGCTCCACTACACTATTACCCTCAGGGTGGTATGGAGACGAAAATTTGACTTGGACCCCCAATGATTTCATGGCTTCTTTGTACGCCTTAGAGGCGAACGCAGGGCCCTGATCAGAATGAAAGGAACCACACGCAAAACTTCCCACAAAGACACGCAAATCCCTGATGACAGTACAGGTATCAGCACTCCTTTGTGGCCATACCCAAAGAAAACGTGTGCATGAATCCACTGCAACTAAGATATACTTGTACTCAGTATCAGAGGAGAAAGGACCGCAGTGATCTAGATAAACACACCCAAGTGGTTTATTAGATATGTACAACGGAGTTTGTGGTGGGCGCGCAGCAGTTGAAGGTTTAATCTGCTGGCAAATGTCACAATCAAGAACATAAGTGCGAGCCTGTTTATATAACCCGCGCCACCAGTAACGTTGTTGTAACAGAGAAACAGTTGCTGCAACGCCGGCATGGGCAGAGGCCATACCCTCGTGAGCCGCTGTTATCAAGGATGGTCTGCAGTCCGCTTTGGGAATCAATCTGTCACCAACGTCGTTAATTCTCACTAATGGGACGTTATCAGGATTTAAGTGATAATGGTAATGAGAAGGGAAACCTCTCGGGTAATTACTTCCCTTCTCTGTAGCAGCGATAGCTGCCAAGATGTCATCATCAATCTTACTTTTGGATCTTGCCACTGCTGTTTTCGCTGCCTGGTCAGCCAAGCTGTTGCCGGCAGCGTGGATACCAACTCGCTGGTGACCAAGAGTGTGAATTACATTCACAAGAGGCAGATGTTCTTTAAGTTCTGCCACTCGAACCCAAAGCATTTTATGCTTAATTGTGCTATCTTTGGAATCATGATATTCATTTTGAGACTAAAAAAATAGATTGTCGTTAAAAGACTGAACACAGGAAAACGAGTCACTCACTATAAGAGTAGTAACCCGAGGATCAGCAAACTCCAGTGCAAGCACCAGAGCACGGAGCTCTGCCAACTGTGCGGTACAATCACCTAATGACTGCGTGTGCACGACATCAGATTGGAATTCACCATTCACGAAAGTACCCGCCACAATTGCGCAGGCCACCGAATAGGCATGCTTCGATTCCGTCGCCGGTTGCGCCGAACCGTCAGAGTAAATGACACAATGGTAATCTTCGAGCGGGCGCAAAGAAAGAGGAGCCGGATGAACGAATTCATACTGTAAGTACTCCTGAGTCTGCAATGAGGCATCAAAGATATAGTTGACATTGGGCGATGTCAAAAAAGTGGCCAATTGTATCCAACGTGGATGCAAAGCTTTTGAATTGGGTACACTGGCTTTCGTCACGGCTTCTAGGGCAGGATACGGTGTGACCACCAACATGAGTTTTCCTTGTGACAGCACTCATTCTTTAAGAATCGCCATCTGTACTGCAGTCAAAACTTTTTCGACTGAGGAAAAGCGCAGTTCAGCCGAAGTGTACAGGTGTGATTTGTAGGCAATGGGGACTGTGTTGCCCTCATTGAACGTTAAGTACGTAAAACCCACTGCGCCTGGCACAATTCTTATTACCAGGTTAGTGTGGTTATCGCGTGTCAGTAAGTATTTCGAAGCAAGAAGATCAGCCTGCAAAGATTGCTAAATAGCTGCATGCTCTGGCAGCCAGCTCGATTTGGAAAAAGTAGGTTGTACCAAGGCATAAAGCGGCTTGATACGCTGGGCATAATCGGGAATGTAAGTACGACTGAAATTCAGAAAGCCCAGCAAAGATTGTAATTTCTTCAGTGTTGTTGGAGCACGCAGACATGCGCACTTCTCTAGAAAGTGAGAAGCTAACTCTCGACCTTCATTGTTGAGCTCGTAGCCCAAGAACAGCACTGTATACTCTGCAATGTGAGACTTCGCAAAGTTGAATTTGTAACCGAAGTCTGCAAATATAACAATGATGTGATCAACGTGTCACAGATGCGGCCACAACTCGTCGTCTGTGAGATAGATATCATCAACATACGAGTACGCATCAGGGTCAATGCTCTCTAACATAGAGACTACACGTGCGGCAAAGATGCCAGGGCTGTTTTTATAGCCCATGGCCAATCTCTTAAACTGTTTTTGTTTGCCGCCAGAGGTAAACGCTGTCCACTGACTACTAATAGAGGACAGGTTATGGCTGTAAAAGCCATTGGATATGTCAAGTGTGGTTTTAAACCTTTTTTCTCACGAGACTATCAACAAGAGCAGAACTGTGGGTATTCTGTACCGCACACGTCCAGCAGTGAGAGTTCAAATGCCGGTAATCCAAAACTAGGCAGTACGACCCATCAGGCTTCGTTATAGTGAATAAAGGATTATTCATTGGTGACACACATGTTTCAATAACACCCTGATATTCCAATTGATCAAGGATTTCCGCGACGTGAGATCTAGCTTCGCGGCACATGGGATACTGGGGCTGTGGCTGTGGCATGGACCGTAAAGGAATCTCATGGCTTGGAGACAATTTATCCCACCCAACCTGAGTACGGTACAACGCCGGAGCAAGCACCTGAGCCCACTCCTTGGCAAACTTTTCAGCGTGCTCCTTTGGCACAGTGTGTGCAAAGGACGGGAGGATTACCTCCTCCCCTCTCAGAGCATCCAAAATGAAAGCCGGGGGCCAGTCCGCCTCAGCAAAGAGAATGTCATAGGAAGTGGTTAGATTATCCCCAAAAATTCCTTGTATTGTACGTTGTATGTCACCTTCAATTAAAAGGACAATGTCATATAGTCTGTCAGGGGGAGCCACTCTTGTGTCAGCAGTTTCAACAGTAATGAACGTGTCAGTTGCTGTCGCCTCCAGATATGGACGCAGTGCTTGCCGCACTACTGTAACCTCCGCTGCGCTGTCGAGCAGCGTTAGTGTCCATGTCAGGTTCCGAAGCTGCGTTCTCACTATCTGTGGCATACCTCGCTGTTAGCGCAGCAACCTTCTTCTTCTGAAACGGGGGACGTTGACGTGCAAACTCTTCCTGCTTGGCTTTACCATCAGTCTGACGGGGTTGCTCACGTCCTTGTTGGGCACCCCGACCTTTGCCACGCTCTCCGCCACCGGACTGTGAGGCCGATGTTTCCTGTGAAGAACGAGGAGAACGTTGTTCAGTAACCTGAAATCTATCAGGTGACCTAATACTAGTGCGATCGCGCAAGTTGTATGTGCGTTCACCAGTCGCCTGTATGGGAGAGGCAGGACGAGACCCCTGTTTCTGTTGCTGCTTCCCCTGTTTCTTTGTTCACCAATTTTGCTTTGGAAAAGTTGGACGATCGTCTTTAACAGACGAGCTCACCTTAGTTTGCTGTATTAAGTCTGGAATGACAATAGTTGGCTTAATCCCTAAGCTACTGTGGCCAATAGTTCTATAAGCTTCCGCAATAATTTTAGGCAACTCTTTGGGCTTGTCGAGTTCATCGACGCGGGCTAAAGCCATTAGCCACTTGCAATTGTATTGCATCTCCCTTGAGATTACCAAGGACGAGAGAGGCAACTACGTCGAACACACCGACAAGCCGCATTCCCAGCTCGACAGCCGCCTCCGGACCGTGGTTATCTTGAACACGTTTAATGACGGAGGGAAGCACAGCCATAGAGTAGACTGCGGCAAAGACCTTACCCCAGTTGTCACAATCGGACACCTCTGGGACTAAGTCCTTCTGCAAACTAATGGTGAGGATCCTGTGTTTTTCCACAGGGGTAGAATGCGGAAAAACTGCTTCCAGTTGGTCAAATTTCTCAGCAAGCCAATAAAGCAAATCATCCTTATTCTGGGGGCACTTGCCCATTACTGAATTAACCATGATGGGACTAATAACAACCGCGGCTTGGCCAGCTGGTTGTGCCGCAACAGCAGGTGCCCCCACCTGCACGTTGCGTGAAACGTATTGCACTACAGCCCTATATACTGTAATAAGGGCTGTATGGAGTACACGCAACTCACAGCAACAAATATGGGACCCCCTTGAAATTTACTTAAGGTCAGGGAAAAAGGGGAAAAAGAACAATCATATAATAAGATTTCCCTCACGACCTCTATTACTGGTAATACAATTTAATTGTGATAGGGAAAAGAAGGGCCTAAAAACAGTGATGCACCACACAAAGATTGATAATTTTTTGCTTTTTTTATTTTTTATAATTTAACCTTTTTCTATTGTTCTTTGAGCAGATTCAATACATTTCTTTATATTATCAAAAAATAAATTCAATATTTAATACTCACTGACTAAATTCATTACAGTGAAAACTGCATCATCAATTAACATCAAACAGTAGTCCCTGGGACAAACTAATATAGATCACAGAGGAACTATATCATCACACAATCTCATCTACACACATACCAAATCATTCCACATTCATGCACCTTTTGTAAAACAGAGAAGGAGGAAAGAATCTATCATATATTGAACATTGGAGACACAAAATACATAGTGATCTCCTATGGTTAACACAACAACTGCAAAGGCAGGCTGGTAATGTCAGAGGTCGACGCGTTTCGATGGCATAAGCGCCACCTTCATCAGGACCACAGGTATATTCTAAAGCCGCCAAGCCCAGGGAATACTTGTTTATTAAAGAGTTCCTATTAGAGACGTGTCATCACCTGTTAAATATTTAAGGATTTCGATAATCTCTGTAGTTAATAATAGGTTTCACTGCCCGTCCTCAAAAATCAACAGATTACAACGAGGTCACAATCTCCGAAGGATGTTGGTATCCAAATGTTTTTCTAGAAAGCCAGAGACCAATGTAGTATCACATTTATAGTGGCACTTTTATAAGATTCGAATAAGGAGTCGTCTTCAAAATCAGTTTTTCAACAAAGATTTATGTTGCAGGGGTTTCAACCGCTAAATCATGACATCTCTTCTATGGAGTTCCTTCGACATCAAACGATTCCCGGCCAAACGATCGTTCGGAGAGACCACCAGAAACGGAGCGGCAGCACCAAACACGCAACTCATCCACCGCAACAGTCAGATAGCGGGGATGAGGCGTAAATCCGGCCAGCACCGGCCATGTGGCCCCCGGAATTGACAAAGGGCCCATTCTAGCCGGTGTAACCGCATGGGGAAGGGTGCCATTAAACCAAATGCGATGCTGCCAGGCTGAAAGGAGAATCTCCTGCGTCCTATATGGCGTATAATTTGCTGGGACCCGTGTGTGAGTATAGGTGTGAAACGTATTATCATCCACATCCACTGCCGGCAGTGTCACCCAAGAATAAAACAACTCGTAGGGGGAAGACGCATCGGCACTCACCACAAAAATAACGGCCATCCCATCGTCCGGCACCCCATACTACGTCAAATGACGCCGCAGAGGTGTTCGGCTATGCGCTGCAATATCGACCGCCATAAGGACACAGTGAAGAACAACAATGGATTTTACAGTAGCACAAGGGTTCAGAAATATTAAAACCTTTTTAATTAACAAGCTTGAAGAAACCTATCGTACAAACAGATAGGTTAAAACCGTCACTCCCGCTATCCGGAAACAAGAGTGAGGGTGTGGTGGACTAATATAAGCACTACTAAGGCGTTTCAAATCAAAAGACCGAACGTTGGGCGCCATGTTGCAGGGATTCTGCTCATGCACAGAACTATGCGCATGAAACCAGGACCTCAGTGAATTGTGGTGTACCAAAAACTCACCTCAGTACCCAGAACCCCAATCCGACTAGCATCAGTGTCCCATTCGTTATCCGTATTCACTCGGAGCTCCCAATGTATAGACAACCCAGAACAAGCAACTTAGAGTACTCTCAGGAATGGTGGGAATCAGAAATACCTGTTCGTTATTATTCTCATATCAGTCCACAACAAGAGTAATCAGAGACACGGTAAAGTTTAAAAGGTTTATTTTATAAACTACGTGTCCTAAGATGCAGTACTTTGGCTAACATAAGCAGACAAATGATTAAGATTAAAACCATCAGCATTGTTAATATACCATAGAAAATGAAGGGAGAAATCATATTACAAATGACAGTGGAATACAACCACCTTCCCTTCGCTATAAACTAGTATTATTATACTAATAGAAGGTCTCTAGGTTTGAATGGGGAACCCGATACCGTAAAGATCAGCTTAGGTCAATCACATCACAGGATCAGCTTTGCTCTGCGCCTGGAAAAGTTCTTCTCCATAATGTGTGCCTAATGCATGCAAACTGCAATATTAAAGGCTCTCGACTTTCAGGTATTTGCAGCTGTGTGCGTGTTATGGCTAGAGAGTGGGCCGATCAACCTGAACTCAAAAACATACATTGTTTGGTGGCTCAGACTGTTATTGCACACAATGTTCAGACCAAGGTCGCAGTGCACGTCTAGGGATGTGAACAATAGACAGTTCTCATGTGAAGAAAAGAAAGGCAAAAAGCAGTTTTCAAATAATAACATGTCTCTGCAGTGTCGTGTGCAAAAGCAGCAACAGTGGCAAGATGGCATTTCTAACATCTAACGCGCTTATGCTAACATAGCAATGTATGTATCTAAATTGCTGTCTTCACTACAGGAGTGGGTGGCTACACCCACTTCCCTTTGTCTAGTTTCGTGCCAGAGCAGGGGCTGGTAGCCCCTGAACCGGTTTGAGCTGGCATATGCACAGAGAAGCCTACTGCTCCCCTAGTGCAGGACTTCAAAGCACTCTAGGAGTGCACCCAACCAGCCCCAATACACTAAACCCTGTCTGGGAGGTGACCACACCTCCCTGTGACAGGATGCCTATTGTTGGGCCTCCTCCACTGCGAGTTTCGGTCAGCAGCAGGAGGGCAGCCCAGTGTCTGTGACTGGTGGCATCCATTTTGTGATGCCAGGGCTCTTCAGGATTCTACCGTGTTTCCACAGTGGGTACATGTCTATCCCTCTAGAAGGGTGGGATCATACTCTCACACCAGTTACTGGTTTGGGGGTTTGATTCCAAAGCGTTTGACACCAAACACGACATGTTTTGATACAGCCATCCCAAAGTTAGCATTTACAACTAGGTTATAATGCACTTAAGAGTATATGGTTTAATCGCATCCACAAACAGCTGCAGAGAATGGACTCTGAGAGCTGCCGAGGGGCCCTGCTCAGGCAGAGGCACCCCCTCACATGGAAACCAAGCACCCTGCCCTCAGGATTGATAGGGCCTGCTTTAGGGGTGACTGATAGGTTTATATGTGTGTGTAAGGAGAGATATAGTGAACCTATATCTCAGTGAGGAGTGCTAACACTACCTCACCCGGCTGCAGTAGCAGGCCTGTGGTGTCAGATTTAGTCTGCTTCCCAGGGGTTGGCATAATACATGCTTCAGCCCCTGGTAGGCCTGTGAAGTACCTATGCCCTTGGTACCTAAGGTACCATATACTAGGGGCTCATAAGTTACAATAGTATCCAATCACTAGTGCATCTAATATGCACTCCAAGTTGTTTAGAGAGAACAGAGAGGCCGGGGCCCTGATTAGCAGGGACCCAGCCAGACTATAGCCAGAAACCAGTGAAAACATCAGAAAAAAAGTGGGGGCAACATAAGTGTAGATCCTACTCTCCTACACAACCCCCCCAAACGCAGGGATACTAAACTAACCTTGACCGGTTGAGTCTTCGTGTTCTAAGTGGAAATACCTTGAGAGTCCATCTGCATTGGCATGTTGGGTCCCAGGTCTATGTTCCACTGTATAGTCCATCCCCTGTAGGGAAATGGACCACCTTAAAAGTTTTGGGTTTTCACCTTTCATCTGTTTAAGCCGTAGGAGGGGCGTGTGGTCGTTCTGAACTATGAAGTGAGTGCCAAACAAGTATGGCCTCAGCTTCTTCAGGGCCCACACCACAGCAAAGGCCTCCCTCTCTATAGCTGACCAACGTTTCTCTCTTTCTCTCTAGGGGTCAGCCTTCTGCTAATAAAAGCTACTAGCTGGTCTTGAC
Organism: Triturus cristatus; assembly: GCF_964204655.1. Classification (NCBI taxonomy): domain Eukaryota; kingdom Metazoa; phylum Chordata; class Amphibia; order Caudata; family Salamandridae; genus Triturus; species Triturus cristatus. The sequence continues at coordinate 870,953,938 of NC_140588.1, forward strand.
CTTCATCATTCAGTTGAGACAGTACAGCTCCCACACCCAGCTCAGAAGCATCTGTTTGGACAATGAACTTTTTGGTGTAGTCTGAACTCTGTAAGATGGGGGCAGTGCACATGGCCTGCTTTAGGTTTTCAAATGCCTTCTGACAGCTAGCTGTCCACTGAACCTTTTTTGGCATTTTCTTTGAGGTAAGATCATTTAAGGGGGTCACTATAGATCCATATCCCTTAACAAACCTCCTATAGTACCCAGTCAGGCCTAAAAAGGCTCTCACCTGTGTCTGGATGGGTGGAGCAACCCATTCCATGATGGTTTGGATTTTGCTCTGTAAATGCTGAACACCTGGCCTCCACCTACAAGGTGGCACAGGTACACAACCTGACTCTGCCCTATCTGGCACTTGGTGGCCTTGATAGTGAGCCCTGCTTTTTGCAGAGCCTCCAAAACATTTCTGAGGTGGACCAGGTGATCCTGCCAGGAGGAACTAAAGACAGCAATATCATCAAGATAAGCTGAGCAATAAGTTTCCATCCCTGTCAGAACTTTGTTCACCAACCTCTGAAAAGTGGCAGGTGCATTCTTCAAACCAAAGGGCATCAAAACAAAGTGGTAGTGCCCACCAGGGGTTGAAAATGCTGTTTTGGCTTTGGCATCCTCAGCTAACCTGATCTGCCAGTAGCCAGCTGTTAGGTCAAATGTACTCAGATACTTGGCTGAGGCCAAAGTATCAATCAGTTCATCTGCCCTGGGAATTGGATAGGCATCAGTCTTGGTGACTGCATTGAGGCCTCTGTAGTCTACACAAAACCTCATTTCTTTCTTACCACCCTGGGTATGAGGTTTGGGTACTAGGACTACTGGAATAGCCCAAGGGCTATCTGAAGGCTCAATCACACCTAGTTCCAACATTTTCTGGACTTAAGTCCTGATACAGTCCCTGGCAGATTGTCTCCAGTGTCCACCTCATGGGTGCACCAGGAAGTCTGACTGGGAGTCAGGCTAAACATATGTCTAAACTGTTGCAAAACTTGTCTGCACTAAGTTTGCTGATGATCAGTGAGGCTGCTTGCCAAAGTAACACCATCTACTGACCCATCATCAGGGTTCTGTGAGAGCAGGTTAGGGAGAGGGTCACTCTCCTCCTTCTGTTCCTCATCAGTTGCCATGAGCAAGCCCATGTCAGCCCTGTCAACATGTGGTTTCAATCTGTTGACATGGAGCTCCCTAAGGGGGCTCCTGGGAGTTCCAAGATTCTCCAGATAGGTGACTTATCCCTTTTGCTCAACAATGGTATGGGGGCCACTCCACTTGCCTTGGAGAGCTGCTGGGGCCACCGGCTCGAACACCCACACTTTCTGTCCTGGCTGGTACACAGTAAGCACAGCCTTTTGGTCATGCCAAGTTTTTTGTAGTTCTTGGCTGGCCTCCAGGTTTTTAGTTGCCTTCTTCATGTATTCGGCCATCCTGGAGCGGAGACCAAGTACATAGTCCATCACATCCTGTTTGGGAGGTTTGAGAGGTAACTCCCAGCCCTCCTTCACCAAACATAATGGACCTCTTACAGGATGCCCAAACAGAAGTTCAAATGGGCTGTAACCAACCCCCTTCTGTGGAACCTCTCTGTATGTAAACAGAAGGCAGGGAAGTAAAAGGTCCCATTTTCGCCTAAGCTTTTCTGGGAGGCCTTTAATCATTCCCTTTAGGGTTTTGTTGAAGCGTTCAACTAACCCATTGCATTGTGGGTGATAGGGAGTAGTGAATTTATAAGTTACACTCCTTCCACATTGCTTTTAGATACCCTGACATGAAGTTGGTACCTCTGTCAGATATGATCTCCTTTGGGAAATCCACTCTGGAGGAAACTACAATGAGGGCTCTTGCCACCAAAAGGGGCTGTGGTGGTCATCAGGGGAATTGCCTCTGGGTACCTGATGGCATGATCCACTACCACCAGGATAAACCTGTGCCCAGATGCTGTCGGAGGGTCAAGGGGACCAACAATGTCAATCCCTACCCTATCAAAGGGTACCCCCACCACAGGTAGTGGTATCAGGGGGGCCCCTGTTGTGCCATCTGACTTGCCACTGGCTTGGCAAGTGACACAGGAGCGACAAAACTCCTTGGTGTCCTCTGACATATGTGGCCAAGTAAAATGTGGAACAAGCCTGTCCCAGGTCTTGTTTTGGCCCAAGTGACCTGCTAAAGGGATATCATGTGTTAGGGTCAAGAGGAACCCCCTAAACTTCTGAGGTATTACCAACCTCCTGGTGGCTCCAGGGGTTGGATCTCTAGCCTCAGAATATAGGAGTCCCTCATCCCAATAAACTTTATGGGACCCACTAGCACTCCCAGCAGCCTCAGCAGCAGCCTGCTGTCTGAGGGGTTCAAGAGAGGGGCAGCACTGTTGCTCTTTACTCAGATCTTCCCTAGAAGGTCCCCCTGCCCCCAAGAACTCAACCTGATCAGGCTAAAGTCCCTCTGGGGCAGTTCCTTCTTCAGGATCTGCTTCTCCTCCCTCAAGAGGAGAATCTGTGATCTGAGACAGAGGGGAAGGCACTGCCTTAACCCTACTGCTCCTCTTCTTGGGTAGCACCTGGTCCATAGTTTCAGGATCCAGAGCTGGTTCAGTTTGATGCATTTTGGCCTGTGACCTGGTCACAGCAAATACCTCTGCAGGTATGCCCAACATCTCAGCATGAGTCCATAACTCTACTTCAGACCAGGCTGAAGTCTCTAGATCATTGCCCAATAGACATTCGACAGGGAGGTCTGCACTGACTACTACTTTCTTGAGGCCAGTTACCCCTCGCCAGGAGAAATTCACAACTGCCAGACTATGGTTGGTCCTGACATTGCTTGCATTGGTAACCTGGTACATTTCACCCAGGAAGATCTGCCTTGGGTCCACAAGATCCTCTGCCACCATGGTGACACTAGCACCTGTGTCCCTGAATGCCAAAGCCTGTTTGCCATTTATTACAGGCTGCTGTTTGTATTTGCCCAGATTACTGGGGCTCACTAGGAAGGACATATCAATGTCTCCATCACAAATCAGCAATGCCTGAGTGGGTACTCTGACTAGGCCTGAGTCCACTTCAGAACCCAGGGTCAACCCCACTACACCCTTATTCTGATTATCACCTCCACCAGTAGCTGTACTAGGGAGAACAGTTGCCTTAGGGGCAGGAGTGGTGGTGGTTCGGTCTTTGGACTTGGTACAGAATTTGCCACAGGGCTTCTTTTGGCCTTTGTCTTTGGCAGACTGTGAATCCCCACCAGATGCAGATTTTTGGGGCCCTCGTGAAGACTTCTGGGGCCATATGTAGGAAGCCCAATACCGGTCGGTAACGGCCGATTTTCGGTAAAAATCCCGTTACCAACCGGTATTCAGGCTTTTGGTATGTAGGGGGCACATTTCAGGATTCGGTAATTTACCAAATCGGTAAAATTACAGAATCGGTAATTTTACCGATTCAGTAAATACCGAATCCTGAAATGAGATGTAGGGGGAGTGTGTGGGTGTTGTGTGGATTCGTTATTTACCACCAACTAAAAGTTGGTGGTAAATGACGAATGGCTTTGAAAAAGCATTTTTTTGCACTTAGAAGTGTGCAATGTGGCAGACATACATGCCCTTAGGGCATGTATGTGTGCCACATGTGCACACATGCAGGAATCAGGGGTGCAACAGGGTGTCACTGTGACACCCTGCCACCCTTGATTGTGCTCCCCCCATTACCAAATCAGTATTTACCGATTCGGTAATGGTAACTGGCTTCCCATTGATTCCTATGGGCCTCCTGGCCCATAGGAATCAATGGGAAGCCAGTTACCATTACCGAATCGGTAAATACCGATTCTAAAATACCGACCCATTCTGAATCGGTAAATATTACCGATGGATTACCTACATAGCATTTACCACTTCATAAATACCGAATCGGTAAAATTCGGTATTTATGAAGTGGTAAATGTTAGGCCACCTACATATGGCCCCTGGTCTTTTGACTTATCCCCACCTTTCTCAGAGCCTTTAGGATCCTGCTTCTTAGTGTCGCCCCCTTGGTTCTGGGTTTTCTGCCTCACCCTGGTTCTGACCCATTTGTCTGCCTTCTTTCACAATTCTTGGGGAGAGGTCAGATCAGAGTCCACCAGGTACTGATGCAACAACTGGTTCTGGCAATTATTAAGGATCTGTTCTCTCATCATAAGATTATACAATCCCTTACAATCAGTAACTCTACTACCAACCAGCCAACCCTCCAGAGCCTTGGTTGCACAATCTAAAAAGTCAATCCAGTCCTGATTCTGTGCTTTCTGGGTGTCTCTGAACTTCAACCTGTACTGTTCAGTGGTTAAGCCAAACCCATCTATCAGTGCACTCTTCAGGACTTCATAGTCATCAGCATCCTCTTCTCTAACAGTGAGGAGCTTGTCTCCGCCTTTATCTGAAGAGGAGAGCCACAAGATTGCTGCCCACTGCTTCTGGGGGACCGGTTGTACTCTACAGGCCCTCTATATAGCAGTTATCCATTTGTGGATATCATCCCCACTCTGGTAGGGAGGAACAACCTTGGACAGGTTCCTATGGTCTGGAATGTATTCTCTGACTCTAGGGACACTGTTGCTGCCACCAGGGGGTTCTAACCCCTCTCTTTTAGAAGCTCTCTGGAGCTCAAAGGCTTCTTTGTCTAATGCCAACTGCTTGGTTTTGAGGGCAAATCTTGCTTCCTCATACTGCAGCAGTTTGTACATTCTTTCAGAGGAGGTCTCTCTTCTATTAAAGTATGAGTTCCTCTGCTGGACAGATTCTCTGCCAGAGTGATATGAGTGGTCAGATTCCCTTGAAGGGGACCTAGGCCTCTCTGCCACTCTGTCAGCTCTCTTAGGGAGAATTCCTCTGTCCTTTTCAGATCCCTGTGGATCTGGCCCTTCAACCACAGAGTCCAGGTCATCTTGATTTTCATCATCTGACCCAGACACTGTGTGACCTACCCCCTGATTCAGACTCATTAGCTCCTAGAGCTAATCTAAGGTCATCTGCTGTCAGCAGATCTTTCAGGTGAAGTGTGGAGGGACTCTGTCCTATCCTCAGGTGCCTTGCAGCACACATGGCTTTCAAGTCAAAGAAAGTCATGTCCTTATACTGAGGCTGGGTGTACCCACTGGCTCCAACCCTTAAGGACATTCAAGTGGTGTGCAGTGTTGTACTACCTACACTAGTTTGTGGCCTACTGATCCTAGCTTGAGCTGTAGAAAGGGTGTACTATCCCTTGACACACAGCTCTAAGTTCAGTAGAACTTATTGATACTAAGCTTGACTTTATATGTACCTTGAGTACCTATAGTGGTTTTCAGTTAGTAATTCAAATAGAGATTTTCTGGTAAAACAAAGGCAAGCTTTAATCCCACACGCTGCCCACCAATGTGAGAAGTTGGCCTGGTATATGCTGTTCACTAGTTAAAGTGGACCCCTTGCACCAGTACAATTTGACTCTTATGGTAGTAGGTTTAAGACAACCTTTTAAAGAAAGCTATCCTAGTGGTAGCTGTGGAGAGAAGCCTTCAGGCTAAGTCTTTAAAGGAATGCAAAGCAGCTTGTTTTACCTTATAATCTCTTGAATTACTAAATGACAGGACATCACACAGTATAAAATATATATGAGTTTATTACTAGACACACTCTACTAATCTCTTTATGAGATTAGAAGTCAAGGACATATGCACAAATCAACATTTCACAGCAAGTTAAGCACAAATATGGCTGGGGCCCTAGGGGCGTACCAGACCATATACTAAAAACGAAGTTTAGGAATATCGACTTGGGAAGAGACAAGGCCTAGGGCCTTCAGAAGCGCTGGGGCCTCACTAATCCACCCAAGGCAGGTAAGTAAAGGACCCATGGGAGACGCATGCAGTGTGAGAACACAGCCGCGGATCCTAATAGACTTCAATGGAGCAAGTCGCGGTTGGAATTTTAAAGTTTTAGGATACTTCGGGAGAGTCTACAGGCAAGTCACTTACAGGGTAAGTAGTTCTAGAGCCAACACCCACTTGGAGCACCATAGTGCTGGAGTTACCTCACCCAGGGAAGCCGGGTGCATAGGTGTCTTTTGGTGTCGGGTTGCGGCGTCGTTTTCAATGGGAGCCAAAGAAGACTTGCTGCTTGTGAAGACAGGAGAAGTGTCCGGTGGAATCCAAGGCTGAATTCAGAAGAAAGAAGATGTGAAAGCAGAGGAGGCAGTGTTCAAAGTCACTTGCCAGTGACCCGGGGCCAGGAAGCTGGATGCCCACAGTAGTCGGGTGATTTCAGGTGATCACAGGTGTCTTGACTCTTCAGCCACGAGGTCCAGGAGGTGTCAACAATGACCAGAAGCTGGATTCAGTGTGTCCCGTAAAGTCTGCAGCTTACTGAGGCGTTGGCAACCGGATTGGAGCCAACAAGCCTTGGCAACAGCAAGTCTTGTGGAAAGTGAAGAAAGTCAGCGTTGCAGACCAGCAAGGTCTGAGGGACTCTCTCAGCAAGGGTAAGTCAGGGCAGGCCTGGAGCAACCAGGAGAACCCTTTGGTTCTATAGAAAAGTCTTCTGGGGACCCACAAGCCAGCTTGCAAGAGATCACAAAGACGCCTCAGGAGGATTCACTCACCAGGAGCCCACGGTCACTTGGGACAAGGTAGGCCTCTGATCTTTGGAGGAAATCCTGCTGAAGGCTTGGACCATATGGGGTCCAAAGCACAAGTTTGTAGAACCTCGTGAAGGGGTTGCACTTGACAATAGTGCATGGTACCCAGGTATTGCTGTTCCTCATCACTTGTGGGGTCCACTTGCCTCAGCTTCACTGGGGACTCACAATGGTCTTGGAGAAGTCAGGAAATCCACTTTTAGGGCTGCAGGGACTTCGCACTCCGGTGGGAGCGGGAAAGTTTTCAACAATTGATGCAAAGTTTTGGTGCCTGCCAAGCAGGGGAGTCACTCCTTGACTCCAAGGGAGATTCTTCAGTCTTCCAAAGGTAGTGGAACATTGAAGGTCCAGGATTCTTCTTCAGAGCATCGTCCAGGGATATCTAGTTTCCAATGGCAAGGGTTCCCTAACTTATACTACAAGGAAGGGAGGGACTAGCTCTATGGCCACTCCTATGGGAGGGTCAGGGAGTGGATGGTTACACCCACTTCCCTTTGTCCAGTTTCATGCCAGAGCAGGGGCTGGTAGCCCCTGAACCGGTTTGAGCTGGCATATGCACAGAGGAGCCTACTGCTCCCCCAGTGCAGGAATTCAAAGCACTCTAGGAGTGCACCCACCCAGCCCCAATACAGTAAACCCTGTCTGGGAGGTGACCACACCTCCCTGTGACAGGATGCCTATTGTTGGGCCTCCTCCACTGCGAGTTTCGGTCAGCAGCAGGAGGACAGCCCAGTGTCTGTGACTGGTGTCATCCATTTTGTGATGCCAGGGCTCTTCAGGATTCTACCGTGTTTCCACAGTGGGTACATGTCTATCCCTCTAGAAGGGTGGGATCATACCCCCACACCAGTTACTGGTGTGTGGGTATGATTCCAAAGCGTTTTACACCAAACACGACATGTTTTGATTCAGCCATCCCAAAGTTAGCATTTACCGCTAGGTCATAATGCACTTAAGAGTATATGGTTTAACCGCATCCACAAACAGCTCCAGAGAATGGACTCTGAGAGCTGCAGAGGGGCCCTGCTCCGGCAGAGGCACCCCCTCACATGGAAACCAAGCAGGGCACGGAGAGGATGCAGGTGCCTACAGTGGTGAGGCAACAGGTCCGTGGCAGCAGGGCAGGTGGGAGGGGTAGGGTCACTCACAGACATCCAGAGCCTGGGACCGAAGCCCTGGACAACATAAAAAGAGTCATTGGGGCCTATGAACAGGCCCAGGGATGAACGTGCCGGTCAGAAGAAGTTTTCTGCGAGCTCCTCCTGCTGATGAGGTCCATGGACACCCGCATGGGCCAAATTGTGGAACTCTTTGGCCAGCTAGTGGTGGTACTGAGGGACAGGCCTGCGCCACAAACAACACCTCCACCTCCCCCTGGTGGGCCGCAGGATGACAGTTCAACATCCTCCCCTTCGGCCACAGAGAGGGGTGAGTCCTCAGACCCCACTGGCTCTACAACAGAGGCCCCTCTGCCAAGCGATGAAGGGGCCGTCCCAAGAAATCCTTGGGAGTATGCCGTGGCAAAGCACCTGCCAAACGTCAGTCACGGAGCAAGCCATGATGGCAACCATCTTCACTATTGAATTGACTTTTTGGACTGTCCTTCCCCACACTGCCTTGTGAATGGCTTGCTTGTGAATGGCATCTGTCTGTTGGACTGGGTCACCACATCAATGTGGTGACTACTCGATCCTCTCATTTACCATAACCGTCAACTCACTGCTTCACTAATCACCTCAATGTAAATGTTCACCCCCCTCACATTTCACCATTGTAAATAATTACTCCTTACACACATGTTGTTGTTTCAGCTCCATCTTTATTCCAGGATGTGTAGTCTTCATCGTGATTACAATGTACCAGGAGTATGGAATGTATGTAGGCAAGGAGAGGTTGAAGGGACCTAGGAAAACACAACAGAACAAGATTCACTAGTCTGTGTGTGGCATCACAGACATCACACAACACTTACCATCAAGCTAATCCAACATACACACATCACAATGAGCAACACGTGCCAACATACACATCCTGTAGATGTTCCAAACTACCCTGTCCCAGAAACATTGTCATCCACCACTGAGTCAACAACCGGCTGCAGTCACAAAGCTCACATACACCTTCACAACAACAGCAACATCATCAGACAATGGGTCCGTTGTACATTGTCACTCACCTTCAAGTGAAGTAGCGGTTGATGAGCTGTTGAGGCAGGTCAACACCTTCCTCCTCTCCACTGTCCTCATCACTGGACACGGGTTGGTTTGCAGGCGGGGGCCTTGGCTGCTCATCATTATCCAGGATCAGGGGCATCTCCTTGCGAATGGCTAGGTTGTGGAGCATGTAGCATGCCACTACAATCTGACACACCTTACCGGGCGAGTACATCAGTGCACCGCCGGTCTTGTCCAGGCAGCGAAATTGTGATTCCAGGAGACCAAAAGTACGCTCCACCACACGACGTGTCCTCCCATGGGCATCATTGTAGCGGACATCAGCTGGTGTCCTGGGATTCCGCAGTGGACTCAGCAACCAAGGACGGTTGGGATATGCAGAGTCACCTAGGTGTGAGGAACACAGAGAAACCGTGTAATGTTACTGTGGCAGAGGACAGCATGTCACACACACAGCACGCTAGTTGACTCACTATCAATGCACGATCAGGAAGCAGATTAGCCATCAGCTGTGGTACAATGCTGTTACGCATGATGAAATTTGCCACACACGTGCGAGATGATCATATCCACCTGGAACACTACTTGCACATTTATGGAGTGGAAATGTTTACGATAGATGTGCTCACATGCCTGTGGTCGCAAAAGCCCAACATGGGTGCAATCATGGCATCAACAACATGGGGAATGTGTCCAAGGGCATAAAAATCTCCCTTCACAGCCTCCAATTCAGGTCCCAAGGGGAAATGGATATATTTGTCCTTGTAGATCATCATAGTGGACAGGACATCATGCAGCACCATGCGGAACATAGGTTGTGACATTCCACCTGCGCTGGACACTGTGTGCTGGAATGAACCAGTATAGAGAGAAAAAGACAAGGAAACCCGAAGGGTCAGACAGGACCAAGGGTAGATATATATTTAAAGCAACAGTGGTCCCATACAGATAGGATAGGTACGGTATCACAGTTTTCACATTCAAAAACTGGAATTATCCATGTACTCAAATCAAAAGATAAACGCAATTTATTATCAATAAAATAGAAGCACGTAATATCTAAGGGGATGAGTGAGCTAACGGTGATGAGGTAAAAGGAAAATCAGCTGATTTCCTTACCGCAGTCAAGTGACTTAAAAGGTGACTTTTCAGTGTGTGCAAAAAATGAAAGTATAGAAAGTCACAGTTAAGTTAACATTTCATACTCAACAGTAGAATACATAATATAGTTTAGAGTTAGAGACGTGAGTTGACAACGTTTCGATCCCGATGAAACGAATGCCTAGGAAGTTTGCTAGGTGCAGGTACGGGAGGGGACGACCAGCGGCCAGGTAGCAGCAGTGAGGTCGTGGATCCTGAAACCAGCAATGGTCAGTAATACAAAAATCCTGCGAAGACGATGCAAGGTTGCCCGCAACCACGGAGCGGGGGGGAAGAAGGAAGTAGGTCCGTAGGTTGTGCCTCCAATGGGCGTAGATGGTGCCTCTGGTCGGGTAAAGGATAGGCCCCAGCCGGGACCGAGGAGGCGCAGCGTCCTCATAGAATGAAAGCTGACACCTTAGGATATGTGAAGGGTATGGAGCGGTGAACCGTTATCCGCAGAGTCACGGCAACAGCAATGGTCGCGGGTCCTGTTGCGGAAATGAATTGGGATAGAACGAATGGAATGATCCAGTGACAAAAAAATGCAGGGCCGCCATCACCTTAGACGTTGGGGTGAAAGCTGTTGGATATGTTCTGCGAGGCTGCAGGTGGGGCTCCAACATAGCACATAGGTTCTGTAGGGTGGCTCTATCCAGACTGAATTTCCAGATGATCTCCTCATTCTCCATGTCTGTCAGCACTGTGAAGGAACGATACAGATTTGGTCTCCTCCTAGTTGAGATGAAAGTGGACACATGTCAATGCAATACCATGAGATGTGCACAACATCTCATGTTTTGACTGACACAACGCCAACAATGACTGTCATCACAATTGAGTTACAGAGCAGCTTATATGTAGGGTCACCTTCAGCTACACTACTCGTACACTTGTCCCCTTTCACACAGCAAGTACCTCCGAAACAACATCTGACTATGAGAATGCACATAGGGATATGGCCACATCTAGCATGCGCACGGCTGAGAGTATTTCATCCAGCATAAGTGTAAAACTGCAACACTACTGTCTCATACCTAGCCGCTGTACCTGACACACCTTCAGGTGTAATTTGAACATGGCACACATCAACTACACAATGAGCACAGGCTGAGGATAAACAACACATGTGTGCATGATCCAATAAAAGAAGACAGTCAAATATGCACATTGTTCAATAAGACATACATCACTGTGAGTTTCACAGCACTTTCACACATTGACATGTGTACACATTGGAGAGTCTATAACAACACTGTTCTGTGTACATGCCCATCAATATCACAAGTGACATGTGAGGGAGTACATGCCAATGTACAAAATCACATACACAAACATGGCATGTGTAGTCAGCAGTGGGTAAAATGTGACATTGGCATTGTGTGCACAATGATGCCCCATTAATCATGTGGCCACTGTGCACTGTTGATAACTGCCCATTGGCCATTGACACAGCAAGATGTGCCTATAGGTGCTGTTAAAGTGCTCCGCCACCCAAATCACGGTCACTCACGTCAATGTATGGCACCCAAATCGCTGTAGCTACTGCCTGGTACCAGCGGTGAGTCACTGCCAATGCCCAAGACACAATCGCGGTAGTGCTAGAAATATATGTATAGCCAAATGGTGATTGGCATGCTCTGCCACCCAAATCACTTTCACTCATGTCAATGTATGGCACCAAAATCGCGGTAGCTACCGCCTGGCACCAGCGGTGTGTCACCGCCAATGCCCAAGACACAATTGCTGTAGTGATAGGCAGATACACATGCTCAAATGGCGGTTGGCATGCTCCGCCACCCAAATAACAGTCACACATGTTAATGTGTGGCACCCAAATCGCATAGCTACCGCCTGGTACCAGCGGTGTGTCACCGCCAATGCCCAAGACACAATCGCGGTAGTGATAGAAATATATGTATTGCCAAATGGCGGTTGCATGCTTCGCCACCCAAATCACGGTCAAACATGTTAATGTATGGCACCCAAATCGCGGTAGCTACCGCCTGGCACCAGCGGTGTGTCACCACCAGTGCCCAATACACAATTGCGGTAGTGATAGAAATATATGTATTGCCAAATGGCGGTTGCATGCTTCGCCACCCAAATCACGGTCAAACATGTTAATGTATGGCACCCAAATCGCGGTAGCTACCGCCTGGCACCAGCGGTGTGTCACCACCAGTGCCCAATACACAATTGCGGTAGTGATAGAAATATATGTATTGCCAAATGGCGGTTGGCATGCTTCGCCACCCAAATCACGGTCACTCATGTCAAAGTATGGCACAAAAATCGCTGCAGCTACCGCCTAGCACCAGGGGTGTGTCACTGCCATGCACCATGCTCTTACAGCCAATGGGAACCTCAATCGCGGTAGCCTAATGAAATTTTGAAAATCGCGGTAGGAGTGCTCCGCCACCGCAGGGCCAGTCATTGGATGCAATTGAAAGATGCACCACCGCGGTAGCACCCGCCTGGCCCCTGCAGGGTGTCACCGCCATGGACCATGCCCTTACAGCCAATGGGAACCATAATCATGGTAGCCTAATGCAATTTTGAAAATTGTGGTAGGCGTGCTCTACCACCGCGGACCGGTCATTGGATGCATTTGAAAAAGGCTGACCTGGAACATCAATTGCAGCAGCTTGGAACCACTGAAACTGCCCCAGGGGGCTATATATGTGTGGGAGAGAGCCTCACATTTCCACAGGTTCCAGAGCCTGCTGCCTGAGACCCCTCACCTGCTGCTGCTGCTGCCTCCAGGGACTACTGCCTGACACCCCTTAACACCAACTGCTGCTGCTGCCTCCAGGGACTGCTGTCTGCCACCCCTCAATACCAACTGCTGCTGTTGTTGTCACCTGGTCACAGTGATGGCGAGGACTGAGAAGATCCCGGCCAGTCCCTTCACCAGTGAGGAGCTGGAGGTCACGGTGGATGAGGTGCCCACACAGTATCCAAGGCTATATGGTGCCCCAAAGGTCGTGGTAAGTCTTCAACAGTGTGAGTGAGAGTGCAGGGGGGGCACATATGAAGTTGAGATGCTGCAGTATGTGCCTGAGAGTGTGGGGTTTTGTAATGCACTGCCTAGCATGCTTTCTCCAGGGGGAAGGGGTGTGTAGCCTATTTCACACATTTCCCTGCCTGCACATCAAGATTTGAGGGACATGTATTGTCTTGTCAGCCATACAGTGACGCAGCACGTTGGTAATGCAGGAGTCAGGACAGTGATTGCTTGTGTGAATGGCTGTGTGGGTCCCTGTTGTCCTTCTTAGTGTGACCCACCTGGTCTGCACAGTCGCCGCCCTATCTGACAAGGACACATCACTGAATGTACAGAGTGTTACATGTGTCTTTTTTTCCTTACTCTCCATCAATGAGTCATCTCAGCCCTGTAGATTGCACACGACAGGCCTTGTGAGAAGGGTGTGGGTTTGTGAGATCATGTCCCTCAATGTGGCATCCATGACACAGTGAGCCATTCACAGGGCAAGGACATTGAGGGCTGCACAGTGTTGGACACAGTGAATCTACCCCCAAACATATGTTGATATGTAATGTATGTCTTGCTCTACATAAAATGGACAGTAGATGTGGGCAGACTACACATGGCTTAATGTGCTGGCATCCTACATGTGTATGAGATGGGCAGGTACTGTGTCCACCCTCACACCTGCATGCATTTACGTGTGGTTCTCCCATGCTGATGTACCATGTGAGATGCATTCTTGTCTCTGTTAGACATATCTGCGGATTAGGGATGAGTCAGTATCATGCTACTGAACTGAGAGATATCGGTACATAACACTGTGCCACTGATGTTTTCCCCCTCTTGTTTACCATGCTTGCAGCTCAAAGCATACCAGCGTAAGGCCATGTGGAGGGTCATTGCATTCAAGGTGCGGGCTCTGGGTGTCTCAAACCTACGGCGCACCCACTGTTACAAGAGGTGGGATGACATCTGCCGGCTGAGCAAGAACATGGCCGAGATGACACTGGGGCTGATCCCTCGGACTGGCAGGTTGGTGCGGCACAGCATGACACCACTAATGGCCCGCATCTTGGCAGTGACACAGCCTGAGCTGGATGCACATTTGAAGGAGCATCAGCAGCAAGCTAGGGGTGTGTATTCTGAGAAGGGTGACTTTGACTGTGAGTGGCTGCATGTGTACACAGCATGGGCCAGCGCTGGGCTATGTGATGTTGGTAGTTTGATGCAGTGGCTTGTAAGTGGCCTCTGTGTTGGGTGCAGCTGTCATGCATTTGCCCTACCTGTACTTCCTAATGTAATTTGAGTACTGGGCATTTACATTGCATTCTGAGTCGTGGGCTTCAGGTATCGTCTGCATTGGGGTAGTCTGGTAAATCACATGGAAGGGAACGGCAGTGTGTGTAATCTGAGTGTGCTTTCATCAATGCGTGCATTGCCTGACCTCAGATTTGTAAGGCTTAGACATCTGACGCCAATGTGCAACAGTAGTTGTGTCCCAAAGTACAACATTATGGATGGCATGAGCTCATGGCCATTGTGGACTGTTATGTTGGAGTCTGTATCTGTGTTGTTCCCTTCTACTCCATCCAGATATGACAGTGTCAACATGTTGTGTGGTTCATCCTTGCCCCCATCAGGGCCATAGGTGTGCTCAGAGTTATTTGTGTGTCTGGTTGAACTGAGCCACCAGCAGGATATTGTGCTGTGTGGGCATCACATGGCTCACTATTGCCTGGTTTGCTTGTTGACATGCACTGTTCGAGTTAAAAATTTAGGTCACACAATGTTATTGCACAGGGTGGTGTGCAACATGTAGATTTCATCATCTTCAGTGATGCTTTGCTTGCATATGTTTGTTCTGTTGATGCCAATAAACTGACCTTACATCTCTCTCTCATGCAGCATCTCCCGTGGGTACGGAAGGACAGGGGATGGACACCAGTGGTGAGGCATCAAGCACAACAGCTGCACACGAGCACAGTGACACAGATGTGACCAGCGCCTCGGAGGGGGGCAGGAGTCTGCTGGAGGAATGACAGACAGAGTCGCAAAGCTCAACATCATCTGACGCCAGCGGTGACGCAGCCATGTTGGCGGGCACAGGGAACGAGGACTCTGCCTCCTCTTCCACCACACAGCATAAAGTGCCCACCCTCCCAGCTACTTCCACTAGTGCTGCCTGTGTTTGCAAAAGTAAGAAGGGAAGAGTGTCCTTCACCCCATGCACTGCTGCCCCTGCCCCTGTCCCCCCTGCTGCCATCAGTGCTGAGTCTGTGGACCTTTTGCACCAGCTTTGTGTGGGCCAGACAGCTCTCCTCAATGCCTTCATAGACCATGACAAAAAGTTGGCACAGGTGGTTGCTTTCATGGAGTGCATACATTCAGATGTGTGTGGGCTACAGCGGACTGTCCAGTCTTTGTCCTCCACAGTGACGGCAGCCCTTCAACTGGCACAATCCCGGAGTCCCGCTCCAGCCCCTTTGTCCACCCCCTGCCAGTGGCCACATCTGATGATCGTGAACATGTACAACAGATACAGCACACAGCAGCAGCAGCCCAAGTGGTCCAGGGCTCAGACACCATCCCCACAGAAAACTAAAGCCACCCCAGAGCGCAAAGACAAAAGCCCGTTAGGCGACACCAAGGGCAACAAAGCCAAGAAGCGGACCTCAGGGTCACATGCCTCAGAGGCATCCGCAGCCAAGGACTCTCCTGTCCCAAAAGCGTGTCGCAAACACAAGCAGACAGTTTCCGTGCCTACTAAGAAGGTGGTGCCTGCTAAGAGCACACATAAGAAGAGCTCCAAATCAGATTCACCCACAACTTCGATTCCCATCCAAAGCCCAGTGAAGCAGGGAAAGGAGGGCACTGTGGGGGAACACCTGGTAAACAGGGGATGGATGTGCAAAGGCAAGGCCAGGCCAAGCAAACTGCTGGATCCAGCATGTCCCTAGAGGGTGGGCCACCATCTGCACCTGATGCAGCTTTGTTGGTGAGTGTGCCTGTTGTGTCCACACCACTTTCCATTTTTCCATTAATCCCAAGACAGGGAAGCCATTTCGAGTCCCCAAGAAGTCGAAAGGCACCCCTGCACAATCTCCCACCCACACTGTGTCTCACGGCAGTATGACTCCACTTCCACGTGCCACTACACCACCTGGTCCAAACAGCCCTACGGCTTCCCAAGCCACTGATGCCTCTACCTCAGCTGGGCCTCTTTCTCCCCGGTCAAGCTTCCAACTGTCCCCGACACACAGCCAGCTCCCAGTCCGACTGACAGGCAAGTCTGAGTGGTAGTCACCCTCACACACCTGTCTCTCCCACAGCAGTGCCTGTACTGCCCATTGTTACCCCCTGACTGTGTTGCTGACCATTGCAGGGTACAGTCGCACACATTCCCTGTGCAGCTTCTCATGGACTCACGCTACACATTGGACAGGCCACTGGCCTTATTGTTCACTGCTGTTTGCCCCTTGCCTGTGCAGCTTCTCATGGACTCACACTGCACATTGGACTGGCCACTGGCCTTGCTGTTCACTGCTGTTTGCCCCTTGCCTGTGCAGCTTCTCATGGACATACTCTGCACTGTGTGCTGGCCACTGGCCTTGTTGTTCACTGCTGTTTGCCCCTTGCCTGTTCAGCTTCTCATGGACTTACTCTGCACTTTGTGCTATCCACTGGCCTTGTTTTTCACTGCAGTTTGCCACTTACCTGTGCAGCTTCTCCTGTAACTACTCTGCACTTTGTGCTGGCCACTGGCCTTGTTGTTCACTGCTGTTTGCCACTTACCTATGCAGCTTCTCATGTAACTACTCTGCACTTTGTGCTGGCCACTGGCCTTGTTGTTTACTGCTGTTTGCCACTTACCTGTGCAGCTTCTCATGTAACTACTCTGCACTTTGTGCTGGCCACTGGCCTTGTTGTTCACTGTGGTTTGCCACTTGCCTGTGCAGCTTCTCATGTAACTACTCTGCACTTCGTGCTGGCCACTGACCTTGCTCTTGTCTAATATTGGTGCCTATCTGTGCAATACGTGAATAAAGACAGTTACTCCTGTTGTCTGTTTTGTCAGTGTCCTTACTGATTAAAGTTTTTTCTGTTCTGTGTGTGTATGGTTTACTGTGCCACATGCTCTGTATGCCACTTCCACATTACCAATGGCTTGTCTTAGTTTTTCTAGTTTTTACAGGGGTGATAGGGACTTCAGTTCTTCCTGACTCTGATGCTTGTGGGTGCAATGATGGTGGTTTTAGATGAAATGCTGTTGTCATTATCATTCTTTGTTCATGTTAGCTATATTGTACACATGTCAGGTTTGGAGGCACTGCCAGCACAGAATGGAATTCTATCCACAGGATTGCATGCAGGCTGGCCAGGGTCATCATGTATGTGTGATCTTACTTTATGTGTGCCCAGCAGTGTAGGTGTATAGTCATCTTGTGATGGTCAGTCATCCTAGTCACATGGGTTACTTTCAATGTGTGCACTTTGGTGGTCAAGAAGTGTGTAGTGCGAAGGGGTGAATTTGTCGAGAGTGTGGATGTGTGTGTGCCCCTGCAATGTCAACTACACACGTGTCACCCAGGAGTAGAGTGCCTGTTTGTGTATTTTTTCAGCCCTGTGATTGTGATTGTGTGCCCATGTATGTGTTGTATGTTGTGCACTGTGCAGTGTGTTGGTGTGTCCTTGCAGTTCTGGCTGACTCCTACTTGTTGTTTTTGCCAATTGTGAGTATGCAGAGTATGTGACTGGCAAATCAGTGTTGTGTTTTGTTGATCATCCATGTGTCTTGATGCTGTTTGTGGCCACTGTGAATACCTGCTCAGCCACACTGACATTGTGGGTATGTTTTCTCATGCATTGCTGTCACATGGGGCTTTATTGCCTCCAGTATGGCATGTGGTGTGTGGTGTCATACCATCCCCTATATGTGCTTCAGATGCCTACCCATTGTGAGTCTGCACTCCATCTATTTGTGTATGGTACACTCCTGCCATGTCCACTACTGACGTACATACCACTTCACTTTCATGTCAGCTGTCCCCTTGGGTTGCCTGTGTGTGCGCCTCCCCATCACTTCATAAGTGACACTGTGCTTGGTGGTGCAGATCTTTGCACAGGAGCAATGCTCCACTCAGGACATTTTCTCAATTGGTAATATGTGATTTTCTTGTACTGTTTAGCAGTCATGGTTGCTCATATGCAGTTCATCTGTTTGTGCTGCACAGTCCTCTGATCAGGTTGTTTCCACTTTGGTGTCCCAGACTTGTGCATCTGTGGGTGTTGGGTTAGGTGTATGTGTGTTTGCTGAGGTACTGCTTCCCTTCCTGAGTGTAATGTTGCCAGTGTGCTGTGTTGATTGTTGTGGGTGTTAATGGTGTGTCACTCATATCTGTGTAGGACTGGTATGTTTGGTGTGCATACACTGCTTGGTGTGCATGTAGTGCTGTCGGTGTATGTTGCCTTGTCCTTGCCTGGTGCACATCCCCTGATGTTCTGCTGTGTTTGCAATGTGATTTATTGGCATGTGCATCTGTTGTGTGTTTGATGTGGCTGTGTGCAGTGATTGGGTTGTGTTGTCTCTTGCAGATGGCAGATGCTCTGTGTGTGGTGTTCTATTTGCATGTCAGTGTGTGTGTTTTGTTGGTGTGGTGTGTTTCATTCAGATGTGTGTTGCCAGTGTGGTGTGCCTTACTTGTGTGTCTGTCACATGAACTTAGGTCTATTCTAGTTCCTGTGCTTGTTTTAGGTGCATACTTGGTGTTTTCTCCTCTCATATTTGAGCTGCCTCTTGTCATTCTTGTGCATGGGCAGGCATGTGGTACACTGTGACATCATGTTGACTTGATTGGTGGTGTGGTGTGTCTGTCTGTGTGTCATTGTAGGCCCATTTCTGCCAGTTTGTGTCCATGATTGTTTTGTGATGGTGCACTTCGTGTCTGTCTTGTGGTATGTTGTCTGTGCATTGTTCCTGCCTGATAAGGTTGTGCACTCCTGTTCTGTCTGTGCTCCCATTGCCTTTCCACATTTTGGCTACACTGGTCTTGGTGTGGTTCTATGTGTGTTTTTGTTGAGTTATGTGTTTGTCTGTTGTTGTGGTGCAGGCATTGGTTCTGGCATTCCTGTGTGTGTGTGTGATGTTTGTGGATACCCCCCAGGGAGTGTGATTCTTTGTCTGTGTAATGACTGGACATTATTGACACCCTTCTGTGTTTCTGACACTGGTGGTGTGTGCTGCAGGTGTGATGGTGGGGTATATGTGAAGATTCCTACTTGTGTTTGACAGTCATGGAGTGTGTCATGGGGTCCTGTGTGTTGTGCTGCTGACATACTCCTGTCAAGTAGTTGTATACATATGTGTGACTGTTCCCTGTTTGACTTCAGGGCCTTTCTTTCATCCCTGTGCCCATACATGGGTTTCCTTGCTGTCTCCCTGAGTTGTTTAACTGGGGTGACCGTGGTTTGACTTCACTCACTGTGCCAGCCATGTGTGATTTGATGGGCTGAGGGTGTTGTTATATGTTTCTTGTCTTGCATGTGATGCACACATGCTTGGTAGTTAGCTCCTTGGCCTTCCATTTGTGGGCAACACACTTTAGCTTTTTTATATGTTGTACTTCATTGCTACTGACATGTGGTCTGTGTGTGTGGCTGTGTGTCAGTGTGGGGTATGTCTGTGTGACTTGGCAGGCTGTGTGTCCAGTGGAGTGTTGTTCATTATCTGTGTTCATGTTCTGCTTGGACTCAGTTTTCTTGCCATGTGTGTGGTGTTGTTGTGGTGTGTGGGTTGCCCTGGCCCTGTGCTTCTGTGCTGTGTGTTCCTCTGCAGCCACTCCTGCTGTGGCTGTCTCCCTAGTTGTTTGGTGTGTAGTGCAGGGTGTGGGTTCACCTGGCTTGTTGTTGTGCATGGGGGAGCACAGGAGGGGCACATGGCATGTCCCTTCAGGGGGGGCCTAGTGTGTGGAGGGTGAAGGTGTGGCCCTGTGGTCGTTGTGCACTGCCCATGCCTGGAGCTGGCCCTGCTTTCTGCATTGTGCGCATGTTTTACCGCGTCTTCACCGCTGCGGTGACGTGACCGGGACATTACTTCATCATTGCGGTATATGGGTGACCTGGATGAGGAGGGGTGATTTAGTGACAGGTAGGACATGTGTGGGGATACTTGTGGATGTGTTCCTGTCCCCACCAGGGTGTCTGGTGTGGACAGGAACCCTATATCAGTCCATGAGTTGTGTGTTGTGGTTGTGTGAGGAGTTGTGTTATTGCGTACCTGGGGCATCGTCCACGGCGGTCCATGAGTTCCTGGTAATGTATCAGGTACAGCACCGGGAAGATGTGTAGAGCTGGATATATTGCAGTCGGGACCAGGTGGAAGGGACCGGGACTCGGGTTTCGCGCACCGCTTCTCTGGTTCGGCGGTTTCTGCGCTGCGGTGTGACTGGCTGTTTGGGGCATCCTGATTTGTACAGTGAATGGGACGTCATTCCGCACAGCGGTGAGTCTCCATTTTCTCCCACTGCCGCAGTGGCGGGCGCACTTTGATGGCAGTTCACGGCGCACCGTGGCAGACGGGAAATGGGCTATGTTTGGCCATACTAATATGGCAGGCGTGAGGACCACTGCTGGCATGCGGAAAAAAGCATTTTCTGCCTCCACCAGCACTGAGGTGGTGCCTCCGCCTGCCATACTAATAGACCCCTTAGTCCGCATTTCCATTTAATTTAGTCCTCAAAAATGCGTAGCTGGAGGACACATGCATACATTTTTGCATACACCAAATTGTTGGTTGGTTGCTGCTGATGTTCTGCTCATGCTAAGCCTATTACCACTCACTAAACAAACTACAAAAGGTTTTTTTAAGGACTGGGGTAAGCAGCACTCAGCAGCACATGACATAACAGAGGATGCGTTAGGCAGACCCTTACAAAATTACCAAACCATACTAATAAATAACTAAACCTATCAAATACCCCTCTATCTCTTAGTGACAGGCATTACCTAACTTAAGTTCTCTAAAGTAAACTCTTACATAATCAGCCCAAGCAAGCACAAAGTTGCAAACAAGTAAGATTAGTAGCGTCGAGCACCTGTGGCATAACAATCACAGGAGAGTTTTAAACGTAATTTACCTGCAATGTAAGAAGCAGCATTCTTGCTATTCTGAAAAAAATTATATTCGCAACATATAACACAGAGCAGAAGAACACAAAGTAGTAATATTAAATACCTACTCACCAAGCACCTGGACCTCAACTCCTAGAAGGTCCAGCAGGTCCTGCTCCTGGACCAGGATATCGGCCAACCGGTGCGTAAGCTGGTTAGGGGTGTGTCAGACCCCAGAGCAGCAAAACACTGCCCGGCGCACCCTTCCCCACTGCTGTTGACGCTCCCTGAACCCGTACCCAGACCCAGGCCTGCTGCCTGCTGCCAGGGTTAAGGGGAGGTGGCGCTGCACAAAAAAAACAAGTGCGTCCACCTCCGCCTCTCCAAATAAGGCCCATGCCTGCACCCGTTTTGGACGCTGCCTTCTACAAGGAAGGCGGTCGCAACCCTGGCTGCGGCTACGAGCCTTACCTTTTGCCATGGTCCTGGTACTCGGGGGCTGAAAATTAAAGGTAGGAATTAATAAAGTAAGTAAAAAAATGAAAAAAACAAGTAATAGAAAAAGAGTGAAAAACACACAAACAGTAGAAAAAAAATCAAAATATAGAATCAGGAAAATATAGAGAATGATAATAAATAAAAAAGATCAAAAAAAGGTTTCCAGAAACAAAGGATTGAAAAGATAGAGGGAGGATAGAAAAGATGGCCCTGAACCATAGCAAAAAAGTGAAAAACAAGATAGCTGCGCACATTGCAACCGCATGGGCAAGTTTGTACGATATTTTCCCTTGACCACGCAAAAAGCATTGCAAAGACGCAAAACGCGTTCGCGAACAGGAAATAAGCTTCACGAATGGGAGGGAACACGCAACACGCATTTGGAGCAGGAAATATGCATCGCGAACGTGCAGGACAAGTGAAAAACAAGATGGCCACGCCCATTGGTGACCGCATGGGCAAGTTCGCAAGATATTTCCCCCGAGCACGCAAACAGCGTCCCAAACCCGCAATACGCATTCCCAAAAAGGAAAAACGCCTCGCGAATGGGCAGAACAAGCAACTCAGTGTGCATGGGAATTCTGCGCAGCTCGCTGAGCTTTTTTACCACTTTGCGGGACTCAGCATAGTGCGACTACGCGAACTCCGCCCAGGGAGATAAACAATATCCGTTCTTATTGTCCTCTTCTGACAGCGTAACATCTGTACAAAATGTACTAATGCACTTGTTCTTAACACCCATACTGTGATATAAATGCTCTATAGCAATAGGTGGAATACACACTTGGATACAAATGTTTAAGTGGAAACAGTGAAACAGCAGCGATAATATTAATTTACCATGTATATGCAAAGATATGTCATCTGCAGACAAAGCCCAGATATCTTCTATTATATAATAAAACTTATATTTACCTATGAGAGGAAGATTAAGCAGTGTATTTTCCTTTCACTTTTATTGTTCACAATTACCTTCATAAGATATACACTAACTACCAGACTGATGATATATGTCATACATTTTTTTTCTTGTTTTGGCATATATACTGCATGTTTTGCCACATTATATAAAATAAATATTAAAAAATGTTTTATGTCTGTGTGAGATATTAGAAGTACAACAGTCACACTAAAAGAATATGTCTTGTAACGCAATTCCTAAGACATATGGCACTGTTCTGTTCTGGCATATCTAATCACTTATTTCTCTGTCACACATTAGGAGACCAAAAGACACAGTATAGCAAGTTACTCCAGAGGTTAAGGGCACTGAGATGGCATCATAAGTCAGTCCGAATGTACTAAGGTTCCATAATCTTATGCATAGTTGTGACCTTAGCCGAAATCTCTGCAAGAGCCAGAGTGAATGCATTACTCCATGGCTAATGCCTGACTAAATGGTTAAATGCAAGACTAGTGCCTAGTTGATTGTATACAGCTTTGGTAGTGCCTCAGTGGCATCATAACTACAAGAGTAATGCCTAGGTGATTATATGAGTACATGGATAGTGTGTTGGATAGTGTGTTGGTGATTACATAACTCTATGCATAGTATTTGCTTGGTAGCATAATTCCATCGATTGTGCCTCTGTGAAAGGAAACATAACACGATAATGCCTTAGTCATCCCATTAATGCTCAGTTGTGCTACACAGATTAGTTAACAGTGCATGTAGTCTTTACGTAAAAAAATGACCACCTGGCTCATAACATCAGAAACACGATGAAAGTTTTAAAATATTATGAAGCATAAAGAATAATTTGTATATGAAAAATATTTATGTTTAAAAAAAACTTTAAAAATTGTTTCAGAATATCACACATATTATACTATATACTCTTACCTTTTTGGGTAATTTGCAGACATGAGTCTGTTGAACTATTAATCTCCTAAACAGGATTAAAAATATTTTCAACTTTCACAATGACCTACCGTAAAGAGAAGAACAAAAACTGTTATGTAATGTAATGTGTTGCAACAATAATACTATTACATTATTAAGTGGAAAACATAATTTTTGAATTAAGTAACATTTTCAGTTTCCCTTTTTTTCTGCTCTCAGATTCCATTTAACATCACCATACACAGTGATTTCAACTTAGTATCATCATGAAACAAAACAATCAACTAGATTGTAGAAAAATAAATATCGTAGAGCATTATTTACAATATCTGTAGGTATGTGTTTCCTAGCTCCCGGTTTTTTATTACATCCTTTTTCTATACTACATCTATTTTTTTCCAAAATCTGCACTGTCATTTACATCTGGTACGATGTACATAATATATCAACTATTTTCTTTAGAACTTAATTTGCAAAACCCAATAACAATTACTACAGATAATAATCCAAACACTAATTATAATTATTAAAAATTGTTTGGAGTGGTGTCTACTTCCTGTGCACATCTTCCCACTAGGCTGAATGATGTTTTTGAAATTTAGGCTTCCAAAATATCCAACATGAATTAATTAATTGGAGCTCACATCTTCCTAAAAGGCCAAATGATGTACTCAAAACTTTGGCAGGACAAATAGCAAATATGAATTTGGTAATCCATAAGGCAATCTAGGATTGAATTTCAAGTGGGCATCATTACAGTGTGTCCATCCTTTATTACACTTTAAATACACAGTATAGTGTCCAGAAGTGGTAGTAGGTCCATCATGGAAAAAAATAGCCACTGTTGTAAAGGTTTGTCCACAAATAGATATTTGACTAGCAACAACTTTTTTGATTTCCTTCTCAACTTATCTGCCATTTGGTCTACAACAATATAACATTAAAATAAGATATTTTCCATATCTTTCTATATGTAATGTAGACAACATCTCTGATTTACAATGCGAACATTTCATATCGTGATTGGCTGCTTTTACTAATTTGTTAAAAGGTACTGATTTGCAGTCTGGTGTGGTTAAGTATATGAATCGGTCTGTGTCTATTGCAGTGTTGGAAGTAAATCAACACTGTTCACAATTATGATCCCATGTGTAAATTAGTTGAAATAGGTTTTCAATCTGTATTCCTTCATCTTCTAATACTCCAAGCATAAGCATCAGAAATTCTTGGGCATCTTGTTGTGTATTAAGAGTAAAGGTCAAAGAACCAGTACATATATCCTAAGATGGCGAATACCAGATGCAGTATGGATTTTACTTCTGTCAGTTGCCAACTGTTGCAATACATAAGATGAATTCAAGTGCTCACATATTCAGTGACAACAAGCGTGACGTGAAGGTGAGGGTGAACTTTAAAAGAGAACATCGCATTGGCAACAATTGTGAACCATTTTTGTTAAATTAGTATAAAGGGTTCAAGTTGCGTAAGGTCGACGACGTTTCAAACTCAGTTATTCGAGTTCATCTTCAGGACAAATGTGAGCATATGAACTTTAGCATATGGAATGGATGATCACTTGCGGTGCAATCATTTAGTTAGCGAGTCACCGGAGTGGCCAACACTTCAGTGAGTGCCTCGAGGGTTGAAGGCTTGAAAAAACCGCTGTGTCCAGAATCAACAATTTAGAATGGAGCGGGGATCTTCTGGTGCCGGGAAATGAATTTGTTGAGGCGGCACAAGGTCCAATAAATGGGAGTCTCAAGAGGGGGTCTGTTCGCGTGCTAATCCGCGCTGCACAGTCGCAGCGCGGATTAGCACGCGAACAGACCCCCCCCTTGAGACTCCCATTTATTGGACCTTGTGCCGCCTCAACAAATTCATTTCCCGGCACCAGAAGATCCCCGCTCCATTCTAAATTGTTGATTCTGGACACAGCGGTTTTTTCAAGCCTTCAACCCTCGAGGCACTCACTGAAGTGTTGGCCACTCCGGTGACTCGCTAACTAAATGATTGCACCGCAAGTGATCATCCATTCCATATGCTAAAGTTCATATGCTCACATTTGTCCTGAAGATGAACTCGAATAACTGAGTTCGAAACGTCGTCGACCTTACGCAACTTGAACCCTTTATACTAATTTAACAAAAATGGTTCACAATTGTTGCCAATGCGATGTTCTCTTTTAAAGTTCACCCTCACCTTCACGTCACGCTTGTTGTCACTGAATATGTGAGCACTTGAATTCATCTTATGTATAATAAATAAGTGTCATAATTTGACTTTCTTGTCCCTTCTCTATATTAATTAATTTCTCTATATTAATTATCTCTCTCCCCTTTGAGTCTTTGTACCTATACAAAATCACCTGCCCTCTCTAGGGTTTTTCGCTATCCTGGACCTTCATAGGCCATTAAGCACCATTGTATTCTCCTACATTGTATCACCCCAGGTTCACATATTGGGGTACCCTTGTTCCTTAAAAACACAACTGTTGCAATACATCATGTAGTGCAGAACAGAATCTTTTTTCACAGCTTCCCGTGATTTTATGATGAAGATCTTGTAGCTAAAACACAACATTCAGAATCACATTAGCAAAACAGTTGATACCTGAACTATTTTCTAACAACATCATCAACAGTTTCTATTTTCTGTTTATTTACACCTTCAACTTTCTTCTGAAATGTTTTACTTTTTTCAACCTCACTTGAATATTTCACTTCTTTCCCTTTTACACACACTGCACATTTCTCATATATGGGATATTCACCTAAATCTGGAGCATAAAGTCTTCTTAACCGATTATACTCTCTTACACAATTTACATCAGCACTAACCTTTTTCTCATCAAAAATCAATCAAATATAAACCAGCCAATGTTCTTACTCGAGATAATGCAACATATGCCATTCCCTCCTTGAACACTGTACTTCCAATATTTACTAAAGCATTATCTATACTTAAACCTTGAAATTTATGAATAGTTTCTGCATATGCTAAAGACAGAGGAAACTGTTTTCTGCGAACATACAAATGTTTCACAAGTAAAAAACGAGCAACATAACACCCAATCTGTTCAACCTCTTCAATCTGATCAAATTTTATTTTCCAAAATTCTATTCCATCTCTCTTCTGAAATGTTACAAAATCAACAGCTTTTACTATTACTCCATTTACTAAACCTACTTCTACATTCAAATTGCACCGTAAAATTACCCAAAAGTTTATACATAAATGTAAAACATTTTCTAAGCCTGTAATTCTAGATACAGACTTTTCCAAAGAGTACAATTTATTTTCTAGTTTCTCTGTAAGAAGAATAGTCACTCCCTGGTGTTCAATTGCTTGAAATTCAACTATTTGTTCTTTTTCCAGATTTAAAAGCTCTTGATTGAATGTAGAACACTCTTCAAGTGTAGGCATTAGGCAAAGTATAGACTTGTTTTCTCCAATCTTTTTGTACATTATTTCAGCTGCTGTGTTTTCAGTTGTCAACAAGTTTTTTACCAGCCGACTTTCTGAAGCTTCTTTGTCATGCTTTGTCAAGACACCAATTCTTATATCTTTAAGAATTTTTCCATCATCTTTAGCAGTTGCTTGTCGCATATTCTTTGTAAGTCTTTTATATTTGAAATTCAACCAAATGTTCATATTTCCAATAATTCCCAAAATGTTCCTAGTGTCTTTATGAGCAAGTTTTTTTTAAACTGGTTCTCCTTTTGTAGGGGTTAGCTGTAGTAGATCTCCAAATACAATTAAATGTTTTCCTCCAAACAGAATATTATATTCAGTTTTTAAAACCTGTTGCATTCTCAAGTGTTCAAAGGAAAGCATTAGGTTTGAGACCATGCTCACCTCATCAATGATTAAAAGTTTCATTTTTTTCAGTACTCTTAACACTTCATAACAAGTTTCCCCAGACAGCTTCTGATATTCCAATTTATTATCATGTTCATCTGGTAGCATAAGTAGTCTATGTAAAGTAATCCCTTTAATATTGTGTGCTGCTAATCTAGTTGGAGCTGTTACAACACAAGATACATGTGAATCTGTAGTTTTCTGTAGCTAACTGGTCAAAACTTGAATTAAAAAACTTTTACCTATTCCAGCTTGACCACTGATGTACATTAGAATGGGTTTAAATGATGAGCATTGGCATTTTTGTTTCATGTAGCAAACCATGTTGTATCTGTTCTTGTACTTGTAGATATATTTCTTTCTGTTCAATATTTAGTTGTTGTTCTAAATTTTCCCAGCTCAATACTATCCTGTTGTGCTTGTTGCATTGCAGTTCCTACCTCATTCATGGCTATTGCTGCTTCATTTTCGATAATCGGCTGTCCCAGTGGATCTTGACTCAGTGGACCAGAACCTTGACTATCTGCAGAACTGTCTTTAGAAATTTCAGCTGCCATAGTATTTACTTGTTCAATCTCATCATTTATGATTTGAAGATATGTAGGGAAGGTTGCGCATTCAATGCTATTTTTCCATGAATTAAAAGAATATTCGTAGCAGTCAATGTCTCCAAGTAATTCTGTTTCATTATGCCATGGCATGAACAGTTTCAGAAGTGCTAAATAGAAATATTCTCTCTTATCTGGAGTTTCGCAACTGAGTTTTCTGTGGTTAACAAGATTTCCTTTGACATGTTGTACTAAAATCCATCACATCCAATCACTGCATATTTTCCTTGTTTCAATTTTTTTGTAACATTTCACTTGAAGCTGTAATGTTGAAGTATCTCATACAGACATAGCTTTTCCAGATGTGGACACCTTTTTGGATAGTATGTATCCAACATATTAGTTTTAACAATATCTGTACTTTCTGGATCATTCTGAAGCTAAGTTTTCAATTTCCTCTAATGTTTTCAATGCTCTATTTTGTGTACAGGCAAGACCTAAACTTACCCAAATTATTCCTCTTGATTTTGAATATAAACAATGTCTTATAAACAAGCTGTGCAATGTCTTACTTAGACTCTTTGTGAAATATCTTCCCACATTTCTTTCATTTCTGTCTTTTCCGATTTCGTTATATATGACGTAACATACCATGCAACAGCAATTGAATTATCTGCAACATGTTGAATATCCATGTTTGCATTGCATGTTTGCATTCCACATTTACAAAATAACAGGATTGTAGTCATTAATATACTTTGACTGTTCTGTTCTTTTCAAGTTGTATGTATTTTGGGGAAATTTTCAAGAGATTGTATGCCTTACTGCTGACAAAAAACGATTTACTCTTCCTTTCGAAATTATTGGACGTGGGAATCCAAAACAACACTTTGTATAAAATTTCCCTTTAGACTTGCATTTTCGTCGACAACACTTTCCACAGTGGTGACTTTGAAAACTTAAAACGTCTTATCTCAAGCCTTTTTCTCCTCCTACTCTTGGAATCTCACAGGTAACATACTGTTCAATGAAAGACAATACAGTTTCATTAGTATCAGTACCAATTTTGGAGCATTCTTTATCCATAACAGCATGTGTGTATGAGGAGCAACTCTGGCTTGGTACTCTTTTCGCCCCAAAAAATCAGTAACTTGTCCAAGAGGGTAATTATTTTTATTGCAGATAAATTACATCATAGTTTGAAACCTATGGTTAAAATACCTGCATACATTAACAGGATCCAATGAACACAGTTCTCCGGGTGTCTTCATTTTAATATTTTTTATATTTGAATTTGCTTCTCATATAAATTCAGGAAAATCTTCCCAGGCGTATTCAGCACAGCTTAGTGTTACAAACCATGTTGGTGTATCTAAGTTTCTTAACATACATGTTAGTTCACCATGACGACGAAACCAATATTCATTTGTACCATGTTGACATGCCATCAAATTCATGAACTGTGATTCTAAATGTGCATCTCTTTGTTGAACTTTGTCCATGAATTCTTTTGCAGAAACATTTGATTGATAAAATCCTGTTTCTAAAATGTGGTTCACTGCATATGAAAGACAAGACAAAACACTTTCAAACAGTAGATTAAATATATATGGAATTAATTATCGAAATCTAGGATCTTCAGAGTACAATCTTGTTGCCCAATATTCTGACGCTTGAATCCAAACAGGTCAGTCATCAAATCATCCACCTTTTCCAGTGGGGAACAGCTGTGGAAAACAACAAGCTTCTAAGCTTCTTTCCTATACACTCAATGGAGTACACTTTGTTTTCTTCATTTGAAATAATTCAATGCTGTCTCCTATCACTTGTTTGGAATGGAGTGGATGTATTGTGTAATGTTAATAAATCTCTTCACTCCTAGACTTGTCCACGTATTCTCTTTGGCCACTTGAAATTTCTGGTTCATCTTCTAAAGAAACTGCCTCTTCATCAACATTTACACTTTCATAATAAATATTGTTCTGGTCTAGATACATTGTAGCCTTTTGAAATTTATTGACATCTACAAATTCTTGCCATAAGTTTCGACTCTTAGTTGGGACGCCATTTACTAGAATATCTATTGGCTCATTTTCCTGTCTCTCTACACCAACAGTTTCAATATTTTTCTTAAAATCTAAAGGTAAATACACAACTCTTCTTTTCAGATCTCTTTGTAAATCTGGTGGTGGCAGCTTACCTGTTTTAGGCTCCATATGAATTATGGCTTGAAATGGATGTACTGAATAAGAATTGACTCATATGTATTCAATTCTCCTAGTTCCTCTGGAATAGCTACTAACTCTAA
Organism: Triturus cristatus; assembly: GCF_964204655.1. Classification (NCBI taxonomy): domain Eukaryota; kingdom Metazoa; phylum Chordata; class Amphibia; order Caudata; family Salamandridae; genus Triturus; species Triturus cristatus. The sequence continues at coordinate 870,984,085 of NC_140588.1, forward strand.
CTTATTATGTACAGCTCTAGCTGGCATTTTGTTCTCATCTAATTTATTGTAAGAATACTTTCAACCAACAAGTGAACACCAGATTGCTGCTAGTTATTATTGTTTTCCTTTTCACTTTTTAAATACAAATTAACATTCCTAGTTTGACTTCTATAATAAGTACGTCAAAAACAAATACGAACACAGTTTGGTTTTTCATAGCAAACTGTCAATACTAATGTCTTTCCCACGTTCTTCAACATCTACACTTACCAAGCTTTCACTTTCTCCACAATCCTGCTGTGAACCAAAAAAGCGAAATGTATATCATAACAAACTTATTGTTCATCTGATAAAGAACCGTGTAAAAGTGCTGTGTTCATTTCACTTAAACATAATGCAGGACACTTTCCTTACTAAATTCTGCTCTCCTGAGTGGTGTACTGCTAACATTCTTAAGTGATGAAAAGTACTTTTAGAGACTTTCCTTGAAAGACAAGCCAGAGAATGTCCATGAAACGTAGTATATTCTCTTACTTTACATGGATCTAGTCCTTGTAATAACCTAATCTTCTGTTTAAGATTTCTTTTTGCATAGTCTCATAAAATATTCACGATATATCAATAGTTTCCTGTCGAATGCTGCAAATACAGCTGCAATCCTACTTAAATACAGGACCTTGTGTACGCTTCCCTTGAACTTCTTCAGCTAATACTTCCCCAACATCCCTAACAACCATTTGTTCTTTTGGAATTGGACAACCATTTTTAATTTCGTAACATCTACCACTGGTATCAACTGAAAGCAGTAATGGATTCTGTTGGAAGTAACTTTCTTCATTACAGAAAGGCTATGTGGTAGAAGTCTGCTTCGATTCACCAGCGAACATTTTACAAAAGTTACTTCTACTAACCAGTCTTTTTCTTTTGCTTTTGACCTTCATACATTTCAATGTTTAATCCAATGTTTTCATTCTCTTCAATATTAAGATGAATAACTTTTGTTTCAGCTCAAAAGCAGTATCTACTACACATTCAATATGTTGCTTCTTCTTCAACACTGCTGATCTTCTTTTATATTTTTTACCATGTTTCAATACATTTTGAACTACTCTAGTTTGAAACATTTGAACACGTTCCTTAAATTGTTTTTCTCTTTTCTTCCAACATGTGTTGGTTTTCCACAAACTATTCTTTTTTTACCATTACAGATATGCTTCTCCTTCAGCTTTCTTGTAAAACTCTTCTTTTCCCTTTCATTACTAGTATCTTTCTTTAATTTCTCTTCAATTGTTTTAAGAAAGTATTTAGTGCTTTTACCCGAATAAACTTTATCCTTAGTAATATTTTCATCTTTTTCTAATGCGATATTTTTCTTTTTCTGTAAGTAGATCTGTTTTTTTGTTGTCTTCTCTTTTCTTCTTTTCTTCCCATCTTGAATTTGTAAACCAAACAAAGTAAATATTAAAAAAAAGAATAATTTCAATAGTTCCTTACACTATTTAACTATTTTAAACTACATATGAAAATCAATTTTAACTAGTTAGAAGTTAATTACATTTATATTGCTATTCTCTTTATTATAAATAAAGAAATAAAAGTGTACAAGCAACCAACAGAACTGTACAAAGACCAAAAAACGTACTAAAAGGGAACTAGCAAAACACAAACAGATACATGCAGACGTTCAAGAACGTGAAACACTTACAACACTCACATGTGTACAGTTGCTGCTTTATATTTCACTACCCCAAACACTGTGACTATTCACTTAATACTGAAGCTACTTCGAAAAAATCCAGTCTTAAACATGCTCCCAAAGGCATGAGTCATTACAGTACTTTATACAAGTCTTTGGAAAGGTACAGTTCAACTATGGCATATACATTTTGGTGTATTTTTCAAATGCAAACTGCATCTCTCTAGTTCACACGAGTCCATAATCTTCTGACTCAGTTATATTTCTACTTGTACATTTATTTTTACATGTGTTATGCATGTAAACACGGCACACCTTTGAACAGAGCTACACCTCTACTTGTATTGTTTACTTTATGTAGGTTGGCACTAACAATTCAACAGAGTAGCCTAATCACTAACCGTATGCCAGAATGTGTTGAACCTCAGTTTTGTGCAGTAGTTTCAGTATTCTGCAACTACTAACAGTGTTCAGCCTAGTCAAATATAAAGGAGGAAGCCATCACATGTTACAGTTGTAACTCTCATTATATCACTGAAAGCATGCATGTATATGGCTGTGGTTTTTGCTATTGACGTCATTCATGAAATAAACATACAAATAGATATATAGCTGTGTTTCATAGGTGTGGCATGTTCCGATCAATAAAACTTGTGAAAATACATGTAGAAGTAGAGACATACCTCACCAAGATCATATTCCTAACACAAACACTCAGTCAATATATAACGCATCAGTATGTATTTTGTAATTAAGTGGTTTTTTTTCTGTTGCATAAAAGCCGATTCAGATTTTGTCTTTGCTGTTCAGATCCCTCGAACACCCACTGATGGCATAAGTGATATTTTTCTACACAGATGTGCCTCTCTTACAAACTGGGATTGGAGAAAGTGTTGGGGATGGAAACCAGGGAGGGGGGAGTCTACAGAGGTGTCAACTCCACTTTCTTGATGTGGCGGTCCTGTAATCGACGCAGATTCAGTATGGACACAAACCCTGACAACGATCTTTACTTATATTCCACTGTGGTTCTCTGATGTGAAAAAATAGCTCAGCAGGGTCCAATTGGTAACATGGACTCTCAGACAATGTACAATGCGCCAGTATGTAAGTTGCAAGTGTGTGTCACGTTTTTGTGATTGGATGAAAGCTGATTCAGATTTTATGTCTCCGGTTCATATCCCTTAACCACCCACTAAGACCCTAAGTGACATTTTTCCACAAAAATGGGCCTCTGTGACCTTTCTTTTACAAACATGATCGGAGGAAGCTTTGACAGGGGGAGGCTGGAAGGGTTGAGGGGGTCGAGGAAAGTGCCAATCCCAGACTCTGGATGTAGCACTTCTGTCATGTATACACATTCACTATGGGCAGGAAGCCTCAGAATTAACTTCAGTAATATTCTGGAGTGGTTCTCCAGTGTGAAAAAATAACTTAGCAAGGTCACCTAGATCACACAGGGACTCTGGCAATATACAATGTGCTGGTATGAAACTTCCAACTGTTTGCAACTTTTTTATATACAATGGAAACTGATTATATCTCTCCTTGTCACATAAGGCGACCTGCCCACTAGGGGCCTAAGTCGTATTTTTCCACACACATCAGCCTCAGTTACCTTCCTTTTACAAATGGGGATGGCAGAAAGCATTACAAAAGGGAACCAGGACAGGAGGGGGTCAAGGGAGACCCAGCCGGCGTCCACTGATCTCCATTACCATCACAACTCCGGCTCTACATGGTCCAGATCTAACATGACTCCGCCAAGGCAAATACTTTCCATCCTTTCCAACCCGAATAGAGAACCTCCCCGCAATTTGAGATGCAGCAACACTGACAACCTCACCAGGGTGAAGGTCACCCCTGTCTCTACCCCCCTAACCCATTACGCCTCAAATGTATACTACTAAACTGCAGATCAGCCAGTAAACATGACTCAGATATCTTCGACCTCATCCAACACAATGACTTAGATGTTATCATCCTCACCGAAACTTTGCTTAATCCTGCTTCCACTCCTAGCTTAGACCTTCTAGTTCCACCCACTCATAATATAATCAGGCTAGACAGAGCTCTGAAGTTGGGTGGGGACCTAGCCTGTATTCACAGGAATACCCTCCTGATTTCTTACTTGAAGTCCTCCTCCCCTTCCTCCTGTGAATACCTTTGCCTCAGCATCTCAAGTAACAACCTACCGATTTGCAAATTACACACCTTTTACCACCCCCAAGGAGACAATCTACCCTTCATTGAGCAATTAATGGAAATCATCTCTAGCAATGTCGACTCAGCCGCTTCACAAATCTTCCTTGGTGATTTCAACCTGCACTGGTCTAACCCCAATGACCCCACGGTATCTTGCCTTAAATCATTTCTAAATGATCCAGAATTGACCCAACACTGTGACCAACCAACTCACATTAACCCCTTCGACGCGCATGACGGAACGGTTCCGTCATGCACGTCGGTTGGGCTGTGCTTATGACGGAACCGTTCCGTCATGGCCCCGCCCGCGCTCAGAACCTTCAGCGTGGCGTGGAAATCCGCGCCGCGCTGAAGGGGTTAAAGGAGCAACTCTTGGCCTCATCATCTCAAAAGAACAGACCATCACCTTAGACTCGATAAACCCGTGTGATTGGTCTGACCACCACAGTATCCTCTTTTATATTAACAGGGAGGTGGTGATGAAGAAGGCTCAACCACCGAAATCAAATATGTGGAAAAGGGACCTCAGATCAATTAACCATGACAATCTAGTTGCCCACTGTAGATCTGCCCTCTCCTCCCAAGCTGACTTGGTCAAGGTGCAATCACTCACTGACGCCTACAATTCAGCCATTACCAACATCATGGATGACATTGCACCACTCCAACTCAAAAATGCCTCATCAAAAATTTCAAAACCGTAGTATAATGAAAACCTAAACTCGGAACGCCGCAACCTTAGGGCAGCCGAATGCTCCTGGCAATCCAAACCCTCACCAGACCAGCTATAACTCCTTAGAGATGCCAGGAGCCTCTACAATAAACAAATCACGAGAGCTAAGGCTGAATATTTCAGACTACAACTAGACCAAGCGGCAAACCGCCCCAAGAAACTTTTCAAATTGGTCAAACAGCAATCAGTCGCAGGACCAAACCTCTCGGACCCGGATGGAAACCCACCCTTATGCGAAGAATTTGGTGCTTTCTTCACGGAGAAGTCAATAATCATCTCCACTGACCTCGCCTCTAAGAAGACCCTATTACCCCCCACTAGTGCCGCCTCACCCCTTGATTACTTTGAAAAATGCAACTCGACCTTCAAGAAAACCAAGAATAATGCGTCATGGGGCACCTTTACCCCATTCAGTGAAAAAGACATCCACATAATTCTTCAGACAATCAACCCTTCCAACCACTTTGGTGACCCGCTGCATCCGGCTATCTTCAAAGAGATTAAGAAAGCACACATCCCCACCTGGACAAGGATTGTTAATGCCTCCTTATCACAGGGCATGATCCCTGATTGCCTAAAATCAGCCCAGGTATCACCTATACAAAAAAAAAACAACACTGACAAACATTTCCAACAACCCCACCCTAGAGAACCTCCTAGAAAAATGTACTATCCCAACTCTGTGCTCACATAGAGAATTGCCAACTCTTAGACCAGCATCAATCCGGTTTTCGGAAGGGGCATAGCACCGAATCGGCCCTCACACACGTTATGGATGACATTCTGAAAATGCTTGACCAAAATGATTCATGTCTCCTGATCCTACTTGACCTTTCCACAGCATTCAACACGGTCAATTATGACAACCTCATATCAATCCTGCAAAACAGAATGGGTTTCTCAGATCTGGTGCTGCAATGGTTCTCATCCTTCCTTCATCACAGATCACAAAGAGTCAATGCAAATCACTCTCTTTCCCAGCCCTCTCCAGTAATTATGGGGGTCCCCCAAGGGTCCGCCCTTTCTCCCATCCTCTTTAACCTTTAACCTTTAACCTCTAGCTAACTCTCTAAATTCCACGAACATTCTCTTCCACATGTATGCTGATGATACACAACTCTATTTGAAAATCTCATCCTGGAAAACATCTCACTCAACACTATCCTAACGTCCACGCAAAATTGGTTAACCAAGAACCATCTCCTGCTCAACACCTCCAAAACGGAATTCCTGCTCATCTCCCCACCGAACCACATCTCCAAACTAAATCTCTGGCTGACTCACCTCACCGCTTTCAACTGGACTCCGATCATCATAGACTCAGCAAAATCTCTCTGAGTCACCGTGGACAAGCACCTGAAGATGAAAAGTCATATCAACAATGTATGTAAGAGAGCCAGCCACTTGATGAGGACTCTTAGAAATATAAAACTTTTCCTACCACAAAATGATTTCAAGCAGGTGGTCCAAGCGCTTGTCCTGCTGAGACTAGACTATGGCAGTGCTACCCTCTCTGGCCTTCCCAAATACGCCTTGGCTCCACTAAGGGCCGCACTGAACACCGCGGCTAGACTGGTCACTGACTCCAAAAGAAATGAGCACATATCCCAAGTACTAAAATCTCTCAATTGGCTGTCCTATGAAGTACGAAGCACAAATTCAGTTAAAAATTGCAGTTCTGGCGCACAAAGTCCTTCACTTCAATACTCCAAGGTACCTGGCGCAAAATCTTGAACTATCCTGTGTGCGGAGAGCATCTATAAGTGCCACTACGTTCCTCTTGAAACCACTCATCCTTAGCAAAAAGAGAACTTGTCACTGTGCCTTCTACGGAGATGCCCCAAAGATATGGAACTTTCTTCCACCGGAAGTACGCAGAGTAAATTCTTACCTTAACTTGATCGTTGACTTTGTTCCTATTACCATTGTACTTCCATTTGATACGGTGCCCCATTACTGCATATTATAACCCCCTTCATTGTTCGCTTACCTCTGATTATTGTATTATCTTCTTTTGCCAATTGGAGTTCGATATTGCATTACTGCATTTTATAACCCCACTTCGTTGTTCGCTTACACCTGTTTATTGTATTATTTTCTTTTTGCCAATTGATGCTCGTTATTGCATTCATGTCCTCTCTTCCATCCTTTTGTAAAGCGCTCTGTTATCCCTCGGGATCTTGTTCGCGCTATATAGAATTGTATAAATAAATAAATAAAATAAGGGAGGTGTCAATCCCAGACTCTCCATATGGCGGCCCTCTAATGTACGCAGATTCACCATGGCCACGCAGTTTGAGAATTAACTTCACTAATATTTCAGTGTAGTTGTGCAGTGCGAAAAAGAAGCTCAGGAAGGTCTCATTAGGAGGATGGACACTTTGGCAATGTACAATGCGTCGCTATGTAACTTGCAACTGTGCAGCTTTTTTAAATAGCATGGAAGCCGTTGGAGAATATATCTCTGCTGGTTAAATGCCGCAACCAGCCCACTGAGGAGCAAAGTGGATTTTTTCCATGCACATCGGCCTCCGTTTACAAATGGGGATGGCAGGAAACATTAGGGGGGAGGGCAGGATGAGGGGGGGGTCGAGAAAGGTATCGATCCCAGACTCTCAATATGACGGCCCTGTAATGTACGCAGATTCACCATGGGCAGGCAGCCTGAGAATTAGCTGTGCTAATATTCCGGTGTGGTTGTGCAGTATGAAAAATTAGCTCATCAAGGTCACATTAGTAAGACGAACACTTCAGCAATGTACAATGCGCCACTATGTAACATGCAACTGTGTGAAGCTTTTTTATATAGCTTGGACGCCGTTTGGGATTTGGTCTCTGCTGGTCAGATGCCGTGACCAGCCCACTGAGGGCCAAAGTGGAATTTTCCATGCACATCGTCCTCTGTTACCTTCCTTTTACAAACGGGGATAGCAGGAAACATTAGGGGGGAAGGGAGGGCGGGATGGGGGGTTGAAGCAGGTGTCATTCCCAAAGTCTCAAAATGGCGGCCTTGTAATGTACGCAGATTCACCATGGGCAGGCAGCCTGAGAATTAGCTTCACTAATATTCCGGTGTGGTTGTGCAGTATGAAAAAGTAGCTCACCATGGTCAGATTAGTGAGACAGACACTTCGGCAATGCACAGCTATGTAACTTGCAACTGTGTGCAGCTTTTTTATATAGCATGGAAGCCGTTTGAGAGTTTGTCTCTGCTGGTCAGATGCCGCGACCAGCCCACTGAGGGGCAAAGTAGATTTTTCCGTGCACATCGGCCTGTGTTACCTTCCTTTTACAAATGTGGATGGCAGGAAACATTAGGGGAAGAGGCAGGGTGGTACAGGGGGGGTTGAGGGAGGTGTCAATCCCAAACTCTCAATATGGTGGCCCTGTAATGTACGCAGATTCACCATTGGCAGACTGTCTGAGAATTAGCTTCGCTAATATTCCGGTTTGGTTGTGCAGTGTGAAAAAGTAGCTCACCAAGGTCACATTAGTAAGATGGACACTTCGGCAATGTACAATGCGTCGCTATGTAACTTGCAACTGTGTGCAGCTTTTTTATTTAGCATGGAAGCCATTTGAGATTTTGTCTTTGCTGGTCTGATGCCGCGACCAGCCCACTGAGGGGCAAAGTGGATTTTTCCATGCACATTGGCCTCTGTTACCTTCCTTTTACATATGGTGATGGCAGGAACCATTAGGGAAGGGAGTGAGGGCAGGACGGGGGAGTGTCAAGGGAGGTGTCAATACCAGACTCTCAATATGGCGGCCCTGTAATGTATGTAGATTCAGCATGGGCAAAGACCCTCAGAATTGGCTTTGTTATATTCCGGTGTGGTTCTGTAGTGCGTAAAAATGTGTGCTGAAACTGTGGAGGCAACATTTGCTTTCTTTTTAATCTGTCAAAAGTTAATAAAATATACTTTTTTTAAATTCCCCAGTTTTTAGCGGCAAGGCGCAATCTCAAATGTGGGCCATTTCTTTAACATTGCCCGGGCGCATTTTGCATACCAATTCAACCCTTTACCTCAGACACAAGACCATGCACTCTTTTCAACATCATACTGTACTTCTTATTTCACAAAGAGACCCAAAACTACACGCAGTACTTCAACTGTACCTTTTTTAAAACTCGTACAAAGTACCACAATCACTAATCCCTCTGCCAGCATGTCTCTAACCTCACTTTTGTCTTCCAGCTTCACCACTCACCAACTACTGACACTCTTACTACATTCCATAACATATTTCAAACAGCACACCTTTTTAAGAACTTGTAAAATATTATAATAAAATTCTGACCAAACTTAAAAATATCACTCTACTAACTGAACGACTATTACACAATACATAATACCTGTTCAAAATCTGTAACTCAGCTCAGTAATACTATTGCTGAATATCAAAAATCTCAAACGCATGAACATTTTTCTTTCTCACACTTTAAATGTAATACACCAGTCTCTTTTTTTTTTTTTTTTATTTTTATTGGTTGCAGTAAATTAACATCACTTCGACATTAAATATCAGTGCAGAGATTCAAATTTCCAATTTATCACATACAAAAACAGGACCACCTCCCTATCTGGTCCAGAAAAAATCAAATCAAATCTAATTCCCCACAAGACTAGCCTCTCTCCACTTTGTGACAGGAGCCCAAATGCTTTCCCCGAAATCCCGTACTTTTTCCCCTTTCTGTGCATACAAAGAAATCTCAATATTATGCATACCTAATAATCTGGAAAGCCACATTTGAAAGGAGGGGGGTACTGGATCTTTCCAACCTGCAGAAATTAATAACCGGAACACAGCCACAGAAATAAACACCAGAGCTGCCTCCGTTCTCCCTACTTTTAATCTGTTGTCCGTGCCTAAAACCATTAGAGTAGATGACAGAGGTATTCTTTTCCCTAACAACATCTCCCAAAATTTTTCTATCTCCCTCCGTATTCCTAGCAGAGACTCACATTCAAAAAACATATGAAGTTGGTCTGCCTCGCCTAACTTACATCTGGGACACGTATCATCCTCCCTTATTCCCCAAGCAAATAACTTTGCAGGTGTGTAATATAAATTAAACAGCGTTTTGTAGTGCTGTGCCCTCAGATTGGTTGAACGAAATATTTTCTTATTTAATAGGAGGGCTAGGTCTAAATCTATGTCGGAATTTCCCAATTTTAAAGCCAGAGCTGCTTCTGTTTTTTCTAAATCATCCTGTATTTCCCCACATAATAGATTATAAAATACCCTGATCTTCTCACTCCCTTTAACCAGCTGGTCGATAATAGGAAATTCAGCTGATATTAAACTCCTTGGTCTTACAGCCTTCAGCCAGCTAATGGCTTTATTATACAGTAGCCAGTGACTTAAAGAAATACCAAATCTAGTTTGAAGCGCCTCAAATCCAAGAATCTGATCTCCCCTCATTATGTCTCCCAGCGTCTTAACTCCTAATTCTTCCCAGACTTGCAGGTTCCTGTCTGCTACCATCTGCGGGAATAGTCTAGAATTATATAAATGTAAATATCGATGTATCTTCGGGATTCTACAAAACTTTGAAATGGCTCTCCAGACCCCCCAAGCACCTCCCAAAACCTTAAATCGAGCCTTCCTATAATATCTACGGTCAATTTCCCGCATTAAAAGACCGATAGCTTTTCTCCCAACTAATAACTCGTAAATTGTGGGAAGAGTCTGGCTGCCATGAAATTCCTGAGTGATTTGTGACTCTGTCCGAAAAAGAATAGACATATGAATCAATAAACAAGACCATTGATACAGCCTCAAATTCGGTAATACCAAGCCGCCCCTATCCCTAGGAAGAGACAAAAGGTTAGTAGAGCGCCTGACTCTTCCGTACTGCCATACAAATTTTATAAAAATAGATTCCAGACCTTTAATTATTTTTTCTTCTATATAGAGGGGTATGGCTCGAAATAAATAAAGAACTTTGGGGAACATTGTCATTTTCAAAACATTAACCCTTCCTATCAATGAAAGATGTAAAGCATCAATTCTTTTTAAGTCTTTTTCTATAGATTGACTCAGTGGACCAAAATTCTCATCAATAATCTTGACTATTGAAGCATTAATTCTAACCCCTAGATATATAGCCGATTCTACAAATCTTGCATCTGTTTTGGTAATATTTTTGGAGCATATTATTTGCGTTTTAGATTCGTTTAATAAATAGCCTGAGTATTCACCAAAGTCCTTTGCCATTCGTATCAGCTCAGGGAATGCCTGGTGCGGGTCAATCGTGATCACAGCCAGGTCATCTGCATACGCCAGGATCTTCGTTTCGTGCCCCTCCCGTATCACAGGTCTAATTCTTGGACAACCTAATATCCTTTGAATAAGCGGATCTATATATAAAGCAAAGAGAATTGGGGAACAGGGGCAACCTTGACGCGTACCACGACTTATTGTTATAGTATCAGAGCTCTGACCCATAACCACGACTCGGGCGACTGGATTAACATACATTGCCATAAGTGCCCTTAAAGCTTTCTCTCCAAATCCTCTACACCAGTCTCAACCAGGTAAAACCATTAATGGCAAACTTTCCCTCTGTTTCTCACCTGAACTATATGTAGGCAACAAATGAAATTAGTTCCTTCCTTATTTTGATTGTAAAACACATTTCTATAGGTTACTCATATTAACCTTTTCTAACTCTCTTCTAAAAGCTCCCAAAATAGTTCTATAATGTGCTGAAGCTCCACCTCCACCATGCTGCTGTATTGCAATGGATTCCCAAACCCTTTCGGCAGTTTAAAATCATATTTCCAATAATACTACCGTCCTTTTTGAACAAATCACGTTTTGTAAACATACTACTGATTTAGAAAAACTAACTTTAATTTTTTATTACTTGCATTTAAATAGCCAAATTTATATGTTAATACCACAGTTGTTCCAACCCTTCCCCCACTCTCCTTAATGGCAGTTTCCATAGTAACAGTTTCTGAAACATTCAACTGCAGTCGGAGGTCACAAGTTCACCATATTTTAAACTTCACAACACAAAGTTACAAATGCAAATAGCAGGAGTGGCTGCAACCTTTTATCTTATCATATCGACTGTACCTTAGAAACAGTTTTTATTAACCAATCACAAACCTCCTTTTTCATGAAAGTAACATGCATCCTATTTTTCAGTGAACAATCTTGATCATCAGCCAATCAGTTATCGATTTTGTGGAAAAAAAGCTTGTTCTCTACTTTTTAACATATTTATCATTCTACCAGTGGACTACATCAGCCACAGACATCTTTTCTTTCCATGCACACATCCTTTCTTACTGTATGGAACGTAGGGCACAGCTATGTTTTCTGATGCAAAAGGTATGCTGAACACAGAGGGATTGACAAAGACTTAGGTTTGCAAAATGTGGATATTAAATGGTTAGCACGGAGAGGATTAAAGTGGCACCAATTGATGCCTTTGGGCGAAACGTTTGGCATCTCCAACCCCTGACCTCATGATTATGCACTGTGGTGGCAATAACCTAGGCACGTTAACCGGGGTAGGCCTGGAAATGTTAATGAAGGATACCTTTGCACAATTGATTTTGCTTTTGCCTCAAACTGTCTTTGTATACTCTAATATATGCCAAAGATAGAAATGGAAGTGGTCAAATCAATTCTGTCCACAGATTGACAAAGCTAGAAAGAGTGTCAATAAAGCTGTTTCGGCTTACCTCAAAGATCATAGAATGGGCTCAATCTGTAACAATAATCTACATTTTGATATGGATGACATCTACAGTATTGATGGAGTTCACTTGACAGATCAAGGAAACAGAGTATTTCTCAACAACCTTAAGCTGTGCATCCGCACTTACATGTAGCTCCAATAGAGTCATCATGAAAACAAGGGCTCTTTTTAGAGCCACCCTATAACCCAGAACTCAATCGCATTTATTTTTAAGCATACTATTTTCAAATTTTGTTTGGTTTTGCAAACCCGTCGCAACGATGCATGGAAGCCCGTGCTGTGAGCTGTGATCCGGTTACAAATCATATGACGAAATGAAAAAATACAATAACGCCACGGTTCCTGCAACCTCCCCGTCTCCTGCAGGAGCCGGCATGGCTTTTTAACAAAGGCACCTACTGACATGCACTTCCCTTTGCCCAATAGCAATTCCACTTTCCTCCATAAATCCAAATGCAAATTTCCTACTCCCACTTTGTTAAGCGAAGCAGAAATTGCATATGGCATAGTGGGAGCACCGCTCCTGCCATGCCATACCAAACTCCAATGTCCCTGGGATAGACACCACAAAACATTCTTCGGACCGGCCCTCATGGATGCTGCTCCCCAGAGTCATGTAGAGCTCCTCAAGGGACACTGTGCGATCCACCTCCATCAAATGTAAGGCCCCCACAAGATCGTACTCATTGGGACCGACATTCCACAACGGCCCGAGCATTTTAATTAACAAATGCCCCTGAGAGATACTCAGGGAGCAGTGCCAGGAGGGCTTCAGCCCCTGTACACTCAAATTTCACATATAGCCCCGGGTACATGGTGCTCTCCGAGCCGGAGGAGGGGCCACATACCCCCCGCATATCATTATATATGCCCCAGGAAGGAGCCAGTCCCCGGTACAGAAGTAGCTACCCACATCATAAGTAGCCATTGCTCCCACGAACTGGCCCACCTGAGGGCTTAATTAAACAAACCACGCAACACTACAGTTTTTTCCCCTTTTTTTCAGCATCATTCCCTGCAGTTTTTTCCCCTTTCTTGGCGTCATTCCCCGACCCTACGCGAATCCCGACAAAAATATTTTAAAGAAGAATTTTTTTTTTTTAACCTTAGTAGTCCCTTTGGCTCCTCCTGAGCAGCCCTAGAGGGTCAAACAGTTCCTACCATTCCCCTTTTCTTTTTTTTCACTTTTTTTTCTTGCGACTCGGTTCTACCGAGTGACAAAATGGCTGCCAAAACTTCCTGGTTTGAAGTGTTGGCAGTCAATCAGAGTGAACCTCGTCATCGGGAGAATCCGCGGTTCCCAGATATCGATATTTTTTTAAATATCTATACCTCACGAACTACTCGGATTTACACCATTTAACAAAAAGCGTGCGTTCTGGACCAAATGCTACCTCTTTCCAAATTTGGTGTCATTCCATTCATTAGTTCGGGCTGTAGCCATGTCTAAAGTTTCCTATGGAACTTACCATGGAGAAAATGTGTTTTGGAACCCCCCTTTTTCTTGGCCCCCATCTCACGAATCAGCCCTAAACTTTCAAGACAGGACCTGACCGGAGTGAACCATTAGTTTTGAAGATTTCGCAAACATTCGTCCACCGGTGCCAGAGATATTGGCAAAAGAAACAAGCATTTGCAATGCAATAGGTCTCGCATTTATAAGATTTTGAGCTATTGGCATTGTAAAATTACAATGCCTTTTATTTATGTTTTGGTTTTAAAACAAATAAAAGGCATTGTCATTTACAATGTCAGTAGCATAAACTCGCATAAATGCAGTGTGTGGAGTGCAGCAGTGTGCGGCGTGCAGCAGTGTGCGGCATGCAGTAACGTGTGGTGTGCAGCAGTGTGTGGCGTGCAGCGGCTTGCAGCGGTGTGCGGCATGCAGCAGTGTGCGGCGTGCAGCAGTGTCGTGCAGCATGCAGCAGTGAGTAATGCAGCAATGTGCAGCAGTGTGCGGCGTGCAGCAGTGTGCGGCTTGCAGCATTGTGCGGCGTGCAGCATTGTGCGGCGTGCAGCATTGTGCAGCGTGCAGCAGTGTGTGGCGTGCAGCAGTGTGTGGCGTGCAGCAGTGTGTGGCGTGCAGCAGTGTGCGGCGTGCAGCGGCATGCAGCAGTGTGCGGCGTGCAGCAGTGTGCGGCGTGCAGCAGTGTGCGCCGTGCAGCAGTGTGTGGCATGCAGCAGTGTTTCGTGTAGCAGTGTGAGGCATGCAGCAGTGTGTGGCGTGCAGCGGCGTGCGGCAGTGTGTGGCATGCAGCAGTGTGTGGCGTGCAGCAGTGTGTGGCGTGCAGCAGTGTGTGGCGTGCAGCAGTGTTTCGTGTAGCAGTGTGTGGCGTGCAGCTGTGCGGCATGCAGCAGTGTGCGGCAGTGTGGCGTGCAGCGGCGTGCAGCAGTGTGTGGCGTGCAGCAGTGTGTGGCGTGCAGCAGTGTGCGGTGTGCAGCAGTGTGCGCAGCATTGTGCGGCGTGCGGCAGTGTGCGGCATGCAGCAGTGTGCGGCGTGCAGCAGTGTGTGGCATGCAGCAGTGTGTGGCTTGCAGCAGTGTGTGGCGTGCAGCAGTGTGAGGCGTGCAGCAGTGCGAGGCGTGCAGCAGTGTTTCGTGTAGCAGTGTGCGGCGTGCAGCAGTGTGTAATGCAGCAGTGTGCGCAGCATTGTGCGTGCAGCAGTGTGCGGCGTGCAGCAGTGTGCTGCGTGCAGCAGTGTCGTGCAGCATGCAGCAGTGAGTAATGCAGCAGCGTGCAGCAGTGTGTGGCGTGCAGCAGTGCGCGGCGTGCAGCAGTGTGCGGCGTGCAGCAGTGTGCGGCGTGCAGCAGTGTGCGGCGTGCAGCAGTGTGTGGCGTGCAGCAGTGTGTGGCGTGCAGCAGCGTGTGGCGTGCAGCGGCATGCAGCAGTGTGCGGCATGCAGCAGTGTGCGGCGTGCAGCAGTGTGCGGCGTGCAGCAGTGTGCGGCGTGCAGCAGTGTTTTGTGTAGCAGTGTGAGGCATGCAGCAGTGTGTGGCGTGCAGCAGTGTGTGGCGTGCAGCAGTGTGCGGCATGCAGCAGTGTACAGCGTGCAGCAGTGTGTGGCGTGCAGCAGTGTGCGGCGTGCAGCAGTGTGCGGCGTGCAGCAGTGTGCAGCAGTGTGGCGTGCAGCAGTGTGTGGCGTGCAGCAGTGTGCGGCGTGCAGCAGTCTCGCATTTGTGAAAGTTAGAGTTTTTAGCATTTAAATCTAATGTCCACGGTCCACTTTCACTTTCGTCCGTTGTTAAAGCTTTGTTGTCTTTATGGGGCCATGTGTTTGAAACACATGGCCCCATAGAGATAAGAAAGCTGACCCTTTGAAGTAGTACGATGCCGAGGCTGACTGCAAAGTTGAAAACACTCCATTAAAAGCTCAGTTTTTCTTTTCTTCTGCAGTTTTATATAACGTGAACTCTACCCTAAGATATTGGAGTGCGTTCACGCCCTTAATTACATCGGCCACGCACCTTTGAGAGACCCTCCAGTTTATTCATCCCACTTAAAGCCCTGAGTTTGACCATGTCGTTTGTATATTCTTGTGTGTCTATTAGCTGTTTGCACAGATGCCGTGCTGGGTGTGGAGGAAAAGCGTGGCCGTGTCCTGTCCATCCTTGACTTCCGACAGCGACTACAAGCCAGGCTAGAACTCTGACAAATGTCTTTCACCCCCACTGCCCTTTCCAGCCTGCCCCTCCCAACAGATCAAATTAAGCTGGTTTGTGTACTTCCATGTACAAGAGAGGCTGTAAAACTCGGAATGTACTAAAAAAAAGGGCCGAATCACGAGGGTGACAATGCGCTCCTTGCAAGCACTTCGAGCTCACCCGATGAGGCGCTGTTTACATGAAGTGATGTGTACGCACGAAGAATGTTTTTTCCAGTTTTATATAGCGCAAACTTGACCGAAATGGATTAGAGTGCTTTACAGAAGCACCAGGTTACGTTACACAAGATCAGATTTGCAGTTTTACATTTTTATAAAGGTACCTGCAGCCCCAGGTGCAGCAGCGAGTCCGGGGTCGTGTTCAGGGAGCTGGGCTCAAAGGCAGGGCCGGTGCAGTGCTGCAGCTGGAAGTTCACGTCCTCAAGGCCCGGCGACATCATGGAGGTCGGGTCTGTGGAGAGAAGCAAGGGAAGGAGGGGAGCTTGTCACGGTGTGATCAGAAATGGGAAAGTGCTATCATACAAGGTAAAACTCTGCATAAGGAAAACATTGGAGCGACCTAGTACGCGCCATTTTTGCTGCGTATGTGCTAAGTAATGAGTCAGATAGACTGGATGGATCATAAAAGAACGATTTTACACAGAAAAAAATAGAGAAATCTGAGTTTGTGCGTGTGCTACTTTACTGCTAAAATGTGATCGTTTTTTGTTAAACGTAGGCCCTAATTTGCCATCCTTCACACGACGCTGCGCTTCTTGAAAAACAAGCGCGCACTGAAGCTGACGGAGTGGGAGGGGGAGTGGGGGCGGGCACGCAGGCTGCCAAATGGTGCGATGAATAGTGAAAGCGAAGCTGACGGAGTGGGAGGGGGAGTGGGGGCGGGCACGCAGGCTGCCAAATGGTGCGATGAATAGTGAAAGCAAACAAGTGGTTGCAGGACTCCAAATGGTGCGCGCGCCCGGACGGGTCACATGCACTGTAGTTGGAGGCCTGCAAAGCCACTGTTTGCACTTCCAAAACGCGCTTACTATAAGTCTCGCCAGAGCCAGCGCTAAAGCGCTGGTCAGGCGAGACCTAAAAACGCTTTTTGAATAGAAACGAGGTCCTAATTATAACTACCTACTGGCGACTGCCAGTAGGTAATATATATAGTCACTGAAAAAAACAAAGGTTACAGGGCTGTTATAGTTAGGAAATAGGATAAAAAAACTTAGATATTGACAAAAAAAACCAAAGGATAGTGGTATGTTATAGTTAGGCTCAGATTTCACATGCACAAAACCAGAGAAATGCAGCAGTTACAATTAGCTGAGCTAACTATAACTCATGCCCCCGCAATGCACTGCTTATGACCTCACATATTACATCACTCATGACATGGTCAGGGACATCACTGATGACATCATCCAGTGACTATGAGTGTTTCTAAAAGGTTTATGAGTGTTAAATATGGATACACCAAACTGTATTGATGAATCAGTGGCTGTTTTAATGCCTGTAAGTTTGATTTAGTGGGTGTGTGACTGACTGTATAAGTGAGTGATTAGGTGTCTCAGTGAATGTATGAATGAGTGACTTGTGTGAATCTCTGTATCAGTCTGTCAGTTGGTGTCTAAGTGGTTGTATAGGTGTGTGAGTGGATACGTGAGTTTCTGCATGGGTGAGTGATTGGTTATCTGAGCATGTGTATGGGTGTCTCAATGTCTGTTTGAGTGGGTGAGGAGGTGTGTAACTGTCTGTATGGATGAGTGAGTGGATGAGTCAGTGGCTCAATGGGTTACTGAGTGTGTGTGTATGGTGCTGTATGGGTGAGTGAGTTGGTGTATGGCTCTGTCGGTGAGTGAATGGATGTGTCAGAGGTAATTGAGTGAGTAACTGCATATGTGAAAGGCAATATAGGTGAGTATTGGAGTATGTAAGTGAGTGTATGTGTGACTGAGTGATTGCAATAGTGGCCATAAGGGTGAGTGCATGCTTGTGTGCAGTGACTATATGAGAGTGAGAATGTGTTAGCATCTGTATGAATATATGAGTGGGTGTGTGGATAACTTATAGGTGAGTAAATGCCTATGTGATTGGCTCTATAGGTGATTGAGTGAGTGGGTGTATGTATAACTGTATCGGTTACTGGGTGGATGTTTGTGTAATACTATGAATCGATAAGGGTGTGTATAAGTCAAGGTATAGGTGTGTCAATGGTTTTGAGAATGCTATTGTGGATGTTGAAGTGGGTGGACGAAAGGATATATTGGGGTGTGAGTGGGAACATCTGAGAATCTGTGGTTGATGTTATCAGTGATGTCATTTGACATGCCAACAGTGATGTCATCAGTGATGTCATTGACCATGTCTTGAGTGATGTACTATGTCATGAGTGATGCAATATGTGACGTCATAAGCAGTGCATTGTGGGGCGTGAGTTATAGTTAGCTCAACTAACTGTAACTGCTGAATTTCTCTGGTGTTGTGCATGTGAAATCTGAGCCTAACTATAATGTCCCTGTAACCTTTGTTTTTTAGTGAATAGCTAAGGTTTTTTATATCTTTTTTCCTAACTATAATGGTTCTGTAACCTTTGGTTTTTTTGAGGGATTTTCTAAGGTTTTTTAATTGCGAATTCTGAACTATAACTTACCTGCAACATTTGTTTTTTTCAGTGAATTTCCATGATTTTTTAGTAGCAATGATGTTTCCAAAATTGTGTGAAAAGGGGGAGGGGCCTCTGACCAGATCTCAGAAATCCCACTAAGTAGAACTTATAGAAAGTACCAGGAGGGCTTCTTGGTCCCCAAGGTCCTATAGCATCCAAGACAACTTTATTCCCCAGAAAGTAGTGTGCCAGGAGACGTGTTTTCAGAGAAATGCAGAAAAATGTGCATGGCCTCTGAAGACCTCTTAGCAAACTGACTGTGTAGAACTTGCTGGAGGAAACAAGAGGCCCCCAAATACCATCAATAGTCAAGGGTACTTTATCCGCCAATGAGTACTATGACAGGAGGTGCCTTTGCAGAGTGGTGGAGAAAGGACGTCCTTGATGATTGCACAGGTGGTGCCTGTATGATTCTATGAGTGCCAATGCCAAAGGCTGACTGCGAATACTGGGTATTTTTAACAAAGTGTAAAACACATATACAGACATATTTTACAAAAGGTTTCAGTGTAGCTATTTAGTAAGATGCTAATTTAACATTTTCATTTGTCAAAATAACTAAATAAAAAATGCATTTTTCTTCTTCACAGCAAAAGCGGCGATCGTAATGATATCAGAAGTCACAAATACAAATGACAAAGTGAAAAACAGATATATAGACATATTTTACACAAAGTTTGAGTCTAGCTATTTAGTGACATATTGGTTTAACTTTATTTTAACAACACATTTATAAAAGAGAACAGTTTCAAGCAATAACTCAACATCGGAACTCACAAACGTCCAGCAAACTACCCATTGTTACCCAAAGTCATGGGGGAATTAAAAACTGCTGCAAAACTAGTGCAATCCACAACCTGGAAACATCACATGGCCGGGAAAGAAAGGAATATCATAGGATAATATACTTTTCAGTAAAAATTAATAGGGAGTATATATCGACTCCGCCTTCTCGAATCTTTTTTTCCGTGACTTTGATTGTGAGCAGGTGGTAGATTTTGGCTTAAAGGGCCTTTTTGGGACTCATGTAGGACAATGTTCATGTTATATCTTGTTAAAACGTATCATAGAAAATGTATCCAACTGCTGATCATGCAGAGGGAAGCTGGAGGATCATCTACATCTGTTGCAGCGTCAACAATTCCCAGCCAGAAAGTCCCTTCAGAGGTACAGACTACTGCAACAGATATGGCTTCAGAGTTTTCAAGAATGGCCACGTATTGCATGGACTGTAGTGCTGGTATAAGAGCTGGTGACCAGTGTGTTACAACAATTAGAAATACTGCCAAAAATCATACATGGTAATTTTTTTCCCCTATTATATTTTTTGCACATTTCATAAGAGGAATTCAGTGGGGAGAGGAGTTGGCCTAATGGTTAGGGCGGTCGACCTCGAATCTGGGGAACCGGGTTCAAGTCTCGGCAATGACACTGAACATCCTGTGATTCTGGGCAAATCACTTAATCTCCCCGTGCCTAATAAATAAAAAAACTTAATGTGTCCTCATGTAACGCAACTGGTGCCATGTAAAGCACTCTGATACCCGATACCTTCGGGTCAAGTTTGCGCTATATAAAACTCCGCAAAAGAAAATAAAAAAATAAAATAGTGAGCAGCAAGAAGGCAACGCAAAGCTGAAGGACCCTCGACTTCTATAGCAGCACAACATCACCGAAGCAGAGAGTCCATTCAAAAGTCCAACTTAAACTTAAAGATTTGGCTCCACAGTATACCCCGATGGCATCATACTGCATGGATTGTGGAGTAGTAGTGAATGCTCGAGAGCAGTCCATAACGGCCCTTCGCAATGCAGCAAAGAATACTGTTTATTTTTTTTAATTTTGTCCCTTCATAGTTTTTCTACATTAGCAGACATTTTATTATTTTACAAAATTGGGATCTAATATCTATGTGTTGTTCATTTTAATATTTTCTAATTTATTGTACCATTGCTTACATATAACTTGCCATTTAAACAAGTCAAACCGTCCCTCTACAAATAAATACACAGGTAACTTTTGCCAGTAATTATTATAAACTTTTTAAATATGCCAACAGTCTGTGTTAAAATCTTCTAGTAAGTGCATCAACAACATATACAAACATACTCTGTTTTTTTAGACAACACGCAATTTTGTAATCTCTTATTTATAACTATCAACTGTAAATGATGTGTCTTGTTCTGTAACTCCTTCTCCTAACAACTCTTATTTTTACCTAGAATTCTGCTTAGCACCAAAGAGATGAAACTGCACATCATCACAAACCTTTTGTACATAAGCCACACAACCATGCAAAAGTGCTCTATTCATTTCTCCTAAACATAAAGCAAGGATTTTTACATAATAAAGCCTCCTAACTAAAGGTCACTTTGTTGTGTAGTATAACTTATTTTGTATTTTAAACTTCAGCTTGGAAAGATAAGTAGGAATTTTCTTAATACATCAATGGATTGCTGTCTAATACTACAACCACTACTACAATTCCATTTATATACAGGGCCCTGACTACGCCTTCCTTGTACCTCTTCTGCAAGAACTTCTTCTACTTTTCTAGGTACCATCACCTCTTTTGTTGTAGGACTACCATTCTTCATTTCATAACACTGTCCTCTTTAATCAATAACATGAATTGATCTGTTATCCTGGAGATAGCTTTCTTAATTAAGGAAATACTCTGTACAAGAAGTGTGTATCCATTCTCCAGTAAAAACTGTACAACAGTTACTTTATTCACTAATCGTTTCTTCTGGTTTTGTATCCTCATGCACAACAATATTTTCTCAAGAGTCTTCATTCTATTTAGAATTAAAATGAAAAGCTTCCTCTTCAAAGCAAAGGCCTTATCAATTACTCTCTCAACTCATTCTTTCTGTTTCACTGCATCTCTCCTTCTACCCTTTTTTTAATGTATCACTAAATTTACAACCACTCTACTATGAAACATCCTGCCTTTGATTTCCTTAAACTGCTTCTTTCTCCTGGTTATGTTGTGTCCATGTTTGTTACAATATTTTCTCTTCTTCCAATGTACACTTTGTTCACTCTTGTTTCTCATAGTCATAATTGTATTTTCTTTATTTTGTAATCTTTGCAAATGTCCATAGATATTTTTAAGAAATGATTTTGATCTCTTACCAGTAGCTCTTTTTCCTTTTACCACTTGTTCTGCATTTTGCCCCTTTTGTAACTCATTTCTACAGAGATACTGTAGTTGCTTCTCTTGCTTTTTCATCTGAGCTTTTGTAGGCATTCTAATTGTGTGTACTCATGTATATCTTGTTTTGTTAAAAAAACAAGTATATTTTAGCCAATGTACAAACTACTTTAGTAACGACTTACACATAATACAAAAACAGTTGTTATGGTATGTTGCAGTTTTAAATCTACAGATGAACCTAGCTACATTACTACATGCACTTACTTCAATATATCAAACCAAAAGTCCTACAACACAGCTGCACCATATCTTACTTCTAACTTGTACATGGCGAAAGACCAGTTTATCCCTTTTGTAGCAAATTTTAAATTGAACAGCAAGCCAAGGGAGTATATTTACAAGCCCCATGTGTAAAGAGTCACTTTTTTTGACACACCATTGGCATAGTGTGATGCTCCGTATTTTCAAGGCCACCAACAACCACTCTGTGTGGCTTTTCGTGGCCTTGTAAATACAAACCCTTTTGATGCAGCACTTTGCGTGAAAGGAGTGTGCCATGCATTTTGCCACATTCCCAGATTTACAACGATTCATACACCTGGGTATACGTTAGAAGTCTACGCCTCCCCAGGAGAGTTGTAGGGAGGCACAACAAGGAGAAATACTTTTCTTTTTCCCCTTTTTAAAATCTTTTTATGCGCATGCATTGAAAGAGTAAAACACCTCTTGTGATTGTTTTTGTACAGGAGGTTGTGCCTTCCCGCTCAAAAACAATCATCCCCGCAACACAGGCAACCTTGCACCTCGCTAGAAGGTTGTCTCCATTGGAGCACGATAGCCAGTTGTATGCCAGAGCTGGGGAGAGCACAGGGATCCATCATATTGTTGTAAATATGATGCATCCTTTTGCTTTGAAAGTAATGCAGCACAGCGCAGGGAAAGGGATTGCATCTCTGCTCCGCATTACCCAAGTGTACAAGTACATACAGTGTCTCAACACTGTAAATCCAAAAACACACTAAAGAGCTATTTGAGTGCCTCTCTACCACTGTGTCCCTGGTATATTTAGTATCTCAGTAATTTTCTACTAAATGTCTCAGATTTAAATTTTGGGGAAAGCTGCATATAAAAATCTGCACATTAATCTATATCCAGCCATATATCTTACAAATTCTTCCAAGTCCTTGCAAAGACTGTGTGACAGGTTGCATATATAATTCACCACATGGTCCTATAGGATTACATATTCCTCACTAAAACATGTAAATACATGGGTTTGTGGTTGAATACATCACTACTCCCTGGATAATAGAATGAGTGCATAGGTAGAGCCTAGGTGATTCCCTGAAGATACATGTACTGCCTAGATGATTCCCTGACTATGTTATAACTCCATGGGTCATTCCATATCTGCCTACTTACGTGTTTGTGTGAGTATACCACTAGTATCTGGGTGTTTGGATGAGTGCATGAGGACAGCCTGAATCATTAGACAAGTGCGTGACTAATGCTTCAATAGTTCAATACATGCATAGATACTGGTGGGATGATGAAATGAGTACAATTCTAGCGCCTGGATGATTGCAAGAGTGCATACATAGTATATGGGTGATTTATGCAGTACATGGATAGTGCATACATGATTGTTTAAGCCCATGCAAAGCATATTGGATAAGTGGATGAATAGTGTTTAAGTGATTGAATGCTGCTCATTTGTTTTGGTTGAGTGAACAGGTAGTACCTGGGTGTTTGGATTACTACATGGATAGTGCCTGGAGAATTGAATAAGTGCATCAGTAGTGCCTGGCTAATTAGATGAATATATAACTAGTGTTTGACTGGCTACATGATTCCGTTGTTAAAGCTTGAGAGATTGGATGAAAGTAAGTGTACTGTTGGGGTGATTGTATTAGTACAAGACTATTGCCTCAGTAACTACATGACTGCATGGGTACTGGATAGGTAATAATACAATGGTACTCTCTATGCAATTAGATGAGTGCATGAGTGGACCCTGAGTGTTTCATCAGTGCTGGTGTGTGCCTCGGTATTTCAATGACTGCATGGGTTGTAAGTGGATATTTAGATGGCTGCATAGGTTCTGCGCAAATGTTATAATGATTGTATAGTTACAGCCTTGTTAATTGCAGAGATCAATAGTTAGTACCTAGGTGATTAAATTAATGTATGGGTAGTGCCTGCAGAGTTCAATGACTACATAATTTCTGTCTGCCTGATTGCAAAAGTACATGTGTAGTATCTGGGTAATTGAATAACTCCATGGATAGTGAATTACTGATCTGATGGCTGCCTGAGTAGTGGCTGGGTGATTACGTGAGTGCCTGAATAATGCCTGCCTGACTGTGAAAGTACATTCATTGCTGTTAGATACATAACAGTTGTCACTATATCTCTGACTCATTGGTTATCTCCTTCTGTCAGTATCAAACTACCAATTTTACTGTATATATGCTTTTCTTCTGAGTTATGTGTGAGTGAAATCTAGGTATCACACTTGATATATATTTGCATACATGGCTCTCTAGAAACATACATTGCTTTGTTACTGAGGCTGCACATGCATCAGTAAGTTTCTAAAGCGGAAAACAATTTAAAAAAAAAAATTTCAGAGCACAGAATCTTTTGCGAATGGCATTCCTACATCATTTCTCAAATACTTCTGCCTATAAAACATATATGCAGCATATCTCAAACAAAAGTTGAAATGAAGCTAGCACAAGAACACTCGAGGCACTCTGCACTATGAATCCTTCTCAATTTTAAACAAACCATGTCTAAAGAAACGACTGCACTCATCATATACATGAAATTTTAATTTTCATTAGCCTTACTGAACATAGATCACCATGTAAACATTTAAGAGATTTCTTAAAAGATGTACACCTTCAAGCCATCTTTCCAAACATATATACCTCTCTCCATCTTTAAGTAAACTCAAAAGTCCCACCGTATATATAGCTATATGCAAGCACAAAAACCATATCTCATCATCTAAGCATATGCAAAGCGGTCATATAAGTTAAAAACCATATTGACAAACACTTCCCAGAACATACATAAATAGTATTAATTCTTTCTAATTTATATACAGGCGGATAACATGTTCTCATCTTTTATTTCTCACCACACTATTCCTTTTTAATAATGTTACTTAAAGTACTACAACTCCCAGAATACAAATAAAAGATGTATCTATTCTGCACATGATGTTTAGACATTTAAAACATTTAAAACATTCTCAGTTCCTCATTGAAATTTTCCACAATAATATATAGTTATTTCTCAATAAAATACACAATGTAATAAAGAGACACTAATTCATTTTTTCTTACTTCCCAAATCATTCACCACTCGATACAGTTAATCTCATATATTTTTCACATCACTGTGATACTCCTTTTAATCAAACGTCCACATACATCTTCATTTCTCTCAGATAAAGCAACTCTAAAATGGCAATGTCTTTAACTTTCCACTCTATCATCATGAGAAAGGCAGCAAATGAAATCATGTCTTTCATTTTAGACTACTGCATCTCAACTTGTGAATGGTTCGCATATGTTAACCCTTTCCTTCTTTCTCAAAATGAGGTTGCTGTATGCACGTTTTCGTAATGTTTTCACCACCATCGCAGAGAAATCGCAAAAAAACATCAGTTCAAACCATATCTAGCTCTATTTTTCTGAAATTTACATACTACACAACAGTTTATTACATAGTCCGCAGCAGGTAATTAAAACTTGCCATTACTAACATCACTCCTCAACTTTTTAAAACATGTCCTGTCTATTTAACATGCTGCCCCCAATACAGTCTTAGCTCAGTGTACCCAGCAACCCAGTGGAACCAGTAGGTCA
The DNA here is from genome assembly GCF_964204655.1 of Triturus cristatus. Classification (NCBI taxonomy): domain Eukaryota; kingdom Metazoa; phylum Chordata; class Amphibia; order Caudata; family Salamandridae; genus Triturus; species Triturus cristatus. The sequence continues at coordinate 871,009,772 of NC_140588.1, forward strand.
CAAGTTCCCAGCACATTCTAGAAGGAACATGCTGCTTCCAAATAAGATGAAGCAGGTGTGCTTTACTCCACAGATTCAAAAGCATATCCAAGTCTGTATTTCATTTATATTCTTAAACAACAGCCAATAATAAGAATTCTTGTTAAGGCATCCAACACACTACCTAATTTTATTCACGTTCATGCTGACAGCATCCAAAGAAATATCTGTTAAAAAAAAAAACACCTCAGTTTTAACAGCTTTTCCCCTGGAAAACTACATCATTGAGCTTTAGCCTTCTATTGCTCCTTCACTTCAAAATGCTTAGAGTATGGATTGAGGGCCACAGCTATATCTATTGGGCTAAAGAGGCTGCAAAAAAGAGGTATTGACAGGGACGTGGGTTTGCCAAATGTGCAGATTACTTGGTTTGGCGAGAGAGGGTTCAAGTTTTATCAGTTATTGGCTTTTGGTTAAATCCATTGTGGATTCCCAAGCTCCTCACCTCATGCTTGTGCACTGTGGTGGCAATGACCTAGGCACATTGACTGCGGTAGGGCTGGAAATCTTAAACAACTGATGTCGCTTTTCCCTCGCACTGCCTGGCTGCCCTCTAATATATGCCAAAGACAGAAATGAAAGAGGTCAAATCAATTCTGTCCACAGATTGACAAAGTCAGGCAACACTTTAATAAAACTGTTTCCGCACTGCTCAGAGACCATAGCACAGGCTGTATCTATAACGTCAATCTGCGTTTTCACATGCATGGAATTTATAGAAATGATGGAGTGCACTTTACAGATGAAAGCAACAGGATGTTTCTAAGTAACCTGAAACTTTGCATTCGGTCTTATGTATAGCATATATATACATTCAACCAACACAACGGCTCTTATCAGAGACACCCTAGTACCTTTAATAGTGTGAATTTTTGTTCTAAAAGGTATTTTGTGTTTAGTTTTTGACAATCTTAGCAACAACGTCGCAATGCCAGCGAACACGCCGTGAAAACGGAAAACAGAAGCAGACATTCAATGACCACCAACACATCCTAAAATATGTAAAAGAAACCATTTTAACATTGCCGTACAAATATTACTATAAACATCCTTCTTTCAAAGCATGGTTAAACTCGTATTTTTGTACTAAGTTCCTTCAAAAACCATCTTTCAGACCAATTTTCCATTTTCGGGACGTCGTGATGACGTCATTAACCACGACGATCACGTCTTTTCCATAAAGTGTAAAACAAATATATCTACACATATGACAGTATTTTACAGACTAAGTGTTTCTTGCTGTATTCTCTAAAGTCATGTTTTTCTATAGAGTTCTATAAAAACCATCTCTAAAACATATGTTATCTTCTTACGGTGACTCCGGAGAGTGCAATGACGTTGGTAATCGCGATGTCCATGGACATGTTGAGAAAGCAGAAAACATAAGCAGACAGTCAATGGCCACCAAGACATCCAAAAATAATATGTAAAAAAAATCCATTCTGAACATTGTCCTACACATATTACTATATGCATACTTCTTTCAACCATGTTTAACTTACATTTTTCGACTTAGTTTCTTTAAAAATCATCTTTCAGACCTATTTTCCGTTTTTGCAGTAGTTCAGGACGTCGCAAAGTTAACTGCGACGATCGTGCCTTTTCCATAAAGTGAAAGTACATATCTGCACACATATTACAGTATTTTACACATTAGGGGTTTATTACTGAACACTTCAAACTCATGTTTTTCTAGTGTATTTCTAGAACAACCATCTCTAAAACATATTTTCCATTTTCGCTGTGGGGGCGGAGATCACAATGACTTTGGTAATCGGGATCTCGTCACTTATGTCACAAAAGCAGAATTCAATAGCTACCACCACATTAAAAAATGATAACTATATAATTAATTCTCACCATCATAGTATATAACTCACTATATAAATAAATCTATAAAACCATTTATCATTATCACAACATCTGTATAACAATGTATATTAATGATTCACAGATTTTTTTTATATTTCCACCAATATTTGCGACAACGGTGATAGTCGCGATGTCCACGCGATGGTACACAGAGAGCCGGTCGCATTGTTGTAACGAATATCGCGTGCAATAAAAAACTCTATTTTGGACACATAACTTGTGTCGCTAACATCCCCATTTCTCAACCATGGGGTCAGAGTATTTCCACCCTGATCCCTTTGGTGGGCTTTCACACACATTTTTAGCCCCAGGAACTGTTCCCGATAGATAAAATGGTGGGCACAACTTTCTATTCAGATTGTGTCCAGCCAATCAGAGCATTTCCGTTGGCGCATACATTCACGATTCATCATGAAACCACCCTGAAATTTCCGCGACAAGAGATATCGCTATAATTTTAAACTTACATTTGTCAAACACTACTGAGCAGATTTACACCAAATAAGCAAAAGGCACTTCCTTGAATCGACATCTACCTCCCTGCCAAATTTGGTGTAAGTCCATTCAGCGGTTCAGGCAGTAGGTGTGGCTAAATGTTCCTATGGGAATTAACATTACAAAGGCAACCTTATTTCACACCCCAAATTCTCAGGCTCCAGCACGTGGATCCCCCCAAACTTTCCATAAGAATAGAACCCACCTAGACACTTTTTTTGGCAAAATTTCAAGCAGATTGGTCAAACCATGCCAAAGTTATAGCCAAGTCAAAAAATGCTTGGCTAACAGAGACAGCCAGGGGCCCCCAGTTATGCCAAGTTTCATATGGGCTGGTGGGAGGAGCATGTGCTTGCCCAAGAGCATGCACAAGAGATGACAGATAACGTGATCTAATGGTCATATTATTTAGATGATTTATTTATCATATGGCGAAGCACTGAGGGCACAGCAGAGAAATTTGTGAGGAATATCAATATCAACCAGCTGAATTTTCATTCTACTTCCTATATCAGTGCACAGGAATTCCAGTTTTTAGACCTCACTGTGCATGTTGATCGAGGTAAACTGCAGACTAAAACTTTTCAGAAGACCACTGTGGGCAATACAGTTTTTCATGCCTGCAGTTTTCATCCTAACAAGTTGAAATATGGCATCCCGTATGTGGAGAATCTCTGCATGTAGTGGAACTGCAGCAGTAATGCACAACTAGATTTAGCCCAGCAAGAACTCAGTGACTGGTTTGCTGCATGGGGTTATAATGAGAAGGTGCTTGAGGGAACCAGAATCAGGGCCAATTCTAAATCAAGAGAACAATAGCTGTTCTCAGTTAAGAATACAGGTTTAGAAAGTCAGCAAGACATTTGACTTATCACAGGCTTAAGCATCCAGCACCAGAAAGTGAGGCACATCCTACAGCAACAGTGGCATTTGCTTTGCAGTGATCCTATCATTGGTCCAATGATACACTGCGGGCCTCTCACTGCATTCCGTAGAGCAAGATCAATGAGAGATGATCTTGTGGTTAGTAGTCCAGACATGCAACAACGAGGGGCTTGGCTAAAGGAGAGTGGTGGCTTCAAAAAGTGCCACAAATGCAAGGCCTGTAAACATTTGGTCAACACCTCACAATTGGCCATACCTTTTTCTGATGGAGAATTAAGCAAATACTACACTGCAAGAGTGAGTTTGTTGTCTATGAGTTGAGATGTACTTGCTCCAAGTTGTACATAGGATGTCACAATTCTGAAGGTCAAGCAACATATCTTGCAACATGTCAGAGCTATCAAACATAAGGATCAGATATATCCTGTAGCTAGGCATTGTGAAACAGAACATGAGAGCAGGGTAGAGGATTTGAGTTATTTTGTATTATACCAAGTACCGAATAGGATTAAAGGAGGCAACAGAGAATGTTGCCTTAGGCACCTGGAGTCTAAACATATCCTTAGGTTCAATCTGAAAATGCAGGCAGGTATGAACATAGAAGAGTTTTACATTCATCTATAGATCAGAGAGTACTGTATTAGAAATAATTGATATATTTGAGAAAATCTGAGTAACATATTTAATGTATATATTTTCTGTCTATGGGTTTTGCGTTTTTTATGCTCAAGAGCACTAGACATTAGTAACACGTCTTGATTAGGACTGCTGCAGTTTAATATCACAGTAATTTAATGTTATATGGTTCTTCTTGCAAATGTGTACGTTCTCTGATTTTATAAACTTGATTTTTTGCATATAAATGCAAATTTGCATCAATGCACTTTGTACTTTTGAAAACGGGGACTTGTCAATAATTGTTTGTGCTTTAGTGTTGATTGGTTGCTTTCTGATGAAATGGAGTTCTTTGGTATATAGCATGAGTAAAGTGGTACCAAGCTAGGAAGAATTCTGCACTTTATGCATACATTTGCACATCATTCTGCGAAGTTTGCACAAAATCATATTTTTGTAGCATTCCAATCTGTAAGTGCACATTGCACTTTAGAGTAAAGGGCACTTGCTTGTGAGGTTGTTTTGTTGATTAAAAGTCCCTGATTGAAAGAGGCAATTTGCGAGACTCTGATCTACAGTGTGAGCTGTTATTTTAAGGTATCAGACTGGCTTGTGTCAATGGTGCTGTGTGACCAGGACTTTGTAACATTTATAATGGACCGTCTAAGAGTATAAGTTATATTTTAGTTTATTTTGTTACACATGTAGTGTCACTTTTAACAAGATGTATTGACACAGTATTGGTACGGTTTAAGAGGTTTACCGTGTCAATGTGCACATCATGTGAGTTTTTAGAGCACTGTCACTTTAAGTTAAACAAAGGTTAAGCCCATGGGTGGGTGTGTAAAAATAACAGAATGGCGACTAGTAGTTGTTGTGAGAAAGGCCGTGCTGACGGTCAAAACGCATCACCAGAGCTACAAATAAAGTCTGCTTCAAAGCGAACCCGAGCGCGCTGGATTCTGTTTTTGGAGTGGGAACGGGTGTGTTGAAATATTTATATATATATATGTTTCATTCTTACCTGCTAATTACTTTATTTTTCGTTGTTAAGGCATGCGTGGTAAAGACATATGCATGGTAAAGTTGTTCATTGTTAAGACATGCGTGGCAATGGCATGTGTGGTTCCGTCATACAACCCCTCTCGTCTGCCATCTTGGGGCAGCTGCTACTTGTTCATAATGCTCTGACAAGTCTTTCACATTGGCACACCCATCCTAAAGAGAGTTTGGCAGTATCAGTGGCACTTTTGTGGATTCTTCAGTTAATTGTAAACTGCCGAACCGCCACAGTCAAACAGGAATGAAAGGACCTGCCGACACAAGGCGGGATATGACTTCAATCATTGGCATTGGTTATCAAACTAGCGCTTTCAGGTACATACTATTTGATGGCAGTACAAGGCTGGATGAAGGGTTTAGAGACTTTGATTTATTGTATTGTTGAAAATGTGATACCACCACTCAATTGAAAGTGGCGAAGTGTAAATGATGAATATAGGAGTGCAACCAACATGCAAATGAATACTCTGAAGCCTGCACCCATTGCAGGGTAGAATATTGATTTAAAGCCACTGGGCTGGCGTACATTATGGGGCTAATGAATATCATTGGGGCCAATTACACACTTGCTATCTTGCATGGAGGCTTTTCAAACTAAGAATGTGAAGTCTTTTTTCGCTTGCCACATCCTCCAATGGGAGCTGGATGTCAGTTCTTTAAAGACTGAAAGTCAAACATCTTTTCACCAGCATTTCATAAAGGTATTGAAGCCGAAACGCATCATGCGTGATTCAATAAATTGGATCCTTAAACATCCACTGTGTGCTCCATGGTTCCTGTTGGATGCAACTTGGTTTAATGTTATTCATGCAGCCACATGCACATTGGAGTACCATCCCAAAGAATGTTTAGCAGTATCAGTGGCACTTTTGCTTATTCTTCAATTAGTTAGAAACTGTTGAACCACCACAGCTAAACAGGAATGAAAGTACCTGCCGACACAAGTCGGATATGACTTCATTGATTGGTGTTGGCGACCAAACTAGGGCTTTCAGGTACATACTATTTGAGAGCAGTACGTGGCTGGACAAAGGGTGTAGGGACTTTATTTAATTGTTGAAAGATGTGACAATGCCCCTGAATTGAAAGTGGTGACATATATGGTAAATATAGGAGCATCACCAACGTGCAAATGAATACTGTGCAGTCTACTTCCATTGCGGGAATGAATATTGATTTAAAGAAAATGGGCTGTTGTACATTATGGGGCCAGCGAACATCATTGGGTCCAATTAAACACTAAATATCTTGCATTAAGATGGCAGTTTTTCAAACTAAAAATGTGAAGTCTTTTTTCACTTGCTACATTGTATCCTCCATTGGGAGTGGTATTAGAGCTATTTAAAGAGTTGAAAGTCAAACATCTTTTCACTAGCATTTGATAAAGGCATTGAATCTGAAACAATTCATGTATGGTTCAATAAATTGGATTCTTGAAAAAACAGCTGTGTGTTCCGTGGGTCCTGTTGGGAGCAATTTGGTTTGATGTTATTTGTGCGGCCACTTGCACATTGGAGCACTGAGTGGGTCTCTGGGTGGGAGTTTGTGTCTGAGTAGGTCTGTGAGTGTGTACATGAGTTATCTGAATGGGTCTGTGAGTGACTATGTGAGTGATGTATAGGTCTGTGCATGTACGTCTGAGTGCATCTGCGAGTGGGTGTGTGAATGCCTGAGTGGGTCTATCACTGGGTATCAGAGTGCCTGAGTGTGTGTCTAAGTATATGTGTGGGTGTCTCTGTAGTTGTGTGAGTGACTCAGCCACAAAGGAACAGCTCCTACCCTTTTATCCAACATGAGTCCACAGATTTGCACAAATGATCAGCTCAAGTGGAGTACTATCTTCTGGCTATTTAGTAACTGCTACCTCTTTGGATAAATATCCAGGGCGTATTCTACATTACATCTGTGTAATGGACCACTAGGAAATGTCTCCCGTGACCTTGTGTGAATTTCGCGATGTGATTGTTCCTTCTGCGTCTTCATCCAGAAATCTGTGAAAACATTAATCCTCTTACAGAGAGGACAACAAGACTATAAAGAGGTAAATCTCCACAAAACAATGGTACTTCTTCTTATCTATATGAAGTAAGTGATCTTGCTTTGCGGAGATGTCCTCATATTCCTCAGCATCAAGAATGCATCACGAAAATCAGTGGGAAATGCTCTGGGGGCATTTTGGCAAGCTGTCCATCATCCTGGCAAAAGGCAAGAAGACTTTTGCATACAAATAAGGTGGGCCTAGGAGGACTGCCAAAATATTAGAAGAGGATGGGGGCCACACGGCCCCCCTCCCTGGGCTGATTTCAGCCATGGGGACCCCATCATCCCTCTTGGCCTGGCATTAATTGAGAGGGGGAAAGGAGGCGATGCGGCCCCTCTCCCAGGGCCGATTATGCCCCAGGGATCCCATCCCTGGGGCATGACCGTGACTCCCTGGGTGCCACCCAGCATGCTCTGTGACCACAGGGGGAGCCTCAAGGCCCTCTCCGTCCCAGCTGGGTGCCTATCTCCTGATGGAGCTGGCATTGCTGCTACATGCTGGGAGCTGATGGAAATGCAGCTCACTGTGTGCAGGAGCAATAGTTTCATCTCTTCCCCTTCCTGCATGTCTGCAGGCAGGGAAAGAGAGGAAACCTCCGCTTTCAGCAAGCAGGAGCTGTTTGACAGCTCCTGCTTGCTGGAAGTAGATTGGGTGTTTTTCACATCACCTAAAAAAACAGCTATGTCCTGTAGGTGAGCACTCTGGGAAAAAGCAAGAGCCAGCCCGGGGGGGGGGGGGGGGGGTGGCATACCCAGGGACATATATGGCTCCAGGAGGGGGTCCACATTGCCCAAGTGTTTTCAATTTCATGAGCCTGTGCTGGGAAAGTGGTGAACCCCGGACTGAGAATGGCCCACCTTGTAAAAAAATTAAAGAAAACCCAGGGGACATGGTGGTCCCCGGGGTAGTACATGGCCCTCCTCTTTCAATACTGACATTGGCCCCAAGGAGGTGGTGGTCCCTGGGGCCTTTTTGCCAAAAGAGGGGTGTCCACATGGCCAACCCCCACTTTTTTCATTAAGCCCCGAGAAGGTTGTCCCCGGGGCCCTTGAAATCTCAAGAGGAGAGCCGCGTGGTGTTACTCCCTTTCTATGTAAATCTCAGCGTCCCTAATTATGCATGTTTTCTGTAGATTCATCAAATGCTAAAGAAATAGACAAGTCAAAAAAGGCTTTTTCCAACATGGTCCTAACTTTAACTACCTACTGGCGACTGCCAGTAGGTAATATTATTTGCAAAAAAACAAAACAAACGCGGGGCTCCGGTGCTTATTTTGAAATGGGGCCCTGGGTGGGATGCATCAATTTATTTAAAAATGGAGGGGGGCACATTGGGCCCCCCTCAAATGGCTTACTTTGCCCCATGGACCACCACCTCCCTGGGGCTATGAATAAAAGAAAATAGATTAGGAATGTGTGGACCCCTGGGCTCACCAATTCCTGGGGCTATAATTAAATAAATAGATTGAGGGGCATCATGGACCTCCCAGGGACTACCACAACTAATTATTTTTTATAGAGAGGGGGAGTGCTACATGGCACTCATCCTGGGCCATACACAGTCCTGGGGATCACTACATCCCCAGGGCCGGCCTGTGCCAAAACAAAGGAAGGGGACCACAGGACTGCCTTCCTGGAGCCAAATATGGTCCTGGGGACAGCCACCTTCCAGGGCCAGCTTCTGCTATTCCTGGGGTGCCCACCCCCAGGACATAGTTGTTTGCTTTTGCTTGGCGGGAGCTGACAAGCAAAAGCAAACACTGTGTTTCCAGCAAGCGGGAGCAGTCAAACCGCTCCCACTTGCTGGAAGTTGAAGACATGTGGGCAGGGAAAGAGATTAAAATATTGGTCTCGCATGCAGGGAGCTGAAATTCCAGCAGCTCTGTGTGTGTGACAGCAATGGCCTTGAGGCTCCTCCTGTGATCTTATAGCAAACTCTGTGTCCTGTGGGACCAGGGCATCCAGGGACACATGGCCGGGCCTCAGCGGATGGGGTTCTGGGGGTGAAATTGGCATGGAGAATGGGACGCAAGGCCCCCCCATTGATTTCTGGCCAGGCCCCGAGGGTGGGGTCCACAAGACTGAAATTAGCCCAGGGTGGAAGGTTGCGTGGCCACTCCCCCATTGCATTATGATTGGCCCTGGGGGATGGGATTGCCGGGGCCGAAATTGGCCCGGGGAGGAGTGACATACGGCCCCCTTCCCATTGAAATTACAGTAGCCCCCCTACCCCAATGTTTTATTTTTTTTAATTCTTTTTATTGCTTTAACAAAAGAAACAATACAGGTCGTCCTGATGTTATTACAACTTACACATATTACCTTTGGTCACACGTTCACGCCGCCCTGCGGCTCCGTAACAGGAAGCATGTTCTTCATAATGATTCTATACCAGGTACCTCCTTCATCGCCAGTTCAACAGTTGGGGAGATACAGAGTCCACCTCGATAGATGTTCCATTTTACCAATTTTTTGTCCCATTTACGGGGGCACCCTCTGTTTTTTAACACTGTTTTCTCTGCAAGCATACAGTTATCCAGTCAGTTCTTTAGCTCATGATGACAGAGTGGGTCCCCTAACACTTCCCCAATGCCTTGCTATACATTTTTTGGCCAACGTGTACGTCATGGTAGCCCATTGTTGCTCTATTGCGGTGAGATCTGTGGCCTCCCATATATTAAGTAGCCCCAGTCCGGGTGTTAGTTGTATATTCTTACCTATCACCTTGTTTATTTGTTGTGTGAGTTTTCCCCAGAATGGAGCTATTCTCGGGCAGTCCCATACTGTATGGTCGAATGTGGACTCTCCCCACAACGTCAGAGCCCCTCCCCCAGTTTTAGATGTAGAAAAACAACCACAAAACAGCCAAACAAAGGGCAAAAAAATTATCCGAAACTGCAAAACAGAGGGCAGAAAAATTAGCAGAAAGGCAGAACAGAAGAGGGCAAAACAGATGGCGAAAAAATGAGCAGAAAAGTCAAAACAAAGGGCAGAAAAATGAGGAGAAAAAGAAAAACAGAGCAGAAGAAGACTAAACAGAGAGACACCCACACCCACTGACAGCCCAACCAAGAAGCTCCCACACCCACTCACACACCCACTGAGACACACATACACCCACTCCCAGTTCCACTAAGAGACTAATGCATTCACTCAAGACCCACTCAGAGACTCATGCACTCACTCACAGACCCACTCAGAGACTCATGCACTCACTCACAGATCCACTCAGAGCGTCATGAACTCACTCATAGACCCACTCAGAGATTAAAGCACCCACTCAGAGGCTCAAGCACCCACTCACTGACTCACTTAGAGACTCACATTCCCACTGAAAGACCCACTCAGACACTCATGCACTCACTCACAGACTGAATCAAACATTTATGGGAGCACTCACAGACCCATTAAGATGCTCATGAACCCACTCAGACAGCCACTCAGACAGTTATGCTCCCAGTCAGACAGCCACTCAGACACTTATGCACCCACTCACAGACCCACTCAGTCACTCATGCTTCCAGTCACATACCCAATGAGACACTTATGCAGCCATTCCCATACCCAATCAGACATTGACACACCCACTGATGTACCCCCTCAGACACTCTCACACCCACTCACAGACCTACTGAGACACTCAAGCACTCACTCACAAACTCACTGTGAAAGGTTAATGGTTACAGTTAGGAAATAAAATTAAGAAACCTTAGAAATTCACTTTAAAAAAACAAAGTTTACAGAGACAATATATATATTGAGGTCCTCACACTTCGTGTTTGTTTTACCGTTTTATTGGTGTCATCAAAAATAATGCAACTGTTTTACACACCCAGTGGGGCAGGTTATTTCAACTGCACAGCTGCGCTGCAAATCATTGCTGCCGTTCCTTCAATGCCTGAGCCAGTGTCAAGGGAGACAAACTCCAGAAATTAGTATAGACAGACAAAGGTAAAGAGACTCTTTTGAGTGCAAGGATTCCGCTCTTTCCTTTTGATGCCACCAATAAAATGGTAAAACAAACACGAAGTGTGAGGCCCTCAATTGGGAGTGTTTCTTGTGGAGATATATATATATATATTCACTGAAAAAACCATAGGTTTCACACATGTTATAGTTAGCTGGACATTTTACTCATAAAAAAACAATGAAATTCCCCCGTTATAGTTAGTGCAGGCAACTATAACTCACGCGACCGCAATCCTCTGCTGATGCTAATACTGTATTTAGACACTTATTTGCCCATGTCTTCTTCCATTAAATTTTAGCTATACATATATTACAACTATTTTTTTTTCATAAAGACACATATGTCATCAGCAGAGGATTGCGGTCGCGTGAGTTATAGTTGCCTGCACTAACTATAACGGGGGAATTTCATTGGTTTTTTATGAGTAAAATGTCCAGCTAACTATAACATGTGGGAAACCTATGGTTTTTTCAGTGAATTTGCAAGGTTTTTTAAATGCTAATTCCTAACTATAACGTGTGTGAAACCTATGGTTTTTTCAGTGAATTTGTACGGTTTTTTAAATGCTAAGTTACTTTACGCCGTTCGTGGCGTGCGCGCCCACTTAACGCAGTTCGTTCCGTGCGTGCACGGTGCGCTTCGCGCACCGTGCGCGCACAGTGAGCACGCGGTCGCTTCGCGCACCGCGCGCCCACTTTACGCTGTTAGTGCCGTGCACGCACGGTGGGCACGCAGTGCGCTATGCGCACCGCGTGCCCACGTTACGCTGGATGGGCCATGTACGCACGATGCGCTTCGCGCACCGTCCGCACACGGAGGACATATTATGCGCTTCGTTGTGAAAGGTAATCTATTAAATGTTCCAGTCGGGTATATGCCATGCACATAAGGTGGCCTGCGGGCACCTTTTGCACACGGGGGTGGGGAAATGTGGAAAAAAAAAATGTAAGTATTTTTTACCGTACGCGTACGGTAAGCGCAATCGGCGTTTTAAAAAAAAAAAAAAAAAGTAATTTTTGGCCTTGGGGGTTCTTTTGGGACACCTTAATCAAGGCGAGGTGGTTAGGAGCTGTCTAGCCTGCCCCTTTACATGTTATCAAACTTGGTTTTTCCTCCCCCCCTCAGAGTGCGAGAGAGAAAATGGCGGCCGCCACTTCCTGGTTTCGACCGATTCGAATGTTTACTAAGATCTAACAGCCAATCAGAATCGCGCTCGCGCACGGCACCGTACGCGTACGGTAAGCTTACCGTAAGCGCACGGTAAGCGCACGGAGCGCTGTCACAGATATATATATTGATTTAAATGCTATTTTCTCAGGAACTACTGAACAGATTTACACCAGACCTACAAAAGGCACTTCCTTGACCTGTAGACTACCTCTCTGCCAAATTTCATGTAACTCTGTTCAGCCGTTCGGGCTGTAGCTGTGTCTAAAGGTCCTTTGGAAAAATGCATGGGGAAAACGCGTTTTGGGACCCCCCTTTTTCTCAGCCCCCGCTTGACGAATCCCCCCGAGACTTTCAGGGTAGGAGCGGAGCGTAGCGCCCCATTAGTTTTGAAAATTTCACAAGGATTCGTCGACCGGCGCCAAAGTTATTCCAAATAGAATGTTGCGGATTTCCTATGGAAACAGGGTCCTAACTATAACTACCTACTGGCGACCGCCAGTAGGTAATATGTACATATATATATATATATATATATATATATATATAGAAATCCAAACAGCTGTCTCCCACCTCCAACCGGCGAGGAAGAAGCACACGGACACCAAATCGTGCTTCAAAGGTTTTAATGTAGATCAGCACCCACACAGCACGCCATTACGCGTTTCGGCCACCAGATGGCCTTGATCACATGAAGTAACTGCTGAAACATTGTGTTTTTATAATCCAAAAGCACTCTAAAATCTCGTGATGCTTGTGTCCATAGACATGGAAAAAATACATTGGTTTTTGAGTTTGTAATATGGTGATGGAAAACATATAGCAAATACAGATACATTGATAAATAAGCCAGCATGGGTCGGAGACATTAAATGGTTTTAAAAAATCGGTAAACCTGTTTAAAGGATGCTCTTTGATGTGAATAGTAAAATCACAACCTGGAAACTACAGGTTATTCTGCATGGGTTCAAGGTACAGTGCTACGTTGTGCAAATACGCAATAACATGTGCAAAAGCTGATATCTAAAGTGCAAAAAGGTGCTATCAATGTGCAACAAGATGCAAGTGTGCAAAATACGCAAAGGTAGTGCAAACTGCAAATAGATGCATATTAATGCATATAGAGACCATAGATACTGTCCTTAAAATTATCCACAATCCGAATTCATTACCACATAATAACATATTTGAGAAGAATATCCGTTGAAAAAATCTAAATGAGCGACCCAAAATAGCTGTTAAAATCAATAATCAATGTAAAAGATCCTAAAACCAATCTAAAAGTGAGTAAAGTGCACAACTAATGAAATATTGATAAAAAGTCAGCGGGAATGCAGCAAGGAGGTAGGTAAGAGGAACATTCCAAAGTACTATTGATGAAATTCTAGCATGACAGATACAAAATGTCAACCAAAAACATGGATGTGAACAAACGTGAGTCCTGATTTAACATGGGTCCCTAACACTGCTTGTAACTTGGTGGTGTGGTACCCAGTTGAAGAAGGGAACTCAGGTGGCAGTCTCCTCATGTTTGGAAAACTGGAACACATCGTTAAGAGGAGGTAACAGTAGATACTCATAGTTTTCTTATCTGTCGCCTCACTCCTTTAAAATTGGAAAGACAAAAGTAGGGGAAAAATATAAAAGGAGCAAATTAGTCCAAACGACTGGGTAACAGTTCTGTTCCAAAAGCAATTGGAAACTGGTATTCATATAATTGGCGAGGATACAGGTAAGGTAAACAAGGTAAGTCAAACAGTGGGATAACTACGAACATGGGGAATTGATATTATATGCACTGCAGAAAACAATCAAGAACGCTAAAAGCTAATCTTAAAATGGGGGAGAGCAAAAGAAATTCCCTACGGTCAGCCATTAATCAGATAAAATTATGTAGATCTTCGTTGGTGTTAAGGCCCATAGGCACTTTGCTATCAAACTCGAGTATGTAATTTGTTTCGAGTTGTCTGAGGGCTTTTTCTCTGTTGCCCCCTCTTCGCTGTGCGGGGACACCATCAACAATGAAATATTTCAGACAATTCAGATCATTATTGTGTAGTTTTCTGAAATGCCGTGCTACGGGGTAGTTCGAGTCATTGTTTACAATGGCCCTTAAATGCTGTAAAATTCTTACATGGGCCTGTAGCTTGGTGCTCCCAATGTAATTCAGGCCACATGTACAGGAAAGGACATACACCACGAATTCAGATCTACAAGTGAAGTGACCCTTAATTTGTCTAGGGTTATCACTGAACGGGACTGAGTACTGACTGGTGTTCTGACCGAATTTACAAGCTCTACAGCTGGTGCATTTGAAGAAACCTCTTCTAGGTTTTAGCCATGAACTGTTAGTTGAGGTTTGGTTGTTAGGTCTCATAAGTTCTTCTCTCATAGTTTTGGCCCTTCTGAATGTCAACACCGGTTTTGGAGGTAGCATGGGGGCCAGGACACCATCAGTCAGTACGATTGGCCAGTTTTTATTTACCATGGCTCTGATCTTACTATGTTGTTTATTAAATGTTGTGATCAAGCGTGGTACATTAGAAAAAGTATTTTCAAATGTACCCTCGGTGCTTTGTTCACTCGTATTGACTGATTTGTCTATGAGTAGAGAGTTCCTGGGAGTGGATTCAACTTTTTTATAGGCTTCCCTGAGGGTCCCCTCAGAGTAACCTCTTTGCCTCATCCTATTCATTGCCTCTTCTGAACAACGTACCCTCTCCTCCGGTATGCTGCATATTCTTTTAATACGGAGGAGTTCCCCGTACGGGATACTTTTTATGAGGTGGGATGGATGGGCACTGCTGGCGTGTAAGATGGAGTTGCCAGCAGTGGGTTTCCTATACAGACATGTTTCTATATGGTTATCAACAATCGTGACAGTGGTATCTAAAAATTCAACTGATGTCTTGTCTATCTTAAAAGTGAATTTGAGATTAAAATCGTTGTCATTTAAAACCCCAATAAAATCAACCAAGCTTTCACGATCGCCTCTCCAAACCATAAAAACATCATCAATGTATCTATACCACTCTGCAATCCTGGATCCGAACACATTGGCATGGGTTCCCATGAGAACCTGCTCCTCCCACCAGCCAACATGCAGGCAGGCATAACTGGGGGAAAAGCAAGCTCCCATGGCGACTCCCCTCTTTTGAGAATACAGTTCATTTTCAAACATAAAATAGTTGTTGTGCAATGCCCAGTGAATAAGTTCTAAAAGCATGTTGTTATGATTATAAAACTTGATTGGTCTGCAGTCCAGATAGTGTTTGGTGGCGGCAATCCCTGTATTGTGTTCTATACTGGTATACAGGGACTCTATGTCAAGAGTGACCAATAAGAAATCCTCATGCCATTGAATTTGAGCTAGTTTCCTGATAAAATCGCCAGTATCCTTAATGTACGTTGGTAAGGCTCGGACTAATGGCTGTAAAAAATAATCCACATACTTACTGGCATTTTCACTGATACTCCCAATAGACGAAATGATTGGTCTGCCAGGTACAGGCCTCACGCCTTTGTGGATTTTAGGTATCAGGCGGAGCGTTGGGATGATCGGAAATTCATTGAACAAAAACTCAAATTCTTGGCTGGAAATCAATCCCTGCCTTTTATAGGCATGTAGCATTTTCTTAAGGGATTCCTTAGAAGTGTTGTAAATTTTCAAACTGATTTTCTCATAACACTCAGTGTCTGAAAGCTGTCTTTTAACTTCAATCCTGTATTCCTCCTTGGGCCAGATGACCACATTGCCCCCCTTGTCGGACATGCAAATTATAAGGCCAGGGTTACTGTTCAATTTGCAGATCAAGTTCTTATATTCTGAGTCTTGATGTTTTGTTTTCCTGCTGTTGGAACTGGTAACCCGATAGAGATGCTTTAGATCGTTGGTTACCATCTCTTGGAAGATGTCGATCGCGTCCTTGGGCATCATAGGGATGAAATTAGATTTGCCTCTGAAGGGACTTAGACCTGCACATGGTTCTGTGCCAATGATTGATGTAAGTCTGTCTTGAGAGGGCCGTATATCGGCTGTCTGACTGGGGGAATCCTGATTCATTCTGGTCAGATCTGCCAGAGTAAGGAGTAACTGAGCGTCCGCAGATTCCAAGTTGTGGTCATTGGGAATTGCACTGGTGTCATTAGGACCCAAGTTCGTTTTGCTGCCAGATTTGATGGTAAAAAACTTTTTTAATTTTAACTTCCTTGTAAAATTAAATAAATCTGCTCTGGTTTTACAGTAGTTGAAGTTATTGCCAGCGCAATATGAGAGGCCCAAGGAAAGGATATTCTCCTCTTTAGGGGTGAGCACGATCTTGGATAGATTCACTACAGTGTTTTTGTTGGTTTGGTCCTCGTCTAACGTCGTCGCCATTGTGGTTTTCTGCCTCTTTGCGCGGCGGGCCTTCCTTCTGGCATTGCGTTTTTTGTTTTGTTTTGCCCTGCAGATACTTGTGGATTCCGCGGCCTCAGGGTTTGACGGCGGTCCTCGGCTAAAAAATTCAGCTCCTCACCAGGTTGTAGTCTGCCGGACATGAGACTGCCTCGGATCATTTCATCGCCTTCATTGCCGCTTCTACTGGTTAGGGAAGCAGAATCACCTGTATCGGATTCTATTGTCGTGCACTGTTCGCCACTATTAGGTATTTCGTGCGTGGTGGTGGCCAATTTATCCGAACGTCTCATCCTCGCACCATCGTACCGGCGGGCAAAGGTGAAGATCTGGCCCAGCTCGTAGTCCTCTTTGTCTCTTAAGAATTTTCGTAATTTCCTTAGTTTGATTTTATCCTGTTGTATCTTAATCCTGTCCTCGATTTCCTTTCTTTGTTTGGCAATTTCTTCCTTTTCTGTACGATTATTGAGTTTGTCGTTAATTTCCTCTATCTGTTTGATCAGTACTTCACGATCGATTCGGGCATATTTAATGAGGATTTTCACTGCATTCATGGAAGCATTTAGGTTGTTGTCCGCCCACTCCACCAACATTTCTGGGTGGATGTTGTCGAAATTGGGTGCCAGCATAATCCTTAAGCCTCGTGGGACCCGACCTGCTTCCACGTATTTAGTTAAAGATATCTCCTCCCACCACTTTGTCATTTCACTCCGTTGGCATTTTTCGAGTGATTTGAGTAGTGTCCTGAGATCCGGGTTAGCAGTCGGGTCGGTGCCAGAATCTGAAGGTTTTGAAGATGCTGTCATCAAATCTTTAAAAAGCTCCTCGGCCTCCGCCTCGCGATCCCGCTGGGCGTTACTAGACATGCCTGTGGGGTGGTGATATCGCTTAGTCGTCAGGATCCGGAGATGTGCCCGGATCGAATATATGCTGAAGCACTGCCTCGAAACCCGTACGCGTCTAAAGTCCTTCTGGCCCAAGTTCAGGGAAAACTGCCTGGAATCACCAACGAAGACGTAGGAGAATCGCATCCGGCAACATTTCACCATGGGCACTCTGGGACATGAAGTCCGTACGGGGGAGCCACCGCGTTATTCCTTACCAGGAATGCGTTACATGAAGCGGCTGAAAGCGGCGGCCCACACACTTCGAAGGGATCCGTGGACGGTAGCAGACCCACTACCGGATGATTGGTATAGAAATCCAAACAGCTGTCTCCCACCTCCAACCGGCGAGGAAGAAGCACACGGACACCAAATCGTGCTATATATATATATTTAACATGAAGAATCGCGTTTAAGCAGAAAATTCCCAGCACTCCAAGAGGTAGAGGTTCTTTTGATTTTATTTCCAGTGATGTTACATCTACGCGCTAAACGCCGCCTTGTTCACGATATATATATATATTCACTGAAAAAAACATATGTTTCAGGGGCGTTATAGTTAGGCGGACTTTTCACTCGTACAAAACCATTGAAATTCCCCCGTTATAGTTAGTTCAGCTAAGTATAACTCGCGCGCCCACAATGCACTGCTGATGACGTCATATATTACATCACTCATGACATGGTCAGTGACATCACTCATGAAATCACTGATGACATCTCAAATGATATCACTGATGACATCACTGATGACATCATCCAGTGAATGTGTGTTTTTCTGAAAATTACATGTTTTATATATGTATATCTCAAGGTCGATGGAAGAATAAATGGGTATATACGTGTCTAAATGGATGATTTGTTTTTGAACAATTGATTGTATAACTGACTGATTAAGTGTATCTTAGTGAATACATGGCTTAGTGAGTAATGTTTAAATATGTACATATCTGTATCAGTTTCTCACTTTGTGTATAAGTGGCTGCATGGGTTGGTGAGTAGCTACATGAGTGTCTATATAGGTTATTAGTTGGTTTTTTGAGTATCAGTATGAGTGTCTGAGTGTCTGTATGGTTCGGTGGGGGTATTACATAGTGCATAGGTGCATGAATGAGTGACTGACTGTTTGTATGTGTTGAAGACAGCATGTGTGCAGGACTGTATGGGAGGATGAGTGTGTGCATGGGGGTGTTAGTGAGTGAATGACTGTCTCAATAGTGTCTTTATGAGTAACTACATATGTGATAAACTAGTATATGTGACTATTGGTGTATATAAGTGAGTATATGTGAGAGTGAGAGATTGGAAGAGTACCTGTATGAATAAGTATGTGTTTCTATAAGTGATTGTTTAAAAGACTAACAGGCACATGCATCAATATTGGCTGTTGTGATTCCTTAATTGCGATTTTTAAGGAATCGCAATTAAGGAATCACAAAAGCCTATGCATGTAGAAATCGCTGGAAAAATAGTGATTTCTAAACATTCCTTAATTGCGACTCACAAATTGCGACTCACAATTAAGGAATACCTCCCCATTCATTCCTATGGGCCAAGAGGCCCATAGGAATCAATGGGAAGACATTCTCATTTTGCGATTCTCAATTAGAGAATCGCAAATTGAGAATGCATTTTCAAGGGTGCAAGGGTGTCAAGACGGCACCCCGTTGCACCCCTGAAATCGATCTGTGCACAAATGTTGCGCACACACATGTCCAAAGGACATGTGTGTGTGTAACCTAAGACTTCGAAAAATGCACTTTAGTGCATTTTTCAAAGTTTTCGCTATTTACTATGTGGTATGATTCCACGGTAAATAGCGGGCCCAAATAGCGAAATCACTATTTTTAAAGGCATCTTGCATTGCAGTTAAGGAATCGCAATTTGCGATTCCTTAAATGCAATCACAATTTAAGAAATCACAAAAATTTGCGATTTCTTAAATTGCGAGTGGCAAGTTGTTTCATGCATCGCAAAAGCTATTTTTGCGATCGTAAACGGCCGATTTTTGCGATTCTCTCCATTTGCAATCGCAAAAAGCTTTGATGCATGTGCCTGTAAGTATGTGTAAGTTTCTGTAGAAATAAGTGTGGTGGTGTGTGTATAACTGTATATGCAAGTAAATGGATGTTTGATTCTTTATTAGCATGAGTGACTATGTGTGTGAGTAACTCTATGGATGAGTGGCGTTGTGTAACAGGATGTATAGGTGTATGAGTACATATGATGAGTGAGTACATGTATGAGTGACTGTATAGGACTGTTGGTGAATGAGTGGATGTGTATGTGGATCTTAGAATTACTGAATAGGTTGTTGTAACTGGTATTGGTATGTCCATTGTTTTGAACATTTTAGTTTCTATTTTTGAATGTGTGTATCAAAGGTTATATTAGGGGGAGAGGAGGTCTGCCACTCTATTACAAGGCTGATGTCATGAGTGATGCCATTTGAGATATCATCAGTGATGTCATGAGTGATGTCACTGACCATGTCATGAGTGATGTAATATGTGACGTCATCAGCAGTGCATTGCGGGCGCCCGAGTTATAGTTAGCTGAACTAACTATAACGGGGGAATTTCAATGGTTTTGTACAAGTGAAAAGTCCAGCGAACTATACCGCCCCTGAAACCTATGGTTTTTTCAGTGAATTTCTAAGGTTTTTTAAATGCTAATTCCTAACTATAACGTGCCTGAAACCTATGGTTTTTTCAGTGAATTTCAAAGGTTTTTTAAATGCTAATTTCTAACTATGCCTACAGAGATAGGACATGTGAAGAAAGAAGCAAAAACGCACAGAAAGAAAAAAAAGAAATCCAGAAAGAAGCAACAGAAGTCCTCAAAGACGAAGAAAAGTGCAGGAAGAAGGATAACGTGCAGAAAGAACAAACAGAAGCTAACTGAGTCTGACTAACCAGTCCTAGAGCCAGTGCTATGTTAAAAGACACTCAGAATACAGTGAAAACACCTACATACACTAGGGAACACTATGTGTTGGGGTCCCCCTGTGATTAGCATGACCTCCTCTGTAAGCCCCTAGTATATAATAGGGCAGGGGATTAAAACTACCTCTCAAAACGCACCACAGGGCGTGTTTGCACACGTCACCTCAGGCCCCGTCCCCTCCCATCCCCACTGTGTAAACACGCTCTGTGGCCATTTTAAGTTGGGAGATTAAGTCCCCTTGAATCCTGAGGGTCCCTAGGGTCCAACTAGACCACTAGGTACCTCCAGTAAGCGCCACAGAGCTGCGTTGCAGAGAGATGTAAAAAGGGGCACGGGAGGAGACCACCTCTCTGCAAAGCAGCGCAGTGGCGCTTACTGGAAGCACCTGGTGGGCTAGTTGGCCCCAGGGTCCCTCAGGATTGAAGGGGAATTATTTCTCCAACTCAAAACGTGCCACAGGGCGTGTTTGCACACGCTAACTCAGGCCCCGTCCCCTCCCTTCACCACTGTGTAAACACGCCCTGTGGCCGTTTTTAGTTGGGAGATTAAGTTCATTTGAATCCTGAGGGTCCCTAGGGTCCAACTAGCCCACTAGGTACCTCCAGTAAGAGCCACAGAGCTGCGTTGCAGGGAGGTGTAAAAAGTGGCACGGCCTGGACCACCTCTCTGCAACGCAGCTCAGTGGCGCTTACTGGAAGCACCTGGTGGGCTAGTTAGACCCCAGGGGCCCTCAGGATTGAAGGGGAATTATTTTTCCAAGCTAAAAAAGCACCATAGGGTGTGTTTGCACACGTCACCTCAGGCTTCGTCCCCTCCTTTCCCCACTGTGTAAGCACACCCTGTGGCCGTTTTAAGTTGGGAGATTAAGTCCCCTTGAATCCTGAGGGTTCCTAGGGGCAAAATAGCCCACTAGGTACGTCCAGTAAGCACCATTGCAGAGAGGTGTAAAAAGGGGCACGGCCTGCACCACCTCTCTGCAATGCAGAGCAGTAGCACTGACTGGAAGCACCTGGTGGGCTAGTTGGCCCCCAGGGTCCCTCAGGATTGAAAGGGAATTATTTCCCCAACTTAAAATGCGCCACAGGGCGTGTTTTCACACGTCACCTCAGGCCCCGTCCCCTCCCTTCACCACTGTGTAAACGCGCCCTGTGGCCGTTCTAAGTTGAGAGATTAAGTCCACTTGAAACCTAAGGGTCCCTAGGGTCAAACTAGCTCACTAGGTACCTCCAGTAAGCACCACAGAGCTGCGTGGCCTCAGAACACCTGTCTGCAACGCAGCTCCCTGGCGCATACTGGAGATACCTGATGGGCTAGTTGGCCCTCAGGGACCCTCAGTATTGAAGGGGAATTAATTCCCCAGGGGGTGCATTTGCAGAGTGCTGCAAGCAGGGGGCGTGGCCTCCGGCGCGATGCCGGTCTTTTATTTATTTTAATATTTTAAGAAGGGGGGGCGATGTGGTCCCCCTTCTTTTTCTAATTTATTGGCCCTGGGGACCCCAACCCCCAGGGCCTGCACCGTAAATTTTTTGGTTGAAAAAAATAAATTTGGAAGGGGGCTGCGTGGCCGCCCCTCCCAAGGCCTTAATCGGCCCCGGGGACCCCAACCCCCGGGTCATGCTCTTTTTTTTTTTATTCTTTAGGAGGGGGGCTGCATTGCCCCCCTCCTCAGGCCACTTATGGTCCTGGGGACCCCATCCCCCGGGGCCGGCCTTTGTTTTTTATTATTTTAAAAAAATATATATTTGTAGAAACACCTAGGAAATGCTGGACAAACCGTATTTACCTATCACCATGACGATTTGCGTGATATTCATTAAAAGGCGACTATGCATACAATGAATCCACGTGGAATGTATTTTACACCGCTAGTGAAGCTCTGACGTGTCTGACGCCCTACCGTGCCTAATCCCGGCACCCCCGCCGGTAGGTACTCTTCAAGTTGACACCCTTGTCATTTATTTATACAAACATGGGTAGCTATGGAGGGGCACATTTAATACACACGCACACCAAGCCATTCAAAGGGGATTGGACAACAATTCGACCAAACTATGCAAGAAACCCCCCTCACAGTTAATAAAACACACATCCACCGCCGGATGTGTAATACTTTTTATTTTACTCTCTGGAAAGGAGACGAACCTCACTTGAGAGTCACTGTGTGCTCCTGGCTGAGCCCAATGCTGTGTTACACCCACCAGTGCCCGCCGAGTGCCACACACCTCTGTGTTGTATTCCACCAGCTAGTGTGTATGCTATGACACTCTCTAGCCCATGTGCACTGTAACACCACCCCATGAATTTGTCATGCCACACTTGCCTTCGCACGGTTTATATTGCCCCATCTAACGTGCCTTCCTCGATGCCTATGTTATAACGCACAGCGCTATGCCATACATATTACAATCTGGGATCCATATCTTTGTCACAGTGCATATGCAACGTTACACTCCCCAGCACATATTTTATATTACAACTTTAGAGACTAGTTAGGTTACACAACACTGACCTGTGCATATTACACTCCAAGGAGCATATCGCATAGCACGCGCTAGTGCCTGTGCTATCTCGCGCTCTCCAATGAATCTGTCATTGCGCACAATGTATTGCATATAATATTTCACGCCCCGGTTCATCTTATATCACACTTTTTGATGCATAGTTTCTACCATATACTATATCTAGTTTTCATTTTCAATCGTGCTCTCAGTACTATGTTCTATATAACACTGTGTCCCCCTACCCTTTTCACAGGCATTACATTTTGCGATGGGGGTGGAGGGTCAGGAGGTGTTTCTGGCAAGTGAGCCCGGAGTCACAGTCACAAACGTTTCTCTTCTTCCTGAATAAAAGTGAGATTATGCTGCATACTTGTTCATATTTTAAGTAGTTCACACCGACACACATTTTAAAAACAATATAGTTCCTAATACCCTCCTTCTCTGAACAGTTAGCTTGCTGCCCCATCCATCTCCTCCCTATCCTCTGTTGTCTGAATCCATGGACTAGCCTCCTCCCTCCTGCCATGCATGGTCTGATGTGCTGCCATTGTCCTCCATTTAGCATGATGTACCAGTCCACTCCTCCTGCTCTCCATTGCCCAATTCTATGGCCCATCATTGACCTCCTGCTTAGCCTCTGTGCTTAGCTTGCTGCCCCTATTCAACTTCCCCCTGCCCTCCGATGTCTTTGTGCAAGCCCCTGCTCCATCCTTTTTGACCACCATGTTCCATGGACCTGCCACTCCTATCTACTCTGAGTGTTCTGTTGAGCTGCCACTCCCCTCCCACCTGCCTAGCATTGTCAGATGTCTGTAACCTGTCCCTGCCACCTCCACCCTGCCTGTCCACATGCCATGCCCCTTCCTCCTGTCCTCCATGGTCCATTTTACTGCCACACCCTTCTGCCCTCCCTGGTCTGTTGTGCTGCAACTACTCCTCCTGCATCCCCCGTGCGGTCTGTTGTAAGGCCCCTTCCCCTGAACTCTCTTGTCTGTGCCCAGGTCCTGACCCTCCCTTCTATCCTCCATGGTCCTTTGTGCATGCCCCTGCACCCTCCTTCTTGCCCATCATAGCCATTGTGCTGCCACTAACCCTCCCGCTTGCCATGCATGGTCTTCTGTGCTGCCATGGCCCTTCCCACCTTCCCTGTGTGGTCAGCTAGCTGCCCCTGACCCCCTCCCACCTTCCCTCCATGGCCTGTGTGTATGCCATCATAGTCTCACTGTTGCTCTCCATGGTGTGTCTTGTTTCTAGTGCCCATCCTGCCTGACCTCCATGGTCCTCTTGCTGCTCCTGCCATGCCCCCTTACCCCCAGCCCTCTGTTTCCATGTGCAGACCCCTATTCCCTCCCTCCTGGCTTGTCTGTTCCATTGTAATGCCCCTGATCCGTCCCTCCTGCCCTTTATGGTCTGTTATGCTGCAGCTTTCTCTCCTGTTTGTCCATTATGGTAATCTAGCTACCATTGCCTCTTTCCCCTCTGTTCTCTGTTTTCCATGTGCATGGTACTGTCCCCTCCCTATTGCCTTCTATGGATTGTAGTGCTGCACTCCCGTCCCGCATGCCCTGTGTGGTGTATTGTGCTGCTGCAAACCCTGATGCCTGCCCTGTAGGGTCAGTTTGGTGCACCTCTCCATGTCCCTCCTGTCCTCTGTTATCTGAGTTCATGTCCCTAGCCCAATTCCTCCTGCCTACCATGATCCAATGTGTCATACTTGCGAACATTTTGAACTTGGTAAGAGGGAGATTTTGAAAAAAAACAGGGGTATTGATTTTCCCCTTTGAGTTACATTGAAAAACAGGAGATTGTAGACAGGAGGCAGATCAAATAAAGCCCATTTGAGCTTAAAAACATTGGGTGTTTCCTGGCTGAAACGGGTCTGTTGGCATGTATGGTTGTACTACCACTGCCTCTTTCTTCTGCCCACAATGGTCTATTATATTGCCACAGCCTCTCTTGCCATTCCTGTATTGTTGGTTTGTTGCCCCTGCCCCCCTTTCCACTGCCCTCCATAGTCTGTTGTGCTGTCACTGCCCTTCCAACCTGCCCAGTGTGGTCAAATTGTTGCCTCTGCACTCTCCTACCTGCCTTCAATTTTCAGAGTCCGTGCCCCTGGCCTCTGCCTCTCAACAGTATGCCAATGAACAACTAGATTGCTAACATTCTATATTTATTACAAAAGTGTGGAACGCCTGACGTCATCTTGATGTAATCAAAACTGTAATACATAGAGCATTTCCTTTAGAAATTACTTTATGAGAGGGTCTTATTTGCATCAAAATTATGGTTAGTGCTCTAAAAAACTAAAATGAGGACATATTTTCTGAGTTTTCAAATAGCAACAAAGAACTTTTAAATTATTTGTAATCTTTATGTTTTTTATCCAGTTGACCACTTGATTAAATGTTGCAGTTGACCACTTGATTAAATGTTGCACTTAGGGGATAGGATGTGGTGTTACTTCCAGAGCTGCAGACTTTGCAACTGGGGAACCAGGTTGGAGTTTCTGCTTCAGCTCAACATTCTGTGGTTCTGGTCAAATCACTTAATCTCCCCATGTCTACAACCAAAATGAATTTGAACCAATGCTCATGTAAAGCACTCCAATACCTGACAAGTCAGCACTATATAAAGCTGCAAATACACAAAAAATACGTGTTTTGCACACTTCTGTCATTGGGCTACATGTGGGCTACATATGGATGGTATTTGTGCTGCATTTGGGCTCTTTTGTCTCTGGTGGCCATCTTGGGAGATTTATTTGTTATGAAGTTTCCTAATTTCCTCATTTACTGCAGTCTCCTCAGTAGGAAATGCTTTCAGTTTTTTACTTTGATTCCATCAAGAAGTTATTCAGATATGTCACACATTTGCCATAAATTCAGAATGTTAGCACTCTAGTTGCTCATTAGATCACTGTAGTAAGCTACTGCTCACCACAGACGTCTGCTGCTGGTATTAAAAGTGCATGTTTCAGTCTGCATATCAGAATTTTTTCATGAAATAGAAGAAGATTTGAGAAGTCACTCAAAATGTGCCCTAATTTTTCTTTCTTCAGCACTAATCATACTTTCTATGGCAAAATGAACCCCCTCATTGTGTTCCTTTTTAAATTAAATGTTTTAAGTGGTACCAGTTTATTCCAATCAAGATGGCTTCAGGTGTGCCATACTTTTGTCATAAGTAAGACAGTAAGCGCTCTAGTTGTTCTTAAGAACACTCTGGGACATTCTGTCATTGGGCTATACCTGGGCTACATCTGGGTGATATTTGGGCAACATTTGGGCTCTTTTGTCTCTGGTGACCATCTTGGGAGATTTATATGTTATGAAGTTTCCTAATTTCCTCATTTACTGCAGTCTCCTCAGTAGGAAATACTTTCAGTTGTTTACTTTGGTTCCATTAAGAAGGCATTCAGATGTGTCACAAATTTGCCATAATTTCTGAATGTTAGCACTCTAGTTACTCATTAGATCACTGTAGTAAAGCTACTGCTCACCAGGGAAGTCTGCTGCTGGTGTTCAAAGTGCATGTTTCAGTCTGCATGTCAGAATTTCTTTATGAAATAGAAGAGGATTTGAGAATTCAAAATGTTCCCTAATTTTTCTTTCTGCAGCACTAATCATAATTTCTATGGCAAAATGAACCCCCTCATTGTGTTCCTTTGTAAATTAAATGTTTTAAGTGTTACCACTTTATTCCAATCAAGATGGCTTCAGGTGTGCCATACTTTTGTCATAAGTAAGACAGTAAGCACTCTAGTTGTTCTTAAGAACACTCTGGGACATTCTGTCATTGGGCTATACTTGGGCTACATCTGGGTGATATTTGGGCTACATTTGGGCTCGTTTGTCTCTGGTGGCCATTTTGGGAGACTTATTTGTAATGAAGTTTCCTAATTTCCTCATTTACTACAGTCTCCTCAGTAGGAAATACTTTCAGTTTTTTACTTTGATTCCATCAAGAAGGCATTCAGATGTGTCACACATTTGCCATAAATTCAGAATGTTAGCACTCTAGTTGCTTATTAGATCACTGTAGTAAAGCTACTGCTCACCAGGGAAGTCTGCTGCTGGTATTGAAAGTGCATGTTTCAGTCTGCATGTCAGAATCTTTTAATGAAATAGAAGAGGATTTGAGAAGTCACTCAAAATGTGCCCTAATTTTTCTTTCTGCAGCACTAATCATACTTTCTATGGCAAAATGAACCCCCTCATTGTGTTCCTTTTTAAATTAAATGTTTTAAGATTTACCACTTTATTCCAATCAAGATGGCTTCAGGTGTGCAATACATTTGTCATAAGTAGGACTGTTAGCGCTCTAGTTGTTCTTTAGAACACTCTGGGAAGCTGCAGTAGAACACAAAGGAATCAAATGACAGTCTCTGCCCTTGTTGGATGTACATGTTTTACTGAGAATGTCAGACTTCATTCTCACATGACTGAGAAAGATAATGTGAATTTACAGAAAATATGCTCTCAGTTTAGCTTATAAATCAACTTCCAAACCTCTGTGGGAAAAGCTTGAGAAAATAGTTTTCTCTCCAACATGATTCATGATATCACAGCAGAAGTCTTTTTCACATGGTAAAATCACCTTAGAACACACCACATTTCCTAAAATGAGTATGGTACCATCAACAAATGATTTATAATGTAACTAAAGTCTTAAAACCTTCTATTAACTGCAATGCTTTTTAATGAGGTGCTATCATGTATATTGGTCCCAAGATGGCTGCCAACACTTCTTGGATGAAGTACTGACAGCCAATCAGATCTCACGATGAGATGTGTGGTTAGGCTCCGCCCAGATATATCTATCTTTTTAACTCTAATTTTCTCAGAAACTACTGAACGGATTTACACCATTTAAGCAAAAGGCATGAGTCTGAACTGAGGACCACCTCTGTGCCAAATTTGGTGTAATTCCGTTAAAATCAAATCAAATGAAATCAGGGTCATTTGTATCGCGCACAAATCACTCATAAAGTCTCATGGCGCTTCAGAAGTTCGGGCTGTAGCTGCGTCAACAGGTCCTATGGGAAAATGCAAGTGGAAAATGCGTTTTGGGACCCCCCTTTTTTCTCGGCCCCGTTTGACAAATCACAGTGAAATTTTCAGGATAGGAGCGGACCGGAGCTGGCCAAAAGTTTTGGAAAAATTTGCGAAGAATCGTCAATCAGCGCTAACGTTATTCCATATAGAATGTTGCGGATTTCCTATGGAAAATAGGTCCTAACTATAACTACCTACGGGCTCCCGTGCTGAATATTCTAATTTGCCCCCGGGGGCCAAATCCCAGGGGCATAATTTAGAAAAAAGTGTGGGGGGTCCCAATCCGCCCCACACTGCCCGGGGGACCACCACCCCCGGGGCTTTATTTCAATGTATGCGGGGGGCTCATGGCCCCCCCGCAGCCCCAGGGACCGCCAACCCCGGGGCTTGTTTTAAAAAAAAAATAATAATAAACCCTGCTTGAGCCTCCCCACATGCCCCGGGGACCACCACCCCCCAGGGCTTTAAATTAACTGGGAGGGGGGCCATGCACCCCCCCTGGAGCCAATGATGGCCCTCGGGACCGCCACCCCCCAGGGCCGGCTCCTGCAGTGTCCCGGGGTGCCAACCCCCGGGACACTGCTGTTTGCAAGGGCAGGGCAGGAGCCTCGCGGCTCCCACCCTGCCATTGCAAACTGCTTTGCTTCATTGAAGTCAGAGCAGGGAAGCTTCAATGAAGCAAAGCAGATTGCTTTTCCGCATGGGGAGTAGCATGTTAGCTGCTCCCCATGTGGAAAAGCAATGCCGGCTCCCGCAGGAGGTGGGGAGCCGGCGGGGTCGTGGGGGATTGGGACCCAACGAGGTGGCACGGTCCCCAACGAGGTGGCCAGGCCCCAGGGGATGGGGTCCCCAGGGCCAGTAGTGGCCCGGGAGGGGGGCCAGTCGGCCCCCCCTCCTAAAAATAAAAGATTTTTTTTTTAAACGGCCCCGGGGGATGGGGTCCCCAGGGCCAAAATGGGCCACAGGAGGGGGGCAAGGCAGCCCCCCTCCAAAAAACAAAAATGAAAAAAAGGGCAATGCCCCGGGGGATGGGGTCCCCGGGATAAATTATGGCCTCTGGAGGGGGGCCACGCGGCCCCCTTACCGATTTTTTTTTTTTTAATAAAAAAAAAGAAATTGGGGGCAGGCCCTGGGGGATGGGGTCCCAGGGCCCAAAAATTAGAAAAATAAGGGGGCTACACAGCCCGCCTTCTAAAAAAAGAAAGAACAAAAAAAAGAAGGGATCGGGCCTGAGGCCATGCCCCCTCCTTGTATCACTCTGCAAACGTGCCCCCTGGCGCGTTTGCAGAGGGGGATCTAATTTCCCCTTGAATGCTGGGGGTCCCTGGGGGCCAACTAGCCCACCAGGAACCTCCAGTATGCACCAGGGGGCTGCATTGCAGAGAGGTGTAATGAGGCCACGCCCCTTTTTACACCTCTCTGCAAGGCAGCTCCGTGGCGCTTACTGGAGGTACCTGGTGGGCTAGTTGGCCGCCAGGGGACCTCAGGATTCAAGGGGACTTAATCTCCCAACTTAAACTGCGCCACGGGGCGCGTTTGCACAGTGGTGAAGGTAGGGGGCGGGGCCTGAGTTAATACTGTGCAAACACGCCCTGTGGCGTGTTTTAAGTTGGGGAATTCATTCCTCTTCAATCCAGAGGTCCCCTAGGGGCCAACTAGCCCACCAGGTACCTCCACTAAGCGCCACGGAGCTGCGTTGCAGAGTGTTGTAAAAAGGGGCGCAGCCTCTGAACACCTCTCTGCTATGCAGCTCTCTGGCGCATACTGGAGGTACCTGGTGGGCTAGTTGGCCGCCAGGGGACCTTAGGATTAAAGGGGACTTAATCCCCCAACTTAAAACACCCCACGGGGCGCATTTGCACAGTGGTGAAGGTAGGGGGCGGGGCCTGAGGTGATATTTGTGCAAACACGCCCTGTGGCGCGTTTTAAGTCGGGGAATTAATTCCTCTTCAATCCTGGGGGTCCCTGGGGACCAACTAGCCCACCAGGTACCTCCAGTAAGCGCCACGGAGCTGCGTTGCAGAGTGTTGTAAAAAGGGGCGTGGCCTCTGAACACCTCTCTGCAATGCAGCTCCCTGGTGCATACTGGAGGTACCTGGTGGGCTAGTTGGCCCCCAGGGGACCTCAGGATTGAAGAGGAATTAATTCCCCAACTTAAAACGCGCCACAGAGCGTGTTAGCACACGTCACCTCAGGCCCCGCCCCCTTCCTTTACCATTGTACAAATATTCCTCTAAAATCAGCCGAAATACGAATTCCGATTTACTCACCTGTTATCAGGAGAGAACCCAGGACTGCATCTTTTAGCCCAGCACTGACTCTGAAAAGTAATTCTAAGCGTACTTACCAGTAACTTGTATTTCCTTCCATAGGAATCCATTGTGTGGTTTTCAGCAGAAAATGTTCCAAGTCTCCATTTTTTAAACATACAAATATTCCTCTAAAATCAGCCGAACTACGAATTCCGATTTACTCACCTGTTATCAGGAGAGAACCCAGAGCTGCATCTTTTAGCCGAGCACTGACTCTGAAAAGTAATTCTAAGCGTACTTACCAGTAACTTGTATTTCCTTCCATAGGAATCCATTGTATGGTTTTCAGCAGAAAAGTTTCTAAGTGTCTATTTTCACAAACTAAAAATATTCCTAAAAAATCGTCTGTATGACTTAAACACATTCTTTCAACTGTTTACAGGAGGTTGGCCAGTGGTGGATCCAGGATACACCACTGAGTATGAAAAAGTAACGATAACACTACTTACCTGCAATGTGAATTTTCTGCCTTAGGATAACATTGGTGATTCTATGTGAAAATTTTTCGAAGTGTCAACTTTTAAAATACAATAATACTCCTTAAAAATAACTACTGTAACCAAAACGCTTTTACTCAACTGTTTACAGGAGATGTCCAAGGACTCAATCTAGGATCCAGTCCTGTGGTTAGAAAAGTAATCCATAAAGTGACTAATTACATTTAACTAGAAATTCACATTCAGCTCAATGTTGCTGTGTGTTTGAAATTGTGTTGCCCATTGCAACAACTGTAACTTCTGTACTTAAAAGTCTGTTGCCTATTTTCCAAGTATTTAAACTAAAGTAATTCATTCTGAGAAAGTATATTTTGTATTGTAATGTATAATGTAATTATAATGTAATTAAAAAAACATATATCTAAAAATAAATAGTTAAAAAAATGTAGTACATCAGTATAACAATTAATACATAAAAAATTGTCATTTACAAAACCTTTGAAATTCACTGAAAAAACCATAGGTTTCAGGCCTGATATAGTTAGGAATTAGCATTTAAAAAACCTTTGAAATTCAGTGAAAAAAACATAGGTTTCAGGCCTGATATAGTTAGGAATTAGCATTTAAAAAACCTTTGAAATTCACAGAAAAAACCATAGGTTTCAGGCCTGATATAGATAGGAATTAGCATTTAGAAAACCTTAGAAATTCACTGAAAAAACAATAGGTTTTAGGGGTGTTATAGTTAGCTGGACATTTTACTCGAATAAAACCATTGAAATTCCTCCGATATAGTTAGTTGTACTGACTGCATCTCGCGCACCTGCAATCCACTGCTGATGATGTCACATATTACATCATTCATGACATGGTCAGTGACATCACTGATGACATCTCAAATGACATCACTGATGACATCACTGATGGCATCATCCATGTGACAATCAGACACACCTCATCATACACCAGTATAACCTTTCATCACTCACTGTAAAATACAGAGTGCCAGATTTAAAACCATTGACACACCAATACAAGTTTCTAAACACCCACTCAGTGATTCCTAGATCTATACACACATCTAATCACTTACCTATAGATTCACTCATACATGCTGTCAATGATCAATAGAACACTATCACGTATACACCTATATCGACATTACACACCAGCACACATCCTAATCACTTATGAAGTCATCCTACTCACTTATGCAAACAATGGATCATACTTGCTTTTACTTAGCTATAGACTTATATAAAAACCACTTCATCTATTCATATAGATAATAAATCATACTTAGTGTGTTATAAAAACACTATTACATGTATACAGTTATCCATACAGTCACTCATACAATCACTGAGTCATATATATACTTATTTATATACAACAACTGACACATACACTGGCTTTTATTTTCCTAGTTTGTTGGATATGTACCATTGAGACATATATTGGCTCATCACCACACCCATAAAGATATTCACTCACCCAAACAACTGTTATAACATGTAGTTTTAACTTCATATACCTACTGAATCAACTATTCACATATCTTTGGGCAGTCACACCCCCCCCACCAAACCACACACACATTCACTCTCCCATACAAATACTCAGTTAACTAATCAATAAATAACATAGACTTTCATGTAGCTAGTAACCAACTGGTGCAGCAGTTTACACAACAGCTTACACAGTGATACAGATATTCACACAGTTTAGTCACTATCCAATATATTTAGTGAGACACTATAAATTAGTCAAGTAAACAGTCAATCACACTGCTACTAAATCCTCCATCCAGATATTTATATTTATATATCCACTCATTCTTCAATGCAAATTGCTATATATATATATATAATACATATTTAAATAACGAACCAAACCACATTCACAGGATGATTTCATCAGTGATGTCATCAGTGATGTAATTTGAGATGACATCAGTGGTGTCACTGACCATGTCATGAATGATGTAATATGTGACATCATCAGCAGTGGATTGCGGGCGCGCGAGATGTAGTTAGTACAACTCACTATATCGGAGGAATTTCAATGGTTTTGTTCGAGTGAAATGTCCAGCTAACTATAACACCCCTAAAACCTATTGTTTTTTCAGTGAATTTCTAAGGTTTTTTAAATGCTAATTCCTAACTATATCAGGCCTGAAACCTATGTTTTTTTCTGTGAATATATATATGTATATATTCACTGAAAAAAACATAGGTTTCACACACGTTATAGTTAGGAATTAGCATTTAAAAAACCTTGCAAATTCACTGAAAAAACCATAGGTTTCACATATTTTATAGTTAGTTGGACATTTCACTCGTACAAAACCATTGAAATTCCCCCGTTATAGTTAGTTCAGCTAACTATAACTCGCGCGACCGCAATCCACTGCTGATGACGTCACATATTACATCACTCATGACATGGTCAGTGACATCACTCATGACATCACTGATGACATCTCAAATGACATCACTGATGACATCACTGATGACATCATCCAGTGAATATGTGTCTTTCTGAAAAATAAATAGTTTTTATATATGTATATCTAAAGGTTAATGGAAGAATAAATGGGTAAATAAGTGTCTAAATGGATGGTTTTTTTGGTAAAATTAATTGTATAACTGACTTATTAACTGTATCTTAGTGAATACAAGTATTAGTGAGTAATGTTTAAATATTTAAATATCTGTATCAGTGTCTCACTTTGTGTATAAGTGGCTGCATGGGTTGGTGAGTAGCTAAATGAGTGTGTATATGGGTTATTAGTTCGTTTTTAGAGTATCAGTATGAGTGTCTGTATGGTTCAGTGGGGGATGTTACTTAGCGTATGTATGCATGAATGAGTGACTCACTGTTTGTATGTGTTTTGAAGACAGTATGTGGGCAGGACAGTATGGGTGGATGAGTGTGTGTATTGGTGAGTAAGAGAGTGAATGACTGTCTCTATAGTGTCTTTATGAGTAAGTCCATATGTTTTGAACTAGTATATGTGAGTATTGATGTATATAAGTAAGGATATATGAGAGTGAGAGATTGGAAGAGTTCCTGTATAAATAAGTATGTGTTTCTATAAGTGATTGTTTAAGAGAGTAAGTATGTGTATGTTTCTGTAGAAGTAAGTGTAGTGGTGTGTGTATAGCTGTATATGCAAGTAAATGGATGTTTATTTGCATGTGTGAGTATGTGTGTGAGTAACTCTATGGATGAGTGGCGTTGTGTAACAGGATGTATAGGTGTATGAGTACATATGATGCCTGAGTACATGTATGAGTGACTATATAGAAGTGTTGATGAATGAGTGGATGCGTCTGTAGATTTTGGAATTACTGAATAGGTTGTTCTAACTGATATTGGTATCTCTATAGTTTTCAAAACTTTAGTTTGTATTTTTCAATGTGTGTATCAAAGTTTATATTCGAATAAGAGGAGGTCTGCCACTCTTACACAAGGATGATGTCATCAGTGATGTCATCAGTGATGTCATTTGAGATGTCATCAGTGATGTTATGAGTGATGTCACTGACCATGTCATGAGTGATGTAATATGTGACGTCATCAGCTGTGGATTGCGGTCGCGCGAATTATAGTTAGCTGAACTAACTATAACGGGGGAATTTCAATGGTTTTGTACGAGTGAAATGTCCAGCTAACTATAACATGTGTGAAACCTATGGTTTTTTCAGTGAATTTGCAAGGTTTTTTAAATGCTAATTCCTAACTATAACGTGTGTGAAACCTATGGTTTTTTCAGTGAATTTGCAAGGTTTTTTAAATGCTAATTCCTAACTATAACGTGTGTGAAACCTATGGTTTTTTCAGTGAATTTGGAAGGTTTTTTAAATGCTAATTCCTAACTATAACGTGTGTGAAACCTATGGTTTTTTAAGTGAATTTGCGAGGATTTTTAAATGCTAATTTCTAACTATAACGTGTGTGAAACCTATGGTTTTTTTAGTGAATTTGTAAGGTTATTTAAATGCTAATTCATCTATGTATTATTATATTTTTTATATTATTTATTTTACAATAAACTACCTATGTATATAGTGATAGATTGACTGTATCCCGTAATATGGAATGACTCAGCTCTTTTTTTTTTTATTTGGATAAAGTTGAACAGCAGAGTTAATATCTTCTATAAACTTATAAACAGTTTAAAATGTTTTTTTTTTTAAGGGTTTTTCACAGTGCGCGCACCGTGCGCGCACCGCGCGTGCACCGGCTTTTTTTTTTATTAAAGGAAATGTTTTTTTTTTATTTACGAGGTCCTTTAGGAACCCCCTGAGAAGGTCTAGGGGGTCAGGGAGTGTCTTCCCTGCCTCCTTTTCATGTTTTAGAAATCGGGTTAAAAGTAATTCATTTCTGATCCGTGCGTGCACCGTGCGCGCATGCGTGCGGGCATGCGTGCGAGCACCGTGCGCGCACCGGCAAGTCATGTGATTACGAAACAACACTTTTCATTGGTTCATCGTAGTTTCTGTTCCAGAATCTTCAAACACCACACCCACTCCCCTCACTATTTCTTCTTATTTCCTGGGACAAGGAGCTGAACAGCTACTCGAATGAAATCTTACTTGAAAATGGCAGAACAGCAGTCAACTTCAGGGAGTGAGGAGGAGACCTTTGTGGAACCACCAAGGAAGAGCAAACAAAAACACTCTTTCATCTGGAATTACTTAACCTTTCCAGAGGGCCAAAAGAAGGTGAATGCTCCAAAGGTGACATGCACTATTTGTGGAAGTGTCTTATCAAGAGGAGATCCCAGCAAGAAATACTCCTTTAGTATTTATTCAATGCTGAGGCACTTCAAGACAGCTCATCCTGTACGTTATGCTCGAGAAACAACTAGAGCCCTAAGGGACAACCCTCCACCTGCTCAGCCGAGCACATCATCTGCGGCCGCAGATTCACTGTGTACCAGGCCACTGGACATCCGCCCCCTTTTCCTGAAGGTGCACATACATTGCAATGTGTGCAATGCTGTTCTTGGCTACCGTGAGAGCAGAATAAACTTGATAGAAAACAGAATACAGCAGCACACATGCTCCAGACCATAATTTTTTTCATTTTTTTTTTGTTCCTGTTGAACAGTTTTTTATTACCAGTTTTTTTTGGGTGCTCTAAAAAAAAATTAAAAAAATACAAAATTGTTAAAAAAAAAAAAAAGACAAAACAAAAAAGACAAAAAAACTGTTCTTTTCAGAACTCACTTCACTTCATCAAGAAGAGCTATATTCCTAATATACTGTGTTGTCATTTTATTGAATGAATATGTAGTGTATACATGAATTATTGAAATGATTGAAATGACTGAGTGAAGAGGAGGAAAGGACAGACAGAATGAGTGAGAAAAGGAAAGTATGATCAGTCATGAAAGGGAAGTGAAAGACTGACTGCAACAAAAGGACTAAGGGTAAAGGATACAGGTAAGAAGAGTGAATGAGTAAGGGAATGGCAGTGAGTAATGGAGAGTGATGGAGGGGGAGTGAGAAAAGGGGAGTAAGGGACGGAGATAGGAAAAGGGAGTAACAGATGAAGCAGATGAAGTACAGCAGGGTAAAGGGATTGAAAGTAAGAGAAGTGGAGTGATGGTGAGATAAGGGGTATGAGGATTAGAAATGGGGGTAAGGGAAAGTGACAGATTGGGAATGAGAGGATGGAGGGATTTAGGAAACTGGAGTGAGAGAAAGGGAGTCAGGATTTCAATGAGCAAAGGAGAGTGAGGGAGAGTGAATGAAAGAATGTGAAAAGATGAAGGGGTGTGAGATACAGACAGGAGAGGAAGTGAAGTAGGAGAATAGGATAGTGACAGTTAGGGAAGGTGAGGGAAGGAGAATGATGGAGAAGGTTAAAAAATTAACATAGATGGAAAATGAGTGTTGGAGAGAGGAGGAGTGGTAGAAACAGAGATGTTAAGGAAATTAAGAGTAAGACAGACAAAGGGAGAGAGACAGAAACAGAGACAGAGAGCAAGGAACTGAGAAGGAGTAAGGCAGTTAGAATGACTGAGACATATGGAGACAGGAAGAGAAACATGGTTGAAAAAATAGTGATGGAGGTGGTAAACCTAGGGGAGTAATAGAGAAGGAGTGAGGGAGTTACGAAAGAGCAGTAAAGGAAGAAGAGAGAGGGAAGGGGAATGAGAAAAGCAGAGTGAGGAGAAGTGAAGAAAATGGAGCATGAAAGTGAAGGGGTGAGAAATACAGATATTTTAAACTTAACTGACCAACAAAATAACTTAATTAGAAATAAATGTTTTTTTTTAATTACAAGAAAAATGGATTCAATTTCCTAAATTTTCTTTCTAGATCTGAAAAAAAAGAAAAAAAGTAGTAATATTTAACAATACATTTTAGAATACAGTACACATATTTTCATATTTAACAAAGTAATTTTTTGCCCTTTTTTTGCTGTTTTCAGAATATATTGAATTTCACTGAAAATAGTGATATCAATTGCATTCATCACTTAACAGCGGGCAAAAAAAAAAACAATCTGAAAGATTGTTTAAAAAAGCCCTGAATCTATCCTCAGTAAAACATACCTTGATAGAAATGTAACATATATATTAAAAATATCTTCTAAGAACAATAACTATTTGCAATAAATAACGTCTGTAAATCTTGTTGCTTAAGCACATACACTAAAATAATATCCGTCAAAGAAGTCCACAATAGAAACATTTACCTTTCCATGAGGCCAAATGGTAATTTTTAAATCCTTTTTAGGTGAAATATCCAATGGTGATCCTATAAAATCGAAATAATGGTTTCTTCAGATGCTGCAATTTGTATCTAAAATGTTGGTTTTCGAAAAATTAAGTAGGAATTTGGTAATTCTGCAGGCAAACGTTGCTTGAAAATCAATTGAGAATCATTACACAGTGTCCAGCCTTTTTCACATTTTAGATAAACTGTGTAATGACCAGAAGTTATAGAAGGTCCATCATGGAAAATTATTGCAACTGCAACAAAAGTCTTTCCTGATATTGATAATTGATTTCCTACAAACTTCTTTATTAAAGTGTCCAATTTTGTTCCATCAGCTCTACAACGTTGCATCATTAAAATTATATACTGTCCATATTTCTTTAAAAATAACGTTGATAACATTTCTGATTTACATTGAGAACATTCCATGTTGTGATTTGCATCTTTATCTAACTTACTAAAAGTCATTGATTTACTCTCTGGTAATGTTAAATGTATGAACCTTTCAGAATCAACATTAGTGCTGCATGTGTTCATACAGTTTTCACAACAATGTTCCCATTTATAAGAGAGACCAAACATACTTTCTATTTCTACCCCTTCATCTTCCAGTACCATAAGCATATACATTAAGAATTCCTGTGCATCTTGCTGGACATTTTGTGTAAACTGTGTACATCCAGAACATACATCTAAAAGATTTCTAACATCAGAAGCACTTTCGATTTTAGTTTTATCATTACTCAACTTCTCATAAAGAAAACTCAGCAGAGAACAAAATCTTTTTTCATGATTTAGTATTATATGCTCTAGCAAACTTTCAAGATAAAATACAACATTCAGCACTACATTAGCTTAGCAGTTGACACCAGAGCTATTTTCAAAATGACAACCAACAACCTCTTCAACATTGTCCTTTTTCTTTTTGCTTGCAATCACATCACTCTCCTTTTGTTTTCTCTTCTGTACATCCTCATTACAGATATTCTCAATTCTCCTTTTCCGACAAACAACACGTTTTTCAAACACAGGATACTGACCTAAATGAGGAGCATAACTTCTTCTTAATCTATTATACTCCTTTACACAATTTGCATCAGCACTATAACTTTTGAGTCATCAAAGTCTATCATGAATAAACCAGATAATTTTTTCACTCGTGACAAAGCAACATATGCCATACCTTCTTTAAACACACTAGATCCAATGTTTACAAAAGCACTATCTACAGTTAATCCTTGAGATTTGTGAATAGTTACAGCATATGCTAGAGAAAACGGAAACTGCTTCCTACGTACCTATAAGTCTTTCACAAGCAAAAAACGAACTGAACAACGACTAATGTCTTTAACCTCTTCAATCTGATCAAATTTTATTTTTAAAAATTCAATTCCATCTTTTTTCTGGTAATTAACAAAACCCACAACTTTACCCATAGCTCCATTCACTAAACCTTTTTCTACATTCAAATTACGTCTTAAAATTACTCGACAGTTCATACATACAT
Organism: Triturus cristatus; assembly: GCF_964204655.1. Lineage (NCBI taxonomy): Eukaryota > Metazoa > Chordata > Amphibia > Caudata > Salamandridae > Triturus > Triturus cristatus. The sequence goes on from NC_140588.1 coordinate 871,048,691, forward strand.
AAAGATTCTTTTCTAAACCAGCTGTTTTCGATATGTTTTTCTCTAGAGAATCCAATTTAGTTTTCAATTTGCCTGTCAATATAATAGTTATTCCTTCATGCTGTATTTTATCCACGGCTTCCATTTTCATAATCTCTTCATTTTCCAATTTCAAAAGTCCTTCATTGAATATAGAGCATTCATGTAGTGTTGGCATTAAGCAGATTACAGTATTTTTTTCTGCAATTTCCTTGTATATTTTCTCTGGAACTATTTGTTCTGTTGGAAACAAATTACATAGCAATCGACTCTGTAAAGCTTTTCTGCCATGTTCTGTGAGTAGTCCAATTCTGATATCTTTGAGAATACTTGCATAATCATCATCATTTGCTTGCCGCATATTGGTAATGAGTTCTTTGTACTCAAAGTATGACCAAATATTCACATTAACTATACTTCCTAATGACTTTTTTGTGTCTTCATGTGCAAGAGTATTAAATACTGGTTGTCCTTTAACTGGAGTGAGCTGCAGTAGATCCCCAAAAACTATAACATGTTTTCCTCCAAATAACACGTCATAGTCTGTCTTTAGAATTTGCTGCATTCTTAAATGCACAAAGGCAAGCATTAAGTTTGATACCATGCTTACCTCATCAATAACGAGAACTTTCATTTTCTTCAACACTCTTGAAACTACAAAACATGCTTCTCCTGTTAGCTTGTGGTATTCTATTTTGTTCTCATGCTCTACTGGTAACATTAGCAAACAATGTAAGGTAATTCATTTTATGTTATATGCTGCTAACCCAGTTGGAGCAGTAACAACACAAGACAAAGTTGAATCAGTTTTTTTCTGTAGGTAGCTTCTAATTACTTTAATTAAGAAACTTTTTCCAGTTCCAGCGTGTGCACTCACATACATTCTGATTGGTTCAAATGATGTGCATGAGCACTCTTTATTTTCATGTAGTAATCCATGATCAATTTGTTTTGTCACTTCTTCATAAATTTGTTGTTGTTCATCATTCAGTTGTTGTTCCAAATTTGGTAAGTCTATTAAATCTTCCTGAGCTTGATTCATAGCTGTTTCCACTTCAGTCATGGCTATTGCAGCTTCATTTTCTACGATTGGTTGTCCTAGGGGATCTTGACTGAGCGTACCAGAACTTTGACTGTCTTGAGAACTGTTTCTAGCTACTACAGCTGCAATTGTAGCTTCTTGTTCAATTTCTTCATTTAACATTTGTACATAATTTGTGAAAGTACTGCATTCTATGCTATCTTTACATGCATTAAAGGAATCTTCATAGCTCCTAAAATCTCCAAGTAATTCATTCTCTGAACGCCATGGTTTAAACAGCTGTAAAAGTGCTAAGTAGTAAAATTCCTTTTTGTCAGTAGTGTCGCAACTCAGCTTCCTGTGATTAATCAAACTTCCTTTTGTTTGTTTCACCAAACATCCTTCCTCACCAATGACTTTATATTTTCCATTGTTGATGTCTTCTGTGGCATTCCGTGTAAAAATGTAGTTCTGCAGCACTTCATAGAGACACATGTTCTCAAGATGATGACTTCTGTTTGGGTAATATGTGTCCAACATATTTGTTTTCAAAATGTGTGTACTTTCTGGTTCGTTCTCTGCTAAGTATTCAATTTCTCGAATAGATTTCAGTACCCGATTTCGCATTCCTGCAAGGCCTAAACTTACCCAAATTATTCTTCTGGATTTGGAGTACAGACTTGCAGATGATAACCTATCTGAGCATTCGTATGACCCAATTTCTCGATGCGATAACATCTTTAAAATGAAACTGTATAACTTTTTACTGACAGTCTTCTCGTGAGAAATCTCTTCCCACATTTCTTTCAATTCCGTTTTCTCAGATTTAGTGATGTAAGATGTGACATACCGAGCAACAGCAATAGAATTGTCAGCTGCATACTGAATATCCATGTTAGCATTCCACATGGATAAAATGACTGGGTTGTAGTCATTTATATATTTTGACTCTTCTTTTCTTCTTAGGTTGTAGGTATTTTTCGGAGATTTTCTTGTAATGGTATGTCGCACAGCTGACATAAAACTGTTTACTCTTCCTTTTGAAAGAACAGGTCGTGGAAATCCAAATCGACATTTTGTGTAGAATTTATCTTTACTCTTGTACTTTCCTCGACAGTATTTTCCACACCGATGACTTTGGAAACGTAAAACTTGCTCTTTTAAGTTTTTTTCTTCTGTGCTTTTAGGTATAGCACATGTTGCATATTCTTCAATGAAAGATGAAACTGCATCATCAGAATCTGTTCCAAATTTTGGGGCATCCTTGATCCACAACAGCATATGAATATGAGGAGCACCTCTTGCTTGGTACTCTTTTCTCCAAAAGAAATCCACAACTTCTCCAAGAGGTGGATTTTTTTTATTGCAGATGAAGGACATCATAGCCTCAAATCTATGATTGAAACATCTGCAAACATTAACCGGATCCAATGAGCACAATTCTCCTACTGTCTTGTATTGGATGTTTTCAATATTTGAATTTGCCTCTTGAAGAAAATCCAGTAAATCATCCCAAGCGTACTCAGCACAGCTTAGGGTAAGGAACCATGTAGGAGTTCCTAAATTCCGTAACATACATTTCAATTCTCCATGGCGTCGGTACCAATATTCAGTAGTTCCACGCTGACAAGCCATCAGATTAATCAATTGAGATTCCAAATGATCATCTCGCTGTTGCACTTTGTTCATAAAATCCTTTGCAGACACATTATGTAGATGTACTCCAGTTTTTTAAAAGTGATTTACTGCATAAGATAGTGCAGACAAGTCACTTTCAAATAAAAGATGGAACAAATGAGGAATACTTTGACAAAATCTTAGATCTTCTGCATATAATCTTGTAGTCCGATACTCAGAAGCAGGAATCTGTACTGGACGTTCATCATATCGTCCACCTTTTCCTGTAGGAAACAGCTGGGGAAAACAACGAGCTTCTAAGCTCTCCTCCCATACACTCACAGGAGTTCCTTTTGCTTTTTTCATCTGAAACAGATCAATAGTGTTTCCCATAACTTCTTTAGAATGAAGAGGATGTATGCTGAAATGTTCATAAATTTCTTCTTCTTTTGACTTATCCACTTTTTCAATTTGCCCAGTTGGTATTCCTGTGTCTGCTAGTAAAACTTCTTCATCTTCATCCATATAAATTGATTCATAGTACTTATTATTTCTTTTCAAATATAAATTTGCTCTTTGTACTTTTCGTACATCTACTAGCTCCTGCCACATTTTCTTATTCTTTGTAGGTACACCATTAATCAGAATAACTAATGGTTCAGTTTCCAAACTATCTGCATCAATTGTTTCAATATTTTTTTTCAAATCTAATGGCAAATAGAAAACTCTTCCTTTGAAACCTCTTTGTAAATCTTAAGGAGGTAATTTACCTATTTTGGGCTCCATATGAACTATAGTCTGAAACGGATGGACACATTGAATGAGTATAGACTCATACGTATTTAAATCACTAAGTTCTGCAGGAATATCAACCAATTCTAAATTATTATGTACAGCTCCAGCTGGCATTTTATTCTCTTCTAACTTGTTATAACAGTATTTACAAATACGCTGATCTTCACCCAAATCAAAACAATTTTTCAGAAACAAATATGTAGCAAAATCCTTCCACTCATAATTATTTTCTTTTTCACTTTTTTATAGAGATCAACATTCCTTGTTTGAGTTTTATAATGGCTTCTCCGGCAACAAATACAAGTAATATTTGGTCTTTCATTAGAGATGATAGTAAATTTTGTCATTTGATCTTCAAAATTTTTACTAACAGTGGGTTCTACATTCTCTTCCACATTTTCTTCAATAACTGTGTCATTTCCTGCACGTTCTTGTTCTGGACCAAAGTAACAAAACTGAATATCATCAGTAACCTTCTCTACATCTGATACAGATCCACGCAACAGAGCACTATTCAACTCATTTAACTTTAGTGCTGGACTTTTAGCAAAATACAATCTTCTCACAAACTTTCTCATTTCAGTATGATGTACTGCCAGCATCCTAAAATGGTGAAAAACACTTTGACAAACTTTCCTGGAAAGACAAGCCAGAGAATGTCCTTGCAAACCAGTATTCTTTCTCACTCTGCATGGATCTAGTCTTTAAAGCACCTTCATCTTCTGTTTAACACTTTTTTTTACTATATTCTCTTAGAAAATCACGTAATTTATCAATAGATTCTTGTTGTACAGTACAAATACTACTACAATTCCAAGTGTACACTGGGGCTTTAGGACGTTTCCCCATAACCTCATCAGCTAACACTTCGTCCTCATTTCTTGGAACCATTTTCTCCTTTTCCATTACACAACCATCTTTAACTTCATAACTTCGACCACTGGTGTCAACTGCATGCAGCAAACTATTACTTTGAAGATAACTCTCTTCATTAAAAAATGGTTCAGTACTTGAACTATGCTTCCATTCTCCTAAGAACACATTACAAAAGTTATGTTTTTTCACTACTCTTTTCCTTTTGCTTTTTGACTTCATTACATTGACTATTTTATCTAATGTACGGATCCTGTTCAAAATTAAAATGAATAGTTTTCTTTTTAATTCCAAAGCCTTTGCAACAATTGATTCAATATGTTTCTTTTTCTTATAAAATATTGCTTTCTTCCTATATTTTTTCACATCCTTTAGCAAATTGAACACCACTCTTCTCTGAAACATTTTTTTACGAATGTTTTGAAATTCTGTTTTTCTTTTTAAGTCATTCTTTCTTGCTTCTGATTGTACATTAGCATTTAGTAATTTCATTCTATTGTCTTGTTGTTTTCTTCTTGAAACACTATTTGCAGTGGATATACTTTCTACATTTTTTCTAGATTTGGGGATATTTAAAAAAAAATCCTTAGTCTGCTTACCAGAAGACTTTTTCTTTTTTTCAACATGAGGTTCTTCAACTAATTTCTCTTGTCCAGTTGTCTTCAAATATAGATGTTTTTGCTGTTCTTTTCTCTTTCTTGATTTTATAGGCATGTTTAATTTATTTCTGTGTTACATAAAGGTAACTAACAAAAAGATACCTTTATGTAATTTAAATATATTACTATATTTTTTTGAGCTTTGCAAATCCTATTATATGAGCTGCCCCTTTCCTATGAGTGCAAGTCTTACAGAACAAGAGCAACATGAATTAAATCTCTGACAACAATTCCTGTGTGCACACAGACTCATGGTGTGATTCTAGGCAGAAAACGATTTTTGATTGGCAATTTCAAAGCACTTTTACTACTGTGGTAGAGCAAGTGATAATTACAGTAACAGCCTGACACATTTTCCTTATACTTTAGAGAGGCAGAAAAGAGCACATGTCCTAACAGCTACTTGAGACCATGAGCATGTGGAACCTGGGTGAGTGATTAGACTAGAGCAAAGGAAATGAGCCTTGGTGATGTTGAAATTGTTAGAGTTACACACTGCTATCTGAAATACCACACAGTGCTGAATAGTAAGCATGGGAGTGCAGGAGAAACAGCTGCCTGTGTGCTAAGAGTGTGTTTCTGGAGACTGTGTATTGTCAGGTGCAAGAGAGATCTGCATGGACGCTTACACAACTGCATGAAGACTGCAGAGATGTATGTAAGATCACCTGTGGTAAGGGTTAATTGGAGTTTTGAACATGTAGGAACTACCTCACCCATTGCAAGAGTGGAAGGAAAATCTTCCCTGTTGTTTTCAAATGTTTTACCATTTGTCTCTCATCTGTGAGATAGTGATTTGTGCTGAATGCTAACCATCACAGTTCAAGAAAACAAGCTGCCCCTTTCCTACGAGTGCAAGTCTTACAGAACAAGAGCAAAACGAATTAAATCTCTGACAACAATTCCTGTGTGCACACAGACTCATGGTGTGATTCTAGGCAGAAAACGATATTTGATTGGCAATTTCAAAGCACATTTACTACTGTGATAGAGCAAGTGATAATTACTGTAACAGCCTGACACATTTTCCTTATAGTTTAGAGAGGCAGAAAAGAGCACATGTCCTAACAGCTACTTGAGACCATGAGCATGTGGAACCTGGGCGAGTGATTAGACTAGAGCAAAGGAAATGAGCCTTGGTGATGTTGAATGTGTTAGTGTTACACACTGCTATCTGAAATACCACACAGTGCTGAATAGTAAGCATGGGAGTGCAGGAGAAGCAGCTGGCTGTGTGCTAAGAGTGTGTTTCTGGAGACTGTGTATTGTCAGGTGCAAGAAAGATCTGCATGGACGCTTGCACAATTGCATGAAGACTGCAGAGATGTATGTAAGATCACCTGTGGTAAGGGCTAATTGGGCTTATGAACATGTAGGAACTACCTCACCCATTGCAGGAGTGAAAGGAAAATCTACCCTGTTGTTTTCAAATGTGTTAGCATTTGCCTCTCATCTGTGAGATGGTGATGTGTGCTGTATCCTAACCATCACAGTTCAAGAAAACAAGCTGCCACTTTCCTACGAGTGCAAGTCTTACAGAACAAGAGCAACATGAATTAAATCTCTGACAACAATTCCTGTGTGCACACAGACTCATGGTGTGATTCTAGGCAGAAAACGATATTTGATTCGCAATTTCAAAGCACATTTACTACTGTGGTAGAGCAAGTGATAATTACAGTAACAGCCTGACACATTTTCCTTATACTTTAGAGAGGCAGAAAAGAGCACATGTCCTAACAGCTACTTGAGACCATGAACATGTGGAACCTGGGTGAGTGATTAGACTAGAGCAAAGGAAATGAGCCTTGGTGATGTTGAATGTGTTAGCGTTACACACTGCTATCTGAAATACCACACAGTGCTGAATAGTAAGCATGGGAGTGCAGGAGAAGCAGCTGCCTGTGTGCTAAGAGTGTGTTTCTGGAGACTGTGTATTGTCAGGTGCAAGAGAGATCTGCATGGACGCTTGCACAACTGCATGAAGACCTCAGAGATGTATGTAAGATCACCTGTGGTGAGTGTTAATTGGGCTTATGAACATGTAGGAACTACCTCACCCATTGCAGGAGTGGAAGGAAAATCTACCTGGTTGTTTTCAAATGTGTTAGCATTTGCCTATCATCTGTGAGATGGTGATGTGTGCTGTATGCTAACCATCACAGTTTAAGAAAACAAGCTGCCCCTTTCCTACGAGTGCAAGTCTTACAGAACAAGAGCAACACGAATTAAATCTCTGACAACAATTCCTGTGTGCACACAGACTCATGGTGTGATTCTAGGCAGAAAACGATATTTGATTGGCAATTTCAAAGCACATTTACTACTATGGTAGAGCAAGTCATAATTACAGTAATAGCCTGACACATTTTCCTTATACTTTAGAGAGGCAGAAAAGAGCACATGTCCTAACAGCTACTTGAGACCATGAGCATGTGGAACCTGGGTCAGTGATTAGACTAGAGCAAAGGAAATGAGCCTTGGTGATGTTGATTGAATGTGTTAGCGTTGCACACTGCTATCTGAAATACCACACAGTGCTGAATAGTAAGCATGGGAGTGCAGGAGAAACAGCTGCCTGTGTGCTAAGAGGGTGTTTCTGGAGACTGTGTATTGTCAGGTGCAAGAGAGATCTGCGTGGACGCTTACACAACTGCATGAAGACTGCAGAGATGTATGTAAGATCACCTGTGGTAAGGGTTAATTGGAGTTTTGAACATGTAGGAACTACCTCACCCATTGCAAGAGTGGAAGGAAAATCTACCCTGTTGTTTTCAAATGTTTTACCATTTGCCTCTCATCTGTGAGATAGTGATTTGTGCTGAATGCTAACCATCACAGTTCAAGAAAACAAGCTGCCCCTTTCCTACGAGTGCAAGTCTTACAGAACAAGAGCAACACAAATTAAATCTCTGACAACAATTCCTGTGTGCACACAGACTCATGGTGTGATTCTAGGCAGAGAACGATATTTGATTGGCAATTTCAAAGCACATTTACTACTGTGGTAGAGCAAGTGATAATTACTGTAACAGTCTGACACATTTTCCTTATAGTTTAGAGAGGCAGAAAAGAGCACATGTCCTAACAGCTACTTGAGACCATGAGCATGTGGAACCTGGGTGAGTGATTAGACTAGAGCAAAGGAAATGAGCCTTGGTGATGTTGAATGTGTTAGCGTTACACACTGCTATCTGAAATACCACACAGTGCTGAATAGTATGCATGGGAGTGCAGGAGAAGCAGCTGCCTGTGTGCTAAGAGTGTGTTTCTGGAGACTGTGTATTGTCAGGTGCAAGAGAGATCTGCATGGACGCTTGCACAACTGCATGAAGACTGCAGAGATGTTTGTAAGATCACCTGTGGTAAGGGTTAATTGGAGATTTGAACATGTAGGAACTACCTCACCCGTTGCAGGAGTGGAAGGAAAATCTACCCTGTTGTTTTCAAATGTGTTAGCATTTGTCTCTCATCTGTGAGATAGTGATTTGTGCTGAATGCTAACCATCACAGTTCAAGAAAACAAGCTGCCCCTTTCCTACGAGTGCAAGTCTTACAGAACAAGAGCAACACAAATTAGATCTCTGAATACAATTCCTGTGTGCACACAGACTCATGGTGTGATTCTAGGCAGAAAACGATATTTGATTGGCCATTTCAAAGCACATTTACTCCTGTGCTATAGCAAGTGATAATTACTGTAACAGGCTGACACATTTTCCTTATAATTTAGAGAGGTAGAAAAGAGCACATGTCCTAACAGCTACTTGAGACCATGAGCATGTGGAACCTGGGTGGGTGATTAGACTAGAGCAAAGGAAATGAGCCTTGGTGATGTTGAATGTGTTAGCGTTACACACTGCTATCTGAAATACCACACAGTGCTGAATAGTAAGCATTGGAGTGCAGGAGAAGCAGCTGCCTGTGTGCTAAGAGTGTGTTTCTGGAGACTGTGTATTGTCAGGTGCAAGAGAGATCTGCATGGACGCTTGCACAACTGCATGAAGACTGCAGAAATGTTTGTAAGATCACCTGTGGTAAGGGTTAATTGGAGTTTTGAACATGTAGGAACTACCTCACCCATTGCAAGAGTGGAAGGAAAATCTACCCTGTTGTTTTCAAATGTTTTACCATTTGCCTCTCATCTGTGAGATAGTGATTTGTGCTGAATGCTAACCATCACAGTTCAAGAAAACAAGCTGCCCCTTTCCTAAGAGTGCAAGTCTTACAGAACAAGAGCAACACAAACTAAATCTCTGACAACAATTCCTGTGTGCACACAGACTCATGGTGTGATTCTAGGCAGAGAACGATATTTGATTGGCAATTTCAAAGCACATTTACTACTGTGGTAGAGCAAGTGATAATTACTGTAACAGCCTGACACATTTTCCTTATAGTTTAGAGAGGCAGAAAAGAGCACATGTCCTAACAGCTACTTGAGACCATGAGCATGTGGAACCTGGGTGAGTGATTAGACTAGAGCAAAGGAAATGAGCCTTGGTGATGTTGAATGTGTTAGCGTTACACACTGCTATCTGAAATACCACACAGTGCTGAATAGTATGCATGGGAGCGCAGGAGAAGCAGCTGCCTGTGTGCTAAGAGTGTGTTTCTGGAGACTGTGTATTGTCAGGTGCAAGAGAGATCTGCATGGACACTTGCACAACTGCATGAAGACTGCAGAGATGTTTGTAAGATCACCTCTGGTAAGGGTTAATTGGAGATTTGAACATGTAGGAACTACCTCACCCGTTGCAGGAGTGGAAGGAAAATTTACCCTGTTGTTTTCAAATGTGTTAGCATTTGTCTCTCATCTGTGAGATAGTGATTTGTGCTGAATGCTAACCATCACAGTTCAAGAAAACAAGCTGCCCCTTTCCTACGAGTGCAAGTCTTACAGAACAAGAGCAACACAAATTAGATCTCTGAATACAATTCCTGTGTGCACACAGACTCATGGTGTGATTCTAGGCAGAAAACGATATTTTATTGGCCATTTCAAAGCACATTTACTACTGTGCTATAGCAAGTGATATTTACTGTAACAGGCTGACACATTTTCCTTATAGTTTAGAGAGGTAGAAAAGAGCACATGTCCTAACAGCTACTTGAGACCATGAGCATGTGGAACCTGGGTGAGTGATTAGACTAGAGCAAAGGAAATGAGCCTTGGTGATGTTGAATGTGTTAGCGTTACACACTGCTATCTGAAATACCACACAGTGCTGAATAGTAAGCATGGGAGTGCAGGAGAAGCAGCTGCCTGTGTGCTAAGAGTGTGTTTCTGGAGACTGTGTATTGTCAGGTGCAAGAGAGATCTGCATGGACGCTTGCACAACTGTATGAAGACTGCAGAAATGTTTGTAAGATCACATGTGGTAAGGGTTAATTGGAGTTTTGAACATGTAGGAACTACCTCACCCATTGCAGGAGTGGAAGGAAAATCTACCCTGTTGTTTTCAAATGTGTTAGCATTTGTCTCTCATCTGTGAGATAGTGATTTGTGCTGAATGCTAACCATCACAGTTCAAGAAAACAAGCTGCCTCTTTCCTACGAGTGCAAGTCTTACAGAACAAGAGCAACATGAAATAAATCTCTGACAACAATTCCTGTGTGCACACAGACTCATGGTGTGATTCTAGGCAGAAAATGATATTTGATCCGCAATTTCAAAGCATATTTACTACTGTGGTAGAGCAAGTGATAATTACAGTAACAGCCTGACACATTTTCCTTATTCTTTAGAGAGGCAGAAAAGAGCACATTTCCTAACAGCTACTTGAGACCATGAGCATGTGGAACCTGGGTGAGTGATTAGACTAGAGCAAAGGAAATGAGCCTTGGTTATGTTGAATGTGTTAGCGTTACACACTGCTATCTGAAATACCACACAGTGCTGAATAGTAAGTATGGGAGTGCAGGAGAAGCAGCTGCCTGTGTGCTAAGAGTGTGTTTCTGGAGACTGTGTATTGTCAGGTGCAAGAGAGATCTGCATGGACGCTTGCACAACTGCATGAAGACTGCAGAGATGTTTGTAAGATCACCTGTGGTAAGGGTTAATTGGAGATTTGAACATGTAGGAACTACCTCACCCGTTGCAGGAGTGGAAGGAAAATCTACCCTGTTGTTTTCAAATGTGTTAGCATTTGTCTCTCATCTGTGAGATAGTGATTTGTGCTGAATGCTAACCATCACAGTTCAAGAAAACAAGCTGCCTCTTTCCTACGAGTGCAAGTCTTACAGAACAAGAGCAACATGAAATAAATCTCTGACAACAATTCCTGTGTGCACACAGACTCATGGTGTGATTCTAGGCAGAAAACGATATTTGATTCGCAATTTCAAAGCATATTTACTACTGTGGTAGAGCAAGTGATAATTACAGTAACAGCCTTGACACATTTTCCTTATACTTTAGAGAGGCAGAAAAGAGCACATGTCCTAACAGCTACTTGAGACCATGAGCATGTGGAACCTGGGTGAGTGATTAAACTAGAGCAAAGGAAATGAGCCTTGGTGATGTTGAATGTGTTAGCGTTACACACTGCTATCTGAAATACCACACAGTGCTGAATAGTAAGCATGGGAGTGCAGGAGAAGCAGCTGCCTGTGTGCTAAGAGTGTGTTTCTGGAGACTGTGTATTGTCAGGTGCAAGAGAGATCTGCATGGACGCTTGCACAACTGCATGAAGACTGCAGAGATGTTTGTAAGATCACCTGTGGTAAGGTTTAATTGGAGATTTTAACATGTAGGAACTACCTCACCCGTTGCAGGAGTGGAAGGAAAATCTACTCTGTTGTTTTCAAATGTGTTAGCATTTGTCTCTCATCTGTGAGATAGTGATTTGTGCTGAATGCTAACCGTCACCGTTCAAGAAAACAAGCTGCCCCTTTCCTACGAGTGCAAGTCTTACAGAACAAGAGCAACACAAATTAGATCTCTGAATACAATTCCTGTGTGCACACAGACTCATGGTGTGATTCTAGGCAGAAAACGATATTTGATTGGCCATTTCAAAGCACATTTACTACTGTGCTATAGCAAGTGATAATTACTGTAACAGGCTGACACATTTTCCTTATAGTTTAGAGAGGTAGAAAAGAGCACATGTCCTAACAGCTACTTGAGACCATGAGCATGTGGAACCTGGGTGAGTGATTAGACTAGAGCAAAGGAAATGAGCCTTGGTGATGTTGAATGTGTTAGCGTTACACACTGCTATCTGAAATACCACACAGTGCTGAATAGTAAGCATGGGAGTGCAGGGGAAGCAGCTGCCTGTGTGCTAAGAGTGTGTTTCTGGAGACTGTGTATTGTCAGGTGCAAGAGAGATCTGCATGGACGCTTGCACAACTGCATGAAGACTGCAGAAATGTTTGTAAGATCACCTGTGGTAAGGGTTAATTGGAGTTTTGAACATGTAGGAACTACCTCACCCATTGCAAGAGTGGAAGGAAAATCTACCCTGTTGTTTTCAAATGTTTTACCATTTGCCTCTCATCTGTGAGATAGTGATTTGTGCTGAATGCTAACCATCACAGTTCAAGAAAACAAGCTGCCCCTTTCCTACGAGTGCAAGTCTTACAGAAGAAGAGCAACACAAATTAAATCTCTGACAACAATTCCTGTGTGCACACAGACTCATGGTGTGATTCTAGGCAGAAAACGATATTTGATTCGCAATTTCAAAGCATATTTACTACTGTGGTAGAGCAAGTGATAATTACAGTAACAGCCTTGACACATTTTCCTTATACTTTAGAGAGGCAGAAAAGAGCACATGTCCTAACAGCTACTTGAGACCATGAGCATGTGGAACCTGGGTGAGTGATTAAACTAGAGCAAAGGAAATGAGCCTTGGTGATGTTGAATGTGTTAGCGTTACACACTGCTATCTGAAATACCACACAGTGCTGAATAGTAAGCATGGGAGTGCAGGAGAAGCAGCTGCCTGTGTGCTAAGAGTGTGTTTCTGGAGACTGTGTATTGTCAGGTGCAAGAGAGATCTGCATGGACGCTTGCACAACTGCATGAAGACTGCAGAGATGTTTGTAAGATCACCTGTGGTAAGGTTTAATTGGAGATTTGAACATGTAGGAACTACCTCACCCGTTGCAGGAGTGGAAGGAAAATCTACTCTGTTGTTTTCAAATGTGTTAGCATTTGTCTCTCATCTGTGAGATAGTGATTTGTGCTGAATGCTAACCGTCACCGTTCAAGAAAACAAGCTGCCCCTTTCCTACGAGTGCAAGTCTTACAGAACAAGAGCAACACAAATTAGATCTCTGAATACAATTCCTGTGTGCACACAGACTCATGGTGTGATTCTAGGCAGAAAACGATATTTGATTGGCCATTTCAAAGCACATTTACTACTGTGCTATAGCAAGTGATAATTACTGTAACAGGCTGACACATTTTCCTTATAGTTTAGAGAGGTAGAAAAGAGCACATGTCCTAACAGCTACTTGAGACCATGAGCATGTGGAACCTGGGTGAGTGATTAGACTAGAGCAAAGGAAATGAGCCTTGGTGATGTTGAATGTGTTAGCGTTACACACTGCTATCTGAAATACCACACAGTGCTGAATAGTAAGCATGGGAGTGCAGGGGAAGCAGCTGCCTGTGTGCTAAGAGTGTGTTTCTGGAGACTGTGTATTGTCAGGTGCAAGAGAGATCTGCATGGACGCTTGCACAACTGCATGAAGACTGCAGAAATGTTTGTAAGATCACCTGTGGTAAGGGTTAATTGGAGTTTTGAACATGTAGGAACTACCTCACCCATTGCAGGAGTGGAAGGAAAATCTACCCTGTTGTTTTCAAATGTGTTAGCATTTGTCTCTCATCTGTGAGATAGTGATTTGTGCTGAATGCTAACCATCACAGTTCAAGAAAACAAGCTGCCTCTTTCCTACGAGTGCAAGTCTTACAGAACAAGAGCAACATGAAATAAATCTCTGACAACAATTCCTGTGTGCACACAGACTCATGGTGTGATTCTAGGCAGAAAATGATATTTGATTCGCAATTTCAAAGCATATTTACTACTGTGGTAGAGCAAGTGATAATTACAGTAACAGCCTGACACATTTTCCTTATACTTTAGAGAGGCAGAAAAGAGCACATTTCCTAACAGCTACTTGAGACCATGAGCATGTGGAACCTGGGTGAGTGATTAGACTAGAGCAAAGGAAATGAGCCTTGGTGATGTTGAATGTGTTAGCGTTACACACTGCTATCTGAAATACCACACAGTGCTGAATAGTAAGTATGGGAGTGCAGGAGAAGCAGCTGCCTGTGTGCTAAGAGTGTGTTTCTGGAGACTGTGTATTGTCAGGTGCAAGAGAGATCTGCATGGACGCTTGCACAACTGCATGAAGACTGCAGAGATGTATGTAAGATCACTTGTGGTAAGGGTTAATTGGGCTTATGAACATGTAGGAACTACCTCACCCATTGCAGGAGTGGAAGGAAAATCTACCTTGTTGTTTTCAAATGTGTTAGCATTTGCCTCTCATCTGTGAGATGGTGATGTGTGCTGTATGCTAACCATCACATTTTAAGAAAACAAGCTGCCCCTTTCCTACGAGTGCAAGTCTTACAGAACAAGAGCAACACGAATTAAATCTCTGACAACAATTCCTGTGTGCACACAGACTCATGGTGTGATTCTAGGCAGAAAACGATAATTGATTGGCAATTTCAAAGCACATTTACTACTATGGTAGAGCAAGTCATAATTACAGTAACAGCCTGACACATTTTCCTTATACTTTAGAGAGGCAGAAAAGAGCACATGTCCTAACAGCTACTTGAGACCATGAGCATGTGGAACCTGGGTGAGTGATTAGACTAGAGCAAAGGAAATGAGCCTTGGTGATGTTGAATGTGTTAGCATTACACACTGCTATCTGAAATACCACACAGTGCTGAATAGTAAGCATGGGAGTGCAGGAGAAGCAGCTGCCTGTGTGCTAAGAGTGTGTTTCTGGAGACTGTGTATTGTCAGGTGCAAGAGAGATCTGCATGGACGCTTGCACAACTGCATGAAGACTGCAGAGATGTTTGTAAGATCACCTGTGGTAAGGGTTAATTGGAGATTTGAACATGTAGGAACTACCTCACCCGTTGCAGGAGTGGAAGGAAAATCTACCCTGTTGTTTTCAAATGTGTTAGCATTTGTCTCTCATCTGTGAGATAGTGATTTGTGCTGAATGCTAACCATCACAGTTCAAGAAAACAAGCTGCCCCTTTCCTACGAGTGCAAGTCTTACAGAACAAGAGCAACACAAATTAGATCTCTGAATACAATTCCTGTGTGCACACAGACTCATGGTGTGATTCTAGGCAGAAAACGATATTTGATTGGCCATTTCAAAGCACATTTACTACTGTGCTATAGCAAGTGATAATTACTGTAACAGGCTGACACATTTTCCTTATAGTTTAGAGAGGTAGAAAAGAGCACATGTCCTAACAGCTACTTGAGACCATGAGCATGTGGAACCTGGGTGAGTGATTAGACTAGAGCAAAGGAAATGAGCCTTGGTGATGTTGAATGTGTTAGCGTTACACACTGCTATCTGAAATACCACACAGTGCTGAATAGTATGCATGGGAGTGCAGGAGAAGCAGCTGCCTGTTTGCTAAGAGTGTGTTTCTGGAGACTGTGTATTGTCAGGTGCAAGAGAGATCTGCATGGACGCTTGCAAAACTGCATGAAGACTGCAGAAATGTTTGTAAGATCACATGTGGTAAGGGTTAATTGGAGTTTTGAACATGTAGGAACTACCTCACCCATTGCAGGAGTGGAAGGAAAATCTACCCTGTTGTTTTCAAATGTGTTAGCATTTGTCTCTCATCTGTGAGATAGTGATTTGTGCTGAATGCTAACCATCACAGTTCAAGAAAACAAGCTGCCCCTTTCCTACGAGTGCAAGTCTTACAGAACAAGAGCAACACAAATTAAATCTCTGACAACAATTCCTGTGTGCACACAGACTCATGGTGTGATTCTAGGCAGAGAACGATATTTGATTGGCAATTTCAAAGCACATTTACTACTGGGGTAGAGCAAGTGATAATTACTGTAACAGCCTGACACATTTTCCTTATAGTTTAGAGAGGCAGAAGAGAGCACATGTCCTAACAGCTACTTGAGACCATGAGCATGTGGAACCTGGATGAGTGATTAGACTAGAGCAGAGGAAATGAGCCTTGGTGATGTTGAATGTGTTAGCGTTACACACTGCTATCTGAAATACCACACAGTGCTGAATAGTATGCATGGGAGTGCAGGAGAAGCAGCTGCCTGTGTGCTAAGAGTGTGTTTCTGGAGACTGTGTATTGTCAGGTGCAAGAGAGATCTGCATGGACGCTTGCACAACTGCATGAAGACTGCAGAGATGTATGTAAGATCACCTGTGGTAAGGGTTAATTGGAGATTTGAACATGTAGGAACTACCTCACCCGTTGCAGGAGTGGAAGGAAAATCTACTCTGTTGTTTTCAAATGTGTTAGCATTTGTCTCTCATCTGTGAGATAGTGATTTGTGCTGAATGCTAACCGTCACCGTTCAAGAAAACAAGCTGCCCCTTTCCTACGAGTGCAAGTCTTACAGAACAAGAGCAACACAAATTAGATCTCTGAATACAATTCCTGTGTGCACACAGACTCATGGTGTGATTCTAGGCAGAAAACGATATTTGATTGGCCATTTCAAAGCACATTTACTACTGTGCTATAGCAAGTGATAATTACTGTAACAGGCTGACACATTTTCCTTATAGTTTAGAGAGGTAGAAAAGAGCACATGTCCTAACAGCTACTTGAGACCATGAGCATGTGGAACCTGGGTGAGTGATTAGACTAGAGCAAAGGAAATGAGCCTTGGTGATGTTGAATGTGTTAGCGTTACACACTGCTATCTGAAATACCACACAGTGCTGAATAGTAAGCATGGGAGTGCAGGGGAAGCAGCTGCCTGTGTGCTAAGAGTGTGTTTCTGGAGACTGTGTATTGTCAGGTGCAAGAGAGATCTGCATGGACGCTTGCACAACTGCATGAAGACTGCAGAAATGTTTGTAAGATCACCTGTGGTAAGGGTTAATTGGAGTTTTGAACATGTAGGAACTACCTCACCCATTGCAGGAGTGGAAGGAAAATCTACCCTGTTGTTTTCAAATGTGTTAGCATTTGTCTCTCATCTGTGAGATAGTGATTTGTGCTGAATGCTAACCATCACAGTTCAAGAAAACAAGCTGCCTCTTTCCTACGAGTGCAAGTCTTACAGAACAAGAGCAACATGAAATAAATCTCTGACAACAATTCCTATGTGCACACAGACTCATGGTGTGATTCTAGGCAGAAAATGATATTTGATTCGCAATTTCAAAGCATATTTACTACTGTGGTAGAGCAAGTGATAATTACAGTAACAGCCTGACACATTTTCCTTATACTTTAGAGAGGCAGAAAAGAGCACATTTCCTAACAGCTACTTGAGACCATGAGCATGTGGAACCTGGGTGAGTGATTAGACTAGAGCAAAGGAAATGAGCCTTGGTGATGTTGAATGTGTTAGCGTTACACACTGCTATCTGAAATACCACACAGTGCTGAATAGTAAGTATGGGAGTGCAGGAGAAGCAGCTGCCTGTGTGCTAAGAGTGTGTTTCTGGAGACTGTGTATTGTCAGGTGCAAGAGAGATCTGCATGGACGCTTGCACAACTGCATGAAGACTGCAGAGATGTATGTAAGATCACTTGTGGTAAGGGTTAATTGGGCTTATGAACATGTAGGAACTACCTCACCCATTGCAGGAGTGGAAGGAAAATCTACCTTGTTGTTTTCAAATGTGTTAGCATTTGCCTCTCATCTGTGAGATGGTGATGTGTGCTGTATGCTAACCATCACATTTTAAGAAAACAAGCTGCCCCTTTCCTACGAGTGCAAGTCTTACAGAACAAGAGCAACACGAATTAAATCTCTGACAACAATTCCTGTGTGCACACAGACTCATGGTGTGATTCTAGGCAGAAAACGATAATTGATTGGCAATTTCAAAGCACATTTACTACTGTGGTAGAGCAAGTCATAATTACAGTAACAGCCTGACACATTTTCCTTATACTTTGGAGAGGCAGAAAAGAGCACATGTCCTAACAGCTACTTGAGACCATGAGCATGTGGAACCTGGGTGAGTGATTAGACTAGAGCAAAGGAAATGAGCCTTGGTGATGTTGAATGTGTTAGCATTACACACTGCTATCTGAAATACCACACAGTGCTGAATAGTAAGCATGGGAGTGCAGGAGAAGCAGCTGCCTGTGTGCTAAGAGTGTGTTTCTGGAGACTGTGTATTGTCAGGTGCAAGAGAGATCTGCATGGACGCTTGCACAACTGCATGAAGACTGCAGAGATGTTTGTAAGATCACCTGTGGTAAGGGTTAATTGGAGATTTGAACATGTAGGAACTACCTCACCCGTTGCAGGAGTGGAAGGAAAATCTACCCTGTTGTTTTCAAATGTGTTAGCATTTGTCTCTCATCTGTGAGATAGTGATTTGTGCTGAATGCTAACCATCACAGTTCAAGAAAACAAGCTGCCCCTTTCCTACGAGTGCAAGTCTTACAGAACAAGAGCAACACAAATTAGATCTCTGAATACAATTCCTGTGTGCACACAGACTCATGGTGTGATTCTAGGCAGAAAACGATATTTGATTGGCCATTTCAAAGCACATTTACTACTGTGCTATAGCAAGTGATAATTACTGTAACAGGCTGACACATTTTCCTTATAGTTTAGAGAGGTAGAAAAGAGCACATGTCCTAACAGCTACTTGAGACCATGAGCATGTGGAACCTGGGTGAGTGATTAGACTAGAGCAAAGGAAATTAGCCTTGGTGATGTTGAATGTGTTAGCGTTACACACTGCTATCTGAAATACCACACAGTGCTGAATAGTATGCATGGGAGTGCAGGAGAAGCAGCTGCCTGTGTGCTAAGAGTGGGTTTCTGGAGACTGTGTATTGTCAGGTGCAAGAGAGATCTGCATGGACGCTTGCAAAACTGCATGAAGACTGCAGAAATGTTTGTAAGATCACATGTGGTAAGGGTTAATTGGAGTTTTGAACATGTAGGAACTACCTCACCCATTGCAGGAGTGGAAGGAAAATCTACCCTGTTGTTTTCAAATGTGTTAGCATTTGTCTCTCATCTGTGAGATAGTGATTTGTGCTGAATGCTAACCATCACAGTTCAAGAAAACAAGCTGCCTCTTTCCTACGAGTGCAAGTCTTACAGAACAAGAGCAACATGAAATAAATCTCTGACAACAATTCCTGTGTGCACACAGACTCATGGTGTGATTCTAGGCAGAAAACGATATTTGATTCGCAATTTCAAAGCATATTTACTACTGTGGTAGAGCAAGTGATAATTACAGTAACAGCCTTGACACATTTTCCTTATACTTTAGAGAGGCAGAAAAGAGCACATGTCCTAACAGCTACTTGAGACCATGAGCATGTGGAACCTGGGTGAGTGATTAAACTAGAGCAAAGGAAATGAGCCTTGGTGATGTTGAATGTGTTAGCGTTACACACTGCTATCTGAAATACCACACAGTGCTGAATAGTAAGCATGGGAGTGCAGGAGAAGCAGCTGCCTGTGTGCTAAGAGTGTGTTTCTGGAGACTGTGTATTGTCAGGTGCAAGAGAGATCTGCATGGACGCTTGCACAACTGCATGAAGACTGCAGAGATGTTTGTAAGATCACCTGTGGTAAGGTTTAATTGGAGATTTGAACATGTAGGAACTACCTCACCCGTTGCAGGAGTGGAAGGAAAATCTACTCTGTTGTTTTCAAATGTGTTAGCATTTGTCTCTCATCTGTGAGATAGTGATTTGTGCTGAATGCTAACCGTCACCGTTCAAGAAAACAAGCTGCCCCTTTCCTACGAGTGCAAGTCTTACAGAACAAGAGCAACACAAATTAGATCTCTGAATACAATTCCTGTGTGCACACAGACTCATGGTGTGATTCTAGGCAGAAAACGATATTTGATTGGCCATTTCAAAGCACATTTACTACTGTGCTATAGCAAGTGATAATTACTGTAACAGGCTGACACATTTTCCTTATAGTTTAGAGAGGTAGAAAAGAGCACATGTCCTAACAGCTACTTGAGACCATGAGCATGTGGAACCTGGGTGAGTGATTAGACTAGAGCAAAGGAAATGAGCCTTGGTGATGTTGAATGTGTTAGCGTTACACACTGCTATCTGAAATACCACACAGTGCTGAATAGTAAGCATGGGAGTGCAGGGGAAGCAGCTGCCTGTGTGCTAAGAGTGTGTTTCTGGAGACTGTGTATTGTCAGGTGCAAGAGAGATCTGCATGGACGCTTGCACAACTGCATGAAGACTGCAGAAATGTTTGTAAGATCACCTGTGGTAAGGGTTAATTGGAGTTTTGAACATGTAGGAACTACCTCACCCATTGCAGGAGTGGAAGGAAAATCTACCCTGTTGTTTTCAAATGTGTTAGCATTTGTCTCTCATCTGTGAGATAGTGATTTGTGCTGAATGCTAACCATCACAGTTCAAGAAAACAAGCTGCCTCTTTCCTACGAGTGCAAGTCTTACAGAACAAGAGCAACATGAAATAAATCTCTGACAACAATTCCTATGTGCACACAGACTCATGGTGTGATTCTAGGCAGAAAATGATATTTGATTCGCAATTTCAAAGCATATTTACTACTGTGGTAGAGCAAGTGATAATTACAGTAACAGCCTGACACATTTTCCTTATACTTTAGAGAGGCAGAAAAGAGCACATTTCCTAACAGCTACTTGAGACCATGAGCATGTGGAACCTGGGTGAGTGATTAGACTAGAGCAAAGGAAATGAGCCTTGGTGATGTTGAATGTGTTAGCGTTACACACTGCTATCTGAAATACCACACAGTGCTGAATAGTAAGTATGGGAGTGCAGGAGAAGCAGCTGCCTGTGTGCTAAGAGTGTGTTTCTGGAGACTGTGTATTGTCAGGTGCAAGAGAGATCTGCATGGACGCTTGCACAACTGCATGAAGACTGCAGAGATGTATGTAAGATCACTTGTGGTAAGGGTTAATTGGGCTTATGAACATGTAGGAACTACCTCACCCATTGCAGGAGTGGAAGGAAAATCTACCTTGTTGTTTTCAAATGTGTTAGCATTTGCCTCTCATCTGTGAGATGGTGATGTGTGCTGTATGCTAACCATCACATTTTAAGAAAACAAGCTGCCCCTTTCCTACGAGTGCAAGTCTTACAGAACAAGAGCAACACGAATTAAATCTCTGACAACAATTCCTGTGTGCACACAGACTCATGGTGTGATTCTAGGCAGAAAACGATAATTGATTGGCAATTTCAAAGCACATTTACTACTGTGGTAGAGCAAGTCATAATTACAGTAACAGCCTGACACATTTTCCTTATACTTTAGAGAGGCAGAAAAGAGCACATGTCCTAACAGCTACTTGAGACCATGAGCATGTGGAACCTGGGTGAGTGATTAGACTAGAGCAAAGGAAATGAGCCTTGGTGATGTTGAATGTGTTAGCATTACACACTGCTATCTGAAATACCACACAGTGCTGAATAGTAAGCATGGGAGTGCAGGAGAAGCAGCTGCCTGTGTGCTAAGAGTGTGTTTCTGGAGACTGTGTATTGTCAGGTGCAAGAGAGATCTGCATGGACGCTTGCACAACTGCATGAAGACTGCAGAGATGTTTGTAAGATCACCTGTGGTAAGGGTTAATTGGAGATTTGAACATGTAGGAACTACCTCACCCGTTGCAGGAGTGGAAGGAAAATCTACCCTGTTGTTTTCAAATGTGTTAGCATTTGTCTCTCATCTGTGAGATAGTGATTTGTGCTGAATGCTAACCATCACAGTTCAAGAAAACAAGCTGCCCCTTTCCTACGAGTGCAAGTCTTACAGAACAAGAGCAACACAAATTAGATCTCTGAATACAATTCCTGTGTGCACACAGACTCATGGTGTGATTCTAGGCAGAAAACGATATTTGATTGGCCATTTCAAAGCACATTTACTACTGTGCTATAGCAAGTGATAATTACTGTAACAGGCTGACACATTTTCCTTATAGTTTAGAGAGGTAGAAAAGAGCACATGTCCTAACAGCTACTTGAGACCATGAGCATGTGGAACCTGGGTGAGTGATTAGACTAGAGCAAAGGAAATTAGCCTTGGTGATGTTGAATGTGTTAGCGTTACACACTGCTATCTGAAATACCACACAGTGCTGAATAGTATGCATGGGAGTGCAGGAGAAGCAGTGCCTGTGTGCTAAGAGTGGGTTTCTGGAGACTGTGTATTGTCAGGTGCAAGAGAGATCTGCATGGACGCTTGCAAAACTGCATGAAGACTGCAGAAATGTTTGTAAGATCACATGTGGTAAGGGTTAATTGGAGTTTTGAACATGTAGGAACTACCTCACCCATTGCAGGAGTGGAAGGAAAATCTACCCTGTTGTTTTCAAATGTGTTAGCATTTGTCTCTCATCTGTGAGATAGTGATTTGTGCTGAATGCTAACCATCACAGTTCAAGAAAACAAGCTGCCTCTTTCCTACGAGTGCAAGTCTTACAGAACAAGAGCAACATGAAATAAATCTCTGACAACAATTCCTGTGTGCACACAGACTCATGGTGTGATTCTAGGCAGAAAACGATATTTGATTCGCAATTTCAAAGCATATTTACTACTGTGGTAGAGCAAGTGATAATTACAGTAACAGCCTTGACACATTTTCCTTATACTTTAGAGAGGCAGAAAAGAGCACATGTCCTAACAGCTACTTGAGACCATGAGCATGTGGAACCTGGGTGAGTGATTAAACTAGAGCAAAGGAAATGAGCCTTGGTGATGTTGAATGTGTTAGCGTTACACACTGCTATCTGAAATACCACACAGTGCTGAATAGTAAGCATGGGAGTGCAGGAGAAGCAGCTGCCTGTGTGCTAAGAGTGTGTTTCTGGAGACTGTGTATTGTCAGGTGCAAGAGAGATCTGCATGGACGCTTGCACAACTGCATGAAGACTGCAGAGATGTTTGTAAGATCACCTGTGGTAAGGTTTAATTGGAGATTTGAACATGTAGGAACTACCTCACCCGTTGCAGGAGTGGAAGGAAAATCTACTCTGTTGTTTTCAAATGTGTTAGCATTTGTCTCTCATCTGTGAGATAGTGATTTGTGCTGAATGCTAACCGTCACCGTTCAAGAAAACAAGCTGCCCCTTTCCTACGAGTGCAAGTCTTACAGAACAAGAGCAACACAAATTAGATCTCTGAATACAATTCCTGTGTGCACACAGACTCATGGTGTGATTCTAGGCAGAAAACGATATTTGATTGGCCATTTCAAAGCACATTTACTACTGTGCTATAGCAAGTGATAATTACTGTAACAGGCTGACACATTTTCCTTATAGTTTAGAGAGGTAGAAAAGAGCACATGTCCTAACAGCTACTTGAGACCATGAGCATGTGGAACCTGGGTGAGTGATTAGACTAGAGCAAAGGAAATGAGCCTTGGTGATGTTGAATGTGTTAGCGTTACACACTGCTATCTGAAATACCACACAGTGCTGAATAGTAAGCATGGGAGTGCAGGGGAAGCAGCTGCCTGTGTGCTAAGAGTGTGTTTCTGGAGACTGTGTATTGTCAGGTGCAAGAGAGATCTGCATGGACGCTTGCACAACTGCATGAAGACTGCAGAAATGTTTGTAAGATCACCTGTGGTAAGGGTTAATTGGAGTTTTGAACATGTAGGAACTACCTCACCCATTGCAGGAGTGGAAGGAAAATCTACCCTGTTGTTTTCAAATGTGTTAGCATTTGTCTCTCATCTGTGAGATAGTGATTTGTGCTGAATGCTAACCATCACAGTTCAAGAAAACAAGCTGCCTCTTTCCTACGAGTGCAAGTCTTACAGAACAAGAGCAACATGAAATAAATCTCTGACAACAATTCCTGTGTGCACACAGACTCATGGTGTGATTCTAGGCAGAAAATGATATTTGATTCGCAATTTCAAAGCATATTTACTACTGTGGTAGAGCAAGTGATAATTACAGTAACAGCCTGACACATTTTCCTTATACTTTAGAGAGGCAGAAAAGAGCACATTTCCTAACAGCTACTTGAGACCATGAGCATGTGGAACCTGGGTGAGTGATTAGACTAGAGCAAAGGAAATGAGCCTTGGTGATGTTGAATGTGTTAGCGTTACACACTGCTATCTGAAATACCACACAGTGCTGAATAGTAAGTATGGGAGTGCAGGAGAAGCAGCTGCCTGTGTGCTAAGAGTGTGTTTCTGGAGACTGTGTATTGTCAGGTGCAAGAGAGATCTGCATGGACGCTTGCACAACTGCATGAAGACTGCAGAGATGTATGTAAGATCACTTGTGGTAAGGGTTAATTGGGCTTATGAACATGTAGGAACTACCTCACCCATTGCAGGAGTGGAAGGAAAATCTACCTTGTTGTTTTCAAATGTGTTAGCATTTGCCTCTCATCTGTGAGATGGTGATGTGTGCTGTATGCTAACCATCACAGTTTAAGAAAACAAGCTGCCCCTTTCCTACGAGTGCAAGTCTTACAGAACAAGAGCAACACGAATTAAATCTCTGACAACAATTCCTGTGTGCACACAGACTCATGGTGTGATTCTAGGCAGAAAACGATAATTGATTGGCAATTTCAAAGCACATTTACTACTGTGGTAGAGCAAGTCATAATTACAGTAACAGCCTGACACATTTTCCTTATACTTTAGAGAGGCAGAAAAGAGCACATGTCCTAACAGCTACTTGAGACCATGAGCATGTGGAACCTGGGTGAGTGATTAGACTAGAGCAAAGGAAATGAGCCTTGGTGATGTTGAATGTGTTAGCATTACACACTGCTATCTGAAATACCACACAGTGCTGAATAGTAAGCATGGGAGTGCAGGAGAAGCAGCTGCCTGTGTGCTAAGAGTGTGTTTCTGGAGACTGTGTATTGTCAGGTGCAAGAGAGATCTGCATGGACGCTTGCACAACTGCATGAAGACTGCAGAGATGTTTGTAAGATCACCTGTGGTAAGGGTTAATTGGAGATTTGAACATGTAGGAACTACCTCACCCGTTGCAGGAGTGGAAGGAAAATCTACCCTGTTGTTTTCAAATGTGTTAGCATTTGTCTCTCATCTGTGAGATAGTGATTTGTGCTGAATGCTAACCATCACAGTTCAAGAAAACAAGCTGCCCCTTTCCTACGAGTGCAAGTCTTACAGAACAAGAGCAACACAAATTAGATCTCTGAATACAATTCCTGTGTGCACACAGACTCATGGTGTGATTCTCGGCAGAAAACGATATTTGATTGGCCATTTCAAAGCACATTTACTACTGTGCTATAGCAAGTGATAATTACTGTAACAGGCTGACACATTTTCCTTATAGTTTAGAGAGGTAGAAAAGAGCACATGTCCTAACAGCTACTTGAGACCATGAGCATGTGGAACCTGGGTGAGTGATTAGACTAGAGCAAAGGAAATGAGCCTTGGTGATGTTGAATGTGTTAGCGTTACACACTGCTATCTGAAATACCACACAGTGCTGAATAGTATGCATGGGAGTGCAGGAGAAGCAGCTGCCTGTGTGCTAAGAGTGTGTTTCTGGAGACTGTGTATTGTCAGGTGCAAGAGAGATCTGCATGGACGCTTGCAAAACTGCATGAAGACTGCAGAAATGTTTGTAAGATCACATGTGGTAAGGGTTAATTGGAGTTTTGAACATGTAGGAACTACCTCACCCATTGCAGGAGTGGAAGGAAAATCTACCCTGTTGTTTTCAAATGTGTTAGCATTTGTCTCTCATCTGTGAGATAGTGATTTGTGCTGAATGCTAACCATCACAGTTCAAGAAAACAAGCTGCCTCTTTCCTACGAGTGCAAGTCTTACAGAACAAGAGCAACATGAAATAAATCTCTGACAACAATTCCTGTGTGCACACAGACTCATGGTGTGATTCTAGGCAGAAAACGATATTTGATTCGCAATTTCAAAGCATATTTACTACTGTGGTAGAGCAAGTGATAATTACAGTAACAGCCTTGACACATTTTCCTTATACTTTAGAGAGGCAGAAAAGAGCACATTTCCTAACAGCTACTTGAGACCATGAGCATGTGGAACCTGGGTGAGTGATTAGACTAGAGCAAAGGAAATGAGCCTTGGTGATGTTGAATGTGTTAGCGTTACACACTGCTATCTGAAATACCACACAGTGCTGAATAGTAAGCATGGGAGTGCAGGAGAAGCAGCTGCCTGTGTGCTAAGAGTGTGTTTCTGGAGACTGTGTATTGTCAGGTGCAAGAGAGATCTGCATGGACGCTTGCACAACTGCATGAAGACTGCAGAGATGTATGTAAGATCACCTGTGGTAAGGGTTAATTGGGCTTATGAACATGTAGGAACTACCTCACCCATTGCAGGAGTGGAAGGAAAATCTACCTTGTTGTTTTCAAATGTGTTAGCATTTGCCTCTCATCTGTGAGATGGTGATGTGTGCTGTATGCTAACCATCACAGTTTAAGAAAACAAGCTGCCCCTTTCCTACGAGTGCAAGTCTTACAGAACAAGAGCAACACAAATTAAATCTCTGACAACAATTCCTGTGTGCACACAGACTCATGGTGTGATTCTAGGCAGAAAACGATATTTGATTGGCAATTTCAAAGCACATTTACTACTGTGGTAGAGCAAGTCATAATTACAGTAACAGCCTGACACATTTTCCTTATACTTTAGAGAGGCAGAAAAGAGCACATGTCCTAACAGCTACTTGAGACCATGAGCATGTGGGACCTGGGTGAGTGATTAGACTAGAGCAAAGGAAATGAGCCTTGGTGATGTTGAATGTGTTAGCATTACACACTGCTATCTGAAATACCACACAGTGCTGAATAGTAAGCATGGGAGTGCAGGAGAAACAGCTGCCTGTGTGCTAAGAGTGTGTTTCTGGAGACTGTGTATTGTCAGGTGCAAGAGAGATCTGCATGGACGTTTACACAACTGCATGAAGACTGCAGAGATGTTTGTAAGATCACCTGTGGTAAGGGTTAATTGGAGTTTTGAACATGTAGGAACTACCTCACCCATTGCAAGAGTGGAAGGAAAATCTACCCTGTTGTTTTCAAATGTTTTACCATTTGCCTCTCATCTGTGAGATAGTGATTTGTGCTGAATGCTAACCATCACAGTTCAAGAAAACAAGCTGCCACTTTCCTACGAGTGCAAGTCTTACAGAACAAGAGCAATACGAATTAAATCTCTGACAACAATTCCTGTGTGCACACAGACTCATGGTGTGATTCTAGGCAGAGAACGATATTTGATTGGCAATTTCAAAGCACATTTACTACTGTGGTAGAGCAAGTGATAATTACTGTAACAGCCTGACACATTTTCCTTAAAGTTTAGAGAGGCAGAAAAGAGCACATGTCCTAACAGCTACTTGAGACCATGAGCATGTGGAACCTGGGTGAGTGATTAGACTAGAGCATAGGAAATGAGCCTTGGTGATGTTGAATGTGTTAGCGTTACACACTGCTATCTGAAATACCACACAGTGCTGAATAGTATGCATGGGAGTGCAGGAGAAGCAGCTGCCTGTGTGCTAAGAGTGTGTTTCTGGAGACTGTGTATTGTCAGGTGCAAGAGAGATCTGCATGGACGCTTGCACAACTGCATGAAGACTGCAGAGATGTTTGTAAGATCACCTGTGGTAAGGGTTAATTGGAGATTTGAACATGTAGGAACTACCTCACCCATTGCAGGAGTGGAAGGAAAATCTACCCTGTTGTTTTCAAATGTGTTAGCATTTGTCTCTCATCTGTGAGATAGTGAATTGTGCTGAATGCTAACCATCACAGTTCAAGAAAACAAGCTGCCCCTTTCCTACGAGTGCAAGTCTTACAGAACAAGAGCAACACAAATTAAATCTCTGACAACAATTCCTGTGTGCACACAGACTCATGGCGTGATTCTAGGCAGAAAACGATATTTGATTGGCAATTTCAAAGCACATTTACTACTGTGGTAGAGCAAGTGATAATTACTGTAACAGCCTGACACATTTTCCTTATAGTTTAGAGAGGCAGAAAAGTGCACATGTCCTAACAGCTACTTGAGACCATGAGCATGTTGAACCTGGGTGAGTGATTAGACTAGAGCAAAGGAAATGAGCCTTGGTGATGTTGAATGTGTTAGCGTTACACACTGCTATCTGAAATACCACACAGTGCTGAATAGTAAGCATGGGAGTGCAGGAGATACAGCTGCCTGTGTGCTAAGAGTGTGTTCCTGGAGACTGTGTATTGTCAGGTGCAAGAGAGATCTGCATGGACGCTTACACAACTGCATGAAGACTGCAGAGATGTATGAAAGATCACCTGTGGTAAGGGTTAAATGGAGTTTTGAACATGTAGGAACTACCTCACCCATTGCAGGATTGGAAGGAAAATCTACCCTGTTGTTTTCAAATGTATTACCATTTGCCTCTCATCTGTGAGATAGTGATTTGTGCTGAATGCTAACATCACAGTTCAAGAAAACAAGCTGCCCTTTTCCTACGAGTGCAAGTCTAACAGAACAAGAGCAACACAAATTAAATCTCTGACAACAATTCCTGTGTGCACACAGACTCATGATGTGATTCTAGGCACAAAATAGTATTCCTGGGTGATACCAGTACACCTTAACTTATGGTGAAGACATACTCCATAATATCTTACAAGTTCAAGGCAGCTAAATATCTTCCAAAACATAAAATGTAAAACACAACTTTAAAAGAAGAAACACATTTCTATTATTTATATCCAAATACACCACATACATCCCCTCTCAAATTCATAACTCACCTTTAAAAGTAGTTAGTTGAGAAAGAAATGTGCCACTCACACAGCAGATTATCAGAGCCAGAATCTCTGAGCTGTACTCCTCTCACCAAAACCACTAAATGGCAAAATTTCCCTCTCTTTTTTCACACATATACATGTTAACTTCAAATCACATTGCTTCCCACATTTTTTAAATGGAAACACACATTTCTATTGGTTGCAAATTTCAACCCTTTCCAAATGATTCCTACCCCCAACATGACTTCTGCCTGCTACCATACACTGGTGTGAGCAGAGAGGTCAGAAGTTCAGCACACAATGTTTCTAATCCAAAGAGCAAGAGTGCTTCACTTTTCAAACCTAACAGCATATCCAGTAATCTTCTGTGGGAACACATTTTTCGGAACCAATACAAAACATGCTTTTAAAAATGTAAACATACAGCCTAGTTTATAGTGTTGAATGGTCTGAAACAGCCAATGAGCTCTTTTTATTAAAAGAAAAGTATGTAAGCCTCCATTTTACAACTATCTTTCTTTTCATATTGCCATTCTACTGAAAGACACCTTCTTAGTGCATCCAGATCTCCTTGAAAGATGTTCACAGTGTGGATTGTAGATCATAGCTATGTCTACTGGAGTGAAAAGTATGCAGAAAAAAGAGGTATTGTGAAAGACCTTGCTTTGCCAAATGTAGACATTAAATGGATTGGTCAGAGAGGGTTAATGTGGCACCAATTAATGCCTTTGGTGAAATCCTTTCTACATCTCCCACAGCCTGACCTTATAATTGTGGTGGAAATGACCTAGGCACTTTAACTGGGGTAGGTCTGGAAATGCTTGTTAAGGACACCTTTGTGCAATTGATGTCACTTTTTCCACAAACTACCTTTGTATATTCTAATATATGCCAAAGGCAAAAGTGGAACTGGTCCAACCAATATTATCCCCAGTTTGAGAAAGCAAAAAAGCACGTCAATAAGTCTGGTTCTATTTTCCTCAGAGACTATGGTATGGGTTATATATACCACAACAACTTGCGTTACAACATGCAAGGCATTTATAGAGGAGACGGTGTTCATTTCACAGATGAAGGGAACAGAGTCTTCCTCTTGAACTTTAGACTCTGCATCGGTACTTACTTGTAGGTACAAAAAAACACTCAATGAACACAACGGCTCTTTTTAGAGCCAACCAACATCTAAACACTTAAACTTGATTTTTGATTCTATTTTTTTTATGAATTTTTTGCGGCCGTGCGCGCACCGCACGCGCACCGCGCAATATTTATAATTTTTTTTTTTTTGGGACCTTAGGGGTCTTTCATGGTCCCCCTGAGAAGGCCTAGGGGTCAGGGACTCTCTACCCTGCCCCCTTTTCACGTTCTCCACTTGTGTTTTTAGCTCTCTTCTGCCTCTAAAACTCAAAATGGCGGCTGGGGGGTGCGCGCACCGTGCCCGCACCCCGCAATTTTTTGAAAAAAAATAAAATGTTTTTTTCACCCTTCGGGGTCCTTCAGGGACCCCCTGACAAAGGCTAGGGGGTCAGGAACTCTCTACCCTGCCCCCTTTTCACGTTCTCCACCTTTCTTTTTCACTGCCATACACAAAATGGCATCCAACACTTCCTGATTTCGACCGATTCGAATGTTGACTGACATCTAACCACCAATCAGAATTACGCTCGCGCACGGCACCGTGCGCGCACATAGATATTTATGTACTTTTAACTGAAATTTTCTCAGGAACTACTGAACAGATTGACACCATATATGCAAAAGGCACATGCCTCACCTGAGGACTACCTCTTTGCCAAATTTCAAGTAATTCTGTTCAGCCGTTCGGGCTGTACCTTCGACTAAAGGTCCTATGGGAAAATGCATGGGGAAAAAGCGTTTTGGGACCCCATTTTTTCTCAGCCCCCGCTTGATGAATCACCTCGAGACTTTCAGGGTAGGAGCTGAGCGGAGCGCCCCATTAGTTTTGAAAATTTTGCGAGGATTCGTCAACCGGCGCCAAAGTTATTCAAAATAGAATTTTCAGATTTCCTATGGGAACTCGGTCCTAGCTATAACTATCTACTGGCGACCGCCAGTAGACAATATATATACACATATACATATAGCAGCACTACGGGCAATGTTGAAGTTATATAATCAGCACAGCAGAAAAAACTTCTACAGCGTCAGACGCATTTCAGCTTCTAAAGCCTTATATATATATATCCTACTGCAGTCGCCATTATGTAGTTATAGTTAGGACCTAGTTTCCATAGGTTTCAGGGTGATTTATCAAATGGGGGCCGAGACAAAAGTGGGTCCCAAAACTCATTTTCCCCATGCAATTTCCCATAGGGATCTTAGACATGACAACAACCCGAACTGCCGAATGAATTTACACCAAATGTGGCAGAAAGATAGATCTTGGTCCAGAGAAGAGTGCTTTTTTTTATTAGGTGTAAATCAGTTCAGTATTTTTTGACTTATTAAAGAAAAAAGATTTATGTATTTCTAGAGATGCGGATCCACCACCATAGTGGATCTGTGGATCCATGTGCCAACAGCAATGCCTTAATTGACTGGCTGCAACCTGAGAGAAAAGTTGCAACTGTCATTTTGTGTATTTGGACTCAGGAGAGGAGTTGGCCTAACAGCTAGGGCGCTCGACCTCGGACCTGGGGAACCGGGTTCGAGTCTCGGTAATGACGCTGAACATCCTGTGATTCTGGGCAAATCACTTATTCTCCCCATGCCCAACAAAAAATGAATGTGTGTCCTCATGTAACATAACTGGTGCTATGTAAGGCGCTCTCATACCTGACTGGATTCGGGTCAAGTTCGGACTATATAAAACTCTGCAAAAAAAAGGAGCAAAAATAATTTAAAATGATCGAATGGGTCAGGGTAGAGGTACCCTGACGCCATGGGACTGATAAAGGGGTCTGTGAGGGACCACCTCATAAGTAAGAAATTGCCCACAAATGTGGGAATATGTGGCTGATCTGCAGATTCAGATCCCAATTTAAAAAATGCACGCATTCACAGACCAACTAACACACTCTCTCATACCCACACAGTCACTCACACTCTCTCATACACCCATACAGTCACTGAAATATCCACTCAGAGACCCGGGGAACCACTCACACACCCATTCACTCAACCACACTGTCACTCCTACTCCAATCACACATCCAAACAGACACTCATGCACTGCCCCGTGAATCTATGACAGATCAATAGATCCAGACCTCAATTAAAAGGAAATACAGCCACTCACAGACCCACTAACCCATACAGTCACTCACATACCCATACAGTGACTGATATATCTACACAGGGACCCAGATAACCACTCCCACACCATTTCACAGACCCTCACAGCCACTCACACTACCATTCACACACTGCCCCATGTGCATCCATGACAGATCTATGGATCCGAAACCCAAATACAAAATACACCCATTCACAGACCCACTCACATGCTCTCACACCCCATTCAACCACTCACAAACCCATACAGTCACTCACATACCTGCATACCCCCATACAGTCACTGATATATCCTCACAGGCACCCAGAGACCCACTCACGCACCCATTAACAGACAGATACAGGCACTCACACATCATACAGACACTGACACACCACCCCATGTAAATCTGTAACAGATCAGCGGATCCTAACCCATTTTAAAAAATACACCCACTCACAGACCCCCTCACAGTCTCTTTCGCACTCCCACACAACCACTCACACACCCATATACCCACTCACACAACTACACACACACACACATACAGTTACCCACACACCCTATCACACACCTATACAGTCACTGATGCATCCACTTAGAGACCCAGATAATCACTCAGCCACCCACTCACAGACCCACACAGGTACTCACACAGCCACATACACACTCATAGAGCTATTTATACACCTACTCACAGACCGACACAGCTACTTAAATACCCACTCACATACCCATACATCACAACCACTGAAACACCCACTCACACACATACACAGTCATTTTTGCACCGAGTTACACACCCGCATAGCCAATAACATACCCACCTATATACCCACATGGCCCCTCACATTCCCACAGAGTTACTTACACATCTACTCACATAAACATAGGCAGTGATACAGTTATATAAATTGTAATAGGATATGTTTGTATTAAATGTGTTGTTGTTTTGTATTGAACGTGTGCTTTTGGTTGGGAAAGGATCCATGGAGCCACTGCAAATCTGCCTGCAAAATACACATCAGACCCCTTATTTGGCTGAGGATCCGCAGTGGATCTGTGGATCCAAATGATAAATTAGAAGAAACGATTTGAAAACAAAAAGTGCCATAATTTTGGAAATGGGTTCACTCTGAAAAGAGCCTTTGGGTTTATGGTGTGTAGATGATAATTACACATAGAACAGGATGCAGTCTTTTAAGTTGTTGAGAAACACCCTTTTTCCTGTGGCTGTGAAATAGACTCTATCTTGTTGATCAATTCTGCTCCATGTGAGGAAATATGAATTTTTATGGTCAATTGTGTCCCCTATCTTAGACCCCAACGACTCCATGTACATGCTACAAGTACATGTATGTTCCCTCCAGTTCCAGCTATAAAGACGCAAATATATGTGCGTCCAACGCCAACATGTCCTCTTTCAGATACGCCATGAATGGGTCGAATATTCCATTCCTAAGTATGATTGGCCACCGACTTTATATGGTTCACTTTTCACGTTTTACAGTTCAGGCGAGTAGGCCCTGAATTCTGCCATCAAGCCTTTTCCTGCTTCTGCCTCTGAAATGCTCCAGCTTGGACTTGCATCCGTATCCATGAACTTTGTCCTACTCCCTGCGCGGCTAACGGTGCCTGACGCGGCCTGTTGCCTGCCAAAAACTGTATTCAGCCTTCAAGTTATCTGCTCCGCTCCTCATCCAATGCATTCCTGTCTAGTAGTTTAGGTAAACATCCTTCCAGCTACCGAGCAAAGAGCTCGGCCTCGCTGTCTTTATGCAAGTAATTCATAGCCCCTGTTACCATGGAAGATTCCTGCCCCCTCGCATCTCATGTAGACACATAGACGCTTGTACATGCACTAACAGTCAGTATAGAATAGATTCCGCCCGAGAGACCTTTTCTTTGGATAAAACAGTTCCTTAAACAAAGATATTAGATACGATTTGGGATTAGGTTGACCTGACCCCCCAGACTTCTGTCTCCACATGTAGAGCTAAATGTCAATTCCCCTTCACCCTCTAGTTGCACGTCAATCACACGTCATGCGGCTGCGCGCGCATCTCTGCCAAACATTTCTGCTGACTCTGCAGGATTCTCTTATGGATCCACCCACTTGTGACATCATTTTAAATGACGTTTCTAGTATACGCCTGTTATTACGCCCATTTTCATTACGTATGTGTCTTCTTATCTGTATTATCAGCTGTTACGCCTCCTGCATCTGTCTTCATGCAATGCTTTTCATATATATATTGTTACTTGTCAATAATGTATTGCCTATCCCTTCCTGAACCTTCGTGGTGATGGAATATGATTGCCTGGTTCGAACCATAATTCCTTTGTAAGGAATAAAGCCCTTTTCAGAACCTCTAATACCACGGATTCTGCCTCTTATTTTGACTGAGTTATTCTTACTAGACTTTTCCGCATAAAAAATAGTACAGGTAATTTAAATATTTACCACATAAATTGGCGCCCGAATAGGGACACTTTCTCATCTCACGCGCCGGCGGTGCGTTGCAGGCCCGGTCCCCTGCCACAGCTGAACGGACAAAAACGCGTACCCGCAGGATTTCCTGTATCTCCCTCCGGCCAAGCGGGGGTGACTGAGGCTGCGATCAACACCCAGACGAGGCGGTGAGAAGTGCGAAGTATCCCGACCAGAGCCTAGCTGAGAGAGCAAGATCCGAGGTATACAGAGGCCCACCAGGTTCCGAAGTTCCGAGTCCAGTCGAGTCCAGTCCGGTCCAGTTCAGTTCAGTTCCGAGGCCTTCCGTTCCGTGCTACCCGGTGAGTACCGTTGCTAGGGAGGCAGTTAGACGTGCACATTAATTTGTGCCGGTCCTGACGGGTTTGGGTACACAGATCCGGTCTGCACTGTTTTAGCAGTGTATCTGTACTGTTTAGCAGTATATCCAGTATGTTCATGTATATAATTCAGTATTATCTAGTATTAGTATTATGTCAGTAACTAGTTTTCTTCTAATTATCATTGTTCGTTAAATGTTAAATGTTAAATGTTTACAGTGTTTAAAATTGTGGTATGAATGAGTGTTCATTATTGTGTTTATTGTATTAAATTGTGTTTAAACCCAGTTCAAGTAAGAATCAAGTAGCAAGGTTTAAAGATGCCGTTCTTTTCAAAATTAAGACAGATCAAAACTAGAAAAGGAGTACTCGAAGAAGCTGTTCCCATTCCACCTAGGGACACTCCAGGGTATTTTATGTACCACAAGCATGGCCTAGATGCCGTGTTATATCTTGACTTATGGGTGGACTACACCAAGGATCTAGCAGAAAGTCAGAGGTGGCCCGCAGCTGGGACATGGGATGCAGATTGCATCATGAGAGTAGAAGAAGAATTATGGAAAAGGAAAGCCAGACAGTCACAGAAAGATGCCATTGAGTTATGGCGTAAAGAGTCGCATAGGCGCACAGAGAAAGCGCTCAGACTGGAAGAGAAAAGTAGGGAGAACTTAAATAAAGCCCGAGAAAATATGTTAATTGAGGAAGGTACCCGAGTAAAAACAGAACAAGTAGACAGACAACAAAACACTCTTATGAATGGTATGTATCCTCTTTTGGCCGAAGGTTTACCTAAGGCCACCCCGGAAATACCGAAAGATTTGCCACCCCCGTTACTCCCGATTAAAGCACATCCCAAGACCGCAAAAGATATTTTCCTTTCCTCCTATTTAGACGATGTAGCTCCCGAATATGCTAATGTTCCACCACACACACCACCTGTCGATGGTGCTCAACCCCGAGATCATCCGCTCCCAACTCCGCAACCACAAACTCCTCCGCAAAATTCAACTTTTCCTGCATCCACAGTTCCTACCTTACATCCCACAAATCCTTTTATGCCTAGCACCTCAGAAGGTGCGACAGGAGGTGCGGCAACAATTTTCGCCACGCCACCATTACGAAGCAAATCGTCTCTTAGAGATTTAGCAAACCAACGTACACCACAAATAGCAACGTCCGACATGTTTAAGGAACATCTTGTAGATTGTAGATATGATCCAGTGCCCGGTAAAAATGACAGAATGCTGCTATCATCACTACGTATACGACGAGCTTCAATGTATTTAACGACACTACCAGGAATGATTCAACATTTAGACAATATATATCGCTTTGTCCAAACGGGGCAAGGCCCTGAAAGTATTGACGAAGCCATGGAATACCAGAAAGTGGATGTACAGAGACTACTGTTACGCTTCTTCATAAACTGCTTGATCAGAGACAGAGACAGGTCCGAGGTAGATCAGGATGAAATGCAAGTCCTTACCAGATGGGGTCAGAATATATCAGAGGGAAAACACGATAAACAGACATGTATAGTAGCTATGTGCCGAAAGATCCGCAAGGAAGTAGAACGAACACATAAAGCCAGATCGGAGGCAGACAAAACTGAATCAGAGGGAGAGGAGGAGGAAGAATCAGAAATGCCCACAGGACAATTAGAAACGATTGCTTATGTAGGTAGGGGAAGACCTTGTAACAATACCAGATACTTTAATGACCCGACACGTCCGATACGTCCAGAATGTAACAGACATTTTCAAGCCCCTATGCTAAATACGAAGTCCCCTGAACACTTATTCCAGGCTGCTGATAAATTACTCCGAGACCGAAGGGGGTATCATATGCTCGACTCTATGGATGAACAAGAATTAGCCAGGTCAGCAGTACAATGGGCTGACAGTTCTGAAAAATACAGTGATGATGCGTTAGCACACACGTTTTTGAATCTTACCCCAGACGAACAGCGTTTAGCTGGTATATACATGATACAACACCTCGTTATATTGTATAGAAGCCAACGTTCCGATCCTGGTCCCCTACCTGATATATTGATAGAATTACTCACGAATAAATGGAGAGGTTCAGGTACTGATTTAATTAAAGAAATTCTAGAATATCGACACCAGTACATTGTCTTCGTATGCCCAGAACATGTTTCAGTTCCCCCCAAGTTGGAAAGAAAAACGTATCACATAGACAGACAGAATTCCTTACGCGAAGTACACCCAATCAGAGGTGAAGACAATACTTTTAAACGCGTGTTTGTGTACACGCCCATAACAAAAATTGAATTATTAGAAATGAAGAAAGTAGTACCCAGCCATGACAAAGACCCAGCAGGTTTCCACCGTGAAATAAAAGACATGTTACTCATGGGAGAGTATACTTATCCGGACATTATGAAAATATTGAAAGTTTTATTGCCTGCCGGTATTTACGAGAAACTCAAAGAAAAGGAATGGGAGGTGGGAGACCAAAAGATAGAGTGGACAGCATTAGAAAACGAAGAAAAAGCCCGAGCTGCAGGTTCAGGGCTTGGGGAAAAGACTACAGCATTACCAGGATTATTAGTGCAGGTATTACCACGTTTATTAACTACGAAAAAGGAAGACTGGGGTGCAATTTCAGCCTGTAAACAAAAACAAGATGAAGACACTAGTGATTTCTATTCCCGATTTGAAAAATGTTTTGGTATTAATAGTGGCATAAAAGCAAGTAGTGAGTCGTATCCGCATCTGTTTGTGACAAAATTAGTTGAGAATTCCCTGCCCCAAGTTAAGAGTAGAGTATTAAAATTCGAGAGTACTTGGCAAGGTAACACACCGTCACAGATGTTACAAATGTTACAATATCATCACAATAGAATTAGAGAAGAACAAGAACATGAACAAAGACGTATGAAAGACACGAAAATGAAAATGCTTGTTGCTCAGTCAGTTCCAGCTGACGGTCATAAAAAGGGTACGACACAGTCCAATGATTCAGTAGGTCCTGTTAGAGGGACATGCAACTATTGTAAACAGCCAGGTCATTATATACACGATTGCGCAGTTCTAAAACATAATATCTCTACGGGTATAACGAAAGAGAGACCACGTCCGCCTAGACAGGATCAGATCCAACAACAAGTCCCTCAGCATGCGCAACCTATGCCAGTTCCACAACAGACCGCACCACAACCACAACAACAACAACAACAACAGCCACAGCCTATTGCTGCAACACAAAACACGACACAACAGATGTACCAGTATGCACAAAATGACTATCCAGAGTATCAGCGCTACACATGAAATAGCCTAGAGAGGGAAGTTGGCCTACCCCTTATTGAGGTTCCCGTAGATCAAGAAGGTCCTTACGTACAGAGTCACGTATTAGGGAAAGACAGAAAGTTTCTACTCGATACAGGGGCAAGCAGAACCACTATCAGGCACAGCGAAGTCCCAGGGGCACCCCTCTCAGGCTCACAAAATATTTCCCTTGGTTTTTCAGGAAAGCCCACTATCAACGAAGTATCGCAACCGCTTGCATTCACAGTCGGTCCATTAACACGGACTACAGATCTATTGCTTACAAAATCATGTCCAGAAAACTTGTTAGGTATAAAAACATTGAAGGCTCTAGGAGCTGTAATATGTTGTTCTCCGGAAGGAGTACGACTATTTTTGCGTGACTTCAAAGGTCACTATGTGTCCAGAGACATGGATCACCGGTTACAGAATTTACCCACACATTTATGGGCGCAAGGCCCCACTGATGTAGGTTGTATGCACATTACACCATATCGAGTCACACTCAAAACAGGAGTGGTATTGCCACGAATACGACAATACAAGTTACCCCCAGATGCTGTAGTGGCTTTACTGCAAATCATTGACGAGCTCATTGCACAAGGAGTGGTTGTAGAAACGGACTCCAATGTATGTAATTCCCCGATAATTCCGATTCTTAAACAAACTGATCCAAAAGCACCACCAGTATATCGATTAGTTATTGATCTACGAGAATTAAATAAATGCATTGTACCACAATACCCCGTGGTCCCAGATATCTCTTCATTGCTAACAGCGATAGATTCAGAAGCAACGTTCTTTACTGTAATCGATCTCAAGAACGCTTTCTTTAGCGTCCCAATCGATCCGGAAAGCCAATATTTGTTCGGATTCAGTTTAAATGGACGAAGTTTTAAATTCGCACGCGCACCTCAAGGATTCACAGAAAGCCCCAGCATCTATAGCCAAGCACTGAAAAGAGAACTTGACAGTATCCACATGCCTGCTAACACTGCCCTGCTTCAATACGTCGATGATCTGCTGATCACCGCCCGAAGCGAACCTGAATGTGAAAAAGCATCACTGACGGTTTTACATTTCTTAGCCGACAAGGGGCACAAAGTGTCCCCTTCAAAGCTGCAATTCTGTGTCCAGCAAGTTGTGTACCTTGGGCACTTGCTGTCCAAGGGGGGAAGACAGCTTACACCCGACCGTATCCAGTTAATTGTTAACATGCCGCCACCCAAGACACAAAAGGAGGTACGGGCATTCATTGGCCTCACTTCGTACTGTAGGCAGTGGATCCCTCAATATGCATTTCTAGCAAAACCACTCATTCAGTTGACAACACAGGAGGCAGCGACATCGACTGTCCTCCCTTGGGCTCAGGAACATACACAAGCTTTTGAAAGCTTAAAGAAAGCTTTATGTCAAGCACCTGTTTTAGCAACACCATGTTACAGCAAACGTTTTACACTTTTTGTTACAGAACGAGAAGGTACTGCTTTGTCAGTACTCACGCAGGAACAAGCAGGATCACACAAGCCATGTGCTTACTTTTCCAGTACATTAGATCCCGTAGCCCAGGCTTTTCCTGCGTGCCTGAAATCAGTCGCAGCAACAGCTTTAGCAATCAGACAAAGTGATGCCATAGTGTTAGGACATCAATTGACAGTACAAGTACCACACGCAGTAGAGGTTCTCTTGAACCGGACCCAAACACAACACTTGACTATAGCAAGACTGACGGGTTATGAATTGACATTGTTCCAGCCACATATAGAAATCAGACGTTGTAGTACATTAAATCCTGCCACACTTTTGCCATTAAGTGGAACAGACCCATTGGCACATGATTGTATTGAAGTTATCACTATTACGACGAAACCCAGACAAGACTTGACAGATATTCCATTATCAGATCCAGACCTGACATTGTATGTAGATGGTCCATGCATGAGAACAAGTACAGGAGAGTTAGTGGCCGCTTATGCAGTCACAACAGACACTGAAATTATTGAGACAAATTGTATCGATACCTTGTCAGCTCAAGCAGCAGAGCTCATCGCTCTGACACAAGCCTGTATTCAAGCCAAAAACAAGAAAGTCAACATATACACAGATTCACGTTATGCATTCGGAGTCGTCCATGACTTCGGCGTGCTTTGGCGAGAGAGAGGTTATTTAACTTCTCACGGTGCCCACATCCAGCACGGTCCCCTTATTCAAGCTCTGTTAGATGCAATACACCTGCCTACTGCAATATCGATTATGAAGTGTAAAGCCCATACAAAAGTGACTGACATTATTTCTCAGGGTAACGACCTAGCTGACAAAACAGCTAAACAGACTGCTCAGAATCAGACTCATACAACTGACACGACAAAGACAATAGTTCCGACACCAACACACTGCATGACAGTTAAGGATCCCGCCCTTGATGTAATT
Organism: Triturus cristatus; assembly: GCF_964204655.1. Taxonomy (NCBI): domain Eukaryota; kingdom Metazoa; phylum Chordata; class Amphibia; order Caudata; family Salamandridae; genus Triturus; species Triturus cristatus. Next base: position 871,089,432 of record NC_140588.1, read on the forward strand.
GACATACAAACACATGCTACACCAGAAGAAATAAAGAGATGGACTGAATTAGGAGGGATCCAAACGGATCAAGGATGGATGACGAAGGGAAAATATATATGGTTTCTCCCCGACTCAATGGTTCAAGTCATCATTAACACAATCCATAGTCCAGCGCACCTAGGAGAGAAAGCTATGCTAGACAGTATTCAACACATTTGGTTCAATAAACACTTGCGAGCAGCAGCTAAACAGAAAGTACGTACCTGCATGATTTGTTGTCAGTTCAATCCAGGAAAAGGCGTACCTGTAGAGCAGGGTGGATTTCAACCCCCCGATCACCCTTTTGAAGTCCTCCAGATGGATTATATCCAGATGGAACGATGTCGAGGATTCAAATATGTCCTCGTAGTTGTATGCGCTCTTTCCCGGTGGACAGAGGCGTATCCCGTCTCAGATTACACTGCCCCGACTACTGCCAAACAGTTAGTTCGAGAATTCTTCCCACGGTATGGTTTGCCCCGTGTTGTGTACTCAGATAATGGCCAGCCATTCTCATCCGAGCTAATGAAACATGTTTCACTTTTGTTAGGCTATCAATGGAAATTCCACTGTGTCCGACACCCCGAGGCAGCAGGTCTCGTGGAGCGGCATAATCAAACTTTGAAAATTAGACTGTCCAAAGTATGTAGAGAAAAAGGTGTCGACTGGATAGTAGCTTTACCAGTTGCGCTCTTTTACATGAGAATGGTAGCACATTCTCGAACAGGGCTATCCCCGTATGAGGTGATCTTCGGTAGACCACCAAATATGTGGGGGACGCCTATACCCCGTAAAATAACTGATGTTGATTGTAATATGCTGACAGATTACCTGGCTTCCTTGATGTCTGCACTACAATCTTGTCGTTCACAGGTAGCTGCAGCTTTTCCCGATAACACTGAGGTGAAGCCCCATGACGTGGTTCCAGGAGATCTTGTACTGATAAGGAACTTCGACAGAAGGAACCCGCTGGAGCCTCGCTGGCAGTCGCCTAAACTCGTCTTATTGACCACAAGGACAGCTGTGAAGATTGAGGGACGTAAAGGGTGGTTGCACTCGAGCCATATCAAAAAATTTCATGGACTATCTTCCGACTTGAATTATCAGCCCTGCATTTCCTCACAGACTGACTCAAAACTCCCCCTGGTTGACAAGACAGAAAAGGAAAACTATAAACTGAAACTAAGGTCTAGCAAGTCAGACAATTTGATTGTTTAAGTCCTCTCCAAGGTGAATCGGTTGAATTTGTCTCTGACATGTATCCTCTAGACCGAAATAGAGAGAGAAATAGACAGAAACAGCTCAAGAAACATGCGTACTGTAAATCACTTCGTAGTCACTGTATAGTGACATTGTTAATTATGTTTTTTCTAAGTCTTCTGATTATCATTGTCAGTATATTATTACACATGTATTACCCTATTTCCCAGCGTGCTTTCAATGCTACTGCCGAACATTCTTTTAGCGAATTACCCCCGCATGAGTTGTCCTATAGATTTGCGCTGCGCAACAATACATTCATTAGTATGTTACATCATTCTCATCAGACCAGCAATGCTACAAATTGTTGGATATGTGGCCGACTCCCTCCCTATCAGAAATACAAGGGAGTTCTGCCTCTCTTTCCGTATCCATTCACACACAATGGCTCCTGTGGAGCATGGGTTAGTTTGATTAATTCCCTAGATTCGAATTCAGTAGTTTATCAAGACAACTGGGTTTGGGGAAACCTGAACCTAGTTTTACTTAAAGTCTGCTACCCTAACAAGGAGGGACTTCCCAAAAGAACAGGAACTGATCTAGAAAATGAAGTATATGGATTAGGTAACTTTACGCAAAATCTCATGATCCTGAATGTTGAATCCGAAGCTACACCAATCTTGCCCGCTATGTCAGTATTTCCAGTTAAAGGCGAATTATGTGTAAGAAAGAATGGTTCAATACACATGGGCCATAGTAAATGTACCACTGTAATAGAATTTAGTGATAAAGGCAAATCTACATTTAGAGCTTCTCGTCACTCCTACTTCATCTGTGGTCACACCGCATACATACGCCTACCCCTAGATTGGGATGGTACCTGTTATATTGCATTCCTTCTGCCACCTGTTTTCCTAGCCCCGCCTGATTACCATAGGAATACCCATTTAGTACACAATAGACAGCAGAGAGATCTCCCGATTGTCGACTACACCGAAACAGCATGGGAGCAATACACAGATTTCAATAAAGGTTTCTTTCCCTACATAGGTACAGTCACTAATAGTAAGCTTATACGTAGATTAACTAGAACCCTTGAAGCAGTAGTGAATGAAACTACTTCCGCCTTAGGCAACTTAACAGAGGAGCAGTCTGCGATGCGGATTGTTGTTCTTCAAAATCGTCTTGTCCTTGACGTCATCCTGGCCGATAGGGGCGGAGCTTGTAGGGTCATCGGATCAAGTTGCTGTGTTTTCATACCAGAAAACGCGCCGTCAGTATATAAAGCCATAACTCGACTTCATAAGATCGTAAGCCAGATACACCAGAATCCAGGCACCTGGACTTGGTCCGGTTGGTTCTGGAGCGTGTTGTCAGCTTGGGGATGGAGGATCGTATCCTTCCTAGGTATTGGCTTTCTCATTCTATTCAGTTGCTGCTTGTGTCTACAATGTGGGCCAGCGATTTGTGGTCTGTGTGCCACATCGTGTATCCCGCCTTCGAATTTTCATTCAAGATCCCGGAAGAAGAAAGAAGAACAAATGATGCTATATGAACAGATTGATGGATTGATGAAGATGGATATTTCATAAGGGTCCGTAGGGGACAAGGAGGGAATGAGGAAATATGAATTTTTATGGTCAATTGTGTCCCCTATCTTAGACCCCAACGACTCCATGTACATGCTACAAGTACATGTATGTTCCCTCCAGTTCCAGCTATAAAGACGCAAATACATGTGCGTCCAACGCCAACATGTCCTCTTTCAGATACGCCATGAATGGGTCGAATATTCCATTCCTAAGTATGATTGGCCACCGACTTTATATGGTTCACTTTTCACGTTTTACAGTTCAGGCGAGTAGGCCCTGAATTCTGCCATCAAGCCTTTTCCTGCTTCTGCCTCTGAAATGCTCCAGCTTGGACTTGCATCCGTATCCATGAACTTTGTCCTACTCCCTGCGCGGCTAACGGTGCCTGACGCGGCCTGTTGCCTGCCAAAAACTGTATTCAGCCTTCAAGTTATCTGCTCCGCTCCTCATCCAATGCATTCCTGTCTAGTAGTTTAGGTAAACATCCTTCCAGCTACCGAGCAAAGAGCTCGGCCTCGCTGTCTTTATGCAAGTAATTCATAGCCCCTGTTACCATGGAAGATTCCTGCCCCCTCGCATCTCATGCAGACACATAGACGCTTGTACATGCACTAACAGTCAGTATAGAATAGATTCCGCCCGAGAGACCTTTTCTTTTGGATAAAACAGTTCCTTAAACAAAGATATTAGATACGATTTGGGATTAGGTTGACCTGACCCCCCAGACTTCTGTCTCCACATGTAGAGCTAAATGTCAATTCCCCTTCACCCTCTAGTTGCACGTCAATCACACGTCATGCGGCTGCGCGCGCATCTCTGCCAAACATTTCTGCTGACTCTGCAGGATTCTCTTATGGATCCACCCACTTGTGACATCATTTTAAATGACGTTTCTAGTATACGCCTGTTATTACGCCCATTTTCATTACGTATGTGTCTTCTTATCTGTATTATCAGCTGTTACGCCTCCTGCATCTGTCTTCATGCAATGCTTTTCATATATATATTGTTACTTGTCAATAATTGTAAAGTGTAAAGCTCCAATAATAAATAGAATAAGGAAATCCAGGCAGCCTTAATCCAAGTTCATGTTGAAGCTTTAATTCAGAGGTTAACAACCCACGACTTTCCAGGACAGATCCCCAGTCTGAATGCTTACTTACAAACTTACATTCTAAACTCTAGAACAACATGAAAATGAATGTTCTCTTCCTTAAAGACACATGTGCATATAATACCACTTGTAAATACTACATGTAACACATCCCCCTTTCATACACAAACAAACAAAACAAAAAACACAATACTCCACATAACAACAAAACACACAATTGGCCAAAAGACACTAAATTAATAGTACACAAAATCTTCACTTCTGAATGGTGAAACTCTAATCCTAGAACTGTGCCTAACCACCACATTGTCACCACCACCTTCAGTCCCTCTACCAACATCTGGAGCAACCCTGTCACTAGAAGACACTATCTGAGAAGATCTGGTGTTGTTATCACCTTCTCCCCTATTTTGCAAAGGAATGGAATTGCCAGAATCTACAACAACCCTGTCACTCTTACTATTCAAATCACACAAATCAAACCCATCTGAATGGTCTGAATATCTACTTTGAGAACTCATCTTATCTAAAATTATCTTTGCTTGTTCTTCATTGAGTCTAATTACAGCATTGCGATTCCACCATCCCCTATCTTGCAGCATGACCGCCATTTCAGAGACTCTTAATACCTTGGATGGCTTAGAAAATTTCGAATGCCCTTTCACCACTCTAATGGGTTTCCTAATAAGAACCCAATCTCCAGGAACTAATGAAGTAACTTTGACATGTTTCCTTGCATCATAATTGGCCTTACAAACTTGCTGTTTTCGTTTCACAAATTCCCTAACTTTACGCAAATCAATCTCCTGATAATCACCTTGTTCAACCTTTCCCTTCAGCCACGATGGACTGAACCTCGAAACAGGTTTCCTACCCCTCAACAACATATAAGGAGAGATGTTAGTGGTTGAATGTGGAGTAACATTGTAACTCCACACCTTATCACAAATATATCTTTGTACCTCCAAACCATTATTTACAGCGGTTTGTACACCTTCTTTCAACATTTTATTTGCCCGTTCTACCAAACCATTAGAAGCAGGGCTGTATAATGGTACCAAAATGTGTTTAACTGAAACCTCATTTAAAAAACACTTGAAATCATTTGAAGTGAAATGGGTACCATTGTCAGTTACAATTTCAGACGGAAGACCTTCAATCAAAAATAGACGCTGCAAAAAGGAGATAGCAGCTCTTGAATCTGAACTTTTAACAAATGAAAAATATAACCATTTTGAGAAATAATCAATTATAACAATCAAAAATCTGCTATCATCACCTAGTATATTGAAAGGACCAGAGAAATCCAACCCTAGCTTTTGCCATGGACCCTTAGGCCACTCCACTGGACACAAAGGAGAAGTGGAAGTACGCCAATGTTTATCCGAACATAAACATTCCGGACATTTATCAACATATCCCTTGACCTGACCATCGATGCCTGGCCACCAGTACACATCCTTGATCTTCCTAACCGTACTGGAAATCCCCAAATGTCCCTCATGGGCCATACTAATGATTTTACTCCTTAAACACTCAGGTGGAACTATTTTATCATCTCTTAACAAAATGTCATTGACAATTGAAAGTTCAGACGCAACTTGCGAAAAACATTTGTCTTGCATCGATAAACTTCTGTCACACGGCCATCCTTGAACCAAAAATGTTTTAACACGCTCCAAGCAATGATCTTTTTGTGCACACTCAATCCATTCATCCTCTGATAATTTACTAATTTGTGTAACATCGTTGATAGTGAAAACCACATCTGAATCACTATTGTTATCAGAATCCGCAATCTCCTTATCTAACGGAATTCTAGACAGACAATCTGCCCTAATGTTTTTTCCACCTGGAATATACTTAATATCAAAGTGAAATTCTTGTAATCTAGCAAGCAATCTGATCAACCGTGAGGAGGCCTTGTTCGAGTTGCTATTACCCAACATATATATTAAAGGCTTATGATCTGTGAACAGTTGAAATCTCGCACCCCAAATATACATTTTGAATTTTTCTACAGCCCAACAACATGCCAGCGCCTCACGTTCTATGGTACTGTAATTCAACTCTGCCTTATTTAAAGTTCTTGACGCAAATGCTATGGTATACTCCTTGCCCTCAACCAATTGACTTAACACAGCACCTAAACCCTTTGAACTGGCATCCACTGTAACCATGCAGCAGTGACCATGAGAAAAGGCTCTAATAGCTGGAGCCTCTAAAATTAGTCTCTTGACAGTATCAAAAGATGATTGAGTTTCTTCAGACCATATGAATTTTGCATTTTTCTTGAGCAAGTCTCTTAGGGGTTGTACCGTGACAGCATAATTTTGCACAAAACGAGCATAATATTCGCTGAGTCCCAAAAAAGCTCTCAATGCATCTTTGTCAAATGGTCTTGGAGCTTCCTTGATAGCATTGATAAGGGATAGTTTTGGTTTGATACCATCAACCGAAATGTTATGCCCCAAGTAGTCTACCTCTTGTGTCACAAATTTACACTTGCCTTTGTTGATGGTCATACCAATTGCTTCAAGTTTGTGTAACACTTTGTCTAGTAGTGAAAAATGTGATTCCATTGTGGATGTGTGAATCAATATATCATCCTGGAATGCTTGAATACCTTCTATTCCAGCAAACATTTTATCCATTAAACGTTGGAAAACGCTGGCCGCTGAAGCTAAACCAAATGGCATACGCTTATACATAAAAACCCCAAATGGTGTAACAAAAGTGGTAAGCGGTTGAGATTCTTCCGAGAGTGGGATCTGATGGTATGCTGATTTTAAATCAATGGTACTAAAAAATTTGCTACCACCCAAATTCGCCAACATCTCTTGAATCCTGGGAAGGGGATGACAATCCACAACAATATTCCGATTTAAAACTCTCAAGTCTGCACATAAGCGGATTTCACCTGAACTTTTGCGGGCTACTACAGCAGCCGAAACCCATTCTGATGATTCAACAGGTGTTATAATGTCCTGTGCACATAGGTTATCTAGAGTTTTCTTCAAATCCTCCCTGGCAGACAAAGGAACAGGTCTACACTTTTGAACAACTGGGAACGCATCCGTTTTAAGTTTGATAGTGTGCTTGAAATTATTAACTAAACCAATCTTATCTGAAAGTACCTTAGAATATTTTGAAAATATACTGGCTAAATCACTTAAGTCATGCTTTTCCTTTCCCACCTCATGTACAATAGTAGATATAGGTAAGTCACCCAAGGTAACTGGTTCTGCGTGTCCAGGTTTTAAAATGATGCCAAGACCTGCTTGATCTTGCCACCCTAAAATATCCCTACCATTCACAGCGACATAGACTTTTGTGTGAATTACTCTCCCTTTAAATGTGATAGAATCTAAAAAACATCCTTTCATTATAATGTCAAATCCCCCAAAAGCTTTAGGATTAACATCAGTGTGCTTTAGAAGAGTTTTTGACCAATATTTACTGAAGGTTTTCTCATCTAGAATTGTGATGGGAGATCCGGAATCAGCCATGACGTTTACATCAATAGGACCAATTGCGACATTGCATAAAGGCCCTTTGCATTTTCGTATGTCCCCCCGTAAATTATTTATCTCAATGGTGGACAACATATTGCTCATCGTATTGCATAACTCTTCTTGTTCAATATCAATAGAACTGATTTTACCTATGTTTTTCCTGAATCTGCATACTGTGTAAAAATGCCCCACTTTCTTACATGTATTGCACCTTTTACCTTGTGCCGGACAATTAGCATAATTTCGCAGTACTTGCGATCGAAAACCTCTTTCTTCTCCGATATAGCGCTAATAAGTGACATCCATCAAAGTTTCAAAACAGCTTTGCAGTGCATTCTTTTTAGACGAAAGTCGACACTGTCCTTAAAGTAATTTCGTTCGAGATGCAGGCTTCGTTTAACACAGTGAGATCCAGAAATTCATCAAGTTACTGAACCTTGTAATGCATATCATTAAAAACGGGTCGGTGGGTTCCTCCAAATTTTCAATCGTCGCCAATAATTGTAAAGTGTAAAGCTCCAATAATAAATAGAATAAGGAAATCCAGGCAGCCTTAATCCAAGTTCATGTTGAAGCTTTAATTCAGAGGTTAACAATCCACGACTTTCCAGGACAGATCCCCAGTCTGAATGCTTACTTACAAACTTACATTCTAAACTCTAGAACAACATGAAAATGAATGTTCTCTTCCTTAAAGACACATGTGCATATAATACCACTTGTAAATACTACATGTAACAATAATGTATTGCCTATCCCTTCCTGAACCTTCGTGGTGATGGAATATGATTGCCTGGTTCGAACCATAATTCCTTTGTAAGGAATAAAGCCCTTTTCAGAACCTCTAATACCACGGATTCTGCCTCTTATTTTGACTGAGTTATTCTTACTAGACTTTTCCGCATAAAAAATAGTACAGGTAATTTAAATATTTACCACACATGTCAAAGCGTAAGTTGTTATGGTATATAGAGCTCATGTTGTCATCTCGGCAAAATGTAGAAACAGATTTATTGACATGTTTACTGGCTTTCTCCATTTGCAGACAAATTTGGGTTGACCACTGCCACTTCTATCTTTGGCACATGTTGGAGAACACCAAGGTAGTATGTGGGAAAAGGTATCCTTCATTAGGATTTCTAGCCCTACTGGAAATTGTAATGAAGTAATTGTGCCTATGTCATTGCCACCTCAGTGTACAATCATGATGTCTGGATCTTGGCTATCTGCAATGCTTTCAACCAAAGGCAGCAATTGATGCCACTTTAAACCTCTATGGCAAATTCAACTAATGTCTACATTCGGTAAACCTAGGTCCCTTTCAATCCCACTCTTTCTAGCACTCTCACTGGCCCAGAAAACAAAACTATGGCTTACAATCCGGACTCTGAACATTTTGGAGACAAGTAGGAGTAGCACACAGGAAAAGGCTGCAGCAAAATGAGACCGCTTTGAATATTTAAAGGCAGTTACAATGGAGGAAAGCAAGCAAAATGAAAAAGAACATCTTTGATTGGATGGTGGAGATGTGCAGGGACCTAAAATTAGGTAGTGACTCTAAGAAAAAATAACTAACTCTGTGATTGGCTTTGGAAAAATAAAAAAAAGTTCTGTTGTTTGGGATATGCTCGGAATTGCAGTCAACCACACCTGGTACAGTTAATGTGAAGCTGGTATGCTGTTTAGTGAAAGTCTTGTGAACGTTTAACATACTGGTAGGCAGAGAATATTGGAAACATGGTTACAATGGAAACAGAGCTAAAAGAGTGTGTGGGGGAAGGGAAGAAAAGAGACTGAAGTGTGAAACTAAACAGCAGACTAGAAAACAAAAATTGCTCAGTAGGGAGTATATCTCTTGACAATATTTTACCAAAGAAAATATAGAGGAAAATAATTGACAGCAGATTGTTTAATGCTTTTAAGGGCTTCCTTGTGGATTCACAGATCCATAGCGGATTCACACTAAGTGCTGCACTGAGTGCCACTTTGTATCCGTGGATCTGCGGAAAACCTACCAATTCGGGCTTCTTTACAGGAAACATGGAAAGGGTTCAAAATAGTGACCATTTGGAAGTGGTATAACAAAAATAAAAGAAAGTCTGTAAGTTGCTAAGTAAAGGAGTATGAGTGAGAGCACAGTGGGAAGGGTAACCATTAATGGTACATTTGTACTGATAGTGAAGGAGTATGTTATAATCAAGAAGAGAGAGGAGAACTAAAGAGGCTAGTCCGTTTCCCCAGTTTATATGTTAATAATCAATGAGAACTAGCTCTTGTTTAAATTGTTTGTATGTCTGCGGGTGGGGGAAAACCATTAGGTGTTTATGAAGGCCCTCACCCACCAACCTAGTTGGTGGCATGCTTCATCATTGGGCCCCACCCGAGGTTCCGAGTATACCTCAGGTGTGCTTCGATGCCAGATTACTGCGGAGAGGGTTTTTTTGGTTCGTGAGGGTGCTGTGGGTGTGCTCTGAGTGAGGTTTAAAATACTGTCCTGGGTGTCCCAAAGACTGTTTTAATGGTGAGCCCCAGGCAGTCAATAAAAACAAAGGCTATCAGACGTGCACGGTAGGCTAATGGTCTCCGACATCCTGTGCGGTCAACTAGTTTCAGCCAGGCCTTTTCTTCTACTGGCTTTCGTCAGGACCTTATATGTGTGGGGTGTTACAGGGGTTGTTATGAGTTTGTCAGTGCCCTCTGTGTAAAGCACACGCTACGGTGCTTATATGTGGAGTATATGAAGGAGTATTTCCATATTTGTACCTTGAGATTTGCAGTGGAAAACAGATCTTAACAAATATTACAATAAAGGATGGACAACAGCAAAAAGATTTTACAGGTATGTGAATTGTGTTGTACTAATTAAAAATTAATAACTAATGGGGTATATTCACAACAACGTGTGTTAAACATCACCAAAAATTGTTAACGCAACTTTCCACATCGCAGCCTATCGCGGGAAAATAACCCCGTGTCAACGTGGAATTCACAACAAGGTGGCCCCATGCGATAGTTTGCCGGAACCGCAGCCAATGCCCGCAATACAACCACCTTGACGGAGATAAAAACACAAACCCCAATGCCAAAAAACCTGCGATGGGCCAAAGCGCGATGAGGAAATCAGCGATAAGTAGCGCCAGACCTGCAATACACACCCGGCCAGCGGGAAAAATCACCATAGAAGTAGAAAAAATACCCAAACACAAGCTGACCAACACCCAAGCACCATGGAGGCAGCCGGAGCAAGCGCAGACAACGAGCGCAACCCCACAAGCAACCCGGACGACCAGCCCAGGACCTCGGGGACAGGGAAGGGCAAGGACAAGAAGAAGAGGAAGATGAAGTTCAGCCCGCAGGCAAACAGGATCATAGTCACAGAGGTGATGGAACGCCATCAACAACTGTTCGTCACCTCCAATGTGTCATTGGGCACCAATAATGGAATATGGCGGGACATCGTGGACAAGGTGAATGCCGTCGGAAAACACAAGAGGACAATGGACGAGGTCAAGAGGTGATGGAATGACATCAAGCGAAAGACCAAGGAGAAACTCGCAGCTAACCAGAAGGCAGCAATGCAGACTGGAGGTGGGGGCCCAGCACCACAGCTCGTGCTGGATGACATGGAGGAGCTGGTGTCGACAGTCATCTGTGTGGATACTGTGGCCGGTGTCAGGGGACCGGACACTGCTCGACAGGACACAACACAACCGCAACAGGGTGAGTGACCACCAGGTACTGGGGGAGGGAAGGAGATGGCCACGATGGCACACATGCACAATCAAGCAGAGCACAGTGCACACCCTCAATGACTCTGGGTCATCACCCAGATCTATAGACTGTCACAATGTACAATGCCATGCTGTCTGAATGTCATGTGGCTACATACATGTGGACACATTGCAATACACCATCTCCCCTTCACTTTGCAGGGCCACCGTCAACACACCCTGCAGAGCAGTCCCAGCCACTCTTCACTGATGACGAGGAGGACAACCCTAGCATCGATGCACAAGCCCTCCTAGACATCATTGACATCATCCGCGACTCACCTCCAGGATCAGGGCTGCCCAGCTTCATCGAGGAGACCCCACCCACCACCCAAACCACCCAGCAGGAGGCACCCACAGCCCCGGCAGTCTCCCAAGACCCCAGGAACATCACATGGCCTTCCAACGCTGTGTGTTGGAGGGCCAGAGGGAGAGGGCTGAGCAGGTGAGGGTGGGGTTCGACCTCATGGCTACCATACTGGACGCCAGCCATGGGTGTCTAGGCCTGCTCCATGGTCTCTAACGAGCCCTGACTGACATCGCTGGAGTCCTGATGTGGAGAGAAGAACACCTGTCCGCTCAGAGGGGCTCCAGCGATACCAGCCGTGAGCTGGCACACATGCGGAGGCTCATGGAGGACATGGTGCGGATAGAGGTGGAAAGGATGGCAGCCACCGCTGCACACCAGCGAAATGTAGCTTGGATCTACGATGCCCTGCAGATCCTCGTCATGGCATTGCTGCCACAAGGCGTGGTGATGATGAATGCTGCTGGCCCCACACCATCCACATCGCCGCCCCCTGGTGTGCCATTGCCTCACAGTGCGGCAGACGTATCCACTCCAGCATCTGATGTGTCAGTGGCACACAGTGCCTCAGCCGGTACTGCAACACCCACAGGTGGGGCAGAGCACACATACAGGGAAGAGGGCATGGATGCGTTTGTGATCAGGAGGCACTAGCATTCATTTCCGCCACCTGGCCTGTTTCTGCTTGGTGCCGCACATGGACCCATGACCTTCCACTGACCCCTGATACACTTCGATGCACTCATCTTACAAAGCGACATGGATTGCCGTATCCTGTTTGATGACCAATGACACGGCGACCAGACTGTGGACTGTACCTTTCCTCTTCCGCAGTACTTGTCATCCCCGGATACACTCTGGCTGGCCCTCCACGGGCCCATATTGTGTAGTGTGCTCGGCATTGCCCTGTACCGCTCCAGCTGCAAAACTGCACTGGATGTGCAATAAATATCCATTGACGGACTGCTGTGTTATGTATTTCATCATTCATGTATGAATATGTGGATATATGTAGGGACAATGAGTTCTCTTGCGTCAATGATGCTCATCCTGTGGGATGCCAGTCAGAGGGTGCTACATTGCATATTGTGTACCGGGTGCCGTGGACACTACAACAGGGACATACGCATCAGTCACTTCCATGTCCAGACATGGACTGAACCACGCCCAGAGCCCATGAGTCATTGTTGCAAGCCCTGAGCTGGTCCGGCGTATGGCAGGCCAGACCACTCTGCTTACGCCCCGAGGGGGGCCCTCATTGCTACTCATCGCAGGAATACTCGCTGGTGGTGTGCAGGTCACTGGTCTAGTTGTCAGCATGTCACAACCACTCCCTGAGGGCAGGTTTGCATGCACACCACACCCATCCAGCACAGGCACCCCACCATGGGACAGTGACTTTGGGTGCACTGAGGTAGGGCTACCTTAAGCTGCTGAACGGGTGTGCAGCCTGCGATGATGCCCTGTCCCGGCGGTCTGGACAGCCCAGGTTTTGTGTGCCCTGCTGGACTGCAGTGTAGGCCAGAGCCAGCGGGCAGCGCGGGTCTACCGCCACGTGGCATTGCTTCCAGGATCCCAGAGTTAGTGGCACCTATTGGGCTGAGCGGGTGTGCAGCCTGTGATGAGGCCGGCTGCACTAGTATGTCCTCTGCCATGGAGTAATCAAGACCCAGAACCAAATGTGAGACCTGGTGGCCTGCGGAGTGGGGTTGCATGGTGTGGAGAGTGCCATGTCCCCGGGCCACGGGCTTGTGGCTTGCAGGGGCACGTGGTGAGACCTCCTGTCTGCACGCCGGTGGCGGAAGGTGAGCAGTGAGGCCTGTGTGTGCATGGGCGGGCATGCTCTGATGGGAGGCGGGCGGGGGTGCCTCTGCCTGAGTGTGCATGGGCGGGTAGGCCATGTTGTCTTGTGCAATTGTGTGTACTGTGCCAATCATGTATCTAGACTCTGTTTCAGATGACGAGTCTGTCTCAGGTGTATGACCTGCTGAACTACTATACATACCGGCAAGTGGTTGGAGACACACCGGTGGCAGCAGGTGAGCAGTGTGGCCTGGGTGTGCAGGGGCAGCACTCTCTCTCTCTCTCCCCCTCTCTGCTTCTCTCTCTCTCTCCCCTCTCGGCTTATCTCTCTCACCCCCTCTCTTTCTCTCTCTCTCTCCTTCGCTCTCTCTCTGCCCTTTGATGTGCGCAGGACACACCTTCTCATCATGATTTTTGGCTTGCAGGCTGTGACCTACGGATTGTCCCGAGGAGAGCCGTCATGTCTCTTCATTTCATTTCAGTGTTCATTTTAATAAAGTTTCACTTGTTGCTTCGAAAGTGAATGTGCGATGCTCATTTTTGTGACAACACATGCATGTCACCAGTTGTGATTGTGCGACATCAAGCGGATTATTTTGTACATGTTTAGGTATAGCTGATGTGGCATGTCATTGGTCGGGGGGGTGCCGGGGAGGGGGATTCCTGGGGGTGGTGGTGGCAGGTGTTGTTGTCCTGTTGACCCTCCGGGCGGGCTGCATGTTAAGTTGCCCGGGTGCATCTGTTGTTCCTCAGGTGTGGCTCTGGGCTGTGCTCCCTGTTGTGGTGCAGGATGTCGTCCGACTTTGCACCAGGTCAGAGCAGGTGTTATTTTCCTGCTGCTAACGCGCCCTATCGCCTGTCTTGTGTTCTTATTGCAGTTCCGGCTGGTTGTTGTGAATGTTGTGGAGTGGTGTTGTCGCGGATTTTGGCACGGGACCGCCTACTCTGCATCTCAGCGATAGTTGTGGGGGTCATCTGTGGTGATGTTTTTTGCGGCTGCTATCGCGGGTAAACTGGTGCTGTGGGATGTTAACACCAGCTTGTGATTGGGGCGCTAAGTTTATTGCTACTTTGTCTGTGATAAAGTGTAGTTAACTCGGCGATAGATCCTTGTGAATATCTGAGTGTATATAAGCTGAAAGAAAATGTGCAGCTTCTAGAATCTACAGTAAAAGGCAAAATAGAAGGGAGGTTAGATGAGAACATCAACTAAAAATATAGTGCGCAGCAAGGGAGGAAGAGTAATTGCTATACTGAAAATATAGTTATTTTATGATGCCAGTATGGATAAATGTGTTTGAAATTACATGCGGATGGTTTCTTATAGTATGTAAATTAGTAGTATGTAATTTGCTCCCACTCACACAGTCAGGTAGGCAATTACACACCGTGTTACACCCCCACCAAAGCACTTATGTACCCACCACTCATATAGCCAGACAGTGACTGACATTCTCAGTCATATACTCATAAACCATTCACACACCCATTTACTCACCCATTCACTCACCTATACATCCACTTACACAGTCATTCACTCACCCATACAGACACTGTCACACCCACTCATATACCTATACATCCATTCATGTAACCAGCACTCAGTCACACACTTCCACACCCATACACGCAGTTATACACCAAGACACCCATTCATACAAACACTCACATAGCTATTTATAAAACCATACAAGCACTCACACACCCAGTCAGACAGTGACTAAGGCACTTACATATTCACTCATGTATAGCACTTGTGTTTCCACCACCAACAGAGCCACTTCCAACAACAGTAACACACCTAAACACCCACTAACACAGCCAGTTACCTATCCACACAGCCACTTACATACCCATTTAGATACCAATACAGTCACTAACACACCCAGTCACACACCCACACAGCTACTTACACATCCAGTAACACACACAGAGAGACACTGATACACCCACTCTCATTTCCACTCAATCACTTACATACCCAGTCACCCATGCATACAGCCACTCACATATCCATTTATACACCCATACTAAGACACTGACACAGCCTCTTACACATTGACATAACCACTTATGTAGCTACTTACTTGCTTTTAGTATGTAACCTAATAGTCAGTCAGTCAGTCAGAAAACTTTATTTCGGCTATCAGCCATAAAAGTTCATACATAACAATTTTATAAAAAGATAAAAGTGATAAAAAAAAACAACATTAAAACTATAAATTAAGAAATATAAATATACACTTAAACCAAAAACAAGAAGTTTATCACTAAAGTTAGAAGGGTGGAGCAAAAAAGTACCTCATCATGATATTAAGCGTCTTCTGGTCAACCACATTGAGAATAATAATTTGGCGATCACTGTGACAAATACAGGCGATGGATCATATTTCAACAGCCTAAACAGATCTCTATAGTTTCTAACCCCCAGGTTTTTGGCAAGCTGAATGATCCATTTTCTGGGGGGGTTTATGTAAGCCGTGCAGAAGAATATAACATGCACCTCTGTCTCTTCGTCAACACCACAGCCAGGACAAGGCTGCCTACTAGAACCAGCCCACTTGTTCATCCTAGAATATAAAGGGAGTGATCCATGTCTAAACTGCATGTATAATTTCTTGGCAATTAACGGATGGATCAGATCCAATGCAGACTCAAAGCTATATCCAATTGTCGCCTCGAGGAATACCGAAGTCAGATTAGTTCTATTCTCTGACCGTAAGATCTGCATCAAATTATGCTCCTCTAAGGCTTTGGCCAGAGACTTTTTTGGTAAGGCAGGGCATAACTCCTCGGGTGTATGCCAGAGATCTTCTCTCCCAATTGCCCTCAGGGATTTTTTAACGTAGGCAAGCCACGGAATGGTGCCTGCCTTTGGGAGCATCAGAATTGATTTCAGTTCCTCCCGGAAGTTGACAAGCTCTGGAGTGCTCCATAGTCGGCGCCAATACATGACCGGACATGAAGCTACCAGGTCAGCTATTGGGTGTATACCCAGATCCATCCTAAGAGGGTGGATGGGGGTGCTCATAGGTAGTGCCAGAAGTTGTCTCATAAAACGGTTTTCTGACTTAGTTAAAATCTGAGCTGGGTGGTGACCCTAAAGTTCAGCACCATAGACCACCACACCTCTCGCCTGGGCCTTATATACCTCTACGAGTGGGCTAATTAACTTTAGTGGGCTATCTTTGTGCATCTTTAAGATGCCCCCTGTTATCTGTGCAAATTTTAAATTAGCTTTTGATATCTGGGGACCCCAATCCATTTTGTTATTGAGTGTTAAGCCCAGGTAGTCGAAGATGCTCACCCGTTCTAGATGTAATCCATCCAGTTTTGGAATAGGGCAATTTGTAGTGTCCGCATGGAGAACCATATATTTGGTCTTGCTCACATTAATGACCAGGTTCCTTTTCCTGCAAAATGAAGCAAATCCATCCAAGACGCAGCAAGGGAGGAAGAGTAATTGCTTTACTGAAAATATAGTTATTTTATGATGCCAGTATGAATAAATGTGTTTGAAATTAGATGCGGATGGTTTCTTATAGTATGTAAATTAGTAGTATGTAATTTGCTCCTACTCACACAGTCAGGTAGGCAATTACACACTGTGTTACACCCCCACCAAAGCACTTATGTACCCACCACTCATATAGCCAGACAGTGACTGACATTGTCAGTCATATACTCATAAACCATTCACACACCCATTTACTCACCCATTCACTCACCTATACATCCACTTACACAGTCATTCACACACCCATACAGGCACTGTCACACCCACTCATATACCTATACATCCATTCATGTAACCAGCACTCAGTCACACACTTCCACACCCATACACACAGTTATACACCAAGACACCCATTCATACAAACACTCACATACCTATTTATAAAACCATACCACCACTCACACACCCAGTCAGACAGTGACTAAGGCACTTACATATCCACTCATGCATCCACATAGCACTTGTGTTTCCACCACCAACAGAGCCACTTCCAACAACAGTAACACACCTAAACACCCACTAACACAACCAGTTACCTATCCACACAGCCACTCACATATCCATTTATACACCCATACTAAGACACTGACACAGCCTCTTACACATTGACATAACCACTTATGTAGCTACTTACTTGCTTTTAGTATGTAACCTAATAGTCAGTCAGTCAGTCAGAAAACTTTATTTCGGCTATCAGCCATAAAAGTTCATACATAACAATTTTATAAAAAGATAAAAGTGATAAAAAAAAACAACATTAAAACTATAAATTAAGAAATATAAATATACACTTAGACCAAAAACAAGAAGTTTATCACTAAAGTTAGAAGGGTGGAGCAAAAAAGTACCTCATCATGATATTAAGCGTCTTCTGGTCAACCACATTGAGAATAATAATTTGGCGATCACTGTGACAAATACAGGCGATGGATCATATTTCAACAGCCTAAACAGATCTCTATAGTTTCTAACCCCCAGGTTTTTGGCAAGCTGAATGATCCATTTTCTGGGGGGGTTTATGTAAGCCGTGCAGAAGAATATAACATGCACCTCTGTCTCTTCGTCAACACCACAGCCAGGACAAGGCTGCCTACTAGAACCAGCCCACTTGTTCGTCCTAGAATATAAAGGGAGTGATCCATGTCTAAACTGCATGTATAATTTCTTGGCAATTAACGGATGGATCAGATCCAATGCAGACTCAAAGCTATATCCAATTTTCGCCTCGAGGAATACCGAAGTCAGATTAGTTCTATTCTCTGACCGTAAGATCTGCATCAAATTATGTTCCTCTAAGGCTTTGGCCAGAGACTTTTTTGGTAAGGCAGGGCATAACTCCTCGGGTGTATGCCAGAGATCTTCTCTCCCAATTGCCCTCAGGGATTTTTTAACGTAGGCAAGCCACGGAATGGTGCCTGCCTTTGGGAGCATCAGAATTGATTTCAGTTCCTCCCGGAAGTTGACAAGCTCTGGAGTGCTCCATAGTCGGCGCCAATACATGACCGGACATGAAGCTACCAGGTCAGCTATTGGGTGTATACCCAGATCCATCCTAAGAGGGTGGATGGGGGTGCTCATAGGTAGTGCCAGAAGTTGTCTCATAAAACGGTTTTCTAACTTAGTTAAAATCTGAGCTGGGTGGTGACCCTAAAGTTCAGCACCATAGACCACCACACCTCTCGCCTGGGCCTTATATACCTCTACGAGTGGGCTAATTAACTTTAGTGGGCTATCTTTGTGCATCTTTAAGATGCCCCCTGTTATCTGTGCAAATTTTAAATTAGCTTTTGATATCTGGGGACCCCAATCCATTTTGTTATTGAGTGTTAAGCCCAGGTAGTCGAAGAAGCTCACCCGTTCTAGATGTAATCCATCCAGTTTTGGAATAGGGCAATTTGTAGTGTCCGCATGGAGAACCATATATTTGGTCTTGCTCACATTAATGACCAGGTTCCTTTTCCTGCAAAATGAAGCAAATCCATCCAAGACGCAGCAAGGGAGGAAGAGTAATTGCTTTACTGAAAATATAGTTATTTTATGATGCCAGTATGAATAAATGTGTTTGAAATTAGATGCGGATGGTTTCTTATAGTATGTAAATTAGTAGTATGTAATTTGCTCCTACTCACACAGTCAGGTAGGCAATTACACACCGTGTTACACCCCCACCAAAGCACTTATGTACCCACCACTCATATAGCCAGACAGTGACTGACATTCTCAGTCATATACTCATAAACCATTCACACACCCATTTACTCACCCATTCACTCACCTATACATCCACTTACACAGTCATTCACACACCCATACAGGCACTGTCACACCCACTCATATACCTATACATCCATTCATGTAACCAGCACTCAGTCACACACTTCCACACCCATACACGCAGTTATACACCAAGACACCCATTCATACAAACACTCACATACCTATTTATAAAACCATACCACCACTCACACACCCAGTCAGACAGTGACTAAGGCACTTACATATCCACTCATGCATCCACATAGCACTTGTGTTTCCACCACCAACAGAGCCACTTCCAACAACAGTAACACACCTAAACACCCACTAACACAGCCAGTTACCTATCCACACAGCCACTTACATACCCATTTAGATACCAATACAGTCACTAACACACCCAGTCACACACCCACACCGCTACTTACACATCCAGTAACACACACCGAGAGACACTGATACACCCACTCTCATTTCCACTCAATCACTTACATACCCAGTCACCCATGCGTACAGCCACTCACATATCCATTTATACACCCATACTAAGACACTGACAAAGCCTCTTACACATTGACATAACCACTTATGTAGCTACTTACTTACTTATAGTATGTAACCTAATAGTATGTAACGCAAAGTTTAATGTAGTCTATATTTGCTTTTCAAATATCTAATTGTGTTTAAAGAGGAATGGAAGATGGAACGGTGAGGTGAAAAGAAATTTAAAAATATGCTTGTTGACAGCATCCATCAACTGTGCAATAGATCACATTTTTAGGGCAACTAGCATGTGTAAATACAATGTCTTTAAAAACATATAAAAAAGCAAAAACTCAAGGTTATAGGGACGTTATAGTTAGGAAATAGCATTACAAAATCATAGAAATTCACTGAAACAATAAAGGTTACATGGACATTACACTTATGCTCAGATTTCACACACACACAAAACCATAGTAGTTCAGCAGTTAAAGTTACAAGAGCAAACTATAACTTATGCCTCCACAATGAACTGCTTATGACCACACATATTACATCACTCATGACATGGTCAGTGACATCACTCATAACATCACTCATAACATCAACTAGTGAGTTTAAGAGTTTCATTAATGTTTCTCAGACTTAAAGATATATACTTAGCTACTGCATAATTTGAATAACTATTCTTTCTGTGCTATTTCTAACATATGCCATCTGGTCTCTAATCCCATTTTTAAAGCTGGTGTACAATTTATTGGTGAACTAGCCTTTACACTGATACATGCCCCCTGCTGGTGTATGGTAGTGCTTTGCAACAGTCTGAGCTGTTCAATAAGTCTTCACTCCACAGTGATGACTGAGTATAGGTCTTTTGTATGACATAACAAGCAGTTTCCTTAGACCTCCTCCTTTGTGATGATCGCCTACAGTAGTAGATTGCAATACATTCACCTGTTTACTAAGACATTTTACTAGGGTTATGGCTCTGTGTAGTAGACATTTAAAACAGACTCACATCTCTGCTCACAACTTTCTCCAGGATGAAGAATAATTGTACTAGTTGTTTGTGACACAGTGGGCTGTCTGCTAATACCTCTCTAGTGGATATATGTTGTAGTGATTTGTGTAAACGTGACATTTTCACTAAAACCTCTTACCAGGTTCATGAATGGAGCTGTTGTGGTCTGCAATACACTAGCCTATCTCATTAGAGATGTTAGTTTAGTCATTAGAGTTTAGAGTAGTGATTCAGAAGAGACAGGACTATCCAACGAGAACTCATCAGTGAGTGTACTAGTTGATAAGGCTATAGTGAGCTCTGTGCTGTATGTCTCTCACCTGTGTCTTCTTATTTAAAAAAAATTAAATAAGATTTTATGAAGTATATTGAAGTTGCTAGCATATGTTATCATTGATGTAATTTGAAATATCATCAGTGATGTCATCAGTGATGTCACATGAATCTCGCAGTTTTTGGGTAACCCCGCAGAACTCAGTGGAGTAAAACTCTGCTAATTCCACTGCCCCTCCCACCTGTCCTGTGTGGTCAGTTTTCTGTCCCATTCCGCCCACCCTCCATTGTCTGAGTCCATGCCCTAACCCCTCCCTTCTGCCCTCCATGGTCCATTATATTACCACTGGCCCTATCTGCTGCACTCCATGGTCTGTAGTGCTGCCACTCCCTCTTAAGCTTGCTCTGTGTCTCTTGTGCTGTCACTGCTACTCCCACTTGCCCATTTCTATGCCACTATCCCTTCACTTCTGCTCTCCATTGTCTGTTGGCATGCCCCTGCACCTCCCTAGAGTCCTCCATGGTCTGATGTGCCACAACAGGCCCTCATGCTTGTCTGCATGGTTGGCTTGCTGCCCTTACCTCCCTCCCCCATGCCCTCCATTGTCTGTGTGCATGCTTCTGTCCCCAGCATTCTGCTCTCCATGGTCCATTGTGCTGTCACTGTCCCTTCTACATTCCCTATGTAGTCAGCTTGGTGCTCTTGCCCCCCACACTCCATTTTCTAAGTCTGTGACCCTACCCCATCCCTCCATCCCTCCATGTTCTGTGTGCAGCCCGTGCCTTCTTCCCTCCATGATTCGTTGTGCTGCCACAGCCTCTCTTACCTGTCCTGTATGGTTGGCTTGGTGCCATAGCCCCCTCCCCCTGCCCTCCATGGTCTGTTGTTCTGCCACTGTCCCTCCCACCTGGCTAGTATGGTCACCTTTCCCTTCCTCCCCACACAGCTCTCATGAACAGCTAGAATGTTAATGTTCTGTATTCATGACAAAAAGTGTGGCACACTGAAGTCATCTTGATGGAATCAAAACTGTAAAATCAAAAGCATGGGGCGTGGCCAAGATGGCGACTGAGTAGGACGTGCCTGCTCGTCCCTCCTGCTGGATACCCAGGCCCTGGCTTAAGCCGTGAGAAGTAGACCCACTACATCTGCCCTACAGCTCTGGGGTAGCCGGGAGCCCCCCATGCCATGTGGTGGCTGAGGAAGAGCTGAGTGGGGCCTAGCTGTACTGCGCTGAGGAGTGGTGCCGCAAGGGAATGTCCGTCCCCCTGAGTGTGGGGCGGACCACTGGCACCAGTGTGAAGCAACAGAAGTATTGGTTCGGACTTAGCTGTAACTACCATTCCATCACCTGGCACAGTCACGGAGCAGAGATTTGGAAGCACCCCGATCCAAATGGGGCGATTCTCACGTGACGAGCTCCTTAGCATGCTGCCCGAGAGCAAGAGGGCTGCGGCCTCCAGAGAGACGAGCAACGAAGTCCGGAGAAACGGAGAGCACCTAGGGAGGTCCCCAACTAGGGGGGAAGTGAGAGAGGCCCACACAGGCCGCAAGAGGTGAGCAAGTGGCTCCAGGCAGGGGCTACACAGGGATCCAGGCCTGAGGGCCTTGAAAGCAGCTGCAGCATACCAGCCCAGAGCAAGGTCAAACCAAGGGCCTAGGAGCACACAAGGACGCCGGCTGTTCAGGGCAGCCAGAGAGGGAGACACGCTGGGACAGAGGAACCCTTGGTGTCACTCGATCGACTTGCACAAGCCACATTCGGCCCACGTGAGTCGGGCGGGTGGCGCATTGGGCACTGCTGGGTGGCCAACCCTGAGAGAGAAATCATCGGGAGAGGGCGGGGTGCGAGAGAAGATTAGGAGAGGACATTTTGACCCCACTTCTCAGCCAGACACACCGGGAGCATTGCACCGCCTGCTGCCACCACACGCCCCGCCCCTGGAGGCCTAGTAAGTATCCGGACTGCTCGCGGGCCAGGCAGACGGAGCAGCGGGGGCTGGGGGCACTGCTGGGCCCGGCTGCCTGAGATATCGCACACATGGGCCGTAGTTGGAGGAAAAAGCCATTGCCCCAGAGAAGAGTCGAGCTGCAGAGCTGAGCCATCGGGCCCTTCCACACAACAAGGCCACATTAACACAGGGTTCCCAGTGGGGCATTACACAATTCCCTGGTCAAAGCTTTCATCAGTGCTGTTGAAAGGCCAGTTAAGAGGGACAGTGATGTACTCTCTGGCAGCGATCCTGAGGAGATCACAAGGAGACAGCATCTAATGCTGCCTTAGACATAGCACATATACCTCCACACCGGAAACCTATAGGTACAGGGCAATGGAAGTTTAAAGGATAAAGCAGCAGGGTTTTAAGTGAGTGCACAGCCTCGACTAGTCACTTGTCAGTAGTGAAAGTATTGCCCACCTCAAATGGCCAGCTGCTTAAATGACCACAAATATAACAAATATCCACAAGTATGAGAGGCACCACAAAAACAGAAGTGTTAAATAGTTTCAAAATAAACAACTAAATGTCGAGTCCACACAGCAGTTGAATATTTTCTTGTATTCTTTTATTCCAAAGTTCAGTGCGACCAGATCCGCAGCCAACGCGTTTCGCCCAAACATGGGCTTTTTCAAGGCAAGTTTAACAATATATAAGCACACGTCAAGAGAATTGCGTAGTAGTGTGACAAAAGCGGCTGGACCCAGTATTAAGTCTAACTAGGTAAAAAGCCGGTAACTGTTGAGCGTCCGTTTGGGTGTATACCATAGAATAGTCTATGTTGCCAGGTACAGGGCAATCCCTGTAGCAACTGGACTGCCGGTCCCCTCCAAGAGCAACAACCTGGAAGTCCGCTGGTGGACAACGCATAAGAGAAAGAGGCTCCGAGCATCAAGAGTTTAAACCATGGCAACCGCAAAAGGGGGGAAAAAAGACAGAACACTCAAAGAGATGTTTCTTAAAACACCGGCAACGTGGAAGCAACAGAATCGAAGGACATTGATGAAATTGAGGGCCCACTCACTCATGCATTCATAGACACCCTATGTGCGTCCCTATGAGAAGATTTAATGCAGTTGAAAACTTAAATTGCGCAGGAAATCAGAGATGTGAGAAGGGATGTGGACTTCTTGGGATATAGTGTAAACACATTAGAGACTCAGAGCTCGAGCAGGGATGAAGAGATCGAATACCTTCAGCAGGAGGTAATTCACTTGACAGACCAGCACCTAGACCTCCAGGCCGACGTGGAAGATCTAGAGAACTGCTCTAGGCGTAACAACATTCGCATCCGCAATATCCCCCTGGGGCAGAAGGCCAGAACATAGTAGGGTTTGTGGAGGGTCTCTTCCTGTCGATTCTCAACACCCCAGAGGAAATGGAGATCAAATTGGACTGCACACATCGGGTGGGCCCCGGGAGGCCTACTCCAGCCCCACCCCCTCTATTCTAACCTATGTGCATGAATTCCAATTGAAAGAGCAAATCCTCCAAAAAGCCAGAGACTATCTACAATATCAGGGGCACTGGCCTCTTTTGTTCCAGGCCCTGGCGACGTCAACTCTGCAGAAGAGGAGAGCGTTCTGGCCTATCACTGCACACCTACTGGACAATAAAGTTCCATACTCATGGGGGCACCCATTCCGCCTCATCTTCCGCCTAAACAGGAAGACTCAGCAAATCTGCTCGGTCAAGGAGGCTCGCCAACTGCTGAACACCCTAAAGGAGTCTGCAACAGGCCCGCCCTCACCGGTGGGTTCCGGTAAAGGTCGTGGAACAGATAGGCTCAGACCCTCTGAAATTACGTCCCGGCCCAGAAACGATAGCGAGAGAGAGACAGGCTGCCTTGGTGTTACTGGGAGAGGACTCCATGGGCCTGGCCTGAGCCTATCGAAAGTGGAGCCTGAATTGATGTATGCCCCATGGACTAAAGATCAATCTGGGCCATCCATACCTTCCCAACAAGGCCGGGCCCGGGGAGAACGGGGTGACTCGAAGACATGTAACTCTTCCACCCCATCCCATGGGAATGCCATCCCAGTACATTCATGATGTTGTGTTTAAAGTTGTCAATTAGTTATTTGTTGTTGGGGTTGTTATTCAGTTTGGGGCCCCCCTCCGCCATGCCAGTTCTGCCTATATCTCTTACAAAAGTGCCAAACTAGATTGACACAATATGCCAGTACACACTCAATACTCTAATGTGGCACAGCGTAGTTCCTTGGCTCCCTCCTCGGAGTGCTGTGAGGATCCAATCCCTTAAAATATTGACCCTGAACGTAAAAGGGCTGAACAACCCCATCAAACGCCAGGCCATCTTGTCCTACATGGAGCACTCTAATGCCCACATTTACTTGCTCCAAGAGCCCCACCTCCTAGCCAGGGATACCCACAGGCTCCACACATGTGCATTCCCACACCAGTTCTTTTCTTCCCTCTCCACACAAAATGCTGGGATAGCAATCTTTCTCTCTAACAAGTTTCCTGGCAAGATTGGACTTAAACAAGCAGAACAGAAGGCACAGCTCTTAAACAATTCATTTTCTGTGGGCTCAAACAAGCTTACCATAGGGTCAGTTTACGTCCCTAATGGGGGCCTAGATGGATACCTGTCGAGAGCAATGCATAAAATGAGCGCTTCCCAGGATAGGGCAGTCCTCTTGGGTGGTGACTTGAATATAGTTTTTGTCAGCGCCTTAGACTGATCAGCCCAAAGACAGGGGCCCTTTCCGAAGGTGGGAAACAGATGCTCGCGGATGTGGGGTTCGCTGACATATGGAGGGATAAGCACCCTGAGTCTAGAGAATATTCCTTTAACTCACACTTCCACAAAACCTACGCAAGACTCAACTATTTCCTGGGCACGGCAAGTTTACCGCCTTATATCAAGAAAATAGACATCCAACCACGCACTCGGTCAGACCACTCGGCAGTTACCCTGTCCCTCTCATTGCCTCGGGACTTGACCACTTCACAGACTTGGCGCCTCCATGATACGATGTTGCATAGGCCGAATGTGGTTCAACAGATTTCAAAGGCGCTTCAAAACTATCTGGAAGTGAACAACACCCCCGAAACTCCAATAGCCCTCTTTTAGGATGCCTTAAAACCATCGGAGAGAGGAGAATTCATTGCTATCACAGCCTCAGACAATAAAATATGCAGGGAGAAGAGAGAGCTCTTAACGCTACAGACACACGAGCTAGAGTGCATACATCAGAGGACTGGGGCCCGAGGGTATGGCGACAACTTGAAGTGGCATGCTCTCAGCTAGCAGCGCTTGATTTGGATAGAGCAGAGTATGCAGCACTTAGGCTCTGACAGAACATTTACACGGGAGGCGACAAAGCAGGGAGATTATTGGCCCATAGGCTGGGAATGCAGAGGCTGACATCCACTATCACTTCTGTGATTGCCCCTAATGGGGAGGAGATGGTGACAGATCAGCGAATTGCTGAACCCTTTAGCCAATTCTATGCAGAACTTTATACTGCACAAGACCTCCCCATACAGGGCCAAACGTAATATCACAAATACCTCCAAAATTACCACTGAACAGGCAGAGGACATGGCAGCCCGATTAGAATTGAGGAAGTCATCTCAGCCATCTCCAAGCTTAAACCACTCAAATCCAAAGGCCCAGATGGCTTTTCTGCAGCATTTTATAAAACCTTCTGTGCCATACTGGCTCCCATACTCACCAGAGGGTACAACCTTATAGGGTCAACATACGGCCTCCCCAAGTCGATGCTCGGGGCATCCGTGATTGTAATCCCCAAAGCAGAGAAAGACAAATGGCAGTGTGCTTCATACAGGCCCATCTCTCTCCTTAACATTGATTTTAAGCTGTTCACGGGCGTTCTTGCATCCCGACTGCAGCCTCTCCTGCATGGACTGATAGATACTGACCAGGCAGGGTTCATGCCCAACCACCAATGCGCAGAAAACACCAAGCGGATACTCCACATAATTGACAAAGCACAATTGGATGTACTTAAAGACAACACAACATTTTGGGCTCCCAGAGAGGGTCATTGCGTGGGTCTTCAGTGGATACACCAACCCAGAAGCTACTGTCTGAGTAAATGGTTACAGCTCCTCCCGGGTCCTCATACAAAGAGGGACTCGTCAGGGCTGCCCCCTCTCCCCCTTGCTTTTTGCCCTATATATGAAGCCCATGGCTCAGCGTATCCAAAACAACCCTCTGGTCTCTGGCATTCATTTTGGGGGGGACACACATACACTCAGTCTAAATGCGGATGATGTCATAGTGACATTAGAAGACCCTCAGGCCTCTATCCCAGCATTGCTGTCGGAACTGGAGTGCTTTTCCCAAGCTGCTGGATTCAAAATAAATATCCATAAATCACTGGCCCTCAAACATACCCTGAAACCCTCTACCCTTTGCTCCCTGAGAAATGCTCTCCTTATTCAATGGGCCACAGCGGCAATCCCCTACTTAGGGATTCAACTCGCTGCCTCAAAACCTGACACTATAATGCTAAATTATACTACTCTGCTCCGACAGGTTAGGGATGACCTATGTAAATGGCAGCCACAGGAATTGTCCTGGCTGGGCCGGCTAGCGTCTGTCAAAATAGCTATATTGCCAAAGATCTTATTCCTGTTCCAGACCTTGCCTTTGGAACCACCCCCAGGCATGTTGCACATGCTTCAGCAAGAGCTGGAAGTCTTTATCTAGGCGGTCAAGAAACCCAGAATGCAGCGTGACCCTGGCTACAGACCTCCGAATAAAGTGGCCTGGGGATTCCAAACCTACAGGATTACTACTTGGCGGCCCAGACCAGGGCGTATGTGAAACGGTCACGCCTGTAGTCCAAAAAGCACTGGCTTTTTATAGACAGAGCACTAGCAGGGAGGTCACTATGGCAGATTCCTTTCCTGTCGAAAGTGGCCAGACCTAGGAATCTTTATTTCTCAAACATAATGAGAGTTCCTCTTAAGGCTTTAAATAAAATAGCAGTCAAGAGAAACCTCACCACCTTTCCGTCCCCCTTGACTCCCATTGTTGAAAATACTTCCTTCGCTCCAGGGATGGATGCAAGGGCCTTTACACGGTGGACATGGGAAGGGAGTAGATCGATTGAATACTTCTTTGATGAGGAGGGCCCACTCTCTTTTGAGGACCTCAGCAGGCAGCAGGGCCTTCCCGAATCAGAATGCTTTCATTACCAACAGATAAGGCACTGGGCATGCATCCTGAGTCCGCCCGCTGGCTCAGCATCACCTCACTGCATTTGAAAAGTGGCTACTATCTAAAACTGACGACACCCACCTCATATTGCAGTTATACTGCTTAATTAGACAGGCCCCTACACCTCACAAGGCGCTGAGCCAAAAGAGATGGAAACTAGAATTGGAATACACACTCACCCAGTGGGAGTGGGAAGACACTGCACGAAACGTGGCTAGTGTAGAGATGGCCACTAAGATAACAACCTACTAGTACTACACCCCTGTCAGGCTCCACAAATGCAACCCATTAAAAGACCCTCTGTGCTGGCATGGGTGTGGTTCACCAGGCACACTGACCCACATACTGTGGGACTGCCCTAGGTTAAAATTTTACTGGGCGCAGGTACTACAGGACATAGACACTCACTTCGATATAGAACTGCCCCGGCTCCCAACATACATTCTTTTGGGTTTACCGAACAGTCTCATGTTCCCTCTCAAATCACGCAGGGGTCGCCAAACAGCTCTAGCATTGGGGGCGGCTCTCCAAAATATTCCTACACATTGGGGAACTAGCCGCCTTCCTACTCACAAGGATGGCTGCATCACATGTGGTACATTCTTGGTATGGAGAGGATCTCCCTTTCCCTTGTTGATAAAAGTGCTTCCTTTCCCACTCTTTGGGAACCCTTTTTATCGCTTTTATCTACTGAATTTAATGAAATCACCTGCCCTAAATACCTGAGGTTACTGCGCCTTTCTACACGGACACAAGATGACCCTCAAAGCACAGTATAACTGTGGTGGACACTTTATAGTGGAACGGGAGGGAGGGGTGGGTCTTTTTCTAGGGGTGGGAGGATGATGTTGGGGTTGTCAAGTTAATGATACTCTAGCTTCCTCCACACTGTGGAATGTCAGGATGCATATCTCGTCTCCCCGATGTTGTGTCAGTCGAATGTAAAAACTCAATAAAGAAATGTAAACATAAAATCTAAAGCATTTCCCTTGCAATGGAAGAAAATAAAAAAAAATCTCCTAGAAATTATGACTAGTGCTCTAGAAAGCCAAAATAAAGACACATTTTCTGAGTTCTCAAATAGCAACAAAGAACTTTTAAACCAATGGCTTTTTTATGCTTTCATCCAATTGGCCACTTTATTATTTGGTGCACAAGTTATTTAAGCATTTTTCACACTTCTATCACAGGCTATATTCTTGCTACATTTGGGCACCCTCAAGGCTACATTCTGGTTCTATTTTTCTGGGGTGGGCATCTTGAGAGACTTTTTTGTTATCAAACTTCCTCATTTCTTCATTTACTTCAGTATCACATGTAGGAAATGTTTTCTGCTGTACAGCTATGATTTCATCCAAATAGCTTTCAGATGTGCCACACTTTTGTGATAAACACAGAATGTTAGCTCTCTAGTTGCTCATTAAAACACGTGGTTAAACCGCCGCTCATCAGCAGGGAGTTAAATGGCAGGCTGCTGCTGGTGTTGAAAGTATGTTTTAGTCTGCATGTCAAAGTGTTTAACTGAAATGGAAGAGGAAGATCTTTAGGGACTCATAGAAAATGTGCCCTAATTTTGCTTTCAACAGCACTAATCATAATTTATATGACAAAATAAGCCCCCTCAATTTGTTAATTTCTAAATAAAATGTTTTTAATTTTACAGCTTTGATTCAATCAAGATGGCTTTAGGTGTGCCGTGCTTTTGTCATAAGTAGAATGTTAGCACTATAGTTGTTCTTTAGAAGGTTGCTGCAGAACACTGGGAATCAACTGCCAGGCTGCTGCTACTGGAAGTTCACTTTACTCAGTATTTCAGACTTTATTCTCACATGGCTGAGCCAAATAGTGCGAATTTACAGAAACTATGCTTTAATTATAACTTTTAGAGCACCTTCCATAAGCTCTATTAAAAAATTAAGGGAGAAGTCAGTTTTCTCTCCAATGTGGTTCATCAAATCTCAGAAAAGGATAAGCATTTTAGATAGGGTAAAGTCACCTTAGAATACCACAGTTCCTAAAATTAGTATGGTACCAAGAGCAAATGATTAATATTGTGACTAAAATCTGTCATCATCCTATATATGTGCTCCCTTTTCTGGACCTCAAAAGAAGGCTTTCACTACAGTGCATTTCAATGTGACCATGTTCAAAAGTACTGTAGTGGCTGCCAAAATATGTAGTCCATGTTGTGGCTAGCCAATAAAGAGGAGGTCCCTTTGGTACCCACCCGCCCAGCCCCTCATATGCCCAGTTGGGGTCAGGGTGCTCACCCAGCCCATATATATGTTTTAAATTAATTTTCTGTACCCAGTGACCATGTCCCTGATATTTAACTAGTCCCCTTTAAAGCAGCCAATCATAGCATACTCGTACACCAGTTGTCAATATACCTATACATTTTGAACATTAATTTCACAAAATCTGCTCAACAGATTTACATCGAATCACAAAATGCATGCTTTCTGAGTTAAAAAAATCTGGTCTAATTATTTTCAGCCATTTTTTCTGTATCGTCTAATTTTTCCTATAGAAATTGCATGAGGGGTAAAAGTGTTTTTGGACCCCATTTTTCTTCCCCATATTTGGTAGATCACTTTCTAGGAATGAGCTGAACTGGATTAAACTTTTTTAGAACGTTTTATGAAGAATCATCAAATGGCCCCAAAGTTATTAGCGAGATAATATATACCTCAACAATGTCCTTTCAGCTTACAGTGAAAAATACTCATATATACATATATATATATATATTGTCCAAACTTCTCCAAACTTAAGAAAAGCAATCGACGCCGTGTCTGTGCTGAAAGTTATTTATTGCCAGCTGAAAAAGCTAGACGCGTTTCACCTGTCCTGCAGGCTTGTTCACTAGCAGTTTAGTAAAGTTTTCCAAGGCAATTTAAAACAGTGAATGACGATCAAGTCACGTGATGGACTACAAGTATTAAAATAAACAACAGAATCGTAGTTCAACAAACTGCGATAGATAAACAGTCCAGGCAAGTGCCACAGAGTGTAAGACCAATTCATTACGGTCAATCGAACATAGTTTGAACTCAATAGATCTGAAATATTAAGTAACATTCAGCATTTATAACAAAAGATATTACCATAATGGTACTGTCATACTGCTCGTTAAACATTTTAAACCAAGTCAGTATATAACTGGCAAAAGTGACACATTGCACGAGTAATTAGATCAAGTGATCAGACGCTCTGAATGTAATTTCAGCCGATATGCCAAAATAATAAATAATCAGATCAGAATGAAAATGAAAGTAAATATGAAGTTACTGCCCAAGTGGGCTACAATGGACATCAACAGAGAGTCTGTAACAGTTAATAGTAGCTATTTATAGTCCAAAATAGTGACGAAATCATACAATAAACAGAATACAACTAAAACCAAGTAGAAAAAGGGCGAGAGGATTCTATAAATGCGTGTGTAAGTCTTCTTCCATATTAAGACCATGTGGTGTTTTGGTATTAAGTCTAATGATATAGCAAGATTCTAGTTTGCGCAGTTTCTTTTCCCGGTTTCCACCCCGGCTGCCAGTTGGAACAGCATCAATTACATAATAGAGAAGACCATCAGGGTATTTGTTGTGACATCTGTCAAAATGCCGTGCCACGGGATAGCTTTTGTCCCCATTTTTGATGGCACGTAAGTGTTGTAGCACCCATTTATGCACAGGCAGAATCGTGGAGCCTACATATTTAAGGCCACAAGGGCACTGTAATATGTAGACCGCATAGTCAGTCTTACATGTGTAATGGCCCTTGATTTGTTGGGTGGCTTTATGGGAAAAACCTGCTGGGAAACAAGTGATGTTTTTTCCATACATACAGGCCTTACATTTGTGGCATTTAATAAAACCATCCTTTCTTTGAAGCCAAGAGCCTGATGATTTCTTTTGATTGCTGGGTAACACATTGCTAACTAATGCTTGGTGCAAAGATCTGGCCTTTCTAAATGTAAATTGGGGTCTTCTTTGAACAATTTTACCCAACACTGGATCACTCCGAATGATGTGCCAATGCTTGTTAAAAATTGTTCTCAGTTCGTCCTGTTGCTTGTTGTAAGTAGTGATAAACCTACATTGGTTGGTGTCTTTTATTGAATTTTTGGCTGACTTGGTATCTTTATTGAAAAGGATTTGTTCTCTGTTAGTTTTTTCAATTTTAGTGACAGCTTGATTGAGACAGATTTCCGAATAGCCTCTGGCTTGAAAGCGAGATTTCCAACATGCAAGTTCTTTATTAAAATCATGTTGGTTGCTGCAGTTACGCCTGGCTCTAAGACATTCCCCATAGGGGATGCTATTGACTAGTTTAGCCGGATGGAAACTAGATGCATGTAATAATGTATTCCCATCCGTGGGCTTGCGGAACAGTTTAGTGTGCAATTTACCCTCATTCACGTACAGTGTTAAATCTAAAAAATTGATTTCAGAATCACTGATAGTACTGGTGAGTTTCAGGTTCAAGTTGTTACATTGCAACTCTTTAACAAAATCCTGCGCACTTTTCATGGTGCCTTTCCAAATAATAAAAAGGTCGTCGATGTAACGACTCCAGTGCATTACATTGTTATGCCATTCCGCATGCCAACGCGTCTGGACCACCTGCTCCTCCCACCAGCCCATATGCAAATTAGCATAGCTGGGGGCGAAGCAGGTGCCCATCGCCGTTCCGCAAATTTGTTGGTATAGTTCTCCATTAAACAGAAAGAAATTGCTTTCAAGACAGATGGTGATCATTTGGAGTAGCATTTGAGTTTGGTGCCAAAATTTAGCTGGACGGGTACCCAGGAAATGTTTACATGCATTAATGCCATCTTTATGGCGAATACTGGTGTATAGCGTGGTAGCATCTATGGTAAGCAATAGGAAATCTGATTCCCAAGGGATGTCATACACTTTGCGTAGGAAATCACTTGTGTCCAGGATAAATGATGGTAGTGCTTGAACAAGAGGACATAAAAAAGAATCAACAAATTTGGAAGTGTTTTCAAAAGCACTACCTATAGCCGAGATAATGGGATGACCCGGGGGATTAGCCATATCTTTATGAACCTTAGGTATAAGGTATAAAACTGGAATGACGGGGCAGTCAATTTTAAGAAAAGACATTTCATCTTTACTCAACACACCTGTTCGGACCCAATCGGCTAAGGAATTGTTAAAAGACAAATGACATTCTTCCATAACATTGTTATTCACCTTGATATAATTCAACTTGTTATTGAGTTGTTTATAAGCCTCTGTCAAATATTGCTGTTTACTCCAAAGAACCACATTTCCCCCTTTGTCCGCATTGCGGACAATGCAATCATTGCTGTTATTCAATTTATCGACAAGATTGTAATAGTCTTTGGACTGTTGGTTAAATGCATTTCTCTTACTATTTAATGATGTACATAGATTTTTGATTTCATTAGTAACCAAATCATTAAATAGGTCTACAGAATCTCTTGCTGTGACAGGTGTAAATTTGGAACGAGGCTAGAAGATATGAACCTTATGCTCGAACTGCAGCAACTAGTCAACCAGGATGATGCCAATGCGATTTCAGGTGGATCATTGGAAACCACCAGTTCAAGTGAATTGATGACATCACTGGCCTATAAGGAAGGAATTGATATGAACACTGATAAATTGACTGATTTCAAGCCTCGTTCCAAATTTACACCTGTCACAGCAAGAGATTCTGTAGACCTATTTAATGATTTGGTTACTAATGAAATCAAAAATCTATGTACATCATTAAATAGTAAGAGAAATGCATTTAACCAACAGTCCAAAGACTATTACAATCTTGTCGATAAATTGAATAACAGCAATGATTGCATTGTCCGTAATGAATTGGTCTTACACTCTGTGGCACTTGCCTGGACTGTTTATCTATCGCAGTTTGTTGAACTACAAGTCTGTTGTTTATTTTAATACTTGTAGTCCATCACGTGACTTGATCGTCATTCACTGTTTTAAATTGCCTTGGAAAACTTTACTAAACTGCTAGTGAACAAGCCTGCAGGACAGGCGAAACGCGTCTAGCATTTTCAGCTGGCAATAAATAACTTTCAGCACAGACACGGCGTCGATTGCTTTTCTTAAGTTTGGAGAAGTTTGGACAATATTTGTGACCGCGTTTGGGAGGTCTCTTCTTCGACGCGCCCTTCGTTCTGGAGGCAACGGGTGTTCCCATCCATTTGTGGATCATATATATATATATATATATATATATATATATATATATTACCTACTGGCGGTCGCCAGTAGGTAGTTATAGTTAGGACCACGTTTCCATAGGAAAACCTCAACATTCTATTTTGAATAACTTTGGCGCCGGTCGACGAATCCTCGCGAATTTTTAAAAATAGGTGGGGCGCTACGCTCCGCTCCTACCCTGAAAGTCTCGGGGGGATCCGTCAAGCGGGGGCTGAGATAAAAGGGGGGTCCCAAAACGCGTTTTTCCCATGCATTTTTCCATAGGACCTTTAGAACGAGCTACAGCCCGAACGGCTGAACAGAATTACTCAAAATTTGGCAGAGAGGTAGTCCCTAGGTCAAGGAAGTGCCTTTTGTAGGTTTGGTGTAAATCTGTTCAGTAGATTCTGAGAAAATAGCCTTTAAATCAATATATATATCTGAGCCCGCTTACGGTACGCTTACCGTACGCTTACGGTAAGCGTACGGCGGCGTGCGCGAGCGCGATTCTGATTGGCTGTTAGATCTTAGTAAACATTCGAATCGGCCGAAACCAGAAAGCGGCGGCCGCCATTTTGTGTATTTCACTCTGAAAAAAAAGAGTGAAAACAAGGAAAGGGGGCAATGAGGAGAGTTACAGACCCCCTAACATTTGTAAGGGGGTCAAAGAAGGACAGAAAAGTACAAAAAAAACATTTATTGATTTTAAAAAAAATCACGGGGTACGCGTACGGTAAGCTTACGGTAAGCGTACGGTAAAAAAATAAAAATAGATAAATGAAAAGCAGATTTAAGAGTTTAGAAATTAGGGAGCTCTAAAAAGAGCTGTTGTGTTTATGAAGTCATTTTTTTAGTGGTACCTACAAGTAAGTACCGATGCAGAGTCTAAGGTTCAAGAGGAAGACTCTGTTCCCTTCATCATTGAAGTGCACACCATCTCCTCTATAAATGTCTTGCATGTCATAACGCAAGTTGTTGTGGTAAATGGCACCCATACCATAGTCACGGAGGAAAGCAGAAACAGATTTGTTGACGTGCTTTCTTGCTTTGTCAATCTGTGGACAGAAATGATTGGACCAGTTCCATTTTTGCCTTTGGCATATGTTGGAAAACACAAAGGCAGTTTTAGGGAAAAGTGTAAACAGTTGTGCAAAGGTGTCCTTCATAAGCATTTCCAGACCTACCCCAGTCAAAGTGCCTAGGTCATTGCCACCACAGTGCACTATTATGAGGTCAGGGTGTTGGATTTGAATGAAGGATTTCACCAATGGCATCAATTGGTGCCACTTTAACCCTCTCTGACCAATCCATTTAATGTCTACATTTGGCAAAGCAAGGTCTCTCACCATATCTGTTTTCTCTGCAAACTTTTCACTCCAGAAGACATAGCTGTGCCCTACAATCCACACTGTGAACATCTTCAAAGGAGAACTGGATGCACTCAGGAGGTGTCTTTCAGTAGAATGGCAATATGAAAAGAAAGACAGTTTGGAAATGGAGGCATACATATTTTTTTAAAACAAAAAGAAATGATTGGCTGTTTCATACCATTCTAGAATAAAAACTAGGCTGTATGTGAAAATTAATAGAAGCATGTTTTGTATTGGTACAAAAAAATGTGTAACCAAAGAACAGTACTATGGATTTGCTGTTAGGTTTGAAAAGTCAAGCACTCTTGCTCTGTGGAATTGAAACATTGTGTGTCGAACTTCTGACCTAACTGCACACAGCAGTGTTCCATGAGCTGTTGCTATGGTAGCAGGCAGAAGTCAAGTTGGGGGAAGGGTACTAGGCAGAAGTCAAGTTGGGGGCAGGGTACTTTTGGAAAAGGGTTGGTTTTCAACCAATAGAAATGTGTGATTACATTTGAAAAAAAGGGGGAAGCACTGAGATTTGAAACTTACATGTATATGTGTGGAAAAATAGAGGGAAAGTTTGCCATTATCTGGTTCTGCTGAGAGGAGAGAGGTGAACACAACAGAGATCCTGGCTCTGATAATCTGCTGTTTGAGTGTCACATTTCTTTCACAACTAACTAATTTTAAAGGTGAGTTTAGAGTTTGAGAGGGGATGTATGTGGTAACTTAAGAAATGAATAATAGAAATGGGAATTGTTTTTGTTGTAGTTACACATGGTGGTTTCATAATGTGACAGTGTGTAAAAGTGATTTACACTTGCCCCGAAAAAAAAAAGAGCAGTAAGTGTGCTTTCAAATTGGCAAAGAAATTTCGTTTTGGGACTAATGTGAAAACATGACTCTGTGTGCATAGAAGAATTATAGGCAGAGATTTATTGCGTCTTGCTCTGGTGATTTCACAGTTGCATTAGATGGAAAGGGGGAGCGAATTTTTTGGGGAAGAAGCAGAGGCTTAGCACACACCCATGTGCTTGCCATGTATAGTCATGCACAGTATTTAGAAGCCAGTGGGGTTTTCAGGTTTAAGTCTGTAATGCAAATACATTCAGCATCACTAAGGCTGGTTGCCCTTGGTGGAGTGTAGGCAGTCACAGAGAATGCACATGGTGGTGGTCTGAAAAAAAAACAGCTTGGACACGTGCAATTAAATAAATCAAAAATAGTGGTTTCATAATGTGTCAGTCTGTAAAAGTGATTTCAAATTGTAAAAAGAGATTTTCACTTGGCCCGAAAAAAAAAGAGCAGTAAGTGTGCTTTCAAATTGGCAAAGAAATTTCGTTTTAGGACTAATGTGAAAACATGACTCTGTGTGCATAGAGGAATTATAGGCAGAGATTTATTGCGTCTTGCTCTGGTGATTTCACAGTTGCATTAGATGGAAAGGGGGAGCGAATTTTTTGGGGAAGAAGCAGAGGCTTAGCACACACCCATGTGCTTGCCATGTATAGTCATGCACAGTATTTAGAAGCCACTGGGGTTTTCAGGTTTAAGTCTGTAATGCAAATACATTCAGCATCACGAAGGCTGGTTGCCCTTGCTGGAGTGTAGGCAGACACAGAGAATACACATGGTGTTGGTCTGAAAAAAAAACAGCTTGGACACGTGCAATTAAATAAATCAAAAATAGTGGTTTCATAATGTGTCAGTCTGTAAAAGTGATTTCAAATTGTAAAAAGAGATTTTCACTTGGCCCTAAAAAAAAAGAGCAGTAAGTGTGCTTTCAAATTGGCAAAGAAATTTCGTTTTAGGACTAATGTGAAAACATGACTCTGTGTGCATAGAGGAATTATAGGCAGAGATTTATTGCGTCTTGCTCTGGTGATTTCACAGTTGCATTAGATGGAAAGGGGGAGCGAATTTTTTGGGGAAGAAGCAGAGGCTTAGCACACACCCATGTGCTTGCCATGTATAGTCATGCACAGTATTTAGAAGCCAGTGGGGTTTTCAGGTTTAAGTCTGTAATGCAAATACATTCAGCATCACTAAGGCTGGTTGCCCTTGGTGGAGTGTAGGCAGTCACAGAGAATGCACATGGTGGTGGTCTGAAAAAAAAACAGTTTGTACACGTGCAATTAAATAAATCAAAAATAGTGGTTTCATAATGTGTCAGTCTGTAAAAGTGATTTCAAATTGTAAAAAGAGATTTTTACTTGGCCCTAAAAAAAAAAGAGCAGTAAGTGTGCTTTCAAATTGGCAAAGAAATTTCGTTTTAGGACTAATGTGAAAACATGACTCTGTGTGCATAGAGGAATTATAGGCAGAGATTTATTGCGTCTTGCTCTGGTGATTTCACAGTTGCATTAGATGGAAAGGGGGAGCGAATTTTTGGGGGAAGAAGCAGAGTCTTAGCACACACCCATGTGCTTGCCGTGTATAGTCATGCACAGTATTTAGAAGCCAGTGGGGTTTTCAGGTTTAAGTCTGTAATGCAAATACATTCAGCATCACTAAGGCTGGTTGCCCTTGGTGGAGTGTAGGCAGTCACAGAGAATGCACATGGTGGTGGTCTGAAAAAAAAACAGTTTGTACACGTGCAATTAAATAAATCAAAAATAGTGGTTTCATAATGTGTCAGTCTGTAAAAGTGATTTCAAATTGTAAAAAGAGATTTTCACTTGGCCCTAAAAAAAAAGAACAGTAAGTGTGCTTTCAAATTGGCAAAGAAATTTCGTTTTAGGACTAATGTGAAAACATGACTCTGTGTGCATAGAGGAATTATAGGCAGAGATTTATTGCGTCTTGCTCTGGTGATTTCACAGTTGCATTAGATGGAAAGGGGGAGCGAATTTTTGGGGGAAGAAGCAGAGGCTTAGCACACACCCATGTGCTTGCCATGTATAGTCATGCACAGTATTTAGAAGCCAGTGGGGTTTTCAGGTTTAAGTCTGTAATGCAAATACATTCAGCATCACTAAGGCTGGTTGCCCTTGGTGGAGTGTAGGCAGTCACAGAGAATGCACATGGTGGTGGTCTGAAAAAACAGCTTGGACATGTGCATTTAAATAAAAGAAAAAAAAGTGGTTTCATAATGTGTCAGTCTGTAAAAGTGATTTCAAATTGTAAAAAGAGATTTTCACTTGGCCCGAAAAAAAAAGAGCAGTAAGTGTGCTTTCAAATTGGCAAAGAAATTTCGTTTTAGGACTAATGTGAAAACATGACTCTGTGTGCATAGAGGAATTATAGGCAGAGATTTATTGCGTCTTGCTCTGGTGATTTCACAGTTGCATTAGATGGAAAGGGGGAGCGAATTTTTTGGGGAAGAAGCAGAGGCTTAGCACACACCCATGTGCTTGCCATGTATAGTCATGCACAGTATTTAGAAGCCAGTGGGGTTTTCAGGTTTAAGTCTGTAATGCAAATACATTCAGCATCACTAAGGCTGGTTGCCCTTGGTGGAGTGTAGGCAGTCACAGAGAATGCACATGGTGGTGGTCTGAAAAAAAAACAGTTTGTACACGTGCAATTAAATAAATCAAAAATAGTGGTTTCATAATGTGTCAGTCTGTAAAAGTGATTTCAAATTGTAAAAAGAGATTTTCACTTGGCCCTAAAAAAAAAAGAGCAGTAAGTGTGCTTTCAAATTGGCAAAGAAATTTCGTTTTAGGACTAATGTGAAAACATGACTCTGTGTGCATAGAGGAATTATAGGCAGAGATTTATTGCGTCTTGCTCTGGTGATTTCACAGTTGCATTAGATGGAAAGGGGGAGCGAATTTTTGGGGGAAGAAGCAGAGTCTTAGCACACACCCATGTGCTTGCCGTGTATAGTCATGCACAGTATTTAGAAGCCAGTGGGGTTTTCAGGTTTAAGTCTGTAATGCAAATACATTCAGCATCACTAAGGCTGGTTGCCCTTGGTGGAGTGTAGGCAGTCACAGAGAATGCACATGGTGGTGGTCTGAAAAAAAAACAGTTTGTACACGTGCAATTAAATAAATCAAAAATAGTGGTTTCATAATGTGTCAGTCTGTAAAAGTGATTTCAAATTGTAAAAAGAGATTTTCACTTGGCCCTAAAAAAAAAGAGCAGTAAGTGTGCTTTCAAATTGGCAAAGAAATTTCGTTTTAGGACTAATGTGAAAACATGACTCTGTGTGCATAGAGGAATTATAGGCAGAGATTTATTGCGTCTTGCTCTGGTGATTTCACAGATGCATTAGATGGAAAGGGGGAGCGAATTTTTGGGGGAAGAAGCAGAGGCTTAGCACACACCCATGTGCTTGCCATGTATAGTCATGCACAGTATTTAGAAGCCAGTGGGGTTTTCAGGTTTAAGTCTGTAATGCAAATACATTCAGCATCACTAAGGCTGGTTGCCCTTGGTGGAGTGTAGGCAGTCACAGAGAATGCACATGGTGGTGGTCTGAAAAAACAGCTTGGACATGTGCATTTAAATAAAAGAAAAAAAAGTGGTTTCATAATGTGTCAGTCTGTAAAAGTGATTTCAAATTGTAAAAAGAGATTTTCACTTGGCCCGAAAAAAAAAGAGCAGTAAGTGTGCTTTCAAATTGGCAAAGAAATTTCGTTTTAGGACTAATGTGAAAACATGACTCTGTGTGCATAGAGGAATTATAGGCAGAGATTTATTGCGTCTTGCTCTGGTGATTTCACAGTTGCATTAGATGGAAAGGGGGAGCGAATTTTTTGGGGAAGAAGCAGAGGCTTAGCACACACCCATGTGCTTGCCATGTATAGTCATGCACAGTATTTAGAAGCCAGTGGGGTTTTCAGGTTTAAGTCTGTAATGCAAATACATTCAGCATCACTAAGGCTGGTTGCCCTTGGTGGAGTGTAGGCAGTCACAGAGAATGCACATGGTGGTGGTCTGAAAAAAAAACAGTTTGTACACGTGCAATTAAATAAATCAAAAATAGTGGTTTCATAATGTGTCAGTCTGTAAAAGTGATTTCAAATTGTAAAAAGAGATTTTCACTTGGCCCTAAAAAAAAAAGAGCAGTAAGTGTGCTTTCAAATTGGCAAAGAAATTTCGTTTTAGGACTAATGTGAAAACATGACTCTGTGTGCATAGAGGAATTATAGGCAGAGATTTATTGCGTCTTGCTCTGGTGATTTCACAGTTGCATTAGATGGAAAGGGGGAGCGAATTTTTGGGGGAAGAAGCAGAGTCTTAGCACACACCCATGTGCTTGCCGTGTATAGTCATGCACAGTATTTAGAAGCCAGTGGGGTTTTCAGGTTTAAGTCTGTAATGCAAATACATTCAGCATCACTAAGGCTGGTTGCCCTTGGTGGAGTGTAGGCAGTCACAGAGAATGCACATGGTGGTGGTCTGAAAAAAAAACAGTTTGTACACGTGCAATTAAATAAATCAAAAATAGTGGTTTCATAATGTGTCAGTCTGTAAAAGTGATTTCAAATTGTAAAAAGAGATTTTCACTTGGCCCTAAAAAAAAAGAGCAGTAAGTGTGCTTTCAAATTGGCAAAGAAATTTCGTTTTAGGACTAATGTGAAAACATGACTCTGTGTGCATAGAGGAATTATAGGCAGAGATTTATTGCGTCTTGCTCTGGTGATTTCACAGTTGCATTAGATGGAAAGGGGGAGCGAATTTTTGGGGGAAGAAGCAGAGGCTTAGCACACACCCATGTGCTTGCCATGTATAGTCATGCACAGTATTTAGAAGCCAGTGGGGTTTTCAGGTTTAAGTCTGTAATGCAAATACATTCAGCATCACTAAGGCTGGTTGCCCTTGGTGGAGTGTAGGCAGTCACAGAGAATGCACATGGTGGTGGTCTGAAAAAACAGCTTGGACATGTGCATTTAAATAAAAGAAAAAAAAGTGGTTTCATAATGTGTCAGTCTGTAAAAGTGATTTCAAATTGTAAAAAGAGATTTTCACTTGGCCCGAAAAAAAAAGAGCAGTAAGTGTGCTTTCAAATTGGCAAAGAAATTTCGTTTTAGGACTAATGTGAAAACATGACTCTGTGTGCATAGAGGAATTATAGGCAGAGATTTATTGCGTCTTGCTCTGGTGATTTCACAGTTGCATTAGATGGAAAGGGGGAGCGAATTTTTGGGGGAAGAAGCAGAGGCTTAGCACACACCCATGTGCTTGCCGTGTATAGTCATGCACAGTATTTAGAAGCCAGTGGGGTTTTCAGGTTTAAGTCTGTAATGCAAATACATTCAGCATCACTAAGGCTGGTTGCCCTTGCTGGAGTGTAGGCAGACACAGAGAATACACATGGTGGTGGTCTGAAAAAAAAACAGCTTGGACATGTGCAATTAAATACATTTTTAAAAAAGGTTTCATAATGTGTCAGTCTGTAAAAGTGATTTTCACTCGGCCCGAAAAAAAAAGAGCAGTAAGTGTGCTTTCAAAATGGCAAAGAAATTTCGTTTTGGGACTAATGTGAAAACATGACTCTGTGTGCATAGAGGAATTATAGGCAGAGATTTATTGCGTCTTGCTCTGGTGATTTCACAGTTGCATTAGATGGAAAGGGGGAGCGAATTTTTTGGGGAAGAAGCAGAGGCTTAGCACACACCCATGTGCTTGCCGTGTATAGTCATGCAAAGTATTTACAAGCGAGTGGGGTTTTCAGGTTTCAGTCTGTAATGCAAATACATTGAGCTTCACTAAGGCTGGTTGCCCTTGCTGGAGTGTAGCACTGTGGACATGGGCTTTTTAAAAAATCTGAAAAGTGGTTTCATAATGTGACAGTTTGTAAAAGAGATTTTCACTTGCCCAAAAAAAAGAGCAGTTTGTGTGCATTCAAATTGGCAAAGAAATTTTGTTTTATGACTATTGTGAAAACAAATGTAGTAATATATTTAAATACAATAAAGGTTTTTTTTTTTAGTTTTTTTCAGGTATTGCTGAAGAACAGTGAACAAAATTTAAGATGCCTACAAAATCTCGAGTTCAAAAAACGCTAAAAAAAAAACTATATTTGAAGACAACTGGAGGACCAAAGTTAGTAGAAGATGCTCATGTTGGGAAAAAGAAAAAATCTTCTGGTAAGCAGAAAAAACAATTTCTTAACAAAATATTCAAAACAAAGAAAAATGTACAAAATGTCTGTCCTCGGAAAAATGTAACAAAACATAGAGAACAGCAAAAAATTGAGAATTTAGTTAATGCAAATATACCTTCTGCAATTGAAAAGTTTAACATAAACAGAAAAACAGCGTTTAAAGAGATACGTAGAAAAATGTTTCAGAGAAGAGTTATGTCCAATTTGATAAAGGATGTAAAGAAATATAAGCAAAAGGCAAAATATTACAAGAGAAAAAAAGAAATTGAAGCCATTGCAGCAAAAGCATTAGAATTAAAAAGGAAACTATTCATATTAATTTTGAATAGGATGCGTACATTAGATAAAATGGTTAATGTACTGAAATCACAAAGCAAAAGCAAAAGAGTAGTGAACAGAACAAACTTTTGTAAAGTGTTTTTAGGAAAGTGGATGCATAGTTCAAGTAGTGAACCTTTTTTTAATGAAGAAAGCTATTTTCAAAGTAATAGTTTGCTGCATGCAGTTGACACCAGAGGTCGTTCATACGAAGTAAAAAATGGTTGCATAATGGAGAAGGAGATAATGGTTCCAAGAGATGAGGTACAAGTGATGGCAGATGAGGCAATGGGGAGACGTCCTAAAGCCCCAGTGTACACTTGGAATTGTAGTAGTATTTGCACTGTGCGTCAGGAATCTATTGACAGATTTCGAGAGTTTCTAAGAGAATATAGTAAAAAAAGTGTAAAACAAAAGATTAAGGTGCTTCAAAGTCTGGATCCATGCAGAGTGAGAGAGAATACTGGTTTGCAGGGTCATTCTCTTGCTTGTCTATCTAGAAAAGTGTGCAATAGTGTTTTCCATCATTTTAGGATGCTGGCTGTTCATCATACTGAAATGAGAAAGTTTGTGAGACGGTTGTATTTTGCCAAAAGTCCAGCAATAAAGTTAAATGAATTGAATAGGGCTCTGTTCCGAGGAACGGTATCAGATGTAGAGAAGGTTGTTGATGAAATTCAGTTTTGTTACTTTGGTCCTGAACAAAACAGTGCAGAGAAGGACACAGTAAATGAGGCAGAAGTGGAAGAGAATGTAGAACCCTCTGTAAGTAACACATTTAATGATCACATAACAAAATTTGCAATAGTCTCTAATGAAAGACCAAATGTTACTTGTATTTGTTGCCGCAGAACTCATTATAGAAAACAAACTAGGAATGTTGATCTCTACAGAAAGAGTGAAAATGAAGATAATTATAAGTGGATGGATTTTGCCACATATATATTTCTTGAAAATTGTTTTGAATTGGGTGAAGATCAGCGTATTTGTAAATACTGTTACAACAAGTTAGAGGAAAATAGAATGCCGACCAGAGCTGTACATAATAATTTAGAATTGGATGCTATTCCTGCTGAACTTTCTGAATTAAATACATATGAGTCTATACTCATTCAATGTGTTCATCCGTTCCAGACCATAGTACGTATGGAGCCCAAAACTGGTAAATTACCTCCTTCAGATTTACTGAGAGGTTTAAAAGGTAGAGTGGTGTATTTGCCCTTGGATTTGAAAAAAAATATGGAAACTATTGATGCGGATACTTTGGAAACTGAACCATTAATTATTCTGGTTAATGGTGTACCTACAAAGAATAAGAAGATTTGGCAGGAGCTGGTAGATGTGCGGAAAGTACAAAGAGCAAATTTGTATTTGAAAAAAAATAACAAATGGTATGAATCAATTTATATAGAAGAAGAAGAAGAAGAAGAAGATTTTCAAGAACACACAGAAACACCAACTGGACAAATTGAAAAAGTGGACAAGTCAAAGGAAGAAGAAATTTATGAACATTTTAGCATACATCCTCTCCATTCGAAAGAAGTTATGGGAGACAATATTGATCTCTTTCAGATGAAGAAAGCAAAAGGAAATCCCGTGAGTGTATGGGAGGAGAGCTTGGAAGCTCGATGTTTTCCCCAGCTGTTTCCTAAAGGAAAAGGAGGACGATAC
The DNA here is from genome assembly GCF_964204655.1 of Triturus cristatus. NCBI lineage: Eukaryota > Metazoa > Chordata > Amphibia > Caudata > Salamandridae > Triturus > Triturus cristatus. The sequence goes on from NC_140588.1 coordinate 871,134,127, forward strand.
GATGAACGTCCAGAACAGATTCCAGCTTCAGAGTATCGGACTACAAGACTATATGCTGAAGATCCCAGATTTCGACAAAGTATTCCTTATTTGTTCCATCTTTTATTTGAAAGCGACTTGTCTGCACTGTCTTATGCAGTAAATCACATTTTAAAAAGTGGAGTACATTTACAAAATGTGTCTGCTAAGGATTTTATGGAGAAAGTGCAGCACCGAGATGATCATTTGGAAACACAACTGATCAATCTGATGGCTTGTCAGCGTGGGACAAATGAATATTGGTACCGACGCCATGGTGAACTAAAATGCATGTTACGCAATTTAGGAACACCAACATGGTTCCTTACCCTAAGCTGTGCCGAGTACGCTTGGGATGATTTACTGGATTTTCTACGAGAGGCCAATTCAAACATTAAAAACATCGAATACAAGACAGCAGGAGAACTGTGCTCATTGGATCCGGTTAATGTTTGCAGATATTTCAATCATAGATTTGAGGCTATGATGTCCTTCATCTGCAATAAAAAAAATCCACCCCTTGGAGAAGTAGTGGATTTCTTTTGGAGAAAAGAGTACCAGGCAAGAGGTGCTCCTCATATTCATATGCTGCTGTGGATCAAGGATGCCCCAAAGTTTGGAACAGATACTGATGAAGCAGTGTTATCTTACATTGAAGAATATGCAACATGTGGTATACCAAAAAGCAAAGAAGAGAACAAGTTAAAGGAGCAAGTTCTACGTTTCCAAAGTCATCGGTGTGGAAAATACTGTCGACGGAAATACAAGAGCAAAGAAAAATACTACACACAGGTGCCGATCACGATCCGGTAAAAAATTCCCCCGTGCGACTCGTATCCGGTCTTTTTACCGTACGAATCGTACAAGTGCCGTACGAACTGGCAATCACGATTCGCATGGTAAAAAGTCCATACGACCCGCACCGGGAATCATTCCCCACACGTCCTCGGGTCGGAAAATGTGTCCGACACGTCCTCGGACGATTTACCTTACAAACGTAAAAATCCAAGTCCGACCGAGGAATCACGATCCATCCCGTGCGTCCGAGCCTACAACCGTATGGAAAAAACACCGTCCGCACCGAACACCAATAGCAACCATGGAGACATGTGCCCGCATACGCGCCCAACACTCCCCCCAGCCCCCGTACGTCCGACACGTACCCCCCGTATATGTATACCCCCACCCGTCTAGGTACACCCCAGTACGTTCCAGTCGAACCCCCACCCCAGTACGTGTCGTACCACCGTCAATGTAAACCCCCCCACCCCTGTACGTGTCGTACCACCGTCAATGTACACCCCCCCACCCCTGTACGTGTCGTACCACCGTCTATGTACACCCCAGTACGTTCCAGTCGTACCCCCACCCCAGTACGTGTCGTACCACCGTCAATGTACACCCCCCCACCCCTGTACGTGTCGTACCACCGTCAATGTACACCCCCCCACCCCTGTACGTGTCGTACCACCATCAATGTACACCCCCCCACCCCTGTACGTGTCGTACCACCGTCTATGTACACCCCAGTACGTTCCAGTCGTACCCCCACCCCAGTACGTGTCGTACCACCGTGAACCTACACCCCAGTACGTTCGAGCCCCACCCCCACCCCAGTACGTGTCATACCCCCGTGTACCTACACCCCAGTACGTGTCGTACCGACGTCAATGTACACCCCCCCACCCCTGTACGTGTCGTACCACCGTCCATGTACACCCCAGTACGTTCCAGTCGTACCCCCACCCAGTACGTGTCGTACCACCATCAATGTACACCCACCCACCCCTGTACGTGTCGTACCACCGTCCATGTACACCCCAGTACGTTTGAGTCGTACCCCCACCCCAGTACGTGTCGTACCACCGTCAATGTACACCCCCCCACCCCTGTACGTGTCGTACCACCGTCCATGTACACCCCAGTACGTTCCAGTCGTACCCCCACCCAGTACGTGTCGTACCACCATCAATGTACACCCACCCACCCCTGTACGTGTCGTACCACCGTCCATGTACACCCCAGTACGTTTGAGTCGTACCCCCACCCCAGTACGTGTCGTACCACCGTCAATGTACACCCCCCCACCCCTGTACGTGTCGTACCACCGTCAATGTACACCCCCCCACCCCTGTACGTGTCGTACCACCGTCCATGTACACCCCAGTACGTTCCAGTCGTACCCCCACCCCAGTACGTGTCGTACCACCGTCAATGTACACCCCCCCACCCCTGTACGTGTCGTACCACCGTCAATGTACACCCCCCCACCCCTGTACGTGTCGTACCACCGTCAATGTACACCCCCCCACCCCTGTACGTGTCGTACCACCGTCTATGTACACCCCAGTACGTTCCAGTCGTACCCCCACCCCAGTACGTGTCGTACCACCGTCAATGTACACCCCCCCACCCCTGTACGTGTCGTACCACCGTCAATGTACACCCCCCACCCCTGTACGTGTCGTACCACCGTCTATGTACACCCCCCCACCCCTGTACGTGTCGTACCACCGTCTATGTACACCCCAGTACGTTCCAGTCGTACCCCAACCCCAGTACGTTCCTGGCGCACCCCCAACACAACCTCCTAAGTACGGAGCGCACCCCATGCCCCAACATCACAACCGCATGTACGAGTCGTACAAAGCCACACACAAGGACCAAATCGTACAACCAAATGGCCCATGTACACACCGTACACACGCTCAAAACGCACGTACACAACAAGGACAAAACAAAACAACTCAACAATACACCATTCGAAAGGCACACAGCCACTAAACATGGCCAACAACCACTAAAATAACACAATCACTGACCTGCAACTGTCAAAAACAAACAGAGGCCCAATACACCACCACTCCTTATAACACACCCACCCAAAATTCAAACACTGCCACACCCACCCATGGACCAATAAAAAGGGCCCACACACACAAACCATGAGCCTTTGCAACAGACCCACTGCTGCCAGACACCACAGAACCAGACTACAAGCGACACCACATCTTACACTTGCACACCTTCACACGACCACCCTCACAAACACCCTCTCATCACATTCACACACACACACAACCATCCACACCCCCCCCAACATCCACACACCCCCCACACCCACACCATCCCCACCCACACCCCTCACCATGCCCACTACCAAGAATCCAAAGTTCAGTCACCGAGAGTTGGAGGTCCTTGTTGATCAAATCCTCAGAGTCGAGCCACAGATCTTTGGAACATTGGTCAGAAGCACCAGCCAGGCAGCCAAAACAGCCATGTGGCAGACCATCGTCGATGCTGTGAATGCTGTTGCGGACACCAGGAGGACCAAGCAGGATTGCCAGAACAGGTGGTACGATCTGCGGAGGAGGGTCAGAGCCAAGAGACAGGAGGAACACGACCAGGCCAACGCCACCGGAGGAGGGCCCTCCCGCAGACCCGTACAGTACCATCCCTGGGAGGAGAGGGTGATGGCCATACTGCCGGTGGAGGCAGTTGAAGGAGTAGAAGGACTCCGAGACCCGGGTGAGTACACAAACAACGCACCTCACATGGGGGGAACTGCAACCACAACCAAAATTAATAACAGGCACGCAAACACCACAAGCCATCGCATTACTCAACCACACTCCATGAGCAGGCACATGCCACTGCTGCCACCATGCCCCATGCACCCAGCTGGACAATGTCAAGTCACAGGCCACAGAAGACAACAACACATGACACGGTAACCCGGATGGCGGGAGTGTGGGCACCAAGAATCACATAGTGCGACTCCAAAGCAGACAACAATGCCCTCTGCCCATATGGCCTAGGTCACAGCCAGACAAACACTGTGTCCCAACACAGGAATGACTTGCCAGCAAATGGCGGATGCCTTGCATCAACACATGGGGGTGAAGGCACTGTTTTGCACATGCCAGCAGCTAATGAACAGCCAACAGTGTGAAAGAGTGGCAGCACACACCACCACAGCAGCAGCGCACAGACACACAGCAGACAAAATGGGTGCCTGGAGATCAGAAACAAACTCACATCAACAGGCCAAGGGCCACTCAAAGATCTGCTAACAGTGTGTGCCCAGGAAGCTGGGCCAAGGTGACAGAGGGTGACACACGGAGGGAGGGAGAGGGGGACACAGAGGGAGGGAGAGGGGGACAGAGAGGGAGGGAGAGGGGGACAGAGAGGGAGGGAGAGGGGGACAGAGAGGGAGGGAGACACAGGAAGATGGACAGAGGGAGGAGGCTGACACACAGAGGGAGGGAGAGGGGGACACAGAGGGAGGGAGAGGGGGACAGAGAGGGAGGGAGAGGGGGACAGAGAGGGAGGGAGAGGGGGACACAGAGGGAGGGAGAGGGGGACACAGAGGGAGGGAGAGGGGGACTGAGAGGGAGGGAGACACAGGAAGATGGACAGAGGGAGGAGGCTGACACACAGAGGGAGGGAGAGGGGGACAGAGAGGGAGGGAGAGGGGGACAGAGAGGGAGGGGGACACAGGAAGATGGACAGAGGGAGGAGGCTGACACACAGAGGGAGGGAGAGGGGGACACAGAGGGAGGGAGACACAGGAAGATGGACAGAGGGAGGAGGCTGACACACAGAGGGAGGGAGAGGGGGACACAGAGGGAGGGAGAGGGGGACACAGAGGGAGGGAGAGGGGGACACAGAGGGAGGGAGAGGGGGACAGAGAGGGAGGGAGAGGGGGACAGAGAGGGAGGGAGAGGGGGACAGAGAGGGAGGGAGAGGGGGACAGAGAGGGAGGGAGACACAGGAAGATGGACAGAGGGAGGAGGCTGACACACAGAGGGAGGGAGAGGGGGACAGAGAGGGAGGGAGAGGGGGACAGAGAGGGAGGGAGAGGGGGACAGAGAGGGAGGGAGAGGGGGACAGAGAAGGAGGGAGACACAGGGAGAGCAAATCAGTCCTTTGGTGTGTGGGAATGTCTGCTCGTCAGCAGGTGGACTGCGTGCATGTAGACAAGGGTGGCCAGTGCCAGAACCCCCCCTCTTCATCATGGCAAAACGCAGGGCCATGTTACAACCTGTACACGAGCACAAGGACAGCCACCTGCATCATATGAGTGTGTGGATCCACTCCATGTGCACATGTACAGTGCTACAAGGAAGGCGCAAACGCATAGCTCAGCACACATGCACACTCCACTGCTGACTGCAGTCACACTTGACGCAGCAAGTAAGACTGTGCCACACATAGTTAAAGGGGCCAAATTGGTGCCCAAGGGACACACACATGCACAAGTGCACTGTGAGTGGAATGCAAGACAGATCCTAATTCCAAGAGGAAATGTGCCAACTTTGTAACGGATGCAACATGGATGTTGCATGGATCAAAAGTAACATTGTCTCTCTCACACACAGGTCAACGTCGTGCTGCACCCCCCAACACTGGGGGGGAACACTCACAGGACCCGGATCTGCAGGAGACCGATCCCACCGGCAGCGACCACTCTCACCACTCTGCGGACGACCCCGACCGACCTGGCCCCTCTGGTGTCCAACCACCTGCAGCACCTGCGTCAGGTACAACCGTGCCAACCACCACCCCCACTCCTGCCACATCCCAGGAGACACCCAGGATCCCTGCCCCAACACCACAATGCAGCCAGGCTCGCCAGGAGGGACACGGTGTCCCGGGCACCCAGGAGGAGGCAGGCGACAACGCCAATGCCACCCCTCAGGGGTCCCGGAGACCCCATGTGCCCACAAGTGCAGGCCAGACGCAAGTGGGCAGGGGTGGTGGGAGTGGAGAGCGGCGGAGGCGCGAGCCTGACCAGTTGGCTGGGGATCCGGTATTTTCCCATGTCCGTAACATCCTGGACTCATACCGGCAGGACACCACGGGCATGGCCCAGGTTGTGTCCGTCCTCGAGGGGATCAAGGTCCAGCAGGCCCAGCAACATGCGGAGCTAATAGCCTGTCTACAGCTACACCAACGGAGGATGGAGGACAGACAGGCTGAGCAAGTGACGGCGTCCCAGGGGATTCACGCTGAACTCCGTCGGATGGCCGACACCATGGCCGACCCTCCCTGTGCCAGAAGGCGGAGAACATCACCACCCACAGGGAGGGATCATGAGGAGGAGGAGGAAACATCCGACGGAGCATCCCAGACGTCGTCACGGCCTGCTGCTGAGGTTCCCCGCAGGAAGCCGGGTCGTCCACGGAAAGGACCGTGAGGGTGGCTGCCACATCACCATCTCCCAGGACACCTGGCCTGGCACCTGGCCCACTGGAGCAACAGCATCACAGCATCAAGAGACATTCTCTGCCACATGGCCCTGCTGGTCACTGGCTGACCAATGTTGACAAAGACTGTGGCATGGACTCTGAGGATTTCCAATGGCAAGGACACCAACTCCCCTACTGAACTTTGGATTCCCTAATCCCGGAAAGGCCCTCACTTGCCCCCCCCCCCCAATAATAAATCACACTATTAAGAGTAGATGCCTGCTGGTAGCATTATTACCTAACATGTGTCTTGTACAGTCTAAACATGCCTGAGTCATCTGTTCACTTCAACCATCCACACCCTGGGGCCTGAGTCTGGCACAGGACACATGGGTCACAGTTTTCTAGGCAAGACAGACATGGAGCACCATACACACCCGTGATGGTCAGAACCAGCTGAGGGGGTGGCCAAACAACCGTGCTGACAGACACATTGAGTACAGCAACAGTCATGCGCAGAGGTCAGGGATCCTGGCCCGTGTCCTGGGGGGCACCCAGGTACGTGTAGACAGGTGGCAGAACCATGTCCTGCAAGCTTGAGTCCGGTGGATGCAGAGAATGGGGTCATGGACAACGTTGGATGCATGGGGATGGCACATGTCACAATACCCACACAGTCATGGACATCATGCCCATTACACAGTCTCAGCACACACACACAGCTTGCATCTTGCCACTCGACACATTGACACATAGCCACAATCAGGGAATACCATGCCAGACATGCAGGATGCACCGTGCCAACACACCAGCATTGACTGAGAAGAGGCAGCTTGGAGGCATAGGGACACCTTTAATAGTCATGTGTTTGGGATTGCAGAGGCAACTTGAAGTACACATGAACACATCATGTGGAGTAACATGTGGCTCCAACACTGGCACCCCCCTTCTGCAGCACAAATGCGTGATAGCCATGGAACTGGCACACAAGTGTCGGATAATAGCTAAATACCCACAGCTGCTCACGGAGAGCCTGCCATACACCATACATCCGCTGATGTGGAAGTCCCACGCCATGTCAAGACAATGTTAACCGTATGTGTCCGAGGGCAGTGTCACACACATTGATGCCTTCATCACAATCCACCATCCCATCACTGATGACTGACAACCAGGCAGGCCATCTATTCAGGTGTACCCAGCTGCATGTCGTGTCCCATGGGGATGCCACATGTCTGCAGAGGACCCAAACCCCGACCGGGGCAGTGTGCACACATCGTGAACAACTGCCACACCCAATACACCCCAGATGCATCCCTTACCCCATGGAGACTTCCAAACGTGTCCGTGCCTGTAACGCTGAGTCAGCCCACGATGCCATGTCCATGAGGAATAGCAGTGCCACAACAATGCAACCAGCAAACGGCATGCGCAGGTACCTGGGGAAGAGAGACACACAAGAAGTCAGCCACAAGAAGCACAGCCACTTGCATGTGCATGTACTCGACACATGTATGTATGACAACATGCTAGGTCACAATTATGTCTGGGGAAATACTACCATCACTGCCACCATCACTCCAGTGACACACCCACACACACCTCTGCCCCACGTGCCATACATGCAGGTGGAGACACACATCACAACGCATGCCACACGGGGACCAATGCGTGCACACTCAGACCCTGGTACTCACCACTAAGCAAAGAAGTCGCGTATGAGCCGAGTCCGGATGTCCTCTTGCGGCTCCACATCCTCCACATCACTAGCCCCATTGCCAAGCCCTTCGTCCTCCACGGGTGGATGGTCCTCGTCATCTTGATCCAGGATGAGGGGCACAGCTCTTTCAACTGCCATGTTGTGCAGCATGCAGCAGACCATGAAGATCTTGCAGACCTTCGCCGGGGCATATGGGAGTGCGCCGCCGGTCTTGTGGAGGCACCGGAATCGGCTCTTCAGCATGCCAAACGTCCTCTCTATCACTCGCCTTGTCCGGCCATGGGCGGTGTTGTAGCGGAGCTGGGCCGGCGTGATGGGGTTGCGGAGAGGTGTCAGCAGCCAAGGCATGTTGGGATAGCCAGCGTCCCCTAAATGGAAAGCACATGGATATCGTTAGAACAGGCGAAGCGGTAGTGCTGCTCGGCCAAACAGAATACAGGACAGACAGACTGTACCCACCAACAACACATGCACGTTCGTTGCGCAGCTGCATCATCATATCAGGCATCCCGCTACGCCTCATGATGTAGGCATCGTGTGCTGATCCTGGAAAACGAGCACAGACATGTGAAATCACCATGTTGGACAGACACACCACAAGGGCATTGATGGAGTGGTAGTGCTTCCGATTGCGGTACGCCACCTCCCGTGCGTGTGGTGGTACCAAACCTACATGTGTCCCATCTATGGACCCAATGACATGGGGCATCCCTCCCAGGGCATAGAAACCACGTTTGACCTCAGTCATCTGTTCAGGGGTTGGGAACTTGATGAAGTCATCCAGGTGAATCAACATGGCCTCCAAGAAATCATGCAGCACACCGCTGAACATGCTCTGGGACATGCCACCAACATGAGCAATGGTATATTGGAAGGTACCCGTGGCAAGGAAATGTAGGGCAGCCATTACCTTCAGCTGGGGTGTCAGTGCCGTAGGATACCTGTGCTGCGGTTGCAGGTGTGGTGCCAGTCTCGCCGTCAGCTCCAGAATCAACGGTTGGGTGAAACGGTAGAGCCGGATCCTGTCATTCTCCTGCATGGTGGCCAAGTCTGGAATTCTTCGGGCAACAGGAGGCGCTCTGCAGTAATTTGGAAGTGACAAGGAAGAGTGAGTGCACTACGAGAACAACTCATGTCTACTGAGCACATGTAAATCTGCCAATACACACATGCCACATAGGGAGTCAGGCATGTGCTACATGCCCAGGACACGTATGGATGCAAGGTGACACTCCTTCCAAGACCCAGCTACACACGGTGATTGAGAACCTCCCCATGCCACGCCATGGGAATAGCTGTGTCCCAGTGCAAGTGAACAGCCCGACGCAAGACAGAAGTGACATACACCCACACATCAGCAGAAGTAGGATGCCGATTGTAGAGACTGGTAGCGGAACACCGGAGCCACAGGTCACATGACATTACACTAGGCCTGCCCACACACCTTGCCATGAAGGTGCACATGTCATGACTCACCACACATTCCTTGTGAGGATGCTGACATGGCCTTGTCACGCTACTCCGTGTCCCATGCATACATGTGCACCTCACATCAGATACCACATGTGGCATGGTGTGCGGAACAGTGTGCAATGACAATCTACACACAGACACATGTTGGTTGCTGCAACGGCTGCAGCTTTTGAGGGTGCTACAACATCAACCTGATGTAAATCCCGGACACATAAATGACATAGTCACATTGTGCACTGTGGGTAGTGACAAGTCAGGTGTCATGACCCCTGTACCGGGCATCATGGGACACTTCCGTGTGTTGGTGTCCGTGCCATGCCAGTGACGCTCACCCCAAGTGCGCAGTACGACATGCACACATGTCAACGGAGTCAAGGGCATGCCTGGCACACATTGCACCCTCACACAGTACACCTGTACACATCTCATCATACATCTGGTGCCTCCTCCACTCAGGAGGCATGTTCCACATCACAGCCTGTCACACCTGTGCCCCACACATGTAGTAATGCACAGACGATGCCTTGATGTCCATTCCTGGACAAGTATGTCCATCCATGGACAAGTATGTCCGCCCTATTCCTACCTGTGTGTCGACTATCACCACAGTGATGTGTACAAACCGGCGTACTGCTGCTAAGAGGGCCTGTGTATGTTCCCCAATCACTGTGGGAGTGCTGCCGTATGTGTACCCATCGTGATGGCGAGCGTACAGGCATTTGTACGGTCCGTACCACAACGAGTACGCATACGCGTGCAGACCCATAGTGATAGTGAGCGTACATGCGAGTGTACGGCCCTCTCACTATGGGTCTGCACGCGTATGCGTACACGTAGTGGTACGGACCGTACAAATGCCTGTACGCTCACTATCACTATGGTTCTGCACGCGTATGCGTACACGTAGTGGTACGGACCGTACACTCGCATCTACGCTCACTATCACTATGGTTCTGCACGCGTATGCGTACACGTAGTGGTACGGACCGTACCCTCGCATCTACGCTCACTATCACTATGGTTCTGCACGCGTATGCGTACACGTAGTGGTACGGACCGTACCCTCGCATCTACGCTCACTATCACTATGGTTCTGCACGCGTATGCGTACACGTAGTGGTACGGACCGTACACTCGCATCTACGCTCACTATCACTATGGTTCTGCACGCGTATGCGTACACGTAGTGGTACGGACCGTACCCTCGCATCTACGCTCACTATCACTATGGTTCTGCACGCGTATGCGTACACGTAGTGGTACGGACCGTACACTTGCATGTACGCTCACTATCACTACGGGTACACAGACCCATAGTGATAGTGAGCGTACAGGCATTTGTACGGTCCGTACCACAACGAGTACGCATACGCGTGCAGACCCATAGTGATAGTGAGCGTACATGCAAGTGTACGGCCCTCTCACTATGGGTCTGCACGCGTATGCGTACACGTAGTGGTACGGACCGTACAAATGCCTGTACGCTCACTATCACTATGGTTCTGCACGCGTATGCGTACACGTAGTGGTACGGACCGTACCCTCGCATCTACGCTCACTATCACTATGGTTCTGCACGCGTATGCGTACACGTAGTGGTACGGACCGTACACTCGCATCTACGCTCACTATCACTATGGTTCTGCACGCGTATGCGTACACGTAGTGGTACGGACCGTACACTCGCATGTACGCTCACTATCACTACGGGTACACAGACCCATAGTGATAGTGAGCGTACAGGCATTTGTACGGTCCGTACCACAACGAGTACGCATACGCGTGCAGAACCATAGTGATTTTGAACGTAGGCATGCATGTACGGGCCGTTGCCATGCATTTGGGGTGCCCTAGGGCCCGGAAACGCACCGTACCTGTGTGTGATTCTCCTAATTACATAGGGGACAAGTATTAAGGCCTACATGCATGCTGGTTGTCATGGCGACCAGGTTCAAATTTCGATTTTGTTCTGGAAGGTGCACAGCAGAAGTCAGTTGGAATTCTTCTACTTTGTTGCAATGTGTTTGTGGGGCTGACATCATGCAGGAGAATGAAACCGATAGAGAACCCACAGACTGCTAGGTTTGAAGGGATTGGTGGAAACATAGGATGCAAATGTGAGTGACCAATCACTCTGTACTCCTGTGCATGAGACTGGGCAGAAGGCCACATATAAGGCAGCCAGGTCCCATGAGGGATTACTTGCCTGCACATCTTTGCATTTGTCGACCAAGCTGCTGCTACTGATTCCCTGGAACCATGTCAAGGGCTGTGGAGAGGACACAGCCATTCACCCTGGAGGAGAACATGGCTCTGCTGGATGTGATCCTCCCACAGTACCCCATGCTGTATGGGCGACCAGGGTATCAGGTGAGTGCATAGGCCACTGCCACAGACTGTCCCTATGTTGTGACTGTGTCTTCAGGCATTGTGACCCGGTGTGACACACATGCCATGTACTGTCGGGGGGGTACCAGGGGGGGGGTGCCTGATGTCTCCCAGCAGTGCCCTGAGACAGGAGGGGTGTGTGCAGAGTCCTCCCAGCAGTGCCCTGAGACAGGAGGTGTGTGTGCAGAGTCCTCCCAGCAGTGCCCTGAGACAGGAGGTGTGGGTGTGATGCACAGTGTGAGCCTTGATCATTGATTGTGACATTGCCATCATTCCACCTGAGTACCCACTATGGCACGTACTGCCTTTTCCCTCACCAGAGGATGATGTCCCTATGACAGAGGTGCAATGCGTTGGCTGCATTACATGCCATGTAGTAACCAGCTATTATGTTCACATATGTCTCTCTGTGACATGTGGCTGGTGTATTGATGTGGTGTCACTTGTACTTCCTCACAGGTAGGCGCCTCTGCCAAGGAGCAGATCTGGCTGACCGCCGTCAGTGCCGTGAGGCGTGTGGATGGTCGGAGGCGGAGCCTGTCCCAGGTGAGGAAACGCTGGCAGGATATCCGGTGCTGGACGCGGAGGATTGCACGGCTCCTGCTGGGGGACTCACCTGAGAGCCACAAGAACCGCGGCCGCCGCCGTCTGACCCACCTCCACAGGCGTGTGCTGCCGGTGGTCTTTCCAGACCTGGAGAGGCGCTTACAGGCGATGCAGCAGGTGGAAGGGGGTAGGTACATGTGCGTTTGTTGTGTGTCACCGGCATTTGTAAGGGCACAGTGGCATTAATTCACTGGCAGGGTTTAAAGGTGCTGTGCCCATCCAGTTTGCCCAAGTGTAGCACAGCGCCCCTGCCACCCTTCCCCTCCTTGCAATGTGTTCCCTGGTCTGTGTGTAGTCACTCCTTCACAAGGTAATGTAGGCTGGCGCTTTGTCCACGAGAACAATGACTGTAGCATCATGGGTGGTGGTGGTGGGTAACAGGTTGTGGGACCTTGCCTGTGAACTGTCAAGTTCACTGCATGTGGGTTCCATGTCAGTTGGCACTGATGCTGGCTCCAGACATGGGAGTTGGTCTCTCATGTGTCATGCCTTACAGCGCGCATGTCCTATGTAGTGGCCTGTGACATGATGTGCATGAGTGTGCGCTACGCATAGTGCAGGGATGGTGACGTGTGTAGCAGTCATTCCCATTCAGTAGCATGTAGTTGCGTGCCCAATACTGTCCCCTGGGGCACCTTATCCTCAGTGTTGTTTGTGTCATCATCAACGTGGACACTCTCACTGTCTACAGCGTAGGTTGTGCTCTGTGCCATTGTCCCCTGTCACCATGTATATAGACGTGCTATTATGTACAGGTGTCCACTGTGCAGCCTGACCTGATTGTCCCTCTTCATACTCACAGTTGCCAGTGCCTGTGTGTCTTGTTATACTCATCTGAGGATGGGCACTGGTACCTCATTATTTGTACAGGCGCACCTTTGCTGTTTTGCGTCCAATCTTGCCTTTTGCCTGCCACTGTGTTTATCACCCAGACTATGAGATGTTGGTGCCACCTGTGTCTCAGCAATTAGCATCGTGTGGGGGTTGCTTGGGGCGGGCAATGCCTATGTGTCAAATCCTGATTCCTAATTGCTGGGTCTGGACAGTGTGTGATGTTACTGGACACACACGCAAGGTGCAGTGACCGAGTTATGTTGGGCATGTTTGCAGCATTACCTATGCAGCATGTGTCTCAAGTTCATGGATATTGTCCCTGGTCATAGGTATTTTCACAAACGCTGTGTGGTGCAGAGGCAGTGCAGGATTGTCCCCAGGGCCTGGGTGCTATGTCAGACTCCGTTTCCTGTCATCAGCTATTGTCTCATGCTCTCCATGGTATTTCAGTGGCATGGTGGCTCAACCAACTGTGTTTCATGCCCTACATCGGTACCTTGTTTTGCAGATGTTAGGGATCTGCCTCTTCAGGCTATGCAATGTTGACTATGTAGATTGGACTCATGTGACAGATGTGTACAGGTGTCTGATTAATTTCTGTCTCTCCACCCTGCCCACAGCATCGTCGGGGGACACAGAGGGAGACATGGACACGGACCAGGCGGAGGGACCGAGCACCAGTGGCAGCCGTGACATCGGGGCTGGCACATCGAGTGGGACAGAGGCGGAGGATAGTGTGGCCGAGGACCTGTCGACTGGCACATCAGACTACGAAGCTGACAGGTCCGAGGAGGATGTCTCAGGGTTGGCGGAGGCTGCACCAGCAGCTGACAGTGGAACAACACCTGCCACCGCCCCCTCAGTTCCCACCAACCGCCTCCCACTTGCTCGTGTCCCTTCCCAGCGTGCCCGGTCACCGCATGTCTCCTTCCTGCCAGGCACCGCACCCCCTGCCCCTGTCTCCACTGCTGCCGCCAATGCTGAGTCTATGGACATCCAGCGGCAAATGCAGGTTGGTCAGGCTGCGATCCTGAATGTCCTCCATTCCCACGGGAAAACCCTCACCAACATCGAGGCATTCTTGGAGGGCATTCATTCTTTGCAGGCTGACCAACGCAACTTTCTGAGGTCCCTAGACTCCACACTGACTGCAGCAGTGGGTCTCCTGCAGCGCAACCTCCCCCCACCTACCCCTGCCCCATCCACACTTCCCACTTCCATGCCTGTCCCACGTACACCCAGACGTCGGCATGCACCCACCACAACAGACACAGGCACCACACCAGCAGGGAAGGTCCACCGCACTCCTCCTGACACGCACACACAGGGTGAGATAGGCACACCCACTGGGTCGGGGGGCAAACGTGTGACACGCAGCCAGAGTGGGAGTCCGCATTCCACACAATCCACTCCCTCCAAATCCCCTCCCCTCAGCTCTCCTGGCCACATCTCCCCCAAGGACTCCTTCATGGCCGCTCTGTCCCTGAGCCCCACAGTTACGCCACCACGCAAGCGGTCAAGGAAGTCCTCGGTCAGGGTGGTTGAGTCTCCCCCCCTGTCTCCACCCTCCCCCGGTGGCGCTGCAACCCATCCCTCTGAACCCCCCCCCTCCTTGGGGCCTGAGGTCACTTCGGGTGCAGGGGACTCCCTGGAGGACCTTGCTAAGGTGTGTAGTGCCATCCTGGCCTCCGCCTTTGGCCATGACACACCCCCTGTGGTTGAGTCCTCCATCCCTGCACCCACAACGCCGCCCCTTTGCCCTGATGTCCCTGCGGTGCCTGTTGCTTCCCCCCCCCCTGATGCCCTCACCAGTATGGAAGACGATGGCATTTGACTGTGCAGGCAAGGTAGGGGACACACATCCCACTGTGTCCCCCATGCAGCTGGGAATAATTGACTGCCCTATGGCCTTTGTTGACTTTGAACTGCCGTTGATCCACGGACATTGTGCTCATGCTGATTAAAGCTTATTTTTTTTTTCATTATCACACTCCTGCTATGGTGGTATTGGTGTTGGTGGGGCTGCTACATTGTTTTGGGTGGTGTTTAAGGCTTTGGGTGTGTGGGATTTGTAGTAGTGTTCTGCTCTTTGGGGCCACCCTAGGATCTGTGTGCCATCACAAGGTGTTGGCTAACTTCCTTAGGTCATGTCAGCAGTTACTGCATGGTTCAATTGTCCCAGGGTGTATTCCTTACTCTGTGTACCCAGTTTCTTCCCTGCAGGGTGTTCCCAATGTTTAGCGCAGAGCTGTGTGTACATGAGCTGTGTGTGTGACGGAGCCCTTCTACTTTGGCCATGCATGCATGGCCATGTCTCCACCTGCAACAATCGTGGCATCCTTGGTGATCACTGTACTTGTGTGTGGAGTCAGTTGACATGAGTTCATGGGGACATGTTCCCTTGTAGGCAGTATGGATGTGGGTAATTGTGGCATCACACACATGTGTTACACCCCTCCTGGGTGTGGACACTGCTGGGAGGACTCTGCACCCACCCCTCCTGGGTCTGGACACTGCTGGGAGGACTCTGCACACACCCCTCCTGGGTCTGGACACTGCTGGGAGGACTCTGCACACACCCCTCCTGTCTCTGGGCACTGCTGGGAGGACTCTGCACCCACCCCTCCTGGGTCTGGACACTGCTGGGAGGACTCTGCACCCACCCCTCCTGTGTCAGGGCACTGCTGGGAGGACTCCACACCCACCCCTCCTGTCTCAGGGCACTGCTGGGAGGTCTCTGCACCCACCCCTCCTGTCTCAGGGCACTGCTGGGAGGACTCACCACCCACCCCTCCTGTGTCTGGGCACTGCTGGGAGGACTCTGCACACACCCCTCCTGTCTCTGGGCACTGCTGGGAGTGATGGGCACCCACCCCTCCTGTCTCAGGGCACTGCTGGGAGGACTCTGCACCCACCCCTCCTGTGTCAGGGCACTGCTGGGAGGACTCTGCACACACCCCTCCTGTCTCTGGGCACTGCTGGGAGTGATGGGCACCCACCCCTCCTGTCTCAGGGCACTGCTGGGAGGACTCCACACCCACCACTCCTGTCTCAGGGCACTGCTGGGTGGACTCTGCACACACACCTCCGATTACTGGATATGTGCGCTTGGCACATACACGGTGGGGTTACGCACACTGCATTAGAGGTGAGGGTACGTGTCTACTGACACTGGTGTGGTGGGGGTACGCTCCGTACGTCCGCGGGTGTGGGTACGGGTCGTACTTACACTGTTGGGCAGGGGGGTACGCTCCTTGCATTCGTGGGTGGGGGTTCGAGTCGTACTTACACTGTTGGCATGGGGGGTACGCTCCATGCATACGCGGGTGGGGGTACGGGTCGTACTTACACTGTTGGGCAGGGGGGTACGCTCCTTGCATTCGCAGGTGGGGGTACGGGTCGTACTTACACTGTTGGGCTGGGGGTACGCTCCGTACGTCCGCGGGTGGGGGTACGGGTCGTACTTACACTGTTGGGCTGGGGGTACGCTCCGTGCGTCCGCGGGTGGGGGTACGGGTCGTACTTACACTGTTGGGCTGGGGGTACGCTCCGTACGTCCGCGGGTGGGGGTACGGGTCGTACTTACACTGTTGGGCTGGGGGTACGCTCCGTACGTCCGCGGGTGGGGGTACGGGTCGTACTTACACTGTTGGGCTGGGGGTACGCTCCGTACGTCCGCGGGTGGGGGTACGGGTCGTACTTACACTGTTGGGCTGGGGGTACGCTCCGTACGTCCGCGGGTGTGGGTACGGGTCGTACTTACACTGTTGGGCAGGGGGGTACGCTCCTTGCATTCGCGGGTGGGGGTACGGGTCGTACTTACACTGTTGGGCTGGGGGTACGCTCCGTACGTCCGCGGGTGGGGGTACGGGTCGTACTTACACTGTTGGGCAGGGGGGTACGCTCCTTGCATTCGCGGGTGGGGGTACGGGTCGTACTTACACTGTTGGGCTGGGGGTACGCTCCGTACGTCTGCGGGTGGGGGTACGGGTCGTACTTACACTGTTGGGCTGGGGGTACGCTCCGTACGTCCGCGGGTGGGGGTACGGGTCGTACTTACACTGTTGGGCTGGGGGTACGCTCCGTACGTCCGCGGGTGTGGGTACGGGTCGTACTTACACTGTTGGGCAGGGGGGTACGCTCCTTGCATTCGCGGGTGGGGGTACGGGTCGTACTTACACTGTTGGGCTGGGG
Source organism: Triturus cristatus (assembly GCF_964204655.1). Classification (NCBI taxonomy): domain Eukaryota; kingdom Metazoa; phylum Chordata; class Amphibia; order Caudata; family Salamandridae; genus Triturus; species Triturus cristatus. The sequence continues at coordinate 871,151,551 of NC_140588.1, forward strand.
GTACGCTCCGTACGTCCGCGGGTGGGGGTACGGGTCGTACTTGCACTGTTGGGCTGGGGGGTACGCTCCTTGCATACGGGGTGGGGGTAGGGTCCGTACATATCCGTCCCCACGCTATGTGATGTTTGTGCGGCCCGTACCCAGGCCTTTGCCACGTGGGTGCGATCCGTCCCGCCATTGTTGGGGTGACGTGTGTGGGCGTGGTCCGACTCGTACCCACGCTCTTCAGGCGTGGGTACGGGACGTACCTGTCTGGTTGTGTTGCCGGTTCGCGTGGTGACGGACTTCCGTTGTGGCGGTCGCTGGATTATCAGGACACGCCCCCACCCCCTCGTGGTGACCAGGGCATGGGTGTCAGGTATGTCCAGGCCATGTGTAGTGTGTCACTCATGTGGTTGTTTTGTGGCCTGCCCTGGTCGTGCCACCCCCACCCCACCCCACTTTCCCCCCTCCCTTAGTTATTCTGACCTTCTGCGGCGTCTGCGTCGTAACCTGTAGAGGAGGTGTACTGCTATGAGGGCAGGGATGACTCGTAGGTTCGGGTCCATGTCTGTCCGTCGCGTACTGGTACTCCTTGCTCGCGTCGTCCTGTCGCGTACGGGTCCTCCTTGATCGCGTCGTCCTGTCGCGTACGGGTCCTCCTTGGTGGCGTCGTCCTGTGTGTCCGTCACGTACTGGTCCTCCTTGTTCGCGTCGCCGTCTGTCCGTCGCGTACTGGTGGTCCTTGTTCGCGTCGTCCTGATTTCCCGGCAGTTTTTGGCTGCCGCAAAATATTCACCGTGCGGGGTGACGTCGGTGCGAATCGTGATTCCTGGGTCGTGAATGGCTGGCTGCGTGCGTCCCGACGTCAGGTCGGCGCTTTCCCGGATCGCATTGGTAGGTGTTTTTTGTTCGGTCGGTCTTTTTTACGATTCGTACGGTAATGGTGTACCCGTGCGAATCGTAATTCCATGTTTGTATATTTTGACGACCGGGTACGCGTCGGACGGAGAATATGCTCCGTCCGACGGTTCGTACCCGGTTTTTGCCGGATCGTGATCGGCACCTAAATGTCGATTTGGATTTCCTAGACCTGTTCTTTCAAATGGAAGAGTCAACAGTTTTATGTCAGCTGTGAGACATACTATCACAAGAAAATCACCTAAGAATACCTACAACCTTAAAAGAAAAGAAGAATCAAAAAATATAAATGACTACAACCCAGTCATTTTATCCATGTGGAACGCTAACATGGATATACAGTATGTAGCTGACAATTCCATTGCTGTTGCACGATATGTAACGTCTTACATTACGAAATCAGAAAAAACAGAATTGAAGGAAATGTGGGAAGAGATTTCTCACGAGAAGACTGTCAGTAAGAAGCTGTACAGTTTCAGTTTGAAGATGTTATCGCATCGAGAAATTGGATCCTACGAATGTTCAGATAGGTTATCTTCTGCAAGTCTCTACTCAAAGTCAAGAAGAATAATTTGGGCAAGTTTAGGCCTTGCAGCAATGAGAAATCGGGTACTGAAATCTGTTGGAGAAATTGAATATTTGGCCGAGAATGACCCAGAAAGTACAGATATATTGAAAACAAACATGTTGGACACATATTATCCCAAGAGAAGTCATCATCTGGAGAACATGTGTCTCTATGAAGTGCTGCAGAACTACATTTATTCACGGAAAGCTGCAGAAGACATCAACAGTGGAAAATATAAAGTTGTTGGTGAAGAAGGATGTTTGGTGAAGCAAACCAAAGGAAGTTTGATAAATCACCGGAAGCTGAGTTGCGACACAACCGACAAGAAAGAATTTTACTACTTGGCTCTTTTACAGTTGTTTAAACCATGGCGTACAGAGGATGAACTACTGGGAGAATTCCAGAGCTATGAAGATTCTTTTAATGCTTGCAAAGACAGCATACAATGCAGTACATTCTCAACTTATCTGCAAATGTTAAATGAAGAAATTGAACAGGAAACTACAATTGCAGCAGAAATAGCTAGAGACAGTTCTCAGGACAGCCAAAGTTCAGGAACATACAGTCAAGATCCCCTAGGACAACCAATCGTTGAAAATGAAGCATCAATAGCCATGAATGAAGTGGAAACGGCTATGAATCAAGCTCAAGAAGAATTTATAGACTTACAAAATTTGGAAAGACAACTGAATCAAGAGCAGCAACACATTTATGAAGAGATCAAAAACAAAATTGATCACGGATTTCTACATATAAAAAAAGAGTGCTCATGCACATCATTTCATCCAATCAGGATGTATGTAAGCGGACAAGCTGGCACTGGAAAAAGTTTCCTAATTAAAGTCATCAGAAGCTACCTAAAGCAAAAAACGGATTCTACTTTGTCTTGTGTGGTTACTGCTCCAACTGGGTTAGCAGCATATAACATAAAAGGAATCACCTTACATCGTTTGCTAATGTTACCAGTGGAGCATGAGAACAAAATACAATTCAACAAGCTAACTGGAGAAGCATCCTTGGAAGTTTCAAGAGTATTGAAGAAGATGCAAGTTCTCATTATTGATGAGGTGAGCATGGTATCAAACTTAATGCTTGCCTTTGTGCATTTAAGAATGCAGCAAATTTTGAAGACAGACTATGACGTGTTATTTGGTGGAAAACACGTCATAGTTTTTGGGGATCTTTTGCAACTTACTCCAGTTAAAGGACAACCAGTGTTTAATACTGTGACACATGAAGACACGAAGAAGTCATTGGGAAGCATTGGAAATACAAATATTTGGTCCTTCTTTGAGTACAAGGAACTTACAACTAATATGAGGCAAGCAAACGATGAAGAATATGGAAGTATTCTGAAAGATATCAGAATTGGACTACTCACAGAAGTTGGGAAAAAAGCATTACAGAGTCGGCTGCTACATAATTTATTTCCAAAGGAAGAAATAGTTGCAGAGAAAATATACAAGAATATTGCAGAAAACAAAAGTGTCATCTGCTTAATGCCAACTCTACGTGAATGCTCAATATTTAATGAGGAGCTTTTGAAATTGGAAAAGGAAGAGATCAGGAAATTGGAAGCAGTGGACAAAATTGAGGATGGAAGAATTACTGTCACAGTAACAGGCAAACTGAAAAATAAATTGGACTCACTAGAGAAGAACATCTCCAAAACAGCAGGATTAGAAAAAAATCTATATGTTTGCATGAACTGTAGAGTATTTTTAAGGAGAAATTTGGATGTTGAAAAAGGTTTAGTTAATGGAGCTATGGGAAGAGTTGTGGGTTTTATTAATTATCAGAAAAAAGATGGAATTGAATGTTTAAAAATAAAAAATTTGATCAGATAGAAGAAGTTAAAGACATTTGTCGTTGTTCAGTTCGTTTCATGCTTGTGAAAGACTTATATGTACGTAGGAAGCAGTTTCCGTTTTCTCTAGCATATGCTGTAACTATTCACAAGTCTCAAGGATTGACTGTAGATTGTGCATTTGTGAACATTGGTTCAACTGTGTTCAAAGAAGGTATGGCATATGTTGCTTTGTCACGAGTGAAAACATTATCAGGTTTATTCATGATAGACTTTGATGACTCAAAAGTTAGTGCTGATGCAAATTGTGTAAAGGAGTATAATAGATTAAGAAGAAGCTATGCTCCTCATTTAGGTCAGTATCCTGTATTGGAGAAACGTGTAGTTTCTCGTAAAAGGAGAAATGAGAATATCTGTAATGAAGATGTAGAGAGGAGGAAAAAAAAGAGGAGTGATGTAATTGCAAGCAAAAAGAAAAAGGAAAATGAAGAACAGGTTGTAGGATGTCATTTTGAAAATAGCTCTGGTGTCAACTGCTACGCTAATGTAGTGCTGAATGTTGCATTTTATCTGGAAAGTGTGCAAGAGCAGATAATAGTAAATCAGGGAAAAAGATTCTGTTCTGAATTGAGTCTCCTTTTTCAAAAGCTGAGTAATGATAAAACTCAAATAGAAAGTGCTACTGAAATTAGAAAACTTTTAGATGTTTGTTCAGGACGAACACAGTTTTCTCAAAATGTACAGCAAGACGCACAGGAATTCTTGATGTTTTTTCTTCAGGTACTGGAAGAAGAAGGGGTTCCCATTGAAAATGTATTTGGTCTCTCTTATAAATGGGAACATAGTTGTGAAAACTGTTATAATATATGTGGCTCTAATGTTGATTCTGAAAGGTTTATTTATTTAACATTGCCAGAAAGTAAAACAGTCACTTTTGCTAAATTAGTTAAAGATGCTAATCATAGCATGGAATGCAGTGAGTGTCAATCTGACATGTTTTCAACGTTAATTTTAAAGGAATACGGACAGTATGTAATTTTAATGATGCAACGCTGTAAAGCTGATGGTTCAAAATTAGATACTTTAATAAAGAAGTTTACAGGACAGCAATTATCAATTTCAGGAAAAACTTTTGTAACAGTTGCAATAATTTTCCATGATGGACCTACTGTAACTTCTGGTCATTACACAGTTTATCTTAAATGTGAAAAAGGCTGGACACTGTGTAATGATTCCCAATGGATTTTTAAGCAACGTTTGCCTTTTGATTTAGCAAATTCCTATCTAATCTTCCTGAAACCTAAATTTTAGAGAGATTTGGCAACATCTGGACAAAACAATTTTACCATTTTATTGGATTACCATTGGAATTTTCAAAAAAAATGATTTTACAAATTACCATTTGGCCTAATGGAAAGGTAACCAATTGTAATGTGGACTTTTTCAATTTTTAATGAAACTTTGGGAAACCAAAAATTTAGAAAAAATCGGTAACATCTGCATAATTTAAATTTTGGAATGTTATTGGATTGCCATTGGAAATTTATTCAAAAAAGATTTTTAAAATTACTATTTGGCCATGCGGAAAGGTAAACAATTCTATTGTGGACTTATTTAATTATTAATAAATCTTTCGGAAACCAAAATGTTACAGAGAATCGGTGAGATCTGTACAATTTAAACTTTAGATTTTTATTGGATTACCATTGGAAATTTAATCAAAAAAGAATTTTAAAATTACTATTTGGCCTAAAGGAAATGGAACCAGATGTATTGTGGAGTTATTTGAGATATATTTTTGTGATTATACTTCTGAAACAAAAATATCAGACGGTATTTTAAAGAAATAAGTATTGATATTAGATGATATTTTTTAAGAATATTATGCATTTCTATAAAGTTATGTTTATGCAAAAAGAGATTGTGGGCTTTTTTAAAACAATCTTTGAGATTGTTAATTTTTTTTTTGCCCGCTGTTAAATGATGAATGCAATTGCTTTCACAATTTATAGTGAAATGCAATATATTCTGAAAACAGCAAAAAAAAGGCAAACATTTTTTTTGAAAAATATGTAAATATGTGTACTGTATTATAAAATGTTTTATTAAATATTAATACTTTTTTCTTTTTTTTCAGATTGAGATAGAAAATTTTCGAAATCTAGAACCATTTTTAAAGCAATTAAAAACAAATTTCAATGAATAAATATTTTTTTGAGTGGGTATGGTAAGTCAAAAATATCATGGTCCCTTTTTTCCACTTCTCCACAATCACATTTTCAGTTTTTCATTGTAGTCTCTCAAGGACCTTGTAATGTGATAATTGATTTTTAGTGTTTTTTTTAAAAAAAAATAATAATTACGCGCACCGTACGCGTACGGTAAAAAAAAAATCAAAAAAAAGTTTTAAAAACATATATAAAAAATAGATGAAAGGTAAGGTTGGCTCTTAAAAGAGCCGTTGTGTTCATGCAGGGACAGAGGAAAGAAAGAATGGGAATATTAGACGGTACGACAAATGTGCTGATCTATTTTATTGTTCACTAGGGAAATACTGGTCTCCCTATAACAAATTAGATCATGACAAGTGGCGCACCGTATTTCAACCCTCAGAAACCGAGGGTTAATTTCCTGAGGAGAAGAAAAAGGAGATGCTCCCACCACAGATGAAGGGCTCACCTGACCTGCAGAAGAAGGACTCGGCCCTGCAGATGATGGTCCAGGCTGAGCTGCTGTGGATGTGCTTGGTTGACTTACTGAAGGGTTACCTTCAGTATGTCGAGCATGTGTCCTTCTGTGTACATCCTTAAGGTGTCTCAACATGGTGTGATTCCCGAAGGAATACTTCTTGTTGGGATTCCCTCTTGAAAGTACACGCTTACACAGCTTACAAGTCACTAAGGGTGCATTTACCTTTTGCTGGCCCTCTGGAAAAGAAAAATACTCCCATATGAAAGAGGTCTTTTGTTTCCTCGTTCTCTGCCTCAAGGTAGTGCTGCTAGCCTCACTCTCAGAAGGGCTCTGCTGTTCTGCCATCGTATCACAAAGACAACCCAGCTCCTTCTCCTAAGGGATCACAAGCAGAAATGAGGGGAATGGGTGTGGTGTAGGAGAGTTCTAGAACTGAAAGTAGTTTCAACCAATCAAAAGTTGTGTTTCATGATCACATGACCCACCGTACGCTTACGGTGCGCTTACGGTGCGCTTACGGCAAAAGTACGCATGCGCGTAAAAAAGACACGCGCACGCGCGCATGCGCAAAACAGGCACGCCCCTTCACTTCCGCGTAACGTGCGCGTGCAGCGTACGCGTTACGCGCTGTGCGCGCGTGACGTGCGTCTACGCAAATTGCGTAAATGAACGCAAACAGCGTAGAAATCTAACGTAATTAAAGCAAGACGTGCGCTTACCGTACGTGCACGTTAAAAAAAAAAAAAAAAATATGTAATACTAATAAATTTTACCTGTTTATTTTAAAAAAAATGGTAAAATAAAAACATATTGTAGAATTTTTAACATTTAACCATAGTCTTTAAAAAAGGATAGAAAATTAAAATAAAAATATGTAAAAAAAAAAAGAAAAAAAAAAAAATAGCATTTAAAAAACCTTGCAAATTCACTGAAAAAACCATGGGTTTCACTCACGTTATAGTTAGGAATTAGCATTTAAAAAACCTTGCAAATTCACTGAAAAAACCATGGGTTTCACACACGTTATAGTTAGGAATTAGCATTTAAAAAACCTTAGAAATTCAATGAAAAAACCAAAGGTTTCACACATGTTATAGTTAGCTGGACATTTCACTCGTAAAAAACCATTGAAATTCCCCCGTTATAGTTAGTTCAGCTAACTATAACTCGCGCGCCCGCAATGCACTACTGATGACGTCACATATTACATCACTCATGACATGGTCACTGACATCACTCATGACATCACTGATGACATCTCAAATGACATCACTGATGACATCACTGATGACATCATCCTTGTGATAGAGTGGCAGACCTCCTCTTCCCCTAATATAACCATTGAAACACACATTCAAAAATAGAAACTAAAATGTTCAAAATAATGAACATATCAATATCAGTTACAACAACCTAATCAGTAATTCTAAGAACCACATACACATACAGTCATTCACCAACAGTCCTCTACAGTCACTCATACATGTACTCACTCATCATATGTATTCATACACCTATACATCCTGTTACACAATGCCACTCATCCATAGAGTTACTCACACACATAGTCACTCATGCTAATAAAGAATCAAACATCCATTTACTTGCATATACAGTTATACACACACCACCACACTTAGTTCTACAGAAACTTACATATACTTACTCTTTTAAACAATAACTTATAGAAACACATACTTATTCATACAGGAACTCTTCCAATCTCTCACTCTCACATATACTCACTTATATACACCAATAATCACATATACTAGTTTAAAACATATGTAGTTACTCATAAAGACACTATAGAGACAGTCATTCACTCACTAACACACCCATGCACACACTCATCCACCCATACAGTCCTGCACACATGCTGTATTCAACACATACAAACAGTGAGTCACTCATTCATGCACCTATGCACTAAGTAATACCCCCCACCGAACCATACAGAAACTCAGACACTCATACTGATAAAAAACCAACTAATAACCTATATAGACACTCATGTAGCTACTCACCAACCCATGCAGCCACTTATACACAAAGTAAGAAACTGATACAGATATTTTCATATTTAAAGATTACTCAGTAAGCCGTGTATTCACTATGATACACTTAATCAGTCAGTTACACAAAAAAAATTTCAAAAAAAAAGCATCCATTTAGACACTTATATACCCATTTATTCTTCCATTGACCTTGAGATATACATAAATATAAAACATATTTAATTTTCAGAAAAACACACAATCACTGGATGATGTCATCAGTGATGTCATTTGAGATGTCATCAGTGATGTCATGAGTGATGTCAGTGACCATGTCATGAGTGATGTCAGTGACCATGTCATGAGTGATGTAATATGTGACGTCATCAGTAGTGCATTGCGGGCGCGCGAGTTATAGTTAGCTGAACTAACTATAACGGGGGAATTTCAATGGTTTTTTACGAGTGAAATGTCCAGCTAACTATAACATGTGTGAAACCTTTGGTTTTTTCATTGAATATATATATATATATATATATATATATATATATATATATATATATATATATATATATATAACGCTCCAAAAGTTCCACAACCAGAACAAAGGACCAGCACTCCGGTTAGATTCAATCCCAATACGGATTTATTAGTGCAAACAGACGCGTTTCAGCCGTAGCTTTCGTCAGTGTCGGCTCGCGTTCAAAACGGAAATTGATTTTAACTCATTCTGTAAACATGAAAGAGGGACCAATACTCTCTAACTTGGTCGCCATCTTTGAACATGCAAAATCACAATTCATTTATAATATACATTCTTTGTAATCAAATTAAACTTATAATTCATTAGATTTCTTAACTTTAAATTGCATGTTACACATTTGATAACTTATTTCTCAATGAGGCATCTCATTCCATCATATTAGGTGAAAATAAAGCCCTGTATGGGCATTCTCTAAGATTATATGTTCACAATTTCATTAGTGCACTTCAAACGAGACATCTCATTACTTCATGGATCATACTTATACAATTTTTTTACAGTTGTTCCTTAAATTTCTGTTCAGCTCAAGTTTTGGACCGCAGTGGAAAAGTAGTTTCTCATAAGTGAGTGATTAATTCCTCCCCTGAATTCAGTCCCTCAGGTGTTTTTGTTTGGAGTTCTATAATATACCTGGATTCCAGGCGTCTCAGAGCTTTCTCCCTTTCTCCACCTCTGATATCTTTAGGTATACAGTCCAAACTGAAGAAACTGAGGAGAGTTCTATCGCTGTTGTGGTGAGAGGCAAAGTGTCTTGCAACTGGGTAGTTGACATCCCTATTTGCAATTGCCCTTTGGTGTTCTAGGATGCGCATCTTAACCGCATTGACCGTACTCCCGATATAGCGGTAGTTGCAGGGGCATTCTAGGCAATATACCACAAATGGTGTGGTGCAAGTTATAAATTTAGTAATCTTTTTTGGGATTTCACATCCCGGAATGGTGTACATAATGGTCTTCCTACTTGCTTGGCACGCCTTACATTTCCCGCAGGGAAACGAACCTTGAAGGTCCCTCGATCCCAAGGAGGAGACAGATGGTTTTTTTAAATGACTCTGTACCAATAGATCTTTTAGGGATCTTGATTTCCTAAAAGTAATCTGAGGATAGTCAGTCAGAGAACTACCTATAGTAGTGTCCATTCTGAGAATCCTCCAGTGCCTTCGTAATATTTGTCTTATCCTCGTTGCTGATGAGGTATAGGTAGTAATTAATCTTAAGCTTCCTGCCTCATCTTTCTTTTTGGGACTGTCTTCTAACAAGGTTAGTCTTGTCACTTCTTTTACTTTTAGTTGTGCCTCATTCAATACCTTTTGTGAGTACCCTCTAGCTTTAAAGCGGCTAACGCTATCATTAGCTGCTTGGTCAAAATCTTCATCCATTGAGCAATTCCTCTTGATACGTAGCAACTCGCCATACGGTATGCTACCTATCAAGTTTCTCGGATGGCTGCTCTCGCCATGCAGAATGGAGTTGCCTGCTGTGGTCTTCCTATACAGTGATGTCTGGATCATACCAGCCTTAACAAAGACCCTTATGTCTAAGAAGTGTATTTCCTTATCACTGATTTCATGGGTAAATCGTAAATTTAATCTGTTTACATTGAGAGCAGTAATGTATTCTTCTGCTGATTGTTTTGACCCTTTCCAAATAATGAAGAGGTCGTCAATGTAACGACGCCAACAGACAACTTGGTCCACCCAAATACTATTGTCATCTGCCCAGGCTACCTGCTTCTCCCACCAGCCTACAAAAAGATTCGCGTAGCTGGGGGCGAAGCAGGTGCCCATGGCAGTACCCATTGTCTGACGGTACCTCTGATCTTGAAAAACAAAGATGTTATTGTTCAAGCAAAAATCAATAAACTCCAGTAACATTTCATTGTGATCTAGAAGCCTCGCTGGTCGTTGCCCCAAGAAGAATTTTACAGCCATCAGGCCATCCTGATGTTTTATGCTCGTGTATAAATTACAAACATCCATAGTTATCATTAGGAAATCATTCTCCCATGTGATGCCCTGCATTTGTTTCAGAAAGTCCTTAGTGTCCCTCGTATAGGAACTTGTCTGAACAACCAAAGGTGCTAAAAAATAATCAATAAATTTGGACATGTTCTCAGTCAAACCTCCAATTGAAGACACGATTGGCCTTCCAGGTGGGTTCACTGTGTCTTTGTGCACTTTAGGTAAATGATAAAATGTAGGCATCTTCGGATTTTTGTTCTGTAAGAACAGTAATTCTTCCCTGGACAATGTTCCTCTTTCGAACCACTTTTGGATCAAATTAGCATAGTTCTGGATGCTTATCCTGTATTCTTTTTCAGTGGTTAGGGCATAATTGGCTTCATCCTGTAATTGGCGGAGAGCTTCCTTACAATATCCTGTGTAGGTCTGTATGACGACATTATATATATATATATATATATATATATATATATATATATACAGTGAAAAAACCATAGGTTTCACACATGTTATAGTTAGCTGGAAATTTAACTGATAAAAAACCAATGAAATTCCCCCGTTATAGTTAGTGCAGGCAACTATAACTCACGCGACCGCAATCCTCTGCTGATGACATATGTGTCTTTATGAAAAAAAAATATTTGTAATATATGTATAGCTAAAATTTAATGGAAGAAGACATGGGCAAATAAGTGCCTAAATACAGTATTAGTATCAGCAGAAGATTGCGGTCGCGTGAGTTATAGTTGCCTGCACTAACTATAACGGGGGAATTTCATTGGTTTTTTATCAGTAAAATTTCCAGCTAACTATAACATGTGTGAAACCTATGGTTTTTTCACTGAATTTGCAAGGTTTTTTAAATGCTAATTCCTAACTATAACGTGTGTGAAACCTATGGTTTTTTCAGTGAATTTGTACGTTTTTTTAAATGCTAAGTTACTTTACGCCATTCGTGGCGTGCGCGCCCACTTAACGCAGTTCGTTCCGTGCGCGCACGGTGCGCTTCGCGCACCGTGCGCCCACTTTACGCAGTAAGTGCACGCTAGATGGGCCATGTACGCACGATGCGCTTTGCGCACCGTGCGCACATGGAGGACATATGATGCGCTTCGTTGTGAAAGGTAATATTTTAATTTTTCATATCTGTGATATGCCATGCATAAATGGTGCCCTTCGGGCACCATTTGCACATGGGGTGGGGAGAGTATGGATATTTTTATTTTTTTTATTAATTTTTCCCGTACGCGTACGGTAAGCGTAATCGGCGAAATTATCGAAAAAATTTAAATTCCGTTTTTGCCCTTGGGGGATCTTTGAGGACTCCCTCAAGATGGCTAGGTGCTTAGGAGCTGTCTAAACAGCCCCTTTATATGTTTTTGGCCTTTGTTTTTTAACCCCCTCTCAAACTGCGAGAGAGAAAATGGCGGCCGCCGCTTCCTGGTTTCGACCGATTCGAATGTTTACTAAGATCTAACAGCCAATCAGAATCGCGCTCGCGCACGGCGGTGTGCGCGTACGGTAAGCGCACCGTAAGCGCACCGTAAGCTGGCTCAGATATATATATTGATTTAAAGGCTATTTTCTCAGAATCTACTGAACAGATTTACACCAAACCTACAAAAGGCACTTCCTTGACCTGTAGACTACCTCTCTGCCAAATTTCAAGGAACTCTGTTCAGCCGTTCGGGCTGTAGCTGTGTCTAAAGGTCCTATGGAAAAATGCATGGGAAAAACGCGTTTTGGGGCCCCCCTTTTATCTCAGCCCCCGCTTGACGAATCCCCCCGAGACTTTCAGGGTAGGAGCGGAGCGGAGCGTAGCGCCCCATTAGTTTTGAAAATTTCGCGAGGATTCGTCGACCGGCGCCAAAGTTATTCCAAATAGAATGTTGCGGTTTTCCTATGGAAACAGGGTCCTAACTATAACTACCTACTGGCGACCGCCAGTAGGTAATATATATATATATATATATATATATATTATCTACTGGCGGTCGCCAGTAGATAGTTATAGTTAGGACCGTGTTTCCATAGGAAATCCGCAACATTCTATTCTGAATAACTTTGGTGCCGGTTGACGAATCCTCGCGAAATTTTCAAAATAGGTGGGGCGCTCCGCTCCGCTCCTACCCTGGAAGTCTCGGGGGGATTCGTCAAGTGGGGGCTGAGAAAAAAGGAGGGTCCCAAAACGCGTTTTCCCCATGCAATTTTCCATAGGGACCTTTAGTCCAAGGCACAGCCCGAACGGCTGAACAGAATTACTTGAAATTTGGCAGAGAGGTAGTCCTCAGGTCAGGGATGTGCCTTTTGCAGGTCTGGTGTCAATCTGTTCAGTAGTTCCTGAGAAAATCAAAAGTAAAATCATATATATATGTGGGCGGAGCCTAACCACACATCTCATCATGAGATCTGATTTGCTGTCAGCACTTCATCCAAGACGTGTTGGCAGCCATCTTGGGACCAATATACATGATAGCACCTCATTAAAAAGCATTGCAGTTAATAGAAGGTTTTAAGACTTTAGTTACATTATAAATCATTTGTTGATGGTACCATACTCATTTTAGGAATTGTGGTATGTTCTAAGGTGATTTCACCATGTGAAAAAGCCTTCTGCTGGGATATCATGATTGAGAGAAAAATATTTTCTCATGCTTTTCCCACAGAGGTTTGGAAGGTGATCTATAAGCTAAACTGAGAGCTTATTTTCTGTAAATTCACATTATCTTTCTCAGTCATGTGAGAATGAAGTCTGACATTCTCAGTAAAACATGTACATCCAACAAGGGCAGAGACCGTCAGTTGATTCCTTTGTGTTCTACTGCAGCTTCCCAGAGTGTTCCAAAGAACAACTAGAGCGCTAACAGTCCTACTTATGCTAAACGTATGGCACACCTGAAGCCATCTTGCTTGGATTAAAGTGGTAACTCTTAAAACATTTAATTTAAAAAGGAACAAAATGAGGGGGTTCATTTTTCCATAAAAAGTATGATTAGTGCTGCAGAAAGAAAAATTAGGGCACATTTTGAGGGACATCTCAAATCCTCTTCTATTTCATTAAAAAATTCTGACATGCAGACTGAAACATGCACTTTCAATACCAGCAGCAGTTTTCCCTGGTGAGCAGTAGCTTTACTACAGTGATCTAATGAGCAAAAAGAGTGCTAACATTCTGAATGTATGGCAAATGTGTGACACATCTGAATGCCTTTGGAATCAAAGTAAAAAACTGAAAGTATTTGCTACTGAGGAGACTGCAGTAAATGAGGAAATTAGGAAACTTCATAACAAATAAGTCTGCCAAGATGGCCACCAGAGACAAAAGAGCCCAAATGTAGCCCAAATATCACCCAGATGTAGCCCAAGTATAGCCCAATGACAGAATGTCCCAGAGTGTTCTTAAAAACAACTAGAGCGCTTACTGTCTTCATTATGACAAAAGTATGGCACACCTGAAGCCATCTTGATTGGAATAAACTGGTAACACTTAAAACATTTAATTTAAAAAGGAACACAATGAGGGGGTTCATTTTGCCATAGAAATTATGATTAATGCTGAAGAAAGAAAATGAGGGCACATTTTGAGTGACTTCTCAAATCCTCTTCTATTTCATTAAAACATTCTGACATGCAGGCTGAAACATGCACTTTTAATACCAGGAGCAGACTTCCATGGTGAACAGTAGTTTTACTACAGTGATCTAATGAGCAACTAGAGTGCTAACATTCAGAATTTATGGCAAATGTGTGACATATCTGAATACCTTCATGATGGAATCAAAGTAAAAAACTGAAAGCATTTCCTACTGAGGAGACTGCAGTACATGAGGAAATTAGGAAACTTCATAACAAATAAATCTCCCAAGATGGCCACCGGAGACAAAAGAGCCCAAATGTAGCCCAAAATCACCCAGATGTAGCCCAAATATAGCCCAATGACAGAAGTGTGCAAAACACTTATTAGTTTGTGTTTTTGCAGTGTTATATAGTGCAGACTTGTCAGGTATTGGAGTGCTTTACATGAGCATTGGTTACATCACACAAGAACAAATTCATTTTGGTTCTAGACATGGGGAGACTAAGTGATTTGACCAGAATCACAGAATGTCGAGCTGAAGCAGAAACTCCAACCTGGTTCCCCAGTTGCAAAGTCTGCAGTTCTGGATGTAACACGACATCCTCTCCCCTAAGTGCAACATTTAATCAAGTGGTCAACTGGATAAAAAAACATAAAGGTAACAAATAATTTAAAAGTGCTTTCTCGCTATTTGAAAACTCTGAAAATATGTCCTTATTTTAGTCTTTTAGAGCACTAACCATAATTTTGATGCCAATAAGACCCTCTCATATATGTAATTTCTAAAGGAAATGCTCTAGGTATTACAGTTTTGATTACATCAAGATGACGTCAGGCGTTCCACACTTTTGTAATAAATATAGATTGTTAGCAATCTAGTTGTTCGTTAGGATAGTGTTGAGAGGCAGAGGCCAGGGGCACGGACTCTGAAAATTGAAGGCAGGTAGGAGGGTGCAAAGGCAACAATTTAACGACACTGAGCAGGCAGGAAGGGCCGTGGCAGCACAACAGACTATGGAGGGCAGTGGAAAGGGGGGCAGGGGCAACAAACCAACAATACAGGACTTGCAAGAGAGGCTGTGGCAATGTAATAGACCATTGTGGGCAGAAGGAAGAGGCAATGGTAGTACAACCATACATGCCAACAGATCCGATTCAGCCAGGAAACGTCCAATGTTTTTAAGCTCAAAGGGGCTTTATTTTATCTGTCTCCTGTCTACAATCTCCTCTTTTTCAATGTAACTCAGAGGGGAAAATCAATACCCCAGTTTTTTTTCAAAATCTCCCTCTTACCAAGTTCAAAATGTTCGCAAGTATGGTACATTGGATCATGGAAGGAAATGGGGTAGGGACATGGACTTGGATAACAGAGGGCAGGAGGGACATGGAGAGGTGCACCAAACTGACCCTGCAGGGCAGGCATCAGGGTTTGCAGCAGCACAATACACCACACAGGGCATGCGGGACGGGAGTGCAGCACAACAATCCATAGAAATCAAGAGGGAGGGGACAGGACCATGCACATGGACAACAGAGAACAGAGGGGCAAGAGGCAGGACCATAATGGACAGACAGGAGAGAAAGCTGCAGCATAACAGACCATAAAGGGCAGGAGGGATGGATCAGGGGCATTACAATGGAACAGACAAGCCAGGAGGGAGGGAGTAGGGGTCTGCACATGTAAACAGAGGGCTGGGGGCAAGGGGGCAGGGCAGGAGCAGCAAGATAGCCATGGAGGTCAGGCAGGATGGGCACTAGAAGCAAGACACACCATGAAGAGCAACAGTGAGACTGTGATGGCATACACACAGACCATGGAGGGAAGGTGGGAAGGGTTCAGGGGCAGCTAACTGACCACACAGGGAAGGTGGAAGGGGCCATGGCAGCACAGAAGACCATGCATGGCAAGTGGGAGGGTTAGTGGTAGCACAATGGCTATGATGGGCAAGAAGGAGGGTGCAGGGGCATGCACAAAGGACGATGGAGGATAGAAGGGAGGGTCAGGACCTGTGCAAAGACAAGAAAGTTCAGGGGAAAGGGCCTCACAACAGACCGCACGGGGCAGGCAGGAGGAGCAGTTGCAGCACAACAGACCAGGGAGGGCAGACGGGTGTGGCAGTACAATGGACTATGTAGGACAGGAGGAAGAGGATAGGGGCATGGCATGTGGACAGGCAGGGTGGAGGTGGCAGGGACAGGTTACAGTCATCTGACAATGCTAGGCAGGTGGGAGGGGAGTGGCAGCTCAACAGAACACTCAGAGTAGATAGGAGTGGCAGGTCCATGGAACATGGTGGGCAAAAAGGATGGAGCAGGGGCATACACAAAGACATCGGAGGGTAGGGGAAAGGAGAATAGGGGCAGCAAGCTAAGCACAGAGTTTAAGCAGGAGGTCAATGATGGGGCATAGAATTGGGCAATGGAGGGCAGGAGGAGTGGACTGGTACATCATACTAAATTGAGGGCAGTGGCAGCACATCAGACCATGCATGGCAGGAGGGAGGAGGCTAGTCCATGGATTCACACAACAGAGGATAGGGAGGAGGGGGATGGGGCAGCAAGCTAACTGTTCAGAGAAGGCGGGTATTAGGAACTTTATTGTTTTTAAAACGTGTGTCTGTGCGAACTACTTAAAATATGAACAAGTATACAGCATAATCTCACTTTTATTCAGGAAGAAGAGGACGTTTGTGACTGTGACTCCGGGCTCACTTGGCAGAAACACCCCCTGACCCTCCACCCCCTATCACAAAATGTAATGCCCGTGAAAAGGGTAGGTGAACACAGTGTTATATAGAACATAGTCCTGAGAGCACGATTGAAAATGAAAACTAGATATAGTGTATGGTATAAACTATGCACCAAAAAGTGTGATATAAGATGAACCGGGCGTGAAATATAATATGCAATACATTGTGCGCAATGACAGATTCATTGGAGAGCGAGAGATAGCACAGGCACTAGCGCGTGCTATGCGATATGCGCCTTGGAGTGTAATATGCACAGGGCAGTGTTGTGTAACCTAACTAGTCTCTAAAGTTGTAATATAAAATATGTGCTGGGGAGTGTAACGTTGCATATGCACTGTGACAAAGATATGGATCCCAGATTGTAATATGTGTGGCATAGCACTGTGCGTTATAACATAGGCATCGATGAAGGCACGTTAGATGGGGCAATATAACCCGTGCGAAGACAAGTGTGGCATGCCATTTTCACGGGGTGGTGTTACAGTGCACATGGGCTAGAGAGTGTCATAGCATATGCACTAGCTAGTGGAATACAACACAGAGGTTTGTGGCACTCAGCAGGCAATGGTGGGTGTAACACAGCATTGGGCTCTGCCAGGAGCGCGCTGTGACTCTCAAGTGATGTTCGTCCCCTTTCCAGAGAGTAAAATAAAAAGTATTACACATCCGGCAGTGGATGTGTGTTTTATTAACCGTGAGGGGGTTTCTTGCATAGTTTTGGTCGATTTTTTGTCGAATCCCCTTTGAATGGCTTGGTGTGCATGTGTATTAAATGTGCCCGTCAATAGCTACCCATGTTTGTATAAATAAACGACAAGGGTGTCTACCGGGATTAGGCACGGTAGGGCATCAGACATGTCAGAGCTTCACTAGTGGTGTAAATACTTTCCACGTGGATTCATTGTATGCATAGTCGCCTTTTAATGAATATCACGCAAATCGTCATAGCGATAGGTACTTACGGTTTGTCCAGCATGTCCTAGGTGTGTCTATAAATATATATTTTTTAAAAATAATAAAAAACAGTGGCCGGCCCTGGGGATTGGGGTCAAAAAAATATAATTAGGAGACAGGCCCTGGGGGATGGGGTCATCAGGGCCAATAAATTAGAATAAGAAGGGGAACCACACAGCCCCCCTTCTTAAAAAATTAAAATAAATAAAAGACTGGCATCGTGCCGGAGGCCACGCCCCCTCCTTGCAGCACTCTGCAAACGCGCCCCCTGGCGAGTTGTAAGTTGGGGAATTAATTCCCCTTCAATACTGAGGGTCCCTGAGGGGAAACTAGCCCAACAGGCATCTCCAGTATGCACCAGGGAGCTGCGCTGCAGACAGGTGTTCTGAGGCCAAGCCCCTTTTTACACCTCTCTGCAACGCAGCTCTGTGGTGCTTACTGGAGGTACCTAGTGGTCTAGTTTGACCCTAGGGACCCTTAGGATTCAAGGGGACTTAATCTCTCAACTTAGAACAGCCACAGGGCGCGTTTACACAGTGGTGAAGGGAGGGGACGGGGCCTGAGGTGACGTGTGCAAACACGCACTATGGCACGTTTTAAATTGGGGATATAATTTTCCTTCAAAACTGAGGGCCCCTGGGGGCTAACTAGCCCACCAAGTGCTTCCAGTAAGCGCCACTGAGCTGCATTGCAGAGAGGTGGTCCAGGCCGTGCCACTTTTTACACCTCTCTGCAACGCAGCTCTGTGGCACTTACTGGAGGTACCTAGTGGGCTAGTTGGACCCTAGGGACCCTCAGGATTCAAATGAACTTAATCTCCCAACTAAAAACGGACACAGGGCGTGTTTACACAGTGGTGAAGGGAGGGGACGGGGCCTGAGTTAACGTGTGCAAAAACGCCCTGTGGCCTGTTTTAAGAGGTAGTTTTAATCCCCCTGCCCTATTATATACTAGGGGCTTACAGAGGAGGTCATGCTAATCACAGGGGGACCCCAACGCATTATGGTCCCTAGTGTATGTAGGTGCTTTCACTGTATTCTAAGTGTATTTTAACATAGAACTGGCTCTAGGACTGGTTAGTCAGACTCAGTTACCACCAGTATCCGTCTGCAACAAGGCTTCTTTCTGCTCTTCTTGTTGTTCTTTCTGCACGTTATCCTTCTTCCTGCACTTTTCTTCGTCTTTGAGGACTTCTGTTGCTTCTTTCTGCACTTCTTTTTTTTCTTTCTGTGCATTTTTTCTTCTTTCTTCACATGTCCTATCTCTGTAGGCATAGTTAGAAATTTGCATTTAAAAAACCTTTAAAATTCACAGAAAAAACCATAGGTTTCAGGTACGTTATAGTTAGGAATTAGCATTTAAAAAACATCAGAAATTTACTGAAAAAACCATAGGTTTCAGGGGTGTTATAGTTAGCTGGACTTTTCACTTGTACAAAGCCATTGAAATTCCCCCGTTATAGTTAGTTCAGCTAACTATATCTTGCGCGCCCGCAATGCACTGCTGATGACGTCACATATTACATCACTCATGACATGGTCAGTGACATCACTCATGACATCACTGATGACATCTCAAATGACATCACTCATGACATCACTGATGACATCATCCTTGTGAAAGAGTGGCAGACCTCCTCTCACCCTAATATAACCTTTGATACACACATTCAAAAATAGAGACTAAACTTTTCAAAACAATGGACATACCAATACCAGTTACAACAACCTCTTCAGTAATTCTAATTCTAAGATCCACATTCACATCCACTCATTCACCAACAGTCCTATACAGTCACTCATACATGTATTCACTCATTATATGTACTCATACACCTATACATCCTGTTACACAATGCCACTCATCCATAGAGTTACTCACACACATAGTCACATAGTCACTCATGCTAATAAAGAATCAAACATACATTTATTTGCATATATAGTTATACACACACCACCACACTTACTTCTACGGAAACTTACACATACTTAGTATTTTAAACAATCACTTATAGAAACACATACTTATTCATACAGGAACTCTTTCAATCTCTCACTCTCACATATACTCACTTATATACACCAATAGTCACATATACTAGTTTAAAACATATGTAGTTACTCATAAAGACACTATTGAGACAGTCATTCACTCACTAGCACACCCATACACACACTCATCCACCCATACAGTCCTGCACACATGCTGTCTTCAACACATACAAAGAGTGAGTCACTCATTCATGCACCTATGCACTACGTAATACCCCCCACCGAACCATGCAGACACTCAGACTGATACTCAACAAACCAACTAATAACCTATATAGACACCCATGTAGCTACTCACCAACCCATGCAGCCACTTATACACAAAGTGAGAGACTGATACAGATATTTACATATTTAAACATTACTCACTAAGCCATGTATTCACTATGATACACTTAATCAGTCAGTTACACAATCAATTTTTCAAAAACAAATCATCCATTTAGACACTTATATACCCATTTATTCTTCCATCGACCTTGAGATATACATATATAAAACATATTTAATTTTCAGAAAAACACACATTCACTGGATGATGTCATCAGTGATGTCATTTGAGATGTCATCAGTGATGTCATGAGTGATGTCACTGACCATGTCATGAGTGATGTAATATGTGACGTCATCAGCAGTGCATTGCGGGCGCGCGAGTTATAGTTAGCTGAACTAACTATAACGGGGGAATTTCAATGGCTTTGTACAAGTGAAAAGTCCAGCTAACTATAACACCCCCGAAACCTATGGTTTTTTCAGTGAATTTCTGATGTTTTTTAAATGCTAATTCCTAACTATAACGTACCTGAAACCTATGGTTTTTTCTGTGAATATATATATATATATATATATATATATATATATATATATATTCAGTGAAAAAACCATAGGTTTCACACACGTTATAGTTAGGAATTAGCATTTAAAAAACCTTAGAAATTCAGTGAAAAAACCATAGGTTTCACACATGTTATAGTTAGCTGGACATTTTACTCGTAAAAAACCAATGAAATTGCCCCGTTATAGTTAGTTCAGCTAACTATAACTCGCGCGCCCGCAATGCACTGCTGATGACGTCACATATTACATCACTCATGACATGGTCAGTGACATCACTCATGACATCACTGATGACATCTCAAATGACATCACTGATGACATCATCCAGTGAATGTGTGTTTTTCTGAAAATTAAATATGTTTTATATATGTATATCTCAAGGTCGATGGAAGAATAAATGGGTATATAAGTGTCTAAATGGATGATTTGTTTTTGAAAAATTGATTGTGTAACTGACTGATTAAGTGTATCTCTCACTTTGTGTATAAGTGGCTGCATGGGTTGGTGAGTAGCTACATGGGTGTCTATATAGGTTATTAGTTGTTTTTTTGAGTATCAGTCTGAGTGTCTGTATGGTACGGTGGGGGGTATTACGTAGTGCATAGATGCATGAATGAGTGACTCACTGTTTGTATGTGTTGAAGACAGCATGTGTGCAGGACTGTATGGGTGGATGAGTGTGTGTATGGGTGTGTTAGTGAGTGAATGACTGTCTCAATAGTGTCTTCAGGAGTAACTACATATGTTTTAAACTAGTATATGTGACTATTGGTGTATATATGTGAGTATATATGAGAGGGAGAGATTGAAAGAGTTCCTGTATGAATAAGTATGTGTTTCTATAAGTGATTGTTTAAAAGACTAAGTATGTGTAAGTTTCCGTAGAAGTAAGTATGGTGGTGTGTGTATTACTGTATATGCAAGTAAATGTATGTTTTATTCTTTATTAGCATGAGTGACTATGTGTGTGAGTAACTCTATGGATGAGTGGCATTGTGTAACAGGATGTATAGATGTATGAGTACATATGATGAGTGAGTACATGTATGAGTGAGTGTATAGGACTGTTGGTGAATGAGTGGATGTGTATGTGGATCTTAGAATTACTGAAGAGGTTGTTGTAACTGGTATTGGTATGTCCATTTTTTTTGAAAATTTTAGTCTCTATTTTTGAATGTGTGTGTCAAAGGTTATATTAGGGTGAGAGGAGGTCTGCCACTCTATCACAAGGATGATGTCATCAGTGATGTCATCAGTGATGTCATTTGAGATGTCATCAGTGATGTCATGAGTGATGTCACTGACCATGTCATGAGTGATGTAATATGTGACGTCATCAGCAGTGCATTGCGGGCGCGCGAGTTATAGTTAGCTGAACTAACTATAACGGGGCAATTTCATTGGTTTTTTACGAGTAAAATGTCCAGCTAACTATAACATGTGTGAAACCTATGGTTTTTTCACTGAATTTCTAAGGTTTTTTAAATGCTAATTCCTAACTATAACGTGTGTGAAACCTATGGTTTTTTCACTGAATTTCTAAGGTTTTTTAAATGCTAATTCCTAACTATAACGTGTGTGAAACCTATGGTTTTTTTCAGTGAATTTCTAAGGTTTTTTAAATGCTAATTCCTAACTATAACGTGTGTGAAACCCATGTTTTTTTCAGTGAATTTGCAAGGTTTTTTAAATGCTATTTTTTTTTTTTTTTCTTCATTTTTTTCAAACATATTTTTAATTTAATTTTTTACCTTTTATAAAGACTATGCTTAATTTTTTAAAATCATTAAATATTTATTTTATATAAATTTTTTAAAATAAACAAGTAAAATTTATTTCCAGATTTTTTTTTTTTTTTTTTTTTTTTTTTTTATAGTACGCGTACCGTAAGCTCACGGTAAGCGTACGGTTTACGCAACGTCCGTAATCTATCTACGCTGCTTGCGTATAGTTACGTACTTTGCGTAGCCGCGCGTACTGCGCGTGGGACGCGTGCGCGCTTACGCAACACGCGCACGTTACGCGGAAGTGCCGGGAAATGACTGTTATGCGCATGCGCGCAAGCGCGTGTCTTTTTTACGCGCACGCGTACTTTTTGCCGTAAGCGTACCGTAAGCGTACGGTTGGTCATGTGATCATGAAACACAACTTTTGATTGGTTGAAACTACTTTCAGTTCTAGAACTCTCCTACACCACACCCATTCCCCTCATTTCTGCTTGTGATCCCTTGGGAGAAGGAGCTGGTTTGTCTTTGGGATACGATGGCAGAACAGCAGAGCTCTTCTGAGAGTGAGGCTAGCACCAGCAGCACTGTCTTGAGGCAGAGAGCGAGGAAAGTAAAGCCTTCTTATGTTTGGGATTATTTTACTTTTCCAGAAGGCCAGCAAAAGGTGAATGCACCCTTAGTTACTTGCAAGCTGTGTCAGCGTGTACTTTCTAGAGGTAATCCTGACAGGAAGTATTCCTTTGGGAATCACACCATGATGAGGCACCTCAAGGAAGTACACAAAAGGACACATGCTCATCTTTTTGGAGGTAACTCTTCAGAAAGACGAGCCAGTACATCCACAGCAGCTCAGCCTGGACCATCACCTGCAGAGCTTACTCCTTCTTCTGCAGCTCAGGTGAGCCCTTCATCTGTGGGGGGAGAATCTCCTTTTGCTGGCCCTCTGGAAATGAACCCTCGATTTCGGAAGGTTGATATTCATTGCACATTTTGTAAAGCTCTAATTTGTTATAGGGAGACCAGTGTTTCCCTAGTGAATAACAAAATAGATCAGCACATTTGTAGCTTTGAATGATTTTCCCATGGTTCCTTTCCTCTGTCCCTGCATGAACACAACGGTTCTTTTAAGAGCCAACCTTATCTTTCATCTTTTTTTTACATTTTTTTTTAAAAACTTTTTTTTTTTTTTTTACCGTACGCGTACGGTAAGCGTACCTTTTTTTTTATTTTTTAAAAAAAACACTAAAAATCATTTTTCACATTACAAGGTCCTTGAGAGACTACAATTATTACTATTGACTTACCATACTCACTCAAAAAAATATTTATTCATTTGTTTTTTTAAAAAATAGTTTTTAAAATGGTTGTAGTTTACGAAAATTTTCTATATCGATCTGAAAAAAAAGAAAAAAGTATTAATATTTTTAAACCATTTTATAATACAGTACACATATTTACATTTTTTACCAAAAAATATTTTTGCCTTATTTTTGCTGTTTTCAGAATATATTGCATTTCACTATAAATTGTGAAAGCAATTGCATTCATCATTTTACAGCGGGCAAAAAAAAATAACAATCTCAAAGATTGTATTAAAAAAGCCCAGAATCTCTTCTCACTTAAACTTATCATTACAGAAATGCATATTATTCTAAAAAAATATCATCTAAAAACAATACTTTTTTCTTTAAAATACCGTCTGATATTTTTGTTTCAGGAGTATAATCACAATATTATATCTCAAATAACTCCAAAATACATCTGATTTTATTTCCTTTAGGCCAAATAGTATTTATTTTTTTTCCCTGGAATAAATTTCCAAGGGAAAACCATTAAAATTCTAAAGTTTAATCTGTCCAGATCTCACCGATTCTCTGTAACATTTTGGTTCACGAAAATTTTTTGAATAATTTATTTAGTCCACAATAGAATTGCTTACTTTTCCACATGGCCAAATAGTAATTTTTTAAATCATTTTTGTAAAAATTTCCAATGGCAGTCCAATAGCATTCCAAAATTTAAAATGTGCAGAAGTTACCGATTATCTCTAAATTATTGGTTTTTCAAAATTGCATTAAAAATTTAAAAAGTCCACATTACAATTGGTTATCTTTCCTTTAGGCCAAATGATAATTTTAAAAAATATTTTTTCTACAAAATTGCAATGGTAATCCAGTAAAATGGTAAAATTATTTTGTCCAGATCTTGCCAAGTCTCTCTAAAATTTAGGTTTCAGAAAGATTAGATAGGAATTTGCTAAATCAAAAGGCAAACGTTGTTTGAAAATCAATTGGGAATCATTACACAGTGTCCAGCCTTTTTCACATTTAAGATAAACTGTGTAATGTCCAGAAGTAACAGTAGGTCCATCATGGAAAATTATTGCAACAGTTACAAAAGTTTTTCCTGAAATTGATAATTGCTGTCCTGTAAACTTCTTTATTAAAGTATCCAATTTTGAACCATCAGCTCTACATCGTTGCATCATTAAAATTACATACTGTCCGTATTCCCTTAAAATTAATGTTGAAAACATGTCAGAATTACACTCACCACATTTCATGCTATGATTAGCATCTTTAACTAATTTTGCAAAAGTGACTGTTTTACTCTCTGGCAATGTCAAATAAATAAACCTTTCATTATCAACAATAGAGCCACATATATTATAACAATTTTCACAACTATGTTCCCATTTATAAGAGAGACCAAAAAAAATGTCAATGGGAACTCCTTCTTCTTCCACTACCTGAAGAAAATACATCAAAAATTCGTGTGCGTCTTGCTGTTCATTTTGAGAAAACTGTGTTCGTCCTGAACATACATCTAAAAGTTTTCTAATGTCAGTAGCACTTTCTATTTGAGTTTTATCTTTACTCAGCTTTTGAAAAAGGAGACTGAGCTCTGAACAGAATCTTTTTCCCTGATTTACTATTATCTGCTCTTGCAAACTTTCCAGATAAAATACAACATTCAGCACTACATTAGCGTAGCAGTTGACACCAGAGCTATTTTCAAAATGACATCCTACAACCTGTTCTTCATTTTCCTTATTCTTTTTGCTTGCAATTACATCACTCCTCTTTTTTTTCCTCTTCTCTACATCTTCATTACAGATATTCTCATTTCTCCTTTTACGAGAAACTACACGTTTCTCCAACACAGGATACTGACCTAAATGAGGAGCATAGGTTCTTCTTAATCTATTATACTCCTTTACACAGTTTGTATCAGCACTAACTTTTGAATCATCAAAGTCAATCATGAATAAACCTGATAATGTTTTGACTCGTGACAAAGCTACATATGCCATACCTTCTTTGAACACAGTTGAACCAATGTTCACAAATGCACAATCTACAGTCAATCCTTGAGACTTGTGGATAGTTACAGCATATGCTAGTGAAAACGGAAACTGCTTCCTACGTACATATAAGTCTTTCACAAGCATGAAACGAACTGAACAACGACAAATGTCTTTAACTTCCTCTATCTGATCAAATTTTATTTTTAAACATTCAATTCCATCTTTTTTCTGATAATTAATAAAACCCACAACTCTTCCCATCGCTCCATTCACTAAGCCTTTTTCAACATCCAAATTTCTCCTTAAAAACACTCTACAGTTCATGCAAACATATAGATTTTTTTCTAATCCTGCTGTTTTGGAGATATTCTTCTCTAGTGAGTCCAATTTATTTTTCAGTTTGCCTGTTACTGTGACAGTAATTCTTCCATCCTCAATTTTGTCCACTGCTTCCAATTTCATGATGTCTTCATTTTCCAATTTCAAAAGCTCCTCATTAAATATTGAGCATTCACGTAGAGTTGGCATTAAGCAGATGACACTTTTGTTTTCTGCAATATTCTTGTATATTTTCTCTGCAACTATTTCTTCCTTTGGAAATAAGTTATGTAACAGCCGACTCTGTAATGCTTTTTTGCCAACTTCTGTGAGTAGTCCAATTCTGATATCTTTCAGAATACTTCCATATTCTTCATCGTTTGCTTGCCTCATATTAGTTGTAAGTTCCTTGTACTCAAAGAAGGACCAAATATTTGTATTTCCAATGCTTCCCAATGACTTCTTCGTGTCTTCATGTGTCACAGTATTAAACACTGGTTGTCCTTTAACTGGAGTAAGTTGCAAAAGATCCCCAAAAACTATGACGTGTTTTCCACCAAATAACACGTCATAGTCTGTCTTCAAAATTTGCTGCATTCTTAAATGCACAAAGGCAAGCATTAAGTTTGATACCATGCTCACCTCATCAATAATGAGAACTTGCATCTTCTTCAATACTCTTGACACTTCTAAGGATGCTTCTCCAGTTAGCTTGTTGAATTGTATTTTGTTCTCATGCTCCACTGGTAACATTAGCAAACGATGTAAGGTGATTCCTTTTATGTTATATGCTGCTAACCCAGTTGGAGCAGTAACCACACAAGACAAAGTAGAATCCGTTTTTTGCTTTAGGTAGCTTCTGATGACTTTAATTAGGAAACTTTTTCCAGTGCCAGCTTGTCCGCTTACATACATCCTGATTGGATGAAATGATGTGCATGAGCACTCTTTTTTGATATGTAGAAATCCGTGATCAATTTTGTTTTTGATCTCTTCATAAATTTGTTGCTGCTCTTGATTCAGTTGTCTTTCCAAATTTTCTAAGTCTATAAATTCTTCTTGAGCTTGATTCATAGCCGTTTCCACTTCATTCATGGCTATTGATGCTTCATTTTCAACGATTGGTTGTCCTAGGGGATCTTGACTGTATGTTCCTGAACTTTGGCTGTCCTGAGAACTGTCTCTAGCTATTTCTGCTGCAATTGTAGTTTCCTGTTCAATTTCTTCATTTAACATTTGCAGATAAGTTGAGAATGTACTGCATTGTATGCTGTCTTTGCAAGCATTAAAAGAATCTTCATAGCTCTGGAATTCTCCCAGTAGTTCATCCTCTGTACGCCATGGTTTAAACAACTGTAAAAGAGCCAAGTAGTAAAATTCTTTCTTGTCGGTAGTGTCGCAACTCAGCTTCCGGTGATTTATCAAACTTCCTTTGGTTTGCTTCACCAAACATCCTTCTTCACCAACAACTTTATATTTTCCACTGTTGATGTCTTCTGCAGCTTTCCGTGAATAAATGTAGTTCTGCAGCACTTCATAGAGACACATGTTCTCCAGATGATGACTTCTCTTGGGATAATATGTGTCCAACATGTTTGTTTTCAATATGTCTGTACTTTCTGGGTCATTCTCAGCCAAATATTCAATTTCTCCAACAGATTTCAGTACCCGATTTCTCATTGCTGCAAGGCCTAAACTTGCCCAAATTATTCTTCTTGACTTCGAGTAGAGACTTGCAGAAGATAACCTATCTGAACATTCGTAGGATCCAATTTCTCGATGCGATAACATCTTCAAACTGAAACTGTACAGCTTCTTACTGACAGTCTTCTCGTGAGAAATCTCTTCCCACATTTCCTTCAATTCTGTTTTTTCTGATTTCGTAATGTAAGACGTTACATATCGAGCAACAGCAATGGAATTGTCAGCAACATACTGTATATCCATGTTAGCGTTCCACATGGATAAAATGACTGGGTTGTAGTCATTTATATTTTTTGATTCTTCTTTTCTTTTAAGGTTGTAGGTATTCTTAGGTGATTTTCTTGTGATAGTATGTCTCACAGCTGACATAAAACTGTTGACTCTTCCATTTGTAAGAACAGGTCTAGGAAATCCAAATCGACATTTAGTGTAGTATTTTTCTTTGCTCTTGTATTTCCGTCGACAGTATTTTCCACACCGATGACTTTGGAAACGTAGAACTTGCTCCTTTAACTTGTTCTCTTCTGTGCTTTTAGGTATAGCACATGTTGCATATTCTTCAATGTAAGATAACACTGCTTCATCAGTATCTGTTCCAAACTTAGGGGCATCCTTGATCCACAGCAGCATATGAATATGAGGAGCACCTCTTGCCTGGTACTCTTTTCTCCAAAAGAAATCCACTACTTCTCCAAGGGGTGGATTTTTTTTATTGCAGATGAAGGACATCATAGCCTCAAATCTATGATTGAAATATCTGCAAACATTAACCGGATCCAATGAGCACAGTTCTCCTGCTGTCTTGTATTCGATGTTTTCAATGTTTGAATTGGCCTCTCGTAGAAAATCCAGTAAATCATCCCAAGCGTACTCGGCGCAGCTTAGGGTAAGGAACCATGTTGGTGTTCCTAAGTTGCGTAACATGCATTTTAGTTCACCATGGCGTCGGTACCAATATTCATTTGTCCCACGCTGACAAGCCATCAGATTGATCAGTTGTGTTTCCAAATGATCATCTCGGTGCTGCACTTTCTCCATAAAATCCTTAGCAGACACATTTTGTAAATGTACTCCACTTTTTAAAATGTGATTTACTGCATAAGACAGTGCAGACAAGTCGCTTTCAAATAAAAGATGGAACAAATAAGGGATACTTTGTCGAAATCTGGGATCTTCAGCATATAGTCTTGTAGTCCGATACTCAGAAGCTGGAATCTGTTCCGGACGTTCATCGTATCGTCCTCCTTTTCCTTTAGGAAACAGCTGGGGAAAACATCGAGCTTCCAAGCTCTCCTCCCATACACTCACGGGATTTCCTTTTGCTTTCTTCATCTGAAAGAGATCAATATTGTCTCCCATAACTTCTTTCGAATGGAGAGGATGTATGCTAAAATGTTCATAAATTTCTTCTTCCTTTGACTTGTCCACTTTTTCAATTTGTCCAGTTGGTGTTTCTGTGTCTCCTTGTAAATCTTCTTCTTCTTCTTCTTCTTCTATATAAATTGATTCATACCATTTGTTATTTTTTTTCAAATACAAATTTGCTCTTTGTACTTTCCGCACATCTACCAGCTCCTGCCAAATCTTCTTATTCTTTGTAGGGACACCATTAACCAGAATAATTAATGGTTCAGTTTCCAAAGTATCTGCATCAATAGTTTCCATATTTTTTTTCAAATCCAAGGGCAAATACACCACTCTACCTTTTAAACCTCTCAGTAAATCTGAAGGAGGTAATTTACCAGTTTTGGGCTCCATACGTACTATGGTCTGGAACGGATGAACACATTGAATGAGTATAGACTCATATGTATTTGATTCAGAAAGTTCAGCAGGAATAGCATCCAATTCTAAATTATTATGTACAGCTCTGGTCGGCATTCTATTTTCCTCTAACTTGTTGTAGCAGTATTTACAAATACGCTGATCTTCACCCAATTCAAAACAATTTTCAAGAAATATATATGTGGCAAAATCCATCCACTTATAATTATCTTCATTTTCACTCTTTCTGTAGAGATCAACATTCCTAGTTTGTTTTCTATAATGAGTTCTGCGGCAACAAATACAAGTAACATTTGGTCTTTCATTAGAGACTATTGCAAATTTTGTTATGTGATCATTAAATGTGTTACTTACAGAGGGTTCTACATTCTCTTCCACTTCTGCCTCATTTACTGTGTCCTTCTCTGCACTGTTTTGTTCAGGACCAAAGTAACAAAACTGAATTTCATCAACAACCTTCTCTACATCTGATACCGTTCCTCGGAACAGAGCCCTATTCAATTCATTTAACTTTATTGCTGGACTTTTGGCAAAATACAACCGTCTCACAAACTTTCTCATTTCAGTATGATGAACAGCCAGCATCCTAAAATGATGGAAAACACTATTGCACACTTTTCTAGATAGACAAGCAAGAGAATGACCCTGCAAACCAGTATTCTCTCTCACTCTGCATGGATCCAGACTTTGAAGCACCTTAATCTTTTGTTTTACACTTTTTTTACTATATTCTCTTAGAAACTCTCGAAATCTGTCAATAGATTCCTGACGCACAGTGCAAATACTACTACAATTCCAAGTGTACACTGGGGCTTTAGGACGTCTCCCCATTGCCTCATCTGCCATCACTTGTACCTCATCTCTTGGAACCATTATCTCCTTCTCCATTATGCAACCATTTTTTACTTCGTATGAACGACCTCTGGTGTCAACTGCATGCAGCAAACTATTACTTTGAAAATAGCTTTCTTCATTAAAAAAAGGTTCACTACTTGAACTATGCATCCACTTTCCTAAAAACACTTTACAAAAGTTTGTTCTGTTCACTACTCTTTTGCTTTTGCTTTGTGATTTCAGTACATTAACCATTTTATCTAATGTACGCATCCTATTCAAAATTAATATGAATAGTTTCCTTTTTAATTCTAATGCTTTTGCTGCAATGGCTTCAATTTCTTTTTTTCTCTTATAATATTTAGCCTTTTGCTTATATTTCTTTATATCCTTTATCAAATTGGACATAACTCTTCTCTGAAACATTTTTCTACGTATCTCTTTAAATGCTGTTTTTCTGTTTATGTTAAACTTTTCAATTGCAGAAGGTATATTTGCATTAACTAAATCCTCAATTTTTTGCTGTTCTGTAGGTTTTGTTACATTTTTCCGAGAACAGACATTTTGTACATTTTTGTTTGTTTTCAATATTTTGTTTAGGAATTGTTTTTTTTGCTTACCAGAAGATTTTTTCTTTTTCCCAACATCAGCATCTTCTACTAACTTTGGTCCTCCAGTTGTCCTCAAATATAGTTTTTTTTTTAGCGTTTTTTGAACTCGAGATTTTGTAGGCATCTTAAATTTTGTTCACTGTTCTTCAGCAATACCTGAAAAAAACTAAAAAAAAAATCCTTTATTGTATTTAAATATATTACTACATTTCTTTTCACAATAGTCACAAAACGAAATTTCTTTGCCATTTTGAATGCACACAAACTGCTCTTTTTTTTAAATTTATTTAAATGCACATGTCCAAGCTTTTTTTTTTTTTCAGATCACCACCGTGTGTATTCTCTGTGACTGCCTACACTCCAGCAGGGGCAACCAGCCTTAGTGATGCTGAATATATTTGCATTACAGACTTAAACCTGAAAACCCCACTCGCTTCTAATTACTGTGCATGACTATACATGGCAAGCACATGGGTGTGTGCTAAGCCTCTGCTTCTTCCCCCAAAAATTCGCTCCTCTTTTCCATCTACTGCAACTGTGAAATCACCAGAGGAAGACGCAATAAATTTCTGCCTATAATTCTTCTATGCACACAGAGTCATGTTTTCACATTAGTGCCAAAACGAAATTTCTTTGCCAATTTGAAAGCACACTTACTGCTCTTTTTTTTTCGGGCCAAGTGAAAATCTCTTTTTACACTTTGAAATCACTTTTACAGACTGACACATTCTGAAACCTTTTTTTTAAATTTATTTAAATGCACATGTCCAAGCTGTTTTTTTTTCAGACCACCACCGTGTGTATTCTCTGTGACTGCCTACACTCCAGCAGGGGCAACCAGCCTTAGTGATGCTGAATGTATTTGCATTACAGACTTAAACCTGAAAACCCCACTCGCTTCTAATTACTGTGCATGACTATACATGGCAAGCACATGGGTGTGTGCTAAGCCTCTGCTTCTTCCCCCAAAAATTCGCTCCTCTTTTCCATCTACTGCAACTGTGAAATCACCAGAGCAAGACGCAATAAATTTCTGCCTATAATTCTTCTATGCACACAGAGTCATGTTTTCACATTAGTGCCAAAACGAAATTTCTTTGCCAATTTGAAAGCACACTTACTGCTCTTTTTTTTTTGGGCCAAGTGAAAATCTCTTTTTACACTTTGAAATCACTTTTACAGACTGACACATTCTGAAACCTTTTTTTTAAATTTATTTAAATGCACATGTCCAAGCTGTTTTTTTTTCAGACCACCACCGTGTGTATTCTCTGTGACTGCCTACACTCCAGCAGGGGCAACCAGCCTTAGTGATGCTGAATGTATTTGCATTACAGACTTAAACCTGAAAACCCCACTCGCTTCTAATTACTGTGCATGACTATACATGGCAAGCACATGGGTGTGTGCTAAGCCTCTGCTTCTTCCCCCAAAAATTCGCTCCTCTTTTCCATCTACTGCAACTGTGAAATCACCAGAGGAAGACGCAATAAATTTCTGCCTATAATTCTTCTATGCACACAGAGTCATGTTTTCACATTAGTGCCAAAACGAAATTTCTTTGCCAATTTGAAAGCACACTTACTGCTCTTTTTTTTTCGGGCCAAGTGAAAATCTCTTTTTACACTTTGAAATCACTTTTACAGACTGACACATTCTGAAACCTTTTTTTAAAATTTATTTAAATGCACATGTCCAAGCTGTTTTTTTTTCAGACCACCACCGTGTGTATTCTCTGTGACTGCCTACACTCCAGCAGGGGCAACCAGCCTTAGTGATGCTGAATGTATTTGCATTACAGACTTAAACCTGAAAACCCCACTCGCTTCTAATTACTGTGCATGACTATACGTGGCAAGCACATGGGTGTGTGCTAAGCCTCTGCTTCTTCCCCCAAAAATTCGCTCCTCTTTTCCATCTACTGCAACTGTGAAATCACCAGAGCAAGACGCAATAAATTTCTGCCTATAATTCTTCTATGCACACAGAGTCATGTTTTCACATTAGTGCCAAAACGAAATTTCTTTGCCAATTTGAAAGCACACTTACTGCTCTTTTTTTTTTGGGCCAAGTGAAAATCTCTTTTTACACTTTGAAATCACTTTTACAGACTGACACATTCTGAAACCTTTTTTTTAAATTTATTTAAATGCACATGTCCAAGCTGTTTTTTTTTCAGACCACCACCGTGTGTATTCTCTGTGACTGCCTACACTCCAGCAGGGGCAACCAGCCTTAGTGATGCTGAATGTATTTGCATTACAGACTTAAACCTGAAAACCCCACTCGCTTCTAATTACTGTGCATGACTATACATGGCAAGCACATGGGTGTGTGCTAACCCTCTGCTTCTTCCCCCAAA
This sequence comes from Triturus cristatus, assembly GCF_964204655.1. NCBI lineage: Eukaryota > Metazoa > Chordata > Amphibia > Caudata > Salamandridae > Triturus > Triturus cristatus. Next base: position 871,184,839 of record NC_140588.1, read on the forward strand.
AATTCGCTCCTCTTTTCCATCTACTGCAACTGTGAAATCACCAGAGCAAGACGCAATAAATTTCTGCCTATAATTCTTCTATGCACACAGAGTCATGTTTTCACATTAGTGCCAAAACGAAATTTCTTTGCCAATTTGAAAGCACACTTACTGCTCTTTTTTTTTTGGGCCAAGTGAAAATCTCTTTTTACACTTTGAAATCACTTTTACAGACTGACACATTCTGAAACCTTTTTTTTAAATTTATTTAAATGCACATGTCCAAGCTGTTTTTTTTTCAGACCACCACCGTGTGTATTCTCTGTGACTGCCTACACTCCAGCAGGAGCAACCAGCCTTAGTGATGCTGAATGTATTTGCATTACAGACTTAAACCTGAAAACCCCACTCGCTTCTAATTACTGTGCATGACTATACATGGCAAGCACATGGGTGTGTGCTAAGCCTCTGCTTCTTCCCCCAAAAATTCGCTCCTCTTTTCCATCTACTGCAACTGTGAAATCACCAGAGCAAGACGCAATAAATTTCTGCCTATAATTCTTCTATGCACACAGAGTCATGTTTTCACATTAGTGCCAAAACGAAATTTCTTTGCCAATTTGAAAGCACACTTACTGCTCTTTTTTTTTTGGGCCAAGTGAAAATCTCTTTTTACACTTTGAAATCACTTTTACAGACTGACACATTCTGAAACCTTTTTTTTAAATTTATTTAAATGCACATGTCCAAGCTGTTTTTTTTTCAGACCACCACCGTGTGTATTCTCTGTGACTGCCTACACTCCAGCAGGGGCAACCAGCCTTAGTGATGCTGAATGTATTTGCATTACAGACTTAAACCTGAAAACCCCACTCGCTTCTAATTACTGTGCATGACTATACATGGCAAGCACATGGGTGTGTGCTAAGCCTCTGCTTCTTCCCCCAAAAATTCGCTCCTCTTTTCCATCTACTGCAACTGTGAAATCACCAGAGCAAGACGCAATAAATTTCTGCCTATAATTCTTCTATGCACACAGAGTCATGTTTTCACATTAGTGCCAAAACGAAATTTCTTTGCCAATTTGAAAGCACACTTACTGCTCTTTTTTTTTTGGGCCAAGTGAAAATCTCTTTTTACACTTTGAAATCACTTTTACAGACTGACACATTCTGAAACCTTTTTTTTAAATTTATTTAAATGCACATGTCCAAGCTGTTTTTTTTTCAGACCACCACCGTGTGTATTCTCTGTGACTGCCTACACTCCAGCAGGGGCAACCAGCCTTAGTGATGCTGAATGTATTTGCATTACAGACTTAAACCTGAAAACCCCACTCGCTTCTAATTACTGTGCATGACTATACATGGCAAGCACATGGGTGTGTGCTAAGCCTCTGCTTCTTCCCCCAAAAATTCGCTCCTCTTTTCCATCTACTGCAACTGTGAAATCACCAGAGGAAGACGCAATAAATTTCTGCCTATAATTCTTCTATGCACACAGAGTCATGTTTTCACATTAGTGCCAAAACGAAATTTCTTTGCCAATTTGAAAGCACACTTACTGCTCTTTTTTTTTCGGGCCAAGTGAAAATCTCTTTTTACACTTTGAAATCACTTTTACAGACTGACACATTCTGAAACCTTTTTTTTAAATTTATTTAAATGCACATGTCCAAGCTGTTTTTTTTTCAGACCACCACCGTGTGTATTCTCTGTGACTGCCTACACTCCAGCAGGGGCAACCAGCCTTAGTGATGCTGAATGTATTTGCATTACAGACTTAAACCTGAAAACCCCACTCGCTTCTAATTACTGTGCATGACTATACATGGCAAGCACATGGGTGTGTGCTAAGCCTCTGCTTCTTCCCCCAAAAATTCGCTCCTCTTTTCCATCTACTGCAACTGTGAAATCACCAGAGCAAGACGCAATAAATTTCTGCCTATAATTCTTCTATGCACACAGAGTCATGTTTTCACATTAGTGCCAAAACGAAATTTCTTTGCCAATTTGAAAGCACACTTACTGCTCTTTTTTTTTTGGGCCAAGTGAAAATCTCTTTTTACACTTTGAAATCACTTTTACAGACTGACACATTCTGAAACCTTTTTTTTAAATTTATTTAAATGCACATGTCCAAGCTGTTTTTTTTTCAGACCACCACCGTGTGTATTCTCTGTGACTGCCTACACTCCAGCAGGGGCAACCAGCCTTAGTGATGCTGAATGTATTTGCATTACAGACTTAAACCTGAAAACCCCACTCGCTTCTAATTACTGTGCATGACTATACATGGCAAGCACATGGGTGTGTGCTAACCCTCTGCTTCTTCCCCCAAAAATTCGCTCCTCTTTTCCATCTACTGCAACTGTGAAATCACCAGAGCAAGACGCAATAAATTTCTGCCTATAATTCTTCTATGCACACAGAGTCATGTTTTCACATTAGTGCCAAAACGAAATTTCTTTGCCAATTTGAAAGCACACTTACTGCTCTTTTTTTTTTGGGCCAAGTGAAAATCTCTTTTTACACTTTGAAATCACTTTTACAGACTGACACATTCTGAAACCTTTTTTTTAAATTTATTTAAATGCACATGTCCAAGCTGTTTTTTTTTCAGACCACCACCGTGTGTATTCTCTGTGACTGCCTACACTCCAGCAGGGGCAACCAGCCTTAGTGATGCTGAATGTATTTGCATTACAGACTTAAACCTGAAAACCCCACTCGCTTCTAATTACTGTGCATGACTATACATGGCAAGCACATGGGTGTGTGCTAACCCTCTGCTTCTTCCCCCAAAAATTCGCTCCTCTTTTCCATCTACTGCAACTGTGAAATCACCAGAGCAAGACGCAATAAATTTCTGCCTATAATTCTTCTATGCACACAGAGTCATGTTTTCACATTAGTGCCAAAACGAAATTTCTTTGCCAATTTGAAAGCACACTTACTGCTCTTTTTTTTTCGGGCCAAGTGAAAATCTCTTTTTACACTTTGAAATCACTTTTACAGACTGACACATTCTGAAACCTTTTTTTTAAATTTATTTAAATGCACATGTCCAAGCTGTTTTTTTTTCAGACCACCACCGTGTGTATTCTCTGTGACTGCCTACACTCCAGCAGGAGCAACCAGCCTTAGTGATGCTGAATGTATTTGCATTACAGACTTAAACCTGAAAACCCCACTCGCTTCTAATTACTGTGCATGACTATACATGGCAAGCACATGGGTGTGTGCTAAGCCTCTGCTTCTTCCCCCAAAAATTCGCTCCTCTTTTCCATCTACTGCAACTGTGAAATCACCAGAGCAAGACGCAATAAATTTCTGCCTATAATTCTTCTATGCACACAGAGTCATGTTTTCACATTAGTGCCAAAACGAAATTTCTTTGCCAATTTGAAAGCACACTTACTGCTCTTTTTTTTTTGGGCCAAGTGAAAATCTCTTTTTACACTTTGAAATCACTTTTACAGACTGACACATTCTGAAACCTTTTTTTTAAATTTATTTAAATGCACATGTCCAAGCTGTTTTTTTTTCAGACCACCACCGTGTGTATTCTCTGTGACTGCCTACACTCCAGCAGGGGCAACCAGCCTTAGTGATGCTGAATGTATTTGCATTACAGACTTAAACCTGAAAACCCCACTCGCTTCTAATTACTGTGCATGACTATACATGGCAAGCACATGGGTGTGTGCTAAGCCTCTGCTTCTTCCCCCAAAAATTCGCTCCTCTTTTCCATCTACTGCAACTGTGAAATCACCAGAGCAAGACGCAATAAATTTCTGCCTATAATTCTTCTATGCACACAGAGTCATGTTTTCACATTAGTGCCAAAACGAAATTTCTTTGCCAATTTGAAAGCACACTTACTGCTCTTTTTTTTTTGGGCCAAGTGAAAATCTCTTTTTACACTTTGAAATCACTTTTACAGACTGACACATTCTGAAACCTTTTTTTTAAATTTATTTAAATGCACATGTCCAAGCTGTTTTTTTTTCAGACCACCACCGTGTGTATTCTCTGTGACTGCCTACACTCCAGCAGGGGCAACCAGCCTTAGTGATGCTGAATGTATTTGCATTACAGACTTAAACCTGAAAACCCCACTCGCTTCTAATTACTGTGCATGACTATACATGGCAAGCACATGGGTGTGTGCTAAGCCTCTGCTTCTTCCCTCAAAAATTCGCTCCTCTTTTCCATCTACTGCAACTGTGAAATCACCAGAGCAAGACGCAATAAATTTCTGCCTATAATTCTTCTATGCACACAGAGTCATGTTTTCACTTTATTGCCAAAACGAAATTTCTTTGCCAATTTGAAAGCACACTTACTGCTCTTTTTTTTTCGGGCCAAGTGAAAATCTCTTTTTACACTTTGAAATCACTTTTACAGACTGACACATTCTGAAACCTTTTTTTTAAATTTATTTAAATGCACATGTCCAAGCTGTTTTTTTTTCAGACCACCACCGTGTGTATTCTCTGTGACTGCCTACACTCCAGCAGGGGCAACCAGCCTTAGTGATGCTGAATGTATTTGCATTACAGACTTAAACCTGAAAACCCCACTCGCTTCTAATTACTGTGCATGACTATACATGGCAAGCACATGGGTGTGTGCTAAGCCTCTGCTTCTTCCCCCAAAAATTCGCTCCTCTTTTCCATCTACTGCAACTGTGAAATCACCAGAGCAAGACGCAATAAATTTCTGCCTATAATTCTTCTATGCACACAGAGTCATGTTTTCACATTAGTGCCAAAACGAAATTTCTTTGCCAATTTGAAAGCACACTTACTGCTCTTTTTTTTTTGGGCCAAGTGAAAATCTCTTTTTACACTTTGAAATCACTTTTACAGACTGACACATTCTGAAACCTTTTTTTTAAATTTATTTAAATGCACATGTCCAAGCTGTTTTTTTTTCAGACCACCACCGTGTGTATTCTCTGTGACTGCCTACACTCCAGCAGGGGCAACCAGCCTTAGTGATGCTGAATGTATTTGCATTACAGACTTAAACCTGAAAACCCCACTCGCTTCTAATTACTGTGCATGACTATACATGGCAAGCACATGGGTGTGTGCTAAGCCTCTGCTTCTTCCCCCAAAAATTCGCTCCTCTTTTCCATCTACTGCAACTGTGAAATCACCAGAGCAAGACGCAATAAATTTCTGCCTATAATTCTTCTATGCACACAGAGTCATGTTTTCACATTAGTGCCAAAACGAAATTTCTTTGCCAATTTGAAAGCACACTTACTGCTCTTTTTTTTTCGGGCCAAGTGAAAATCTCTTTTTACACTTTGAAATCACTTTTACAGACTGACACATTCTGAAACCTTTTTTTTAAATTTATTTAAATGCACATGTCCAAGCTGTTTTTTTTTCAGACCACCACCGTGTGTATTCTCTGTGACTGCCTACACTCCAGCAGGGGCAACCAGCCTTAGTGATGCTGAATGTATTTGCATTACAGACTTAAACCTGAAAACCCCACTCGCTTCTAATTACTGTGCATGACTATACATGGCAAGCACATGGGTGTGTGCTAACCCTCTGCTTCTTCCCCCAAAAATTCGCTCCTCTTTTCCATCTACTGCAACTGTGAAATCACCAGAGCAAGACGCAATAAATTTCTGCCTATAATTCTTCTATGCACACAGAGTCATGTTTTCACATTAGTGCCAAAACGAAATTTCTTTGCCAATTTGAAAGCACACTTACTGCTCTTTTTTTTTTGGGCCAAGTGAAAATCTCTTTTTACACTTTGAAATCACTTTTACAGACTGACACATTCTGAAACCTTTTTTTTAAATTTATTTAAATGCACATGTCCAAGCTGTTTTTTTTTCAGACCACCACCGTGTGTATTCTCTGTGACTGCCTACACTCCAGCAGGAGCAACCAGCCTTAGTGATGCTGAATGTATTTGCATTACAGACTTAAACCTGAAAACCCCACTCGCTTCTAATTACTGTGCATGACTATACATGGCAAGCACATGGGTGTGTGCTAAGCCTCTGCTTCTTCCCCCAAAAATTCGCTCCTCTTTTCCATCTACTGCAACTGTGAAATCACCAGAGCAAGACGCAATAAATTTCTGCCTATAATTCTTCTATGGACACAGAGTCATGTTTTCACATTAGTCCCAAAACGAAATTTCTTTGCCAATTTGAAAGCACACTTACTGCTCTTTTTTTTTCGGGCCAAGTGAAAATCTCTTTTACAGACTGACACATTATGAATCCACCATGTGTAACTACAACAAAAACAATTCCCATTTCTATTATTCATTTCTTAAGTTACCACATACATCCCCTCTCAAACTGTAAACTCACCTTTAAAATTAGTTAGTTGTGAAAGAAATGTGTCACTCAAACAGCAGATTATCAGAGCCAGGATCTCTGTTCTGTACACCTCTCTCCTCTCAGCAGAACCAGATAATGGCAAACTTTCCCTCTATTTTTCCACACATATACATGTAAGTTTCAAATCTCAGTGCTTCCCCCTTTTTTTCAAATGTAATGACACATTTCTATTGGTTGAAAACCAACCCTTTTCCAAAAGTACCCTGCCCCCAACTTGACTTCTGCCTAGTACCCTTCCCCCAACTTGACTTCTGCCTGCTACCATAGCAACAGCTCATGGAACACTGCTGTGTGCAGTTAGGTCAGAAGTTTGACACACAATGTTTCAATTCCACAGAGCAAGAGTGCTTGACTTTTCAATCCTAACTGCAAATCCATAGTACTGTTCTTTGGTTACACATTTTTTTGTACCAATACAAAACATGCTTCTATTAATTTTCACATACAGCCTAGTTTTTTTTCTAGAATGGTATGAAACAGCCAATCAGTTCTTTTTGTTTTGTAAAAAATATGTATGCCTCCATTTCCAAACTGTCTTTCTTTTCATATTGCCATTCTACTGAAAGACACCTCCTGAGTGCATCCAGTTCTCCTTTGAAGATGTTCACAGTGTGGATTGTAGGGCACAGCTATGTCTTCTGGAGTGAAAAGTTTGCAGAGAAAACAGATATGGTGAGAGACCTTGCTTTGCCAAATGTAGACATTAAATGGATTGGTCAGAGAGGGTTAAAGTGGCACCAATTGATGCCATTGGTGAAATCCTTCATGCAAATCCAACACCCTGACCTCATAATAGTGCACTGTGGTGGCAATGACCTAGGCACTTTGACTGGGGTAGGTCTGGAAATGCTTATGAAGGACACCTTTGCACAACTGTTTACACTTTTCCCTAAAACTGCCTTTGTGTTTTCCAACATATGCCAAAGGCAAAAATGGAACTGGTCCAATCATTTCTGTCCACAGATTGACAAAGCAAGAAAGCACGTCAACAAATCTGTTTCTGCTTTCCTCCGTGACTATGGTATGGGTGCCATTTACCACAACAACTTGCGTTACGACATGCAAGACATTTATAGAGGAGATGGTGTGCACTTCAATGATGAAGGGAACAGAGTCTTCCTCTTGAACCTTAGACTCTGCATCGGTACTTACTTGTAGGTACCACTAAAAAAATGACTCCATAAACACAACAGCTCTTTTTAGAGCTCCCTAATTTCTAAACTCTTAAATCTGATTTTCATTTATTTATTTTTATTTTTTTTACCGTACGCTTACCGTGAGCTTACCGTACGCGTACCCCGTGATTTTTTTAAAAATCAATAAATGCTTTTTTTGTACTTTTCTGTCCTTCTTTGACCCCCTTACAATTGTTAGGGGGTCTGTAACTCTCCTCATTGCCCCCTTTCTTTGTTTTCACTCTTTTTTTTCAGAGTGAAATACACAAAATGGCGGCCGCCGCTTCCTGGTTTCGGCCGATTCGAATGTTTACTAAGATCTAAGAGCCAATCAGAATCGCGCTCGCGCACGCCACCGTACGCTTACCGTAAGCGTACGGTAAGCGTACCGTAAGCTGGCTCAGATATATATATTGATTTAAAGGCTATTTTCTCAGAATCTACTGAACTGATTTACACCAAACCTACAAAAGGCACTTCCTTGACCTAGGGACTACCTCTCTGCCAAATTTCTAGTAATTCTGTTCAGCCGTTCGGGCTGTAGGTCGTTCTAAAGGTCCTATGGAAAAATGCATGGGAAAAACGCGTTTTGGGACCCCCCTTTTATCTCAGCCCCCGCTTGACGGATCCCCCCGAGACTTTCAGGGTAGGAGCGGAGCGTAGCGCCCCACCTATTTTGAGAAATTCGCGAGGATTCGTCGACCGGCGCCAAAGTTATTCAAAATAGAATGTTGAGGTTTTCCTATGGAAACGTGGTCCTAACTATAACTACCTACTGGCGACCGCCAGTAGGTAATATATATATATATATATATATATATATATATATATATATATATATATATTATCTACTGGCAGTCGCCAGTAGATAGTTATAGTTAGGACCGTGTTTCCATAGGAAATCCGCAACATTCTATTTGGAATAACTTTGGCGCCGATTGACGAATCCTCGTGAAATTTTCAAAATAGGTGGGGCGCTCCGCTCCGCTCCTTCCCTGAAAGTCTCGGGGGGGATTCATCAAGCGGGGGCTGAGAAAAAGGGGGGGTCCCAAAACGCGTTTTCCCCATGCATTTTTCCATAGGACCTTTAGTCCAAGCTACAGCCCGAACGGCTGAACAGAATTACTTGAAATTTGGCAGAGAGGTAGTCCTCAGGTCAGGGATGTGCCTTTTGCAGGTCTGGTGTAAATCTGTTCAGTATTTCCTGAGAAAATAGCATTTAAATCAATATATATATATCAGTAAGCGCGCACCGTGCACAAGCGCGATTCTGATTGGTTGTTAGATCTTAGTAAACATTCGAAGTGTCGGCCGCCATTTTGTCTCTTGCAGTCTGAGGGGGTGAAAAACAAAGGTGGAGAACGTGAAAAGGGGGCAGGGTGGACAGTTCCTGACCCCCTAGCCTTTGTCAGGGGGTCCCAGAAGGACCCCCAAGGGCCAAAATTTCCTTTAATTTTTTGGCGAAAAATCGCGGAGTACGCGTAGCGTGCGCGTACGGTAGAAACGGAAAAAATTCCGCGAAGAAGCGCACCGTGCGCGTACGGTACGCGCACGGTGAAAAACCTGAAGAAAAAAAATAAAATAAATACATAACTTAGCTTTTAAAAAACCGTACAAATTCACTGAAAAAACCATAGGTTTCACACACGTTATAGTTAGGAATTAGCATATAAAAAACTTTGCAAATTCACTTAAAAAACCATAGGTTTCACACATGTTATAGTTAGCTGGACATTTCACTCGTCAAAAACCATTGAAATTCCCCCGTTATATTTAGTGCAGGCAACTATAACTCACGCGACCGCAATCCTCTGCTGATGACGTCAGATATTACATCACTGATGACATATGTGTCTTTCTGAAAAAAAAATATTTGTAATATATGTATAGCTAAAAATTAATGGAAGAAGACATGGGTAAATAAGTGTCTAAATACAGTGATGTAATATCTGACGTCATCAGCAGAGGATTGCGGTCGCGTGAGTTATAGTTGCCTGCACTAACTATAACGGGGGAATTTCAATGGTTTTTCACGAGTGAAATGTCCAGCTAACTATAACATGTGTGAAACCTATGGTTTTTTAAGTGAATATATATATATATATATAACCTACTGGCAGTCGCCAGTAGGTATTTATAGTTAGGACCTATTTTCCATAGGAAATCCGCAACATTCTATTTGGAATAACTTTGGCGCTCGTTGACGAATCTTCGCGAAATTTTCAAAACTTTTGGCCAGCTCCGGTCGGCTCCTATCCTGAAAGTCTCAGGATGATTCGTGCAGCGGGGGCTGAGAAAAAAGGCGGGGTCCCAAAACGTGTTTTCCCCATGCAATTTCCCATAGGACCTTTAGACGCAGCGACAGCCCGAACTGCTGAACGGAATTACACCAAATTTGGCAGAAAGGTAGACCTTTGTTCAGAGTCGTGCCTTTTGCTTAAATGGTATAAATCCATTCAGTAGTTTCCTGAGAAAATTAAAATCAAAATAACATATATATCTGGGCGGAGCCTAACCACACATCTCATCGTGAGATCTGATTGGCTGTCAGTACTTCATCCAAGAAGTGTTGGCAGCCATCTTGGGACCAATATACATGATAGCACCTCATTAAAAGCATTGCAGTTAATAGAAGGTTTTAAGACTTTAGTTACATTATAAATCATTTGTTGATGGTACCATACTCATTTTAGGAATTGTGGTGTGTTCTAAGGTGATTTTACCATGTGAGAAAGCCTTCTGCTGTGATATCATGAATCATGTTTGAGAGAAAACTATTTTCTCATGCTTTTCCCACACAGGTTTGGAAGGTGATCTATAAACTGAGAGCATATTTTCTGTAAATTCACATTATCTTTCTCAGTCATGTGAGAATGAAGTCTGACATTCTCAGTAAAACATGTACATCCAACAAGGGCAGAGACTGTCACTTGATTCCTTTGTGTTCTACTGCAGCTTCCCAGAGTGTTCTAAAGAACAACTAGAGCGCTTACTGTCTTACTTATGACAAAAGTATGGCACACCTGAAGCCATCTTGATTGGAATAAACTGGTAACACTTAAAACATTTAATTAAAAAAGGAACACAATGAGGGGGCTCATTTTGCCATAGAAATCATGATTAGTGCTAAAGAAAGAAAAATTAGGGCACATTTTGAGTGACTTCTCAAATCCTCTTCTATTTCATTAAAAAATTCTGACATGCAGACTGAAAAATGCACTTTTAATGCCAGCAGCAGACTTCCGTGGTGAGCAGTAGCTTTACTACAGTGATCTATTGAGCAACTAGAGTACTAACATTCAGAATTGATGGCAAATGTGTGACATTTCTAAATACCTTCTTGATGGAATCAAAGTAAAAAACTGAAAGCATTTCCTACTGAGGAGACTGCAGTAAATGAGGAAATTAGGAAACTTCATAACAAATAAATCTCCCAAGATGACCACCAGCGACAAAAGAGCCCAAATGCAGCACAAATATCACCAAGATGTAGCCCACATGTAGCCCAATGACAGAAGTGTGCAAAACACTTATTTTTTGTGTTTTTGCAGTTTTATATAGTGCAGACTTGTCAGGTATTGGAGTGCTTTACATGAGCATTGGTTACATCACACAAGATCAAATTCATGTTGGTTGTAGACATGGGGAGATTAAGTGATTTGACCAGAATCACAGAATGTTGAGCTGAAGCAGAAACTCCAACCTGGTTCCCCAGGTGCAAAGTCTGCAGCTCTGGAAGTAACACCACATCCTCTCCCCTAAGTGCAACATTTAATCAAGTGGTCAACTGGATAAAAAAACATAAAGATAACAAATAATTTAAAAGTGCTTTGTCGCTATTTGAAAACTCTGAAAATATGTCCTCATTTTCGTTTTTTAGAGCACTAACCATAATTTTGATGCAAATAAGACCCTCTCATATATGTCATTTCTAAAGGAAATGCTCTAGGTATTACAGTTTTGATTACATCAAGATGATGTCAGGCATTCCACACTTTTGTAATAAATATAGAATGTTAGCAATCTAGTTGTTCATTAGGATACTGTTGAGAGGCAGAGGCCAGGGGCATGGACTCTGAAAATTGAAGGCAGGTAGGAGGGTGCAGAGGCAACAATTTGACCACACTGGGCAGGCTGGAAGGGCAGTGGCAGCACAACAGACTATGGAGGGCAGTGGAAAGGGGGGCAGGGGCAATAAACCAACAATACAGGACTGGCAAGAGAGGCTGTGGCAATATAATAGACCATTTTGGGCAGAAGGAAGAGGCAGTGGTAGTACAACCATACATGCCAACAGACCCGATTCAGCCAGGAAACGTCCAATGTTTTTAAGCTCAAATGGGCTTTATTTGATCTGTCTCCTCTCTATAATCTCCTCTTTTTCAATGTAACTCAAATGGGAAAATCAATACCCCAGTTTTTTTTTCAAAACTTCCCTCTTACCAAGTTCAAAATGTTTGCACGTATGGTACATTGGATCATGGAAGGCAGGAGGAATTGGGGTAGGGACATGGACTCGGATAACAGAGGACAGGAGGGACATGGAGAGGTGCACCAAACTGACCCTACAGGGCAGGCATCAGGGTTTGCAGCAGCACAATACACCACACAGGGCATGCGGGACGGGAGTGCAGCACAACAATCCATAGAAAGCAATAGGGAAGGGACAGGACCATTCACACGGACAACAGAGAACAGAGGGGAAAGAGGCAACGGTAGCTAGCTGACCATAATGGACAGACAGGAGAGAAAGCTGCAGCATAACAGACCATAAAGGGCAGGAGGGACGGATCACGGGCATTACAATGGAACAGACAAGCCAGGAGGGAGGGGATAGGGGTCTGCACATGGAAACAGAGGGCTGGGGGCAAAAAGGCAGGGCAGGAGCAGCAAGATGACCATGGAGGTCAGGCAGGATGGGCACTAGAAACAAGACACACCATGGAGAGTAACAGTGAGACTATGATTGCATACACACGGACCATGGAGGGAAGGTGGGAGGGGGTCAGGGGCAGCTATCTGACCACACAGGGAAGGTGGGAGGGGCCGTGGCAGCACAGAAGACCATGCATGGCAAGCGGGAGGGTTAGTGGCAGCACAATGGCTATGATGGGCAAGAAGGAGGGTGCAGGGGCATGCACAAAGGACAATGGAGGATAGAAGGGAGGGTCAGGACCTGGGCACAGACAAGAGAGTTCAGGGGAAGAACAGACCATGTGGGGCAGGCAGGAGGAGCAGTTGCAGCACAACAGACCAGGGAGGGCAGAAGGGTGTGGCAGTAAAATGGACCATGGAGGACAGGAGGAAGGGGATAGGGGCATGGCATGTGGACAGGCAGGGTGGAGGTGGCAGGGATAGGTTACAGTCATTTGACAATGCTAGGCAGGTGGGAGGGGAGTGGCAGCTCAACAGAACACTCAGAGTAGATAGGGGTGGCAGGTCCATGGAACATGGTGGGCAAAAAGGATGGAGCAGGGGCATGTACAAAGACATCGGAGGGCAGGGGGAAGGAGAATAGGGGCAGCAAGCTAAGCACAGAAGCTAAGGAGGTTGTCAATGATGGGGCATAGAATTGGGCAATGGAGGGCAGGAGGAGTGGACAGGTACATCATGCTAAATGGAGGACAGTGGCAGCACATCAGACCATGCATGGCAGGAGGGAGGAGGCTAGTCCATGGATTCAGACAACAGAGGATAGGGAGGAGGTGGATGGGGCAGCAAGCTAACTGTTCAGAGAAGGTGGGTGTTAGGAACTTTATTGTTTTTAAAATGTGTGTCTGTGCAAACTACTTAAAATATGAACAAGTATACAGCATAATCTCACTTTTATTCAGGAAGAAGAGGACGTTTGTGACTGTGACTCCGGGCTCACTTGGCAGAAACACCCCCTGACACTCCACCCCCATCACAAAATGTAATGCTTGTGAAAAGGGTAGGTGAACGCACTGTTATATAGAACATAGTCCTGAGAGCATGATTGTAAATGAAAACTAGATATAGTGTATGGTATAAACTATGCACCAAAAAGTGTGATATAAGATGAACCGGGGCATGAAATATAATATGCAATACATTGTGCGCAATGACAGATTCATTGGAGAGCGCGAGATAGCACAGGCACTAGCGCGTGCTATGCGATAAGCGCCTTGGAGTGTAATATGCACAGGGCAGTGTTGTGTAACCTAACTAGTCTCTAAAGTTGCAATATAAAATATGTGCTGAGGAGTGTAACGTTGCAAATGCACTGTGACAAAGAGATGGATCCCAGATTGTATAGCACTGTGTGTTATAACATAGGCATCTAGGAAGGCACGTTAGATGGGGCAATATAACCCGTGCGAAGGCAAGTGTGGCATGACATATTCACGGGGTGGTATTACAGTGCACATGGGCTAGAGAGTGTCATAGCATACGCACTAGCTGGTGGAATACAACACAGAGGTGTGTGGCACTCGACGGGCACTGGTGGGTGTAACACAGCATTGGGCTCAGCCAGGAGCGCGCTCTGACTCTGAAGTGAGGTTCATCTCCTTTCCAGAGAGTAAAATAAAAAGTATTAGATATCCAGCGGTGGATGTGTGTTTTATTAACTGTGAGGGGGGTTTCTTGCATAGTTTTGGTCAAATTTTTGTTGAATCCCCTTTGAATGGCTTGGTGTGCGTGTGTATTAGATGTGCCCGTCAATAGCTACCCATGCTTGTATAAATAAACGACAAGGGTGTCTACTTGGAGAGTACCCACCGGTGGGGGCGCAGGGATTAGGCACGGTAGGGCGTCAGACATGTCAGAGCTTCACTAGCGGTGTAAATACATTCCACGTGGATTAATTGTATGCATAGTCGCCTTTTAATGAATATCACGCAAATCGTCATGGTGATGGGTACATACGGTTTGTCCAGCATGTCCTAGGTGTTTCTATAAATATATATATTTTTTAAAACACAACTCAGCCCCCCTCCTAAAAATAAAATAAATTAGGGGGCAGGCCCTGGGGGATGGGGTCCCCAGGGCCAATAAATTAGAAGAAGAAGGGGGGCCACACAGCCCTCCTTCTTAAAAAAATAAAATAAATAAAAGACCGGCATTGCACCGGAGGCCATGCCCCCTCCTTGCAGCACTCTGCAAACGCGCCCCCTGGCCAGTTGTAAGTTGGGGAATTAATTCCCCTTCAATACTGAGGGTCCCTGAGGGCCAACTAGCCCAACAGGTATCTCCAGTATGCGCCCGGGAGCTGTGTTGCAGACAGGTGTTCTGAGGCCACGCTCCTTTTTACACCTCTCTCTGCAACGCAGCTCTGTGGCGCTTACTGGATGTACCTAGTGGGCTAGTTTGACCCTAGGGACCCTTAGGATTCAAGGGGACTTAATCTCTCAACTTAGAACGGCCACCGGCGCGTTTACACAGTGGTGAAGGGAGGGGACGGGGCCTGAGGTGACGTGTGCAAACACGCCCTGTGGCACATTTTAAGTTGGGGAAATAATTCCCTTTCAATCCTGAGGGACCCTGGGGGCCAACTAGCCCACCAGGTGATTCCAGTAAGCGCCACTGCTCTGCGTTGCAGAGACGTGGTGCAGGCCGTGCCTCTTTTTACACTTCTCTGCAATGGTGCTTACTGGACATACCTAGTCTGCTATTTTGCCCCTAGGGACCCTCAGGATTCAAATGAACTTAATCTCCCAACTAAAAACGGCCACAGGGCATGTTTACACAGTGGGAAGGGAGGGGACGGGGCCTGAGGTGACGTTTGCAAACACGCCCTGTGGCGCATTTTTAGTGATGTCATTTGAGATGTCATCAGTGATGTCATCAGTGCTGTCACTGACCATGTCATGAGTGATGTAATATGTGACGTCATCAGCAGTGCATTGCGGGCGCGCGAGCTATAGTTAGCTGAACTAACTATAACAGGGGAATTTCAATGTTTTTGTGCGAGTGAAAAGTCCAGCTAACTATAACGCCCCTGAAATCTACGTTTTTTTCAGTGAATTTCTAAGGTTTTTTAAATATAACGTGCTTGAAACCTATGGTTTTTTCAGTGAATATATATATATATATATATGAGTGCGAGCTTGCCCACCACTTCATTCCGCTGGAAAGGAGGCAAGAGGAGACCCAAATTCAATAGTGATTTATTCAGAAATCAACATGTCGCCATGACGTGTTTCGGCCGGTCAACGGCCTTGATCACAAATAAATGTCCCAATAACAGACAAAAATAAGTAGGACTACAAGAGTTAAACAAAAAAGAACTCTTTAGTTGCGATGTGATTGTACTTGTACTGTATTTGATTGTAAAGATATATGTCTGTCCATGTGAAATAATGTCGATTGTAATGTTACTGTCTTTATATATGTAAGTAATGTAAATATTATAGATACTGCTCTTTTGCTTTAAAGAAAACAGCAAGAGTATGTTTAAAGATATTTGGTGAAAGGAGTCTTGAATGTAAAAAAGAATATAAAAAAGAAGAAAAAATAATTTAACCCAGAGTTAATTAAAAAGACATCTGTGGTATAAATAAAAAATTAATTTATGGTGTCTGAGGCATCTGCTTGTTTGAAATTTACTGTAATGATTCCAGCCTCTGAACTCTGTAACTGAATCATTCCCCCACTGTGTGTAACCATGTAATTTTACTGCAGTTTTTTGCTTTTTTGAAGGTAAACCCTCTTCATATTGCTCCAGCTTCTTTGCAGCCACCATTTTGTTTTACCTGAGAGACTTTATTTGCTCTTCTCTTCACGTACAATGCTGCTTTCTTGACTTTTACCACCAAATATCTGCTACCTATTACTCTATGCCTGACCAGACTTTTTTCTAATTTTAAAGGAGGATTACTTGTTATTTAGTTGTTTGCGCACTTAGTTTTTGGAGGTCGCTTCACAACGTTGTGGGGTATTTGTAGGTATTTGCTGGTGCTCTCTTTTGTCTCTACGAAATTTCTCCTCCCTTGTGCTATGGGTAGGAGTAAGAAATTACTACTTACAAACAAGAGTTCCACTGCTCATTCTCAGGTGTCAGACTCTCCTACCTCTGACTATACACCTCACGATACTAGCATTATGGCACAATCTGGATCATCGAAGTCAGCGGTTTTGTCGCCTTCTTCAATTAAAATGCAAACCCCTGCTTCCGCTAACAAACATCCCAAACAGGACCCTCCCTCTCCACCAAAGCCTGTTTCTCCGATGTCTCTGGACATTATCTTTGAGGAAATCCGTGCTTTGCGCCCTTTTGTTGAAGAGACTAACTCCCGCTTGCAATCTATGGATACTAAATGGGCTTCTATAGACTCTTGTATTTCCATAGTAGAACAGCAAGTTGATGACCTACAAAATGTTTCCACAAAATTGGATGCCCTTGAGAGGGAGGTCCTTTCATTGAGGAAATCAGCGGAGGATCTTGAAAATAGAAATAGGTGCAATAATTTACGCTTACATGGTCTTCCTGAGAATTTGGAGGGTGATGATCCCGTTCCCTTCTTCAATAATTTTCTCATAAAGCTTCTTGAGCTTCCTGCGTCTACTAATCTGAATATTGAAAGAGCCAACACTCTGGGCCCGCATCTGTCTTCGTCATCTGCTCCTTCCTAACCATGGGTGTGATTTTTCTTTTTTTGAAATTTACAGACTTACTGCTTGTTTTAAATGCAGCTAAACTAAAAAAGCAGCTCGTCTGGTCAGGCTCTAAGTTATTTCTCTCTCAAGATGTCTCCTCAGCAACAGCTAAACGGTGGAAAGAATTCCTGGATCTTTGACCAGCTTTGCGTACACTTGGAGCTCGATATGGACTATTTCATCCGTGTTTTTTCAAGGTCACTTACCAGAACAAAACTTCCACTTTTGAGGAACCGGCAGAAT
The DNA here is from genome assembly GCF_964204655.1 of Triturus cristatus. Lineage (NCBI taxonomy): Eukaryota > Metazoa > Chordata > Amphibia > Caudata > Salamandridae > Triturus > Triturus cristatus. The sequence continues at coordinate 871,202,238 of NC_140588.1, forward strand.
TGAAGAAATTCATTCACTCACACTCTGCATCGTCGCTGGAAATCTCTGGCCCTCTACCTTCTACATCCTCTATACCTTGACTTTCTTCTTTTTCATTACAGGATTTAATTCACTTGGTTTTACTCAATGCTTTTCTCTTCACAGGTTAATGTTAATAACTGTATTGTATCATTTTTCTCTTATTTCTTCTTTTAGTTTTTTATCCTTCTGCATTTCTGCACATATTTATCTTCTTTAACATATTTCTTTCTCTGTTTCCTATTTATTGCATAAGATCCCCCGCTGCGATGCTCCCTCCCCGGTCGGTTGTACCGACTTCTCCCTTGTGTCGCCACTCCTCGTATTCTCTTTTTTTCCCCCTTACAAGGTATGTATTACAGTCGTCAACCCTATATTTTTTTTCATTTTATATTTCTATTTTGTAATTTATGGTTGTCATGTAGTGTCTTCTCTTGTTATCTCTTCTTTCATCCTCCTCTTTTTCAGTCCTTTTCCCCTTCTTCCCTCCTTCTTTTCATCTCCTTTCCCTCCTCTAATGCTACATTTATCTATGGCTTGTATATTTGATTGTATTATTCAATGCATCTTTTTTTCTACTGCATGTTTTGTTCTTTATGTATTTTTGATGGTTTTACATTCAGAGTTATTTCTTGGAATGTGAAGGGTTTTATTAACCCAATTATGCGACAGAGAATACTATCACATCTTGCCTCTTACAACCCTAATTTGATTCTCTTACAAAAGACCTATCTTACAGAAGGTGAGGCATTAAAATTAAAGAGAGGTTGGGTGGGTTCTGTTTTATTCTCTCCTACTGCTAAAAAGAAAAACGGTGTTATAATTCTATGTCATAAGAAATGTAACTGTAAAGTTATATCGCAAGAAATTGATACAGAAGGCAGATGGTTGTTAGCTAAGTTGGTAATTAATAACATTTTGTTGACTGTTTTTAATGTTTGTGGACCTACTCATCCTGATTGTTCCTTTTGGCCTCTGATCACACAGAAATTTATTCAGTTTAGGGATGATTACTTTATACTTGGAGGTGATTGCAATCAAGTTGTTGATCCCTTTCTTGACCGCCAATCTCAGGTACGCTTCACTCCTCACAAATCGCATAAACATTTTCTTGACTCTATTTCCCAATCTCATCTCGTTAACTATTGGAGACTCTCTCACCCCGATACTCTTGACTTTTCTTTCTTCTCTCCTCCTCACAATTCCCTCTCTCGTTTAGATTATATTTTTCACTCTCAATCTTTATCTCAAAACCTGGTATCCTCCTCTATTGAACCTATTGTTATTTCTGATCATGCCCCACTTATAACTGACATTGACTTACTACCTTCACATCCCAGGTTTCAATAATTCTCTTCTTCTTGACCCACTTTTCTCTTCTTCTTTCATCACTTTTGCTAACAAATTTGTCAAACTAAACAGTGGCCCCATTTCCTCCCCCTATATATTATGGGATTCCTTTAAGGCTACCGCGAGAGGTTTAATCATAGACTTTGTTTTTTTTTTTAAAAGAAACGTTTTCTTCAACAACGTAAAGCTACCCTGGAACATATTAAGGCCTTAGAACATAAATTCTATACTTCATCGGCAGATTCAAACCTACCTGCTCTGATACGTGCCAAATTAGCATTTAATAAAACTACAACTGACAATGTGTCTTCCATACTTCTCCGTAGTACTGCTCATTATTACGGAGGTCGCAATAAAGTTGGAAAACTTTTAACGAATTATCTTAAAACTCATAAAGATCGTATGTTGATTGATTCTATTTATTCTTCAGATGGCTCTCTTCTTCACAAAAATCATGATATTCTGTTTTTTTTTTTTTTTTTTTTTTTTAAAACCTTTATTTATGTCAGTCTGGAACACAGCTATTCAGCCGACATCCCGGAGGTTCGGCAGCCAAGTAAGGACAACACATGGAAGTGTCCATAGCTCTGGTGCAGGAAAAGACAAAGGTTCCTTTTTTAGAACAACCTAAAATAAATAACACAAGCAAGGCAGTGTACCCAATAAACACGTGCAAGTTCCCGGTGGGAGCGCAGCCCCATTCTCAAACACAGAACCAAACCACCGATCGGGCGGATGAGGGAGAAGCAGAGGCACTAGCAATCTAACGTAATATCCTCATAGTAATCCTGAGTTGGAAGTAAGGCTAGGGGGAAAGGTGCTCCTCCAACGGTTCAGTGGCCGGGGGCAGACATATATCCCCCCTATACTGGTTCCATCGCCCCCATATCTTATGCCATTTCTTAGGCCGCCCCCGGGCACAGTACGCCGTCTTCTCCCTAAACATGCTCCAGTCCATATTTTCCATCCATGCTTCCACAGCGGGAGGTCTCTGAGAGCCCCACAGTCGCGCAATATCACGCTTCGCCACCATATTTCCCAGGGTCACCCATTGAGTCTGCGCAGCATCATAGTCAGTAGGACCCCAGACATTCAAAAGACAGCGCCGTGCCTCTGGCAACAGTGCAAAGCCCGTGACCTCCTGCATCACTACATGAATTCGCTTCCAGAACTCCGCAATCACACCACATTCCCATATGATATGTAAGAAGGTGCCCACCATCCCGCAGCCCCTCTTACACAAACCATCCTCAGAGAAACCCATATGAATCAGTCGGGGGCCCATGACATATACTCTATGAAGTATCTTAAGCTGCACTAGCCTTAGCCGTGCCGGGATCGCGACCTCCTTAGGAGAGGAAATGGCATACTGCCAGTCCTCATCATCCAGTTCAAGACCGTCCCTAGTCCACTGATCACGCACCCCGAGGAAGAGGTCGGTCGGACGTTAACAAGCTTCTTATAGATTAAGGAGATTGTACTCTCCGGCATATGGCCATCCAGAATCCGATCCTCCAAAGGAGAGGACTCGGGCACAGCCTCCCCCTCGACGAGGACGGACCGCAGAGCGTGGCGCACCTGTGCGTACCGGAAATATTCCGTAGCCTCCAGATCGTACTCCGTCCGAAGCTCATCAAACGATTTCACTCGTCCCTTAACAAGAAGATCCCCCACTCTGGAAATCCCAATCAGATCCCATTTCTCAAACCCCTTCGTGTGCCAAAGTTTCCCCAACACATCGGAATCAAACAACGGAGTGGCGCGGGTAAGCCTATCCTTCCAACCCAGCGAGTTCGTAACAGCATTCCACACGTGTACCGCTGTCTTGGTCGGTCCCGTGAGGGACCCATCCATCGACCTGGAGTAGAGTGCTCTAAAGTAATTACCCCCGCGCAGCAACCATCGGTCCATAGCAAAGCCGGGGCTCAGCGCCGGTCCGTAGACGCCGTGGTTGATAGCACTTAACTGGGTGGCCCAGTAGTATCGCCTGATGTCAGGAAGCGCGATACCCCCATCGTACCACGGAAGGGTCAGTTTTGCGATAGTTATACGCGGTCGGCCCTCCCACAGCAGCGAGCGCTGGAGGCTCTCAACCTCCCGAAAATAGCTGGCCGGGACCAGCTCCAGAGTATTCTGCAGGGGCATAAAGAAAGCGGGGAAGAGACATCATTTTGAACAGCGCGGCCCGGCCCAGGAGGGAAAGCGGCAGCCGCCGCCAACCCGCCACATCCCGCCGCAAGCGCGTCAATGGAGGGAGCAGGTTTCTCTCATACCGAACAATCGGATCGGCGGAGATATAGATCCCTAGATACAAAAAGCCATCCCGGGCGATCTGGATCGAACAATTCCGCGGGAGAACAGGGACGTCTCCATACAGGGCATACAGGTACGACTTACCCCAGTTAATGGTGAGACCCGAGTTCCTACCAAAAGAGGCCAAAAGTCACAGACTACTATGAGAGACTTCCTAGGGGAGGTGAGGTATAGCAAAATGTCGTCGGCATAAAGAGAGATGCGGTCCTCATGATCTGGTGACCATCGGATCCCCCTTATGTCCGGGTGCCATCTTATCCATGCCGCCAGCGGTTCAAGGGCAAGAGCAAACAACAACGGCGACAGGGGACAACCCTGCCTGGTGCCCCTCCCCAGCTCGAACGGACAGGACGCCCTACCATTGACCGCGACTTTGGCCAAGGGTCCTTCATAAAGTAATCTCACCCAGCCAACAAAGCCAGGCCCAAAGCCGAATTTTGCAAGTGCCGCCCACAGATATGCCCACTCAACCGTGTCAAAGGCCATCGTGGCGTCGAGTGCAGCCACAACGGTCGACTCCTGCAGCGTCCCCGTCCGCGCGAGCACGCCGTGGATGCGCCGAAGGTTCAACGCAGTGTTACGATGCGGGATGAAACCGGATTGGTCCGGGTGGATCAGGTCCCCGATCACCCTAATCAAGCGGTTGGCCAGTATTTTAGCAAGGATTTTCGGCTCGGCATTAAGTAGCGAAATCGGCCTATAGGAGCTGCATTTATTTCTGGGCTTGCCGTCTTTGTGTATGACCACAATTGTCGCCAGACGTTGGTCAAAGGGAAGGCATCCTATTTCTCGCGCCTCCACAAACATAGCTCGCAGATGCGGAGCAATCTTGTCCGGACGGAGTTTATAGAACTCAATTGGCAGACCGTTCGGGCCCGAGGCCTTGCCCGGGCGCAGTGAACGGATAGCGCCCGCGACTTCGTCAGCTGTGATGTCACCATCCAAATCGTCCCTGTCTATATCAGAGAGGCAAGGCAGAGCCAGATCGCGCAGAAGCTCACACGAGTCCTCAACCGGCCTGTCCGATACCGAGGTGTAGACCGTACGGAAATAATCTGCGAAGCACTGAACTATGCCATCCGACTCAGTAACACTAACGCCACCCTCTGTAACAAGTTCTGGCACAACACGATTAGCCCGCTCTTTTTTATCCAGCCACGCTATTAATTTCCCGGCCTTGTCCCCAACATCGTACAGTCGCCCCTGCTGCTCCCTACTCAGGGCTTTGGCCGCGTCCGTCACCAGGGCCTTATACTCCGACTGCTTAAGGCTCAATTTGTGCAGCGTTGTTGCCAGAACTTCCCCCTCCAAGGCCAACTCTAGAGCCGCTATCTCCGCCTCGAGCTGTACGACCTCCGCATCCCTCCGACGCTTGGCCGCCGTTATCAAGGAAAGGGCCTCTCCCCTCAGCACAGTTTTGAACGCTTCCCACAAGGACACCGCAGACGCGACCGAGCCTAGGTTTTCCTGGAAGTAGCGATCGACCGCCTTCAGTACAGCGCTACGAGTCCTAGGGTCACGGAGATACCAGGGGTTAATCGGGGCCACCCTACCCCCCATCTCTCGACCAACATCCATACAGATCCACACCGGCGAATGGTCCGAAATACCCCTAGCCATGTGCCTAGCCTCAGACACAAAGGAGGCGTGTGCAGCCAAAGTAAGTACATAATCAATTCTGGAGAGACTGCCGTGCGCCCCTGAGTGAAAGGTGTATTGTCGCTGAGTGGGATGCAGCAGTCTCCAACAGTCAACCAGACCAAGAGTATCCACGAAATCAGTAAGCCATTTCTGCGCCCCCCCAGTGCTCCTAGGTGGGTGTCTATCAAGCAATCCGGAGCCAACCGCATTAAAATCTCCACCCACCACCAACATCCCTTCTGGAAGATCCAGCAGAGCCCTCCCCAGGTCCTCAAACGTGGAGGGCTGCAGCCCAGGAGGGACATACACAGAGACCAGGACCAGCGTCCTGCCCTCCCACCTCCCCGCCACAGCCGCAAATCGCCCCCTTTCATCAACAGTGGTGGAATCAACCTCAAACGGCAGTGAGGCCCTGACAAGTATTCCAGCCCCTCTGGAGCCCGAGGAGAACCCCGAGTGTGCGACAAATTTATAGCCCTTCCTGTTGAGCGCGTAGCACATGTTGCCTATCAAGTGCGTCTCTTGCAGTAGAACTATATCAGGGGAACATCGCTTCAAGAATTGCAGAACGATCCCTCGCTTAATGCGATCCCCTAAGCCATTAACATTCCAACTGAGTACCTTTAAGCCCCTACCCCCCATCCCGAAATGTAAGGAGACCGCCACCCCCCCCCGAAGAACCGCACTTGAGCTACAGAAGCTTGCATCACTACGCCTTGCAAAACAAAAACCAACAACAACCATCCCAACAGTCCCAATCCACCCCCCACCCTGCACCCCTGCGTAAGCTTGAAAAGCCCCCCCAACTTGCAGTGTGCCTGTCGCCCTATTCTAAGACTAATCTACAAAAAGAAACCCAGAGGAGGAGAAAGCTCCCTTCATACCCCCGCCACCCCCCGGGTTACTACACTCCCGGAGAAACCAAAAACTGCGAGTCACTGTCCGGGGCAAAGTCAAAATAATCTTGCACCAGAGTCCTCATTCCTGATCCACACCACCACCTTCTGCTCCACCAGCATGCTCCCCGCCGGCCCGTCGCTGGGGCAATGTGTCCAGCCATTCTCCAGCCATGTCCGGTGAATCAAAAAAGAAAGTCCGCTCTTCATACACCACGCGCAGTCTGGCCGGGAAGAGCATGGCGTACTTCAATTCCATCCCTCTAAGCCTTCTCTTAACCGCCAGGAAGCTCTGCCTCTGCTTCTGCACCGCCTGAGTAAAGTCGGGGTAAAAGTTCACAGTGGTGTTCTGGAAGGCCGTCGGGCCGGACACTCTTGATGCTTGTAGAATGGCGTCCCGGTCCCTGAAATTAAAGATCCTTGCGACAATCGGTCTCGGAGGGGCCCCCACCTTGGGCCTCCCGCCAGGGACTCTGTGGGCCCGTTCGACAGTAAAGAACTTACTGAGGCCTTTGGGCGCCAGATGGTTAACCACCAAGTCCTCCACGAACCGGTCCACAGACTGTTCATCCGAGTTTTCCGGGACCCCAATAATGCGCACGTTATTGCGCCGTGCCCGGCCTTCAAAGTCCTCCAACCGTCGGGCAAAGAGGTCGTTCGCGGACCTCAAATTGCGGACTTCCAGCTGCAGGTCTGAGACATCACCCAGGAGGCCAGAAGTTTTAAGGTCCAGGGATTGAACCCGTTCATTGGTTTTCCCCAGGTCTGCCCGAATCAAGTTAACGTCGATCGAGATGGTGTCCACTTTGTGTGCCAAGGTCTCGAATTGCCGCCCGATAGAGGCCTGCATTCCCTCGATGGCACCCATAACGTCCTGGAGGGTTGGTTCCGTAGCGGGGGGTAGACGGTCCTTCAGGGCTTCCAGTGGCCGACCCGAGCCGCCCGGCGACTCCTTCTGATGGGCATAACGGTCCATGTTGTTGGTTTGGGTGTACCCTCCCCGCCTGGTGCTCTTGGGCTTGTGTTTTTCGGCTTCCGATTTGGTTGACATCGTGATCCGCAGCCGAGAGCAATACCCTTGCCCATCCAGAGAAGACTGTGCGACAAATGGCCGGCGCGGCGCACTCCCAAGCCAGGGCGCGATGAAATCAGGAAAGTGAAAGTGAAAGTGATGACACCGTCCTTCCGATGGCTCGCCCCACACTCAGCCGCTGTTGTTCAATTAGTGTTCGGGCACCGTGCCAGCGCAAGCCCCGGGCATCTTCCGGGGAGCAGGCCGCGACCTTCCGTGTGGCACAACTTCTGCGTCCGGTGGGCGATTTCAGTCCGGACAGCGACAATCACCTCAGCAACGGTTCGCCTTCAATATTCCGGGTGTGAAAGACAGGATTCGGCACAGGATATTCGCCGGAGGGAGCGCGGGTCTCAGGAGCTCCGGGCTCACGCGGCCATCTTGGTCACGCGCTAGGCTCCTCCAAAAAATCATGATATTCTTAACGAATTTAAGCAATTTTATAAAGATTTTTAAACCCCAGACTCTCCTTCCTCCAGTTCCCTCATCCAGTCCTATCTTGATAATCTTCCAACCCCATCTAATTCTCATCTTAACCTTACTGATCTTGAAGAAGACTTATTCCTTAAAGAACTATCCTCTGCTCTAAATGCTTTAAGGACGGGGAAAACTCCTGGCGTGGATGGTTTTTCAGTTGAATTTTATTTGCATTTTTCTAACTTATTACTTCCTAAACTCTTAAATCTTTTCCATTCTTTCTTTCTCTCCGGTAAAACAGAGGGTACTTTTCAAGAGGCCACAATTTGTCTCATACACAAAGATGGCCGAGATCCTATTTTTTGTAAAAACTATCGGCCAATTTCCCTGGTCAATGTTGATTATAAATTATTTGGCAAAATACTTGCTTTACGTTTAGATCCTCTTATGACTCATCTGATTGGCAAGGAGCAGTGCGGTTTTGTCAGGGGCTGATTGACCTTGGATAATTCTCACCTCTTTCTTAACGTTTTAAACAAAGTTCCTTCCCTTTCCACATCCTTGGCGGCCATTTCTGTTGATGCTGAAAAAGCATTTTATAGAGTGGATTTGTCCTTTTTATTTGCATCTCTAAAATGGCATGGTTTTTGGTCCTAAATTCACCTCACATATTTATTTATTATACTCTGCCCCCAGAGCCTCGGTACTAGTTAACAGTTGTATTTCATCCTATTTTCCTCTTCAACGCGGAGTCCTTCAAGGCTGCCCTCTTTCCCCCCTTTTTTTGTCTTAGACCAACATTTAAAACGTTCCCCCTATGCGGATGAAATCTTGCTTTTTATTTCTGCTCCTGAAATCTCCATTCGCCCTGTATTACATGAATTCCATTCCTTTTCCCTTGTCTCTGGATACAAAATCAATTCAGATAAAACAGAAATTCTCACCCTCACTACATTTTGTCTTCCACATTCCTTTTTTCTTCCACTGGTTTTGCATGGAATGGTTCTAAAATCAAATATTTAAGTATGTGGTTCTCCAACTTCGTTGCCTCTTCTATTAAATTAAATATGACTGTGGTCCTGTCTCGGATTGACAAACTACTTTCCTCTTGGAATCCTCTCTTTCTTTTGTGGTGGGGTCAGTTAGACTCAATTAAGATGATGATTACCCCTATTTTGATTTACACTCTTTCCATGCTTCCTGTCCATATTCCTGCTTGTTATTTTAAAATAATTGACTCACGTCTTTCTAAATTTCTCTGGAAGAACAAAAGAGCCAGGATTTCTTTATCTTATCTTCGTAAGGCAAGAACTGATGGGGGTGTAAATTTTCCTGATTTTCGCCTTTATCATAAATCATTTTCCCTTCATGAGGCCTCGAAATTGCTCCTCTCTGGACCTTCCCCTTTCACTCCCTTTTGGCTTTCCATTAAACGTGCTTTATTATTACCCTTCTCTTTAAAGGAAGTTCTGGCCTTTTCTACCAAATCTCCTCTTACCTCCCTCCCCTTGTTTAAACACACTTGTTCCTGATTGAAACCTTTGACCCATCCAAAGTCTATTTCTAGAGGATCCTTTTTAGGGTCTCCTATTTGGCATAATTCCCTTATTACTATCAAGAGCAGAACCATCTTTTGGAGATCCTGGAGATCAAGGGGCATAATTTGGGTTGAAAACCTCTTTGATGGCCTATCTCCATGCTCCTTTCCCCAATTTCAGGCTACATTTCACTGTCCTCACTTCTTTATACCTAAATTCACTATTCTAATAGCGGTTATGCTTGACACTTACTACTCTCTTCCTTCATCCCCTCTTCCCTCTATTCAAAACTCTCTTCTTAAGATCCTTCTCTTGCTACCCAAAGCTTCTCTTATCTATAAACATTTCTCAGCTCCTAATCCAGAATGTGTTAAATCCAAATTGGAACTTTCATGGGAATCTGACCTGGGATGTGAATGGTCTATCATCTTTTGGGAGAGACTTTGGTCCCATTCTCTCAAAATCTCTCATTCTGCTTCTCTCACTCAATCTATGTTTTTCCTCTATCATAGACTTTATCTTACCCCTACCCTTATAGCAACATTTTCTCATTCAGCTGATACTAACTGGCGGACCTGTGGCTCTTCTAATGATGACTTTCTACACCTTCTCTTCCTTTGCCCTTCGGCTTCTAACTTTTGGGGGAAAGTTTGGTCCTTTATTTCCCGTTTGTTTCACATTTCCATTCCTTATTCCATTCCTCTCCTTTTCTCTGGAAGTCTACCAGATTCCTTAGATTTTCTTCCCCATAAGCATGGTCTTTTTGACCTTATGCTTGCTTTAGCTTTCCAACACATTGCCCTCAACTGGAAAACACTTACAAAACTTTCTATCCAACACTGGTGGAATAGTCTTTGCAATTTTCATCGACTTGATATTGCTTTTGCTTCCTCCTGCAGACCAATGGTTAATAGGGATCTCTTTTGGTTACCTCTCACTACTTATTTAGATAATCTAGTGTTGGTAAATAATTCTCCTTTAAATACTGAGAATTTTAAACCTCCTTGAATGTCCATCTTCTCTGTTTCTTGCTTTTTACCTTTTATTGATCTATTGTATATAATAATTTGATTGAGATTATTTATCACATGCCTTTGTAATATGCATATTCTCATTTTATCAATTTATAAAAGTTTCCACCTCCCCTTTTCCTTCACTCCCCCCTTCTCCCTTCCTCTCCTTATTTCCTTAAAAATGTTAAACAGCTTTCTCTTCTGTTTTTTATACTAGCCATTCTCTCATATGTCTCTATTTTAATATGCTTTACTTTGTATTGCTGGTTTTCTGTATTTCATTATTATTCAAATAAAGCTTCTTAAACATAAAAGACTTTCAGACTTTCATTTATTCACTTGCTAACATGTTTCGCCGGCTTCTGCAGGCTTGTTCACACAAACATATATATATATATATATATATATATATATATATATATATATATATATATATATATATATATATATGATTCCTCAAAGTGCCCAAGCAGACGGGGGCGCACTCACAGCAAGACTCACCCTCCGGCGTTATTTTAAAGGAATGAACACGCAAAGATGCTCCTTTCATTTATTAGTGACCTGACGCGTTTCGAAGCAATAGCTTCCTTTTCAAAGGTCTCAGTCCAAATGGCAGTTCCAAGGTAGTCCGTACAAAGGGTCATAAGTAGACCCCGCTTGCTCCGCCCTCAGTGGGCCGTGCCGCCGAGTGCATGTTGCATTCTGGGAAACATAGTCCTTGCACGGAAAGATCAAACCTGTAGTAGGTCTTGGTGACTGGGTCACTAATAAATGAAAGGAGCATCTTTGCGTGTTCATTCCTTTGAAATAACGCCGGAGGGTGAGTCTTGCTGTGAGTGCGCCCCCGTCTGCTTGGGCACTTTGAGGAATCATATATATATATATATATATATATATATACATATATATATATTTTCACTCCACAGCGGCCTGATTGGCTTAACCCCCCTTGCATCGGCACAAATGAAAAATGATGATCCAGTACTCTCCAGGCCTTTTGACACTCACAATGTATTTTTATTTTATTTTATCCAGCAAATGAACGATTGATGTGGTCTGCAACAGTTGCAGTAACTGACCACGACCGATGCGTTTCGGCAACCGCCTTCAACTGGCATGTATATATACACACACACACATATATGCTTATAGTTAGGCGCGCTTTTTGGTTTCATAATAACTTTGTCCTCGTTTGATGAATCTTCACAAAACTTTCCCAAGAAAGTACATCTCAGCTCCTTCCTGGAAAGTTTGGGGGGTGATCCGTCATGTGGGGGCTGAGAAAAAAAGGGATCCCTAAACACAAAATCCCCATGCATTTTCCATAGACTCATTTAAGACGGTCTATGGCAAAAACTGCTGATCGGAATTACACCAAATTTTGCAGGAAGCTAGATTTTGTTCTGCAAATTCTTCTTTATGTGATTTGGTGTAAATCCATTCAATAGTTCTTGAGAAATGTAGGGTGAAAAATAATTGCATATTGACAGGCCCTGTGGAGCCCACCCCAGGGCCAAAATTGTTGAAAATGGTGAGGTGGCCGGTCGGCTCCACTCCCTGAGCCTCTAAAAGCCTTGGGCAGCCCACCCCTCAAGGCTGAAACTTGTCGGGAGGTGTCTCCGTTCCCTGAGTCAATAATGGCTGGCTCAGATGCTATGTCCCATGGAGCCCACCCCCAAGTCATAGCAGTTTCCCTGCCTGCACCATGGAAGCCTGTGTTTGCTCTCCCATGGTGGGAGTATTTTTAAAACTCCTGCCAAGCGGGAGCAAACACCGAGTCTGCTCCCAGCACGCAGGAACTTTGAAAATGCTCCCGCCCACTGGAATCAGACTCTTGATCTGTTTCCCTGCCAGCTGGGGTTGCGGGGGCCACAAGAGCCCCCAACAAGACTATGTTGGATGCCCTGGGTGGGCACCAGGGCACCCATCATTATGTTTGATGGCCCCAGGGCCAAAATTGGACTGGGGAGAGGGGCAATGTGCCCCCCTTCCCTGCAAATGTTGCTCAACCCTGGGGATGGCATACTCAGGGATGGAATAAGCTCAGGGAGGGGGCACCCAAGGGCTGAAATAGGGCCAGGGAGAGAGATGCATGCCCTCCTCCCCATGTAAATGTTGCCATGCCCCAGGACTAAAATCAGCCCATGGAGGGGGGGGGCTGCATTCCCCCTCCTCCTTAAGTATTTCCTGGACCACTGGGGATGCCAGGCCTTGGGGAATGGGGTTCCGTGGGGATGAAGTCAGCCGAGGAAGGGGACCACATGCCCCCTTCACATAAAAATTATGCTGGGCCTCATGGGATGGGGTCCCCATGGCCCAAATTGGCCTGGGAGGGGGGGCATGCATGCACCCTCCCTATTATTTAAAAGAGTGACACTGGGGGATGGGATCCCCAGAGTCTAACAAGGCTCGGCAAGGGGGCCACGCGGTGTCCGTCCCCTTTATTTAAATTAATGGTCCTGAAGGATGGGGTCCCTGGGGATCATAACGGCTCTGGAGGGATGCTGCATGGGCAACCGTCCCTGAATAGGATCCCCAGGGCCATGCCATATGATCCACCCCCTCAGCGCACGGCCAGAGGTCATGCATAGCGTGGTGTTGACTGTATGGAGGGTGGTTGACTGCAGGGGCTGGCCGCATGCCATGCACGGAAGGGGTTTGTATTTACATAGGGTAATTAAGTATCACTTTATGAAGAAAAAAAACCCTAGAAATGTGTTTAAACTTAGACATTCATTGAAAAAAACCAAATGTTATAGGGCCTGATGTACGACCCTACCAATTTGCGAGTCGCAAATTGTGTTGTTTTGCGACTCGCAATTTGTGACTCGCAAATAGGAATGTAGACACTGTTTGCGATTCTTAATGGGGTCACAAATTGCCTGCCTCATTACAATTCATTAGGCAGGTGCAATTTGCGACCCCATTAGGAATGGCTAGCACACCCAGGGATGGTGGCCTGCTGGGTCAGCAGATCACCATGTCTGTGACTGCTTTTTAAATAAAACAGTTTTTTAAAATGCAGCCCGTTTTCCTTAAAGAAAAATGGGATGCATTTAAAAAAGAAAAATGAAACGTTACTGTTTCATTTTTTAAGAGTAGGCAGTGGTTCCTAGGTTACCGACTCGCAAAAAATAGGGTTTCTAAATAGGGCAGACCTATTTTGCGGTCGCAAACGGGCCGATTTCCCGTTTGTGGGCGCAAAAAATGATCGTACATCTGGCCCATAGTTAGGTGACTTTGTCAATGACAACATAAATGTTTTGGTACTATAATAAACACAGAAATCCACTTTTTATAGTTAGCACTACTAACTATATCTAGCGCCCCTTCCATGCACTGCTTAAGACCTCACATATGACATCACTCATGACATGTTCTATGACATAATTTATGACATCACTGATGACATTTCAAATTACATCATTGGTGACATCACTGATGACATCCTCAAGCTTCATTTATCTGCACATTGCTCTATAGATTACTATGGCACTAGAGGCCTGACAGTAAGTACAAAATACCTCAGAAGAATGTCAGCCATCATTACTGCCATCACAGATGCAACTCCCTTAGGTGTAGAAAACATGCATTGTGTGCAACATTTACCCTATACCATACACTTTACAGATAGCATAGTTCACATTAACCATCAACCACTTTGAACAGGCTACGTGATTATTCCATGCCTCTTATAACCAGCACTTCTATACCTTTGATGCTCACATGACATGTAAATCAAGACATACTAGCAAACAAATAAAAATACATTTTATACACAAAATGACTCTTTCTTGTGGATTATTTTTAGTCCGTCCACAAAGAATATTCATAAAACAATACAAATCAATCACATAAAAGATCATTTAAACCAAAATTGATACTTAAATACTCACACAAATAACATAACTTTTCATTACATATATTGACATTTTTCCCATATTATTTCTGTTATCAACAAACATAAGTGTCCTATATATAGTGCTTTTTATGTCAACAGAATAAGACAAGTGTCCAAAAAAACCAAGGTTTTATATCACTGAGCGTGTATTTTTTTCCTCCACGTGTGTGGTCCTCCAGATACTTTGCGGACCTATGTGGTCAGGGCACGTTATTCTTTAAATATTCAGGAGTCTGGGAGGTATGAATCCTCTCAGTGTTTGTCCTGTGTTTTTTTTGGCTTTACGTGGTTATGAATGCTGTCATGCTACACTTAACTACACCGACCCGTTTCGAACTTCACGGTGGGTCTATTGGTTTAGTGAAGGTCTTCTTCAGGACTGCGAGCTTATTGTTTTTAAGGACACTGTATGTGAAACATAAAAGGGGAAGGGCAATAATGTCATGTTTTAAAAAGAGTATAACAACATCTTGTGTATTGCCATTGGGGCCCTAAACCTAACACATACCATGTCTTTGTTCCTTATGATTCAACCGGTATTACCCCATGGGTGATCCTAGTACAGAAGATGCTGTGTAAATCAACAGGGTGCTTTGCCTGGAGTTCAACCTCTGAGTTGAGGAGAGAAGGGAAGAAGATAGAGCATTTAAGGTTTCTGAGCCACACATTATGCTATGCACACATGGTGCAGTGAAGATGGATTTGGGGGGTCTTACTTGTGTGAAGGGGCCTTGTGTCTTCCTTCACGTAGACCAATCCTATATAGCAGGTAATATGGCGTTGGCAATTAAGTCCTCTGTGGGTATAAAATAACAAGACATTGCTTGAAGTCTCACTATTCATTTAGTAGTGCCAGTTATATGCACCACACTGAGCACAAACAGCAATGAAGGTGAAAAGAGCTGTCTACCTTCCATAATTCAAAAGGTAGACTTTTTGCGGGACGGAGCTCTTGAGTTACTGCTCAGCTGTTTACTTGCTTCATGGTCCGCGTGCATGCAGCCTCTTCCGGTGCTAGTGGGGAGACAACAGCATGCGCATGGTCACAAATGTGAATCGTGTTTCCCTATTGGATTAATTAATATTGAAGAAGGGACCTCCTTGTAGGACCTACCTTCAACTTTTATGCAACGTGGTGCTTAACTACTGGTGTGGCCAGTCCTGTGTGCATTGGCTGCACCGGTGTTCCTTTATAAGTAAACACTCAGCTGGAAGTGCACATGCACTTGTGAGGAAATCATGGGGCATGTCATTTTACATTATGCATGTCATTGGATAAAATCCCTGGTTCCCTGGTCTTAAGGAGTAGTGTTTGGGTGAGCATTAATTATTGGAGGACCTGTTTCCATATTCTTATGTGGAACGTGGTGATTTTAAGAAATGTGTGTATCAAAAATATGTTTCCATAAAGTATTGCACCATGTGCCTCTACTTTATTCTTCCCAGGTGTGTTATGGGTAATGTAGTCTGTGCACATCAAGACTTTCTCTGCAGGTTCACAACATGCAGTTTCATAAAAGTCAGTACATTCCTTGATCTTTCAGTCATCATATGCTAAAAGATTTGTTTAAATATGTTGTTTCAGCATATAATTAACATATACTACCACACATCTCTTGGTCATGCAGTTTTTACATGTGTTATGCACCTCAGTGCTAATGCAGATTACTGGTATATGGTGCATATGGATCTACTTTAACATGTCACATCTACAGGTTATTCACGTATAATTCGTCCTCTTTTTCTAGGTCATATAGTTATTATATATTAAGGATTCATAGTGGTGTTTCGATCGCACCATTAGTGTATTCTCTTTCATGTTTGCAAAAAGCTCATATTGCGTTGTTGGCCCCGCAGACTGGTGAATGTGTAATTGAGTGGATCCCTGTCTACATATGCTGGTACGAGTATATGTGCTTCTGTCTTACTGCACCAAAAAAGTTACTTATCTCCCATAGTTCATTCAAGCCATGACTTTGACAATGACACAGTGCCTCCGAAGCTCCGCCACTACAAGAGTCATGAGCACTGCACCACTCATGTCCGTGGTGCACAGCTCCGACTCCAACGCCAGTGGCCTGGTCCGACATCGACCCCACAGAAACCCAAGCCTTGCAGCGTGACTTTGGACACCACATTGACGCTGCTCCAAAGTAAGGAACCGAGGTATGTACCAGCAACCACAACATCACCTCCACTGCCGCAGTAAGGAACAGACGCATCACCTCTCCTACCTTGCAGTAAGGAACCGATGCATCACCTCCTCCGCAACAGTAAGTAACTGACGCTGCACTGGCCTCTATGACGCCTCACCTTCAATCTGTTTTGCATCATCTTTGTTTTTGACTATTCCTCCAAGGTCGCCCACTCCAATGAGATCAGACTGATTTGGTGGAGTCATCGACATCAAGCGCCACCTGATAGCATTGGTTGGAGCTATTTTTTATTTCTAAAATCTATACCTGATTTCATCTTTAAAAGGTGATATCTTGATTTGTGCATGTTAGAGTTTTGTCATTTCGGTCTTGTTTGAGTCAGATAAATACTGCCTATTTTACTAAATTAGTGTCTAGTCCTTTTGTAGTGTTTTCACTGTATTACTGTGTGTGTGTGTGTGTACTATTACTTTACACAATGCCTCTGGGATAAGCCTGACTGCTCTGTGCCAAGCTACCAAGAGGGAGACCAGGGGTTATCTTAGGTGTATAACTTACTTACCCTGACTAGTGTGGTGGTTTCTGCCTGGCTTAGGTGCCTTTTTAGTTAACGAGAATCCCCATTTCTGACATATATCTAGAGAAGCAGAGGGTTTGTGGATCCAACAGACCTCAAAATGAGATCTGATTGGCTGACGCCACTTCAACCAGGAAGTGGTGGCAGCCGTCTTGAGAATTGTACTCCGCCGAACTCGAAAACAGAACATATTTAAAAAGACACAGGACAAGGTAGGAATACCCTGACCTCCAAGGCCCAGTGGTTGGGTCCCACTAGGACCCTGCCAGAGGCCAAATCTGTTTTTTAAATTTTCCTGCAAATTTATCGAGGATCCATGGATGCATGGGAATAATTTTAAAAAATGCTATTTCTTGCCCTTGTTTTACTAGCCCCCCAGGTGGGCCAGGTGCCAGGGGGGTAATATATTATATATAGAAGAAGGCCACTTTTGGCCTTGGGTACCCCATACCCCAGGGCCAGGCTGTTAAAAGAATGGGGGCAGGGGCCCAGTGGCCCCCCTTCCAGGCCGAGAACCCCATCTCTTGGGGACTGGTCAATCTGGGAAATTGGAAGGGGGCTGCAGGGCCCCCTCTCAGGCTGATGTCAGCCCCAGGGACCACATTCCCCAGGGCCCGGCTGCTTTTAAAACAGGAAGGGGGCCATGCGGCTCCCATTCCGGGCTGATTTCAACCCTGGGGACCCCATACCCTGGGGCCCAGTCGATCTAAGAAATGGGGAGGGAGGCCCTGTGACCCCCTTCCCCAGGGCACATCTGGCCCTGGGAATCCCATTTGCCAGAGCTAGGCCATGCTTTCAATAGTGAGAGGGGCCTCACAGCCCCCCTCCTGGAGCCATTAATGGCCCTGAGGACCCCATTCCCAAGATCTAGCTCCTGCTATGTCTCAGGATCCCCAACCCCAGAACATAGCAGTTTCCCTGCCTGCACTGATGTGGGCAGGAAAACCTATTTTTGCTCTTGCTTGGTGGGAATGATTTCAATAAGTCCACTCCCAGCAGGCAGGAGCATGAAAATTAAACCTGCCAGCTGGGAGCCAACTTTCATCTGTTTCCCTGCCCACACTGAAACGGGCAGGGAAACAGATGAAAAAAATGCTACCACCTGCAGGGAGCAGCAATTTTAGCTGCTCCCTACCAGGCGAGAGCAATGCTGGCTCTCGCTGGAGGTGGGGAGCCAGCTGGAGCTGCTGGAGCTGTGGGAGTCCCCCTACAGCCCCCAACAAGGAGATAATGGGTGCCTTGGGACCCACCCTTTATTATTATGCATTAATAATTGGCTGGCCCCAGGTAATGGGGTCCCTGTGGTGGAAATTGGCTTGCTGGACCCCAGGGGATTGGGCCCCAGGGGCCAATGTCAGTCAGGAGAGGGGGCCACATGGCCCCCTCCCCATTCATTATAGACTGAGCACCAAGCATGGGGTCCCTGGGGCGGAAATTGGCCCTGGGAGGGGGACTGCGTCCCCCCTCCCAAATTCAAAAAGCAGGAGGGTCAGAGAGATGGGGTCCCCTGGGCCATATTGGCCTAAGGGAGGGGGGGCTGCATGTTCCCCCCTCTCCTTGATAATATGGTCGGGCCCCACAAGATGGGGTCCCCGGGTCCAGAAATTGGCCCGGGAGGGAGGCTGTGTGTCCCACCTCCTCACTTACAATATGGCCAGGCCCCAGGAGACGTGGTCCCTGGGGCCAAAATCAGCCCAGGGACGGTGGCTCTGTTTTCCCTTCCCAAATGAATCCAGTTATGGGCCCAGGAAGGAGAGCCATGTACCCCCTCCCCTAAACAGATATGGCTGGCCCTATGGAATAGGGATCCCAGGGCTGAAATCAGCCTGAGAATGGGGACTGCATGCCCCCCTCACAAGTTGGCTGCCTTTGGGGGGGTTGGTGACAGGGCCTGGCATGGCCGTGCGATCAACCCACACTACGCATGGCTGCAGGTGGTGGCAGCAGTGGTTGGATTAATGTTTGGTGTTTATATATTACTTTACGTTAAAAAAAACTAGAAATTCACTGAAAAGAAACTAACGTTACAGGGATATTATAGTTAGGAAATGCCATTAGTAGAATGTAGAAATTTACTGAAGAAAAAAAATAAGGTTACAGGGACATTATAGTTAGAAAATAGAATTAAAAAAAACAAAGAAAACCATAGAAATTCAGCAGTTATAGCCATAGTTATCTCAAGAAAATATAACTTGTGCCCTAAGGTAACTTAACTTGCACCCTCACGATGCACTGCTAATTATCCCGCATCAGTCATAACATCTTCTGTGACATCATTGATAATGTCACTGCAACATCTATAAAGTTCTTAATGAGAAAACTGGACATTTATTTTTTTATTTTTTTTATTTGAAAAGTTTTATATTGCGGTGGCTAGACCCGGAGGTATCAGAGCGCTTTACATGAGTAACAGCCCATAGTTGCAGGTTACATAATTACAAGGTTAAACAGTATCAGAGCATAGCTACATAGTTACATGATAGGTCGAGAAAAACAATAAGGACATATTCGTAAGGGAAAAAGCAGGCAAGCGGAGAGATTCAGGGGCGAGGGGGTAGGAGCAGGGGAAGTGGACAAAGAATGAAGGAGGGAAAGAGGAGGGGGAGGGTGAGAGACAAAGCATGATAGAGGAGGGTGAGGGTGACGGGGCACAAACCGGTAGACGAGTAAAAGCTGCATCCAAAGTCCAGTAAGCTGTGATCCCAGGGCAAGTGGTATCATTCCCAAATCTCTGTTGCGAGAGGCTCCCTTTACGCAGTGGACTCTCTCAGAGGAGTCTGTGAGACTCCAAGGGCTACCTACCGGATCCTTCCCCAACAAGGGGAGAGGGACTGCTTTGGTAAGGGGCCACACCATACCTCAACTGAGAGTGGCTCCCTTGGCGCTGTGGACTCTCTCAGAGGGGTCACTGAGACTCCAGAGTATAGATATTGGGCCTTTCCCCAACAAGGGGAGAAGGAATGCTGAGTCAAAAAAAAATAATTCATAAGGGAAAAATCAGGGAAGGTGAGAGATTCAGGGCAGAAGGGATAGGAGCAGGGGAAGTAGACAAAGAATGAAAGAGGGAAAGAGGTGGAGGAGGGTAAGAGAAAAAGCATGACAGAGGGGGAGGGTGAAGGGGGCACAAACCGGTAAACGAGTAAAAGCCGCGTCCAAGGTGCGGAAGCTGTGATCCCAGGGGAGGTGGCATCATTCCCACATCTTGGTTGCGTGAGGCTCCCTTTACGCAGTTGACTCTCTCAGAGGGGTCTCTGAGACTTCAAGGCCTACCTACTGGATCCTTCCCCAACAAGGGGAGAGGAAGTGCTTTGGCAAGGGGCGCCATACCATACCTCAACTGTGAGTGGCTTCCTTAGCCCTGTGGACTCTCTCAGCGGGGTCACTGACACTCCAGGAAATAAATATTGGATCTTTCCCCAACAAGGGGAGAAGGAGTGTTTAGTCAAAAGGCACAAGGGACAGGGGGCTAGGAGGTGGGTAGGAACTGGCAAGTAACAGAGGGGGAACATATGATGGAGGTCCTCATCCTCGGATCCACCCCCTCAGCCTGGGACGACTCCTGGTGGCTGACTGCACTAGGAACACCCCCAACACCCACCGACCATGCACGCAACCTAGGGGTCATCCTCGACTCTACCCTCTTCATGACCAAGCAGGTCAACGTCATCTCCTCCTCCTGCTTCAACACCCTCCGCATGCCTCGCAGGATCTTCAAGTGGATCCACACGAAACAAGAAGGACGGTCACCCAGGCCCTCGTCAGCAGTAGACTGGACAACGGAAATGCACTCTACGCAGGAGCCCTGGCCAAACTCCTGAAACAGCTTCAACGCATCCAGAACGCCTTTGCACGCCTGATCCTCAACATACCTCACCGCAGCCACATCACACCCCACCTGAGAGACCTACGCTGGCTCCCTGTCAACAAGAGGATAACCTTCAAACTCCTCACCCACGCACACAAGGCACTCCACAACACCGGACCAACGTACCTCAATAGCTGACTCAGCCTCTACACCCCCACCCACCAGCTCCGCTCCACAGACCGCACCCTCGCCACCATCCCCCGCATCCGAAGAGTGACCGCCGGCGGCAGATCATTTTCCCACCTCGCCGCCAAGACATGGAACACCCTCCCCATCCGCTTGCGAGAGACCGAATACCTTCTAACCTTCAGAAGACTTTTCAAGACCTGGCTCTTCGGACAGTAGCAGCTTCCCCCTCCCCCCAGCACCATGAGACCCTCGCGGGTATGTAGTGCGCTTTACAAATGCCATGATTGATTGATTGATTGATTGATTGATTGATTGATTGACAAAAAAGATCACATTAATTATAGAAAGATTACACACTCAATATCAGAGTAAGTTAGCGATCCAGTAAAAAATAGGATCCACGAAAGGGAGACTAGGGAGACCAAGGGAGGGAGTCAGCGAGTTGTAGAGTCCCCCAAGGAAGAGATGGAGATAGAAGAAAAGGAACTGTATAAGTTGTAGAGTCAATCAGGGGAGAGATGCAGACAGGTAAGCTCAAAATCACGAAATAGTGATAGAGAGTACAAAGAACTGCTACATATACTAGTGGTTAGAGTTGTATCAATGCAAATAGTAAAATTCACTCAGGATTCCATATTCACAATGATTAGGCTAATAACGATTATATATTACTTATCTACAGAGTGAACAGAGAAATAAGACCTCCAAGGGGTTAGAGAGAGAGAGGGGGGGAGATGAGATAGGTGATATGAGAGACGGGGACCTGGGGGGTGAAGGGATCAGGCAGTCCAGCCGAGGAGCAATGTCTGAGAGTCGGCAGGAAGAAGTCCAATGGACCGAGGGAGAAGACAAGAAATAACAAACTGGTGGCTCCATGTTCTGGGTATCAAAGGACTGTCATGATAGGAAAATCGAACGAGCATCAAGCTCTTCGCATGTAGAGCAATCCCATTAGCACAAGGTCTGGTCACGCTTGAGATTCAGTACTCGACTCTTTCAGCAGAAATAGCCAATTTTCGATGTCCTTGCATTTCCGTCATATCAAGGTCAGGCACTGAACAACTATGGGACATCAGCAGAAAGTTGTGAATGCCCCCCGTTTCAGAATGCTCCACATAGTTGCTCATATTGCAGCCATTAAAAAAGAACTTGTTCTTTCCTTGTATAACCCAGCAGACTCGAAGCCGGCAGGATAGTTCGCACAGCGCATACATCACCAGTGATCAGCAGTACAGCTTGATGTTTGTTTTTTTGTTATAAGTTTCACAGCTGCTAGGAAAGTCATACAAAGATAAAGAAACTGGGTTGATTTGAAACGTTCTTTTTGAAGAATGCTATTCCTTTCTCTTTACACTAAAGAAAGCATGATCATGTTACCAGACTCAGACAGAAGCTATTCTGGCTGTTGGGTTAAAGTAAACAGTCATTGAGTGGCTTGGAAACAAATCTTGTTTTTTTTACATATTTTTGTTACCGGTGTTGCTAGACCGCATACATTTCGTGATCGGCAACTGCCTAGATAGATAGCTGGGGAACCTCTGTTAGTGGCACGCCCGTCAGCTATACATCCGCGCAGAGGAGTTGATGCGGGGGTGAACAATGCGCTAAAATATGGCATCCATGATACAGCGTTTGTGCGTACTTCGGTGTTTACTTGTTGGTGCCACAATAAACGGCACGTTATTGAACAGACTGCAGTTTATGCCCTCCGATGCGCTTTGGCATCTGCCTTTTTGCGCTATGTTGTTGAAGGGTGCTGTCTGTTGGTGATTTTAATCCTCAGTTAAAGCATTTGATATCAAATTAAAGATTGTGCGCTTACTGACATGCTAGTTCTGCTTCACTTGTACTGCATACCCTGAGTATGTACATTGAACACAGCTCCAGTAAGTCGCCACTAGCCGCCATTACAAAGTCAGGCAAGCTGACGCAGGCATCACCGAGTATCGCCAAACTCAAAAGAAGGTTTAAATACCTTATCGCAATACAAATGCGGTACGATTCTGTCTGTGTGGGAAGTTCATACAGGATTTTGGTGTTATAAATGTTATGTTATGTTATGTTATGTTATGTTAAGTGCATTTATTACGCGCACAGATACTCCGAGGCGTGTCCCGGCACGGCCCAAGAGAAGACAAACTATAACCAAGCCTTAAGAGAAGAGGTGCGTTTTAAGCAGTTTTTTAAAGACACCAATGTCTTCCACAGTACGGAGCGAAAGGGGGAACGCATTCCAAGCGCGGCTCGCAAAAACGGCCAGAGAAGCGCCCCCTAACCGATGGCACTGGAAGTCAGGAATCTTCATCAGCCTAAGGGATGAGGACCGCAGGGATCTCCCCGGCACATAAAACAAGAAGCGTTTCTGCAAATAGCCAGGGCCTTGCCCGTGTAGAGCACGCTGGGCTATGGTAAGAGATTTGAATGCCACACGTGCTTTGACCGGGAGCCAATGAAGGGAGCGACAGTAGCCATGCACGCTCTGCCTGGGACCCAGCCCACCCAGCTGATCGACACCTTTGTATGTCGAGTATTAGGCAGCCACAATTTTACGCCGACAGTCTTTGGTTTCTTGTGGGATTACGATCTCCAATTTTGATCAAATGAAACCTCCGCAGAACTTATTGAAGGCATCACCTTGTAGAGAGCACATTCCGACAGCCAAAAATGTACTCGCTGGATGTCATCAAGTGCTGTACTTCCAGGATTGCAGCATCACTTCTCTGGAGCAGCGCTCCCCATCCGTCCCCATCCGTCCCCGGGTCTTCAGCATGGAGGGGGTGAGGGTTATAGTTACTATAACTGCTGAATTTCCATAGTTTTTTGTTTGTAAAATCTGAATCTAACTATAAAGTCCTTGTAACCTTTGTTTTTTATGAATTTCTAAGGTTTTTTTAATTCTATTTTCTAAACTATAATGTCCCCGAAAACTTTATTTTTTTCCAGTGAAAAAAATTAAAATATATATATATGTTAACGGGGACACGGGCGGTTGGAAGAGAGGGCTCCAAGAGACTGTTTTTGGTCCAGTAGAGTGCCGGTCTCCAACCTGTACCACAACCGATGTCAGCCCTTCAAGGCTTAGGCTGACAGAACCACTCTTTAATGCCGTGAACCAACTGCATGCTGGTAAATGCAGTCATTAAACATTGAACTGTTGGAGGGCTTCTGGAGGAACATGGTACAGGTGTGTCCCACTCTACTTTAGGGGATGGGCCAACACTACTTTAAAATGAAACCCAACATCGCCAGAGGCATCTGAGGAAGGCTCCGCCGAAACGCGTCATGCCAGGCTCTAAATAAATGGTTTCTTCAAGCCCCGCCGTGTCCCCTTCTTTCTTTTACGGAAGAAGTAAACCTTGGAATATATATATATATATACATATATATATTTTTTTTCTCCTCCGTTCTCTGGTAACGGCCACCGCTTCTCCAAAGCAGAGGGTGCGTCATTGAAAGCGGACCACCACAGCAAGGTCCGATAGTATTACAAGTGCCTCGAAAGGCAAGGAATGACGACGCCGTGTTCTGGCTAAATTTCATTTATTTATCAGCTGGTTGAACGCATTTCACCTTTCCTGAAGGCTTGATCACCGATATTTATATATATTTATACATATTAATTAAAGAAAGAAAAGCCAGCAAATTTCAGCGTGACAGAAACGATTACCTACACGGTAGAATCTATACTTTCTCAAGAAGATTTGAGAATATTCGTCGTCAAGAGCTGTCGAAGACAAGTGCAGGCCCCTCAAGTCACCACGAACCCAGTGATACAGAACTGAGTTCGGAGGTCGAATCTGAGCCAGAAACAAGTGGCAACAGGGAGCATCTACATAAGGCACCAACACCCATCCAAGAACTCGGTTTTTTACGAGTGGAGCGTTTGATGAGCCTACGTCCAAGACCTCAAAGACAGGAGTATTCATCAAACAAAGCTCAAAATCAAAGAACAGAAGGAGGAAAGACCGCAGATGGGGCAAACAAAACACAAAAAACAACTTACAGACGAAACAAAAGGAAATAAATAACGAAGCTAAATCAGACAACACAGTTGTAAATTTAACTAATATGGCTTTGACACCCAATGAAGAACAAATCCTTGCTCTAGGACTATCGTATTGCAAGGAAACAAACTTTGATTATACTCAAACCAGAATAGACTTTTATCATTTCATACGTAAACTAAAATTACGAAAACATTTTTTCAACACCAAGGAAAAACTCAATGTGAGGGATCAGGATAGTACTATGCACCAAGAAGCAGATACTCTAACTGTAGCAGATTTAACTTTCCTGAAAGACATGACGGAATTAGAAAATGAGAACAGAACAGTGGTGACAACTTTTGGAAATGCAGGAACTAATTTAAATTTAAATACATCTGCTGCTGTGGTAACACCATTTCGACCAAAGTCCATCTTTAATCCTCTGATGCCAAGGGACAACATTGATATCTTTGCAGACAAAATGATCAAGGATCTTAAATTATTGGCAACTGAAAGTAGCAATGTTTTCAACTTAGCAAGACACAAGGAACCGGTTGAATACTCTAGGGTAATGCAAAAAATAAAGGAGCGTTCCGACATCGTTGTACGATGGTCGGACAAAGGGGGCAAAATTGTACTTTGGCCTCTAGAAATGTATAACAAAGAAGCGTTAACCCAATTATCGGACAAGAACTGCTACACAAGAATCAGTGCCACTAACATCATCAGCACTAAAGAAAAATATCATGGATGTTTGTATGAATGGAGAAGAAATGGGTTAATTACGAGAAATGAATTGGATTTTTTGAAGAATGACTACCCTGTAACACTTCAATTATATTTGTTACCCAAAATCCACAAGGATGCGTAGTGTCCTCCGGGTAGGCCAATTATATCCCCAATAGGGAGTCTATTTGAGAACACGAGTAAGTTCATTGACTTTTTTCTCCAGCTATTTGTACAGGCTTTGCCATCCTACACCAAAGACACTGGGGATTTTCTAACTAAGATCTTTGACTACAACTGGCACGAAGATTATTTATTTGTTACACTAGATGTACAAAGCTTGTACACAAGTATAAGGCACTATGACGGTCTGCAAGCAGCCAAACATTATTTAAGCACAAGAGATATAAGTTTCCATGAACATACGCTAATGGTGTTGCATATGATGGAGTGGTGCCTGACGAATAACATCTTTATGTTTGATAGATTATTGTACAAACAGTTACAAGGCACAGCCATGGGTACTTGCTTCGCCCCCAGCTATGCGAATTTGCATATGGGCTGGTGGGAGGAGCAAGTACTCATGAGGGCATTCAATACTCAAATGTCTGAAAATGTAGTCTTATACCAGCGCTATATAGACGACATCTTTATCGTGTAGCAAGGAAGTGAACAAAGTGCTATTGACTCCATTAATGCCATTAACATAAATGATTTAAATCTACATTTTACAGGCACTGTAAACAAGCAATCCATTGTTTATTTAGACTTAGAATTGTACACTATGAATAATAAAGTACATTCACGTACACACCGGAAACTAACATCGGGGAATGCTATTTTCCATGCTCAAAGCTTTCACCCTGTTAAACTTATTGAAAGCATTCCCTATGCAGAGTGTCAGCGTATGAAAAGAAACTGCAGTACTGTGGAGGGCTTAACAGACTCAACCAACAATCTATTTAACAGACTCAACCAACAATCTATTTAACAGACTTAGTAATAGAGGGTACAAAACCAAAACTCTGGAAATGGCACAGCAGAAGTGCTTTGATATTTCCAGAGAAGACCTTCTATTAAAAAATAAAGATGACAAAGTAACATCAGGAGAGACACCAAAACAGACACCCAGGCTAATTACGGGATATAACACTTTTCACCAAAAGTTAAGAAAAATACAGTATAGACATTGGCCGATAGTGAGATGCGATCCTATCATAGGCCCTTCTTGCACTAAGCTCCCCCAGGAGAGCTAAGTCAATGAAACAGGAACTTGTATCCAATGCTCCTGCACTAGACAGAGGTACCAGTTGGCTTAAGTCCCAAAAAGGATTCTTTAAGTGCACAAAGTGTAAAGCCTGTAAATATGGAATCAATATGAAATCAATTTCGACTCCTTTAAGAAAAACCCCATTAGAGATCAGAGAGTACTATATGTACAAAACAGAGTTTGCAGTATATGTGCTACGTTGCACCTGTAACAAGGTGTATGTGGGTAGCACCATCCACCCCGTGCATGTTAGAATTTTGCAACATCTAAGGGCAATCAGTAATAATGACCCAACATACCCTGTTGCCCGCCACATCAACAAAGTACATGGTGGCAAAGCAGAAGATCTTGTATACTTTGTTGTGGATAGCATTAAGAAAAACATCAGGGGTGGCAACAGGCAACCAGCACTTAGAAGATTGGAGTCACGATATATAATCCAGTTGGATTGTAAAATCCCAAATGGTTTGAATGCCGACGAAGCATTAAGTGTTCATCTCTAAATCTATATCTGCCTTTTCTAGACTCTTGAAACAATCCCATGAGATCTGACCTAGTTGTTTATTGTAATTTTTTCTGTTTTGTTTCTTATAACATGTTCACCATGCACATTCCCTTTTCTTACATAGTGTGTAGTATATATTTTTCAGTAGAGAACTATGCTGAAATATGAATTAGCCAGATGTGCCACCTTCACTGAATCCTTAAAGAAGTATGGGCAGCAGTCACTGTCTGCTGAATATTATCAAGCCCACTTGGGCTTTATTTCACAAAATTTACAAAATTTACAAAGTATATAATGCTTAGTTTTTGTAAACATCATGTTTATTGTACAGACTATGGTACTGTTTATCATTATGATTATGATAATGATAATATTTGTTCAGGCCAGGGAAAACTTCATGACATATCTTATGTAAAATGTAAGGTGGCACATGCTTTACTGCTTTACTGCTTTAATTAATTGTATTGCGTAAGGCAACACTAGTCTGAAGAAAGACTTCTTTCATTTACACTTTCTTTTATGTCAATTGTAAGTTCACTGGGTTTGTGTCACATGTACTTCGAATGTATTTAAGTAACCTATCCGAGCGAGGTCGGACACAGTGAGCAAGGCGGACTCGTCCGCCGAAACGCGTCTGGGCCACAGCTTTGAAATAAAGAGTTATCTTTGAAACTGCATCCCACGGAGTCAGCGCCTGTTTCCAATTGTGAGAAACTAGGATTGGAGTTAATATTTATACATATATAAATACTTTATAAATACTTCCACAAAAGCAGATTGTGGTGGGATTTTGTTATAGTGCGATTACCTTTGAAAACTTTATATTTTTGCATCCAGTGGGAACTGCTATTTTACAGAGCTTTGAAAATGCATATAGAATATTTATACTATTACCTGCTATGCTTGTGCAACTGTTTACTGTTTAATTTACTCACGTTGAATTTTCATCTGTATTATTCTGATATATGTGTCACTATTTGCCACGAGCATCTTTCTATACATGACCCACTTTGTATAACCAGCGATAACTACTCTTTAAGATGGCTGCTGCATTCACTTGTATTTTGTATAACCTGTTGAGCTCTTACCCATCATTAATGTTCACACCCCTTCACTATTATAGAAATGTTGCCATGGTGTTCTCCAACCCATTACCAAGGCGTGTGAAATGCTGAAATGCATTGGGTTATTTTTGGAGTTGCACTGGATTAAAGTCATGCCTGACTGCTCATTGTGTACTGTAGTGCATGGCTTCAATTCTTTGGAGAGTAGTTTTGATTTTTGCAGGTGCCTCAACTGTGCATGCATCGAAGCTTTAGGGTCCCAAATATGAGGACCGGTGATCTTCATTGTGATCTTTTTGTTGGTTGACCCGCTAAATCGTTTGAACTTTGGCCGTAACAACACGAAATTTGCTATGTGCACTGGGCATGCTGTTGGCTGGATGTGCAGAGGCGATATCCATTTAAGAAGAGTTCCTGCTCAATCATGTAGGGTGGATATGGTGCCTCACAGCGGGTGGCTGAAATCCATGAATCCTAGAGCTGAGTCGGAAGATGCAGCGCCTGGCTTCACATGGATCAGTAAGTACGTATCCCCACTTTGTTCTGCCGGAACTAATGTTAATGTTAATGTTAATGTTAATGTTAACTGTTATTTCTATAGTGCATAATCACCAGCAGGTCCCTTAATGCTTTGAGAGACAGGTCCAAAACCCACTGCAGTCCCCAGGAACACATGTGTCCAAAGCCTCCCTGAACAGGAGCGTTTTAAGGCATTTCCTGAAAGGGAGGAGAGCACATTCCTTGCGGAAGCTATCAGGCAGTTTATTCCAGAGTTACGGGAGCAGGACTGAGAGGGCTCTGCCTCCCTTGGATTCCGTATTAAATCATGGGACCGCCAGCAGGCAGCTGTCGGAGGATCGGAGTTTCTGGCCCGGCACATAGTTTACAAGGCGCTCTTTAATGTAGGCCAGGGCCTGGTCGTAGATTGCTTTGTGGGCAATACATAGGCCATTGAATTTTGCCCTCTGCTTGATGGGGAGCCAGTGAAGCTTGTGCAGCAGAGGGGTCACATGCGCCCATCTGGGATGCCTGAAGATCAGCCTAGCTACATCATTCATTGTCACCTGCAATTTGTTGGTAAGCTTTTCCGGTAGGCCGATGTATAGTTCATTCCCGTAGTCCAATCTGGACAGGATGGTGGCTGATACTATCATCTGTAGCGCTGCAGTTGAAAGGAGGGGGGAAAGTCTCTGCATCTGTCTCAGCAATCCTGTGCAGGTACCGGTCACGGTCGCGACTTGGTTGGACATAGAAAGATCAGCATTGATCTTGATGCCCAGACTTTTTATGGCCGTGACCAGCATGGGGGTTGTGCCGAGTTCTTGGGGCTAGAACTGGTCACTCCATGGGTTAGTCTTCAAGGGGATGACCAGGACCTCTGTTTTGTCCGGATGGACTTTTAGGGAGTTGGCTGTTATCCAATTCACGGTGCATCTAAGAATGTTTTGTATCTGTGAGGAGGCCTGCTGGGAGTTGTCGATCTGGAGGATGAGCTGAGTGTCATCCTCATAGTTAAAGACTTGGCAAAATTAATGCGCGCTATGGCAGCTATCAGTGGCTGGAGGAAAATGTTGAAAAGGAGCGAGGACAGCGCTGAGCCCTGGGGGACGCCAAACGTGAGGGCACCCCTGTCAGACACCTGCTCCCCAAGCTGGACCCTCTGAGACCACCCAGAAAGAAAGGATTCAAACCACTGGTGTGCCAGCTCGCAGATGCCCAGCGCGGTGATACGGGCTAGGAGCTGTGCGTGACTGACCGTGTCAAATGCTGCCAATAGGTTTAACAGAACCAGGGCACACCATTTTTTATTGTCGGCCATGACTCTGAGCTCACCAAGGACGGATAGCATCACCAGCTCAGTACTATTCACTTTGGAGAGAGACTACTGTGATCATAATTATCTCTCTCATGCTAGGATGCATTTATTTGGTGGCACTAAGTGACTGATTGTTACAGCCAGACATTAATTACTGTATGATACCCCATAAACGTTCTAGGGGCACCTCCCTTGGATGTCTGGGATGGTGCCTTAAGCAGTGCACAAGCAATTTTGGGCAGGAGTCAGGGTGGACCTGATGATTAAGCATGGCACTACTAGAGTGTGTGAGGATTATTTAAAGAAAAGGATTTCTTCCTTTCCAGTGCTCATTGACGCAGAGGCTAGTTGGGCTGAGCACTCCCTCATCATGTCATGTGTTGTGACACTAAGTAGGATACCTGAGAGTATTGTATTGATGGTAAGCTATTCAAACAGGGTATGGCAATGGGCACATGCTTTGCTCCCAGCTATGCTAACTTTTTCATGGGGTGGTGGGAGCAGCAGATGTCCAGGACCATTGACGACTTTACTACTCAGGTCGAACTCTGGATACGATATATCCACAACCTGTTCCTAATATGGAAAAGTAGCAAGGACTAGGCAACAGAGTTCATTATGAAACTCAATGATAAAGATGTCAATTTGTATTTTGATGGGACCATTAGTGACATCAGTGTAGATTTGTTAGACATCAGAGTGACAGTTGAGGATGGCAAATTGATTTCTAAATTATTTAGAAAGCATACAGCAGGTAGCACATTCCTACACGCACAGTGTAGCCATCGACCTAACCTCATTAATAGCATTCCCTACAGGGAATTTCTGCAGGTGCGCAGAAATTGTAGCACTGAGGAAGCTTTCCAGACGGAATGTATATCCATGGTAGCACGTTTCAGAGAACGAGGCTAGAGTGCAATAGTGCTCAATTCTGCTTTCACCAAAGCTCAGGCTACCGACAGAATAAAACTACTACGCATAGACAATAATGCAAGGAGACAGGAGGATGAACAGGCTTGATATATTACTACTTACAATAGTAAGGCTTGAGCTATAAGGAACATCTTCATTAAACATTGGGACATTTTGTCCACTGAGGACACCCTCTCTGATTTCATAACTGATCACCACAAAATTACATTCAGAAAAGGGGATTACGCTGAAAGATAATCTCATCAACAATGAGGTGATATCCAACAATACCATCTCAAAAAGACATGCTAATGGTTTTTTATCTGCACCAAGTGCAAAGCTTGTAAGTACAGGCATATTTTCATGACCTACTCTGCCCCCTTAACAGACATCATTAAATCTCTTGATACATTTCTCAAATGCCAATCAGACTTTTGTGTCTATGCCCTCATCGGCCCATGTAGTAAACTTTATGCGGGAAGTACCATCCAGCCTGTAAAGAAGCGTGTGTTGGAGCACATGCGGTCCATAAAAAAACTAAATAAACACTATACCGGGGCATCCCATTTAGAAACTTTACACAAGAGCAACAGCACATTGCTGAAGTACTTTACTTTTGACAGGGTACAAGTATCATCGAGGGGTGGTAACCGCAAATAAATTCTGCGAATGCTGGATTCAGGATATATTCTTGAGCTGAGCCCCAAGATCCCCAATAGTCTCAACATGGAGGAAGAACTGTCTGTCCATTTGGGGATTGATCATTCTGGGCTTAGTCTCCCTACCTATGTCTCTTCAATTGGCATGTTTTTAATGTCTCACACATCTATTTTTTTTTAGCTGTTAGGTGCTATTGCATTCCCTGTGAAATCCCCATTCAGGTATGGCCAATTTCTATCTGTTGGCCAACTTATTTTGACTATGCCTATTATTTGTACACAATGTTAATGCTTTTCTCTTTTTCACCTCAGATGCAATGTTTTATCTTCTGCTTGGTGATTTTTTAATCGTCACTCTTGTAACTTTTATTTGCACGTAGGGTTAGGGGTGCAACTGTATGGAATGCCATCCATGGATATTTCTCTGCAAACTTATCTCAATGTCATCTGCTGTGGGGTGATCATGAGCTTTTTTTCTGATTTCCATCTCTGGGTACAGATGAGTTTAAGCAGAAAACCTTTACCTGTTTGTCCCTTTTCTTATTTTCTTTTTCTCTTCGTGTATTTTCGTCTTCATATAAATATCGATGTGTGACATTTGTTAAGTTTTGGATTGATGCTTTACACACATTGACCTTTGACCATGCCAACTGGGGCTCAATATGCATGCCTTCATTTTTAGGACCACTTGGGCTCAATTTTGGTTGCTTAGGCATATGCGATGTCTACTTAGTGAACAGGAGTTTTGTTTATTGTTCAGAGACTGCTGAGTGTTATTGCAGATTTGACAAAGTATACTGGACAAGTACACTTATTGGTCACACATCCTGCTTACTCTTTTCATATATTTCCATTTATTTAACTTTGAATAACATGACAAGAAAATAATTTTCTTAGCTATATCACTTTATTGCTATGTTATTTGGCTCATTTGATTCATGTGACAATCTTTGCAGTTATTGAGTACATGTTTGTATAGGAGGAATGGGCTGTTTATAATTTATAAATATTTTCAAACTAGCAAATAGTGGTAGCATTTTGTTATAGTGCGATGACCTTTGACATCTTTACGTTTTTGCATGCAGTGGAAATGGCTACTTTACAGTGCTTTGGAAAAGTATATTGAATATTTATACTATCATCTGCTATGCGCGTACAACTGTTTACTGTTTAACTTGTTCGGATTGAATTTTCATATACGGCATTGTGATATTGTGGCAATATCTGGCACAGGCGTCAGTGTATGCATGACTCACTTTGTATAACCTGCATTAACTACTCTATAAGATGGCTGCTGCATTCAATTGTATTTTGTATAACCCGTTGAGCCCTTATGCATCGTTTATATTCACACCTCTTCACTATTTTAGGAATGTTGCCATGGTTTTCTTCAGTCGGTGACCAAGGCGTGTGAAACGCCGAAACATATTGGGCTGTTTTTGGTGTTGCACTGGATTAAATTCAATATATCATCTCATGCCTGAATGCTTAATGTGTATGAGGTGCATGTCTCAATTCTTTGGAGAATGGTTGGGAAATTTGCGGGCACCTCACCTGTGCACGCACAGAATCTTTAGGGTCCCAACTACGAGGACCGGTAATCTTCAAATATATATACATAATTTTTCCCAGACACAGGACAGACTTGCACCCACAAATAAAGTTTATGTATGTATGTATGTATGTATGTATATATATATATGAGACACCAGAGACTTGTCTTCCGAAACAACCCTGAATGATTGAACATTAGTTCTATCTGGGTTTCCAAACATTGTACTCTTGCATTTTGGAGCATTTTCAGTATAAGCACCAATGTTTCCTCACTAAACATATATTATTTTTAATGTTTTATATTTTACATTTATTTATTTTATGTGCACTAAACGTGTCTTCCCCCCTCGAAAAATATGCTATATAACATGAATGTGGCATTAATTTACAGCCATTTCATCATTGTGTGCTGGCTTTTGGGGCATCAGTGTCCCAACCGTTACTCACCCCTTTGCTCACTAGCAAATATCGGAAATCAAATTTAAAAAGCTGGAATTGGAGCTATTTGAGTAATGGTGCAATGTAAAGGTGGGTTTGATGAGTGCTGTTGGGGAGGGAAGGTGAGAGTAGATGCCGATTGTCTGAAATCTGAGTTCCAAACAGCCATAGGTGAACGTGAGTCTGTTCATCATAAGTAAGCATCCATAGAGATGAGTACATGCCCGAGTTTAAGAGTCTGCCTGACAAAGCTTTCTATAGCACTGTTTGTTTCTTACACCTGCGTTCATGTAGGAAATATTTGGACCTACTACCTTTTAAAACTCAATTTCTTTTAGTTCATACCCTGATTTCAGCAAGGTTGGATTATATGAATAGTCTGTACCTTAGCCTTCCTTAGCCTTCCTCACTATGTGGTGAATCATTTACCAATTGTGCATAATGAGGCAGCCCGCTTAATTCTTAAGGCACCTCATGAACTGTCAATATCTTAGATAACTTCACTTCCCACCAGTACCAAAGCATATTCTTTCCAAAACAATGGTTCTGGCCCACAGAGCCCTTGACAAATCTGGTCCCAAAGACCTAATGGAAAGGCTTCAGCAGCACTGTCCATCCAGAATCCTGAGGTCTTCAGATGCTCTGCTGTCAGATGTGCCAGGAGGGGTAACCGGTGATCCAGTGGATCCAGTGTATTCAATGTAGTGGTACTGGACCCAACCTTTTAATTATACAGAGGATCTACTCTTCTGGCTGGATCATTTACAACTGCTTTACTTACTTGCTAACTTGGTCTTCCGATGGACCTTTTTGAGTTGCACTGAGGGGAGAGAGAGTTAGCATCACTTGTCCGATCAAATTAAATTAACAGTGCAAACAGTTTGGCTACACAATGCGGACCAGGAATGAGTAGCTAAATTTAAGAATGTTTATTACAAATTAAAGATCAGGTTTAAGTAGATCATTCTTAAAATCAAACTCTATAGATATTGTATAGCAACAGAGAGGCCTAGCCTCCTGAACTAATTTAAGTAGACAAGAATCAACCAAACAAGCAGCTCTGCAGTGAATGCAGAATAACAACATTAATATGTGATGCTCTGAATACAATCTAGCTTGATCTTTCTTAGGCATTAGCAATGTAATCCTCTTCAATACAAACTAAGGCACATAACTGCTCATGGCCCAACTCTACAAAAGACAATAGGGATTAGGCCTAAGAGTACAAGGAGCTATAAGCAACAGCATTGCAGAAGCTCAGTCAGGAGTCTTCAAAGTGTCAAGAAGTGTTGGTCCAAGCCACACTTTGGGAAATTAACGTGACATAGGCAAATGTCTCTAAGAGTCAGGCCATGGGATTTAGGGTCGCTGGGAAATAAGGGAAAATGGTTCAGGTCGAAGTCCAATGGAATGCTCTGCAAAGGACACACAGTAAAAGTTCAGCAAAGAGGTCCAGTATGCGGTCTGGAAAGAAAGTCCGAAGTCTTCTGTTCGCTCATCTGCCCTCATATCGCTGCATCTTCAGCTGCATGCATGCCACCTCATCCATGGCAACCGATAAATTATGGCCCACAAAGTTTGTTGTCAACTCCCCTTTGGGTACGTCATTAATAGTAATCCATTGCATTTGTTTCAAAAGTTTATATAGTTGCACATGGTATTTAGACTGAAAACATTGTAGGACATTCTGATCATGGGAACATCATTTAGGTCCCACACTCATGGGTAAAGACATGTATCAATTCAAACTAGCAGTTGGTGAGAACTCCTGCAAAGTAAGGAAGTCAGCAAAATGCAGAAACATAATGAATTCTCATTGGACCACAATTCAGGCCTTTAGTGTAATGCAGCTAACTTAAGACACCAACTTCTATACTGTACAATTTATATGCATATTCACACTTAAACATAAACTATTTCTTTAGTACCTTTTAGTCCACTGAATAAACCATAGAGCAAGCAATGAAACTGCACGTTGAGAATTCCATTCAAGAATATATACATGTAACATTAATGCATACATTGATAAAACTTTATTGTTTAAGCTATTCAAATATATAACACATGCAAGGATCATTTAAAGTTAAGAACAATATTTCTAGCAGTTACACAGACTAAATTGCATAAATCTATGAATCAAGTAAAAAGCTTCAGCAATGAAATGGAACGATGATATACAGTGACTTACATATTGCAAATGTCTCATTATTCAGTATAATATGTGTTATTATTCATAAATCCTTTTTAGTAGTATCAATTCAATAAATGCGTTAATACATGTCACTCACTTTATAAGAAAAATGTTTCATTTAGAGACATATTTTATTAATAAAGACAAATTATATGTTAATCATCAAATGCATTTCTCTTCGACATTCGTAAAGCATTCAATGTAAAACCTTAATTCTAAGTGGACTCACTGCATTAGCAGTATCGAGTGTAACATGTGTCAGAATCACAAGGACACACAGGATTCATGTACAAATTTCACGTTCATTTTATGTGTCAGACATCAGTCATATTTAGGTTTTTGTGACGTGTAGGAAATGGGTAACATTTCATTGCACCACTGGTCCTTCTACTTTCTGATGGTGAAGCCTGGACTAATTTTCCTTTTGACCTGTGCCATACCTTCAATGAGATGCATTTCAGGAAACAGCTTAAAACCTGGCTCTTTAGGACTATCTTAGCCAGTTCTGGTATTACACATTTTTCTCTGAACCACCAGGAAGCCCTTCTGGGCAGTGTTGCAGTATACAAAAAACATTTCAATCATTCATGGATTCATATTTATGTGAAAATGACAGCTGAATTTTCAGACTTGATTTACAAACAATAGCCCTCATGCAAAATAATTCCATTTTATAAATCATATATTGTGATACATAGCGAATAATGTTTGGCTACAATGACAGTCAAAATCAGAGGCGAATGAATCACATGTCCTGTTTTTGCTAGGGTCTTACGGTCTTGTGTACTGGAGACCCTCAGTCATATATACCTCAGGGTGCAGTATATGTTGGTTCTCCGCTCTGTCAGTTTGGTGAATAGCATCATCCTTGGGTCTTTTATCACTTGAGCTTTCAGTTCTCCAAGGGATCTGCATTCCTCAACCCAGAGGGAGACCATCTGGTTTTTAGACAGTTGTGATTAGAAAGTGAATAGTATCAGAGAAAGGTGAGTTAAATTAAAATTACCTTCATTCCTTTGCTCGGTCTTTTATTTAACGAGGAACAGGCAATATTAAAAAGGGAGGTAGTTGGTGCTGTAGTGGGTGTGTGAATGATCTACCACACCTGGTGTTAGGTCATCATAGGTCGACATGTTTCGGCCTTTGGTTGCCCTGACAGGTCCATGGGCCTTCTTCAGTACCAAAGTGAAGCTGGCTACCTTTTAGGTCGCTTGCAGTGAGTAAGTGATTCACTTACCCCTCTTCATCAGTGAGCTCAATCGCTCAACTTTTGATGTGTGAGTTATAGGTACTCCTTTTGCCTATAACTGGGAGAGATAGAATAGAACAACAGTGTGGACAAAACAACAGATATATACATTTCATTAACTGTATTCATAGATTAGTTCACACTCAATGGGATGCTGTTCATGTGGTATTCATCAATTGTCATCATATCTCTGGGTGCTGCTGGGTACTATAGGTGTAGGTTTCTACGTTGTTGATTTTTGTCTCTGTGAGTATCAATGGAGACATGACTATACATATCTCCATATGAGTGGATACTTATTGTGATATAATCACAATTCCCTTGAGGTGCTGAATATTATTATAAAACACGAGTGATGATGGTGTAAAGGCTGACTTGTGCATGAAGATATTGCATTACAAAGTGTAGTGATGCGTGGGATCTGAGGCTATCTCTTATTGAGAATATAGTAAGTCCAGCGGCTGTTGTGCTGTTAAATATGATGGAAGGTCTTGATATTGCTGATTTGACTTAATAAAAGGACTGTTAGGTCGTCTAGTTAACGTAAGGACATCTGCGGATTGACCGGGATCCTGTCTGACAGATTTGTGTCCAGTCATGATGGCATAATTGATTTAGTTTCTTAAGTGAAATTGGGATTAGTTAGGGGGGTGAAACGTTATGGTTACTTTCTGCTTGTTGTTACTATTAGAAGGAGATTATGTTGAGTCTTGCGACAGTGATACCATTAAGTGAGGTCATCTTGATTTAAAAAATTACTATGAAGGTGCTTTGCAAAGAGAGACAACAGTGGATGGATGGGATCTGCACTGACTGTCCGTTGTCCGATCATGATAATCTAATCGATATATTTATTAAGTAACAGTGACATTTGTTATATGTTGAAGTATCGGTTTTCACACTTAATATTTAAGTAATGGTGACATTTGTTAAACATTGATGTATTGGTTATTTTTCTCTTATTATTACCTTTAAAAGGAGATGATTGTTGCTCCTTCATGGAAGGAAGGGGGGTACTCGCCCTATAGAATCAACGCACGATAGGTGAGTTCAGTTGCGTGATTACACAGAAGGCTTTGGAACGAAGGTTATAGGTTTGTATCTCACCTTTGCGATGTCTCGTCTGTGCTTGTGATGAGGAGTATTGTGTATATTGTCGGATTACTCTCAACTAAGTCTGGATATGAGTTTATAGTGGGACTTGTAATGTCAAGAGAAATTTTGGGAGATCGAAAGAATTGTAAAACATTTTTTTGCAAAGATTATGAAGATTGAAAAACACAGATCTAATTTCTGTGTAAAAAGAGGGTTTCTCTTTGCCGACTTAAAAACAACACTGTGAGAATATATTGAACTCAACAATACCTGACTGCTTTTAGCTGAAGAACTTACATTGAACTGAGCTTAGGACTTACACTGCCCCATAACCCTTATTGCCCTCTCTCGACATTATAAGTCCCAATATAAACTCTTATCCAGACTTTGTTGAGAGTAATATACACAATAATTGCCCCTCCTCAACTCATCCCCAAAGGGGATGCAGGCAAACACTCAAAAAGATAACATGGTGAATACTAAAGGAATTTTTTCAATCTCCATAATATTTTCCCAAAAACATTTTAACTATTTTTTCGATCTCCAAACATTTCTTTTGGTTCGCCATAGTTTTCTAAAAGCAGTCCCTTTTGCAAAGAAAGATTTCCACAAAAGTCTTTTTTCTATGTTAACTACACTCGTGTGACTAACAAGCTCACATCAAGAGCATAAAAAGCATCTCCTTCCTGCCCGCCTCTTCCATTTCCAGGGCACAAAGGACAGACTCAGCACAAGCGCGGACAAGACATCGCAAAGGTGAGATACAAACCCATGACCTCCGTTCCGAAACCTTCCGTGTAATCAGGCAACCGAACTCACCCATCGTGAGTTGGTTCTACAAGGCGAGTCCCCCTCTTCCATCCCGAAAGGAGCAGCAATTGTATCCTTTTAAAGGTAATAATAAGAGAAAAATAACCAATATGTCAGCTTATAAAA
The DNA here is from genome assembly GCF_964204655.1 of Triturus cristatus. Lineage (NCBI taxonomy): Eukaryota > Metazoa > Chordata > Amphibia > Caudata > Salamandridae > Triturus > Triturus cristatus. The sequence continues at coordinate 871,241,525 of NC_140588.1, forward strand.
AATGTCACCGTTACTTAAAAATTAAGTGACAAAAAACAATTTGGCAACGTATAACAAATGGCACTGTTAACTAATAAGTAAATTGATTAGATAATCATGGATGGAAATGGGTCAGTAAGTACAGATTCCATCCATCCACTGCTGTCTCTCCTTACAAAACACCTTCATTGTAATTTTATAAGTCAAGACAACCTCACTTAATGGTATCACAGTCACAGTACTCAACATAATCTCCTTCTAAAAGTAACAACGAGCGGAAAGTAACCATAACGTTTCACCCCCCTAACCAATCCCGATTTCACTTAAGAAACTAAATCAATAATACTATCATGACCGGACACAAACCTGTCATTCACGATCCGGCCCATCCGTGGATGTCCTTACTTTAACTAGACGACCTAACAGTCCTTTTATTAAGTCAAATCTGCAATATCAAGACTTACATCCTATTTAACAGCACAATAGTAGCAGGATTTACTATATTCCCAATAAGAGATAGCCTCAGATCCCATGAAACGCTACACTTTGTAGTGAAATTTCTTCATGCACAAGTCAGCCTATTCACCATCATCACTTGTATTTTATAATAATATCCTGCACCTCAAGGGAATTGTGATTATATCACGATAAGTATCCACTCGTATGGAGATATGTATAGTCATGTCTCCATTGATACTCACAGAGGCAAGCATCAACAGCGTAGAAACCTACACCTATAATACCCAGCAGCGCCCAGATATATGACGACATTTCATGAATACCACATGAACAGCATTGCATTGATTAAATGTATTTATCTGTTGTTTTGTCTACACTGTTATTCTATTCTATCTCCCATAGTTATAGGCAAAAGGATTACTTATAACACACATCAGAAGTTGAGCGATTGAGCTCACTGATGAAGAGGAGTAAATGAATCACTTACTCACTGCAAGTGACCTAAAAGGTAGCCAGCCTTACTTTGGTCCTGAAGAATGCCCACAGACCCGTCAGGGCAACTAAGGGCCAAAACATGTTGACCTACGACGACCTAACACCAGGTGCACTGGATCATTAACACATCCACCACAGCACCAACCACCCCCTTTTTTAATATTGCCCCTACCTCAATAAATAAATGACTGAGCAATGAAATTAAGGTAATTTTAATTTCACTCAACTCTCTCTGACACTATTGACTTCCTAATCACAAATGTCTAAAAACCAGACGGTCTCCCTCCAGGTGGAGGAACGCAGATCACTTGGAGAACTGAACACTCAAGTGATAAAAGATCCAATGATGATGTTCTTCATATAACCGACAGTGCGGAGAAGCAACGTATACCGCACTCTGAGTTACATGTGAATGACGGTCTCCAGAACACAAGATCGTAAGGCCCTGGCAAAAACAAGACAAGTGATTCATTCTCCTCTGATTGTGACTGTACCTAAGGGAAGCCAAATGAATCTCTGCTTCTCCCTCCTTCTTTTGATCAAATGGCTACAATGACAGGCATGGCGGTCCACTAGGGTCGGTAGACCACCATGTCAGTGACTGCTTTTATATAAAGTACCTTTTATTCTAATGCAGCCGACTTTCCTTTAAGGGAAATTGAATGCATTTTTTTGAAAAAGGAGAATTTACACAAACCTTATTTGAAGAGCAGTCAATGGTCTACCACTCCCATTCCTAAAAAACATTTTTGTCTACATTCACAAAGGGGAAGGATCCCAATGTTTAATTTGAGTTGGTGATTGCCAGTGGGGGCCACCAGCACTCATTTTTGGGGACCAGCACTTATTTTCCCTCATCAGATATTTCCCTAGACTGAAAGGGGGAAAACACACAATGGAGAAAGAAGGAGAAAGGGAGAGATGGAAAAAACTATCACAAAGGGAGAAAGCAGAAACCTGCAACAGTGATAATAAAAAGCAAGGAATGTCTGGTAGTGGGCTAAGGAGGCATGAGGTGGATTACAGACCACGCAGTCTTAGTAGTTGTCACGTTGGTTAAGTCCTCGGGATCAGATTGTTGCTAATAGTGGTCCACCTCTTGATCTACCCAAGCCTAGATAGCCGTAATGGCACAGGTCATCGGGAGGATCAAGTGAGGAAAGGAAAGGAAGGGAACAGCGGGGAGGGAGACCTGTAAAACACAAGGAACAAGATTAATACCCTACCTATCTCCCCTAACCTCTTGGCTACACATCCGGCACTATAATGACCTTTGCTATGTTTCTCTTCCTTAATATACCTGCAAAAAAGAAAAGAACAAGCTGCTTTATGACGCGACACATCTACGTCTTAGCGTGGTCGTAACTGTTGTTCTGTTGTGCTGGCTAGATATATGGATACATATAATGAACAAGGACATCATAGGACAACATCAAAAGCGTCACCAGCTCTCGCACAGATTCTCCCCAATATAGATAGCAATCAATGCGTGTTTTCCTCCCAGCACCTACCCCAGTATAAACTCCACTTTTCTTTTGCAGGGAGAGCGCGTGGTCCGCTACCTTATGATAGATCCCTGTTGGAATGGAGTCAGAAGCACAACAGCAACAATAACAAACGTGTACATAATCACAAACAAAACATCGCCCATGAATGTGTCTCATATATTCTTGTCTTCAGAATATGGCGTAATGTATTAATTAACATTATTGATTGTTTCCAGGCTAACCGATAGGAGCCCAAGTACCAGGATGAGCGTAGCTCACTGAGACTTCCCAATAGTCAGGCCTCGCAGAGGAGGTAACGTTTGAATGAGAAGAGCCGGGAGTCCCCGTAGCCCCACCCGATAGGTATTCCAATGTGATGCACTAGAGTTATTCCAACAAAGTAAAAAGGAACTCAGAACAGTGATCCTCCCTCCACACGAGCATGAGAATGGCTCTCCAATGGAGGAGGGGAGTCGAGTTGAGAAGGGACGGCTATCGTATCGGTGCACTGCACCCTTACCAGACCTAGGTTGCAAGAATAGAGGTCTCAGTAGATCAAGGAGCGCTGCATGACTGTTCAGGATCCAGCTCGTCCCACTGCAAGCAAAGAACGAGTTCAAGACGCTGCGCGAAGCTATCCGCAGCAGCCGGCAGGAATTTCCAACACGTTGTGTGATGGCGCTTCCGCATTAGTAGGAGACGCTGCGGCGTGACGCACGCATCAAAGCGTGCTGCGTGACGGCACTCTGGATGCCGGGAAACGTAGTTCGAGGCCGGAGCGTCTGACGGCTTCGATCTGGTGCGCTCGAACGCGGATTCGTAACAGTACATCCCTCTCTTTAACGAGAGCGCGCAAGAGGACCAGATTTTTGTGGGTGTTTCCTATGTTATGTGGCAACCAGCCGGTCCACGTGAACATTGGATGCTGGTTCCCATGAGTCTTCCTCCGTTCCGTACCCTTTCCACGCCACTAAATACCATAGTTTGCGTTTGTAGAACTTGGAGTCTTTAATACCTTTCACCTCGTATTCAGGGACGTTACCCACCAAGACAGGGGGGGGATGTGTGTTGTGCGACGGACAGGCTGGCTTCAAAAGAGAGACGTGAAAAACCGGATGGATCCATAGGTGCGACGGTAGTTGCAACTTCATTGTTACTGGACTGATACATCTCTCTATTTTGTACGGGCCAATATACTTAGGACTAAACACACTGTGTTTTTTTAACCGTATATTTCGTGTTGACAACCAGACTGAGTCTCCTTTCTGGTATAAAGGACCTGGTCTTCAGTGTTTATCTGCGAAGAGTTTGTATTTACATTTTGTGGCCTTTAGATACTTTTGCGTCTTGTCCAGGATTTCCTGAATATGTATCACTCTCCTGGATACTTCTGGCAGGCTGGCGTTGTCTTTGGGGTGAATAAACGGAAGGAACCGTGGATGGTGTCCATAGGTGCAATAAAATGGAGATGTTTGCATAGAACTGTGGGTTGTGTTATTGTACGCTATTTCAGCTAGCCATAGGTATTCCACCCACTCTTCCGTACCTTGGTTCACATAGCACCGCAGGTATTGCTTGAGCGTCTGGTTAAGGCGTTCGGTTTGTCCATCAGTTTGAGGGTGGTAACTTGTTGACAGGGCAGTGTTTATATGGAGGGCTGAACACCATTTCTTCCAGAATCGGGCCCTGAACTGGAAACCCCTGTCTGAGACAATAATCTTGGGTAATCCATGCAAGCGTACTAAAATATGTCATTATCAGATAGGCAAGTTGACCAGCCGTAGGAATAGTCTTGCAAGACACGAAGTGTCCCATCTTTGTTAAGAACTCTATTACTACCATAACAACGGTGTACCCGTTGTCTGCGGGTAACCCCACCACAAAGTCAACAGATATGTTCTCCCATGGACGACTGGGAGTCGGAAGGGGTTGTAATAGTCCTTGTGGGCTTTGATGGTCTGACTTCATGGTAGCACATTTTTCACATGCCCTGATCCATAACCGTACATCACCCCTGATGGATGGCCACCATAACTGTCGATTGAGAAGACTGAAGGTTTTTTCTATCCCAAGGTGCCCTGCACTGGGTGATTCATGACACCAACTGAAGGTTTGTTTCCTGAGGCTTTGGGTAGGGATCAACAAGAGGCCTTGGTTCATCGGGAAACCCTCCTTGGTTTGCCATTCCTTGTGGCTTTTCAACCATGTTCTCCATACCCCTGTATGTACTCCCCTTTGAACCTCTTTGAGAAACACATTGGATTACCCCTATCACCTTTGTGTGATGAACGATGGAAGGCTTCTGTGTGTTCTCTTCCTGGGGAGACGTTTGCCGGGTGAGTGCGTCGGCTTTTCGATTCTCCACACCTGGTCTATAAGTGATAATTAAATTGTACTCGGAGAAGAACAGCATCCACCTAAGTTGCCTGGGGGAGAGGTGACGAGCAGCAGCCATGAACTGTAGGTTACGGTGGTCGGTATACACAGTTACTACATGCCTTGCCCCCATCAAGAAGTGTCTCCACTTTATAAACGCAACTTTGATGGCCAACAATTCCTTTTCTGAGATGTTGGAGTTCCTCTCCGCATCGTTCAATTTCTTTGACATGAAAGCCACCGGATGTAGTTGTCTGGTGGTGTTGTGTCTTTGGGATAACACCATCCCTACTGCCACGTCGGATGCGTCCGCTTCGACGATGTAGGGCTTCTCTGGATCAGGGTGTGAGAGGACAGGAGCGGTGATGAAAGCGTTTTTCAAAGCTTCAAAGGTGTCTTGCGCTTCTTTCGACCACTGGAACTTTTGGTTTTTTCTCAGCAATTGTGTTATGGGCGCTACTAGATTGGAAAACTGATGGATAAAGTGCCGATAAAAGTTCGCGAACCCAATAAAACATTGAACATCCCGCACATTCAATGGAATAGGCCATTCCTTAATGGCTGCGATCTGTCTTTCTGCCATTTCTTGTCCTTGAGGGGTGAGCATGACCCCTAGGAACTCCACTGTGGTCTCATGGAATTCGCACTTGGTCAATTTACAGAACAGGTGGTGTTTACGTAGAATCTGTAGTACGTTCTTCACGTGTTCAACGTGGATATCTTGGTTTTCAGAATAAATGAGAATGTCATCTATGTATACCACAACATAATGGTCCAGTATTTCATGTAAAACATCGTTCAGGAAGTATTGAAACGCTGCAGGGGCGTTACACAACCCGAACGGCATGACCAAATATTCGTAGAGACCGTAGCGGGTCTTGAATGCAGTCTTCCATTCGTCACCCTCTCTCATCCGCACGAGGTGATAGGCCCCCTTGAGGTCGAGCTTGGTGTAGATCTTGGCCTTCTTTACCTGCTCTAGTAATACTGGGATGAGTGGTAGAGGGTATCTGTTCTTTACTGTGACTGCATTCAATGCCCTGAAATCGATACAGGCGCGTAGCTCGCCATTAGCCTTGGGTATGAAGAAAAGCGGAGAAGCCGCAGGTGACTTCGAGGGACGAATGAAGCCTAATCCTAAATATTTATCCAGATACTGTCTGAGGTGCAGGTTCTCGGGTTCAGTTAATGCGTAGATCCTCCCACTAGGCACCACCGCCCCAGGAACAAGACCAATCTGAGAGTCATACTGTCTGTGAGGAGGTAGTTCTTCCGCCTGTCCCTCATTCAACACATCTCGGTATTCATGATACATCACTGGCAATTGAATATTTTTCTCCGCCGCAGTGGCGATGGACAGTTCCGAAGCCAGGGCGATAGCGGGTCTCTTGGTTTTGTTTTGGCAGAATGTCTTGCAATACGGCGAGTTCATGAGCACAGTTCGGGCTTCCTAATCGATTGCATGGTTGTGCCGCATCAACCATGGTAGTCCCAATATGATCCCATACTGAGGGGCATGAATTAGATTGAATGATAATCGTTCCCAGTGAGAAGTTCCATACTGAACCTGGATGACTTCAGTATTGTATCCAATGGGTCCTGTGATTAGTTCCCTTCCATCTACCGCGTAGATATGTTCAGGGCTGGCCTTAGGCACCAGGGATACGTCTCGTCGCCGTGCTTCTCCGATATCCATAAAGACCCCCATTGCCCCAGAGTCAATCCTGGCCGATACCCTGATCCATTCCGTCTTTATGAAAAGCAACAACGAAATGAATAAATCGCCTTGCTCCAAAGGCTGGTTACTGCACAAAGAAGGGATATACCTTTTTCCCCAAGAAATCCCTTCCTCCTTTCTTGGTTCCTTTAGTTTTCCGGGGCCGTATCCCCTACGACCAACGCGGATCTGCTCTTGAATCGAGCAGCCTTAGGTTTTACTGGACATTCTTTTACATAATGCCCTTTTTTACCGCAATAAAGACACAACCCTTATTTGCATCTCGCCTCTTTTTCCTCCGTGGTGAGAGCTGAATGAATAAAGCCTATGTCCATCGGCTCTCCTGAGGGAACCACACGGGCCTCCGTATATCTTGGGCGATCCGGCTGAGGTACTTTTCTTTCTCTCCTCTTGTGATCCCCTTGACGTTCACTTAACCGGTGGTCTAATCTTAGAACTAGATTTATCAGATCTTCACAAGTAACGGGTTGGGGGTCGATCTGAGCTATGATATCCTTCAGTTCTTCCCTCAGTCCTTGATGGAAGAGGGCGGCTTGTTTTGTTTCAGGCCACTTGGTTTCAGCCACTAACCTCCTAAATGCATTAAGATATGTAATTAAATCCCTATTACCTTGTCTCAATTCTAATAGTTTCCTATCGGCCGCGTAAGACTCTGCCCTCCTGTCAAAGACTTTGAGGAACTCGATCTTGAAGTCCTCCCAATCATATAGAAGGGGATCATCTCGAGAAACCAACGGCACCGCCCACTGAGCGGCATCGCCGGCCAAGTAAGAAATGAGGAAGGCAACTCTCGCTTGATTGGTAGGAAACGACTTTTGTTTGCATGAGAAGTGAAGCAGGACCTGTGTTAAAAACACCTGGACTTTGCTTGATTCCCCGTGAAACCTCTCCGGTGTGGCTAATGGTATAGACACAGGTAATTCTACTACTACTGCGCTTGTGGGAACTGAAGCAATGCCCCCTGCATTAAAGGGGTTACGTTGCATACCTTCTACCCTAGCCCTGAGGTCTGCTGTCTCCTGACGGGATGCAGTCAGTTCTGCCTGTACATTAGCAAATGCCGCTAATACATCGTCGAGCGTGGCCATCCTCACAATCTGACCAGGAGGACTCAATTTGTGGTTCGGAAATTCTGTCACGTTGGTTCAGTCCTCGAGATCGGATTGTTGCTAATAGTGGTCCACCTCTTGATCTACCCAAGCCTAGATAGCCTTAATGGCACAGGTCATCGGGAGGATCAAGTGAGGGAAGGAAAGGAAGGGAACAGCGGGGAGGGAGACCTGTAAAACACAAGGAACAAGATTAATACCCTACCTATCTCCCCTACCCTCTTGGCTACACATCCGGCACAATAATGACCATTACTATGTTTCTCTTCGTTAATATACCTGTAAAAGAAAAGAACAAGCTGCTTTATGATGCAACACATCTACGTCTTAGCGTGGTCATAACTGTTGTTCTGTTGTGCTGGCTAGATATATGGATACATATAATGAACAAGGACATCATAGGACAACATCAAAAGCGTCACCAGCTCTCGCACAGATTCTCCCCAATATAGATAGCAATCAATGCGTGTTTTCCTCCCAGCACCTATCCCAGTATAAACTCCACTTTTCTTTTACAGGGAGAGCGCGTGGTCCGCTACCTTATGATAGATCCCTGTTGGAATGGAGTCAGAAGCACAACAGCAACAATAACAAACGTGTACATAATCACAAACAAAACATCGCCCATGAATGTGTCTCATATATTCTTGTCTTCAGAATATGGCGTAATGTATTAATTAACGTTATCGATTGTTTCCAGGCTAACCGATAGGAGCCCAAGTACCAGGATGAGCGAAGCTCACTGAGGCTTCCCAATAGTCAGGCCTCGCGGAGGAGGTTACGTTTGAATGAGAAGAGCCGGGAGTCCCCATAGCCCCACCCGATAGGTATTCCAATGTGATGCACTAGAGTTATTCCAACAAAGTAAAAAGGAACTCAGAACAGTGATCCTCCCTCTGCACGAGCGTGAGAATGGCTCTCCAACGGAGGAGGGGAGTCGAGTTGAGAAGGGACGGCTATCGTATCGGTGCACTGCACCCTCACCAGACCTAGGTTGCAAGAAAAGAGGTCTCGGTAGATCAAGGAGCGCTGCAGGACTGTTCAGGATCCAGCTCGTCCCACTGCAAGCAAAGAACGAGTTCACGACGCTGCGCGAAGCTATCCGCAGCAGCCGGCAGGAATTTCCGACGCGTTGTGTGGTGGTGATTCCGCATTAGTAGGAGACGCTGTGGCGTGACGCACGCTTCAAAGCGTGTAGCGTGACGGCACTCTGGATGCCGGGAAACGTAGTTCGAGGCCGGAGCGTCTGACGGCTTCGATCTGGTGCGCTCGAGCGCGGATTCGTAGCAGTAGTCAGTGCGCAATTGCTGGTCGCGGGCTTCTGAGCAGAGGTGTGTGCACTGGCCCTTATTGTTTTACACATTAAAACACTGTTGGGTCCCTGCCGAAATTATGCAATAGCAGTGTGGGTTTATCGATGTTGCACTAGTGTGCCGTCTTGTTAATGTATGTTCTACCTATGTTGAACCTTTTGTGACCCACTGCTTAGAAATTACAAACAAAACAATACCAAATCAAACCAATAAAAAGGAGCATACAGTATATCATAGATGTAGCTCAATTAAGAGCATTTAACAAGACATTACAAAAAGATACAATATTTAAATGTGTCCATAAACAGAGTTCGGTTAAATTCCTTGGGAGTCTTGTACGTATGTTCAGATCCACTTTATTGATGTATTAGGTTAAATACAATTGCACATCAGCCCAACCACTGCATTTTGTCCCTTAAGACTTCATCAGGCCGAGTGATTTTATCACTTCGATTTTATGAATCGGAGCCTTTCGATCACAAAATGGTTTTGTACACGAGGGTTTCTCTTCCGTGGGTATTAGCATCTTTCATAAAGCTTTGGTGTGGCTTACTTGCTAATCAAGGAATAAAAGCTTTGTGGATCACACTTTTTTCTGTGAGTAAATATTAGAGTAAAAGTCTTGAGTAAAACACACCTAACTGTGACGAAAGACACCAGTACCGGTTGATAATACGTTGTGAATCGCGACCCATGGTTTCCAGCCTCCTTTTCGAAGGCAAACAGTTTGGTGACAGACATCATCTACGCAGGTAGACCAAGATGGAGTCAAAGAATTCCGTGTGTCTATATATCAAGTGCTTTTTACTATGTTTAACCAGTTGTTTTGCCGTTCTTTCAATGCAACGAATGTATGTATTTTATGTATTTTATATGTTTATACATGTTGTGTAGATTTCCTTCTGTATTGTCCTATGTGGCAGTTGTACTTAGTTTGTTTTTATCTGTGTACCTTTTCAGCCCTGACGAAGTTCCATTTGGAACGAAACGCGTTGGCTGATGTCCAAGCTTTTAATTGAAAATTCAATAAAGAGTCTATTTTGGAATATACACGGAATTCTTTGACTCCATCTTGGTGCACCGTCCTTCTCTCCTTGATTATATCTGGTCTCCAGTGGAGTAAAAGTGCGGCATACTTCGGATGTGGTTGCACAGGAACCTAATGAATTTGTTTACTTAAGAAACTGAGGTGCTGAGCCTTTGGTCAGCCACACTTTGTCCTTTTATTTGTTGATCATCTTCGCAGGTTTCAATGAGAGAATGAGGGAGCGCGAACACCTAAAATGTTGTGTCCGGTTTCAGAATTGGAAGTCACGGTGATAAATCAACAATGTGCTGACTGACTGACTTTTAAGCAAATATGTCTGGAGGGCTGTAGCTTGGGCTGTCACTGTTCAGCCCCAATAGAGCACAGGTGCAGGAAGTGTCTGGGGACGAGTGGGGAGAGGAGTAAAGACGCGCCCCTTTCCTAATGATGGACTTGAACTAGTCAACGTACAAACACATCAGCTGCTCCAGCATTCCATGAATTCAAAGGCATTCTACAAATAGCCTATAAAATTAAAAAAGGTCACATTTTTACTTCTCCACCGACAACTCCTGAATACATCTAATCATATAGTCGTCCACAAAGATTGGAACAGAAAAGGAAAACCTGCAAATGAACTTAGACAAAAGAACCAGAAAGGTGCGAAGACAGTTGAAAAGCTGGGATTGGGTTTTTATTGGGTAGGTAAATCCGGCGCAAGTTCTATGATAGTCGTGACTAATTGTATGATTTGTATTTCTCGAGCGCGCGCACAGCATATGTGCAGAGACGCACGGAATTTGACTGAATGAAAGGTGATTGTACACGTGGCCGTGTGTTCACGATTTTCATTCAGTGCGAGCACCAGCTGAGCCGCAGGAGGTTCGGGGTCGAAAGGCGCGCGAGTGGAGCATATTTGAACTAAAAGCACCTTCTGTTTTAAGCGAGACTGTCAAACAAACTCGCAGATGTCACCCTGAAGAAAAACGTGTACACGCGTTATTTCATCTGTCTACATCTGTACGACTCGATGCACCAACTCCGTTTCAGACGTGGACGTGGTATGTTTTCCTTCCAGTTGTTAAACAAGGACTCTAGACAGTGCCTACTTGAACCCACTTCGCGTCTAGAGGTGTAGACGAGTGAATGAGGCGCGCTGGCTTCTCGGCGCTCTGGACACTTGCGCTATGTGTTGATGAAGACTGACTGCGCCCGGAGGTCAGTGACGCCCCGAGCCATGACCCCGCCCGTGACCCGACCCCTTCTCAGAGAACCCTGTCCCAGCAGCTGATTTTGACAGCCAGCACCTGGCCCGCCATCAAAGCCCGGCGTGGATTTTGGGTCGTGCCCGGTGTCTCAGACCCTTGCGCTGCCTCTGACGTCCTCTAGCCTGTGCTTCTGTGAGCTCCAGTCCACAGTTCTTCAGTCTCCAGTTCGCGATTTGCGGCTGGCTCCGCCTCCTCCTCCCCGCGGCCGCCTCTGCCTTGTGCATTTTCCCATTGCTACCCAAGAGCTAGCTGGTCGTCTGACGGTGCTGCTGCTGTGCTGGCAGCCGGGGGGAGGGATCGCAGCTGTGGTAGCGGAGCGCTGTGCGGGGGACTCGGAGCACTCAGGACACCGGGCGCGATCCTCACCGCCGCTTCCTGCATGCAGCCTGCGCGCCCTGGCGCCGGGGGACAGCGCTGCCCCCAGCCAAGATGGATCTGTTCGACTTTATCCGAGACTGGGACCTGGAGCAGCCGTGGTAGGTAGCACACAGCCTCTGCTGCGCATCCTGCGCGCCGTGCTTGCATCCTGCGCGGCGCTTCCCCTTGCATTCCCTTTGTCGTGCGCTGCCGGCTTCGCAGGAACGCTTTGCTCACTGCGCAGCCAGGTACATCCGCGCAGAAGTTGCCATAGTGGATGGCACTAATTGTGCTGGGTCCCAAGGGGCTCTCTGCCTCGGAAAGACATGGTGGGTGGGAGGTGCTGCCTGTGCCACGTAAGGCAGCCACATTGCTCATGCCGCACCACCTTTAGCGACCAGCACAGGTTTCCCAAGGGGCCAGCAGTCACCCTCTGAGTACAGATGTGCCGTGGAAGGCGTTCTCGGGAGGATGCGCTGTGCCTGGGATGGAGAACAGCTTCGTCTGCCAGAGGGCAGCACCCCTGAGTCGGCTGCTTTGCGGGGGACTGGGACGGCGTGAAAGGGTTTTTACAGTTGTACTTTGGCTTTAGAATGAATTCACTTGACTCTGGCTCTTTGATGCTCCTGCAGAGACTCTGTTAAAGTTGTCGAAAAGTGCTGGCATTGGTGTTTGCGTGTGTGTTCTCACAGATAGGCGTGCTATAGAAGTCGCAATTGGCTCATAATGCAGCGCCTGTGCTCCGTAAGTGCCAGCTGTACACTGTTGCTGTGTTCCGCCGTCTCCCCTCTGCTCTGGCTTATCACTGCGCTGCTGAACTTGCTTTAATGTAATTCTTGTTTCAGTTGGATGTCCACGTTGTGTTTTTTCTTTATCGCTGGTCGATGTAGAAAACTGTCCGTCTTACACCTGCATTACTTGAAATGTGACAGGGTGTGTGTAAAGGATTGAAAAAGAGCTGTGGGCAGTGTCTGTCGGCAGCAGACCAGGGTCGGAATAGATGCACAGGGGAGGAAGTGCCATGCTGCAGGGGGGTGAAAATTAAAGCCCTGGAGCCCAAGGGGTGGGGGGCGCTGTAGTATGCTCAGGAGACGCCTCAGTTATTTTCCAGATGCCCTCCCAGTAACGCTCTATGGTGCCCGCGTGCCCGCTTGGTGTAAATGTGTCACTCCTCAGCGGGGAGGGCTTTAATTGAATCGCTGCTGTAACAATGTTTATTAGTTGAGTTATTAAGCTGCTGTCGCCCACGTTTGCCGTATTGCACGAGCGTTCACTTGTAATTGCGCGGATTATTGTTCGGATAATCTCTGGAAACAAACACGTGGGGCAGTATTGTTAAAGAGCATTAACGCTGCTCGACTTGCTGCCTCCTAAGCGAGTCGCTCTCTGCGTTAGCAGCGCGTGATTTAATGCTGCGCGCCCCGGTGTTGTGACAGGAGCACGCGGTACACGGAGGGTATCTCGGATTCTTTTGTGTGTTTTGTTTAGAGGTTGTCGCAGCACCGCTGCAGACGGTGCGCTCACCGTCTGGCAGTTGCACGAATTCTTAAGGAACAATTCTGATTAACATCACAGACTGTAGGATGGTGGGGTTACAGGGATGTCTTCCTCTCTCACTGCACCGTGCACGCAGCAGTGTGATGCATGGAAATGTGTAATCTGCAATTGCGGCGGCTACAAACTATTCCACCATCAGAGCGCAGGACGCTCCTCCTGCGCGGCTGGTTTGCGCGCTTTAGGCATTCCGCGGAGAGTTGCGCTGTGGGATCCGCAAGATGGGAGGAAGCGCTGATGCTTCCTTCCAGGCCCTGAAGGTGGGTGGCCTGAGGGTGGATCCCGTGAAGTTTGGGATGTCTCAGTGAAGCTGTCTGAGCTCTGGCGTCTGCTCTTGGGACAGGTCCGCAGATCGATAAGGCTGCCCGCGCTGACACAACCTCTAGCAAGCAGGGGCAAGAGAAGGGGATGAGTGTCAACATAACACGACTGCGGACACTAGCTGGGGGGATCAGGGTGAGTGTAGCCGGCAGCCGGTGCTCTAAGCACCCCAAAGGCACTTGTGCCACCAGCACGCGCAACGGAGTGCTTTATCGTCCCCTCTTAGGTCACTCATATGTAAAATACACGAATGTTGTTACCATCACCCCAACAAGCATCGTCTGGCCTCTGAACAAAGACAAATAGGTAGATACTGCCAGCAGACTGTGCGTCGGACAAACACAAACAGGAATGCACTTTTTTGAAGTATGCCAGATGCACGATACAGACAGCAAAGTCCTAGACAAACAAATACATTTAAACATAAACAGATGTATAGTTAAATCGAGAGATAGATTGATACACACATAGTTAAAGAGAACGATTTATTGATAAAAAGAAATATTTTGATTTCTGGATACAGGAGAGATATCCATCATTAGACAGAGATAGATAAGATAGATAGATAGATAGGTAGGTAGGTAGGTAGGTAGGTAGGTAGGTAGATAGATATATAGACAGACCGATCGAACGCTCCAGGGGGACGGGTTTCCACCCTAAACACTTTGCTGCACTGCTGCGATGGTTCTGTGGGAGGAAGGCCGTGTTCTATTCACGCGATCGCTGCTGGAGTGGATTCGCTCGAAATCCCAAACATTCAGCTTTTTAAAGATACTTTAACGTTAACAAAGGATGGGACTTTAACTGCAGCGAATCAGTTGTTCAAATATTCAAAATCTTCCTTATCAAGTACTTCAGCAATACTGTCGTTTTTTTTAATGTTTTATCACACTAGGCTGGCCGCTGTCCCTTGCAAGTGAAAACGAATAATTATTAGACTGAAATAAAGACTGTGTTTCAATGTACTTTTCGTTGTTATAGCATGAATCTCGTGCAGACCTGCCTGCCGCTCGCGCTTCGTGGGTGTTCACAGTAGGCGGTCAGGCATGGGGCACCTCATTGAACAGGGGCTGTGAGTCGCTTTCAGGGACATCGTTTCTGTGCGCTCGTGGGTGTGATTGTTGTTATAAAACTAGTTGTGATTTTTTCGGTGTTGCACTGTTGTCACTATAGCAGGACAGAGTAATGATGCCATAACACAGGTGCACGAGAAGCAACTGATGGACTGGGCACTGGTGACATGAAACGGCTGCAGGAGCCATGAGCCATTGACTGGGCACTGATGGCACAGCAGAGGGACAGCAACATGGACTGACTGGGCCCCGGTGCCTGGTAGGAGCTGCATGGGCACCAACTGAAGGACTGATCCCTTGCAAAGGACACTGGAGCCACAGGGCAGACACAAGAGTGTCAACCAATAGATACGATTCTTAGAAAAAAAGAAAGGTGCAGAAGCAGGCACTGGTACCTGATGTCACAACACTGGTTCTGGAGCATGGATTGAATGACTGGGCCCCGGTGCCTGGTAGGAGCTGCAGGAGCACGAACTGAATGATTGGTCACTTAGACTGGATGGACACAAGCCTGCAAAGGACACTGATGCCTCAGAGGGCAGGTACAAGAGCGTAAACCGATGGAATAAATAGGCCACAACAAAGGTGCAGAAGCATGCACTGGTAACTGATTTCACAACACTAGTGCGGGGGCATGAACTGAAGGACTGGTCACTTACACTGCAGACACAGAAGCACTCAGAGGGCACTGATGCCAAAGGGCAGGTACAAGAGCGTAAACCGATGGAATAAACTCCCACGTCACAGCAAAGGTCCAGAGGCATGCAATGGTAACTGATGTCACGACACTGATTCTGGAGCCTGGATTGAATGACTGGGCACTGATGTCTGGTAAGTGCAGCAGGGGCACGAGCTGAAAGATTGGACACTAACACTGGAGGCACAGAAGCACGCAGAGGGCACTAATGCCACAGGGCAGGTACAAGAGCGTAAACGGATGGAATAAATAAGCCACAACAAAGGTGCAGAAGCATGCACTGGTAACTGATTTCACAACACTAGTGCGGGGGCATGAACTGAAGGACTGGTCACTTACACTGGAGACACAGAAGCACTCAGAGGGCACTGATGCCACAGGGCAGGTACAACAGCGTAAACCGATGGAATAAACAGGCCACAACAAAGGTGCAGAAGCATGCACTGGTAACTGATTTCACAACACTAGTGCGGGGGCATGAACTGAAGGACTGGTCACTTACACTGGAGACACAGAAGCACTCAGAGGGCACTGATGCCACAGGGCAGGTACAACAGCGTAAACCGATGGAATAAACAGGCCACAACAAAGGTGCAGAAGCTTGCACTGGTAACTGATTTCACAACACTAGTGCGGGGGCATGAACTGAAGGACTGGTCACTTACACTGCAGACACAGAAGCACTCAGAGGGCACTGATGCCACAGGGCAGGTACAAGAGCGTAAACCGATGGAATAAATAAGCCACAATAAAGGTGCAGAAACATGCACTGGTAACTGATGTCACGACACTGATTCTGGAGCCTGGATTGAATGACTGGGCACTGATGTCTGGTAAGTGCTGCAGGGGCACGAGCTGAAGGATTGGACACTAACACTGGAGGCACAGAAGCACGCAGAGGGCACTAATGCCACAGGGCAGGTACAAGAGCGTAAACCGATGGAATGAACACTCACGTCACAGCAAAGGTCCAGAGGCATGCACTGGTAACTGAAGTCAGACTCACAACACTAGTGCGGGGGCATGAACCGATGTATTGTGCACTGATGCCCGAGCAAAGACGTAAGGGCCTGGATCGCTGGATGTGGGACAGATGAGCCCTGATGCCACATCACAAGGGCAAGGACATGAATTGATCGATTGAGCATTGATTTCACAAAAGAGCGTCAGGAACATCAGCCGATAGACTAGCACTTGTATTACAGCATATGCGCATGATCTCATGGAGTGAGTACACGTCACATCAGAGCCATTCGAGCCTGATATGGGCACTGCTGTTATGACAGAGAGGGAGGAGCATGGACTGCTGGCTGAGCCCTTAGCCCTCTAAAGAGATTCAGGAGCGCCCACTGGGCGCTACCATCAATGCACAGGTGCGGGAGCATGAACCGGCCACTACATGGGACCACCTGATGCTTCAGTACAGATGCAGGTCACACACAGATGTTTGAGCAGGGGTGCCACGGCACAAATGCAGGACAGTGACTTTATCAACTGGGCCCTGATTTCACAACAGAGGGACTGGATCAGGAACTGATGGACTAAGTTAAGTTACAGTTCAGGAGCAGCAAATGATGAGTGGGCATTAACTAAAGAAAGAGGTGGATTAATGTCTGGAAATAGGCCCAGAAGCGGGGACCAAGCCTTAATGCCATAAAAGAGTCGCAGGAGCCTGAAATGATGGCATGATCAATCAGGCCACATCATAGGTGAACAAGAACGGACTGATGGGCCGGTCACTAATGCCTGAAAAGCGTGGCAGTGGCATGGTATGATGGAAGAGCACATATGTCACAACATAGGCGCTTTAACATTGACGGACACTAGTGCCATGGCACAGGTGCAGAAGCACACACACATATTCCCCAAACACTAAAGTAACAACTGAGTGAGAGGTGCATAGACGGATGGACAGATGCCACAGCACAGATGCAGGAACATGGACTGATGTCTCAACACAGATTGAGAAACATGAGCTCAAAGACTGGGTGCGTATGTCGCGGCAAAAGTTCAAGAGCCTTCACTGGAAACTCCTGGCACAACACAAATGCAGAAACATTAACTGATGGACTGGGAACTGATGTAGCAGAAATATGGACTGATGTATGGGAAAGGGGACGAGGAGCATAGAATGACACACTGAGCACTGATATTGCAACAGGGTTGCAGAAGAACAGAGAGATGGGCTGATCACACGTCACAGCAGAAGTGCACGCTGCATGTACTGGGCACTGATTTCTTAACACTAGGTCAGGACCACGCATTGCTGGGGTGGGAGCTGGTGCACGGGCATGAATGTCGGCCTAAGCACGTGTCACAACTGAGGGGAATGGACATGCACTGGTTAATGAAATCAGAAAAGGCACAGAACTGGGAAGTGATGCCCAGAACCTTGATTTTCATCAGAAGTGTAGAATGGATGGATCAAGCCTCTATGGAGTAGAGGAGCAGGAGCCGGCGAATTACCGACGTCACAACAGAGGTGCAGGAAATGATGGAATGGGCATTTATTTATTTATTTATTTATGGGTTTCTATAGCGCTGGAATCGACTCCAACCGGAGTATCTCTGCGCTGTGATACCAAATAGAGTCTAAATAAATATGCAGATGAGGGGCAGGGTCTAGATTTTATCAGTAAACAGCAGAGTTTTCAGTTGCTTCCTGAATTTTAAATGGTCTGTGCAGAGCCTGAGGGCCAGAGGCAGTTTGTTCCACAGTGTGGGCCCTGCAACAGATAAAGCTTTCCCTCCATGTCTGGTTTTTTTTGCACGAGGTACTGCCAACAGAAAATTCTCACTAGATCTCAACGATCTGGAGGGAGTGTAGGGGATAAATTTCTGCTCCAGGTATGTAGGGCCATTTCCGTTTACGCATTTATGGATAATGCAACATATCTTAAACTTGGCTCTTTGTCGAATGCTCAACCAGTGTAGTTTCTGTAATAGAGGTTTTGATGCTGTTCTGGGGGGAGCATTTAGGACAAGGCGAGCTGCCGTATTCTGGACCACCTGGAGCCTATCCAGAACTCCTTCATTAGCAGAAAGGAGCAGTCCGTTACAGTAGTCAATACGACTCAATATAAGGGCTTGCACCAAAGTTTTTCTGAAGGAATCCGGTAGCAGTGGAAATATTCTGCGCATCATGCTGATGGTAAGGAAGCATGAGCCAGCTACCATGTTACTGTGCTGTTTGAGGGAAAGGTCGTGATCAAGGCGTATCCCCAGATTTTTGACAATCTGTTTGGGCTCCGGAACAGTGCCAAGATCAGATGGCCACCAGTCAGGAGTCCACAGTAATTTGGCATCTCCAAACAGCATTACTTCCGTCTTGTTGACATTGCACTGTAGGAAGTTGGTGGACATCCACTGTGCGACGGCTTTCATGCCAGCGGAGAAGGAGTTTCTTATTTCTGTGGTGAGATTTTGAAAGGGAAAGAGGAGCTGCGTGTCATCCGCATATGACACGGGGATGAAACCAAATTTGCGCATCACTCTTGCCAGGGGTGCCACGTAGATGTTAAAGAGTGTTGGGCTCAAACAGGAGCCCTGTGGCACCCCTTTCGTAATCTCTACCTCAGTTGATCTGTATTCACCCATGGTGACAGTCTGGGTCCGATCCGTAAGAAAACTCCTTAGCCAAGCAAGGGCCTTGTTCTTGACCCCTACGTTCGACAACCGGTCAATGAGGATGTTATGTGACACGGTGCCGAACGCGGCTGAAAGGTCTAATAACACCAAAATTACCGAGTAGCCTTTGTCCTGAAACATATGCAGATCGTCAGTGACAGACAGGAGGGTGGACTCTGTACTGTGTTTCGGCCTAAACCCAGATTGAGAGTAGTCTAGGCCGCCAGCTTTCTCAATGTAGCTGGATAACTGACGATTTACATACTTCTCAGTGAGCTTTCCCAAAAATGGCAGCAACGAAATAGGTCTGAGATTTGACAAATCAGTCCATGGAGTTGTGGTGTTCTTCCTGATTGGCCTGACTAAGGCCTGTTTCCACTGCTTGGGGACAGAACCTGTACAGAGGGATAAGTTAACAAGTTTTTCGATGGTGGGAGATAGGATTCCGAGCAAGGTGGACATGAGTCTTGCCGGGATGATATCATCAGGACTTCCACTTTTAATCTGCGTCATGAGCAAGGACACCTCTTTAGGAGTGATAGGGGGGAAGAGGTCTAAAGTATGAGGGCCACTATCAAGTTCTGAATCCTGAAAGATAGGGACTGTATTTGTAGTCAAATTGTTGTTAGAGTTGACTATTTTAGCATAGATGAGATCGATTTTGTTGCAGAAAAATTGCGATATATTGTCGCAAAGTAGTTGTGACGAAGTGTCTGCACTCTCACATGCTGTAGGATTGGTGAAAGAGTGAAGGACCTGGTATAATACTCTGGGGGAGTTGTCTGCAGCCGTGATAAGAGTGGTAATATGGGTTTTTCGCGCCGTTCTGATAGCTTTATGATATACACTTAGAGCGTCCCAATAATGTTTCCTATCTGTTACCAGATGGGTAGATCTCCAAATCTTTTCTAATTTCCTGGCTGTTTTCTTGAGATTTCTGAGCTCTTCAGAGAACCAGATCTCTTGTTTTTTGGCTGGTCGGGGTCTAAATTGTTTTAATGGAGCTATCTTATCTATGGCTGTTTTAATGTCTTTGCTAAACATATCAATAGCTTTATTGATATCATCAGGAATCACATGGTGGGGTTGGACAAATTTCTCAGCAAAGGAGGCCTCATTAACTTTATGCCATTGCCGCCGTATTTCAGGGATATTGGTGGTTTTGAGGGTAGTGGTTGCAGGATAGGGAGTATAAAACTCAAGGATAAAATGGTCAGTCCAGCTGACCTGTGTAGGGGGAAGGCATGTGACACTAGGGAAATTGGTTATAATCAGGTCTAGAGTGTGTCCGGCCACGTGAGTTGGGCCCACATTGTGTGGTTGGAGACCTAGCAATGAGAGATCGTTAAGAAAAGCCTGTGCTTCTTTACAATTTATAAGTTCACTGTGAAGGTTGAAGTCACCTATTAGCAAGAATTCTTTGTCTTTTTGAACATATGGCGCAAGATTTTCCAGTAATATGTTGACAAAGTTGGAGCTAGGTCCAGGGGGACGGTAAACCAGGGCTCCTAATCTGGTTTGTTTGGTGGAATGAGTTGTTTTAAAAATCAGCAATTCAATGTCCGGAGTGCAGAGTTCTGCCAAAACAGAGCAATTGATGTGATTTTTATGAGCAATAGCAATCCCTCCACCTATTTTCTTAGGTCTGTCTAACCTAATCATTTTGTATCCTGACGGAATGGCCAATGTAATGGAGGGAGTGGAATGGGGTTTAAGCCACGTTTCAGTCATGAAGCAGTAGTCAGGCTCATTTGTAGAGATTAGGTCCCATACTTCAGAGGTATGCTTAGGTAAAGAGCGTAAATTGCAAAGAATGTTTTTATGACCAGCAATTTTAGGTGTTTTGTAAGATGGTGTATGGCTGTTCACACATCTATCAGGGCTTTCTCCCTTCAGAGTAGTGAACTGGGATTTACAATGTAAGCATGTAAAAGGCCCTTCTACAATAAGTTTAGGGTCTTCATGACCATCAACAATCTGTAGATCCTTAAGTACCTGAGCTGAGTAGGTAATCCTGACAGGAAGCGGGACAAGCGGGGAGTTAGGTGAGACCGCCATGGCCCCTGGCACCGTCCTGGCGCGGACGGGCGCAGACGGGCAGGTCTTTGGCTTGTCTTCGGCGCGTCTAGAGGCGCCTCCCTGCGCGCAATCGCTGCGCGCTTGATCCCGACGAGTGGCTAAATAGCCCCAGTAACAGCAAGGCTAGAGCGCTACCCGCTCAGTGCTGCAGCGGGAAAGCGGAAGTGTGTCACTCAGGCTCGTACCTGTCCCGCCCTCCGCTCAACGGTATTGGATACCGAGTCGGACCAGGGCGGGCAGGCTGTAACACAGAGCGCTGAGTGTACACGTAAGTTTTTAACCCCTGTCAATGCCTAAGATAAGCGTCTAAGCCCTGAATGAGAATATTGTGGCACAGTTTAAAATATACAATTCTGTCAACTTTAAAATCAAGCTTTCTAAAATATCGCTATAGGGCTTTGCGTTTCAGCAATACAGCATCAGCAGAGAATTCACACTGTACCTGGCATCAAGCGGGGTCGGCCGACACTGCCACTGTCAGCCTTACCGTTGGGCATGAATGTCCCAACAGAGGCACAGGAGCAGATTTGAAGGATTTGGCTCTGAAATCACAACAGATATTCAGGAAGGGATAGTTTGGTCTCTGGTATCCAAACAGGAGTGCAGGAACTGATAGGATGGACATTGTTTTGTAAAACAAGTGCAGGAACAAATACTTTGGGCACTGATGTCCTAATCTAGGTGCAAGAACTGATAAATCGGGCACTGTTGTCTTAATCGAGGTACAAGAACTGATAGATCGGGCACTTATGTCCTAATCGAGGTGCAAGAACAGATAGATTGAGCACTGTTTTTCTTAAACAAGGTGCAAGGACTGATAGATTGTGCACTTATATCCTAACAGTGGTGACAAATTTAGAGATTGGGCACTGATGTCCTAATCGAGGTGCAACAACTGATAGATCGGGCACTGATGTCCTAATCGAGGTGCAAGAACTGATAGATCAGGCACTGTTGTCTTAATCGATGTACAAGAACTGATAGATCGGGCACTTATGTCCTAATCGAGGTGCAAAAACAGATAGATTGAGCACTGTTGTCTTAATCGAGATGCAAGAACTGATAGATCGGGCACTGATGTCCTAATTGAGGTGCAAGAACAGATATATTGAACACTGTTGTCTTAATCGAGGTGCAAGGACTGATAGATTGGGCACTGATGTCCCAACACAGGTGCACATACTGATAGATTGGGCACTGATGTCCCAACACAGGTGCACATACTGATAGATTGGGCACTGATGTCCAAACACAGGTGCACATACTGATAGATTGGGCACTTATGTCTTAACAGAGGTGCAAACACTGATAGATCGCGCACTATGTCCTAACAGAGGTGCAAACACTGATAGATTGTGCACTTATGTCCTAACCGAGGTACAAGAATCGATAGACTGGAAAACCAAAATAATATTATAGGACGCAAGAACAGAAAAGGCAGTGATGTGAATAGGAGGGTAGTTGGGGCACTGCTCTCCTCAGTATTGTCTTCATCATGTCTAGCATAGACGAGTTTACCAGCAGATAGCAATGCCACTCTGTAATAGAGCGCAGACTGATACACTAGATGATAAGGTCACAGAGAGTGAGAAAGCATGCACCAATTTGCTAGATACTGGCATCACAAGAGAGTGAAGGAGAGTAGGCCGATGGACTGAGTACTGATGTCATAACACAGTGGAGGACCTTACGCCGATGAACTGGGAGCTGACGTGACGGCACATTGGAGGAGCTTACCTCAATGGACAGGGTGCAGTTGTGATAGAGTGGAGGAGCTTACGCCGATGAACTGGGTGCTGATGTGATAGCAGGGTGGAGGAGCTTACATCGATAGACTGGGCGGAGATACTATAGAGAGGAGGATCTTACCTCAATGGACAGGGTGCAGTTGTGATAGAGTGGAGGAGCTTACGCCGATGGTGTAGGTACAGATGTGATACATTAGAGGAGCTGATGCCAATGAGCAGGGTGTTGGTGTGACAGCAGGGTGGAGGAGCTTACGTTGATGGGCAGGAGGCAGAAGTGATACAGAGGAGGAGGTTAGACAGATGGACTGGGTGCTGGTGTGATAGCAGGCTTGGGGAGCTTTCGCTGATGGACTTGGTGCAGCTGTGATAGAGTGGAGGAGCTTACGTTGATGGGCAGGAGGCAGAAGTGATACAGTGGAGGAGGTTAGACAGATGGGCTGGGTGCTGGTGTGATAGCAGGCTTGGGGAGCTTTCGCCGATGGACTTGGTGCAGCTGTGATAGAGTGGAGGAGCTTACGTTGATGGGCAGGAGGCAGAAGTGATACAGAGGAGGAGGTTAGACAGATGGACTGGGTGCTGGTGTGGTAGCAGGGTGGAGGAGCTTACGTTGATGGGCAGGAGGCAGAAGTGATACAGAGGAGGAGGTTAGACAGATGGGCTGGGTGCTGGTGTGATAGCAGGCTTGGGGAGCTTTCGCCGATGGACTTGGTGCAGCTGTGATAGAGTGGAGGAGCTTACGTTGATGGGCAGGAGGCAGAAGTGATACAGTGGAGGAGGTTAGACAGTGGACTGGGTGCTGGTGTGGTAGCAGGCTTGGGGAGCTTTCGCCGATGGACTTGGTGCAGCTGTGATAGAGTAAAGTAGCATGAGCCGATGAACTGGGTGCTGATGTGATAGCAGGGTGGAGGAGCTTACATCGATAGACTGGGTGGAGATACTATAGAGAGGAGGAGCTTACGCCAATAGACAGGGTGCTGATGTAATAGCAGGGTGGAGGAGCTTACATCGATAGACTGGGTGGAGATACTATAGAGAGGAGGAGCTAACGCCAATAGACAGGGTGCTGATGTGATAGCAGGGTGGAGGAGCTTACATCGATAGACTGGGTGGAGATACTATAGAGAGGAGGAGCTAACGCCAATAGACAGGGTGCTGATGTGATAGCAGGGTGGAGGAGCTTACATCGATAGACTGGGTGGAGATACTATAGAGAGGAGGAGCTAACGCCAATAGACAGGGTGCTGATGTGATAGCAGGGTGGAGGAGCTTACATCGATAGACTGGGTGGAGATACTATAGAGAGGAGGAGCTTACGCCAATAGACAGGGTGCTGATGTGATGGAGTGGAGGAGCTTACGCCGATGAACTGGGTGCTGATGTGATAGCAGGGTGGAGGAGCTTACATCGATAGACTGGGCGGAGATACTATAGAGAGGAGGATCTTACCTCAATGGACAGGGTGCAGTTGTGATAGAGTGGAGGAGCTTACGCCGATGGTGTAGGTACAGATGTGATACATTAGAGGAGCTGATGCCAATGAGCAGGGTGTTGGTGTGACAGCAGGGTGGAGGAGCTTACGTTGATGGGCAGGAGGCACAAGTGATACAGAGGAGGAGGTTAGACAGATGGACTGGGTGCTGGTGTGGTAGCAGGGTGGAGGAGCTTACGTTGATGGGCAGGAGGCAGAAGTGATACAGAGGAGGAGGTTAGACAGTGGACTGGGTGCTGGTGTGGTAGCAGGGTGGAGGAGCTTACGTTGATGGGCAGGAGGCAGAAGTGATACAGAGGAGGAGGTTAGACAGATGGACTGGGTGCTGGTGTGGTAGCAGGGTGGAGGAGCTTACGTTGATGGGCAGGAGGCAGAAGTGATACAGAGGAGGAGGTTAGACAGATGGGCTGGGTGCTGGTGTGATAGCAGGCTTGGGGAGCTTTCGCCGATGGACTTGGTGCAGCTGTGATAGAGTGGAGGAGCTTACGTTGATGGGCAGGAGGCAGAAGTGATACAGTGGAGGAGGTTAGACAGTGGACTGGGTGCTGGTGTGGTAGCAGGCTTGGGGAGCTTTCGCCGATGGACTTGGTGCAGCTGTGATAGAGTAAAGTAGCATGAGCCGATGAACTGGGTGCTGATGTGATAGCAGGGTGGAGGAGCTTACATCGATAGACTGGGTGGAGATACTATAGAGAGGAGGAGCTTACGCCAATAGACAGGGTGCTGATGTAATAGCAGGGTGGAGGAGCTTACATCGATAGACTGGGTGGAGATACTATAGAGAGGAGGAGCTAACGCCAATAGACAGGGTGCTGATGTGATAGCAGGGTGGAGGAGCTTACATCGATAGACTGGGTGGAGATACTATAGAGAGGAGGAGCTAACGCCAATAGACAGGGTGCTGATGTGATAGCAGGGTGGAGGAGCTTACATCGATAGACTGGGTGGAGATACTATAGAGAGGAGGAGCTAACGCCAATAGACAGGGTGCTGATGTGATAGCAGGGTGGAGGAGCTTACATCGATAGACTGGGTGGAGATACTATAGAGAGGAGGAGCTTACGCCAATAGACAGGGTGCTGATGTGATGGAGTGGAGGAGCTTACGCCGATGAACTGGGTGCTGATGTGATAGCAGGGTGGAGGAGCTTACATCGATAGACTGGGCGGAGATACTATAGAGAGGAGGATCTTACCTCAATGGACAGGGTGCAGTTGTGATAGAGTGGAGGAGCTTACGCCGATGGTGTAGGTACAGATGTGATACATTAGAGGAGCTGATGCCAATGAGCAGGGTGTTGGTGTGACAGCAGGGTGGAGGAGCTTACGTTGATGGGCAGGAGGCACAAGTGATACAGAGGAGGAGGTTAGACAGATGGACTGGGTGCTGGTGTGGTAGCAGGGTGGAGGAGCTTACGTTGATGGGCAGGAGGCAGAAGTGATACAGAGGAGGAGGTTAGACAGTGGACTGGGTGCTGGTGTGGTAGCAGGGTGGAGGAGCTTACGTTGATGGGCAGGAGGCAGAAGTGATACAGAGGAGGAGGTTAGACAGATGGACTGGGTGCTGGTGTGGTAGCAGGGTGGAGGAGCTTACGTTGATGGGCAGGAGGCAGAAGTGATACAGAGGAGGAGGTTAGACAGTGGACTGGGTGCTGGTGTGATAGCAGGCTTGGGGAGCTTTCGCCGATGGACTTGGTGCAGCTGTGATAGAGTAAAGTAGCATGAGCCGATGAACTGGGTGCTGATGTGATAGCAGGGTGGAGGAGCTTACATCGATAGACTGGGTGGAGATACTATAGAGAGGAGGAGCTTACGCCAATAGACAGGGTGCTGATGTGATGGAGTGGATTAGCTTATGCAGATGGGCTTAGTTCAGCTGTGATAGTGAAAGAGCATGAAACGAAGGTCTGGTTGCTGATGTGTAAGCAGAGTGGAGGAGGTTACATCGATGTCCGACTAGGGGTGCAGGAGGGTGAACAGATGCGCTGGGCACTGATGCCTGCACATACACAGGCACATTATCATATGAACCGCAAATTGATATCATTACAGGCTGCACAAATATGACTAATGAACGGTTATCAGAACAGATCAGTAGCTTGATCTAATGCACTGAACATTGATGTAAGAGCAGGATTCTGAAATGAGAGCACATAAAATCAACAGTGATGTCAGAACAGTGGTGCAGTAGCATGAACTCATGGATTCAAGATTGATGTTACAACACGGCGGGAGCATGGACTGATGGGCTCAACAGTGGTGCTGAAACAAAAATGCAGCAGCGTGAACAGATGACATTAACAGTGATGTCAGAGCAGAGGTGCAGGAGCACAAACTCGTGGATTCAACATTTGATGTCAGAGCAGAGGTGCAGGAGTATGAACTGCTGGATTCAACAGTGATGTCAGAGCAGAGGTGCACTAGCATGAACTGCTGGATTCAACAGTGAGGTCAGAGCAGAGGTGCAGTAGCATGAACTGCTGGATTCAACAGTGAGGTCAGAGCAGAGGTGCAGGAGCATGAACTGCTGGATTCAACAGTGATGTCAGAGCAGAGGTGCAGGAGTATGAACTGCTGGATTCAACAGTGAGGTCAGAGCAGAGGTGCAGTAGCATGAACTGCTGGATTCAACAGTGAGGTCAGAGCAGAGGTGCAGGAGCATGAACTGCTGGATTCAACAGTGATGTCAGAGCAGAGGTGCAGGAGTATGAACTGCTGGATTCAACAGTGATGTCAGAGCAGAGGTGCACTAGCATGAACTGCTGGATTCAACATTTGATGTCAGAGCAGAGGTGCAGGAGCATGAACTGCTGGATTCAACAGTGATGTCAGAGCAGAGGTGTAGGAGTATGAACTGCTGGATTCAACATTTGATGTCAGAGCAGAGGTGCACTAGCATGAACTGCTGGATTCAACAATTGATGTCAGAGCAGAGGTGCAGGAGCATGAACTGCTGGATTCAACAGTGATGTCAGAGCAGAGGTGCAGGAGTATGAACTGCTGGATTCAACATTTGATGTCAGAGCAGAGGTGCAGGAGTATGAACTGCTGGATTCAACAGTGAAGTCAGAGCAGAGGTGCAGGAGTATGAACTGCTGGATTCAACAGTGATGTCAGAGCAGAGGTGCAGGAGCATGAACTGCTGGATTCAACAGTGATGTCAGAGCAGAGGTGCAGTAGCATGAACTGCTGGATTCAACAGTGATGTCAGAGCAGAGATGTGCAGTAGCATGAACTGATGAATTCAACAGTGATGTCAGAGCAGAGATGTGCAGTAGCATGAACTGATGGATTCAACAGTGAGGTCAGAGCAGAGATGCAGTAGCATGAACTGCTGGATTCAACAGTGATGTCAGAGCAGAGGTGCAGTAGCATGAACTGCTTGATTCAACGGTGATGTCAGTGCAGAGGTGCAGGAGTATGAACTGCTGGATTCAACAGTGATGTCAGAGCTGAGGTGCACTAGCATGAACTGCTGGATTCAACATTTGATGTCAGAGCAGAGGTGCAGGAGCATGAACTGCTGGATTCAACAGTGATGTCAGAGCAGAGGTGCAGGAGTATGAACTGCTGGATTCAACATTTGATGTCAGAGCAGAGGTGCAGGAGTATGAACTGCTGGATTCAACAGTGATGTCAGAGCAGAGGTGCAGGAGTATGAACTGCTGGATTCAACAGTGATGTCAGAGCAGAGGTGCAGGAGCATGAACTGCTGGATTCAACAGTGATGTCAGAGCAGAGGTGCAGGAGCATGAACTGCTGGATTCAACAGTGATGTCAGAGCAGAGGTGCAGTAGCATGAACTGCTAGATTCAACAGTGATGTCAGAGCAGAGGTGCAGGAGCATGAACTGCTGGATTCAACGGTGATGTCAGTGCAGAGATGCAGTAGCATGAACTGCTGGATTCAACAGTGATGTCAGTGCAGAGGTGCAGGAGCATGAACTGCTGGATTCAACGGTGATGTCAGTGCAGCGGTATGCCGTAGCATGGTGTGATGGTTTCAACATTTGATGTCTGAGCAGAGGTGCAGTAGCATGAACTGCTGGATTCAACAGTGATGTCAGAGCAGAGGTGCAGTAGCAAGAACTGCTGGATTAAACAGTGATGTCAGAGCAGAGGTGTGCAGTAGCATAGACTGATGGATTCAACAGTGATGTCAGAGCAGAGGTGCAGGAGCATGAACTGCGAGATTCTACAGTGATGTCAGAGCAGAGGTGTGCAGTAGCATGGACTGATGGATTCAGCAGTGATGTCAGAGGTGCAGGAGTATAAACGGATGGATTCAACATTTGATGTCAGAACAGAGGTGCAGTAGCATGGACTGATGGATTCAACAGCGATGTCAGAGGTGCAGTAGCATGAACTGCTGGATTCAACAGTGATGTCATAACATAACATGTGTATTTTAAGGAGTACCTTCACCCAGAAGGGTATCTCGGCGCTGAATAACAGATGTTTATTGTTACCCAACTCAATGGTACTCATTTTATCGACCTCAGATGGATGAAAGTCTGAGTGGACCTGCCGGGATTTGAACCTGTGACCGTGAGATCAAACACAGGCCCCTGAAGTGGACGCATTAGTCCACTGAGCCACCAGACCCGGTTAGAGAGCAGAGGTGCAGTAGCATGGACTGCTGGATTCAACAGTGATGTCAGAGCAGAGGTACTGTATTCAACAGTGATGTCAGAGCAGAGGTGCAGTAGCATGAACTGCTGGATTCAACAGTGATGTCAGAGCAGAGGTGCAGTAGCATGAACTACTGTATTCAACAGTGATGTCAGAGCAGAGGTGCAGTAGCATGAACTGCTGGATTCAACAGTGATGTCAGAGCAGAGGTGCAGTAGCATGAACTGCTGGATTCAACAGTGATGTCAGAGCAGAGGTGCAGTAGCATGAACTGCTGGAGTCAACATTTGATGTCAGAGCAGAGGTGCAGGAGCATGAACTGATGGATTCAACAGTGATGTCAGAGCAGAGGTGCAGGAGCATGAACTGATGGATTCAACAGTGAGGTCAGAACAGAGATATGCAGTAGCATGAACTGATGGATTCAACAGTGATGTCAGAGCACAGGTGCAGTAGCATGAACTGATGGATTCAACAGTGACGTCAGAGCAGAGATGCAGTACCATAAACTGATGGATTCAACATTTGATGTCAGAGCAGAGGTGCAGTAGCATGAACTACTGTATTCAACAGTGATGTCAGAGCAGAGGTGCAGTAGCATGAACTGCTAGATTCAACAGTGATGTCAGAGCAGAGGTGCAGTAGCATGAACTGAAGGATTCAACAGTGATGTCAGAGCAAAGGTGCAGTAGCATGAACTGATGGATTCAACACTGATGTCAGAGCAGAGGTGCAGGAGCATGAACTGCTGGATTCAACAGTGATGTCAGAGCAGAGGTGCAGGAGCATGAACTGCTGGATTCAACAGTGATGTCAGAGCAGAGGTGCAGGAGCATGAACTGCGAGATTCTACAGTGATGTCAGAGCAGAGGTGTGCAGTAGCATGGACTGATGGATTCAGCAGTGATGTCAGAGGTGCAGGAGTATAAACGGATGGATTCAACATTTGATGTCAGAACAGAGGTGCAGTAGCATGGACTGATGGATTCAACAGCGATGTCAGAGGTGCAGTAGCATGAACTGCTGGATTCAACAGTGATGTCATAACATAACATGTGTATTTTAAGGAGTACCTTCACCCAGAAGGGTATCTCGGCGCTGAATAACAGATGTTTATTGTTACCCAACTCAATGGTACTCATTTTATCGACCTCAGATGGATGAAAGTCTGAGTGGACCTGCCGGGATTTGAACCTGTGACCGTGAGATCAAACACAGGCCCCTGAAGTGGACGCATTAGTCCACTGAGCCACCAGACCCGGTTAGAGAGCAGAGGTGCAGTAGCATGGACTGCTGGATTCAACAGTGATGTCAGAGCAGAGGTACTGTATTCAACAGTGATGTCAGAGCAGAGGTGCAGTAGCATGAACTGCTGGATTCAACAGTGATGTCAGAGCAGAGGTGCAGTAGCATGAACTACTGTATTCAACAGTGATGTCAGAGCAGAGGTGCAGTAGCATGAACTGCTGGATTCAACAGTGATGTCAGAGCAGAGGTGCAGTAGCATGAACTGCTGGATTCAACAGTGATGTCAGAGCAGAGGTGCAGTAGCATGAACTGCTGGAGTCAACATTTGATGTCAGAGCAGAGGTGCAGGAGCATGAACTGATGGATTCAACAGTGATGTCAGAGCAGAGGTGCAGGAGCATGAACTGATGGATTCAACAGTGAGGTCAGAACAGAGATATGCAGTAGCATGAACTGATGGATTCAACAGTGATGTCAGAGCACAGGTGCAGTAGCATGAACTGATGGATTCAACAGTGACGTCAGAGCAGAGATGCAGTACCATAAACTGATGGATTCAACATTTGATGTCAGAGCAGAGGTGCAGTAGCATGAACTACTGTATTCAACAGTGATGTCAGAGCAGAGGTGCAGTAGCATGAACTGCTAGATTCAACAGTGATGTCAGAGCAGAGGTGCAGTAGCATGAACTGAAGGATTCAACAGTGATGTCAGAGCAAAGGTGCAGTAGCATGAACTGATGGATTCAACACTGATGTCAGAGCAGAGGTGCAGGAGCATGAACTGCTGGATTCAACAGTGATGTCAGAGCAGAGGTGCAGGAGCATGAACTGCTGGATTCAACAGTGATGTCAGAGCAGAGGTGCAGGACCATGAACTGCGAGATTCTACAGTGATGTCAGAGCAGAGGTGCAGTAGCATAAATGGATGGATTCAACATTTGATGTCAGAGGTGCAGTAGCATGAACTGCTGGATGCAACAGTGATGTCATAACATGTGTATTTTAAAGAGTACCTTCACCCAGAAGGGTATCTCAGCGCTGAATAACAGATGTTTATTGTTACCCAACTCAATGGTACTCATTTTATCAACCTCAGATGGATGAAAGTCTGAGTGGACCTGCCGGGATTTGAACCTGTGACCGTGAGATCAAACACAGGCCCCTGAAGTGGACGCATTAGTCCACTGAGCCACCAGACCCAGTTAGAGAGCAGAGGTGCAGTAGCATGGACTGCTGGATTCAACATTTGATGTCAGATCACAGGAGCCAGAACTAAGGGCAGGAGTAGAAACTAATTAACTCAGCAATGATGTCAGGAGTGATATGCAGGGGCATTAACTGGCCCATTGAATATTGATATCAGGATGAAGTGCAGGACCATTAATTGATGGATTGAACATTTAGGTAAAGCAGAGGTACAGGAGCTTTAAGAGAAATTCTATCAAGCTTAAAGGGCCAGACATGTTATGAAGTCTCCCTGTGGAACACTGGGAACTATGAGGGGACGCACATATACCAATAGGGGTATTCCTAATTGGCTATGTGCTCGTGTAAGGTGTGCGCTTTTTCCAATTTAAGAGAATCTTTTCCTCAATTATAACCATCTATAATCGTCAAGAGAGAGAGATTTGACATGTGTGTAACACATGTAAATATTTCGTATGCTTTTGAAAAATATAAAGGTCATAACAGAGAACACATGGGTTTGAGTGCTTTTTGCATAACTTTCATTTAAAAATATGTGGAAGATTAGAAATACATGCAGGACCAACACATTGTTTTAGGTGAAGCATCTTAATTTAAAAAAATCTGTCAGTTTCAGATAAGACAGCAGTTAAAATAATTACGTTTGATAGCATCATTTTCTGCTGGCAAGACAAGGGGACATTTTTACACTCCCTTACACACATGCCTTCAGTACAGCGGAGCTGGAAAACGGACAGTCGAGGATGGGGCGCCTCATACTCACGGGAATCGTGTGTAAGTAGAAAGTTCGAGGGCCTTTGTGCGGTTGTCGAAACCGCGAGGAGGCCATCTGCAGGCCAGGTTTCCCCCCGCTATGCATGTGAAAACACAGCGCCTGCCAAGACGGCCGGCTCTTCCAACATAAGCCCCGAGGACAGACAAGAGGCGAACTGTTCCAGCCGCAGCCGGGCTCCACCGTGTGCCGAGCCTCGCTCACGCTCTCCTACGCAGGAGGCGGGAAGTGCTCGCGAAATAAACACCCCAAGGCGCTTCCTCTTCATGTCAAAGGCATTTCTCATCCGGATGCGCCTGTTCAAGAAGAAAGAAGGCACATTGTTGATAAACAGGAGTCGGTTTTCCTAGATTTCTTTCAGAGCTACATAGCTCAAAAACTTTTGCACACCCCTTTGCTATTTTTGCTTCTCATTTGATACAACAGTGTATGTTGCGTTATGTGAATATTAGAATAATATATTTTAGGAAAATAATGTTTTATTAAAAAATTCGTATTGGTAGTAGAAGGGACAGAGATCGTTGAAGCTGCTCTCTGCAAGGTGCAGAGGACAATAGGCACAGATTGGAATTATAATGTTCAGATTTTGTTTACCTTTCACGATAATTGTGTTCAAGAACCAATGGGAGAGAGTGCAACTGTGCAGAGAGGTTTACGACTCCCGTGATGATGATGACACCCATAGTTCACAGAGACCTGTGAAGTGTTTCCCTATGTCTTGGGTGCCTGTGAAATATCATTTTACCACTGTATGTTTCTCTTCATTTAGTAAATAAACACTGTGGCCTCTCTCAGGATCCAGATACATACACCAAGCACTACAGAGCTATGGTGCTGCAGGCTGGGACGCCAAGCAGAGCCTTTTGACAATTGGAGCAGTTTCCATGCTGGCTTCTCTGGTCATACTTGTGGGGAAAGGAGTTTCCACCGATTTACCAGTGATGTTAAATGCACTTTAGTAGGCCTACTAAAAAGTAAAAGTAAAAGCAGATTAAAAAATGAGTGATATTATTGTGAATTTTGAATCAGTGTCCAACTTTCCTAACATTACATTGTTACCCCATAACCAGCACCTTAGTTGAGATACAGTTTAAAATGAATTCCCCCACCGATTACTTAAACAGCTAGAGCAGTGGAACAAGCTTTTCCAAGACATGTAGATCTAACTAAGCACCTACCATACATAGCTGGCTACTTGAGTTACACTCAAATGTGTCTAGCAAATACTGCCGAGAGTGACAGTGCACAAGTCAATCCACGTTATTTTCAGGAAGTGTGTAGAAAGTACTGGCCAATTTGAAAAAATATATATTTTAGAGTAAAAATAAAGTTAAAAAAACACATTTTCCTTTGTTCCATGATAGTGGGTACAATAGGCACATCTAGGGATATGGAAATAATGTTTAAGTTAATAATGTGCATGATTTCCACCCAAATAGGAACATCTATTTTAACAGCTATACTTTGCAACATTTGTACGAAGTAAATGCTTCCAAAAAGCCAAAGTAGTTGCAAACTATGTGCACGTGAAGGCATATTAATACATGTTACAATTTACACGGATACATGATTGTCCTTGTGAATTTAGGCTTGTGGTGTTATATCTTAATGTGACTCCTCGCCCTTGACCACATCACACACATGATTGTATCTTCATATATGGGAGAAACTGCAGCACACACTTTGAGCACACATCACACGGTTATTTGGAGCAAGCCTACTGCAAACACAACCCTCACATCTTACATCTAAAAACAGGCTGCGTGTGTTTGTCGCTCCTCTGATGCACTCGGCCTTTGTATAATACACAATTGGTGTGAAAATCAATTGGCCTCAGTCGTGCCTCGTGCATAATTAGAAGGCTTAGCTCCCTCTTGGTTTTACTCACGAGAAATTCAGTCGTTTAACACCTTGTTGGAACTACAAGCCATAATTGAAAATATAGATTCCCGGGAAGTTCATGCCATGCCACGCAAAAAAAAATGGACGATTGATTATTACTGTTTAATGGATGATTATTATGTGTACTGTTGCAAAACGGTTGGTCTGGCACACGGGGGAACAGGCTGCTCATATTTCGAGTTTTTAGCTGGTTTTCATTTTACCTTCAGGAACATTGTGTAACAATGAACCGCTCAGAGCCGCGCGCGCGCTGTCGCGAGGAAGGTGGCATGGTCTGGTGCCATCATGTCTGTTCGACACGCCATGTTGGCAAAGAACGATTAATGGAACGCACGTGTCCTGCTTTTTCGAGCACAGACGTTTTACAATGTTCTTATTGGAACGATAAATCTGTCCTGGATTTCCAGACCGAAAACTTTACAAGTTAATTAGATAAATAATGACTTTGCAGGCCACTTGTTATTTCCACGATGCACTGGCAGACTGCCATAATGGTGGAGCAGCTCCTTCTAAACTTCCGGTGTGTTCTAGCCCACTAAGACTCGTTGGGTCTGTCAGCTAGATTGACAAGTCTTTTCAAGCTTTTTAAAAACTGTCAACTAGTTTAGTACTAGGGCATTTCTGAAAAAAAACTGAGCCATCATTAACCCGCTTTATGCTTAATAGAAGTTAATCTTACAATGGTAACTGAAATAGAGCTGTAGAGATTTTTGTTTTCTAATTTTGACAGTGTCTATAGTGAAGGTGCATAATCGAAAAATCCCAATTATCTTCCTGTCACAATTTCCCATGACCCTAGTGACCTGAACCAACATTATTGTGTGTGTGGCTAGGATAAGGCAGATGGCAAAGGGCTCAGGAGCACCGGGGAAAGTTCCGAAATACCTCTGTGCGAAATTCTGAACAATGCCTCTGTCACATTTTAATTACATACAGGTTCCTATCCGACATACACACAAAAGGAGCACAGTAATGTGAATATCGCAGGGTTATGCTGTGAGCAGTTGTGATATTCTGTAGTAACGCCTGTAAAACACAATAGAACGATTCATAAAAGCTTTCTTTCAGTGCACAGGTTTAAAAAAGTTGTAACTTCCACGTGCACAACTCGTGTTTATTACAACATGCAGTGTTGTCAACTATATGTGGTAACGTAATGGTAATTATCCAAATATTTCTGCATTTAGCACCTACACAGGGATGCCTGTAATTTGGTTTCGTAATTTGACATATGTAATTTCGCATCTAATATTCTGAATGCAGAATTGCTGCAGAGTTAAAAGTGATCCCCTTTAGGAAGGTGAAATACTGGAGAAATTATAGTTAGTACACACGTTTCTGTGGGTAATTCCCCATCACCGTGCCACTTCTATGCGTACATATCATACTGGTTATGCCCTGTTAAGTGCCCTAGAATACTCAGAGCATGAGGTAGTTGATTAGGCCAGAAGAAATACCAGACAATTCAGAATTCTAGTTAATGACCAGCACTCAGAATGAGGGCCCAAGAGGGCCACTTCTAGGCTTTCTCAGAGTTATAACTTTATTGGTATTTACAAACATTTGTGATACGCACTTTTCCTGAATTCTAAACATATACCTAAAAGATACACTTGAAAGGGCAGAGCAGATGTAAAAAAGTGTAAGAAAATCCTCCATGATTCCTGTGTGTGAGCATTTGTATATGCATGCATGTGTGTGTGTGCGTGTGTGTGTGTGTGTGTGCTATGTGCTTGTTTAACACATATTGTGAAGAACAGACTGGTCTCCAAATTGATGGTAACCTCTGAAAAAAACAGGAAAACAACATCTTAGTGAGCACCATCACACTATAGTCATTGATCCCTGTAGTGTGTTTAGGGACTTGTGAGAAAGTGCATTCAAAAATTAAAATCAGATATATATTTTTTGTTTTGCTAATCACTTGGCACCGGTTGATGAATCTTCAGGAATTTTCAAAACTAATTCGCCAGTCTCTTTAGCTGCTGTCTTGAAAGTTTTGCGGTGAATTGTCAAGCTGTGGGAGCCGAGAAATAGGGGGATGTGCCAAAAGCCCCATTAATTTCCGTAGTGATTTTGAACATGACTACAGCCCGAACCGCAGGGCGGAATAACACCAAATTTGATTGAAAGTTAGATATTGGTCCAGAGAAGTGCCTTTTTATGATATGGTGTAAATCCATTCAGTAGTTTTAGAAATATTTACCGAAATCCAAATTTTTATATGTAGTGGCGCGGGCCCTCTGCAGATCCATCCACGGGGAATCCGCGGATCCATGCTCCACAGCAGGGCCCTGATTGGCTGACTACAACCTGTGAGAAAAGTTGCAGCTGCCATTTTATGTCTTGGGGAAACGGTTCTCGGAGCTGAAATGTTGTTTATATTCTAATTGAAGGTGTCAGGTGAGAAGTTCTCTGACCCCTGTGTGTGTTTAAAATGAAAGACCAGCATGTTTACTGTAGTGGAAAAATACTTTACAACTTTTTCTTCTACAACTCGGACCCATTGCAGGGCACAGCAAGGCGCCAGCCCCCATTGCTTCATGGCGAATCTGCAGAGCTAGCATGTCCCCAAATATATATATAACTACTTTTACATTCACTTTTACTCTTATAGAGACACTGTCATATCCTCTGACATATCCATACATGCATTCTCAAACCCACACTTTCACATATAAAAACAATCTTACACTCACTCACAGACCCACTCAGAGACTCATGCATCCACTCACAGACCCACTCAAACACTCACACACCCACTCATAGATCCGCTGAAGGAATCATGCACCCACACACAGACCCACTGAGACATTCATGCATCCACTTACAGACCCACTCAGACAGTCACACGCCCACTCAAAGACTCACTAAGACAGTCATACACCCACTCACACACCCACTCATAGACTCATGCACACACTGACAGGCCCACTCAGACACTTATACACCAACTTACAGACCCACTCAGAGAATTTTTAACCAACTCACAGACTCACTCAGACTCTCACTCACTCACATACAGCCGCGGTCGGTAGTAGGAGTTCCTGCAGGGCGGTGACGTGGGGAGGGGGAGGGGGAGGGTGGGGGGTAGTAAACTATGGATTACGGAGGTTTACAGGTAAGTAAACATATAAATTAATAAAACGAATTTCGTTGCGTGCACTGCATCGCATTTGGGGATGCAGTGCACGCAACGAAATTCGTTTTATTAATCTATATATGTTTGCTTACCTGTAAACCTCCGTAATCCATAGTTTACTACCCCCCACCCTGCCCCTCCCCCTCCCCACGTCACCGCCCTGCAGAAACTCCTACTACCGACCGCGGCTGCTCACATACCTAGTTAGAGGCTCATGCACCCACCAACAGACCCACTCAGACACTTGCACAGTCAATCACAGACCCATTTAAAGGTTACATTTATGGGAAAAAATAATAAAACCTTTAAAATTCACTGGAAAAAGCAAAGGTTACAGGGATGTTAAAATTAGGAAATAGAATTTTAAAAACATGTAGAAATTCCCTGAAAAAAAGCAATGGTTACGAGGACGTTATAGTTAGGCTCACATTTCACTCATACAAAACCAGTGAAATTCAGCAGTTATAGTTACCTGAGCTAACTATAACTTACAACCCCGCAATGCACTTCTTATGACCTTACAAATTACATCACTGGCCAGTAACATCACTGATAATAACACTGATAACACCTCCTGGTGGCTCCCTGTGTGGAGTCAGTCGCAAGGCATGGCCTCCAATTCATGCATGGTGGGGGGTTGGCAGAGCTCACTATAACTTGTGCTCCCCACTATTCACTGATTATTTATGTCCTCACATGTTACATCTCTCATGACATGTCGTATGACATAATTTATAGCATCATTGAAGACATCTCAAATTACATCACCCATGCTTCTTTTGTACACATTACTCAAAAAATTAGTAGAGGACTGAAGGTAAGTACAAAATAGCTTAGAATAATCGAAAGCATAATTCATGCCATCACTGATACAACGCCTTTAGGTGTAGCAAGCATGTGTTATGTGTAACATTGAGTGCATAACATACACTTCTTGGGTTGCCTGCCACTATGTAAACTATGAAACAAATCAACACACATTTGAGATGTCATCAGTGTTGTCATAAATGAATTTCTATATTTGTTTTTAGCAAATCATTAATGTTGTCACTGACATATTCACCTAACTATAACTTTACTTTAACCTTTGTTTTTTTCAGTGAATATATATATTTTTTATTTTCCAGTGTTTGTCTATGTGTACAATGTTTGGAAAAACATAGAAAATAAAATTTGCAAATGCATGGCTTTTCATACCCCTTTCCATTTAGCTCTTTTCTCTCATTGTTGACTCTGAAAACACAGTTTAAATAAAAAAAGAGGCATGCACTAGAAATGATCATTTCTGAGTTTACTTTCTGAGTCTCAGAGGAAACATATAATAACGCCTATAACATTTGTCAATTAAGTAAGTAGTCATACATTTCTACAATGTGTAAGGGAATTCCTCATACACAGAGACTTATAGTTGTCTGTGTATTTCAGGCCTTTATCATTTTGTAAGAAATGCTGCTACCCCAAGTACATATTCTTCATATTCTTTATGTCCATAACTCCCATGGAAATGGCAGAAGAGATTGGCAAGTCAACAAAGACGCATGCCAGACACTGAGCTGAGCTCTGGTTCTGCCTGTGTTGGGTATAAAGAGAGTGAGTCGTGCTATGTGTTGCTGTAAAATGTAATTATTTGGCGTAGAATTGAAACTATCTGCCCCAACCACACTGAATATTACACTCTGATGAATTAGTTACTTGCTTAGCTGTTGGATCTTGTATATTTTTCAGCTCTATCTCAGAATTGTCCAGTTGCAAATTAAAATTCAGCAGTGAATCCTATGATTATGAGGTTCCATCCTAGGTTACGGCCAAGTGGTTTTGTCAGTCTGTGAAACTGAAATCTTTTCCCACTTCCTTCCTCTGTAAAACCCATACTCCTACCTTTTCACGTCTTTGCTTTTGTCTTATAAGGGTGATGCTTAGAACAGAGCTTGATTTCATTTCGATTAGTGTCTGTATTAAATAATTTCTAATACAACATAGATTTGATCACAAAACTCGAGCAGAGAGAGGTTTCTTCTTTGATTCCTAGTATCAATTTTAGGACAAAAACCTATTGTAGCTCAGACATGTTTGGCTTCTATAGGCTTGCACTTCCATTCTTACTTTTCCTGCAGAAATCACTGTTGGTTAACTCAAGTCATACCACTTGAATGGTGTGACTGGGAGTGAAAGGGTTATTACATTAGCATATATACAATTCTCACGAGGAGAGCACAATGTCCACTAAAGCAAGCCTAAGGAGGTGATCATCACTATATTTATAGATCTATTTATTTCTATGTTAATTGTGTATTGTTGTTTATTAAACATGGACCATAAAACCTTTCTTTCTCTAAATCTAAAATCTCTTGATGCTATGCGATATGCAAGTGCAGTATGTTGATGCTTTTGTTAGCAGCACTGGAATCCCAGGAGATGCATGTAGCTCTGGAATATATTTCAGATAAGCAGAAGAGTGCAACCAGAACTATTTAATATCAGTTCTGATGTGTACTGTGTACTGTTTACTTTTTATATTTGGATACAAATCAAGAGAAAATGTGATATTTATTTGATCTTTTAATTGTATCCACACTTGTGGTTGAAGTGCAAAATAGCTATTTTGTAATACAGACATAAATTATGCAACAATTAGGCTTTGTCAAATATACACATTTCTTGATCACAATACTAGACATACTTCTTAAGCACTTACATGCCTCTAATTTAATAGGCAAGTACCTTTCTGAAAACAATACTTGGTACAGTCCTTAAGAAGGTAAGCAAAAGTTATAAGTTCTAATCTTTGCCATTTCCATTTGAAATGCACAGATCACCTACCTATTACTTACTAAAGTGAATATATTTACAAAAGAGAAATTCACATACATGTGTTGGATGATTTCTAGAGAACTGTGACCTCCCTTAAAACCCATCAGTTTGAAGAAACATTAAGTGATTTGTTGATCCATATGTATGTAGAAGTGAAAATAAAACTTAGGCCTTGCATGTGTATGCAGACAGTCCATGACGCATAGAGCAAGACCAGTCATCATACACTTTAGGCCAAAAGCAAAGAACTGGGTGAGCCATGAGTCATGTACAACATGCCAATTAAATGTGACAGTAATCATCATTTTCTGGCTAAATTTGATTTTCCAATATAAAACTTTAGTTACAAGTATGAAAAATTGCTCTGTAAGCAATGGAGTATTTTTGACTTTTTCCTTTAGAATATATACAGTGCAGTTTATATTTGATGATCATGAGGGGAGAAAATTGATTAGAATTTTAGTTGATGTGAATATCACAAATAACATACTTGTTATCAGTGTCCAAGATACCTTAGTAGTTGATCTTTCTACTTGATTTTCCAGTTCTTTTGACATCATGGAAACATTTGACCACTTATTGTCATGTAAGAAATTGGGTATATGCTTGAGGTCGAGGAGTTAATTGCACTGGTAGGCTGCTTAGTAAATATGCAATTTCAACTTGAAGCACAATCTTCTTTATTAGCTTTGATTGATGTGAGGTAATTCGGTTATTCTATTGGTGACCTCAGAAAGGGGTTTACTTTATTAAGCTATAATGGTATTGTATCTGCACCCAGCCGCGGTCGGTAGTAGGAGTTCCTGCAGGGCGGTGACGTGGGGAGAGGGAGGGGCAGGGTGGGGGGTAGTAAACTATGGATTACGGAGGTTTACAGGTAAGTAAACATATAAATTAATAAAACGAATTTTGTTGCGTGCACTGCATCCCCAAATGCGATGCAGTGCACGCAACAAAATTCATTTTATTAATTTATATGTTTACTTACCTGTAAACCTCCGTAATCCATAGTTTACTACACCCCACCCTGCCCCTTCCTCTCCCCACGTCACCGCCCTGCAGGAACTCCTACTACCGACCGCTGCTGTCTGCACCACAGACAAACCATCATACTTATTGTTGCCCAAATTCTCCTGGATGTTTGTTCTGTAATACGCTTTCAAGTAAAAAATCTTGGACAGAATTAATTTGATATCTTTAAAACTTTTCTAAATAGCTCTCACTTAAAATCTTTATGTATTATACTTAGGACAGACATGTCTCAAGGTTTTTGTAATGCAATTGGCTGCTTTAATATTTTTCATAACATTCAATCTCTTTAAAAAAAAAGCAAATTCATTATCTCATTACTTCTTGTCCTGGACATATTTCCGAACTCTGAAATACATATGATTGTACTGGGGTGTGTGTTCGATGATACAAACGTAATGTTTCCCATTCCTTTTACTTAGAATTGTGGTTGCAAGTTAATCTTTTGGATCAAGATAGGCTTTACACAAAAGCAATATTTTTCATCTGATTACTTTGAAACAGTCAATACCTGATTCTATACAAATATTTTAGCTTCAGATTTGTTCAAAGCTGTTGATGTATTTGTTTGCAGGAAAGATCCAAGTGGTCAAATGTGACAAATACCTCATCCTTTCATCACAAGCCTTTCTGTATATATGAGGTAGGGAAAAAGAAGTATTCTAGTAGAAAATTGGTACTTCTGTATGTAATATTTCCCAGAAATCGAAACATGCAAGAGTTGCAAAGTGAATATTGGCATAAACACATGCGCTGTTTCATTACAAGTCTTCAGTTGTAAAAACTGAAAACTAGTGTAGGAAGAACAGGTCAATCTTGTTAAATTGTTAATTAGCAACATTCCATTGTCAAATTACTATAAATTCTATTAGTATGGGCCATTTCTGGTCCATATAATCCAAATTCCAGCAGAACTACCGCTACGCACTTATAAATCCATGATGTACCAATGGAAAAGAATAGACATGTTATTAAATATATTTACAAAGCATGAAAGACTGCAAATGGTCTGAATTTTTATGCATGCGTGAAACTAGGAACATAAAATGATTACCATGAAATTAGGGATTATTTAGTAGAGTGCTTCAGAAACTGAGATCCAAGATTGGAAATCTAATTAATGTAATGATAGGAATAGGTCAGTGTCTTAGATAACTGCAGATCATTGAGCAAAGAAAGAAAGAGAATCCTATATTAAACAGATGCATATTTGTATATGGTATTGTTCAGGTAAAACTGTTATTTAAACTAACATGAACTTCCCACTTTGACTTTTTCTTCGTTAGGATAACAAGGGCTTAGAATCTTTCTAGCTTGCTTTCAAC
Source organism: Triturus cristatus (assembly GCF_964204655.1). Taxonomy (NCBI): domain Eukaryota; kingdom Metazoa; phylum Chordata; class Amphibia; order Caudata; family Salamandridae; genus Triturus; species Triturus cristatus. Next base: position 871,283,788 of record NC_140588.1, read on the forward strand.
ACTGCCTTTACCACTAAGGCAGATTTGGTCGTCATTTCTTAGGCCTGATTTAGACAGGGTATTAATAAGAAATCCTCTGATATTAGGAAGAAGTGTTTTATGCAGAAGAGCATCTCCTGGGGGAATTTTGTCTATCACATTAAATTTATGGAGGAGGATACTTTACCTAGATCTAACATTCCTCCACAAATCCAAGGAGTTTCCATTAGAACTCTACTCCGAGTCAAGTCCTTATTCCGTATTGCTTTTGATCGGAAGGTGAAATCCATTTCCCAGTACAAATAAGCCACCACTGCAAAGTCACTAGGTTTTTAGCAGCACCCATTTAAAAACAATGCTGTTGTTAAAAGGTGTTACCTTAACCTTTAACTAATCAACAGATTACAACAAAACCCATCCTCTCCTCATTCAATTTTGGTCATTAAGATTTTCCTAGGATAATGACTGGGTATTGCAACAGCACCTACCTGTTTTTTTTCCAAGATGGTTGTGGCTAAATCCCACAGAGTTCAGTGTGAGATGGTGCTGATGTTATTAAAGTGAGAAAAATGTGATCATGCTTTTAACAACGAGACAACCTTTCATCTGGGTAACATTTAATAAATAGTTTGAATTCAAACAACTGTGTATTTACCAGAGGACCTTTTGTTCAACATTCCTGTGAAGATAGCTGACTTAGTATGTTCCACTTAACTATAAGACCTATATCAAATTGGCAAAAATCTCCTGTAACCCTGCCTCGTTATATAGCGATGGAACATGCTCTCTATAGACATTTGAGGGATTGAAAGACACCTAGGCCCCCATTAGGATGGTGGGCGGACTTCAGTCCGCCCGCCACCCGAGCGGTGCTGGGAACGGCCGCCAGTGGTGCGGTGGTTCCGCACTGCCAATTAGGATGCGACTGCCACCCTGGAGGTCGCATCCCGCATATTCAACATTTTGGCGGGCGGTACTGTAAGCAGCACCCGCCATAATGATGAAAATGCATGTTGTGCATTGGCATGCACAACGTGACAGGCACCGTGCTGTGCCTGCCACCTTGTGAATGCCAATGTAGGGGGGTACCATGGGTACCCCCAAATGCAGCCACCCACCCTCCTCCAAACTCTGCATGCCTTTGGAAAGACATTCCACCGCACACATCATAATATGGATGGCGGTGCCTGCAAGACACCGCCACCATATTATGGGCCTTTTCCCCCCGACAGTCAATCGTGACGATTGCTTACCGGTGGAAAAGCAGCAGACGGTCTTTCCGTCCGCCATGGAACCCCCGCCATACTAATGTGGCGGGGGGTAAATGGCTGTCCGCCGGAGTGTTTTTGCGGGCGGATCGCCACCCCCAGTCGGGCGGTGGCGATCCGCCCGCCATGCTAATAGGCCCCCTAGTTTTCAGACAAAGATGAAACAATTTTTTTCTAACTAGCCTGTTTTCCCTACAGAAGGATTGTTTGGTTGCTTTTACTTACCAGAACAGAGCAAAACATAGCATATTAGTGGATTGTAAGAAAAATGACATTCCACAGGAGGATTAAAGTCGAGCTCAAATGTTCACTGAGAGCGAACTATCTAGTTTACAAGGTCCCCCATCCCTGCTAAGTGTTGAGTCACATTAGGATTTCAATGTATTTGCTGATATTTCCCAACATTTTACAATGTTATGATTATAAAAGTTATGTATGTTTTAAAAACGAAAGTGATGCAAGTAATACAAATTACAACATCTTGCTTTATGTGAGTTTTGTAATGACGATGTGGCTGCCAAAGTGAACAATGCAGCAGCTGCATTAAAACGTAAGGACGCATCTAACGGTTTACACACTTTAAAACTGGTTTAACATGCATGCTTATTTTTAACTACATATGACAATGCCGTGGAAGCCCTGAGAACGGTTCTTGGGGGTTCCGCCGCGTTTAGATGGTGTTGCAGCGCAGACAAGAAGCAGTTTTATCTTCATATTCAGCCTAATGGATAGCAAAGCGCAGCATTTCTAAACATTTTCACCCAGCAGCACGTCGCCCAGTGCTGGCACAATCCATGTGCAAGCTTGGCACTCCAGCTCCTTAATAGAACATTATGATCATCGCAGCGAGTTATTATGTAAGCTAAGTGTAGAGCAATGTGGCTAACATCTGTAATGAAGCTTTCCTCAAATCCTGGCTATGTTTTTCACATATGGAAGTTGACATGCCAGAATCCATTCAGAATTCAAAGTTTTTTTTACTGAACAGGTGTTCATTTCCAATTATTCATATTTGAAAACCATTGCTAAAGCAAAATAAAATGAATACAGCCCAGGAGACACACCGGGGCCTGCCTAGTTCTTGGTACTGTTTGCAGAATATGTCTCCTTGCCAAATGTAGAATAAAGCCTACCTCTTGGGTGCTTTTTCAAACTGGACAATGGGGAACAAAATGCCACGTGGTACAGAAATCAGAAGCAAATGAGCGAGGGCCAGCTTATGGGATAAGAAAATCTTCTATTTTGCTCCTTCTCCTTTTTCCAAAGTTACCAAATATAGTATAATTCAGAATTTTAAAACCACTCAAGCATAAACCTATATGTCCGAAATGAATATCAATATATGCATTAATGGGCCATACCTAGTTTACTACTAGGCATTTTCATGACTCTCTTTACATTCCTGCCGTAATTGTGCATCAACGATGCATTATTACAACACAATTATGTGTGGGTCAGTAATAGATTTAGGGCACCCTAGACAGCTATCTTACAGAAGCACCACAACATCCCAAACGAACAAATGTCCTCAAATATTGCCATGTGGCCTTGGGAAGGGAGGCGAGCACATGTGAATCTGCCATTCTGATGCGGGCCCCAGACATCTTGCGCAGGCGAGGCTGACCGAATATCACACTAATGATGCCGGCAGCATATGCTTTACTGCACAGTGTTTCTTCCAACCACTTGAAACACAAGGGTGGCCATTATAGTTGTGTTATTGAAGTCTCTCAGCAATGTTGAATGAGCATGTTATATATAAGAGTTTAAGAGCTGTTTGTAACACAGTTGTCATACTATGGTGCAGAATAATACCACGTCCCTCACCCTTGGCATGCATTGAGTTAACCATGCAGGGTGTTCTTGACGAGGCAAGAAAAATCACTGCCATCTACGTCAGAACTGCACGCAACCTGACGCACAGGACGCCACTTCACGCCACAAGACAAGACCATTGTGCGCGATCATCATTGACAACTTTGCACATAAGCTGCATGTAAAGGCATTCAGAGGGCGCCATGTAGCATAAATCAGTGGGTACTTCAGTTTCCTAATGGGGGCTCCGATATATGTGATTACGCCATGAAGGTCCTAAGCTTAGAAGAGCTACACTTGATCATTGAGGCAGAAATATTCAAAGCACTTAGTGAATTATAGAACCCTGGTTGGTCCTAACAGGCGCCTTCATGGATAGTGGTGTGGGTGTCATGGTGACAAGGCGGGATGCGGCTGGTGTCAAAGGTGCGCATCTGTTCGAGCATCCGGTACACGCTGCATCTCATCCCGAGGTGGCTGTTCTCTCCTCCTTATGTTTTCATTGCAGCGTTAGTCCCAGATAATAAATTATACTGAGTACTTAAGGTCTGACAACCTCCTCAGCCATAAAGCACAGGATTAGTTTTGAGTACAATTTTATGCGCTTATGTCCACAGTAACAAGGTTTTACGCCGTTGAGGAGCGACATCTGCGAAATACGTCCTGGAGTTAGCGGCTAATGTAATAACCGTTGCATTAAAACAATATTTAGCATTTTCGATTTCGGGATCTGTCTTTTGTGCAGAGCAGGCGGGAGTCCCAGACTACACGAAATGTGATTTTTATCATTTATGATGTAGTCCTTTTAAAGAGATCCGAAGTACTGCGTTTGCAGTGGACACATTTGTAGTGAATTAACACTCCAGACAAGAAGAAGCATTCAACAAAGTGGCTGTGTCTCTGGTACAATCCTGTTGAAGCTGTAACTATTTTCTGAACTTAGCGCTTTTGTTTAATTGAAAGGTGTATCTGATGGCAACACCCAGCTTGCTTTTTTATTGAGATACATTTCTTGGAATACACGCATGTTCAAGTCACTTAGATTGAAGCACCAATGAAAACATTTTCGCCCATCAGTGAGCCCTCCATTTCAAGTAAAAAGACATTTCCAACTCGAAACGCAGATATCGTTAGCAAGCCATGAATTTGAAACTACTCCAGGCATAGGCAATATCCAGGAAAACAGCAACTAGATTACGTCTCGGTGTCCCCGCGAGCGTTTTCTATTTTAATAGCACAAGTGGAAAGCTTCTTTCGGTCCGGTAGCAGTATGTTGGTTGGACCACCATTTTGTCAGATTGACTCTATGGTGTTTTGTGTCTTGATACATGACCCTGTGACACAATCCCACGTCTCTGCAGCTGATAAAAACAGAACTGTTGTGATGTCATAACTGCAAACATTTCTATGATGTCAGAGCAGTATTTTATAACATGTCCGCATTGTATGACTTCAAAGTAAACACCCGTGTACTGTTGAAATGACGTCAAAATTGCCTGCTTGTTCTTATAACCATTCTTGGCTTTTTCAGATAAGAATAGAGACACTGGTTCGCCGTTTTGCTTATTGTTACACAAAACATCACATTTCTGGCATGTGTGGGAGTTCTACCTGCTGATGATTATTTGGGGCCCTGTCTGTAAAGGGTTGGCTACACATCTTGTACCCATCCCGCAAATCATGCAAGTTCAATCTTCACAAATGACACTAGTATGTTGTGCTTGGTCTAGCCGAAATCACACGTTACTGTACTCGTAGGTTATTGTGTGGTCCATGGGCAATACCTGCATACACATTAGCTCACCCTAACCATGTGGGCACTATTGCTAACATTAGATCCTAGACCTCTACAAATGTTGGTTCAGGTAATAAATTACAGTTTATGGGCCTTCAACGGCTCATCCTCTCTTCTTATTTCAAATCTACGATCTCCTCACACATGGGCAAACGGAAAACAGGGACACGCTTACACCATTACAGTTCATGAATTTCCCTCTTTGGGGTGTTCCAAAATGGCGTGGGGACGACGAATGAGCTAAGAGCAACCATGAGACGGATAGACTAGTCCTAGACACACTTACATAGGAAGTAACCCTGTTTGGGTTGGAGTCATCTTCTGTGTGCTTTGTGTAGCTCTAAGGACAGAACATGAGGTAAACAGAAGCATTACGGACATTAAAATTGCTCTTTGCTTTACTAGTTCATGCGCATAGGGGTTGCAAGCTAAATTGTGAATACAGGCGTTAGTGTCAGTTTAATCAGATGCGGTCATGTGTGAAAAACATACCTACTTATTCCTACTAACGATAGTGTGCATCAGCATTCCCTTGCATCTCTGCTTCTAGTTTTAGGTAAGATAGATGACCTGGTAATGTGTTGCATCATGTTCTACTGATTACCATAATGCTGTTAAGGACTCAGCTAAGAGCCTCATATTCGGTGATATCACTGGATTTCGAAGCTGCAGCTGCTTTCATTGAGCTTTTGGATTTTTTTAAATAACGTTTTCTAAATGACACCTATAACTAACAAATAGCCCATCCAAGGCTTGCTATTTCGGTAGCTCCTTTAACACCTCTAAATACATTCAGAGCTGCAATATTGACAAATACTAATGTGCTGAGATCATCAGGGGATATAACAAAACCCAGATAGAGAATGATATGGGAGTCCAAGTTTATACTGAAGCACATTATCATTAAATCTAACATGTAAATAAAAATGTTATTTCATTTATTGATTCAGAATGTATACATCACATACATAGCCCCTGGGTGTTTCTAATCTAATTTCTTTTTTTTAAAGACTATGTCAATGCATTAGAAGTATTCATTTTGTTACTTATCTTCACATGGATATATACTGTTAACCAAAAGTATTATTTTTCACGTTATTTTGACATGAATGAAGAGCTTACAAGATGTGCAATCCTACGTCATACACATGCACCTGACTATGTTCTGATTAACATGCAATTAAATATCATGCAGAATTTCTTTAAGCTTTCCATATGCGTCATATCTGCCATTGAACGATTTTAGATGAGGTGCATAGTCTGAACTACATAACTCTTTTAGACGAGGTATATGGCCTGGACAGAAAAAGTAATGCGATTCTGAATTTGGATTATACTGAAGAATGCCGGATGCAACTGAAGAAGTCAGTAAAAGGGCCTCAACATGTACAGCTGAATGGCCAAACGGTTTTCTGCTGACAGTATCTGAATCCATTGCCGGTATTATGATTTCTTAGCATTAAAAATCTGTTTGTTTTATTTCAATGTGTTGATGTTAAAATCTGTAGTGTCGTTAGCACCACAATGCCCTCTGTAACACGTTTCATTGTTGTCTGGGCTATTTCAATAAGTGCAGCTTTGCACAGTCAAGCTGCTACTTGGTTTCTGAAGTGGTGCACTGCTTTATTTGTATGGATGTGTGAATTGTGCTGTTTGATTGTACCCTCACCCATAGAATATTAAAATGACCAGTTTTTACAATTGTGAATTAGATTCTGGAGCTTCAACATTTATTGTGTTTTTCTTAACTTTTTATCTTTTGTTAAGGTGTTTTTGGTAAGGGGAAGGACATTAGCAAAGAGGGAATAAATAAAGAGAAATATTGAGTAATATTTCTGAATTCCTCCAAGTTGACAATAGTTTCATACTCATTTGAACAAATGATAAAAGCACATCTGACAATACATACAAACAACACCATTTAAAAAGCCTGAAAACAGAAAATAAGGGAGAATTCCTATGTTACACCAAAATCAGCGCTAACACCAGAAATTGAGAAATTGTATCAATTGAAACAGTACTTTCCCAACATGGTTGTGTATGAATTGTCAAAAGGGGGACTAACTTCTGAAGAATTAAAGTGGTACTTCAATTGCAAGTTTTGAATTAAAAACATACTTGAAAAGCATGTATTGAATATAAAATGATACTTAACACAGACTGTTTAAGGATGAATCTAAGAACTTCTCCCAATACTTACAATGTGCTTTGTGACAAAAATATTATCATTACTTCAATTTGAACTGCAATTGGGGTTAATTAATCAGTTACATCATGCAGTACAATACTAACTTTGATTACTACTACCAGTTTTAACTGCTATCAGTTTTCAACACCAACAAATTCAAATACTGTCAACTGAAAACTGTTTACATAATCACTCAAATACTATGGAAAAAGTCAAGTCCTGCTGACACAAAGCAGTTTTTGTGATGCAGTCAATAAACCAATTAAAAAATGTTTCTTTGAGGTAAATGATAGACAGCATTACCTCCAGTATTTAATTTGTCTATGACTGCAAAGATCAAAGGCTTTCATCCAATTAGCACTAGTTGATAAAATCTGTAATCCAGTATTACATAAAATGCAGCATTCATTTACCATTTCATTCTCCAGAGCCCCTCTTTAAATTGTAAAAAGAATGGCTTACTCCTACTGGTTACTTTAATACTTTGACAAATCTCCGATTTCAGTTCAGTTATGATAAATTTTTTGATCTAAGCATTGTGTCTTTTTTGTGGTGTATCTGTATCATGAAGCATTTATGGATTGAGAGCATTATTCTGACTTTTTTATGAAATAATTTTTTGAGGTAACTTACGAGAGTGTAATCTTGACACAAAATGTGATTTTGTAAAACACTCTTTAAATGTGCCTCCGTTGCTTTAACTGAAAATTAAGAACACTTTATTTCCCTTTTGAAACCATTTACTATTTTTGAATAATGCATTGAATGTTGTGCATCGACATATTTTTTACAAGACAATTGACATTTCCTAAAGATAGCAATGTGCTGTTTAGAACATATGCTCCACTTTACTTTGGTATGGAGCGATTGGCACATTCTGCTAACACTCTAAAAGTTTGTTGTGCTACGCATGCACTAACTACACTATGGAAAAAAATCTAAAATGTTGGCTGTATAAAATGTGATTTCACTAATAGTAATCCTTGACAATTACAGGTTACTATTTTACTTCTATTAAAGTTTTGTTACCACATTTCCTTTTAAGATTAAATAACAACATATAAAGAGTGCCATTGCGGACAGTTCAGATCAAAGGAACCAGCTTGTATTAGATGTTATATTACTCTGCATTACATTACTCTTCATTATCCTATGCCTCATTAAATTATGCTATGTTTGTTGCATACATATACTACAGAGAAGCAGATTCAGAACATATGCTGCATAGAAAGTGATGTGGGTAAGAGGGAATGGGTTAGTTTGCAAATCCAAGGCAAGGGAAGTGATTGAGGTGGAAGTTGACAAGGGCTCCTTCAAGAGGTACGAGGGCAGATTTCTTGGTCATGACTTGATTCTTTTTCTTTTGGAGAATGGTTACTAATCTTTACCAGAAGGAGTGTCCTTTTTGAGTTTTTGATACATTTTATATATCATGTTAGCTGCATAGTCATATCGTAATATGTATTGCAAATACTATATTAAGGAAATGATCTAAAATATTTGCCATAGAAAGGATATTTTTTGATAAAATCCAGAGGTCAATACGTTTCCTATTTTAGCTCTATTATTTTAATCACTTTCACATCAAGTTACAATTTGAAATACATCCAGGCTATGTATGAAAATAGGCTTAAATAAAGAACATTCACATAATGCTGCAATCATATGGTACAAACATATACATCTATGAATACTTATGAACTAAACATCTCAATATGTTTTATTTAGTTGAGGAGGTGGATGTTGGGCTTAAAATACATATATATTTTAAATAAATGATAAAGTAAATTGAGGGTATGTTTAATATATTGAATCTTTAATAATAAGGAAGGCCTACATGTTGTAATATATGTAAAATGCTAGATTTCTAAGTTAAGATACAGTTGCTCTCAATAAATCAGTCTACCTTGGGTGCTCTTGTAATATGGATGTTAAAGACAGCAGTCTGTCCAGGATCACAAATAATTACACTATGCCAGTGACATAGAGCATCATCATTAGTGTTCTTTTTTTCTGAATTATTTTTCTCTTGGAGAGATACTGCACTTACTGGATATAGCAAATACTTACAAACTCCCTAATAAAATGAGAACATATTACTTAATCTTATCTATTGTTGTTCAATAAAATACCATTTCATAATCCTTCTTCTTTAAATCAATCCAACTAATAACATAGGTTTTTGAGCATTTAACATACGATGGTGATATAGATCTTTGACTTCCTACAAAAATCTCACTAACAGTAACCAAGTTCATATTACAACCACTTACGCTTTGGAATGAAAGTTATATTTCAATAAATCAATATAAAAGTGGATTCTTAAATTACATTTGTAATCATTAAAATTGTGTTGTGCTGCAATTAGGATGGAAAGTCAAGGTTAGGTCCTACATGGCTGAGTTTCCAACAGGGTAAAGCAACCCAGAGGTTCATTCAGGTATTCAAATTGGACTAATACAACAAAACAAAATACTCTTCTGTTTTTGGAAGAAACAGTGTATTTATGAACACTAAAATATTTCACTTCTTTTTGTTTACAGTGGTAACATAACATGCAGTGAGCGCCCGTTTTTTTCCATCTAAAAAACACTAAATGTTGGGTAAAATAACACATATTGCATGCTGCACCCAAATGTGGGAATCAATGAATAAGAATTGTATTGTCACACTAAATTTGCGTTGCTCATCTGTGTGAATTCTGGTTATCAGTCTTCTTAATTGCTCAACAGTAGCAATCACACATGTCTTTTTATTCTTCTCTAAGTGACTGTCTACGTGTCCCAGTGTATCGCTGTGTTGTTTCTCAGATCTTTCTCAGTTTTTTAATCTAAAAATTCAAGCTCGACATTGTCAAAGAAAATAATTTTGGAAATAAACTACCCTTTATTGTTGGTTCTCATATGACTCAGAAATTGCTCCATTTCTTAATCATTTCTACTTATTTGATATCGTGGCTGTGGTGCTCAGCTCTTTACTTTTTGGTGCACCATGAGGCAGTGTATTTTGCAATTTTTATGTGCAAAATTCTCCAAACATAAAAATAGAGTTATCCAAGAGACAACTATTCTATTAAATAAGAGATGAAATAAGAGATTACAAGTCTTCTAAATAAAGTGATGTATAATTATCCTTGACTCGTCACCCTCACAATGTTCTAATTGGAATATTCCACCGAATGCAGGTATCAATATTTGAAATCAGATTGAACACCAAAACATTTGTCTATATCAGAATATGTTTTTGTACATTTAGTTTCTGTACCTAACACTTCATGACATCTATTCCTTGTATATATTGCTGTCAGACTTTCTATCTGTTTTCCGAAGCTAATCAGTTCTTTTTACTACACGACAGTTTTATAGCCCTCTCAATACCTCACCTACATCTGACATCTTATGGCCCCCTTCCTTAACAGCAATATATTCAGTCTCCTTAACATTTATTGTGTATGTGCTTCCTTGCTACCTTATTAAGAACTGGAGGAAACACGCGCATGACTCTCTTCCTGAAAACATCTGCAGATCCATATCCATCCACATCCATCCATCTATACTTCTTGCTTTGCCTTCTCCAGTACATTGAAAGTGGTCAGAATTTATTTTCAGAATAGGAATTCTAAAATGGAAGAACAATTCACTTTTTTATCATTGAAGATTATAAAACATATGCTGATGGTGTTTAAACCTAGACTTTCCACCACAGATGAAAACTGAAAAACAAATGTCTTTCATTTGAACAGACTCAGCCACAGAAAGGCATTTTCATTATAAACATATAACCCATTAATACAAATAACCTTTAAATCATACATCAGCTTTTGTTCATTTGAGTTCTATTTGTTTTGTTTGGTGTCTGCCACAAGTAATAAACTCAAAATCCTGTTAGGTCCAGTCAAAGGTTTCAATAATTCTAAACTGAACTCAATCCCTACTAGCTACGGCACAGACGTGGCACAGATCTGGCAGGTTTAACTTAACAAAAATATAATAATATTAAAATGTAAAAACACAATGCAATAAAAATCCCACTTCAATTTGAAAAAACAAACTAAATAAGCAAAATGACACCAAAATGATAAAAAATGCACCAAGAAAAACCAAATATATAAATTTTTAAAGATTTAAGCGAACTGAGTACCAAAAAGCACAATGCCCTAATGGTAGTTAATAGTCTCTGTACACTAGGACCGAGGTGCAATTTGAGTCTGACCACGATGGAGCATGACTTAAATGCATCAAATAAATTGGCCTGGGTAGGGCTTGGAAGTAGCGAAGTTTGAAAATGTTTCTAAGCCCCAACCTGAAAAAGGAATTTGTCATTTTTCAGGGGAAAAACTCTTCACCACCCAGGACAAGCCTGACATTAAATCCAATGCTGTGCACATCTGGTTGGATACTTTGCCCGGTCAGTCCTCTTGAATTTTTGTATATCTGGCATATGTTTTGTAAAATTTCCCATGCTTCTTTTTGGTGCCCAAACAACCATAGAACTACACTTCATAGGCACAAAAGACTTCACAGGGTGAACTTAGAGACTCTCAGGGTGTCAGCAAAGTGCAATAGCAAACTCCAGTCCAGGTCCAGTGGTCACTGGTCAGCTAAAATTCTTCCCAGGAAAGTCCTCTTCACCTTTCTAGTGTTCCTGGGGCCACCCTGCAGATCTGCCTTACAATCCTTTGAGACCTTTCTGTCCTTGATTTGAAGTGGAAGTAGGTCCAGGTACCTTAGAATGAGCTCACAGGTCATAGATGCCAAGTGCAGCAGATCCAGTCCACTTGATATCCTTTTGCAAATCCAGCAGTGTTCTGAGGAAGGCTGGGAGAGGGTCTAGCTCTGTAGGGTTAACCAGTCTGTCGGTGGGGGCACTGAGGGACACACATAGCTCCTCCCTGTCCAATGGAGTAAAGTTTCCCAGGTCATGACCTGCCCACATTTGCACTAAATAGTTCATGCTTGCCTCACTGCAAACAGTCCCAAAATGCAAGGAACAAGGGCAGGGCCCAAATGGAAGAGGTAATCAGCCACATTAAACTTGTACTCTGTGACTGGGGCTTTAAGTTGGGAGTTTACCATGGTGATACTAATGTCCTTCCACATTTAACACTAATATCCAGTTTAAAGTAGACACTGTATCCACAAGAAAACCAGAGACAAAAGTTAGGTAGGACAAAAGCAGCGTCTTTCAGCAGATAGGGAATACACAAGAATTGTCCTGGCATCCTGTTGAAGGGCACTGTTAGAAACGGAGGTCTCTAGTTGGCAGTGGTATGCATCCTTTCCATCTAAGGCACCTTCCTTCCAGTCTGGGTAAGGGAGTTGCACCCCCAGATAACCCCTGGTCACAGAGGCAAAGTGTAAAGCATTTGTACATAACCCACACAGTAACACAGTGAAAAAACAAACTACAAATGGACACCAAATCAGTTTAGAAAAACAAAGTATCTTTATCTAACCCCAAGAAGACCAAAACACCAGAATTCCATCATACACAGCTTAAATGATGACTTTTAAAAGGTTTCAAACAGTTCTGTCTGTAGAACTCTGTGGATGCGTGATTTTCACACAAAGTACCTCAAATGCGTAAAAATCCACAAGGCAAAACAGCTGCAAAGCAAGGAAGCATTGGAAAACACAGGAATGCATCAGTTCCTAATTCCTTGGGGAGTGAGGAGGCAATGCAACAGGTCTGCTGCATGCAGGAGAAGTGATGCATCAAATCCGGACTGTAGGTGGAAGTGAGTCATCGAAATCCAAGATGGTGGTGGTCTGCGGGTGATGCGTGGAAAAACTTGGTGCATGGGTAAGATGCATTGCGCACCAGAGGTTATGTGCCACTTTGCAAGGCTTCACATCATGTGGCGTTGGTGCTGGGGGCTGTGTGGAGAGGCTTCATGGGGCTTCACGTCATCCGGCATTGGTTCCAAGGAGCTGTCAGCTGTGCGGCGGGACTTGATGAGGCTTTGCGTGGTCCTGCGTCAGTTCCAAGAGGCTTTGCGAGGTTTCACATTGCTTCACGCTGGTTCTTGCAGAAATCAGCTGCAAAATCCACTTCTGAGGCCCTTTGACTAGAGGGAGGCACCTTAGGCAAGGGTAGGACTCAAAGATGGCAGAGGCCAGCAGCACCAGTAGAGTTGCAGGAAGTCTTTTGTGCCCTTGAGACGTCTTAACCAGAGGCAAGCACACACAAGCCCTTGGAGAAACTTCACAAGCAGGATACACAGCAAAGTCCAGTCCTTTGTCCTCTCCCCAGCAGAAGCAGCAACTGCAGGCCAACCCAGCAAAACAACACACAAGCAAAGGGGCAGTACTCCTCCTCACAGCTCTTCAGCTCTTCAGCTTTTCTCCTTGGAATAGGTTTCTCTTGATCTAGAAGTGTTCTAAAATCCTGACGTCAGAGCCCCAATACTTATACTACTTTTTTCTCTGAAGTCAGTGCAAAGAAAATATTGCTCTTGCAAACAAGAAAAAGTTCTGTTCTGTCCTTTCCTTGCACACTATAGGAGGTGAAGACAGCATTGTGCAGGGCAGCCACAGCCATTTCAGCTGCTAGTGACAACTCCTCCCACCACTTTAGTCCAGGATTGCCCATCAGCATATGCAGGGCACACCTCAGCTCCCTTTGTGTTAGATTCTAGAGTGAATGCACAAACAAGCCCCTGTCAATCTAAAACTAGACCTTGATTCCACAGGCATGCAGAGGCACAAGATGGTTAAACAAGCAAACTTTCTAGCAAAACAAGCAAAAGTGGCATTTTCAAACATGCAATTTAAATACCAACTTAACTAAAATATGTATTTTTAAATGCTGAGTTCAGGGAACCTAAACTCCAAATCTTTATCACTTCCCAATTGGAAGTTACACTTGTTATAAGGCAGCTCCAATGATAACTATGGGAGAGAAAGCATTTCAATAGTGAAAAACGAAATGCACAGTATTTCAGTATCAGGACATGAATAACACACCAGTACATGTCCTACCTTTCAAATACACTGCACCCTGCTCATGGGAGTGCTTTACATGTATAAACAGGGAAGGTTACGGCCTCGCAAGTGGGTGCACTTGCCAGGTCAACATGGCAGTTTAAAATTGCACTCACAGACAGTGCAGTGACACGCCTGAGACAGCTTTGTAAGGCTGCTTGTGTGGGCGGCACAATCAGTGTTGCAGGCCCGCCTAGTAGTATTTGACTTACAGTCCCTGGGCACATATAGAGCACTTTACTAGGGACTTACCAGTAAATCAACAATGCCAATTATCGAGGACCAATAGGAATCACAATTTAGACCGAGAGCATGCACACTTTAGCACTGATTAGCAGTGGCAATGTGCCTAGAGTCCTAAAGCCAACAAGACAGGGTCAGAAAGATAGGCAGTAAAAGGCAAAAAGGTTGGGGATAAAGCTGCAAAAAGGGCCAGGTTCAACAGGCACACAACTTTTACAGGTGCTTCAACCGGACCTGTCATGCAAGATTTGAACCTATGGTGTCAACGGGAGGCGTGCATCCGCCACTCTGCATACTGAGCTCAGATGAGCCATTCAGGCCAGCCTATTGTGTGCTCCTGGGATGAAATTCAAACCTCTTTCCAGCCTGAGAATAGACTGGGAGTGGCAGAGGCTAATGCTCATTCGCCACCTGAAAGCTTAGGCAGGTAAAGGGAAATGTTCAAAGAGATACTTTTCCTTAATATTTATTATAAAGCTGACTACATGGTTGAATAAGATGATGAAAAAAGCTTTTAGCAGCTTAGCTATGTAGGGAAATGTTAACATTTGTTTTCTACATGTTCCACTTTAACATACCATGAACCCTACCTTGTGGGCTTACAAAGGTGTGACTTACTATTATTTAAATGCAAGATTTTTACCTGTTAAAAAAGGGTTATTTTAACTAATCACTGTGCAGATTTTACACTGCATTTGTCTGGCTATAATGATAGGTCTGAAGTTATGTTTACTTCTGTCACACTAGTGGATGGCACAATACGTGCTGCTGTCTACAAGTGACATTTTAACTTCCTATGGCATAGGTATATGTTTGGTATCATATACTATTGCCTTATAAAAAAGTTAAAATAAGCCAATCGGGGATTAGACAATTACCACATGTTTTATGGGGCCAGAAAACATTCTCTGTGCACTAGACAGCAGTGCCACAGTGTGCAGAATCTAACAACCACAACGATCATGCATTTAGCTGTAATATAAGCTGATAGTTTAACATGTACATTTAGTTGTATTGAAAAAGCTATTTAATGTAAATGACACATAATTTTGCTAGATGCAACAGTTACCATAGGACAGCTTTTCCTACTAATTTCTTTGGGAACATTTTCCTAATTCTATATCAAACATTCTGTACTGTACTATAAGAAAATAAACTTGTCCTAGTGTATTGCCACACTTTTGGACTACTGGATTGCAAGTTCTGTTGAGGCATAAGACTTCCAAAATAGCCAGACCCAGTGTGACATAACACTTTTCTTTTATTAGAGCAGCCTTGGTAACTCTTTTTTTTTTTTTTTTTTCAGTAAGTGTAAGTTGGGTAAGTTGAAGCACCAATGGCGTCCAAGCCTTCGTGGGGTAGGTATTGGAGGGCGGTATAGCCCACACCTGGTCCTCTTCCTGAGATACAGGAGAAATTAACCCGTTCAGGGGTTCGTAATGGCAATTGAAGTCCCCACCGATTATGAGAGAGTCGGCTTTGCTAGTCATACTCAAAAAGGCATCCAAACTGCTCAAGGTGGTGGACTCCTTGCCATAACACACAGGACAGGAATATATATTTATAAGGGTCAGTACCTGATTTTCCAGTGTAGACATAACTAGGCACATGATATCCGGTGTGTCAGTGTTAATTCTCCTAAGTGCACATCCCAGATGAGATCGTACCCAAATAGTCATCCCTCCAGAAGGCCTTCCCCCATTTGGCCTTACTGCTGATTCCCAAAAGGTGGCGAACCCTACACGGTGGTAGGGCTTCAATGCCCAAGTTTCCTGGAAAAAACAGATATCATGACCATCTATGAATTCCCCCCAATCGGGAAGCTCTAACAAGCGTGATAGACCCGCCACATTCCAGGACAAGACTTTCAACCCCATGTTATGTTATGTTATGTTATGTTAAATGGGACTTTTATAGCGCAACGGCTACTCCAAAGGAGTGTCCCGGCGCTTTTGTGCTCCAGACCAAAGAAAGAGCTGGAAAACATAACAGTAAAAAGAGCAGGGGCCTAAAGAGGGGGCAGATTATCCAGTGAACAGCCAGGTTTTTAAGTCTTTTCTGAAGGCAAGCAGGTTAGCGGTGTTTCGCAAGGACACCGGTAAGGAATTCCATAGCTGCGGAGCAAGAAAGCTAAAGGACCGGCCGCCTAGCCGAGCCCTTTTGATGCGTGGCACCCGAGCCAAAGCCAAAGCTTCTGACCTGAGGGATCGTACAGGTCGATAGAAGTCCATGGCCCTGTTGATGGAATGATAGGACCGATGGGAGATAGATGTTACGGCAGAGGGTGTATTTAAAATGCCACAAGTAGCAGTAGATAAAGGCCCTAGTTGAGTTGAGCAAGTAGAATGAGGAGTATTAACAGAGAGGGTCTCCATTGGCTTCAACTCTGTTTGATGTATTGACCCTATTTTGGGGGTTCCACCCAAATATGGGGACGGAATCCAGGCAGAAAGAGTGGCCAGGTCGGTACCAGTTGGTAAGGAGTACCTATTATCTGGTGAATCTAAACGATCAAGGGGCGCTACTGAGGGACATATAAATTATCTCCCTATGCTAGGGTCATGGCCAACATCCAGAGAAATCCAAGTGTCTGAGCCCGTGTTTACCTGGGGCTGTGGAGGTGAAGCCGAGGTCTCTATTGGCTCCATCTGTGGTGTAGTCAAAGACCTGGGATCCAAATCTTGCTCCAGTCAGTCAATGCAGTCCAGGGAGCTAAACCTATTACAACAAGGTATGTTGTAGTGGGGAAGTTGTGTATCAGACTCTTGTGTTCCACTAGGAACTATACAAGGTCTCCCTGCGTTTACTTGTGCAATAGGTTTTTCCCTCCTAAGTTTAGGTACTCCCATCGGATAGAAATAAGAGAGGAAAGGAGAGTGAATTCCATCAACCATGTTACACCGACCCCCCTCGCCCACATATTTTACTACCCTTGGATCTCTAAAATTCACAATTATGCAATCACCCCTAATATTCTTCACACCCTGGCCAACCCAAGATACTCTTCGGACCATCAGAATTTCCCCGTTTAGATATGAAGGCAATGGTCTATTTGTGTTCAACCAGTGTATTGTCTTGTGCTTCAAGGACAAATAGGGTTCGACTCTGTCTTGTGGGAGTTCGGGTACACCTGTTAAGACCACAACATATGGGCTACATTCTGGTGGTAGGTCGAGTCTTGGGAGAGTCATAGAGTTAGGGAGAGAATTAGATCCAGGGTTGGTCGAGGAAGGGGGAAGAATTTGGGATGAAAAACCCTCTGAGTTACCCAATTCAGAGGGTACACTAGCCTGTCGTGGTATGGCAGAGCAAGCATGGCTAGAATTCTTATTAAGCCTTGGTAACAGCAGGACTGACTTTTGGCAAAATCAGGACCCCAAACAAACATGAAGAAGTAAAAAATAGGAATTACTAGTACAGTATTAGGCATAGTCAGTTCTGAGAATTATCCATTTTTTTCAGTGATTGTACTGATTAACTTTTCACATCAAGACTAAGGGGATTCTTCCACACAACCTTTTAGGGTAATTGGCTAAAAGCTTCTGTTACAATTTATTTATACCCAATGCAAAACATAATGTCACTTGGTGTTACATTTTAACTATATTACAATGTATATGAATCAGGCTCCTGGCTGTTGTCATGAACATGGAAATCCTTCTGGAAAATCCCATAATCAGGACATTCTGACCTTACCTCTAGTACTAGTTCTAAGAACGCCAGTATTGTAAGGGACCTAGGTATACTGCGGGGTGGATACTTGTGTTACATAGTTTTCTACCAGCTAGATGCAGATTCAGTGGCGTTACATAGGCCCCTGCAGTGTGGGGAGGCCCCCAAGCTCCAAGGGGTCCCCCTCAGCACAACAGCCAGAGAGCTCCTTATTGAGTCCGGAGGCAGCCCCTCCATGTACCATGCAGGGGACCCCCTCAAGTTACATTACGCCACTGGGCAGATTCAGAGCTTTCACTGGGTAAAAAGTGGGGAATAGAATGGGACAATTCACATAAAGTGCACTATCCATGAATATAAATCAATAGAGGAAGCGGTTAGCAGGGTCTGCTCAAAGATGAGATTCTAAACTTCCTTTTGGACTTTTATTTGGTTATTTTCAAACTGTGGTCAAAAGAGAATTGCAGGGTTTAGATCTTTGATGACTTTTCATGTTGCAACTGTAATATCATCCTTTTGTAGCTATGATTATGTGACTGGTTGGTAATGCTATGACTGGATCATTTTCGCAGTTTGCCCTGTGTAATACAGATGAGTTTTCATCAATTTTTCAGTCATTGGAAGATTTTCGTGGGTATGTTAAAGCTGCGTGATGAATATCTGTCTTTTTGGTTTGTCTTTTTTTCCTGTAGTTTTGTCCTTCTCCTTAATTATGTATTCATTTAATTCATTATCTAGAATAGACCACATGATACATCTATTTTATTCTTTTGCATTTGTAGTAACATTCCAGAGCTCAGAAAGGCATTCTCTCTGTTGTAGTACATTCGATTGCTATCCTTCTTTGAATATGTATCAGAATGCTGAGACAAATGTTTTTCCTAGATTTTATGAGCATAACGTGTGCTTTGATTGATGCTTTACCGGTTATGTTTTCTTATTAGAAATACTAAAATAAAGGGAATTTATGTTTAGCAAACGATGGGTACAAAGTGTGAGTAGCATCCTTATTTATGATGCCTAGTGTTTGTCAGACACATATGCATCTTTAAAGTTTTACCCAAACAAAAAACAAATATTTTAAAGTTTTTATATTAGCCAAATAGGCTGCAACATTATAAAAAATTAAAATGAAATATGTTAACGTGCCTAAAAGCATTGATTGCCAGCATTGTTCAGGTCATGAAAGACACAGGTACATTGTGAAAGCCAACAACTTTATGGAACCTTGATGTGCAACAAGTTCCTTTGGTTAATATATTACCGCTCCACATGGTGAATTATGCCTGTACTTGACAAACACCACTGTTAGAAATGTAATTCCTTTTTGGATGAGGTATGCACTCAGACCAGGCAGGAGCCACCACTCTAACCAGGGTATGCTAGATACACAATAAGAGATGACCTGTGCTCACCCTCTGGTAGATTGGCACAGAGCAATCAGGCTTATCTAAAGAGGCAATGTGTAAAGTATTTGTGCAACACACACACAATAACCCAATAAAAACACCATAAACATACTCCACACAGGTTTAGAAATAGAGAATATTGATTTAGGCAAAATAAGCTAAAATGACAAAATTCCAATCAGTAGAAGTTGAGATATGAATTTCTAAAGATTAAATGCAAAAATAGTGCTTAGAAGTCACTAGTGGTCAAAAGGCTACTTGAGGGCGCGCGGGACCTGTGCTGATCCAAAGTTCAGTCCGACCACAATGGCTATAGGGCCCAGACAGGTCTCACTGAAGAAGTACCTCAGATGGAGCTTTTGTCGACATCGAGAGTCTACTGCATTGTCGTCTAGCTGTGGAAAGGGGGTCCTGTGTCCTCATTGAGTTCTGTTGAAGTGAATGTAATGCATCATTGTTGAACCACGCAGAGGGTCTTGGTCGTGGCGCGAAGGCTGAGGAAATGTTGTCGTCGGGCAGCCTCTGAGTAGGCGTCGAAAGGCAATGTGACAACATTTCTCAAGCAGTCGATGCAATGCATTGTTTTTTATGAGAACAGCTGCAGAGCCCACTTCTGAGGCTCAGAGCTTGGAGAGGACACCTCAGGCAAGAGTAGGACTCGGAGAAGGCAGAATCCGCCGGCACTATCAGAATTGTAGGAAGTCTTTTGTGTCCCTGAGACTTCAGAAAACAGGAAGCCAACCAGTAGGTCCATGAAGATCCCTTCGAGAGAAGGCACAGTCCTTCCAGTAGAGTCAAGGAGCAGCAGGCGGTGGGGTAACAAGCAGAAAAGCATTCCTTTTAGAAGAGCAGTCCTGTTGAGTCCTTTAAGCAGCACAGCATTCATTCTCATAGAGGTTCAAGATCCATAAGTGTCTGATTTTAGGGTTTCTGAGACCCAGTTCCTATATTCAAAAGTGCCTTTGATGTAGGTGGTGACTTCAAAGGAGCTTTCTGAAGTGTACAAGGATCCCTTTCAAAACATTCCAGTCTGCCTGGCTATCTGTGGGGCAGAGGGGGTAAATCAGTGCTTTGTGTGTAGACAGGGCACTACAATTGAAGTGTAAGTGTTACCCCCTCCAATCCCTCTCTGCCTGGGAAGACCCATAAGAATGCAGATGAATGCAAATGAGGGCTCAGAATGCAGATAAGCCTCACCTTCCTGGGTTTGTGGCTGTCTAGAGGGAACACACAACGTGTAGCAGTCAGCCAACCCATACCTGTATTGGAGATAGGCTGTCAGGCACAAAGAGCAGTTAGTACAGAGAAATGTCCACTTTCTAAAAGTGGCATTTCTAAAACAATAATGTTAAATGCAAATTTACCAGTAAGAAGGATTTTTTGTTACCATTCCAAACACATCAAACATGAAAAAGCTACTCCTCTCTGAACCGGAATTACAGCTTAAAAGTATATTGAGGAATTCCCAATGCTGGCTTATGAGAGGAGTAGGCCTCACAGTAGTGAAAAACGAAATAGGCTGTGTGTCACTACCAGGCCATGCAAAACATAAAGTTACATGAACTACCTTTTATTTACCTAAAGTTGTGCCCTTAGGGTTACTTAGGGCTACCTTAGGGGTGACTTAGTGGCAGACCGAGGCAGGTTTGACAGGCTATTTCCGTGGGTGGCACAATTAGTGCTATAGCCCACTAGTAGCATTTGAATTACGGGCCCTGGGCATATGCCATACCACTTTACAAGGGACTTACCAGTACAAAAAATATGCCAAAAAGGTGTAAATGAATTATACCATTTTTAGGGGAGAGAGAGCATGCACTTAAGCACTAGTCAGCAGTGGTAAAGTTCCCAGAGTCCGAAAGTCAACAAAACAAATGTCTAAAAAGGAGAAGGAAGAGGCTGAAACATTTGATGTGACCCTTCAGAGAGAGCCATCTACTGAAACATCATATTTTCATAAGATAACTCTTAAGTTTTCAAACCAATGCTCCGTATTGTGTCCTGCGTGTGGCTTTCTTCATATTTCAGAACTCTAAAGAATTTTGGAATATCTTTTGAAAATATTGTCTATAACTAATATTAGAAACATTTACAAAATCTTCTCAAATCATAAAGTGTTAACTGGGTCTGAAGGCCACAATTAGGTCATTTCATCCTTTATTGCTGAAAGTCAGCCTATCTCCCTTGGTTGACCCTGCCAAGTGGTGGAGAAAGCTTGGAGCCTGCAGGGCTGACTGTAGGCAGGCTGACAGCATTCACTGTAATCTTTGCTGAACACCTGAGTTGCTCACACTGTGTTTGGGATTAATGGTTTCATAGTCATGACGTTTTCTGTCTAAATTTGCTTTAATGGTATAGTATGCTACTGTATTGCAACTGTAAAGCACACATCTGTCAAAGAAATCCGGTGCAAGGTGTAAGCAGAATTGCCCCATGCATTCACTTGATATGAGCACCTGCCTGTGCAGCCATTTGTTATGGGCAATTCCTATTTAGCCAAGCTTCATTTCAGGAGGCGGCTCGGCGGCTGCTGAAGGAATTAGTAACTGTGACAATGATCCCTGGAAGACATGTATAGTAGAGAAGGCAAATGCTGTTGATCATGTGAAAGTGATGCATTAGTTGAGAAAGCTGTTCCTGAGGTGGATGAGTGTGGTGGATTTTCACTGTTGAACTATTTTCAATTATTGCAAAAGAGTCTTCAACTCTTGTCAGTCTTGCTGATTTTCAGGTTTCACATTTCAATGTCCCACCATTTCTTGCAAACATGCAAACTGACTGATTTGAACAGGTGGATCCTCTGTATGTTGGTAAAATAGGAAAGAATAGCATAGCAGTCTTTATTTGCATGATTAATTGAAACCTTTGCCATTTCAGTTACATTATAAATAAAAAGATAAAATGTGCAAAGAAGCAAAAAAAGATACTTAACACATTATGTGAATTTTTTTCTGTTTGCCAATGTTAAAGTGGCGGCGTTCCTGCAATAAAGTCAGTAATCTGAAAAATCGGCATTTAGAAGCTTACGGTGTAAAAAGGACATTTCCTTCCCCATGTATACCAATGTTGAGCACATAATGTCTTCTTGACAGTTCCCATCAAATTGGTATAATCCTGCGATAGTCGGCTGTAATTCAAATGGTGAGTAGAGCGATGCTAAAAAAGTTTGCAGTTCTTAGGGTCTCCCATGTTTGGAGTGCTGTGATTTATACGTATGGCAGTGTTGGTGTAGGTGGTATCCCGCTTGTTTTGTTGTTGTTGTGTTCAGCTTATCCACTTGCCAGACCTGGTTTGTTTTATGAGATCTTGTTGATTTTTCAGCTTTTTCTGTTTCCAGGATACTTGAATGGGGGTTCTGTATGGGTTTTGCAAAAAGTGGTAGAATACTCAGCCGTTGAATGTTGTTGTAGTGTCCAGACTTTTTCCTGTGTATTGATCAGTATGCTCTTGGGCTGATTGTTATTTGCTCCCTGTGCCTTTGTTGAGAGGCAATGTTTGAGGCAGTCTCCTTTCTACTATACTGAAAATCTTTGTGAGGCGGCAGTTTAGTTGTGTGACAGTTGATTTGAAGCATAGCTTCACCGCCTGCCTGCAAGTCCTGATGCCGCTTTGTTTGAAGGTGGGAAAAAGCAGAGTTTGTCTAATGTTCAGTAGGCTTGGGCAGATGCAGATAGCATGCACAAGATCCTCACTTCCGTTTCCACAGAGACGGCAAGTACGCTCGCCTTGTTTCCTTTTCCCTGAAGGTAGATGCAGGAGTATCAGTTGGATGCCCAGACGAAGTCTTAAGAAGTTTTCTTTTGTCTTCATTTTGAATCCTACACTTAAGTATCATTGTGGTTTGAGAACGTTCTAATCGTTAAGCACAGACCAGCCATGTGCCTTTTTTGCCAAGGTTTCTTTGTCTATAATTATGGATATGGTTTTTGACACATTTGTTACAGCTCTTTTGAGTTGCACAGGTGGCCCACAGGTTCGTTAGACCTAGTTTTGATAGGGGGTCTAAAAGGTACTCTCTGGTAGGTGATTTTCCATGGCATGTCAATACTGTCCAAGGGGTGAATTTAGTGATCCTTGCTTGGCTCCCCTAATCTTGTGCCAGCATTTTATGTACGCCCCCCTCTCACAGTCTGCTTCTGTATGCCAAATTCTAGATCCATTTGGGCAGGAGACACGTAGGTCAAGAGGTGGAAGATCGCTCTGTAGGCGCTGATGATGATTTTGTTCAAAGCGATCGCATCCCTTGCTCACATTGATTCACTTCCATAAGTTGTCATTGATTGTAGCTCGGCCTGGATAACCTGTTGTAGTGGATCTAAGGTTAGGCCTAATAGGGCTTTCTTTAGGGGCTTCCTTGCTATTGAAGTTGTGGTGCCTTTCCGGTGCAGAGCCTCCATCTGTGTTTGTACGAGCCTCTGCTATTTAATAAGACTCTGAGATATTTATATACAGTATAGCATTCTTATATTGTGCGAGACTTTGCTTACATTTCTTTACTCGGAACACATTTGTAAGTTGCAAACATGTAATGGCAATCTTCGGGCAAACTATAATGCCGAATCGTTTTCGACATGATAGTGACTGAAACATGAGCATTTTACCAAAAGGTATACACACTCTGTTACCCATAAAAAGATCTCTCAAAGAGCTTGAGTGATGTGAAATCAGTGTTTCTACTCCTGCAAGGATGTGTTTATAATTGTGTCTGTTCTTGTAGCCACCAATGAAAGATAAACAATTAAGTGATTGAGATAAAAGAGTATTGTAGCTATTTTGTATCCTATGAATTATAACTATTTTGTTCCTGTTTGTAATTATACTTTAATCTTTTATCCAACAGAAAAGCACTCAAAGCATGCAGACGTACTTAAAAGTATTTTGTTTATGTGTAGCTATAACCGAATAAAAAATGTAATGCAGAAAAAAAAAGAGGTTTTACTGTTTAAGTGTTCATCTGATAAACATTTCAAGTAGTCCATGCATTCAAGCTGTTCAAAATCTGCTTGTCGGCTGAATAATGTTTATGGCTCAGGGGGAAAGTGGATCCTCTTGGCAGTACAAGTGTAAGCAGATCAACAGGTAAGATCTGAGACAGGTCCCGGCGGTGATGCCAGCGTGCCAATCCAGCGCTTCTATTACACCATTCATGCTGCTTCTTTAACAGCAGACTGTTAATTGCTCTGAACTAGATAAGCCACACTACCGATTAATTGTTTCAATTACATTTTAACTCGAATTGAATAAAGCATGTTGAAATAGTGCAGCCTGACATTGAAAAATGTGAGAAACTTACATTCTACTTAGGAATTGCAAAGTATTTTCTCTCTTTGGGCAGTAAAATACTACTGTTTCTTGGCGAACGAGAGCAGCAGTGGTCACAGGTGAATGGGATTTTGTGGTTTTGGCACAATCCCCGGTTGGTGTTGGGCTTCATTATGAGATTAGATTGGTTTGTTATTGCTCGTTATATGAGACGGCAATATTCAGCCAAGTTTAGCTGTACAAGGGAGATGCCGCATTACTCACTTTATTTTCTTAGCCAGGAGGCCCAAAGTTAATCTTTGATGGTGTGAGGCAAGATTTTCAGGATATCCAAACAAGGTACTTTTGCATAGCATTGATCTAAAAAAGAATCATTTACAAAGGGATTTTCTTACAAACATTGACTTCTTCAACCAAAACGAATGAGAAGTTCAGGAGCTGTTGTCTAAGACCATCTCATCAGTGTAGGTGATTCCACCAAAAGGTTACATGGCACGAGGGGAAGGTTTTACTTTTCTTTATGAAGCTTCACTATATACTTTATCAACAACAAGAAAATTCAAAACATTATCCGGGTCTGTCTGGTATATCAGTATCATACTAAACACACAAATGCGATACATATATTTTTTTCTATTTTATATTAAGGGGTAAAGCGGTGCAATCATGCAAGTAACAGCTAGGCAATTCCCGACAATTTTGCTCTGAAATGTTTATGACATTTTTGCTCTGATGTAATTTCACACCGCAGTTTGTTTGTATTATTGCTGCTCTGTTTATTTAAATTGCCTATAATTGTCTCATACGTTCATATATGAATTAAATTGTTCAGAATTTGTTTACATTAAGCATGATTTACACTGAATGAGGGCACTGGAATAGTTGTTTTTTAAATATATGTTGTAGAAACATAGAAATCATTAGCTCTAATCCAATATGTTGACTTGCATTGCTCACACCATAATATATATTTCAAGCAATTAAATAAAGTGACTTTATAGTGCAGTTTGGAAGTCATACTAAGCAACACAGCAGCATTTTCATTACTTACGAGCAGCTTCAGCATATCATTTTCCAGGTTACAGTTCTTTTTGCACTTAGAACATAGAATAAAAGAGGTTCAGCTTATTGTCAGGCACCTTGTTTGTCACAACCAATCATATCTCTCTTTCTCAATTATTTTGAAGAACATGTCAATAAGGCATATTCTGTTTTAGTGGTGTATTAAAATGCTTTCCACAAAGTACTTTACATTGTGGAAGGGTTAGAAAGACATTTTATTGGCATTCCATTAATATGTAAATTAAGCATTTCTAACAGAAACATTACATGTAGTGATGCAGAGATTCTTTTATGATAGGCAGATGAAGAGATACATGATTTATCGATTTATTCAGTATGTACATATATCATACTTATACATGAGCAGGGTCTCAAAGGCGCTCTGCGGCAATCACTTCAAGTTAGTAGAAGGTGCCTTGGTAGGAACATCAGGCTTCACTTAGGTGAGTCAGGAGACTATTTCAAGTGACTGCTGCTCGCATGGTAAACATACTTTTGAAGAAAGCTTAAAGTCTGGGTTGGAAATTAAATTATCTTTGCAGCTTCTAAATGACCCTGGGGTGGGACAGGATAATTTTACAATTACAATACAGGCACTGGGTAAGGTAACACACTAAGTTGTATTATAAAGAGCACACTGCCACAGTTTTGGGTTGACTTGTGTATTGAGTAGGCCTGGGTAAAATTTTAATTATGCCGGAGTAATTGGCATCATTTTGGTAATTTGGCATTACAAAAAATGTATGGAAAGTTACAGAGATTACAGCATTTCACCACATTGCGTAATTTCTAGGAGAAATTTGAATGCAAGATGTACAGTTCAGACAACTGTTAAATGCGAGCAGCATTTCAGGTACACTTTTTAACCAAGTGTGCCGGGTACGTTTTGAGCGAGAAGCTACAAATCCTAACATACATTTTGAACGTAATCTGCAGTTCCTTTAGTGTAACAACTTCCAGGTTGAATCTTTCCCTGAGAGGACAATTCAGGTAATTTTTGAGCTCAAAACCAACAAATCCCAAAGCGAGTGGCAGTGTTTTGAATGTGAGCAACAGGAAATCAACTTGAAATTACATTTTTGTGTTGACTTTTCACCCAAATGAACCGATCGGGTGATTTTTGGAGTGTGATATGCATTTTGCAATATTAAACATAGCTTTACAGAATTTTGCGGTAATTTAACATAAATATGCTGCACAAAATTAAGCGAAGTGTACTCAACTCTAGTCTTAAGTGGTTGAAGAGATGGAACAGTGCATGTTTCTACCTTTGAAAGCTGTAAATGGTTACTTGTCACAGAAATGTTCTGCTTTTGTCTGGATATACAGAAGAGTTTGTTGACATTCCTAAAGTAAACAACTCAACATAACACAATAACATTTACAAAGCAACTTAACACCACAAATGAAACATAATGTGGCACATCACAACAAAACAGTGAAAACAAAATCACATTCGAATTATATAGCACAAAAATCACAACACATAAAATGTAGGAGCACATCAATAGCACAATAAATTGTATCAGAGCAACTGTGCACAAAAGTTCTTGTCAGGCATTTCTACCTTCAGAATCCTGTTTTTATAATAGGATTAAAAAAGTATTAGCCAGTACTTCCTTACTAGCGTCAGTCAAAAATGTTTTGTGATTCAGCCCAATATCTCTTCACATATCAAAGTGGTAACTGAATTCCATTTCTTGTATCCACTATACTACATTTTCTACATTATAATTTGTTAATGGATTTGTGGCAATTCACAAACAACTACAGGTTCACCAGCACTCAAATTAAAAGCAAGACCAGTCATTGAAAGTACTTACATCCATTCAAAAATACACCACTACAAAATACCACACAAAGTAGAAAAATGCATATTGCATTTAGTCTCGTAACAAAAAATATCCTTTAGAATCACACACACACACACATATATATATATATATATATATATATATATATAGATCTCCATAGGATTATCTCATTACTTAATAGTCATCCAGCACTCCAAGAGGTATAGCTCACTCAGTTTTCTTTATTCGTAACAATCACATCTACGCGTTTAGGCAGCCTCACGCTGCCTTGCTCACGATGCCAAAGCGCAATTTTTTTAACATTAAAATAGTCATTTCAACTAAAGACATTAACGAAGGACTGCATTTTCCATAGGCACCACACAGTTCTCTTTCATTATTAAACTGGCTGCCATCTTTGAAAATGTTAATTCAAACACAAAATGGATAAAAAAGCATATTCAATTGATTTAAATATTAAATATAAAAACAAGTCAATACCTAATGTTTCCCTATCGGGTACTACTTTGTTTTTGATTAAATTTCTGGATTTATATAATTTGCAGAAAAATTAATTACTTGCGTTTTTTCTTCCAGTACTTGGTTGATCAATTTCTAATCAGGTAGTTACCCATATGTTTGTTCTAGTGTTCATTTAAATATTTGTTTCAGACAGTCAGACTTTACGTTAGAATACATGTGCAAAATTTATGACGGTTTCTGCAAAAAAGTGCTAGTGCTTATTTCACACAGTACAAGTTATCACAAAGTGCTAGTGCTTTTGGTTTACCCAAATCAGTTCTTCATCTGACCCCTGTCTACTCTTCTACAGTACCAGACTTATAAAGTGCAAGTGCTTCATAGTATATTATTCTTATAAAAACCAAGAATGCATTTCATATACTTTACTATACACTCAATTTAAAATATACCAAACAAATTTCTTTGTTAGTGGTCTTTCTTTTTACATTTTCTCTCAAAAAGTGCTAGTGCTTTAGTAAACAAGAGATGGTTCCTTTTATTCTGACCCTTGTAAACTCTTCTTCAACTCTAGACTCTTAAAGTGCAAGTGTTTATCCAGAATACTATTTTTATAAAAAACAAAAATAAAACCTCATATACTTTACAATTCACTTAGGAAAAAGGGGGGGGGGAGTTTGTTCTAAACAATTCCCCTTAGGAATGGTTTCTTTTTTCCCCTTCTTTTTACCTTCCTTACCCTTCTCACAATTCTAATGTGCAAGTGCATGTCAGGGTATTCCGTTCATACTAACAAAAATACTATAAATATTCCACAATGCCTTCCTAGAATAAACATTCCAGTTCAAAGAACGACCACGTCAATCCTTACCAACCTGATCTATAATTTACATTTAAAAAACTGTACTGCATAGTTATAAAAAGTCAGTCAATTATAATTTACATTATTTCCAGGTGCCAGTGTTCTTCGTATTTCGTCTTTACAAAAATAGATTTAAAAACAAATGATTCCAATATGTGCAGGCTCTCTCTTATTCTCTCAATTTCATCATCTATTTAATTTAAGCCGGTATATAATCCTCATCTACATTCAGTCCATGAGGTTCCATGCTATTGAACTCTAATATGAAGTATGTTTCTAGCTTTCTGAGTTCCTTTTCCCTGTCTCCTCCTCTTTTTTTCTTTTTTTTCTGGGACTTTCCACTATGCAGCTATACTGCAAGCTTGAGGGATTGCTTTGATGATAAGTTTCGAAATGTCTGGCAATCGGATAAGTTCTATCCTGATTGATTATTGCTCTACGGTGTTGCAAGATTCTTTTATATACAGGCAGAGTGGTACTTCCTATATAGTTTTTTAAACAGGGACATTGCAGTAAGTATACCACAAAACTTGATCTACACGTTAAAAAGCCCTTGATTGTGACCGTTTTTAAAAAAAATGTCTTAATATGTGTGCGAATCAAACCATGTTGGCACGCCTTGCATTTAAAACATTTTTTTAAAACCCATTTTCTGTTGCAGCCAAGTGGGGGCTTCCCCCCTCCTTTCCTGGAATTCACTCTTTATAATCAGATCGTTCAATGATTTGGATTTCTGGTATGTTATATCCGGATGTTTACTCACTTTGGGGCCCAATATTGAATCATCTATTACCAGATGCCAATATTTGTTTAAAATGGACCTCATCTCTTTATGTTCAATATTAAAAGTTGTTATGAATCTGTGGTTTTCCAGTCCCTTTTTACCACTCTTCAGTTTGGGTCTGGGTGGTTCAAATAACACCTTTTACCTCTCTAGCTTCCTGGCTTTGGTGGCTGCTCCATTTATAACATTAGGTGAGTACCCCGTCTGGATGAATCTGCTAATCATTTCCTGTTCTATTCTACAGTATTCATCCGGATCACTGCACGCTCTCCGAGCCCTGTAAAACTCCCCAAAGGGTATACTCCTAATTAAAGGTGCAGGGTGGGAGCTGTGCACATGAAGAATAGTATTGCCAGCTGTCGGTTTTCTGAAAATGGTGGTCTCTAGTTTATCTCCCATTGGTCTTATTCTGATAACTTTAGATTCAGTGTGTTTTGGTTCAGGTCCCTGATGAATAGTTCTATGTCCCTTTCCGTGCCCTGCCACAGCACAAAAACGTAATCTATGAACCTAACCCACAATAGTATGTGTTCTGACCACTGTTCCAGGGGAGGTCCACCGAGCACCAGCTCCTCCCACCAGCAGAGATGTAAATTGGCATAACTGGGGGCTAAGTAGGTGCCCATCGCTGTTCCTTGTTCTTGTTCAGAACAGTTCTTCACCAAATAGAAATATATTCCTTGTCAGGCACCACTTCATCAACTCCAAAATCATTTGATTGTGTTTTTAAAATCTCATGGGTCTTCTGTTTAAATAATATTCTGTCGCTTTAAGACCATCAGTGTGTCTTATACTAGTGTATAAGGTGGCAATATCAAGAGTCACCAGTATCATACTCGTCTCATTCCAACGTATGTCATATATGCATTTAAGAAAATCCGTAGAGTCTTTGATAAATGATGTTAGTGTTCTTACAATGGGATTTAAAAAATAATCATTATATTTCGATGCATTTTCAAACAAGCTACCACATGAAGAAATTATCGGTCTCCCAGGTGGACTTGTGGTGCTTTTATGCACCTTCGTTAGCATATAGAGGACCGGTAACACTGTTTTTTCCTGTTTGATGAATTTGTACTCATCCCAGCTTAACAGTTCTTCTTGTCCCCACACTTCCAATCTCGTGAAGAATTGTTCCTTTACCCCTTCATATTCCTTCATACTGATCCTGCAATAGCAATCTCGATCGTCTAGTTGGCTAAGTGCTTCTTTTTTATAGAGTTCTCGAACCCAGAGCACAACATTTCCCCCCTTATCTGAAGGTTTCACCAATAAGCCATCTTCTTTTTGTATTCTTGCCACAGTTTTATGTAACAACTCTTTTTTGGGGTTGATTTTGTTCTTCTTTTGGATGTCTTTGTAATATAGTTGTTTGAGATCCTTGGTTACATTCTCACAAAAAAGGCCCAAATTATCTCGGGCAGACTGTGATGTGAATTTTGAAATGGGGTTTGGTCGTCTATATATACATACATACACACATATATATATATATATCATCAACACGAGTTCCCTTTCACAAAGAACGACGAGGCCTTACAGCTGACAATTAAAATCTCAGATATTGTCAAGACAAGGCGTCGTCGTCCTTTGTGAAACTCGTGTTGATTCATATCGGACCTTGCTTGGGTGGTCCGCAAAGGTGAAGTGCCCTCTGATTTGGAGCAGCGGCGGGTGAACACAAGCAGCAATATATAATACCTAAATAACACCTAACACATGGCACACACTAAAAAAGCGGGAGAACTATTTTAAGATGGTAAAGTAGTTCTTTCAAAAATGGTATTTCTACTGTTTTTTGTTACAAATTGGCTTATTTATGAGAACCAGCTTCACTTTTGCACCATGTAAAGTGGTACATGTGTGACGCAGAGCTCTAAGAAAGATTTATGAAGCCACGCAAAGTCACTCTGTGTGGCCTCATAAATCATGAGTAGGGCAATGCAGCGCAAACAGCTGTGTCACCTAACTCTGCCACCAGGAGGCTTTCCATGGGTGTAGAGGTGGGATTTCCAAATCAACACCCATAGAATTTGTCGCTGGCACAAATTTACAAAGTGATATAAACCTGGGAAAGCCACAAATCCATATGCTTCCCGAGGTGAGGCATAACGAGGAGAAATATACTATTTCTCCTCATTTTTTCCTCTTTCCATGTGTGCTGCATCCTGCAACTTCTTCAGGACTAATATATGGAAATCTCCTGCTCAATACACTCTCTTATGAAATCTATATAAAAACATAAATATTCTGATTGAAAAATAACATAAATCAATAATTCCCATTTATAATACAACATGAGTCAGCTAATCTATTACTTACATGCTTAATATGTAAAAACATTTGGCTATTAAAACGAATATGATAAAAAGAGACCATATGTTTCTAATTAACGACCCACAATATTATAAAATACTCCCCATTCACAAAGATTTCACCTTCACATACTGAACTTCCAATCGTTTTACCTTATTGACCACCCATCTCATGGTACACAAATGGTTCTTGCACTCAGAAATCTTTCTATTATAAGCTTCATTCACCAAATTGATCATCAAATCATCAAGAAAACATTGCTCATCCTAACACACTCCAGAAAATCTGCTTATTTCCAGTCACAAATTAAAGATCCTTAATTGTATACTAAAGAGATAACAATATCACTCAAATCACTACTTTGATTCTTAAAGTCAACCAAAGTAACCAATTAAAGAAACTCCTTATTTCGGTCTTATCTCTCACCTCTGTTTATCTCAGGTATAGACCTACAGACATTCATTTACATATTTCAAGGAGGTCATCAAACATAGATGATTACTATTATCCATCCAAGTGATGGCTATATAATGCTGCATTGTTTCCTATTTATAGGGAGTCAGCAAATCTCCTATTCGAAATTGAATGAGACAAACATGTCCAACGTCACTCCCACATTAAACCCCTGCTACCTCCAGTGCAGCTGCCGCTTTTGTTCATGTAAACGGCATAAATGTGCAAGAGTTTCCTCCTGAAGTTTGATTTATTTTTCAATGATCTAAAAATGTAAATATAATTTGTATCTATATATTCTCCTCCAAGCAATATGCGTAAACCCCACTAATATCCCAGGATGTATAAATGAAAGACTGCCCACAGTGGATACCTTTTAGGTGTTAGAGACAGCCTGGCCGTTGCTGCATCCATGTTAATGTACAGAAAGAAAGCAAAATTGTGTCCAGCCGTCTTTTTATAAGGAGCAAATACCTTGCACATGAAGAAGTACTGCCTCTAAAAGAGCCTCTTAACTTATGCCTTAAGTTGCAAAAATGACACACCAACAGTGATCCTGCATGGCTGACATCTTGATGTGTCTGACCGCTCTTCACACTATCAAGTATCACGTGATCAAAATCGCATCTTCATTGGTTTCACTTCTGCAGAGCACTCCAGTGGCCATCTCACAGTATGAACTTCTATGGAACAACATTCACTTTGTACGCTAAAGTACATAGTATCAGCTATCTAAAAATGTGGGTGTACAGTTATACAGATGGTACACAAAGAAAACCTACATCTCCATATCAAGAGAGAAAGGGTAACATTATCTAGGACCCAGAGTATAATCTTTAACTAAAGGGCCCTCTCTGTAGCTCACCTTCAACGGGCAGAATCCATTATCAGCACTACAGCCATACAGTTGAAATTTTAAATACTAATTGTAACTGTGCTAGAATGACAGTAGAAAAATATAATCTCCTCTCTGAGGCTCTACCCCATTCATATGGTTATGTGCATACATCACAGTCTTCTTCTTAAATTCGTCCATGCACTTATAGGAAGGAGATCACAAACATGGCGGCAATTACTGCCTACTCAGGTCTCGTAATTACACTGCAAGCCACAGATCATAAACCCCGTATATTAATCCAGTGCCTCAATAACTCAACAGGCCAATCTGTAAACTTATATCTAACTGTAAAAAATTAGAAGGCATTGAGGCAGTCCACTCTTCCTACCGTTCGGCCCACGCTGGAAGTATTAAACATGGCCATAAAAAACTACTCTCTGAGCTTTCTCAGTTTATCTATATTCCCACCTCTACTTTTAGGTCCAATTTCTCTAAAATCAACCAACCTACACCACATTTCTATCTTTCAATTCTGAAAAATTCTCCACCAAAGGTGCCCTTGCCTTACAGTTCCTTATTGTTGTCTTATGTTCATAGAGGCTTGAATTTGAATTTGAATTTAAAATTATTTATACAGCGCACATACACCAGCGGTTTCATGGCGCTACAACTGACAGAGGACTGGGCAAGGGAGCTGAAGCTTATTCTTAATTCACTGCAAACTTCCCAACATAATCCAGGCCACATAGGCACACTATCAGATATCCCTCATTTGTACTCCGACAATCGCTGAAGGCTCTGGATTCATACGTGATGCCCTGCCATGACACCCTAAGGTCCCTTATACATTGCTGCCACACATTGCATGCACCGCATTTATAGCTGCCAACAATTCTCTCTCTATTTACATCCAATTG
This sequence comes from Triturus cristatus, assembly GCF_964204655.1. Taxonomy (NCBI): domain Eukaryota; kingdom Metazoa; phylum Chordata; class Amphibia; order Caudata; family Salamandridae; genus Triturus; species Triturus cristatus. The sequence continues at coordinate 871,317,907 of NC_140588.1, forward strand.
TGCCTGCGGTTTCTGTTCTCTACGGGTTCTTTATCTAGTGCTTAATTTGTAAAAAACATAAGTGTGAGGGCCCTTGTCAGGGGAGCAATGTAGCTTGGACCGCCAATTGCCACTGCCAGTGCTGCTGACGCCGGTACCTATACAACTACTAACCATCACACTGCCGCAAGTGAGACAATTCAGACTCTTCGAGGCTCCCAAATCTATAAAAATGGCCTGGGAGGCAGGTTTTAGTTGTTTTTTTTGTTGTATATTGAATTAATAAGCAACTGTTGTTCTGCTTATCTCTAATTTTCACAAACACGCCACCATGTGGCAGTTGTCATAAGTGCTCGTGCTGACAATTAAGTGCAGGTGCTGAGCACGGAAACCACCGGTTCGAATTAAGCAGTGTGACTCACTTTGTTAGTGAGGTTCCTACTGTTCCGGAACTCAAAAGGATATCTTTCTAATGTAGCTGTTGTGTTTTTTGCACATGTTTGTTAAGGGCCACACACATGGGCCGAGTTCCTGTTTGTGTTTGATAATTCCATAAGTGACTAAGCATGCTAGAGATTCTCATAAAGTGATACACGTATAGGCAAACCCTGCACAATCTCAAAGGTGCTGACTGCCAAATCCGACACAACTTTATTTTTTATATTACAAAATACAGCAATGGGCCGCGTCTTCATTTATCAAGGCGGCCACTGTTTTGTGCAGTCTGCTGTCTGTTCTGGGCAGATTTGAGCTCCTGTAGACGCCATTCACTTATATATTCTTTCTGCGTCAAAAAAGACACGTTACTGATAAAAGAAAGAGAAATGTACTGCTTCGATTCAGGGACCATCGGGAAAAAAGCGGCAGACGGGAATATCCCGATCTCCCAGCCCCGGGCGGCGGGCGCTATAAATCACTGCGGCCGCGGCTTGCGCTGCTTGACAGCCCTGCCCTCGAGTGAAAAATAACCTTGCTCTATACATTAAGTGATGCCGTATCCTTCGTGAATAGAGCCGTTGTTCGAATATGTTTTTTTCTAATTAGAGTTCTAAGTTGGATGTTAATGTTGCAAAAGCTATATTACCATTGCATGTTGTCTCTGTATCCTTTCTCTGTGGAGACAACGACAATTGATTGATAAACATGCGCTTTTATGTAGCTCTGCTGCGGTACGTCATTTCATAAAGTGCCTCTCTAGTAGTCGAGCATGTCTCTGGATTTATAGCGGCTCCATGGTTCCACCTTACCTCTGAACCTCGCCATTTTATCAGCACCGTCGTTTGCCTATTTACTGGAAATGTGTACGTGTGTGGTAGATCTTTATTGTAATCAGCAGTGTTTGACCAGAACAGGATGTTATTGGAAGCATTAAAAAACAATCCCAGACATGGGTTGTCTGCTAACCTCCACAGGCCACCATCCTATGATAGTGCAGATTCGTAATGGGTCGCAAATTGCGACCTACCTCATTAATATTCATGAAGTAGGTCGATTTGCGACCCACTACGAATCACTAATTACAAGTTGTACATTTTCTTACCTAAATAATTATAATTTCCTATTTGTGATTAGGTAAAAATCGCATAAGAAACTCCTATTTTGTTTTTACATCTGTCCCTATGGCCTCAAATCTAGGTCCATACTGATGGGATTTTTAATTGATGATATGTGTTTGAGGAATAAAATCATAAAAATGAAGTACAGTATGTTACAGGCATCGAAACTAGAAAAGTAACACTAGTAATCACCCTGTGAGGTCTGCACAGAGCTGGCAACTGACATACTGGTCTGCAAAGCCACTCCCGCATGTTAAACCGCAGGTGCAGTCTTGCTACTTTAATGCGCATTGCCTCGCATGAAGCGCAAGCGCGAGGGAGAAGTTACTGATGGTGTCAACGAACCCCGTTATCTCTACCCACTTGGATCAGGGTCCGCATTTCCCTAGACAGGTCTAAAGGGTCTCTCCAAGGAAATTATATTTTATTTCTACTTAGGAGTAGAAACCAAATACTGTTCCTCTGCATGATCGCATGCGACATATGTGTGTGTTATGTCTGAACTGGTCCTTCGCCTGTGAAGGTCAGCGACAGGTTATCACTCCCACAAGGAGTGAACGGTGAGGAAGAGTGTGGGACCTGAACCATATGTTAATGAATGTACATATGTCTGTGCCATTCTCACCCCAAGGATTGCCACACACTCAATTATTGTGCATTTAAAAGTTGGAATGTGTTGCACATATGCAGCAAACTTTGCAGCAATAATTTAGTTTCTGATCTCTCTTATGCACACAATGCACTGTCTTTCCAACCTGATCTCAAGGGTGTTGGAAGACATTTTTCACGAATTTGGCCTGAATGTTCTAATGTTTTTGTCACAATTCCTGATATACTCTGAAGTGTTTATGCTTGAATTCAGTGTTTCTCCTCTTTTCGCCGGCGATCCCTCTTTTAACGATTTATCAGTGCCAATTACTGCTGTGGCTGCTGGTCTGTGTTTGAACTTATGAAAACTCAATATTTATGGGGGAGAGTGTGTGAAACAAAATAGGAATGATTAAAAATGATGTTCGTTACCGCCTCTTTTTCACACGAGCCTACAAGAGAACAGGAAGCCATACACCAAGTCACTACGTGTGGTTAATCTACTCTTTGCAGACCTGCGGTTTCTGCAATGTACTGGCCACCTGTTGTGACGTGAATCTGAAACCGCATTTGCTTACACAACATTTGGATTTGAAATCACTAGTGTTTTTCAGCCCTTAGGCTGCAGGTGTGACTATCAATACTTGTTGCAATAGGCACTGTAACTTCGGCTTCTTTTTACACCATTTTCACTACTTGAAATAAGACCACAAACGGCATAACATAAGATGCTGTTTGCACCATCTACAGGAAATAGATACCGCTTTAAAAAATTTAATGTTGCAGCTACTTGTGCCTTTGCACAGCAACACTTGTGTGTGCTTAATTGTTAGATGTAGGGTCAGTGGAACTAGGCACTTCTTCTGTTTATGAACCTGCTCAGGCATATCTCCTAGGCCACTGATGTTACAGATTTGTGGTGAGCAGGAAACACATCTGTTAGGATTTCAGGTCCTAGAAGGATGCAAATGTTTGGTTTCATACTTCATAAAGGTGTTGAATTCGCCCTGATGGAATCCTTTATTAAAGAAGAACTAAAGGTTTCCTACATAACACCTATAGTTACGGATGGCAAATAATCTTTAGAGTCAGGCAGTTATTACAGTGATGTGGTATAGTTGGTTGATGTACTAACAGTTTCTTACTTCTAAACATATTTTTACATTAACATCTGCATTTTTATTGTTAAGTGAGTGATAGAACTAGATATATAAATGTCTACAAATTTGTAGGCTGATATATTAAATGCAGTATTTCGGATATGTACCGAGTTAATACATCACATCATACTCACTCCAATTCTATTTCAATTGGATTCAATTTAGAAAGATGCAACCTCCCCAAATTCATAAAGCAAAGCCCATCAGCTGATTCTGTAAAATCATAGGAGAGAGATGGAGACAAACCTGACAGACTTTACCACAATTTGATCAAATATTTCTTCTCTAATGACATCATGCAACGATCACAACATCTTCACACTTTGCACGTTTTATTGTTTTTCTACTTCTATCTTACTTGAGTTGGTAGATATCTCACTGGCATACTTCTGGAGCTTAAGATCTCATTACCAGGTCATTACATGACAAACAGTCCACAGGCATCGCAGGGCTCACTGCAACTTTCAGAAGACTTAAAATCACCCTCCCCACGTTCAAATGGAACAAGGGCCACAGGATAGTGACCTTATCTGTTGTCAGCCACCACAACCTGGAGGAATGCATTGGGAATTTCCTGCTCTGGGAAAACCAGCTAACTCCTTGCCAAAGTCATACTGTACCTGAATCCATCAGAACCTCAACACCTTGCCCATTGATGGTGATTCATTGCTTATATTTTGTAATATTTGAGGGCACATGGATCTTTGCAACCATCTCACTGTCACCCAGTGACGCTAGGGTAACCCAACTAAACTCCCCCTCAATAACTGGGACAAACTACCCCCTTAGATCTACATTAGCCACCCATGGACTCTTGCCACCAGTGGGAAGTGGTGATCTTTTTGGACACTTGGGTTCCCATTTGTAGTGTCCGTACTCATAGCACTCATAGCATTTACCAGGCTTGGGCTGCTGTCCTTTGTCAGGGTAAGTTTTCTTCTGGTGGCCAGATTGGGAAGGTGACCAGACCTTTTTCCCCTGTGAGTTGTTTTGGGGCCTGAAGCAAACTTTTTCTCTCCCCCTCCTTCTTCTGGTGGGAACCCTGACCATTCTTTTGGGAGTCCCTCAGATACCTCTCTGGTGCTGACCCAGAGGTCCACCTTCTCTGCTAGCTTCCTGGCATCAGTAAGCATGCTATCAGCCTGGTGTTGGTGCAGCTATGGAATACAAGTATCAAGAATGTGCTCCTTCAAAACAAGTTGTTCAACCCTTCATAATCATTAACTTTCCTGACTCTCACCCAGACCTTCAGTGCCTTACCAGCATAGTCCATGAAATCCACCCACTTGTTTGTAGAGAGTTTGTGGTTGGCGCTGAACTGTTGCCTGTATATCTCAGGTGTCAACCCAAACTTATGGACAAAAATGGTCTTCACAGCTGTTTTGTTGGTCTGGTCCCCCACCTCTAATGTAAGGAGTGTGTCCCTCACCACTGATGGAATGTACCGCCAAGGGCTACCCCCCCGGAGCTCCTCTGTAACCCTGTGCACTTTCAAAGCCACTTCATTGGCTGCAAAGCATTTATCTATGTCATCCCCCACATTATACCTGGGCACTGTGTCTTTTTGGATATGAACTCCAGACTCACGTGAGGAAACTGCAGGTATGCTGCCACCATTATTGTGTTTGCCAGACCCCACTTGGAGGGCTCCATTATTCAGCTCTGTGAGACTAAGCTCATGGGGCATGCTCCCTTTCTCCATGGCCAGCCTCTTCTAGAGCTTGGTCCTTCTCTAGCTTTAGCAGGGCTCCCTCACTGTCAATCTTGGCAAGCTCTAGTTTGAGTTTCCTCTCCTTCCTCCTGTCTGCCAGCTCCTCTGGGGACAGGTTCCTTGAGAATACACTGCTGCCTGGTCTAGAGTTGAGTTCTAGCCCTGGGAGAAGATTACTCCCCACCTCTGTAGGCTGCATGACAAGATCTTCTGTTAGGTTCTGCTCTGCTCTTATCTCCAGATCCCTCCCCCTCATCCATATCCCCTTCTGAGTGGGCTGCTACCCACGTTCTTCAGACTTTCTGAAGCTCTGCCTTCTTGCCACTTCCCTTATAGAATACCCTTCTCTCCTGGCAGAACCCCACAAGCTGGGCTACTGTCTATGCCTCCATGCTGGCCGGCTCAAGTTCCATACTGCCATGTAGGTCCACAGATATAGCAGAAAAAAAGAGACTTGGGCAAAAGGACTTTGGGAAAATCAGAAGATGTCAGAAGAGGGAGATTTGAAAATGACTCCAATTGGTCTAAGTATTGGGTTGTAGTGAACAATGAGTTGCTATATGGTATTGCACAAACACAAGTCCTATCCCACTGCTACTGCCAATGTTAGAAATGAGATTGCTGGTTGGCTGAGGGCTACAAGATGTCCCCAGTTAATTTAAATGTTTGACCTTCAGTGGTTATTGTTGGACACTACTTTACAATGAATAGAATATGTGAATATACCTGTTGGACAGTTATATATGTAAATAACAAGTTGTAACATTTTACTACGAAGCAATGTTGCATTGAATGTATGTTGTGTATTTTTTCCATGTGATGTTTATGTAAATTTGTCATTAGTGTGCATTGTTTATTTGCCATACAATATATAAAGCATATGTGGTGGTGTGCTAAGTAAAGATACCCAGCAAAGTGACACAAGCGTTTATGGTTAATAGAATTCATTGTCATATATGACTGTTTGTGTTTACATACATGCCATTTCTTTTATTGTGTAAGGTGATGGATTATTGATTCAAACAAAAGATGTATGTGTATGAGCAGGAGTGGACAAAGGTTTATGAAACAATAATTAGTCAACATTGGCTAATACTCAAATGGATTAATAATTTGGTTTTAGGAGACAAAATAATTTATGGTGTAGAGGGTATATATATCTTTTCAAGAACAAACAAGGGAGGTACCCTTCTATTCACAATAGGGACAGGGTAGTATATACAAAACAGAAGGTCCCTAATCAGTAACACAAATACTCTGGTAATAGCATTGTGCACAGTGCTAGTGTTTGGAGTGAAGTCAAAAATCCATATACTTATATAGTTTTTAGGTAACAACAAGTCAGTACAACAAACAGTCTTGTGTTCTACTGACTTGTTGATACCTAAAAACTATATAACTATATAAGTATATGGATTTTTTACTAAACTCTAAACACTAGCACTGTGCACAACGCTATTACCAGAGTATTTTTGTTACTGATTAGGGACCTTCTGTTTTGTATATATATTTTCTATACACTAGTTTGATCCACACCCCTTATTACCTCAGCTGGATCACTCCCTGTCATGATTAACACTTTCTAAAAGAGGCATTTCTAAGACAGTAATGTTAAATCCAACTTCACCAGTAAGCAGGATTTATAATTACCATTCCAAACATATGAAACATGAAATAGCTACTCCTATCTGATCAGGAATTACGGCGTAAAATGAATTAAGGACTTCCCAATGATAGCCTAAGAGAGGAGTAGGTCTCACTGTAATGAAAAATGAAATACGCAGTTTGTCATTACCAGGACATGTAAAACATAAAGGTACATGTCACATCTTTTGCTTACAGAGCACGCTGCCCCTAGGGTTACTTAGGGCCTACCTTACGGGTGACGTATGTGCAATAAAAGGGGGGTTTCAGGCTTGGCATGTAATTTTAAATGCCAAGTCGAAGTGGCAGTAAACTGCACACACTGGCACTGCAGTGGCAGGCCTAAGACAGGTTTAAAAGGCTACTTATATGGGTGGCACAATTAGTGCTGCAGGCCCAGTAGTAGCATTTGAAGTTCAGGCCCCGGGTATATGGTATACCACATAACAAGGGACTTACTAGCACAACAATTATACCAATCAGGTGTACCCCAATCTTATCATTTTTAGAGGAGAAGTACATGCACTTTAGCACTGGTTAGCAGTGGTAAAGTGCTCCGAGTCCTAAGGCCAACAAAAATAATCAGCAAAAACAGGAGGTAAAAGGCATAAAATGTAGGGGAAGACCACCCTAAGGATGCCAGGTCTATCAGACTCTTTCGGCACTGTTATACAAACATGGTTACCCTGTCACAGAAACAGTGATGATGCACTATTATCTAGTATAAACAGATTACATAACAATTCCAGCTGAGCTCCAGTTTACAGACACAGTTAAAGGTGTTGCAAATGATGGTCAAAAGGATATTACTAGTCTAAGTGTCTCCTCTCACCTTATGAAACCATAGGCATAGCATATTTTGAGAGCCTGTAATTCCACCATATTTGTACGCTTTGAGTGGTTAAGCCCCAAATGAAAATGAAGGAGTTGAATTTTTGTAGCCTGACAAACGGGTGATAAAATTAAGCTGGCATTGAGAGGAGCTCTGGTACTGGTCGCTCAATGGTATGGCATAGGCTCTCACACAAATTGCTTCTTGGTCATCATGAGCGGATTGCAGCCGTGCTTGCTTCAGCAAAATTATGGCTAACTGCTTTGGTGGAACAGGCAGATTCATCAGATCCTTGGCTTAAAGCACTTTGAAGCACTTTAAGTGAATCCAAGTAAGATTTGTATAGCTCTGAATCCTTATTCTGAATGATCTTCCATAAGCTGCTTGAGGGAGCCATTTTTTACATATTTCATTTTTGCACAGATTGAAAGGAAACGCGCATCACTGATAAAATCCTGCAGAGGAAGGTTTAACTCTAAGTGAATTTGAGCCTGCGGCATGCCCTTTGGGAGATGAAAAACACATCTGTAGCTGCGACATTGTGCACGATCAAGCCAGGAAAATAAATAATCCCTATATACAATGAACCATATGTCAGAATAGGCATCAGACAGGTTTGTACCGGGGTGGCTGCTGTCGAGCCCCTGGAAAGCAAACGTGAGAGAGTTTTCTACTGCGGGCAATGCTTTGATCTGGGAGGCAGGTTGGCCGCTACTGCTTAGCCAAAGCCCGCAATATGTTATTGAATTGACTCTTTCAATCTTCTGGTTATCAATGTATATCTATCTTTCCTTGCTGCTGCCATTTCTTGTGACTCCATTTTCTTTGTTTGTCTTCTGTGACTTCACCTGGGGAGCCAAGCCTTCGTGTTAGTGAACTGAGCTCTCTTTTTATGGTTTGCCTCTGTGACTTCACTGGTAGGGCCATACAGTCCCTCTCCCTCCTGTATATGGACTGTGCATTTTTCCTTTAATTATCGGGGCTGTTCACCACTGGTTTGGGTGTTACTTCTGAACTTTCATTTCCTTCTCCCAGCCCCCGAAACTTTCCGCTAATAGGTTCATTTCCTTTTGATTTGCGTATCCCCAGTCCAATACACAGTCATATATACACTATTACCACTCTTGTCAGGCAGCTAGTTTACTTTGTAACTCCTGTCATAAATCCGAGCATGGTCATAAGTGTGCATTAGTGAAAGGCTAAGTAACTCTTTGAAGCATCCACTTTGTCTTTCACCTCGCAGGTGGCACCCAGTAACACTTCAAAAGGGGGCAAAGATCCCCCTGCAGGTGGTGCATTGAATGACTGCACTCACCTACAAAGAGATTTGTGGGAGCCCATGAGACCACCTTCACCTCCCTTCAGAGGGCACCCTCAAGGAGAGCCCTGACTGTGCACCATGTTCTAGCAGCACATAGAAAGTGCACCCTTTGAAGGCCTCTTTGCCTATGCATCCTTATGCACAAGTGTTTTTCTCTTTTGCATGTGGCCTTATCCTCATGCAAATGAGGGAATGTAGAATTAAGATTGTGCCAGTGCTACATGTATGCTGGCACTATCTGTGTTTAAGAAGAGGCAGCGAAACAATCTGTGGCACCCTTCTGTAATATCAAAGTGCCCTGGGGGTGGAGAAATTGAGCACACGTGCCTGTTGCACCCCTGAAGTACTTTAAGTAACTCAGCCCCTGGAGTGTGTCACCAGTCTCTGTACTTATATATTTTTCCAGAAAAAGTGATTTTTGTAATGGTGCCCATTACGGTATGCATCTCTACCTTCACCACTGACTGGTTTCCACTAAAATCTGTGGGCCTTTGATTTAGATGAATATATGTGGTTTGCAAGTGAGGTTCGGTTGCGCCTGAAGTGACAGGAACAACACAGCGGCTGTGCAGAACACCAGCAGAAGGAATACTTTGGATACTTTTGCTATGTTAACAGGATTCTCAATGTTTCTTTGATTAAACTCTATTGCACTTGACACTTTTTTTTGCACCTCTCAAAATGTGGCCTATTTTTTTTAGAGACCCTAAACCCTCTGGCCAAAGTACAGACATAAAGCTAACTTACTAACTTGACACAGGGATGGTGCCCTCTGGGAAGCCTTGTGAGATGTACAGGATTATTTGTTTATTAGTGAGATTGAAACACCTCGACCATGGATAGAGCAAGATAAGTAATCTCCACTAGACATTTTAAAGACTTTAATCAAATTAAATTCCTAAAAAATGTGCACTTAGATACATGAATATATGAATATATGATTATATGAAATGCAATGGGCGTACATAAACAGAAGATGTGAAGATCACATCAGATCTGCTTCTTGCAAACATTTGCCTCAGCACCACCTGACAGAGGACGGTGTCCAGTGTGGGTTCCAAGTGGCAAAACAGATTCCAGCCCATCATTGGTGATCGTGCTGCAATTTAAATTGGAGCAGTTGTCACCGTTATATCACTTTTGTCACTCTTGTTGTCAATACTGTGACTGTGGTCATGCCCGCTATGGGCAGTACTGTCATTTCTTAGATCAAGCAAAAGGGTGCAGGGTGTATATAAAAGTCCAAAGGGTCAGGGTCCGACAAATAACCAAAATAAGCTGGAAATGCAGAATTGACCTATTGAATCACAATCACATTTATGGCGATAGCCCATACAATAATTATGAGTGTTATTTTGTTTTTATTCAAACAACCTTAATAAAAGATATATATAAATATATATTTTTTGTGTCCGAATTATTTGAAATAGAAGAGACTATAAATGCTAAGTCCATGCTTCATTCATTCAATGGGTCAATTATCCACCTAAAACAATCAGTAAAGAACTATACACAGCTTTGGGTGAAAAGAAAGAGACATCACCCGTGGCCAGAAGCTTGATAAAATAAGTATAATTGCATATGTATTACAAGACAATCATATTAACAAGAATCCTTATTGAAAACCTGGATGCAAAATGGTAAGGGTTTTAAAGATTGCAATTGGAAAACTACGACTTTGACCCCTTGATTTTCCTTTTTAGGTGGAGGATTTGAGAGGTCATATTATGTAGGCAAACACATGCTTTAGAGTCCTAACAATTCCCACGCCCTTTGGATCAATTCTTAATTTCTTTGATATTCGTAGCTCAACTATTTAGTTGTTAAAGAAAGCATTACAGAACACAGAAGTTTCATTCAGTACTAACTGCTGGTTGCACACACACATGGCAATATGTTGTCTCTGCAGATCGACAGAGTGGTAAGCAAAAGTAGGAAGTCAGGTCATGCACGGGAAGTGGATAAAAAGACAGACAATTAATCCCTGCATTAGAGAAAATGCTGGAAAAGGTTGCTAGTCCTGCCTAGAGGCTTCCCCGTCATTTCCATGTAGACTAATTTTAGTTATTATTCCATTTGAGAACGCCTGCAGACACATATGCATTAAAAGGCCAGATGGTACATACAAATCAACTAGTTGGCAAGGTATAGAAAGATCATGAAGTAATGAGTATATGCAGTTATAGAAAGCTGAAGCTATTCTGCTAGGTCTGGAGTCTCGCACACAGAACAATTCTAGAGCTAGCCCAGTAACAAAATGTGTATGGCCTGCCACCAGAAGATAAGATGTGTTAAGAATAAAACACAAACTATCTACAAGCTCTCAAGTCTAACCTGCATTTAATGCAGAAATAACAAGCAGCACCGCAAATAATCAGAAGACAATTGTCATTTCAACTGACCAGAGCTCTCCCTGAAAAGGGTCAATTGGTGCCTAATGTTAATAAGCATTTGCAATGCAACAGGTCTCGCATCAGTCAGAGATAGAGTTATTGGCATTGTAAATAACATTTAGTGTTTTTGTTTGTTGTGTAGTGAATGTATTGGACAGATAAAGAGCTGCATGTATGTGTGGAGTAAGTATGTGAATGTATAGCTTATGTTTCAGTTAGTGCTGCTGGCAAGAGGAGTATGTAGCAGTAGCTTTGATAAGAGATGCTGATTTTGGCTCATGCAGACACTGCTGATACACAGTGGTAATGTGTTTCTGTTGCTTTAAGTGCATGGGGTGTATTTTAGTAGGCACGTGAGCCAATCGTCTGTCCTGTTTAATCCGCTGCTTTGCTTTCACTTTCGGTTTCGTCCTCCCACTTGCTCCAGGCTCACGGAGCGCGCGCATCAGCATCAGGCTGCTGCTGCATGTCTTTCTGAGCTACCGTGACTTCTTTTTCTGGTTTATGAGGTGCGTGAAAGGCGTGTGTCGACAAACATGGCGTGGCGCCTACCTGCACAAGAATGACAAGACACTCGAGTGCTGGGATAGAGGTTCCTAGGTATTTTCTATTTTAAACCAGAACTGTCATTCTTCACAGTTTAATTCATCCCGTGTTCAGTAGAAGGGGCCTTGGCATTGGTTACATATTTGTGTTTCAGCAGCATTGCAATAATGTCACGAATGAAATAACAACACCTAAATCTCTGCAGGAGGCAAGATGCATTTAATATGGGCAGCGGTGTTCCTCTAGGAAGATCACCTCGCCCGGGATCATGGAAAAGCCCAAAGACTGCCAGGACTCCGTCTGGGTTATATGTGCGGGCAAATTGATTAACTGTGAGCCGGCAGATTACCCCAACTCTCATGCACCTCTCCTCCCCACCCCCTTCGCTAAAGCTCACGCACACCCCCATACTTATGTCTTATTGGGAAGCATAGCAATTGAATGGTAGGGTGCTCCAAAAATCTGTAGCTCGGTTCTGTACAGGAATGTAACACACCTGATCACCCCTGATCACACAAAGTATATGTGGAAACAGGAAAGCATGTAACGCCATGCAAAATCTCCAGTCCGGGTGGGCGAGGCAAAAGGGAGACAGGGAGGGAACAAACAAGCCTCACTTGCAATGAAAAGCGAGCATTTATGTCATGCGCCAATTAAAAGCATAGGTGGAGCTTCCACTCCACTTCGAAAGAAACCCGACAGAAAACCAACGACAATTGATCACACCAGCGAGCAGCACATGCGCTGCAATGCTAGGCGAGACCTAAAAAGCATGATAAAATTCATGACAGTTTATGTATATGCTTTCTTTCAATACACTTTCAGAAAAAACTTATTTAAGAAGCAGGTGGTAGGATCTTCTTCTGGAGGAAATATGAGGCATCCTTGAGGAGAAGATATCATTCAGGAATGAGATACTGAATTATTTATTCTCACAAAATCTCACTTCCTGTTGCCAACACTGAAAACGAGGTTACACTTTGCAGAAATGTATAAAAGTATTACACTAGCTTCTGGGCCTACTAGAGCCATGAATCTTAGCAAGTATAATTGAGACTAAAGGACACTTCATATCAATAAGAAATGAAAATCACATTTGATTCTAAAATGAATCGATACACATAGGGATTTGACGGTATATATGGCAAAAGAATAATGTTGCAGTACATAGGAATATATGAATATATATTTTCACAGATGGCAAGCTCTAGACAAATATTCTGTGCAGGGCCAGATGGGCATGTATTATCTCTCAATTCCTTGAGCCTCACAAATCCCTTCAAAACAAGATGGTTTGCTTTGGACAGAAGTGGTCAAGTTGTACTTGAAACCTGACTCTAAAAGAGAAATTTTCCAGGATTTGAAACACGTGTATGCAGACATAAAGAACATCTATCCCACTTTGTTTTGTCTTGCCATTTCTACTTCACAGTGTGAAAAAAGTGGAAAGGGTGAACAGCCTTTTACCAGCTAGTGTGAAAAAGTGACTCCATGCAACAGCCTCACATGGTCTAACTGTGCACTTGTTTTCAAAGGAAGTTTCAGTTTTTTCTGGTGTACTTAGATCCAAATGGTCTTGCCGTACCTACCCATTGCCAGTAAGCGCAGAAGCATACAAGCCACTGGTTTAAAGTTAAGGATAACCTGCTGATGGATTGAAAACAGTTTTATTTTTTATTTGTTTCTCTACCTGGAGAGTTGTGGTATTGTATTGACATCTCCTCCACTACACAGCCAGGTCTGGGTCTGTCATTGTTTTACACTCTCAGGTCCTGATTCACAAAGGACCTCCATACTTGTGGTGGGGCCCCCGCAGCCGTGAGGAATTCTCTGCATTCAGGGTGGAATCTCCTCAATTAGAATTATCATTGCAGAGATTCCGTCCCGAGTGCGGAGACTTTGTGAATCAGGCCCTCAGTGTATACACTAGCAATTTTAGACACTAAAATTAGGTGCATGAAATGTGTAAGAAAAAACATTGCAATTATTTGTGAATACCAAATAAAAAGTTATTTTTGTTGTTTGTTATGATCAGGTGCAGGATATATCTATAAGGAAAGGGCCTTTAGGCAACACCAATGGAGCACCTTAAATAAAGAAACTACTGGGGCACATGGTTTGCAGTGTTCTGATGGCTCTGATGATGATTAATATGAGGAAACAAACCCCATTTCTGTAGTCTAAATGTGAATTGACAAGGGTCATACCAGCTAAGATTCTCCCCTGGGATGTCAAGCATGAATTTATCTTAAGCAGTTGAGAGATGGCAGAAGAATAGAAAGAGATCTAGGTTTCTAATTGAACTCCTGTATGTTTATTTTTCCCTCGCATCCTTAGCCCACAAAATAGTTATCCAGAATCAACAATTCTCTCAATCAGTATCACCACAGATTTGTTGAAATTCATCTTTCCGCAATTGCTCCTTATGCACTCTTTGACTTACATACCCAATAGAAAAAAATTTCCAAAGACCCCAGCTGATCAAGACGGAGAATAATCCTCCTATAGAAACAGATTCTTGGGGAGCAGAGATAAATAAGCTGAGTATACATATTGAAAAAGTTTGAGGAGAGTGATAATGCCAGTAGGACCTGATAAGGTAGATGGTATTTGCCACATGAGAATGCATAGCTGGTGCCTGGGTTGTATTAATGAGAGATGATTGAACCAATTTTCATTGTTGACCCATGCACATCTGCTGTAGACAAGCAATCGAAAAGTATGTTTGGCTAATAAAGTCTACATGGATGTCACATATGTTGGTATTAGTTTCTGGAAGACTCTTAATTTGAGGAGCTTTGTTGCAGCATATAAAAAATACCAGATGAAGGATAGCAATGTTCTTGGGGTCATGGATAGGCTTATAAAGAAGCAGAATAACCACTGTGGTACATACTTGGGTAATATGTCCTCTTACATTCAGTGCCTTCAATCCATTGGAAAATCAAACAGCCCAAAGTGAGGAGCACTTTGGCTGCTCAGTTATACAGAACCACTCAGATTCTGAATTCCTTGCACTATCTTCCTGTACAAGTCAGAATCTCACTCAAATGCTTTGGAGTATTCTTTTGTAGAAATACATTCTTCATCACTATTTGTTTGGGGTGGTACCACATTCCATCATATGCCATTTAACTCGGTATTCCTGTCCTAGAACTCTCCAATCTTCCATCAGTAAATAGAAAAACTACAATTTTAGGTTCACTGTACATGTCAAAATACTCTGGAATTTCTCTCTATTCTATTTGAGCTCTGTCCCACCATACCTGCAATTTCTAACATAACTGAAAACCTTACTGTTCATTCATCAATTCAAGACAAGCGGAACCCAACATCCTAAACAACATCTAGTGGTTAGCAAGCAACACAGAGGGCAGTAGCCTTAATGAATTCTTGGATAAGTTGTTAAAAAATCGGCACCTTGAAAACCTCTGGGCATTGACACGCTCATTTAACATCTTCAAAAAACTAGTGAACTCCGCAATGGCTAAAATCTCTTTTTTAAAGGCTAAAGAGGTCATGCCAGAATGATCATTAAAAGCTACTCTAAACTATCATGAGCACCGTATCTAGCCTGCACTTATCCACTACATCTGAAACTTAAACTACGGCAGTGCCGCCTGGGCTGCCCTCCATCTCTAATGGAAAAACTATCATGGATATACTCCAGAAACAGAGAGTGCCATCTATGCAGGGCAAACATTGAGAACCTCCTGAACTTAACATGCACTAGTCCCGAGCTGGCCACAGAGAGGAGGCACCTCCTTAAGCCCCTATTAAAAAGTAAAGGGATCCTTACATGTATGCATGCTATGATATTCTGTCTAGAGCCAGACAACCCTATATCAAACTCAGTTAAGCTGCTGATCAACGGTGGCTGACCACATCTTTACCCTCATCTAAATTATAGACTTCCTGGAATGCCCACATGCCGCTCCAGTGCATTTAGACTTCACCGTACAGACTCTCAGGCCGTCTGGGTCCCCCCGGGACTTCTGAGAAAGTCACTAACAAAAATATGAATCTCACCAGTCCAGGTTGCTAGCAGGAGATCAGCCTATTTCCAAACTCTATGCTATCCGGGCACTTTGGACCCTAACTCAAAGCAGCCTGCTGTTTTTTTATCAACAGTGGCATGATGCTCTAACCTATTTGAACTGCCTGTGATGCTTACTTTCTGTGTATGGTCACTTTTAACACCTTTTGGCCATTTGCACTTTAACCTAGCTCCCAGGGGACTCACTAGTGAAGCCATATGTTGGCAATCACTGGATAGCACCAATTAATGTTAATCGCTTCTGCACGCTCACACCTTATCTTACGATTGCCCCCATAGATACCTTGAGCAAACAGCTCAAGTGGGTAATGGTGTCAGCTGGGTAACAGCTTTTAAGCATCAACATCTACCTTATTTAGTTCTTCCACATTATCGTCTACTTTTTATGAATTTTATGATTGATCTTTGTAAGATTTGTAATGAATCAAATACAAATAAAGATTGATTTGATCACTCATCACTTCTCACAAATGTACACTATACTGGGTGTTCTCTCTTTTGTTCTTGTTTCAGTGTCAAGAGACCTAATGTGTGGTAGTGTGCTTTACATTCTTAGCAACAACAATAATGATGATAACAACAACAAAAAATTTAATCTGGGAACAAGCCCAGAAAGAGTCAGGAGGGGAAGGTGAAAAGCATATGTTACTTTCATCACTTTTATCTCAAACAAATCTGCAATAGATTTAGCCAGCATTTCATGGGCTGGTACAATCATTGAAGTTGGTTGAGTAGTAGACCGTTCTCGAACTTATAAATGGCAAAAGTGTTGCAAATCAGATTATTGTAACAAAGACAATAGTAAAATATTAAATGAGCAGACTCTAAGAGTTGTTCAAGGCCATCAATTGGTCTGTTTCTTAGATTTTGGTTTTATGCTTTTAATATACTAACATTGAATGAGGGAATTCACCTTGGTTTTATAGTTTAAGATTTGATGATATGTTTTGATAGTACTGTTTTGAGAAAAAGGACATTTGAGGATTAACATTATAAGTAATTGTATCACTTAAAACCTTGTACACCCAGAGGATAATGAGATATCGAACATTAGATTAGTTGAGATTAATATATTTTCCAACTCTTTACTAAATATTACTTGCTGTATTTCTCACAATATAAATGTAAATTGATACTTGTATAGCGCACTACTCACCCGCAAGGGTCTCAAGGCGCTTGTACGAATACTGCTGTGGAACCCATCCTGGCTTTCCCTGTGAGGCATCCACTCCTGGGCACCCCCAAGGTGGAGGCCAGGCATCCTTAGCGTTGTGGGGGCCGTTGTGGAGATTAAGCAAGCTATTGCCCAGAGTTGCAGAGTGGGACTCCATGATTGGAATAGGCACCGAGGCGAGAATTATCAGGTCTGTGGAATTTTGAGCACAAGACCCGCCGAGACGGGGAATTGAACCCTGGTCCCGGGCTAGACCTCTGCATCAGGGTCTGCCGCTCTAATCATTGAGCCACACTTCTCCACACTTAACTATAAATAGAAAATTCTGAAGAATATGCTTCTAGCAATGTACACTACCTGCAATAATGGTTAGGTATACTTTAACATACAGGTATTGATATTATTGAGGTATTGATTGACTTGTTGTTGAGTATATTATAAGGTACAATTATGAGTTCAGGTTTCAGAGCACCAAGCTGATCTTTAGGTGGGTAGGATGTGATCAGCAGAATAGGTATGACTTCTAATACTTAAAAAAATAAGATAGTTACTAGCCTGACCGATATGCAATGGAAAGGAGTTCAAGTGTTTAGGCCCACCATACCAAGCACTTTTGAAGCTTTGAAATGCAGAATCCATTGAAAACCTGAGGAAAGAGGAAATAGGTCAGGGGGATACCTGGGTTATGGAAATCTCCTCTCCGAAATTTGGCACAGTGGCACAAAAAACAATATATGATGTACAGAGCTTTGACAGCAATGAGTTGATGAAAACGGAGTGCAATGAGTGCTGAACTATGAAACCTGATCAAAGTTCCTAAAGTTTACCAAAAATGGATAGTAAAATGCAGGATGCACTGAAGGTAAATCAAGACAAAGGATAATTGTGTAATACATAGGGTTACTAACAGGTCTTCCAATGGGATAGATTCCCTCTGGTATTCAGGAAAATTATAAAACGGTTCAACCATGCAGCACTGAGTCGACACAACAAAGTTACACTAATGCCCAATGACAGTGGTAAAGAGCAGGTTAAAACTGATGATCAGTTGGGTGTCAGCAGCACAGGACAACAATTGAAAACTGAAGATAAGAATTTCAAGAGGCTACAAAATAAACATTAGCAGTAACCTTACACTCATAAATCCTGTTGTAGGTGGCTTCCCTCCCTGATTTGAGTAGGTGGAAAATAGGGAGTGGCTTAAAAATGGAGAATGTTTACTATTAAACGGTAGGGACTTAGGGATATTTAACAATTCATTTAGGAAGAGTCATGCTAATACAAACATGCACAATAGAGAAAGACCATTCCTATTCACAAACTACACGTCTAAAATTCATACAGCCCTAAAGGTGTTGTATCAAAAAGGTGTCTTAGAGTTAGACAATCACTACAAATGAGCACTCACAGATACTGCTACACAGTTGCCTAGAAAATAATGGAGGAAGGGAAATACATTGACAGCTAAAAAGAAATAATACTAAATTAAATTATTTTGACATTTAAATTATATATCATTTTTAGTGTTAAATAGTGCATATAGTTCATTATTTTATTATTTAAAAAGTATACACGTAATTAAAAATGTCAATTAAACTGTTATTAAAACATTAAATACAATTTAAAATATAAACATGTTCGAGAGGGTGGCAATGTTGTATTTGTTGTTTGATACGTATTTATAAATTAAATTATTATGCATAATTTATTTCATACACATTTAATTTGATGAGTTATTATGTTCTAGGTTAATAATTATTTTAAATTCATATACAGTTATATTATTCATGAAAGTATTCTTTCTACTTTTTGATCAGAGAATACATTTTAACAATTTTCCTGTATTTTCACAATAGGGAGCTCTCCGTCATGGTGACGGAGATCTCCACCTACATGTGCAAAGTTACTACTATTAACTTTACACTCATAAATCCTGTTATAGAAGGCTCCATCCACCATTTGAGTGATTGGAGACAGGTAAGTCTGCACCTTGGTGTGAATCTATACTCAGAAATAGTGAATAGCAAACAAGGGTAAAGTTACATCTAGGTGTAGTAGTAAATATACATGTTAGTAACTATTCATGTGTATATTTACCTGTGTGAATCGGGACCTTTGACTCTATGTACCATTGTGTCTAGAAGGTAATCGGTGACACAAAGCAATGAAAAATTAGAATTATCCATCCAAAGCGTTGGCTCAGTATTTAAAGATTAGCAGTAAAAATTGCTGGGGCAAAAACTAAGGATATTATTTACTGTGACATCAACCTAAATTTGGTGGATTGCTCTATTTAGAAAGTATACACTCTAAGGGCAATAAGTTAATTTGTCAATTTCAGGGGGATCTGCCAAAATCTCAATACCCCCCCCCCCCCATCTGAAGTTGGAGCTGCTATGTGCATTGTGATGTAATGAACTGGCAAATTCCAAACAATTCTAAATTGGCAGATAGTAAAGAACAGCGAGTAACCTAAAGTCTCTAATATTGTGATAAAAAATGTAAAATAATGTTCTGTATGAAGAAATGCTCAAAACTGGATAGTCTGCTAAAGTAGCACTCAAAGGCTTTTAACACATGCTGTCTTTTAACACATGGTGTGCACAAATATGTTGCGATTTCTCACACGTTTGCTGATATGCCTTTAGGATTCAAATAAGCCATAAGAAGTTGCTAATGATTATGTCTATATAAATGTGTTTAAGTTATGCAAATTGTATGGTAATCAAGTGTCGCTGTGCTTCAGGAAAATAACATGCAATTTATTCCGTAATGTTAGACTGACATCGATTAATAAATAGTTTAATTGTTGAATCTTTTACAGTAATTGGCGGGTGAAAAGTAAAATGGAAAAGCGGGTCTCAAATGCACACACTTGCACTTCTAAAAGTGAATCTCGTATGTTGTTATGAAGTGTGTGAACAAAGCAACTTCTGTCATTGTGGTCTTATTGTCGAAGCATCTAACCCCAGTAATACATTCCTCAATTAACTATCCATAAATTGCACAACTTGAACTCTGAATACTGAGTTATTTGCACTGAAGCCGGACAACCCTCACTGGTGACACCTACAGGGGCATCTTTTGCAGTTTATCTAATCATAAGTCCCACAATATGCGGTGCATCTGTGTAGGATGAATTTTCAAGTGCCTCCAGAAAGGCAATGATTGCCTGGAATAATGTGCTGATATATGTCACCTTTTTAGCAATACCTTCATAAATATCACACTTGACTTGGGCGTGTCACCGACACCCATATACATTTCCTCCTCCCATGTCACTAGCAGCCTTGTTTCTATTATTAGTGTCACTGTTAAATATTTACACTATATGATTTTTTTAAGGCATCAAACAAAAAGAAAAATTACGGTTTTTAACATCAGTAGAGATATTTAGGTTATAATTCTTAACAATGTTAGGTAAGGTTAGGGTCCTAAGACTGGCAAATGTTAAAAAGAGTTTTAAAAATTGTTGCAGGAGCAAAGAAGGGGGAAACAATAGGTGGGGAATAAAGTAAATAAAAAGAAGGTGAATTATGTCTGCCAGGCTCATAGTTAAATTCTACTCACAGTGAGACACACTTCTCATTCGTCTTGAACACGACCTTTAGCAGTTCTGCACTTGGAAGAACAGATTGGCGCTAAGCATATGCTGCCAACTTTCCTTCACACCCTTCCCTTCTCATTTCCTCTCATTCGTGTATTATCACAAGGCCTTTTTCATACACTTGTATGTGCCTGTAAGTGGAATTTAGTTGGGGAAAGTGCAACTATGATATCAATTCTACATTTTGAATCACAGGAGCAGTTTTCCTGAATTCTATGATTATATCTTACAGAGGTGGAAAATCCACCAGCATGTTCGATTTGTCACCTTTGCAGATTTAGGAATATGAAAGAATATTTTGCAAACGATGATTCAGATTGGCCCAGCAGAATGAAGAATTGTTATTTTCTGCTTAATTACAAATACCTTCCAAGTAAATTTACACTCAGCAAAGCTTGTTATTCTTTCCAGTATAGCAGAGGTAAGGGAACAGCCAGTGGCGGTGAGTGAAATTGAAAAGTGGTGAGCAAGAAACACCTGCCCCTAATATGATTGAGAGAGTGAGTGATGCATCCAAGCTCAAATAGTGGTAGGTAGGATTCTTCACTGAGAAATTCCTTAATACTAGCTCTGCAAAATAGCGCAGTACTCTTGAAAACATTGAAGTACTTTATGGCTATGGTTATAATACCAAGAAGCAGCACACTCATGACCTGACTACCCTGCTCTTCAAACATAGTCCATTAAAAATGGCACTTCTGGTGCACAGCTGCAAAGACAACACAACTCTTGTAAGACATCTTTAGCACACCCTGTCTTCAGCAGTGTTGCAATAATGCCAAGGGTCTTAATGTAATCAAACAATCCTGATACAGAATAAACAGATAGTCAAAAATGGGACTGCAGCAGGTCGCTCACTGCCTTGGGCCTTGGTGCCAAAGAACCTGCTGCACCAAGGTTAGCTATGTTTTTACCTAACTTAGTGTTATGAGACGTGCAGGCCCGTAACTACACTTGGATATATGCTACACTTGGATATATGGAATTACAAGTCCCAGAACACATAGAACTTTCAATTTAAAACCAAAAGTCAAGACTGGGGGAACGTGCTACACATTTTCATAATCAAAAGCACACTCACTGCTGGAAACAGTGCACAAAGCAGAACTTCGAAGTGATGGCGAACTGGAGCTGGGAGACCAGATATGGTATAGGAGCTTATAGAAAGTTTGGGAATGGTGGGAACTAGGAACTAGGAGGCCTGGCTTAGGGTGCTGGGAACAGGCACTGGAAGTAACACAGGGGAGAACTGTGGAGGAGACAGGATGGCTCGAGACTCTGCAAAAGCAGAAGGGGGTGTAGGGAGAGGTTTTGGAGTGACAGGACATAGGGGCTAAGCGTGTCTGCAGAGGACCAGACCAGCCCACATTGGAACTTGGGAGGTATGCGGACACTGCAAGCAGCCGCAGCCTGTGCAGGTAAGAGCGGTGAGACGGTGAGCCCGGGTGCGGGGGCATTTCGACAGACGACCACGAGGAAAAATGAACTATTTACTTAATTTTTCCTCCTGGTTGTCTGTTGAATCCCCCAACCAATCCAGCCCCACCGCTTTTACCTGCATGGGCGCACCTGACCACAAGGAATGTAGACTCATGATATACAAGAGGGAAAGCAGGAACTGGCTCTTTTATGATGATACAGAGGACATAAGAAGTCCAATAAACTTTACTGGATAAAAAGGGCTGCTGTACCCAATGAAAAAATGAGCCCAGAATAGATGACTGCCACCATAGATTACTTTTAGGGATGAAAGAGGATTTCTATCAGCAGATATATTACTGTACTGGATGTCAGCCTCTATTGCAGCAGTCAGCACACAGCAGATTTGCAACAAAGGTGAGAGTTACACTCTGCTCCAAGATCCTAGATCCGCAGGTAAAGTCAATAATGTGGCTATCAAGTGTACTTGCTTTAACCCCTTCAGTGCCACGCCCTTTCCCCCTCCTGTGCCGGGCGTTGCACTAGTGGGTGGGGTTCATGACGAGATAGTCTCGTCATGGGCACAGCGCAACTGTGCTCCATGACGAGACTATCTCGTCATGGGCACTGAAGAGGTTAAAGTCTAGACTGCTATTCTTTAGACAGCTCACACAGCACAAATGCATTTGCCGCTCCTCACCCTTCTGATCATGTCTGGACTTGTTGTTGAGTCCATATTGGTTTCTTTGAAGAACATATATTTGGATTTTTTTCCAAAAACAAATCAGAATGAATGGTTTTGAAAGCAGAGGTTAGAAACAAGTACGTGGCTTGAGGTCTGGCATTTAAAGGGTAGAAGTGTAGTCACACACAGTCTTCAGAATAACAAGGTACCCCTCTGCAGACAGAAGCTCCAGGTGCAACCACTGCTAGTGCACCGACCAGAACAAACTGCTCTCCTCATGACTCGTCTGGTCCTAGTTAACTCAAAATCACTACGCATACCAGGTCCAGGTGGGCCACATGCACAAAAAAGTACTACTGTCAATCAGCGATCACAATACTTCAGTTACTCACACTGCTGCCTGAATCCGCCTTACACCCCTAAGCACGCCCACTACCAAAAATACATACAATCTGAGGACTCAAGAGCTGAATTCTCTGGAGGAAAGAAAAGAGACACCAACGGACCCACAGACAACAGAAGACAAACATCTTATCTGGCACTTCGAATGCAGTTCCTGTTACCTCTGAGAGAATATATCCTGACAGGGGTGCATCAGTTTGCAGAGGTTCCATTGCTCCACTACCTTAGTGTATAATTGGATGCAGTATAGGCTGGGCCAAGCTGTGTTCCCTGTAAGGGTGAGATAAACAAGCTGCTGCAGGCCATGGCCTCCAGGTTCGTAATTCAAAACCCATCATACACGTGTGCGTGCTCAACTAGGAAGATTACAAATCCTTGTGCACTTTCTGCCTTCCCAACTCCTCCCCAGAGCCTATCAGCGTCCAACCAGGTAGTGGCAAAAAAGGTGGGTGGAGCTTTCAGCCTGGTTCTTTGAACTCCCTTCTTAAGTCCGCTGGCCTGGCCTGCCCCTTGCAATTAAAGCAAAGGAGCTTTTCTGACTCCGCCGTGGGCCACAGCAGCGCTCCAGGGAAGATATTTCCAATGCCGCTAACTAGCTACGTCCCATACACAATTTAATAGCTCTGACCTCTTCTATCAGTTCGAGTGAGGACCTCGCCCGATACACAGATGCAGGTAACATCACCCCGACCCCCCCCCCCCCCAAAAAAAAACACGATTTTTGCCAGGCTTATCTAAAAGGAGCCAGCCCTTTTAGCTGAACTGCTTCTTTGGTTTTCATACACTATAGTTTATGGGACACCCCCCTCCACCAAGCTCATGCATGCCAGTCACCCCTGGGAACAACCACACATTTCATTGAGTTTTTAGAAAAGGGAATTCTCTATAAATATTACATTTTCCTCATGAAGCTAATTGTTACCTTTTTACTTGTGAAATTGCTCTTTTTCACTTGATTACAGATAAATATTTCCACTCCTTGAAAGTGTAATATTTCCATTCCTTAAAAGTGTAATGATTAGAAGTCGTCCAATAGGAGTTCTGCTGTAAGCCTATGGCTCGTAGACTTACACTTATTGGAATGGTTTTCAATTGAACATCTAAAAGGTGATGGAATTAATGCTTTCAATGAGTCTAACCACTGGCAATTGCTCAGAGTAACAACCCATTGTTCTTTTGCCGGATCGGGTGTCACTTGGTTCCTGTGCCCCACAGCAGGGGACCCACATCTGGGCATGCTCTTGGACACTTAGGGTGTTACAACAAACACACAAAAGGAGACAGTAGGGATGCTTGTAATAAGAGTAACCACTGCAATAGCTCAGAGTCGTATTTCAAACCCATGGTTGTTACACCCACTCTGCCACCTCCGGTTAGACCCAGCCATATACAAATCTGTCTTGGTCCTCCTCCAATAAGGACAGTCCAGTCTGAACTGCCGAGCCAGGCCCTCTCTGAACCAGCAGAAAATCAACCCAAGACCAGCTGTCCTCCGATTGAGCCTCTTCAGTTGGTGTAGCTTGGTTCCAGAAGCACAGTGAGCTAGGGACCTTCACAATTTGCGATGGACTGTTCCTTTGAGGAGCAGAGTCAATACTGATTTGAATAAGGTGGGCCTTTATCTAGAGTGGCTAAACGGCCGAAAAACGATGCGCTGGAATGCTACCTCAAACACTCCTACATGGACACCTCTTTACAATTAGCATCTTCTGCACCTCCCTAATAGACAACCTGTGAAGAAGACCCGCCCCCTCCTCCACCCTTATTCACATCAAAAAAATATTCCACCTCCTCAATTATTTTACCCTATACCATTTTGTTTGCACATCGTTTCATTATTTTAGAACAGGGTGGGCCTTCAATAGTTACACCTCCAGAGTGGAGAGTATGGCAAATGTTAAAACAAGACAAAAAACAATACTGTTTTCTGTGGGGTGTCATATCTGTACGGCTTCTTTTGGAATCAACATTGATACTGAACAGCACAAAGGTTAATCACGTGAACAAGTGGCTCATTTTTATATGGTCATTTTAAAACGACTTTAGCAACCATAGTCTTCCTATAGCAATTATGAAGCCAGTGTTAGGGATTCTCTGCGAAGTGGACTGGAAAGAAAGTTGAGAGTTCAAAACATAGTTATTTACAAATGCCAGACCTACGAAAAGAGCTGGAATCTAATTCGCTCAAACAATAATGTTTCTACATTGAAATTCTCTTCCAATCCATGTACGTAACGCTATAGTGCAAAAAGGCTAGCCTCGCACTATAAAAGCTTAAAATATGGATCTCTTTACTGTTGTGTAAGTAAAGTGGTTTGTCTCTATTCAAGCCTGAGTATTTAGAGCTTTCTCGGTGCACGTTGCGCTTAATACATAAATAAACAAACATTTGCAATGAAATTGGTCTCGAATTTGGGACCTTATATGTATTTAGCTATGCAGCACATTACCCTGGGTGCTGAAACATCTACTGTTCTTTAACAAAGAGGGAAAATAGGCAGCAAACTGTGTGACACGCCAGGTATGGGAACACATTGAGAGAAATATTGCCTTTCAGCGGAAAATGGTATAGTCCAAAGCTCTGTTGTCAATATAAAAGCATGGCCTTTGGTGGTCATATCACTGAAAATACAAGATTTGAAAAAAATATTATTGTCTACGGGTGCTTGTGAAAGACAATTTCTATGGACTGGAATCTAGAGAATGCTAAAGTGATTCTGATATTTTACTGACCTCTGCTGGTTGTTTTTCTATCGAGAAAGTTAAATTGAGGCAGTTGCCAGAAAAATTTAAAGAAGAAAGTCCCTCAGCAGAAAACAATTCTGGTATTTTACTGATCTCTGCTGGTCGTTTTCTATTAAGACAGTTAAATAGAGTCAGTTGAACAGAAAAAAAATCCCTAAGCGGAAGCAGACAAGTACTAGAGCTGATCTCCAGAGCCCACAAAGTACATACACATATAAATATATACTAAAATATATGCTAAAGTATATATATTTAAGTATATACTGAAGTATATACAAGTGGTCTCGAATGCTCAACCTAATAGTAAAATGGGGAGAATCGCTTTATGTAGACAGACCCAAAATCAAAATTTGTGGGGAAACATGTTTGACATTTTTTTTTCCAGGTTCATTTTTTGGCATCATTTACCTGCATCCAATCAGACATTTTTGGTGGTGGGTGATATATGAGAAGGAGAAATATAACAAATGCTACTACTCCCAGAAAATGTATCACACTGTGGTCGATCCTCTGGGTTAAAAAAACATACAACCAAATCCCACAGTTCCTTAAAAAGAAGCCAACCGATGCAACAATGAAAAAGGGAAATAGATCACGCATATCTTTGGCATCTTACTCTCTCCATAGAGCTTCACATCCTCATAATATTTGTTTCACTGGGCGATGATTTTCAAACATCCTTAGGGATGCAGGATGTCTGCTATGAGTCGCTCTGTATTAGACAGATTACTGAGTACTGATTCATTGTGTTCTTTCAGGGGAGTTCTATAGCTCTAGGAATGATGAACATTTCGGGTAAAAGCACCCCATCATTTATTTTAGGGCTATACTTTGTTACGAGAAAGTGAAGATACGTCTTAACTTGCTGCCTTTCCAGCTACCCTGAAATGATATTCTTCCCAGGAGTCATTCATTTTCCTTGTAGAGCGATCATGAATATTCTGGGCATTTGTGGGCCGAAGGGGCAATGGAAACAAATGGAAATCAGAGATTTATTCTCTGGGCAGTCTTCATCTCTGCCGTAACCCGTGATGCCTCGCAGGTGATAGTGCGCTTTACAAATACATAGCATAACATAACATTCATTTGTGGAAAGAATTACTCCAATTACATAGGCAAAATACTTAGGGGCAGATTTACAAGCCCCTTACGCCACTTTTGCGTCACTTTTAACATGGAAAAAGTGACGCAAAAGTGGCGCAAGGGGCTTGTAAATCTGCCCCTTAATGTAAGAAATTAGGTTTTAAGTAGAGAGGGGTGAGACTTCCACTCAAATAATATATAAAATCCTAGTCAAGGTGAAGCACAAAAGTTGGAATTGGGGACAATGAGAGGCGGAAGCTGCAGGGGCTTAGCAGGCTTCAAAATGTCAGATGACTTTCCAAATAACCATATGGCGAGTAGTTTTTATTGACTGTTGTAAGCATACGTAGAGAAAGCCCTGCATACAGCATGCTTTTGGCTGAAAAGTTAGAACTGGCTGAAAGAGTTGCACGTCTCACGAGCGGGCACTCTCAGTTGTTTACTTTTGCTGCTCTGTATTATGTTTTCTTTCATACCCCTTGCATGCATCTAGTGACGACACCACACCACCCCTATGTTGACTACTGATACTTTCGCATTGTTGCCCGGGTTCCTGGGTGTTGTATGTTTTTTAAGGGGCTGAGCGGCCCAGCAGCCTGACACATGGACTACCCCGCCCATGCTGCACTGTGCGTGTCTCAGCCCTATCTTATTGGTGTCTTCTGACGGTGGGTAGAGCAAATAGAACTATGAGGCTGACTGATAAATAAACACAGACCTGGCCAGAAAGGGAGGGAGGCTGATGTGAAACCTACCAAAGTGAAAACACGAGTGCAGGGAACTGTGAAGCTGACCAAAAAAAAACGCATACCTGGCTGGAAAGGAAGGAGCAGGCAGGGAGGGTTGGTGGCGAATGAAGTCACTAAATGAGAGCAGAGGATGGATAGTAGTAATCAGTCTTTGCTCTCGGGAAGGGCTAAACACTGGAAGAGGCATGACACATGTATGCCATGGACAAATAGGAAGAAAGTATAGTAGAGTGACAATGGTGCCAGCAAATGGGAAGCCTATGGGCGGGCTGAAGCCCACAAAGTGTAGACATGTCTCTTTTGAGACAGCACATGTGCTGTCTAGAGCTGTGACCTAAAAATGATCTTTAAATTATTATTGCCTCATTGCCATTACGCACAGTCCTTTCACAGTTTTTTATGTTGAGATTTAAATGCCATCTTATTATAGTGCTTTTTTCACCTAAAATTGTGAAAAAAGACTGCTTTCCAGAACAGCACTGTACTCGATAAGGGAGACGCAAGAAAGCCTGTCTTCATGGGAATTAGGAAAGGAGAATACACCAGAACAATCCAGGACGTAAAGTGGAATGTGATGTGCTCAAAATAGAAGAAAAGGGTTTAGTGTAAAGGGCATTAGAAAACGAACAAAATAAGGTGTAAGCTACTTATCAGCTATTACTTAAAAGGCACAAAATTAAAGCAAAATATGTAAGCTAAAGAATGGAAAAACAATAAAATGCATAGGCTAAGGAACATGTTTACCAATGACGAAAATATATGGAGTTTAATATATGCAAACTAATTTCAGATTAAAATATTTCTCAGCTTCTTAAACCAAGAAATAGCTTCTACTGTGGAACCTTTAAAACTCTGTGGCTGGAAACTAGGGAGATTAATCTATAGGTAGTAAATAGTCACCCCCAAAATGGATTTAATGGGAACAAAATTAACTCATGCATGGAAAATGTCAATATACTTTGTGAAGCCTCAGTGTGCCAGTTTGGCAGGGTTGCTGTCTCTGACAGAGATCATGAAATAAATAAAGCAATACATTCCTGAATTAAGGGTCTTTCCGTTATTATTTACATAATAACTAGGAAGATATTATATAAAATGTTAGAAAGGTCTCGTGAGATGTGTGTGATGTTATTGAAAATGTTTGTGGTAAGATATCACCATTGTCGGGTGGACGGCTCAGATGAGATTAGACCGAGCTAGCATCAACATAGCTCCTGGCAGAGTGCACTCAGCATAAGTTAAGCTCATACTGAACAAGGCCTACTTACCTTAATTTTCTGCGTGTACATTGAATTTGCAACCCAAGAATGGAAAGGAGAATTGATACTCTTTAAAGGTGTCAAAAGGCAACAAGACCTGGGTTATTTATTAGTGCTTTCAAGAAGTGTGTCAACTACCAAAATAAGGTGTTAGCCCCATGTGCTTCAGTGTGACATTTCTAGAGGATGGCTCAGCAAGGATGACAGGAAAACATTGCTGTAAAATCTGTTGCATTGTTGCATTGTTCATGTTGGGCAAGGGAGGGTATTTTTTCATGTAGATCTGTACCTATTCTTGATTATTTTTTTTGACAATCAATTTTATTGATTTTAAGATCAAACACAGTAACAGCACAAGACAGTTGGTGCTTAATACAGGCATTGACCACCATCAACATTCTTGGGTACATACCAAGCATCAAAATGAAGCACCATTTTAACCGGCATTACACCATCAGCAAAAGGGGGAGGTTTTGCGCCCATAGTCCAGCAAGTCTAGCCATTTGCTCCAAACTCTTTTGTATTTGGCGGGGCACCCTCGGGCCTTGAATAAAGGTTTTTCCTGTGCGGCGCACCAGTCCACTTCTCAGGGCCATTTTGCTACTGTTGTGGGTTTGGCTTGTGCCCAGGAGGCCAGTTCGTCTTGATTTTTAAGGTAATATTATGATTACTTCAGATTTAAGACCAGCATAAAGCAGATCATCAGTTCCAGTCATTTGTATCTTAAAAGATATTGTGTGGCAAGCAGCAGTTAGCTTGTGTGCACTGGTGTTAGTTTGTGAGATGTATGTCAAGTTTTGAATTTTGGGCAATGTGAATCTGCAGGGATCATGCTGAGGAAAAAAAGAGAATTGCTATGAAAGATTGTGTGAGTCTCAAACATGATGGGGAGACTATCCTTCCTGGAATTCCATGTGGTGAAGGAAACAATCGCTCCTAGAATGCGTTCATGTGTACACTTCCTAGTAATGGCTGCAGCTGAAGCTCAATTATTCTCTTTACCTTTGTGGTACCACTCTCAAGATCTGAAGTACGTGATTCATGCCTCCTATTACTGATATCCAGTAACATGTGACAGCAGTGGGAGAGCTAAAGTGCTAACACGTAGCATTTTTGTCAATGCTTACCAGCAGCATTTCTGTCACTGCTTACAAGCAGCAGCATTTTTGTCACTTCAAACATGGTCCTGAAAGAGGTGCCTGATGGAAGCAGCTTTCTGATGCACGCCTGCACCTCACACGTGTGCATTGGAGGACCACAAAACTTGTCATGTATACTGTGGTTTTGAATGTGGCTACATGTCATCAGCAGTCCCAATGGTTCCATCAGTTTTACTGCTTTTCAGCAAACATTTAGTACTTCATGGAGCACTGGAAGGTGTGAAATCCCTCAGAGGTCCATGACCCTGAAGAGGAAGGACACCTTTGATATTTGTATGCAGTAAGGTGTTGTCTCTGTTGCCATCACAGGCAGACATGTGCAACACCTTATTGAGACTTCACAGACTTCTCTCTTCACTGCTTTTTGCCCCTCATTCTGACTCTTCTTGACTTTTCACATAAGGCCATGTAAGTCTGAGTGGTGAAGTAATTGCTCTTGTCAGTCTCATTGTGCCACCGTTTCATCACTTTATTGATTTAATTCTGAATTCACATTTTGTTTGCATCCCCACCTCAACACTGAATCTTGTCCTGGTCCTTGCCAGGGTCTCATGTTGGTTTGAGCTAGTTTGCTCTGGTATTCTCTTTGTCTTACCTAGTTGTAGACTATTACAGGGAGACACAATTAATAAAGTCATGGCGAATCTTTCTATCTTGTCTTTTATGCTTAACTCAGCATCATTCTCGGCAAATAAGCAAGACTTTGTTAATTCCACAAGAGAACAATGTATCTTTGCACAAACGATTATATGTATGTGGATGAGATGTTAAAAATAGTGGGCAAGCAGAAAATAATTTTGTCTCATAAGCCCACTCACAATTCTGGAGAGAAGCAGATAGAAGAGAAGAAGCCTTGAGGTGGACAGAGAGAGCAACAAGGAAACTGCCCCAATATCACAGTCCGAGAGCTATCATTCTATAATTACATTAACATCAACCTCCAACCTGATTCAAGTGATAAAACGTCATAAGTGGATCACATCCTTGCCTCATGTTACCTCCATCAGCAGCTAGGAAGTCCTAATTGTAGTTACAGAGAGAAAGAGGTTAGCACCTGGATTCTTTGATCAGCACGATTGGACCACTGAGGACTCCATACTGCTCAATGGTCTAAATGAGATAAAACGTTTGGCAAATTCTAACTTAGAGGGAGATAAAAATAACCATAAAAAGCCTTAGGCAGAAAAAAGAACTGCCCACAGTGGAAGATCAGATAAAAAAATCTACCTCAAGAAAGTTCATATTGCTAAGACTAACTCCTTATGAATCTCTCCTTGTTCTCACTGATTTTGTTCTCATTCACTTTGTAAAGGAGTACAATGACAATTTTAAATCTCTTGGTGTAAGGCAGAAGAGAAAGCTGGAAGGAAAGACTTCTTGTATTTATATATTAAAGTAGTAGAGCATTTGATTAAGTCATTAGGAGTCCCAGCTGTCAAATGGTGTTATCTAGTTCCAGGAATGGATGAGCCACAGTTCAAAACCATACTTTTTGACAATTTGAAATGGTCCTGCGTCACTGATGTTGCCACTGACCTATTGCCTAAATCACCCTGCACCTATTCCAATGAAATGTAGTGCCGACTTGAGTCAAAAGTGACCAGTATGGCTAAAGCAAATTGGGAAGGAAGAGCCCCACTAACTAATCATAGCCCTTTTTGAAGAGAAGACACAGCCTACTCCTGAACAAAAGTCAAATATGAAGCTGGCCGGTAAGAGTGCCACAAATGAAGAGCTCAGGACTTGGATGTCTAAGGTGGACATGAGGTGCTACTTGAATAAAAGTTTGAGCACCCAGGAGAACATTCCGAAGACTTAGTTAGAAATTGAAAAACACATTTAAAGGAGCTCTTTACAGAGGCAACATCAACTTGTCTGTGAGAATACTAGATGTTCAGAATAATAAAGTTAGAAGTCCTGTCATATAGTGTAAACTTTGCAAGAGCAGGAGTGAAGAAATAGAGTAACAAGAGACTCAGAGATAAAAAGAAAGACAAAGGAAGCACCCTCAGAATAAAATGCCTGAAGTCTAAAATCAAGTAAGCTATAGTACTATGAAAAGGGTGAATTAGATTTAGTGATCACTAATGTCCTAAGTATCTGGTAAACCTAAAGAAGCATCACAGAAAAAGTGCATGTTCATGCAGAGTTTTCACAAAGGGCTTGAAACTCCTTAAGAGAACTTAGATTATGAAATTGTCATCGGATTCAGATTTCATAATTATAGGAGATGGGAAGGAAAACGTGATCCAATGTATCCATTCGAAAAAAGTAAACAATTGGGGAAAAAGCATCAAGCCTTATTATGCTACATACAAACGAACAACGAGACACAGAAGACACATTTTCTCCTTGTGCTAATAATCTGTCAAAAAGGAGGTATGCAGGAGATGGAAGTGGGCTGGTATAATAACATTTGATGTTTGAAACCAGCTGGGAGTGCCAAAGAGGGAGGAAACTCAACAAACAATTGAGCTATTAAGTAAGAGCAGCACCAGAGCAACATTAAAGTCAAGAATAAATCATTAAAAATGTCCAAGCCATTATAGTACAAAAACGAAAAATGAATATGTGCAAAAAAACCAAAATTATAAAAATGTCAAATAAGAGGGTTAGAAGTCATGAATTTGTGAAATGTAAAAGTCAATATGCTCCAAGAAATAAAGAAATGCCAATGGTAGTCTATAGATTTTGTAATTAGTGGATGACCCGAGTCAACAGTTTTAATAATGCTTTTAGTTTGCAAGTTGAAGATAAAATCCTCCAGCTGGATATGGCAGGACAGTGTGCAGGTGAGGTCTACACAGGGTCATAAGGGATGAAAATTAGATCCCTCTGGCAGTTTAATTTTTAACTCCAAAATTCAGAGTGGCACCAGCTGTAGCCACCACAGTAACTTCACCACTTGCATCACTGTGCCGACTTTTCCCACTGGCTTCCTTCACAGTGGAACTTAGGACCTAATTTACGGGGTTGGCAGAGCAGGAGAAACACCATTACCCGGCTGTCATTGTGCCCTTCCAAATTTACAGTTCCTCCAATGTTTTAAGAAGCAGAGAAACTACTGAATTGCTATTGACAGACCCTCCACTGATAGTTACTCCTGACTCACGATGCACCCATCAAAGAATCTCTGGATGACCGTCACTCATTTTCTTACACATATTCGCCATGTAATGCATGAGAGACACAGGCAGGGAAATCAATAAATAACTCTCTGAAGAAGGAAGAAAGCTCCTTACCATTGGGGCTGTTTGTTCTTTATTAAGATAAAACAAATTCCTACTTTGGAAAAAAGATTTGCCTTACAGGTGCAACAATCATGATGCCTGCTCAGCAAATTGCTGTGGCTCCCTTTACAGCACAGAAATCCCCATCAGGAAGTGGGTGGGATTTCTAAATAGGGCAGGCAGTCCTCCTCCTGTTTGGGAAATATCATGACCTCAGCCACTCCTTGTGGACTGGCAGACCATCTGCCATGCTCTTTACTATTTTTCCTCATGCTCATCTTGCCCATGCCCAAACAAGACAATTTAACTTGAAAGGACTCCATGGGGCCTATATCTTTTGTGAGGTCCCGATAAAGCCTTGGGTTTTGGCTCCAAAAGGTCAGAGTGGGACACAGTTGCAAAGTGTTGCGACCAAGCTTTCCCCATTGCTGGGATACCTTTTGCTGCTTTCACCCAGTCATGTTCTCTTCATTTTGACTTAGTCACTTTTCAGAACTCCAAATCTTCTAGTGGGGCAAAAGCTGGTTGTCAGGGAACCACACGGCAGCATTCACAGATTCTTGAGTCCCATTTAATCTTCAAATTCAACACATCATAGGATTTGGCTATGTGGGCATCAATGATATAGAAGAAAACAATTAATACCAGAATATCATGATCAAAATCTCATCTTACAGAAATATTGTGTCCCAAAAATGGTTTACAAAAATATAACCTCACTGGAGTTAGTAGTAGAAAATTTACACCGAATGGGATGAAGATTTTGTTAACGATAATTAGGATGATAGTTCTGCCACATGATTTTTAGGTCAAGCCTGAGCCAGTGCGCAACCGCTGCTCTGGTGATCTGTTGTAGGTAGAGTACAGAGTAAAAGCCCTGTCCATATTTTTCATTGGCTTGTGTCTTTGTCCTTCGTAAATGCTGGAGTCTGATTCCTTAATAAGCTTGTTTGTCCCTCCTTAGTACGGCCATGTCGTCATTTGTATCCTCCCATGGCTATTGGCCCCTTTACTTCAGATCTTACATGGTAAGCACTATATTCTTTATTGAGTTTGTCCTACTTGAGGCAGGACGACATGCTTTCTTAACATTCAGCGTGCTGTGCGCGCTTACACTTTAGGAGCTGCCGGGACACTCGCAACCACTTGTTCTCCATGGTCCCACCTTCAATCGAAATGTAAAAAGGGGCAGAGGTGAGCACCACGCATTACCAATTAAAATGTCCTTTATTATTTAATTGTGAATGGTGCTGGTTTCACTTTAAGTGCGCCTTTAATGGTTTGTGAATGGCGCCGCTTTCACTTTGTGAATGGTGCCGCTTTCGCGTTAAGCACGCTTTACTGGTTTGTGAACGGCGTTCCTTGCCTCTGAAGCCACTATCAGGTATTTTCATTTCTCTAAGACATGGCTTCTCCAGACAACTTTTTATTTGTCTCCCCTAAAAATGCTCTCAAACATTGCGAGACTGAGACAAAGCCCCCCCATCCCATCTCTCTCCACCTCCTCAGATATC
Source organism: Triturus cristatus (assembly GCF_964204655.1). Lineage (NCBI taxonomy): Eukaryota > Metazoa > Chordata > Amphibia > Caudata > Salamandridae > Triturus > Triturus cristatus. The sequence continues at coordinate 871,352,721 of NC_140588.1, forward strand.
GGCCAGAGCAAACGCAGCGGTCGCTCTGTAACAATTTGCTCATTTTTCACATTTCCGCTCTCCTTTTACAAAAGTAAAAAATATTGTCACTCACACAGAATGTTCCAGATTCAGTCATGATTTTGCATGATAAACTTTGGGGGGATGTTGGTTTACTCTCTTTTCGTACAGTAAACTGCTACTGATGGATAGATTTTTTCAAATGCTTTCAAAAACAAGAGAACAGTCATTTTATAACTGTTCACTACGTTCCTGGGATATGTAAACCGTCCGATGCTCAGTCAGGACAGGAATCTCAGTCTCTGTCTTACAGGCATTTCAGTCAGTAACACTGCAGCGCCCCCACCACAAAGTTACCAATATTTTTTGAATAAATTAGGAATGAGTACCTTTTCCTTGAAGTGGCACTACCGTTGAAGTAGTCAGCCTTGTTTAAAACGTAAATAAAATAAACACCAATGTTCAATTATGTGCTACTATGTTATGCATAGTAATGTTTAACCATTTGCTATAGTTACACTTGCACTGTTACTTGCGGAACATCAGAGTGACGGCTTCTTGTCTCCAGCAACATCCACGCATGCAGTCTTACTCCTGAAGAAGTGCATTCATGCTTAACAAGCATTTGCAATGCAATAGGTCTTGAATTTACGTGAGTTTAAGCTATTGGCGTTGTAAATGACAATGCTTTTTATTTATGTTTTAAAAACCCAAACATAAATAAAAGGCATTGTTATTTACAATGCCAATAGCTCAAACTTGCCTAAATGCGAGACCTGTTGCATTGCAAATGCTTGTTTGCTTGTGATATTCTAACAAACAACCTTCTCATTTGAAGCATACTGGGGGACACAATTTCTGAAACAAGCTGTTCACAATAATATATACTTAATTGACCTTTGTGCTTTAAGGGGTCAATATAGCACTGGTGTTTTGTGTTCATTCCCGGCCATGTATTCAAGAGGCCTGTTACTAGCCAATTCTGAATTACTCTGGGCTTGGAATAAATGCCATAATTGTTAATGATGTCCAAGTGAAACTTGAACAAGTTCTCTGAGATGGATAGGACAAGACCTAGATCAACTAACTGCATTGGGAAAGTTTTTATTTTTTTAAATCTCTGTGAGTCCGCAAGCCCGTGAAATTGCTTTTTAGGTATCAACATATTTTTTTCCAAAAGCATTGTGGGCAATATATAAGAACTATTATTTCATCTAGTAGAAATTCTAGTTTACCTGTTTCAAGACCTACACTCCATAAGACCTACACTGGCGTAACGAAAGTTTAGGGGGCCCCCCTGCAAAGTACATGGAGGGGCCCCGCTCCAGAATGAATCCGGATCTCTCGGGCCCGACTTCTCTGCTGAGGGGGCCCCCTGAAGCTCGGTGCCTCCCCGCACTGCGGGGGATGCCGGGGCCTGTTTTACGCCCCTGAAGACCAAGTAGAAACTATTTGCATACTGTCAACTGGAATGTCCACGAATGGTAAGGTTTGGATACACCTTAAAAGATTGTCCAGGACAAATGCAAAACATTTTCAATCCCCAGACAAAATTATATTTTTTCCATTTCCTTTTACACCATCAATACAGCCTTTATTAGGTCATTTGCTTCACTGTGTCACCCACATGTGGCAAATTGCGGTGCCAGGCTGGCAGATCTCTATAATGACCTTAAAGTAGCAGCAGTTTTGAGGCCAGAATGACATTTGGAGAGGGTCGACAGTTCTTCCATCTGCTAACCTCTGTAGAACTTGGTCGGCTTTCAACGCAGACTGAGTTCAAACTCTAATGAGAATCAACCAGCGACGACTCGAGCCTTCATGTTTACAGGAATGGATGAAGCTCCCGAGGTGAATTCTCATATAGCCCATTTGCACTCTGGAGTTCCCAGAGTATAATTTAGGCATTGCATTGCAATTGTATTGCTGTGCAAAGTGCAGGTGCCTAGGTAGGAGGCCAGAAAATGTACCGGCAAATTGCTAAAAGCTACGCAGAAAGTGTCTGACCCCCAACAGTGCTCGCATTAACTCACAGTTCTCCATCTCCCCCCTCAGGCTTTCCATGCTGGTAATTCCTTTGACAATCACTTTTATTTTTTACAAAAGAAGTTCTCAGGCTCCTGAAACTGTATTTATATACAAATGTATTCCAGCGCAACAGACTCCAATTAAAAGGAAAACTCAGGGCTGAAACTGAACGCGTTGAGTTTTTAATTTGAGTGTTCCGATGCAAACAGTTGCATCTGATTTCCTTATTTTTGCAGATGCGACCTAGTTAGGTAATTGAGTCAACTGCAGTTTAAAGAAGGTATTGCTTCCACTGGGGAATAGGGCACTGCAGAAGCAATTTGAAAGAACGGTGCATTAAAACGTGACATGAGATTAAACATAATGTACAATGCAAGATACAGCAGTAAACATTTGGTACTGTAGTGTTAATCATCCTTAACTCATGACAGAGTTCTTCCAATTCTCAGAGTGTTCTACATTTCCTTTCAGCAGACAAGTTTGACAAGCGGTGATGTGGCTTTTTACAGCATCAATGTAAAGCCCTATTAATGTAGTATGATGGGCCCTTCCTCAAAATATTTTTACCAGGATAAACATATTTATTCTACTCATTGTGCAACTATGCTTCTGCTAACTCGAAGGACCCAAGGCTAAATCCAGAAAACTCACTATTTAAAACGTTGACATTTGCTCTAATAATTTGCTTGCACATTTGACATACATTTCTGACACTTTAGGGATTCACAAAGGGTCGCAGTAGTAGTCCAGAAAAGCTGTGTTAGGCATAGATCTGTGATAGTAATATTTTTTGGAATGTTTTTCATTTCCTGGTGGATTTTCAACTACGTGGAAAGCTATGCATGTGTAAATGTGAATCAAAAGTGGATTATAACATATATCTTTTACATGCATAGAACCTGTTTTCCTTCGGAGATCCCCCTTTAATGTGGAGGAGATACCCCCCTTTCCAGTCTCGAAGTTCACCAGCTTCTGTCTTTGGCAAGAGCAACACTACATGCAGGGGCGGTTCCTCCTAAGGGGAGGTGGAAAGTCACCGCACCTACTGTGAGCACAGCAGGTAAACACAGATCAATAAAATGGTAATTACCATTTTATTATTGTGTGCTGCCAGCCCACGCTGTTATAGTGCATCTGTGAGTTTGGGAGTTTGGCTGTTTACTATGGACAGAATGATTGAACCCCTCCCCCGCACCAGACATCGCCATCACTATCCCTGAAGGCTACAAAATAACACATCAGGACTGAACCAATAGCACATAGGTGGAATCTCCATCGTCTGCAAGGACACCATCTGCTGCATGACCTCCACAGATGACTCGACTGAAACAATTGAACACCTCAACATACAACTAAACACAGATGGGAAAAGAACCAACAGAGGCACCATCGCCTACAGATCACCAGGACCACAACCCCAACTTCTGCATTGCCATCCCTGACCTCATTGCCACCAATCGCAATTGACTCTGAGCACTACATCTTCTTAGGAAACCTCAATTTCCACCTCAACGACCCTATTGACACCAACACAACAGACCTCCTGGAAAGCATGAGCAACATCGGCCTCAAATAGCTGTTCACCAAGCCCACCCACATCACAGGACACGCGCTTGACCCCATCTTCACCTCCAGCAACAGCGTCAAGTACAGCTGCACTGACCACATCACCATCGCAGGACCTACCTACCCCAGCACAATGGCAACCAGCTCCAAGCGCTGAGAATGGAAAGAGATAACAGAAGACAAGTATAACAACTCTCTCAGCTCCCAGACTCAACACCCAACCTAGAGCTGACAGCAAAAAACTTCTCCGAGTGGATCACAGGATGCACCAACAGAATCGCCCCACCAAGCAATAGAAACCCAAAGGACCTATCAAAAGAGCCAGCTGGTACACTGTGGTGCTGAAATCTACCAAGCACCACTGCCAGCACCTTGACAGAAAGTGGTGCACTGGTAAAAAGACAATAGACCGCATCGCCTTCAAAACATCACTCAACCAGTACCATTGCTTCCTGAAAGAAACAAAGAAGAATGATCTAGAAGACCGCATTGAAGCCTGTACAAACCACAGAAAGGAACTCTTCACCATTGTGAACAAATTCTCTAATCCCACAGCCACCGAGAATGACATTACACCCTCACAAGAACTGTGTGGCACTGTGTGTTCTTCCACAGCAAGATCTCAGCCATCTAGAAAAACTTCAAACCCCCGGCCACCGACAGTACCAACCTGCTCTTACCCACGAACACAAACCGCGAACACCGGCTCACTCACTGGGACCTTCTCACCACTCCAGCCACAATCCCCATCATGAAATCAGTACACTCAGGATCACCCACGGATCTCTGTCCCACCACCTCTTCCCCCTCGGAAGCAAGACAATTGCCGATGAACTTAGGAAAGTTCTGAATGCCTCCATCTCCTCAGCCTCCTTCCCTGAGGACTGGAAACATGCTGAAGTGAGACCCCTCCTGGAGAAACCTTTACAGATCCAAAGAACTACTGGTCCATCTCACTACTCCCCTTTCCAGCAACGGTCCTCGAGAAAGAAATCAACCAGCAATTTACCAAACACCTGGAACATGACCACCTACTGGACCCCACCCAATCAAGTTTTCGAGCCAACCACAGCACTGAGACAACCCTAATCCCACCCACCAATGACATCAGGAGCCTCCTGTACTACATTGAAATGGTAGCCCTCATCCTCCTGCGCCTTTCTGCCACCTTTGACGCCATCTCCCATCAAATCCTGATCAACAGATTCCACCACTGGGGTATCCATGGGGACGTCCTCAAATGGATCGCTTCATAACTTATTGGAAGAACTCAGAGAATCCAGCTTCCACCATTCACCTCAGAGCCCAAGAGGATCATTTGCAGCATCCTCCAAGAATCACCGCTCAGCCCCACCTTCTTCAACACCTACATGACACCCCTGGCCTGCACCGTCAGATTACATGGACTCAACATCATCTATGCTGCCGAAACTCAGCTCATCCTCTCGCTGTCAGAAGACCTCTCCACCACCAGAGCCAACTTCCACACATTTTTGAGGAATGTCACTGACAGGATGAAGGAAAACTGTCTCAAACTCAACACAGACAGGACAGAGGTCCTCATCTTTGGGAACAACACCTTGCCATGAAACAACACATGGTGGCCTGCAGAACCTGGACCGGCCACCGCCCACAATGTCAGCATCGTCCTAGACAACAATCTTTTATGAAAAAACAGGTAAACTCAGTCTTATACACCTGCCTCGCCAACCTATGCATGCTCCACAAGATCTTTAGGTGGCTCCCAGTCACCAACAGAAGGACCGTCACCTAGGCCCTCATCACCAGCAGACTGGACTATGGGAACACACTCTATGTAGGAATCACTGCATGCTTCATGAAGAGACCACATACAATACAAAACTCAGCTACAAGATTCATTCTTAACCTACCCAGAATGACCCACATCACACACCACATCAAGAGGCTACACTGGCTCCCAATCCAGAAAAGAGGCCAATTCAAGATGCTGACCGATGCACACAAAGCCCTACACAACGAATGATTGAAATAAATCAACAAACATCTGACTTTCCACCAACCTACTAGACACCTACAATCTACCTCACTCTTCCTTGCAGACACCGCCCCATATCCGCTGAACCAACAGCGGAGTACTTTCTTTTTTTAAATATTTTGTGAATTGCCTATTCAGTCTTCACACTTCAGCAATAAGCTCTGGGTCAAGAGAAAGGCAACATTGTGCAGCCGTCCATATTAAGCCCCTATGTATTTGACTATATGTGTCAGTTACTGCAATCACACCTATTTATGCACTTCACTGAGCTATTTCTAAGACTCTAATGTGACCAACAACAGTTACCGGAATCGCATCTCCACCACGTCTCCACCACGTCTATGCAAATGTTCTTAAAAGGCAAACGGGGTGCAATTAAAAGTAAGTTATGTGAAATGCACAGAGGTGTCATCCTTACCACACCATCAAAGCGCGTCTGCCAGCCGCGGCCCTTGACTGACTGCTGATGGATAGTGGAAGGTAATCTACTCTTGGGCCCATCAGATGTAAGTGCTCTGACAGTCATTCTGCATCCCTGTGAAACCAATGCCTGTCTTTCATGTGAAACTGCTGGGAGTTTGTTTTTCCTGACGGTGAAGCAATGCCCAGCAGGGAGTACCATAAGTGGTCTGTGCATTAGAGATCTAGTCACGTGCTCTATTCATACTGACAGCAGCACTTTGCACGTTCTTGGAAATTTATTGGAATCTTGACATCTCAAATTGAGATATCGTACCTTTGATAATATAGGCGGCTATTCACAGAAGAAATTTGGAGTATGTAGGACTTTTTTACGTACTCCTACATACCCTTATGATTTGGCCCCAAAACATCCAAAACGTCAATATTTAGGGAAAATTAAATGTAAATTGATGCTTGTATAGCGCACTACTCACCCGCAAGGGTCTCAAGGCGCTTGTACAAATACCGCTGTGGAACCCATCCTGGCTTTCCCTGTGAGGCGTCCACTCCTGGGCACCCCCAAGGTGGAGGCCAGGCATCCTTAGCATTGTGGGGGCTGTTGTGGAGATTAAGCAAGCTATTGCCCAGAGTTGCAGAGTGGGACTCCATGATTAAAATAGGCACTGAGGCGAGAATTATCAGGTCCGTGGAATTTTTGAGTCCAAGACCCGCCGAGGCGGGGAATTGGACCCTGGTCCCAGGTTAGACCACTGCATCAGGGTCTGCCACTCTAATCATTGAGCCACACTTCTCCACTCAGTTTTGTCTATGCAAATGTCTTTTATTTATGACTTTCAGTTCGAACTTCCAGTTGGATTTACAACTATGAAAATGATGCTTTTTCCGAACGGATGAGCCCGCTCTTTCTGTTCTATAGTAAGTGTAGCATAGGGTAAAACATTTACTACCTGCGCGTGGCTGAAGTGTGTAACTGCACCCCATGTGGGGAGGTATTTAGGGAGGGAGTCCTAGGATCTCGCATACAACCTTCCAAACGGGAAGTATTTTCTATGCACCACTTTCCAGGTGTCTACCCAGAGCTTTTTTTGTCCTAACACCTGTCTGGCTAATATGGCGTGGTCATCAGTGCAAAGGTGTTCCCTCATTTGCATGAGGCCACGCCCCCTTGCAAACATTAGAGTAGGTCCTTCACAGTGCTGAGTGCGAAATGTGCATCCACTCAATGTGTCTTACTGAAGTGGGTGCCCAAGCAGCTGCAGTGCCCGGGGCACAAAATACACAGTCAAGAACCCCCCCCCCCCTCCCCTGTACTCCTCACCACCCCCACCGCTGGGCAAATCTTTTTTCTGGCCTGAGGCGCTTCCAAACTATAACAGTCCCTTCAATATAGTTAATAATCTACGAGCAATACAATCTTGTAAGACTGAACCAGAGCCACAACCTGTATCTAAAAACAACCCAGTGACATTAAGAAACTGCATACAGCACTTTTACAACTCTAAACTGTATGTGAATCCTGCAGGACACAGTGAGGCAAAGATTCTGCTGTTAGCCAATAAACCATAAAGCAATCAGGAGGGAAAATCCGTGATCCACCAACGTCCAGGCCCTTGCGATGTTGCTTTAGCTGCATCCTTATGTGTGAATCTCATAACTAACTACGGTTCAATGTTAATACATGTGAAATATTATAAGACAGGAGTCAAAAATATACACAAATTGATTTGAAAGAACCTGCAAGGGAAGAACCGAATACACACGCCATCATCTGAATCTATAGAAAGCTCGAGCTGCTGGGACGGGATTGGCTGCAGTTTTTGCAGATTCGACTGTAAATCAATATGCGTGAAGGGAAGCGTGAGTAACAACAGGTTGCGCACCTCTGTGGTGGTGCCAGCCTGGAGACGCGCGGTGTAGCTGTGAATGTGCGCATCCCATTTCCAGAGCACGGGATGAGAAGGTGTTTCTTGCTGAAAAGCAGCTGCTCCCTGTGGATTTAAATCTCCAGAGTCGCCTCCAAGCAACTGTGCTCGTTGCAACAGAATCTTGCTGGAAGTGCACCGGGCGTGAATCCGGCAGGGGCAGAAGAGAATGCAAACAGATCGAAACGACTCGAGGCAGATGTCACAACGCCTGTAAGTGTGCTAATTATCTTGAATCGGCGCCCTGTTTCAGCGGTGTCGAGAGAGCGCGGCTGCCATGAAGCGCCGGGACCACCGTCGCGACTGCGCTGCTCCTTGGTGTTTTCATGGCTCTGTGAGCGCTTGATTTTGACTTCTGTAACCATAGCACACATGACATATGGCGACGCGATGCAATATGAAATATGACCGGCTTCCCGCTTGTTTCTTTGACATGTAGAACCAACAGATATGCTAAATGCAAATGTAAGATGTGAGCAAAACTAAAATCTACTCTTACCATAGGAACTATTGTTTTGCACCGTAAAACATCAGAACGCTTTCATTTCAAGCTGTGATAGAAATGTTCCTGGCATTTCTGCCTGTGGACGCGTTTGGCTTGCAGGGTAGATGCAGTTGTAGCGTTTTTGCTTCATGGATTTCGTGTCACTCAGCCTCCCCCATATGTTCAATTGCGTTTATCAATCTCCATTGATGTCATTGAGGGGCGGCCGGGGGTTGCTGCTTCCTTTGGTACATCTATTACTGTCATTGTGACCTCTGACCTCAGAGGCGGCGCCCTGAAGGGTAGCGGAACATAGCTCTCCGTAGAAGTTCCCAGCATTTGTCCCACCTCTTGGCACCTCAGCAGTGCATAAATGCTATCGAGGATTTACAGATGGGGTTAGAGATAGGAAATAACACCCCTGTCCTTTCTGAAGGGCCAAGGCTGGGAACTTTCTTCACTTTGACAGTAGGTAGCAGGGGAAGAAGAAGACCGCGCCACAGGCCAAAGCCCAAGAAGATCCTTGAACCCTCTGTGCCATGTGCCGATAGGCATCTTCCCCTAAACCTAGAGGGCATCATTTGACCATACATCTGAGTCTTATCAACCCTTGGCATCTGCGGTAAGATAGATCCTGTTCAGAAGCCTGAAGAGCCTCCCGCTTCTAGTGCTTAATTTGAGCGGGTGGGTTCTGGTACTCGGCACCGGCAGATAAGTGTCAACACCGGCACCGATGACAGCTGCCACATGGTGGTGCAATTAAAAGATGACCTGAATAACAGTTGTTAATCAACTCAATATATAATAAAAACAACTAATACCAGTCGCCCAAGCTTTTCTTATAGATTTGAGGGCTCGAGCAGTCTGAAATGTCACACTTGTAGTAGTGTGACAGTTAGTAGTTTGTAGGTACTGTCGTTGGCAGCACTGACAGTGACAATAGGTGGTGTAAGCTGTGGTGGCCTCCTGACGAGGGCCCTGGCACTTTACAAATTAAGCACTTCCTGGTTCCTGTAGAATTTACCTGTTCATGGAGAGGGTGAACTGAACACTGGGGCCAAAGCTGCACATGGAAGGCGGCTGGTGGCCTGATGGCTCAAATGGCATAGGGGAAGACTTCAAAGGGCATAGAGGCTAAATCTGTTCATGGGGAGGGGAGACTTCACTGGCCCTTGTGTAGTAAATCTCCATGAGGAAGGTTCAGTTCAAGATGATTCTGCGAGAGGGTGGGCTTCACTAGACATTGGCTGTAACGCTGCGCATAGAGAGGTTACTGTGCAAGTTAACGCTGTGCATGGCAAGAATGGGAAAAGAAGGTGAGAATGCTCATGTGAAGACAAAACTTGACAATATGTATAAACCTGTAAATTGCAAGACTGTAATGAACATTGTGGGCTAAATTTGGGGATATGGAGCTTCAGTTGGTCTTTCGAAGCTAAAGCTACCCAGGGGGAGGCTCAGTGGGCATTGTGGAGTACAGCTATGTATGTTGAGGCCTACCAGGCGTTATGGGTTAGAACTTTGAATTGTGAGGCTGCAGTAATGGCAGATCTTAAATGGTCATTTAGGCTGCCTGTAAAGCGCATTGGGCTAAAGCTGTGCCTTTGGACGCGTCACTGGGCTTTGATGCTAGAGTGTTTTAAGGGGTGGGGGCTCTTTCGAATATTTGGCTCGAGACGTGCATTGGGAAGCTGCATTAGGGATAAAGCTGCTAAGAAGGATGCTACAATCGGTTTTAGAGGCTAAGGGCCAGATGTACAAAGGCTGTTTTGTGGGTGCAAATGGGTTTTAGACCCGTTTGCAAACTCAAAAAAACAGTGTCCCATGTACTAATACTAATTTGCGTGTCGCAAAATTGGATTAGCGACTCGCTATTAGGAAGGGGCGTTCTAAGGGCGTATCTTCCTAATAGCGACTCCTTAAGCTATGTAGGAATGTCTTGCGACAGCAATTGTGGTTGCAAAACACTCGCAGTTTGCCACCCTTCTCAGGAGGGTGGTAAAGCACTAGCAAACGGGAAGGGGTCCCCAAGGGACCCCTCCCCTTTGTGAATGCATGCGCAAATATTTTTTAAGGACCTTAAAAAATGAAGCTGAAAGTTTTTTTTTTTGTTTTTTTAAATGCATCCCATTATCCCATTTTCGTTAAAGGAAAACGGGCTGCATTAAAAAAACAAAAAACTGCTTTATTTAAAAGCAGTCCCAGACATGGAGGTCTGCTGACCCCAGCAGGCCACCAGCCCTAGGAGTGCCATCCATTCCCAATGGGGTCGCAAATTGTGACAACCTCATTATTATGCATGAGGCATGCAATTTGCGACCCCATTGGGAATCGCAAACATCCCAATTAGCGATTTGCAAATTGTGAGTCACAAATGCGACGCAGTTTGCAACTCGCTGATTGGCGGGTCGTACATCAGGCCCTAAAACCGCAGAAGGGGAGGCTGCATTTGCAATGCAGGCTCAAAGCGGAATACTGGGAAAATGCTATGGCGATTCATGATGTCATTTCCAGTAGTTGCATCAAGCTTTACGGTCATATGGCGTCAGTTTGTATGATGCCTAAAGTAACATGATGTTGCTTTTCATTTTGTAGAATTGATCTTCATATTATTGTTTTACAAAGTGTAGTTAAAGTGCGTATTTCTGCCCTGCTGGCTTTGACATGCCCTTACACTGATGGTAAAAAAAACCAATGACAACACCATTTTTACTCACATTTTACTCTGGTCTGTTCTGGGTATCACCCTTTGTGGAGCTAACTCTCTATGAGGAAAGGTGGGCAGTTAGTAAGTAATCTTTAGCTTGCAATGCAGGGACTGCTTGGCCGGTCACAATGGAGGATGCGGACTGAAGTCACAGGAAGTTGGGAAGCTCTATTTATGAGTCAGAGGTACGGCCATTGCTTCAATTTGGGGAATGTATTACTTGATGAATACGGAATATAAAAAACCAATATAAGAAGTATGGTCATTGATCCTGTCTACTGATTACCTTTTGTATGCCTTTATTAATTGTTTAACCCCTCAGTTGGTCTTTACTGTTTAATGTATGGGTTCCCAAACTGGGGTCCGGGGACCCCTGGGGGTCGCCGAAGCCTCCTCAGGGGGTCCACGACTACTTTGAAAATCAAATAATAATAACAGATCAATAAAGTGTAGATATATAAAGAGGCTAAATGTACAATTGAACATTTTAAAGCATACTGTAAATGTGAAGGAATTTGAAACTGGAGGCTAAAAATTAAATTGGCATCCTCAGATTGATTTGCACGAGCAGTGCAAGGGCATTAAACTGAATATAGTATGGATGATGAGCGGCCTCAATTGAATTTAGAAAAGCTCCAACAATTCTATTAAAATTACTTTTTGATTTCTACTTTAATTCTATGTTATCTAATTAAATAAAATGTGTTATGTGTGTATTTGTTTGATGAATGCTTTTTTTTATTTTTGTGTATTGTTTTGTGGTTCAAATCATCAACATTGCTTAGGCCTGGGTCCCTGACTTGCAGTAATGACCCGGATTTGAATATTGATTCAGTTGGGGTCCCCGGGTTCCAATAATGATTAAGTGGGGGTCCCCAGAAGTCAAAAGTTTGGGAACCACTGGTTTAATGCATGTGCATGTTTTGTGATTGATGACCTTTGATTAATACTGTTCGATGTTTCTTCTTTCACGGAGGTCTGTAGGAACTATGGGTGCCTTACTGCAATGTATCAAACACGTGTGAATCATGCTCCAAGTGTAATTGGATCGCCCTTGTTGAGTCATTCATGTGAGTGCGGTTTGTAATACTTCTGAGCAACTGGGGATAGCACGCGGTCACAGGTCTCCATACCTTCTCTGGTTTTAGACACCCCACTTTTATTCACATAGCTCATCTTTTTTGCTCAAGGTATATTTACATCCCACCGCACCCGGCGAAAATGGTTGTGCAGTGTGGGTCACAGTGTCATCAGTATGCAGTTGACATACAAAGATGCAATGTAAAGTCGAGACTTCAGTTTTGAGAGTTTTCATGGCCCTTGCAAGACTCACTTTCTTTCAGTCTTTCTTTGCTTTCTTTCTTCCATTACTGTATCATTTATTTACTGAAGTTACTTGTAATAAATGACATGATGCCTTTATTTTCCTCTAGATGGGAGCGACCTGAATAACCTCACCTCAAGCAATAATGCGGGCAGATAATAACATTAATCCACACCTTCAATCAATTGTCAGCACTATTTAGTGAGGCCTACTTGTTAAAGCAAAGGTTGTGCTCTCTGTGCAGCACATACATAAATGAGGGTATCCAGCTATTTTAGATGTATCCCCTGGCTTGTCCTTTGGTAACCCTGGCCCTGGCTCATCTACCTCCGATTCTTTAGTGCCTTGAAGGCAGGGAAGGACCAGAATGTAAACTCTCTTTAGTTTCCATTCCTTGCACTTTGCTTAGCTTCCTGGAAGCTCTTGAGGGGCTATTTTGCAAAGCATAGTATCCTCTGTGGCATTGTTGCACTTGCAGGGTCAAACACGCATTGGGAAGCCCAATAGGGTCTGCAATTGACTGTCAGACGTTTGCCTTTGTCAATGTTTTTTTTTTTTACCATGGGTCTTGTAAAACTTTGTTTTGGGGGGGATGCCCTAGTCCCTCACTAATTTAAAATAAACATTGGCTAAAAGAAAACATATTTCTGATGTCAAAAAGCAGACGTTGCCATAGTAGTATATGGCACTGAAGGGAACTATTTTGTATGAGTACTAGAAAGAGCAGAATACTATGACTCCCAGAAGGTGTAACCAATGTCTGAAATGAGCCGATCAATCGCCCCATGGTGTATAGTGTAGTGGGTGGAAGAGAAATAGCAATCGACGAATGGATGGAGAGGACTGGCTGAATGTCCCTATGAGGAAGTATGGTTTTTAAAGGCAAAACGTTTTTGCTAAAGACAGACCTAAAAATGTGCCCTGCTTTTTCTGGTTGTTACAATATTTGAATGGTGGCATTGGTGATAACATTTTACTAGGAAGATTATAGATGCAAGTTTGGGAAAGAGGTCACAGTCAAAAGAAACATTAGGAAAGGTAGGCTATTCTTAGAGAGGTGCATATGTGACATAATCATAACAAATACAGAGATAAGTTAGTGGGCGATGCCCTGATTGCTTAAAGTGGGGTAAACCTTATTTGCTGTTCTATCAGTGGGTTTAATTATATTAAGCTGAAGTGAGGATCAGCAAGGATATCAACGTAGACATTTCCTAGCTAAGTGTAAGGTCTTCAATGCAGGCAGAAAGTGGAAAACAGAGTGTAGGCAAGTGGAGTGCTTGCCATGCAGTTATTATCACACATGAAAGACCTAATCTACCCCGACCAGTCGTGGTTCATCCATGGCCGCAACACAGCATTGAACATAAGGAGGTTACTTGACATGCGGTTGAAAGCCTGAACATAAATGCAGAGGCCTTACTGATGTCAGTGGATATCGAGAAGTCTTTTCATAGCCTAGAGTGGGAATACTTTACACTGTGATGAACAGAATGGATCTGGGGTAGGGGTTCCTTGGGTAGACTAGACTGTTATACTCTGCTCCAACAGTAAGGGTCAAGTTAGGTTGAGTGATTTCTGAACTGTATCAAGTAGAGCGCGGTACAAGGTACTGATGTCCACTGTACCCACTGCTTTTTGCCATTGCACTGAAATTGCTGGTGAGCAGGGTGTGACTGGGATCTCACGTCACTCGTGGTTCTCAGCATCACATCTCCTTTTACTCCGATGATATGCTGCTTTTCCTCAATAATACGCAAATAGATCCCAGGAAGGTTCTACAATTATTAAGTACATATTGAGACATTTCACTGCTGCGCATAAAGTGACATAAAAAGGACATGTTTTCCATTACACATTTCCAGGAAAATGCCTCTGATATACTTGAATTGATATGGGAGCTTAGTTTTATAAAATATCTGGGGGTTTACAAATATAGGGCAGAAACTGACATTTTGAAAGGGAATGTAGATGCAGCTATCATATCCTTGAGGTCCAGTGTGTATTTCTGGAAGTCTCTCCCAATATCAGTGGCATTTTGGATAGCGATCGCCAAGATGGTTGTCCTACTATGACGGCTGTACTATTTACTATATTACCGATGATTGGCCCCAGAAGTAAATTTCGTGATTTAGATACTATTGTGGTGGATTTGATGTGGGAACTGGGTAGGCTTAGAGTAGCACTGTCCAAACTACACCGTCCCATGACCGATGGAGGGCTGGAAGCCCCAGTCTTCAAAAGTACTATTTGGCGGTGCAACTATAATGGTTCATGGGATGGATACATGACCAACTCTCTGGGGGGCGACGGTTACAGCCAACACCCCAACGCTACTCTTAGTGATGAGAATACCTTTGGATCCGAAGTGGGTTAATGCACACATGGATTGATGAGGGTAGTCAAACATTGTTGGGTTAGGTGCCTGCAAAAAAAACACACAAATGCCCCATATTCATCCAAAATCCTCTTGCAGTTCCTGACTGTACTTCCCCCATAGGGGCAGCATGAAGCAATTACTTGAGTGGGCATGGCGAGTTATTGAGTCTCTTGGTAACCCAAATCAAGTGAACTAACCTTTTTGAGGAATTAAGGGAGAAGTTTGATCTACTGACTGGGCAATTTCTCTTGTATGATGCTGTGATGGCAGCTCTTAAGAAACACTGGTTGGCTATATCAGGCATTTATCAGGCACAAGGAGCAGATATGAACAACCCCCTCAATGATCTTAAATGCAAATGGGTAGAAGATGTTGGGGCCCCCATTACAGAGGAAGATTGGGTTAAAGTGCTGGATGAGTTCTGAGAGTATCTAGGAATGTACAGTTTAAATTGATCAATTATTACTTTGTCCACAGGGCATACCTTTACCCTGATATACTTATTACATTCTTCCTACATGCCCAGCATACTTGCTCTCGATGTGGACTTATGGTGCGGAGATGTTACACATGGTCTAAGGGTGCTCACACATGCCAGAATACTGGACAGAAGTCCTTAATTTCCTTAATGGTGTCACTGACAAAAATATAGAACTATCCCCTATGACGTGTTTACTGGGCCTCTACCCACACATGGCTAAGAAGAAACTCACAACTTGGTTCATTGATCTGCCGCTGCTATTGGCCAAATGACAAATTAGGCTTAAGTAGAAAGCAGCTATTGGCCTACTTTGGAGCGGTTTAAAAAAGAACTCCTAGACAGGCAGAGTACTAAAGTGGCGACCTCTTTAGTGATGCCAAAAAGGCCAGAGGATCCTTGCACTTTACAAGCGCATCAGAGTGTGTGATCAACACAATGCGTGAGGAAGATGAATTATCAGTAAACAGCACCCCCAATGGGTAGTCATCCTCATAAATGTCTGTTAGACCTCTGGACTAGAATCTTGCATGAC
Source organism: Triturus cristatus (assembly GCF_964204655.1). NCBI lineage: Eukaryota > Metazoa > Chordata > Amphibia > Caudata > Salamandridae > Triturus > Triturus cristatus. Next base: position 871,368,585 of record NC_140588.1, read on the forward strand.
ATACTTTGCTAGCTGCCTAACCAGGTCCGGACTTGCTGTAGTGGGCACCAGGCAATCCCCCGGTGGGCCGCACGGATGGGGGCTGGTTTTGGGCCCCTGGGGGCCGTTTTTGTTACAGGGCCGTTTTTGCAGCATAGCTGCAAAACGGCTGAAAACCGGCCCTGGCAAAGAGCTCGGCGACACCCCCAACCCCCCGGTTGGGGCCGGCTGAGCATCTTGCCAGGGCCGGTTTTGGTTACCAGTACCTGTATCTAACAATCCATAGGCTACTGGGGTCTACTACCAGGAGTGCCTTCACTGGTCCCCTGATTACTGAGTCATAGGCACCCTGACGCCCCCATGGCAACTCTGATGCATGCAATACTGTGTTTTATATTAGCGCTGGGCGCCACATAGGACTGCGGGAGTGGGGGATGGGGATAGGTTCTTGTCTGATTTGCTGTTTATTAATTGTCATAAATGCACAGCTTCTTGATATGCTTGACTTGATACCAACATATGTCTCAGTTATAGCAGTCTTTCCTGATGAGACTCTACTGATTGGCTATAACAAACGTGGCATCGTCCTCAAGCTGATACCCTGATAGCACTATCCAGGATCTCCATTGCATACTGTCAGGTCCATCCTAACAGCATTAGAGATCCCCAGGCAAAGCAGTGCACTGGGCCCTGCCTACACAACCACTCACAGAAATAAAAATGTTTAACAGAAAATTAGTGTTAAATTCTGGTCTGCATGGGGCCCCCGGTAAACTGCCCAGCATTCCCATGTGTTAAGATGGCACTGCATACTATGCCTATTTTTTTTTTTTTTTTAAATGTAAAATTAAATAAAGTGTGTTTAAAAAACAAAAAAGTCAGCTGTAGCCAACATGATGGGTATGGAAGAAAAGCAAGTTCTGCATTGAGTGATTTAATTAGCAGCAAGATGTAGCTTGCTATAAAGATAAACAGATACATATTGCATTTATGCTTAAAATAGGTCTTTGGATTGATATAAAAACTCCCATAGATACCATCCTGATTACTCATAAGTGCAGAGCGAATATGTCTGCTCCTTTCCTGGAAGGAAGACAAGGTTTCCTGCAAGCCTCTCTGCAGATATGTTCGCTTGTTTCTTTCACATAGCATAGTTTCCAATTATTTCTTACTTATTTAACACCTTTTACGGATTTACAGTTCAACTGTTAAGCAATGATTAGATACGAGGAGCTGCCGCGTGTTAACAGAGACTCATTTTCTGCTTGCTTTAAATTTGTTTTAAGAATTGTAAGTGCTTTGCCCAAACCGCCAAACTGCAGCTGCTTCCGGTTCTTGCTTTCTGTTTCCAATTCTAAATCCATGTATTTGTAGTGCTGCACACATGTCGCAAAACCTACAGATATTAAAAATACTTCAGGCAGGACCCGTGGATGTGTCCAAAACAGATCAGATGCTTACATCCACCACTGGTAAACATCTCTTCTCAATTACTCAAATCAGTTGTCAATCTTTTTGTCATAAACATAACTTTCGAATGAGCATTTCTTTATTTATTTTATTTATAACGTTTTATATAGCGCAAACATGACCCGAGCGGGTATCAGAGCGCTTTACAGGTGATGCAACATAAGAGACATGTAACTTTACATTTAAAGTAACATACCATATTGGTCTTTCCTAAATGCCTGGAAGTTGCATTAAATGCCAGGAAGTTATCGCACTTTTTTAATGCAAGGGGAGATTAAAATATTTGCCTTTACTTTTGAATAGGTTTTTTAATTCTATATCTGAACGAAGGGCAAAACAGCTGTTTCTATTGATCAGAATGAAGGACAGATTACACTACAGCAAATCTTTTAGTGTAGGTTTATTTTATATACAGTTCCCCAATTATAAGGGAGTACTTAAATAATTAAATAAGTAATTCATTGTATTAATCAATTAATTATAATAAGTTTGCAAATCACGTTAAGTTAAAAGTACATAAAACTGACAATACAATTATTTTAAAAGAAACCTGTTCAGAAGGGTCAAGTGATTAACTGGATTTACTGACCTGTTACAGCTTAATATAAGCTGGATCTGAAAAAGTAACTGATACACTAACAAATATAGAAGATTAAGTCGTAAAAAAGTAGTTCATTGCCTTCTTGATTGTCCTTACTTTTTTCATCAGTAAAACGGTACGAATATTTTTTTTAATAAAACTATCAATTTAGGACAAATACAAAAGATGTGGTCTAAAGTTTCTGTTTTATAGCCACATAAACAGCATCTTCTTTTGCCTTTAAAAAAAAGGTTCCAGTATCTCTTAAATTAGTATAGTGACAATGAAATATTCTAAATCTCAGGTATTTCCTTTTTGAATATCTTCAGGTTTGAATCAAGATACTTTTGTTTGATAGTCTAGTAGGAGTTGTATACCAGTTCTGGATGTTTGCAATTCACTAGAATTTAAAAATCTTTCTCACAACAAGCTTGCCTTATAGGGATTTTTTAAACATTATTTTGCTCTTCAACCGCGGCACGGCTGCTACCACGTCTGGATCCGGGACATTTTGTTCTCTGATATCTTGCCAGTATCGTCCAGGTTTAGGTCCAAGTTGGTTACATTTATTTCGTTTTTAGCCTAGGAAGAGTAATCCTTTTAATGTGGAAGTATTTGCAGTGCTGCAGTCGCATACATAATTAATCGTCACAACTAGGGAGGATGGCTAGGGATTTTATGTTCAATTCCAAACCACATTTGCTGTGCAATGTAGCTGTACAAAGGCTTAAAAAATATCTTATATTTTGCACAAATATTTTTTAAAGCTCAACAATTTTATTTTGCTATTTAATACTACAGTTGTGTAGAACAGCAGAGGAACAAGTTTCATTGTTAATGCCGATTTTGATTACTCTTTCTCCTTAGAGGCTAGCAAACCTTCTTACAGACTTGGTGACCACTGTAGAGTTTTGCAGCCTTGAGAACATATGTTCTCCCAAGATAGCTTAGTATCGGTGATAACCTCCAAGTATCTTATGTGTCCTAATGTTACATTGCCCAGTTGCCAATCTAATTGCTAGACTTATTTACCAAAAATCATAACTTTTGTTTTTGAGTAGTTGACAGATGAAATTACATTTGTTGATGTTGGATAATTGATGTTGCTGTCCTTTTGAAGTTGTTGATAGTATGACATTGTCATGGCGCATGCCACGTGGGCCATGATTTGATTACTCAATATAGGGGGTCCAATTATATAAAGCCGAAGTGAGGATGAATGTGACAATGTAATTTTACAGTCTGACCATACGATAAAACCGAATCCATCGGTAAGTGGTAAACACAGCAGAAACATAAAATGGAATTCCCTCTTCTACATGTTAATCTCCCATGTGACGAGTAAATGCATGCTTATCGCAGTGAATGACAATTACAGAACATATAATGGAAGTGGTCTAGAAACTGCACTTCTCAAGCAGAATGGGTGGCTTCTTAACAAGTGGACAGAGGCAGTTCACTGATCATCCAGGTGGTAGGCTGGTATTGGAGGTCAGGGGGGGGGAACAGGCCACATTGGGAGACGTATGTAAGTATGTGTTACTGTGTTGCTTGCACTGCAGAGATCTGATGCACACAAATTCAGTTTGCCCCAGGACTGTGCAGGTCATAAAAGACAATTAGAGATAGAAAGAGAGTGCGAAAGAGAGTGAGTGAGAGAGAGGAAGAGAGAAACAGAGAGAACCGGCATTAATTTAGAGATTAGACATCAAATGTAAGATGAAATAATGAGAAAGGTATGAATAGAGTGTTGAGAGCATTAAGGAAAAGAGAACACGGAGAATAAAACAGAGAGAGCATTTTATGTTATTTAAAATGTAAAAGTATCCATTGACAAGAAGGTTGACAATAGAGAGGGAGAGGCTAATGGGTATTCAGGAAACTGACTGCACTAAAACTAACATTTGAAAGAATTCTGATAGAGTACTGGTGATATGAGCAGCACCAGAGGCTGTCTGAAGTAGACAATGAAGATGCGGGAAAGTGAAACACCACCCATATCAAAGGAGGAAAAGTAAAAGATACAGCAGGTTGGCTAAAAGGTAACCTAGAAGAATTGAGACATATTTGAAGATAAAGGAAGAAAGAAAGGGAAGAGGACACTTGTTAAGGAAAAAGAGAAAAAGATCTAGCAAGATATGTGAAACTTATAACATAACATGTGTATTTGTAAAGTGCACATACATCCACAACGGGGTATCTTGGTGCTGTCATTTTAGCGACCTCAGATGAATCAAAGGCTGAGTGGATCCACTGGGATTTGAACCTGTGAGCATGAGATCAAACACAGACCGCGGCAGTGGATGAATTAGTACACTGAGCCACCAAACCCGGCAGGTAGTCAAAGTAAAGTGTACAATAGAAATGATTGTAAGGTTGATTAATATTTCTTGACTTCTGCTCCAGGTACTTTGATAATCCTGCAACATTTATTCCCATATAGTATGGTCATTCTTTAGGTCCTCTTGGCATCTTAAAACTTGACAGACTTAATTTAGACCCTCACTTATCTAAGATAATAATGACAAAGCATGATTTTATCGAATAAGCTCACAGTGAACGCTGCTTCAATTTAGAAATATGAACCACAAAGGAAAGTGACTAAACAAATCACATTCACATTTATTTGCTAGATTTTTGGCTCATTTTTGCAAATAAGTCATTCTGAAAACTAACATTCTATCTGAGAATGGAAGAACACGTTAACATTGTAGAAAGCTTTTAAAGAAGCATTTAATTGATATCTCAGATTATATTGTCTGGGGAGATGCTTTTGTAGCTCTGCTCCAATTTGGTACCAAATAATCATTTTGTCCTCATTTCAGTCGTCATTACAAACACTTTTATCAAGTAACTTTATAAGTGTTTGGTGCACACTCCATATGCATTATTTAGGCATAATGCTAAAGACTCTCCAAACCTCAACTTCCTTTATTGAAAGACTGTCAATGGTGCCAAGTAAAGATGTGTGTCTCCATAGTAAATCTTTACAATTAGGTAAATGATACATGCGCTTCAGCAGGAACTAGAGGAAAGACTCTAGCCCATGAGTGTCAAAAACAGAATGCCACTCGTTTGCATTGGAAAAACTAAATTTTTAGGGTGGAAAAAGGTCAAGTGAATAAGAACAGAAATAGAGATTCTTGTACTGCAATTCACACGTCATTGAACTAGGGCACTTGTTGTGCTTCGACTTAAATACTTTGAAAATGTTGGTTTGTCACAAAAGGTACACTAAACACACACACACACACACACGTACACACACATACGCACACACATTTATTATCTAAAGTACTGTTTGCCCTTTTCTGTTCTGTGCGTATTTTATACAGGTAGAAATGTATCAGAGACCCTTACAAAAATGGCACTTTAAATACCACTCTCCTGGGGGAGTATGCACATATTCTTACAATGCCTTCTGTTATCAGTGCCCCAGTTATTGGTTACAGAAGCACCCTCATAGAGGTTTGGCTCTTTCAACAATCTCTGAGGCAAGCATAATGTTTCTCAGCCTACGAAGGGGACCTCAGGGGCTGTGTTCCAACTTGACATTGTCATTTCTCCTTCCTTCCATATATGCTGGGCACATAACATTCCAATGTTTTATACTCACTGTTGGACTTGGCCCTTTTTGTAGGGTCATCCCTGAATTTATTGCCTTCCTCCTAGTATTTTTTCTGACCTGATGGTGGTTTTAGGACTCTGGGCACTTTAGCACTGCTGTCCAGTGTAAAGTGCATGTGCTCTCTGTGGCAAACATGGTAAGATTGGCCTACACCCGTTTACCGTATTTAATATACTTGTCAGTCCCTTGTAAAGTGGCATCTCATATACCCAGGGCCAGTAAATTAAATGCTACTGGTGGGATTGCAGCGCTGCTTGCCCCACCCACCAAAGTAGCCTTTCACACCTGTCTCACGCATCTGCCATTGCAGGGCTTGTGCGTGCAGTTTACTGCCAATGTGACGTGGTACATAAAGTGGGTGCCACGTCTGTGACCCCCCTTTTACTGCATGTCAGTCACCCCTAAAGTAGGCCCTAGCTAGCTCTATGGGCAGGGTGCATTGTAGGTAAAAGGTAGGACATGTACATTGATTGTATGACATGTCCTGGTAGTGACAAACAGCCATTTTGGTGTCTCACTGCTGTGAGGCTGCCCTCTCATAGGAATGCATTGGGGATTCCCTGATAAGTGTTTCAGTGGTAATTCCTGATCTGAGAGGAGCTGCGTGGTCAAGTTTGGCATGTTTGGAATAGTAATAATAAATGCTGCGTAATGGTGTTTGCAGATTTATTATCACTATTTTAGAAATTACACTTTTAGAAGTTGGCATTTCTGTGTGCTATGTGTCTTTGTGCCTGCCTGATGTGTATTCCTTGTCTGGCTCTGGAGTGACAGAGGCTGGTGAGGTGTGTGGCTCCAGAGGGGCTGGGGGAGTCAGCGCTAGGCTGAATGGTCAGATCTGCATTTGGAGTAGTGGGAGGAATAGTCCCTGACCCTGAATAAGTCTGTGCCTGCCTTGTACAATGCTGGCTCCACCCCCCTGTGGTGGTCTGGGGCCAGGACCTACTCTGACAATGAGGGTGCTTGAGCACTGTATAGAAATGTTGGAGTGCCCCCCAGAACTGGCTTGGACCAGGCACAGAGACCTAACAACAAAGACACATGTGGTATAAGTACTGGGGCTGTGACCCCAAGAAAGTGTGCTGCTGGGTGCTTACTTGCAGCTGGTAGGCTGCTGGACTACAGAAGGAACCGCCACTGAGGATTGCCCTCCTGTGAGGGGGAACTTCAAGGACTTACCCTCTGCTAAGGGACCCGGTGTGCTGGCCTGCCCATGCTCAGTGCTATGTATTTGTGGGAAAGCGTGTGGTGAGCGCTGGAAATTCGCCCTGTTCTGGCCCTGCTGCCCGTCTTGTTAATTGGGGGAAAGGAGCTTGCAGAGCCTTCTGGTGCCGATAACGAAAGCGCAAGGGAAGTGGTCTCATTTGAGTTGGACCAAGTGCCCGGAGTAGCGTGTGGTAGTGCAGCGTGTGTTAGGCTGCATGACCTGGGCCAAAACGTTGCGGAGACTTCGCTCCGTGAAAATCAGAAGTCAGGTGAGGAGCCCTGGCCTGGGGTGGAGCCTTTGCCCGAGGAAGTGGGAAGGAGCCAAGTCGACGGAGACTTCGCTCCCTATGTAGACGGCCCCTTCAGAGCAGGAAGTAGGCAGGAGAGCCTGACCGTGGGCGGGGCTGTGCAGTAGGGAACAGAAGCAGAGGGCCGGACGTGGCTGCCAGGAGAAGTCAGGCAATCTGGTGCCTGGGTCGAGGCGGGGCTCCTGTAGTGGTGAGGAGAGCCCCGCGTGCAGCCTAGATCGTGCCGGAGCCTCGCAGGCTCACCAGACATCGAGGGAGGACCGGAGCCTCATGGGCACCCAGCCAATGTAGCTGCCTATTTCCCGATCTCCTGGGAGGAAGCCACAGTGAGTGGGGCCTGCGCTGGGCATGGCGGGTGCCTATTTGGGACATCAGTGCTACCAAGAGCAGCCTGGAGAACGGGGCTCCCAAGGTGCTGTTGAGGCCGGTGACCATTCTTTTAGAATTGCACCGCAGAGTGGCAGGCAACTGAAACAACGGGGTATTTATTTTGCTTGAAGGAAAGCTAAGTGTGAATTGCACCCTCGCCCCCTCGCCCCCCATCGTGTTTCAGGCCCTTAGGAGGGGGGCATGGTTCTACCGCATCCACAGAAAGGGAGGCCCCATGGGAAGGGACACGCGGTGAGGAGAGCCCTGACTTTTGGAGGACAAAGTGAATTGGGGGCGAGCCCAGGACCGAGACCTTGTGTGGGAATGGGCATAGGCTGTGCCCTGATGCACAGGCCCGCAAGTAAGGAGGCCATGTAGTCGGTCTAGGGTTCACCTGACGTGTTGGTGCGGCCTAAGGTGCAATTATATTTACGCCCAAGAGGGGCTAATAAGATGTGCACCAGGCTAGGGGTACTCTGACCAGTGTTACTGCGGTGTACTGGGGCCAGTTCCGAATATCTATACCTCATGACGGGGGCATAAGGTGGTTGTGCTAAGTGCAGGGCCCTATCACCAGTGGTCACTGGTGGTTCTCATCAACTGTTATGGTTATGATTATGAGGGGCATGATGCTCTGTAGAAAATGTTGCACTTTTGCTGATTATGATTTATGCATAATGTGTTTATGCCTAATGTGAATGCATACTGTGATTTTTGCCTATCATGTTTTATGCAAAGCTCTGTACCAGAAGTTACTTGTTGTTCACTACTTACCTGTTCTGATGGTTCTGACATGGGCCCAATTGGCCCTGTCCTGGATACAAATCCCTGTAAAGTAATACCTAAGTGCCAGTTGGAACAGTGTATATTTGTGATTATGCTCTAATGTGTTTTATGAGTAATACAAACACTATTTTTATATAACCTTGTGTGGAGTTTCTTTTGTGGTGGGCCTAGTGTGTCGTTGCTGTGTGAGTGTGCTGCGCAAACGCTTTAAACATTGCCTCTGGGATAAGCCTGACTGCTCTGACAAGCTACCAAGGGGGTGAGCAGGGGTTATCTTCGGTGTGTGACTCACTTGCCCTGACTACAGTGGTGATTTCTGCCTGGCTTAGGAGCTTGCCCCAGCCAACCAGAAATCCCATTTCTAACACTCACAATTCCAGTAAACTGAATAGAATGCCCCCTTTGGTAATTACTGGTACCTGAAAATAATTGAAGAGTTGTATTCCTCACTTTTGTTTTCTCAGTGAGCCCCAGCCTGTGGCATGGACAGGCAAAGGCATGGGCTGTACAGCTTCCTTTCCAATAGACACTCAAGATACATTTCTCTGATGAGGCCAAGCAAGGCTGAATCGTGCTAACGGGTAGCTGGTGCTCTCATTCAAAGAGCACTCATCCTAGCAGCTCAGGATGGCTATGGCCAAAGCTGATTTGAAATTGGGTCAAAACTGATTTGCTTGTGGTTGGTCCTTGTCTGGAATCACACAGAGAGCAAAACAACAAGGGACGCTAATAATGGATGCAACATTTACCAGTGGCTAAGATTATTTTCTCATTGCATTCACCTTTTTTTCTTCGAGAGTAGCAAACGGGTGGCATGGATCTACTCAGACATGAGCATGTGGTATATAAATATTGGCTGCACCCCACTAATGAAGACAAACAAAGTCAAAATATATCTGGTGCTGTTTGTGCTCTGATTACGGAGGACAGAGACTTGCAGTTTCGACTGGACTTGGAGAAAGGATTGAGTTACATATCAATCTACCCTATCTAGAATAGCACAGTGAACATATAAGTGTGGAACAGAATGTGTTTCAGAGTAATTACAAGAGGTTTAAATTAACTCATTGTTTTTTTACTTTTGGAGCAAGTGCTGTGGTAGGCAGGGCTTTCACTCTTGCTTGGAGAAGCACTCCTGTCCAATTGAGGAAAATCTTAAACTTCAATGTGTCAACAGTGGCGTAACAAAACTTGAGGGCCCCTCCCCCCTCAAAGAACATACAGGACACTCCCCTACGCTCCCGACCCAGTTTGAAACTCTCAAGGCAGAGGCCTGCCAGTGCAGGAGGGGGACCCCCGACTCTGGAGCCCCCCAGCACCGCAGGGTCTGCGTGGGCTTTTGTTATGCCACTGTGTTTTAAGCACAGTTATTCACCCACATATTAGGAATAACACAGCTCATCTTAGAACAGTGAAAAATACCTCAACAGGAGCCAATATTACTTCCTGTTTATGACACGCTTGTTAGAACAGTTGCCAGTTTCTTTACATCGACATCTGGTTCTACTCGTGCAGAGGGCATTCATAGTAGCCTTGCACATGATGTCCAGGACCAGCTTAATCCATCATGCTAGATGTAGCCTCAAGACAAGACAGTGGCCACTGCTAATGGAACATAAACAAGCGTGCATACAAAGATTACCTGTGCTTTCCAAGAACAGTCAGTGCTGAGGAATTAGATGCCAGCTACAGACACAGGATCTGATCCAGAAATATTGGTGACAGCCTTGCATATTAAAGTGCTGGTGTAAGTGTTGCTATTTCCACGTCTCCATTTCCCTTTACACTTCATTCAGTGTATTTGCCGCTGATTAGCAAATTTGTAACAATAGTAAGTATGTCTAGACCCCGCCAATTAAGGCAACGAGATGACAGCTTTACAATTATTGCCGCCATACAGTTTAGAAATGTTAATTTTTCAATTGCCCTTAAAGTGATGCACTGGTTCACATGAAAGTAACACTGCATTACATTTAATTATTGATGTAATTAAAATACTCTATTTTTCTGCCATGAAACTGTTGTAACTGTGATAATTTTATCTTTTTACATAATTATTGTATGTTTATTATTTCTGTCTTTATTGTCTGTTTGTCTATTTATTGTCTTTATTATTATGTGAAATATTGGATAGCATAGCTATCAAGGCATCTGCAATAACTGTATGGTTTGATTTAGAAAGTAATTGATGACACTCATTCATAAGGGAATCATCCTTTAGCAAGGTCAACACAGATTAAGGAGCCGATTCACCAACATTCTGCACATTACGTTCTCACTTAGGTAAGTGACAATGCAATCTACAGGAGCAATGTCAGGACTTGATTCCTAGTATAAGAACATGTGGACATTTGCACTCACAGATGGAACTTACTACTGTTGCAAATGTGCCACAGAGCTGCAGTTTTCATAGTGCATGTTGATCTTATAATCACAGTAATAGAGTTGCAAAGGCCCACCAACAATGTCAGAATTAGTTGATAATCACAAATATTCCCTGCGCATTTCCCCTCCATACACGCACACTCAACCTTACACCGAAAATGGTGAAGTAAATGTGATTTTATTTTTGGGGCAATAACTTCATACACTCCCATGATCTCAATTGGGTTCAGAGGGCGGATTTTGCCACATGGAAAAATATTTGCTGAATTCTCGGTAACATTTGGTTTGTAGGTTTCCCACTATGGTTCTGGGAATTTTTGTGACTTAGTAAATCTACACATTTGTTGAAGCAAACTTTGACTGCTAGTCTTACACTTTTTTAAAGATTCAGCTCCAGAAATGCTATTAAACTTTTATATTTATTTGAAAAGTAGCACAGCTCACTGCATAGCTCCTTAATTCGTGAAACATAGTTTAGAGAAAATTACAGAGGGTACACACATAAAAGAAACTGTTAAATAAGTATTTATTGGGGCTTATGTTTTCAAAACTATGATCGATTTAATTTCATTAGTCTTGTTGGCGTCACATTAGTCCCTACAATAGTGAGATCGGAATTTGAAATGCAGGAAATATGCAATTTATTATTTAATGTATGAAGCTGAGAACATGAGTGCAACACATGTGCCATTGCTGAAAATGTGCAATTAGAGGATTGAGACTTGTGTGTGCTTACTTCTAAAAACAGCTCCTCCCCAGCAAAACAAGATTATATACTGATAATGCTCAATAACCTTTCCCAGAGACTATGGGCCATATGTAGGTACCTAAATACCGGTCGGTAACGGCCGAAAATCGGTAAATATCCCGTTACCGACCGGTATTGAGGCACTTGAGATGTAGGTGGCTGATTTTCTGGATTCGGTAATTTACCGAATCGGAATTTTAAGAAATCGGTAAAATACCGATTCGGTAAATTATCGAATCCTGAAATGCTATGTAGGGGGCACTCAAGTGAGTGCATTATTGGTTTCTGGATTCGTTATTTATCACCAACTACAAGTTGATGGTAAATGACGAATACCTTTAAAAAAGCATTTTTGTGCTATTTGAAAAGTGCCATGTGGCAGACATACATGCCCTTAGGGCATGTATGTGCGCCACATGCACGATTCAGGGGTGCAACAGGGTTTCAATGTGACACCCTGCCACCCATGAATATGCTTCCCCTATTACCGATTCGGTATTTACCGAATCGGTAATAGTAACTGGCTGCCCATAGGAATGAATGGGAAGGGATGCATTATTACCGATTCGGTAAATACCTATTCATAAATACCGATATTTACCGTATCGGTAATAATTACCGATTGTTTACCTACATACTATTTACCGATTCATAAATATCGAATAAGTAAAATTCGGTATTTATGAATCGGTAAATATAATTTATCTACATATGGCCCTTTATTAGGTAAGTTGTGAATGCACCCATGGGATACGTTGTCACAAGTTATGAAAACAATAATTTCATTAAAATGATGTTTCCATTTCAACAATTCACACCTTGTTTAGGGCTGACTTTCTGAGAATCCTAGAGCCAAATGAGTCCTCCTACCTGCAATAACCAATGACAATTCAGTGCTGGCGGACGCAGTCTTCACGCTGTCCGGAATAAGACCAGTCATTTGCTAGCCTTATTGAGAGCCATGAGCCATCAATGGGTGTAACTACGAAACTGAGCGGTGGAGCAATGAGTGAAAGTGATGAAGAGTCACAAACATCTTAATAAGAGAGTGCTGACGTGCTAAATACTATCTGACATATCTTCAGGTATAAAATTGTCTTTCACTGTTCTATCTGAAATGTGGTTTGCACATGTTTGAACTTGAACTCAAATAGGAAAATTACACTTCTCAGTATCATAGATGGGTTTTATGAATTGCATTTTTTGTCTAATTTTGGGGAATATTATGGACTTCTGACAATTATATGTTATTGACAACTATTGGCAAGCACAATGATTGCTACATCTGATGTGATCAAAAGAGTAGAGACAATATAGAGAGTTGATGTCTAAGAAATCGTTTTTGGTTTGTTTGATGGTAAAGCGAGGTGTGAAAAGTTCTTCAACGATGATAAAGATTATATAATAGCTTTTATGATTTAATTGAATCCACTGACCACCAAATGAAGACATGTGCATTATCAGTAAAATACTCTTCAAAAGGTCTCTGCTTTGAGGTTTTTGTCAATAGAATATAATTTTTTCAAACTTTGCACTTAATTCTCTATTATGCATTCTAGTGAATATTGAATAATAAAGCTCAGACAGTTAAGACAGGCAGAGTGAGCTTATAAGTGAAACACCACACGTTCCACTTGAGTATAAAAACAGAATGGTTGGCCTATTTCTGTGTCAAATCTGCCCTGGTCTCCAGTAAAGGAAGGATGTCAGTGGGTGGATATGTCTGTGATGTGCCTATAGAGATAGGCGCCTCCATTAGCCTTTCAGTACTGCATGGTGCAAAGAGTTCTCCATACATCGAGGCAGGGTGCAATAAGTTCTCCATACATCCCTTTGGTTCTAGTTGAGATATGCAGCTGCCTCTCCATAAAATATATAACTAAACACTGTTTAACTTCTCAGCAGGTTTCTGCCACTTCCATTGGATCTGTTCTCGAGAATCTCATTACTTTGCGTATGTATTTTTGTTTTATTTATTGAATGTAAGTACATAGAGTGTACCTAGTTGCTACATGGGCAGTGGTGTGCTTTACCTGTAACAAGAAATGCAATGGCGATAATTATGAGCTAGAATAGCGATAATGATAATATCAGCAGGCTGGGTGTTTGGGGGTGCCTTTGAGAGAAGGTAGTCTTCGAGACGTATGTATTCAGGTCTTTCCTGAATGAGTGCAGGGTGTCTTTATGTTTAGGAATGATATCTCCATACAGATTGTTCCAGAGTCTTGCAGCCAGGTATGAAAGGGCTTAGTTCAGTGTCTTGTTTTTTCTGATCTTTGAAATTTCTAGGATAGGTTGCGATTTGCTTTTGATCAGCCGCGGCCCGTGGAGGGAGTTCCGTGGGGCAGAGAGGCGGGGCGGGGGGTACTAAAAAGTGGAATATGGATAATTGGAGGTAAGTAAACAGTTAAATAAATAAAACGAATTTCGTAGCACGCGCTGCATTGCATTTTGCGATGCAGCGCGCGCTACGAAATTCGTGTTATTTATTTAATTGTTTACTTACCTCCAATTATCCATATTCCAGTTTTTAGCACCCCCCGCCCTGCCTCTCTGCCCCACGGAACTCCCTCCACGGGCCGCGGCTGCTTTTGATACATCTCTTTTCTCCAATGAGCATAAGGTTGTGGGTAGTGATGTAAATGTGCATGTGAACTGATGTAAACATACTCAAGTTCAACCCCGCCTACCTAGTGGAGCTGAGTTGGATACTCACCATGAGTGGAGAACACTGTTAAACTTTGATGCTTATTACCTAATGAGAACTAAATTGCGTCTGCAAGCCTGCCCCCTGCTACTTCAAAAAGTATATACTGTTTAGTACAATTTAATTGAAATGTAAATGTATGCATACATTTTACAAGGCTGGTCACATTTCTTTGTGCGCTCTGATGCATGAGATACAGATATCCTGAATAATTAATAATGTTTCTAGATAAGTTGTCATAGAAACTAAAGCAGTGCCATACATTTGGATAACACGAATTACAAATATATAATCAAATATTGAAGGAAACAGAAAAGACAGTGTCATTATGACCTTCAGTGCAGGCGTCCTTGTCCTCTGTGGATCAAATTGAATATATCTTTTGAAAACAAAATCACATTCTTCAAGCTATGAATTAACATACGTATTCCGTTAAAACCACACAGCCTCATAGAGTAGAAATGCAGCCTCCAGGTGGGGGTTTAGAGACTCAGACAGTCCTTCAGGTTTCATTGCAGCACCTTCACTCTTTTAGAATGCACACCATCAAACTTATTTTCACCATGAGTGTGTTGGTGAACAACACTTTAGTGATTTGTTCCCAGAGAGTGCATGTTTGCATTCATGCAGTGTGCACTGCACACCCAATTTCTTCTTCTGTGCTCATAATATGTACTGAAACAGGAAGGGACTAACGATGAATTAAAAAGGTGCCTCAATTGCTTTCTCGAAACTCAATTGTCGCTGCTGCTAGTGAGTGCGGTAGAGCGAGGACTCTACTATCCCATGGGCAGTTCTTAAGCCCGTGAAGATGTAGGGTCAAAATGCATTTAGTCGGCACATTAGCTGAATAAAATATGCTAATCTGTGAAAACATTAAACATGAAAACACAAAAATGTAAAAAGAACTTCATCACATATTAATTAAATGCATTGAACAGCATAAATGCATGAAGCAATTAAGCTATTAAAATGATGCTCAACATAGAAGCTAAATAATGCTTCTGTCTATGGAAATATCTTAGCACCTATATAAATCGTGGCATTGTTTTCTGCGTCCCTTGAATGGAGAACAAATCTACATATCAACCACACAATTAACCAGAATGTAAAGATTCTACGTCTTGTAGGATGCCCATAGAGGAATGATTCTTCTTGGACCTGCCTGCACAGGCGTGGAACAAACTCCCACCAGCCATTTGTGTGAACTCAGGTGCTTAATGTGTAAAAAGAAAAAGTGCCAGGGCCCTCGCGAGGAGGCCACTGCAACTTGCACCACCTATTGCTCCCACTAGCACTGCTAATGACAGTACTATCACTTTAGCCATCACACTCATCCAAGTGTGACAAGTCACACTTTAAATGTACATTACAATGATGAATACATGCTGTCCAAGATATTTTTATAGCTTTGAGTGGCAGGTATTAGTGATTTTAATATATATTTAATTATTAAACAACAGCTGTTGTGCTCCTCAAATCAATAAGACAAACAGTGCCACCATGTGGCAGGATGCCATAAGAGCCGGTGTTGGCAATAAGGTGCATAGCACTGGAAACCACCACCTCAAATTAGGCACTGATGAACCCCAATCTCCTTAATTTTCATGGGGCGTTGAAAACTCGTTTCTTCCAATTATATGTCAGTGCTATCTTCTGTATACCTCAAGAGGCAGGATACCATTGAGTATTTGTGCGCTCTATAGATTCTATATCACCATCATAATCATCAAGGAGGATAGTGATCATTTCTACAGAAAACTCTTCCATTTAAGTGCTAAAGGCGTGTCTATGATTATTTAAAATTGTCTTTTCAGTGTTTATTCTGTTTTTCTGCAATTTAGACATGCTCAGATGGGAATTCATTTGGTTCGTGCAGTTGAAAGACATGCTAAAATTATTTATATGTACTTAATTATTTAAACAGTATTTAATAGGTGTGTAGGTCTTAAGGTCCAACACCGCTAAATTCAAATTTTTGTAAATAAACGAAGATAATCAGACATTACCTATGTGCTGGATATGATGGCTCAGGGAAATAATCGATCTATTAGCAGCATCTGTGTTTGAACCGTGGACACAGGTTTGATTCCCCGTGAGTTCACTCATCCTTCCAATCCCGAGGTGGATAAAATGACACGCATGCTGTCGGGCTACCATATACATCTGTAATGTAGCTCTGGGATGGCAGGAGCTTTGCAAATACAGGTTTGGCTACTTTTAGTGATACATTTGGATTTATCATTTACATGGATTTGTGTAAAAGGAGGCATGGTGGGATATTTTATCAATGAAACCAAAAAAGAGGGGGGTGCTTGTCTATTTCTTTCTTTCTTTATGTAATTGTTGTGCACACGGAAGTGGCACACTGCGAAGCATCAAGTTGTTAATGGTGCTTACTTGTGGTCTATCATGTTTGTTCTTTTCCTAGGTACCATTCAGGAGCGGCCTTCATTTAGCAGCTGTAACCACAATGAGGGTACACAGGTTTCTGCCCCGCCCTGGCTGAGATAAGAGGGTTAACTTTTATCTTTATATTCAACTTTTCACGTGCACTTCACTTTCTTATCATGTTGGTCCTGAAGAAGCGCTAACGACCTACGGGCGACGGAGGCGCGAAACATGTTGGCCTTGTATATTGACAACCTGGCAAATAGGCCTTTTTGGGTCAATACATTTTTTAGCAGTTTTTTGGACTGCCAAGGGTATACTATTAAATCATATCGCTGCATGCTTACCCTTGAATGCATTTTATTATCCTTTCACATTGCACGTATTTTTATTACCCTCTTCATGATCCACTCCCCACACACCCTCATGCACCATCCGGCAATCCTTTAAAAGATCTGCGATAAAGTGACCCTTCGGGGGACCCGGAGGGAATTGCAGCGCCGGCCCTACGAGGAGCAAACGCCCGATGATGAAGCATGACACCCCTTGGGGTGTGTGAGGGCAGCAGAGGATGAAGAATGACCTTCCCTCTCACATTTGGGTCTTCTATACCTAGGATTTCTTCTCTTCCTTATTGTTTCTTTTCCTTTTTCTTTCTCGTTTCACTACACGGGGGACTTTTTGCACCCTGATGCATGGGTGACTTTTTGCACCCTGGCATAGGAACTTTGTCCTCCTGTTGATTATAATATTGGGATATTTTATCAGCCAAATCCGAATTTTCTATTTCCTGAGAGTCGTAGTTTTTATCAATTTTAATATTAAATGTAGTCTGAAACTATGAGGTTTGGGGACACTAAGTACACCCTTTAATGTATCTGTGATTAGAACATATAAAGTCAGTCCTCAGAAACCTAGACCAGCATTGGTATTTAAAACTATTGTCTTTTATAAACTAAAAAAGTATTTCAGTATGTTTACACAGCACCAGGTTCACACAGAGCTGTGTCTGGTGTTCAATTTCTCAGCTGAATAAATCAAGTATTAATGGATGCCATGAACATTGTTCTTTCAATATTATAAACGGAATTGATTAACCTTCGAGAGCATTTTGCGCACAGCAGTTAATGCTTGGAACATGATTCCCTGTCTGAATTTAGCTTCTCAAATGCTTCCTTTGTAGTGAATGTCTAGTGTTCTTTTACAGAGGTCTCCTGCACCAACACGTTATAACATTTTACTGAAATATTCAATTAATATTTCCGATAAATGGATTCAAAATAACTAGCATTTGTAAAATGCACGTTTATTGTCCAGATTATGATGTTCCTTAGTCTAGCCATTTGAATGGAAATACTATAAATATTACAAATCGAAGGCAATGTGTTTGAAGTTTTAGTAGATGACTTGGAAAAAGTCAACATTCATTCAACAATCTCCTGCCAAGTGATACAGTAGAGAGGATGTGGCCCGTAAAGAGGCCAAATTTGAGGGCCTTCCAAATGCAGTGTTTCCCATTAAATTACCATAATAATGTTAACTCAAGCACGCAGGAAAAACCACTAAACAAAACTATTCCAAATTTGACAGAACTGAGCTTTTGTACAACCAAGAGTCCCTGCGAACCTAGAACTCTGTTTTCCTGTAAACTTATGAGTATTTTGTATTTAAAAAATGAAACGGAAAAGAAATACCAGCAATTGGCCAGTTGGAGTCTCAAACCAGTTTAAGAACCAACAATCGAATCAAAATTATAATTTGAAGCCCCAAAAAATGAATGTGTCTTTGCTAGATTCAAGACGTCTAGAAACTGATTCTTGAACCTCTGTAATCTGTTTAAACAAAAGCAGCAACTCCATCCACCAATATGTGGAACAAGTATAGCAGCACCCCTATATTCATCCTTAATACTCTGAATCCACGTGAAAGCAGGATAAGCACGCCACATCTAAGGGAGGACTCGGACACATCCAGGGGGAGTCCTCAAACCCCAGTCTCTCGTCTGAATGCTTTCAAAAGAGGCAAAACACTGCAGATTAGACGCCCTATGAATACCAATTGTCTGGCCAAATATTTGGACAAGCCCAGGAGAGGAGAAGCAAAATCTGAGGGCAACATACACTCTTCACAACCTAATCCCCATCTTGCCTTTGATTTTGGTAGTAAACTTTGTGTGCCCCTTTCTCCATGTTTGAGGACCTAATAGCTACACTGGCATCTTCACCTGTGTGAAGGTGGTGTAGGTAAGGACGCCAGCAGCTGTTCCGGTCTGTGGCTGCATCACCTTGATGTTGCTCTGCACTTGGATAGTCGTCAGCTTCCCATTTTACCCTACTGGTTTGAAGGTGAAACTGGCAAGGCTGCTGACAACTCTCCCAGCCAGTCAGTATCAGATATGATGCATGCTAGGACTGTCAGTGCTAGTAAGTGCTAAGCAGCATATTACAAATCCAGGGCCCAGGCAAGCATCATTCTGAGCTCCCCCTCTGCTCTACCTGAGGGTGCTTATGACTGAGTGTCATGGCTTGGAGCAGGTAAATTCATGAGTGACAGATGGTTTTTATTAGGGGTGTGCGAAATTTGCATGATTTGCTTTCGTATAATTACACAAAATTTCGGCTACATTACGTGTAATTATGTGAGATGCAAATCCACCATTTTGAGGTATATTTTAGCTGGAAATACATTCTTGTGACCATTTTTGCCCGAGGATGCCGTTAAACAAGAACACCATGAACTACAGCCAATCGCTTTCTGTTGCTCCTGTGTATTTGCAGTAAATGTTATCCATGACTTACTGTGAATTGTGTCAGTCTCTGTAAATTATTACCATCAATGGTGAATAATCACGCAAAGTGGCGCAACTCTGTAATTCCGGGAATTTCATGTAAAATGTGTAATTCCCGAAATTGCATGAATTATGCAGGCCTAGTTTTTATTCATCAGTTTCATCATAAGGGTGAGTATCAGTAAATAAAGGGCAGACAAAGGATAACTTGAAAAGGAAGAAGCGGGAATAGGGTGAAGAGGAGGCAACAATGAAAGTGAACAAAAGAAGCAGCTGCAGCTAGACTGAGTGAAGCTGCCACTGCCATTTTGTTCTGTGGGTTTGTGGCAAAGAGAAAACAGGATTGTTGCCTTCTTTGCTCACCTTTTACCATCAGTGCCACAAATGGCCAGTCATTGTCTAGCATAGATTTGGTTCCAGGATAGTGGAGGGTCATTCCCTGGTCTTTGTTCTCAGGGTGCATGTTGGGAACGCCTTATTCCTAATACAGAGGCAAACAATTGGATGAATAAACGTACAACGTTTTTTTATTTCTCTGCAGAGGAATTGTACTAGAAGGGCACCCTTCCAGTTCAAAATACTGTGCTGAGAGAAACTTAAAAACATGTAAAATATTATATGAGTGCTGTACAGTGCTGTACAATGCAGCACACATGCAATGTGTGAAATGTTAGGATAAATAAGTCATTTTCTCCAAATTATCGCCTGTCTCAAGGAGCCCTGATTTTTCATTCAAAAACCATGTCTGACACACTTTCTAGATATGGCTTTGCATCAAAATCCATGGGTGGTCGCCTTGAAACACCCAAGTACCACCCATGGAATTCCCCTGTGATGAAAGTAGCACAAAGCTGCACAAGACACTGTTTGTACTACTTTAGGGGTAACTTTCTAGCTAAAATAATATTTGAGCTGGAATGTAAATACCTTATTAAGACTTTGTGTTACTTTGTGTAATTTTGCATGACTTTCCAGCAGTGCAAAGGCTTGATTAATGTGCCACTAGAATCACCTTGTATTTAAATACTGTCCCCTAACAGTTTTTTTTGCAGAGTTTTATATAGCGCGAACTTGACCCGAATCCAATCAGGTATCAGAGTGCTTTACATAGCACCAGTTACGTTACGTGAGGACACACATTCATTCTTTTTTAGGCACGGGGAGATTAAGTGATTTGCCCAGAATCACAGGAAGTTCAGTGACATTACCGAGACTCGAACCCAGTTCCCCAGGTCCGAGGTCGAGCGCCCTAGCCGTTAGGCCAACTCCTCTTTCAAGGCCAATGAGATTGAAGAGTGCCGGCCTTGAAAGCCCTCCATTGGCTGCCCCTCAGGAACTGTATCCTTTTTAAAGCCATGGTTCTGGTTCACACGGCAGTGCATCTGTCCACTCTTGGCTATCTGGCAAAGGGATTTGTCCAGTGCCAGCCGCCAAAGTGCTGAGTTCTGCCCCTGCGTCACTTCTGTTGATCCCTCGATTTAAGCGTGTCCACAGGGGTGATAAAGCTTTCTCTTATTGTGTTGCAAAAATGTGGAATGAGCTCCCACGCGAATTGAGTCTGATCCCCCTTGAGACCACATTCCACAGAAAACTCAAAACTTGGTTGTTCTCTGTGGGCAGTAAGATCTTAATTTCTGGGTGCATACCATGGGCTACTTCCTCTAGCACTGGGACACTTCTCAGGAGTAGTCATGCACTTTATAAATCACTCAATCAGCATTCAAGAACAAGAGAACAAAAATCTAAACCTTTAGGGTATTTTTTATCTTATGTCAGACGAGCTGATGTTTCACAACAGTTTGACATAGGAGGCTTTCAGGTCTGCAGAAAGCATTGTATTGTTTCATTTGATGTGAAATTGCCAATTCAAGGTGTTTGTGGTCTCGGGAAACAACTTGCAGCACCCTACAAATTCATTGTTTAGCTGAAAATGTCCTTAAGGCTGCACATGGCAACGGTACAAACTAGGTGCAAAGACATACTCACACACAAACGCATGCAGGCATGCAGTGGAGATAACAATGTTGCCAAACATTCTGTGGACAGATGAAAAAAACAGTCAAAGAATGAACACGCAAACTCGTTTTAAGATGCTTGCATAAAAATAAATGCAGTTGTGTAGTGGAAGCCTGGAGGATACAGAGCGTAGTTCGGTTATAGATTCGCAGATATAAAAAATGAAAGCATATAACATTCCAATCACCTCTCCAACAATGACTTCAGCTGAAAACAGCACTTCGAGCAGCAACATGCTGTGATAATAAATTCAGATACTTTCTTTTCAACAGCAGAACTGGCTGCTGTTTTCAAGTTTCAAGTTTCAAAACTTTATTCGGATAATAATAATCCATAAAAGCACAAGATACAGTAAACGTTGCAAATATACAATATGCAAATATTTACAGGATAAAAACAACAGTTCGTTCCTACTTTAAGACATAGTTAAACGGGCATGAACCGCAGTTTGTAAAAAGGAGCCCACACGGAAAACAAGTTCATGATCATCCAGGGTCAATATCATCGAAAGTGCGAGGTCCAGGCTAATTGGTTTCAATTGTTTGAAATACGGAGTTAAAAACCATTTGATATATTTACTGTAAAATTTACAAAAGAATAAAAAATGTTAAATTGTTTGATCACTCCGGCAATCACATAGGCACGGCTCGGCAATTTGCTAGTATCATCAAAGTCGTGCCTAGATTCCAAAGTAGTAATAAAGTTAAAAAGATTTATAAAGTTTATATTTGGCGATGAACTAAAATCATTATTATAAATGTTAACCAGGAAAAAACTTATTTTCTGGTTGAATAATATGGCCTGGAAATTCTGGTTATACGTTGGTATAACCCTAGTAGTGCCTCCGACGGAGATATTAACCCAGGTGGATAAGCCTCCCGAGGGACGGCCCATTCTGGATTTGGTTGCCAGAGTGTTATAACAATGGAACCCGTTAACATGCAGTTCCGTAGTGGCCCATTTCTCCTGTAACATGATTATGTCGTGACTCTGAATTAAGCTGAGCCACCCGGGATCGCGTAATCTCTGTTGGAGGCCTGCTACGTTCCAACTTAAAACATTTTAGGTGCCCGCTTTTGACACAACTCTCCCTGAGTGACTGTCTAGGCTATTTTGAATGACAAGTACTGGTACTGGGGAAAGAGCAGGAGTAGCCTCAATCTGTAACAGGGCAAGGGGTTCAACACTCATTCTTGGTTGTCAGTCGGGAACATCTAAATCTGACAAAGCTGAGAAGCGATTAACCAAAGGAAGGGCCTTGAGCGTGGGTGCACGTGCATTAATAATGGGTTTGTAAAAATAACCAAGGGTAAACATACATATATTCGACTTTAGACCCGGCGATAACTCACGGGTTTGCATTAGATACCGAACAGTGTGGGGTCTACGAAAATTAATAACAATACAATCACCTGTAATGTTTTTAACAGATTCGCCCACCCATCCCACTCTTCGTACCATTAGGATTTCGTGCAATCTGGCTGGATCGAACCCTTTGTGTTTCCTCAGCCAATCCACACATTTGTTTCGAAGGTCCACCCATGACTCCTTCCTAGAACCTGACAAGCAGGGAACTCCTGCCAAAACTATCACATAAGGATAGGAGGCAGGGGGATGATTCAGAGCCTCGGTTTTAGGAAAAGTCCTTGGCGGCATTGAATCTATGGTGGATTGTCTTGCTTCATGGTCCGATGTTTGGGGAAGAACAATCGCAGAGTGATGATGCTGTGGGCTACTAGGTGGACACTGGGCCCTATTGTTAGCGTCAGCCGTCCCGAGACCTAGGTTAGCAGAATCCCCCTGCATATGAATGGTTGTAACTAGGGGATTGCGGTTATCAACCGGGAGATCGGAAACTGGCTCCTGGGTTAACAATTGCTCCATGCATGCAAGTCTTTCCTGTAGAGAAGAGAAGTTTTTATCAAATAAGGCCTTGGAGTGGCTAACTATTGCTCTCAAGCCCGACTCCAAGGCAGCCATAATGTCATCCTTGCTTGGAGAGCAAATTATGTCATCAGTTTGGGTGCCAGCAGACACGGTAGTTGGAGCAGCTGGCATTTTTAAGGGGACAGCACTAAGAACTTCAGAGCAGTTGTGGGATTTGGATTTAAGTAACCCTGGGCACGACACTACGCTTCGCCCACGTAGTGTACGTAGCGCTGCCTGCTTCGCAGTTTTCGAAGTAGGCGAAGCAGGCAGCGCCTACGCACACGCGAGGGCGAAGCGTAGCTGCCTGCCGCCCACCACCCGCCTCCCGCCCGCCCTACTTTTAAAAGCTAAAATAAATTTGTAATAAAGCAAATTAAAGGCACTTACCTGACG
The DNA here is from genome assembly GCF_964204655.1 of Triturus cristatus. Lineage (NCBI taxonomy): Eukaryota > Metazoa > Chordata > Amphibia > Caudata > Salamandridae > Triturus > Triturus cristatus. The sequence continues at coordinate 871,392,268 of NC_140588.1, forward strand.
CGCGGCGTCTCCCGGGGCTCCCTCTTCCTGGTTTTCAATTTTCCTGACAAATGCGCATGCGCGGACGCCCGCGCATGCGCATTTCTCGCAAGAAATGTGCATGCGCGGGCGTCCGCGCATGCGCATTTGTCAGGTAAATTGAAAACCAGGAAGAGGGAGCCCCGGGAGACGCCGCGCGTCAGGTAAGTGCCTTTAATTTGCTTTATTACAAATTAATTTTATCTTTTAAAAGTAGGGTGGGTGGGTGGCAGGTGGCGCGTAGTGGGGCTACGCGAAGCACGTAGTTTGCGTAGATTCGGGCACACTACGTGCTGCTTCACGTAGCCCCACTACGCCCACTACGCCCACCCTTAGATTTAAGATTGGGGCCCCTTTTGCGTTTGGCCGGTGGTTCCTTAGGTTTAGACTCAATAGAAATTTTAGAATTGCGAGATCGAGTCCGAACTTTTTGTCTACTTAGGATAGTAACAGAGGGGGAGTCCGGAATTACTAATAAGGAGGATTGGGGAGAAGATGCCTCAGACATAAGAGGAAGGGTGAGTGATACAGGGAGCTGGGGATGTAAAATGTCTCCCTGGGTTAGAGCTTCAAATGAAGAGCGTCTTTGAGCCGTTAGTAAATCTAGGGATAGTCGCCGCTCAGTTAGCTCGATCTCATGCGTGAGTAAGCTCTCTGCCCTAATCATGAATGCATCAAGTGTCCCCACCACACCCTTACGTCTATTCATACTTATACAATTCTAAACACACCCTGATTCAACAATGAACAGCGATTTAATGTAGCAACCGCCCGTGTGTATATGACAGTCACCTGAGGGAATGGTTTGCATTGAACTGCGAGTCAATGGGGGGTGGCCCGGCCCGGCCTCCTCTGGCCCCTGATGGCCACAGACGGCCCGCCCTTTGCCCTGGCTTAGCCACGCGACGCCCGCGCGCGTCCCTCGATGCGGGGGCTGGCCTTGATTTTAAAGCGCCTCCAGGCGCGCGAATCAGCAGCGGCGGCTCCTGCCGCAGAGGACCCTGGGAGTTGTAGTCCCCCCTTCTCAGCACCCGTGCCGAGATGGAAAGGCAGCGGCGGCGGGGGGAGACAGGGACAGCAGGATGGCCGAGGAGGTGGTCAAATGTGCCAGGATACTCTCGTGGCGAAGAACAACAACAGCACAGGACCGTGCAGACAGGCAGAGTCACACCCGCTCCCCCGGGGCTGGCCTTGATTTTAAAGCGCCTCCAGACGCGCGAATCAGCAGCGGCGGCTCCTGCCGCAGAGGACCCTGGGAGTTGTAGTCCCCCCTTCTCAGCGCCCGTGCCGAGATGGAAAGGCAGCAGCGGCGGGGGAGACAGTAGGATGGCCGAGGAGGTGGTCAAATGAGCCAGGATACCCTCGTGGCGAAGAACAACAACAGCACAGGACTGTGCAGACAGGCAGAGTCACACCCCTGTTTTGTCAGACGAGAGAAAAGTGAGTATCTTTGAACTATCTCAAGGATACAAGTAATGGCGGCGAGGTAAGACCGTGTTGCTTCGCAGAGACTTTGCAGATCTGGCAGGCTGTCCACCTAACATAACATAACCCAGGGATCTCCAACCTTTTCTGTAGTAAGATTCAATTAAAATTATCCAGAGCTACTAATAATATTAGTGTTTAAATGGTGACCATAGGAAACATAATCACATTAGTGGCCTGGCCATGCAAGAATATCAGTCGGGATCGCCTCAGTGCATCAGGCAGGGTTGCTAGCAGTAATATAAAAAAGGCTTAATCACTTTGGAACACCTATACATGGGTAATACATAAGAGCCATAGCTGCAATGTCCCTGGGACCAATGTATTAATATGAGTAACTAGCAGTGCATAATTTGAGCAGATGGTTGCCAGTGGGGGCCACCAGCACTCATTTTTGAGGACCAGCACTTATTTTTCCACATCAGATATTTGCTGCCTGAGAACAACAGAGCAAGAAACACACAAACGGAAAAGGATGATGAGAAAGATAGAAACAACATCACAAAGCAGGGACCTGCAAGAGTGAGAAAGGGGTAGGCAGTGTCTGACAGTGGATTATAGAGGTGTGGGTGGAATTCAGGACTATGCAGCCTTGGTATTCAATGTGCTGACATTTAATAGCATGGGCCACGGTCAAATGCTTCTTTCTAAAGCGTAAATGCAATGGGTGCAGGTCTTACTTTGAGAAACAGTTTTGTTGAAGATAGTTCAGTGCTTTACTTCAGGGGAAATTATTTCATATTTATATTGTTTAAATTGCTAAACAATTACTTCAGATGCTTTTAATTTGCTGTCCCATCACCACCTGTAAACACCATCCATCGCTGACCCCTCACAACCCTTAAAAACCAACAATCCCGACCCCCGTAATTCTCTCACCACACCTAAACTACACTCATCCCTGAAGCCTAAAAGTTCTTTCTCCCCACAAATCCACCATTCCTGAACTATAAGCTCACTCACTAACCCTAACTCCAACCATTCCTTAACCCTAAAAAACCCTTTATATGCCTAATCCCCATCCATACCATACCCCTTAAAACACCTAAGCACACCCAAACTCCACCTACCAGTGAACCAATGCCCTCAGAAACCAGCGAGCCATGACCAAAAAGAACTCATCACCCTAAACTACTCATCCCTGAACCCAAAAACCCTTTCTACATCTAAACTCCACCTATCTCATAATCCTTAAAACCCCTCACCTCATGAAACTCCACCCCATCCTGACCCCTAAAAATCTTCACCAAATCAGCCACTACCCATATTTGAACTTCAAAAAAACTCACAAGCCCTAAACTCTGTCCTCCATGAACCCTAAAAGCCCTCACCAGCCTAACACTCCACCCATCCCTGGAACTTAGAAATACCTCACACACCTAAACACCACTCATCCATGAACCCTAAACACTCCTCACCACCCCTACACTCCACCCATCTCTGAACCCTAAAACCCATAAAAACCCCCTCTTTCTATGCCCAAACTGTAATTATCTCTGTTACCTAAAAACCCCTCATCACCCAAAACATTACTCCTCCCTGAACACAAACCCCCACAGTAGTCCTAAACTCCACCCACGTTTTATGCAATTTTTGACTTTGCTTAAAATTATCTTTCCTTTAAAATGTTTCCTTTGATTTTCAATTTGTATTGTATTTCCTAAAAATTCTCTTTCCTTAGAATTAGTTTTCCATAATTTGGTTTCCTTCAATTTGGTTTCACAGTTTTTGTTTCCCATTAATTCACACACATCACTTAGGCACTGCCCACAGGTAGGCATGAAATGACCAGTGTTTTATTTGGTCTTGTGGGCCATGATTGTAGCAAGAAACCAGCCCACACACTGGGCCTTTTAAGCTGGCCCTTGTGGTAGTGCTAGTGTCCAACAAGAATGTTCAATTTGGAGCAGCATTTGCAATAGTCACCACCAGATAATAATCATAGAGTATTGATAATGCCCAGCAATAGACTGAGCTATTTAACCCTTCCACGATGTGGGCCAGTATGTTTCCCTTAGTCATCTTTATGGAAATGCAATCAGAAGTGATGCAGAATGGTGGTATGATTTTCTAATACAAAACTTTGTTATTGCAATGCCGGATAGTGGCAGTCAATAGTGAGCAACTGCTGGAGCCCAGGAAGGACACTCCAAGATGGTTCATGCTTTTTACAAATATCACCATGGAGAATCCCAGGGGCTCCGGCGCGATCAATGGACCTTTTACACCTTTTGGAGGATTAGAGTTCCCTAAAGAAAGTCATTAAAAAATATCATGGACATTTAGAATTTGCAATGAGTCAATGACAAGAGGTTGGGAAAGTTGTAAAACCTTTATTTTATCATAAGGTTAGAGTTTCTACTTTTCTTTATTGAGTTTAGTTGTTTACTGAAATATAAGAAATGGATAGAAATCAGCATTAAAGAAAGTGTTCCATAAAGAAATTCAAAGAACCCATAAGGAGTCCCATTTCGAAAAGAGAGAATGAAAAGAGATGAACTTCTCATCAAGAGTAGTTCTGGAAACTCAGCTGAGTTCCCCACAGTTGCAATACCAACTGTATTTTAGGAAGGCGATGGGTGCAGTAGCATGGATCACCAATTTAATAAGAAGCAAATCACCTCAGGTATATCTAAGGGCAATCAACTCTCGGTAGGGAAGAGTCTTTTGACAAAAGAAAACCCAGCAGCAGGACCACCGGACTGGGCAAAGTATAAAGAGGTGTGTCTGACAAACTAGATAGGAACACTCACTATTATTTTTTTCACACAAATAACAACTTTGACGGTGTCTTCACTTGCTGTCCATTCAGAACAGTTCATGAGGTGTTTTTGTCCATCGTATGATGCATCTTCCTCCGATTCCCACAGTCTGTACTCTTGTAGTCGAGTTTGATACAGTTTTCTTTTTTGTTACGTGAGGGAAGGCTCCCATGAGAACCCTCTTCTTACCTATGATAACAAATGCACTGTAAGCTTATTGAATTGATAAAGGCTAGTCAGTAATGTGAAAGCAAATATTTAGTTATTTGGAAGCAACATTTATAAAGTCTATGTCACCATTTAGTCTATACAATTTTTAATACGTTCATTGTACTGTAGTAAAATGATCTAACTTGGGGTGAGGAACTAAGATGAACATGATGTAAGAGTCAGCACATTTCTAAAGATTACATCAATGCTAGGCAGTCACACCGAATGCTTTACTACAAGGTCAAAGGTCGAAAGCAAAGCTTTGGGCCTAATCATTGAACAGGCTTAAGTATGGTTACCTGGTGCAAAATTTGGAAAAATACATATCTATTAATGAAGCATTTCTAATGGCTTCTTCCACTTCTGCATACATATAATAAGATATATTTTCAGTTTATTTATTAATATTCTAACAAAGTGTATTTATGTTTTCATGTGTAAGTCATTTTCTAGAGCGAGCATTTCAATAGCATTTCAATAGTGTTCTAAAATGCAATCCTAACATATTAAATAGTCCATTTTCTAAATACATTGTCATTCTACCCACTACTATGCCTCATGCAAGTTTTATCAGCTGCATCCCGACTCCGAGTATAGCCAACTCTGTATTGTATTTTATATTACATCAGTGAATGAATAAAAAAGGATAACATTTTCGAACTTTGTACCATGTGCGTATTTTAGGTGTGCATGAACTGGAACTTTTGAGAACCCTACAAAATTAGTAGCATTTGAGAAACCTTTGTCATAAGCCCTCAACTCACAAAGATACTCTTTTTTTCATCATCAAAAAAAATAAAATAGATATATATAGATACATATAAATATACATAAATAAGTTGCTATGTTTTGTTTACTAGCACTTGTAAATTGCAAGCTTCTTTGCGCTTTGCAGAAAAAATAACCCAACCTGAGCTCAATTCAGACAAACGCTTTAAACATGCCTTCATATCGCCCACTTTGAATGGCAGCCAGACTAGCCGTCTCCATACATCTGTCTCTAAAATACCTGGTAGCTTTCCACTTTAATATTGGCATTAGCGTGCGGGGGATGTGGCAGAGCAAGCTGAGACCATGGCTGCCTGTGCTCACAGCGGAGACGAGGTGACGGCTTATGCCTCTTGGCGTGGAGGTAACTGATAGCGCGGAACTCAGCTGCAGTCTCCGCTCCGTGTACCCAGATGAGAGGTAAAATAGGCCGGCTTTAGCAGCGGGGAGGTCCGAGAAAGCTCTAATCATCCCTCGCACAGCGGGAGCCCCTCCGCCGCCGCGAGGCAATCATCTTGACAGACTTTGAAAACTTTTCCCTTTAAATATTAGACGAGAATCATGAAACAGATAAAGGGAAAAGGAGCAGGGAGAGACATGTAGCCGCGAAAAGGTATTTCTTTTCATTTTTCTGACACTGAATCCACCGATGATAAGCCTGACAGGGTTAATCAGGAGAAATTAAAAAGCCACTCAGAACAGACTGTGCCTTTCGCAGCCCAATAAAGAGCCGGCTTCAGAGTGAGGACATTTCTTCATTGCTACTCGTCTCCCCGCGGGCTGCTACAGAGAGCTTTCTGAATATGAAACATAAACTCCCAGGGCTCCGTCAGGAATTAAAGGGGATGGAGTTCGGGGGAGATTAACTGTGTTTCTTTTACGCTTCAGCACAACATCTTTGGCGTAGGTGGGAAATCGGCAGCCTCCGTGCAATTGCAAAGCAGTGAATTTATTTGCATGTTATAGACTTTGAAAAACAATGCGGCAAAACATCACGGACATCAAATAATATACTGAGCAATGTATATGGTACCCTCGAAAACCAACTCACATCATTTAACACTGAGCGCAATATTTCCTGAAAGAGCTTCAAGGCATACCGAAGGAGGAAACATTGAATCGCATATCACGCTCCGAAATATAATTTAATTGAATGAAACAGAATTCTTGTAACACAAAATAACTTGATAAACAAAAGCAACATGATGTAACACAACATATGGAAGATTTGTGGAGGCAATTTTGTTGCAGCAGATTGGAGCGTTGGCACAGCCAGCGATCAGACTGTGCAGCATAAAGGCGATGTGAAATTGCATTAGAATAATTCATTTTACGTGTGGTTAATCTGTTGAGGGAAGTTGGAGTTTTACAATAGTCAGAATGCTTAAATGATCCTCAAGTGGTACAATTAGGCAAATTACTCTGTGCTCCTACTAAGCAACTTCAAATCAATGGCATACAAAATGGTAAATTAATAAAATATATTTATTGCATGAAAAATGGATATAACTACTGCAGACATTTTGAGTAGGATCTTTCATATTTTGTGAACAGAAGATTTCCTTTCAGTGACCCTAGATGTACCATCATTATACACTAGTGTTGGAAATGTGCCTTTTCTGCAGGATCACTGTGAATTGTTTGCATTTTTACTGAGCCCTATTTTTGCTGGCCTTAGAAATCTGTGTACTTTACCCCTGCTAACCAGTAGTAGTGCCTGTGCTCCTCCTTTCAACATGATGAAATTAGCATACCCCTGATTAGTATATTTAACATACCTATACGTCTCTAGTACATGATACAAAGTGTACCCAGGGCCTGAAAAGTTAAACACCAGCAGTGGACTGCAGCAGTCATTGTGCCACCCCATGTAGTGATTGTGGAAACATGACTGCAGGTCTACCTTTTGTAGTTTGGCTGTGCATTTTTTAAACTGGAAATTCGACTAGTCAGAATAACTCAATTTGATGGGCCTAAACCTTCCTTTTAATAATAACAAGTCACCCCCTAAGTATGCCTTATTACCCATAAGGCACGGTCCATTGACATGAAAGTATATGCTCACCTATTTTGGACATAGTTCTTCAACTACCGCAATTTGCAAGTTTAATGTAAATTTCCATTTTGTACTTACAAAACGTGAATAGATATTTGTTAAAGGTGTTCTACTGGGTGTGAACTTTGTGCTTATCAGGACTGGTGTGCTTGCCCAAACGTGTATTAACAACTTTTTAGCAGACGCATTCCCGGTAGGAGGAGAAAACAACCCCCCAAATTAATGGTCGTGTACAGAAAATAAAATAGTTGTTTCCATGGAGAAAAATATTTTCCCCATGGAGAAAACATTTAAAAAGTAAATAATTCACTTAGGTAACACATTTCTTTATGAATGCATGTTTATTTGATATACTTTTGCTTATGAATATGCAATCGTAGTCAGGACACCAGGAAATGACAAAAGAATCTCAGGACTACTCCTGGGAAACCACAACTCTCTCAGCTTCGAAGGAGTGACCCTGGAAATCCACGTTCCTAGTTTTTTGCATCGTAGAAAAAAGTATTTATTGTTCACGAGTATCTTGGGTTAGTTCTGCGCCTGATTCTCTTGGGTTTATATTATGTTCTTCAGTGAAGTGTTTGCACATAACCCTTTATTATTCCTTCTTCAGTGGCTCCTATACAATATACATCACTTACGGTTTGTACCTACCTAAGATGAACGCTAACAACAGCGCATTTCATTATTAGCTTCCCGTAAGACAGGTCCCTTCCTTGCAGCTGATAGGTCTTTATCAACCTTTTAGCCAATTGACTGATGTCCCCCTTGCCGTGTCAGATGCGAGGGCCCTTCTGGAATCCGTCTTCCTTTGCTATCTGCCATGCACCCCTAATTAGGTTTGTTATTAAAAAGTGCTCGGGAACCTGCCAACACCAATTTTATTTCATCTGAGGAGGACAATATGAGATGCCTCAAGCCGACAGTTCATCACATGTAATATTTAGAGGAGAACCCTGCCTCTCGGGTGAAAGGAATGCGCTTCACAAGAGCAGGACTTCAGACATCAGAATTATTATTACTTTGTCACTGCAAAGACTACTAGAAGATTGTAAAATGGTGCTTGAGGTGGTGTGATTGTTTTGCTCCTTCCCACTCATTAAGATACACAATACGAACTTGCAGCTTTGGAGATTTTTGTGTTGTAGCTAAACGCTGCCAAACTTGGAAAAGAGCTGTCAATCAGCTTTTAAGTGAGTACAGATTTCTTTAGTGAATTTTGAGAGCAGGGGTACTTTTTACACTCTGCTCTACACTAAACCCATCTTTATATAATGTTTGTAATTCATTAGCTACTATTATAACATTGAAATGTTGGGGGTTCTGTAGAAGACAATAGAGTGCTCTGTGCTTGCAAAAGTCAGTAGAAGCCCTTTGCTTAGGGTGACCAGATTCTCAAAACAAAAAACGGGGACAGGTCATAGACATAGAAGTAGGACTAAGGTTTGCCGTAACCATCGACATAAAAGTAGGACTATTTGACAGCTGTCATAGACATAGAAAAAGGACTACAAGGACAGCTCCCTCCGCAGACCGAGATGAAGCATTACAGACGATATTAGTTTTTGTCATACCTGATGTGGGCTACATAATGACAGAGATTGTCATCAGACTTGCAATTATACATCTTGGAAGATCTTGAGGGGCCTAATTCAGAGTCCTGCGGTTAGGGTACTTCATCAGAAACTTGACTGACTACCTTGTCTGCAAAACCCTCTGCTTGCCCACTCTATTTTGATTAGGGTAGGCTGCCTGCGCTCCAACGGCATTGCCCCTTCAGGCTCTGCTCACGGAAATTTCACTTCGACTGCCCAGCAGAGTATGGGCAGTTAGAGTAAAGGCATCAGACGGTCTCAATTATTTCGAGTGAACAATATGATGTGCCCTTCTTTCCGTCCATCACTGCCCAATAGAAACTAGTGGTCACAAACAGAAAAACAAATAATCATACCCAACACCAAGATATAAAATTCTCATGGTGTGGGGGCATTTTTGTATTGTTTAGAATAATCTTCCACTTTAGAAGTTTGTTTCGAATAAACAAATATGTTTGGAGCACGGTCATCAGAAACATGGCGGGCATGCACCAAACTTTTTGAGCAACAAAGATCACTGCAGGGCTGAAGGTGTTCTCTTGATAAGGTGTCAGGCCAGACTGATGGAGGTAATGACCGATGGCTGCCACGTCATGATGACATAGGTTACGCTGCGTGAACAAAGAGAAGGGAAATCCCGAGAGAAAATGTCTCTCTTCAAAGGATTTCCCTTCCTGCTACAGCGCTCACCAGGAGCGCAACACCCATTGAACTCAAAGGGCTTCAGCCCCCCCCCTCCGCCCCCCCCCTCGTGTGTGGCAGCCCGGGATGAGACCGCTTCCCGGGCATGCCAGAGCACTTCACAGGTCTTTAAAAAGACCATTTGCATTTAATGAGGCCTCGCTGTTGTTTCACCCCTTCTAAGAGCCCCTGCAGCTCCACTCTGCCTAGATTCAGCCCCCCCACCCCCGAAATCAGCGCCACTCTGCCTACTGTTTAAAGATTCAGCCCCCCCCCCGAAATTTTTGCTTAGCCCCCCCCGAAATTTGGCTCTAGTTGCGCCTCTGGCGCTCACCACAGTGAAGTCACACGCAGTGAAACCAGAGCATGAGCGCGGAACAGTAAAAAACCGGGACATTTCTGTGTTTAACCCGGACACTGTTCTAAAACGAGGACACATGACTCACTTGGAGAGAAGTGTCGGGACACGGGGACACTTCTCTAAAAACGGGGACCGTCCGGGGAAAACCGGGACGTCTGGTCACCCTACCTTAGCTCCAACTTTCCAATGTTTGTTCACTTCTGTTGTTGTGAAGAAAAGCCTAACAGAGCCGTGAGGGCTTTGTTTTACAAATTAGAACATTCTGGCCCATATGTATCAAAATCCTCTTTTGCGATTCTCAAATAGTGATTTTTTGCGAATCGCTATTTGAGAATCGCAAAATGCTATGTATGTAGGATTTGCAATAAAGTTTGTGAATCCTACATATTCCTTAATAGCGAATCTCAAATTGCGATTCGCAATTAAGGAATACCTCCCCATTCATTCCTATGGGCCTAGAGGCCCATAGGAATAAATGGGAAGACATTCTCAATATGCGATTAGCAATTAGAGAATCGCAAATTGAGAATGCAATTTCAAGGGTGCAAGGGTGTCAAAAGGACACCCTGTTGCACCCCTAAAATGAGCATGGGTGCACATGTGGTGCACATACATGACCTAAGGGCATGTATGTGCTTCACATTGCACTTTGAAAAATGCAAAAAAGTGCATTTTTCAAAGAAATCGCAAATTACCACCAACTTGAAGTTGGTGGAAATTTGCGATTCCTTAGGGCCAAATTGCACCTTTTTGGTGCATCTTACATTGCATTTAAGGAATCGCAAAATGTGCGATTCCTTAAATGCAATCGCAAAATAAGGAATTGCAAATTTTGCGATTCCTTATTTTGCACGCAGATTTGCCTTCATACATACCACTTAGCGAAATTGCGATCGCAAACGCCGAAATTCTGCGAATTTCGGCGTTTGCGATCGCAATTTTGCTTGACACATATGGCTCTCTGTCTTCAAGGGGCGAAATGTTCTAATAACCTAAGAGCCCTCTGTATTGGTCTCTACCGACCATTAAAGGCCCGCTCCCTTGTTAAATGCCCTCACCTTCAGGTTGGGCTCCAAGGCTATAGTAATCAGAGTTTAAACTATAGAGTGCACCTAATATCATATTTACAGAAGAAGGCTGTCTAAATAGCAAGACTTGCAGGGCTTTTAAGTTCTTTAATGAGTTTTCAATATAAAACACCAACAGCGCAGCCTGCCAGTGTCCAACTGTCCTTGCAAGGAAAAACCCTACCACGGAGACTGTGAGCATTCTTGGCACGAGCTACACATTCTTGGCATGAGCTACAGTAAGCATTTAACGTTATATGCATTACAATTACAACACATCCCCCTTACATAACTATTAAGAAACAACACAAGACAAAAATAATCTAACATTAGTCATGACTAAGAGATCAAGAGCTAATAGAAGGTAACTAAAGAAACATGTTCCTCTCAATCAACTTTATCTCAGTACAAAATCTTTGAAATGGATCAGAGGTCTTCTGGATCTTGCTGTAGATCCCACAGCAGATAAATCCAAAGAACCATTTCCTACCACACTTTTCTTAGAGGAATAATTGGAGAAATATGCTCCTGTGTCACATGATAACTTACCTCCAAGATATTTCACTAAATGAGACATGCTCCACCTGCATCCTGTGTGAACTGTTACCACACTACCTTTAATTGAAGTATTGTAAAAAGGACCCATGTACTCAGTTACCCCCTTACATTCCCATCTGGGTTTCTTAACAAGTCCCCCACATTCCACTTCCTGCATTTCACAGAATTCTTTTCATCATACCTTCGTTTATACTTTTGCTGATAAAACCTGATCCTAAAACCAATCTCCTCCTTTTCTGGCTGAGCAGTACTTTTAAAAGGGAACCATGTAGGATTTAACTTAGAAATGGCAGATCTGCCCCTCATGCACTCAAAAAGGTGACCTTTGTGGCACACAGTTAGGGCTGGTACGATGTCCCCACCACATATCACCCATTTGGATGTGGAATCCACAAAAAGCAACACAAACCTCTCAGAGGGTTGTAATAGCTCAGTTGGCCCCATGATATCCAGACCCAGTTTTTCCAGGGACACTCTAGAACAGCAACAGACAACAAACTGGTTACATGAGTCTTGTCATTAGCAGCACACAAACAACACTCCTTCACAACCTTCTCCATCTGGCAATCCATGCAAAGCCACCAGTATCTTTCACAAACCCGGGCCTGTGTGAGGCTCCTGCCCAGATGCCCCTCATGCCCCTCATTGACTATTCTGGGTCTCATGTCCTTGGGTGGAAGCACCCTTTCAACTCGTACCAGATCATCCAAGAACAACGTGAACTCATGTTTCACGGACCAAAACAGTCTGAGGTCTGGTTCTAACCCCTTATGATGGAGGTCTTGATCAAAAGAAACCCTCCATCCTCCTCTCAATGTTTTACCCACTCCTCCTTTGAAAACGTGGACTCGATTATCTTGAATGAGTCTTCAATACACACCACCAACAGCGCAGCCTGTCAGTCTAGCTCCCAGGCTCCAGCTGTCTCTGCAAGGATCAATCCTACCATAGAGACCGTGAGCATTCTTGGCATGAGCTACACATTCCTGGCATGAGCTATAGTATGCATTTTAAGTGATATGCATAACAATTACAACAAAGGCACTTTGTGAAATAATACAAGTAGAAGACCACTATTTAATCCTCTCTAGATCCTGCAGATCAAATGCATGAGAAAGCCTGGCCACAGAAAACTAAATTTCCTTGGCATAGAACAGGGCTTATTTTAAGCAGGTCATTTCTGATGCGTGGCACCTGCACTTATCTTGCAACTCCAGACATGTGAAAGTCCACCACATGGTTGTACATTTGCCTAATTTTGAAATAAGAAAACAACCGTTTTATAATAATCTAATATACATTAAAGTGACTAATATCTGCTACCCAACCCATTTTTATAGCTTTGTGTAGCTTAGCATAGTCTAAATTGTCATATTTGTGGGAGTGTGATTGTAAGTACTTGTGTTGGAACTGTCATTAGCACCGCTGGCAGAGGCAAGTAATGGGTGGTGCAAGCTGCAGAGGGCTCCTAACGAGGGCCCTGACACTTTTTTTTTTGTAATGAATCACCCGCATGGTATCCTCTTTCAGGCATCCCTTTTATATACTTGCTTGTAGTGGCTAGATTGGGCAGACAATTCTAGGATTTTGCTTGAAAGAAAATTTGGCTATGCTGCTTTTTTTCTAAAATAAAAATACATTTCCGTAAAAGGGAGCCCTACCTGTCACAGCAGCCTCCAAAACAGGGCACTTTCATTCACTGGCTTTCACTGTTTCATTGCCCTTTTACTCCTCAGCCATCACAGCTGGATTTATTGTTGGAATTTGTCAGGGAACCAGGGAATTGAGTGGAAGGAAACGAGTTTTGCACTAGGTGCACCGCATTTTAGTAATTGACTACTGCCATAGAGTGCGACATACAGGTCAGCGCTCTAGTGGTGGGTCCTTGAGCATTATAAAATGGATGCGCACCAGCTGAGGAAACGGGTCTGCAGCTTTTGGCAGATAAATTGTTTTGTTCATTTTTCTATGCTGATTTTATGCTGTTTTAAGAACAATTCCTGCTTTTAGTGTTTTGTAGTTGGGGGAATTTGTCAGGGAAACAGGGAACTGAGTGGGGGGAAAACAAGTTTTAAACTAGGCACACTGCATTTTAGTAATTGTCTACAACCATAGAGTGGGACAGACCGGTCACCTCTCTATTGGTTTGACCTTGGGCATTACAAAATGGAGGCATGACAGTGGGTGCGCATCAGATGCGCCACTGGCATGCGAATGGCAAGCCGTTTGCACCTGTCAATGTCCAAATGTGTCCAGGGGCCAGGAACCCTGTGCCTGGTCCCTCCCACCCAGGGTCCTATACAAGGGACCACCTACCCCCACTAAGAAGGTCGCCCAATATTAACTGCCTTCCCATAAGAGACTTAACCAGGGACCTTACTACGGATAGGTACTATTCCTTCTCTTTGTCACCTGATTTGGAATCCTTGAATGTCTGTCTTTTCAAGACCAAAGACAAAATCTTCCTTCTAAATAGTAGATCCCTCCCTTGCCACAAGTGGGAAATCTTTTCCCTACTAGAAGACAATAATCCTGATGTTGTTTTCCTGTTGAAAACCTGGCTTTGTGGGGAGTCGGGTCCAGACATCATTCAGGCAATTTCTCCCGACTACTATGTAGTCTGTAAAGACAGAGTACCCAGAAAAGGGGATGGCTTGCAATTATTCTGAAGTGCTCTCTTACTTGCCTTGCTGACCCCCTGGTGCTCTCCCACTGTGATAGTCTCATCTTTTCAATTTCCCTATCCCAGATGTCCACATTCTTGGGAGCTTTAATCTATTGCCCCCAGGCTCACCATGCCAGCTTAACCATAAAGAAAGCCAATTTTACTGTCCTGGGTGATTTGAACCTTCATCCTAATGAGCCAGATGATACTTAAGCAGCTGGACTTCTGGTCAACCTTGAGGAAATGGAACTTGGACAAAAAGCACATGGCCCTGCCCACAAAAAGGGGCACTTGCTTGACCCCATTTTTCCTAATCATCCCATGCTTCACGATCATTTTTTCATCCCCTCCGTTCCCATGATTCCAGGCACGCCATCACATTTGAAATCTTTGGTGCTGGAAGGTCAGCACTGGTTGCAGCTAAATCTCCACAATTGGAGATGGATCGACAGTCTGACCTCGCCTCTATTGGACTCAAACCTCCAAGTCATCAACAATAGGATCTCAGAATGGATAAACCATTCTTTGGATCAAACTATTTCCTTCACTCCATTCACACAAAGCATTAAAAAGAAGTCTGCTCCTGGTATTCTCCCCATCTCAGAGTTCCAAAAAAACAAAAAAGTAAAATCACAGTGCGGTAATGGAGGAAGGATTATAGGGTATGCAAAAATCTTTCATATCAGGAGACAGTAAGGGCCTGCCACGCAGAAATCAAAGTGGCGTAGGCTTCCTACTTTGAAACCAAAGAGCACTACTCCCCAAGGGAGATATTCAGGATCACTAAAGCTGTACTTGAACCAACCTTTAATGGTCCTACTTCTGATCCCTCAAAGGACAGATGTAATGCATTGGCTACTTTTTTTGGCATCAAAATTTCGGATGTCTACCAATCTTTCCAAAAGGTGGATGGAAGCCTCAATCCCATTCCCTTGAGTAGCAGTAAGGAGATGTCTCTCTTGCTCTCTCTGAATTCCCTTCTCTTACTCTTGCCAAGTTCACTGCCCTTTTCAGTAAAATCACATCTGGGTCCCCCTCCCCAACATCGTGAGCCTTGGAGCAGAAATTTTCTTCCTCATCTTGCTTCAAACGGCCATCCTTTCTCTCGACTTGGGAACGGTGCCATAATCCTGGAAACAAGCCATGGTCAAGGCAATTTTAAAGAAGCTCAAACTTGATCCTTCATGTTTGGGGAACTTTTGCCCAATTTCTCCGCTCATTGGCATCAGTAAAGAGGTCAAGATACATGCAAATAGACATCTCTTTGACTTCCTGGAGATCAATTCCTTATCTTACTGCGCCACATGCAAACCAGCTTCAGGCCCAAGCACAGTGCTGAGACTGGCCCCTTGGCTGTGGTGGAGGATGCGAAGACGAGAATAGATCAAAGTGCTATGGTGCTATTGTACTCTTAGACTTG
Organism: Triturus cristatus; assembly: GCF_964204655.1. Classification (NCBI taxonomy): domain Eukaryota; kingdom Metazoa; phylum Chordata; class Amphibia; order Caudata; family Salamandridae; genus Triturus; species Triturus cristatus. The sequence goes on from NC_140588.1 coordinate 871,407,914, forward strand.
ATTGCAACCTTTTACATCGTTGACCATTCCAAACTTTTGGAATGGGTTAGAAGGGCAGGTGTCTCTGGCCAGGCCCTTGACTATTTGAAGGAACTCTCCTTCCAAGTATTTGATAAAGGCTGCTATTCCAAGGTCCTTCCAGTCACCTGTGGAGTGCCACAGGGGTCTTCACTCAGTCCCATGCTACCTAATGTGTACCTGCAACCACTGGCTGATATTATTATGCCCTTTGGGATTTTGATAGTTTCCTATGCAGACAATACCCAGCTGTTTTTTCACTTGCCCCTGACAGGGACCCTTCAGCTCCCACCTTGGTTCCTAGTCTGGAACAGGTTGTCAGCTGGAGGAACACCTCCTACCTTAAGCTCAATGGATCTAAGACTGAACTTATGATCCTTGGGAGTAATTCTTCCCCTCAAAGGACTTTGGGCTGGGCAGGAAGCCTCAGCCCCCATGGTTGTTAATACAGCTATAAAAATCCTGGGAGTCTGACGCGATAAAGCACTGACAGTGGATACCCAGACCATTAAGTTATCCCCAATTGTTTTGGAATCTTGCGTCTGCTGCACAAGAACCTGTCTCTGCTCCCTCAGAGGTGGCTGGTAGTTCAGTCCTTGTTTCTCTCGCAGCTTGATTAAGGCAACACACTATATTTGGGCACACCTATGGCCGTCACTCAGAAATTACAAGAGATGCAAAATGCTGTGGTACACATCCTACTTGGGATTCCCAGACATGAGTCAACTAAAATTGGTTTGAAAACCCTTCACTGGCTATGTGTCATTAAGAGAAGTGGGTTCAAATCTTTGTGTACTGCCAATAGAGCTCTACACGCACGTGGTCAAGCCATTCTATGTCAGCTGGCTACCCCTTACACTACAAATAGGCCACTCAGCTCCTCTAACCGTTATTTGGCTACCGCCCCTTTGATCAGAAGAAGCAGAAGTGGAGGACGATCATATAGTTTCAATGTAGCAAACCTTTGGAACTCATTCCCCTTGGTCATCCTGTCCATTGATAATGAATTGAGCTTTCAAAAGGATCTTAAGATCTGCCTCTTCAAGAACTAGTCTCCTAAATGGTTTCTCTGTCACGGTGGACATCTGCTTTTCTTGACCAGTGCTGGAATGCTTGTGGATCACCACAGCTTTACAGATCTTGTAACATAACATAACATAACATGATCCACTCATGGCAAACCCAAAACCCCAAGAAAAAGTACCAGGCTTTCAAGGACCTAGCGCACAAAAGCCAAACTCTACACACTTCCTACCCAATTTCAGTTTTCCAGCAACTCATGCAAAGCCACCAAGAAAGCCATTGCTGGTATTCAAAATACATTGCTGATATGATATATTTATCTGAAGCCTACCACACCATGACGCATGAAATAGCTGATAAAATGAAATTACCCTAAGTGTAATAATGAAAATAAAAGAAAGATATAAAATCTATCTCAAATACACCCTAATTTGAGTGAAAATATTACACTTTATCACCATTGTTAAAGACTCTGGGATTATAGAGGCTTCCAGTATATGCATTATAAAGAAAATCCTAATTGAACACATCAACCAATGCACCGCTGTGACCCACCCAACTAACTGCTACAGCACCAAAATGAATACATCATGAACAAAATCTAATGTATTAGACATCAACATCAACCATTCTACCACCAATGCTCCCATTCAATGATACCACATTTCAAAATGGTCACTCTTCAAGACGTTTTGGTGAAATTCTCCCCAGCCTCAGACCAGCACATATCATGGAGACATTCCCGTACACCATCATGAACTAAATTTTGCAATAAATCACTGGACAGGAGACCTGTGCGAAATCGGCAAGATGATGAGGTATGCTGCCTCCTGTGTCTGGGAGTGGATTGCTGACATACCCTGGGTTGGCGACAGCAATGTGGAAGTCTTAGCGTGGTTTACCTCAAGAACCGGACACACGTACTGAACCAGACATGTACGGAAGTACTAAACTGACATCACTCCTTTACATGCTGCTGGTCCATCGTACAGCTGACTGCATAGTTAATATCAAACGTCAATGGGAGAAACAAGAGGCGCTGGGTGGGGATGTGGAAATTAGGGTCCACTGGGCACCAGCTGAATACAGAGTACAGCACATGTTGGTGTATAAAGGGACGGGTCAGGGGAATCTTATGGAATGGGATAGTATAGATATTAGTCTACAATATGAAATAGAGGATCCTGTGGGGGGACAAAACATTCACTCTACTGTTGAATAGTGTGATCGAGGGATGCCTAGGAATTGTTAGATATGCTGAATCCATATGAGATTGTTGTTGATATGGTACATGATCCTATGCTGCCAGCTGCCTACTTGTGTTTGTAATGTACAGACCCTGTGCTGAATAGTATGGTTGCAGGATCACCAAAACTGTTAGTTATACTGAGCTCATGTGACATTGTTGATGATATGATATGTGACCCTACGCTAACAAGGACATACTTGTATCTGCGATGTACTGACTGTGAGCCTTCCATGGGGGAGCAATTCTTTATTGAATATTTAAATCTGACGATTGCATTTACAACAAGGGGAGGAACCAACAATAAGAATTTTATAGCATAGAATGCAGTCAGTAAGGGCTTGCAATCTAATAGTGCCAAGTCAGTATCATGCACTCCTGGGATAAAGGTACAGGGAGAGAATTTCCAAGACGTCCAACTGGGAATGTTGTCAGAAAATAGAGGGTATTGTTGGCCTAGAGAGAACGAGTTACTTTTATAATATCTTAAGGTTCTATCTTCTTTCTGCGGCCTTCAATTTGTACATGGAGCTTTGTGGAGCCCTCCTTGCAAAGCACGGGCTCAAGGTTTACGAGTATGCTGATGATACACAATTTCGTATGAAAGTGTCCACAATCAAGAATATCTATTGTGACTGCCGAGATGCAATCAATAGTTATTTGAATCTAAACCTGACAGAGATGACATTCATCTTCATCTCTTGCAGTCCCACTCATTTCCTAAAACTCACTCTCCAACATGAAACTAGATAGTTTTGTGCCCCATTTCTCCGGAAGCACAAAAAAACACAACTACCTCATCTTCAACCCCCACTTTATAGGTCTTACCAGCACCTAAACTAGATCTCAGAAATACCATCCAGGCTCTGGTACTCTGTCAAATGGCTGGTGACAATCCCCTACTCATGCAACCTACATCCGTGGATCCACTCTTGGAAGTACTAAAGATGTATTATCACATCATCACCACCCCGAGGAATCAGCACTGGCCATCCCTCGAGGCCCACCTCCAGATCTGCCTCGTCTTCAAAACCTGTGCATCACCTGCAAGGCAGTGACTTTGTGCACATAACCCATTCTGGCACAACACTTTACTATCTCATTAGGACAATACAACACAAGATGTCATTACATCGAAAGACTGGAAATGAGAAAAAGAAGCCTTCTCATGCTGTGCTTCTAGGATTTCATACATCAGGCTTCAGGCATAACTCTTGTGCTGAAGGCACAATTCCTAGAGGCGTCCTTCATCTGCCATTGATACAACAATAATACCACTAGTCATATTAATGCACACAATCTATGACTGGTGCAGTCCTTTTTGAAGTAGCAATACTATGTCAGGACTTGTATATAAAATAACAAACAATGTATGACTGAGGAGTAGATATTAAATAGTTGGGGACCTCACATCATTGAATGCTTTGCTGTTAAGGGCTTTAGCAGTACTACCAAGTTATAAATAAAGAGTGTTCAAGAAATGTTCGACTTCACAATGTAAGAAAGATTTCTGAGGATGGTCCAGTAGTAGTCACTTCCAACACTCAGGGCACCAGGACTACCCTCCACATTTCCCTATGAATATTTCTCTGAAAGGGTATGGCTGCCTTACGTCACCACCATTATTACGACATCTTTAGAGACGGTAATACAATGTACACCAAATTATCCTCTCTCTGTTACTGTATCGAAAGATAAACAAATTAATAGTTAAAATCCTTCCGTAGGATAATAGAAAGAGGAAATACACTGATCACAGTAACTTCTTTCCCTTTGGTTGCAAGGAGCATTCCTTGCTGACAGTCTTTGACTGAGTGCCTCTATCTTAAAGCTTACTGTGATTACAGCCCCTGCCTCTAGTAAACACTGGAAGAGACACAGAGTAGGAAAGTAGTTTGCCAATCAAAATAAATCTGTGCAGATGTCCGGCTGAAGGTACTCCAAATTCCATCCTATTTTCTTATTCCTTTGATTTCCATTTCTGCAAAATAAATTTCTGCTTTTACTGTTGTGGGGCCAGTAAAGAAAGAAATGTAAGTAAAACCTGCCTGGTGCAGCATCAGCTGTCTTAGAGCAAATGTGTATATTCTCACAAACTGAAACCAGATGTGCATCAGTTCATCAAAAGGACACATGCATCTCAACAGCTTACTGGACCACATAACATGGCTTACATGTTGCAAAAACCTGATGCCCATGCCTCTATTATAGCTTTAATGTTTTTATTTTTATTTTGTAAACTTCAGGTTTACATGCACTGGTTTATATTTGCTAATCACATTTCATAACATGAAACATAGGGGCATATTATCTACAAATTGCAATAAATATCGCAAAACGCGCTTAGCGCATTTTTCATTATCGCCCTGTATCGCTGAATTACATCGCTGTGTTAGCGGCGTATTGCAACGCTTTGCTAACAGGCGAAGTACAATCCAGCAATAGACTGCGATAATCCTCATCAGCGTGTGAAATCCAGCGATGATTTCACAGCGCTAATGAAAAGCTTGGTAATAGGGGAGTGTGTACTTAACCATACAATCCACCTCTCATAGGCAATAATGGCAAGTCAGGTTTTATTCAGGCGTTAGGATCATGCGATAATGGGGGCTTAGCGCGCCTTTTCTCATCGCTACGCGGGTCTGGGGCAGCGCTGATAATACAGTGAAGTTGTGTTTGCGACGTTTTTCAATGAAGTTATTGTAATGAACGCCTACTTTGCATCTCATTAGCGATGTATATCGCTAAGATGCGTAGCGTTAGAAAATCGGCTGCTAACATGCGCTGATGCATGTTAGCGCCGCCTTGTTAATAGGGCGATAAGAATATCGCCGCTTTAGCGGCAAAAAGTGACGCTAAAGCGGCGATACTGCCCTTGATAATATGCCCCATGGTCTTGGAAGCATCAACAAGCTCACCACCCAAAATTCTCCCCAAAGCAGCAGAAGAACAACAAAATAGCATGCATTGATGTTAGGAGCTGTCTTGCTGTGTTGATGCTGATAATGAAGATGAAAATAAAAATCTATAAAATGGACAACAGTTGAAGACTCACTTAATTTCACGTTGATGACTTAATGAATTCATCTAATCAAACAAATTAAAAATGGTGCTTGACTCTCAGGAGAAAATGAAGTTAAGCATAACTAGCACAAACTTTTCATATGCCTGGAAATAAGATTATACCTCCCTGATGATGCCCAAATAGGCAAACCGGCCGGGGGTTCTATGTGTTTCCATCTGGAGGGAAGCTGGCCTGGCAATGTAGGCTGAGCTGTTTCTACTGGAGCAGGACCCAGGCTGATTTGCATATGGTCAATGTCAGCTCTAGAGTGGCATAGTGGACAAATATTATGGACAGGAGTGCAGCACAGGAGTGCGGCCCCAAGTAATTACCAGTTGCTGAGATTAAATAAAACAATCCACCCATCACCTTTTTGTTTTCTTCAAAGGGAACAAAGGACATCACACTTCCACAAACATGCTCCTTTTTGTTTGCAACTTTATTGGAGGCAAGACAATATTGATACTGCTATAAATTACTGTTGCACAGTTTCCCTTAAACACTTTATGAATGTAAGCATTTTTTTAAATAAATCTTTTTATTAAAGAAACAATAATACAATAAAAGTATCAACGCAAACAAAAAGAGCAGTTGTCAAAATGAGCATATCACAGAAACTAAACACATTATACATATAATCAATAAACTCAAAAGAGGCAATACAGATAATGATACGGGCACACAGTGACATTAGATCATTAAAGTGTCTCCTTATCAACATTGAATGGGGAATCATCGACAAAGGTGCATAAAAACCCTCTGCTTTCGTTCCAGGGGCCCCATATTTTAGTCCATTTGCCTGGGCATCGTCCGCTCTCATATATCACCCTTTCGACCTGCATGCACCATGTCCTCGGCCCAGTCCTTGTGTCGGGGCACAACTCCTCCCTTCCATGTTCTGGCTACATTGCGCTTTGCTATGACACAGCCCAGAAAAACCCGCAGTTGTTCAGTGCGATTGAGGTAGGTGGCGTCCCAAATGTTTAAAAGACAGAGTCGAGGGGAGTGTTCTATTGATTTCTGACATATTCGGGACATAGTGGACAAAACCTCACTCCAATACTGTTGAAGAATTGGACAGTCCCACCACTGATGCAAGAAAGTACCTAAGGAGCCACAGTATCGGGGATAGAGTGGGGAGATCGTCAGAACCATTTTAACAAGTGCTGTGTTGGTGTAATAGGCTCTGTGGAGTATTTTAAGTTGTATAAGCTTAAAGCGGGATCGGATTGCCACCTCTCTAGGAGATGCCAGGGCCTCCCTCCAATCTTTGTCAAGTATAACCCCGACGTCTTCAGGCCATTTCGTGTGGAGTTTATCAAAAGGCTCCGGTAAGTTATTGAGTATCTAATGCAAGCATTTTTTAAGTATGTGCAAATCATTCTGCAAAAAAAGCAGCCTGATGGTTGATGAACTTGTGCATGCTTAAAATGCCTAACCCAAAACCGTTCTCAGATTAGGTTTCCCAAATATTCACATTTAGTACAATTGTGCCAAGTTGCAGAAACGTGACATTCCTGATTAACTCAGATTCAGCCAGATTCAACCAATTAGCAGTATGCTCAGAGATTTATACTCCTAAATGTCATAAAGATACCCACAGTCCCCAATGCCTGTCACGTGTGGGAATTTGTCGAGTTTTCCTAAAATCACTGGTTGAATAGGCCTCATCAATTCAAGATAAGAGAAACAGCGAGATCTATATATCCCTTCCAAACCCAGCGAAGAACCATGCATAATTGTGTTTTACTTTTAGAACCATCATGGCAATAGTTCCGCTCCGAAAAATGGGTTGGACACTAATGAAGATGCATTACCGAGAAATCTTATGTTATGCAAAATGGACTCCTTCACACTATGCTTTAATTAGTTCTTTAATCAGTTGATTTGGGATCACTCTTCCTACATAGCCTGCCTCATCTCTCTCAACTGCAACTGCCATAGGAATTCCATTAGGCAACCGTGTGGAAGCCCTAATCATCACAGTCGCTAACATTCCATTGCAGTAAGCACACAACGCATCCCTCGTCTAACATTTGAAAAAAGAATCAAGCTTAAGATCATTTATGAGAATTATGTGATGAATGGAACAAAGCAACCATCAACTGGAAAACAAAAACAAAACAATGAAAACAACAAAGGGATCATACCATGCATAAATTGTAAGTAAAATACTGATACTTGTTGCATAATTATGACTATAAGCCTATAAACATCAAATTGAATTTTACCAATTACCTCACATCCTCACCACTGACTTAGAGCCTGATTTAGATTTCGGTGGAGGGGTTACTCCATCAGAATGGTGCTGCATATCCCGTCCACTGAAATATAAATCCCATAGGATATTATGTGATTTATATTTCGGTGGAAGGCATGTCTGTCACCACTGTGATGGAGTAACCCGTCAACCGAAATCTAAATGAGGCCCTTAGTCTGCCAACCTTCATGGAGGCTTCTTATTCCTCTTACCAACAAGCCCTTCCTCATTTGCATTCTGGTCCATTCCTTATGGATCTTTTGTTTTGACTAATTGTCACAAGCATCAGAAATCTCATAGTCATGTGGAGTGCTGTCAAGTGACTCTCCTAATACATTATCACTGCACCCAACACCTTGTGGGGACACTCCGTCCCGTAGTTCTACCACTGGTTCAGGCTCTAGCGTACAATCATTATCATTATTATCCATCCATACTGTTTACGATTTCCCCACTGCTAGACTCACATTTATCAAACACACTCTCCATTCCTGTTGACCTTTTGCTGACAATATTCCCACTCTACACCACAGCCTCAAACCATGTGCTTGAGAGCCCAAACTTTACCAACACAAAAGCATACAACGTTCCTCAAAATTTCAATAACTTCCATAGGATCATAAAACTGACTCTCTCCCTTTGGGACTTTTTCAGGTTTTTTAACTCAAACCCATGGTCCAAACTGAATATACACTAGTTTTGTGCTATCTCTATGGTTCACTGACACAAGCTCAATGTAATAAATATCGATGTAAAAAATATAGACAACCAAAATATTGACTCCTATACTTAAACAGGTCAGTACAAAAATATCGACTAAAAATATTGATGTAAAAAATATAGATGTATAAAATATTTATGTAAATATAAAATAATATGTATTAAATATATTAACTATTAAATTTATTTTTAACAAAATAAAATGAATGTAATATACATTTCAATAAAATATAACACATAAACTTAATAAAAGAAGATAAACACAGAAACATATTTATTTATACATATATATTTACTTTAAAACTATCAATAAAATATTATTTTTAATTTATATTAAGAGTTTAAAATTATATAAAAAATCAAAACATATATATATATGATTTAAAATATAAAAAAACACAAATCTATAATAAATTAAACATTAAACGATTAAACAATATTTAAACATAAACTTCAGAATACAGTCAGTGCAACAGTAGGGAAAGTGTTGGATAGCGGAGGGGTAAAAATAACTATTCACACTCCAGTGAGTGCAACAGTAGGGAAACAGCTGGATAGCAGAGGGGTAAAACGTACTATTCCCATTCCAATGAGTGCAACAGTAGGGAAAGTGTTGGATAGCGGAGGGTTAAAAATTACTATTCCAAATCCAGTGAGTGCAACAGTAGTGAAAGTGTTGGATAGCGGAGGGGTAGAAATTCCTATTCCCACTTCAGTGAGAGCAACATTAGGAAAAGTATTGGATAGTTTACTATTCCCACTCCAGTAAGTGCAACAAAAGGGAAACTGTTGTATAGCTGAGGGGTAAAAAATTGTATTCCCACTCCGGTGACTGCAACAGTAGGGAAAGTGTTGGGTAGCGGAGTGGTAAAAATTACTATTCCAACTCCAGTGAGTGCAACAGTAAAGTGTTGGATAGCTGAGGAGTAAAATGTAATATTCCTAGTCCTGTGAGTGCATCAGTAGGGAAAGTGTTGGATAACAAAAGGGTATTTACTATTCCCACTCCAGTGAGTGCAATAGAAAGAAAAGTGTTGGATAGTGGAGGGGTAAAATTTACTATTCGCAGTCGAGTGCAACAGTAGGGAAAGTGTTGGATAGAGGAGAGGTAAAAATTACTATTCCCACTCCAATGAGTGGAACACTAGGGAAAGTGTTCGATAGCGGAGAGGCAAAAATCACTATTCACACTATAACAGTTAACAAAAGAAATAAATAAGGAAAATTATAAAAATAAATAAACAATATTTTAAAATTTGATTTTTTTAAATATATAAAAAGAAAACATATTATAATATTAATTACACATAACAAATACCTACACATAGTATATCAAATTAAATAATAAATACATTAAAAAATATTCTTTGAAACTAGAAAATATTTACAAACAAAAACATGAATTAATACATAAATGTATTTATTTTATTTCCTACCCTATAACACCACACCAATAACAATACACTTTAACATTTTAAATAAAAACGTACTTCCATAGTTAACATAATTATTCATCAATTCAAAAAATATTATTAAAAAAACAAATACATATTAATTAACTACACACACCTTAAGACTATAAGGTCCACACCACACACCTAAATTAAACTATAAAATAATAAAAGACACTTAAAACTAATTTTTAAATTAAAAACTACTACTATTAACTACTCATTATAAAGTGATTAAAATGTATTAATACCCACCCTTTACCCCTTTAAAAGTCAAAACATCACACAAAAAAGAAACAATAACCCAAAATAAATATCAAATATTTACCATTAATAGACAACTATATATTAATTAATCAAACACAAATTACTTCCCATCCATTACCCCCATAAACACCACAACACACACCTAAAATTAATTATACAATTGCCATAATACATTTTCAAATAATGTCATTAATATCAATTAACAAATAATTATTAATAAAAAATAAACTACTTAACACCCTTTACCCCTATAAACCCCAAAACACACACCTAAAATTAATAACACAATTACCATAATTAATTACCATTTAATTAATTAAAATTAATTACCAACCAATTATTAATTCATCAATTAAAAATAAATTACTTTACACCCTTTACACCTATAAACACCAAAACACACACCTAAAATTAATTACACGATTACCATAATTAATTACAAATTAAATAATTATTATTAATTAACAACAAAATATTACTTAAGTAATAATAAATTACTTTACACATCTAACACTATAAAATCTAAATTAAGAAAAAAATAATAAATAAAAAAATAACCAATTAATTTAATATAATTAAATTACTTCCCACCCTATTACCCTATAAACCCACAACCCACTGCAGAACAAAAAAAACCAAAATAAAAAATTTAAAAAATAACTACTCAAAATGTAACATATATTAAGAATACAAACAATTCTTATGCAACAAAACATACATCACATACATTTAAAACATAAACTAAAATACATAACACTAATTAAAAAAGCAATATTTTTAACAACTATATTTTTGCAAAAGATATTAAACACTTCGATATTTTTAAATCAATATTACTTACCTTAAGTAGATATTCTTGACCACGATATTCTTGCTGTCGATATTTCTGAACCACGATATTTCTATTCTGTCCACACACCATCTTTACAACTTTATTGTAGCTCAGTCTTACTGTGGGTCTCATTACCTTTGTTATGAACATATTGCATATATCAAATTTTCAACTTTAAATACCCATCCAGGACTGTACTTGGTCCTAGGGTTCCATTCCCTGATGGTGATAAACAGAAAAAGACTAGATGCTTCGTTATTGGTCACTCTATGAGCCCATACAGTTTTAGTTAACTGAGTTTCCCAATCATAGTTGCTCTTAGTTGCTAATTGTATAGCAACTTTAAGTACATAATTGATGTTCAATCATACCATTGTCACTTAGGTTGAAAAGAGACGTTGTTCATTGTTTAGCTTCCCACTCTTTCAAAATACCATTTAGCTTTCTTGGCCAAAAATCACAGTCATTTATAACTCAGAAGAGTTGCCAGTAAGCCTTTATAAGTTAGAACACACTCCAAAAAATCTACACACAATCTGTGTCAGAGTTTTCCGCTACTTCAAGAATGCAATTATGTATTTTTGAAAAGTACAAACTGGTCCCATAAGATTAATTGCCACAGATTCCCATAGGTACCTAGAAGCAAATGGTTCACAAATTTGTGGTCTCAAGGTCTTCACAGACTTGTCCACTAAGAAACAACCCGAGCATTCCTTCATACACTGCTCAATATCTAGATCAATCCTTGGCCACCAAAATATTGTTTTGCAGCCTGCTTGGTCCTTATAATGACTAAGCGACCTTCATGTATATATATATCCCAGATACATACCAAATCTTATAGTCTGATGGCCAAGCAAGAGTGGAGAAGGCTGCAGAGATAGGTGCTCATCATTGTATTTCTAGTTTAGATTCCCAAATGTATCTTTTTCATCCAATCTCTGTCCAATGTTCCAGGAGGACAAGGGTTGAGATTAAGGAGAGACCCATGCCGCCCCACCCTGGATCGAGATCAAGGAGGAAAATGTGGACCATCTGTAGCCATGACAGTGGAATGCAGTCAAAATGGTCACTAGTCCACTTCCAAAGCTAGCTCGAGAATCTTTTAGCAAAACACACAAGATGATGGACGGAATGTTGCACATTGGCAAAACATTCACCCCCAGTCACAGATCTGGGTTTAATCCATTGTTATTTTGCTCACCACGCCACCCCAGTTCAGACATGGCCATATGCAAATCAGTCTTGACCCTGTGCCTCATGGGAACAGTCCAGCCCGAACTGCCAAGGAGGATCTTTTGAGCAGGAGTTTTGATCTGCAGTCTGCATCAGAGACTCCCTGTGCCCAACCACTGAAGGAGTTCTATGGGTCCTCTTGAGCCCTAGTGCAATCAGAGTTTGCAACTGGCTTTGATGGTGCATTCTACTTTCCCAACTTCACTAAAATGACTGGAGGCATAATAATCACTCACACATTGCTGTTAGGAAAAATAGTGTTCTGAGAGATTGTGCGCTGTGCACTGTTGTGCAGGTGCATACCAATATGGAATGCATATGTTCAGTTACCATAGTGCAGTAACTTATATATAGTGCATTACTCATATGGACCAGATGTTGGTTATTTCCTGTGGATTCATTGTGCCCATAAAGAACAAGGCTAATATAATTCGAGTAAGCACTTTTACACCTTATGGAACATGTGTTGCTCAGTTCCAAACAAGATTTATCTGCGAACTAATGTCAATGTGGTAACATCTAGGGGGAAAGTTAGAAAACAGGCCATCCCCTACTATAGTTCTGTATTTAATAGTGGACATTTTTCAAAGTAACTAGTTACACAGGTGAAGACTCCTAGAAATATGAACATTTTGTTTTTCCGTGAACAAATTAATTTGTCAGAAATGTAAATGGTATGATGGGGAGGAATGTCTTTAGCATACAATACTGTTATGTCACTTCACATGTGTTAATAAAAAGAATGCAACATAATTGCATTCAGATACTATCACTCCATTTATATTTTTATTACAAGCGGTTAAAGGTATTTATAACTTTCTTGTGGCTTAGTCAGATATTTGCGAATGTTGATTTGTTTATAAGAAGGTGAGTAGCCATTGGCAATTCCCTTTGTCTGCCGAAATTGATGACATCCAGAGTACCAACAGTGCAGCCTTTTCAAGGGCCCTCATTGGTTATGAAATGAAACACAATTTCTAAAGTGCAGCTGATACCCGGTGGCGTCTTGTGGTTTTGGAAAATACTTGTGAGGTTTCTGGCTAAGCCTGCAATTATGTTAGTTACTGCGATAGTTGATCTTTTCAGGTCACATTTATTGATAAAAACAGCCACACTCTTTGTATGTATGTGATATATGTATAGTACGAACCTACCAGAATTAGGGGAGTGGAGACCTGGGCCAAGAGCAGAGTACAGACAAGAAGCAGTGACTGAACGTGGTGCCAAATTCTGAATAGGGAGGTGGCTGTCTACAGCACCCTGAAGTCATGTTTTTTAAAGATGTGCGTCTTCAGCTCTTCCCTGAATTGCAAGTTGATCAGGGTGTTTTCTTGTTTTTTTTTATTCTGGCAGGGTGTGTGGTTGCATCATTTCCAGCTGAGTTGTGAAAACACAACGCTCCTCTTAGAGCAGAGAGTTGCCTCTCTAGACCTGTGCTATATCACACCATTTGCTTGCACATTATGTTCAAACGTGGCACATAACCAATGAATGAAACAGGTTCACATCACTTAATTAGACAATAAATTCGTTAGGACATTTGGTCCACAACATCTACTCTGTACATAAGCTGTTGGTCAAAATCTAAAACCAAAACTTTACTTTAGGTGCTCAAATAACTGTGGATGAAGGGCCATGTGTACAAAGCCTGCAATCCACTAAACCGCGGGGTTTGCGACACCAAAATGGCTTTTTGTTCTGTACTAAAACCGTTTTATGATAGTAGTTGTTACCGATGGTAGTTACCAAGTCACAAAATGACTTTAGGAATCTATAGCAAATGGATTTTTAGAAGGGGGTGTTTACATTATCCCTTTCAAATTGCAATCCGCAATTCAATATAGCTAAATTTTGCAATCGTAATCTGGTCGCAAAACATTACTAAATACTGTGTCTTGGGTTGGTAACCATTCACGACAGTGAAGGGGTGAGTCCCACATTGCGACCTACCTTATGAATATTAATGTGGTAGGTCAAATTATGATCCACTCTGAGTAGAAATTGTGTGAGCAACCTATTGGTACATGGTTCAGTTCTTAAAATTCCATTCCAGCTGCAAAAAGTCGTGCACAATTTGCAAGCAGTTTCTGTGAATAGATTTTTCATTTATTTGGTTTGAAGTTCTGTTATGGTATGTGTATGTATACAGCACCATATCCGTGCTATATGGCACAGTGTACTTAAGCTGAGCAAATGTCATGAACAATCAATTTTCTTCTCAGTTTCTCCTGTTCCACAGCCCACATATGATGTAAATTCTCCCTATTTTGAAAATCCTTTTCTTTCAAGACATTTATCAGTCGTGAAGGTCTAGCCCTTCATGTACTTCCAGTTTAGTTACATGAAGTGTAATCATCCAACTTGCCAATGTGCCTGGTGATTTTCACAAAGCAATTGCTTCGATGAAATCTATTTGGCAGGAGCTACTGCATTTTTGTGTATGTTGCCCTTAAATGTGGCTTTGCTGAAACTACAGTTTAAATATAGACATTCGTGCACAGTATTGCAAAGTGCAACGATGGCACGTCCAGGGAAAGAATGTCCGTACCCATGGCTACCTCTTTGCTACCTTTTTTGAAGTTCAACTCTTAAATGCGTTGTAATATTCAGATTCTATTGACAAATGAATCCCCATTAAATCGATCGAAGCCTGTGCTAATGAACACTGTTACTTAAAATAATGGTAAGCTTTCAGACTTTATTTATCATTATACAATATTAACTTAAAGTGCTTTTTGATGCAGGCTACATTTTGAGGAAGTGCTTCATGCATCTGATGTAGAAACATGTTCTTGCTAATTACTCTGGACCATCTATTTACTGCTGACTGCCCTCACAGACCAGGACCAATCATAAGATAAAGGGTTTTGCTTCCAATCCAAAAGGAATAGATCAGCTTTAGCTGCTAGTCCCCATCTGGATTAAAGAGAGCACACGTTAGCCAATAATTATTTGAATCTTGATGAGTCTCATCAGTGAGGTACAGCTTGAGTCCTGTGGCATAATGAAACAGTGTCAATGCCACTTGAAATTTAACTTATCACTGTCTATCAGTAGCTACCGAAGAGGCAAATTCATGAAGCAGTTAGAAACTCTAGCCAAATTAGACTTGAGCCTTCATCTAGTGGGATGTATGACTTATTTTTCTTGTTTACTATATGGGTAAGTCCTTGAAATTAATGATTTCTTCCTTTTCCTGCCCATGTCTGTCACGCCTCCACAGTCTCAGAAGGAAACATGAATGGTGTGCACCCTGTCCTAAATATGCTGGAAGAAGGGTTTCTGTCAGCATAGACAGCAGGCATGGTGTTGTGGGGCCCCCAGCAGAACTCCTGCTCCATCAAAACTCTAAATGAACCCTCACTATTATTAGTTCACCGTTTGATAGTTCAGGCTGACTTCAAAGGCTTGAATCATGCACAAGGTAATGCATGATGCAAAACAACCCCAACACAGATAAGGCTATACGGGATGACATATCCAGGCACCAGAAATGAACAAAATAAAAATGTAATTAGATACTTTAAAAATAAGAAATAATAGCACTACACACCCATAGCTTTTTAGACTAAAGGTTTTATTGGAATTGGCTTTCTCTGCAGGGTCATCTCCAAACCTTTTGCCTTTACAATCTATCTTTTTTTGTTTAATTCGTTTTTGTTGGCCTTAGGACTCTGTGCACCTTACCACTGCTAACCAGTGTTAAAGTGCTTGTGCTTAATCTCCTAAACATGGTTGATCTGGCTTACATCTGATTGGCACATTCAGTTTACTCAAAAAGTTGCTTTAGAGTGGTACACCATATATCCAGGACCTGTATAATGCATGCTACTAGTGGGCCTGAAGCATTTATTGTGCCACCCACTTCACTAGCACCTTAAAACATGTCCCAGGTCTGCCATTGCTGTCTGATTTCAGTTTTAAACTGCCATGTCGACATGGCAATATGCCAAGTGTTAAACTCCCTTTTTGTTTCATATATGTCACCCCTAAGATAGGCCCCAAATTGCCCATAGAGCAGAGTGCATTGCATTTAAAAGGATGGACATGTTATTTTAAGTTTTGTATGTCCTGGTACTGAAAATCTCCTAAACTCATTTTATTATTATTATGTTCATCAATTGTGTGTCTTTTACTTTTAAAAAGTTGGCAATTTTCTTCCTTTAACACTTTTATGCCTGCAACCTGTCTAGGGTCACATGACTGGGTGTAACTGACAGAACTTGTGAATTCCTCCCAAACAGTCACACAAAAGGGGGATTAGGTGTACCTTGATGGGCCACCTATCTTGCAGGATGGGGGTGCAGAGCTAAGCATAGCCCCACTTGCAACTGAATAGGCTGTGTTCTGCCCTCACACAAAGGACTTATTACCTCCACATTATCACTGCAGCCAGCTTGGAGCCAGAGCTGGGGAATCTGGAAATTCCATGCACTTCAAAGAAACGTTCTAGAAATTTCTCCCACCTTCCAGAAAGAAAGGCACCAGGTATGAAAATAGGACTCTCAGAACCACTCTTCAGTTCACTCCTGGACTTACGGAGGGATTCTCACAGGATTGCCTGCTGCTGTGACCTGCTGTGCAAGCTGCAAGAATGCTTTACCATACCTGGAAGTACTGCTTTGCTGCCTTGATCTTGCCTTGAACCCTCAGAGGCCAGCCTTGCTGTTCAGCCCTTCACCTAAACCGAGGACTACAAGAGTGACTCCAAGGGCTGGCCTCTTGTTTAGAGCCACAGGGACAGAAAAGACTCCTGCCATCTCGAACCCTCACCTAGACTCAGCCTGAGTGAGTCCTGAACCCCCAAGTGAGTTCCCACCACCCCGGGATCCTTGGATGTAGTGCTAAAGGTGCCCAGATGGCCAAACACCAAAACTGTAAACTTTCTGACAGAAAATTGCTCTGAAAACCGAGAGGAGACTGGAACCAACTTGCTTGCTTACCCGTCTGAGGTGCATAGCTGGTCGAATTGACTTTGTGGCTTTTCCTGATACGTTCTTCTCCACAGCCGCACATCCTGTTCAGCAGTCTTTTGCCAAAGGGGAATCCAAGCCCCTGGAACTTTCTTCAGCAACAGTCTTCTGCCTTTTCCCACTAGAGATTTCTGAAAGATACTAAGGGGCCTATTAGGATGGTGGCCGGACTTTCGTCAGCCCGCCACCCTAGCGGTGCTCGGACGGCTGCCAGTGGTGTGGCAGCCCCGCACCGGTAATTAGGATGCCACCGCCACCGTGGCGGTGGCATCCTCTATTCCCAGCATTGTGGTGGGCGGTGCTCACAGCACTGCCCGCCACAATGCTGGGAATGCACATCATGCATTGGCATGCACAAGGTGACAGGCACCGCACGGTGCCTGCCACTTTGTCCGTACCAATGTGTGCCCTCCCCACCCCCCAACATCCTGGGGGCCCGCAATGGACCCCCAACTGCAAAATCCACATGCCTTTCCGTGGCGGCAATGCCACCACGGAAAGGCTGTTTTCCGGTCCCATGGTAATATGGATGGCGGTGTCTAGCAGATACCGCCGCCATATTCAACCCTTTTCTGCCTGGTCGACTCTGCGACCAGGCGGAAAAGCGGCGTACGGTCTTCCTGTCGCTGCGGTACCCCCGCCATCATAATATGGCAGGGGGGAAATGGGAGGCGGGCGGAGGATGATGTCGGGCGGATTGCCACCACCATGCAGGCAGTGGCGATCTGCCCGACATCATAATAGACCCCTTAGTGTGCACATAGAAATCTTCACCGCTGCTGTAACCCAAGGCTCCACGATGATGACGCTCCCTCCTCGGGCACCACCTGCAGCCTTGCCCTGCTGAACGTCTTCTTTTCTGAACATTTTCCTCACACTTTCTTCTAAGTCCAAAGATAAGCGTTGGCCCTATTGACTTCATGTATCCGAACGCGGTATTGCGATTAGCTATATCTTTTTACTTTCTCCTGGTCTTGCAAGACTAAATGTCTGTAGTTGGCACTTTGATCCTTTAGGTGCTAGTTTCTACTAAAATACTAAAAACCTTTTAAAACGTAATAATTCTGGTTCTACTGATTGGATTTTTTTAATTTTGTTGTCAAATAATTTAATAAAACATACTCTATGTTTCCAAATTGGTGTAGGATTTTTCTTGTTTTGTGCTTACACTTTATTACTGTTTGTGTGCTGCATAAATACTTTACACATTGCCTTGAAGTTAAGGCTGGCTGCTTTTTGTGTCAAGCTACTCAAGGTTAAGCACAGGCTAATTTAATGACTTTTGGTAGTTCTCATTGCCAGGGTTTGTGACTGTTGTTTGGTCAGGGCTCACACCCCAGTCAACCAACACCCTAATTTCTCACAAACAGTTCATCATGTTATAATAATATTCAGAAAATTAAGACACACATGCTTTATTTTAAATTGTGCACTTGAATTTATTCTGCAAGTGTGCAACTTGTGTTGTGTGCATTGTAAGTTATTCACACATTGTGCATAAAAGGATCAACATGAGATTGTGGGCTGTTCAAGTGTATACACATCCCTAATTCAAGAAGTAGTGAACCTATACAGGCTAACTTTGCTAACTCTGCCACCAAGTGTAAGGAAAAAGCACAAATTAACCAGGGGTCATTTTTTGACCCCTGTATCTTTTCTTAGCGTTCTGTACACCAAAAATCATTGGATGCTTGAAATGTGGAGTGTACATTTTTATTTCCATCATCATTGATAAGTGTAGAAGCATGTACTCAGTGTGATTAAACACTTTTTACAAAGTTTAGGGATGGTATTTATTTCTTGAATAGTTACACCTGCAAATGGAACAAGGCTTCCCCTGACAAAAATGATGTGTAATTTTTGTGTGGATCAGGTGGAAACTATTGAGCGCGTTCTGTTTTTGTTGCTCGGTGTACAAACATACTAGATCTAAATGGCTGAAACCATACTGCCAAGACTAGGGGTTCCAGAATTGCTTCCCTGCTTTTCATATACTTAGCTTTGAAACAAGCAGGGCAACAGATTTATGCATGAGCACATATTTACTTGCAGTGGGAGTTACTAGGAACCGTTTGGGACTAAACCTATAGCATAATCTGTTCTGCACTATCTGAGCCCCATCTCACTCTCACCTTGGGGTTGAAGCTGGGAGATTTTACTGGAGATGCATATATGTCGTTTTCGTTTGTTTATATTGTACTTTTGAACTGCATAGTAATGTTGTGACTTTATCTGGTGTCTTTCTAACCTTCCTGGTTTTGATTTGACATATGACTTTGGGTTCTAAACATGTGAATAGATGATGCTACACTTGGCATATTGACGGATTTTTGCCCTTTTTTAACAGTTTTTATCATGGGTGTGTTGTGTACCGCTTGCATTTTATCAATTTTTGTTGTTAGTGCAACCACAGTGGTTATGTCATGTATACTTTGTTAGGTTGGTAGAGTCAATGCTGCCCTAGGGTAGAGTTATCTTTACATTTTTTATGTATTTATTATGTGAGAGTTTTTTTGTAATTTTAGAGCGTTAGTGGTATGTTACATAGTATGATGCATTTTGCTGTTGTTCATCACTTTTATGGTCTTGTGACAAAATAAAGAACCACTACTACTACTCAATGGTCAAAGGCTTGCTTATGTCAGCCGGATTCTGTCCCCTACCTACATGAGTGCAGAGACTGTTTGCACATCTAAGCGTTCGCAATACTTACTCAGTGGTCACACTGCACTCCCAGCTCCCCCACAGCATGCCTGTGCTTTTTGTGTTACTTGACCTGATCAAAGAATGTGGTGCAGATAATGACAAGTGAGCAGTTCTTTTAAAACAGTGTCAATAGTTTGTCAGGGTCAGTCATCTCTTCGAATACCATTCACAAAAAGCTTTTAAGATGCTCAAGTACTTTCAGTAACATAAGCACTCATTTTGTGCCTGCACAAAATGTCGCTAATTGATGACGCTCTAAAATATGTGAATTGTGTGTAACATACGTGTTTTGTGTATTTTGTTGTATGTAAGCCGTTAGCGTTGCATTTGGCTGTGTGATCACTGGGAGATAAAAGGAAGTAACTCTATTTATATATGCAAAATAGAAGTGGCCAGGTGCAAAAATTGCTAACCAGGGACCCATGCACATTGGAACCCGGACACAACCCACGCCCATAAAACTGAAATTGGAGCAAATCATTTGTTTTTTTTTCTTCTTCTGGCTGTAGACTGCTACTGTTTCAAATGATCCTTGAATTTAATCTGGGGAAAATTGAAGAAACAAGCATTGCATTTTTCCTCACATAAAAAGAGAATTACCCTTTCTAATGTTCTTCTGAACTTTATCAACAATTACAATGAAAAATAATAGTTGTGCCTCCTGTGAAATGGCCATAAGAAACCTGAGTGGAACAAGCACACACAATCAAGATTTTGCTCAGGGTTGCATCACTTTTTTAGGTGTAGTACAACTTAAAAATCTATTTTGAAATTTACAAAACCTTGTAAATCCAAAATTGCATGGTTTTAGGGCTTTGGAAGAAAAAGTAACACTAAGCAGAGTAAAGCACCGTCCTGCACTACCTTGTGTCAGCTAGGTGCTACATGGGTGGTGCATGAGCGTTCCAGTGCATTCACCCATGTATTTTGACACAAACCCAATTTTACAAAGACTTGTAAACATAGGTTTTGCTCCAAAATGGTGTGTCTACAGGAGGCTGGTGTAATGAGGATAAATATCTTTATTTCTCCTTGTTGTTACCTCCTTGCTTGTGAGCTGCATTCCGCAGAAGACAACCAAACGGGACATAACATCAAAGGATCAGTGGTGTAGCAAGGTCAGGTGGTACTCGGTGCGGAAAATTTCTTGTCACCCCCGGCTTGACAAAAATGGCAAAAATATGTGTTTAAAACACATATTTTTGCCATTTTGTCACCCCCCTCAGTGATGACACCCCTGGCTGTCACCCCCCTCAGTGACGACAACCCTGGCTGTCACCCCCCTCAGTGATGACACACCTGGCTTGACAAAATGGCAAAAATATGTGTTTAAAACACATTTTTGCCATTTTGTCACCCCACTCAGTGATGACATCCGGGGCGGCCGACACCCACCTCACCCCCCTTCGTACACCACTGCAAATTATAATTTTTGTGCTGGAAATGACACCTTCCTGCACATAAACTTTCCTGACCGCAGTGCAGGCACCTTTACAACATGACGTAATCATGCCTGCACTGGCGCTAGACAGACACCAGTGTGCCAGCACCAGAAAATAGCAGAACTGCACCATATTTTTAAAAATATGACACAGTTCTGCTCTCTTGTTTCACACAACACAGCGTAGCGCAACAACTTCATTTGCTGCACTGCGTTGCGTGAAAAGTTAGTTAACATGTCCCCAAGTTTTGTACATTAGTAGCAGATATACTGTGGGACCTAGCTCATTTGATTACCTCCATTCTCCTATCCTTTATATTTGTGGACAACTAGAAATTATCAGGAAAGTAATAGTGCCAGGAGATGTTTAATAATTAGTTTTCATTTTAAAGTTTACATCGTGTTTCTCAATGACAGAAAATGGGACATGTGTCAAGCTTTACATAACGCATGTTTGACAGGGGAAAGACTTTATAAGCAGGACGTGTATGTACACCTTTGTGTGTTAATGTATCAAAGTGTATACTGCCTGAATCGAGAATTGCATTACATACTCGGGAGCTTTTCGATTTCTTCGTGTTGTTTGCTGCAATGCCATATCTTTAAAAAGTACTTAAACTCAGTTAAAAGGAGATGCGCACGCGGCAAGAAATCGGAGAGTATTTTGTCCATTGCCTCGTAAAATGACCGGCTGTAGTTTACATTTACCTAGCACGAGCTTTGCTCAATAACATTTCTGTTCTGCGTACATTGGCTGACGCTGAAAAAATAAATGCAACATGTAAAATATTTATAGCGCTGTATATTACTTTGAAAATCCGATTGCCTTTAATGTGGAGATAAAAGTATTTGCACTGTACGGTAATTGCATTTAATGACTAGAAGCGCTCTGCAGACGGGCAGCACTCCAGTCTGTGGGTCTGCCATGGGTGGAAGCTGTGTCTGTCCTGTGGATTACAGCCGCACTGTAGATCTCTAGCGAGCGGAGTCGAGTTGTGCTGTTTTTCTCTTGTTTCTCTGGCTTTGCCTGTGCATGAATCTGAAGCAAAACGAGTGGGGAATAAGATGGTTCAGTATAGAGGCTTGACAATGCAGCAGTCATGCAAGCCTTTCTAGGCAAATGTTATATACAGAATTAACAGATATATGCTGAAAACAAATGTACCGAGTATACAGGAAACGCGATGGAGAGCTATCACTGAATAGGAAAATAACTAATTTCAATCAATTTAGCCACCCAAGTGCTTCCTTGTATGCACAGATTGTGAAGTGATCTGCACCTTTCATACGTTACCAGCATATTTTGTGAAACTTTGCCTCTGTGTGGCATCAGGGCCGGACTGGGAACAGAAACTGGCCCTGGCAAACTGCTCAGCCCTCCCCCCCCCCCCCCCGCCCCCCCCCTGCAGGGGAAGTGCAGCCGAGCAGTTTGCGTAGGCCGGTTTCGGCCGATTTTGTTACAGGGGGCCGATATTGCCGACCCCCGGTAACAAAAACGGCCCCCACCCTAGCAGCCTACCGGGGAAACGCCCAGTGCCCGCTATGGCCAGTCCAGCCCTGTGTGGCATCATAAAATAAATGTAAGTGTGCAGAGTTGGTCCAAATGTTGTTTGCACTGCGCTGGGCTTTCCTAACAGTTTCATATTACGTTTACTTTGAAACTCAGCCTAAGACATTCAGTACGGCGAAGGTATTCTGTACCGTAATAATGTTTCCCATCTCCAAGCAATCTCCTTATGGGTTTTCAGGACATATGAATGGAAAGAATTCACTCAAGGAAATCGGAGTTTATCATTTTAGTGTACACGCTTTCAATCAATCAATCAATCAGCGTTTGTTAAGCGTGACTAATTGCCGTAAGGGTCTCAAGGCCTGGGAGGGAGGGGAAGCAGGTTCCAGTCCATCAAGGAGGGGGTCTGTCGAAGAGTCACGTTTTGAGGTTTCTCGCGAAGATGGGGAGCGATGTTGTCTGTCTGAGGTGGAGCGGAAGGGCGTTCCAGGCTCTGGGTGTGAGGAAGGAGAAGGAGCAGCCTCCCGATCTGCTGTTTCTGGTGCGGGGGACAACAGTGTAGGAGAGCTGTGGTGATCGTAGGGTCCTTCGAGGTGCATGGAATTTGAGTCTCTTGTTCAGGTATGCTTGTCCGGTGTCGTGGAGGGCCTTGTGTGCATGGGTGAGTATCTTGAAGGTGATTCTGGCCTTGATGGGGAGCCAGTGGAGTGTGTGCAGGTGCTGGGAGATGTAGCAGTGTCTTGGCAGGTTGAGGACCAGTCTTGCGGTGGCATTCTGGATGTTTTGTAGCTTGCAGGTGAGGTTTTTGTTTATTCCGGGGTAGAGTGTGTTGCCGTAGTCGAGTCTGCTGGTAACGAGGGCGTGAGTGACGGTCTTTCTGTGCTCGAGGGGGATGTATTTGAAGGTCTTACATAGGAGGTAGAGGATGTAGAAGCAGAAGGAAGCGACGGAGTTGATCTGGCGGTCCATTTTGAGCACGGAGTCCAGGATGATTCCAAGGTTGCGTGCGTGGTCCGTGGAGGTGGGTGGGCTTCTGAGGGTGGGGTGCCACCAGGTGTTGTTCCAAGCATCGGGGTTTGGGCCCATGATGAGTACTTCTGTTTTGTCGGTGTTGAGTTGTAGGCAGCTGCTTTTCATCCATTTGGTGATGGCTTCCATGCCTTCTTGAAAGTTGTGTCTGGTGGTGTTGGGTTCGTTGGATAAGGAGAAAATTAGTTGGGTGTCGTCTGCGCATGACACAATGTTGAGTCCGTAGGTTTTGACAATGGGGGCGAGCGGAGCCATGTAGACGTTGAAGAGCGTGGGGCTGAGGGAGGACCCCTGGGGGACTCTGCATGTGGTTGGTGTAGGGGCCGAGAGGAAAGGGGGGAGTCTGACAAGCTGCGTTCTGCCAGAGAGGAAGGAGTGGATCCAGTCGAGGGCCTTGTCCCGGATGCCTGCGTCGTGGAGTCTGCATATTAGGGTGCGGTGAGAGACTGTGTCGAACGCCGCTGAGAGGTCGAGGAGGATGAGTGCTACTGTTTCTCCTCTGTCCAGTAGGGAGCGGATGTCATCTGTTGCGGTGAGGAAGGTGGTTTCTGTGCTGTGGCTTTTTCTGAAGCCGGATTGGGAGGAGTTGAGGATGTTGTGCTCTTCGATGAAGGTGACGAGTTGGCTGTTGATGGCTTTCTCAATGACTTTCGCTGGGAATGGGAGCAGGGAGTTGGGTCTGTAGTTCATGAGGTCGGAAGGGACCGCCAAGGGTTTCTTCAGGAGGGGGTTGATCTCGGCGCTTTTACAGTCATCAGGCAATGAGGCCTTCGTCAGGGAGTGGTTGATGGTGTGGCGGAGCATGGGTGCGATGGTGTTGGCGGCTCTGTTGAAGATGTGGCGGGGGTCAAGGATCCGCAGGGGCCCCGGAGCGGATTGACTTAATTGTCTTCAGTGTGTCCTCAGTGTTGAGGGCTGTCCAGTTGTCAATCGTTGGCTTCAGGATGTCGGGGGTGGCTGGTGAAGGTTCAGTGTGTTGGTTGTCTTCGTCGAAGTTGTCGATTTGAGGTGGAAGAAGGCGCCTTTGGTTTATTGTTGACGCCCATCCTAAGAAAGGAGTTTCCTTGTTTCGTTGCTCATAAGAACACTGTCCACGTAAAACCATCTTGGGGTGTGTGGTGTGTGTGTGTTTGCGAACGAGAATTCAAGGGCCGTATTACAGTAAGTGCCCTGGGGGCACAACGGGCATTTGTGCCTGCTTTACCCGACCCGGGGGCACTTTGGTATTACAGAAGGGGCCGCAGACGCTTGTGTGTCTGCTTCTATAATAACGATAGGGCTGGTGCACATAAAGCACCAGCGCTATCTTCAGGGTGAGTTGCCTCATTTGCATGGGTCGTGCCCCATGTAAATGAGGGAATCCCTTTGCCTCTTCGCCTGCACCGTATTATAGAGGTGGGCGCAGAGGCAAAGAAGCTTTCAGGATGCACACTGAGGTGGCAGCCCTCTGGAGGAGGCAAAGATGGTCTCATGAACCCCCCAGACATTGCCTTGCAGGTGGGTGCAGTCACTGACTGCACCCACCTCCAAAGGGATCTCTAATCCCCTTTAAAAGTGGAGGCGGGTTGCCGCCTGCACTGTTAAAACACGGAACGGCTGCAAGCAGCCCGCTCTGGTTTTCACATGAATATGCTGCCTCACGGTGCTTTTCCCTTCATTGTGCCGGGCACACCTTTTAAAAGATGCACCCTGCGCAAAGAAGGGAAATGCGCTGCAGCTGAAATTCATCCCCATGTGTGTAAGGGTTTGTTTTCAGGAGTGTTCAATCGCTTTGGTAATGACAGAGCCACTGGTATTATGCAGCACAGGAGGTTCAAATTATGCAACAGGGTTGACTAAATTATGCGGCATCAATTAATTATTTTGACATCTTTTGTACCCTTGATAATACTCTCTGAGCATACGTTTCACCTAATTAGTACTGGGTTAAGATCCAAATATAACAAAATGCGAAAGGCCTACCACTGCAGGTGTTGCTGCCTTTTAGACACTTTTGGCCTGTTTGAGCTAGAATCATAATTTTCGGGTAACAATTATCAGATTATGCAGCAGAAGACTGCCATTGTGTCAAAAGAGTCAAATCTATAATTAAGAGGAAAATGCCGCGACCGCAAAATAGTTTCCATGTCCCTGGGTAAAGGTCCCTTTTACCCGTTAGCCCGCGGTCACCACGTTTCTGTAAGTACACTGAACAAAACATTGAATCCTGAGTAAGGTTAGTGTTTAAGGGCCATGTCGTACGTTTTCATAAACTGAATTGCAATGAGTGAAAAAAGGGAAAGCAATCTATTAAAATAACTTTGTCAGGGATGCCAATACATGATAGATACTAACTTATTTTGCTAGGTATTAGCTCTGCAGATCAATGTGCAGTGTCCTCTTAAATTTCAGTGCTCGTTCTTCCTTAAATACATAATGGATGATTGAAATAGACGTAATCATATTAACCTTCCATTTTGCTTGTACTCGTGTTTATCAATAAATTGTGTGTTAAAGAACAAGTTGCAGCATTTTAGAACATGAATAGATATGCCAGTATGGTCATCCCACTATAGCTGCGCAGTTCAAATATTTGCCATTGTGCATTAATACAGCTTCCTCTTATACAAGTAATATGTGCTGATCAGAATGACTAAAACTGTTGCGTAAATGTTAATGCAAACTGGTAGGTTCTGTTATAAGATAGTATACTTTATTTATTTATGCATTTATTTATTCAGGTATTTATATATATTCATTTGTTGAGCGCTCACACCTTCGTGGGGCTACTTCATAACACTGAGCGGCAAAGGCGGAAGTGAAGAGAAAAGGAAATGGCTTGGTAAGTCAAGGTGGGCTTCCCAGGCTTCTAAGGCCAATATGCAGAGCAGAGTGGGAGGTGCATCAGAGCCCATCTGCATTTCTGATCATTATGAACACCAGCAGAAGAGAGCTCTACAGAGTGGAGGTTTGATAATGGGTCATTTGCAAGCCAGAATCTTTATGTTTTAGCCGGTGGAGCAACAGATAATTTTGGGAGGTCAATCTAGAACCTGTGGTTGGCCGGTAGAACTGCAATACACTTGTAGGGATTTTTAGGTGTTCGGCCAATGCTAGCATTGCTATCTATTGATAGCATTGTGAACTGAATGCATGGATAGTGCACTGTCTTCAGGGTAATCCTTGCAGCGCATTGCCAATTGCCATAGTCAAGTTGCGTCAGACAACTGAGGCGATGTAGGTTATCCTGTATTGCTGCTGCTTTTTTAAGATATCTAGGGACACAACTTGCAGAAGCATTCAATCATAACGGCTTACTTCATGACAGCATTAGCCTGTGGTACAACCAACACATATGATTTAAAGACACTTAGCCAAGTAGAAGGTGCCCATTTTTAAGTATCAGAAGAGTACAATAGGGATCAGGTTTCTGGGGCAAGTGCTTCAAAAGAGATCTGCTGCACTGGGCTTTTGTGTGTGCTGATGATAGCATACTCCTAAAGAATGTGTTGATGAGTTGGTCTAGGATGGAGCTTGTTATAGTGAATCTAATGTTTAAACCATTAAAGATGCCAATAGAGAGCTTCGAGCTAGTGGTAAAATAGACAAAGAGGGAACATGTGTGTCGGTGTCAATTAAAATGTTCTGTATTTAAAAGTAGCTATTTAATTTATTTTGAAACAACACACTGCGGCTTGTAGTTGTTTACCTTAAAAAGGTAGCTTTGTGTGTTTTTGATGTGGTGCTAATTTAAATAAAAAATGGGCACCATTTAGTTTTTAGTTTTTAGATTTTAGTCCCTTGTTTCATAGAATGTCACCTCCAACTCCACCAGAGCACTACATGATCTGTGTTTTGTGGCAAGGATTTAACCTGTTATGTACAAGTTATACACCATACACATCTCTGCAGTTCACTCATCGACCTACATCAATAGAACTGTCAATAGAACTGGAATCAGTGGTTTACTGTTAATATATTAAGATGTTAAAAGCTGAGCCACTAAAACTTCAGATCTGGTTTTGAGAAATGTGTAGCCCTATTTTTACAACTTTGATACAGACAGCTGTAGCTGGTAGATTTATTGTTGCAAATACTTAATCAAACATAGTGCCAGTTGCAACAGTGAGACCATCTGGCTTTTCAAATGCTTACGTTTGTGCTTTTATACTGTTTCTAAGTATCATACTTACCAGATTCAAATAATACCCAATTCAAAGGTAATTAAGTTTCCAACCTCAGAATGGAAGGATGGCTGATTCTACATTGTTGTGATTTGAACTTGTGACCTTCAGATCCCTACAGAAGCCAACAGCGAGCCTGTCAGCTCGTGTAAGAGCCCCAGTTGCATCAGGCATGTTTAGCTGTAAATGTTTCCTTGTTTGTTACATATATTACACAGTGGCAATTGCCACTCAGTTGCTATAGTTAGGACCTAGCTACCATAGGAAATATATTGGTTTGCTAATATCTTTGGCGCTGTTTGATAAATCTTTGCAAAACTTTCTGAAAACAAAGTTCACCTACCTCATCTCCTTCCTGGAAAGCTTTGAGGTGATCTGTCAAGTGGGGGGCTGAGAAAAAAAGGGGACCCAAAACATAAAATCCCCACTCATTTTTCAGTAGGAAAATTCAACAGCAGTACTGTGAAAACGGCTGACCGGAATTACAACGAATTTTGCAGAAAGCAAGATCTTAGTCCAGATAGCGTCAATTTTGTGATTTGGTGTAAATCTGTTCAGTAGTTCTTGGGAAATTAGGATTCAAAAACTTTGCATATCTGGACGGTTGAGTTTGAGGGACACTCATGAGAGTCCTGCAATTATGCAACTTAAAAAAATAAAGTGATCTGATTGGGCAAGAGGCTTTTTTCCTATTGGCCAATTAGCTCCTGCAGAAAACTGCTCCCGTCAGGTGGGAACACAAATATTTCTCCTTGCCTGTGCTTTTGCTGGCAGGGAGACACAGAATTGCTCCCGCCGGTTGGGGGAGCAAAGGAAAAGCTGCTCCTGTGAGGTGGGAGCAATGCCGACTCCCATCACACCTGGGATGGGTGCAGGCAGGGGAGCCAGCAGGGCTGCAGTGTCCTTGATGCTACCCCTGTGTCCACCCACGTTCTAAATGCTACAGGGTGCCCCAGGTGGGGACCGGGGACCCTCAGTAAACAAAAGAAAAGTAATTTAAAAAAGTATTGCCTGCTAGCAGAAAGTCAGCAAGGCCACAAGGGCCCAGGTTTCCCTCTAGTGCCCCCTCCCATATAATAAAATGGTGTGAAGTACTCTGGGTGGGCACCTGGACACCCTAGTTTTAAAAGTGAAAAATATTTAAAAGCAGTTAACATTTCCTGCATGGCCTATAGAGCCAATTGCAGGGAGCAGGTGGGCCATGGGGGCCCCAGGGGTCCCCTTGCAGCCCTGAACAAAAATTAAACGTGGGTGTCCCAGGTGGGCACCGGGATACCCAATACAATTTTTACAAAGTAAATGAATGACAAATGAGTGACAGGTGCTACTCATCTATCATTCACTGTTCCAAGCAAGGAGCACCCCATAATGCCCTTGAGTGTTTCTTATTCACATTTTTTAGATCCTGGTGTTGCCTAGGGGCACGGGCACCACCATGAGCACCACCAAGCATATTTGTATGTTGTGGGGGCTGCAGAGAGTGCAGCAGTCCTTCAGCAACATTAAAAAAACTGTAAGTCTCCCAGGTCATTAAATCTAAGACCTTACCAGAGCTTACCATTTTTTTACAAACACTCCGAGCTGGAGTTCTAGGCTTCTCAGCTGGAGTGCGGAGATGCCTTGTGGTTGTTTCTGTGGCTGCATTTTGTGGCCTGAATTTTTTTTAAAGACTTAAAGACATGTTGATGTTTTTTATGACTTTATTCAAAAACAATCATTGACTTTCACTTTTAGTAATCATTGCAATGTGTAAATTAATGAAATATACATTTGATTATATTTATTGGTGACGTTTTTACAAAGGCAAAATGTTTATTTTATACATGTTGAAAAGCTGACCCATTGATAAAGCCTATATGCCCACTTTTTATATTTATAGTTTCGTGTTCTGATCCTCAGTAAGTCTACCTTAATTAAATAACACACTTTATATTGTAACACCACAAAGTCAACCGTGTAGGGCTGTGGAGGTTAGACTTAGGGCCTGGACTCTGGCCAGGCCATGTGCCCAATCACACATCATGCACAGCCTTGCGCAGTGGCGGTGGTTGAGCGCCAGTGAGGGGTTGAGTGGACAGCTTGGCCACAGGCCAGGCCTCGTGCCCAATGGCACTCTGCTCATGACTGAAGGCTATGTGCTGCGGGGTTGGGGAGAACGCTCTCAGGTGGGAATGGGTGCATGGCCTACACCCAATCACTTGCCTTGCAAGCCTAAAGGCCATGCCCAGCAGGAATTTGGGCACCAGTGATGGGTTGGGAGCCAGCAGGAAAGTTAGCTGCAGCCAATCCCACAATGCACACGATGATCAACATCATACATAACGATAAAAAAATGCAGAAATTCACTGAAAAAAACAAAGGTTAAAGTGACATTATATTTAGGAATTGTAATAATATGGTACTTTACATTTAAAAATGTTATAGTTCATGGCAAGGATTTGAGTTATAGTTACTTTAGAGCACGAGTTATAGTTAAGTGAGATAACTTTAACACTTGAATTTCAAAGGTTTTGTTTGTTTAAAATGGTATGTTTTAATTGACATTTTCACTTCACTATAACATCCCTTTAACCTTTTTTGTTTTTCACAGTGAATTTAATTTCGAAGGTTTTTTTTAAGACAAAGTATGATATTATTATCATACCTTTGTTTTTTCAGTAAACATGGATATATATATATATGCTTTCAATTACAACTAATATTATTTTTAACAATGCTATTGATAAAATGGTTCAATATCATTTCTAACAATAATCACAATGTGATAATCTGAGACCATTTCATCTCGGACAGGAATAATTTGAATTAGTTGTTTTCAAAATTAAAATGATTTAAAAAAAGAATCATATTAAGGTACATTGAGGGGATATGGGCACAAATAAATCGTATTATTTTTAAGTATGTCTTTGTAGGTCTGTGTTTGAGATAGCGAGAGACAGATTAAGAGATCACAAGAGAGTGCGTGCATGTGTGTATTTGATGCCTTGAGGTGTGAGTAATATTTTAATTCCACCCATGCAACTAAGCTGAATTAAACACGATATTAAAACGTAATCATAGGTTCTTGTAAACTTGAAAAAAAAAGATTAATCTTCAGTGCATTTAAAGAGTCTACTCATTACATCACACAGCATATGCAAAGCAAAATCACACATATATACATTACTAGACTCATTTGTTTTATCGTGAGCATTTTCAAGAGTGGTTTTTAAAGGAAAGAAAATATGCTTTTAATTTAATTCCTGCACTCAGATTGATGGGCTTAAGTGTGAATGAGTAAGAAAGGCAGGCATTAGATTAAAACCAAGCACGCGTACTTTGATCTTTGATATGTTACACTATTTCCGAGTTCTATCTCTGGATAACGAGAATGAGTTGCAAATTGCCAGATTTGATCATTTTAAATAAATTCTTCTAATCGCGCCCCAGTCATTTCTCGCCCTTGGCAGCCCTCCTCCGTCTGGTTGTTTTAAACAAGCAGACTCCCCTTGCTGCCACGTCCACTGCAGATTGATGGAGCCCCGATTTGCACTTCAATGCCCCCCCACCCCCCACCCCCCTCCCGAGATCTCCAGGCTGCCACAGCTGACATCATTGGCGCATAACGGCGTAAATGTTTTATTATTTTCCCGTTTTGATGAGTGAAACTGATGATATCTGATCAGACTGAGCAGAGTCTGACACCGGAAACAACAAATGTCTTTCAGAAACAGCATCTATTTGTTATTCCACCTTCATTGCAGAGACAAGTCGCACTACACTAATACATCGCTATACCTTTAGATCCTTTAAATTTAGATTGAAATGGTGACCGAGATACGCAGAAATGTGCACAGAATCAAAAAAATATAATTTCAGCAGGAAATGTCTTAGAAAATTCGCTATTTATTGAACGGCGGGAATATGAAGTTTACAGCAAGTGTATCTAGTTAAAGGCAGCTGATGCTTTGCACACCATGGTTTTTAAATTACACTTTCTATAAATGGCTCACCTCTCCCTCTGGTATAACTGCATGCAGGTAATTTAATCTCAGGTGCTTTGTCACAATACCTGACAGAGATGCATTTTTGTTTTTAAACGAGATAGTTGTATGTGTCTTTCTGTTTTCAGCCTTTCGTTTGTTTCTCATTAACAGTTTGCTTGAGAACAATTTCTTCTTATTTTATTAGTTAAACATTTTTTTCTTTCTTTATATCTTTAAAAAGCCTGCTGCAGATACAACATCATTTAGATGATGTTGCTTATGTAAGTTGAAGCTCGGTTCTGCAAAAGGAGAATTACTTATGAGTGATTTTGTTGAAGGCACTGAGCGAGGATGTGGTCTTCGGGCCAGAGCTGCTGATTTAGGAGCTGGGAAACCTGGTTGGAGTCTAGGCGCCGGCTCAACATCCTGTGTTTCTGGCTCACTCACTTAAGTGCCTTATTACGATCTCAGCGGATGAGTTACTACCTCACAATGGTGACGGATATCCCATCAGCCGAAATTTAAATCCCATTATATCCTATTGGATTTAGATTTTGGGGGACGGGATATTCGTCACAGTTGTGACAGAGTATCCTGTCCCCTGAGATCAGAATCAGGGCATTGATCTCCCTCCCATGCCTTAAAAAACGTGAAGGTGACCTTGTGTAATGTAACTGGTGCTCATGTAAAGCCTCCGATACCTTCAGGCCGAGTTTACACTCCATACAATGCAACCAAAATTAGCAACATTTGCAGTGCACATGCAAAATTTAACTATAACCGCCCGTCAGACGATATACTGGAAGCAAAACATTACAAGAACAAATATTGAAGAAAGCAAATATCTCATTTCAGAAAGCCAAGGGGTTGTTTGCCTATAAAAAGTTAGGAGGTCCCCTGACCTGTCACTACAGACAGTACCAGCATGTGACGCACATAGCAGCTCCCATCACATGGTCACCTGTGGTGATCGTATATCATGGAAGGGAAGGCCAGACGGAAGCCAGTGCACTGAAGGGATTTCGAGCTCTTTTTCAGAGGGTCTGAGCAGCTGACGTCTATTAATGGTTTTGAAAACAGCAACCCTTGAATTATTTTGGGATGGGGGTGAAGCTGCTGTGGGAAGGGAGCAGAAGTGCATTCAGGCAGATCTCAGCATAGAGCCCTTCACCCTCCACCCTCCAACCCAACCTCACATTGTCAGTCTCTTTTGAATGGCAGATCTGGCCCCCGATTGAGACCCACAGTTGAAGGACAGGGCCGGGCTGGGAACACCAACCTGCCCTGGCAATTCTGCCGGACCGGCCCCATGAGGGATGGGGGGGGGGGGGGTTTGGCTCTAGGTGCTGGCGAGAAGCAGCACTGCTTCCAATTTAGCACCTCTGTCGGTTTTGTTTACAGGAGGGCCAATATTGCAGAGCTGCTGCAAACCCACCCCCCCAGTTACAAAACCGGCCCCCACCTCTTGAAAACTGGCCCCCACACTTCTGGCCCACAGTGAAAGTACCCGGTGACTGATGTGGCCAGTCCGGCCCTGTTGAAGGAGACTTAATCACACGGAATGGAAACATAGGCGACAAAGCAGGTCTGTGCAGCTGTGCTAGCTGGAAAGGAGGGGCATCAGCCTGGATTGAGAAATGGAAGGGTTCTCCCCTATACGATTAGCAGGAAAGACTTAATGCTAAAGCAGGGGAATTATTTGAGCGGCAGGTGTGCAAGACATGGTGAACAGTGTATGCATTTGTATGTACTTGTGACCAGCTAGTAGTAAATTAGCGTTGATCTGGATTCATCTTACTAATTTCTTCAAATATTTTGCTTACAAATGTAAGTGACCTGTTCTCTATGTTTCACTATTGATCTAAAAATATTGAGTGAGTGCAGGGTATGTGATGAAAGGCATACTTTATTCCATTACCTAATACCATCACAATCCATTACTTTGTGATATTTCCCCTTCACATATTACACTGCTGTTCACTTAAAACTACCTCCAGACTAACACAGGTAACACACACTTTTCATACGAGATGCAGCTCATACTGTTTTGCTGAATAATGTTTTGCTGTTCATTATTTGTCTAATGACCTAAGGTGCAAGACATAATATAACTTGACATACCGTGACATGCTACTTGTCTGATGAATTATTAGACTCAGACATTCCCTGCAAGGGCCTTTGTTGGTCTATGTTGTCACAAGGTTGTATCCTGGCTGTCCACTCCGCCTTTCAACCTTCTGATAAAATGAGCCTAGTTGATTTGGGGAAAAAAGTCTGATATGAGTGTCAAAAAGCTGCTTCTCTGTGAATATGCCCTTTACACGATGGACATTCGTTATTGTCAGCCAAGTATATATTGAGCAACTGTCCATTTCAGTACTCTGTGCTGCCATCTAAAGACCCATTGTATACATTTATTATTAAATGACAGCTAAAAAGATGTTATTGAAATTCCAGTCTCATTTTTCTTAGTTTATTGATAGCATGTGAACTTTAAGGGAGACTAGAACAATTTGTTTCCTTATAATTAAATCACTGATGCAGTAGTGCCAGGGGTAAACAATGTGAGCAAAAACAGTTATGTGTATCACAGTTCACACAGTGTGTCTCTTTCTCTCATTCTGGATGTCCCACACTCTCGCATACTCTGGTGAATCTTTCCATTCGGCCCTACGAGAGGGGATTTGTCTTACTGTAATTTGCTTCTTTGCAAACATTTTGACCAACATCTCATGCTCTTTTGCTATTTATTTTCAATATAAGCATCTGTAAATACTTACATTTCGTCGACAACAACAACTTGCTTTTTTATAAATCGCTTCATAGAGCACTTCTTCCATTTCTGAGCACTTTAAAGTTATTATCACTCAGCCTTATAGTATGTTAATCGCATACTGAAATGGAACTTATCCTTTGCATATCTTGATCATTTTTATGTGGACATTTGAAATTGTCTGTGATATATTTATTACAATGCTACCTGCCTGTTTGGACACATAGAAGCTTATTTACAAAGACATTTTGAAGTGTGTAAAGAAAGTGGTGCTCCTGTTATGTACTCATATACCATTGTGAATTGGCTCTAAAATATGTGGCAAACATACCGATGTGGTAATAGGTTGGTTCACAAGATAGGTAACGCCAAAAACTCCTGTAAATAATTGTTCGAGGTGATTGCTAAGCTTACTACACTCCCTGACAACTAGGAGCTAATAGTAGCCAAGCTTTCTTCGAGTCACTGGCTCACTATTACAGTGACAAAGTTGATTTAATTTACACAGAGTTTGTCACTAGCAATAATCTAAACTCCAGGATTAATGTTACTAGCGCATATTATGTGAAGGAAGATCATCTTTTAACGATCTCCCACAGCTAACTCCTTTGGAGTTTGTCTCAGTGACATCTTATCAGGTAGCTGAGTTAACCAGGATTACTAAATCTGGGTCACCTATAGATCCCTGTCCAACATCAGTGATTGAAATAGATCCCTAAATTTATTGCTAGCAATCTCACTGTTCTTTGTAACTCCATGCTCCAACTGGTCATTTTCCATCACAGTGGAGGAAAGGCCTCAATCCTTTCAATCCTAAAAAAGCCCATTCTCAATCCTGAGGACCCAACACACTACAGACCCATATCTCGACTGCTGTTTCTGGCAAAACTAATAGAAACAATTATGAACCAACAACTGATGTCCTTTATTAGAAATAACCATCTTCAAGACTCATCACAATTTGTGTTCAGATCAGGCCATTGTACCACCGAGGAGACAAGGGCTGCACTGTATAGTGGAAGAACTGCAGCTCTTGTTCTCCTCAATTTGTTGGCCGCTTTTGATATGGTTGACCACTCTTCTTATGATTCGCCGGCTGGAGACTATTGGTGTAAGGAATTTGGCATTGGACTTATTCAAATCATTTCTTGAAGGAAGCTAACAAATGGTGGTCGTTGGTTCTATTCTATCAAAACCTTTCACTCTTCCCTAAGAGGTCCCACAAGGGTCCTCACATTGTCCTACTCTATTCAGTCTTTATGTAACAGAACTAGCATCTTTGATAATGTCCTTTGGATTTTCCCATACATCTTATGCTGATAGCACAAATTGTGTTATCTGCATTTAATAGCACCCACATTATCGGAGCTAACTTTCATGATTGCATGCATACAACCAACTGTTGAATGAGCAGTCAGTGCTTAAAGCTGAACTTGGTTAAGACCAAAGTCATTTTGTTTGGGAACAATCCCCTGTTTTGAACACCTGCCTGCTGGCCACAGGATATGGGTATGCTCCTGTATCCAGTCAAAAAGGAAAACAATCTGGGAGTCATAGATGATGCCAAATTGAAATACTCCAGCCAAATAAATTCAGTCTTTTCATCTTTTTTCAACACTTGATTAAAAAAAAATACTGTCTTTCATTCCCATTAGTGCAACGAAAAAAACAGCCATTACCATGTTAGTGTTGTCAAAAATTGATTATTGCAATAGACTGTATCTGAGTTTGCAAGAGTAATACTTCAATACATTACAGATCTTGAAGAATTCTGCCGCCGGGCTTCTCCTGGGCATACCCAAGTGTCAATCTGTGTCTCAGGCCATTAAAGATCTTAACTGGTTAACGGTTAGAAACTGTATAAAATGTAAGACACTCTGTGTGGTCTACAGGGCACTTCATGACAAAGTCCCTCTTTTCCAAGACAATCCTTCAAATGGTAGCTGCCCAGCAGAATCCGATGATCTCAGGGATAAAAACTTTAGTAGTTCCTAGATTTAAAAAACCCAAGTGGGGTGGAAGCAGCTTCATCCTTGGAGCTCCCAGATGTAGGAACTTGCTCCCACTTTATGTTAGGACTGCTCCTACACTGCTTCCTTTTAGAAAGCAAGTAAAAACCGAGATTTTTGATAACTAAATTTAACGTAGGGCTCATTGAGTTGTGTTCTTTCTGCTAGCGCCAAGAAACCATTGGGTAATCGAGCACTTTAAAAAAACTGCTTAATATTACGTTGTGTGCCACATATGTTGATAATACATCTTTGATGTTTTGTAATTATGTTTTGCAAACGTTTATTTGCATTTTGTTATTCATTGTGATGTGTTTGCACTTGATATGGTTATATGACGTTTATATGGTTTTGTAAAATTTTCTATAAGCAAATGAAAACTTACAGCTGATGCATTTCCGTGAATCTCTGTGTAAAGTCTGTGAAAACACCCATGACTTTATTTCTAGTTTTCACGGCACGAAAATTGAACTGTGAATGGACCTGCAGGTTTCTTATCAGGTAGTGCTGAGTTAAGGCATATGGGGACAGTATACAATTAATGGTATGTATGTGTTGGGGGAAAGGCACCAGTTCCCTTGGGGCATTGCTGATGACAAATGCTGCACCAGGCTAACCTTGGCAGTTTGTAAACATCAGCAGAACCCAAAGGAATGACTTACTGCCCTGTAGTGGCAGTCTCGCGTGTGCCTTACATCTGTAATGCTGTTTATGGTGAAGACTGCAACTGAGGAAAACTATTTGATTTCTATGTGATTTTAACAGTAAATCTCAACGCGCTGCCTTAATTAAGAAATAAAACACAACAAATCTGTATACATGTATATATAGTCCACTAGTTTGAATTCTATTCACAGCATGGTTTACCTAATAGACAGCTGTGTTAAACCCACATATATACCTCTCTGCTGACTAACCTTGGCAACACAGCGGTGTAAAATTGAAGTGAACATGAAGGTGTTTCACTGACCATTATCAGCATATTCATTGACACAGACTCAGAGGGGTGCAAACGCCTCAGGACACGAACACTGTGTAAAAGGCAAAGACATTGAATCAAGGACAACATGACAGGCACCTTGAATTGAGGTCATCATTGTTGGAGATTCACACTGGGTCATAAACCCTGGGAAATAGACATTGACATGGACACTACGACATTGACCAGAAACTAACAGAGACATATGCACTGAGATATGGTCAGTGGGGAACTTCTAAGACACCGCAGTGCAAACAGTAACCATGCTGTATTTCCTGCACCATGCACAAGCTTTTTCTTTTCTGTGTATGAGGAATTTCCTCAGTAATCCCCAAAAACCCATGGGTGTGCTTATTCCTTCCGTTATTCTTTATAATGCAGCACTGCAATCCTGCTTGCCTTCTGCCTCCTTCCTGCCTCATGCCTCTGTGCCTGTGGCAATTGTCCTAAAACGTCAAAAAAGTCAGCGAAGGACTGGGTTATGAACTGTGCAAAATGCCATGGATAAGCTCAACAGCACTATTCTAATTTGGCCCTGTGGCAGGGGCGTTGCCCCACTGAGCAGGCCAAAAGGGAAACAATGAAATGAAAAAAAATCATTGTTGTCATTTTATCTTTCCGTTGTTGCTCAGCTGGGTAGTGGCGGGGTTCTGACAAAGGAGCCAGAGGAGGAGTGGTTCGCACTCTCTTAAGGGCACATGATGGTCTGGTAAAGATGCTTTTTGCCCATGCCCTGCATGGAACTGTGACTGTCGGGTGACCACAAGGTTGTTATTATCCAGGTGACGCTGGGATTATTTTGTGCATTTTGGTTTGAAGATTTGCTTTAGTATAATGATGTTGGCACAAGGACAGTAACAGCTGCGATCCTTGTGCAGTAAGTCAATTAAGTAAGAAGTTCTCCTTTTTAGCTCTGGCTATAAACTGCTTTGGTTGTAAACTAGATATTATGTCAGCACAACACACAACATAGAACATATAAAGAGGGCTTTGGGTCAGACACCTGAAGCAGGTAGAGTGTGTGGGTGAGCCCTTTTTGGCACTGGCTGGATAGAGGGTGTGCCACATTTTAGACCATTTTATGCCATTTTGTGGATGTTTACATTTTTGTAGTTACATTTGTCTTTGGTGGCTCATAGCTCAGAAAGACGTTCATGTGCGAGGCAGAGGAAAAAATGACATTTCACATCATAGACTAGACATGCAGTGATGTCACTTGATTGCAAGGATAACCCCATCCTCCAAGGGGACTGCCACGTAACCGTAATAGTGCAGCAATCTTAGATGAAAATGTTACTTTGGAAAAGCAACAAGGTACCCACTGTTCATTCAACAAGCTCTGTAGTTTTGATTTATTTCTCGCTTTGTGGGCTCATGATCGAGCAGATTGAGTCCCTCCTGTGCTTCATCATGTCGCCTCAACACCAAAGACATCAAGCTTTGCTTAGTGAAACATCGATGTTGAAATAGGTGCTAGAAGAGGAAGTGAGCCTGGAGGGTTTTCATGGTTGGAATTGTTTTATGTGGTGAAATAACGCAAACCAAGAGTGCCTCTTGTGGTCTTATCCAAGTCCCAGTGCTCATTTAGAGTGCCTAGCAAGTCTTTATCAACTTTCACATTTATTTATGTATTTAATTTTATTTATCATTCATTTCGTATAAAGTAGAGTTACACATAACTCAAACAACCTACAATGTGGGGACAATTATTTGTGGCCAGTTATTGGGCAGGGACATTCATCAATGGAGGCACAGTGACTTACACGACGGCAGGAAAGAAGCTGATACAGTCAGCCATTAAACTAGTTAAGACAATGGTTGAGCTCTTCACAGGGATAAAGCATCAACACTTAGCTCCTGAGTGACAAACTGTCACAGCAAGAGACAGTGGTATAACATAACAGAGTGCCACCTTCAGTCCGAGTCCTGAGTTTTCTATTGTAAGAGGCAGTCCCAGAGTGGTTGCCATATATCTCTAGACTCAGAGGAGGAGGTTAAAGTTTGGCATATATTTCACTCATGGTGTCACAGTGCATCATGCATAGCAGCCAGCCAGGAGCGGAGGGACACTGTCTACTGCCCCAGAGCAGGGCGATCTCTTGCTTTGCCAACACTAATCCTATAATCGTAAATCTACAAACTCCACATGGCACGTCTGCTACATATCCTAGCAATGCCACTAGTGGGTCGGGAGCCAGGCCCACCCCAATCATTATCAAAAGCTGAGTAAAGACAGCCCTCCAGTAGTCTTGCACAGGGCTGTAGGTCCAAATTAGATGTACAAAGTTGGCATCAGCAGCCCAAACCAAGTACCATCATTGTGTGATAGGACATGCTCATCAGGAAGAGGACACCAAACGTGTGCAAGCCATGGCGTGTCAATGTCTTTTGCACCATCCTCTCCTGTGTGGGGGGCAGCCATTGTTTGTTGGCTAGGAGCATACAGGGGACATAGAGAAAGCAACGCAAGAGAAGTCGGAGGAGTTTCCTTCATGCCTACCTTGTAGTAGAGAGGATCTGTATGTTGATGGGGTCCAACGGGATACCCCATGGGACATGAAAGTTGTGGATTCTGCCTGGTTACATTTTGGTATGGCATATGGAAGATGGGCATCACAATGATAACAGTAGTATCTGAAGTGACATTGAACAGCTAATTAGTATAACTGTAAATGTGGTACTCCAAGCCCCCTTCGGTTATAGGAGAGAACCAAGGTGTCCCAACTCACCCATGGCCTGCGCTCTGCTCAGATCAGATGCAGAAGTATAAGCAGATTTTTAAGCATAGAAAGGAAGGCACTGGTGAGAGGGATCAGAATATTCTAAAAGCGATATAAAAAGCAGGGAAAAACAACCATTTTGATGTTGGTGATACAACCCGCCATTAACAGTGGGAGCCGACACCACCCTTCGATTTGTGTCATTAGTTTTTCTGTGACTGGGCCATATTTCAATCAGATTACTTGTTCCTTGTCCCGGGTTAGCCAAATGCCCAGGTATCAGACAGGACCGTTACACCATTTCAGTGGGTAGGCACACTCCAATGGCAAGGTGATATTGGTGAGAGGGGCAATATCTGTTTCATTCCAGTTTAGGGAAAGACCAGAGAATTCGCCAAAGCAAACCACTTCTTGAATGATAGGGAACATGTGGTTAGCTGGGCGTCAGATGAATAATAAAATATTGTCCGCGTAGAGGGACATAAGATGCGGGCCTGGACGAAATTGTAATCCGTGGTGAAGGTGTTTTTTTGCAGGTGGTGTGCCAGGGGGGGTTCATGAACTTTGACATTTATTTGAGTATTAGCCTCACAGTTTGTTGTTGGTACTCAGTGCTGTTGCTTTGCTACAGTTTATGAAGTGGTGTTGGTTTTTGCCCGTTATATCAAGTCTTTGTTGCTAAAATTGATTATTCTCTGCCTTACTGATGCATGGACAGAGGAACCAGAGGTAATGAGTGACTATGTCTCAAACAAACCTTTTTTATGAGGCGAGACGTGAGGGACAGACAACTCACAGTGCAGCCATCTAGGTATCACTTGCATTATTTTTTCTGCCTAGTAATCAAAGCAAATCCATGGTGATGTCTCTCCAAAGCCCAATGCTTTTCAGAAGTGTCCCAGGCCAGGCAGATGTGCAGTGACAGAATGATTTAAATTAGCTATTTTTCTGCGTTTCTACAACATGACCTTTTCCCCTGAATAAAAAGCCGTGTTTGTCTTTAAAAACTACAGAACAACCCCGAAAAACAATTTGCAGATTGGAGTTTATATACACCAAAAATAATAAGTACATTTTTAGATTTATGTGTTTCACCAAAAAGCTGATAGAGAAGGAAAATGTAGCTTAAAATAAGTGTCCTAATTTGCGCAGTATATTTTATTTAGAGTTTTATATAGCACCAACTAGACCCGAAGATATCAGGTATCACAGCACTTTACATGAGCACCAGTTTCGTTACAGATGAACATATTCATTTTTGGTAGGCCCGGGGAGATTAAGTGATTTGCCCAGAATCACAGGATGTTGAATGTTGTTGCCGAGACTTGAACCCGGTTCCCCAGCTTTGAGGTTGACCGCTCTAGCCGTAAGGCTACATCCTCTCCCCAAGTCTGTATATTAACATGAGAATGCTTAAATAATGAAATAAAATTAATGTGCAGCATGATTTTTTTTTGGGGGGTAAGCACTCATTACTTTTGTAATTTCATTGTCAAGTCAGAATTGGCCCGTTTATTTCGCTAACCCATTTTCTTTCCTTTCCTTTAATTCTCTTCCTAAATAAATAAATGCTTTTAGCAGATGCTGAACGGTGCTGTATTAAATAATTAATTCACGTTTGACTTCATTAGACATGTCATCTTTGTAGAATGTGCTGACTTTAAATATGTATTTTCTTTTCTTCCTAAGCTACCTGTTCTCATCAAATTCAGTTAAATTTTAGCTGCCACATATTCACTATAATGAATGCTAAGCAGTATATTAATTCCGTAATGTTGCAACTAGTATGTTTCTGCTTCAGAATACGTCATTTTCACGCAGCTGAGTTTTGAATAGCTATTAGTTTAGACTACAGGGTTCTCGTGGGAACTAAGAGTGAATCTAATGCACATGAATGTTAGCAACTAAGTTGATGTTTTGTAGATAATACCTTGCCGACTTTGTACATTTACCGTGGGAATGGAGAAGAAGCAGCAGACAAACGGGCAATCCTCTTCCATTGGTTTGAGTTGTCCTAACACCAGCGTGGATGGATAGATGTGTTTTTCTGTTTAATAAACATGTTCCTAGTTAAATTTACACATGTCTTCCTTAGAGTACGCTCTGAGAGCTTTATGTTGCCCAGTCTGGTCCAGCCTATTTGTTCTGTGACCATCCTATTCCTTAGCCCTATTTCCCTATTCGCTGTGAGCTACTGCTTTGTTTTTTTTTATTTTTTAAAAAATAAGTTTTATTCAGCAATAGCAGATTTCATTATTATTACATGAAAACAAGTCATTTTACAATACAAATACAAAACTGAGACAAATTCATTACAGTACAATGTTTGACTATAACCTTCAATCAAAGCCAACCTGTTATTGGTGCCCATAATTGCTCTGCTGCTGTGATTTCTGTCACCTGCTCCTTTGTGGGTTTTTAATTTCTTTAATGTTTATAGCTACTGCTATGGCTATTTTCCTAGCTTAAATTTGAACAGTTGTTACTGTGACTGTTTGCTGATGCTGTTTCAGAGAGGAGACTTGGACGAGTTTTCAAAACTACTCTTCATGAGAAGTTCAACTACAATGGATTCCATTTCAATGCTCCTTTAGATATCACTCTTTACTGAAATTACTTTTTATGAATTCTGGTAGGCTAGGATCTGCAAGAGTAAAATAGGGACGTAGCTAATATTTCCTTTAATTAACACGCTGTCATTTTCTTGATTGCTTCTAACCGTAATTTACTTGATATTTCTGTAAACGGATTTATCAAATTGCTAATTTGAAAAAAGATACCAAAAGCAAAATACTGAACTCTTAACTATGAATACACTTTTTCGAACTAAATGAAAACGCTCATTATTGACTGAACATAATAAATAGTGTTTATGGTAATGTTGTTGACTTATGCTCCATTCTGAAGCGGTGGCAAAGATCCAGTCGACCTGAGAAAGAACAATATGTGGAGTTGGAGACCACATTTGTAAGTCACGGGTTTAACTGATATAAATTTTAAGTATTTCTGCACCAGCATAGCATTACCTAATATTTGCCACCTGAACAGATATTGTTGGACAAATTTTGAAACTTTGCTATTTTGTAATTGCATTAAACAGCAGGATTCTCTCCTTGTCACCCTCACTCAGTGAGTTTTCAAAATGTTCAAAATATGTGTATTAGGCATTATATGCAGTGGGTTAGCCTTCACTATTACTTGGGAAAGTCACATCTAGCTCCAACTCTGTAAACTTCATAAGCAGACAACATGGGTTAAAATCCTGAAGTTGGCATTTTGACAAATATTGTGATCTTGGACACATCGTTTTTTTCCATACATTTTAGAATGCCTAGAAATCTGTTTACATTATACACTATGAAAGAGAAATAATTCATAATGATGCATTGCATAAATTCTACATAGATCTCTTCTGGTCCCAATCCAGTAGGTGGTGCATCATACGTTAAACAATAATAATAGCTTTGTTTTATGTAGTCACTCTACATTTTCCTGTAATCTAAGCACTATAAATGTAA
This sequence comes from Triturus cristatus, assembly GCF_964204655.1. Classification (NCBI taxonomy): domain Eukaryota; kingdom Metazoa; phylum Chordata; class Amphibia; order Caudata; family Salamandridae; genus Triturus; species Triturus cristatus. The sequence goes on from NC_140588.1 coordinate 871,451,817, forward strand.
ATACAGTGTTCTTATTACTCTTGTAATGGTACTCAGTTGACTGAGCTCAGAAAGATGGAAGGATGAGTTGGCCTTGCTGGGGTTGAACTTGGGAAATGCAGATCACAGAATATTTGTGTAGTTGCTATTGTCAATTTAATACATTTTGATTTTTCTTTTCATACATACAAAGATAAGATTGTGAAATTCATTATTCAATGCTTGTTTGACACACCATGGCTTTTTAAATCAAATTGTATGTGAACATACTGCATTTAAATTCCCTAGTTCACACTTTGCTTACAACATTTTATTGGAGACACATACAAGCCACCCTAGGCTGAATGTGGCTCCCTCACAATGTGTTTCTGGTATTTACAGACTGCCGCTTTAAATGACCTCCTGTTATGTTAATAAAGATTTGTATAGCACTGCTTTGCATGACCTTGTGGCTTTGTGGTGCAATAAACTGTAGAACATAATTGGCAAATAGACCAAGGATCATTGTTTCAGCAAATTGAGTCACATCTTAAAAAGTTATAATGATTCCAGCTGTGAAATTACTAAATGTTTTAAATGAATGACATACTTTCATAGAAATTGTCAGTCCTATTTTATTATTTTATTGTCCACTTGCAATAGAATTGTTTGTTTCTCAGCACTGGAAGTTGCACTGGTAGTGTTGTGGGAGTGGAGTCTTACAAGAAGAAACAGCAGATGAAAGGCTGTAGTAAAGCTGCCACTCTGAAATTAGTAGAATAGATGCCAATGAAGCTGTAAAGAGGTTTAGTGAAGAGACAAAGTGAATCAGCACCTGACACCACTGAAATCCAGTCCAACTGTCAGAATAGAATATTTAGTCACAAATGTTTTATTAGAAGTACATCAACCAGAAGAGATAACATACAGAGAAATGGAAAGTTCTAATAGAAAAAGGGCGATGGGTATATATCCAATAGAACTGCATGTGGTAAAATACAACACTTCGGTTCCCTTTGACCAAAACAAAGCATGTAATAGTTTAAAGAATGAAAGAGATGGCACGTCAGTCATATATGAGTTTCCAAAATGTTTTAATTGGGCCTGGCATTGTCTTTAACTATGAAGGCAATGGAATCCCTGGCATTGTTATCCAAAGCAGAATGTACTATTTGCATGCTGTAATTCACTTCCTCATGGGTGGAGGTTATGTCGGTGTTTTATTGATCAACATTAGGGTAAGCTAAATCTTCAGTCTGGGAAGAGGGATTATCATCTCTTTCTGTTCATTGTCCAAAGCTCTTATTATGAAAGAAAATGTCTTTCATCAGAACTAGTGATGAAGTTACAAGGATCAGAAGGTGTCTTCCTTTGCCCTTTAGAGGTTCTTCTTACTTTCCAACACTTACCATGGTTAGTCACTACACTAACCTTATTTTCTTTCACCACCTTCATGAAACATGAACATTTAGAATACAGCATTATACTGAGCGGCCATACCAGTTGTTAAAGGTCCTTGACCCAAGTTAAAGGGCTGGGCTGTAAGTCCTGGACCCGAGTTACAGGTCTGAGCTGCAGGTGAGGGCCTATAACAAGGGAGAGGTCTTTAACAACCGATATAGCCTGACCCAGAAGGGCTATGAGACTATTAGAACATTTTACCCAATCAGGGTAGATCGTACTAAATTAAAAAGGAAGAAATAGGAAGACAAACTTTGAAATGTTGGAGCAGAAGGCTTATCCCAGCCATAATAACCCTGGAGCTACTCCATTATCTTCAATGGATCTTTCAACATTCCAATGTTTTAATGTTGGTTATAATGCCAGGAACCTGGCTTCTTCCCCGGTCAAGAACCATGCCTCTGTTTCTTTTGTCATATTTCATTTTAGATTTGAACTGTTAGGCACTATTTGTTGAAGCATTTCTTGTCACATTCTTGTTTCTAATCAAAACTGGTAATCAATTTCTTTAGCTACCTGGGCCTGTATTGCAGATAGGGCGCCCTTTCCATGTTTGTGCCACAGTGCATACTAAAGCAGGTGCGTCGGGGGCAAAAATGGAAAGTGTGCCCTATCAGGAAGAATGCACTGCCCTCGGGCAGCCACGAAATTGCGCTGCCCCCAGAAATATGGAGCAGCTGTGTAAAAGCTGCTTTATGTTTCCCTGTGCAGGGGGCAACCCCCCCTGTACTTTTTAAAGGGATTAGAGATCCCTTTGAAGGTGGGTGCAGTGAGTGCCTGTACCCGCCTGCTAGGTGATGTCTGGCCATGGGACCCCCTTTCATCCATTTAGAGGGCTGAATTTAGAAGGCGCACTGAAAGTGTGCCACTTTTTGCGGCACACTTTTAGTGTGCCTTATAAAAGCATGTTTGTCTCTGCACACCCACCAATCAATGAATCAATCACTGCATTTCTAAAGCGCGCTACATACCCGTGAGGGTCTCAAGGCGCTGGGGGGGGGGGCCGCTACTGATCGAAGAGCCAGGTCTTGAGGAGTCTTCTGAAGGCCAGCAGGTCCTGGGTCTGCCGTAGGCTGGTAGGGAGAGTGTTCCAGGTCTTGGCGACGAGGTAGGAGAAGGATCTGCCACCGGCGGTGGTTTTCCAGATACGAGGGACTGTGGCGAGGGCGAGGTTGGCTGAGCGGAGGCTTCGGGTGGGGGTGTGGAAGCTGAGTCGGTTGTTGAGGTAAGTGGGTCCAATGTTGTGTAGTGCTTTGTTTGCGTGGATGAGGAGTTTGAAGGTGATCCTCTTGTTGACGGGGAGCCAGTGCAGGCCTCTCAGATGGGGTGTGATGTGGCTGCGGCGGGGGACGTTGAGGATCAGTCGAGCCGAGGCGTTCTGGATTTGTTGTAGTCGTCTCAGGAGCTTGTTTGTTGTTCCTGAGTAGAGGGCGTTCCCATAGTCGAGTCTGCTGGTTATGAGGGCCTGGGTGACGGTTTTTCTTGTGTCGAGGGGGATCCATTTGAAGATCCTGTGGAGCATTCGGAGGGTGTTGAAGCAGGAGGCGGAGACGGCGTTGACTTGCCTGGTCATGGAGAGAGTGGGGTTGAGGATGACCCCCAGGTTGCGTGCGTGGTCCGTGGGTTCCGGGGCTGTGCCTAGCAGTGTGGGCCACCAAGAGTCGTCCCAGGCTGATGGGATGGGTCCGAGAATGAGGACCTCCGTCTTGTCTGAGTTCAGCTTCAGTCTGCTGTCCTTCATCCAGTCGGTTACGGCCTTCATTCCTCTGTGGAGGTTGGCTTTGGCGGTGTGGGGGTCTTCGGTGAGGGATATGATCAGCTGGGTGTCGTCGGCGTAGGAGATGATGTTGAGGTTATGTTGTCGTGCGATGTGGGCGAGAGGTGCCATGTAGATATTGAACAGCGTCAGGCTGAGGGAGGATCCCTGTGGGACGCTGCAGATGATCTTGGTGGTTTTTGAGCGGAAGGGTGGGAGGCGGACGCTCTGGGTTCTGCCGGAGAGGAAGGATGTGGTCCAGGCCAGGGCCTTCTCTTGAATACCGGCGTCATGGAGGCGTGCTGATAGGGTGCGGTGCCAGACTGTGTCAAAGGCTGCTGATAGGTCCAGGAGGATGAGGGTGGCTGTTTCTCCTTTGTCCATCAGGGTCCTGATGTCGTCAGTGGCGGCGATGAGGGCGGTCTCGGTGCTGTGATTGCTGCGAAAACCGGATTGGGAAGGGTCCAGGATGTTGTTGTCTTCGAGGTAGCGGGTCAGTTGTTTGTTGACAATCTTCTCAGTCACTTTTGCCGGGAATGGGAGCAGGGAGATGGGCCGGAAGTTCTTGAGGTCCTTGGGGTCCGCCTTGGGCTTCATCAGAAGGGTGTTGATCTCAGTGTGTTTCCAGCTTTCTGGGAAGGTTGCTGTCTCGAAGGAACAGTTGATTGTTTTCCAGAGGTGGGGCGCGATGGTTGTGCTGGCTTTGTTGAAGACGTGGTGAGGGCAGGGGTCCGATGGGGATCCGGAGTGGATGGAGTTCATGGTTTTGATGGTGTCTTCATTGCTGACGCTGGACCAGGCGGCCAGGCGACTGGTGCGGGTGGTAGTCGCAGGGGTGGTGGACTCGGTGGTGGGTGCGGGGAGGGTCGGGTTGAAGCTGTCGTGGATGTCGGTGATCTTGCGGTGAAAGAAGGTGGCCAGGGAGTCGCACAGATCTTGTGATGGTGGGATGTCGTTGGTGTTGGAGCTGGGGTTGGAGAGTTCTTTCACGATGCTGAAGAGCTCTTTGGTGTTGTGTGCGTTGTTGTCTAGACGGTCCTTGAAGGCGGTCTTCTTGGCGGTCCTGATGAGTTGGTGGTGTCTGCAGGTGGCGCTCTTGAGGGCTGTGTGGTTGTCTGGTGTTCGGTTGTGGAGCCATTTCTTCTCCAGCTTCTGACAGGTGTGCTTGGAGATCCGGAGGTCTTCGGTGAACCAGGCAGCTTTCTTGTTGGTGTGGTTGGTTGTGGAGGTCTTGAGAGGGGCAAGGGTGTTGGCACAGTCGTTGATCCACTGTGTGAGGTTGGTCGCAGCGGTGTCTGGGTCGGTGGGGTCGGTGGGTGGTCTCAGGGCGAGGGTGGTAGTCAGTTGGTTCTCGGTGACCTTGCCCCAGCAGCGGCGCAGTAGCTGTTGGGTGCGGTAGTGTGTGGTGGGTTTCCTGAAGGTGAAGTGGACGCATCTGTGGTCGGTCCAGTGGGGTTCGGTGGTGTGGTTGAAGGAGACATGGGGGCTTACGGAGAAGATGGGGTCCAGCGTGTGTCCAGCGGCGGGGGTGGGTGTCGTTACGAGCTGTTTGAGTCCAAGGTTGGCGAGGTTGTCGATCAGGGCGGTGGAGTTGGCGTGGTTGTTGTTCTCGAGGTGGAAGTTCAGGTCCCCAAGGAGTAAACTGGAGCGGGTGCAGTGGCAAAGTGATTTCCTCATTAACATGGGGACACTCCCACATGCAAAGGATGGAACACCCTATAGTAATAGTGCTGCCACTGTATGTACACCAGCACTATCTGTATTACATAAGGGGTCGCACAAGCATCTACTTCCGCTTCTGTAATACCAAAGTGCTCCAGGGGTGCATAAAGGGGGCCCAAAAGCTCGTTGAGCCCCCGGAGCGTTTATGTAATATGGCCCCAGGGCAGACTTGTGATGTTGGCATTCTGCCTTTAAGAAGAAAGAAGGGGCTTCTACCAGTGACTTAATGGGCACAGATCCTGCATTCCCATGCTCTTTGCCTGCACCCTGACACCAGTTATATCCTTCAAGTGACATTTGAATCTCTCCACATGGCATTTTAGGTTGTAATGAGCAGTAGTGATGTGCCCAAAGCCCTACTTTTCCAGGAAATTTATCATTTCCATTGAACCCAGTTAAAGTCCATTGTTCATGACTGAAGTGTCAGGAAGCCCGTCTTTACTGAAGACATTCTTTAAGTGTTTTAATGGTAGTTTTGTGATGTTAAGTAGTATCCGCTTCCTCCAGCAGTACCTTCTCATCACTGGAGGACTTTTGCACTGTAAGGTTTCCGTCAGTGTCATATCGGTGTTACAGGGTGGATTTCCTGCGTGACCATTCTCCAGTGAACCCTTTTCATTGCCTTAAGAAGTCAGCTAGGATGTCAGGCAGCATCAGCTTTCTCCAGCAGAGACTCCTCAGTGAGAAAATACATATTTGTAAACTGTTACTATCTAGAAAATGATTGCTATTTTATACAGCATGCTTTTCTATGGATACTATAACTTCAAAACCCTGTGATTTTGTTTTTTAAACATGTTGTAGGGGCTTCCAGGTTTTAGTAGAAGGCCACTGGCAATCTGCGATGTGTTGGCACTAATGTCTTAAAGCTGCTTCCCCTCTCCCCAGTATTTCAGTGTTCCTTATGCTCACGCGCTCATGTAATTAATGTAGTGAAATAATCTTCTGAAGAAGGAGCTGTGGAGCTGAATGAATATAGTAATTAACCACTTCTGAATGTGATTGACATTAGAAACACGTTGTTCGGGAGTAAATTGTGCAACCCTGGCTCGCAATGCTTTGTTTTTGCTCAGTACTTCATGTTACTATAATACTTGAAACTCAACAGCATTACCACATCATTCTCTGCCACAAATGACACTATTTTTTCTTAATGTATTGCCTCGTTCTGTCGCACATGAGTACATTTTGCTGTAAAGGAATGCCCATGCTTCTTAGCACTTCATTTGCTTTAGTGATAAAACAAGAAGAAATATAAATGTGTTTTAATTTCAGCAAATGTTCACTACTTACATTGAAACATACATATAAAGAGCGGCCATTAACTCTAGCTTGAAATTGATATGTTAAGTAATGCTAGCCATTTAAAGTGGTCCATGTCAATGTGAGCAAGTAATTGGCAAAGACAATAGGTCTGGATTCAATGTGCCAAAACATGCAAAGAAGAGCATGCATTAGCCCATTAAATCCAGAACTATGTTTACAACAATGTAGGAATGTAGTCCTGTAGTGAGGAGACTTTCACTATTAACGTTGTGCTGGATGCTGATGCTACAGTGACGACACGAAGCGATCCCAAACAATATTATATCTATAATCGAGATTTAGCTTCAAAAGTAGCTGTCATTTGTTTAGAAAAGATACCGCCATTCAACTGCAAAATGGAGTGACCAGTCCATACATGCAGCAGGTGACTTTATAGTCACTGAATTATTCGCCCGTTTGTAGAAAGATTACATTTAATTAATTTTACAAATGCGAAACAAGTGATGCTTCTAGGACCCGAAGGTAGATAATAGGCTGAATTAAGGCCTGTATCTGTTAGAAGTAGAACATAATAGTGTTTTCCGACCATGTTTGCTTCGGCATCTATTCTCAATACCTTAATAATATATTTTTTTAATGTTCTCTGTCTCTCATTTTTTGACAGATAATATTTTTCTGCTATTTGCATTCAATTTCGATTTTAAGAGTAAAGTGCAGAATTAGTTTGTATCAGAGATGAGCTGGTTTTTAATATCAAAGATTCGTTTTCAGTCACAATTACATTATTTAGAACATTTCCTTGAATTTTTTCACAATGGTAATTCTCAGAAAAAGTATTACTTTCTTGTGAAGATAGCTTATAGATGAAAATGTGATCACACTCTTCTTAATTTTCTCACAGCAATTGGAATTAGGTGTCGAAACACCAACAGATGAAAATTGAAATTAACTGGATCAGACCACTTAAAAGACCATTCAAACATGAAGGCCCTATAAACAGGAACTTCAAGACATGGACCCAAAGACATAGATACGTGTTATATTTCAATGAAAAAGTCGAAATCTAGTTTAAAGTAGATTTGAAGAAAGAGTTTAATCTTCAAGATAAAATCCCATCCATACAAGTTCACCAGTACAGCATCAGCTCCTAGTCAACTGTCCCAAACTCCCTTATGACCTATATACATTCTATTTCTGACTTCATCAAAACCATAGAAACATTTTGTATGACAGATAGGCATAACCATAGAGAACCTGTATAAACAAATCATCAAACAGGACACTACACCATCTCCCTTCCCCAACAAATTAAATACATTTGTATATGTAACTGCACACTACACATAATCTTCAAGATAACCTGGTCTCTTCACCAATCTTGAAGACTGACGTGTAGAACAATCACTAGTTTGAGCATTTCCATATACATTTATACATGTAACTGCACACTACACATAATCTTCAAGATAACCTGGTCTCTTCACCAATCTTGAAGACTGACGTGTAGAACAATCACTAGTTTGAGCATTTTCCTTTACAGTCTTAGTGACCCCTTCTCTCCTTACAACAACCACTCTATTAAGATTCCACACCCGATGGTCTTCCGTTCTAACCGCATTCTTAAACACTTTAATGACCATCATAGGATCAAAATATTTTGAATTACCACTCCTCACATGACCAGGACGTTTTACTACAACCACATCACCAACATTCACTTCCAACTTCTTGACTGAATTCTTTTTGTCAAAATAATCTTTTCCTAATAATGCTTTCTCTTCTCCTCTTTTTTCAACCAGTTCTTCATCACAGACTCGTTCTTTCCCCTTATTGAAACAATAATCATTCACCCAAAATGGTTCCAAGTGTGTATTCGGAACCCTACCACGGAACAAAAGAAAGGGAGATTTCCCTGTAGTAGAGTGAGGAGTCAACCTATAATCCTCTAATTTCTTAAGTACTTCCTCCTTCCATCCAATAGATAAAGATTTAGCCAAAGTAATGGTTTCTTTCAAAACCCTGTTGAGTCTCTCTACCATCCCATTTGCTTTGGGATGATAGAGAGAACATGTTTTATGAATGATTCCACAGGATGACAAATACTGTTCCATCTCTTTAGAAACTAGTTGTACGCCATTATCCGTCAAAATACTCTTAGGAAATCCTTCCTTTGCAAACAACTGTTTAAGGCACTTGATGACATTAATTGAATCCACAGTGTACAAAAAGAAAACCTCAGGCCAGCGAGAATACATGTCAATCACAACCAATAAAAATACTTGAGAACCATTACTATACACAGGACCTAAAATATCTAAAGCGATATCCTCCCATGGTTGCTTAGGTCTCCTTCTCAAAATCATAGGTTGTACTCTAGTAATTTTAGACTTATCACTCAAATTACAAGCAAAACACTCACGTATTTCTCGTTGCACCAACTTATCCATTCCTGGCCACCAATAAGACAATCGTAATCTCTCCTTTGTTTTAGAGATACCAGAATGAGTAGCATGTGCCAAATCTATCAAGTCCTTTCTAAGACTTACTGGAGGAACTAACTTAGTACCACGAAACAACATCTCCTTATCCACGGAAAGTTGATTTTTCACATACCAAAAAGGTCTTGTATCTTCTGATCCATTTTTAATACTTGACCAATTTCCCAATAAAAGGGACACAACCTCTTTAAGAGTTACATCCAGTTCCATTTCTTTTCGCCACTTCTCTTCAGATATATGATCCGCATCCAAAGTACACACCCACTCATAACTTAGATCATTACTATCCCTATCACAAGTGTTACTTGACACCAAACGTGAAAAGACATCAGCTATTCTATTGTTAACTCCTGGAATGTACTTGATCGAAAAAGAATATTCTTGCAAGCTTATAATCCATTTTGTTATGCGACTAGAAATAGCATCCAAACCTTTCTTCTCAAAAATTTCCACTAAAGGTTTATGATCAGTTCTCACCTCGAAATTCACTCCCCACAAACATTTCTTCAGTTTTCTGATTGCCCAAAAAACTGCAAGGGATTCCCTTTCAACCACAGAATACCTTGTCTCAGGGTCTTTCAAAGCTCTAGAAAGAAACAAGATTGTTTTAATTCCTTGAGGACTCTCCTGTTGCAAAACCGCACCTAACCCCTTCTCACTAGCATCAGTTGTAAGAATTGACTTAAGCTTGGTATCAAAACTTTGCAAAAATGGTGCATCACTTAACTTCTTCTTAACATCAGAAAACTCTCTTTCACATATATCTGTCCATCTGAAACTAACACCCTTCTTTAACAAACTTCTCATATTGACAGTTAACTCAGAAAAATTCATGATGAATTTCCCATAGTATTCTATTAAACCAAAAAAAATCATCAATTCTTCCTTTGAAGTAGGGGAATGCATACCACGTATAGAAAACAACAAATCATCTTTGGGTTTGACCCCACTACCTGAAATATTGTGCCCAAGATAGTCAATAGAATTTGATCGGAACTTACACTTCTCAATTTTAATGGTGAGATTAGCATCAGATAACCTAGACAGAACAGATCTGAGGCGGTCGTCATGTTCATTATCATTATCACCAAAAATAAGTATGTCATCCTGATAGATGCAGACACCCGGTAAACCTTTCAAAACCTTCTCCATTGCACGCTGGAAAACAGAAGAAGCTGATACCAAACCGACTGGCATTCTTTTAAATCTAAATGTACCAAACGGCGTGATGAAAGCAGTAAGGTCCCTGCAAGATTGCTCCAATTCAATTTGATGATAAGCTGAAGTTAAATCAAGGGTGCTAAAAACCTTAGCACCACCCAGAAGAACTAAGAGTTCCGAAATATTAGGAAGAGGATATCTATCCACAACCACACTCTTATTTAATTGGCGTAAATCTATGCAAAGACGCAAATCACCGTTCGGTTTGCGCGCAGCGACGACCGGAGCCATCCACTCCGTTCCCTCAACCTCTTCAATGATACCACCATTTTTAAGCTTGATGATCTCCTTTTCCATGTCGGACCTAACAGCCAACGGGACATTCCTGACTTTACAGGCAACCGGTACAGAATTCTCCTTTAACATTATCTTATGCTGATAACCTCTCATGCAACCCAAATCTTTTTTGAACACTTTTGGAAAATCACACATCAATTCATTGACCAATTTCTCATCTTGTACAGATTCTACCGTACATACATCTCTTAACAAAATGGGTGGATCAGAATTTGGATCAAGATAAACCCCCAAATCTCCGTGATGAATCCAGCTAATTATACTGTCACCCTTTTTTGAAACATACATTTTCCCTGATACAAATCTTCCCTTGTACTCAATCAATCCCAGAAAGTACCCATGTAATTTAATGGGTTCTCCCCCATACGCCAATGGAATTATGTCAGCTTTCAACAAAACAACTTTTTGCTTCAATTTCTTGTTGTAAAAATCATTCGAAATTATAGTAATTTTTGCTCCTGAATCAAACAAGACCTGAGTTAACTCCCCATCAACTAAAATTTCATCCGTAGGACACATTTTCATGTTGTTATCACTTCCTATCTCTAAAATTATTTGACCACACTCAAAATCTTTGTGCATCTCTCTTGAATGCTCATCTTCATAAACCTCTACCATTTTAACTTTTGAATTAAGCTTAGTCTTACACACAAATTCAAAATGACCCTTCTTTTTACACTTCAAGCACATATGACTAAGAGCAGGACACCTTTTATCATTAGCAAGATGCCCTAACTTATCACATCTGTAACATTTAAAAGACATTGACTTATCAGATAAAGTATTACTTATTTTGCTCCTATCCACTTGACCTTTGTCTTTTGTTTTAAACTTGACATCACTTTGTTCTTTAACCACTTGTACCTTGGCCTCCTTAACATTATCCTTTTTTATGATGGCAACACACTTTAATGAATGTTCTATCTTTTTAGCTACAACAATGACCTCATCTAGAGTAGGGTCATCTCGTAACCACAATTCTTCTCTTACTTTATCCATATTACAACCTAACATGAATTGATCACGCACATGTTCATCCGTCAGGTTTTCAAATTTACAAGATGAAGCAAGTTTCCGTAAACTTGTCAAATAATTTTCAGTAGTTTCACCCTCATTCTGCAGTCTCTTCCCAAAATGATACCTCTCCAATATCGTGCTTACTTTTGGAAGATAATGCTTGTCTAACTTAGATATGCATATTTCATAATCATTTAAACCATCTGACTCAGAAGTTGCCAATTCAGGGAGATGATCGAACACGTCTTGTCCTTCTGAGCCCAAGCAATGAAGCAAAAGAGATGTTTTTCTTTCAGCACTCAACGAAGCGCCACACACCCTAGCATATCTTTCGAATACACTCTTCCATTTTTTCCATTTGATAGGAGGTTCACCAGGTTGGGAAAGAAAGAAAGGTGCTGCAGTAACATTCTGCATTGCACCAAACATAAAGTGAACCCTTTTTTTTTTTAAAACAAAATATATGATAAATAAGAAGAAAACTAAAAAATAAATTTTAAGGACAATAGAACTGTGCGTTGTAACCTAAATGATAGTCTTATTAAATTTACAATAACAGTTCAAGCCTTTTGATACATACAATTAACATCTATATCATGGAGATTAAACCCTAATATGCACATACATTAGCGTGCATATCGCTGTCGAAACTGTTTGTAATTTCTTTCCTGGAACGCTTTAAATACCAGCGTGTAACTCTCTGTCAAAAATACCTCTTAACTGACATGAGTAGAATTACTGTACCATACTGGAATGGAGACTCGCTTTAGATCACTGGTGTGCGAGTCACCGATGAGGAATTCAAATTGACTGAGAGGAGGAATTTATCGTACCACAAACAAATGGATTCGAAGCTCACTTTGCATAGCTGATGTACGAGCCACCGATGAGGAATCCGAAGTAGAAACAAAACGTGCAAACGTACAAGATGTGATGTTAGTTCACATAGTTCACCGCAATCATCCCAATCCAAAATGGCCGCAGGAACGTGCGACGTAATGACGCTGTCCCAGCATGCAATTCCGCAGTCAGAGCGTGAAGAAAGCCTCAAAAAGAAGTCGACTCTGAAAGAACACTTGAAAATTCGAAGAAGATGAACAATCCAAAACGAAGCTTGAAGGTACGAGTTCTATAAAATGTTAGCTTTTAAAACAGAGCGCGAGACTCCTTCTCAACATATTCCAGTAACGTACAGTAAAAGTTAACGCAAAGTTAATTCATCGCGAAAACCATCACATAGGAAAAAAAAAATTAAACTTTTGAAGATCCTCTCACGCTTGAATTGTAATAATTTTCAATCACATCGAATTTTCACCAGCCTCTCTGACCGTTCACCAGTACAGCATCTTTGACCGAGCCACTAATAACATTTGAAGCTCATGAGAGAAGACGTACGATCCAGCTGATCCAACGAAAATTCGTAAATTAAAGCAATTCGCGATTGAGGCATGAATTGCTTAAGAGTATGTTATACCTTCCACTACTAAGAGAGTGAGCCCACATCGAGTTAAACCCCTCAAATCACCGTGGGAATGTGGCGAAATGCTCCCAACCCTCTAGTATAAAAATTTTATATCTCACCAGAATCAGTTTAATAATACTTGTTGTTGAGATCTTCTTGAAGACTGCCGACTACGCCAGTGTTATATTTCAATGAAAAAGTCGAAATCCAGTTTAAAGTTGATTTGAAGAAAGAGTTTAATCTTCAAGATAAAATCCCATCCATACAAGTTCACCAGTACAGCATCAGCTCCTAGTCAACTGTCCCAAACTCCCTTATGACCTATATACATTCTATTTCTGACTACATCAAAACCATAGAAACATTTTGTATGACAGATAGGCATAACCATAGAGAACCCGTATAAACAAATCATCAAACAGGACACTACAATACCTGCAGTCAGTGACACTAACCCTGAGAAATTAACACTTAGAGGCGGATACTGAAATGCAGATACTGAAACACGTATAAAGAAAGCCCTGCCTCGTGCCCTGAGCAACAACAGCCCATACAAACAGCGCCACATGTCCTTTACAAATAACTTAACAAAACCAATTAATATATTTTTGGCAATGTAAATGGAACTAGCCCTCCCAAAATCTTACCAGAGCTAACGTATTTTATCTGGGTCCTTGGAGAATGATACAATACGATCTCTTATCTCTTTTCTGGCATAAAAGAGATGCAATTAGTTCCTCATTAGAGCAGCTTAGCTGTCTTTCAGTAATATCAAACACTTTCAAAGGTTTATGAAACAAACTGGCTGAAAAGGAAAGACTGAACAGTGCTATTGCTCCTTGAAATTTGATCTTGAATGAACACATTGCTTGTTTCAGTGATAAATTAGCATGCGCTAATATCCTATTAGAGTATGTCAACTGAATATACCATTACGTGCAACAATCATAAACTCAGAAAAATAGCAGATAACTTTGACAGCTAGTTGATAACAGTAGGGTTTGTAAAGCAGTCGCGGTCCATACAGGTAACAAGGGTGGGGTCGGGCAAGGGGGGATTTCGAGGGACGATGTCGAGGGAAAATTAAATAAATAATTCATTTTCGTCCCTCGAAACACCCCTAACCGGGCCCCACCTCCCCACCGCTGCTACGTACACGGACTGCGGATTTTCAGGAAGACCTTGGAGAGGGTCAGGTACCAGACTTAATGGCTGCAAATAAATATATTGCCACGGGGGCTAGTGAGTGGTAGCCAGATTAAATAGAAGGACAGAAAATGGAAGTGGCTAACCTCCTACTCCATAGCAGCAGTACCATAATACTCCAGTAATTTCAGCCAATACCACCAGAATCAACTACTCCCCCCAGTTACACTGACTCACCCCTTCCCTCTTTAATCTCCTTGTGCTGCACTCCATGCTCGCTGTTCCTCTAATATCACGAAGGTGGGCCATGCTTCTTGCACTCCTGCTCCTGGTACTTCCTTGCACCAACGTTGTTACTTCAGTTGCTGCACAAGGTCAGGGTCTGAGTGGTAGCCTCCCAAACCATGTTACAAGCCTACTCTCACCACCATCTGTGGCAGTAAAATTCAGTTGTAGTTGACATTGTAGGGAAATTGGTTGGCGAGGTGCCACCTGGAGTGCTTGCATTCATCCCTGCTTAATGCCAACTCAGGCAACAGTTGCGTCTGCCCGGTCTCCTTCCTCAGGGTGCCCACTGGCAGCCCAATAGAAGCCCAAAGCCTAGAGTAGGATCTTCTGCTGAAATGCACCCTATCTTACCGCGGATGAGGAAAGGAGCACTAATTGAATTACACTTCATGCATTTGGTTATCTGGAAAGTGCAGCTGTGAGCTATGGAAACTCCAAAAACAAACCGGTTAACATGGTTACTTATAACAGGTCAAATCAGCATGAGTAACTAATCTGCAGTGAATTTTTAATCTCGCACGAATGCGGCTAATTATCCGAGGCCAAATGCAATTAATAGTCTCATAACACTGTAAATACAGTAAACAGCTAGAGTTGGCCTTCCCTGCTTGTCATGTCAACAGTAATACCAGCCTAAGCGTGCTTTCTCATATGCTTGGAGGATATTAATTATCCTTTTTGTAGCAGCAAGATAGATTGCAAAGCCAAGTAAATAAATACATGTGATCTATCAATTTGTCACTCTGAATTGTCAGTTGTGCAGTGAGAACAGATATTAAGGTAACTGACATCTTATTGACATTACCTATTGTTTGGAATTATCTGACTCGTTGCAAATAGTTATTAACAATTTACTCTTTCATATATTTATAAATTGGTTATTGTATACAACATTGTCACTCCCGTGTTTATAACATTCAACAGTTTATCATTCATTTCTGTTTCTAAATAAAAGTATAAAAATTGTCCTTCTGAATATTGGGAGATGACATGAAAAAATGTTGAATTGATTTAGACTAGGGACAGAATTCACAATTTGTGCACCTAATATCTGCAAATATTTATTTCTGCAGATAAAAATGATTACTCTTGAAAATTCAATAACAATATTCTACAGTAAGAGGTTTAGGGTCAAAGGTGGGAACACAAGTGCTCCTGGGGTATAAGAATGGGAAGGGAAGTCATTGCACTACTAGTGCTCAAACAAAACATCACACACACAAAAACACAACACACGCACGCAAAATAAAAATCACACACACGCACAAAAACATCACACACACATACACACACACACAAGCTTAGGTTTGTTTGGTATCCTAGGGATTTTTATATATCCCCAAAATGTCAGAATAATACATAAACTGTCACAGGAAACTACAAGTGCATAGAATTCTAGTTTTTTTTATAGCATTTTGGTTACATGGTCATGTAATTCATTCACTGAGGTAAATATGATAAAATGAAAAAAAATTATGTTCCACTGTATCTATTCTTGTAATTTGTAACAAATAGACAATTTTATCCGAAAACTGCTATAATTTATGTACTGCGTTTTAATTATTTCTTGAAAATACTTACGGATGATTTGTTTTATGCAAATATGGATGGATCACTTGGCTTACATTCTGTTCATATTTTAGGATACTTTTTTATATAATGCTTTCTCTACGTATATTTTAAAGAACTCAGTCTGAATAACATTTCGTGAATCATTCAGTTTAAATGCTGTGTTTATGGCATGGAAACTTTAGTTGCAAAACATAATCAATAAAGTATGCAAATATATCATAGTCATGTGATTTATTTTCAATATACTCAAAGTACAACGTGCCTTGGGATAAAAATTAATGACATCGCAACCGCTAAGAGTAAAATACTCATTTCAATGAAAATTACACTTTGCTTCAACGTTATTAACATCCACTTATTTCTTTTTAGGAGTGAAAATTCTGGGGTGCAGGAGGTTTAATTAAATCTGTGTTTTATTGATAATCTCTAACCCAGTACATTTTTTCATCCCTTTACCTAATTGGATTGGTATGGTGTCTCATCCATATAAATCAAAAATTATGTATACATTTAAAAACATTAGATTCCTAAGAACTTAAATTACTTTCGACTCTGGTTTTCCCATATGTCTGTGGAATTTCTATTAAATGATAATGACATTGATTAAACTTGCTCTCCTTGTCGGAATTGGTTTTTACCTTGTAACTTCTTTTAAGTTTATTTATAGGAGATCATTTTTTCTTCTCTGGTAGCATTTCTTAGGTATAATACATTTTCAAACTCTATGCTTTTCTTATTTTTAACAGAGATCTATTGTGTGTTTAATCAATGTGCTTCCAAGAGTTGCATAGTTTAGATTAGAGAATAAAAACTGTTTGTTGTTTGTCAACTAAAGACGTATCCGCTCATGCCGTACTTCACTACAACATGCTGTGATATTTTTCAACAAACCACTTATTATTTTAATCTTACTGATTATGCGGTTCATTAAAAAGCAGTATTAAAAACACTTTATTAAATCTTAGCTAGACATATAAGCTTCACAGTGTAGCGCATAGTAAACTATGTAGCATCTTGAACAAAGTTGGTTATGCTTCATTACTTTTGAATTGAACATCCAACCAGATGGGGCTGACCAAATCTTGAAGTTGATGTGGGTTCAGGTGAGATAGACCTCCAAGCATATGGAGCTATACTCAAAGTTGCTGACCACCCAGGAAGAGTGCAAAATCATATGGAAAAATAGTTGTGAGGCTGTCATTCAGCACCTTTGATGTCTCTACAAAAAGTCCTTTTTATGGCAGATTATGAGAGAGTCAGAATTAGGTGCAGAGATGACAAGTGACTGGAATGACTAATTCTGACTGGTATTCAGGTTTTTCCCCAGAAATGAGGAATTATATTTAGACCCGAAATTACTGGGTTCAAATTCACAAGTGCAGTCCCTATTATTCTGGAGCTGATTCCACGCCCATTTACCACCTGCACTGAGGAGGTGGTAAATGGGAGCTGGTGGTTAGTAACAGTGCAGGGCTGTATGCTTCAAAGGCAGGACATGTGGAGGATGAAGGTGCAAGGGGACGGTGAGACAGCTACCAAGTAGGGTGTACAATTCTTTACATCCTTGTTGTAAGAAATTGTGTTATTAGTTGGGAGCAGCCGCGGTCCGTGGAGGGAGTTCCGTGGAGCGGAAAGGCGGGGCAGGGGAGGGGCAGGGTGGGGGGTACTAAACACCGGAATATGGATAATTGGAGGTAAGTAAACAATTACATTTTAAAAAACGAATTTCGTAGCGCGTGCTGCATCAGAAAATGCGATGCAGCACGCGCTACGAAATTCATTTTATTTATTCTGGTCTCTTGAGAGAAACAGAAAGTAGGAAGCACGCTCCCCGCAGCCAATCACAACACTGCAATGCACCATTCTGATTGGTCTGAGCGCCATGATACAGCAATCTGCCAATGGCTGGAGGGGTGGGCATGTGCTCAATGTGGCTGTAATGCAGCCTGCATGGAGAACAGGGAAAGTGCACATGACTGTGTTTGGGCGGCCCAAGAGGGCAGACCAAACAGTCATTGTGCACTCAGAAGGGTTGTACCACTCCTTCCCTGTTCTGCAGCCCCACCCCACCCCCCACGCATGCTGCCGTAGCAGAAGGACAACACAAAATGATAATAGTATTGTGTTATTATCATTTGATTTTTTTCTTTCTTTGCTCCTTACTGGCAGTGGGACAACGCTCTTCTGCCTTACAGGAGGAACAGCCACTGCATTCCTGTGCCAACACTCCTCCTATTGACCATTTGTTATTATCATGCATTATGGGATTCCATGTATAGATAATACCTACAGTCAATGTCACACCCTATTGGCTATGTCTTATTCTTTGTTTATCATTTTATTATCTTTTTACGCCCTGCTATGAGGCCGCTAGGCATATCTGGCACTTTAGAAAATATTTAAACAAAGAAGAGAAAAGATGACAGCTATTTAAATGCTATTATTTAATCAAAGGAGGGAGAGAGAAGATGAGATCCATTCGGCTTCCAAGCAAGGATAAATAATCAGGGGAGAATGGATCACTTGTCCTGTATTACAACCAGGGTCTGGTCTATAAGCCGTCTTAAAAAACCCTCAATCACGCACGGGAGTGGTGGAGCCATGTATCTTGATTATCCGCTTCCCAGATCATGTGATAGCATCATCATTGGGTCTTTTATTAAAATATGCTTTCCTCCACGCGGAGGTAGACAAACTGGTGATTACAGAAGGTGAACAGTAATCGAGTGAATGCGAGTTAAGTGAATTTAAAATTACCTAGCACCCTCAACAAAGTGGATTTATTCAGTTGGAGATGGGGCAAGGGTAAAATCAGAGCAGTGCATATACAGAAATGTTTCTGTTCTATAACACCTGTGAGTCCTTGTGAATGGTCGACATGTTTCAGACCTTCTATCGCCTAGCTGGGTTGGGGAGCTTTCTTCAGGACCAGTGCAAAGCTAGTTGCTCACTAAGCAACATGTGAGGGCATGTAAGTAACTCACCCTTCTTCTCATTTGTATTCCGCTTTCTCGGGGGACCGGCGGGCTGAATTACCTGCTGAATGAGTCAGGTTGCACAACTTGTGCTCGCTCCGTTCTTCGGTCTTCTACTGTCAGTGCGCATGACAGTATGACCGGCCATCTTTGGCTGGCCAAACCGTCATGTGCACTGACAACTCTCCAACCCAGCTGTGTTGCTGGGTGGAGAGACCAGCAGGCACTGGCTGCCAGCTCCAACAGAGTGCAAAACAAACCCGTTCAATCCGATCCAGATACTGCTCTCATGGATATGAGAGCAGTATCTGGATTGGCCATAGGGGAGTGTGGGAGCTTCAGCCTGTGCCCAGAGGAGCAGAAGAGTGACAATCAAAACAGCGAGCAGAAGACCGGCAGTTATGGTTTTTTTACTGTTCGTTTTGTTACAGGCCACCCCAACGCTGCCCACCACATTTCCCTGCCACCAGCCACTACTGCTATATTACATAAACAATCTGCGGAAGTGTGGCAAGAGTGTCTTAACCCTTAGCCACGTGTTAATATCTGGAACATATATTTTCAGTGTTTTATTTTTATGTTATATACAAAATACTGAAATAATTTGTTCACCTTTTTATATTTTTTTGTTTTTCCAATTAATTTTCAGCCACTTTGAACCAGACCGGAGTGCGCTAAAAAGGAAAGAATGGGAAAGAAGGAATCAGGAAGTCCAACAAGATGAAGACCTCTTTGCTTCCGGTTTTAATCTTTTCGGGGAACCCTACAAGGTATTTTCATCTGTACGTCATCTACCTAGTAATTATATTCTACATGAGCCATTTCTTTCAAAATAAGATGTTGTAATTGTTTTGGAAATACTGGAGAGTTATTTATCAATTTGATTGATTGTAAGGAGTACGCCTGTCATGGCTGTAAACTGTAGATCCCATAACCAATGCTAAATGTGTGGGAGCATCTTTGAAATAAGCTGTAAACACGCAAACAAGTAAATTATATTGTGCTAAAATGTAATTGCATGTATTATTTACAGCAGTGTTCTTATTACATGAAGGTTTGTCCATTATGTGAGGACATCGTTCTTAAAAGGTATAGTGGAAAATTAATGTAATCTTGAGAAACTGTACAAGTTCCATTAATGTAATTTTTGTCTCTGTATAATTATCCTACCAATTAATTTGAACAATTGAGATCTGCATCAAAGATCATTTCAGGTGTGTTTGATAGAATGGCATGGCTTAACAATTTATATAGATTTAAATCAGCTCATTTTTAGGTCTCGCCTAGCGTTGCAGCGCGCATGTGTAGCTCACGTAGCGAGATTTATTGGGGTAAAGTATTTTGTGTATAGGGACGTCTTTTACCTTTTGGGCAATGTCGATATTTATGTTAAACTTTCTGTTGTGATTGGTGTTCAGTGGGTTTTATTTACCGCCCTATATTTTTTTTGACACGCCCATGGGACAGCGAGTCGACTGCCTGTCTTGCTCATGCTGCCTGCACGCGCCAGTTGGCTCTCTGATTGGTTGGCAACTTTCAAATAAGCAGTGTAATTGGTGGACCTTGTCAACCAATCAGAGAACATAGTGGCACATGTAAGCAGTGTGAGCAAGACACGCTGTAGACTCGCTGCCCCAAGGGCGTGTCGATGTTCAGCCTACACATAACATTGCAGATCTCCACACCCGAGATTACAACTGTTACTGGTGTTGAGATTCCAGGCTGTGCCACTCCGAGCTCCTGCCTACTGAAATAGTGGACTTTGCCATGCACGCAGGGATGCCATAAAACGATGCAGCGAGCCCACATTGTTAAGGACCGGGTTATTTGCACACTATGACTCGAGGCCACGACATAGAAGCTGGAAGGAGGTTCAGTGGCATAGAGAAACATGAGCCCCTTGCCTGCAATGTACATGGAGGGTGCTTCCCCCTGACTCACTCACATTCACTCAGGTGCTTGTGGTCGTATCGATAAAGCGGCTGCACCAACTTTTCATTAGTGGCCCGCACCGGCGGCCTGCGTGTGTCTGCCGGCGCTAATCCGCTGTCGAGTCTGCGGAAGAGAGGAATCCATCAGCTGCAGAGAGGAGTCAATATTGATTAGGGCTTACATGCAATGAGTGCTACTGGAACAGCTCATCATCACAACCATTCGCCCATCCCCAACTGCGAAACAGTTAAGCCTGCTCGCCCCCTCATGCAGTAACGTGATCTCCGCCTCCCACAACAGGTTTGTTTGCTTTTCTGAGTCTGCTGTGCACACAATACACCTTTGCAGCCACCTCGTCCTCACTCCGCACACCTGGGGATGTGCAGATCATGGCCCCGGCCGCTCTCGGATGGTGCCGAATGGCTCTTCTGTAC
This sequence comes from Triturus cristatus, assembly GCF_964204655.1. Lineage (NCBI taxonomy): Eukaryota > Metazoa > Chordata > Amphibia > Caudata > Salamandridae > Triturus > Triturus cristatus. The sequence goes on from NC_140588.1 coordinate 871,472,822, forward strand.
AGGTCAGAGTAAAGTATTTCTGTCAATGTTTCCATCAGCTTTGCTTTCACCTTGCCCCCCTCTGCTTCCTAGTTGAATGAGATCGGTCTCATTTAAATGAACACCTCCCTTTTTCACTCAGTACTGAAATATGTTCCGCAATGGAGTTTATCAACACCTGGACGGCACACGGATTTGTGTATTAGAAATTATTTTATTGCCCAATTAAAATTTGGATTGCGTAGAAAAAAATGCTCCTTTCAAAGCTGTCTTATTTTTGGATCGAAATTGACAGGGATTGATTCGGTGTTTGCTAAATTGTCAACTAAAAGCAATGGGTCAACCTTGTCAAAATGAAAAGCCTCCACTATCAAAGAGCTTGCATTTTTCATGTTTTAGTGTTTTTCCCCTTAGAAACTGTCATGAATTTTCCCGTTTACGGATATTCACTAGAATGATCGTGGAACAGTGGCATAGTGTTACTTTTGTTGGTATCTTTAAATGAAAAGTTAAGTTTAATGGGTGCGAAAAAGCAGTCGTTTTAATATGACCCACAAGTGAAGTGGCCATTCAAAACTAACAGTTGTATTTCCAGCCCAAATAATAATGCTAATAACTTGAGTTTCATGCAGGGCTTCATACAATCCTTCTGTCGTCTCCAAGAGCTGTGCGCAGCAGGTGCCGTTTTGTGGCTGGTTTGTCTGGATGCTCGCCTGTCCTTGCTTGCTCATTACATGATAGTATCAGTTTCCATACATTTTTGTATATGGCTGGGTCACTTGCGGCCTGCAGGGTGTGATCATCTTTGCTCTGTTTTCATTTGAGCCGAGCCTTCGTGCAGACGGTGGGTGGGACAGTGGCTGCATGGTGGCTTGTGGCCGGTTTGCACAATATCCTCCTGGTGGTGGAAAAAAGTGGGAGGGGCCCGGAAGGGTTACCTTCATATTTAATATAGCTTTTGACAGAGACTGAACGCAATCCAAGCTCTTCAGACCTCTTTCAGGACGCAGCAAAAGTCGTGTGCAAATCTGAAACTATGCTCCTGTCTCACTTTGATGTGAGGATTTATCTGTGCCCTGCTGTCGGCTAGCACACTCTGATCTTGGGCACTCCTAGTCCGAGTTCTAAGCGCTGTACATGAGCATCAGTTACAGTTACATTCATTTTTGGTAGGCACGGGAAGATTAAGAGATTTGCCCAGAATCACAGGGCCCGATTCACAGAACTAACTTAAGACAAAATCCTAAACTTACTACTTTTGGTATTCACAGAAGTTAGGATTTTGTCTTAAGTTTGTCTTAAGACAAACTTAAGACAGACTTAAGACTGTCTTAAGACAGACTTAAGACAGTCTTAAGACAGACTTAAGACAAACTTAAGACAGACTTAAGACAGACTTAAGACAGACTTAAGTTAGGATTTTGTCTTAAGTTTGTCTTATGTCTGTCTTAAGTCTGTCTTAAGTCTGTCTTAAGTTTGTCTTAAGTCTGTCTTAAGTCTGTCTTAAGACTGTCTTAAGTCTGTCTTAAGTTTGTCTTAAGACAAAATCCTAACTTCTGTGAATACCAAAAGTAGTAAGTTTAGGATTTTGTCTTAAGTTAGTTCTGTGAATCGGCCCCATAGGATGTAGCAGCTGTGGTCCTTATGCCACATCCTGTATAGGTGTTTTGGCAGTTATGGGAGGCATGCATTTGTGCTTACTACTGTTTTAAAAAAAAGAGTTTTATAGAGTGCGTGACTTCACACAAGGATTGCTGCTCAGCCTAGAAGTGTGTGACTGTTAACGAGGCCACAGGTCACAAGGATGTGACATAGTCAGTCTGGGTTTATCGGGACCTGTGAACTCTACCAATAGGAATAATTACACTACAGTTCCCAGTATGTTTTGTGTTTTTTTCTCTAAAACCAGCACTGTCCGAAAGCCCCTATTATGACACGAGGAGAGTCGACATTCATGTGTGAAATATGCTTAGTCAGCAAAGCATTGCATCCCCTGTTCCTGATTTCTCTCTCATCACCAGGTTTCCGACACCCCCTCCTCACACAAACATATCTGCTGCTCCCACGTTTCTGACAATCCTCTGAGTATGACAGATGTGCTTTCCAGGGAGCAGCGGGAGGGGGGTGTATGAGTCCGCTTAAGAGCAGAAGGTCAGAAAAGGGCTTGGGGTCTGCAGGAACAGGTGGGGGAGGGGGCCAGTGAAGTAATTAGATGGCGTCACTGTTGTGCTCCTCACCTCCTTGATTGGTGCGAAAAGATAAGAAAAGGCACAGCGGGTAAGGCTCCCACTACCTTATTGACCCCTGGCCATCTGCCGATCCAAGGAACACAGGCCCAGGTGCAAGATTACAGCCTGTCGAACTCAGCTCTACAGAATACCCGTGTCAAATATGAAGGATGGCCAAGTAGCCCAGTGGCATAAATGTGCACTGTGGTGGGGCTACCTATTGTAAGACTCAGGTCTTCAACAATGGCTGCCTTACACTGCCAGGCTTTGATGGAGCACAATGCCTGCTAGGTGGGAAAGTCTACGTCTCAGCTTAAGCTAAGCCCTACCATTCTCCTCTTACTTTTGTGGAGTAACACTTCTCACATGGTTCACACTATGAACCCCACACACTTCCATACAAGCACAGCCTATGTACTAGGAAGCTATACAGTGCTTAATTTGTGCCGGTGGTTGCAGGTACTGGGCAGCGCATTTACAATGTAATAGGTCTCACACTGACATTATTTTGAGCTATTGACATTGTAAATGACTTTGTTTTTCTTTTGTAAAACATAAATAAAATGTGTTGTAATTTAAAATGCCAATAGCTAAATGTTTACTTTAAGCTATTGGCATTGTTAATACCAATGCCTTTTATTTATGTGTAAAAAAAGAAAACACAAATAAGAGGCATTGTCATTTGCAATGTCAATAGCAAATGCCTTTTATTTATGTTTTACAAAAGAAAAACAAAAAAACCTATGTCATTTACAATATAAAAAGCTCAAAATAATGTCACTGCGAGACCTATTGCATTGTAAATGCTTTTTACTAAGAGTTTTTTCCTTATTGGAATCTTAGCACAACCCTTGATAAGGGTTATTAGGAAGGCCACTAAGAGTTTGAGAATTTCAAAATACTTTCCACAAAATAAGGTTATACCAACTAAGCTCCTTCATAGAAAGTGTTGGGGTGGCCTGGCAAGAGTTAAAAAGCATTGACCACATAGAGTACAGCTATCCCTTTCTAGCTTTATTTTTTTACTACTATAACAATAACATCTTTACAGGACTGGTTTACAGGTAAGGAGCAACCCACAAAAGTAGCTGTGCCTTAGAAGGACAAATAACCAAGTTACCAAATTGGATGTGTGTATACCTCATCTATGGGAGTACCTGAAATAAAAAAATATCTCTCTATCTCCATAAAGCGAGGTCACCGCTGTGAAGTTACATTTAGTATTTAGGACCGGGTTTCCATAGGAAATGATTTGTTTTGGGTTTCCTAATAATTTTAGCACCTTTTGACAATCTTCAAAAAACTTTCCACAAAAAATGGCTAAACCAACTCAGCTCATTCATATAAAGTGTTAGGGTGGTCCAGCAAGTAGACGCTGAGAGAAAGGAAGGGGTCCCAAAACATAATTTCCAATACAACTTCACACAAGAAAATTGAACAACCAAGCTGTCAGAACGGAATTACACCAAACTTGGCAAAAACTAGATCTTGTCCCAGAAAGCATTGTTTTAATGATTTCATAATGATAAGTTCAGTAGTTTTTGAGAAATAAAGTTTCAACATTCATGTATATAGAGTAACGCTATACTACTGCTGAGTAATGCAGTACGACAAGGTCAAAACACACAATCTGATTGCTTAACACCATGAAGAGCCTTTTAATGATTCAGGAATTCAATCCCCATGTGATATAAAACAAAATATAAATAGGGAGTAAGGAGGCAAGGCCGGTGTACCTTGACCACTGGCCCTTGTGGGGGTGGGGGTGTCCGGACACCCCCCTTGGTGGAATGAAAAGGTTTTATTTGCAGCACCATGGTACTGCGATACAACTGCAATGCTCAGCTCAGTATCATGTAATTTTGTGGTACTAATGCGGTACCGCAGCATGGGTGTTGGCCGCAAACATAATGTTGGGCACTTTTGAGGGGTTGGGCTCAGATTCTGACCATAGGCCTGGACCCATGACCAACCCCAAGTTGCATATGGACAAAGTGGGTTGGGTGCAGGGCCTCACACTTCATATGTAAGTCCGTGTGCAGCAGAGTTTTGGTCACATGAGGTGATTGGGCGCAAAGGCCTAGCAAGCGGCCAGGCCCTGCTCGTAAGTCCACACCAGCAGTGCGCAGCAAAGGATAAGCATTGTTATGTATGGTAATAAAATATTACTTTGAATTTTTTTTAAACTTGAAATTCACTGAAAAGAACAAAAATTAAAGTAACATTAGAGTTAGGTATGGTTATATTATCTTAATTTACATTTAAAAAACTTGAGAAATGCACTTTAAAACTCAATCGGTAAAGTGTTAGGTGAAAATGTCATTTCAAATGTTACATTTTGAACCTAAAAAACATTGCCATTTTATAGTTACTTCAGTTAACTATAACTGTTGAATTTAAGTGTTTTTTACATTTTAAATCTAAGGTTTTAACTGACATTTTCATCTAACTATAACTTGCACCGCCATAGATTTCATATTTCATCAGTCATTAATATGTAAGGTCATAAGCAGTGCATCGCATCTTGGCCTTTAGGTTTTGCTCTCTCTGCCTCCTCTCATGGGCAAGCGGAATCTTTTTCTGCTCCAGGGCTAGGGTTGTTGCTTCCTTCTCCTCAGCAGCCATAGTCTAAGGTGAACAGCTGTAACATGAGAGTCCTAAAGCACTGAAGCATACACATTTTCCTCCATGTTCTGAGGGCAATCTGATAGTTACCTTTCATGGACTCCTTCACTAGCCTCCACGCTCGCTCCTGCACATACTCCTTAGATTTGTCATGCTGAGGCTCTCAATGCTGCTCTTTCAAAAATTAAACATGCAAAATTGGAGAGTAGGAATGAAATTAAGGAACATTTTTTTAAATCACAACTTAAGCAAATTACAAACAAAGTTGCATTTGATATCAAATTACAAAGCAAGAAATGTTATTTTTATTTGGTGAAGGTGATTACTCTCCTCCAGCAATAATGACAGCCCTTATCAGGGTGAACCCTCAAAGTCACTAAATTAACCAAAGTTCAACCCCCTGCTGGCTATGGCACAGAGCAGTCAGGCTTAAAATCGGGTGATGCAGCATAGGTAGGCTATGCAGCACCAACAGTAATGAAGTCAAATGCAAAAGAATATAAATACCAAACTGAATTAGAAACATCGAGCAAAATGTAATAGACAAATTGACATTAAATTGTCAAAAATAAAATGAGGGAATTGGAAATATGTATTTTTAAAGTTTTAAGCAGGAATAGTGCGAAAAAGCATAAAGTTCTAATGATACTCAATGGTCGCAGCAGACCAGGACCAAAGTGCAATTTGGTGCTGCCTGCCTTGAGGGCACCTGGTTGGATTCACCAACCAGGTTCGTCCTGGTCAAAGATTTTACTTACTGATGTATTCCTTTAAGTCACAATCCACCTCAGGAGTACACTTCTAAAGCCCCCAGGATCTCAGGAGAGGCACATAGAGACTCACAGGGTGTCAGACAGAGGCCAACAGCAGGGTCCAGTCCAATGTCAGTTGCTACTGGTCAGCTTGGCAGTGCCAGGAATGGCCTATGGTAGCTTGTTGTATCACTTTAGCTTGAAACAGGAGGGCAACCTAATGGTTCTTGGAGTCCACCTCTTTGTGCTGGGTGCAGGAGGGAGCAGATCCAGTTCTTCAAGTCAACTTGACCTCTGAATGTTGGGGTGTGTGTTGGCTGTATAGTATGGTAATTCTAGTGTCCTCCCACATGTAACACTAAAATGCAGTTTGAAGCAACCACTCTACCCACAATGAACCTAGAGAAAGAAATTTGACAGAACAATAGTAGTGTTTTCCATCCACCAGACAATGGATACACAAAAAGTGTCATGCCGTCCTGTTCTTTGCCTTTAAAGGTCACCCCTAAGTGTTATATGTAAAGGCAGCAGACCTATCAAGCAAGATTTCACATGCAAGATTTGACACTGTAATGTCAAACAGGATGCTCACTGCCCCCACCATGCACTTTCCATGAGGTTTGGAACATCTCTGCTCATTCAGGTCAGCCTACTCTTTGCTCATGAGAAGCATTTCACAAGTTTTTTGCAACTATTCAAAGGCCAATTCCTGCCAGGAAAAATCAGCCTAGAGGAATTTCAGGCAGGGAAAGGGTACATTTCTAAAAGGTACTTTACCTTAAAACTTCAGCATTCAATAGGATTTTTTACCAGCTTTTAAAAACTGTTGTTTTATTATTTTAAAAATTAGTCCTATTCCTGAGATTCAGTATTAGGATTTTTATCTGCACTCAGGTTTTCTACTTCAAACAGCTAGCCCTGCCACCCTGAAAAATAGCTTTCGGTTGTTACTCACTGTAAGAGCATGTTAACATTAAATTTCAATATATCCTACTGTTTAATACCATGCACCATTCCTTTTGGACTATGAGGGATGCATAGAAGGGACATTAATATTCAAATTAAGGTTTTGACCTGTCAAATTGTTTTATTTTGACAAATAAAACTATAATGTTTAAACTGCCACAGTCAGACTACAATGGTAATCCTTAAAACATGTTTTACTCTGTCACTGTAGTGGATGGAACTTTAGGTGTTGCAGTCCATAGTGACATATAATGTGCAGGCCCAGGGTACCTTTTGTACCATATACTATGCACAGATATTTAAGTGAAATATGCCAATTAGGAGTACACCAATTTCATCATGTTGAAAGGAGGAGTAGAGGTACTTGACTACTAGTTAGTAAAGTACACAGTACACAGAGGTTTGTCATTCCTACATAAGGTAATATCAAAGAAAGTGATTTGTCAGCTGGAGAGAATTGGTGTCCACCACAAGTACTAACGTCACTATTTTGCCATGTCCAGTCAAAGGTTTGAGTAATTTAAACCTGAACTCAATCCCTGGCAGATGTGGAAGAGAGTAGAAAGGTTTAACTTAAAAAAAATGTGCAAAGTATATAGAGGTAAGAAAACAGTTAAAAACACAACACAATAAAATCCCACTCCACTTTAGAAAAATAGAATAAAATCTAATGAACAAAATGGCAAAAATCAAGGAACTAGAGGTCAGAATTTTTAAAAGGTTTACGTGACAAAAGAGGCAAAAGTGCAAAGCACCATTGGATTCAATGTTCTTGGTAGACCTGGACCTAGACAAGATCTGAAGCCAACCGCGATGGAGCATGGTTTGGATACACCAATTAGATTTGCCAAGCTAGGGCCTGAAAGTCGGTTACTTTGAAAAAGTTTCTAATTTCCATTCCGAAAAGGATCTTTCTCATTATTCTGAGGGAAAACTCTTCTCCATGTGGAAAAAAACTGAAATTCAATCTGAGACAGTGGAAATGTTATGTTGGTTGGATAGTTTTAACAGTCAGTCCCATTGAAGCTTTGGAGCAAACATTTAAACAAAGTTGTTAAATTTATTTTTGTGCCCAAACATCCACAGGAGTACACTTCTAAGACCTCAAGGGAGCGCTTAGAGACTCCCCACAGGCATAAGACAACAGCATAGTCCAGCACAGGTCCAATAGCCACCAGTGAGCTGATAGAATACTTCACAAGAATGTCCTCTTTGGCTTTTTTCATTTTTCTAGACTAATCTAGGGGATCAGCCTTATGATAATTGGAGATGTTTCTGTCCTTGGATTTCAATTGAAAGATATCTATTCTCCTGAAGTACTTCTCACAGGTAACAGATGAGATGCCAACTGCATTAGGTTCAGTCTACCTGGAATCATTTTGCAAGTCCAGCAGCTTTCCATAGAAGGCTGGGTGAAGGTCCAGCTTTGAAGGGTTCATCAGCCTGTGTGCAGGGATGAATCTAAGAGACTCCTAGACCCTCTCTGACCAGTGGAGTAAAGGTTCTTAGGGCCTGACCTACTTACATTTGCAGTAGTTCATGTTTGCATCAATGCAAACAGCCCCAACATACCATGTGTCAGGGTATTTGCAAGATGGTGAAATTCTTCGGCCGCACTAAACGTGGGCACTGAGGGCTGGAAGTGTATGTGCAGAGGGTACTATGGTAATAATAGTGTCATCCCACATCTAACACCAAATCCAGTTTGATGCAGGCACTGCGCCCACAACCAACAGAGACGGTTGGCGTTTGTTGCAGTACTGAGCATTGTGTAGGACCCTGAAATCATTGACAAGCCAGACGGGGAAGTAAAGAGATTTATTCTGACACAGGGGTGTTTCTATAAGGAGCCAGGGAGGTGCTCGTATTATAGCACCGAGGCACTTTGGATGTGGTCGCTTTTATCATTCATTTGTGTGGCAGGAGGACTACCGATCGAGGCTGTGGGCACAGTCATGTATTAACATCTGCAACAGAGCACCTGGATGCTCTAATAGGTGATTAGGGAGCTATAAAAACACCAATAACATAGCATAACATAACTCTAAACACTCAGATTAGCACTCAGTGATGTTAACTGCTGACCAATTGAATTTGGTTATCATTTGAGTGTCACCACCATAGGACAGAGACTCAACATAAAGTATCTATACCCCGAAGATTTAAGAAGAGTATTAAAAATAATAGGGGAAAAAGAGCAGCCGTGTACTACTCCTGGTCACTCACAATTGCGGTAGAAAGGTGTAGCATTGTTTTGTATCGATCATAAGTCAATTTGAATATTAAAATAGACTTCTCTTTGTCCTGTGACTAGGTGAAAGGAGATCATTCTAAGAAACAAGTGGCCGCAAATTGGTTCCAATGCCATTTCACTGGTGAATTCTTGTGATATGTGTCAAGGCTTGAAGACCAATGGTGGACCAACAGCACCCACATTATAAACAATTAAAATTGATCTTTTGTGACAGCAACTTACAAACATCAACCTCTAACAAAGGTGAAAGGCAGCCAGGAAGAAGAGAGGGCTTAATAATGTTGACAATATCTGAAAAGCCTACCAGAGCTAGAAGCGTTTAGAATAGACAGGTACTTCAGATGATCCTTACTTGAGCTGGACCATGATGCAGTTAACATGTGACTCTTTTTTGTCAATTGTATTTGTACAATGGTAACCCCTAACACTGGCGGTATCATTTTTATTGTATGTTTAATGGAATGGTGTTTTGCACTCTCAAGTATAGAACATACTTTGCCCAGGGCAGCACTCCAATGCTTTGTAATAGTGCTGTTTGTTATAGCTTCAATGTTTAGTGTCTAATTTGCAAAACGTCATTCTTCACTAAGCATTGTGTTTTTGAATGCAACTTTTTTTAGGAATTATGCACTGATTTAAAACACTGAAGAAGATTCCTAATATGCCTTACTGTTTACACAGAGATATATTTCTCTTCAGGGAATGGGATTCTAGTTGAAGCAGCAAAGGGAATCACATTTGAGGGAGTTCTCCTAACTTTATGTTTTTCGCAGAATAAATGTTATATAATAAATATGATTTAATTAGTAGTTTATTTGAGTAGCGTTTTTTCTTTCAATATTGAAACTGAGTAATAACAAGCTGTTATATTTATCTACACTTTTCTATAAGTAAACAAATAATTACTCAGTATGTAAATAGTTCACTTTTACAATTGTTTATGAACATTATATTGTTATTATTCACACAATGATTGTCTTTGTTTTCTTTTTTGACTTAGACCAACAGAGGTGATGCTCTGGCCAGCCGTGTGCAGAATACATTGGGAAACTACGATGAAATGAAGGATTTGTTAACCAATCATTCCAACCAGAGCCATCTTGTAGGAATCCCAAAGAATGCAGTGCCCCAGACTCCGAATGAGAAAACTGAGCAAAATATGCTCCATGAACAAAGAAATAAAACGAGCCAGTGTCAACAAAGTGGTGGAATTTCATCGTGTTCAATGCCTCCCCCTCCTCCATCATTGGTAAGTTCAACATTGCTGCACAATCACCAGAGTAACAGAAAATCCCGAACAGACTGGTCACGCAGTGGCCAGAGTGCTAACGTTGGCCAATCAAGTCAACCCAGTGGTCAGCTAATCAGATCAAAGCATACCTCTTCACATGACCAGCCTCAAGGCAGATTTGAAGATCTCTACAGCTGTGAACAACAACATCAAAATACAAGCACAGAAGAGCCACCAGGTGCCCCCTCTCACCCACGGAGGCATAACCACTCTAAGTTAACCTCTGCAGAACAATCCCACAGAGACAGTCATCATTCCAGTTCACCAGTGGAGGCAGAATGCATAGGACACGTTTCCGGATCTCCACTCCCATCTACTTCTTTGCTAAATGCCAATACTGGACTTTCTTCTCAGACCTTTCCTCCTGTGCTTCACCCTAAACCAAGCACGATGCAGCAAAAGCCCACTGCTTATGTTAGGCCCATGGATGGCCAAGACCAAATACCCAATGAGTCACCAGACTTGAAACATCTGATGGAATTAGAAGATGGATTTAATAATCAGTCTTTTGGAGCAATTCTAGAAGGAAAGGTCAGCGCAACCGGATCTAAGAACAAACTGCCAAAGCTCACAATCCCACAAGCAAGTGAAGTGAGTCTTGTTTATACTTTACACTGCATGCTTCAGAAACTGTGATTGTTAGAGTATCTTCTATGAATGATCTCTAAACTAGAACTATTGGCCAACTTCAAATTAATAGAAAAGTGTCCCTTTATTTGCATGTTCAGATAATGTAAATGCAAAGCTTGTCATGTCAGTGCTGACAATATATTTTACTGCCTCTTGCAATACAGCACTTTTCGACTTCTCAATCCTATTACTATGACAAGACTACACTATTTCTGCTATCAAAACAGCCTCTTTCCTTTAGTATGTGTTAGTAAGTTTTTCTGACAAGCACAAGGTAAACACTCACCATGTCCTATGAGCTTTTATTTCCAGCTTTGATTGCAAAATGGTTAACTGGGTTAATTACCCTTTAATTACAGCTGGTTTGACATTAAATCATTAATGTTAATAACAGGAGTAGCAAATTAATTTTTTATCCTCGTGAGTTTGGCCAATTGAGCCCCAATAAATTGTGCTATAGCAACAGTTGCTCTTTACAGTGCTTAGAAACCGAAAGAATTGAAATATAAAACACTGTTTCAAATATAAGTTATTATTTCAAACTGTTGATACTTCTGCTTCTGCTTGTATTACACTGGGTACCATTTGTGCAGTTAGACTCTAACTTATTTAATTGCTGGTTGTTCCTTGTTCAGCCAAGTGCCAATCCCCTATCAAGAAACAGTGGTTCCACTCAAAGAGATTGCTGCTTCCTCCTACTCCATTGTGTTTTTAATTTTTTTTGAATGAAAACAGTATTTTGCCCGATTTGACATTTCAAGTCACTCCGACTCCTGGTTTTCCCCACACAAGTTTCGCATTTTGAAAGGGGGGAAACATGCAGTTTTTCTATGTAGTGGAATCGAAACCATATGCTATATCGATTTCGATCTTCAGAACTCGAAATCAAAAGATACAATAGCGGGGTGCATTCCATCACTATATAACACATCACAACAATGAATATTGTGCTTAGGAGACACAAGGGAGGCCTGACACATGAATCAAAATAAATGAGTTCGTATAAAGAGTAACTTTTGGGCCTACTTTGTGTAAGTGATGCATAAAAGCTGCCATTAACGTTGCATTCTATTCACCACTGGGTGGCTAAAAATCAACCTTTCACTTCGAATTACCATTTCCCCTTTTGAACCTACATTAATGAGTCGTCAAGTCAGTAGAAGTGCAATACTCGAGAAAAAAATAAAAGTAACTGTTAAATTCTGTGCTGATAATTATATATTTTTAGGTCTCAAATGTAACCTTTGATTTCACCCCGGTTATATGATTGTATGTTTTTGACTAACACAACGGATGATGTCATGTATTGAAAAATATGATCAGTTTCGCCCTGGTAAGAAGATGTTTGACCTAAATAGCATAGAATGAAAGTATAGGATGAAGAGACTATAAGTCTTTTGAAACAAAGTGATGTTGTACATGTCTACAAAAGCTGGTGTTGGTGATGCCTCACATTAGACCGGAGAATAGTGGTTTAGTGTTTATCCGATTTGTTCTTGCCTGATAGTAATATAATGGCTTTGAGGGTTAACACTGGAGAAATACATTCCTCATGACATGGATATAGCAAGGCGAAAACATATTCATTGCTTACTCATGGCTGACCTTTTTATGATGTCATTAATACTGTGAGTTTTTTAATCCCATCTAAGGTATGGGAAATATTTTTAGGAGACCTCATGAAAGGCACATTGAAACGTAAATATCTTGACAGAGTTCAATGTGTCTACTAAGTAGCTCTTTGGAAAAATAACATTTTGGACTATAATGGCCTCAGTGTTGTTTAACATTCCAGAGGCAACAAGGGCTAATGTGTGCTGGAGCGTTGCTGGGTGAACTTTAGAAAATGATTCTCAGAGAAGCAAAATATCTATTTCTATCACATGAATGTTTTTTCTTGCATGTCAATTTAGTACATAACTTAATTTCTGTATGGGTCCTTTTACATTTGTTTATCTTTGATGGGCAGAAACTATTTTTATGTTCAATGTGGGAAGAATGTAAACATAGGGGCCGATTCACAAAAGCATTTATGAGTGCAGGGATTAGCACTATAGCAGTACTGTTTTATGTGCACATAAATGTCTTTGTGCCCAAAACGTCCAATTCTGTATTTGTGAAAGCGCAAAGAGAGACATAGTTCTTTCTATTTGTATATGACTATTCCTCGAATATTGCCATTTAAGATGTTTAGGGTCTAGTTCACAAAGACAAGAGTACTTAAAAAAGTACTAAAGGTTTACTACTTTACACGCTCCAAAATGTATTTTTGAATGGGCCATAGAGTGTTATAGTGAAATAAACTGCATGGACATTAAAGACTAAATTATACATCCAAAACATATATAATCATATTATATATCATTTATTTAATTAAAACCTATAGCATGAGTAACTGTGCCAATCAGCAGATGAGGAAAATGCCTGCACAATTGCAAATGTAATTTGATGAGTGGTCAAGGTATTATTTCTGCACTGTCAAAGCATCACAATGTGTTCAGCATGCAGCGGAAACATGGGTTTCGACTGCTACTTCTTGAATTTTTCCAATGGTATTTCCCCCAAATGTACATGAAGTTGGGGTAGTGAGTTATAAAGAGAACCTTTGATGCTAAAAGCATGTCTGATTAGGGATCACCTGGCACTCTGCTGCTGGTATGGTATTGCTCAATAGTCTGCACTTTCTCACGGACCATGGAGCTGGCCGTCCATCCACTGGGTGCATCAGTTAAATCCACAAATTGTCAATGAGGGGACGAGCCTGTTTGTTGTGGGAGATTTGAACCTGCATTTTGGTGATCATTTTATCACAAGAGCTTTGGAGTTTATCCAGGCCGTTAATAATTTGGGATGTTCAAAGTTGGTGCATAAAGTTGACTGAGGGGCCCATTCACCAAGGTATGTTTAGCCATGAAATGAAAAAGAAATTAACATTTCTAAAGCACACTATATGCGAGGTGCCATGGCGCTGGGCCAGCTTAGCACATAAGCCTAAACCAGGAGGATGGAAACTTCCACGAAACCAGAACTATGAGGAGAAAAGCCAGTTTTTCAGATGTTTGCAGACAATTTTAATTGTTATGGCTCCTGTAATATGTAATGGTAAAGAATTCCAGAGTTTGGTCGTGGCATGCGAGAAAGAGCGCCCACCCCATCTGGCTTTGCAAATAATGGGGACCACAACCTTCCTACTAGAAGCCAATCTGAGTGGCCTGGTGGGCAAACACCACTGAAGAGTTGGCTGAACAAGCCACGGTTCCTTTTGGTGCAGTGCCAGAAAAGCTATGGAAAGCACTTTAAAAATAATTTGCTTCCTCACTAAGAGCAAGTGAAAGGCCAGCAAGCCCTTGTCAACATAAAGATGTTTAGGAAGGTCTGTAGCATTTTGAACAACCTGGAGCTTATTCAGTGAGAATTTATTGTTGTTCAGGTATAAACCGCTGCAGTAGTCCAAACGAGAAGTGAACAGGGCATCAGCCACCAATTTACTGAGCTCTGGCAGGATAAACAGGAAAACCTTTATCAAAGATCCGATGATGTAGAAACAAGTACTAGTAGTACGATTGACCTGCAGATTGAAGATCAAGGAGTTATCAAAAAGAACCCCAAGGTTATTAGCTGACTCCATTGGGGTAGGTAAGAGACCACATGATTGAGGCCACTAGATTTCAGACCAAATGGATTGCTGAACCCCAAAAACCAAGACTCCGGTTTTGTCCGCATTAAGTTTAAGGAAGTTGTCTTTCATCCAATTACTGATTCCTTCCATGCAGTTCTTAAACTTACCTGCCACCAAGGGGATACTGCCTGTAACTGACATGATAATTTGAGTGCCATCTGCGCATGACAGGACTTAGAAGCCAAAAGAGCAAACCACAACTGCTCTTAGAGCAACTTAGAGATTGAAAAGATTACGGCTAAGTGAGGAACCCTGAGGCACCCCATGCAGAAGGCTAAATGCCTTAGCCCTGACCTGTCTAGAGACAACAACTTGTATCCTCTCTACAAGGAACGAGTGTAGGAGGTTAAGTGCCTAGCATCCACTCATAGATGTTGTATGTGATGGACCATACGCTCAGGAGAGACCATTTCAAAGGCAGCTGACAGGTCGAGCATAACCAAAATTGTGGCTCCGTCCTTATCCACCTGGTCTCTGATACGATTTGCTGCCATTACTAATGTGGTCTCTGTTAGGCCTGGGTGGAACTCGTGGAGTTTCACTCTGTGGAATTCAGTGGCGTTATAATAAAAAAAAGTCACGCAGTGATTTAGCGCTGGAAACTTGTTCTATGCTAAAAAATCAGCCCATTCAGCACTATGCGCCACTTCAGAGGGCGTTTCTACTCAAGTTGAATTTGCTGCCACTCGAGTAGGTTTTCTACTCAAGTGGCAGCTTTCTGACTGTGAAGAGTAGGGACTGCTCGCGACCACCGGCATTGGAGAAATCTCACAAGGTGCCCTCCTAGGGACCAAAAATCGTGATAGGGGGCGTCAAATCTCGCTCACACTCGCCAACTTACTGTTTTCGAGCCATCCATCCTTACTTGCAAGTTAGGTAAGTGTGTAAATCAGGGATTTAGCCAATTCAACATGTTTTGGAGTTCAGAGCACATGCACTAGGGTCTAGTTGCAGAATTCCAGGGTACAGAGTAAAAAACACAGAAGCTTCAGTCCAAAAAAACTAGGTGATATAAGAGGCCTTGGCATTTTCCTTCACATTTTAAAACGTGTATAGAATACACTGATGTTTATGTAAGCACGAGTATAATATACTGGTTGCAAACCCCCGGGTGATGCCTCTTGATTCTATTTCAGAACAATAACATTTGTGAGTCAACCTACAAATAGATTACACTTACTTTATCACTTAAATCATGAATTATAGACAACTTCCATGTTTGTATTCTTATCCTGAAGATATTTGATGGGATTTAGTGACAAGGCAAAGCGACAAGCTTGTGTCAGATGTCTCCCAGATCGTTCTGTTATTGCTGTATATATTGATTAGTTCATCGCATTCCTGCCTAGCTGTAAAACAAACTGCTGCCATTCTGCATTTAACAGAAAAAACGATGATAGGTTCTTAGATGTATTGATTCATACAATGGTTACTGTAGGAGGTTTTATGAATTACTGCACCTTAGAACTTCACAAGCTATTTCGGCTTGTACTTCATTTAAAGTGGTAATGCACTACTTTTACAATTGAAACGTGTGTGCAGCACAGCTTTAGTGGAGGAATAGCTGATTTGTTAAGGATGGTTAGCACATTTTTCTTTATATAAAATTTGATTGAGTATGACTGTATATCTAGCTTAACATCTTCTACTTAGAGGATTGAGATATTGATGTATATCGTTATATATATATAAGTCCAGTGCTTTTTGCTTAGTGTAGTAGTTAATGCTCATTGCCTGGTTACGCCCCAAGGTCAATTAATGAATTATTTTGTGAAAAAGTATTAAATGTAGCTTGTCTTGTAAAATAGATGGCTTTTTGCTCTAAAACCTGCCCTAACAATGTGCTAAAATTGGTAATGTTCAAGACAATGTGAGAGTAACAATTTTTAAATATCCACATAGTGGGGTTAAAATTTCTAGGGCCAGATGCAGCACTTGGCAGTCAGGCCACACCAAAGTGATCCTGTGGCAGCTTGAACCATGTTCTGAGGCAGTCCAGTTACCTTTAAAAGACAACCAGAAGATATCCTAATGAATAACAAACAAAGAACCCCCTGGGTCTGATAGAGAAAGGAATTATTGATAGTACTCATTCATTTCTGTTTCACACCCAGGGGGTTCTTTGTGTGTTATTGTTTACTGAATAGGGGAACCAACCCCTGCGGATCTCAAAAAATTCCCTCTAACCCTTATAGTGTTGTGATATCCTAATGAAACCAGTAGATTTATTTTTTCCTCCAGGGCCTGAGCAACATATCAGGGCTACGTAGGAAAATATAAATTGTTTAGCCAATAAGATGGGCAAGGTGTAGAGGATCCTCTTTGGGAGTCTTATCACTAAAACAACCCCAACACCAGGGTTAAGCTGTCTTAGCAATATCAGAATCGACACACCATGTCCAGCTACTATAATGATGAGGAAGATATTAGAAAATGGTTATGAGCAACCTCAAACAGCAGTGACAAAACACAGTCCAACCACAGAAGTGAGATCCAACAGCACTAGCCCTCAGGCTTTGGCAAGACACTTGCCATTAGAAGCTTGGATGTGAAAGGTCTGATGTTTCAATTAAGCCTGGATATTTTAGGGACATGTCTGAAAACACACTAATAAAAATATAAGATGCAATTTGCACATGCACACAACACAAAATAAATAGAGCATCTTTATTTAAGGTGACCAACAAGAGACACACCTGACCCGATGTAACCACAGTGACTCTGTACAGGTACCAGCACTTGGTGTTTCTCATAGTGAAGCAGCAAGCATCAGTTGTCATGTTTCACAGACTGTTAGACCTGGCATCCTTGGTGTAGTTTCCACCGACTTTTTGCCTCCTGACTTCCTGTTTTGCTGACTTCATTTTTTCTGGCAATATGATTCTGGGCACGTTACCACTGCTAACCAGTACTAAAGTGCATATGCTTTGTATTCTAAACATGGTAACATTGGCTAATCCACAGTTGGCATATTTCATTTACTTATAAGTCTCTAGAGTCACCTTCAAGATGCTCACCCACGCACACAAGGCCCTCCAAGACACCAGACCAGCATACCTAAATAGACAACTAAAATTCCACGCACCCCAAAGAACCCTACAATCAGCCCAGCTCTCCTACGCCATGGTTCCCCGCACCAGAAAGACCAGATCGGGAGGCTGCTCCTTCTCTTTCCTCGCAGCCAAAGCCTGGAACACCCTCCCGCTCCACCTCAAACAGATGACATTGCTTCTCATCTTCGCAAGGAACCTCAAAACATGGCTCTTCGACAGACCTCCTCCTTGATGGACGGGAAGCTGCAACCCCCCCCCCCCACCCCCCCCATCACCTTGAGATCTTTACAGGTGAGTAGTCGTGCTCTAACAAGCACATGATTGATTGATTGACTAGTGAAGTTCAGTGCATGTGTCCCGGGCCTGTAATTTAAATGCTACTAATAGGCCGGCAGTACTGATTGTGCCACCCACTCAATAGCCCTTTAAACATGGCTCAGGCCTGCCACTGCAGGGCCTGTTTGTGCAGTTTTACAACTGCTATTTCATCCTCACAAGTTAACCTACTTGCCAGGTCCAGCACTTCCTTTTTATTACATGTAGGTCACCCCTAAGGTAGGTTCTAGATAGCTCCATGGGCAGTCAGCAGTTTATTTAAAAAGTAGGACATGTATTTTTAAGTTTTACATGTCCTGGTATTGAAATATTCATAAATTAGTTTTTCACTACTGCACAGCCTATCTCTCTTATAGGTTAACATTGGAATTGCCTAAAACACCTTTTAAGCGTAAATTCCAATTGGAAGCAGAAAGAAATTCAGGGTTTGGGGTCTCTGGACTCAACAAATTAAAATCACAACTTATGGTAAAGTCAGATTTTAAATCGTAAGTCTGAAAATTCTACTTTTAGAAAGTTGTCATTTTCTTACTTTAACCATTCCGTGCCTCTGCCTGTCTCTGAATACATGTCTGGATTGGATGACAGCTGGGCTTTGTACATTCTCTCTCAACAGTCACACAAAGGGAGCTGGGGTGTTACATTTGCGTCCTGATTGCCCATCACCAGGCTGATGGGCCTTCCTGAGCTAAATTGGGAGGGAAGAGCTGACACTTGCACCTGAATAGGGCTGTGTGTGTTCCCACTCAAAGGTCTGCATACCCTACTGTAGTGTTTTTGAAGCCAGGTCAAGAAAGGCAGGGACCTTATGATGCTTCTCTGATATCTTCCCCACTTCAAAGGCACATTTGGGTATATGTACTGTACCCCTGACACCACATAAGGCCTGCAAGAAGACCTGCTGTGCTATAGGAGGGACTGCCAATTTGCTACCTGTTCTGCTATGTTGGCCTGCCGCCTGCTGCTCTGTGCCTGGAAGTGAGAGATTGGACCTGCTCTCTACCTATTTGAACCCAAGACTCTCCAAGGGCTTGCTGGCTTTCCTCTTGTTTTCTGAAGTCTCAGGAACACAAAATACTTCTTGCAACTCTGCTGGTGCTGCTGGACTATGCAATCTGTGAGTCCTATCCTTGCCTGAGGTGCCCCCTCCAGTCCTGGGCTGTTCTACAGCAGTTTCCTGCAACAATCGATGGAGTGACACCTTTGCGCCTATCAATACTGATGCAGTGCCCTCTGATGCAGTGCTGATTATTTGACGACGTGGGAACTGACTGCGAAGTTCAACGATGACACAGCACCAAGTCTTCGCATTGAATTGACTGTGTGGATGAGAACCAACGCAGTGAAGCCTTCGCAGCTTGCTCTGTAGAAGAGGCTTTTTCAGCGGGCCCTGTGTGTGTCCTGTAGCTGGCCTGCCCTCCATCGTGGTCAGCCTGAGCTTTGGATTTGCACCGGTCACTTGTGACGTCAAGTAAACTTTCGACCGCTAGTGACTTCTAAGCACTGTTTTTGCATTTAATCTGAAAAAAATCATATCTCGATTCCTACTTACTGGATTTATGTCATTTTAGTCTTGTTTTAGTCATTGTGGAGTCTTTTAGTGGTGTTTTCACTGTGTTACGGTAATTAAAGTGTGCCCAAATACTTTAAACATTGCTTATTAAGTTAAACCTGATTGCTCTGTGTCAAGTTACCAGAGGGTGAGCACAGGTTAATTTAGGTTTTGTATCTTACTTACCATGACTAGAATTGTGGCTCCTGTTTGGACAGCGTGCATACTCTGCCAACCAGAAATGTCAGTTTCTAACATTGGTGAACAGTGGCGAGGATAGGAATCACAATCTGCCACCACACAGCCGGTAACTGGCACCAACAACACAGACCATGTACATACGCGACAATTCCTACAAATAGGCTATTCACCAATGTCACTGAAAACCCCAAAACATTGGCAAGCATCTTACTATAGCCAATCAAAATGGTCAGCATCAACATTCTGAAAGCTTGGCAGCAGCCTGTACTAGATAGTGCATGAAAAATAACGGAAAATGCACAGCTCATGTCTCAGTTTCTTTATCTCTTTAACAAATATCGAAATAGAAGGTGAAATTTACAACTAAGAATAGACAAGAGGGTACACAGTGGAAAATCTCCCACTTCTGGGTAATGCCCCGCTGTGGGGATTTATTATTCCAGTAAATCATCTTATGCCTCATCGTATGATCTAACTGTGAGCTCATTGGAGCCATTTATCAAGTTACTGGAGTAGCAACAGCTAGCCTTGCACTAGATGGTCATATTCTGTGGCTTGGACAGTTCACTCTCTATTGTGCCATCACACCCTCTTCCTCTTCCACCCAGCATTCTTAACACTGGTCTATAAACAACTTGCCCCACAGATCTATGATCCCTTTTTCTTTTGATAGCTAGAGTAGACTGCTCTATATAAATAAATCTTTGTAAAAAACAATAGCGTGAAAGTGCAATTGCAATAACCTCATTGATTCCAATTGCTCACCTACAGATCAAACCAGTCAACTCGGTTCCTCATGTTTCCTTGTTTTAAAAACTTTAAGGAAAATTCTACCCTTTTTACCTTTAGACCTGCAGAAAATAGTGGTCACTTCTCTTGCATTATCAAAGTCGGACTATTGTAATGCACTTTAAGTAGGTGCTTAGCAGGGCATCTTAAACAAACTGCAAAGACTGCAAAATGCCGAAGTCTGATTTCTTAAAAACATTACGAAATTTGAACCAGTCTCTAAGGCCATGGAAAAATTATATTAGCTCCCGATATAAAAAGAGAGTAGCTTTCAAAGCTCTTTGCATAGCACACAAAACGCGTAATCACTCTGGCCCTGCTTTTCTTAAGCAAAAACAACAATCTGGGCTGGGGTGGTGTGGTGGGCAAAGGAACGATGGATTTAACCCAGATCTCTTGACTGGGGGAGAATGTATGCATTGTCAGCATTCCGTCCATCATTTGTTTGTTGTAACGCTTTTTGCCCTAAGTGGGATGGGTATTCCCAGACGTGGGACCCGTGCTCACTACGCCACTTGAGTCAGGCTGTCCTGGCTGGTGACGGCTGATGGCCAGAAACCGGTCCTAGGATGCTTGATTCCGGTCCAGGGAAGACATGGCTTGGCAGTTCGGGCTGGACTGTTCCCATGGGGCACAGGGTCAAGACTGATTTGCATGTGGCCATGTCTGGGCTGGGGTGGTGTGGTGGGCAAAGGAACGATGGATTTAACCCAGATCTCTTGACTGGGGGAGAATGTATGCATTGTCAGCATTCCGTCCATCATTTGTTTGTTGTAACGCTTTTTGCCCTAAGTGGGATGGGTATTCCCAGACGTGGGACCCGTGCTCACTACGCCACTTGAGTCAGGCTGTCCTGGCTGGTGACGGCTGATGGCCAGAAACCGGTCCTAGGATGCTTGATTCCGGTCCAGGGAAGACATGGCTTGGCAGTTCGGGCTGGACTGTTCCCATGGGGCACAGGGTCAAGACTGATTTGCATGTGGCCATGTCTGGGCTGGGGTGGTGTGGTGGGCAAAGGAAAGATGGATTTAACCCAGATCTCTTGACTGGGGGAGAATGTATGCATTGTCAGCATTCCGTCCATCATTTGTTTGTTGTAACGCTTTTTGCCCTAAGTGGGATGGGTATTCCCAGACGTGGGACCCGTGCTCACTACGCCACTTGAGTCAGGCTGTCCTGGCTGGTGACGGCTGATGGCCAGAAACCGGTCCTAGGATGCTTGATTCCGGTCCAGGGAAGACATGGCTTGGCAGTTCGGGCTGGACTGTTCCCATGGGGCACAGGGTCAAGACTGATTTGCATGTGGCCATGTCTGGGCTGGGGTGGTGTGGTGGGCAAAGGAACGATGGATTTAACCCAGATCTCTTGACTGGGGGAGAATGTATGCATTGTCAGCATTCCGTCCATCATTTGTTTGTTGTAACTGCTTTTCTTAAGAACAAAATCTACTGGTACAACACTAATAAATCGCTTTGATCAGCCATAGCTAGGAAAGTGTCCATTCTATTAATTCACAAAGCCTCTTTGAGTGGCAGACGTGTCTGCCATGCTACTTCACGTTTCTGGAATCAAATGCCATGGCATCTGAGAAATTAGCCCAAGTTTCTTATTTTTAGAAAACTCCTTAAAACTTGGCAATTTACTATTCCTTAGGTAATCAGACTTTAGGCTGCTCTCTTAGCTTAAAGCAGATGGAAGGGCCATGACGCCCAGGGGCAGACGGCACACTCTACATAACCAAATCAAATCAAATTAATAAAGGATATTTTTTTTGTAGTGGCTATTCGATTACGTTGGCTAGTATCGTAATGATGGGGCTCATGCAAGTGGGATCTTGGGTTTATGGAAGTTGCAGCTTTTTGATGTTGAGGTTCATTAATGGGGTGGGATAGGAATATGGAGATATTAGGATTGTAGTGATGTAGACCACTTCTGGGGTTTTTAATGTTAAGCAGTGAAAAGGTGTGTGAGGATAGGGATAAAACTTTAGGTGCACAGTGGCTAGACAGCTGTAGGTTTGCGATGATGAGAGTCATTCAAAGAGTGTATTCGTTCTTTATAAGTGGGTAGGGAAGGAAAGAGTCTGGAAGGAGTGCAATGATAAGAGTTATTCATTGGGTGTGTTGGTTTTAGGGTGAAAGTGGAAATGTATAAATATGACAAGGAAGACTATAAGTGAGTGTAGAATTCTGTAGGGATGTTAGCAAATTGTAGGGTTGGCAGGGTTAGGCTCTACTTGATTCACAGTGTACAGTAAACATTCTCCTCCTGGTTTATTAATCATACATTGCAGCTATGTATAGTATTTGTACATTAGAGCAATACTTATTAAATCTATATCTAAATCTATATCTTGTCGATCTCTATTATAAATGTCTTCTCAGGGCCGGCTTTAGGGCACTGCGACAGGTGTAACCGCACTGGGCGCTGACCTGCGGAGGGGGCCGCTGACCTCAGGTGGGGTGCTGTGTTTAGCAATCACTTATGATTGGAGAGATGAGGGGCACTTTTGCCCGGTGGTAGTAAGAGAATCTGAGAAGGGGGTCATGGGGTTGGGGGCACCAAAAATGATTGTCGCACCGGGTGCCACCAGCGCTAAAGCCAGCTCTGTGTCTTCTTCATCTTGTATGATTACCTGTGTCTTTGCTACCATCACAACATTCTGATATACATTTTGTGCTACTGGTCACCCCAGTCTTGTGTAGGGGTATGCTCCTGGCCAGTTGAATGGTACTCTCTTGTTTGCCAGGATGCATGGCAGCATTCATGGCAGCATGTGTTAGTCAATCAATACCCCCACATGTAATATGTCATATATATGGCCTGGTGTTAATATGTAAACTGCATGTGATACTCATTCATGAATGGCCTTAGAATTCCGTAGCTAGTCAGTGGTCTCTGAAAGTAGGTGGCACATACATTTGCACGGTAACACTGTTTCGACATTGCTGCTACTGTGTTTGTTTGTCAACATATGGTTTATTATTTGTATGCCCTTTGATGGATATATGCAGTGGAGAATGGTCTCACGGTATGAATGGGACTACTTAATTTACTAGTAACACTTTACTGGCTTGACATTATCATCAATGTGAAATCTGTTTTTTTGAGTTATGATGAGAGGTATTGTACAAGGGTATATGCTATACTAAATAAACTGTTGTTATGTAATCTGTATTGGCACTATGGCTCTGTGCCATCAAAGTGACACCGGGTCCTGCCTCGATTATGGTGTTATTTGTTGTACTGTTTTAGCAGAATCATTGCAGATCTGTTCTTTTTAATACTTTGTGTTCCTATAACATAAAAATTGTGGTGCAGCAATTGTAGAAAATAATTTTCCATAGCCAACTGCAATATGATGATTTCACATACTTTTCTTATTTTGAGTTTGAAAAGCTTTATTTGAAAATCAATAAAATATATAAAAGACCAGCAATACAGAATTAATATACCAAAACAGTATTATTACAGAGGAATTGTCTAGTACTATTGAGGAAAAATTAAAGCTATTTTTAAAATTTTATATGGAATAAGGAAGGAAAAAAGGAAGGGGGAGTGAAGAGTATTGCATATTTCATAGGAATGTGAATGAATTGTTAAATAATTCCGTACATTAAGCCAACATGGGTGAAAAAATGGAGAACAGAGACAAAAAGCATTCAAGGGGGTTTAAAATTTTCAGAATTTAGACTAGAATTATTCTTTAAAACAAGCTAAATAATTAGTAAGGGGAAACCAAAAGAGATCTCTATTAATCATTGGTTTACAGGAGGAGGCGAAAGCAATATCAAGACTATGAAAATGTCAAAGACTATTCCACCAGTGTTGTATAGAGAGATTTGTAAGAGTTTTCCAGTTGAGAGAAATATGTTGGAAGGCTAAGGCAAGCATGAGATCGAAGAGACCGTGGCTATGTGAGGGTAAGTCTAAGGAATCAAAGAGGCTGCCAGAGAAGAGAAGCGGTATAGGATAAGAGATGGAAATATTAGAACAGAGTAGATGCATAAGATTAGCATTAGAAGAACTACAGGTCCGGCAGTTAGAATCAGAGAAGCGAGCTATAGAGACGGGGGTAAGATAAAGTCTATGGTAAAGAAAAAATATAGATTGGGTAAGAGAAACAGAGCGAGAGATTTTTAGAGATCTGGACCAAAGTTTATCCCAGAAGATGATAGACCATTCGCATCCCAGGTATGATTCCCAAGAGAGTTCCAATTTGGATTTAGCACGATCTGGATTGGGGGCTAAGAAGTATTTGTAAATGAGGGAGGCTTTGGGTAAAGAGAGAAGTATCTTAAGAAGAGAGTTTTGGACATCAGTGGGAGGTGAAGGGGGAAGAGAATAGTAAGTATCGAGAATACACGCCATGAGAGTAGCGAATTTCTGTAAAAAGTAATGGGGACAATGTAATAAGGCTTGAAATTGGGGAGAAGAACATAGTGAAAGTCCATTGAAAAGATGTTTGACCCAAATAATGCCTTTCAACCTCCACGCTTTCCAAAAGATAGGTCTGTTATTAATGAGAATAAGGGAAATATGCCAAATTGGAAAGTCTAAAAATGATTCCCTAGAAGTGGGATTGGGTTGCACCAAAGGTTTCAAAAGGGAACAAGTGTGTTTAAATAAGGGGAGAGCGGTATGTGGCATTTTGGCAGAAAAAGCCATAACTTCCTTGAAAGAAAAGGGCAATAATAAAGTTTGTTCAATGGATAGCCAAATGGGAGTGAAAGGAGAAGGATCGGATAAGAGCCATTTAGAGGCCTGTTGAAGGGAAAATGACTTGTGATAGAGACAAAAGTCAGGAAAGTTCACACCTTGTCCTGCGAAGAAAAGATAAGGCAATTCTAGCTTTCTTATTCTTCCAGAGAAATTTAGAAAGGCACGAATCCATACGTTTAAAGTAAAAGGCAGGAATATGAATAGGGAGCATGGAGAATGTATAAATTAAAATAGGGGTAATCATCATTTTAATTGAATCTAACCGGCCCCACCAAGAAAGAAAAAGGGGGTTCCACGAGGAAAGTAATTTATCAGTTCGGGATAGGACTGCAGACATATTTAATTTAATTGAAGAAGCAATGGAATTGGAAAACCATATACCTAAATATTTAATTTTTGAACTATTCCAGGCAAAGCCAGTGGAGAAAAAGGAGTGGGGAAGACAACATTTTGTGAGAGGAAGAATTTCTGTTTTGTCTGAGTTGATTTTATAAACAGAAACCAGTGAAAAAGAGTCAAATTCATGTAGTAAAGGGGGAATAGAAGTTTCAGGTGCAGAAATAAAGAGAAGGATATCATCCACATAAGCAGAAAGTTTTAGCCGTTGGTCACCATAAGAAAATCCAGAAATAGAATCATTATTGCGAATAGAGGACAGAAAGGGTTCAAGAGCTAGAATGAAGAGGAGAGGGGATAGAGGGTAACCTTGGCGAACTCCTCTTTGAAGAGGAAAATAAGATGAAACACGGCCATTGACTAATACTGAAGCTCTGGGGGCAGAGTACAGTAAAGAGATAAGTGAAATCAATTTGGGACCAAAACCGTGACATTGCAATGAGGCAAATAAGAAGGACCAATCCACTCTGTCAAAAGCTTTCTCAGCATCAACAGAAATGGCCACTAAAGAAGTGGAAAGGGAGGGAATTGTATTTAAAACATTGAGAAAAAGACGAATTTTATCAGAAGTAAGCCTTCCTTGACAAAACCACATTGCTCCTCACCAATTAGATGAGGCATAAGAGGGTCTAAACATAAAGCAAGCGTTTTAGCAAAACATTTATAATCAACATTAACCAGGGAGATTGGACGATAATTCTTACAAAACATGGGATCTCGACCTTCTTTATGTATGAGGCAAATTGTGGCTTCCTGAAAAGTGCCTTTTGTTTTACCAGCTAAAAAAATGAATGGAAAAGTGTTAAGAGTTTCAGGAGTAGTAGATTAGAAAAGTGCAAATAGAATTCAACAGAAAAACCATCTAGGCCAGGAGTCTTCCCTTTAGTTAAGGTATTTAAGGCAAAGGATAATTCATTAAGGAATAGATCTGTTTCAAGACCAGAAAGATTAAGGTGAGAATTAGAGGGAGGTGGAAGTTTATTAAGATATGCTTGAATGAGGGAAGGAGGAGATTCTGGAGTATAAATATCTTGGTAATAAAGTTTATATTCGTTAAGTATTTCTTGATCTTTATGCAAGAGAGAGCCGTGTGGAGAATAAATAGAATCAATTAAGGTGCGATCTTTCCGTGTTTTTAGATAATTCGCCAAGAGCTTCCCTGCTTTACTACGACCACCATAGTAGCGAGCGCTACTATGAAGGAGTAAGGAGGACACATTATCAGTGGTAGTTTTGTTGAAAGCTAGTTTAGCACGTATCAATTCCTGGGATACCGAATCCAACGAGGATGTATAGAATTTATGCTCAATAGTTTAATATGTGTCCAGGTAGCCTTTCGTTGTAGAAGAAAACGCTTCTTTTTTTTTTTAGACAGAGTCTACAATAAAGCCTCTCGCAGTGGCCTTAAAAGAATCTCATATGATATGGGGGAGGAATTGGGGTCACTGTTATGGTGAAAAAATTCATTTGCAAGGGTGCGAAAAGAAGAAGAAAAAAGAGGGTCCAGAAGGAAGGAATTATTAAAGCGCTAACAAGAGGACCTGGGCTGTGGAGGGACCAAATCAAGATCTGTTACAATTGGGGCATGGTCAGAGATGACTATAGGTTCAATAGAGGAGGATAGTAGATTTTGAGAAAAGGTTTGAGAAAGAAAGATATAATCTAGGTGGGAGAGGGAGGCATGAGGGGGGGAGAAAAAGGAAAAATCAAGAGTGTCGGGATGGGAAAGTCTCTAAGAATCTACAAGATGTGTTTGTGAGATAGTGCTGAGAAAGTGTTTATGAGTTTTGTGAGGGACAAAGCGAACTTGAGATTGACGATCAAGAAACGGATCTACAACTTGATTGCAATCGCCTCCTAATATGAAGAGATCATCTTGAAATTGGATACATTTCTGCGTAATCAGAGGCCAAAAGGAACAATCAGGATGTGTAGGCCCATAAATATTAAAAACAGTTAGAGAAACAGTATTAATTAACAACTTAACTAACAACCATCTACCTTCTGTGTCAGATTCTTGCGATATAACTTTACAATTCAATTTCTTATGGCATAAAATTATAACACCATTTTTTTTAGTAGCAGAAGGAGAGAATAAAACTGTACCCACCCAACCTCTTTTTAATTTTAATGCCTCGATTTCTGTAAGATGGGTCTCTTGTAGGAGAACTAAATCAGGGTTATACGAGGCAAGGTGGAAAAGAATTCTCTGACTCTTAATTGGATTAATAAAACCATTCACATTCCAGGAGATAACTCTGAATGTAAAAACATGAAAGATACATACAGAACTAAATATGCAATAGTAAGAAAGTGAAAGAAGAAACAGATGGAAAAAAGGAAAATAAAACCAGGGAAGGAAAAAGGGAAGTCAGATAGAAGAGAAAAAGTACAAGGAGAGACAGAAAAACATACCTGAATGGGCCAAAAACAAGATAACACTGGGGCAATGATGACATGCGCAGGGCTTTAAGTGGGCCGGGTCGCACCAGGTCTCAGCACAGGCAGTTTTTTTTAAGGAGACCTCGAAACGGGTCTCTTTTGGGCTCTGTTTTGTGCCCTGGCACAGGCGGTCTGTTTTTTTCGAGCGTTATAGGGGAAGGAAAATCCTTTAAAGCGAGTCATTTTCTCTCTGGATTTCCCTTCTCTTTTTGAAATTCAGGAGCAGCAACATTGTCATGGTGTTAACAGGGCTTTAAGTGGAAGCTTTTTCATTATTCATACAAGTCATAGATGCTGCTCATTTTTCTTATGCAACTAACAACCATTGACAAAGCCAATAGTCCTGACTTGATGTAGGTATGATGTTACTTGTTGTACCATATATCTGGATGCAATGACAGAAACAGCAAAATACCAGTCGGGCGGCACACTATGCTAAGCTCAAATTTTTAGCTTGCATGTTTTTAAGCCACGCCCTACTTACATTGGCCATGCCCCCTTGAGAGACCCCCCAGTTTTTTCATCCCACTTAAAGCCCTGGACGTGCGGAATATGAGACGGCTGAACCGGGAAGTCCGGACCTCACCAGAACAAATAGGAATATGTAGACGGACCAAACAAGTTAAAAATAATAGACGTAACCTGTGAGAATATAAAAAGGAGTTAAGTAAACATCATGAATGTTAAAAAGATAATTAGAAAATACACACTTGACAAAACTAAGAAACACAAAAAACGAATGAATTAAAAATCAATAATAATGAAAAATTTAAAGAAATAACAATAATGAAAATTTGTAGAGAAATGAGAGGCGGTGCATAACTAATTAACCATGAGAAATAACATTAAAAAGCTACATTTTGAATGAGAAAAAATTCAAACAAGTTACTATACTAATAAATGTAAGAAATAGGAAAGAAAAAATAGGAGCAAAAATTAACGCATGTGAATCAAACGTTAACAGTATTGAAAAATGGAAAGTAATGCAAATATCAGTATAACTTGTCAACCATTAGAAGGACCAGCAGTTTCCATGTTGCTTGTAGTGTAAGAATGGATACATTTCTAAAGTTCCGCAGGATCTTCAAAGTACAGAGTTCGGTTTTGGAAAATCACCTTAAAGATACAGGGATGAAAAGGGCCATAGCGAGCTCCAAGGGAGCGAAGTGGTGGTCAGAGATTAAGAAAATTCTTTCCACCTGGCTGCTGTAACATTGGAGACATCTTGAGATAGAAAAACCCTCTGACCAAGCCAAGAAATTTGTCGTTTGGCTCTAGCTGCAGAAAGAACTGAGAGCAAGTCAGTAAATTTCAGAAAGAGAATGATGACTCCCCTGGGTCTGACTGAAGATGAAGAAAGCGGAGGACAAGGACCAAGTCTGTGAGCTCTCTGGATGTTGAGGGACGTTGAGGGAGGCATGTCTAATAGTTTCGTCAGGAAGGAAGAGAAAAAGGCGACAGGATATTCACCTTCTAAAGCTTCAGGTAGTCCATAAATATGTAAGTTATTCCTCCTGTTGCGATTTTTCAAATCCTCAGTATGTTGTTGAAGTCTACAGACCTCCTTCTCCAAAGAGGAAAGCCTTTGAGAGTCACCTTGGACAACTGAAAGTTGTTGCTCCATTGTTGAAACTCTATCCTCCATTGAAGACCACTTTTCGTCCAGAAATTGAATTTTACTGTTGGTTTCTTCCACAAACTGACGAAAGGCATAGATTTCCTCCAAAAGCAGCTCCAAGGAGATGGAAGATGGTGCCTTGTCGGGAGAGGGGGGATCTTGCTTCAAATGTTTAGAAGCTGAAGTAGGTGAGGAAGTTTTATGCAGTGTAGATTGCGACGACGGAGTGCGAGCAGAAGCCACTCCAGCCATGTCTCCCAGTAGGGGGTGAAGGGACAGCTGATATAGGAGGCGTAAGCGTCATTGTGGTATAACCTTTAGGAACAAATACAAATTGTGGCTTGCATAATCTACCCATAAACGGGTGTCGACCAAGTAAAACAATGCACGTTGTATGTGGAAAGAGAAAGCAACCGTGGTAGTAAAAATTCCTCAGGAGTTGCAAAATGATAGCAATAAACATACCCTACATTTCATGAAAAGAGCAACCTGCAACAGGTGAGTGATGAGAAAGGTGCCATGTCGTGAAGAAGTAACATCCAAGAAAAAACAGTCCACAGTTACTAATTAAGCAAAGGAGGAACCTGGTTACTAGAAAAGGATGTGGAGCTCCTCTGAGAAGAAAATTCCATAGAAAATATGCCAGGAAAATAAACTCTGTTAAATTGGTGAGAAAGAACACTGTGAGAACATGAAGTCACACAAGAACATCATGAAATGTCATTCGGAATGCTAAAATAAAGAGGGCAGCTGTAGAATATCTTCTCTTTTATCATTATGTGCAGAGAGATTAACGAGGTAGTATCGAGCCAAAAGGGCGGCCGCACAAAATGGTGCAAAATTAGAAGAGAAGCGCGCTGCGCTTCAAAGCTACAAACGGCTCACCATGCTCACGGGGTGTTCCGCCGTCAGTAAAACTGTTGTCCGGTGCAAAGAGATGCGGAAAAACGCATCCAAAGATCGCGGCAAGATCCGGTGTAGCGGAGCTTCTCAGTCAATTTGGCCAGAGCCGAAACCACGCCCCTTCACAATCTTTTCTAACACAGGCATATGATTTATACAGAATCATGCAGTAAGGTCTATTGTAAAAAAATGTTTTAGTTTTTATTCCCTTACAACTCTTTAGTGTGCATTTCAATGCCTATGAATATTTTATAATGTAAAAAGTAACATAAGGCCTTATTCAGCTGTCTACTCAGGACTGCCCGATTCAGAATACGTTTGCACAGGTTGCTATAAATTATCTGCTGGTTGTAATTGTGCGCAGATTGTCCTTGCAGTTGAGAAAGTGGTAAGGCTGTAATGTCAAAATATTTACCCCTTTTATAAAAAAAAATGAAAATATTCATTAGAAAGCACATTTGCACAATATTTTTTTCGCAAGCAACAAATATACAAGTCTACAGTTCTGTCTGAGAAATATTGTACTTGGAAGCTATGAACGATGAACATTTGGAGGTTTAAACTGTATATGTGTTGTGAATTCTAGAACAGTTGTAAATCTACGCCAATGTGAGGTAGTAAATCTGGTGATGCAGCTTTGTTTTTTAAAATTAGCTTCATCGTAAGCTGGTTTTCAGCTAGATCATATATGAATACACATTTTAAATTACTATTACCAGTATAGGCCATTCATGATACTGTCCTACATGAGGAAAGGTGGTTCCCAGCCCATGTTATCTTTAAAAAGTAATGTAGGGTCAATATCTTCTTTACATGTTTGCCCTTAGAACAGCACTGAGGTTCATACCATTTGCCTGCAGTTGACCACTTTCTAATTTTGATTGTTGCTGTCCTGAGACAGAGCTAACAGGTACAGAGAGTTTTAAGTCTGAGATAAATCTAATACTGAATCACTTACATTTCAAAACAGATCTATTGAAAAAGTGTTTTAGGGATACTTTGAAGCTTGGCGCAGCTGGAGAAGAACCATAAACTGGCGTTGTGCCCTCCACTTCAAACATGCTGTCTTTGTACTCCATTTAGAGGTGGGAAACTGCTGTGTTCTATCTGCAGAGACTCAACTGCAAGACTGTAAGATACTATACACCACAATCCATCAACCGGTGCCAGATCACTTTGGCACTCAACTGATTCCATTTAGGTTGTGGAGTCAGTCACTCTTTCCCTAAGCATGTGCGTCCCATTAAGGAAAAGTTCAAAGGTCCCTGACACTTAGGGAGAAGACTCTCTGATCATCAGGGATATTAGATTTTTGCTTTGACATTGCAAATTTATACTTAGTAGGACTTCTTGCTGGAAAACCAAAGAGAATGCATAGTTGGCTGCTTCAACATATTGGCCTGCTTGGCATTCATAAATAAGGAAAATCCAGCCACCACGCTTGTGGATGCTGGTGCATTACAGGGATTCCTAGCGGACAAGTGGGCATCCTTCAGGGGTTTGGAAGCTATGGTCTCTCTCAGCCTGGTGGGTTTAGTCAGCACCCACTTTAGTCTAAATTACCTCATTAGGGATTACATATAACCCTTTATAAGTAGTTACAGTGTTGCAAATAATCAATGATAAACTATGAGTATTATCTGCAACATAGCCTCATATCAGTATTCCAGGTCTCAAGTTTCAAAAATATTTAATAAATATTGCCAAAAGCTCAGAGCCAGTAATTTATTTCACTTTAGGTTTAAAATAAAGGTTCTGTATCCCTCTTTAATTGATTTGTAAAGAATAAGCAATTTCCTCTGTACCCGTCTTACCTTTTTATGTGCAGAGACTCTCCAGTTATACAGATACTACTAGTAAACTATCTTTGTGAATAGCAAACAATCATGAATTGCCCCAAAAGTGTAAATTATCTTTATGTATCAGCCCCTTAATTTATTTACAGCACCCCACAATGATTCCGTTGATAATCTTAATCATAATCGTTTGCCTTTTACATGCACAGCAGTTTACTATTGTCCTTTTGTGGGTGGGAAAGAATTTATGCATTGTAAGTATACTACAATGAAGTAGAAAAATAGGCTAAGATTGCACATCATAAACTGGATATTATTGTGTAGAGAAGTCACAAAGCAGTCTTTAAATCAAGAAAATGCATTATTCATTTTACTTTATATACATTGCCTTCGGTGGAATTGACACTCTACAGGTTTTAGCAGCAGTTGGAATACTAAAAGGAATTACTCACGCTTAAGGATTTTCACGTGTTAATTTGAAATGCTTCGAAGCATTAACACGCATATTCATTAGGGAATGTATATGCATAGAATCATAGGATTTAGTACCTTGGCTTTAATTGCAGCATCATACTGTATGTCTTGGGCAAGCATAACCAAATGTTCTTTCAAAAAAACTCATGGGGCTACAACTTGTATTGTCTTTTGCTATAAATGATATTCTTACTGAATGAATAATGAAACAATACTGGAGAATTCAGGAGCACAGTATATAGTTTATACCAATTTAGTACATGCCTGTTAGCTAACTACATGTGTATTGTTCCTGTAGTATGCTGTGCCATATTTTCAGGTCCTGTTGTGTCCACTGGTTCTAAAAGTATCATCAGCCAAGGGTCTAATTCACTACAAATCTTCCAGCACTTCCCCCATGTAGGTTCCTTACGGCAACAGCTCTTTGCTGTGCCTTGGCCATATACATTTAACAATTCAGAACTACTGAAGCTATATATTTCTAACACTTGCCGCATAATTCGGAAAGGGTATGCAGGTAGACAGTGACTACTTCTTCATTCATCACCGCCTTATATGCATCCACTTGCACCATTATACATTCTATTTCGAAACAGTGTGTGAACCTTTTTTTTAATACATTTAGTTTCATTTAGCGTGCTTTGCATTAGGATCACTAAGTTACCTAAAAATAAGGAAAGATATGAACTATGTTAGTTAGATCGAGGTTCGATTCAAATAAAAAAGGAAAACAAGTGAGTGGCCGACTAAGAATCGTGGCCCGTATTATGCAAATGCGCACGCGCTTTGAGCTTTTAGAATGGCACAGCTCCATTCTTCAATCACATCTGCTTTCAAGATCACTTATTACCAGTCTTAAGAATAACATCATTCTACAAAGGGAAGACGCACAGCCAAGCCTTCTCCAGGCTGGATACCAATAGATGGGACAAAGTCCCACACATTCATGGTCCTGCAAAGAACTGAAAACAGTTGGAACTTGGGACCCTAAATAGCCTGCACTAGGGGCTTTTAGATTTTTCTATTGTCATGAACATTATTGTTTTGGTGATATTATATATGCTGTGATTTTCATATCTAAGTTGTGATTTGAACATGATTTTTTCTATCACAATTCTTTCTTATTACTGTATTTGTTTTGTTAGAGCTGACAAAATAACAAAATTACTAGTGGGCCTTAATGATGTGACTCACATAGACAACACTTTCATTTAAACCATGTACTCTCCTGCTTGATTTTGTACCCAACAAGCTTGATACTTAAAACGTTTCTGCTATGCTGGAGCTTCTCAAACAGCCTAAAATTAGTCTTGTTTCTTTAAAATGTAACACTTCCAGCTATACATTGACTTAAATTGTTTGTTTTCCGGAGTAGATGTGTGAAACCCAGCACTTTTACGATTTGTAGACATTGTTTTGTTTTGTCAGTGAGGAATGATGGGTTATACCTACTCAGATGAATGCACAACTCATTGAGCTTGCCTCTAGTATGCACTACTGTCAGGATTCTGTTTCAGCATTGGTACAGTTAACTTAATTTATAATTCCCATTTCTTGTTTTTCTTGAGAAAATGTGATAAATAAAATCTGGTCTTTGTCATCACCTCTACTCTCTCAGGTTACTTGGACCTCAGAAAACCAGATTGGAGTTACATGCTGGTTATGCTATCTCCCCTAGGTCTTTAGAACCCATAGAAGCTGTTTCTGGCTCCATTACTCTGTCTAGAACTGCAAGAAGGATGGGTCTGTACTGAAATAGTAATTTATGCCTGTGGTAATATTGAGCATATAGTCTCCTGTACTCTTATAATGTGCGGGTGTCTGTGTGAGTGTCTCTGTGTATGGGGACATACAGGCTTCGATATAAAGCAATTTGCCCAAGAGCACTTTTGGCCAATTGAGAAGAAACACAATTTAGATCATCTCAGAGATCCATCTGGTTTCAAATCCCATAAGTTTTAAAGGCTCTTCTTTTTTGTTACTCCTATCCATGTGGGGCATGTGTGCCCTAAAAAGAGAGAATACGCGCAGAATAAATAGATCATTGTATATTGTCACATTTCATTTCTATAAGTGCTCCCTCATTTCAGCAAACTGCATGGAGACTGTGCTTTTACTCTTTGAGGGTTCCAGCATACATGCATGCAACCACTATCTCTCCCAACACATGGTTGGCCTATTGTAATGTCCAAAACGGGCATGTTCTGCAGTTAACCTTAATGAAGTTTGATGTAGATCCCCTATTGTCTTTATAAAAATGAGGATTCATCTAAATGAGTTCACACTCTGACAAGCATAAATAGACAGTATGATACAAATCAACAGAGAAACAAGAAAGGGAATATGAAAATAGGCAGACATTACTCTGAAACACCTTTGTCTCTCTCCCAGCAGCAATAAGAGAAACACACAATACACAGCAGTTGCTGAGGAACAACATGAAATGTAGTTGTTGGTACCAATGCTTGTTGGCCAGCAAAGAAGACGTCAGTTCACACAATGGTGCTATCAGTCTGCTTCTTCCTCAAGTGGCTGGTCTTTGGGCCATATGTACAGTACAATACTGCAACCTCAACAGAACCGGAGAAGGACACAGTGCCAAACATGGGCAAAAGAGAAATGCAAGATCAGCAATGTGCCAAACATAGTACTGGGGGTGAATGTTTTGATTTGTTCTATATTCCGTCCATCAATTGTGTGTCTTTTGCTTTCTAACCCTGGTATGCCTAGACGTGGGTCCCGGGCTCACTGTGCCACTGGATTCAAGCTATCCTGGCTTGGCAATTCAGGCTTGACTGTTTCCATGAGGCCCAGGGTCAATACTGATTTGGATATGGCCAGGTATAAACTGGGGTGGCATGGTGAGCAAATGAATGATGGATTTAACCCAGATCTCTTGACTGGAGATGAATGTTTTGATTTGTTCTGCATTCCCTCCATCAATTGTGTGTCTTTTTCCAAACATAGTACAGACATACAGTGTAAGCAGAAATGAACAACCAGATGAACAAACTAACATGAAAGTAATGAAAAGCAAAGTGTTGCTCTAAGTGAGCTCTGAACAGCTGTTTAAGCTTGTCCAGGCGAGGTCAGGTTGGAAGACTCTGCAGCTCATAGCAGCATGTTACGGGGAGAAGTGAGACAGTTCCAGTTGAGAACAATAACTAAGTATGGTATCTATGTAGTGAATAAATATGAATATATATTTTTCCAACATAATTTGATTCACATTCTTTTGGACTGATGCTGCTGTTTTTATTAACTCTGTGCACTTGGACTAAATTAACCAGGCCTCTGTGCATATGCTCTGAATCCTAAAACAAGTAAAAAATGGGTATAGTTAAATTACCTGTCAGTCCCTAGTATATGGTACAAAGGATGCTCAGGGCCTGTAAGCTAAATATCACTGGAGGACAACAGCGCACATTGTGCTGTCACTAGAGTGCAAAACATGCACAAACTACAATTTCCACCTATCAAAATAACCCCATTGAAAGATCTAAACCCTCCTTTTAAGTATAAAAAAATCCCTTACGAGCTAGGCCTTAATGCCCATAAAACATGGTAAACGTTATTTTGAAGGGGGCTAGTAAAATGTAATGTTTTTACATTGACCAGTCTAAAACAGTATTTTCACTGTAGCCGGGCTAGCTGCTCCATAGGAAAGAACTGGAATATATTAATACATTTAATAAAACTATTTCTGCCTAGGTGAACTTTTTTAAATATTTGTTGCAAACCCAATTCATTGGTAAAGCTGGATTTGTACTATTTTTTTATCAAAAGGTACTTCTAAAAGTCACCTTTTATCTGCCCTTAATCTCAAGAGGACCATTTGCATGATCCTCCAGCTGTCACACAGTAGCTAAATAGCTTATTGATGAGGTGTTAACTTGCTTCCAGGACTGTGGCAATGTCCTTAGGGATGGGAATGTGTTCTGTTCCTCTGACAGAATGAACATAAGGGCAGTGCCAAGGTATTCAATTAACTTTAAAGGGGCCTACCCTGCCACAGGCAGATATAATTAATACCTGGGCCTGCCCCCTCTTTTGTCCTTCTAGTCAATCAGGTACCAATCCGAGTGGGATACGAGCTGCCTCCATAACCAGTTTTGAGTGATCATAGGGTAGGTGTACCTTATTTTCCTGCTCACACCTCTATGGTGGGCACAGGAGCTCTGCACAAGAAAAGGAAGGTTCATCTAGCTTGGTTTTACATAGAAAGTTGCACTGTGGCATTATATGCAGTTGGGCACAAAGGAACTGCTGCAAAAGTGGGTAGGGTTGCCACTGGGATACTTTTCCCCATTGATTATGGAGGGGCCAGGAGTCACTCAACGCATAGGCTAGTGGCAGACATAAATGTGACACCCCATGGGGCACCCTCTTCAAGACACTACTGGGGCCGTTTAAGACAGAAGAATGACTGTGCCTGCTATTGAGACCAGTGAGGAGAACTCTAATGGCTGGATCTTCTTTCACTTGCAGGACAGAGACGTGAAATTCAAGTGTCAGTTGGCTGTCCTCCTGTTAAGCTGTAGGGACACAAAACCTGCAAGAAGCCCATTTGCCTTGGACAAACCCAGCTGACCAGTTTCTACTGGACCTGCCCTGGACCTTGCTGGAGTGAGTCTTGACCCTCAAGTACAGTTCCTTAGGTCCTGGACCTCATGGCTGATGTCAGAGTGTACTCCTCCTACCTAACCCTAAAACATGAGACTTTGAAATGTTCTACAACATTTTTGACTGAAGAACCATCAAGGGACTAGGGCCAACCTTCTAGCCAATCCCCCAAGAGTGCATTACCTGTGGTCCTGGTTTGCCATGGCTCATGCCATGTTCTCCACTCAATGCCAGAATCAGTCGATGCAGAGGCCACTTCAACTCCATCCTACAGCTTCTAGATGCCTCCATCCGTGAGGACTTGATTGACGCTGAAGTCCTCCAAGGCGGGAAAACTCAAACTTCACCCGTCAGAGCTTTTTACACCTAAACCAATGTCAAGCTCCTTCTCTCGGCATTAGCCCACTTTCTTCTTTCACTGAAGTATGTTTCCGTCAGAAGTTAATATTTCCAGTAGGACAGACCAGGTCCTTGTATTCAACCCCTGCTCCATCGCGGTCGGCCTTAAACCTTATCATTGTCCCGATCTAGTCCAACGAGCTGCACGGGATTGGCTCAGACTGCTTTTTGGTGCTACTTTTATTTCAAGCTTTAAAACATCATGTCTCTGGTTCCCCTCATTACATGTTTGTCATTTTGGTGTCATTTTGATCATTAAAGTATTCTCCATTTTAATACATGGGAGCAGAATTTTTACTATGTTGAGTCTTCAACCTTTTAACTGTTTTGGTACTTCTAAAGTCTCAAAGTCTGCCAGCTGTGTACCATAGCTACCATAGGTTGGGTGTAGGTTTCAATTACTAAATTACTAGCTCCTAACAAGAACAGTGGTATTCGTACATGTGATGGACTATACTCCACATTCAGAAATATAAAAAAATATAAAGTAAGCATTTAGACTATCTGATGCCAAACGTGGAAGGGGCTAGAGATGTGCTCTTTGCAAAGGTAAAATGAAGAGGTGCTACATAAAATGTACTTCTTCAGTGGTGTCAAAATGCTTTGAGACAACCCATGCTCATTTGACCTGAGCTGTGTTGCCCCCCCTAATGATAAACTACATGGCTAACACGCTAAAAATGGTGCACTGTTTATCCCTCACACTATTCTATAGGCAAAACTACCTTCCTCAAGATGAAGTATAATTTGAACATCACTTGCTTCAGCATTTTTTCCAAAGTTTTTAATCATACTGTTATGGCAAGCACACATTATCATGGTGTATTGCAACACTCATCGTTTTGACTGCTGGGCATATATTAATGCATATTTAAGGGCAACAGTGTTCCTCAAATCTCCTTCTGGCTGTTGTTCCTCACACCAAGAAGCCTTTCTTTTTCTCACCTGACGTCTACAAAATGGAATGCACTAACTCTGCCTCCCAGTTTGAGCTCCAACTGGAGAATTATTAGGAAAGACCATAAAACTGGGCTTTTCTAAACTGAATAATTTCTTCTAGAATCCCTTTAATTTGGCTTTAATCCTCACTGTTCGGGTTGTCTTAATTATGTTTCCAGTACTAGAACAACCTTACAGAGTATCAGTTGCCCTTTGTAAAACTAAATAAACAAAAAAATCAATGAACGAACACTGTTGCAATCCTACTTGACTATATCATAGCTTGAATTTTAATGCTTCATGTTCCTTGAATAAAAAATCT
Source organism: Triturus cristatus (assembly GCF_964204655.1). Classification (NCBI taxonomy): domain Eukaryota; kingdom Metazoa; phylum Chordata; class Amphibia; order Caudata; family Salamandridae; genus Triturus; species Triturus cristatus. Next base: position 871,511,791 of record NC_140588.1, read on the forward strand.
AGCATGCCAACCTTCATAGGGATAAACCTATTTGTTTTTTATTCATGTCCTCAAACTCAAGCCTTATTACAAGTGTTTTATAGACATGTTTTGACACCGTATCCTGTCCACCAAATTCTAACAAAGGCCCTTTATAATCATATAAATAATTTCTGATTATAAAGCTGTAATAACAGATATTAATTTCCCTAAAGACGTAAATAATCTGGGCAGCGCATTCCACAGCACATTCAGATGCATGGCAAAGGGTAGAGCTGCTGTCTTTGAATGCAAAATTACTGAGCAGGAAACCTTTCCACAGAGACTTTACTGCTCATCACATAGCTGTGTGATAATTATTGCCCTCCAGCGGTTAACTTCAAGTTAAGTGTTAGTGTATTTAGAGCATAACAGTTTGCTGCAAGATTTAATGACAATAATCTAAATTATAAAAGGCAGTTTTTCTCAATTTCATCTGGTTAGGCAAATAAACATGATGCAAATTAGTTGCGCAAGTACTAACGTTTTTGCTGCTAACGAAATTCCAGGGAAATAATGATCCTGTAATAATGAATTATGTGATAACGAGCGAATTTGATTTCAAACAGCATTGTATGCGGGAAAGCAGATGTCGCTCATAGAAATCCAAAAATGAAATATGTTGTGATATTTGTTCTAAATTGCATCATTTCTGCTGAAGAGTTCATGGAAAATGCTTGTGTATTGTTACATTAAGTTGTTTTGCATTATTTTGTGTTTTGTAATGGTACGCTACACTTTGTATTGTAACATTACCTTTTGGGATGTCGTGTTATGCCACCTTATGCTAGGTAAATTTACGTTTATCTCTTCAACTGATCCATTTCCAGACATACACAGACAGCACACTAATTAGAATCCATCTTAGAAAGAGCTCAGAGTGTCTGTTCAACATCATTATTACTTGCCTCCAGCGTATCTAACACTGGATGAGAGAAAGATTTCTGGGCCTAAATGGTGAAGAAAAATGGAATTCTGCCCATGGAACCATTCAATTCCACTCCTCTTCTTTTTAGCTAAGCTTGTAACCTAGACACTGAACTACTGTTCACAATGAACGCCAAAAACTGTTCTTCAGGGAAGATGATGATTAACAATGTCCAAAATTCCAAAACCAAGACGCCAAGAGTTGCTTCAACTTGCTAAAGTTTGACCATGTGAAATCAGCCTTGAAATCACCATACTGGCTTTCGGTGGTGGCTGTGATCAAATTCAAGTCACCCTTCGTTTACCATAACGCCTGCTGCACCCAGGCCCCAACATATGTCCACAAATTGATCCCACGTGATATTCCTGCCTGAAGCCGGTTTGCAGTACTACTACAACTGATCTCACAATGCCCATACAAATGGCTATTAACCTTGGCTGAGTCTTTGTGAACTAATCTCTTACTGGAAAGTGAAAATGGACATTTAAGGAATGGAGTTCCATGTCATAAGAGCTCTACTCATGTTCTGGTGAGGATGTGTAGAAAGTAGCAATGTTTTCCAGAGTCTTGGGTAGAAAACAAGCATTCTTACTTTTCCAAAGAACTTATAAATATACTTCTGACAAACTTTTTACTCAGTGAGTTTCAACACTGGAAATGGGTGCTATTGATAAGGAAATACTTGCTGGACTATATATGCAGCAGGTGATCAGAGAGCAGAATGTTTGGCATGGGATGCATTTAACCAACAGCAGTTTGTTTTAGAATATATATAGTGCAGCTCATCAGTATAGTCTGTTTGAGAGGGTACAGGACATTAATCAAAGACACTCAGTTAAAACTAAGGAGTGAAAAATCCTCCTCAGTTTAATCTCTTATACCTCTTGTGATCTGACAGGAATTTTATTACATCCGTCAAAGTTGGCAACATGATGAAAATATGCCGATATGCTGATGATAACTCATTACTTTACCGAAAATTTAGGTTATGGGCGTCATTCCAGGTTCAAAGTATTGTTTGCCGAGAAGTGGATGCAGATGAGGATGAAAGCTTACTAAATATCTTACTTCTATACTATGAAAATAACTCTTCCCAGTATTTTTGTTATCTTAAAACAGCTTTGTGAGTGTGGAGCCAATTCCATTGTGGTATTAAGTTACTCCCTGAGATTCCTGTCTAGTCTTTCAAACCTTAACAAAACATATGAAATACACTGTTAATGGCACTAAAGTTCCACTCTTACAATGCATCACTCCATATTACCGTGGTTCTGCTGCCTTTTAGCTAGTTTTGTAATATACAAATAATGTAAATGTTAAAAATTGTACTCCTCTCCTCACAGGCCTACTCAATAACTCATGTTTTTTGCACAAGAGTCAAATTGAGTGCCCTTACCAATCGAGGATTATATCACAAAAAGTGCTCCATTGACGCCACACATGAGTGAGCCCCCTTTCTGAGCCCCCCCAGAACACCTTGGTATTACAAAAGGGGATGCAGATGCTTGTTCAGTGACTTTTGTAATACAGATTGCACATGTGGCGCCAGTGCTATCGTAAAGGGACACTCACTCGTTTGCCTTTGTAGTACAGATAGAACAGGCGCACATGTAGCGCAAGCGTTATCCTAAAGGGGTGTTCCTTCTTTTGCTTAGAGGTGTGCCCCTTTGAAAATGAGAGAAACACTTTGCCTCTGTGCCTGTGCCATATAATGGCTGTGAACTCAAAGGCAAAAATGCCACCAGGAGCTGCACTGTCTGTGAGTCACAGAAAGGTGGCACACAGTAAGTGCACCCCCTAAGGGTGACAGCTGGAAAGGGGACCACTGCACCCTAAACAAGAGGTGCTCTCTTTCCCTTTAAAGGGCAGGTTTGGTGCCATCTGCAGTGTGAAAAACAGAGTGGATGCTTAAACAGCTGCTCCATCTATCACTAATGTACTGAGTCTCATAGCAGCTGAGAATTTGTGTCTGCCCTGGGGGAAGCATATTACCTGTATTAAGGCAAACTGCTTCTCTTTGCACATAGTGCACTCTGTTTAATGTGCACCAATGCACAAATACGGACAGTGCTCCCTATCTATAATATGGCCTCAGCCGATCGCTGCAAATACATCTCAACTTATTTTTGGAATCAACAGATTGCTGCACTATCCCTAAACAAACTACAAATTCACTCCACAATTATTCTCTAGCATGCAAAATAAAATGTTTTCCTAAAAGTGAAGACAATGAAACAGTTCTACACTTTGACTCCAAATAATATATAATAAATAGCCCAAACAGGAACCCGATCCATCTCCACATGGACAATATTAAACAGCAACACCTAACCTTGTTGGATCTCAAGATCCCTACTTCTTCTGTGCCTGCCTCCTTGTCCGAAATCAATAGATGACTCCTTCATTTAATTATTAATATTATTAATACTGACAACCTATTATGTTAGGTAATCCACAGAATCTAGTAGTCAAACCTGCGGGTTTTGTGTGGTATCTAGCTTCGAATAAATGCATAAACATTCAAATGCCTGGTATCTGGAGTGGTTCACGCACAGACACATGTAATTCATAAACAATCACCCCATTCATTAGACGAGTAATTACAAATAATAACTTTCATCAATCTCCTAATGCCCAATCTACTTTCTGAATCCTAATATTCACTCTGTACCCTCATTTCACGAAGCAAAACGGCTTGCACATACTGTAGTGGCATTATAACAATATGTGGAATAGTTTTATGTATTATTTTAATTTTGGATACATTTAAGCACAGATATAGATTTCACATGCATTACCTGTTGAGTTTGGGTTGGTGAGTGGTCATATTATAAAGTTATTGCTTTTGGAAATGTGCGCGCAAGGGCCTTAAACAATAATCTTTATCTCAATGGTGTGCTTTGATGTTGGGTGGATCAGAGAATCAGTTTCATTTCAATTGGATTAGCCTGGTGCCAGAATACACATGTGTATTCAACTGTAGATTAATTGTTCTGTGCACTAGTATTAACTTACAAGAGCTAACAGACATAACAATAGTGAAATTTGATATTTGACCTGAAATGAGACAACTTGAATGTTGAGAAATTAAATTCAGTTTGAGCCTAACAAACACACTTATCTAAAAATAATTGCAATAGGAGTCAAATTAAAATATTTGACATAGATTCAATATTTTAACAAAATTTACAACAAGAAAATGAAAAAGAATCCTTTGCAACATGTCCTACTTAAAATGTTAATACCCTACTTTTTCCACACATCTGAAAGTATGTGAAGTAATGATTATGAGATTTCCTTTTACAGCATTACAATTGGAAAAAGAGGGCAGAGAAAGATAGCTCCCCCCAACATTTCTGAAATGTATGCCTGGCACTATTTTTACTAGATGTACTGTGCTCTAGATGTGTGAGATGTAAAACAGCAAATAAACCTTTAACCCTTGCCCTTTTTTTCAATATCCACTAATGCACCTGCATACCCTGGGGTGGCAAGCAGTGCTCTACAAATCCACTTTGCATTTCATTACTCTAACGTGACGCCTACTATGCTAAACTGCCAGGTATTTCATACTGGGTGAAGTAGTTTGCAATGGTGCAAATCATGCAACCAGAAATGCTTTGCACCATTTTGAGCCATGTTTACTCTAATCCATGTCACATTGGGAGAGGACCAGATTGTGAACTGCTTCTTTTAGTCCTTGCTCCAGCAAAAAGATTTAAGGTTCCAAACTAATGATAGCTGGTGACTGCATGCTATGTTGTTGACGTCATTATGGAGCATCACTTGATACTTCATACTGAAACCAAGTAATTTAGTGTAGCCCATAATGGAGGAAACTGAAATGGCTGCAGTGTTGCTGTGTTAACATGTAGCAAATACTTTTTTTCCACTTACAAATGTGATAGATAAACTAAGGCAAAATCAGTTTGACCATACTATCTGGTTAAATAAAGAAAATAGTGTATATCAATTTTCTGAGTATTTTTTTAAGAAAAAACATTGATAGATATTTTTTAGCAGCCATTGAATTGGGCAAGAAAAATTACTTATGAATTAGATGTTTCATATATTTTTGTGATGGTTCCAAATTTTTTTATTTAATATGTAAAATAACAAGAAGCAAAAACACCACATTGATTCCAAACATATTTGCGCCTTACTTCTTAACATGGCAAACTTTGCACAATCTTCTCCACAAAAAATTACAAACACGGGTTACTGAACATAGTGAACAATCTATTGTATCTGCCTAAGTGACAACAGGATTTTTTCTAGAGAGATTGCTTGGTTTACATAACATTGTTATAAAAGTAATGGACATTGGTGTGAAGATATTTTGCACAGTATAGCCAGTGCACTTACGAAAGACTATGGGTCTAATTATGATGTTGGTGGGACCACCAATGCAGCGGTCGGACCGATGGCCTGTCTCTCAGACATACAGGTCATCGGTCCGACCGCTGTAATTGGATGCAGGTGCTTGGAGTGCTTCGTTCAGGGGAAAAGACTGCTGCCTTCCACAGGATCTATAATCAAGCTGGGCAGTGGTCGGAACCCTATCCCTTTTATAGAGGTGGTGCTCTAGGGATTAGGATGTCCCTTTCTGACTGTCTTTTCATGGTGGTCCGACCACCATGAAAAGGGAGACTCAAATGGACTTTGGTGGCCTCAACAGGCGCCTCTGTCAACCATGGGCCACTGCTCAGTGGCCCTAGGGGCATATGTAGTGCCCCCCACAAATCCATTGATAAGTAACTGTGCCTGCAAGGGATTTCTTTCAATGTATTTAGTTTGACAATTTGAAATATACAACAATGTTGGTAAGTCCCAGCCGGTAACTTACAATTGAACAATCAATAATTCAATTAGTTCATTTGTGTCACAATAAATCTACCAGAGCTACTCTTCGAATGGGTGTGAGTTTTTCAAGATGCAAACTTTTTTCATGTAGACAGGAAAGGGTACAAAAGACTGGAACAATACACAATGACCGAGGTTAACAGATGATATGCAATATTTTATATCGCAGGGTCATTAGTGTGAGCATCTATTCCAAACAAATACATAAAAGGAAAATGAGCCTAATCAGTACAGAAATCAATTCCTTTAGGAAAATAAATCACTGAGGAAATAGATGAGGTTGTTGACGTTTCGGTCTTTTTGATGTTTGCATCCTTTAGACCATCTTCAGGATGGTGAATTAAAAGTGTTGCATGGCCCTTATGCGTATTCCAAATGGAATTCCTAATCCTGGCTAAGTCAATAAATGGTTAAAATGTTCCTGGTAATAGACTCCGTAAAGAAAGATATTCAAGAGCTTAATATATGTCCAAAAAATTGTAACACTGTGACCAAAGCAGAGCCGCCCAAACCAGTCATGCACACTCTGCCGTTCTCCATGTAGGCTGCATGGCAGCCTGCATGGAGACGATTTCCACCCCATTAACCCCGGGTTGAGCAGCGTCCTGACCAGTCACAACGCTGATTGCAGCATTGTGATTGGCTTTAGGGAGGGAGCCTGGCTGCCTGCTCCCTATTGGACTTGACTGACATACCACCTCATTAACTCGATACTATTTTCCATAGGTGCCCACCTTCCCCCCACCTTGGTCCTGATGAAGACCCCATTTTCAAGGTGTGAAGTCGGCTGGTTCTTCTAGGGGTCAAAACGTCGGCATTACCTTATTTCTTTGTGTCAAACATAGATGACAGAGAATATGTATCTGCATCTTTTTGTTATGATTTAACATTCATGTATATGCCAGACATCTGTCAGGATAGGTCGTCATCACTGATTGTTGATGCTTAAACGTGCACCACCTTCCCTTTGCACATTCCCTGCACTTATCCCTGTTATGTACATATCATCTCACATTGTGTGCACCCTTTTATACATTGTTTAAATATGAAATACATTAGATTCTCTACACTTGATTCATTTCAATCTCCCAGTGATGCAATTAAATAGTAACCATTGTTGGAATGAGTTAATCGGTGTTGTTATATTTTGTTGACTTTGATCATTTGCTGCTCCCTTAGGATTTATGAATGCTTTCCACTTTGACATTATTGTATGTACCCTATTGGAGGCAGGAGAGCAGGAGCCGAGAAGACACAGGATCCGGCGCAGTGGAAACTTACGTTTAATTTAAAAAAACAAAATTCCTCACGATCCTCCCTGCGACACCCCCGTGAATCTATCCCCCAGCAACCCCTCGCGCCTGCCCTCCACCCGCGAGCAATGTTGGCAGCTACTGCTTTGCAGTACGGAGCATTTTTCACTGTTCCCACATTGCATTTAATAATTTTATGCTAAATTATGTTGTGCCTGGATTATTGCAGCATAACTTACCTTAGCTGCAGCTAAGTGGTGTTATTTTGCAAAAATATGAAAGGCATCAGAAATGGCATCACATGTCTTCTGATCCCAACATGACATCAAAGGAAGGGACATCACATGAAAGTGTTGTATTAATGATGGCACTTATATGGTTTTTGAAAAATCATAAGTAAAAATGCTAATATATGTTAAAGAACAGGTATTGCTAAGAAACTCCTGGCTACTATAATGAGTGAAATCTAGAGACAAAACTTCTCTAAAAGATTACACTGGTGCAAACCAAGAAATCCAGAGGGAGGACCTGCAATCACAGCTACCCCTAAACAATGTCCTCCTGTAGCTTGATTAATATTCTTGTAGTGTTCAAAAATCCATATCACCCCACTTTGAAGACACCAAACATCCTCCCTATTAAGAATACATTTATTTCAAAGTGCACAAGGGTATTGATGGCTCCTTTTCCTACATTTCCATAATTAATATGCCACTACTAGTCCAAAAGCCACTTTCAGCCTTGTTCTTTGAAAAACCTTTAAATAATCCAAGAAAAGGGCAAATACTTGAAAGGGAGAACCCTCATATAACCAGTTTTAGCCCCAGAACTTCCACTAACAGCATCTGTGAATGAAAACCAACCTTCTCAAAGTCCTGAAGGACATAAACCCTTTTAGGGCATAAAGAAACTTATATTACATTCTTGAGAGATGGAAAGCTTAAATCAATGTAATTTCCTTTTAACCTGTAGGTTCACCAGACATACCCAACAGGTTAGCCTTCAGATTTAGATGGCATGACTGCAGAACATTTAATCTGAAAAACATATCTGGTATAAAAATGTGACATATATTTTTAAAATGTATATTAAAAGTTCAAAGGCTCTGTACACATCCTAAAGCCAAATTCAGACAATAACAAACAGAACAGCATCAATAAGATTCCAAAAAGAGAGACAGCAAACCTTCATCATTCAAATTCAAAAACTTTAATACTTCCTAAACAAGAAGGTTTTTTTAATATTTGTAATAATTTGGGTGGTAGCAGATATTTTGAGACTATGAAGCAATGCTTTGGATAATGATTTTCTCTTAAAATGTGTCTTTTCATTGTAGATGTTTTGGTAAATTTTAATGATTGAAACACATTTTCTTTTCTGATTTTAGTGGTGTGTGCCACTTCCCCCCCACCCCCATATTTTAAGGTAACTGTATAGCACAATCTACTGTGTAAAAGGCAGTCACTGCAGAGATTTCAAAAGTCTTTTTAATAAGATCAAAGTTGTGAGTTGTTGTAATTACAATCTGTGCTGGAAGCAAAAAGCAGAGCAGTCAGAAAGGCTCCAGAGGCGTGAAGAAGGCCTCTATCTGCTCTACAACTAATACTAGTCACTTTCTGTCTGAATAAGATGAAGCGTAGACTAAACTGACTTTTTTAGTAATAATATATCAACAATTAATTTAAGTTGATTTTACTATTTATTGTTTAGTGACTTAACGGCAGTGCCTGTATAGTGCTTACTTTCTAGGTTTGCAAGTTTTTAACTGTCTGCCAACAAAATATAGTGAGTATTCCACCTACCAATAACATTGTATTGATTAACCCCTTCAGTGCCACGCCCTTTCCCCCTCCTGTGCCGGGCGTTGCACTAGTGGGTGGGGTTCATGACGAGATAGTCTCGTCATGGGCACAGCGCAACCGTGCTCCATGACGAGACTATCTCGTCATGGGCACAGAAGAGATTAAGAAGCTTATCTTATGGTCATTTGTGAAATTAAGTTCAGATAATATTTTAATGCCCCTAATGCACAATTCAGAATAGTAAAACACTCCTTAACCCGAAATTCTTAAACTTAAATCATTGTTATCATTAAGTTCTGTGAAACCTCAAAATATATGCAATTGTCCATGAGGAAGTGAAATTAGTGAGTTTAATTAATGTTATCACATTTTCAATTTAGCCACATTAAAACCATATCACACAGCAAAACTATGTATTCTTGTAAGTGCATTGCCTTCTATTGTGATGACTGCTGTTTTTTGTTTGTGGTAAAGATATATATTTCTGCTCCAATAACACAGCAATCCATGTTTAGGAATATCGTGCTACTAAACCAGTATATTTCTAGAATTAACACATAGATATACTTAGTTTTTACCACTTACTGTTCCTCATTCTTGGTTTATTAACAATAGCAATGACGAGTTCTCATATAGGGGCCTATTAGGATGTGGGCGGACTTTAGTCCGCCCGCCACCCTAGCGGTAACGGGACCGCCCGCCTGCCATGCGGCGGTCCTGCCACCCCAATTATGATGCAAACACTACCGCGGCGGTCGCATCTGGCATTGTAACATTGCGGCGGGTGCTGCTAACAGCAGCTCCGGCGCAATGGTAGAATGCCATGTTGTGCATTTCCAGGCACAATGTGGCAGGCACCGCGCGGTGCCTGCCACCATGTGCATGGACATGCAGGGGGGTACCCCCAAGTGCACCCCTCACCCCCCAAACCCCAGGGGCCCGCAACAGGCCCCCAAAGCAAATCCCCCCCAGCCTGCCATGGAAAGGCCTTAAATGCCACACATCATAATATGGATGGCGGTGCCTGCAAGGCACCACCACCATATATGTGCCCCAGCTCCGCCCGGCCTGCAATCGTAACAATTGCCGACAGGCGGAAAAGCAGTTGACGGACTTTCTGTCCACCACGATACGCACCACCATCTTAATATGGCGGTGGGTAATTCATGTTACGATGGCGGGTGGATCGTCACCGCCGGGCTGGTGTTGGCGATCCGCCCACCATCGTAATCAGCCCCATAGTGTTTATTACCACATATCTGCTATTTCTAAATGTTATACATAACATATGATACTGGTTCCTAATGTATGGTGTTTTATTCACTAATCTCGGAAGGATAGACGGCTGGGTTTTTAAACCTGTGACCTTCAGATGGTCTCATCTGTCAAAGGCAAAAGTTGAAGTCACAGAGCCATGATGCCAGTTACACGCATTATATATAAAATGTAAACATTTCACATTCAAATGGATTTATATTATAGGCAAGGACCCACAATAAAATGAATCACAATATTCATGTATACACATATCTGCCTACCATACATACTTTAAGAATAAACTCTAAATAAGCAAAGCCCCTTACATTTATGCTACAAATCAAATGTTCATTGAATAGCTGTTATCATTTATCATGGACAAGCGGTTCTAAAGAGAAACATCATTTTAAAGCAGTTTGAGCAATTACATATATAGTGGAGAAAAGCTAAAAAATGAACCCTTGAAGGAGTTTTCAATTGAAGAGATCTCATGGTAGAATTGTTATACATTTCTTAATATGTTGCATGTATCTTCTCTCCTGTCAGTAGATTCCACCTACATAACCCCTTCATATAGTGTTCTGTCCTTAACTATTGTGAATACAAGTTCAATTAACTGTATTTAGCTTCAAGGGGCAGGATTCAAGAAATATGGTTTTTATTTTTAAAAATTGAAATACTTTCAATTTATTTTCTAATTGAATTTTGGTATATGTAATTCTGACTTTATATTATTGTAGGACTGATTAACAAATAAATCTGTTGACATGTATTTTGGGCCAACAGGTCAATATTATTTGAAAATGTGCATGATATGCAAATATTTCCCCTGGAAAAATGCACAGAGATTTTCCTGGGGCAAATCATTAGAATATTTACATGTACAATCTATAGTTAGACATGTTGAATAGCAATGAAATCTGACAGATAAGAATCAACTCATAAAAAAATAGGTCACAGCAGCTTGGATGGTCTTAACATTACCATGGATGATTGGTTATTCCCATCACCCCGCATTTAAATAATTTCTGAATTAATTGACATTCATTAGCAGAAAACGTTGCAGCGGCATTTCAGAAGCACTCATTAGTTTAGTTAATAAACATAACAAAGAAGAAAGGATCCTATTACCAGGTCCCCAAAGGCTGTTAACTAACATTTTGAATATTAATACATAAACATTAATTATTTTTCATATTTTATTTACACACTCTTGAATATGTAGGAAGAAAGACACATTTTCTAGTATATTATAGTAGCATAAGCTAATTTTTACCAGTGTATGCATTTTCACCATTTAAAGTACGCAAGAGGATAGCCCTCTCTTATACATTAGTCTTAAATGTTTACTTTCAATGAAACATTTTGATATCTAGGGAAAATTGATGAGTATATTATTTGTCCTGGTTTTACTTGGGGAACCTTTTTTTACTACGTTGGTTAACACTTTCATCATATATGCATTCACTGCCACTATAGCTCAAAATTCTGCTTCATCAAATAACCCTAACTCATTTCTCTAGCAATAACTCTTTTTCTTTCTTACTTTAACAATAAAAGTCTCGCTATCACCTTACACCTTCATTCTCTCTTTACTCTTCCATTTCTCCCTCTCATCTTACAATATTCTTTATCTTCCTTTTCATATCTGCCCCTTTCACACTCCTACCCTTTATAATCTTGTGGACACCCCTGTTGACTACCCTCTCATCACTTTCAACACACCTTCTCCCTGACGCCCTTAATGCACCTTCCCACATCCCTATAACCAACAATCTAGAAAATAGCTTATTTCACAGATAATCATGGGGAAACCAAACCTCATGTCAAGTCCCTAACCAAAATAAATTTGCTCTTCAATTTGCAGCTCTCAGCCCATCTGCATATACTTGCATTTCCCACAGGGACACAGTAGGAAGCCAAACTGTCTGTTACTCTTTGCAGACAAGTATAGTAATGTGTCAGACATGCAGTAGTCAACCTTTATGTCACAAGGATGAAGGATAAAATGTATACCATTCCAGGCCAAACACCACTGAACTTGGTCTTTGCCAACAGTGAGGCGTTACCAATTTCTCATCCTCTGTAACAGTTGTACCAGGACAGATCTGTCTATAATAAATATATATCAGCATCAAGAGACATTTAAAAGGAGGTGGGAAATATGAACATGCACCAAAAGGTATCCTCAAAGCTAGCAGAATATGCCCTACCCCACAAAAGTGAATTTATTTGTAGTGGAAAAATGTCTATGTGTGCTTCCACTGTTTCTCTTAACTAAGGGCATTTTCAGTTCACTCATTAACAGTGTACTGCCCTGTGCCAACCCACACCTCTGTAAGAAAGCCTCTAATTATTTCAATTCAATGTCTGTACACCTATGTGGAGAACATTAATGTACTATTGAGAAAATGACAATTTTGCAGCACAAATTGGTACGGGTAAATAGATGTTTTATTTACAATACACTAAGCTTGGGGGTTGGGGTTAGTTTATTGTATTACACGTTTCCTTACAAGAGAAACATTTAAGTTTGAACATTTTCTTTTGTACTGTAGATGGCAGAAGGACAACCCTAAAAATAATCTAGGCTAGAGAACAATCACTTGAGCATCTTAGTTGGTTTGTATTTTGAATGTAATGCTGGAGATTCAGAAGAGCAATCAAAATAAGAAAAACCCCATTCGCCATGAATTCAATAATGATAAATTCAACACATCATGAAATTAAGGCATATATTTTTTTTTTTTTTTTTTTTTTTTTTTTTGGAAAAAGTTTTTATTGAACAATAATTCGGTTACAAGTATGGGCCTACAACCACCCGGGCCGGCCGCTAGGTACATAAGGAAATATACACATATCAAGGCTGCAATCCGTTCCCAGGGCACTGCCCCGCAGTGGCTCAAGATAGTCCTCGAAGAACAGCAAGCGTCAGTCCAACAATAACAGAAACAAAAAGAAAAACAATAAAAACAAAAGGCGAGTTACGAGGGATACCAGTGCGGTTCAGGCTCCCCCCGGGAGACTCCAGTCAGAACAGGGGCATATATTTTTTAATTATTTATGAAGTTGTTTTAGTTGTTTTTAAGCACTCGAGAGATTTTTTATTAACAAGATACAAGTAATTAAGACATACTACAATTCTGTACAATGATGCACAAAAAACACAACCTTTACATTAGAACTGGGGGTCTCTAATTGGTGGAGGTAGGCACCTGTGCCCAAGTAGGGACCCTTGCTTCTAGTGAGGGTAAGGAGGATACACACTTTAGATAACCCCTGCTCACCCCCTTGGTAGCTTGGCATGAGCATACAGGCTTATCCCAAAGGCTATGTGTAAAGTATTTGTACTCAAAATGCACTTTAGTACAGTGATAAAACCACAAATGGACACCACACCAGTTTAGAAAAGTAAAGTATTTTTATCTAAACTTAACAAGACCAAAAAGAGACAAATCCGGCATACATGTAGTAAAATAGCACTTAAAAACGTTATTTCAAGGATAAAGCTTGTAGAAAACAAATAGCTCCACCTGGGGCTATTACGAAATTGTGACAGCAATAAATCCAAAATACGACACCGACTGCGAGGTGCGTGGCGTCGGGCATGGAGTCACACGGACCCCCAAACAAACTGTACCTGGGAAAATGAAGTCGATGATGATGCATGGCATCGTGGAGGTGAGGAGTCAGTGCCGATGTTGATTCGGTTTTCTGGCGGCCATGGGGGAGGTGAGGCATCTTGTCTGTGAGGAGGCGATGTTAGATCCAGGACAGGGAAAGCTGGCTGCCTCGGTGGTAACACGTTGCTTCCGATGAGGTGATGTCAAGTCGGCGAGTTTGTGGAGTCATTTTTCAGCAGTTATTGGCGCTGCAATAATAGGATGGCTGTTACAGCAAATAAATGATGGACGGAATGCTGATAATTCAAACATTCTCCCCCAGTCAAAAGATCTGGGCTAAATCCATTGTTCTTTTGCCCATTACGCCACCCCAGTTTGGACCCAGCCATATGCAAATCAGTTTTGACCCTGTGCCCCCAGGGAACAGTCCAGACCGAACTGCCAGGCCAGGTCCTCCCTGGACCGGAAACAATCATCCTGAGACCGGTTTCAGGGTATGTCACCCTTCTTCAGCCAGACTAGCTTGAATCCAGTGGCACAGTGAGCAAGGGACCCATGTCTGGGTATACCCATCCTACTTAGGGCGAAAAGTGTTACAGCAAACAAATGATGGACGGAATGCTGACAATGCAAACATTCTTCCCTAGTCAAAAGATCTGGGTTAAATCCATCGTTCTTTTGCCCACTACGCCACCCCAGTTTGGACCCAGTCATTTACAAATTAGTCTTGACCCTGTGCCCAATGGGAACAGTCCAGACCGAACTGCCAGGCCAGGTTCTCCTGTGGAAATGTACCTTTTTAGCGGTACACTGGTGCAGGGTCACCCTTTTGTCCACGGGTTCAAGACCAACAAAGTAGACCTCAGCACTGGAAAGGAAATAAATAACAAGTTTATTAATCACTCATGAGTGGGACCACATCCACACAGCACTCTCAAGTGCTGCCTGAGGTAGTACCCTGAAGTCACAGAACACAGGGCTTTTATATTGGTTTTCTGCACTGTAAGCATGTGAACAAAAATAGGGAGAACAAGTTTTACGAATAGTTTTCAGCAAACAAGGGCAGATGAATAACCACTTGGTCAGCAAAGTGGGAGCGGGAGCAGGAGTGCTTATGGCAGCAGTAAATGATTGACAGTTAATATCTGAGACCAGGTGCTCTGGCAGCTACAAACTCTCAGCACGTACATTGCTTTTAGCTGAGTTAGGAAGTCAACTCAAATAGATAGCACAGGCAGAGTGAAAAGACGAAATAATTATGAAGGAAACTTAAATGGACATCACAGCAAAAATGTCTGTCGCTTATGCCAAGTAAAATATTACACGTTTTCCACAGATGGCCCTTTTGGCATAAGCTAAGACATTTTCTTATGCGTAAAAAGGGGTAAGATAAATCCATATCACTGACTTCGCGGTCTATTGCTAAATGGGCATTTACATTTTGGACATTTGTTTTAGATGTTAGATAAGTAGTACAAGTGGAAATACATAGGGAACAAAGCATTGGCCGGCATTGGAAACATAAACAACAAGAGAAGAGAATTACAGTAATTATCAATAAGGCTGAAAATATTTTTAAGCCGCAAATAGAAAATACGCTTCAGAACCATCCAGCCCAAGTCCATGTTCCTGAATCTTGATGTATCTCAGTGGCTATTTTGTGTAGTTTGGAGATGACCCCATATACAGAAGGTGAATTGTCCGCTGTGAAGACACAACAGTTGGATCCGATGATTCAGCATGCTCCAGTCTATATTGTTCCCATGTGGTCTCTGTCTGACCGACTACAGAGATATCAATTGCACGTTTTCCCCTACTACCAGCATTGTGATCGAACAATTGCAAATCTTGATGGTAGGTTGGGGGAGCTAAAAACACAGATGGTAGAAGGGAGGCTATGTAACAGATACCAGACCAGTTTGGATGTAGGAAGTAAAATGCCTTAGTTCCACAAACAAAATAAGTGTGACGTGATGAAAGGAAGCTGCTTCGGCCTCTCGTAGACATCCGCAACACTGTATTACAGTTACTGTGGCCCACAGGCACATCGCCTGTACTTTGTACACAAAGGGGGCCTGTGGTCATGGCAACAGACATAACAAGGGGTCCACTTACTTTAGCCGACCTAGAATTTGGATACACATAGTTTGTTGCTGCACTTCCTTTACTATATTCTTCCATTTCTAAAGCAGTCCCTTTCGCTTATGGGTCCCCATCTTCGTTAGGGTAACAGACTTTGTTCTTTAGAGGCATATAGAAGTTTGAACCAAGCTGGGCATGACAACGGTATTCCTTTTATGTTCTGATGAGGAGGAATCTTGCCACAAACCCAACAGTTAGTAGCATTGCTTAGCTGGTGTGTCTAATGCAACATTTGAAGAAATGAATTGTTTCTCAGATTTTGCCGGTATCCCTGTTCATGTTGCGGCAAATCAAAATGATGGTGCTCTTTTGCAGCAAGTGATGTAACAATAATGTTAGGTAAGAAGGCTCCAGGCATTACTTCCTCCACTACCCACATTACAGTAGTGATGATGGCAGTAGTCAAAGTCAGACCAAGGATGCAGATTGTACAGCCGTTGCACGTTGTCGCAGCGATCTCCTTCTTCTTAGGCAAGCTCATTTTCATCGGCAAACAACAAAACAGATGCCCTAAGGTTCTGGGCAGGCGTTGGTTTCTTCACTAACATTGAGACGAGTAGTCACTAAAAGACTATCCCCTTTGTAGTCAGTCTTTAACCACCCAGGACAGTGGCTCAAACAGTCTCTTTCTGTGATGAAATGTCTTTCTTCCTGGATAGAAGCAGATATCTAGATGTACCAGGGATCGTGTGGTCGGGAAAGACTTCCTCAGGTCTTTCTGGTGACACAGCTCATCCTCTCTCGGTGACCAGAATGTCGCGGTGACCTGTCAGCACAGCAGGGCTCACGAAGGAAGAGCTTCCCACACCTGCTGATGAATAGAAGACAAGCTGTCAGTTAACTGTGACAAATAGTCACTCATCAACATGTCTGGGGTACCTAATACTGGTGCAGAACAAAGGGCTTGGCGTAACTGTTGGAAGGCGCTCTGGCACTCAGCATTCCATAGGAGGGGCATCGGAGTGTCTTTAGTCAAAAGGGCCCAAAAAGGTTTAATAATGTGTGAAAAAAACTGTCTACAAAAAGAAGTGAGGCCAATGAGTGTACGAACATCCTTCTGAGTGCGGGGTACAGGAGTATCTAAAGTGGTCTGAATGCGATCTGGTGTAAGCGCACGTCCCTCCTTAGACAGGAGGTGACCTAAATAGGTAACCTGCTGTCTACAAAATTGCATATCTGTTGCGAGACTTTGTGATTGTGCGAGGCAAGAAATGATAACAATAACAGTGTCCCTTCTTCACACTGCTCAGAGGTATCTGCAGCTAACAAGATGTCATCGACGTATTGGATAAGGGCCACCCCTTTGGGTACAGGAAAAGAATCAAGCTGCCTTTTCAATGCCTGACTGTGAACGCTGGGACTCTCTGTATAGCCCTGTAGAGCTCTACAGACCCAATATGATCTATTTTTCAGGGTGAACCCGAACAAATAACGGCTGTCAGGATGAATGGGGATCAAGAATAAAGCATTTTTCAAATCGATCACCGAAAATGTAGTGGCAGTAGGAGGGGCCGTAGTGAGAAGTGTAGTGATGTCAGAAACCACCGGATATTGGGGCACTCCAATTTTATTAGCCTCTCGCAAATCAATAATGAATCTGTAGATTTTAGTATCAGTGTTTTTTTTCAAAATAGGAAGGATAGGGCTTTTGCAAGTGTTATAGGGGACCTCTTCCACTACTCCCACTTTAATCAAACCTTGAACAATATGGGCTAATGCTTCTTCACCTTCTCAGGATATTTTGTACTGGGGCAGTCGAGGCAGTGAGACACCCTCCTTTACTTGAATATGTACAGGTGGAATAACCATTTGACCCACATCAGTATCTGATTTAGCCCACAAAAAGTACTAGGTAAGGATGCCAGAGAAACATCCTCATTGATAAAACAAGATCTCACAACCATTGGCTAGTTGTCATTCAAAATAACACGCACACCTTCCGGAGAACAACGTATTGTAGAATGAAAATATTTAAGCATATCGATACCCACAATATTGTCAGGTGTGGTAAGGGAAAGCAAAAATGGACATGCTGCAGTGAATTTATCAAGTCTGAATTCAAGTGGCTGTGAAAGTGGGCTAGTTGTAGGTGTCCCATCCAATCATATCGATGTTATCATTGTGCCAGGCAGGTGAGCCTTAGGAATCAGTTTTTTAGACAGAGCACTACGAGTAGCCCCTGTATCAACCAGAAACCGCAGATCCCAAGACATTTGCGTCAACATAAGGATCCATTTGATCTACTGGCACCTCAACCGGTTCCTTACCCCGTCTTAGGCATCCCTATGCGTAATCAAAATCTGCAAGGGCATCAGCAGAATAATCAGACATTTGATATTGATTTCGTCTAACAAAAGTAGTAGAGTAATTTGATCCTTGTTCAACTGCTTCAAATCTGGTGTGAGCTCCTGCACCTCCCCTGTTTCCTGAATTCCCTGGGCATCCTCTCATACTTCCACTTCCCTGCTGATACTGCTGACCTCGCAAAAGGGGGCACTAAGAACGCCAATGACCATTCTCTTTACAATAACCACACAGATAAGGGGACACATTTTCTCGAGGAAGAGGGGGTACTCCAGGTGTATACATTGCACGTCTGCCTCTTCCACCTCCCCTAAATGGTGGACCATATATTTGATCCAACATAACTTTTGTCTTTAACTCCTTAACCTTCTTATCCTCCCTTCCTTTTGCTTCCTGTTCCTGCCGTTCATAATATTGGGCCATAGTCAAAAGGGAAACTGGGGAAGACGTGGTCCTAGAACTCTCGCTGGCCTTTAAGCGACTAGCTATTTCTGGTAACATATTAGCAACAAATGTATCAACAAACAAATGCTTACCCATATCATCGGCCAATGACTGACCACTAACATCATGGAATGTTTCCTCAAACCTTGAAAAGAAATCAGAAACTAACTCATCCTTTTTCTGTTTACAGGACCTTAACGTAGTCCAATCTATGTTCTTAAGGGATATGAGAGTTTTTAATTTAGTCACAATAGCTTTAGGAAGATCTAATATCTCCTTCTGAGGTTTTTACGCAGGCTCCCTTTCCGCATCTATTTATTCTAAATTTTCCCTGGTATCACCATATGCTACATTGTCATCTATTTTACGTATTGTTCTCCACATACCAGGAGGCAAAATAAGCCCAAAGAACATATCAATATCTGGCAAAGTCATAGTGCAGGAACTAATGGCTCCTTCCACCTCCTCATAGAAGGCGGCAGGATTTTTATGGGGGTTGGGCAAAGCAGCTTTAAGAGCCATCACATCTATTCTACTCCAAGGAGTATAAACCCAATTATATATAAAATATCCCTTTGGCTCTAATTCCTCAGAAATTTGTCTATAATTAAATATTACCTCCCAAACTTTTCTACAAAATAAAATTGCTCTGCGCTGTTCCACTGTTGAACCATAGTTACAATGAGCGATGCCGAGTGAGACCGACGAGCCACCTCCCTAGCAGCAGTTTTTAATTGATCTTTTTCTGCTTTAGTCAACGTAGAGCGAGTCTGTCGCCCATCTTGTTTATCTTGTTCTTTGTCGTCTGGGGGTGGGGGCATTCTAAAAGGCTGCAGTCATCCTGAGGTTTATTAAGTATGGGATAAATAGGGCGCCTAATAGGATACTGGCCATTTACTTCTAATCAACGTTCCCTATCTTCTTTTCCTATTTTTTCCCTCTTCTCTTTATTTTTTAATTCTAGTGCTTTTTGATACATCGTTTTTCGTTATTCTTTTTCTGCTATAGCTTCTGCTCTTTTTGCTCTCTCTCGCACTTCTTTCTACCACATACGCACGCAATCAAACATATCCTATCTACTTTTTCTTTTAAATAAACCCTGCTCTACATATTGAACCTTTTTTAAAATCAAATGACTCATTCACTGGCCATTGCAGATCAGAATAGTTTTTTGTGTATTTGTTCCACAGTGGACCGTACATTATGGAAGAAATACCATATTTGACATACATGTCTCTTACTAGGTGTCCCCTCTGGAGGAGCCGGCTGACTTTTTTTTCAAGCTTACTTTTTGGTACCACCAGAGCAAGCAGTAACACCACCTACGGAGTGTGCTGAGAGCAGGCATGTTCTACAAATATTAGTAAAATATTACTACTCCAAATATATCAAAAGGAAATAAATCTCCACATTACCTGCCTTCAAACTTTGCAAAGGTTGAATAACAAATTTAAACAAAAAGCCTAGGCATATCAAATCAAAAGTGCCGCTTTAGCGACCCTACAAAACAGAAGACTCCAACTCGCACCTGCTGATCTCTGGTCGACCTAATGATCACTCCAAAATAACGCCAAAGAAAACCCCAGTTGAGACCGGCCATCACCTGGAGGGTCAAATAGGGAAAAGCGAAAACTTCACGTGGGCCTGCAAAGACAAAGGTCTCCTCGTTCAGTGCGCTTCCTCAGTAAGATTTCAATTCTCTGTCAAGACCACTCCTTTGAACGGCCGCGTCTCCAATGGGGCCCCACGAGTCAGGCGCCAACTGTGGAAATTTACCTTTTTAGGGGTACACTTGGTCAGGGTCACACTTTTGTCCACGGGTTCAAAGACCAACAAAGTAGAGATCAGCAATGTAATGGGAAATAAATAACAAGTTTATTCATCACTCATGAGTGGGACCACATCCACACAGCACTCTCAAGTGCTGCCTGAGGTAGTACTCTGAAGTCACAGAACACAGGGCTTTTATATAGGTTTTATGCACTATAAGCATGTGAACAGAAATAGGGAAAACAAGTTTTAGGAATAGTTTTCAGCAAACAAGGGCAGATGAATAACCACTTGGTCAGCAAAGTGGGAGGCGAAGCAGGAGTGCTTATGGCAGCAGTAAATGATTGACAGTTAACATCTGAGACCAGATGCTCTGGCAGCTACAAACTCTCAGCACGTACATTGCTTTTAGCTGAGTCAGGAAGTCAAACTAAAATAGATAGCACAGGCAGAGTGAAAAGACGAAAGAATTACGAAGGAAACTTGATTGGACACCACATCCAAAATGGCTGTCGCTTATGCCAAGTAAAATGTTACATGCTTTCCACACTCCCTGGACCGGAAACAAGCATCCTGGGACCGGTTTCAGGGTATGTCACCCTTGTTCAGCCAGGCTAGCTTGAATCCAGTGGCACAGTGAGCAAGGGACCCACGTCTGGGCATACCCATCCCACTAAGGGTGAAAAGTGTTACAGCAAACAAATGATGGACGGAATGCTGACAATGTAAACATTCTCCCCCAGTCAAAAGATCTGGGTTAAATCCATCGTTCTTTTGCCCACTACGCTACCCCAGTTTGAACTCAGCCATATGCAAATCAGTCTTGATCCTGTGCTCCATGGGAACAGTCCAGACCGAACTGCCAGGCCAGGTCCTCCCTGGACCGGAAACAATTATCCTGGGACCGGTTTCAGGGTATGTCACCCTTCTTCAGCCAAGCTAGCTTGAATCCAATGGCACAGTGAGCAAGGGACCCACGTCTGGGCATACACTTAGGGCGAAAAGTGTTATAGCAAACAAATGGCTTATGGCCAGATCAAAACTGGAGTGGCATGGTGAGCAAAATAATGATGGATTTAACCCAGATCTCTTGACTGGGGGTGAGTGTTTTGATTTGTTCTGTATTCCGTCCATCAATTGTGTGTCTTTTGCTTTCTCCCCCTAAGTGCGCCAGGAATGCCCAGACGTGGGTCCTGGGCTCACTGTGCCACTGGAATCAAGCTATCCTGGCTGAAGAGGGGTGAAACCCCGAAATCGGTCCTAGGATGCTTGTTTCCGGTCCATGGAGGACCTGGCTTGGCAGTTCGGGCTGGACTGTTCCCATGAGGCACAGGGTCAAGCCTGATTTAGACATGGCCAGGTCAAAACTGGGGTGGCATGGTGAGCAAAAGAATGATGGATTTAACCCAGATCTCTTGACTGGGGGTGAATGTTTTGATTTGTTCTGCATTCCGTCCATCAATTGTGTTTCTTTTGCAATAATAGGATGCAGCACTGGTGGTGACGGAGTTGGTGCGAGCGCTGGTGTCTAGAATGCCGTTAACTGCAAGTGTTGAAGAGCATCGAAGGGAATCGGATCTGTGGTGCAGGCCTGGTGGTGTGTCGTGCACTTCACAAATGGTGCCCTTGGCCTTAGTGCAGGTCACGGCATCACGGCTACATGGCTGATGGCTTCGGAGATTGTTTTTCTTGCTTCCTCTTCCAACAGCAGGAAAAACCTCCAGAGGTCCAAAACTGGAACAGGCACCTCCTGACAAGTTAGACCGCTCAGCAGTAGAGTTCAGGGGTCAGGGTGAAGTCTTTGTGTCCCTGAGACTTCAGAACATGAGGCCATCACACAAAAGCCCTTGGAGATTCTTTTTCAAGAAGGTTTCTCAGCAAAGTTCCAGTCTTTGTCCTTTCCTTGACAGAAGCAGCAACTGCAGGTCAACCCCACACAGCACACAGCAAAGGGGTAGTACTCCTTCTCACAGCTCTCCAGCTCATCTCCTTGCCTTAGGGTTCTCTTGAGTTCAGACGTGATCTAAAGTTCTAGGGTTTAAGGTCCACTGCTTATATCCCATTTTGTCTTTGTTCTTCTTTGTGCAAGGGTCTCAGAGTCCAATCCAAACCAGTTCTGTGCTCACTGGTGCAGTATGGCCACAGAGGGCGGAGACAGCATCAGTTCTGAGTCTTCCAGGAAGGGCCAGGCACACCTCAACCCCCTCCCCTTGGTGGCTGTCTACAGTGAATGCACATCCCCAGCCCCTGTCATTCCAAAACCAGACGGTCAATCTTCAAACAAGCAGGGACACACAGAATGGTTAAACAAGAAAATGCCCACTTTCTAAAAGTGGCATTTTCAAACACACAATTTTAAAACCATCTTTACACAAATATGTTATTAAATGCGGAGTTCAGAGAGCCTAAACTTTATTCCGCTATCTTGTCCCAATGGGAGGTTATACTTGTAAGATGTTACAAAGTGTCTCCCATTCTATTGTATGGAGCAGATAGCCTTTCAATAGTGAAAAACGAAATTGGCTGTATTTCACTATCAGGACATATCACTCACACCAGTCACATGTCCTACCTTTCGCATACACTGCACCATGCCATGAGGGTACCTTGGACCTATCTGAGGGGTGTCTTACATGTAGGAGCAGGGAAGGTTAGGGCCTGGTGAGTGGGTGCACTTGCCAGGTCGACATGCCAGTTTAGAACTGCACACATACACTGCAGTGGCAGGTCTAAGCAACATTTTCAGGGCTACTCATGTGTGTGGCACAATCAGTGCTGAAGGCCCACTAGTAGCATTTGATTTACAGGCCCTGGCACACTCAGTGCACTTTACTAGGGACTTACCGGTATATCAAATATGGCAATCAGGGATGACCTTTTGTAATAACAATTTGTACAGGGAGCTCTTGCACTTTGACACTGATCAGCAGTCACAATGTGCCCAAAGCATCTAAGCCAGCAAAAACAAAATCCAGCACAGAATCAAAAATACAGGGGAAACCACGCCAAAGATACCAAGTCTAACACTTTACGAGTGACAAAGTATTTGAGACCACCGAACAATGAAGCACAGTCGTCTTTCTGATCAGAAAGTGTCCAGAAGAATGACAGTGACAAAAATCCAAAGTATATATAATTCTGCTCTCCTTATTTATATGACCGTCAATGGTATGCAAGAAAAGCTGGAGGAAAAGATCTGTTTAAAGGTCTTTTTCCAACCTCAACATATATTAGTTCATTCCCTCTCAGATAATAAGTGATACTCCTCCCCAGTTTTCTTCAAAGGTTGTCACCGAAGCATTTCTATCGCTAGTGGGCAGGATGCTACTTATATGATGTCATCATCAGGGCCTTTGTCAAATTGTGACTGGACACCACTGGAATGATAGGAATTATTGCCATAGATAATTCAGGTTTAACAAAAATGTTTCACTGAGAGACTAAATCTAGAAAAGATCCAAAAAGGGGTGTTTGGCCTTCAAACATTTGAAATGTTGGCAGTACCCACAGCGCAGCGCTCGCGTGATATGCCAGATGCTGGTATGCTTTTACTGTGTTGTTCACATAGCATTGATACACCCACTTCGGGGGACCGACAATTTATTTTCTGCTCACAGCTCGAATTCTTTTTCAAAAGCACACCATCCTGTCATCTTGCTTCTTTATTCCAGCTTGCTACTGCAGCAGGAACAAATCCTCTTTCCTTCACTACATTTGTCAGGCGTAGTAGGCTTCTGCTGGCCTCTTTGTATTCCCATCCATTCAAGCAAGGCTCTCCGGCCCCCTGTCCTGAGGAGGCCCATTAATCAGCAGGGGTCGAAGTGCGTCAGTAACCCGGTCTTTGGGAAAGAGGCACTATACATTTACCCCTGGAGACTGACACATATTTAATATCTACTGCTCAGTTTTCCAAAGAAACTAGCTGCGTTAACTCCCCATCAACATTTGCTGATTAAGCTGTGTATAGGTGATTAACACGTATATTTGTAAAGTACTACCATACAATAGGCCTGGGCGGCAAATTCCGTTCCGCTCGCGGAATTTGCGGAATTTCGGTAATTTCGCGTTCCGCGGAGAACGCAAAATTGCCCAAAATTCTGCTTTCCACGACTTCGCGAAATTTTTTCTTGTTCGTGTTCTCAAAATGCGTGTTCGCGAGATATTTCTCCCCGAACACGCAAACAGCAACTGTGAACAGGAAAAAAGCATCGCGAACAAGCAATTCCGCGTGTTCGCAGAATTTCTGCGTGTTCGCGGAGATTTTTTACCGTTTCGCGGAGATTTGCGTGACGCGATTACGCAAATTCCGCCCACCCCTACCATGCATACAATCCCTTCTCTCATAAAGCTTGTTGAAACTGGGACTTTGCCACCGTTTTAGGAAACTTGCCTGCCAATTCTTTTGAAACATATTATCTATTGTATTGTAATGTGTTACAGATTGTAAGTTGATGGGTTTTATAACATATTTCATCAACGCAATGTTCTGTTGATTTATGTTTTTTCCATAAATGTTGCACACTTTGTCTGTATGGAGCTGCATTTTGTGAAATAATTGCTGTACATAGAGAACAAATGAACAGATAGTGACCAATTAATTGTTTGGGCCATTTGTGAAAAACGTAATTAAATAGGTAAACATGCAAGGTGTTTTGCTGTGGTTTGGTCTACAGTGACCCAGCGTCCCATGTCCTAAGGACCCACCCCTTTTCCATTTCAGGGAACAGTTATACCATGTGCACAAGAATGGCACCAGCATGGTTTGCATACCACAGCTTCTTCTTGGCAGAAGTTCTAACTTATTTTTTAATACTGCAAATATTGTACTGCACTGTAGCATTGAATACGTAATTCAACCTCCCTTTCTGTTGTACTGCTTTGTGCAATCTACAGTAGCAGCTATCAGAACATACTCAGTTTATTCTTTCGTACTGTAGTAATTTCAGATGTGAATATACATTTCTATATTATATCCTAGCTATTAGAATGTAGAAAAAAATCCCAAACCGAATGCCATGTTACTTTGTTAATACACTATTACAAGCTGTACTATAGGCACATTAGGACATACAAATGGCTTCAGGTGTTACAGACTAATGCTTCTGTGGACCCCTATTTATTTGGTCTTTCATCCAGCCTAATTCATTTTTGATGCATCATTCAGTTTCAGAATCACATTTTATGGCCCCGAATAAAAGCACTGCAGTCCTGTTTTGCATCTATGTCAAGCGGTGCATGACCCGATATGCAAATGTAGTACCTTGCTGCCAAAGCTGAAATCATAATATTTCACAACTACAAGGCTTTTTAAGGCCATTTAGAAAGGATTGACTGTGTAGCATAAAAGATGATGAGACTTAAATCACCCCCATTTTCTGGCAGATAATGGAAATATTGTATTTAGATTAGGTAGAATATTGACAAAGCCCTCAATTATGTTATATTCAGTGGTCTGCCTGAACGTGGTGTAATATAATGCATTACAAATGAGACGTGTTCGTTGTGTGTGTTGTAAACACATCAGCAATGAGTATCCTTTTTTATCATGTACTACAAAGCCCAGTCACAACTCACCATCATCACTAAAGAACTACAACAGAAAATCAACAACTTTATAAATCCTGACCATTGATATTTTGAGTTATCTACATTAACTGAATGGCTTGGCTCCTTCCTTTTCCCACAGATTGTACTGACGTGATATTGTGCACAATTCACAAATTATAACCAAATTTTAAATTTGTGTATAGAACTTCTAAACCCTGATTCACAGAATAAATATGTGTTGAAATAATGGAAAATTCCACTACAGACTGAAAAATCTGCTATTAAGGCAGATTGTTCTGAGTTGCAGTATGAAAAGGGGCGGTATGTGACAAATGGGAAGTTAATGAATGCCTACGTAGTTGTGGATATTCTCAATGGCTATAAACACCATGTTACTACTGTTCAAGACACCCTTATTATTTATGGAGTGTGACATACTGTATGTGAAGACATGATGTGATCCCCTGATTACCTAGGAACAACAGTGAACATATGAAAACAAGGAATTGAACCAATTGCTGAAGGCAAAGCACTTTTCACTCTGCTGTCTTTCATTTAATTTCACAAAGCTATCTTGTGCTACCCAAGAGAAAGGGACAGGAATTGAAATAAATCAAATTATATATGGTCTCAAATACTTTGTCACTCGTAAATATGACATTGTAATTTAATACTGCAAACATTGACTAGAGTATCTTATCTTTAAGATGAAGATATGCAATCAATATAGTTTCTGCGTGGTCCTCATAATTCACACCTATGCCACTGAAAATATTTTAACCATAAACTCTCTGACTTGATCACTACATATGTTCTTAAATTTAAAAATCTGGTCATTTTTGGAGTCTAT
Organism: Triturus cristatus; assembly: GCF_964204655.1. Lineage (NCBI taxonomy): Eukaryota > Metazoa > Chordata > Amphibia > Caudata > Salamandridae > Triturus > Triturus cristatus. Next base: position 871,538,592 of record NC_140588.1, read on the forward strand.
ACATTCCACCTTGACAACATTAACAACATGCACTCTCTCACAAACAACTGTGTGCTTTCCAAATCATTGGTCTACAACCTTTCTTTATAGGACCAAACTACCAAGCATGTCACACTTTTGATCCTGTCTTCTCCACTATAAACAATTTTAAACTGCCCAAACCCCTTATATTGACATGAGTTGACCACTATCTCATAGTCTTTAACATCCCCTACAACTGGCTGCCCAAACAATGTGTCATAGGAAATCAAGCCATAACATCCATGGCCTCAAAACGAGTCTCTAAAGAGAACTTGGAAGATGTGCTTACACCCAGCCTTCCCCCGACAGCAAAACAATTATCTCCTCAGCAGTTTACAGTTTCAATTTCTGTTTTATGAAAGCACTTAATCTTTGAATATTTGCCCTTTTTCCCATAAGACTCCATCGGCTTGTGTGTACATGGTTGATGATAGAGATCTAAAACTTCACTCCAAATACCTGAAGCACACCTGGAGGTGATCTTAGTCTGATGCTGACAGGTGCACTTACAAAGGTGAAATGGAAAACTACCCTCGACAGAAACACCTCCCAACCAATGACATGTACCCAATCCATCACCCCCACAGGACCTATTGTGTGCCCTTTTTGACATTCTCGTCAAAATCAACAACATTGACTCCAAATTTGAGCAGCAGTCAACCAGTAGCTCTCTCCCCTGAAGTCTGTCTCAACTAATTGCACTTATGTTTGCGCCTGTTGGCACAGATATCGCTAGCAGTATGAGGCGTTTCATCAAATCTGGGTTTCTTCATGACCCATGACCTCACTATGTACTCTCTTCCTGTTCTAGTCTCATTGTGTCTGTTCTTGCAACTCTCTACATCATCTCTCTCACAACTGCCAACATCCAGATGGCCTGGAAGCATTAAAAGGTAGAACCTCTGCTCAAGAAGCCTTCTGCGGACCTAGAGGTTTTTGTAAAATATAGACTTGTCTCACTTCTACCTTTCCTTTATAAGTACTGGAAAAATTGGTTCATACACAACTCTTGGTCTTCATGAAAATTAACACTAGTTTTGATCCCACCCAATCAAGACAGCTCACAGTACCGAAACTGTGTTGTTGACAGCCACTGACAACATCCACCGCATCCTGAATGAGGGCCCATCAGCTGGCCTGATCCTTATTGATCTCTCCACAAGATTTGATTCTGTCTCCCTCCCTATTCCGCTGAAACATCTGCAGGATTGTGGTATCTGCAACGATGCCAATAAATGACTCCAATCCTTTCTCTTGGACAGGTCCCAAATCGTCATGCTCCCTCTTTTCCATTCTAAAACCCCTTTCCTGGTCTGCAGGATTATTCAGGGCTCATCCCAATCCATATTTATATTAATGTTTTAATATCCACAGTCCAGGAATATGTCTATGGGCTCTATAGTGTCACACCACAGGTTGTCATCAACAGTGTACTCCTTATTAGGAATCGTAAAGAAAATTTTAAATGAGTATATTGACTTGAGTGACAATGATTAAAATACAATTTTCATTGTTTATATAGTTTTGTTTGAAATACACAAATTAAAGATGGAAGTAGGATATTTGTTTTATCATTTATATTATTTTCAGATAGCCATAAATTACTGGTATAATTAATTCTTCTGTGCAAGAGTTCAATCCATGTAACTTATGCTGGCAGCCCTCCTGGAGGGCTGTTAGTGTCAGAAGGCTTTCTCACACACAAACTAGGATGTAGATCCTGGATTGGTTAACCTCTCTCTACCAGTAGCCAGTTAATGGAATGCAGCCCAGTTTATTTTCAGGGATGTAGTACTCTAAGCCACACTGACACTAGTAGTGTGCATAATGCTTTTACCTATTGGCTTTCTAGGGATGTAAAGAATACCTACAGGCTCTTGAAGTGCTAGTCTGGTTTCTTATGGAAGAGTGACAAAAGGGGTGAGGCTTCTGCAGATAGCAAGTTTTTGTAGAATCCCTCTATGAGACTTTGCACATCTGAAAATAAACTTTACAAAACATCATTGACTAACTGTTAGAATATTCTTTTGTGTGATACAGTCGAAGGTTCCTTCCAATGGAATGCAACAAGACTGTTTTAAGACTTTTTAGAATTGAAGCGGGGAAGTGCAATAGGAAAAGAACTGTGTTGTCTTTGTTGATGAAATGGCTAGAAAATGTAAATTGAAAAGAACTTGTTTGATGGTTGTCAACTACCAACCACCTGAATGACCCCTAAGGCAGTGGCCCTACTGTCAAATTTCTAATTTGCTTGGCAAGCCGAGTCATTGACAAAACATTTTGGACATTTTTCAGAATGAAGCAGTTCTCAGGTAGTGTTGTGAGGTCTGTAAAAGATGGAAATTGAGAACAGCCTGCAACATAGGAAGCTTGTGGCCCCTGAAAATAATGCCCTGTTAGTAGGTATGTTAGAAATACATTAGCAGACTCTTCCACAAGATTCCAAAGCTGAAACTATCTTGGAATAACTATTCCACAATGTAATCTGTATTTGAGGGGTGTGTTTCTGTTTGGCAAGACAAATGATACATGGTTTGTTAGGAGTGGTAACCCAGGTGAATATATCCAATGATTGCGAGACCTCTCCAGTCAGCCACAGTGCCTTGCTATGCTCTGAGATTTTTTATATTTTGATCACTGAAAAATTGTGAATTGTGGTCTCCCGCATATCGCTTTGGCCTTATTCAGCCGATGTTGTATAAAGCCCTTGACCACTGGAGCATTTTGAGTTCTACAATAGTTTGAAAAAAGGGTAAATACAAGGGGTGCCTACCGCCAACCAGATCTCTGCTGTGCACATTGTCATTTTGTAAATGTTATTTTTTATGCACAGTTTGATTTCACAGGCTGTGTTTTGTCTTTTCACACAAATTCTGACTCCATATTTTCTGCATTGCTTAGAAAATGTATCTTGATTTGAGAACTTCACTTCTTTTTGTTATCTTGTTCTGTATGGCTGTATGGTTTACCTAAGGGTCCCTGATCACTGTGTTGAAAATCAGGACATATGCCAGCAATCTAACATGATGACATCTGTAAGCAGTTGCCTTCCTCCTCCATATCCAACAGGTTGATAGTTCGGATATCAATCACGTGTCTCCTCTTCCTATGAAGGTGCATTTAATAAAACCTCGTCTTCAATAAAACAGAAAAGGGTTTTTGAAGTTGTCACTAGCACAACGAGAGTCCATTCTAACTACTTCATTTCCAACTTGCATCTTCGTACATGCACCACCAGTACTGAACATGTTAAAGGCATCAGCATCAAAGCTCTGCAGGCATTTGGAAGAAGGTGAACAATGATTTAACCCCATCCTGTCGCCTACAATTAGTGAAAGATAGTGAAGGGCCTCTGCAAACACACAAAGCAAATAGAAAATGAATGGATAAGATAGTCTGGCGCGAAATAAAGGGTGTTTCTTAGCCTGTAAATTTGAAGGCGATTCTCTACAATCTGGGATCATTCATATATTAGGAACATCAAACTCAGGATGAGAAAGCATACAGCAGGGAAGCTGATAAACGCAATTCATGCTGCTGCCGGTGGAGGAAAGTAATTTATGCCAGCTTTCACCCGCACACGTAACGTAATTGTCTCTTTTCGGCAAGAGTGAGCACAGATTCACTGAGTAACAGTGCCTGGGTCTGACTTGCTAAAATGCCAGAAAATCGGATTTACATTTTCTCTGTACAATCTGAATCTATTCAAATAGACTTTGGATAACAGAGACGTCATTGGTTCTCCAGCTTTATTCCTTTTATAATTCCAAGTCCTCTAAATATTTATGCTAAACAGGGTGCTCTGTGGATTAGGATGGGATCAGCCAGGGAAAAGCATCATAACAATATCATAAAATAATGATTACATCCGCAAATGTTAGAGAAGTCAGTTCATTAAAGATGTATTCGCAGTGGTCAAAGTACTATTACATCTAAAGTAACTGTACATGTGCATGCTGTTCATTTATACTGCCCCGCAATCTTCATAAAACATTAGTATATGCAAATGTATGCAGATTCTTTACAGACTGTGACGCGAACACCTGCTCTAAATTACGAGACATTCTGAATGCAATTATAACCAAAACGCTCCTTCTTCTAAAGTAAATGAGCAGTAGACGCAAGCCGGAAGAACCCTTGTTTGGATGGAACTGAGCTGAACAATTAATTACCGGCACATTTTAGTCAGCTTTTGATCGGGAATCAGTGGGCGTCCTTTAAAATCTATCAATGCGCCTGCTATAGACTCCCAAACAACTGAGAGCAGAATATGTGCGTTTTGGTAAGAAAAGAATTATAAGAGTACATGTGACTGATGATCAAGCCCACAAATGGATTTCAGTTCTTTAATCCTACATATCAGCAATATTTGGAGGCATTGATGAACAGCTGTTTACTACTAATGAAACATCTTGAATCTGCGGGACGTTCAAGTGGATTTTTGATCAGCGTGAACACCGCATGTGAGGGTCGCACAAGATCACTTTAGCAGTCATCGGATGTCAGTGGGCTAATATGGATGATGGTGTAAATACAATTAACAGACTACTGTGATGCATACTGTTTATTCTTAGTTTATGGTCATCCTGACCAATAACACTACTCTCCAGAAAGGTTTGGGGAGCAGCATTTCCTGACAGTTAAAATAAATGGTTCAAGCTCCAGCAGGCTGCGTCATGGCCTTGTGGTGTGTAGTCAACGTCCTGACATCAATAGGAATTTACCATGCACTGTCCCATGTCTGTGCTCAGACTTGTTCCTCTGTTTTTCTTCAAAAGTCTTTCAATATTATCCTCCTGTTAGTCTGACTGTCTATTCCTTGGCAGTACACTGATATTAGTGTTGTCTGATGCGTTGCACTAGTACGCTGTACAGGTAAGTCTTGATTCTTCATCCAGTTGCAGGAATGAAATTGTCACTCATCTGGTTTGAGGAACGTGTTGTGAACCCTGTGACAGTTCCCGTTTTAGTCCTTTTAATTTCCCTAGTTCTATTTGCAATGGTGACTGTTAATTTGAGCAGAGGGTGTGCGTACTACCCATGCACACATCCACACTCACTCACACCCATGTAGCAATCCATACACACACATATTCAGAGCACACAATCACAAATACACATCCATTCATACATACACACATACCGGCAAGCACCAAACTTTAGAAAACATACACTTACTGTCTGTAGCATCTCAGAATTATAGCAGTATCATGAAGATAAAGTACAAATGCAGAGGGTGGCGTTCATATCTCTATATCATTTAGTCGAAGTTCTGAATTTAGCAAGGGGTTATTTGTGTAATTGTTAAAGATTTTACCAAAAATAATAACTTCTGAAAACTTTGTGAGTATAAATGGGAGAAATATCCAACAAAGTATTGATCTCTAACCACACAAATGATACACCGCCTCATGTGCCAAACATTTCCCACCATAGAGATGGATAGCTGTTGTGAGTTACCCAGAAATTGGCACTACCCAGAGGTAGCAATTGAGCCATATCTTGTAATGATTTGTCATTCTGTAGGATCATGTATTACATGATAACAAAAACTCTCATGGATAAAAGTTATATATGAAATATTGCCATCCTATTTTTAAATGTACTACAGATTTTAGAGCTGCATCATTTGCACCAATCAGTTCTGGATTACCTAAAAGCCCAGAAATTATGAGAGAGGGTATTCTAAAAGTATTTTTCATTGCACTAACTTACAATAGTAAGACAAAAATATATTTAAATATCTTAGATCAATGAATATAAAAGAGAAAAGTATGTCATCTATCAACTTGCATTCAATGTTTTCTTCTGATGAAGCATCACTCCAATTCTGTGGACAGGTCTATCCCATGGGGCATGAAAGGCTGAGTAAAGTGGTCATGTCAAAGGCATCCAGGTTACTGTGAAAATGGTAAGTTTTTGGGATGTTGGTAACTGCTGTGTTTGCATCAAGGGATGGTTGGCACCAAGGAAAACTTATAAACCCCAGGAATTTCTTAAAAATAGAGAAATATAGAAGCCTAAGGTGGTGAGGCATATGTGGATTCCAAAACTTTTTATTACACAGAATGCATGGCAAATGTCTAAGCTTTGTTCGAAAACTGAACCTCCTTACCTTTCTACGAAAGAAAACTGCATTTTTGGGCAACAGATTTAGCCTCCCAACACTTGTCCTGATAAAAATGGTACCCCACATGTGTGAGTGGGCCCATCAACCAGGACATAAGGATGCCAAAAAAGAAATCATGTGAAAGGAAGACAAATTGTTTTGAAAAAGAGAGAGGGCATGGTAGTTGACTACAGCGTTTGGGCTTAGATTTGGCTGACACTCAGAGAAACCAACCACCGACATTTAAAACCAAAATGGATACCCAGGGAAATCAAGGGTTGCATGGTTTCTACCATGGTTTTGTATGTGAAATCCCTTTCTAACATCAAGCTATCATTAAAAAGCAATTACCACTCAGTTTACCTAAATGATGGCCTTGGATTCACCAGCATTACTTCATACCTAAAAAGCACAAGTTCATCTGAAAACTAGAGACGTTAGATAAACCAGGATGGTGTGGTTTCTGTGGAAAGCAACTTGCATGGATTCCACCATTTTTTAGGTCTCGCAAAGGGCAGCGCATGCGCTGCCTCTACGAGGCATTAAGTAATTTGATGTGGTAGGTGAAACTCCGCCTATTGGCAGTAGTTTCTGCTGCTGCTTTCTATTTGTTAACTCTGGTATTTTTTTTGTTAGAAGGATTTTCATTGGCTTGAGTTCCGTTGTATCACTTCCGGTTTGCTTCCCTTTTGCAGGAAGCAGCACCGACTAACTACAGTTTCGGTCCGCTGCTCGGTGTTATGTAGTCATGTAGGGACTACTTCCTTGTTTTTTCCACCAGCGCCGCACTCAAATAGTTAATTTTGTTTTGCCTCCAACGTGCTCACTCTGCACGCACACTACCTGTGGTTGCCTCGGTGCTTTGTGCGTGTTTGTGCGACTGCAGCTGCTCACAGCCAGCCCTGGCAGCAGTTCCCCAGCACCGACATGCTTCATGCCTTCCTCCTCCTGCCAGTGTGCGGAGGTCCCTCGCGACCTCTTCACCTTGCCTACAGAATTCACAGACGTTGCAGCGCCACGTCTCGGCCGCCACACTCTACAAGCAATACCACCACTGCACCGATGCAGCTCGCCACAAGCTCCACCACGGAATAGGGTACCGCCTTGTTTTTATATGTTGGCAACTATAATTGTGCATTTATACCCTCCACTATGGTTCATTTTCATTCCCTCACGCTTGTTTTCCCTGCGAGTTAATGTCCTTGCAGAGGCAGGACGACTTGCGTAGCCAGGACAGGGGCTTTGGCAATGGCGGCGCATGTTTATTTTTTGCATTGCGCCGTGCGGCCATTGACAGACCCCCTGTCCTGGCTGCGCACGTTATCCTGCTTCTACAAAGAAAAGGCGTTTTTGAAATCTCTCCCTGTGTGAAACGCTGCTTTTGTTAAGCCCACCTCCTTTATAACTGCAGCGTGTCCCCGCTAGCACACCCAGCCGCAGCCAAACCGCAGATCGCGTTTCCACTCAGGTCATAAAATCAATACAAGAAATACCTCCTCCGGGTCCGTCCCGCCGCGCGGAACCTCGATTGTTCCCGAGATATGCCTCTGTTGTCTAAGCACTTGAGCTGAAGTGGTATGCAAGGTAGAAATCCGACCTCAGGCGAGTATCTGAACGCAGGAGCAAGAGCGAGTCTGTTAATTAGTGCTAAGGTGAGATTCGTTAATTAGAGATCACACAGGTTGCGCCCGAGTCGGAGTTGTGGACATCAAAACAGGCAGCACGATATTCCCCATTCCAGTGCTCATTAGCTGCGCACGTGCGGCACACACATAATTCCATTTTTGGCTCAAACACTAAGGTGTGTGAGGAATCTAAATCCAGGGTTAGAGGGTCACAGTACCTGTCCGTGTATGACACTATGGAATCTGAACCAAACAATGGGGCGCACAATACCTGCAGTTGTAATGTCAGGAATCTGAATCCAGGGTTAGAGGGACACAATACCGGATGTGACACTGAATCTGAATCCAGCGACTGATAGGGCGTACAATACCTGCAATGGTAGTGTGGTATACCCTGCCTGTGAGGGAGGGCTGTCCGACGAGATATGCGCTGTGCATGCTTCAGCAGGAGACGTGCCCGCCTGCCTGCCTGCCTCTCAAACTCTTGTCTGGGTGAGAAGGGCAAAGCGGAGAAAAAAAGCTTCCAGGTTACGAGTCTTTGAGGCTCCGTCCAAGCCAGGGAGAAGGAAATGAAGAGAGGCAGGAAGCGGCAGCTCAGCGGGAGAGAGACAGGTTGTGAAAGCGAGAGACAACAGGAGTGGCACAAGGAGAGAATGCAGACAATGAAATAATGACGTCTTGACTATTTACACTGTAGTTAGCACTGCCTGACTGGGATCTTGAAGATCCGGTCCTGTTGTCCGATTCCGTGCTACTTCTTGTCTACCTCAGACAGATGAACAGCTGAACCAGCCCTGCAGGGCCTTCAAAAGTGTAATCTGCTAATCTAATCGCACTTTAATGTCCGTACCAGGACACTTTGCCTACTGAGCCACAGTTGGGGGAGGAGTATAAAATATATTTTTTTTAAAGCCAAGTGAGGCAGGGAGGTGTGTGGGAACCAACTCAAGCAGCGTGTTGTGACGTAGAGAGCGCAAGGGGTGGGGTTGGGATGGGGAAGCAGCATACAGAAGACCAAACAAGAAGATACACACACACCTATGGAGTGATAAAAAAAAAGAAAAATGTTGTTCTCTGAATATAAGCAGTGGCAGCCTACAACTCATCCAATTAGAATCATTGTAAAGCAGCCGTTCTCCAGGGCAGGAACAGCGCAAGAAGAGGAAGGGACACCTGCTAGACTGGGAACACCTGCAAAGGTATACAAGAAGAGTCTTGTGGTGTAGCAATAGCATAATTGGAAGGAGGTGGACACAGAACAGATAAATCAAAGACTTGATAGTATACAGTCAAAATCCTGGTACAGCAATCAGACCATAATTCCATGTATAGTACAAGTAACATAGGGATAAAAGGCTTCAGCACCACCCCTCCCGTCGTGACACAGCTTCCCGGGCACATACACAGCCGCACCCGAGCACTTCACAGGTCTTTAAAAGACCATTTACTTGTGAAAGAGGCTTTCTTGTGTTTTTACCCCTTCTTAGAGCCCCTGCATCTCCACTCTTCATATTGCTGGAAGAATCAGCCCCCCATCCAGATTTTTTTTTTAGTAGGACTCCTCCCACCCCCCTAGAAATTTGGCTCTACTTGCGCCTCTGGTCACAGTGGAGTTTGGTGGGGGGAAACACTGAACAATAGCCTTTTTGTAAAAAAGTAAGAATACTTAAAACCTATACATGTAATTTTACGAAGGTTAAAAACTGAAAAACAGTTCAGTATGCAGACAAGCAGATTAAACAAGCATTTGCAATAAAATAGGTCTCGCATTTACGCGAGTTTAGGCTATTGGGCATTATAAATGAGAATGCCTTTTATTTGTTTTAAAAACGAGAAAAAAAATTAAAAGGCATTGTCATTTACAATGTCAATAGCTCAAAGTTGCGTAACTGCGAGACCTATTGCATTGCAAATGCTTGTCTTATCCAGAATGCTGAAATGTTGCAATCTTGTTTTCAGGATGCACATTATGGATTAACAGTGATGCTCCCTTTATCAAATTTAGCAGAGCTGTGGCTATACTATGTTTTGCATACATCACCGGTGATTGTCTCACACTGGGTACTAAAAAACAATGATTTGAATGTGAAATCATTGTGTGAATGGTTGTTCTTGGCGGTGAATTAAGGTGCTCATCACTTCATACATTTGAATAAATAGTGTTAACCGAATATTTGACATTTGCAGGGCATTTTGGATAAAAAATTCTGATGGGATCCATGCAGATCTTTCTAGCTTCCCTGGGTCCCTAAATGATAGATATGGACAAAGTGGGTAGAATATTCTTGGAACCAGGAGAACCGGGTCTGAAAACACCAGACATTCCACTTGTTCAATCACAAAAGCAATGGATGAGAGCGTTTTGCCCTCCAGTAGTATGGCAGGGACACAGTACTGCTTGGGCAGAATACGTGGAGATCATATCCTGTGCTCTTGAATTGTTAAACTCATTTCATGAAAATGGAAATAGAATCTGTTCCTGAGAAGCATTTTTGTTTTCTTGTACAATGCTCGGGGGCATACTTTAGAGTAGGATCAGCAGGCGCGCAACACCCATTGGGCTCAACGGGCTTCAGCCCCCCCCCATCGTGTGTGACAGCCCGGCTGAGACAGCCTCGCGGGCTGGCGTCCGTCTAATTGCAGCCGCACCAGAGTACTTCACAGGTCTTTAAAAGACCATTTACTCGTTAATGAGGCTTTTGTTGTGTTTTCACCCCTTCTTACAGCCAATCTGCCTATGGCTGGAAGACTTAGCCCCCTCCGAAATCTTTTTCAGCCCCCCCCGAAATTTGGCTCTAGTTGCCCGCCTGGTAGGATGACAACCAGATTTCATTTAGTAATTACTCATTAGATTCGTAAATCCGAAGTCCAACAGCACTTTTCAGGGGCAATACATGCTCTACTATGCATACTGCAACATATCCGTCTGAGTGAACGCTTGCTGACCATCTGCTTTATTGCAGCTCCAAAATATCCTCACTGCATAATGGCAAACAGTTGCTTTATTTTGGAGATAGTGTTGTGCTGGTATCTTTCATTATTGCACACTGTTCGACTGTTGATGCATTTATTGGAATAAAAGCAGTTGAATTCCGATTCTTCAACACATTCAACTTGATATAAACAGCACATGTGAATAGGAACTGCCAGAAGGATATTCATTGTTGAAGAGGGCTAAATTTGGTGTCGCTAATATGCAGGGTCCTTCACCCATAATTCTTTGTAGCAGAATTGCAACGACTCGTAGGGTAAATGATTCCATTTATTCTGAAATTCAGTTGTAAGTAGATCTACTCACAAACAAGTTATAATTTAAATCAAAATACCAAGAAATACACCCAACGTTTTTTTTCTCTCACTTCATTTGGATGTTCAAATTAGGCAAACATTTACATTACGTTTGCAAATGAAGGGCCAGATGTACGATGATTTCATTTTGAAAGTCACAAATTGCGTTGTTTTGCAACTCCCAATTTGTGACTCACAAAATGAAATGTACAACAGTGTCTCAGACACTGTTTGCGATTCCCAATGGGATGGCAAACGACCTGCCTGATTAATATTCGTGAGGTAGGTTGCAATTTGTGACCCCATTGGGAATGGCCAGCACTCACAGGGATAGTGGCCTGCTGGGGTCTGTGAGTGCTTTTTAAATAATCATTTTTTTTAAAAAAATGTGGGCCGTTTTCTTTTGAACTCTATTGGAGTAAACTTCAGATATGGGGCCCAAATGTAACCGCCGTGTACAATGTCATTTTGGTTGGAGGACAAATCCCAAGCTCTTGGAAAGGTGCCATTATTGAATCTGATTCATAAAAAGGGGGACAGATTAATACCAGGCAATTATAGGCCCATAAGGTTGATTGATAATATGCAAAAATATTTTGTGCCTTAATATTGAATAGGCTATGGGACTGGATAGAACATGCAGAGACTCTCCTGAATTTTCAAGCAGGATTTCATATTAAATAAGCATGGTTGACCAAATTATAGGCTTTTTAGCTATTAAATGGAAGAATGTAGATTTAAAAGAAGGGAGATTATTTGTAGCTTTTCGTAGATCTTAGATCTGCATTCGATCTTGTCCATATCTAAATTATGGGAAACTTTGGCCGCACTTTGGGTACATTTGGGGCTCCTAAAGATTATAAAGAAACTCCATGTGGATAATTAGGGGTGAACTAACTGATGAAATCCCTACAGTAAGAGGTGTACGCCAAGGCTGCATACTGTCCCCTAAGCTTTTCCTCCGATATATATTAATGGGTGCCCACCCTACCTGCTTGACTGTGAGAATGATTCTCCAAAGATTAAAGGTAGCAAGACTCCATGTTTACTATTTGCTGATGATACTTTGTTAATATCGCAAACACCTACTGGACTATCAAACCTCCTAGCGAAGATTGCACTCTTTTTTAGTGATTACAGTCTGGAAATTAATAAGAATAAAACAAAGTATACGGTCTTTTGAGATAGAAAAAAAAATAGCAGAAGAAATATAAAGCTGGATGGAGAGTCACTTGAAAAGGTTTCAGAGTTTGTTTATTTGGTAGTGAGTTTGGGGGACTTTCATACATGGTCAGCCCAGATCAAAAAAGTATCCTTTGGTTAAAACAAGGTGTGGGGGCAATCATTAGGTTTAGGATTAGGGCTACTACTTTCCCCGACAACCCTGCCAATTAAAATCAACTTTAAATTGCAGAGAATATTTTTCACAAATCACTATCAAGATTACTGCACAGTACCCCAACATTGCCCATGCATATGGCTCTACAAATAACATCTATTTAAGATATTGTGACATTGAGACCTATAATGTACTGGCTAAGGGTGAGGGCAATGAGAAATTAGAAGCATATAGGGATTGGCTCTAATGCTTTCTGGTTGGTTCATGTACTGATACAATCCCTTAGGGAGGCCATATAAAAAGCTGGCTTTTTATTTATTTATTTAATTATTTATTGAGTTTTATATAGCGCTGGCTAGACCCGGGGGAAGAAACATTGTTACAGAACATGGTTACAAAGTTACATCAGTTACTGAAGTGTAGTTACAGAAATTACAAGAGTACAAAACATAGCATAAACATGAGGATTTAAAAAAAAAAAATAGATAAGGGGAGAGAGGGAAGGAATAGGTGAGGTAGACGGAGAATAATGGAGGGAAGAGGAGGGGGAGGGAGTAGGAGGCATAACTGGGAGACAAGGAAAAACAGTGTCCGACGTCCGGCTGGGTAGGTGACGGCCGAGGGGTGAACCAGAGCCAAACTCCTCTATAGCTGCGTGGGACAGCTCCACCGGTCATCGGCCAAAGGTTACTCGGGCACCACAGTACATACAGAAAGTTTATAGTTTCCACCTGGGGGGGCATAGTCCAAAAGTTCCATCAAGCACGCCGGTTACGGTGTACGATGCTGTGCTCCCAGCAGTAATGGGATAAAACCTCAGGCCTCCGCTGTATGAGACTCCCTTGTCGCTGTGGACTCTCTCAGAGGGGTCTCTGAGACTCTAGGGCATAAATGCTGGATCCCTCCCCAACAAGGGGAGAAGGAGTGCTTTGGAAAGGGGCCCACTCATGATGATCATTATTAGAAAAATTGTTGTGTCAGATGTCCCCAGAGGCGGCCATCTTAGGGACAGGCATTTGGCACAGCTCGGTACACCGATTGCCTGAACGGCCCAACCTTGGAAAGATCAGCACAGATTGCTTAGGATTCAGTTACCACCTGCATATACTCTCCCTCACACAATAAAGAGCACGTTTATGGTCAGGAGAAAAGTTTAGTCCCATTCACAACGCCGCCATTTAAGGGTCAGGCCTTAATCTGAAACAACAGATGCCAACTCAGTAGACGTAGTTCAGGTGCTAGTATTGCAGAATTCAGTGAATCTAAAGTACTCCTCATCAACATATATGCACCAGGTACAAAAGAAGTAGCAGTTGTGGTAGAACATCAGGTAATAGCTCTGTCCCTCCAGAAGGCACAGAGCTTGGGACACTTACACTACATTTACCCAGAGCGCTCCTGTGATCAAAGTTTTTGGCAGCCCTTTATCTCCCTGCAAGCAGAATGAATCAGGAAAGAATATTCAACCCTGGTAGATCTCACCATGGGTGTATAACAGTTGAAAGATGAAGCGCACCTCAAGGAATACAGGCGTTGCACAGCTGCATACTCGCCCAATACCACACTTTGAAATGATGAAGAAACAAGGCGAATCCCGTCGTCCTACGCGGCTGCATTTTGAAGTCAGGCACCGTGTGACTGATGGGGTCCGAAAGCTGTATTTGGCCTCGGTGGGTATTTCTTCTCAGGGTCTAATGGCATTGTCTCTTCCCACTTGGCTTTTTAAGCTTGGTTTAGGATACTGTTCATCCCACACTCTAGACTTGCCACGTTATGGTAAAGAAACATTAAAGGTGGCCTATTGGAATTTTGTCATGGGGAAAAAATTCAAAGTACGTCAACGGATAGTTTGACAGACTACATATCTGCCCTCTGGTATGTGCAGATGTGGAATCTTTTGAACATTATATATTTTTTGTTCCGCTTACAAAAGACATTGTGTACGTTGGCACAAACCTTTATGCATATTGTTGGACTTGAGGAATCGCCACTCAATAATGGGTTATGCAGATTTTATACCTCTAGCCCAATTGTGTTTTCAATTTCAAAATTCCTATTGTTCATATGTAATGTCAGAACAAAGCAGATTGCTAAAGCATGGATTTTTATTTTTATCTGGATTTGCAATATGTATTAGTAATTTTTTATTTCATAGGACTACTTTATCTAATTTAAAAATTGTATCTGTCTTTTTTATTCCTGTTGTTATATCATCTTATTTATATTATATATATATATATATATATACATATATATTTCTCCTTTGTCCCCACCGGGATTCCTCGCGCACTCACGAGACCAGAGGCAGGTGTGCAGTGAATCAGTTATATTTTTATTTCATATTCAGCAAGCCAATGCTCAATAAAAACTCTACGCGTTTCGGTTTCCCCTGAAACCTTGCTCACGAGTTCTAACAGTTTTCAAACCGCATTTTTTTCTCTTTATCAACAAACACCAAAAAACACACCCATGTGATACATCGTGTCACTTCCTGTGCTGTCCCGCTAAGCATTATGGTACATATAGTTCGTTTTAATTTTCCATTAAAAGAGGTCACATTGTAATCTCGTGTTAACAATCTCAATTCATCTAAAGGATTAATCCTTAGCAATCTTTCCATTACAATCATTGATACAATTGCAAGAGGAGAACGACATTATCCTACCAATATTTTCCAGGCAATGCCTAATTGTTACCAAATAACGCCCCCCAGTGGGCAAACAATTTTATCTGAATCGATTTTGCAAGTTAGTCTGCTGTGGTGTGTTAAAACCCTCTAGTGGGTCTGCCAATCATTAAAGGAGGTATATGTCGATATGTGAACACACATCCTCCTGATCACCTCATATAGCGTTCAAGCCCTCTAGTGGGCCTTCACCTCCCCTGTGGAAAAAAGATTTTTTCAAACTTTTTTTACTGTTTCATTTTTCTCGTGACTATCTATTGTCACTCATTTTACCATCGTATCTTACAGGAAGGTTTGTTACAGAGAAGTTTAATTTAAAACCGTGATTTTTCAAACATGAGGGGGTGTGAAACGTGAATCTAGTGACAACTGTGCTAAAGGGAGACAAATAATAACAGCTCTGCTGGGCATTTTACATTAGTTTCATCATGGAGCATATATACAAACAGTTCATAAGTGATAATGGAGTTCCTCATCCTGGTTCAAGCCATCCGGCATAAGTGTTCGAAAATTTAGAATGTGGCGTGATTCCTTCTGTCTTAGGATCCTTTCACGATCCCCACCTCTTGGGTGTATTCCTACTGTCTCCAACGCATAAAATTTTAACTGTTTCCAGTCTCCACCATGCTCCTTCTCCATATGTTTGGCTACCGCGTTGCTTCGATCTGAGTTGATGGTAGCTCGCACATGCTCTAAAATGCGTTTTTTCAATTCGCATTTTGTGCTGCCGATATATTTTAAAGCACATGGACATTCCATTACATATATTGCAAATTGACTTTTACAGTTGATTAGTTGGTCACTCCTCCACATCCGTTTGTTTGCCATCATCACCTCCTTCTTGTTTTGTGCAATCAAACAGACCTTACAGCTAGTGCATTTAAAAAATCCTTTAGGCTTGAGCCATATATCCGATTTCTTTTGATGTTGGAAGTGACTATGCATTAATTGATCTCGCAAATTTTTAGCTCGTCTGTAGGTGATGTTCGGATGATCTCCCACTATTTTAGATACTGTGGGGTCCATATGTAATACATGCCAATTCTTGCGCAGTATTCTCATTAGTTGAAGGTTTTCAGTGCTGTATGTTGTTATGAGCCTGATTTTGTTGTTTTCCTCGTCTGAACTTTGTTTTTCTTTGATCAGATTAGTTCTTCCCACTTCACTGGTGCGTTGCAGTGCATCTTGAATAATTTTACAATTGTATTTTCTCTTTCTGAATCTCAGTGTGGCCTTGCCCTGATGTTGTCTCCATTCCTCTTCTTGGGAGCATATTCTTTTGATTCTGAGGAATTCCCCGTATGGGATGTTCTTAATCAAACTTGTTTGATGAAAACTTTCTGCATGTAATACAGCGTTTGTCGCTGTATTTTTGCGATGAAGAGTAGTATGGACTGTCTCATTTGCAATATAGATCTCTGTGTCAAGAAACACCACCCGTTCACTGCTAATGTTATATGTGAATTTGAGGTTGAAGTCAGAGTTGTTCAAAATTTCAAAATATTCATCGAATTCATTCTTAGTCCCATCCCATATTAGGAGCAAATCGTCGATGTATCTGAGCCATGTAATGGTCTTATTTACATACTGATCGTTTTCACTTTTCCATGCCCAGGTCTTCTCCCACCATCCCATGGTCAGGCAGGCGTAGCTAGGACTAAATGAAAAGCCCATGGCCGTACCTTTCACTTGGCGGTAGATCTCTTCACCGAACAGAAATGTATTTTGCTCCAAGCAGGTATTGATCATTTGCAAAAGCATTTTATTGTGGTCTGTGTATTGTATGTTTCTTTCTTGCAAGAAATATTCGCATGCTTTCATCCCGATGTCATTGCGGATGTTTGAATATAGCGATACCACATCCATTGTGATCAATTTGTATGTTTTTTGCCATGGGGTTTCTTGTAAATGTCTTAGAAGATCCCCTGTGTCCTGAAGGTACGACGTTAGGTTTTTAACGTATGGTAATAAGAAAACATCTAGAAAGTTGGCCATCGGTTCCAATAGTGCTCCTTTCGCAGATATTATCGGCCTCCCTGGGGGCTTCGTGGGATTTTTATGAATCTTCGGTAGAAAATATATTGTCGCCATTTTAGGATGTGGCATTTTAAGATATTTCACTTCTTCCTCATCGAGCAGATTTTGTTGCTTCCATAGATCCAATCTAGCGTCCAATTCCTCTTTCCATTTCTTTGTAGGGTTAGATTTAAGTTTCTCATAATATTCAGGGTTTCTCAGCTGCGAATATGCTTCCCGCATATATGCCTCTTTTTCCAGGATAATGATGTTACCTCCCTTATCAGCCATCTTTATTTCAATAGTCTCATCCTTCTTCAATTTCATCAGCGATTTACGCTCCTCAAAAGTTAGATTGTCCTTTTTCTTAGAGTAATCTAGCTTATAAAGATCTTTTATTACACACTCGTGGAATAAATCGATTTTATTGCCTGGTGTCAATTGCGGGTAACATTTGGATTGGGGTTTCTTTGAGCTGCACCCCGCCCCCAATTGGGTACAATATTCTCGCAAGTCTTGCTTTACTTGTTCAGGGCTATGTTCCAACTCCATCAGTGTGACAAAATGTTCCGCATCTTTTGCTGTTAGTTCCATGTCAGGGGTTACACTTTTTTTGCCATATTGAGCCATTTTTGAATTTTCCGTGAAAAGTTTGGCTAATTTGATTTTACGGATATATTTATAAAGATCTATTCTTGTTTCTGCCAGATCCATGGTGTTGGTAGGGCAGAAATTCAGAGTACATTCTAAAATCATCATTGGGACTTATTGAAATCTTAGTCAAACATATTGAAATGGCCCTGGAAAAAACTACAGCGCAATTAAAAAACATGGAAAAGGAACTGGCCACATTGGAGATGACCCCGGAGCTAAAGAAATTCAAGGAGGAATTGGAGCAATATATTGAGAAACATGAACTAACAGTAAGACTTAGGAAACAATCCAAATTTTTGAGAGATAAGGAGGACTATTCGGAAGGACGTATTTTCACTTATGCCAGGAAATACGATAGATTCCAACAAGAGGAACAATTGGATTTGGCAACAAATACAAGCAGCCTATCGTCGCTCGCCTCAACTGAGCCCAGTGATGGAGAAGGAGAGCAGGGAGGCACGAGACCACAATGCTCTTTTTTAGGAGAAATGAGGCTGGCCCTCCAACAAAAGAATTGGGAGAAAACCATGGGGTCCCCAGCAAGAAGCAATCGGGGAAGAGGCAGAGGGCGAGGCAATACCCAAAGAAACAAACGAGACGAGGCAAGCGGAACATCAAATCCAAGTTCCAGTACAAACCGGGTGGGAACAACGACAAGGAGTATGAGGCAGAAATGGAACTAACTGAAAATACCGATAACGAGACCCAAGATTTGGAAGTAATCAACCTATCCAAAAAAGTTCTTACCGAAACGGAATTGCAACTCCTAAAACGGGGTCTGAATTTCTGCCCTACCAACACCATGAATCTGGCGGAAACAAGAATAGATCTTTATAAATATATCCGTAAAATCAAATTAGCCAAACTTTTCACGGAAAATTCAAAAATGGCTCAATATGGCAAAAAAAGTGTAACCCCTGACATGGAACTAACAGCAAAAGATGCGGAACATTTTGTCACACTGATGGAGTTGGAACATAGCCCTGAACAAGAAAAGCAAGACTTGCGAGAATATTGTACCCAATTGGGGGCGGGGTGCAGCTCAAAGAAACCCCAATCCAAATTTTACCCGCAATTGACACCAGGCAATAAAATCGATTTATTCCACGAGTGTGTAATACAAGATCTTTATAAGCTAGATTACTCTAAGAAAAAGGACAATCTAACTTTTGAGGAGCGTAAATCGCTGATGAAATTGAAGAAGGATGAGACTATTGAAATAAAGATGGCTGATAAGGGAGGTAACATCATTATCCTGGAAAAAGAGGCATATATGCGGGAAGCATATTCGCAGCTGAGAAACCCTGAATATTATGAGAAACTTAAATCTAACCCTACAAAGAAATGGAAAGAGGAATTGGACGCTAGATTGGATCTATGGAAGCAACAAAATCTGCTCGATGAGGAAGAAGTGAAATATCTTAAAATGCCACATCCTAAAATGGCGACAATATATTTTCTACCGAAGATTCATAAAAATCCCACGAAGCCCCCAGGGAGGCCGATAATATCTGCGAAAGGAGCACTATTGGAACCGATGGCCAACTTTCTAGATGTTTTCTTATTACCATACGTTAAAAACCTAACGTCGTACCTTCAGGACACAGGGGATCTTCTAAGACATTTACAAGAAACCCCATGGCAAAAAACATACAAATTGATCACAATGGATGTGGTATCGCTATATTCAAACATCCGCAATGACATCGGGATGAAAGCATGCGAATATTTCTTGCAAGAAAGAAACATACAATACACAGACCACAATAAAATGCTTTTGCAAATGATCAATACCTGCTTGGAGCAAAATACATTTCTGTTCGGTGAAGAGATCTACCGCCAAGTGAAAGGTACGGCCATGGGCTTTTCATTTAGTCCTAGCTACGCCTGCCTGACCATGGGATGGTGGGAGAAGACCTGGGCATGGAAAAGTGAAAACGATCAGTATGTAAATAAGACCATTACATGGCTCAGATACATCGACGATTTGCTCCTAATATGGGATGGGACTAAGAATGAATTCGATGAATATTTTGAAATTTTGAACAACTCTGACTTCAACCTCAAATTCACATATAACATTAGCAGTGAACGGGTGGTGTTTCTTGACACAGAGATCTATATTGCAAATGAGACAGTCCATACTACTCTTCATCGCAAAAATACAGCGACAAACGCTGTATTACATGCAGAAAGTTTTCATCAAACAAGTTTGATTAAGAACATCCCATACGGGGAATTCCTCAGAATCAAAAGAATATGCTCCCAAGAAGAGGAATGGAGACAACATCAGGGCAAGGCCACACTGAGATTCAGAAAGAGAAAATACAATTGTAAAATTATTCAAGATGCACTGCAACGCACCAGTAAAGTGGGAAGAACTGATCTGATCAAAGAAAAACAAAGTTCAGACGAGGAAAACAACAAAATCAGGCTCATAACAACATACAGCACTGAAAACCTTCAACTAATGAGAATACTGCGCAAGAATTGGCATGTATTACATATGGACCCCACAGTATCTAAAATAGTGGGAGATCATCCGAACATCACCTACAGACGAGCTAAAAATTTGCGAGATCAATTAATGCATAGTCACTTCCAACATCAAAAGAAATCGGATATATGGCTCAAGCCTAAAGGATTTTTTAAATGCACTAGCTGTAAGGTCTGTTTGATTGCACAAAACAAGAAGGAGGTGATGATGGCAAACAAACGGATGTGGAGGATTGACCAACTAATCAACTGTAAAAGTCAATTTGCAATATATGTAATGGAATGTCCATGTGCTTTAAAATATATCGGCAGCACAAAATGCGAATTGAAAAAACGCATTTTAGAGCATGTGCGAGCTACCATCAACTCAGATCGAAGCAACGCGGTAGCCAAACATATGGAGAAGGAGCATGGTGGAGACTGGAAACAGTTAAAATTTTATGCGTTGGAGACAGTAGGAATACACCCAAGAGTTGGGGATCGTGAAAGGATCCTAAGACAGAAGGAATCACGCCACATTCTAAATTTTCGAACACTTATGCCGGATGGCTTGAACCAGGATGAGAAACTCCATTATCACTTATGAACTGTTTGTATATATGCTCCATGATGAAACTAATGTAAAATGCCCAGCAGAGCTGTTATTATTTGTCTCCCTTTAGCACAGTTGTCACTAGATTCACGTTTCACACCCCCTCATGTTTGAAAAAACACGGTTTTAAATGAAACTTCTCTGTAACAAACCTTCCTGTAAGATACGATGGTAAAATGAGTGACAATAGATAGTCACGAGAAAAATGAAACAGTAAAAAAAGTTTTAAAAAAATCTTTTTTCCACAGGGGAGGTGAAGGCCCACTAGAGGGCTTGAACGCTATATGAGGTGATCAGGAGGATGTGTGTTCACATATCGACATATACCTCCTTTAATGATTGGCAGACCCACTAGAGGGTTTTAACACACCACAGCAGACTAACTTGCAAAATCGATTCAGATAAAATTGTTTGCCCACTGGGGGGCGTTATTTGGTAACAATTAGGCATTGCCTGGAAAATATTGGTAGGATAATGTCGTTCTCCTCTTGCAATTGTATCAATGATTGTAATGGAAAGATTGCTAAGGATTAATCCTTTAGATGAATTGAGATTGTTAACACGAGATTACAATGTGACCTCTTTTAATGGAAAATTAAAACGAACTATATGTACCATAATGCTTAGCGGGACAGCACAGGAAGTGACACGATGTATCACATGGGTGTGTTTTTTGGTGTTTGTTGATAAAGAGAAAAAAATGCGGTTTGAAAACTGTTAGAACTCGTGAGCAAGGTTTCAGGGGAAACCGAAACGCGTAGAGTTTTTATTGAGCATTGGCTTGCTGAATATGAAATAAAAATATAACTGATTCACTGCACACCTGCCTCTGGTCTCGTGAGTGCGCGAGGAATCCCGGTGGGGACAAAGGAGGAATACGTAACGACTTGGCTCTGTCGTACCTTGAACGCACCGCCTAACGAGCGCCCAGGAACCTGAAAGCGGGCCGCTTTTGGAAACATATACATATATATATATACATTTAAGTATCTGTAATCTTTATACATGTTATGCATTGTAAGGTTGGCACAAAGCCGAAAGAAAGGTTGAGGATGATGATGCTAATGTTCCCAATGCTCAAAGATTAGTCTGGCAAAATGTGGTGGCTCCACTACCAAAATCTTTATAGGAAACAAGAATTTTTACTAGGGCCAATATGATAGGTTCTAGTGTTTCATCATGTCGGGAAGGGATTAAACTGGACTCTCTCTTTGGTATACTTTATCTGCTGCTTGGTTCACCATGCTTAGAATTACTGAAAATTGATGGCATTTATCTTTCTTGTGAACACTAGAGATTTATATAAGAAGACATGTAACCAAATATGTAATTCTAGTCAGAGGATGATTCAAATCTCAAACTCTAGATGCTCTTCTGTACTCTATCTATTGTCTGCTTTTGTCCAACAGAGTCCAGATTCTCTGTTCACTCTTTTCAAATAATAGCTGCAAGATTTTTGGTATTTACTTATATGCTCCCCCTACATTTTCAATTTTTGGACCCCTTTAATGGGTTGGCAAGGTTTTACTACTCTCTTTCCGTCCTGGCCACCCACATCTTCTGAATTGATGCTTCTCTTGTGAACCGTTCAAGTATTTACCCTGTTCTTATTCTGACTCTCATTTGGCAATGTGGGGTCTTTTGTGCACCAAACACAGGTTAAGAATTGGAAATGATGGCTGTTAGATTTGGACCTGGCCCTTTTTTCAGGGTAAACCACAAACATTGTGCCTTCCTCTTCCTATGTTTCCTGAATTCGTTTTTATTGGCCATAGGTCTCTGTGCACTTTACCACTGGTAATCAGTGATAAAGCGCTTGTACTCTCTCCTTAAAATATGGTAGAACTGTTTTACACATGTTTGGCACATGTTTGGCATATTTAGTCCCTTGTAGGGTGTATACCAGATACCCGGGGCATGTAAATTACATGCTACCAGTTGGCCTACAGCACTGATTGTGCCACCCACTTAAGTAACATCTTAATGCATGTCCCAGGCCTGCCACTTTGGCATTTAAACATCCTTACTAAGCCTTAAATCTCCCTTTTATTATGAATGGGTCACTCCTAAAGTAGGCCCTAGGGAGCCCATAGGGCAGAGTGTAATTAAAAGGTTGGGTGTGTACTTTAAATTTTTACATGTCCTGGTTGTGAAAACCTCTTAAATTCATTTTTCACTACTGTGAGGCCTATCTCTCCCATAGATCATCTATTTTCCGCACACCAAGGATGAAACTTACTCTGGAAAGTGAGTTCAGGATTCCCTGAGATAAATATCCTGCATTGGCGGGCAGTTTAAAACAGGCAGGCTGTTAAATGAGGCAACAGATTTGCATTTCAGCAAGTGTGCATATGAATTATGTATTTGTCAAAATATTTCCCTTCCCAAGCACAAATTCAAGGAGTGATTAATCAGAATAGATTCTCTCACTGTAGTATTAACAGCATTGCTCTTATTTAAGTGAAAATACATGTGTTATTCCGAGATGTTTTAAGGCATGGGCAAAGAGGTACTGTCCCAGGGCCTCAGCCTATCATGGCCCCCCACCCTGATACAGTCAACTCTGTTCTGGAAATAGTCTT
This sequence comes from Triturus cristatus, assembly GCF_964204655.1. Taxonomy (NCBI): domain Eukaryota; kingdom Metazoa; phylum Chordata; class Amphibia; order Caudata; family Salamandridae; genus Triturus; species Triturus cristatus. The sequence goes on from NC_140588.1 coordinate 871,562,000, forward strand.
GCACTGATGACCTTGAATAACTTTTAAACAGATTGTTTGGAAAGCCGTTTTCATTTCATTTATTTTTAATGTGGGCGATGTGTGGGAGTCTGTTACAGCCATTTTGCAGAGAATTGTTGTGTTTATGTTTCATGTAAAATCCATTAAAAGTATCTCTTAGATCAAAATAGGACCTCATATATGAGAAATGGTCACTGAGATTATTTGCAGTTATATTAGTGAGATGTTGATGCTTTGCAGTACTGAAAACACGTGTCACTATCGATGGATATTAATTTAAACAGCATTTTGAATTTGGACGAGAGTGTCTGTGCACTGTCAGTGACTTGACCAAAGATGGCACAAAAGTGCTGATATTGGATAATTAATTTAAAGACGTTCCAAACAGGAGCCTCCTAACTACACTTAACCCCAGGTTCCTAAACTCCTTAAGATGTGTCTGCTGTTATGCAGCAAATGTAGCAGGACCGTTAGCCACTTACTTTCTAATGAGTTTCACTGATACCATTTGCCAGTGCTCTAGAGTCCTGCTTGCACAGCCCACCATCCCAGGCAAAGATTTCCAAGCACAAATCAGTAAGCTAGTTTCAAGGTTATCAGGTGATAAACCTCTCAGAACAAATGAGAACCATACCTCCCCAATGGATTGCAGAGGAATGAGGATTAGGCACACCGTCCTGAACACAAGGTCATCCGTCTCCTAAACATAAGGAAGAAAATCTTGCTTCTTTGGGTCCTCAGGGATCATTTTTATAAAATGGAACACTCTATTGATCATAAATCCCAGACCACATATAGAGAAATGGCATTGTCAAGAAATAAATGGTGAAGGATCACCTAGTGCACTCCTATAGCCAATTAAAGTTGAGCTTTTTGAAAACAGGTAGTTTTGATAGACTTTCTTATAGACTTGCTAGAGGAAGGGAAGGCATCCCTATATCTATATAAACTTGACTTTAAAGAGTAATGCAAGGTCTCCTGACAAGGGTCTTTGGCCAGAAATGGATTAACACAACAGTCATATCGTAAGGATAATAATTCTATAATTTTATAAAAATATAACTAGAAGTAAGAAATGTATGAATATAATGGATTAAAGATGTTCAGGTTTTTTTTTTAAATGACTTGGTATCAGCTAAGTGCAAGTGGCACAGCTGAAAATGTGACTTTCCAGAAAACGTCATTTTTGTACTTAATCAATGATTAAAATAACAGGAACCACATATACTCTAAAAACAAAATGGGCTGAAACCCGCTCACATAAGGAATATTATGACTAGGATAGTGGTTCAATAGTTTAGGCAACCCCCCGGGAGGCTGAGGATCAGCCCAGTGGAAGTGTTTGGAGTGCTTTATTTGTAAAAGAAGGAGCACCGGCGCTCATAGCTCTGCTCACAAGCCTACGGTTTGTGTTATTAAACAGCACCGTGCCAAATGCATTGCCTTGAATCCACCACCTGCCGCGTTAATCAGCTACCACACACACCTTCCCCTTTACCTAACTCTTGCCTGTTCCTGCTTTCTCCCTTTGTCACAGTTTTTCCGTCTTTTTCTTCCTCCCTCATGCCCCTTTGCATTTGTTTCACTCTCTTGCTCTTGTCAATGTCTGATGACGAAAAATAAGTGCCAGTCTCCAAAAATGAGTGCCGGTGGGCCCCACGGGCAACTACTGGCTCAAATTAAGCATTGGGTATTTTTTTAATCTCCTGTTTTAGATAGCCACTTTGAGGCTCACTAATCTATCTTTCCAGTGCCTCCTTCCAGGAAAGGAACATATTTTCTCTTTCGCTGGAAAATGCTTTCTCTCCCATATGTACAAGTGGATGTGCAGTCCAATGCTCCCAGACGTTTTGATTCCCTGCCCCCAATTACCGTGCCGGCACGCAGCTTTAACCATGAATTATTTCTAGAGATTTACGAAGTTAAGAAATATAAAGAAAATAATATCAAAATGTTGCAGTTTGCTGGATGGAGAATTAGGCTACTTAACCTGCACCCAAAACCATACATGTGTATATGCTTTGACCTAGTGACTTGGGAAGAATTTGCTCAGTTATAAAATATACTGCATTGGAAGCCCCTTAATGGCAGTTTTTTTGACCTGTAGAAATTCAAATCAGCTTTGCTGGATTTACTTGTATTGTATGCACTGTTAGAAGCCAGAAAATTAAAAGCAGCACAAAAGGATATGGAAGCTGACCCTGTGATGCCAAGATTGCAGTGAAACATAAACCTGCCACCTAAGTAAACACATGTACTGACATCTGTAGACTTTTCTTTAATCGTGTTTGAAGAATTTGCATTGATAGATGGCAAACAAAGGAATGCACATTTACTAGAGCATTTTAAAAGTCTGCAAGGGATTACATGTGTTTATTGATTTCATTTGCAAATGCAGAACAAACTATCTGAGACAGATCCAAAAAGCTTGCGCTGATGCAAGAGGATCTGCAGTAAACGTGCATTGCATTCTAATCTTAATTTTTGCATATTGTATGCATTTTTTATACATACCTTAACAAGTTTTTCTTGAATCTACATAGTGCAAACTAAATCATGGTCAAGTGATTGGAATCGCAGTGCCAATAGTTGATGTTGAATGATATCTGCAGCACTAATGTATTTCAGTCACTACTAATCTGCATGGGCTTGAAAGCAGTAAGGTACAAGGTGCATAATCCTTTGCTGACCAAGGAGAATTTCCTATGACTGATCCTGTGTGCAAATTATAATTGGAAACAAACAAGAACTATCAGAGTTTCGGCTTTGGACAGGCAATGAGCTTTTGTGCTATCATTACCATCAGGTTGGTGGAGATTTCTGTTTATATTCATCTAGGATTACATAATGTTGGCTCACTCTACTAAACAAATCATAAAAAACACCGTGGCGAATGCAGGTGTAGAGGTGCAATGCTGGTGCAGAGAATGGCAAGGTAAGGGGGTAAATAAATCATGGTCGGTGATGGATTTACAGATGGGGCCTGAAGAGAGTGACTTCACTGTAAATCTGCACCAAAACAGATAATAGGGTTGTGTAGCATTTACAAAGCTTCCTCCAGCCTGTGACACTGCCCAAGACTGCTCGCTGGTTGGCTGAGAAGGTGGGTACTTCCTCTGTTCCTCTTGATCAGAGAAGATATGCTTGGGGTGCAGTCTATGAGTAGCCTGTTTTGGTGTTTTGCATAAGGCTCCAAAGAATTCAGCTAGCACTGTAAAATCATAGAGCATCACGCAGCAGAAAAGAGACAGTGTTGTGGATGTTCCTTTCAAACAGCACCAACGGGAAGAATTCCCATTTCTGTGAAAGCCCATTTCCGGTACTTTTTGCACTAATTTTTCTGTTATGTGGCCAATTTATCAGTTTCTATATATTTACATTATCGCATTACTTTTTCCTGAAGGAATCAATAATCCCTGTCACTGAACGCCTCTTTAGGTGTGGTTATTGTACAAATAGTTGTGTGGAAGACATCACTTCAGAAATTCTCAAGACAATGACAATAAGTGAAACGTACAGAGATAGTGTGGGGTGTGGTCAGCCCTCTTTAGTCATTGGCTTTCCTTTGTATTTCACACTTTGCTATTGCTTCACTTTGAAGTCCATTAAGACCATGATGTTTTGTGGATGGTTACAGTGTGCATTTTGTCTCTTTATTAGGTTGTGGAGGTGAGGCTGTAACATACTCTTTTGTTAGCTTAGACGGCAGATGAGACTCATATGTACCATGTAACTGCGATCAATTGTGTTTTCTTTGCTGTGGTTGCTTTGCTGGCATCTTAATGCAAACATTTTATCATCTATGGCTTTCTTGTTTAGGATGTGTTGTCTGCTTAGATGTATACGCCTTTTCATAAAGGTACTGTTCTATTTATTAATCACCATTCCACACAGTGGCATAGTAAGGGGGGTGGCCTCCTTCCACTCTTACGCACTGTCTTGGGGAGGCACTCGCCAGCCCACTCATTCACTCCCCCACGCTCTTCAATGAAGCTGTCGGGGTGGCAATGGCATTCAGAGGGATCGCCAGCACCCGCCCCCTAGACCCTGCTCTTCACGGGGCACGGGTGGCAAATGCAGGGACCACCACGGGTGCCCTATAGCAATGATCTAGCTATGCCACTGATTCCACATTCCTTTGCAGTGAGAGTTACTCCGTTTTTGTTCAGAAGTGGGATAGCAACGTGAGTTAAGGAACGATGATGGATTCAACCCAGATCTGTGACTGTGGGGAGAGTGTCTGAAAAGTTTCAGTGCTCCATCCATCATCTCCTCGTGTTTGCCCTAAGTTGGCAGGGCATGCCCATACGTGGCTCTCTTGCTCACTTTGCCACTGGATTCATGCTAGCCTGGCTGATGAGCGGTGTTACCCAGAAACTGGTCCCAGGATGCTTGTTTCCTGTCCAGAGAAGACCTGGCTTGCCAGTTCGGGCTGGATTGTTCCCCTGAGCAACCGGGTCAAGATTGATTTGCATGTAGCTGAGTCTGAACTGGGGTGGCAGAGTTAGCTAAAGAACTATGATGGATTCAGCCCAGATCTGTGACTGGGGTTGAGTGTTTGAAAACTTTAAGCACTCTGTCCATCAGCTCCTTGTGTTTGTGTTGAATTAATCTCAGTCACTGATAATTACTTGAACTAGACCCGAGTCATCGGGTATCAGAGAGCTTTACATGAGAACCAGTTTCGTGATTAAATGATTTGCCCAGAATCACATGATGTTGAGCGTTGTGGCCGAGACTCGAACCCGGTTCCCCAGCTTCAAGGTCGACTGCTTCAGCCGTAAGGCTACATCCTCTCAAATTTGACTCTTTGACTCAAACAAAGCTTTTGGCTGTTGCTGAGCCAAAAGGTGAGACGCAATGATTTAACGTGTGTCTGATCAATTATCCATCGACAATGCATCCCAACAACCTTTTCCATCTCTTCTCCCTTTCTTATGTCTAGCCCAGAGACACCTTTAACTGTCTCCCCAGCCTCCTGTATTAAAAAATATAAATAAATATCCATAATACATACATGCATACATAGAGGGGCTTTGAGTAGGCCCTCTTTATCAATTGATGTGCTAAATTGTCCCACTCGTGGACCTTCTTCCCACTACAATACACAGTATTGGAAATGGGTTAGTGCACTTCAGCCATCCACTTTCTTGCAAAGTGAATAACAGCAATTATCCTGATCACATGTGCACGGCCAACTAAACAAGCATTGGCATAGCCAATAGGTCTTGCCTTTGGGACCGTATAAGTGTTTAGTTATCCAGCAGAATATCCTTGGTGCAACAACATCAACTGCTGCATGGCTAAACACTTATAAGGTCCCAAAGGCGAGACCTATTGGCTATGCCAATGCTTGTTTAAGTCGCAAAGAGGAAACTGCTGGAGTGCTTGTTCTTGGTTGGTGGAGCAAATGCTGTGAGGGGCAATGAACCAGGTTGGACCAACCTCCAGTTCACATGCAGAGCCACCCGTGCGCCATGGAGAAGGAAACAACAGCGGCGGCAGCCATGGTAACTTGAAGTGCTCCCTTACATAAGCAATGTGCGTATTGCGCCTGCCCTTCCATTCCGAAAATGCACAGCACCACATTGATCTACTTCCCGGACTGTTCCCTCCTGTGTGCGAGGGAACAGCCCTGCTCTGCCAATAGCTACCACGCCCTTAGTGAAACACCAACCTCAAACACTACTAAGTACAACTCCCCAACATAGAGAGAGCAATTGGCTATAAATAATATATTATGCGCTGGGCACCCTCTGCAAAAGAAATTGTGTGTCTGACCAGCACTGCAAACATTGTAATTTACGATTTATGTACCGGTCCTTGTACACTTGGTGCTGCACCTGTGAGATGCATCACAATACAGGTGACAGAGGACTCGTCTGTAGAGAATACTAGCAATTGGTTTGATTTTTTTCATCTGTAATGTTTGGCCCTGGCGGCAAACTTACAAAAGTAACATACAGTTATATTTGTCAGACCTTTCTGGTTTCAGGGAATTATAGTGTTTGTCGGTTGAACAAAAAACCCAAGCATTGGTAAATGCATTGGGTTTCGCCTATCTGATTAATAATAAGATTTTTTGTTGTTGTAAGTTGTAGCTTGGTGAGTAGTTGTGCAATATAAGTTACTGAAACTCTGTTAAAGTGTAATGACTTGTTTATTGAGAAAGGCAATATAGTGTGCTGGACACAAGTGGCACAAGGCGTAAAACAATGCATGTCTCCTTAGACGCCACATCTTCAGTAAGCTCCCTGAAATAACCTTTTTAGATAGCTTTCGGAGCAGAAGCAGTTACCAGTGTCATCTTTCATACTGCTAAGCAAATGCCAATTTCCAATAGAAACCTCTAGTGCAAATCGGGAATCGCTCCAAAAGCAACAGGGAAGTGCGTAGTTTACTGCAGTTTGGTGCAGAAAGCACCACTGCTGTTGCATTGAATCAGCATAAACGAAAGGGACTGTATGAAAGGCACGCACACAGGAAAAGCCAACCCTCATGTGAGTCGCGTGCTGTATACAAGTTTATACATGATCAAGACAGACGTGGAGTTCCTGCACACAGTTAGTGCAGCACGCTGATTATTGTGGCCAGTTTATCTTGTTTCTTTGTTCATTACAGTAAAGTGAGCTATAAATCGCTGCCCAGGAGCTATGTTTGGATGGCTGCTAGGATTGTTACTGTGAATGACATATGCTGCTAGAGCAGGGAGAAGGAGAACATGGAGGCTGCAGCATTGGCAGAGAGACTCTGTCAGAGAGTAGAGGAGAGTATAGAGGCAAAGTCAGGGAAGGAGGGGGCAGACAAATGGAAGAGGGAAGGATAAAGATGGGGTGCACAGAAGGGAGAGAGAGGAGGCGGTAAAAGGGAGTACGAAAATAAAGACACAGAATCTAGACGAAGGGGGAAGGAGAGCTAGAGAGAGCGAGAGAGTGAGCGAGAGAGAGAGAGAGAGAGGTACGGATAGGAAGGGATAGGGCAGGTAAAGAAATCGTGGGGGTAGAGTGAGTGAAGACAGTAAGAGATTAACAATAGACCTAGGTACAGAAAGAGAGTGGGGGTAGGAGGAACCTGTGGGGGAGGGGCACGGAAAGATACATGGGAACCTGAATGCTCTGAATACCAAGAAAGAGCAAAGGATGGGGAGGGTGACTGGCGGTACGAATGGAGTTAGGAAAAGGAAAGGGCAAGAGAAAAACGCTAAGCTAAAGAGATGAGTGTAGTAATGTGTAAATGACACTATGATGTCATCAGTTCCAAAAGAATGTTAAGACTGAAGGAATGCTCAAGGGGCATTCAATGGATGCACTGGGATAGATGTGGAAGCTGATTTACAAGCTCCATTAAAGATATTACTAAACATCTTGGATTGTGTCTGGAAGACTCTTTACAATGAGCTCGAAGGAAAAGAAAGGCTAGGGAAGGATTGTTGAAAAGAAGTATGATGACATCCAAGGGAATCATACCATGCGTTCAGGGGGGTGAATAAATGGGGCCCAGTGTGACTGCAGTGTGTCTCGCGTGGACTCGCCAGCAATGTCTTTCCCGTTGCCTGCGCCAAATGACACACTGAACCAACCAACAGTAAGGCATCTTATAACACAAGCTGCCCATATTGCAATGCAGCCTTTTTCCAAAAAGAAATATCAGAATCAGTAACTTGTACAAACAAGCTATATGAGGGAGGAGGGTGGGGGGACAAAGAACGGACAGCGTTAGGAGGATGTTAAACAGAACATACCGCTGTAGGAGGGCGGATGGTGGTAAAGAGAACAGACAGGGGGAGGAGGGTGGTAAACAGAATGGACAGCAGGAGTCGGGCGTAGGGTTGGCAAAACAGAATGGACAACGTGTGGAGAGTGGAGGGTTGGCAAAATAGCACAGACAGTGGGCAGAGGGTGAATGGTTGGCAAAACAGAACGGACAGCGGGAGGGTAAGAGAGAGAACCTACAGACTCATGCACTTAAGTGTGCATCACAAAAGTATAACTGGGGGGGGTTGGCAGGCACTCACCAGACAGACACAACGAGTGGTCAAGGATAAATGAAAGTACCAGGTCTGTTCCAGCTGGAATCGAGTGGGACGCTGGCAACAAGGGCCGGAGGGCTCATAAATGAAACTGGAGTTGGTGCGCCTGCGAATTGGGGAAAGTAGCACGTAACATATGAACCGTGCCAGATAATTAACAAGTTACGTGTGCTCCGAGGCGGGGGGCTGAAGCGAGGAGCAATGTCTCCAAGTGTAGTGGTTTTGCATCACGAGAAGAAAGCATTTGTTCCACCACTCCTCGTATTACCAGTGTCACTGATGGCTTGTTAGTTTTACATTTTGCTGTAGACAGCTCTGTACCGTACTTACACTCGTGTTTCTTGTAGGCAAATACTGTATTCCTAAAAATCTGAACTGTGTAAGGAAAGTGCCCTGATAATGAAGCATAATGATAGCATTGGGAGGGAAATGTTTCTCTTGTAATTAAGCAGCACAACTGAGGTCTTTGCAGTCTGTGAACTTCACTGTAAAGATAAAATAAGTGCGTTCCTCCTGCTAAAAGGAGGCAGCAGAGGGAGGGGTGAAAGGAGGGGGCGAGTGAAAGCGTTTCAATTGCGGGAGCGTGCAGCACCAGGAGCGATAATTGCTACCATATGGCGCCATGCGCTCCCGCAAGTGAATCTCCAGACGTTCACGCGTTGCCATTGAAGGCAATGGAACGCGTGCACGTTTTTGGCTGAAAAGCCAAAGCGATCGGAAAAGGTCTTTTTGCCTTGCAGCGCATGCGCGCTGCATAGGCGAGACCTAAAAAGTAGTGCATCTCAGTCCGATGCCTAATAGGTCAATCTCTCCTTTTGTTTTGTTTCTTTTGTTGTTTATTAATTTTTGACTTCATTGTTTACTTATTATTCTAAATATATTCTCACCACCATTAGGTGGAAGCATTTGTATTTAATTTTGTACTTTAAACTTTTCATTTTGATTGGGTTTGCTTGCAAAATGACATTAAAAAAATGCTTGATTGCCTAGGAGAGACCTGTTGGCATTACCAATTCTTCTTCCGCTATGAAATTTGCAAAGGAGCCCGCCCATTGTTCTGGAAAGAAGCTGCCTATTTCTGCCATACACCGCACTAATTAACTAAAATATGGGGGACACGCATTGCTTTCCATGCCGTTTGCCTTAATGAGGGAATAGAAACTTAGAAATTGATGTATCAAGGTGGCAAAGCTAAAGCAGGACAGTTTCGCAGCAAATAAAATAATTGACCTAGACTCGTGCTACTATATATTCTTGGCTCTTTTGGATTCTGGCTACAACAATGAACACAGTGTTTTTACTTAGTAAATACATGCACTTTATGCCTAGCTGTCTAAGCGAATTATGTCCTTTTAAACCCTATGGAAACATTAGTCCAGTGGTCCACATACATTTGAGTTACTGTCAGAGAAACAAATGTCCTCCAGAGGCCAAGTTGAGGGTTTCATAACAATTGCACTGGTTGTGCTTCCAGCAGTCTGCCTGGGTCAGAAGGGGCACACAGGCTTCTTTTGTGCTGATGATGTAAGAGATAACAGAGGTATCCAATGACCTCACTGATAAAACCTTGTAGAAAGCAGTTGACCTTTCCTGCTGAGCTGCAGTCTCTCAGTGCTTTAAGAAGCTGTTTTAAGCTCCCGCAGTACCGCAGACACGTCTCTTCTGCTCGGCACAGCGGCTTCTGAGACGCTGAACTTAAGCACACAGGAACCGAGGACTTCAAGGGGCTGTGGGAGGCAGCACCAGTAATAGTTTAGGACTTGATGACAGTCATCTAATACATTTTACTTTATCACCATAGCAAGTACTTTAATTTTTTTTTTGATAAACAAGTTTTTGTTTTCTTTATAGAGAGCAAAATCAAGGCGGACATACAACAATCTGAGTAACTTGGCATCAATAAAACCTATCACGGAAGCATTGACAATCAATCGCAAGACCCCCCACCCCTCCCCGACCTTCCGCTCCCTGCCCTCGTACTCCCCCCCTAAAACAAGCAATTTTTATATTGTTTTTAGATGATCGTAATCGCACTTACTGTAGCCCTAATTAAAATCTGTTGCGGGCTCAGTATTGGTAATCAACAGATGCTTATAAGTCCGAATTGTAGAAGCATAATGTTACCATTGCTAATTAAGATCAATTATGCATGAACTGCATTCCAATTATATGTGGGCGCATCATGGAGTCACATAGCTCGGATAACCAACAGATTTTGAAATATTGATCGAGATGGACTTACACTTTAGAAGACAACATTCTGTTCTGTATAGATGCCTGCTTAGGATGAATGGACAATGCTATTTTAAAAAATATTCAGTTTCAAACATTCTGAATGGAGAAATATCACAACTGGGTTTTCATTTCTATTTTGTCACGGCGGGGAGGGGTCGGGGGGGTTATACAGTGTCGTAATGCAAAGTTATAGGCCCCCCTCGAGAATATGCACAGCCCAAAGTTACCATATCTCAGACATTCATTGGACTTGGGCTGAATGGGGAGCCTTTGATGGGTTGGTTCCCCCCTGAAGGGTTGGAGGCCTGCATGTGCCGCAGGGGCCTGCATTATGCCTCTGAGTGTATGTGTTTGTGTATTTGTGTGTGTATGCATGTGTGTGTGTGTCTGTGTGGTGTTTGACTGTGCACTATGGTGAATCTGTATGCAATATCACAGACCTCTGTGGCTGTCACTGAAAGTTTTTGTTATTGCTTCTAGTTTGATATGTCTTATTGACACTTGCATTGAAATTCATTCAAATGGGCCGTTTTGGATTTTTGATCCTGGTAAAATGAGCCCACTGTGGTGCAGGGGTAATAAGGCACACCCGTTTAATGTTCATTGAAAGGCATGCTAGTCAGTTCAGTTGCAGTCCAGAATTCCAAGTTATACAAGGGACAACCACAGGAGATGCTAGATATTAGTTTTACAAATATGGTCTTAGAATGATTGATTTGACTTATTGCAGCAGTACCACTAAATCCTATTTTGAAAATTCTGCAATTATTAATAATTACCGTCGTCAACCTCCTCCTCATCATCATCACTAACACAATTACAAAAGCATGAAGATAATAACAATAATAATAATAATGTGTTTTATATAATATTTGCTACTGTTATGAGGTTTGGTAGAACAGTAAATGAAGGTGGTATTATAACTTAAGTTATCTCACTTAGAATAAAACAGTTGCATATGTTTTTTTTTTATTTTAATGTTTTATGCATTTTTTTAAGCCCCTCCTGAAAATCTCTCACAAATTGATGCCCTGTTCATGATCTCTTCGCATATTGCTAGTTTTTAATCAGTTGTCGTGCAGCACTCGTATAGAGTGGTAGCTGCTTTAGATTGGTTGCTGCTGTAAAAAGGACTTTCCCCATACATTCATTGAAAATATATACCAACCAAAGCCCCTCATACACGCATCAGGTATCCTATTATAGATAGGTGCACTTTACCTGTTTGCGCCACAACGCACCTTTAAGCAGGTGCGACGGGTGCAAGCAGGAAAAGTGCCCCATTATATCATGTAAAATGCTCTGCCCTCAGGGCAGCCGTGAACTCATGCTGCCCTCAGGGCAGGGCATTCAAGAACAATAAAGAGCAGCTGTGTAAAAGCTGTTCAGTGTTTCTCTGTGCAGGTGGCGATCCGCCTGCACTTTAAGGAGGGCTTTGAGATCCACTTGAAGGCGTGTGCAGTGAGTGACTGCAGCCGCCTGCAAGGGAATGTCTGGGGGATCCAGAGGACCCCCTCTCCATTCTCCAGCAGACTGCCATCAGTGCGCCATCTTTCAGTGCAGCGCCTGATAGCTTCTTTTCCTTTGCACCCCTGCTTATAGTACAGCGTGGGCGCAGAGGCAAAGGAATTCCCTCATTTGCATGGGGCCACGCCCCCATGCAAATGAGGGAATGCCCTCTTGAGAAAGCACTGACACTACATGACACTATTACAGAAGGGGCCGCACAAGCATCTGCAGCCCCTTCTGTAATACCAACGTACCCGGAGGGCGCGCAAAGTGGGTGCACATGCCCGTTGTGCCCCTGGGGCACACTCTGGAATACGGCCCCAGAGGATTTTCAAACAAAAGCAGCGTAGTTCAAAAAGGTTTGGCTGTGAGTAGGTGTGACTTACTTGCAATACGTCTGATTTACTCTTGCATGTCACTAGACAGACTTATTCTGGCTGGCTCCTGGCATACAGTAGTAAGTCAATAGGACCACTTTAATAAAGCACAGCAACGTTTTTCGAAGCAGGGCCAATGAGTGCATGCGCTCTCTGAGCTGTTAGTGAATTAGCAAGGATTTTAAAAATAGGGTCCATACGTCCCAGCTAAAGTGGGGATTGAACACTGCAAACAGGCAGAGTAGGGTCTGAACAATGTTAATGGTGTTATTGTTTATTAGGTTTACGCCGTTTCAGGTAAAAAATATAGAAGATGATTTTACAATCTGCGCATTTTTAACAGGTGGCAGACATTCGTGTTCATGTTAGATAATGAACATATAGGAGCCAGACTTCCTCTTGCAAATGCGCATCCCACTGACCCCAAGCCATCGTGGCGCTATTTCTCATTCAGCTCACGTGGAAGGGCGATGTTTACAAACAGTGACGCGGACAGCTCTCTTTGTGAGGTCACACAAATGAGCTTTATTCTTGCTCACGTGCTTCATCTGCCTGCAGTGTTATTATCCTTGGGAAGACAGTGCTCGGTAATAGGTCGGATAAGTAGAGGCTCTGTGAGTACACAATGGTTGTTACACGGGAGCTCTGAGTGCTGAGCGAGGTTAATGCCGACTTATCCGCGCAGATCGATAGCGGTTAATCTGTCAGTGTCAGCCGGCAGAGTTCCGGACCGGTGATGAACGACTGCAGAGATGAAATGTGGGAATGCCAGGCCCTTCTGTGACAGCTACAGATGGTGCCAATTACTGGCACTGGAGCCTATCACACTGTAAGCCCAAGGTGCCTGATTTGTGGTCACAGAGAAATAAAAAAATAAAGAAGAGTTGTTTTCTCGCTGGCCTGCCACACGCCCCTCAGTGGATATAAAACGGTTTTCAGGTTTACAGCCGAACAATAGGGAGTGGGAGCTCAGTCGACACCTGACCGATGTATAGATAATCTCGATTTTGTGTAATGCCAAGAAATTCACAGCTAGAAAGCATCATGACTGGGAGAAACGCATTCGCCTTTACAATGAAATTTTAATTTTGCATGCCTTTTGTGTGCTTCAAAGCAAAGGATCAAGTTGTGTGTAAAAGGCAAAACATGTACAGGAGTGGAAGGGAATGTAATGGTGGTCTCCGGATGTCCAGCTGCAATGGGGAATCCCCAAAAGGACCAGCATTTCCCTTATTTCAGCAAAGCAAGATGTAATTAGATACCTTTTCTGCTGTCATTAAACCTCTCTCCATGATCTCCATTAAATGCATTGAAGAGATAGCACCCTGTAGAGATGGCACCCTGTAGAGATGGCACCCTGTAGAGATTGCACCCTGTAATGGCCCTTACTAACAGAGTTCGGTACTACTTTCCAATGTGCAGCCCCTGCCAGCCATTCCTAGAGATAGGACATGCATTCAATGCACACTGACACTGACGTAGAAAGAGGACTACACTTAGCTGAGAGATGTATGGAGTAAAAGCGTGAATATTACAACGTTTTCTGCATTGAAATCAAATGAAGCCTTACTATGAAAGGCAATGCCTGGAGACACTGATGTGGCTGTCATTGTTTTTGTGCCACTCTCACCTCTTCTGGAAGCTATTCATTTCTAAGCATTATTTTAATACGATATCAACAGAAACATTACTTATGCTGTAGAACTGGAGAAAAAATAAGTTGTTAATGCTTAACAAATCTGCATTTCGTTTTATAGTCGGATTTAGAACAAACGCCATGTCATTCTTATTGGAGCATGAACAATAACATCTTCTTAACTCTTTCAAAGCGTTTACCATCGAAGACCACCAGCTCATTGTTCTGCTTTTTTTAAGATTCACCCTCAACAACAATGCTTTTACCCTCAACTTCAAATACAAATGTGATATCATGTCATGTTATGTAAAATGGAAATTTTAGACTGCGTTTAACAATGGCCATAAATCAGTAGATAAATTGGTCTCTAAAAAAGTAACTTTGCAGCGGCTGTTTATAGAACTGGCCAAAGTAGTTTCAGCGCCTAAGACTGAGTATTGGTACTTGGAGGATAATGAGTTTGTAGTTGCAAATTAGCTTGTAGGTGCCAGAATCCCACATAACAAAACACATCATTTGGGAATACTGACATGCCCTTAATAATCTTGGATGAAGCTCTACACCCACACACAAACACCAGGGACCCAATTCCCAAATTAATTTGTGCTTACATGTTCAAATACCCACTTTAAAAATTCCCAAATAAAAGATTCTCTATTGGTAAATCCCCAAGGGGTTCCAGGGTGGCAAGACCCAGAAAGTTTGTGCACACCTCCAATCATACTTGTTTGACTATACTCAGAAATTTGCAGACCAATTCTGAACCTGGAAACGTTTTAGGTGCACTTCCCCTGGCAATAGTGAGAAGAGAAATTATACATGTACATTACCAACTGGCGGTCTCCAGTAGGTAGTTATAGTTAGGAACATGTTTCCATAGGGAAAGACTTTTTGACTTGGCTATATCCTTAGTTCCATTTGACAAATTTTCACAAAACTTAAAAAAAAAAAGTGTCCTGGTGATTCTTGTTGTCATGGAAGGTTTTGAGGCAATTCGTCAAGTGGGAGCTGAGGAAAAGCAGTGTAAAAAAGGGAGCATTTGCAATGGTACTTTCCATAGAGATTTTAAGACATGACTACATCCCAAACAGCTGGATGGAATTGCACCAAATTTGCCAGCAAGGTTGCCCCTGGTCCTGAAAGAACCCTTTTTGTTATTTAGTGTAAATCTGCTCAGTAGTTTTGGAGTTATTAAACAAAAAATACTTTTATATATCGAGGGACACGGACCCTTCACTGCTCCCTATGCAGAGCTTTGCGGATCCACAGGCAATGCTGTTATTGGCTGTTCCGATTCTGAAAAGTTGTGTCCACCATTTTGTTGAGCGGGAGTATGTGTCGGGGACTGATGATATTTGATGGCAGATATTATAGAAGGGGTCAGGGTAGGGTACCATGACCCCATGGTGCATTGTAGGGTTGGGTAAGTTTCTGGTTTTGAGTATCATAATGCGGCTAACCATTTCTTCCCTCATGCATAGAGTAATAACTACATCGCGGCCCGCTGGGTAATGTCGCAACAGAGTTGTGGATCTTACGGAAAGCATACAAAAAATCCCAGACCCTTTATATACATATATATATATATTTATTAGTGTAAGAAATTGGGTTACTTGTTTAGGGGGGTAAAACCTTACTCAGGCAGCAATGACAATCCATGTCAGGGTGAAGGTACAAGCAAACCCCAAATTAACCTTTGGTCAATGCTCAGGTAGCTTGGCACAGAGCAGGCAGGCTAAACTTAGAAGCTATGTGTAAACTATTTGTGCAACACTTCAAATGGTAATAAAATGAAAACACACCACAAAATGGATCCAAAACAAGATTATAATAATAGAGTAATCTTTAAAAAACAAAACATGACCAAAACAACAAAGTACCCAATCAGTATAATCAGAGATATGCAGGATTACAGATTTAGGTGAGATTACAGATTTAGGTGAAAATAGCACCACAAAGCACCAACTGTGGATATCTGGTCATGATAGCCTAGGACAAAGTCAAAAGTTCAGAACAACTGTGATTGAGTGAGGTCCAACTACAGGGACCCACGTAGGTCCACGCAATGAGAGTACCTCAAATCCTAGTTGCAGAGCATTGCGAGGTCCTGCTTTGAGGATGCGTCACACATCTGAGGTGATGTCTTAATTCCTAGAAGCTGCGAGGCTGAGATGCAAGGTCATGCATCTTTGTCGAAGATATCGATGACGAGGGCTTGTGATATGAAGTTAAGCGACAAGGATGCATCATGAAGCTCAGGCAATATATCAATTCCAAGGAGGAGCAAGGCTGCGATATAAGAACCTACATTGTCGTTGAGGCTGCCGTCGCAGAAAGATTTGTGATGCGAGGGCCTGTGTCGGGGATGCATCATGCAGAGGTGGTTCTGATGCAGACTTCGATGGTAGAATCCTTACAGCAGAGGCAATGCATTGGTACTGTTTGGGGTTGCAAGATGTGTTGGTTCTGCTAGATCTGCAGATGGGCTGGAATAGCACCTTCAGGCCCACTTCCAAGGTCCAGGACTGGGCTGGCAGCTCCTGAGACTCTAGTCAGGAGGCCAACCACCTAGCCCTTTGAGTGACTCTGGGGTCCTGAGTTCAACATATGCAGGTGCAGTTCTTCTCACCCAGGCAAGAGGGCAGCAGGCAGCAGGTCGGCACAGAAGTGCATCAGTCCTTTAGAGCAGCAGAGTGCCAATCCTTTTAGCAGCACAGTAGTTCTTTTTCCAGCAGATTCTACAGGTCCAAAAGTGCACTGAAGAGGTAGTATCCGAGGGCCAATACTTTTTTGTCCAGTGCCTCGTTTGAAGAGGGAGATGCTTCTAGAGGTTTTCCTTTGAAGGGCACAGGTTTCTTGCCTCCCTTGCCCTGGCTCCAGACTAACTACAGGGAGTATGGAGGCAAAACACAGCCTATTCAAGTGTAAGTAGGGCTATTTGGCTAATCAACGGTACCCTGCCAGTGCCTGGATACCCTCAAGGGTGACAAGAAGCACTCTACACATTGATTGATTGATTGCAAGCCCACCAGCAGTATTGGTTACAAGCCCTGGGCACACGCAGTGCACTGTACAAGGGTCTGACAAGTAAACCGATCAAGTCAATCATGGAGTCACTAATCCATACATAAATTTACCATAGGGAGCACTTGCACTGTGGCACTGAACAGCAGATTGATTGATTGTGCTCAGCTCCACCCTCCGATACTGTTGTTCATGGCCCACGCAAACACACCTAAGCTCTCTATTGTGTGTGACTGTCAAGGAGGAATACTCAAAGTCCAATTTTTAGCTACACCTAGTCATGTGACCCAGATGACAGGCGATAGGCACAAAATGGCCAAGGCAGGAACATGCCAACTTTAAAAGTGGCATTTTCAAAACTGTTATTTAAAATCTGACTTTACTAGAAGTTAGTATTTTAAATTCCAATTCTAGAGACACCAAACTTAAATGGTTACCTGGTTCCATTTGAAAATTACAATTATAACATTTAATAAGGTAACTCCAATGTTATCCGATGGGAAAGGTAGACCTTGCAGTAGTGAAAAATGAATTTAGGAGTTTTTCACCACCATGACATGTAAACCTTAAAAGTGCATGTCCTGCTTTTTAAATGCATTCCACCATGACCTTTGAGCTGTCCAGGGCTTACCCTAGGGGTAACCTATATGTATTAATACGGAAGGTTTGGGCCTGGCAAAAGCTTTCCTTTGCCAGGATGAAATGGCAGTTTAAAACTGCACACTCACAGGCTCCAATGGTTTTCCTGCGACATGTTTAAAGTTCATAAAAATACTAGTGGTGAAGGCAAAATGCTTGGGGGAAAACATCCTAAGGCTGTCAAGTCTTACCAGATACCTTAACATTTTCAGGATTTCAGGATGACCCCAATGGAGCAAAGGCTAGGTAAGCCAAATGGGTCACACCGGTCAAGGTTTTTACTTTGAATTTTAGTCTATGTTTTGGAGCTAAAAGCCTTCCAGAGATTCAAGGTCCAAAGCTGAAGCCTGCAAGGATCTCTCAAAGTCAGATATGTCATCATTGAGCTCCTACCAAAGCAATTGGTTTTGGGACCAAATTTGGATTTCAAAACTGCAGAGGTCGCTTTACTGCTTTAATAGATTTACTACCTCACTCAGATTCAGGGACTTCCCTTCAGATATTGTTACTCTTTTATTTCTCCAATCCCACTATGAGGGCAAAGCTAGCAGTTCGATAGGGCTGGTTAGCTTTCCCAATATGCACTACTGAACCAGTTCTAAGAGCAGCAATTAGCTTGGAGCAGGCCAAACTTAGCTTTCTTGCCCACCAAAAGCCCCTCCCTGAGTATACCTAAGTCTTTGTTCCGGTCCTTCAAAGGTAGGAGTTTCACTTTTCTTCAAATAATTTGAAACTCCTTCTTGTCACTCTTTTGATCCTCAGGTCATACCTCTAGGGAGCAGGTCTCTTTCCTGAAAGAGCTTGTTCAGTGTTCAGTCTTCAGCAATCAGAGAAGTATTTTGATTTAGGAGTCCTCATACCTTGTGGATGCCAGTAGCAGGTAACAGGAAGGCTAGACCCTTGGGGAGAAGTTTCAATCTGTGAGCCATCAGAGACCAAGGGTCCTTCCTTCCTTCTTCTGCCAGCATTCAAGCAGAGTCCTCAGCTTTTGGGGATATGTTTTCTTCCAATGTCAAGGTATTTGCTGAGGAGGTGAAGTGCCATCCTTATTATGTGTACTAACCTATGGTTGGAGAATTCCCTACACCCACTCCTGATTACATCCTCAGGGTGTCCCCACCTCTATGTCCTCTCTTAGTTTGCTACAAACCTTCCATGCCACCACCATATGGAGATTAGGTCTCCACCCCACAGAACTAGCTTTCCCACCTGTTGGGATTAGAGCCAGAAAGGCAAATTGTTGGCATTTGGAATAATTGGTAGCAGTTACTGACAGACACATTTGGCATTGCGAAGTCAAAGGAAGAAATTAGAAAGTTGATATATCTTCTGCCAACTGTTCCTTCCCCCTGCACAGAGGAGCCTACCCACTTAAATGACCACTTATTGACAACACCCTGCCATCCTGGACCCAAGAGACAACCTATTGCCCGCCAGGAGCAAGGTCATTAGCAAACAGCCAAGAATGTGTTCTTGAAGTAGCAAACCAATTCTAAGCCTGTTTTCTCTCCGAAAGCACAAAGGAACTTTCTTAAATTATCTTTTCTGCAAATGTTATAAAGAGTATACTTTTATCATTATATTAACTTTTAACCATTGTGCTAGCATATTGTAGAGATACACAATAAATATTTTATTCGTATCTAGGTGTATTAATTGGAAATGAAACCTTTCCTACATAGGGAAAACTCTTTTGGAGAGTTTTTCAGTGTGAGGGCATGCTATTCCCCATGTGTAATAAGCCACATTTGCATATATTAATCATCCAACCCTGTGGCTAACAAGGCATACGTTAAGGGTAATTTATCCTATAAATAAAAAACATTTCTTTGTACATGACCCTACCTCTTTTCGTTGGCTTCCGCTATTGCGAGGTGCTTGAACTGCAGACCTAACAGAGGATAATTGTACTTCCCGAAGCCATACATTTTTGTCATGTATGTGAGTGGTAAAAATACATACTACAGCACATGTGCAAAAGTTAACTTTCATGGCTTTGTTGCACAGATTCGTAGGCCAGTAAAACTCATACATGATCAGGAAATCAGGGCTAAATGTATAGCGTTTCCTACACACAGACACACACAGGCAGTTGTAACTTTAGGAATTCTAAGTTTAAACATCACTGTTATAAAAGTAGAGTATTTGAAATGAGTGTCAGAGTTTCAAGCAATGTTAGGAACAAGTATATACCATATAGAAGAGCTACAAGAAAGTACACCTTTTAAAAATTAATTAATGGGTAATTGATTTTCTTTTGTGTAGCCTGTATGTAAAAACAAATCTTTTCCCTAAAACAAGAGGGCTGATTTCCTTGAACACTCTTTGTTGCACGCAGTAGAAATATATAGTCTAAGTGGCAAAATGTATGTGGTCAGAGTAATTTGGTCTATAAAGCTTTTAACACTGTAAGATACTTAATCGTTCACTAGC
Source organism: Triturus cristatus (assembly GCF_964204655.1). NCBI lineage: Eukaryota > Metazoa > Chordata > Amphibia > Caudata > Salamandridae > Triturus > Triturus cristatus. Next base: position 871,581,882 of record NC_140588.1, read on the forward strand.
AGGGTAGCATGCTTCAAACTTGGCAGAGATCAGATATCTCTATCATTTCACTCAGATTTCTGCCAGTTGGCATGCATTGTTTATGGAATTTTATATTCACTTGGCTAAACGCTCCAGTTTCTGGAAAAGTTGTCCTTTTCAACAAAAAGAAAATATATTGAAAACACATTATGTTTTGATCAGCTCAGCATCCAAGGCTAGGAATGGCTAAAGCTTGCCTAGCTACACAGTTTTACATTATAAAGACCAAGATATTAAACTTTCATTAGCTGACAAAATGTGCTTGTTAATCTTAATCACAACTAAAATCTATTAGGAAGATGATATGCCAAAGGAAAAAAATGTATCATTAAAACAGAAAATGTTTAAACTGTAAACAATTTGGTCAATGCCACATCTAATTTGAAGAATAGTCAATTTTTATATTGTGTGTCAAAATGCATTCCTGTAAAACCACTTGTGTTACCATTACCCTCTCTAAAGGTACCAAATTTACCATCTTTGGATAGATGGAAGTCTGAATCAGCTTTTCAGGGATTTAAACACCTGCAGAACCCGATAGGCCATGTTACCAGCAAGTGGATAAAGTTTGAGTCATTTGCAAAATCTGTGCAATTAAAAACCTTGTTTACCACAATATAGGTAATTTGAGGTTCTATCAGTGTTCAATACTTTTTACTGCATTACTAATGCGAATGCTAAATTTAAACAATAAGACCCTCACTATAACTTCTGTACGTTTCATAAGCATACAGCAGATCAGTTTAGTGACCACAGTAAATCTAAAGCCAGAAAGAGCCTTCTCATCAATATTGGAAGTATACTTGAAACACAAAGAAGACGTAGAGGGTGTAATATATTAGAAAAGATGCTATTTAAATATTAGTTTTTCTATCTTTTTATTTTCACTGAAAATAGCATCTCACGAATCAGAATGCAAATACATTTTAAGAGTTCACTAAACATGTTCATTAAAGAAACCCATAGAGGGATATCTGTGCATGTGTGTTTTTTTTATAAAGTGTATAACCAAAACCTGAGGTGCCATGCATGTCTGTGCACATTCAGTGGTCATCTAGGTAATAAAAAACAGTGGCAAAACAAAATAAAACAGCATGATCTATTTCCTTTGTCAAAGCTTGTTTCATTATTTTTGAAGCCTGCTTTCTAATTAAGAGAATGTTAATATCATGATTGTTTACAACGCGGAACTTTAAATAACGAATCCAAAGTAATAAGTAGATTGTAGTAATCAAGTCCACTCAGTTGTGATCATTTAGGTAAGTTTATTGGAGATGGTACAAGATCAGAGGGAGACAATATGTAGGCCAGATAAAGAACCCCACCAGGAGCAGCCAGCAGGCAGCTCAGCCCAGTCAACTGTGACTCATTTGACTGACAACATTCCAAACCATGTCATTACTGTAGGATTCTACAGGCAGGGCATGCATAACCATGAAGTCAGAATATAACATACCCCCCTTTCTCCCAAATTAACGAAAGAACAACCAACCATGACAGAAACAGGAAGAAGGAACCAGAAAGAGGAAAAACCAAAAAAGAAAAAAATGGAAAGAAAACGGAAGGGGAAAGCGAGTGAGAATAAAACATATCAAAGTAAAGAGAAGAATGAAGCAAAGAATAATAGGCACAACCCATCCTCCCTTTTACAAAGAAAAAGGATGGACAAGGGAACAAGTGACAATAACAAAAAACAACTTTGTCAATGTCAAGACAATATATGGATCATGACCAAAGAATCTTTGAACAGCATGTGGAGAACATTAACAACACTATTCCAATATAATGCATAAATGTGCTAAAAGGACTAAGACCCATAGCAAAACATACAATGTAGAACAACTGAACTAATCCTACAATCTCATGAAGGAAAAAAAAATGGTGAACACAGACTGTAATGTGAAAATAACAAATGAACAATGGACTCCAAAAGTGAGAACTTCGGGTCCTGGAACTCACAATGTAAATCCAAGAAAATCATTGAAATAAGGTATAAACCTAAGCTAAGTATGTGAGCTAAACTGCATGGGTGAGAACCCACGACTGATCTCTTGGGAAAGAGATGACTTGTGCACCAAACTGGGAATGCTCCCCATACACATATAAGTGTAAAAACAAACTTTGTGTGGAAAAGCCACACAGTGCACTGAAGTAATGTAGCACATATAAGTAGGTACTCATGACATATTCCAATCAATGAAAGGAATGTTTGGGTAAGAAACCCCGGTAATGCAAAAGGACTGTAACCTTTGCATGAAATCCCTATAAAAGGGTAGAATTGACAGTGTTTGGGTGGGAACCCACACTTATGCAATAGGACTTAAACCTTTGCATGGGTGACCCTGAAGACAGGTACACTTGAAAACTTACGGGTAGGAGCCCGCAACTAGACTAATGCGAAAAGACTAATCTTGCATAAACGCACCTTGTAGACAGGTAAACAGGCTAAGAGTACTAAAATAATGCATGAACAGGGACATAGCAGTATGCATAAAATTAGAAATAAACAAACATTGTTACCTTATGAAAATACTCCTAGCTTTAGTAAATCAGGTGTATACAGAGATAACCTTGCTGCCAACGTAGATGTTACTGTGTGCGAGAAAATGTTACCAAAAAAAACATGTACAAGTAAACATTTGAATCCCAACAAACTGCACCATAAAAGAAGTATAATGTTAAAGTCACAGGTGTGCCTGTCACCGAAACAACAGACAATCGTGGGACAGATCGTGACACTTCATGAAGACATGTTCACACAGTCATGGACTCCATTTGCGCTGATGAAAACAAAACAGACCAACGAGTGTTCAAACTGAAAATGCATTTTGTTACAATGATGAACAAATCTGGAAATATATTTTTTTGTTTTCAAGTTTCAAGTAACTTCCCAAATAAGGTGCTATTTCCATAATGATAAAAAAAATGTAAAAAGCTATCTCTCAATGTTTCTAACCTATAACCCATCCATTTTTATTTCTATTTTAAATGTTTTAAAGGAAATTAACCCTTATTTTCTTTTTATATGAGGTGTGTATTAGATGTTACCTTAATTATTTTTTAAATGTTATAATGAAATATGGAGTCTCTTCACAAATGCATTGATCCTCATCCAGCTATAACCTCTGTCTCTTTCCAGACCACATTCCAAGCCCCTTCCCTACTACAGTCATGACTTCGAAGTCACACATGCTTAAGAATCAGAAAATCTCTCACTCACTTAATCTTTTAAATCTAGGAGGGAAGAAACCATCCCACTTCTCACTTTTTTCCATTTTTTCAGGTCACTTTTCAATTAATATATTTTGTATTATAAACATGCTCACTTTCAAAGTATTGAAGGTCCTAGGAATGTCACCTGGCTTTAGGTAACTAATCATTGTTACCTACGTTATTTGCCTTGTTTATTTGTATTGTTTACACATTACAGACTGTACAGAGTGGCAATGTGATTGATCTGGACTACAGGCTGCCATCTAAGAAACTGCCAATAGAGGACTGCTTATCTTCTTAAGTGATCTATTTTTGTGAGTTTATAAAAAAGACTTACCCCAACAGTAAGCAGATTGGCACTCAGATGAAACTGGATTTACACTGTTCTTTCTATTTTAGCTCAGTTAGACACCAGTTTTATTGCTGAAGATATCTCTCATTCAATAAACTCTGCTGCATTCTCACTATGGATGAGCATTTCTGATCCCAAATGCCTTGCCATCTACACCAATGAAGGATCATGTTTAATAGTTTAACTGCAAACCAAGCTACAGAGCAGTGCACTTTTAAGAAGAGTGTACCTTAGTTGAAATTCTAATCTTAACCTAAAGATAACCTATGTCAAATCCTGCTCATAAACATCAACGAAAACCAACCTTAATTTAGAGCTAAGTGTTGCGATAACCTTATATTAAACTTGATGCTCTTTTATATCCTAGCCATTATCTAATGCTAATCCAAAACTGCCACTAACGGTGACCCTATTTACAACTCTGACACTAACCTTCATGTTTTCTTGTTTTTTTGCTTGCCCCCTTACCTAATGCAAGTCTTGTTGCTAACTGTAGTAGGTGAGCTAGACCAGGGAAGCCTGGTCTGTGGCAGCACAGAGCTGTACAAAAGAGACGTGCATCCAGTGGTAAGCTGTCGGCAAAGACCTCGAGTGACATTACACCCCTTTATTTATCTCATGAGCCGGGAGTGAGGTGCGAGGTGTAAGTTGGGGTAGAGACCGGGTGGCTATCTACATTCCTCCCATTCTTTATAATGTTCCAAAGCAAAAAGTTTAGTGAGGATGTACATAAGATATGAAGTCCCACATTCTTTGGCTGGGGGCAGGGTTTGGCTGTAGACCATTCTTCTGGCTCCGGGCCATGTTTCTGGACCCACGTTCCTCCTGGCTCCCGTCCTGGGTGTGTCTAGATGGGGTAACTATTGTGCTTTGGCTGCTTCTTGGAAAGTGCCTGGCTTCAGTTGATTTGTAGTGTATTCTCACCTTTGCTTTACACATCATCAGGGGAATCTGCCACCTCCTTCAACCAAGAGATGTTCCTTGTGACCGTGTTGTGACCCCTCAGCTGTTGTGACCATGGTGCCATTCATCCTGAACACTGTCCAGACCTCGGGTTCATATGGGATCTGGAAATTCCAGTCAGGTTATCTGTCCTTGATGATGACTGATGACCCCTCTTGAAGTGAGGATTTTCCCACCCTTGGACATATGCTGGCTTTGCGATTGGTGACTACTGGCTCACCGTAGATGGCCTCTATGTCAATGCCATGCCACTCTGACCTCAAAGTCAATGTCTTGCCACTCTGGATTGGCCAGGATGCAGTCTTGTGAAGGTTTGTGGAATAAAAGATGAGCCGGCACACAGCTGGTTGTCCTATGTGGAGTTTTTCGATAGGTGCAGAAATGTCTCTGCATCTTCGCCACGATTCACCCTAATCCGGAGGGCCCAGTTAAGAATTCTCATGAATCTCTCTACCTCCCCATTGGTCTGCTGCCACTGCAGGTGATCTTTCAGTGTCTGATAACTAGAAAGGCGAGTTATTCCTGAAACTCATGCCCTTGGAAGGGTGGCCCATTGTCTGACTTCACTTTATCTGGTAGTCCGAACAGTGCTAATGTCTTGTCCAGCACTGTTTTGAAATGTGAAAACACTGTGGATGGAACCACCTCGACTATCGGGAAGTAAGTGTGGTAATCTATCATGACCATGGTAATCCTGATTGGTTGATGCTGATTTTGGACCAGAGCTTCTGGCTCAGGTCATCCGTTAGTACTGGTGTGGGTAGCGAGTCTCAGCATGTAATGGTGCAAGAGTGACAAGTTTGTACAGCGTCAGCAACAATGTCATCCATTCGAGGAAACCACACTTTGCTGCGCAGGCAAGCCTTCGTCTTTGCTGTTCCTTGATGTCCTTGGTGCCCCAAATTGACGGCTTGGCTCCATAGAGCCTTTAGTACTGCGGGCAGCTGGCCCCATAGCAGTAGGCCTTCCTGGCTTTCACTGAGCTCATTTCTGACTCTCCATAGTTGCTGTCGTGATGTTTGATCTTTGGAATTAAAGGCTGAGATCCATCTAGGAAACACTGCCATTGGCTCTGAGCCAGAGCTTCTTTGGCTCGTACCAGTCTCCTGTCATGTTTGGTCACCTCACTGATCTCGTCAATGGTCAGCACCTGGGGCAAGCATTGTTTACGACCATGCGGAGGAGTTCTTCGGTTTTCTCCTCCTCCATGATGTTTTGCGGAATGTCAGTAGGAACCAGTTGGCGTGACAGGGTTGTTAGTGCCTGGGTCGTAGACCAGTTCAAATGTATATGCTTGCAGCTGTACCACCCACCTCTCGATTCTGGGGAGGGGGTTAGCAGCTCACACTGATGTAGAGTGGAATGAGGGCTCTTTGATCAGTTATTATTTTGAACTCCTGTCCGCATAGATATAGGCGGAAATGCTGGAAGGCCCATCTGGTGGCCAGGGCTTCCCTTTCTATCAGTGTATAGCACATTTCTGTGTCTGACAGAGTTCAGCTGGCAAATGCTATGGTCCTGTTCAGTGCAGTACTGCATGAGCACAATACCCAGACCCACTTGGCTTGCATCCACGATCAGCTCTGTTTTTCTTTGGGGATGGTTGTGTGCCATTGTGACTTTATCTAGGAGGGCATAATGGATTGCCTTGAATGCTTTATTTGCATCATGGCTCAATTCTAAGTGTACTCCTGATATGGCGAGGAGAAGCAAAGGCTCGGACAGTGTGGCTAAGTTAGGAATGAATGTCCCACAGTATGTAGCCATGCCAAAGAATCTGCAAACTTCCGTTGGATTCCATGGGATTGGTGCATTCCGGATCGCTGTGGCTTTCCGTGGGTCAACGCGTAGGCCTTCTCAAAAGAAAAATGTATCCAAAGAATTCTGTTGAGTCTTGATAGAAGAAGCATTTAGTTTTTTGGCGTGCTAAACCACTGTCGGCCATGCATTGCAGGGATTTTCATAGGCGCACATGATGCTCTTCCAGAGTATTTGAATATATCAGTAAGTCGTCGCTCATATTGATGACTCCGATCAGCCTTAATAATGTGTCTCATAATGCATTTTGGAAAACTTCCGCTGTGGAAGAGACACCGAAACGTAGTCTCTTGTAGCAATGAAGCCCAATGTGAGTGGAAAACGTTGTTGTGTATCGACTTTCCGGGGCAAACTCTAACTGGTAATATTCAATGTTAAGATCCAACTTTGAGAACCACTTGGCCCCATTTAAGTGAGCTATTATGCCGCCCATTGTCAGAGTTATGTAACGCTCTTCTTGAATGTGGTGTTTGGGGAGCTTCATTTCCACGCATAATCGTATGGCACCTGCCTGCTTCGGCTTGGGTGCAATCACTTAGGCGACACCCACGGTATGGGTCCAGTTACCTTTTCAATGACACCGAGCTCAGCAAGTGCCTGCAGTTCTCAGTCAATTGGTGTCTTAGATCAAAAGGGGCTCTTCGATGCCTCAACGTGGTGGGCTTGACTTAGCCATCTATGTGTATCTTCACTTGTTTTTGTTTGAATGTTCCTAATCCGTGGAATAGTTGATGAAATTCCACCAGTATGGAGTCAGCATGGGAATTGTGCACTAAGTCTTCTGCGGTATGGCAGCTCAGCAGCATGTCTTTTTTCCATCAGTAATTTGGAACTTGGCCTGTGTGACATGTCCTTCCAGAGTGACGTCAGCTTCGATTACTCCAGAGAGAGGTAGCAGCTTGGTACCCCTGTATGTATAGATTTTCGCCTTAGTAGGGAGCAGTTGGGGCCAATGTGTGACAGGTTTTCATATTAATCAGAGTCCATGACATTTACGGATGCCCCCATATCAATATTCACTCTTACTGTGGAATTGGCAATCTGCACCGTGCACTTTGGAGGTAGTCTCCTCTTGCGATCAGCTGTCCCTGCAAATGTCACAACGAAGACCTCTTTGTCTTCCTCCTTGGCATCGGTGTCATGTGCATAGCGGCTGGGCTCTTCCTCTTCGGTGGCCTGCTTTAGCAACAGTTAATGGAGTGCAGTTGTTGTCTTCCTAGTTCTTATGGAGTAAACACTTGCGTTTTCTCCGTCCGACTCGTACCCGGGAAAAACACCTTCCAAACCCGCAAGTACGATTCGTACGGAAACACCATTTCCGTACGATTCGTAAAAAACACCAACCGGCTAAAATATACTCACAATTCGGATTCGGGACACCGCGTACATGACATTCGCACGGAGTCGGGCAGCGTGTTACGGATCAGCAAGTACGATTCGTACCCACAGCACTTCACACGGCAATATTTTTACGGGACCCAAAAAGTGCCAGAAAAGCTAAGTACGCTGCGATGCACGATGAAAAGGGGGCCCGGTACGCACCGTACCCCCATCCCTACATGTCCGCACCGTACCTCCAGCCCCCCCCAAGTACGCACCATACCCCAGCACCCATACGTGTACGCGCCGTACCCCACCTCTGTACCACAGCCCCGTACCTGTACGCACCGTACCCCCACCCCACCCCCGTATGTACGGTGCGTACCCCCCGTATGTATGGAGCGTACCCCCACCCCGTAGGTACGGTGCGGACCCCCACCACACCCCGTAGGTACGGAGCGTACCCCCACCCCGTAGGTACGGTGCGGACCCCCAGCGCGTACATACGGGGTGGGGGTATGACCCGTACATACGGGGTGGGGTGGGGGTACGCTCTGTACCTACGGGGTGGGGGTACGCTCCGGACATACAGGGTGGGGTGGGGGTATGCTCCGTACCTACGGGGTGGGGGTACGCTCCGTACCTACATGGTGGGGTGGGGGTACGCTCCGTACCTACATGGTGGGGTGGGGGTACGCACTGTACAAACAGGGTGGGGTGGGGGTACGGCGCGTAAATGGGGGGAGGGCTGGGGGTACGGCATGTACTTGGGGGGGTGGGCTGGGGGGGTGTTCGGCGCATATGCGGGCACATGTTTGGACGTCTCCATGGTTGCTATGGGAGTTCGCTCCTTACGGTGTTTTTTCCATACGGTTGTGCATTCGAACGGACGGGACGGATCGTACTTGCGCGCTCGGACTTCAGTTTCCCGAATCGTACGTAAAACTGTCCGGGGATGTGTCGGACACTTTTTCCAACCCGAGGACGTGTCGGGGAATTTTCCCAGTGCGATTCGTATGGATTTTTTCACATACGAATCGTACTTGCCAGTTTGTACGGGACTTGTATGATTCGTACGGGGAATATTTTTCACGAATCGGAATCGGCACCTTGGTCTTTTGCAGCTGCACACTATTGCATATTGTTAGTTTTGCCACACTTGAACATGTCCTTCCTTTCGCAGGGCATGTCCCAATGGTCTTGTGCCCAAGGCCACATTTTGCCATGTGTCCCGCTTGATCATGCAGGAGTGGATTGGTGAGAAAAGCCTGGTCATCCTTGGACAGCTTTGACTATTTCGGCTTTGATGCTGGGAGCTCTTGAAGGAGTCGCCTTTACTAGAGGTGCTGCTTCCATGTCTTGTGCCTGTGAGTTTGATAATTCATGAGAACGGGCTAGCACTAGCACATCGTCAAGAGGGATTCCTTACTTCCATAATATAAGCCGTCAAAGCACTGTAGATCAACACACTTGATGGATTAGCGCCCTGATTTCTCCTCTCTGATCATGGAATGCGCATGTGCTCTCGTGCTTCCTCAGCCTGGCATAGAACATATTAACTGAGATGGTGTCCGAATGTGTAGCTGCAGTGTTTGTTTAGCACTCTGACTGACTTGAAATGTGGCTTGTCTGAAAAATATGGATGAAATGACAGGATCCTATTATTCAGAGCTGCGTCTGAATATGTATTTCAGTGTTTTATCATTCCTAAGTGTCCTGCAGTGAACTTGACAAAAGAAGGGCTGAGACAGTGACTGCATGCAGTTTCCAAAGAAAAAGAGGAATGAAAGAATATCTAATATCACAACTAAAAGATATCATAAATCGGTCATTAGGATTAGGAAATTTCACAGGACTACATTCAATAATATGTTTCACGTTCAGGTGTGTTCATACTAAGCCTACGTATTTAATTATGGCATTCTCTGCAATACCAGTTTTAGGTTTCTTGAATTTTTATAGTGCATAAGAGGATAATAAAGTACATCTTTGACTTGAAGTGAACGATTTCCACTATGGTTTGGGTTATTAGTATTCATAAAACTGGTAAACTAAAAAAAAACTTATATTGTTTCTTGTGAAAGTAAAATTGATTGCACTATGTCAATGATTGTCACAATTTGGGAAAATACAGCAGATGAGTAAACATGCAAATATATTTTATTCATAGAGAAATCCTATTACTCGTGTAATTATGACGGGTTGTTCTAGTTTGTTGGCTGCTGCTTCTTTGGAGGTCTGCCATGATTTTAATGTATCAGTATGTGTGCATACCCAGCAGTGGATGTAATTAATGCTGCAAAATTGTGGCTTTCAATCTTTCCAAGCACAGATAAAATGTTTCAGCTTGACAATGTTACTGACAGAATGCTAATTTGTTTGAAATCCAGCTAGCAGGTAACAATTCCCGCTTTAATAAAATGAATAAGGAGAGTGTTTTAACACATATCTGTGTTAGGTTTGAGTAAAATGAAATATCAACAACATAGAACATGTTGCCAGTACAGCATAAACTATCTGTTTAGTGGAGATTAAAAGATCAACGTCTCCCGAAATTTTAATTTTTTCCCAGTTGTATTTTGCAGTTAACATGCTTTGGACCTATGAGCATATGCTCTGTATTGCAAAGAATAGATTATATCACTTTCTACTTAGCCACTTTGATTTTAAGAAAACATCTATAACACAACGTGCATTTGTAAAGCGCAAATTCACCCAAGGGTATCTTGGTGCTGAGAAACAGCTATTTATTGTTACCTAACTCAATGGCACTCATTCTATCGACCTCAGAAGGATGAAAGGCTGAGTGGACACACCAGGATTTGAACCTGTAACCATGAGGTTTAACACAGGCCCCTACAGTGGACGTTTTAATCTACTAAGCCACCAGACCCAGCTTAAAGTGCATAATGGACGTCGAAAATTGAACGTTTGCTACAGGAATACATGAGTCAAGACCTGTAATGCAATAGATTTGTCTAATCATTCAGCCAGATGCATTGTTGCTGGAAGAGAGTGTGATTATATAATTATAAAGACACTCCTTATATGAGCAAATGTGTTTCTGATAAGTTGACCTCCAGCAACTTTCCTGGGTGAAGATAGTTACCACAGTAAAATAGTATTTTAAAGCATCGAAGAATATTGTGTTTTTTTACTTTTGAAGCACAAATAGTGTTTATTTTCTTAAACAGATCATCCATTACATCATGATTATTTTCCATACATGTTTGTGTCAAGTTATTAGGTCTCTCCCTGTCAAAAACTCATACCTCTAGTATCCTTACCTCGTTTTGGCATTTACTCAGGGCCAAGAATACATAGTCTTTTGATTTATGTTCATGAAAACAGAACACATTAACCATATCCTTTTACTAATATGCTTTCATGGTGAACTATGGCAGCCGCTCCTTACACTGGTGTTCAACATTTCATGCAGCTGCACTAACTGATTTGCTACTATGACAAATTAGCTGGCCATATCTTGTAAACTACCCACTAGCTTCCTTTATTTTTCTCCCTCATCTTCAACATTCATGACATTTCATAATTCCATGCCTTTGCTAAATAGTATAACTCTCACATCTAACTCTTTTCTTGTGGTACTCTGCATGCACTAGTCACTCCCTCTTTTGATACTCGGTTTGCTGGTGCTTTTGACCTATGGGTGGTATGTACCATGCGATATTGTCTTCTTCAACATTAATTGTAGCAATGTCAATTTGGATAAAGATTGCGGTTTTAATTTAGCCACTTCTTAAGATTTACTAATGCATTAACATTTCATTTTGCAAACTAACGTAGTTATTACTTTTAGTACTACTTATTAATTTTTCCTTCAAGGGAATGAACATTTTACCAATCAGATTATACCTGTCAGTTATTCTAGTGTTTGACCAGCAGATCATCTTCAGTAACATAGGATGGACATCTTGGCAAGTGTCACTGAAGTTGCAATCCTTCTGTGAAAATGGTTGAATTGTCATATAACATCAATTGTGCCATGTAATATAGCTTACTGAGCTAACAAATCATTGTGCAATCTACTCATAACAGATATTCTAAACCATCCACCTGACCAGTAAGTGGTAGTATTGGGGCAGGACTGTTACATGTGCAGCAAGTTGCAGCCAATAAATTACACTCTAGAATGTTGAGTATAATGTACTATAAATTAGGGGATGTAAACAGTTCAGATGGAAAGAACCCAATCACCATCTCAAACAGTGCAATATTTGTCGATAATGCTACAGGTGGGTACATATTACCCACATTACATATTACACACAATTCAGTACATAAAGACTGGAAGGATTTGAGTAATCCATTCTGAAACAGCTGGTCAACATGCCTAATCCTCTTTGAAGCCCAGCCCTTCCAGTGTATAGTCACAACACCAAATAAGAAAGGGGAGGTGTATGTTCACATCACAAATAAAAAGGAGAAGGAGCTGTGACATAGATTTTCCAAACTTGGAAGATGCAGAACAATGTTTAAATCCCAGCTTTGGCTCAACATTCTGTGATTCGGGGCAAACCAGTTCATCTCCCCATGCCCAAAAAAGTGTTGTACAGGTGATTCTGTTGTGAAGCACTCCAATGTTCTTGTTCAAGAATCACTCTATGCAAATCTACCAAAAACACTGTAAAAAATAAGTAAAATCCAGCCATAAAGAACTATTGTGATGCTACATAAGATACAGTGCCAGCTTTTAATGTGCAGATTTCCAAAAGGTCTGCATTACTCCAATTAGTAGATTTCCTAATGCTTTAATGTGTGTGGCATGTCTTGTATTGCTATTGTGGGACAAACCCACTGAATATCGAAACATCTGTTGCGCTAGGACTATAAGGAATGGTTGGTGGACCAGTGTAGAAGATATATCAGATGTGATAAATGATAAGCTATGAACACTTTTAAGCAAAGATTCTGTGTGTACCAATGAAGGTCTGCCCAATGTCATCTGAGCTTGCAGTTGTGCAGTTTAGGTTTAGTAAGCATTCCACCAGAAAATCTATTGATGTTAGTGCCTCTTTGCCTTAACAATTATTTTGATATCAGCAATAGCTGCATCCCAAAAATGTAGTTGTACTAGGAAGTCACAAGGATCTTACAATCTGTTCCGCTCCACAAACACAAACTAAGTTGTGACGACTGCTCAAAATCATTCTGCGGTCAAGTTGTCTTTGATCATCCTCTCTAGTCCTCAATTAATTCAGATTTCAAGATGTGTTTGTACTTTTGGTACACAGGTCATGGCCATAATTAATAGTAGTGTCAATGCCTTTCAAATACCCCGGTAATCTTACCTCTGTCTGTCAAATGCATTGGATCTGTATAACAAAGACATTCCATGTAGTGCCACATTCTGTGACTATTTTGGACGGATAAGAGACAAACGCTGATCTTCTATTAAGCAAAACCTTGTCAAGAGTTTTCATGTTAGCTAAAGTGTATCTGCCATCAGAGTCTGAGCAAGTCATAAGTACCCTATGGAATAGCGTCTTACATATGAGGAGAGCCATGACCCATTTCTTTGAATATGCCCTTGACAAGGAGGTCAATACCCACAGCATCTTGTTAGTGGCTGCTTCTGACCACTGAGTTAAACCTGTCATATTTCAGTTTTGCTCACTGTGATAGAGAGGTGGGATTCTGTAGGAGTGCAATATATATCCATTTGTACTGAAATAAGAAAGGTCTTTTTTCCTCACGATAAAATGGGAATAGCTATCAACTTCCAAGGATACATCGGTGTCTTTGTGCAAGAATGCACTTAGACTATGGCAGGGCAGAGACATGTAAATAGTTATGAAATTAGGGGCTTTTTATCACTTACTATTCAAGTAGCAAAATATCCCATATATTTCCTATTACTTGTATTAACAGTTATTTTGTTAGAATTATAGGTAATGTAAGATATTGCAATTCGAATCATTAACAGATTTAATTTATTCCTCCAGCTGGTGACTGAACTCAAATTATTTTCTTTTTATGTATGACGTTGATCTGAAGCAAAGCAAACACAAGGAAAGGATGGACGGAGCACGGAAACTTTTCAGACACTCACCTCCAGTCACAGATCTGGGTTAAATCCATCATCATTCTTTAGCTCACTTCGCTACCCCAGTTCAGACACATCTATATGCAAATCAGTCTTGACCCTGTGCCTCATGGGAACAGTCCAGCCCAAACTGCCGAGCCATGTCTTCCCTGGACCAGAAACAAGCATCCTGGGACTGGTTTCAGGCTAACAGCTCTCATCATCCAGGCTAGCATGAATCCATTGGCAAAGTGAGCAAGGGACCCACATCTGGGCATACCCTGCCCACTAAGGGTGAACAAAGCAAACACAATCAGATGATGGACGGAGCGCTGAAACCTTTCAGACACTCACCCCCAGTCACAGATCTGGGTTAAATCGATCATCGTTCTTTAGCTCACTTTGCCAACCCAGTTCAGACACAGCTATATGAAAATCAGTCTTGACTCTGTGCCTCATGGGAACAGTCCAGCTCAAACTGCCAAGCCATGTCTTCCCTGGACTGGAAACAAGTATCCTGGGACCAGTGTCAGGCTAACAGCCCTCAGCAGCCAGGCTAACTTGAATCCAGTGGCAAAGTGAGCAAGGGACCCACGTCTGGGCATACCTGCCAACTTAGGGCAAACAAAGAAAACACAAGGAGATGATGGACGGAGCGCTGGAACTTTTCAGACACTCACCCCCAGTCACAGATCTGTGTTGAAGTCATCATTGTTCTTTAGTTCACTTCACCACCCCAGTTCAGACACAGCACACAACATGTTTTTTTATTTTATTAAAAAACACGCAAGTTTGTTGCGAGAAAAACACTGGACTCTCTGTGTATTGCATTTCTCAAATGCAACAGATTTAACATACAGTTCTATTCCTGAAAGAGGGACTATGGAAATTAAATTGCGTCTTTAATGGCTTTTATTGACTCAATTGTTCTGGATAAAAAAAACAGAAAAGCCATTGTAAGGGCTTATGTGGCATTATACATTTGTGTGTAAGAGAAATAAATAAACCAGTATCTGCCAGGGCGTTACCTTAGGTTTGGCAGAGCCCAGATCAAAGTTTAAATAGTAGAGTCATGGCAGTTCATGCCCCAAGGCTGTGGAATAATCTACCCTTCCATCTGAGACAATGTAATGACATTCTGACATTAAAAATGTTAGAAACATTTCTTTTTTATTAAGTCAACCTGAGGGCTATCTGATCATTTTTTTGCAACAGTTTATTCCTTTGACTCACTTTTAGGAACAATTGATTTTGCTAGGCCGTTTTTTTCTGGAATACATAGTCATTGTACCAATAGTCTCTTTAATGTTAGGATTGCAGCATGTAGTAAAAGAAAACATACTAGCTTGGTAGAAAATTATACAGAGACATGCGAAGATACCAAGCATAGTCTAGCATGCAAGGTACTTCAGTCTCTTGTATTCTCCATGCACACCTCTTTTTCTTAGTTTTTGTAATCATTTTTTTTAAACATAGGTTAAAAATAAATGCAACCAATTACTTTCTCATTATGAACCATACAAAGTGCAGATACACCCATAGTACTATCTGAGCATCCACTCTTTTAGTTTCAACCAAAACTACTACTCTGAATAACTAATATTAAGCAAGAGGACTTCCATATTGCAATTTCTGAATGTGATATTTCACTAATCAAATGGTTGCATGATATAAAATGGCTAGGCTTCGAAACATATTATTTGTATTGTTTGTATCCATGATTTACACTTCTTGGTCAGTAAGTGAGAGAAGCCTACATGTCTTAATCAACGTCAGTCACTCTCTTTGTGCTAGATTTGCCAAAATTGTGCCAAGAACTTGAATTGCACCTAGACAAGCAATTATTTAAAGTAGTCTACATTACAATATAATATTATGTCTGATAAAAAAGGTGCTATATCTTTGACTAAGAACATAAAAGGCATTTACACAAAAAGCATTTGCAAATTAGTATATATAGCAAGAGTATTGATAGCAATAAAGCCATTAAAAGGATGTATTGGTTTTTCTGCATTCTAGGGTAATATTATTGGCATGCGCCTTAAATATATATAAACTAGCTTGAGTATTCTATTAGCTTTTCTATACATTTGATACATAGACTGTATTTCCAATAAGGCAACCATGTGTTACATGCATTATTTGTTTAGGATATCCTCAAAATATAATCACTTGGTTCTTTTTGCTAAACTGCAAACTCTTGCAAATTTCAAGAATGCACGTTTTGAGTTTTAAAAATTAATCAAAACATTTCTGTGAATGATTATCATTATGCGATAAAGTTTCATTCATGGACGTATTGAAGTTTTATTTAATCTGACTGTTATGCTCACCTATCTGTATCCTAGGATGATTTTTAGACAGAATTGCTTATTCTGTACTGTTAAAAAATACATGATGTGGAGAAAGGTAGTGGGGGGCTGAATATTGATAAATAAGTCATCTGTTATTGGCAAATAAAGTGCAAAAATGGAGAAAAGTAGACACATGAAATCTTGATTACAAGTGTTTTTTAGCTATTGGGAAAACCTCCTAAAAATTTGGTCTGACAGCTAGCAAATTGTACGAAGCGAGAAACTGCTATTTTCATTAACAGTAAAATCTTCAATATGAATTTGAATGCAGTCGCATAATATCAACAGGATATGTTAGCAGGCATTCAAAATGCGGGTATGACATATTAAAAACAGAAGCTAATGTTTCAGAGATTCCTATTCCACTACAATTATATGGTTCACTGGAAGTCATTATATCTCTTCTTCAGTTTAAGGCCGAAAAGTTTTGGTTTGCTAGCTTCCTCATAATTTACTGCCTGGGCATAATAAGCTAGTCATGTGGAAAAAAGATGATAAACGATGCTGGCCAGGATTCATAGATTTATTAAATTTCTATCAAACAGAGCAACACGAAAATCTGCTTAAGTTAGTAACAGTCTAACATTTTTAATCAAAATTCATGAGTCCCAGTGCTTGGTTCAGTGGGTCCGAGGAAGACTTGAATTGGAGGCTGATTAAAGAAAATAAAAGGCTTATTTGAAGTAATTTTTCAATGACGTCTTTTAATTGGATGTTAAATCAAATCCTTATCTGCCTTTCTGCAGATAGCACGTTATTTGAAATACAGTTAGTGCCAAAACCAATGAAACTAATACATTGAATAACAATTAACATTTCACTTCATACCAAGGCTAAAAAGGCTGTGGTTGTCAATGTGTCAAAAATTAAGGATGTAAATTATGTTTACGTATTTGATCTTGATTTACAGGACACTGTGGTCACAGTGCAGTAAAAACGTATATTCACACTCACAAATTCCACTTTACGTAGCATGTAAGAGTGTCGACAACCATGACAAGTAAGAATGAAAATGACGCCTCTCTGTTTCTCTTCTGTAAGTATTAGACGCAAAGGAAGAGTTACACGGGTGTAGGAAGTAGAATAAATATAGGGAAATGTAATCACATTAAAGTGCAATCTTGCAAACCGAATGATTAATTAAAGCTTTTTGAAGGGAATTCGCTTCTCTACGTTTATTTTATCTTACATTACTATGCTGGTTTCTTTTTCAGTTATTTGTAACTTCTGTGTAGATCATTGTTATGATATGTTTCGTTGATGAGACCACAAGCTTTTAAGACAGTGACAATTGGCTGGTGACAATCACACAAATTGCAATGGAAAGAGCAAATGTCCAATACTTGTTTGCTGAAGAAAAGCAAAACACACACAGGAAATGCGTAGAAGTTTAACATTATGGGCCCTATTTTAAAGATGGTGATACACATGCACTCATGATATAATTTACCTTTTCACAGCTGTCTCAAACCCAAAAAGGCATTGCTGATGAGCGTAATTCATTTCCTAGTATGGATTTCACCTCCAAGAGTACAGAGCACTCTCTAGCAGGAAACTCCCACTCCAGGGATGGGAAGTAGGCAGGCCAAGGTGTTGTTTACCTTGGACTTTTGGGAAAACCTACAAACATATATCTTTGTTGGCGCTCTCAAAGTCTTCTCTTACTCCTTACCAACCAGGAAATGGTAGAAGTAACTCACGTTCTGGAAAGGGAATTCATCACTCCCAGACTTGTTAGGGTGTAGCGAAAGGCTGCTCTCCACAGTGGCGTAGCAAGGGGAGGGCAGCGGGGGGGCTGGAGGGCCGCCCCGGGAGGCACCACTTTTGGAGGCGGCAGCAGGAAATTTTGCCAGCACCTCCCCTCCTCCCCTCTTCAGCACGGCCGCAGGGCGGCAACAGCAGGGACCACGGGCGGCCGAAGTGCCTAGCTACGCCACTGGCTCTTCATAGGGAGAAATACTTTTTCTGAAGAGAAATTAGATATGCATTTCCATCAATGTGGAGTACTCAGCTTTGGAGAACTATGCCTAGGTGAATTAGATACCTTTAGGACAGTTACATGACATTCTTAGAAGTACACCTAAAAACCTGCGCCTTGCATAGTTCTACAGGCGTACTTCTGAAAATTATCTGAATTCCAAACAAAACATAAAAGTACATTCCGGAGAAGATCTATAATTCAGCCTGTATTTTTATGTTTAGTTTGTGGATGGGACCCTATTTATTTATTGCCACTCAATGCCATTGCTCTCAGTATTAATACTCCCTTCTTCTGTTCAGTTGTGCATACCAAAACCTAATGCCAATAAAGGTAACCAGAGGCCTCCACCTCTTCAGGCATTCAGTTTTCCTATCCTGTTCTGGTATTTCTTTTAACAAGCAACTGTATCCTTGAAGTTTTATTTTGAGATCATATCAACTAAACCAAATGAACATGCAGAGCTGAGAAAAATGAATTGGAAATGGAAAGACCAGGACTGGAAATATGATTTCACGATGACTTGGATGGATCTTGTAATTTCCTACCTCTGGTGCCATTTTCTGTTGGAGTTGACTGCACCAACAACAAGGTGATGGATAAAATCCTTGAATTCATCTCAGCCACTGGCAATCGCTTGGGCTGCATCCCAGTCCATTGTTAGTCACCCACCATGTCACCTCAGTTTGGACCTAACCATTAGTCTTGACCCTGTTATTTTAATACAGTAACTAATTTTGGAGATGTTATGAACACCCTCTCTGCCGAATCAACAAAAACTCACCAGAAGGCTGCATTATATTCAGAACTCGGTTGCTAGAATCACCCTCAACCTCCCACGCTGCACTCACATAACACCGCCACACCTGAAGGAGCTCCACTGGCTCCCCATTCACAAAGGATCTCAAATCAAACTCCTCACCCATACTTTCAATGTACTACATAACACTGGCCCAGCATACCTCAACAATCACATCTGCCTTCATAAACCTTCCAAACACCTCAGTTCATCCAGACCTCTAATTGTACACATCCCACACATACAGAAAAACAGATCCATCAGTCAAACCTTCATCTACTTTGCTCCTATAAAGTGTGGAACAACATTCTGCTACACATAAGAACTTCCTCACTTCTTGAAGACCTGACTTTTTTAGGAGCCATACTAGGCCATAGTCGTGGTTAGACTCCCACCTGCTAAATGCCAGGATAGCCTTCTGAGTAATAGTGCACTCTATACGTCTGCATAACATTGTGTACTGTTGTGTCTCAAAAGTCTGTAGTATTTTAGTTACTTAGGCACATATGTATTGTTAACAATTAACATCCATCAGATCCATCAAGTCTTCAGTTTTGCTGTATGATGTGATGTTATGTTGTATTGTGTTGCGTTTCGTAAGGATAGACTATGATAAGAGTCAGAAATCCAAGTCGAAGTATCCAAAGGAAGACACAATATGCTGCGTCCCAATCGTCCTGGGTCTTCATACTGCCAACTCATAGACTAAGAACCATGTACTCAGCTTTAGCACTTGACTCTCAGGGTATAGGGTAGTGAAGCACAGGAGTCCAAAGCTTTCTCAGGCAATGTGCTGTGGCCCTGAGACTCAGGTCTCAGTAACAAGACAAACACTGCTTAGCAATTTTCTCTAAAGCAAATGATTTTCACTTAAAATTGAAAAGTACATAATTCGTCAAACTACCAAATGACCCACAAAAGAACAATATATAATATAGTTTCAACTATAAATAATTATGAATTTATAATCAGTAAGACAAGTCTAGTTAGTTTTTTGTGCTGTGATCTCATATAAACTGAACTGAATGATTTACTGCAGGACATACACTTCACAAAAAAATCCCAAGACACAAAGGTAAAAACGTTCCCACTGCTTACTTCAGAAGACCTACCTTGAGACTTAAGACATACTATGAATTAGGTGGTTTGGGATTCTACAGTAAAACAAATTGAGTTGATTGAAAGTGCAGATCAAGTACAGATCATAGTAAAACTGAAAGCAGTGTATTGCGGTAATCCTCAATACAGGCTCGATCATGAAGCAGAGGAGGGAATTCGGCCTGTCATTGATAAAGTGATTAAACAGGGCATTTTAAAAGTGGTGCTAGAGAGCCCGTGTAACTCTCTGATCATGGGAATACATAAACAGAGTGGAAGAATGCTGAATGCTTGTTACCCAGAACCCTGATAACAAGACATCTAAGGGGACCCTGGACCACCAACACTCCTTGGTCTTCTTTTCTGTTATGTCGGCCTCTAATTTCGACTCCTTGGTCAGTGGCATCTCCTCCGGCTCACCCCTTGACCCTCTCCCCCAGAAAGTGTGGAAGACCTATGGTCCTCTCACCTTTCCCTGGTTGCGTCAGATCTGCAACCAATCGTTGGAAGTAGGGTCGGCTCCAGAAAGCTGGAAGCAGGCTGTGGTGTCTCCTCTTATTAAGAAGCCCTCTTTGGACCCAACTAATCCGGCTAACTTTCGGCCCATCTCCCTCCTTCCCTTCCCAATCAAGATTTTGGAAAGGGTCGTGAGTAGATCTCTTTCGGAATTTCTTGAAGAGTATCAGCTACTAGACAAGGACCAGTTTGGTTTTCGCCCTGGTCACGATGCTGGACAACATGCGAGTGCGGGCTGACACCGGGAGCACTGCGGTTTTAGTGCTCCTGGATATGTCAGCCGCATTCGACACAGTGAGTCACACTGTCTTGTTGGCAAGACTGGAGGATCTGGGTATAAAGGACCGGGCACTGCAGTGGTTCCGCTCTTATCTGACAGGGAGGCAGCAGGTGGTGACACTGGGGTCGTTTACCTCTGAGAAATCCCACGTAGCCTGTGGAGTACCACAGGGTTCCAGCATCAGCCCCATTCTCTTTAATATTTACCTGCAACCATTGTTTGCAATTATCAAAGCGTCCGGAGTTGAGCTGGTAAACTACGCAGATGACACACAATTGGTATTTTCGATGGAGGGAAAACAGGGGGTGTCTCTGGAGCAATTTCAAAACTGCATGAGCCTGACAACAGATTGGCTGCGACGTAACTCGCTGCAGTTCAACGGTGACAAGACCGAGGTGTTGTTCTACTCACCGCTAAATCAGATCCACCGTCTGCAGTCGGAGTTTAGGCTTGCTCCAGATGAGGCCCCACTGGTTCCAGCAAATACCATTCGTAATCTTGGTGTCCTGTTCGACAATGATCTGCAACTGAACTCGCAGGCGAACAAGACAGCCAGTGTGTGCTTCGGACTAATACGGGTACTCCGTAGGATTCTTCCATTCTTGCCAGGGGATATGCGTGCTCTGATTGTAAGGAGCACAGTACTCAGCACAATGGACTACTGTAACTCTCTGTATCTGGGTGCCCCCCAGTATATTCTGCTGGGATTAC
Organism: Triturus cristatus; assembly: GCF_964204655.1. NCBI lineage: Eukaryota > Metazoa > Chordata > Amphibia > Caudata > Salamandridae > Triturus > Triturus cristatus. The sequence continues at coordinate 871,603,348 of NC_140588.1, forward strand.
AGAGAGTACAGTCGGCTGCAGCCAAGTTGGCGCTAAACCGCAGACGCGACGCCTCTTCCACTCAGGCGCTGCGCGAGCTCCACTGGCTGCCAGTCAGAGAAAGGATCCTCTTTAAATCTCTCTGTCTGATTCACAAAGCAGCACATGGGAGGGGTCCAATTCCCCTGCAGGAGAGATTTTCACGCTATCTCCCCCCGAGACAGCTGCGTTCCTCCAACGCTAATTTGCTGTCACAACCCAGATTCAAACGTGTCAGGCTGGGGGGGAGGGCATTTAGTGTGGCAGGTGCTCGGCTATGGAACGAGCTCCCTCCGAGGATCAGGCAGCTAGATTCCTTAATGGAATTTAGAAAGAGTCTTAAGACCTGGCTCTTTCCAGTAGCCTGATTGCCTACGTCGTTGCCTATTCCTCTCAGCTCAATTTCATCAACTGTTTTTGTGAAGCGCCAGGATACCCGTAGGGTGATAGTGCGCTATACAAGAATATATACAATACAACAATACAATACAATACATAGCACAAAACTGGTGAAAAAGTAAAGCTATAGAGATTTCATGCTGTCCCATGGTACTTAATCATGCAGTAATATTATTTCAGATTCATTCAGAAGCTGAGTTGTTCACCATCTTAGACTTCATTCGAGCAATTGTCTTGATTCCACTTTATAAGGATAGATACTATATATTTTTTGTAGTCAGATTCTGAAATAAAATTATTGTTTGATGCACGATTTAACAAGGGTATACAGAGAATCCTTTCATCGTTTCCTAAAACGGACATAAAGGGGCCGATTCCAATTCTGGAAAAAGGCTGTACGAAACGTTGTACGGAGCGTTTTCTCCGTACGACTCGTACCCGGCAAACTTTCCGTACAACCTAGGAAGTACGATTCGTACAGAAAGCCTATTTCCATACGATTCGTACAAAAGTAAGGGTTGGCGTAGTGGGCGTAGTGGGGCTACGTGAAGCAGCACGTAGTGTGCCCAAATCTACGCACACTACGCGCTTCGCGTAGCCCCACTACGCACCACCCGCCTCCCGCCCGCCTTCCTTTTAAAAGATAACATTAATTTATAATAAAGAAAATTAAAAGGCACTTACCTGAAGCGCGGCGTCTCCGGGGCTCCCTCTTCCTGGTTTCCAACTTTTCTGACAAATGCGCATGTGCGGACGCCCGCACATGCGCATTTCTCGCAATAAAAAATTGGAATAAATGTATTATAATTAAATTAATTCCCCTATAAACCCACAACTCACACCTAAAAAAATGACATAATTAACATAATTACCAATTAATTAATAAATTAATTAATAATAATTAGCAACTAATTAATAATTAATTACACAATAAATTAATTTCCACAATGAACACTATAAAATCTCAATTTAATAAATACTAATACATAAAAAAGAATAATTAATTGATTATAATTAAATTACTTTCCACCCTATTCCCCTATAAACCCACAACCAGTTACAGAACTAAAAATCACAATTTAATTAAAATAAAATTAATAACTACTCAAAATTTAACACATATATTAAAAAACAAGAGCAATACTTATACAAAAAATTGTTCACATACTTTTAAAATACATACTAAAATACATAACATTAATTAAAACATCGATATTTTAAACAACTATATTTTTGCAAATGACATTAATGACTTCAATATTTTCAAAAACGATATTTATCTCCAAGTCGATATTCTTGATCATGATATTTTTGCTGTCAATATTTCTGCATCACAATATTTCCATCTCAATATTTGAGTATGTCGACATTTAAAACTCGATATTGTCTGTGCACCATCTTGTACATTAGAGTTACATGGATATTCTACTCAGAAGATACAAATTAAACAGCTGTTTCTCAATGTCAGTGCAAACAGTTGGTAAGTTGGAGGATTCACAAAGTAAGGCATCATAACTCGATGTTGGAAAAAGCAGGATGTTATCAAGCAAAAAATGATCTTTGAAAGTCAGCTGATGGTATGGTTGTGCTATTATGTTCAACACTATTGCACATGGCAGGATACATGAACGGACCTACACATATGTGGCTTGATAGCATAACTGCCAAGTTTAGAAGAAATTGTTTAATCCTCCTTTTTGGATGATTTCTAATAATCTATTTCAGAGATGTATTATTTGTCAGCTGATAAATGTTGGAAAAAGACAAGAGTGACCGTGAGTCATGTGGAAAATTCAGTAGGATCTTTCACAAGATTTCCATATTTCCAGTAGATTTCACAGATATTCCACCCTGTAATGGTTTGCGTTATATTTTGGTTGTTGTCTGTTTACTTAGCAAATGGATTATAGCGTTCCCTGCTACGCGTTGTGACACACTCACTGTGGCCAAGCAATTGCTGAGGAAGTTGGTCCCTAAATTTGGCCTGGCAACTTCTCTGGTATCAGGTAGGGGTATCCATTTTATAAAGAAGGCCATGAGTGTCCTATGCATGGCACTGAGCATCAACCAGAAATTCCATTGTAGTCACTATCCCAAAACATCAGGTTTGATGGAAAGTGCCAACAGTACAATGAAAGAAAAATTGACTGACGTTTGTGCCTCACTCTAGTTCTATTAATTATTAGAAGCACAATCAACAAAATCACAACTCATGTGAGGTACTAATGTCATAAAAATTTCTGGCATTCCTTTAGTTTCTCTTCTGAATACTACTGATGATCTGGTTGTTTACTTCAGAGGATCGGCTGATTTTGTTACATTTTATCTCTCAAGTGAAATTTGCAACACCTTTAACAGGTGAAGAGCACTGCCATGACCTAGAGCTTGGATACTGGGTCATGGTGAAGAAAAATGTTAGGAAGATGTGTTTGGCACCTCGGTAGAAAGGCCTATATCAAATGATCTTGCTTATGAGCACTATTGTAAAATGTGTGGATGATTACAGCATTGGATCCATACATATTACATGAATAGAGTGAAGGCTGCAGATGAAGAAGTAGCACTAATTCACAGTGAGTTTTCTATGTGGATCCAACGAGGGGAAAAAGAGCTTACGAAGAAGAAAAATAAGGAGAGCAAGACAGTCGAAAACTAGAAAATTAGACCTCAGAAATGTGAGCTCTAAATACCCCAAAAGCAACTCAAGGTGTTGCAGTTGCAAGTGGTGCAAATCAAGAAACAAGTGAAGATGAAAATGAGGCAAGAGGAGTAAATGTGACTGTAGATGAAAGCTCAATAGAAGCTTATTGGTCTGAAGGTGTGAGAGAAAGAATAAAAGCATTGCAAAGACGTGAAGTGGATTGGTAGAAAATCAGCTGATATAGTGACAGATCTAAATAACATAGATTTTGAAAAGCCTGAAGTTAGAAGATCAACATAAGCAAGAGTGCCAAACAAGGAATGGGCATATCTGGCAAAGATTAAACCAGCAAAAAGAAAAATTGTTCTACGAGACTATTGATTTCTGTCCGAAGAACCTCCATGAATTGGTATGAGCTGGGAGTGAATGGGATGGACACTGAGGGCCTGATTCACAAAGGTAAACTTACACTTCTATGTATGTTTACTACTTTTTGTTATTCACAATGTACGTGTGCAGTTTTCTGACTCTGCACTCCCTATAGTTATGTGGGCAGAGCTCTCCACCCCGACTGTAGAGTCTTGGGTTTGGAGAACTTTTCACACATAAGTATAGGGAGGGTGGAGTCGCAAAGCTCCGCACGTAGTTTGTGAATACTAAAAAGTAGTAAACTTAAACAAAAGTGTAAGTTTCCCTTTGTGAATCAGGCTCTGAATAATTTCCTGAAGGAATAACGGAACTGAACTGAAGCAGTACTTACTGCAGTGACCACAGGCCACTTGTCCAGGAGAATTGGTGCCGTTGACCCACCTGAATAAATGAACGAATGAATGAACCATTTATAAAGTGCGCAGCTGTCAAACAAATGTCCTGGGGCTACTTAATGGCTGTACTAGGGGAAGTGAAAGGCTGATTACCAAGACAGATATAGCCTGGGTTTCAGGTGTTCTTCAAAAATGTGTTTGCCAGTTGAAACTCAAATTTTGAGTTTAGGGCCTTCCATAGTTTAGGGCCAAGTAGGAAAAAGAGCTGCCTCTCAAGCGAGCGTGATGTACTGTTGGCACTTGCAACAAAGATTGTTTGTGTTTGCCAGTTGAAACTCAAATTTTGAGTGTAGGGCCTTCCATAATTTAGGGCCAAGTAGGAAAAAGAGCTGCCTCTCAAGCGAGCGTGATGTACTGTGGGCACTTGCAACAAAGATTGTTTGGAGGATCTCAAAGATCTCCCAGGATGATATGCGTGAATGCTGTCCCTCAAATACACAGAGCCTCTGCTATGAAATGCCCTGAAAGTGAATAAAAGGCATTTGAAGTGAATTTGTTGCTGCACCAGAAGTCAATGTTCCTCAAGTGTGATGAGATCTATTCCTATCTGGGGAGTTTCAGAAGAGCCTTGCAGCTGCATTCTGCATCAATTGCTGACGGCTGAGAAGATAGTCTGGAAGACCCAGATATAGCACATGGTGGGATGGAACAAGCACAAACTGACATCAGAACAGCCCTGCCATCCACCAACATGGTTAATGGAGCATATATCCCAGGACAGGCCTTAGAATACCCAGACAGAGAGGTGTGCTCTATTTAATAATTACCTGAATGTACGTGGCAAGCTTGTACCTAGCAGGAGAGTGTTTGAATGAGTTTGTGTATCAACATTTTTATCATCTGTTCGCTTTGTTCCTGTCCCTAAAGAAGACATGGAATAGGTCATGAATGCTCCAGAGAGAGCCGTGAATAGTGTAGAAGCAGCTGATTTTTTTTAATGAGATATGTACCTGCTTTTGTGACAACAAAACATTTGCACACACTATCTTTTGAAATGTTTGTGCATTGTCAATGTGAGTATGTGCAGTTTAATTTGTTAAGGCCCATAATACATCGCTTGCTAATCTTTGCATAAGGATATTTTATTAAATCTTTGGTGGACCTATATCTTATCAATTATTGCTCAGCTACTCAACAGTGAAATACACAGAAAAGCAGAAACATTCAAAATGCAACACAACAAATTTTAAATTATACCATGTGTCGCTCTGTCTTTCGTAAGCCAAACATTTGGAAGTGATCACCTGGTACTGGACCTTTCAGACACAGTTTTCTTTGGAGTGCATGGAAAGTGTCCAAAGAATTTCCTGCATTTATATATTATACTCACCATAAAACACATACACTGAACTAGTATGTTCTTCCTGTGATGGGCCTCTCCATGCTTCATAACTGCAATCAGGTGTAAATAGTTGCTTCTTTCTTCAGTGCTGTATTCTATTTGGTCCTATGAAAACAGGGATCCTAAAGTTAAAATGAAAAGAAGTCCCTTCCAAGCCCTTCAAACCAAGAATCCCTGGATGACTTGTGCTATTCTGTACATTTACATTTTACAAAAGAAACAAACCTGACCTTCGTTAATTCGGTCTATGCATTCATTTTTATTGCTAGTCTGAAAAGGGGTCTTCAATGAAAAACTACACTTTGACCTCGGCAGGGGCGGCTCCTCCATTAGGGCGGAGGAGCGTCACCCCACTGCTTTCTCGCAGTGCGAGAAGCAGAAACATAGAATGGTATATTATTGCTTCTTGCACTGTGAGAAGTCAGAAGGGTATGCCTGGATGGGAGGAGGGGAGTAGGAGTGGCTTGCCCAATGCTGTGGGCCCGGACTGTTTGGTCGGCCCTCTGGGACCGACCAAACCAGTCATGCTTACTCTGCAGCCTACATAGAGAAAATGGTCTCCCCATAGGCGCCCGTTTGCGCACTGACCCCACCAATCAAAATGCTGCAACGGCTTAGGGGAGGGAGGCTGCCTGCTTCCTGTTCCTGCAGCAGGAAAATGCAGGACCTGGCCAGGAGTGGAGACGGCACGGGACCCGGTAAGGTGACGTTTTACATTTTTTTGAAAAAGCTCCCCGCCCCTGCGGGAACCCCCGCGTGACCCCCCCACCAGCCTCCCACCCATAAGTCATGGGAGCCGCGACTGACCTCTGGTAAAGTCCCACATTTCTGAAAAGCCACAGAGAGTGTAAATGAAACTTGAACAAAGGATGATTTAAGCCGGTTACATGTCTAGCTTCTCCATCTGAAAGTCATTAGAAAGGTAACTTGATGGTCTCAGTAAGAGCAAGGAAAAAAGCCTGTGATCCTGTTCTATTGCACACTTAATTTTGAACCAGTGGGTTTCCGTAAGTGCGCCTGCCATACTGTCAACATAAAGGTTTAGTGCAAATGTCTAATCTTGACAAATCATACCTCGGTTGACACAGCGCAGTGCTGTTGGCAGATTAATTCCTTGGAACTAAGTGGAAACAAGTGTGCATTCCAAGAATGAAATGCATTTGTACCGCTGGGTGTAGACAAGTTACTTCATACAATGTGTAATTTTGTGGGCATAACATGTTAGAAAAGAAAACAAATAATATTTATTTCGCCTAACGTGTGACTGGATACATTAAATAAGGACGTACATACTGAAATTATGCCTCGAATATGGCAGTTCTATCTTCTATTGCTCTTTCTTCTTAAGTCTATCAACATATAATGTGCCGAGCAATTATGCTGCTATTCAGATTGTCATATGGTTTGCAAATCCATTTTCTTCCTAGAGTACATTGCACTTCCCAAAATGTAAGTTTGATTTTGTATCAATCATTGATAGGCTTATCTATGTTTCAATTATTTCTTGATCTACGAATTATTTAGCATGGGCATTTTCAAAGGTGTATCATTTGTCAGTCACTTCTAATATGCGTCTAAAATTCGAGATGTTTGTTTCCATTTTTTTTTAAATTGCCCTAAAACCAAACCTCTGCTCTGGCAAATCAAATTAACTAAAACTACAGACACAAACCCTGGGGCCCTGGATCCTGTCAGGTTCGTTGCTTCATAAAATAAACGAGAGGGGTTTGTATTCACGTTGTATTATTTCAAAAACCTCGGAGGACGTTCTGCAACACGTTTAAATTGCATTTGTCTTGCTCTTCCTTCCTAAGGCTCTGCTCGTTCACGTTTAAAAAGTAATGGAAGTCACCCCATGTGACCAGACGAGGAGCTTCTGAATACTAGTACAGGAACATGTTATTTTTTGGTCAAATGGAGTGAATTCTTTGTTAAAAAACACATAAGCACCCACATGTGTACAAAAGTTAATATGCAGCTTTCTTTAACTCAGAAAAACAACTACTAAAGGTAGCCAACCCTACGGGATCTTCGATCATGCACTCTGGGGGGGGGGGGGGTTTGGCCACAGGGACACGTGGCCCCTTCCCCGAACCTTATTTGGCCCTGGAGACCCCATCCCTCAGGGCCAATAGTTCAAATAAAGGAGAGGGTGGCCATGCAGCCCCCTCCCTGAGCCATCTTCCGTCCCTGGGACCGCATCCCCCATGGCCATATTACTTAAAGGTTGGTGCCCAGGTACCCGCCCAGAACACTCACTATATACTTGTTGGGGGGCAGGGGTGAAAGACCAAGGCCCCCGCAACCGGCTCCCTACAGTCATCATTGCTCTCACCATCAGGGAGCAGCTACTTCTGCTGCTCCCTCAGGGTGGGAGCACTCTGGTTGGTCCGCTTCCAGAATAAAAGCCTGTTTCCAGTTGACTGGAGCATTTTCAGAGCGTACCCCCCGCTGGGACCAGACTTTGTGTTTGCTCCCACATGGAGGGAGTTTTGAAAATGCTCCCACAAAGCGAAAGAACACACAGACTTGCCTGCCCATGTTGGCGTGGGCAGGGAAACCACTGTGTCCAGGAGATGGGCTCCCCAGGACACAGCATGTGAGCCAGTGACGGGAGATGGGTTCCTCAGACTAATAGCGGTCCAAGGAGGGGAATCTGCTCCCATTTCCCCTAAAAATATGTTGGGCCAGGAATATGGCCCAGGATGAGGGATGCATGCCCTCCTACCCCTAAAAAGTATACCAGGCCCTAAGGGATGGGGTCATTGGGGCTAAATTCGACATTTTGATGTCAAATTTACTCTGTTTTACTAAATTTGTGTGGGATTTTACACTTTATTACTGTTTGTGTGTTGCATAAATACTTTACACATTGCCTCTTAGCTAAGTTTGACTGCTTTGGTTGCAAGCTACCAGACGGTTAAGCATAGTGACTTTTGTGGTTCACCCTGACAGGGATTGTGCCTGTTGCTTGAGTAGGGTTAACACCCGACTCTACCAGCAACCCAATTTCTCACAAAAGACGTTGGGTGCAGAGAGATGTTCTGTCCCCTTGGCAGGATGACAGTCTGGGATGAGGCCAGGAACTTAAATAACTAAGGGGCATCTTTTTTGTCCCCCTAGCCAGGTAGCCTATAAATATAAGTGTGAAAATCCCTGTCCCTACAACTGGTTTAGAGTAACCAAAGGGAGATGTTGCTCATATCCCTGGCACACCTCTGGTGTGGGTACAAATGCTCTACACTAGGGCAGAAAAGATTCGCCATCTTGGTTTTAGGCAGAGAGGGGCACTGTGGGATTGTTTGCAGTAGGACACACAGGAAGTGCTGCAATATTTTACCCTATCGGTTGAGGACGGCAAGGATCCACCACCACCTAAAGCTGGTGTCAAGCATAAATGTGGCCCACAATACCTTCCTCAGAACATGGCCTGGCCCTGTAGAAGAACAGACCATACCTGCTGTCTGTAACCTGAGAAGAGCCTAGATGTCTGGACCTTCTATGCCTCTTTTACACATGAAGTGGATTGAAAGAGTCCTGTTGAATCTCCAGGGACAAAACACGCTAAAGAATGCCTTTTTCTATGACCTAGCTGACTAGTTCTGATTGGACCACCTAGCCCCCTACTGATGGCCTCTGCTGTAGTGAGTCTTGTCCACAAAGTGCGGCTCACAAAGTCATGGACCCTGTATGGTTGTCAAAGTGTACTCCCTCTAAAAAATCCTGAAACCTTGGACTTAGAAACTTTTTATCTCCAAAGTCCTCTGGAGATCTGGAACTAACCTGCCAAGCTGACCTGGGAAAGGTGTGTTGCCACTGGGCCAAAGATTCAGGTTGCTTTTCCACAACAGCAATTCTGATTTAGAGGGACCTTGCAGAGAAGTTATCTTGCCTTGTGGACCCCTCTTCAGCTACACCTTGTAGCCTGATTCTGCTGGAAAAACTACAGGTTCCAAAAAAGTGATTAAGTCTGAAGATTAGATTATTTTTGTCCTGGATGAACCTGGTTGGTGTATCAGGCCCACGCTCACTTGGTATACACCAAATTGCACCTAGGTCTTGTTCTACAGTGACCATTGACTATTATTTGCACTTTATATTTGTTGGAGCTATTACGCTCAAATTCATATCTCCTGATCCCCTTGTTGGATATCAGTCATTTTGGTGTTATATTGTTTGATCAATTGTACTGTATTTTCCAATTCACTTTCAGATTTTTCCATTTCTCAATTTTTATTGTTTTATATCTCAACTTTTTTTAGTACTCAATAAATACTTTATACAGTGCCTCTAAGTTAAGCCTGTTTGCTCCTAGCCATATCTACCAGGAGTTTGAGCTCAGATTTATTTAGTAACATTAGTGGCTTACCCTGGCAAGCACTGCCAGTATTACTTGAGGTGGGTACTTAACCTTATCAACTAATAACCAAATGGCCTATAATGTTTATTTCCAGAACTTCACTAACTATTTTAAGGCATTGCAGATTACTGAACAATTTAGAATGCAGGGTGCCAAAATTAGAGGTGCTGTGCTCTTGCCATTCTTGCAAGTGTGACTTGAGACATCACCGTTGAGCATCCTGGTGTCCCAGCCAGTTAGCTGCTATGTGGTTTGTTACGCAGTGTGCACTGTCCATATGGGTCTGCCCTAGCCTTAGAGGTTTAGTCTCTTTGCTCCTCTGACCCACCTCATGACAACCTCTCAGTCGAAACTTGCTCAGTGGCAGGAGGCTTATTGAGTGTTTCTTGCCTTCACCTTGCCCTCACTTTGCTTGATAGATATCTCCTCTGCCTTTTCTTGCTGCCACTACTGGAAAGTTTTTCTTTAGATCAGCTGGTACAACAGACACAAGCAGTATTTGGCTGCAATCCTTGAAGGCCAGGGAGCTAGCATACAGGAGGAATTCTCAATTTAGCAGGTGGAGAGTGGTTTGGTGAACAGAGCAGCACTGGAAAATCAACTTCATCCTCCATTTGGTGGGGTCATGTGGCAATAAGTGGTATGTGCAGGAGAGCTGCATGTGGGTCAAGAGAGAGTGTAGGGCATAATGTGGTTGGGGGGCACAGGGATAAGTGCTAGCATTGGGCGGCTTGTTTGGCTGGTTGGCTCAACGGTTGTTCCTCCTTTTTTCTGATGTTGGCGGAGGCCTCCCAGTGATCATCAGGGCCTTCAAGTGTTTGCCATTAACCAAGCCACATCAGTTGTTATTTACTGTAATTTCTGTTTTCCATATAATCTCAGGCGTATTTGACAACTGACATTTGATTCAACATTCTGGCACTTGATCAAACAGTCCAAAGGGTTTCTTCTTGAGCATTTATCTATGCAGCCCTGACCTCCTTGCTTTATGATCTTCTGTTGACTTTTGCTTTATGATCTTCAGCTGACTTTTTACTTTACTGTTTGGTTTTAATTATGAAAAGCAGATCACAAACATATCTGCTAAAAACAAAAGTCAAGCAAACTAATGGGCCGTAGAGTTCTCTGAAGGCCACTATTATAAACTCAGTAGATTTGGTCCCCACACCCCAGCAGCTGATGGTACAAACATTTGATCCCAGACCGATAAGGCAAACATTGATTAAAGATTGCTTTCAGCAGAGGATTACCCCAACAGAGATTAGTAACACAAAGTGCATTACTTTTCCTTAGACCTGTGTATCAACCTATTCAAATCAGTCCAATACTGATCCTGATGTCTCCACTGCAATATCAACTTCACCATATTACTTTCCTTACACATAGGTAATGTCTACAACAACTTTAATCAGTGCTAGCCCCAAAATTGTTAGTACATTCAACAATGACTCAAGACTCAAATTCAATTTATGGTGTTGATCCTCAGATAGAATAACCAGACACAGCTGTCCATACAGTCGTCCATCACCACACAATTGGCTTGTGAGTTCCTTGGATGATTCTAGTAAGTTATTGCAATTAACTGTCCTAAAATATCCGCCACTTGTAGATCTGCACTCCTGTTTTCAATCTTGCAGTCTTCAATACAGCCCCTTGAAACCCTCATGTGTGAGTAGCCACGCTATGCAAACCCCTGATTGATTGATTGAATCTTGCAAATCAAATGACTTAATTATTGTTCCAAAGTATCAGAATGATGAAAAGGATATATTTACATCAACAGTCTACCTGGCATTGCAAGCAATGGGAGCAATTACAACAATTCTCTCAAAATGGCGGACACTATAGATAGTCATTCATCCACTTTCCTAGAGCAAAAAGACTTATTGAAGGATATTAAAGATTAACTAAAAACATATGCAATCTCCTGAAGAGTCAGAAAGCTTTCTAAAAGTGGAATCTCATACCAGCTAATCTTGCTAGACTGGTTGACATAGCCAATTTATTGCAATTTTTACCTAAGAAGGTAAGTTTTGCCAAGTCTAACATCCTTAAGTCAAACCCTCTCTCAGCATGTGGCGATTTCTGTGCAGTGTTTTGTTCATGAACCATAGAAGGCAATAATAACAGCAATCACTCACTGTGCCTGGTTCTGCCCTTCCAACTGTTAACGCAGGTTTAGACAGCCCTTCTGATCCTAAACACCGCATAACTCTAGACTCACTCTAGACTCCACAAATCTTGGTAAAACCATAGTGCTCAAAGAGTATTCTGGAAAAGCCTCACCACTGCTATAAAGAATACTCATCCAGTGTCCAAAATTAATCCCGACTTAATCTTATTAAAGATTGTACAGGTGAGATAAATAATATAAATATGACCCTGCATGATCAACCATCCACCAGTTCAGGTGATAATCCCAATGTCACTTTCTGTTACCGAAATGAATCCTAAGGTATATTCACCTGTGAACACTGAAAATGAAAGTATCACTCATAGTTTTGCTCCTGGTTACATACCACAAGGATCAAATGATATTCTTAAATATCAAAATATTTTGCAAATATGACACCACTTTTGGGAATGAGGAATATATGTTCTGGAGATTTAACAAGTGTAAGGTTCTTTCATGAACTCATGTCTAAAACTGAACCCACCCGAGCAAAAGGGACTACAGAAATAATACTGCAAACAATTTGGTCCAGGGAAGCTGAACTGGCTTCTTGGAGCATATTATTATCAAAGCTGACCAAACTCAAATATCCATATATATTTTGCGAGAGAGTCCTATCAAAAAGATCAATTTGGGCCTATCAACAAAATATATCATTTTAGCAGTCGCTCCAGTCCAACAAATAATACCAATCTAAGTATAAGGACACAAGGTTACCATCAAAGATCCGTTAGATCTGCATTTCATTCAGAACTTGAAAGCTCCAATCCACACATAGCAAAATCCACAATAGGGTTAACTCAAAAGTCAATAGGCTGCTTATTATTTTTTCTTAAATGCTGCTGGACTAAACACACATATACATTTGAGTGGCAATGATCAAATACGTTTTTTTGGATAAAGATCAAGTGGTCTGCCTGCGGGAAACCTGGCATACTAAACATTTCCATTTAATAAACCTTCATACGTATGAAATGCGGGCTAAAGATTTCCATGGGACATCTGGTGGGTGGACTGCTAACATTAATTCATAACAGCATCAGATTAAAAAGGACCATAATTAATGCTAAATCTTAACAAATATTAACAAGTTTACTAGTTTACAAAAGGCAAAAACAAGTTCTATTATTGAAAGTTTACCTTCTATTATTAGTACTAAATAATAAATTGGGTCTTCGTGAAGTGCTTGATGAACCTGAGTTTATTTTGGACCAGAATCCAACTCGTATTGTTATAATCACGGGGGATTTTAACAATAATTTATTGTTTAACCACTGCAAGAAGCTCCCATCAGAGGATACCCCTGACTCTTCTTCAAATGTATCTTTGACATCGAAACCCACAAGGAATTCTGCTAAGGTTGATGAAAACTCTCTTGGATTTCTGATTAACAAAGAATTAATACATGAAAATGGATCCACCACTCAACTGAACGTGGAACCTGGTTACCAATAACAATTTGCCACAATTATCTGACCTGACAAAGTTGCCTGAACCTGAGTGCAGGAGGTTAAGATAAATTATTAGAAAGAACAGTAGACTAGTTGACTTGACAACTTTAGAGAAGTACAGACATGTACATAATACACTAGAATAATATACTTGTTTAAAACAGGAACATTTAGCCATTAATTTGGAACCTGGATGTAAACATTAGTATTTCATATTTTGTCTTCTGTTCATTCCAATATACCGTTTTGAAAGTTCATGGAATACAAACTGATTACCTTCGAAGATATGTTGTCTCTGTGAATATAAGGAGGAATCTATTGAACATATCATTTGTCTATGCCCTGCACTATTGGAATTGAAGAAAACACATTTAAAGTCTGCATTTGCTATTGCTAATTGCAGACCCTTAAGGGAAGCTATTATGTTCTGTTTTTCTGCATACAACTGTCAATTCATTGGGAAACTGCCTAAATGTTTAGATCTTATTTACTGCTGCCTTTTGAAAAAGGTATCAGGAAAATGATATGTTTTACATATTTAGCATTCTGTTCATTATTTATGTATTGTAGCCTGTTTTCATACTTAGTATAATGAACATTTTTATATTTTTATACAAGAACATCATATTTATCATCATCTTCAATAGTGGTGGTTTATCTCATATTGGTGTTGCAGGCATGACTATAAGGTGTTATGCCTTTATGCCCATCTCAGGAATGTGCGTAGTGTATTTTGCTGAACTATGGAGCATTGTACACAGGGCCTGACAGAAAATGTTTTTACAGTGGCAAGTGCGTACCCATCAACCATTTGACTTAAGATTGTTGTTCATGTCCAGGTGAAGTCTTGGTAATTAAGGTGAATAAAAAATTGTCTACCGGTGTTTCATGGTGAATTACTTTAAGTTTGCAAACAATATAGAACGGTGTCAAATTGATTTTATGATGTCATCAATGATGTCATGAATGATGTCATTTTAGCTGTTATCAGTGATGTCATACAAGATACTATTTAGCATGTCATGAGTGATGCAATATGTTAGATCATAAGCAGTGCATGGTGGGGGAACAAGTTATAGTTAGCTCAGTATAGCTGGTTGATATGTATATCCATATATATGTACAAGTATATGTGTATATAGTTTACATAGCTACAGTTTTTCTGTGTTTTGTATATATTTGACATGACTATGAGAGTCTGATATAAGACTGCGCCTTCCAGTATTGCTTAAATATTGAAACATGTTGGGACATATTTTTAAGAGAATATAAGATGGTTCCTTTATTTTCTCTAAAGACATATCTTTCTAAAGTAACAATGTAGATGCTTACTCATTGCATCATCTACAGAAAAATAACCCCATACCAATCCACTTGTTAACGTTCCTCTAGCAGCCATAAAATGTTTTGTTCCACAATAGAGGTTTTACCTTTAAGATTGATGGAAATGCATTCTAATACATGTACAGAAACAGCATGACGAACCCTCTCACCATGGCGAGTTAACCGTTTCATGGCGGTTAACCCGCCATGAAAAGGCAGGCAGAAAGGGACTTTGGGGACCACTAGCGGGCTCCCCTTCCTCCTTTCCCTCATCCTTGGGTTCTGGGGGGGCATCTATGGTTCCTCCTACATATCCCTGCACCACGTGGCAGGCACTGCAGGGTGCCTGCCATATAGTGTAGGTATATGCAATATGTGTATATTTTGTACTGAGTGTGTGATGCAGCTCGCTAGTCGGGCGATACCATTCTCGATAGGATGGCGGTTGGACAAATGTCTGACCGCCATCATAATCAGCCCAATAGAGCCCGATTCACAAAAGTAATCTGAGACAAAATCCTAACTTTACGACTTTCGGTATTCACAAAAGGCATTTAGTAGTAGTGAAGTTAGGATTCCCAAATTTACTACTACTAAATGTCTTTTGTGAATACCAAAAGTTGTAAAGGTAGGATTTTTCTCAGTTTAGTTGTAGTAAAGTTAGAAATCCTAACTTTACTACTAATAAATGCCTTTTGTGAATACCGAAAGTCATAAAGTTAGGATTTTTCTCCGTTTAGTAGTAGTAAAGTTAAGAATTCAAACCTTAATACTACTAAATGCCTTTTGTGAAAACCGAAAGTCATAAAGTTAGGATTTTGTCTCAGATTACTTCTGTGAATCAGCCCTATAGTGTTTTATAAATATCAAACATGCTTTGCTTTCGGCCGTTCCTACAACCTCTACTTGCTAGATTTGAAGATTAGATTAGAAGGAGAGGATTTAGCCTTGCGGCTAGAACTGTCGATGTCGAAGCTGGGGAACCGGGTTTGAGTCTCGGCAACGACACCCAACATCCTGTGATTCTGGGCAAATCACTTAACCTCCCCGTGCCTAACAAAAATAAATGTGCCCTCATGTAATGAAACTGGTGCTATGTAAAGCGCTCTTATACTCGATAACTTCGGATCTAGTTTGTGCTATATAAAACTCAAAAGAGGCTCTGCATCACAAGTTAGAGTTGCCCAAAAGGAAAACAGTCACAAACTGTCAAGGAGGCATCTCTTGGGCAGTATGCCACTGTCCCACTGTGACTTTCTGATTTGCTGTCCTATGCATCGGGTGCATGCTCAGGGATGCAGGCTAGTGGGACAGAGGACTCAGAGGAAGCAGAGCTGATGTAGGTGATAGAAGGGCAAATGTTCAGGACATGTGTCCTTTGTTATTTGTTAGAAGTTAATGCACAATGCACACAGTGGCTTTGTGGCTGCAAAGCCTATTATTTACAAAATTACAGGCTTTGTGATCTGAGGAACACAAGTCACAATGTAGTCAACGTACGTTGTCAGTCAGAAGAGTCTTGCTGATTTGCAAGTGGTTTCTGTTGCTGATTCCAAATCAAAAAGAGGAGAGGGCAGGAAAGGGGAGTCCCCCTTCTCATTCCTAATTGCAAGGGTATGTATTATTATTATGTGACTGCAATTGCAGTTACAAATATTTAAAAAGTTATCAATATCCGCCATGAAGTGGCAATCTGTTTGCAAAGTAGGGTCCTTGTGGAAATGTCTCTCTCTTGTGGATGGTGCTGGCAGTGATGGAGGGAGCAGATGATTGTCTAAAGAACCATGAATTCCTTTCCATTCCATCTCAGGCTTCGTAATATTTGTAAAAGCATTCCCTTTAAGGTATGTATGATGCTTTTATGAAAAAAATCGTAGACATGTAGGAAATGTGAATGCAGGGTTAGAGGTCAGCGCCCATCATCACTGCATTTCCGGGTATCCAAAGGGCGCTGAGAATCCCTTGAACTTCATCCATATTAATAAGGCAGGCAGGTTTCAAACACCCTGTGAATGCAACATTTGTGGTGTGATTAATTAGTTTCATCACAACATAACCAGCAGGTCAAAAGCCAGTTACTGTACAAAATAGTGATGATTCTAAATAGTGTCCAGCTTAGACTTGAGCAAAGGCACTAGAAACCAGATGGCCATACATCAAACTCCAGTTCCCTTCAGGTGGGAGCCGCTGCAAGGACATCGTGCTCCAGCTGATAACTGGAAGGATCTATGATCACTGACACATTAAATGTAAAAATGACAAATCTGTGTAACACTGCCCTGGCCAAAGCTCCTCGGGCTAGTACTGCACACTCTTTCTGCTGAGTTGAAGTACAGGAAGAAGTACATTTGCTGTTTGTATTGATTTGTAGTGCCAGTAAAGAATATATGTGGAGTGGGATGTGTGGGCCAGCACCAACAGGTGAAAGCACAGGGTAGAAAGGAGGCAAAGAGGACAACGGTGAAGTAACAAGTGTATGGCTCGTAGCCCCTGGAGAATGTAATGAAGAGATGAGCACCACCATTGTAAGTGAAGCTGCAAAATGACGGTGTCCACAGTCACAAATCTGATGGTACTAGAAGGCCAACAATACTGGCAAAAAGTGGAGGTGCAGGGATGCAGTTGGACTGCACCACGCCACAAGCAGCATTGGTACATAACCCATCAGAACCCCAAAACCCTATAGATATATATTTCCACCACTAGACCTGTTAGAAACCGATTGTGAAAGGCCAGCCAAGCAGAGGCCATGAGCGACGGAGGACAGTTCCAGTAAGTGGTTTCTATTAACACAGCCCCGCCAGTCTATCAAGAACCACAATAGAGTGGTTCTGAACCTCTGAACCTTGAACACAAAATTGTCCTCACCTCATAATGTGAAAAGCACAGTGTGTAGCAGAGGAGATTTAAGCAGGCAGAAAATAGAGCTTGCTTCAACCGTAATAGATAGAGCACACAGACGGTACATAGATTTGCAGTCAATTTCATGTTCCAGATAAGAAAGAGAGCACTAAAGTGGGTTTAAATGGTGCCCGCAGCCCCACAGACACACAAATATCAAAATGTCTAGTTTTTTTCTTTTTAAGTGTCCAGGTGGCAGCTTCTTAAACAGGATGTATTAACATTGTCTTACAAGTGAACCCCTCCCCTTTAAATGGGAAAATAGTATCTCTTAGCATCTGCAGTGGAAGAGAACATGATAGAACAAGCATTTACAATGCAACAGGTCTCGCAATTGTGAGCTTTTGATCTATTGGCATTGTAAATGGCAATGCCTTTTATAAAAAAAAAAAAGGCATTGTCATTTATAAAACCAAAAGCAATACCTATTGTATTGCAGAGCGTGGTGTCCATGAAGCGGGCGCCATGCTCATTATTAAAGTTAAAAAAAAAAGAGTGCGGTGTCCCTGAAGCGGGCGCCGGTATTAACAAAGTTAAATAAAAGAATAATGAATCCGAGTGCGGTGCCCCTAAAGTGGGTGCCGAGCTCAGAATGAAAGTTAAAAAAAAAAGTTGAAACCGCGGTGTCCCTGAAGTGGGCGCTGCGCTCAGTGTTAAATAAAAAATAAATAAACAAATAAACACAGCGTGGGGTCCCTGAAGCGGACGCTGTGCTCAACATCACAATTTTTTAAAAACCATTTAAACTGAGCGCCGTGTCCCTAAAGTAGGCGCCGCGCTCATCATGCAAATACAAAAACTAAAAAAAGCAGTCACCATTGTCCCCATTGGTGTCCTAAAACAGTGCTCACCCACTAGATAATGCGGACCGTGTAACAAGCCAAGTAAAATGTCCAGTCATTATGGGCAGTAACATATGCAGAAAAGGCGGGACTAACATGCCTATTTACGAATCAGAAGTCACTATTTAAGAAGGTCAATGACACAAAGTCAATGAAAAATATGGCTAGAGAGTGGGCGGGGCTGCTGGTGCATACCTTAATACAGCATGCCTCGCAGAGCGAGCAGCGCATGCACGCTGCTGCTAGGCTCGACCTCAAAACCTGGCATGAATGTTGATGTGTCCGTTATATGTTTTGCTCAGACAGCTTTACACTACATCAGAGCATGGCTTAAATGTTATTTTTTATAGTAAAAGATTCTGCAGAACAATACCCATTGCTGATTTTTCTTGTTAATATGTGTAATTATGTGAGTGCGTGCGTGAGACTGTGTAGCACTGAACAACAAGAATTCTCATCTGAATTCATTCAGGGAAAACAAAGGAAGGGTCAAATACTCATCCAAATCTACCTCGACAGACATAAAATGTCGAAAACTGCAGTAATCTAACACCTACACGTTGTGTACATTTAGAATGTTTATTCTAGTCATAAAAGTCCTCTTTGTGTGCCATGGAATTATATGCAATTGCCTCTTTCCCCTAATTCTTCTCTAGGTGCCATTTTCAAATGGGTTATTGGTTGGCAGTGGAATTTATGAGACTGGGTACCAATCACGAACTGTGTAGTGTTTTGGAAAAGGACTGTTTATATTTCAGGTGGTATGATGGTGAAGAGGATCGTATAGAATGCTGAGCTGTAGGAGGATTAGGTAATTCAGGCAGTTAGGAGTTTTGTGCAAAAGGGTTAACCAAGGAAAGGGGCTTGGTTTAAAGGTTTTGAATTTGGTGCTCTTAGGGCGGAATTGAAGAAGCTTGCCTATCCGCTGTGCTTGTGAGACTGTGTCTGAATTTAGAACACGGGGGACATTTAGGCATTACAAATTTCATGCATAGAAACAATTATGGCCAAACACAGAAAGATGTGTGGACAGAGTTGTAAGGAACTGTACTTAGTTCATATACAGCAATAATACAGACAATATTAATTCAATGGGCATAACCAGTGTCCTGAGGGATCTAAACATTTTGTGTGGCATTAGGTCAGAAGGGTAGTCTTAGACATTTGTCAGTTTATTCGTGAAGCATCTTTCTGTATGTATTAAAAAGTGCATTTGAGTAATGACAACACAGACTTGCTGATCCTTGACTTCTTTTGATGAACAAAAAAGTACAGTAAACATCAGAGGAGAAAGAAATGGTGTTGCACATAAAACGTCTTCTCTGTATCCCCCAAACATTAATGATAATGTGAAAAGGTTTAACTGCACCTCCATGGACAGCGTGACACTAGCTCTGAATCTGCATGAAGACTCAATGCTGTGAGGAAAATGGTGGCAAGTTACAGACTCAGGCTGTATATGGTGGTGAAAGAGTCAGAGCTAAAGACTTAAGCGGGAGATTTGTAGCTTTTGTTGAAGGAGACTTATGATCTTCATGATACAGCGTACTTCCTGGTGAGTCAAGTAGGAGATCAGGCAAGAAGCAACATTTTCACATGAAATTTCCTAACTCTGAAGAGGTGGGGGAGCTCTTAGCCAATGCATTTCAGTTAATGGGTAGTGGTGTTTTAACCTATGATTGCTTTGCCAAGAGCAGTGTGGCAGAAGTAGAGAGAAAGGAGTGTAATAGAAATGTGGAAGAAGCAGAAGCCCAGACAGGCAATTAAAGTGCAAGACAAGAGACAGTTACTTGCATGAAAATATGCAATATATTATTTGTGTGTGTGTGTTTATTTGTGTGTGTGCGTGCGTGCGTGTTTGTGTGTGTGTGTGTGTGTGTGTGTGTGTGTGTGCGTATCTTCGGGAACAAGGATGTCCTGTGGTATCCTTTCTTGTGTCCAGTATTAGTATTCATGTCTTTGCCTGATTAGAATGTTATTTTATTGAATTGTACTATTCCAGAATTTTGACAGTGTTTATTGAGGTGGAGAGCTAGTGAAAATGGGAAAATTGGTGATCATCCAGGAGAGGCTGCAGAAACATACCTTTTATATTGATGTATTATTATAATAATAATAATTATTATTATTATTATTATTTAAAATAAAACAAAATCTGGGGCATGAATATATTTTAAGTCCTGTTCTCATGCTTGGTGTTTGTGGGATGATTCAATGAATCTGACACTGCAGTGTGTAAAGGTCACTGTTTGTGATTACCCACAATGCTCCATTTGCCAGCACTCACGTAAATTGCAGTATCCGGTGCCACAATATTCCCACACAGAAACACAGCCTTTTTTACAGGGTCACCTTCAAACATTTTTCGCCCTCCTACTTTTTGCTGAATTTGCTTTGTTGGCTTTAGGACTCTGCGTATTTTACCACATCTAATCAGTGGTAATGTGCTTGTGCTCTATACTCTAAACCTTGCTAACAATGTCTTATTCCCAATTGGCATCACTGGCGTAACGTAAGTTGAGGGGGCCCCCCTGTAAGGTACATGGAGGGGCCCCCCGCTCCGGCTTGAATCCGGAGCTTCCAGGCCTGACTACGGTGCAGAGGGGGCCCCCTTTAGCTTGGGGCCCCCGCACCGTGGGTGATGCGGGGCCTGTGTTACGCCACTGATTGGCATATTTAATTTACTTATAAGTCCCTAGGAAATTGGCACTACATGCCTGTAGTGGGACTATGCAGTGTCTCTTAGCCTTGAACAGAGTGTATGAACTACATAATAAATGCTTACTAAAAATATGTTGAAAGCAGAATCATTTCTAAGTATGCTATTGTGTAAGTGCAAGCATGTAAAAGTCACCGTTTGGAAAAAAATGCCAGCTTTAAACATGAAACTGAAAGGGAGACTTGTGCAGAGGCCCTGTTGACTTTTACAAGCCCAGAGGACAGGGTGCAATGTATTTAAAAAGTAGGACATGTACTTTTAAGTTTTACATGTCCAGGTAGTTTAAAACACTTAACTTTGTTTTTCACTACTGCAAGGCCTATCTCTCCCATAGGATTACATTGGAATACATTATTACATTTTATAAGTGCAATTTCCAAATTGAAAGACATAACCAGTTCATGTTTAGTGTCTCTGGAATCACAATTTAAAATCCTAACTTTTGGTGAAGTGGGATTTTAAATTGCAGTGTGGAAAGTGCCCCTTTTAGAAAGTTGGCATTTTCTTGCCTCAGTTATTTGGTGCCTGGTCCCATAACTGGGTGCAGCTGGCAGTTGGGCTTTGTGTGACTGGATGGGCCATCACTGGCAGAATGGGTGGGAAGAGCGGGGTCTAGCCTCACTTGCATTTGAATAGGCTGTGCCCTATATCCACACAAAGGCCTGCACAACCCCTGTAGTTCGCCTGAATCCAGGGCAGGGAAGGCAGGCAATCTGTGCACTTTAAACACATGCCTCTAAAAGTTTCTCCCAACTTCAAAGGCACAACTGTGTATAAAAGAAGGACCTCTGACAACACCTCTTCAGTACACTTCTGGACCTGTGAATGCTCTGCCAGGAAAAAGGACTCCTATGCTGCTACAAGGAATGCCACTCTGCTGGACTTCTGTTCTAAATGAATTGTTGCCCTGCTGTGCTGACCTCCTGCCTGCTGTCCTCTTGCCTGGGAAAGAAGAACTGGACCTGCAGCTTCATCTTGAACCCAGAACCCCAGAGTGACTCAAAGGCTAGTCTTCTGACCTCCTCATCAGAGTACTAGGGACATAAAAGGCTCCCCAAGCAACTCCTGTACCCAGCTGCATTGAGTTCCTGGCCAAGATGTAGTGCCTGCCAGATTCCTGGACCCTTGGTGTGAATCATATGCTTTTGAAATCAAGCTTTTGGGCTCTTCGCAGCGTGAACTGGGCCATTCACAACAGAACTGTACCTCTTGCACAGCAAGCATTGATCACCCGCAGAAGACCTCGACCGAGAAGCACCAGCCCACCCATCTGCAAGACCCAGTCTGCTTTTTGTGCCTCGCCAACCACTGCCTGCAGTGCTCTCCTATCCTCCTGGCAACCCTCTCCAACATGAACGCAACTCTTGGTACAAAACCTGAGAGGGTAAACCTTCAGCGAGACCAATCTGGGACTGGATACTGACCCGCGCTCTATCACGGTCAGCCTGAACTTTTGATTTTGACCCAGTCCAGTGCAACCAGATAGCAGCGGTTGGTGCTAAGAATTTTTGGGCGCTAGTTTACACTTTATTCCATACAAATTCATAACTCTGGTTCTACTCTTTGGGTTTTTATAATTTTTGGTCGTGTTTTATTGATTAATTTCACTCTTTTCTTCTCACTTGGTATGAGATACCTTTACTCTGGTGTCCTCACTTTTTATGTTTGAAGTGTTCCACAAATACTTTACACATTGCCTCTCAGTTAAGCCTAACTTCTCTGTGTCAAGCTACCAGGGGATTGAGCACAGGTTGATTTAGGATTTGCTTTTTCCCCACACTGACAAGGATTGTGGTTGCTGTTTGACCTGGGCTCACATCCCAGTCAACTAGTAACCCAATTTCTTACAACAGGTCTCATTCCTAAGTCACCCATATGAGTACAACTGCAGTTAATTCTGCACATCTGTTTTCCTCAGCTCAAGGTGAAATGTCCGCACAGAGATATTCACCCATTCTGATTTTGTGAATTAAGAACTGAGATTTCCAAGCAGTGATTCCTGTTTTTGTACATCGAATTTAAATCTATTTGAGCAAGATCTTGGTGAATTTAGTAGACACATTTAATGAAAACGACAAATATTAAATGCCATAAATTTATGTATATAATTGTTTAAGAATCTATAGTAACTTCCATATGAGAGTCTTTAGTTGTTGGAACATAATGCTTTTTAGCATATGTCTTAAATAGGGAACTCTGGCCACATGCACAAAAGGTTTTAGTGGCCGCAAACGGAGAATCAGGCCGTTTGCGACTGCAAAATAGCCTTTTGACATGTACTAACCCTATTTTGTGAGTTAGTGACCTATTGCCAACTCACAAAATAGGGTTTTTGAGTGGGTATTAAGAAGGGGCGACCCTTTCTAATAGCGAGACACAGGGGGATTTATGGATGCTTTTCAACTGATATTCAGTTGCAAAGCATTCATATTTTACCACCTACTTCAAGTAGGTGGTAAGCCAGTTGCAAACTAGAGGGGGTCCCCAGAGGACCTCTTCCCCTTTGTAAATGGTTGCAAAAACGATTTTTTAAAAGTAGGCAGCGCTTCCACAGACCACTGCCTATTCTTAACAAATGAAACTGAAACATTTGGAAAATGGGCTGCATTAAAGAAAATGTTGTTTTACTGAAAAAGCAATCACAGAAATGGTGGTCTGCTGACCCCAGCAGGCCACCATCTCTGGGACTTTGGCCATTCTCAATGGATCGCAAATTGTGACCTGCCTCATGTATATTGATGAGGCAGGTCCATTTGCCACCCACTGGGAATCACAAACAGTGTCAGACACTTTCTTGTACATCGCATTTTGTGACTTCTTAATCGCCAGTCTCAAAAAGTCGCAATTAAGAACTCGCAAAATCTGGCGGTCATACATGTGGCCCTCTATTACTTATCTGGGAGAGGAGCAATATAGGAATATCATATTTAATAGCTTGCGAAAGTGGCAATTATAGCCACACAATTGAAATCTCGTTTAGTAACTGGATTATTTTCTCGAAAACTAGACCACTGAATATCATATGTGCTATGCAAATTGGCTGATTTGTTTACACTGCTTTATTCATTTTCGAATGTATACCCTGAATAATACCATGCAAGTATTTTTAAAATGCAATGATATCTCATCTAAAACCCACAAAAATAGGGATGAAATCTGCTGCCTGCGCATCTTCATTATCAAATAATATAATTATTGTAGGCCAACAGGCCGTCATTATTTGGAGGTATGAAATAATCTGTTTTCATTTCTGAGAATTCTTTATCCTGTATGTATAGTAGCAAGCTTTCACCTTGCGCGTTTTCATGCCTGGCTTGTCATATTCAGAATTTTTCCAAAGAAAAGCTTTTTATACAGTCACATTTCCCATCACATCTCAAGGGTGATGTGCTTTGCATGATAATTAGGTTCTTTTGTTTCTTCAGCTGTCAGTTGCTTCCTATTGCATACTCACCACTGCAGGCTGTTCCTACAATACCAAGGCAGAGGAACAACATGTCTAGTAGGTGTAGTTTGACCTCATTGAAACTGCGGTTAGAATCGTAGGTATTTGTAATCTGCATCTCTGGGAAATGACCATGTCCTCTTTAGTCGGGTACCTTTCACTATAGCAGCATACATGGAATTAATCTGCCTTACATCGCTGTACATTTTAAATAGTGGAGAAGAAGCTTGCATGGATATGTTTTTCACATTTGCCATTTGATTGCACGGTATATGTATGTATGTGTGTAATATTTTTAAAAAAGCAATAGATAGTTATTTTTTTAAAAAACAGTATCTTTCTTTCTCTTTCAGTTTCGTATAAAAATAGAATTTAAATCCGCCAGAGGCAGGATTTGTATTTCTTAATAATATATTGACAATATATAATGCAGAGCCATAGAAGATCTCAGTTAATCCAGCACAACGGCTCAGTGAATTTAACATGTGTCGCTGAAACTTGTGACGATCTACATAGCATGAGTTTGAATCTTGGCAGGACTAACTCAGGCTACCATCATTCTGGGGTTGGTGAAATGAGTAATTCTAACACTATTAATTATAGTGTTTAGAAAGAGTAAGCATGACGAGTAAAAGTTATTATTTATCATAATTTGATAATGCCTCCCCCTTATCTGTCTATTGCGAACTACATTCTTTTTTTAGCACTTTCGCCATTCTCCGTAACAAATCAGAGAAAAGGATCTAAAAAAGAGTACACAAAATGTAGAAAGTATCTCACACATTGATCAGAGAGGGTTGACACAAAAACGTTACTTTCTACTTAATTTACAATAGACATATTACTGTCAATAATGGAGAGAAATGATTGGCTGGAGTGACAACAACCATAGCATGAACACAGCAAGCACTGTGGTTCCTAAGCCTTTTAGTTTTGTGTAAATCCTTCTGGGGATTCTCAAAACAAGGGTAAGGATTTCTTGGCAGGTAGTTCTTTAGGTGTCAGGACTAAGCTTTGAATATATGACCTTTTACAATGACACTCAAAATGGCCTCAGCCTTCTGCTTTCCAGAGGTATTTGACTGATCTCATAAGCTACACTCGGCTAAATATTCAAACTCCTCACCTCCTTCATGCTCAGGGTATACTTGAGCAGACTTGCCTACCTCTAAACTGGAACCAATCAATGGCTGTTAACCAAACACTAAAGAAATTAAATCACTCTTTAGTCTTTTTAGTGGCTCTGTTGGAATTGACAGAAAATGTTAGTGGACAAACCAATGACTGCAGAGTAACATATATCATTGGGCCCAAAAAGAGATAACCCAACCAGAAAAACAAATGTCAACAAATTGCTGTTGTAAAGTTTCCAAAAATTTCTGCTGCAGACTTCACTGAGAAATGTATACCAATTTCCAAAACAAAGTAAAGCAACAGCATCAACTGAAGAACATGACTCTTTGAACACATGTAAGGAGCCACGGCCGACTAGCAAACTCCTTCCCAGTTTCACAGTACAGATAAGCCTATGATGGGCAGAGTTATAGCTGACTAGTCAAACAGTAGCTGCACTATACCATTTTTACACAACACACAAAGTGAGTGGCAATATAAATAAGGTGCACTATTCAGAGACACAAGCTGTTCTATAGGTTTCATAGCAACCTCAAAATGCACATCAAATAATGGTACAGTCATATGTATTTCCTCACACATAAACCAGCTGAGCATTGTCCCATTTACATAATAATAATCCACATTTGTAAAGCGCGAACAATCACCCGTAAGGGTCTCTAGGCGCTGGGGTCCGTCGGGAAGATTAAGCAAGCTATTGCCCAGAGTCACATGGTGCTGGGCTAATCTGCCACCGGTGCTGGGGATCGAACCACGATCCTCAGATTCTGGAGGTAGTCGCCCTGGCCACGGTGCCACACCTCTTCCGTCATCAACATCAACATCAATTTCCTATAATCGGCAACATGCAGAGAACTGGCCAGTAAGGAAGTGTGAACTTAAACAATGACCCACAGTTCACATTCGACCAGGTCATCACAATCAGGCGCAGATCAACCATCACAGATTCAAATATAAGTCTCGGATATGGATGTGGCTAATAGCTCAAGCAAAGGTCATTGTCATCTTTTCTCTCCAGTGAATAGCATAGAAGCCTCTTCAAGGCATTGGAGTCCCTCAAAGAAAAGGTATGAGCCTTTCAGGTCTGGAAACACACATGGCAGTATAAAGTACAACAAAGCACACTTTAGGAATATTTAACTTAGTTTAGTCACTCACTGAGAGCCTCCCTTGGACCCAGAAAATCAGTTCACCCTCTCCTTCCTCACTCCCCCTGGAGAATTACCAATCCAGAACACACCTAAGCAAGTAAACCATGGAAACAGAATACTAGAAAAAATACACTATACATGCGTAAAAAGGCGTAACAACCCCTGCCTAAAATGTCATTCTGACAATTGCCTTTCATTGTCCGAGAACCTTTCCTGTGCGCATGTCTTATTCAGTTCTGCATTATACTTGTGCAGGTGTCTTTCACCTTGGGCATTCACCATTGAAGTTGTACAGTGTGTTTATAAATTTAAGACACCAGCTGCATTTTGCACACGATCGTGGCATCCCGGCGATTCACAAGCCTTGAATTTAATCCAGAATCGAAATCTCTCCCTTCCACTACGAGGTATCTTCCTGAACCTTGACAGAATCGATCAGGGTTGTATCCCTGCAACCGACTCTTCCCTTCCCTCGATTGTCGTCTCCAGCCGATTCCGTCTAGATGCTCATTTCTGACGCCCTGCCTAATATTAATTTGACTATTACAGCGAGTCCCCCCTTTTCTGCGCTAGCACAAATTTTTACGTGCATCAGCACTCATCAAATAGGCCACCCAGGTCCTGAAGATGATCCTAATTTAACAGGATCGAAACGCTGTCGACCCTTGCCCACCAGCTAAAACACTTCAGACGCACCTTGAACTTTGGTTCTCCAAAACATTGAAAATGACAATCGATGTATCTGAAATAATTTCTGTGTGAACCTTTTTATCTTGTATATATTTTGTATTTAACCTACATCACGGTTCTCTTGCGCCTTGCGCTGTGGTGTTCTTTCACGTTGTCACTTGCGCCGTTACTTTCTGTCACGAGCACTATGTGCACTTTTCTTTAGGGTTGCCTTCGCATTTATGCCTAACAGTGCTGTCACAACTGTTGTGTGTATTTTTTGGTCTTATAAATAGATGATGCCCACGGGCACATTTAGCAAATATCTTGAAGTCTCTCGCCTTTTGTTCTTTTGTTGTAATGTCTTGTACATACAAATATAATCAGTCTTAATGAATCCGGCTGAGATATTGTTGTATTTATATTATAAATTTAACAAGACATCTACATTTTATGTGCTGCACACATGTAGTCCCTTGAGTCACATGACTACCAAAGAGTTACTGCTATCAACGGAGTATACCTTTGTGCTCGTACCCCTATCTCCAATTATTCGTAAATATTACATATGTCCTAAAAATGCATCAGCACTCGTAGTGAGTCACAGAGAATGAGTGAGTTTCAGCCTATAGCACATAAAACATTTACATGTATTTCAATGACTTCCTGAGTTCTTGGTCCCTCTTGCTTTTTGTGTTAATACATATTTAGGAGTAGGTGACCTATGACCACGATACAGCACTTGAGCCTAATAATAGACAGGTCACTAAAATGTCTCACATTGTGCCTGAATAAAACAATGGTTGCCGTCCCCTAATTGCCATCCTTTGTCACTTCTGCCACAGCAATGGAAGAATCCTAATGGGCGGTGTGCATGTTAGAATGGCTCAGCAGTTCAGCTGAACGCAGTGTACTAAGAGGATGCTGCAATTATCTCACTGTCCTGGCAACAGACCCATTTTGCCTGAAAGTGGTCCATCCTGCAGTTTATTTGAGAGTAGGTCATGTGAGTGCACGCTGAGTGCATATACAATTAGTCTGCTGCCTTCTAGCCATGTAAGTGCAAAGTCTCAGGGAGGTGCATGGACGTGTTGCTGGTTCAGTACATGTGCAATGTTCCTGTTGCTGGCAGCTGCAAAGGGGGTTGTTTTGCAACAATAACATGGCAAGTATAATACCTATGTCATCTTAGTAAAACATGTTCGTCAACATATCTGTTTTTGGAATTATCTAAAAATGGGGCTTCTAAAAAAAAAAGAACATGCGAACAACGAAAAATTCTAACCAGATACAAAATCAGACTCCTCTCTTTTCCTCCTGCTTCTAGTTCTATCAAAGGTTTCACAAGAATGAAATGTTTTTACAAACAATTGAGAGAAACATTTCACAGCATGCAAATGAATTGCGTTTTATTGTATTTGAAAGGAGGTGCTGCCAAATAAAGCATGCCATTACACTTAATGGTGTCATTTAAAGGCCGAACGGTATCAGCTTCTGTGTTATTGGATAAACGGGAATGCAAACAGAGTATTAGAAATCTTAGTGTGCTTAAAATCACCATTAGGAATTTATGGACATTCTATTTGGGGTTAATTATGTTTTTTCTTTCTAATTGAGTCTGCCATAATTTAATGTCTTACTAAAGTTAGCACTCACTACTACTGGTCATGTTAAACAGGCTCACTTACGTTCAATTAAAGTGACAATTAACAGTTTCTATTTTTGTTTAAATTATTGTGTTATTTATTTTGTGGGTTTATATAACACACATCAGAAAGAAGTGGGTTGCAATTCATTGTAGAAAACCTCGTCAGTCCAACTTTAACTGCTATGTTTGCTTTTCATTTTCGATGAGTGGTCAGTACACTTGACACCATGCTTGTGAGGAGCTAATGGTTCTCGTAGAAGGGGAAGAAAGAGAGTAGACGAGAGATTAAAATACATCAGTGTACTACACCTGAATTTGCACTTTATCTCGACCTAGTTCTTTTTGTTCTTCTTGGCAAATCCTTTGGTAGCTTCGCTGAGATCAAGGTTTCATCATGTATTAAATAAACATGGTGTGTCGAGGATACATTTCAAGAGAGATACAAAAAATATCCTGATAATGGAAGCTCCATAAACGATAAGTAAATATAATTCTCATTAGGGCCAGATCTGAAGAACTTGTCTCCAACCAGAACAATATTAGGTTAACTGCCCAAAGGGGTCCTATATCTACTAATGAATATTAAAGTTCTAGATAGTCCATGGTGATAAGAATATATTCAAGAAAATCTCAAAGTGTGGTATTGGAGTGTCCAGTGTGACAAAAGCCTACAGGGAACCTCACGGTGACTAACAGGTAGTAAACATGTTGCCAGCTGAACCGAATCATCATCACGTCAACCTGTCTTCATTGTGGGTAGTACCTTAAAGAGGAAAGTGGTCACAGTGATGACTAATGCAGGATCCACAACCAGTTCTAAAAATGAAGAATTCTGGAAATGATGAATGGGTTCCTAGCATGAGCAGGTACTGCACGAGGATGTTGCAGAATATGGTCTTCACATTTACACAGTAGTTGCTTAGTCCATCCTTTGTGTGTGCGGAAATCTATGAAGCTGTTGCTGATGTAGGAAGTGTGCAATGAAGTTGAAATGTCCTAGACTGTGCTCCAAGAGTTGCTCTTAATCAGCTTTGATGGATTTGTCATTATTCTTTATTAATATTCATCTGGTTCCTTTTTCCCAAGATGGCAAAACAAGAACTTCACCCCCTTTGGCATACAAACTGTAGTGGTTTACAATCTATATCAACACACATGGCTGATGAAACACCTCTGTTGTCAAACTGTAGCATGTTAAACTGAAATTACCTCAGACACAAGTTAGTCCCATCATGTTCAACACAATTTTTCTTGCTCAGTACCTTCAACTACCAGATGTCAGTCTGGTCAAGAAATGTGTAGCTATCACACACACAGCTATCTTAGTAATGTTTAGCTATCCTAATAAATTGTAATAAATAGATAAGCAAAGTAATATTTTATTTTTACACATTCCCCAAAATTGTAAAGTTCTACACCTATGCCATATCTTCTAATTCTGTAGAATGTCCAGTAGGTTATGGCATTCGTTTTTTTATGGCTTTAACACTTGGCTTCCTGAAAGAACGCCAGTGTTTTTCAGTGAAATGTGATGTACTAACTTCAGTGCACTGTTTTTGCATCAATTAAACTAGGAGTTTGTTGCGTGGTTTGCCACAATCCCAAAATGACCAGGCTCGATTTGTAGACCAGAGACTTCCGACGGAAGAGCCTTGCAAGTCAACACATGCCCTGGGAGTTCTGCTTGTATCATGTCCTTTACTCCAGATCAGTACTATTTGCTGCTTTTATGTTGCAGGACCTAAAATCAACTGATCTAAAAAGAACAAAAACAAATCATTAAACTGGTCTGCCTTAACAAAGATTAATTGGTTGGCTTGTCAATATCAGTCGTAAGCTGCCTGACCATCACTGGAGCTGCTCCCCTTGGGGATGAATACAAGTCTGGCGGTCCTCTGACCGCCAGACTCACAGGGGCGTGGCGGTCTCCCCATTTCTCAATTTGGAGTTGGTTGGTCAGACCACCACTGCCCGCCCTGCTTCAGCAGCCAGGTAACCCCCATTCCCTGGCGGTGTTGGGGCAGTATTGGGCATCAATATGCTTGGCAGGACCGCCGCGGTTCCACCAACCATATTAGGAGTTTCCTCTCCACCAGGGTTTACATGGCAGTTCCTCCTCCATGTAAACTCTGGAGGAAAAAGAACAGGTGCCTTTGTGCCCTGTGGATACACACAGGGTGACCCAATATATTCCCTCCTGTGTGCATGCACACCTGTTCCTTTCAGTCTTTTGGCTCTCCCATTTTAGTGCCTGTTTTAGTGGCAACTCCTAATCTGGCAGATGGCCTCACCACGGGTTTAGCAGTGCGGACCCGACACATCCCCCCCAAACTCCTAATCGGCCCATAGACTTTACTCGAGCACAATAACATGAACACATGCAGCATGAGGCTTCTGTTAATGCAGTTATTTGTACTTGTCAGAAAACAATATAACTGTGCAATTGTTCTTAGTTTGTTGGAAATCCGAGACGTTTATGTAAGTTTATGTAACAGATTGTGTAACAGGAATGCCAGACATTTCTATAATAATAACCGAAACACTCGCTGGATAGTGCCATTACTGATTAGGGCTCTAACGTTTTGTTTAATTAGGTGTATTGACTACTTATTTACTTTATACATCTAGCACACCTGCGTGCATTTAATGCACCAAAACGCCCTCTGTAGCACTAATTCTCTTTCCAGGTGCAGGTTGTGTTTTCAGTTTATTTTCAACAGTAAGGAAGTGCAAGTTGAGAATTAAAAAAATAAATAAAGCTGTGTGAGTATTTTGTCCAGAAAGCAGATAATATAGCCTTAGAGCTCGACGTAGCAGGTTCTAGCGGCTATTAAAGGCCCGCTCCAATGTTAAAGGCCTTAGCCGAAGGCAAGGGCATTTAACAAGGGAGCTTGCCTTTAATGGTGGTAGAGGCCACTATGGAGGGCCCTAAGGCTATTAGAACATTCCACCCCTAGAGAACAGGATGCTCTAATTTGTAAAACAAAGGGCTCATGGAGCCTGAGGGTGTTGAAATCCCCTTGGGCCCTGTGTGGGCTTTGTTCACAGCAACAGATGTTAACAAACATTGGAATGTTGATGCACCGACATCTACCAGCCATTAGAAGCCCAGACCGCTCCATTGTCTTCGATGGAGTGCTTAACATTCCAATGTTCTAATATAATCTTAGAGATTGATATAGCTGTCTCTACCCACTATTAAAGGCCCGCTCCAGCGTTAAAGGCCCGAGCTGAAGACGAGAGCCTTTAACATGGGAGCGGTTTTTTTTTATTGCCAGAAGAGCTCACTACTGAGCCTATTAGAACATTCCTCCGTTAGAGGGTAGAATGTTCTAATTTGTAAAACAAAGGTTGAAATCCCCTCAGGCTCCATGAGGCCTTTGTTCACAGCAACAGCTGTAAATAAACATTGGAATGTTGATGCTCTGGGCTTCTACCAGCCATTAGCAGATCGGAGCACTCCATTGTCTTCAATGGAGCGTTCAACATTTCAATCTACTAATTTTACTTCAGCACCCAAATAGGCCCCAAGTGCCTTTATCTGTTAGCAATTTTAGGTCCATTTTCAAGGATTTGTTGATTTTTTTTATTTTATTAATTCACGTAGCTTTCCAGAGTACTAAGTGTGATAGATGCAGCTTTCAAGAAGTACTAATGGGAACCATTTGTGAGTTTGCATTTGCGTCCATAATTGTAGATAGTGACTATGCTTTAGTAGGGCTGTAGTTCTACGTTTTTTTCTCCTAAACATTCTCCATTGTTAACTACCTTCCCTACCACACCCACCAATTTTGGGGGTGTTCATTGCACTTTTTTTTCTGGACAGGATTTGTTCTTAACCTTCACAGGAGTAAATCTCCTAATGGTTAAAGGGTTGGACTGAACTAAAAATGTTTGAAAAATACTGAACAACTCACAAAGTTGGTAATATGCACACCAGACCTTGTTTTTCCAATACATGACATTTAATTAGAGTGGGCTTTATGTCAGTCCTTGATCATGACTGACGTCTTTTTCTCATTGTTTTGCTTTTGATTCTATGACTTTCTTCCTTATTTTTGTGTTGTCCTACCCAAGAGCATTTAGGTTTTTTACAGTGTTCTGATGGGATGAGTGCTATTATTCCACAGCATACCGCAGGAAACACTTTAAAAAAAAACTATTTACAGCACTCCATAGAAGTGGATGTGTCTTCTTTTTCTCTCTCTCCCTGTTTTTATTTTGTGCTATGCCAATGTAGTCTCTCAAAAAGCATTTCCAAAGTCAATAGCTTAGCCTTTTTAAGGAGAGACCTATTGTCTTTGTGAATGTTTGTTACTTTCTCATATGTTTCTTCTCCAAAATCCATCACCCCTCGTGGATTAGTGGAAGCCCTACTCATGAAGTTTTCCTTGGTTTGGTGAGTCCAACATTATTATCCACAATAAGAACTCTATTCTACATCAAATTACTGAAATCAAAAAGCAATTAACTATTAATTTAATTACTTAATATTAATTAACAATAATTTGACAGTCATAATAACAATTACAATGTTATTAACAATCATCATTCACTTGAATAATTAACTTTTTAAAATGTAATACATTTTAAATAAACCCAGTTTTCAGCCTCCTCTCCACAGTTCTATGTACCACACTCATTTGCTCCAACTGTACTCTGTCCTGAGACCTCATACAAGACAAATGTGTGCACCAAAAATGTGTTAGGGCCTAGAACTTTGGACCTGCTGGATTGAATGTATGTTTTACTCAGAAGAATTCAAATAAAGATGTACCTGGTGTAGACAATTTTCTGCAGACTCACCTTGACAGTTCACCTTTTTTGTGGCTCTGCTTTAGCTGGTATCATGACTCTTTGCACTGTGCAGCTGCTATCCACTGCTCTGGTTCAAAAATGTTACTCTTAAAGCTGATTTCACCCTATTTGTCAGATTAACTTTCCTGTCAAGCCTTGGTATATAGAGGAGAAAATATAACTTTTGGCATTGCTGTTAAATGTCACATGCAGACTGCAGTGGACTCTTATACCACAAACATATATATGACAAATATACATAGTTGCCATGAGCACCACTTTGCTTTTGCTGCGCTGCAGTGCAAATACACTGTAGTGACATGTGATAGGAAAAGTGTCCTTACCATGTACGGAATCCTATTTTTACATATTAAGTAATTCCTAAAGTGTGAACGTTCTACCCTCCTGGGCAGAACACTTAGGGACAGATGTATCAAGCTAAATTGCGAATGCAAATGCTGAAATTCGCAGAATGTAGGAATGAAAAACCCTACTTGCAAAATAAGGAATCACAAAATTTGTGATTCCCTATTTTGCACAAGCATTTAGAGAATCGCAATTTGCGATTCCCTAAATGCTATTCTAGTAGTCATTACAAATTGCGATATTGCTGTAAGGACTCGCAAATTACCACCAACTTCAAGTTAATGGTAATTTGCGATTACCTTGAAAAATTCACTTAGCATTTTTCAAAGTGTCATGTGGCAGACATACATGCCCTTAGGGCAGCAACTTTAAATGCCCTTAGGGCATGTATGTGTGTCACATGTTCACACATGCACATTTCAGGGGTGCAACAGGGTGTCCTTGAGGAACCCTTGCACCCTTGAAATTACGTGCTAATTTGTGAGTTCCTATTGGGCACTCGCAAATTGCACATGCAATTCTCATTCATTCCTACGGGCCTCTTGGCCCATAGAAATGAATGGCAAGACATTCCTTATTTGCGACTCACAATTTGCGAGTCGCAAATAGGGAATGTGTAGGAATCGCAAAATATTAGCAGATTCCTACATACATTGCATTTTGCAAGTCTATAATAGCGAATCAGTAAAATTCACTATTATAGACTCACAAAATGTAATGTTGATACATCTGGCCCCTAATATATAAAAAGGTCAGAATGCCAAAACATATTTTCCATGTATAGGGCTAGGCTACATTCTCCTGAAACAGTCCTCTAAGTACAATAACAAAACTTTAAGCATATCTCTTCCTAGGAAACTGCTAGATACATTAATCTAAGGTCTTTGTCACTTAATTATAAAATCTAATTTACTGATGAAATAAGATTTTGCTCACTTTAGTGGAAAGAACACTTTATAAAAAATATACGCAGTGATGGAATCTCCCTGCACAGCATTGAGGGTTTGCCAAATGGGCACCATGTTTCAAGCATTCGCTCAGCAAACTGTTTGTATTGAGAAAATAAACCCTCAAACGAGGAGTTTGTTTTCTCAGTATACACAATAAATGGCCTGATGCACAGGGAGGTTTGGCCTTTTCTGTGTGGGTCAACCAGAATTTTCCCTGCCCATGCCCACCATGCATCGTATGATGGAAATTGACAGGGTAAAGGAGTCATGGTTGCCCCACCATAAGTAGGGTGGGACAGCCATCACTGTAATAAGGAGGCCCTAGGCATGTCAGTGGTGTACACCGGTGGACATCAACACTTCCTCTGACACTAAATAGAGTGGGAATACTGCCAGCTTTTATGGGGCAGGAACATGACTGATTTACAGCAGTATTCTCACTCTAATATGGCCCTTAGTGTATCCTGTTTAGAAATAACCTTATGGGATTGTGTTTGGTGGGAATGCCTAATTAAAATGTTTGTGAACTTTCAGTAATCCCTTTCCAACACCTAAGCCTATGAATATGCCATAAACCTAGGAGCTAAAAATCTTTGTGAATACAACTGTCTGAGATTTATGAAATAAACCAAATAAAAAGATGAGTACCTTACTAAAGAATGCTTATGTTTTACGGTAAAACTTAGTAATCATATGTCATCTATTATTAACCACAATCAGTTCTAAAAATACTAAGTGTTCTGTTTTTGTTAATCTAGATCACCCTTCCTAATGATTCCAGTTGCGTGGAAGAAATATTAAGGGTATGTATAATCTGATTTTTTATTCCGTATGGAGTCTTTATTTGTCTGAGATAAGTAAAATATTGAGAACTGTGCATATTTGAAAACCTGGAAATGAATGTTTGCAGTTTTTACAGATCCATGTACAACTGTACATGCCTACATGTTTTGTAATATTATTACAGTGTTTCTTGCAATAATTGATTGTTTACGTTCCAAAAAACAATGTTTTGTGTTTCTTTTCATTGTAAACCTTTCAGCATTTACACCCACTATAACACATTTTATTGACAAAACATAGCATATCATAGTCCAGCTCCACTTATTATTTGTGTACTACCACTAATGCTTTTAAGATGACAGCACTTTATATATTACATAATCTAAGAAACCAAACCCTTTACCATGAAACCCTCACATAATGTTCATTGAAACAATAGGGCTAATAGTTGAACCTGAAGGTTCTCTTTTGGTAAGTAACTGTGAGTTCTATATGCAAAAAACTATTAGGACATACCACAAATAGTAAAGTTATTTTTACAACAATGATGGCCTCCAAGCAGTGTACCATGCATAGTGAGGCACAGCTAATTGAAAGTCATAGCTTGTCTTAAGACATTATAAAAGTATTTATGTCTAATAAATACTGTTACTTATCATGATTCAATAACAGTTCTAGACCGTAGCACTTAAAAGTATGATTATTTTAGTAGGCATCAGTCACAGGGACATGCATGAACTGTCTTAATTTCCTTGTTTCAAGGGAAACATGCTCCCCACTGGGTAGCATTTATCCCACTGAGTTCACAGACTGAAGTGACATCACTGACCAGGATAATGGGAAATGGGCTGAGAGAGGAGATAGACGCTGGGCATGTCCATCTGAACATTCTCCTGCAGTTATACTTTGTCCATCTTAAAGTTGTATTGAAGGCCACTGTGTCTTTCAGGTATGGCTGCTGTACCTCCCAGAGATAATACAGGTTGACAAGCAAAGGACATACATATACATGACAGAATGCTACCATACATCTGCTATATTGCAGGGCATAACTAGGAGTAATACTCCACATTAAGTATGCATCTTCAAATACCTGGGTTTTCAGAGCTAGCTGGCTGCTATTCATGCAGAGTGTCAGTAAGAACCCTTAGTATAGAGTATGTGAAGAGATTTTCAATGAGGCAAAATTAAAGAATAATTAACAGTTACAGAACAACCTATAATACCAAAATGATCACAATGTACCTCAGAGTTATCTTGATGTTCCCTCCTAATTTCTGTCTCCTTTGAGTCTTTCCTGATTAGTCTCTACTGATAGGATCTCACAAACACTGTGTTCCTTTACAAAGTGTGACAAAGTCTCAATACTCTCTCGCAGTCATAGGTCTCCTTCTCCATTGTGGCGCTGCATGATTTTTCTTTGCATAGTATTGTCAAAAAGGTTTTGCTATTCATTAGTAGGTATGAAAGTCATTAATGAATGTGTATGAACCCTCTCTTTTGCTCCTATATCTGCACAATAATACTGTTCATGATA
Organism: Triturus cristatus; assembly: GCF_964204655.1. NCBI lineage: Eukaryota > Metazoa > Chordata > Amphibia > Caudata > Salamandridae > Triturus > Triturus cristatus. The sequence continues at coordinate 871,640,821 of NC_140588.1, forward strand.
GTTTCCCACTGTGAGTGTAGGCTGGAGAGGCTGTTGACAGCATGAGTGCAGGACATGGTGCTCAGGAACAGTTACCTGGCTTGGGAGCGACCTGGACACAACTACAAGCTCAATTCCATGTAAGAGAAACTGGATGAGGCTGTAGAGTTGTGGCTTAAATCATGACCACCTCTAGTGACACTGTAACAGAATTTATCAAGTTCCTGTGTTGAGTTCATTGACCTCTCTCAGGTTCATAAACTCTGTGGACCACACAGGGACATCCTCAAACCCAACAATTAAGCCCCTTGCTACTAACCTCAAACCCCACACCAGAGGCCAGTCTCTTGCTTGCTTCAAGGGCGGAGCTATCAGAGAAACAGCACAATGAGCAGGCAGATCTGTGAGAAACCTGGAGAAACCTGGAGAAAAGAAATGGATGGGTCATGGAACTGTGTATAGTAGTACAGTATATTTGAGAATAACAGTAAATAATAGAATGAATCCACTACTACATCAATGCAACACCACCTATGTCAATGAGTTAGTTTTCTGGATGTTATTATGCATAACATTTGAACCTTACTTCTTTTCAGCTCAATAACAATATTTTCTAGAAAAGAAGCCTTACAGTGATTAACTCTTCCTACGTTTATGGGTGATAGTGGGTTTATGGGAGATGGTGTCTGCTTGATCTGACTGTGACACTAGTTTATGCTTGTCTTATTACATTTTCTAGCAGTAATCAATTTCACATTGATAACGTGTTTCAGCAAACTGAAAACAATGATTTTGTGGTATAGTTTGTTCATATGCAAGTATGTTAACTACAAGAGTATATTCTTGCTAAAAAAGACTGAATGGGGAATATTTCCTATACCACACTTAACCAAGAGACAGATTTTGATAATAGCTAATACTCAATACATTGATTTCTTTTCTATAGGGACTCATCAAATGTTTGCAGGAGACAGCAAATGTCCTTATTACCTAAAAAAGAATGTATCTAGATTTTATTAAAATAGTTTTAAATATTTAAACCAACTTTAAGCAGTAAGTTTCCTGAATCAAGAATATTGTCATAACATATTTGAAGATATACTTGCTACATCAGGGGCAGCAGTAAAGTACCTTAGTGATTTATGTTGCTCTAGTAACTATCACGGTTTACATATTTGTAATTGAACCACTTAAATATAAAAGCATCATATACATCAACAGACAAAGCATGCATTAAAGGCCATCACAAAAGGATAAAAAGGGAGGCGTCCCAAAGGAAAACGCAGGGAGGCCTCAATTTATAATATGACATAAACTTTCAATCATGGATATCACTGTTTTAAATCGTCTCAAACAACCCACACTAAACTAGCATTGATGGAAAGATAAAAAGGATTACAACAGAAATAAAACCTTAACAGTAAATCCAGTTCACCAGCATTTAAAAAAAAAAAATAATAGTGATCAAACAAGTCCCATTCCTTAATTGTGGGTCAGAATTCAGGTAATTGTACCAGATTATTGCTGTGCGAATATAGTCTGACACCGATATGGTATTATAAAACTGATTACAAAAAAATCTCTACATTGGAGTTAATGACAGAAAATCATTGTCTAGTAGACAATACTTTTATAAACAATACTGAGAACAGAATATTTATGCAAGGCAATATTTCTGTGTATAATATTCTGGGATACAACCAAATTCAGGCCAGTTCAGCTCTGCCAACCACTAATATGGAACTTGTGCTAATTAAGGTCTCCTCCCCTTCAATGGTCTGCACCTCAGAATTTCTTCTTGAGTACAAAGCCACAGATTTCTAATCTTTCTTGCTGGAAATTACAATGAGGCTTCCGTCCTCAAAGCAATCTGTTCTTTTTCACTCTCTAAATAGACTTATGGCATTGTTGATGTGTGTAGCTCAGACATGGAAACAAATGAAGTTTTGCAATTAAACAAGCTTTGACAATGGCCCCTGCAGGGACCTAGCACGTGACCCGCTATCCCTAGTTAATATACATATAGTGGGAGTCCCCCACAAGTTATGTGTGCACACTGTTGATGCACCTACTGCCACAGTGCAATCCAATACAGGATTTTAACAATTTCAAAAAGTCACAAAGGTGCACCACTTAGCAAAAAGACAAAACAGACACATAACAAATTATCAGGTCCGTATCCATAGTATTTTTCTTCAAATATCTTCTTTTATTCAAAATGTGTTAAGAACCACTAATGATTGAAAAGAACAGCTGACACGTTTCGTCCAGAGAGGTGGACTTCTTCAGGGCCGTGAATTTAACAGATATATATACATATATAAGTATAAAACACTTGATCAAAATACATCCGTGGTAGGTAAGGGCTTCGAGCAGGATGGCAAGAGTTCGTTTCAACAAGAGCTATACAAGGACAGAAGGAATATGATATGACCATGTGACCCCACTGGCAGGGCTAACTAGCAATGCGTCTGGATCTATTATAAATAGCGCTTTTGAGTTACTCACTTTTTGAAACGGCAATGTATGCTTCTCTTAGAAGCAGACAAAAGCCAGCAGAATAATAACACCAGCGTAAGTTAGTCCAACAGTCTCACCACAATATTGTGGGCCAAAAATACAAAGAACAATCACCAGATCCAACCTTGAAAAGAAAAAAATGAATGGTATATGCCAAATGACTTGCTTTCATCAAGTCAGCAAGTATAGTGATGAGACAATATTTAAATCCCACCCTATGTGGCACCCGTGGGGTTAATCATATCGTGATTACAAAATCTGCTCCACAGAGCCCCATGTGGTTAGACACCAATGCCTCTAAACCACATACTTTCTAATGTCCCAATAGTCAAGAGACAAGCTGTCAATGTCATGATGGGGCGCGTGGGGCGAGGTATAACGCTTGACCCCCAGATTAATGTCAAGATGTGGCACCATCAAACGCCCTGATAAGATGATTTAAACAATATGTGTCCCCATGTGTTAGCACACATTTAAAATTAACACCCCATCCGAGGAGGATAATCAAACCCATCTCATGACTACATACTATAACAATAATGAGAAACGTAAGTCTTAAGATGTAATGAGCAGGAGCAATATCTCCAGCCCCCTTTTTGGAAAGACGATGAACTCTGTGCGTGATATGAAAACACAGCCTTGCCCCATGAGACTTGTACTATGAATGATTAAGAAGCAAAAGTGGCCTATAGACTACAAGTCATAATGACGAGGCGCGATGTGCCTCCTTACCTTGATAGGGCTGAGATCTGACCTGGGAATACCTCCTGCGAAGTAATGACAGTAGAGAATGCATCCATTCTCAGCCTCATTTAATTAGCCTGCGAGAATATCGTAACGCTGCACAGCTGAGATCGGCGTGCACCGGAAACCGGAAGTCACATCAGAAACCAAGAGTGGTGTAAATTGGCCCACCATCTTGGAGTGGTAAATGAAGATTACAAAAGCTATACAAATCTAATCACCAGCTATAACATATTGCGGGACCACATTACGATAGAAGCCCCACATACATTCAAATGAATACAGGTAATTGAGTACAAAGACGCTGCTTGATAAACAGGGCGCTCTCTACAGGACAAAGAAGAGAAATTAATAAGGAGTCTAAGCCAGTATATCTGGCGGGCAGCCATCTTAGACCGGTGCTTCATTAAGGCTATCCTTGCGGATCATAAAACAATTCCAAATTCTCAGTTCCAGTCCAGAATACGACATTATAACCGGAGTAGCCTATGTGGCTGCCATCTTAGAAAGGTGCATAATTCAAGTTATATATAAAAAGTTTAATACCAGTCTAGAATACCAGTTTCCGGAGAGATTTTTATGAATATAAATCATTGTAACGGGGTTTACCCAAAAGTAAAAAAACAATTACAATATTTGCAATATCTAGGCAAACCAATAAGTCAAAGTTAGTCAGAATCTGTACACATATATAATATATTATATAATATTGCCAATCTACACAGCTACAGCCTCCATGATAAGCCGATGAATTGGGCAAAAAGAACGAGACATGATTGTCAATTTAGACATGAAAGTATTCATGTGATTACTAGGTCTTCACACGAGAACTTCCAGTGTGCTAATAAAGCGAATAAAAGTAAGAATAACAAAGAGTGAATTACAATGGTATTAAAAAATAAAAAGAATACCAAAAAAGTGAGTAAACATGATCAGGGACAACGAGGGGTAGCAGCACACGTAGTCCATAGGATAACACGAGATTAAGGATAACATATTCTCAGTGTTAAATATCCCAAAACACAGGAATCTTGCTGAATTGTCAAGGGCAGCTTGTCAACAAACATTAAGAACAGTATTTATGTATCCAAGTAGAATAAAAAGGAGACCACGCGCAATGAGAAAAAGTAAAGAAGGACAGAACGTGGAAGAACAGACACAGACAAAGTGTCTCTATACATGAGGAACACTTCTCAATCTACAGAAAGTTGTCAAATTACGGATAAGTGTAACTAAGACTAATCCACGATGGACCGCATTGACAGATATATCACCATGCATGCCTATTGGGACCATATTGCTAACATATGGGCTAAAGAAACCCGGACCATACAATCTGAGCCTAGGCATCGTTTCCAGTTTGAAGCAGTATTAATAATGTGAGAATAAAATCATTACCCCCACATTTTAAATGAAATAATGCATTTCTTCATCACTGTTGTGACCCAGTTCAACACTGCGAAGTTTACAGATCCAACCTGCTTCGTTCTTCCTTAGGGATAGTTCCCTATCGCCTCCTCTCAGATTGGCCGGTATATGGTCAATACCCATAAACCATAATTCATTGTCAATAGGATGGTTTTCTTGCAAGTGGAACGTAATGGGATATTTGTGATCCTCATTGTGTATCGCACGTAAGTTTTCCTGAACTCTCATTTTCAGAGGTCTTATGAGTGGGACCACATCCACACAGCACTCTCAAGTGCTGCATGAGGTAGTACACTGAAGTAAGCATGTGAACAGAAATAGGAAGGACAACTTTTTGAAATAGTTTTCAGCAAACAAGGGCAGATAAATAACCACTTGGTCAGCAAAGTGGCAGGGGGAGCTGGAGCGCTTATGGCAGCAAAAAAGATTGACAGTCAACAGGTGTTCTGGCAGCTACAAATTCTCAGCACGTACATTGCTTTTAGCTGAGTCAGGAAGTCAACTAAAATAGATAGCACAGGCAGAGTGAAATGACGAAAGAATTACGAAGGAAACTTAAATGGACACCACAGTCAAAATGGCTGCAGCTTAGCCAAGTAAAATATTACACATTTTCCACACCATCTCCCCATATGGGATGTTGTTGATTACATGACGGGGGTGTGCACTACAAGAATATAAGGTGCCGTTACATGCTGTGTTCCTACTATGAGTGGAACTCTGTATACAATTATTTTGAATGAAGAAAGAATATCCAGAAAATCAATTCGTTCACCACTAAAATTGATGGTGAACCGTACATTGAAGGGGTTTTCATTAAGGAAGGTATGGTATTCCAGCAAGTCTGAGGCAGGTCCATCCCAAAGTAAAATCACATTGCCAATGTACCTGCCCCAGAATATAATGTGTTCTGTCCAATTCACAGCCCGACGGCCCCAGGCATGCTCCCGCTCATACCAACCCATGAAAAGTCCGGCATAGGCGGGAGCAAACCTGGAGCCCATCACTGTGCCCTGTATTTGATGGTACCATTGGGCATCATGCAAGAAGAAGTTTTTTGACAGGATGATATCTGTAATTTCCAATAAGACTTCATTATGCATATAGTGGTCCACAGTTCTTTGTCCCAGGAAGAATTCCAGAGCTTTCACCCCAAATTCCTTCCTGATACAAGTGTACAATCTAGCCACATCCATAGCGACATAGAGGAGGTTCTCAGACCATACAAGACCTTCAAATTTATTTAAGATGTCCTTACTATCTTTGATGTTAGCTGGCAAATTACGGACTAGGGGTTGTAGGAATTGATCCACATATTCAGCCAACTTCTCAGTAGGGGAATTAACCCCTGAGATAATTGGATGTCCAGGTGGGAATAGGCCCCACCTATGTATTTTGGGGAGCACATATATACAGGAAAATGAAGGTTCCCTAACCATCAGATAATTGTTCTCCTCATCACTTAGTAGGCCAATCTCCCGCCACTCCACTAGTCTCATATTAATGTGGGTACTAAGTGTTTTGGTTGGATTCCCTGGAACCTTCCTATAGCATGTTGTGTCCGCCAATTGGCGGTCAATTTCCTTCATGTAACTCTCCCTGTCCATTATCACTACATTCCACCCCTTGTCTGCTTCTCGAATAACAATAGAGGGGGGTCAGATCTTAAATCCTTCATGGCCTGGTTTTCTTCCACTGAGAGGTTAAAGTTGATTCTGTTTTGGGGAATCGGATGTTCCAAAAGTTTATGGAAGCCCTCAGTGACTCTCTCCCTAAAAAGATCAATGTTGGGATGTGTCCCTATCGGAATAAATTTGGAATGAGACTTCAGACCTCTATCAATTTGCATATTTTCTGAAATGTCCAGTTCAGCTCTCAACATATCAACCTCAACTGGTATTTCATCCTGTAGTGACATAATCAGCTGTAACACATGTAAATCTGAGACAGTATGTGTCGGCGGTATACACTTCCCTGTACTCTTAGTACACACAACAGGATTGCGAATACAGTGATTTTTCAGCTTTAATAATCTTGTAAATTTATACAGATCAACAAAGATATCTATATCATTTCCAAATTGGGTGAGACAGAAACCCAAACCTCTACTTAGAACAGATACATCAATTTCAGACAGCATTCTGCTTGAGAATTTAACAATCATAAGTTCCTGTGTTGAACCCCCCACCACCTCCTCTGCTGTTATGTCGCCTACGTTTTTTGGGACCTGTTGGACATAGCAATGGTTTTGTTCCGCACTCTAGTGTTTCTGCCTGTATTTCTGCCATCTCTCCCCCCCCACTTCTTGTTTTTGATCTTTTCTCGTGGTTTTGACTCCCAATCTGAGTCACTCCATTTCTACTAAAAAAGTAGACCGATTTTCTATGTTGGATGTACCAGGTGTCTCTTCAGTGGTAACTGAGCTGGCTACTGAGGATAGGGAGCTAATACCGTCCGTTGATGCTAGTTCAGATGTTTCCTCTCATTGTCTTTTTTCTTCCCCTATTACTTTAAGTTTGTCATATCTATGAGAAAATGTATAAATCCTCCCATCTCTGTAATCCTTGTCATCTCTCTTGATCTTTTTGACTTTTTTGTCTCTCAAGTATATTTGGTATTCTACCAATATTTTGTCTAGGATATCATAGTTTTTTTTTACTGTATCCTTTAGATCTGAAGATAAAATCTCTTTCTTAAGTTCCTCTATTTCTGACTGTAACTTACAGCCCTTTTTCTCTGCATTTTTAATTAATATCGCATCATGTTGAATGATGTGTTATGGAGATTCTCCTCCCACTCCTTCAATGATTCAGAGTCCAGGTCCTCAAAGGTAGGAAAGATTATAATCCTGAGGCCTCTTGGAATCTTTTCATTCTCCATATATTTAGCCAGAGAGGTGCCATCCCACCACCTGGACATTTCTTGTTTTTTAATTTCTGTAACTTAGTTTTCAGACCCTCTGTCTTTGAGGCATTAATTGTTGTGCCTCCCACAGTCTGTCTTGATGAAAAAAGGTCCTGAGCTAGTTCCTGTCTTCTATCCTTGAAGCTAGGCATGTCTATCATGCAATGAGGGAGTAAACTTGGTGTTCAGCATGACGGAGCCAGTGGACTTGGTAACATTTAGCAAATACATTGATATCATGAAACAGAGACTAATGGACTAAATTTCCTAAAGACCGGGCACAATCAATTTGTCTGAGGTACTTGGTCAGCTCATAATGAACTGCTCTGAATGGACCTAAACTCCAATAGCCTAAGACATCATGATGCTTTTTACCTCTCCATGCCACTGTCTTTGTACTTATTTACTCCTACTAAATTTAGATGCTGCCATTACACTTTTGATCTTAGCACCTTACCCAGTACTTAACACACCAAGACAGTCTCTAGCACCACTGATCTAAGATGTCAAGATGCTTTTGCTTCTCAGTGTTACTGTCTTTGTATTTATTCATTCCTACGAAATTTAGATGCTGCAAGTACACCTTTGATCCCAGCACCTTACCCAGTATTTAACACAATGAGTCAGCTTTCAACTTACTTCTAGGGGTTTTTACATATTTTAAGTATTAATGTTTTTTACCCTCAATTGTAAAGATTTTTATCAATCATGCAATAAAGAGTACTTTGACAATGAATGACTGCTCATTTCATTGATGGTGTGATATGGCCATGCCCTTAGATCAGTAGAGAAAGTATAATTAGAGGTTTGAGGAGACATTTTTCTTGACATATATGGATATTATAAACTGGATTTAACATTTCTCAGTAACTTTTATAAATGTTATAAAAAGGGAAACTTTAGGAAGTACATCTTGCTTTAATGACTTCAACAAATGCCCTTGTTGTCTAGCCAATGTCTAGATCAGGGTTTAAGGAGACAGCTAATGTTTAGGCATTTCCTAAGGCATAGTATTGAAACTAAAAGTTCATATTGCATACCATTCTTCAGCTCTGTGTAGCTATAAATATATTACATGTATTGGTTGAACCAGGTGGCATCTAGTTCTCTCTAAGGAAAGTGTCAGAAATGTTTAACAAATATCAATGTTAACTGAGGAGGATTGTAGATAACCACATGCAATGAGGTCACAAATCTATCAGGTCCAGACAAAGGTTTCAATAATTTAAACCTTAGTTCACCCCAGGTAGATCTCTCATGGAGCAGACATGCTCAACTTAAAGAAAATATGTAAAGAACTTAGAAGCACTAAAACAGTCAAAAGTCAGCAACATAGCAGAAACAAATCCAATCTAATGTATAAAACTATAGTAAATATAGTAACATTTACTAAAATGACAACACGAAGACAATCTAATTAGGAGAACTAGAGATATGAAATTATAAAGATTTAAGGCAAAAGTCACCAAGAAAAAGTAAAATGCCAATCAGTAGTCGCTGTTTGTGGTTGGTCAGGAACTGGGTGCGATGTCAGGCAGACTGAGTTGGAGCACGGGATGAATAAACCAAGCAGGTTTGTACTAGTCCGATTTTACCTTCTGACTTATTCTCCAAAATGAAAGTCAAAACCCACCAGTGAGGCTAGGTTACAGGCTGTATCTGCAAAAGTCCTCTTGAAGACAGATAGCTGCTGGCTGAGGTTCCGCAGAAGCCATATTTGGTGGAAAAAGTTCACAGCAGCAGAAATTCCATGTTTACGGCAGAAAAAGTTGGGCGGATAGTTTTCACACCTTTGATACATTTCTACCTTCTGGACATATGACCTTATTTACAGTTTGGCAGACGGGTATTTACATCATCAGAGAAATGGGGAAAAGTAAAACCGTCACTCTGAGGGAGTACCCACCCATCACATTTTTAGATGTCAAGCGACAGTTCCAAGAAATGTATTGAAAATCTGATAGATGGCTCCAACAACATGATGGAGCCATGCAGAAAACTTTTAATGTATTTTATCTTTCAAAAATAAAATCCCAAAGCAGGATTTTCTTTTTTAATATAAAAAAAATTATCCCCTCGCGATGGGGAGTGTTCTCCCATAGTGTGGGGGGCATTTTACAGTTTTCACTGTCCTTTACCACTAGGTTTTAGCTGGAAGTGACAAACAGTAAAAACAGACCTATTGTCCACCCCCTCTAAATAGGGTGGGTAGACAAATGGTCAAACGACCAATGTCCCTTACTCAGTTGGGCCTTTAGAGGTGTATAACAACAGAGAGAGAGGGACCCCACGCCAAGAGAGAGGGGTCCCAAGCAAGACCGTAGTCAAAAAGGAAGATCTCTCTTGGATCTATGAATATCAACCGTCATTCAAACATACAGATTTGACATAAACAGGATGAGATGTGGCATCAACGAAGCAAACCAAATACTTGATAACAGATTTATTTCAAATCAATCGGAGAATATCACAAAATATAAAATATTGTACACATACATAAAAAGGATAAACAGTTTATCAAATATTAAAACAAGAATTAAAACTTTCTTGGAATTTATGCACAGATAATGAGATAAATCACCATCAATATACATACAAAGCACAAAATTGGGAAAAAAAGGGAATGAGAACAGGACAGATAGTCCTACTCAAAAAATAGGAAATCGTTAACTCAACAATGAATCAGTTCTGACCACAATGCAATTCAACCACAATATATATGGTTCGTCAGAATTCAAGGAATCCATTTTCCATTAACCATGAATGGCCATGCCTCCCCTACTCCTTTGAAGTAAATTAAAGAACTGAACCCTCCAAACTGCTGTTCCTGGGTGACATGTTTTACATACCTCAACCCCGCCCATCCTGCCCAACAGACTGAAGACATTGTTTTCCTTGTCACACTAGTGGGTGGCATAATATGTTCTGTCATGAGTATAGTTTCTTCACGATCTCCTATGTTCTTACAGGAGATTTAAATATGCCAGACATGCATTACCCACATTTGACATACTTTAGGGGTCCAAGTACATACACTGGACAGCAGGACCCCAGTACCCAGAGTCTAAAAAGGAGCAAGAAAATTCAGCGAGAAATGTGGGTGACCACGCAAAAAGTCAAGCAAAAAGGGACATTTCCTCACAAAATGTTAATAGGTTTCTTCAGGTGAAGCAGGTGCAACTTAGGTAAGATGCAAATGGTTTGCCTTTGTCAAATTGATGGTGAAGAAGCATTTTATGCATTTGATTTAAAGTAGAGGAATATAAATAGAATGCAAACATTTCCAGATCGCAAGTCTCCATGCGAAGAACAGAGTTTTCACTGAAGATAGCATGCCTGTGTTTGTATTAGTGTGTTATTGGTTGTGTGACTGAATGACTGAATGGGTCAATAAGTGTGTGATTGAGAGAGTCAGTTAGTTACTTAGAAATGTGACCTGTTTAGATAACAGTTTACTTTAAATTGTATCAAGGTCTTTGGAATACTCTTTTACAGAACTTCTAAACAGAAATCCAGGTTTTCCAAAGTTATCATAATAGAGTGCCAGTACGGGCGGGAAAACATGGCGGCCGCAGGTTAGGCGGCTCGCGTGTCAGCGGATTTGGACCTTCCGAGCCTCCGTCGAGTTGCACAAGGACACCGGAGCTCTCCATACGTTGACGGGTTTTGCGAGCTCCCGTTGAGCTCTGTTAATTAATTTTTCGGGTGTGTTTCTGCCCCGAGGCGCACAGTTTCTCCGGCGCTTTGCCTTGTACCGATCTGCCTCAGTGTCGGCGTTTGGCTTAGCAACGATCGTCCTCAGAGCAGGCGCCGATGTGTGGTGGTTCCAGCCCAGAGCCATCCGTTTTCTCTGTCCTGCGTTGGAAGCAGGCAGCCGTGGAGCTCCGGCACGGGCGAAGGGCGGCGGATCGCGGGCTCCTGAGAGGGGGCGGCCGGACCCTGCAGCGTGAAAAACATCTCAGAGAGCCGGATCTGGTCACAGTGAGTACAGCAGAAGTAGCCGCCAGAGAACCGGTAGCTGCTCTAGGCGCCCTTGGCAACCCTTGTTCCTCCTCGGATTGTGGCTTGGTGAGTGGGAACAGGGGAGGACGGGTGGAGGGTGCGGTGGCGCCAGGGACCCACAAACCCATTCAGAAACCTATCGGAAAGATTTCTCTAGAGAAAGGAGGCAAGACCAGAAAGAGGGGGAAAGGCCCCTCGTCCACTGCCCTAGGGGATAAACAAGGTATTAATATTAAGGCCCCCCAACAACTTATGACTACGACCTCATAGGTACTGGAGGCACCAGTGGAAAAAAGAGACAGTGCGGCTGTACCGCCCAATTTACGCGCCACCACATACACTGTGGAGAGGGAAGGTAAAAGGGACAGACATAAAACTTCGATTCGTATTACCCCCTCACTGCTCTCATACTTCAGGGTGCGTCCCCAAATTATGGACATACAACTCGGTTCAGAGGTTCTCAGTAACACAGCCGGGACCTCGAAAGGACCTATGAGTGATAAAAACAAGGCAGATACCCTCCAAGGTGAGAATGCACTTGGGGAGGGTGAGTCACCTGGTGTTGGACCTGCAATGGATGTCCCAGAGGAGGGTGCAACGCCCCTGCCAGGCCCCGGGGGGGCCGGGCCATTTATGGCCCACAGTGAGGAAGTTGGTGGATCCACTAACATAACTATTAGGGTTCCCCCCGGTGAGGGGGGTGAAGATGGTGGTGCTCTGGAGTCCCTCCTGAATATCATGAGGGAGGAGATCAGGTGTGGTTTTGCGCAGTCTAAAAGTAACCAGAGCGAGATTAGGGCAGTCTGTGAGGCTCTTGAAAAGAAGGTGGATGGTCTCTGTGAGAGAACAGAACAGTTGGAGATATCTGTTGGGCATTTGGAATCAACTCTGGAGTTAGCAGAGAATAAGATCCAATCCCTGTCAAGGGAAGGCGATGTGATGAAGGAGAGAGTGGAATCCTTAGAAAACTACTCCAGAAGAAACAACCTCATTTGTGGTGGCCCTATTAAAAACCTCACTCAATCTTGAGGAGTCGGCAGAGAGTCTTGAGAGGGATATTCAGAGGATCCATAGAGACCCTTTTCGCCTCAGCCCCGGGAGAATGAAACCGAGAAAGATCCTGGTCAACTTTCTCACCTATGATTAGCAAAAAATGGGGGTATTATTTCAAACTGTCAGGTTAGCCTGGATTCGAAGTACTTACTCCGCCGCATGTTGTGAACTAGTGTATCATAGGACTCTCTGTTGATTGTATTTGGCTAATTAATAGTCAGGAAAACAATCGTGATAGTTTGTGGATTATTTTTACTTGCTTACAGGTCTGAATCAATGGCCGTACTACGATAAGGTAGGGGTACTTCGATAATCGGCTCGCACTTTTTTATAATTTCCTCCCTCTGTGGGGCTAATGATAGAATTTTACACACTCACTTGGTTAACTCGGTCTAATACAATCTCAAACCAGGGTGTTTGAACACACAAAATTCTCACATGAACATTGTTTTAATATAGAGGATATATGCGTTCACGTGGCACTTGCTGTGAAGGGGTCTCCATAGCATTTTCACGCACTAATGACGACGTATGCCTTTATGTAGTTCTCTATTTCTCTGTTTTTTGTCAAGAATACTCAAAATACAAATTTTGGCACCTATAATTACTCTTGGGTGATTAATCCTTAACACCTGGTTACCGTTTTGTAGACCATGGTGCACTTTGACCAATGTCGGTTTTCCCACCTTCCGAATTAGATTGAAAACTTTATTTCTGTCTGTCATAACATTCAGGTACATGCCTGTGATATATACTCTGTATACGTTTTCTTACCAGCCCTGAAGAAGTCGGGGGTGTGTGTACCCCATGACGAAACACGTGTTGGCTGGCTGGATTATTCTGAATTACACCATAAAAACCGAAAACTGAATCTACCTGATCGTCCTGTGATCCCTCATTATTCAATTATTGTATTGCATGAATCTTGTTTTTGATAAAAATGGTAATATGCCTTAAACACTGTGATTCTAACGTGTGCACAGTCTTGCTTTCCAACTTTCTCACCTATTCCCTTAAGGAGAAAATTCTTAATTTAGCACTAAAGGCAAAGTCAGTGACAGCCACTGGATTCTCTTTTGAGATTCGATCAGATCTGTCTAAAATTACCTTCGATAGACAGTGGGAACTGGGCCAAAAAATGGATAAGTTTAAAGCTGTAGGGGCAACCGTACAGATGAGATTTCCTGCTTTTCTAAGGGTGATGTACAACAATAAAATGCATAATATCCGATCCCATCAGGAAGCAGAGGACTTATTAGCTTCCATCAGCTCACATCACCCCTGACCGAGGGCGTTAGGGTCCAAACATGGGGGAAGGCGACGAGGCAGGGGAAAATAAAGTAAGACAAAGGGGGAAAAGGAGAATGTAGAAAAGAAAAAAAAAAGAGAAAAAAAGAGTGAAGAAGAGTCCTAAAAAACTGCCCCAGTTTGTTAGGGCCTCTATGCCTAGGGGGACGTTAGAATAAATCTTACTTAATTAGGAGGGTAGGTGGGTATGGGGCATAGCACAGTTATATGTAGGGAGGAGGGAGAAAGGTGGTAAGGAGATAGGAGACAAGAGTTCTCCCAAAAAAAAAAAAACACGGGGGGGTAAGCACAGTAGTTAGTTAAGTAGGGCAGTAAGGGGTGAGGTCCCCTCCCATTATGAATTGACTTTTTTTTTTTTGTACTAGCACACGTTTTTTCTCACTATAGATTTGGTTGTGGAGGAACGCTGGTCCCTCGTTCAATCAGCTTTTCGGGGCTCAGGTATGGTCTTTTTCTGACGCAAACTGGCAAAACATCATGCCAACATCAACATGGGAGGGTTTTCCAGGGGGTAGGGGGGGGATGGGGTAGGAGGGATGGGGGGGAGAAACTTAAAAAGTCCTCAGAAGCTTGTCCTAGCTTTTTTCAGGATATATAAATCAGCCTTTATAGGGTTTCAGGTTGGGAGATGCCAGGTGGACTGTTTCAGAGAGTTGGGGTTGAGAGGTGGAAGGATAGGATGGGCAGGAAAAGCTAACCCACCATGAGTGGACTACAGTTTTTATCCTGGAATGTCAACGGCTTGCGGGTGAGAGCTAGAAGATACAGGATCTTACAATATTTAAAAGATTCTCCCGCGCAGATAATAGTCATCCAAGAAACCCACCTATTAAAACACGAGGTTAAGGATATGCTGAAAAATTTGAAATGGGTAGATAAATATATATGCACGGACCATAATGCCAACATTCGAGGGATACTTATAATATTTAAAAAGCAGATCCGTGCCCAAATTATAGATCAGAAAGAAGATCTTAGTGGTAGATGGTTATTGGTAAAAGTGCAGCTGATGGGGCTAGTTTATACCCTAGTCGGGTATTACGGCCCGAATCACGACGATCCATCATTTCTGGATAAAATTCAGAATCACTTGATTTCATGCCAAGACCCCATTGTCTGGGTGGTATATTTCAATATTGTCTTAAATCCCAAGCTGGACAAATCTGCTAACTCAAGAGCAGTAACTACCTCTAAATCCAGGCGAACTCTCACATCTATCTTGTTGAATCTTGGGTTGGTGGATGAATGGAGGCAGAGAGAGGGTAATACCCCAGGGGTCTCCTATCACAACCATAAATACAAACACAAGTCAAGAATTGACTACGCGTTCTTTAGTTATAAGCTAAAGAACGACGTGAAGGACATAACTTACATTCCCTCTCACCTCTCTGACCCTTCTGCCATCATTTTCACCCTGTCATAACATCAGCAGAGTAGGCAAAACTCCTGGTCCTTTGATCGGACGATTCTACTTGAAGAAGAGGAAATCTGCTTCCTTGTTGCTGAGACAAGCATGTTCCTGCACACTAATATAAACTCAGCTTCCATAGTTACTGTATGGGAAACATTGAAAGCTTTCCTACGAGGCTGCATAACAAACAGAGCTTCTTACAGATGTAAAGCTTATAGAAGTGCAGTCAACAACATAGAGCAGGAACTTAGGCAGATAGAGTTGGAATCCGGGTCACTCGTGGTAGAGGAACAGGGAAAACGGCTTGCGCTGAAGGTAAAGCTTGAAAACCTACTTCAGGACAGGGTGACCAAGAGATGGGAAGCATCTAAGCTTTCACACTTTGAGTATGGAGAGGCGGCTGGGAATATCTTGGCCTGGAAAATTAAAACTGATCAGGCCAAGAACCACATCAAGGAAATAAAAATGGTCGGGGAAGCCAGGGTCAGATCCACCACTTCAGAAATAGGGATCGCCTTCCAGGAGTTTTTTCAAAACATCTACAAGGAGGATATTGTTAATGATCAAGTGGCTAGGGAGGCCAGGGAGGCATGGCTAGACCTGGCCCACCTCCCTACCTTTTCGTCTGTCCAGTGTGATCATTTGGAGACCAGAATAACTGAGGTCGAGGTCAGTAACACCATCAAACAACTGAAGCGAGCAAAAGCCGCAGGCCCGGATGGCATTCCAGGGGAGGTATATAGCGCCTTGGGCTCAGTTCTAGTTCCATCTTTGACTGCCCTCTTCAACGCTATATTCTTAGATGGGATGGTCCCGCCAGAATCTTGGAATGAGGCTACTATCGTGTTGATCCCTAAACCTGGCAAGGACCCGGCCGAATGCGGGTCCTATAGACCAATCTCTCTCCTAAACAACGATTATAAGATCTTTGCGGCTATCCTTGCAGGAAGGCTGGGGAATGAGATTGGTTCAGTAATACATCAGGACCAGAAGGGATTTATAAGAGGGCGACAGTTAGCAGACCTTACACATGACCTGGTCGGAGCAATAGACATTGCTACTTCATTTGGTCTTCCGTTGGCCACCTTCACCCTGGACGCTACTAAAGCTTTTGATAGGGTCAATTGGCCCTACTTGGCCGCGGTCCTGAGAAGATTTAACTTAGGAGACAACTTTTGTCGTACCATTTCGCTTCTTTACAACGACCCAAGGGCCAGACTTCTGGTCAATGGGGTTCTTACTGAACAAATTAAAATTACTAGGGGTACTAGACAGGGCTGTCTGCTTTCCCCCTTCCTATTTAACATGTATATTGAACCTTTAGCTCAAATATTGAGAGATGATAACAACATTCCCTCTTTTGAGTTCGGAGGTTGGGCAAAGCGGATAGGACTCTATGCGGATGACATCATCGTTTATACAGCGGAGCCTGTGCAGGCTCTCCCTGCTATTATCAAGAGAGCCAAGGAATTCGGACGGATTTCGAGATATGAAATCAACGAAGGAAAGACTGAGGTAATGACCTGGAACATCCAAAACTTAAACTCGACCGTTACTCCATCTATGCGCTACCTGGGAATTAGGATTACCCAGGAGCTAGGAAAAATCGCTTATACCAACTTGGAACGGGTTTCAAGAGAAAGTCAGGCATTACTAAAAGCTTGGGCCTTTCTTCCATTGACAGTCTTGGGGAGAGTCAGTCTAGTAAAAATGTCCATCCTCCCCAAGTACACCTTTATTTTTAATACCATCCCTGTAGCATTTGACCAGAAACAAATTTAGAAATGTCAACAAGACATAAATTCCTTCATCTGGAACTATAAAGCCACCAGACTAGCTTGGAAAAAACTTAGAAGGAGGAGGGAGAAGGGGGGGGCTCACACTCCCAGACTTACAATATTATGCCTGGGCATTTCAGCTATCGTACTCTAGGATGTTGTTGAAGGCTCCATCAAGCACATCGATAGGTAAAATGTTTAAGGCCATGCTGAATGGCGCTGACTTGCCACCTGACGGTTTTCTTTTTAAATTTGGAGACAGGAAATTCTTCAAGAAAGTGAGGTTAAAGATATTGTTATCATTGGCCAAGGTGTGGATAGCGATCAGAGAAAGGGTGGGGCTGCCCTATTACTCTCAGTACGCCCCAATATGGGACTCGCCAGGGCTTCCTTTGTGTTTGAGGGACAGTCTTGCAATACCGATTAGAGAAGCAGGGATAGAATTATGGGGCCAGCTGGTGGTGGAGGGGGCATTGGTGGGTTGGGAGGAGCTATACAAGAAGGTTGGCCCAACACTTTCCAAATTTAAATACATTCAGTTAGCCAGCCGGTCCCGGGAACTGACTAGGAAAAAAACACATTTGGGGAGGAATTGTTACCTGGAAGAACAGTTGGTAGAAAAACAAGTGGGGGGGAAAGAGGTAGCCTTTTGGTATTGGGCAATTTTGGAGGAGGTGGACGGGGATTTTACTCTACCCGACATACAGTGGGGAGAGCCCACAGGGATGCAGTGTGAGGACCTATGGATAAGATCTTTCACTCTCCTGTATAAACTGGTTAAGCCGGCCTGGTTGAGGCGGAATCATATATTTACCCTACATCAAGCTTACTTATCCCCGCAAAGGCTATCTAAATACCAGCCCGGAAAAGCATGTAACAAATGTAATTTTCTTGCAGCCTCTGACGTACATATGTTCATGGAATGTCCAGCTATCAGCGCCTTCTGGGAGGAAGTTAAGACCACTTTAAACTCTATCCTTAGGAAGAATATTCTTATTACTCTGCCGTTAATTATATTTGGGGTGGATGATAAAACCACAGGCCAGGCAAAGAGCTTCTTGTTTTATGCAATTCTTCTGGCTAGACGGCAGATTGGTAAATTCTGGGTAGACCAGATGGCACCATCACATGCAGGTTGGCTAGAATCTTTATATGACACATCAAAGGTGGATATGGCCCGAACAGGTCAGCAACGCAACCTTTCCTTTTGGAATCTGTTGGTCCAGTGGAAATAAGGGCTCCGTTGAGCCTCCGGGTTTTTTTTTTTTTTCCCGGGTCTGATGATTATGCCACAATATTCCAGGTGCCTTGGTGGTTCCATTTGGAGTTATGAGGGGGTGTGAGCCCTCACATAGTTTTCCCTTCCTTCCCACAGAATCATCCTCGGGAACGTCTCTCGCCGGTCTTTTCTCGCTTGATGTTAGGGTCTGGGATGGAACAGTATCTAGTCCCAGACGACATCCAAGGGGAGTGGCGTTTCTCATGGAGATAGTGGGGCAGGCAAATGAGGACAAAAAAAAAATAGAGTGCCAGTACGTAGAGTATGCACAATGTCCGGGGGCTTTCCCTATGCAGTTGGAGAGTAGTATAATACTACATTTAGATACATTAAACTCAGTGGATTTGAATGTCACATTGCTTATTCTTATTAGAGTG
The DNA here is from genome assembly GCF_964204655.1 of Triturus cristatus. NCBI lineage: Eukaryota > Metazoa > Chordata > Amphibia > Caudata > Salamandridae > Triturus > Triturus cristatus. The sequence goes on from NC_140588.1 coordinate 871,659,604, forward strand.
TGCAGTAGTTAACAAATGGAAGTCAAGGACTCTAGTGTTTTGAGATGTGTTACCTACTGGGTATACCTCTAGAGGTTCCCAAAGAGCATTTAACCCCTCCCATTAATGTTTATGCCACACTGTTTCGGTACATTAAGGATCCTTCCCTTAATTTATTAGTTGATGTGGTAATGGGGAGAGTGTTGCATATTTTTCATTTAATGTGTTCTCAAGAAAGCGGGACATGCTGTCAACTCAGACGAAGAACTAGTTTGCTATGAAAACAGATAATCTGTGAATTATTTATCATCTGAGGCATTAACTAACTGAATATTGTTTGCTGAGACATCCCACGTTTTTGTACAAATATATTCAACCACCCATGCTTTTGTTTTTGCTTGTAATTGAATCCACAACTTTTCATGTGCTGTGTCAGTAAACACTGCACCAATTTCTGTCACAATGCATATTGAGGCATGAAATCCACTTTGGGAATTAAGTACATTATTTTAGACATTTGTTGACTCTGATACAAATTTAGTAATAAAATTGCACTAGTCCAACAATCCCTGAAGTGTCATTCTATTATTCGATTTGAACAAAAGCCTCAATACATGTCATACCACACATCCCTTTAATTGGCAATGTAGTGTCAGAATTACTCCTTTGAAACCGTATTTCAATATCTATATTGAGAGATGAAGAGCAGTGTTGTGCGTGTCAACAAATTAAAGGATCCTCAATTTCATTTATAAATTCATTGGAGATAGCTTGCTAAATATATGCATTTTTGTGAGCCAGACCACTGGGGCTTCCGGTGCATGCTGAGACCTAAGGCTTGTCTGCTTCTTTTTATCGCCTTGATTTAAAGTGGCCATGGTTTTTTCTTTTGATTACAGTTGATGCAGGCTTTCCCAACACAAGAGCCTCCTATGGCACCAGTGCATCATCTGTGTGGGAACACTTGGCAGTCCAATGGTGGTGTCACATAATCTTCCCCACTGCCCCACAATCTGCAATCTTTAATTTGCCTTCAACAAGGGAAGTGGAAAGAAAGCTCTTGGTGCATTGTGCCCCCCTGTCAAAGGTCGAAAGTGCTGAGACCTATGAGTGGCATTTTTGACTATGCCCCCCCAACTTTAGCTCTGGCAAGGTTTTTTCTAAATGTGGTCTTATAACAGGGATTCCAAAGGGTCCCAACTCCATACATGCTCCCTGGGTGGATTCCAACAATGGTGTTAGGGATGCATTATGGCTGAGTTGTCTCCAGATCCAGGACCCCCACAATAAAGTTCAAAACACTGAATGAGTAGGAAACTAATGTTCCGATATCTGGGGCTTCACTGGACAGATGACAGTAGATATTTCACTTTTGTGCTCTGACTAGTAGGGACAGTCTTATGGGACCTCTAAAAGTTTATTTGAGGGGTTCCTGCTGCCTTCTACTACCGCTAGCACTTTTGTGTTATCATGAACCACCTAAACTCGAAGGGCACAACAGGAAAGATATCCTTAGCGCCAAGAGGATATTTCTTATCACACCCCCTTTGGAGACAGTTGACTCTCACTTTTCTCTGTGATTAATTAAGCTCATCTAGATCCAGAGTGGTTTGAGTTAGACAACCCTGCCAGAGAAGCTCTTATCTGCAGGGGTTACATGTAGGGATGTGTGGACCCTTACCATGATCTCTGAAAGCAATTGAGACAGGAAACAGTTGGTGTTCATAATAATAGGCTATTTCATATTGACAATCAGCACACAAAGCTTGTGCACCAGAAAGATGAAACTTATTATGATAATCTCTACAGACATAAAATAAAACAAAATGAATATTACATTGCACATCATTTTTATCTGTCATAGACTAACCTCTACCTCCCTCTAGCTAACAATAACCTATATTATTATCAGCCTTATTATTGGCTGAATGGTTAGTATTTTCCCCAACCCCCTTATGCCAACCGTCACTTCCTTATGCACACCTTTAGAAATCTCTCATGCCTGTAATCAGATAGTGACTCTCCAGCATTTCACCAAAGCACCCGTCTTTGTGTCTGCCCCCTCAAATTCTTGGATTTCTTGATAACTTTATCTCCAATTATTCTGTTTCTCTATGGTGGGGTGGGGGGAGGTGTTACTGTGCAGTCTTTTGGTTTAGAATCACTGCGTGAACAATACTCGACTTTGAAACCTATCCAAAAGGCAAGCAAAAATATAAAAGCATGCTTCCTTCTACATTAGCTGTGTACCTGGGCAGATAGTCTTCTAATGTTGCTCAGTAAATGTGTCTCTCTTGACAGGAGAATGGAAGTTTCCGCTTTGCTGCATTTTTAGATCTTGCGCCTAGAGTTGCAATGCGCAGCACTGCTCGCGCAGCGCGAGACTTCTTTAGGGGCTTCTGAAAGCTGACCACACGCTCGTGCGTGTGGTCAGCTTTCGTTACAGGACTGTTGGGCTTTGCGTGCGTCATTCTGAGAAAGACAGCACGCAATTGGGCAAAGGCGGGTGCATGTCCCGCCTTTGCCCTGCCCACGGCCTATTGGTGTCGGTTACCCGCACAGGCCACATCTGTTTTCAATTATCGTGCCTAGACACGGGCGCTATAATTGAAAACAGATCGCTCGCTATGGCGTGCGCGCACAACTCGCAGGCTTGTTCTCCACAGCTCTAGGATCAGTTTACAGTTGCTGCTCTAGAGCCCCTCTAGCAGTGCAGAGGAGGGGGCTGCTGCAGGAAAGCCCTTTCTCGCAGTTAACCCTTCATGCGCCATTGTTCCCTTCAGTCTTAGCAAGTTTGTTAGGCCTTCCTGCTCACTAATACATTTACATGAAACTTCCAATTCTATTGACAGCGACTTGTGAACAAAATCTGACATTTGAAAAAATCTTTTACTTTCTTACCAAAGGAGGAGCCTCGCTCTGCAGAGTTGTCGATGGACTTATTTTTTATGCAGAATAGTTCAAAATTGTATCTCAGTAATAAAAAGAATGACAAACCTTAATGTATAAGTGTAGTTATGGCACCAATTGTAGTTATTTGTGTGAGCGTTTGTTGTACAGTGTTTTTTGAGTCTGACTTATTATAAGTCTCAGGTAATGCCTTGGTATGGCTGCATCCTAGTGTACATGCCCAGGAACATCACATTTAACCACTGCTTTTACCTTGTGATGATATCTGTGTGACTGTATTAATTTCTGTACAGAGTCTGTTGTGCAACTGCCAATCACCCACTGCCCTATGCTGTTACCAACTCAAATTTTCAGAACAAGTTGCCCCTACCATCCATTACGGCTATTTTGTGTCAAACTTATGACAGGCTGCACTTGTGTGTCTCTTCCTCCCTTAGTATTTAAATTCATATTTAGAACTGTTTGTTTACTAACTAAAACAGCAGATTTAACCATCCAGCAAAGAAACACATTTATTTGTAAATTAATTTAATTTTTTGCACTCACATTAATGCTGTTAAATGTTGTCCACACTGCCCTATGACTTTTCCCTTTGTGTTATTCTTCCTCTCTCAAAGGACTTTATGGCGGTGTTTCATCGCATCCTTAGTTTGTAGTTCATTATACTCCAGCTGGTCCGACATTGTGTGTTATTTTTATTATGTTGCGTATGTTCCACACATAATGCTTGGATAGTGTATGCATCAAATTGGGAGGGGTAAACATTAACAATTCTTCACTCTACATGTTTAATTACAGCACTAAGCATGCACTTGCCACAGAAATGTATGAATATTATCCAAATCACTCACCAATGGGCCTTCCAAAACCATACAATAGGCAAGGGATTTCAAACTTGTGAAATCTTGTCATCCAATCTTGTCTCTCATATGAACTCAGTACTATAGAAACACACCTGGATATGGTCCACTTTTAAAATACAGTTACATTAATTTTTTCTAAACTTGATTTTCTTAGGTACCTCAGAAGGACTATGTGCCACACTTTTAGTAAGAATCACTACAACTTTCTGGGGCTCATGCCGTTAACCATGCAGCTAGGAACCCGCAGGTGAGGAACAAAGGCCCGCAGCCCCCGCGATGCAGGGAGGAGTGAGCTCCAGTGGGATCCCCTCAGTACAGTACCCTGGCATGAAAGCAACAGCAGGGGGCCCCCTCCAAATGCTTTGCAGGGGGGCCCTGAAGTCGTGTTTCGTCACCGGGCACCTGTTAAAGATCCAATGTCTACCCACCAGAGTCATATTGAAGTTGCTTTACTTTTCATGGGAAGGCTATCTTGATGCTTACCTCAAAGTAACACAGCATTTACTGTAGTTAGGCCACAAGGTTAACCTCTTCTGAGTTTATTGCCATTTGGTGAGGCCTCACCGATTTCACTTATCTCTAACAGTATCCGCATGCTCAACAAATCCCATCATTCATTTATTCATTCATTCACTGACAGTGGGCATGAGTCAGTATGAGTGCGGCACTGTGCGAAGGCACAGGTATTTGAATGTAGCTATACGCACCACAGCAGCTTCTGTTTGGAAATAGCACACACTATCTAATAGAACACATTAGACCGAGCACTGACTGCAGATTAAACACGGATGTGATGTTATTTATAATTTGGTATCACCGACAGCACTAACAATAATAACAAGCATTTGCAATGCAATAAGTCTCTCTTTTATGCACTTTTAAGCTATTTGCATTGTAAATGACAATGCGTTTTATTTATGTTTCAAAAACCAAAACATAAATAAAAGGCATTGTCATTTCCAATGCCAATAGCTTGAACTCGCGTAAATGCGAGACCTGTTGCATTGCAAATGCTTGTTTATATTGTTAGTGTGACTTATGTCAGCTTGCTTATACAATAAAATAGCAATCTCACACACTCTGTTAGCTATTGCCATTCAAAGCATTAGTTTTCTAGACCTAAGTCTTTCACAAACGCACTCTAAAGAATTAGTTCACTCATTTATGTTATACAGTTAGGCATGGTTTGTATGTAATATGTTAAATCACGAAAAGTACTCCTTGAGTGCGTGGATGAAAACCACGTTTTATCAACGGTAGACCCTAATAAGGTACCAATGGGAAGTCCTATTGTGGGAATTAAAGATGAAAAAACCACAGACAGATTCCAGTATCCCTTTATTCTTGGATCTGCTAGGGTTATTAAAAGCGTAAAAGAGGGTCAATGGGAGTATTTATGGTCCTATGACCCTAATGCCAACATGTTTCAGTCCTATATGGGCCTAAATTGATCCTGGACTTTCTTCAGGGCAACAAAACACTCTCCCTGGAAAATACAGAAGGAGATTCCCTATAGTGCTGTTTATATAAGGGCAGGTAGCTGCTCCTTATTCTTTATATAAAGATAGTTTATCGTTTTAATTTTTTTTCTCATTCCATCTGTGAATACAAAAACAAACAAGAAAGAAGATCATAGTGTATTATTCATTGAATACATGTCACTGCTTCCCAAGTGGGATGTGCTTACCGATGCACCTGTGTTGTCAACACGGTGTAAAGAACACATCATCAATCATACCTAATTGGTATGTGATTATGACACCGTTTAGTTTTCCACACTCACATAGGTGGCAAAATATAGTGTTGTGGCGATCATTACCACATACTGTCGTTGTCCACATTCTTGTGTCTGCATAATCAAAGTGAAGTCAACCTGTGTCACTCACACGAAACAGCACAATGCTGCTATCAGTCACCGTGTTTAGCCATACTTACTACTCATTCGTACTGTACCCCTTACCCTGCTGCGGGAGAGGAAACTCATCTCCGGGCACCTCACGACTTCAAGGGATAGCCCTGTAGTCACAAACTGCGTTGCAGTAAAAAAGATGCCCAGCAGGAACAAACAAAACAGATACGAAGTTTAAAGAAACCAGCAATGCACATGTCGTGGCGGAATCACATGTACCTGTGTTAAAGTAAGTGGTGACCAGTGGCCACTGCTACTTATGACATCAAGGGTCAGGCCCCGCTCAGCAACCTACTCGGTGCGGGTCCCCGGGCTTTTGCACAGAAAAAGTGGAGGAAGGAGTTTAAATGTACCACCAGAGCGCGGGGAAGCTGATCACTGCCCTGCCTACTGGGTGCGGACAAGATCACCCGTAGTGAGTGAGACACATGAACAATGGGTCATCTCTTTGGATGGACGCTGGGAAATGTAGTTATTATTAACGACTCTCGTCCAGATTGTGAGAGCCGCAAGTTTCCTAAGAAAATGTTAAAATAAGATAAGAGTTAAAATAAGAGAGCCACAAAAATACGCTCTGCCAAACACCATAGGACGAAAATCTTGTTATCGCCTGCAGACAAAAATATATATTTCGTCCTGTTGTTCATGTGAGCCGGCACGGGATTCAACTCATCAACAGCTTTATTGAGATGCGCGGTCACTGCAGATCAGTGATGCCCTAGTAAATAGGCAAAAAATCTATAACGCTACAACCTGTAAATTCTATGGACCTGTACTGGCCGTGGAGGCCCACAAAATTACAAAAATACACGATTAAATTCAGGCAAGGCCAATAAATTTGCTCTGATATTCAAAAATGATAACGATATTTATGCGATATGCTGTTTGTATACTATTTGAACCTTACACAAGGTGCGAACTGGATCCGTTATATGTATACTACATTCCACTACTCATACTGATGAACTGCGAATTGTAGTGGTTTTCAGGATGTGAAGTACTGTAATCATCTTTGTTAAGGTGGTTCCAAGGGATGGAATCATTAAGTCCAGTTATATGGGTCTTCAATCAGTAGACCCATTGTTGTTCTCCCTCTGATAGTCTATTAGTAAGGTTGCCAGTGCCAATCACCTTCTCAATGACAGCCCATTTAATGTCTGTGTCACTGTGCTTTTTTTTATAGATAGTGGGCAGTAAGTTTGGTTGCTGTGATTGCCCGCCTAATCGTGCTTCTGTGCTTGCTTATCCATACTTTAATTTTCCTCCTGGTCATGCCCACATACATCAACTGGCATGGGCATTTTATAACATAAACCACATTGTCACTATTACAATTAGTATGCGAACGTTGTTCCCACGGATATGTCATACAAAGATCGATTTGTTTGGTTTGTTCTGTCAGGGAACACACCACACATGACCCACATGGATAGTGACCTGTAACTGATGGGTTGTTCCAAAGTGTGAGTTGGTTAGTAGTCTCTGGTCTATGTGTGTTAGTGTGTATAAGTGTGTCTCTTATTTCTCCTAAATGAAAACATTGGTTTCTCAAACGTAAGTTTGTTTGATGTTAAAACCAACCATTTTTTGCTGATGATTTTCTTAATGCCGTTAGAAGAGGAATTATAAGTTGTGACACATATCAATGTGTTTCTCATGGGATTCCAGTAAGGCCTCCCGGGGGTGTTACATGGTCTTTTATTGGTTCTTTCAATTATCTTTTTTGGGTAGACCTTCTGTCGTAACTTAGTGGTTAGTATTTCTGCGTTTTTTTGTAGTCTTTTAAGTCATTACAATTCCTGCGGACCCGGAGGAACTGAACGACTGGTAAGTTCTCCCTCACGGCACGCGGATGGGCACTGTCAAAATGTAACAGGCTGTTTCTGTCTGTGGGCTTGGTGTAAAGTGAACTGACCAGGGTGCCTCCCCTAGGGATGAGCTTAACATCCAGGAATGAAACTACTTCACTGTTTGTGGTCATGGTGAAGTGTAGGTGTGGGTTAAGTTGGTTCATCCAATTGAGAAAATTATTCAGAATGGACTTGTCCTTCTTCCAGATGACCAAGATGTCGTCGATGTATCTAAACCACTTACAGATGTTATCAAAGTAAGGGTTTGTGGGCCAGATATGTTGATATTCAAATTGGCCCTCGTACAGACAAGCTATGCCAGGCGCAAAGGTGCTGCCCATAGAGGTACCATGGACTTGTAGATAAATCTGGTTTATGAAATTATAAAAGGTCTCCGTCAGGGCTAGGCGTATGAGGGTGATGACCCAACTGACCGGTGCTTCCCATCGCCATTCTTCCTGTCTCAAGAGGGCCTCTATCACATGAATACTTTCTTCTTGTAGAATTCTTGTGTACAGCGCTTCCACATCCAGACATACCATGGTATTTTCTACTGGGTCGTATGCTATGTCTGTCAAAAGGTTAAGTACATTTTTGGTGTCTTGCACGTGCGACTTGATTCGTATGTAATATGAACATGTCATCAAAAAAGCCCTGCCACAGACGTCATTATCTTCCCCTCAGCAGTACATTAGCCACGAGGACCTGGACCTGCCATTCTGCCCACTCTTAATGATCCCCTGATCTGAGGTGTTTTTTGACATCAGTTACCCGAGGTCCTTTATAGGAGACCTCTCATCCTTCTGGCACTCCCTAATCACCCAGGCATCTTCCACCTGCATGGTGATTGTGTGTCCAGCAAAGGTTTGCGGTATCTACTGCTAGGGTACTCACAAAAGGACCACTCCACAAACATACATGAGACCCCAACTACAGGGCCCACAGCAATTCTACCCTCTATTGGTCATGAGAGTGGATCAGGAAGTTAGTGTAAAGTGCGAAGGGGGGCTAGTGAGTTGGTACGACTGTCCAGGAATGAGTGCAAGCTCTGTTCAGTACAAGCTAGGACCTTCACCAGACTGCTGACAGGACTGTATGAACCCAGACTGATTCATTCTCCAAACTTACAGGACCTTTCTCAACACTCTGAGACTTTACAGGGACTCAAAAAAGGACATGGATGTTCCTATGTTTTGTGATTCATACACCCAATATGCTTGCATCACTTCATTTCCGCACTTCTTTTGCCACTAGTATGACACAGCCTAGTGCCTGACCCATCCTTGTGTTCTGTTGTGGGAAGCATTAAAGATGCCAGTTCTCTTCAAAATTGTACCACATCAACTCTAGACACTAGCCTACATTCACTGTCCTCTTTCCTCCAAAACTTCAGAAAAACCTTTTTGAGTGAATCAGCCAGGGGTCTGCAGGTACTCTGTTTTCCCCATGTCGGGACACAGCCAATTTACAGGTAGTTGGTGTTAATAGCTAGGTGTTAATGATTCCAACCCCCCTTCCCTTCCTCCAGGAGGAGAGGTCTAATCTTCTTGGATTGGGCTTATTGTATTTAGAGTGTCTTTTATATTCTAGGAGGGGCAGTAGAGCAATTAATTACCCTAGCCAGGCAGCTCAACCCACACATCTCATTAAGGCTGTCACAGAAAAATATGCCAAATTATGAAGAATGCACAAATTTCAAAGCTGAATTAATTGTTGGATTCCAGCCCCTTTGGTTTGTATTTGAGGCATCAACTCTGACCTTTGTATGGTAGGACAATCTTGTGCTACAGTAAAACACATTTACACATTTAGAACTAGGTGAAAACATTACACGTTATGCTGCAGTCCCTTTTGGTCTCCAATCAAATCATGTTAATTTTAGTCTAGGCTCTGTCATTCACAATACTACCTAAGCACAGATGCCATTCAGAGTCGGATAACAGTGTTCCTTGCTCAGCCTACTCCTGTGTATACTCATATGTGCATATTTTAATGTGCTCAGAGCCCTTATCCTGGCTATGGGGTTACTCACCATATTTTGAAAGGAGGCAATGGAGATTACAGTAAAGACATTACAGTAGGCGTCCCTTCATTGGAAGTCCAACTCCTTAGCAAAAGTCAAAAACCAGAGGTCCAAATGTGAAAAAGCATTGCCATAATTAGGTGACATTACCATGCATTGGACAAAAGAACTGGTTGTTGACTTATGTCTTACCTTCTATTGAAGAGCAGCTCCTCATGGTGGCATGATAATGATTGAGGGACATAAACCAGTATTTCAAAGAAAAGGCAGGCTATCAGTTTAGAAACCAGGAAACCCAAGGTAAACTTTCAGGAATTAAATTACTATTGTCATTACATATTTTTTATTTAATGTGTAATTTGTTTTTTTTACAGTTTTATATAGCGCGAACTTGACCTGAATCGTGTATCGGAGTGCTTTACATAGCACCAGTTACATTACATGAGGACACATTCATTTTTGTTAGGCACAGGGAGATTACGTGATTTGCCCAGAATCACAGTATGTTAAGTGTCATTGCGGAGACTCAAACCCAGTTCCCTAGATTCGAGGTCGACTGCCCTAGCCGTTAGGCCAACTCCTCTCCACATATGTCTTTAAGCTTCCATTTAATTCATTCATACATGTCCTTTTTGAGGCTGATATCCCATACATTAAATTTACAAATGCAAGATCATTGCACAATTATCTCAAGCTTGTCATATTGATTCAGTGAGCTCCACTGCAGATGCAGTCAAAGGACATGCTCGTCCCATTGGCTAAGTGACTTAGAAAGAGGACTCATTCAGAAATTATTATAGTCTTAGATTGATAAGTAGCCAATAAACTACTAACTGGACCAAAGACCCAAATGACGTGTGCTTTCAGTCAATGGACATAGGCCTAATTTAAATGGCTAATGGACTGTGGCAAGATAATATTTCCAAAGTTTTGGATATTCAGGGACATAGCCTTGGCAAGATGTGAACTCCCAGCTGACTAGTTGTGTCTTATTTCCTGTAAGGGGACACTAGCAATGCCAACATTACTACAGATCCCATAGCAAAGCTTAGTGACTTCCCTATGGTAGGGTTTGGATGGTGCCTGATGAAGTATACTACTTCAATTACATTGATATATTTAGGGGGAGAGTGACTTGGCAGTGTGCAAGCTTAGGCTATACCATTTATTAAAGTACAACCCCTTGCTTACCCGTTTCAAAGTCTAGAGAATAGGGTATGTTTTATACGACTTAAAGACTGTTAGTATTAAACATAATGCTGACATTAAAGATGAAAATTTGCCAACCATGTTTTAAGTGTCATTGTAAATTTCTAGATGTATCCCTTCAAGGAATTCATGTGTATTCTTGCCTGATATCTTATATCTGAATTTAAAAAGTGCAAAACTCATTATCTGACATTTGCATAAGTGTTCACATGCCTGTGGTGTTCTGTGATTTCCAATTCAAATGTCGAACTGTTTTGCTCTTTAGAAAAACAGTAATATGTAGATTTTAATAAGCTTGAATGGTGAATTTGACCCCTCCCAAAAATATACACTTTCCCCAACGTTTTGGGGAATGGAGTTGGCATAGTAATTCTGCCCTTTATCCCAAATATATGTTCCTTCTACTCAAAATATGTAGCACTGAAATTAAAATCGTAAAGTTGAACCCCATACCAAATATATTCACTTTCTAATGGTTTTTGGGACTGGAGTTAGAATAATAAATCTGACCATATCAAATACATGCATTCTACAACATTTTTATAGATTTGGTTTGAGAGAAGTAAGCGGATCCCCCACCCGATATGTATGCGCTTTTCCAAACATTTGCTGGGCTGGAGTAAGAATAGCAAATCCCAATCCCTAGATATATACACGTTTCCCAGTATTTGTGGAAGAAGCAATAGACTTATAATTCTGACCTTACCAATTGTTATTCTATTTTGCATTTTTATAGGGAGTAGCTCAGCCCAGACTGAGCAGTGGTGCACTTTTCAAGTAAAAACAACATTGGAGAGCACAAAAATCCCCATATGATGATACAGAAGAAACACTAAACAATATATTGCTACAGTAAGCAAGTGATCATAAAATGGAGCTGAATGATATAACAGATGAGTAGACAGATACGACAGTTAAGACCAACATGGAAGAGTTGAGAAGCAAGTTTCGAGAGTAGAAAAATAAGGGAGAAGTATGAGAGATGTGGAGGATGAAGTAGGTGAAGCAACAGAATAAAGAAACACACATGATTGGAGGAATGCTCTGCAATAATCATTTGCAAGCCCCCAGGATAGCATTCCAGCCCATTGCTCATTGCACCCCATGCCACCTCAGTTTGAGCCGAGCCATATGAAAATCAGTCTTGGCCCGGCTCCAATAAGAATAGTCCAGCCCGAACTGCCAGGCCAGGTCTCCCCGATCCAGAACACAAACAACCCAAGAGCAGTTTCGGGCTCATTAGGACTTGTAAGTTGGGTGTAGCTTAGTTCCAGTGACACAGTGAGAATGGGACTTATGTCTGAGCATACCCTTGCTACTCAGGGCGGAACATCAAACACACAAAAGGTTGTTGGGGTAACCCATAATTCTGTTGCCCAACATGCCACCTCAGTTTGGGCCCAGCCATATATAAATCAGTCATGACCCATCTCGAATACGAACTGTTCATACTGACATGCTAGTAAACTTTAGTGATAACCTCTGATAACCTCATCAGGTGGATATCAAGTTCTCTCCCTTCAATAGGCTTTCAGACTTTTTGATATTTATTTTTCGTTCACAATGCTGATAACTATAAGTTAATTCTATGTGAGTATGTATCCAATCAACATTTTAATTCAATCACACTACTGCTTCAGGTGAGTAGAGTAACTTCTAAAAAGATGGAAAGTATCTTCCTTTAAGTAAACAAAGGTATTTACTGCTAACAAGAAGCATCCTAATCTTTACTTGCCAGTGCTTAATGTGTGCCAAAACGTGCAGGGACCAAAACCTTTCTTAGGAGCACAAAGCTGGTGCTGCTGAGTGCCAGCTATGCTGAATACCAAGGCCATTTAATCTTGAATTCATCCACTGTCTTTTGCTTTGACCACCTTACACTTGTCTCTATCTCATGCTTGTTGGCTCTTGTTCAACCCTGCTTTCCCCTTTGTCAATTATTTTTTGCTACCTTTCTCATCTTCATTTTTCTTCCCTGTTCTGACTTTCTCTCTCATGGTAGATGAAGGTTTGAGAGTGACAAATCCATCCCAGCCTTCAATTCTGATTGCTGGTGCCCACCACCTTTAACCACCAGCAGTAATTCATCACCGAGACCTGCCTAGGCATGTTTTGATTTTCCTACTTTGCCTTTTTAATGTATACGGTGCAATATGCAACCTAACTTCCAGGATATTGGTACAGTTGTAGGCTTGCTGCTGATATCTTTGTGAAGTCCACTTGTCTGCATTTGCTTCTGGGCATGGGCAATCCAATCATCCTTTCATCTTTCTGAAGATAATACTGTGAGTAACATTAAAACTGGTAATAGTGATATGTTCAGTGCAAAACAGAAACAGCTGCTGTAATGGATGCAATAAAAAACTATTATTGTTGCACGCCAAATTCCATGTCCCCTTTCTTCTGGAGTACATTGGGAATAATATTAAATCCTTCTGAATCTATCAAATGTTTATGTACGACTAAAGTGATTAATTTAAAGTTAACAAATTCCAAACCATATTAGAACGTTGGAATGATGGGAGCTCCATTGAAAACACTGGAGTGCTCCGAGCTCCAACATTCCAATGATTGCCTTTCACAGCTCTTGCTGTGAACAAAAGGCCTCACAGAGCCTGTTGGGATTTCAGTCCCCTTGGGCTGCATAAGGCCTTTGTTTTGACAATTAGAAAATTCTTTCCTCCAAGGGCAGAATATTCTAATAGCCGTGAAAACCCTCCGCAGCAGGCTCTACCAGCCATTAAAGGCATGGGCCGTTAATGGATGGTAGAGCCTGCTACGGCAAGCTCTAAGGCTATATTAGGACACTGGAATTTTGGGAGCTCCGTTGAAAACAATGGAGTGCTCCGGGCTTCTAATTGCTGGTAGAAGTCCGGAGCTCCAACATTCCAAAGTTGTCCTTCACAGCTGTTGCTGTGAACAAACTTCATGAGGCCTTTGTTTTATTTGTTAGAACATTCTGCCCTCTAGTTATTATGCCGATAGGTGAATGTACACTTGGCACAGACATTCGATGTAACAAGGACTTCTTGGCAAGGAGTTCTTGGCTCACATCCAAAGCAGTAATGGACATTATTATCTCTGCTCTCAATAGATGTGTTTTCCATAAAAGAAAGGATCTCTTTAAAGAAAAAGCCATTTCCTATTCCTCCTTGATTTCCTTCTCTGCAAAGCAAACCAACACAGCGAAAGATGCTAAATGCAAGCATAATAACTTTAATATGGAAGGTGGGGTCTGTCTAGTCTAGTTACCACGCGCTGTGTAGCTGACAAGTCGTTTAAGTATTTTTCTGTGGATTGGGGAGGGGGGCTGCTGTGGACTACATGATGTGAATTGAAAATGATTACACAGACGTCACTGGAAAAGTGAGTAACGAGCTGGCTCGCCCAGTGAATCATGCAAACCTGTCAAAAGCAGGAACACTTTTGGGAAGAGATGATGTCAAATAGCAGTAACTTAGCAACCCAGCATTTAGCTGTCAAGAGAAAGAATTAGAGTAGCCACTTTTAAATCGCTGAGTAAATAAATGGATCCCTCTCTGTCTTGGGCCTGCTATACAAATAGCACTGTAAGCTTTGTACTCTGTCAAACAGTTCCTCTCTTTGTGCAAGAATATCTATTGTTTGTTTTCCAGTGGTTAAAGCTTTGCAGAGTGGGGGGTTGATCAGTTTCCAATGTATAGTTTATCTCTTCTCTCTCTTACAGGATTCCTGCTTCCATTGCCTCGCAAAGCGTGAGACGTGTCAAGTTCTGAGTTCCCATCGTTTCTTTTGTTCTTTATTTTCTGCAAATAGGCAGGAACAGATTTCCAGAGACACGTTCGATTTGTTTTGTATTGAGATGTTTACCCTTAATCAATGTTCAAGAGGCTGTTTATGGCCATTACTCACATCCGAGATGCAGTTCTGCGGCAGATAAACTGCGAGTACAGGTGCGCATAAGCATCTCATCTGATTCGGTGCCGCATAATTAATTTAACCAAGCACTACAATGGTAAAGACTACAACAAGAGCATGTATTTAAGGTCACTAGATCATGGCGTCATGTAATCGAGGAAACGCCGTTCCATTCCAGATTTTACTTCTGCAAGTCATTTAATTCTAGAAATGTAATCCATTTACCTCAATAGAGTTTAACCGGGGCTAAAGCCTCCCGTAACGCATTGAGCTGCTAAATGATTGCCCAAAGCTGGAACGTGACGTCATTAGCGACATGGAGGCATCTGATGACCTCATATATGACAAGCCCTCTTTTGAATTATTAGTGTTTGACCTTATGTAGAACGGAGTATTCACCGTTTGAGAGGGCGCTGGGACAAGCGTTGCCTGTTATTTGCAATAAAACACGGCACGGATTCACACTTCATAGCACATGCTAGCTAAAGTGCATAGTATTTTCCTGTGCTTGACTAGCAAAGTGCGGACACACTCCAACATGTGCTGCTATTTCTGCAGCTGCACAGTGGCACCACCTGCTTGAACAGAGGCGTAGCTGGCATTGGTGCAGCAGGGCTAGTGGCACCAGCTCACAGAAACGTGAAGGGCCCAGCGAATACTTACAATGCTGTATTTCACTACCTCCACAGCTGTAAAAGTAGCCATTTTCCTTGCTTGACCAGGGCCTATGGCATCCTTGCTAAAGTACTGTGCTTGACATGAACTTTTGGTCTGAGGTCTGCATGAATGATAAGGCGTTCCTGGTTAAGCGTCCTGCTTCTACAACACTCTAGAGGTGTGTGAGCCACTGAAAGCTCGAGCTAGGCTCGACACTGTAGCCTGGCTCTAGATCAGCTCGAGGTCGTGTTAGAACCCAGAGCCAATAACAAGTCAAGCTTTCGTATGACGTCTGCCTGCCACCATCCCACAACCCAGGATGTGAAATTATGGGCAGAGCTACCGACTATGGAACTGGAGAACAAGGTTTGATTCTCTGTGCAAGCATACCATCTTGTGATTCTGGGCAAATCACTTAATATCCCTATGCCTAAAGAACTTGAATGTGATCTTGTATAATGTAACTGGTGCTCATGTAAACTGCTCAAGTATCTTCAGGTTGGGATTGCACTATTTAAAAACTGCAGAGAAATGAAAAAGGGGTAAAAAGCATCAACACAAGGAAAAACAAACTATATATAATCAAACCAGTTCCCATTAGATCGTGCCAAACTCAGAGCGGGTGTTCCTGCTGCTTGAGGATGGGACTCACAAAATAAATACACTCCCAGAAATTGCAGGTCACTCATGGGTTAAGCTGGTAACTTCTTTATCAAGCAGAGGCGTTTCGGCCACATTGCCTTTGCCTTCCTCAATGCTTTTCAATGAAAAACGAAGTACCACACACAATTTTGAGTCTTTAAAAGTTCACGGCATTACTACCATTGGAGGTTCTCTCATGGTGAACAGTGACAAAGGGCTGCAACTATCCTTTACTGGATGTTTAACTCTCTGCCCGCCATATTTGCGTGCTAATCCTCTGATGGAATTTCCTATAGCAGCCCCTGTATATCCTATAGGTTGATACAGAGTCAAAATGCCCGATAGTTCATTGCCCCTCAATTGGAATAAATAAATACAGGAACTGCTAATAATATCCAGGCTTACAGCGGCTTTATAGACGCTGTCCTGTCACTCCATGTTGTGTGTGAGTTACCCCTCACTTGCCGCATACTTGGAAATCACACTGTGGGTATCAGTTTGATAACTGAGCAACCCTGAGTTAAATAACTCATAGCCACAGGTGACAAGGCTATTTCCCATGCAGCGGTTCTGGCACTTTTGTGTAAACAAAGCAAACCAGTTCCCATCATTTCGTGCCGAACTCACAGCGGGTGCTCCTGCTGCCTGAGGAAGGCAATGTAGCAGAAACATGTCTGCTTGAATTAAAGAAGTTACCAGCTTACCCCATACAAAATGAAACCAGAAAACTTGGATAAATCAAGGCTTCCTTGCTTATATTGTGTGATCTTAGGCAAATATTTTATTTGCCCAAAATTCCTTTTTCTTAATTCTCGCGTATGAACACAAATATGGGAGTTTAAAATATCAGTTATGCAAAAACCTATTTGATTTAACAGACTATAATGATGCTCTATAATAATCTGGGATGCTAATAATGTTTACATAACAACTATCTTGCCTCTTAATTCACTAATGGTTCAGCTTAAAAAATATCACATTTGATAAATACGTCTCAGTGCAGTGCTATTTTGCCATGCATTAATGTCAAAGTTTCTACATGTTAAATACACTTTTTGGAATTTTGAATCAACTTTATCATATTTTATATGATATTTGTTTTGTAATTTACTTAGCATACAGTTTCAGGGCTGGTCTCGTTTACAGGTTCTAAGGTCCGAGCCAGACCCTTGGCTCTGCACTGGCTCGGCTCTCCCTTTTAATTTGTTGGCTCTCCCACCTCTCCCTCCCAAGATGATCTGAGAAGTACTTCATCTTGAGCTGGTGCCAATTTCTTATTATATTCTTAAGCACTTACAACATAGGTCTTGCCGCCACCTTTTAATGATGAGTTATGGTCAGAGCAATAATATTGAAGTTTAAATAGTTATTCTTTTTAATGCCAAACCCATTTTCCTTTTTAGGAGCATAATACTATTAAACTTTAGAAACATTCAGCTTCTATCTATCTATCTATCTATCTATCTATCTATCTATCTATCTATCTATCTATCTATCTATCTATCTATCTATCTATCTATCTATCTATCTATCTATCTATCTATCTATCTATCTATATATATATATAGACGTAGCTCGGGAACAGACGAAACAGACCCAGATGTCAGTGCAAGTATTTCTGTTTATTTATTTATCACCCAGCACTGCCGCCATTACGCGTTTCGGCCTTCCAGAGGCCTTGACCACATGACGAGTAAAGAGGAGAGCCACATTTTTAAAGTGCCAGTGCATGATCAAGTGTTAAAATGAAAAAAAGCACTATAGACATAGAAAACATCCTCTGCATCTAGTTACTTTTAGTACACTTTTGTATTGTTCTTTGATTTTAAGCAAATCGTCATTACCGAATCAGCATATAGCATAATGAAAAGGTGTACTTTGTTTAACAATTTATACCAATCAAAAATGCATTACGGAAACAAGTTGTCACTGTAAAAGCAAGTCAGTAAAATCATTGAGATATTTTAAGTTTAAGAATATAAATATAAATATACAAATAAGTATAAGTATAAAATGTAAATATTCATATTAATATCTAAATATGCTGAAAGAGTAAAACCCCAGTGGGTATATTCTAAAGTTCATTTCTTGAAATACTGTTGATATTAGAAATAGAAAAAGCATAATAAATAATTCATAACACTTGTTTGCATAAATGTCCCTCAATTATAATTTACTACTTTCTTGTAAGGATTGTTGGCATAATTATGTATGCTTGATCCCTATGATCAAATATCAACTAGAGATATGATCTGCATGTATATATATATGGTTAGAGCGGCAGACCCTGAAGCAGAGTTCTGGCCAGGGACCAGGGTTCGATTCCCGCCTCGGCGGGGCTTGGGCTCAATTTCCTCGGACCTGTCTATTCTCGCCTCGGTGCCTATTCTAATCACGGGCCCCACGCTGCAACTCTGGGCAATAGCTTGCTTAGCCTCCACACCGGCCCCAATAGCGCTGGGGATGCCTGGCTTCACCCTGGGGGTGCCCAGGAGTGGACACTTCACAGGGAAAGCCAGGAGGGGTTCCACAGCGGTATGAGTATCAGCGCCAGGAAACCGCAAAAAGGCGACACCGCAAGGTGGCCGTCTGGTGACAGTGCGCTCTATAAGTACCTTGACATTTACATTTTACATTTATATATTACCTACTGGCTGTAGGTAGTTATAGTTAGGACCTAGTTACCATAGGAAAATCGTAACATTCTTTTCCCAATAACTTTGGCACCGGATGACAAATCTTCGTGAAAGTTTAAAAACTGGTGGGGCGCTCCGGTCAGCTCCTATCTTGAAAGTTTGGGGGTGATTTGTCAAGCGGGGGCCGAGAAAAAAGGGGGGTTCCAAAACACGTTTTCTCCATGTTATTTCCCACAGGAAATTTTGGAACAGGCTACAGCCCGAACTGCTGAACGGAATTACACCAAATTTTGCAAAAAGGTAGCCCTTGGTTCAGAAAGAGACCTTTTTATATATATAAATATATATATATATTTGGCAACACTAATCAGTAATTATTCAAATACTTTTTTAAAATCACTACACTTGCAGCTGAAACTAATTTTCTGGAATGTTTTCAAGCCAAATCTGCAAAGCCAGTCTTTGAACCGATCAAATGATTTATTGTGTTTGTAATATGGCAAACTTCAAGAGGCACAAAAGAAAAAAGCCCCAATCGCCTAAATAAAATAACCAGACTAGATGATAAGCATGGATAGATAAAGATTGTCATGCAGAGCATCGTCCTCAGCTGGTTTCAGAGAAGGCATTTTTTGTACTGCCTCAAAAATGTTGTATTATTGAGTTCTGGAGAGTTAATGTGTGGGACACAAACCTTCAACTACAGCCCAATCACATCTAGTTTGGAAGAGGATAATGTTAGGATGTCTTGTGGGTGGATAAGTGATCTGCAAGATATCTGAAAGGTTTCCGTGAAGGTCTTTGAGAACCGGGGTCAGCATTTTAATTTGGTATGATGGAGATAACATTTCTAAAGCACTGCAAAACGAATGCAGTTCAGTATAACACTGCAGCCATCTAGTTTGAGAGTTTGGGAGTGATCAGTCTTTTGGTAAAGGATCTGATGGTGGGAATTTGGATGTTGGGTTTCCTGTTCCTAAGGAATTCAAGAAACATTTGGTTGAAAGCATGATGGTTGATGTGGGATTTGAAAAATAAGAGGAGGCGCCGAATGACTGCATTTCTATTTTTATTCGAGCATCATCCACATTTCCTGGAGGAAATACAGATTTGTTTATTATTGTGTAAAAATGGATGCATCCTGTATTTTTCTTTCTGTAGATGGTTCACATTTTGCGAAATAGGCCAATCGTGTAATCACTAAGGGCCCTATTGTGAATTGTGGCACGGCGGTGGCGGATCCAGCCAACGCTGCACCGGCGGTCCGACCTCCCGATTACGACTCGGGTAGTCACACCACCCTGGGACCGCAGGTTCCACCAGGGAGCCACCATTTCATGGCATAGGAGCGGTGGTCAGAGGCCACAATATGCTTAGAAGGACTGCCACTGTCCTGCCAAGCATACTACGAGTTTCCTCTCAGCCAGGCTTTTCATGGCGGTTCCACCGACCATGAAAAACCTGGCAGAGAGGAAAGAAAGGGGGCCCTACAGGGCCCCCTGTGCCTCAAATATGTGTGGATGCACACAGGGGTCATAACATATGCCCCACTGTGTGCAAGCACATAGTTTCCTGCACGGCATGGACGTTCAAGTCCATGCTGTTCAGGAACCTTGTAGTGTGGTCCCATTGCGGTGCCTTTTTTAATGGCACCGCCGCCTTTAAAAGAGGCACCGCCATGGGACCACCTCACCATCCACCTGCCAGACTACGAAAAAGTCATAATCTGGCAGCGGCACAAGCTTTGGCGAAGGGGTGGGACTGCCATGCCACCGCTCCACCAAAAACTTGTAGTCAGGGCCATAGCATTTTACCGGTAAACTTAATATTTTAAAAGGGTTGAGTTTTGAGTGTCTAGGTAGATCAAAATAGTTCTTTAGATATATGAATCTTTATTGCATGGCAGTTGCCCAAAAATGTAAAGAGTCACACCTTTGTGGCTCCCAAAGAAAAAAAAAGATTCGAATCATTGTAAAACCTTAAATTATGTACTGCTGTCAATAGTGTCTCCATTTCTTCAAATTCACTTAGGGCTGATCCATGTTCATGTACTAATAAAATTGTATTCAAATGCATATTTTCTAAGCAGGCATTACTGCGAGTTATTGCACTAGTAGCCCAAAGTGCTGCTCAGCAGCATGCCACCGTTTTAGTGGTCTGAATTTCCAGCAGCACCATACTTTCATGAAAACTGGTTCTTGCCTCGCATTATGGCACTTGTTCTGTGAAGGGTCAATCTGTGAGGGAAATGCCATTCTATAAAACGTCGCTGCATTAAAAATTCATAGCAGTAGAAAAATAACAACCCTAAAGCCTCAGGACTAAAGCAAGTAATTGATTATTGCATTCCTACAGTTGTAAAGCAGAGGATATATTAGAACATATATAAAAAATAGCATGCACGCAGGTAAGTACTGGCATTGCAAATTGAGACCCGTTTCTATCAGTGTCAGTTTAAACACTGAGAACCAGTCCTAGAAAGCATAACAGGAATTGAGGGGCCAAATTTGCAAATATATAAATGTATACTGAAAGGAATGGGCACTTTTTTAGATACCAGCTATGCAACAGTGGAAACATCTTGTTTTGTGGGGTATTTGGGAATAAATGTTAATGTTTGATTTTTAAAATGCCTCTGACTTTTACAGAAGCGTATTTATGGATTTTATCAAACCCCTTACCTAAAACTGTGTTTCTGGATGGGTCATACTGATATGGCGCAGTAGATATCTCAGTAAATTAAGTACTTGCTCCTGAGATCTGTATGCAATCTGCAGATCACTTTATCCAAGCAGGACCATTTAAGCAATGGCATTTTCTGCAGTAGAAAGCAACAGCACCATTTAATTAGTAGGATTTGCTATTTGCAGTGCTACAAAGGGACAGTTGTTAGTAATGCATCTTTTCTGTTACGTTATTTTCCTTTCTCTTTCAATGGTAGCCCCTGATGGTATGCGGTACCCGTAAACAGAAGGGGGCACGTTCTAGGTCTAGCATGCCCCTATGAAGGGTGTTAGGTGTCTTTCAGGAGGGGACCGAGCACGCTCCATTGTGCTGCCCATCACTCAAAGAGAACAAATGCTCTATCGTTTGAGATATAGATTTCCTTGAAAAGCACATTACATTGTTCACTGCAGGCAGTTTAGATTCAGCAGCCGCCCACCTTAGTTCTTGTATGCCAGCCACAAGAGGAGAGTCTTTGCTATGGAGAAAGTATTATGTTGTACTAGAAGTGCACAGTCTGTGCATTTTATACTTTGGACTGACGTTCTCGATGTAATTTAATTGTTTATGGATTTTGTATTAGTATGTATCTATACATCGAGGATATGGATCAACTACGGAAATAAACTATTAAAAACATTATAAAATGTAAAAATAATTATTAATTAGATTTTAATGGATCAAATGTATGGCCTCGCTTCTTATACAATCAATGATGTGCAGTTTCACTGGCCTGAATATGTAGCCTGTTAAACCATACATACCTAGGGTAATTACAAGCATGCATACACAATGGGAATGTATGGCTGCCGAAAATGGCTATTAAACAGTATAAACTGTTTGGGGAAAAAATGCATGAGAGCTATTTTTCATGGACCTTGCCGAAATGAATGTTAAGTATTGTTTCCATGTGAAATTATTTTCTGTCCTTACTGTATGTATAGCAAAGAAACAAGATAAAGCCATCTCCCTGTTCTTCCATACTAGACACGCAATACACACAGTCTCCCATTCTTTTAGGTGTTTCCTTTCTTGGAATGCTGATCCAGTTGAATTCAAAACCAACCATTTTGGGGATTTACAGAAAGCAGTGTAGTGCAATGTCGCAGGAGATAATAGGCGGAGTCAAAGTGGTGTGTCTTTAGCAGCCTGGGGAATTTAATAGGAATTTCTCTGCGGCAGACAAATTGTGCCTCTCTCTTCATCCTCCTACATCCCTCTTCTATCTATGAAAGATCAGATATATTTTAGGAATGAGCTCCAGAGGTATCAAACTAAGGCGAAGGGCGATTGGGCTACTGTTCAATCAGAATGGGTGCATGTGTAATTGAACAATAGTTGAAATTCTGAAAACAGGTTTGGTTGGAAGGCACAACGTTTTTCTGGTAGCTTGGTCTCAGTCTGTGGATGGATATGTGAATCATACTGGTGAGTGTGGACTGAGAGCGCTGCTACGGAGAGCCAGTAAAGGAAATGGAGTCTAAGGTGCATATGTTTATGCCTGGGTCAGTTCAGGACAGCACCTATGGGTACTGTAGGTCAGCCGCGGCCCGTGGAGGGAGTTCCGTGGGGCGGTAAGGCGGGGTGGGGAAGGGGCAGGGTGGGGGGTTCTAAAAACCGGAATATGGATAATTACAGGTAAGTAAACAATTAAATAAATACAACGAATTTCGTAGCGCGCGCTGCATCACAAAATGCGATGCAGCGCACGCTACGAAATTCGTTTTATTTATTTAATTATTTATTTACCTGTAATTATCCATATTCCGGTTTTTAAGGGTTTAGTAAGGGAGAACGGTAATCTTGCTGCCGCGCTTTGGACAGATTGCAACCTCTTTAAGATCGATTTCATGCAACCCTGATACACGATGTTACAGTAGTCGAGGCGAGATAGATTAAGGGATTTGAGGATCCACTGTCGAATGTCGTGTTGGAAGAAACCGATAAAAGGTTTAAGGCCTCTCAGAAGGTTAAAGCATGTGCCTACTAGAGTTCCCACTTTAGTCTCATAGTAGAGGGAATCATCTAACCAGATACCTAGTTTTTTATAAATGATTTGGGTGACGGAGGAGACCCCAAGCCCTCTGGCCACCAGTGATCTCCCCATATGTGAGTTTGCTTTAATATTAGATCATTTGCTTCCCTTTGCAACGACATTGCAACATGTTCTCAGTGAGACACTAAGCAGTAGTTCCTCACGTTAGTCTGTATTATGATAATCACACGTGGAGAGGTAATGCTTTGTCCTCTACTTCCACAACATCTGGGATGGGTTATGATTTGCTGGTGTCAATTAGCACCTTCACCTACAACTATTGTAAAGTATTTTACCAAGTACAAATTTTAACATATTGTTTGCCATACAGCTGTTTGTAAAAAGGGTCACAGTTTAGCACAAAAATACTTCAGTGTATTCAAAAGTGTGATTCTATTGTAACTGTAAAAGCCAAACCTTGATAAAAAAAGGAAATCAACACTTGGTGGCCCCTGAACCTTGAAAGTAGTAGGCCATGAATACGCACTGAGGGGCAGATTTACGTTCCCTGGCGCATCCCTTCAAATCAGCAGGGATGCGCCAGGGAAGATGAGTCACGCAAGTTTGCCCTTGTGCCACCGCAGATGCGCCGCTTTTACAATGCGGTGCATCGTGGCGCAAGGACAAGCAGATGTGTGACGCATCTGCCGGCGTAAGGTTGGTGCAGTGGTGAAGTTGTGTCTCAAGCGCAACGCAACACCAGCACTGTTCCAACCTGGCTTATCCCTAACATGGTGCGTCAGGCCTTATGCCTGCTTGAAGCAGGTGTAAGGATTTGACGCACCAGCGTCGGAAAAGTGACTGCGTGAAATCTTGTAGATTTCACTGCGTCACTTTTCCGAGGTTTTTTTCGACGTAACGCCCACCCTGCATACATTAAACCTGACGTGGGTTTAATGAGGCACAGGGCTTTACAACGTGACGCATCTCCCTAGATGCGTCACGTTGTAAATCTGTCGCAGCATGACGCTAGCTTTGCGCCGCCGCTGCGTCACAAAAGTGACGCAACGGCGGCGCAAAAGTGGCACACAGGGCTTGTAAATCTGGCCCTGATAATTTCACCTAACAGGCAAACGAATCAAACCCAACTCCCTTTATGGCATTTCCCGCCCTGGATCCTCATCAACAAAAAATTAAAAACTGAAACAAACAGCGCACTTTACAGAACGATTTCATTTAAATTCAATATAAAGGAAAAAGGGTTCTGATGGGGCCCTCATAAAATCACATAATGGTTCATTGTGTTACTTCAGTACCATATCCCTAAAAAGTCGGTGACAAGACCAAGGTATTACACACTGTGCAAGGCTTGGGCATGCTTTTTCACTTGGCTTCTTAATTTTTCAAAATGAATGTAGCATCTTTCTTCACTCTTACAGGGCTATTACTTTCATTTTCGATACCACTCCTGTAGAAGAGCTACTCAGTCAAATGTTGCCGCATCTCATCGACCGCGGAGTTAGATATTACTGGTCCACACATCAGATCTATCACCCTTGCCGGAGATTTGATCAATTTAAGCAGCGAAAAACGATGTGTGAGGGTGACGAGTGTGCCAGAGGTGGGCTTCATAAAAAAATGAATGCCCAAAATAAGCCTTGGGCTGTACCCTGCACTCACAAGTATACACACACGCCACACCCTTTACAGCAGGACAGTAATAACATAGGATCATTTGTTTTCAATTGATGGGATTGTATGTTCTCAAATAGTTAATTCTCTGTGTAGTGTAACAACACTGCAACCCTGTCGAATCAGTCATTTTGAACAACAGCAAATATAACATTAATGATATATGTGTGAATTTAAGCATGAAACTCTATTAACTAATTACTTATTTGTTTTACTCTGCCAACGTTAGATCTAATTGTGTATGCATTAAACATTTGACTCGAGTGTCTTTTAATTTATTAATATTAGCTATGGTTCGCATTGCTCATTTTACAGTACTGCAAACGCCATGGATGAGAAGCATTTGAGCTCTTCAGTTTGTCACATTAAAAATGACACGTGTGTTTAATTACCCTGTGGAGTCCTCCAGGGTGATTTATGTCCGCTGTGTGACAATCTCGCTGAGCATCCTGCGAATCCGGGACTGGAATGATTTTTCTTTTTGTTTCCCCTGTCCAAGTTCTGTTTTCAATTTTTTCAAGTTTAAAATAAGTTGGATGACTTACTTGTGTGTGAAGAAGGAACAGCTGGAGTGGCAGTCGGAAGAGCGATGGGTTTATTAATTGGTATTTCACATCAAGTAGCTAGTTTCGTAATTGCTCACTCGTAGTGGTGAATAAAATGATGACAAACACAAGTGTGGTGTTCTTTGTTTTATGGTGCAGCTCATTGTAGTTGTATGTGAATGTCTTAATGGTGGTACGATACTGGCTGGATACAAAATCCACACCTGTAATGGCCAGTACTGTGCAGTAACACTATACATTGTGATTGCAAATGAAATCCTATGGAATGAGGACTTGGGTGTAATATTGAATAGTATCCCCCATTCTGAGTGATTCGGAAGGGAAAAGATGTGTTATGGCAGGAGAGATTATTGCATGCTCCTCCTTTTTCCATAGAAGAAGACCAGGTTTAGCCATTAGTATTTTATCAGCAATTTCTTTTAGCTGTCAAAATTGGGGCAGAGGGGTATCTCACCAGGGCTACCACTGCACCTACTCGTAAACAGGCCCTATGCTGTATGTCACTCTTGATGGGTAGAGTTATGTACTGGCTTGCCCTTAACTTTCAGCGTTTGGTATTTGAGCCTTGCTGCAGTGTGTAGATACGCACCATATAATGTTCAACAGGTAGTCTTTCTAAAGCCTTGCTATAAATATTTAGGTAGAAGCTAAACATTATGTCATAGGCTGTATTTATTTTTTATAACAAGTTTTATTTTGTCATATAGCAAGTTGACACATCGCCATAATCACATAAGGCCCGATTCACAAAAGTAATCTGAGACAAAATCCTAACTTTATGACTTTCGGTATTCACAAAGGGCCTATAGGAGTAGTAAAGTTAGGATTTTGTCTCAGTTAAACTTAAGTTTTGGTCTTAAGTTAAGCTTAAGACCAAAACTTAAGTTTAACTGAGACAAAATCCTAACTTTACGATTTTTGGTATTAACAAAGGGCATTTAGGAGTACTAAAGTTAGGATTTTGTCTCAGTTAAACTTAAGTTTTACTTAAGTTAAACTTAAGACCAAAACTTAAGTTTAACTGAGACAAATTCCTAACTTTGCTACTCCTAAATGCACTTTGTGAATACCGAAAGTCGTAAAGTTAGGATTTTGTCTCAGATTACTTTTGTGAATCGGGCCCATTGTCATCACAGCACCCACATAGAAGAGAGCCTGGTAATATGCAGAGGCCTTCCCATGGCCCCTCAAATGCCCCTTCCCCTTCCATCTTATCAGGTCATATCTCAAGCCTTTGCTGTAATCCAGTGGTAGTTTGGCCACATATCATTACATCATTTGCATGAGACTTGGTCATTTAGGTGGTAGGTATGGATTTCTGTGAGTGCCTTCATCAACTCACTAACATACAATGGAACCAGAATGAGCTCAATGGATCAGCCCAGCCTTGTCCAACTTGTCAATCACACAGACTGTATTTTCATATAGATCAAGCTCATTTATTTTCTCCATAGACACATGATGTTGTCTAAAATGCACAGAATATGAACATGGCAAGATGGTCCTATCAGTTTAAAGGTTTTTGACCACAGTTGTTCCATTTCATGTCTTTCATCTGTGTTGTCATCTTTAACTGCACCCGTTTTGTTGGCTACAGGACTGCATTTAACTCTTGCTAAGCAATGGTAAAGTGCTTGTGCCCACCCCTTTAAACATGGCAGAATTGGCATTGTCTTGTGGCTGATGGGAACATTGTCGTCATCACTAAGTAAGCATGAGCCCTGCAGCGATGATGCTGCTTTTGCTCACGTTACTACATGGCTTTATTTTTGCAAGACTCTGTTTATGCCTTTCACATGAGAACTGTCTGTTGTGTTCGTTCTCTGCCTGTTCCTGGAGTTTAGTCGTAACATTGTGAGCAAGGTCGATAAACAATGCCCCTTGTTATTTTCTGGTCAGGCCCTAGCACCTAGACAAAACATACTACTGCAGCTGCTGCTGGCGACTCACACTATGATATTATGGGATACTTGTTTAGGTAACACACACTTGGAGAGGGACCTTTCCAGGGAGAAGAATAACACGTGACAACGATGTAGAAATACCATCTCTAGTCTAAGGTATGGGGTCTGCTGACAAAGCCCAGAGATCTTCTATTATATATTAGTACTTCTTCTTACCAAGGGGAGGGAGGTTAGCCACTATAGTCCTTTCTCCATTGTCTTTATATGATGACATCTCCCTTTATGATCTATGGACTAGCTACAATGCTAACTATATTCATGTTATGCATTTTTCTGCTTGTTGTGGCACGTATACTGCATGTTAGAGCACTATATTTGTGTCTCGTCAGATGTTATTGGGGACAGGTACAGAAGTGTGAGCGAAAAGGTGTGTCTTCTTACCGCGATTCCTGAGATATCCAGGAGTGTTGTGTTCTGGGGTGTCTAATCATTTGCTTCTCGTGAGTGTGTAGGAGAGCGAGTGAGACACTATAGCTAGTCGGTTCTGGGCTTGTGGGCACTAAGGTGGTAGGAAGGCACAGTACATATACACAATAGGTCCCATAATCCTGCGCATAGTTCTGTGTATGTGCAGAATCCCTGCAACAGAATAAACCTAATTGGCACATTGAATTGAGTTATAAGCACCTGGCATATGGTACAACATGTACCTAGGGCCTGTAAACTAAATGCTACATTATAAAATAGCACTTTCGCGAGGTCTGGCCTTACAACCTGTGTGTGCTGTTTTAAACTCCCACTTCGACCAGGTAAAATAAACCTTTTGCCAGGCCTAAACCTTCATTTTCAATACTTATAAGTCACCCATAAGTTAGGCCCTAAAGGCCTATAGGACAGAGCGCATGGTATTTAAAAAGTAAGACATGTACATTTAATGTTATACGTGTCCTGGGAGGGAAACTCCTATAACGTTGTTTTCACTTTGGCAAGGCTGGTCCTTCCACAGAAAAACACTGGGTGATATTAAAACAATTTAAAATGCTTACTTCAGTTTGGGAGCAGCTAGAATCATGATTCAAGGTCTCATTTTAATAGTAATCTAAAATACAACTTAATGGTCAAGTCAGATTTTATAGCACTATTTTAAAAAACACAACACTTTCAGGAAGTTATAATTTCTCTGCCTCAGTCAAATGTGCCTACCTGGCCGTGTCGAGTGTCACCTAACTGTTAATGGCTCTCCTGTGGTGCTATGTGTATTGCTCCCAGACTGTGGACAAAGGCTTACTTGTAGAGAGGTGTTTTTCTTCTCTGAGCAGGATGTTCTGGGGGGTGATGCACAGCCTCTTCCTGAACTTCTAAAGGTGCCTACCCTGTCCCTGGCAAATGTACCCCACACCAACGGCTGCCTACCTTTGTCTTCCTAGTCAGCTTGGCTCCAAATCCAGTGGGAGGGGCAGCTGCCCCAGAAGTGGTTTGGAGCGACCACAAGGAAGGGTTTGTCCATTATCGTCTGCCAGACCTATGAGTGGGCACAAGGAGCTCTGACCAGGGTAAGAAGGGTTCTGCCATGTTAGATTTAAGTAGATAAGGGAGCTATGGCATAGTTTACAGTAAAACACACAGGAAGTACTGCAAAATCAGAATGGTCACCCCTAGGGTATTTTTACCAATTGTATAGAGAGTGACCAGGGGTTTCCCCTACCCACAGGTGTGCACTGGCCATAACAGTGAGATCCCCAGTTCGCCTCTCAGAACAGTCCCGGACCTGTGAAGAATCAGAAGGAATGCCCTGCTGGCTAAACAGTGCTTAATTTGGGCTACAGCTTTCAGGTGCTGAGCACCGACACTTACTTGGTTTCCGGTGCTCGGCACTAGCACCTAATTGTCAACACCACAATTAGGGCAGTCTGCCATAAGATGATGCTGCTCATGTAATTTAGAGATGAGCAGTATAACAGTTGTTTAGGAAAACAATATACATTAAAAAATTACTAATACCTGCCTTCCCAGCCATTCCTTTAGCTTTGGGGACCTGGAATATTCTGAACTGATGCATTTACATGCGAGAGAGATGGTTAGTAGTTGTTTTGGCAGTGATGACAGGGGCTATGGGTGGTGCAAGCTGCAGTGGCCTCCTGGTCAGAGCCCTGGCACTTAATATTTGTTTACATCCTGTTTGAGCTGAATGGAAACAGGAAGCTTCCAGAGTCCTTTCCTTCAATTGCTTAGCTGACCAGCAGGATCTGCCCTGGACCTTGCTACTGGTTTCTGCTGCAGTGAGTCTTGACCCCCTATTGCTGCCCCAAGGTCTTGGATAGTTGGCTGGTGTCAAAGTGTACTCCTCCTTAAGTTTCCTGAAACCTTGGACTTAGATTGTAAATATTTTGCTCTGAGAACTGACTGAGGGCCGGTACCTACCTCCAATGCCTGTCCAACCAAGGTGCCTTGTTGCTGGGCTACAGATTCAAGTTGCTCCTGCTACAATATTTTCTGGATCTGCAAATCTGATCCAGCAGGACTTCATTGAGTAAGTGTCTTGCCTGGTGGAGGCTTCTTCAGCTACATCCTGCAGACATGCACTACTGGAAGACTCTGAACTCACTAAAGTCACTAGGTCCAAAGGTAGTCAGTTTTTCCAGGTGAAGGCACAAAAAATATCCGCCCAAAAGAAACTTTCTCTGGGCACAAAATCTACATTTCTCCTGCTCTGAGCTTTCCTGTAAAAAGTCAAAGGCTCTACCAAGATGGACTCCAGTGGTTAGCCACAAACATGGAGCTCTCTTCAGTCACTGCCGGCTGCCATGCCCCACTGAGGATTTTGACTTCCATCCCAGAGACTTAGAAACTCATTTATGAGCTTGTGATGCATTGCAGCACAGCATGTCATATGCTGTACTGCAACGTGTGACAGGTAAAGGGCAGGAATGCACTGTATTTAAGTGAACAACACAGCGCATTCCTGTCCTTTCCCTTGCACTGGCAACCTTTTAGCAGCCTAGCACCAACACAGGCACCTTTGGTGTATCAGTGCCTGTGTTACATGTATTATTGATTTTGTGCAGGAAGGGGCACCTTCCTGCACAAAGACAATCCTGTCAGGCAAATTTCAGAATGCAGCACACATAGAAAGAGGAAATAATGAGGAGTAATAGAGATATTGCTCCTCGTTACACCTCCGCTGGGAAGGTGTAAGATTTTGGCACATCCTCAGGTTTATAAGTTATTGTAAATTTCGGGATACGTCAAAATCCATGAGGGTTACATTGGAACACCTATGGAACACCCACAAAACAACCATGGAGTGCCTTCTCAGAGCAGAGTAAAGCAATCAGCTATATGGGCTGTGATGCATTGCTCCAGATTTTCTAAGCCACTCAGAGCCACGTAAAGTGCGTATGTGTGGCTTAAAAAATCTGACTTACAGGTTGGTGTCATGCATGTATCACGTTGTGTGGTGCAAACATGATGCAACCCTCTCATAAATAAGCTCCTAACCTGAAGGTAAAACCTTTCACCGGGACAAACCTTGGCATTATATAGCTGTCCCTTGCTCCATCACGGTCGACCTTAACATTTCACTTTTCCCCGGCCAAACACAATCAGATGAAGGAGGTTGGTGCTTAACCCTTTTTGGGCACAATTTTGAACCTTACGCTTTAAAAATTCATAACTCTTGTTCTACTGATTGGAGTTTTGTCATTTTGGTGTCATTTTATTTAGTGACATTTACTGTATTTTCCTAAATTAATTTGGTATTTTTCTTGTGTTGTGTTTTCACTATGTTATTGTATGAGTACTTTACACATTACCACTAAGTTAAGCCTGACTACTTTTGTTTTCGAGCTACCAGAGGGTTGAACACAGACTTATTTAGTGATGTTTTTGGATCACGCTGACAAGAAATGTGATTACTAATTGAGGTGGGCTGTCACCCCCTCAGCTACTAATCCAATTTTTAACACACAAAGTAAGAGAACAATAAAGTATGAGAGTTTGTGAGTGGTAAAATCCAAAAAAGAAAATGCAAGTAGATTCAGAGAGTAAGTGCGAGTACAGCAGATATAATAGTATTTTTAATTTTTAATTACTATATATAAAAGCTAAAACGTTTATACCCTTGGAGTCTTCATAAAAACGTTGGTCAAAATCACACAAGAGAGTCCTGAGCTGACAATACTCACCATCAGTACTCAAGATTTCAGTATTTTTGTCATCCAAAGTACAACATTCATTAAATTAATTCATTAAACACCAGTTCGAATTCAGTCACTTTGTTGACTTCCATGCTCTGGACCTGATATTCATCTCGGGAACCTGGGCAGATGAAGCATCAGGTCCCGATTTGGTGACAGCAGTTCCACAAGGGTTCGCAATAACCAGAAGGGAGCGCCCTGGTATAAAGGGAGGAGGCCTGGCAATAATTTACAGAAACCACCTAAAAGTGTCATTTAAAGATACCACAATAGACAAGGAAGCTGAGGTGCTTCTGTTTAAGATATTGGCTAGTCACGTATATTCATTCAATGGGATGCTAGTTTACCGACTGCCAGGTTCCAGAACAAACTTTTTACACACCATGGGCCAACTCTTAGAACATAAAGTAACATCTCAGAATTTTACCATTTTGGGCGATTTAAATTTTCATTTAGACAACCCCTCAATAACGACTCCAAGGCTCTCCTTGACTTAATGACAAGCACAGGACTTGAGCAAATTGTGACCGGTCCAACCCACACATATTTTCAAAATTTGCGTCACTGTAATTGCGCAGCTGTATTTTGCTGTTTTATTTCTGAGCGCTGTTACTGCTGTCACCTGGGGATTAGATAGGCTTACCTGCATTTAAATTGTGCCCCCACAAGCCGCGTTTGCGAGACTGAGTTAGTGGGGTCCCTGGTCCTGGTGATTCGTCCGCCATCTTGGGTAGGTAGTGACGCTCTGGGAGATTCTCAGGCGCCATATTGGTTGGGGTTAGAGGCTCGAGCAGCCGGAAGCCCGCTCGGCGTAATACTATAACTAGGATGTGTAAGCAGACGCGCAGCGGATGCGTGCAGCGGAGGCGCCGTAGATGCGCCGGAGGTGCACCAGAGGTAAGCCCGTTTGCGCCCGTTCGTGTCCCGGGCGCCTCTGGCGCTCCTGCCCCTCCATACCCTGCTTCCACTGAGGACTCAGAGCCCGAGCCCATCATCACCCCGCATAAGACATTGTCTTGCGGCTTGTTGAACGCACGCTCCTTGATAAAGCACCACGCTGAGACTGCTTTATTAATTGAATCGTCACAGCTAGATATACTGTTCGTGACTGAAACGTGGGCCACGAAGGACTGTGGCATGGAATTGGGCTGGGCTTGCCCGCCAGGCTACTTGATAAGACACACCCCCCGCACCTCAGGCAGGGGTGGTGGGGTAGGCTATATCTTCAGAGATTCTATCTCCTTGACCGAATTGGTGACTACCAAGATAGCAGGGTTTGAGCTTATGGGCTTTTCCATCGTGGCTCAAGGAGGTACTTTAGTAGCAGGTCTTTTATGCTATAGACCGCCCTCTCTGCCCACGACAGCCCTTCAATCTCTGATTGATCTGATCTACGACCTTTCGAACTCGCATACCAATTTTCTAGTACTGGGTGATTTTAACCTCTGGCCTTCTGGCCCCCATGACTTGGCCTTCCGAGAACTGTGTCAAGCCTGTAGCAATATCCAACTTGCTCAACTGGTACAGGTACCCACCCATGATAGGGGACATATACTAGACTTGGTATTTGCAGATAAAAACTTGATTGTGGTAGATAAGGTCGAGGCCCAGGGTTGGACCGATCATTCCTTGATTGTTTTGTCCCTTCTTATGCCTGCCCCATGGAGACCCAATAAACCGACCAGTAGGAAGTTGAATCGGCAATGGAGTCGTCTCCTTAGGGAACCGATTCGACCCACACTCCTACCGGGAACCTTTCAGGTGGAGGAGAATGTGGATAAGAGCTATGCTTCTCTCTGCCGGCATATTGTATCATCTCTTGATGACCTGGCCCCCTTACGTAAGGTAAGAGACAGGCCCAGGGGCCTAAATGCCTGGTTCAGCGAAGAATTGGGTCACTCCAAACTTCGCTGTAAACAGGCGGAGCGTACATGGAGGAGAGGATACAGGGAGCAGGATAAGGCGGCTTATAAAGCAGCCTTGCACGAATACAAGGCCCAGTTAAGAACCGCAAAAGCCAAGTTTTTGGAAGACACTTTGGCGAAGGCCTCTAACAAATCTCAGACCCTGTTTAGATTGGTCAAGACTCTGTCTGACCCGCCTTGCATGGCGTCTACTATCCCGGCCTCGCAGGCACTGTGCGACTCGCTGGCCCTTGCATTTGAGGAGAAAATCAGGACTATTCTGACTGGACTCAAAAATTCTGAACAATCTGCAACACCCGCAGTCTCTCCTTTGGACCCGTCTAACAACCCGGACTCCAATTGGGCACCTAACAAGGAAGGTATGCCTCAGCTGTCCAGCTTTCCCGTTCCCTCGTTAGAGGAATTTGGTATCCTGGCAAGCAGTGTATCGTCAGGATCACCGCTGGATCCAATGCCTCATAAGATCTGGAAGGCTTTTCAAGAGGAGCTTTTCCCGCCGTTGCACTCCATCTGCTGTCAATCATTGACCACAGCGTCAGTCCCAGACAGCTGGAAGATGGCTATTGTAACACCTCTGTTGAAAAAGGCTTCTCTGGACCCTCTCTGCGCGGCTAATTACAGGCCAATTTCGCTATTACCATTTGCGATAAAAATCCTCGAGAGATGGGTCACAAGAGCCTTATCCAACTTCCTAGAAACAAATCTGTGTCTGGATGCTGCACAATTTGGCTTCAGGCCAGCGCACGGAACCGAGACGGCCTTGGTCACCGTGTTGGACGATCTGCGAACGCGAGTCGACAAGGGCAAGTCTGCATTTTTGGTGCTACTTGACATGTCGGCCGCGTTCGACACGGTGGACCATGAAGTACTACTTGGCCGTCTTCGGAGTGCGGGAGTGTGCGGTCTGGCCCTAGACTGGCTCACGTCCTATTTGGACAACCGACAACAAGCCGTGGCACTACCACCTTTTCGATCAGCCACTAGGCGGGTGAAACAGGGAGTCCCTCAAGGATCGGCAATTAGCCCGATCCTATTTAACATATATCTCCGTCCCTTGATAGCACTGATAAAGTCATTCGGCATATCTGTTGTCAACTATGCCGATGACACTCAGTTGATCTTTTCATTTGAGGGTTCTGAGTCCATTTCAAGGGATGCCTTTCACCGTTGTATGGCAGCCACAGCAGCATGGCTGCGAGCCAATGCGTTGCAATTCAATGGGTCAAAAACGGAGGTACTCTACTGCTCCTTGGACCGAACTCCCCGTACACTACCGGCCGATTTTTGGCCAGTGTCCATCCCGGGCTCGGTGGAGGCGGCAGATTCAGCTCGCAACCTGGGATTTCTATTCGAACCCAATTTGCAACTCGATGCCTCCGTAAACAAAACGGCAGCAACATGTATGGGTTTGCTCCGTGCTCTACGGAAAATCTTGCCACTTCTCCCACGGGGCTCCAGAGCTGAGGTAGTGCGTAGTTCCATTCTTAGCAGGATTGACTACTGCAACGCACTACTCCTGGGTGCCCCGAAGACTCTGGTCCTAAAGCTACAAAGGATACAGAATATGGCCGCTAAACTGGCCTTGTCTCGACCACGGTCCGCCTCTTCATCGGCAGCTCTAGCCGATTTACACTGGCTCCCAGTCCAGCAGAGAATTGCGTTTAAGGCTTTCTGCCTTGTTTTTAGGGCCCTGCATGGACTGGGACCAATACCTCTTCAGACTCTCTTCCTCTGGTATCAGGCAGCCAGACCTTTAAGATCATCTTCGGCGTTCTTGGTAAAAGTCCCTAAAATTAATAGAACGAGAATGGGTGGTCGCGCTTTTAGTTTTGCGGCTGCCACGCTGTGGAACACTCTCCCCTTAGCATTAAGGAGCTGCCCTGATCTGCTCACTTTTAAAAAGAGCCTTAAAACTTACTTGTTCCCCAGAGTAATGTAGCTGTTTAATAGATGCACGGTTAGGTCTCAGCGCCAGGATACCCTTTGGGTGACAGCTGCGCTCAATAAGCAATAAATACATACATACATACACAGCGGGTCACCTCCTAGACGCCATATTCACAGACTGCACATTGCTGAAATATAATAATACCTTACAACTTCACTGGACTGATCATCATGCTGTGATGTTTACTCTTACTCCTCCATCCCCTACGGGTTCCAAGCACATCCCAGTAAGCAGCGAATCAAGCTATCAATGGCATAGGCTAGATAGTAACGATTTTTCTACCCAGCTGAATAAAAACAAGCCGTGTTTTACAAAAGAACCAGAGTTAGACTCATCACAATACCATCAGTGGATAGCAGTAGCAGCTAGCACTACTGTCCCTCCCAGAACAGGGAAAATCAGCAGGACAGCACCAACTGAACCTTGGTTCTCTGCAGAACTAAAGATCTCAAGAAGACTGTGTCGCAGTCACGAAAGACCCTAGCACAAACACTATTATCCTAAAGAAAAGGAATTTTACAAGTCAAGCCTGGCACAGCATAAAGAGTTGATTTAAAAAACTAAAATCAACTATTTTTCTGAAAAAATTCAAGGAGCAAAAAATAACTCGAAGGAGCTTTTCGCAACAGTGCTGAAACTCAGTCAAGTACAAGAGACCAATAACTGCACAATAGACCAAACGTTCTGTGACACACTGACCTCCTCGTTCCACAATAAAGTTTCCACTATCTATGACACCTTTGTCTTAAGACCAGTCAATCCACAGGGTGTCCAATCCGTCACCACATGCTCAACCTTAGCCCAGTCTACTTCGGGAACCAAATTTACCCAATCCCGCTTCTCTAATTTCACACCACTTTCTCATGAACAATCATCAAGGCTTCTATTAGCAACAAAATCCGGCTCCCCCCTCAATCCCTGCCCTCTGCGAATAACCCACCTGTTAGTGGAGTCAGTTGCTTTGCCACTTATGGAGGTCCTCAATTTGGCCATCGAAACAGGGACCTTTCCCACAATGTGGAGGAAAACATCAATACTACCCTTGTTAAAAAAATCAAACCTGGATAAAACAGAAACAGGAAACTATTGCCGTATTTCCTTACCGGAGAAAGTAAATGAGAAGCATATGAATCAGGAACTGACGGTTTTCATTGAGAATAATCACATTTTGGATCCTACTCAATATGGCTTTAGAGCCCGACACAGCACTGAACAGGCCTTGATCACTGCAACGGAGGAAGCCAGATGGGCGGTTGATAACGGATGATCAGCAGCCCTGGTACTATTAGACTTATCAGCCGCCTTCGATACGGTGGTCCACGGCATTGTAATTCATCAGCTTCAGGAAGCTAGAGTAGAAAACTTAGCACTAGCATTGCTCAGATCCTTTCTGCTCAACCGAGAACAATTTGACGAAATAGGAGGCTACAAATCTAAATGTTTCAAGCTTCCTTGTGGGGGGCCACAGGGCTCATCATTGAGCCCCACCCTTTTCAATTTATATGTTGCTCCTTTGGCACGTCTGATCAAATCCCACAGGTTTGAACTGGTATCATACGCAGATGACACCCAGATTATTGTATCAATCTCAAGCCACAATCCTAAAACAGCACAGAACCTTAAGGAGCGTATGAGATGTGTCAGCGTATGGATGACCGAGAACTGTCTAAAGTTAAACTCAGATAAAACTGAGGTCATTTTGTTTGGGAAAGTCACTTCCTTCTGGTTCTCAGAATGGTGGCCAGCCGAGCTGGGGAACCTCCCAACACCAGTTATTAAGGCAAAAAATCTCTCTGAGTCATTATAGACACCACCCTTTCCTTCTATCACCACACAAACAAACTCACTGCTTCCATCTATTACATCCTAAAAATCCTGAAGAAAATATTGCCCTTTATACCAAAAGGACTGTAGAAAACAGTGGTGGCAGCATTGGTGCTGTCTAAACTTGATTATTGTAATGGAATACTAGTTGGAGCAAACAAATCAGTAATAATAAAACTACAGGTTCTCCAGAATTCCACTGCTAGACTGCTCCTCGGTCTGTCCAAATATTCATCTGCTAAACAGGCCCTCAATACATTGCACTGACTACCGATTGAGAAGAGAATTAGGTTTAAGGCATTGTGTATCGCTTTTAAGGCCCTACAGAGCTCAGGTCCCACTTACATAATTAAACGCTTCCAATGGTACACACCAGTCCGCGCACTCCGCTCGGCCTCCCTGAAGCTGGTGAGGGTACCATCCTCCCGCCTCCAAAGATGGGGTGGCAAAAGCTTCTTCAATGTCACCTCTAGATGGTGGAGCAAGCTACCTCTTCATTTAAGAAACTCCACCAATCTTTTGTCCTTTAGAAAAGGACTGAAAACGTGGCTTTACACCCTGTAAACTGGGCTTGCACTGGTTCCTACACACGCACATGCTCTGTGGACTTCCTTCATAAGCGCCTAGACGCCCCCGGGTAGTAGACCGCTATATAAATACATAAATAAATAAATAAACATTCATACAGTATAATGTTTAATAATGTTATAATTAATGTTAATATGTATATCTGTATGAATAATGCATTAATGAATGCATCTCAATTTTGATTAAATGTCATTCTGAAAGGAAGTAGTATTTCAAAGTCAAAGGGCCATACCAAGTAAACAGTTCCTATATTATATGTGACTGTCGTCGAAGAACTAAGGCCAACAGTGTAATATGTGAATCCACGGTATGATAACTTAATTATAGATAAATTAGTGTTGCAATGTTATGTGATGGGATACAGTATGGCATAAATCACAAACTATCTGTATACGTCTCCTTTCTTAGCTTTGCTGCAGTTGAGCACAGTTAATGCAGACTTTGTTAATGTGCTAGTGACCCAAATGTTACTACCTTGTAATAATACAGAATTCAGTACTTTCAACACTTTTCCTTAAATAAAATATATTTGAGGTTTCATATTAGAGGAAAATACACAAATCACCATTAGGTACACCAACATTGATTTGGAACTTTTCAATTTTCTTGTACCATACAAAGAATTCAACACAAAATATAAGAGAGGAAAATACCAAAATAGAACACAAATTGTCCTATTTATTATATTATAGTGCAGTAAGGTGTGACCTTAAAATGCATCAATGTCAGAATAAAATATGTACCTGTTCAAGTGAACCACATAGCATGTCAAGCAAATCAAGCACAGGGAATGGGTTTACATGAGGGGCGAGTCATTTTAACCTTGAGAATAGATTGTGTGATTCAAACTAGTCCTCAAGCATAGTTACATGGCATATATTTCTGGTTTTAATATGTTTTTGAATTAAACATCTACATTAATTTGCCAAACAAATTCAATATTAGAAAAATAACTTTAAAAAATGGCGTATAGCACATGAGGGGATCCTTTTGAAAAGAAATACCTACTCTTGAGTTAAATAAACAGGCACGCTGTGAAATTAACAGAAAACTCTGTTCAAAAGCTGTATCATGCAAATGTAATTCTATTGGACTACATCAGACGTATGGGAATCCTTTCTGGAACACAGACTAGGCCCTATATGTCTTCCCTGGATATTTGGGAGCTGTTGGAGAGACTCTATGTGACTTTCTCAAACTCTTCCAAAAACTAGAACTCTTGACTACAGCAGGAAGCAGGGGCAAGAGGTCTGTCCCTCCCTTGGCACTGTGGCTGGTGTCCATCAGAAAAGTGCCTGGAAGACAGAAAGCATTAATCACCATATAAGGTAACTGACTCTGCCCTTAACTGCCTGGTCCCTGTGAGACAATACAGTGTTTCTGGCAACTTTCTTGGGCTATCGTATTTAGTGTAAATAAATATCTTGTGGGCATTTTATGTTTGTGCACACAGACTAACCCTGTTCTATGTTACAAAGAACTTATAAAGAGCACATTCAGAATCACCAGTACTTGGTATTAGGTGATGCTAAACTTTGATGAAGACTGACCCACAGGGGCCATATTATATATTGTTCTCCGGGGGTGCCACGGGCGTGTGCCCCCCAGGGCACAATAATATTACAGAAGGGGCCACGGACGCTTGTGTGTCCCCTTCTGTAATACGGAGAGCGCTGGCACTCATGTTATGCCAGCTCTATCATGAGACGGCGTTCTATTATTTGCATTGGTGCGTCACTTTGCCTCTCCGCCCACGCTGGGTTATTGATGTGGACGCAAAGGCAAACATGTCATTAGGAGGCTCACTTTTAATGGACCAAACAGGTGGCACACTTTCATTGCACCTTCTAAAGTCAGCCTTCTGGGGGAAGAAGGTGATCCCATGCCGCCTGCACTGTTAAACACGGAGTAGCTTTGAATCAGATGCTCCAAGTTTCACTAAAATGCTCTGCTCCAAGGCCAACATGAGATCCTGGCTACCCTGGGTGCAGCGCATGCTGCATAATAGGGTGCCCTTTCCCTTTTATGTGCCTGGCACACCTTTTTAAAGGTGCGCTGCGGTGCGTGCAAACAGGGAAAGTGAATTGCATGAATAATATGGCAAACACAAAGAGATGATGGACGGCGCACTGAAACTTTTCAGACACTCACCCCCAGTCACAGATCTGGGTTGAATCCATCAACGATCTTTAGCTCACTTTGCCACCCCAAGTCAGACCTAGCCATATGCAAATCAGTCTTGTCCCTATTCCTCATGGGAACAGTCCAGCCCGAACTGCCAAGCCAGGTCTTCCCTGGACCAGAAACAAGCATACTGGGACCGGTTTCGGGCTAACACCCCTCACCAGCCATCTGGGCATACCCTGCCAAATTAAGGAAAACAAAGCAAACACAAAGAGATGATGGACGGAGCGCTGAAACTGTTCAGAACTCATCCCCAGTCACAGAACTGGATTGAATCCATCATCGTTCTTTAGCTCACCCCAGGTCAGACCCAGCCATATGCAAATTAGTCTTGAACCTGTTCCTCATTGGAACAGACCAGCCCAAACTGCCAAGCCAGGTCTTCCTGGATTGGAAACAAGCATCTTGGGACTGGTTTCAGGTTAACACCCCTCATCAGCCAGGCTAGTTTGAATCTAGTGGCAAAGTGAGCAAGGGACAGGCATACCCTGCCAACTTAGGGCGAACAAAGCAAACTCAAAGAGATGATGGACAGAGCCAAGACTAATTTGCATATGGCTGGCCTGAACTGGGGTGGCGAAGTGAGCTAAAGAATGATGATGGATTCAACCCAGATATGTGACTGGGGGGTGAGTGTCTGAAAGGTTTCAGCACTCCGTCCATCATTTTCTTGTGTTTGTGGTATAAAATATGGCCCCAGAAGATAACCCTAAATAAATTAAAGTACTTAAAAACTAAGTTGCCTAATGAAAGTATAATTTAGTAGCAATAGAGTTTCATATACTCTGATTCAAAATTGAGAACCTATGACCCCCAAATTTAGACTCTCTTAAATCTCTGAATTTTAAGGAAGACAGGAATCTCAGCGAAAATATGGGATGGTACAGATGAAACCTGTCTTTGATGATTATAGGGGAGAGAGAGCCATAGGTGATCTGAAATTGGGTGCAGAGACTTCAACAAAATACAAGTCACTTTAAAGAACGTATGCATCTGACGCATAGGGGTCTTGCTCGCAAGCTGTACAGATTTGTATACCCTGGAGATCTCATATCAAAATAATGTGAAGCCTCAATTAAAGTTGATTGTTGTAATTAAGATGTATGCTTACAATAGCAGACATGGCTAATCTCTTGCAGTAACTGTTCACAGAAGATATCGCCTTACACAAATACAGAGAACTCTTAGGGAATCAGACTAAAATCACAGTAAAATTGGGCTCTCAGTCTTATCAATGTTCAAGCATGGCTCAGAGGGCCCCAACCACTAAGTGACTTGTTTCAATTGAAGCGTATGATTCTGATTGTCAGCCAAACTATAAATTGTGGCATAAGTCTAGAAACAAAAACTAAAGGAGTGGCAACGTTTGGCTAAAGGATCATTATAGATGTTAAAAAAGTGAGGGCATAAACCACCACAGGTCAAGCGACAGGGAGAATAAAAGAAGGAGTCCAGATTTACACACTGCGAAGAGTTGTAATGGAAAGAATCAAGCCAGGCAAAGCCCACACCTGTGATCCAGGTAACCTTCGGACAACTAAGCAGGATATGATGGTCAACACTTTCACATTATGCAAATAATAAAGAAAGATCAGTGGTCTGACCCCACCAGCATCCATCTCCATCTCCCATTTCAGGTTGGCTAGGGGTGGCAGGAGAACTGGTTGGTAGTGTAAGTGGATTAAAACCCACCCTGACAGGAATTAAGGAGACCTCCTGACTCCAGCTAAGTACTCAGTTAACTAGATAATGGGATGTAGAATAGCTGATGGGAGTTAGAATAAAATGTCATGTTAATGTTCTCTATTAGCTCTTTAGAGTTTCAGTAAGTCTGTGATCCCATTGTTGCTCCACATTTAGGCACATGATTGTCCAATGGCCACAAATAAAGTAGTGTTACAGAGAAATATGAGTATCTCAGGTGCTTGCATGACACATATTGGTTGTATTAACAATGACATTTTGGACATTTTATGAAGAAGACAATGCATATGTTTTTAGTTGCCCTGGCCACAGTTTTCCAGACAAGGCAACGTACTTTGCGTGTTCCTTAACTTCTTTTTTATGTGATGAATACAAACCATTCACCATAGCAATCAACATATCTGCTACATCAGTTAACATATTTTTGCAATTATACTGTAAACAAGTTGAAAATAAATCAAAACCTTCTTGGTAGACTAACTGCCACTGAATTCCATTTTAAACAACTGCATGTGGTTCTTTGGCTTGCTCGTCTTCCAAGAAATGTCAAATACCTCCAGATACAAATGTGCTGAACCAGTGACCCAGCTTTGGAAACAAGCTGCAGTTCTTTCTGTTCACAGGCAGCATGCCAGTGGTCAGAAGTAAATTACGTGCTTAAGTCAGCAGTAACAAATGTTGTTTTTTTGCTTCTTTTTGCAATATATTTTCAATTATGCCACTGTGCTTTAGGATAAATGGCAGTATCTGTCCTTAATAAAGCATTAATGAGTGTCTTAGAGAGCATTTTGAGAAGATTTCTCATTACCCAAATGTTGAATTGCATTCTACTGTAGCTTTTCTCTAGCACTTCTGGTAACTGTTGACAAGGCCTCAGAGCACTAATTAGGTAGGGCCCAATCTTCCAATACATGCATTAATGCATGCAATACATGGATAAGGAAGGGTATTGGTTGTAGTTGTCAACAAGTGCTGGGTTTTCATATCATGCCTAAAGTGTGTGCTACAAACGTGTCACAATAGTGTGTAAAAGCGCTTTATGCACGAAGCAGTAATGCAATGTTGAGACGTAAAAGTCCCTCTAATGGTGATGGACACGCACCCCTACCCTGAGCGCCCCAGCTGCAATGGTGTCTGACTCACTTGTGTTGATTTTTGTTGCCATGTCTGAACCTGGATCATATTTGTCTGCCATGACATAGGCCTTTCTCACGGATTGTAGTCTCTTTGGACCGCTAGGGACACCCAAAGAGCAACCCTCATGTGGTGAAAGTTTACTGCCTTTGCCAGGAGTTAAGCAGCACAATGGTGGCATGCAGTGAAGCGATCTGTAGGAGTGAATAGGCCTTTTTACCCGTGACAGTAGAGTGAGGCCTACAGGCTCACTTGTTAGAATTCTGCAACTCTGTGTTTAACTCACACTTAGCCTACATTGGTCTGGTGTGTATTGATGTGCACTGCATGTGTGTTATACATGTGCTGGATGTATGTGGGCCTATGAATGGTACAATATAAGGATGCAGCAGTGCTGTGCAGTGCATGATTTCTATATGCATGTGCTGGGTGATTGCGTGCCTGTGAGTGGTACAATACATGAAAGATTTAGTGCCTTGCAGTGCATGTTTCTTATATGCATGTGCTAGTTGTAAGTGTGCCTGTGAATGGTACAATACATGGAAGATTCTGGGTTCCGTGTTGGGAGACCCTGGGCTAGCTGGAGAAACATGTTGAGGTAGGGGAATCCCCGCAGACAGTTTTTTTTTATTGCTGCAATCCTGTGAGCTATGTGGGACACAATGGAGAAATCGAGAGCTAGTCTCCTTGGTACTCTTCAAAGAGTGCTCTTTGATTAAGAGAGAGGCCACTAGAAAGGGACCTTTGCACCTCTCAGGAAGGAGATGGGGATGTTAAAAGAATCATGAAAGGTAGGGCTGTGGCCCTGTGGTAACCTTTTGATACAGATGTTACTGTGGCTGACATCCAGATGTGAACCACTATTTATTCCCAATGGCCTTTGTATTGGGGCTATCAGATTTGGAGTTACTCCTGCTGTGACAGGCTGATTTCTGGGGAAGGGCCTTGTGGAGGAGAGGGCACTCCATATGAAGCAGACCCCCAACATACATTTCAAAGACCAGACTCACATTTGGTGTCTGGAAAGCTAGAGGCCCCAAAATGTATTAACTGTCATGCGGCCAGTTGGGCTGTGTGAGGAGGAGAAACTCTGCAAGACTTCTGCCTGTGACTAGTACTGGTGGCCAAGGCATGCCAGTCTCCCAGTTAGGTAAGTGGACATCACCTAGGGAATCCAAAACCACTTGCCCCTGGCGCC
Source organism: Triturus cristatus (assembly GCF_964204655.1). Classification (NCBI taxonomy): domain Eukaryota; kingdom Metazoa; phylum Chordata; class Amphibia; order Caudata; family Salamandridae; genus Triturus; species Triturus cristatus. The sequence continues at coordinate 871,703,741 of NC_140588.1, forward strand.
TGGAGCACTAGTGCTTATCTGCTTGCCAAGACCAGTGTACCTGTGAGGAAGAGGAGAGTATTGGAGGGAGTAGGGGCCAATGCATTTTAATTGTATAATGTGTGGTTATGTGAGATATGTTGGGCAACAGTGTGCACCTTTTGAAATAAGTGCGCTTTTTAGTTAAAGTGTCTTTTTCGTAGCACATCTTCTGGGTATCTGATTGAAGAGAACAAAATAGGTTGCTCATCCCCATGGTGTCCCTGGATCCCTATTTGAGGAATGTTAGTAACCCAAAAGCATTAATGCCACTTCAATTATGCATTGGGTGGAGTTCTGTGGGACTGCAAAAACTTGTCTTTCACATTCATGCGTTTGTGCATTGAACACAGATCAATCGTGTCACCCTTGCGTAGGAAAGCAAGCCTTGCACAGCGGAGACAGAGACTCAGTTTATGCAACAATGTTCTCTCTTAGTAATAGCAGGTCTGATAATTCAGCTTGAGTTTTCTTAGTAAGATAAGATAACACATGGAGCCCTGAATCAATAGTGTAGCCTAGCTTGAACAGCCAGGTCAAGTACTCAGGAACACAAATACGCCCAGACAGTATTCAGCTTTTTCAGGCTCACTCAACAAGACAAACAGTTCCTCTTGCAGCAGGACCAAGTCTGATTTGTATATGATTTCTCTCATATGGATTGGTACAGTGGGTACAAAATAATGGTCCAGAATGCAGCCTGAGTGTATGCCTAGACTTTAGGAAGCATTCCACTCATCACCTTTAGATGTTTTCTACGTGTGAGCATAACACCAATAAATATGTCACTTATGGCTGCAAATTACAATTGTTGTGCACTTAAATGAAAAGTAAATGCACAGATGGTTTAGTCAATTGGGTCCACTGTGACAAATAGGCTAGTAGTCACAAAACCTAATAAAATACATTTTGTAACAATTTTGTAGAAATCATGATATGGCAAAGTTAAAAAAGAATGATGTGGACATTCTAAACATAGACATGCAAATGGAGCTGGTAGGCCTCCAATCACATGCCCAGATACATAGAAATTGAAAACATATAGCTTCTGCTCTCAGTAGGCCTACACAACAGAGTAGCTAGTAATTGTAACATAAAGCCTACATAAAAGAAACAATTTATAATCACCAAAAGGCCAGTTTATAATCAGCACGAGGCCAAAATAGCATAGGAACCTATATATCAACATAATAAAATGTTAACATTTTACAAACATGTTAAGTGCCAATTCTAAACAACTTTGTGCTTGGGGCACAGAAAAATGTCTAACAGTCCATTAATCATAAGCCTGTACCTGTAGAAACAAAATAAATGTTAACAATGTTTACACACTTAAATGGAACTTACTAGTACATAACATATAAGTAGAAAATGTCAGAAAGTGGAGTATTCATTTGGAAAGGGGTACCACTACAAGCTTAAAAATACACCCTCAGTAGGTCTCAGCACACATCTAAGCGAAACTTTGCTCAACCTCTGAAAGTTATGACACACGCAGCAAGTAAATTCCCCATACTAATCTGAGTTATGTTCAATTTGTATCTACAATTTTAAAGTCAGCCCAACAACACAATACTATTTCCAAACTAATTAAGAAGTAAGGCATCAAAATAATTGAAGTTGGACAAGGAGACCTAGAGGCTTAAATGTGTATAGTTTTATGGCAAAACACATCTGTAAAAAGTAAATATCAGCTTGCGGATGACTTATGACTAGACATGATGTCAGGCTACCCACATTGGGGGAGGTGTCGGATTCACCAGTGGATCATCCCAATCATAGTTTTTACCATCAAACTTCATGACTTTTCTGGAGCTCTCAAATTTCAGCAGTTCAAGGTTGACGGCTGAAGAGTAGTTCCAGTGTTTGGGTGCCAGCATGACTCTTTCAGCCCTTTCTTTCCAGGACCAGAATTCTTCTGAGGAGGTGCTAGTGAGGTGCCAGTCATATCCTGTGCACTAGCCTCTTGTGGGAAACATTTCATAAGCTCATGTGGTTTAGTCTCACACCCTTTGCATCATGACTTTGTAGCAAATACTATTTGCTTTACTAACTACAATTTCAGAAGCGCTAAAACCAAATTGGCTTACTTTGTCTTCATTTTTTAGGGTCTCTGGCTCTCCCTTACACACCCCTATTCATATGGGATATCCTCCCTTCTGGCAAAGTCAGAAACTGTTTTTGCTGCTGCTGTAGTTGAAGCCTAAATGTTTATCAAAGTCCTGGAAGTGAATGAGACCAGACCCTGCCAGCCCCATTTGTCATCTCATAATCAAAAGAGGAAGTGTGAAGATTGCCTTTGTTTTGCTGAACATTCTTCTATTCTCCAAGATGGCAAATACCTATTGGTTTACTAGTACCCCAGCTTCCTGGGCCAAGAGGTTAAACCAGTGTCTGCTGGGTGCATTGTTGTTAACTCTAAGGCATGAATATGTTTTGGACATCTGGGATGGGGCTGAGAGGCAAAACTGATTTGAAACCGGTTTTGTTTCAGACTTCATAAAGATCAGTTTTGTAAAGTTATGTGTCCACTAAAGTTATAAAAAATCTATTTTTGTCATGAGATTTTGTAAACTAAGGGGAAAAAACATTACATAATGTTTCTAATATTTCCCAAGCGGACATGTGAATCACTGATTTTAATCACAGCTAAAACTGTTAAGTAAAACTCTAGATTAACATACACAGGGAAGATAGCTTGTTGGGCATGTATTCACTGTGAGGGCACATAATTCCTAATATGAAGTGTGGCACTTTTTAAAAATGGTACGCACCCTGCCCTTGAGTTTATAAGACACACTGTATGGGTAACATATTAATATATAGGTTTTCCAACATAGAAAAGGCACATTTCTTTCTCATTTGTTACAGCACTACTTTTAAACTGCAGCCACGTCAATGCACAGAGGTGCTCCTGGCAGCATTATATTTTTGTTGTATATGTGTGTGATGTAAGTATATACTGCAGCCCCCATATTATATTATACTTCCTCCCTACTGGTGTCATTTTTGTGCCAACTTACAATGGCCTCACTTCACAATTAAAAACACCAATTAGGTGAAACTTTTCAACATTGTTAGACCTGGCATCATTTTGCGTGTTTACCCTTGCTTTTTGCTTTCTGACCTCCGGTTTTGACTTTCTGCTGGTTTTATGTCTCTGTGCACTTTTTCACTGCTGTTGCGTGTTAAAGTGCAAGTGCTTTTGTTGTAAATTGTGTTATGGATTCGTGTTTCCATGATTGGCATATTTGGTTTACTAGTAAGTCCCTGGTAAAGTGCACTCAGAGTGCCAGGGCCTGTACATCAAATGCTGCTAGTGGGCCTGCAGCATTGATTGTGCCACGCACCCAAGCAGCTCTGAAAAGAGGTCTCAGACCTGCCACTGCAGTGTTTGCGAGCAGTTTGTAATTGCTGTGTCGACCTGGCAAGTGCACCCACTTGCCAGGCCCTAATCTTTCCTTTCCTTACATGTAAGTCACCCATAGGTTAGGCCCAAGGTACACTTGTGGGCAAGGTGCTGTGTATGTTAAAGGCAGGACATGTACTGGTGTGCGTACCATGTTCTGGTGGTGAATTACAGTGTATTCTGTTTTTCACCATTGTAAGGCTATCTGTCTCATAGGAAAGAATGGGAGTTTTACTTATAACATCTTATCAGCATAATGTCCCATTGGGGGGAAGATATGGAACTGGAGTTTAGTATGCCTGGACTCAGAGTGTAAAAATACATCTTTTAGTAAAGATGATTTTTATGTTCTGTGTTTGAAAATACCACTTTTAGAAACTAGGTATTTTCTTGCTTAGCCATCTTGTGTGCCTCTGCTGGGTTTGTGGATTGACTGTCTGACCTTGGAGTGACAGTTGCTGGGGATATGCATTATCTTCACACAGCCACTGGGGGGGTCGAGGTGTGTCTTGCCTTTCCTTGATGAGTCAAGGCTGGGCTGAATAGACCTGGGCTGCATTTAGAGTAGTGAGAGGAGATTTCCTTTCACCTTAATGGGCCTGGTCTGCATTAGACAATGTTGTCTCCACCTCCTGCTGGGAAGCTGGGTCAGAGAGGACCAAACTGGTTTGCACTAAGCACAGACACTCTCTGCCTGAGAGAACAAATGGCATTTGAGTATGAATATTGAGGCCCAGACCCCAGGACTTTAAGAATTGCTGGAATCAAGGAACAAGCCAATAATAGGAGCTGGAAGAGCTGCCAGGAGAAGCACTGCCCCTTTGCTGTGTTGTTGCTTTGTTGGGTTGGCCTGCAGTTGCTGCTTCTGCCTTGTGCAGTGAAAGGACTGGACTGAACTTTCTTTACTTGTGCTGAGTTTCTCCAAGGGCTTGAAGAAGAGCTTGCCTCCTGTTCTGAATTCTCAGGGACAGCAAAGACTTCACCAACCACTGGGTACCACTTCTGGAATCATTGTTTCAGTTGTCACAGAGAAGGGAAAAGCAACCGACTCTGTCACTGACTCCGTCTCTGGCTCCGTGTCCTGCAGGCACCGTAGAAGGCTCCATCACATCTCGCAATGCAACCCTGGTCTCACTGACGATGACTGCCGCCACCAAGCTGCTGCTTGCACAGCGTCCTGTGGGCACCGCACTCTGCCCCGTCTTGTTTCACCCTGCCTGGACGTCACGGACACTGTCGCTGCCTGTCCTACACATCGACCAGCTCCGTTGCCTGCACCGCAACCTGCCAGCACCGTACCGAGCACCGCCTCACCCTGCACCGTACGCCTTGGTCTCACCAACGCTGTCTGGACGATTGTCACTGAGCCGTTGCCTGCACCCCATCGTGAGGGTACCCCACACTGCACCGCTCCCATCTTGCAATGCAACCGCGATGACCGCCCCAACCTACTTGCACCCATATGTCAGACGCAACAAGAAAGATACTGTTTACAAGTTCGTCGACGCTTTAGGTGAGCCGTACCAACGTGGTCGGCTGGAATTGTTAGACTCTGTCGTTTCCAGCATTGCGGCAGCCCCAAACGGCGCACTGATTCGGAAGAAATGTGTTTTGTGTATATTTCTGCAATTCTAAAGGATATCTTGCAAAGTATATATTTTTAAGTACGGCATGTTGGATTCTTATCGTTTTGGTCTTGTTTTGGATATATAAAAAATATTGGATATTTTGTTAACTGGTGTGGTGTCCTTTTGTAGTGTTTTCACTCTATTACTGTTGGTTATGTGCAAATGCTTTACACACTGCCTATGAGATAAGCCTGACTGCTCGTGTCAAGCTACAAAGAAGGTGAGCAGGGATTATTTTAGGAATGTAACTCCCTTACCCTGACTAGGAAGAAGGGTCCCTACTTGGACAAAGGTACCTACCTTTGTAAACTAGAGACCCCCATTTCTAATCAATATAATTTTACAGGTAGAGCACATGCACTGTAGCACTGATTAACAGCTTCACAACACACAGATTTCTAGTACCACAAAAATAGGCTTCAGAAAAAAGTGAAAAATCTGGGCTAACCACATAGAACAGGCAGGTTTACTACAGACAAGACAAAGGAGTGATTATCAATTGCACCTATGATAGTATAAAATTCCACTGTATCTTAATCTTTAAGTAATTGTAAATTTAGATTTAGGATTCAGAAAGTGTTATTTAGGTGGTGTTAACCAAATAAATTCCAGTGAACATCCACAAGCTCAGAAGTTTGTGGGAATTCACAAACATTTTATTGACAGTTTCACCATCCAGTAAATGCATGTGACAGTAGTTCTGCAAAGGTCAGACCAACATAAGTGGCTACCAGAGTTGGAAGGAACCTCCAACCTCATTACATGGGGTTTCAGGGAACAGGGTTCCCCACAACAAATACAAAAGATACATGTATACTCCACATTTCTGCATGGTGTATTCATGAACATTTTTGCATTTCTTGAAAAATAATGTCCAACATGCTTCTCTAGGGCTACCAATCCAGTTTCAGCACAGGCACAGTTATTATTGAAGTAATTCACAAAACCTTTCAAATAATAGACAACAGTGACTCGTGCCTCTTTGTCCTATTATTTTTTTTATTGTGTTTATTGTTTTTTCACAATGTGTGCATACTACAATCTGCCAGCATTATCATACAGAACAGTACAAGCGACATTTACACTCTTGACGCTTGGTGGGGAGCCAGGCTGCACTTCATATTGGTGACAGAAAGAATAAAGACAAAGAAAATCCTGTCTAACAATTGTTCACGTCTATGCATGTAGGCCACTTTATAATCAGAAAATAAAGAAATTGACACTCTTTTCCCGTCTCCATAACTCCACACCAAACGATTTATAAAACACAAATAGAAACTGTACGATCTCAACCAACCCATATACGTTATGCGATTCAGGTCATCTATGGACCAGGGTGACTGCTTACATGTGGACCCCTTAAAAAAGGGGGAGGGGAAAGCGGGAGTGGCAAAGGGGGGGAGACAGGAGAAAGAAGGAGAAAGAGAGAGAGAGAGGGGAGGATGTAGCATTTATTGCGTTGTTGCATGTCCGCAAGAGCTGGAAATCTTGATTGGGTAGGCTTGGACTTGCCTGGTGCAGTGGATATCTTGACTTGCACGCTGTTATGTGGTGTCATGTTCTTGCATGTACCTAGCAGAAAATATCTAGCAGAAGATGCCCATTCAGGCTAATTAGGCGCTAGATGTATTCAATTTGCCTTCCACTAAAGATAAATAATCCTGCCATTGCATGGGGTTGGCCTGTGGGCGGTCTCGAGGTGCCTTCAGTGTTTGTGTCGTGTGCTCCGCCACTAATGCCTTGCGGAGATCCAGTAACCATGTGCGCGTGCTGGGAGCTGCACTTGATTTCCATGATATTGCTATCCTTTGCTTTGCTAACGCCAGAGCTAAGACTAGGACTTTATTAAGGTTTTTTCTCGCAGCCATACGCTTGGTGACGCCAATTAAGAAATGTAGGCCTAGTACTGGAATCATAATATCCGTTGCTTCCCCTAATGTCGCCGCAACCTCGTTCAAGTAGGCCCCAATGCAAAGGCATGTCCAAACCATATGTAGGAACTTTGCATCCGTCCTTGAGCAGCGAGGACGAATATCAACAGACGTAGGATACATGCGGGACAACCTGTACGGCGTTAAGTAAGTATTGTGTAAATAATTGAACTGCGTGTATTTCAATCTAGCATTAATGATACATGTTAGACCTGGTTTTGGGGTACTCTATACACTGCGACCACTGCTTGTCACTCATGACAACTGACAATTCGGTATCCCAGTATGCCCGAAGCTTTGTCAGTAAAGAGCCAGGACCAGGTCTCAGGGAGCTATATAGTGCTGTCACTGCATGCTTGCCCCTCCCATGTGTGAGCAATGTCTGTAACACCTGCGACAGGTCCGGTTCTGACTCAACGTTTGGTGGAATTGATGCCCCAGTAGCGTGTAAAGCATAAATGTACCCTGCGTGATACCGAAGTCCTCCATCAGGCCTTCCAGACTGCAATTGTGCATCCGCAAATAAGTTGCCCCAGATGTCCAGTCCTACTTCCACCCAGGATTCCACTTCCGGACGATTATGACAAATAAATGTCCTCTGTAGAATCTCCAGTGGCAGCCTGGGTCCATTCAGCATTGGCCCGGTGCTGGGCATCACATATCTCAGCCAACTACGTCTGGCAGCAGACATTGGCAGGTTGCCTCGCTTCTTCTGTATCCGAGTGATAGTGCCCGATAGCCATTCTATAATGGCCATATATCATAAGGGTAGTGCCCAGCAAGATATCTTTGTAAGCAGGGCACCTGCTAGCCATCCCATTGGCCACTGGAGCTGTGCGGCAGCATAATAGTGCTAAGAGTTTGGTTCCCCCAGTCCTCCCTCTGTGAGTGGGAGTTACAATTTACGGAGGGCCACCTGAGACCTGGAGCCTCCCCATATGGTGTCACCTTGAGGTCCTTAAATATGCTCCGAGGCAGCCAGTGAGGGAGAGCAGTAAAAAAGTAAAGTACTCTTTGGAAGAAGCAGCATTTTAGCAATGGCCACTTGTTAGACCTGGCACCTTGGCGTGAGTTTCCCTTCCACTTTTTGATGGTGTGCCTCGATTGTTTTGCTGGTGTTGTCCGCTCAGGGCACTGCGCCACGGCTAATCCGTGCCGCAGTGCAAGTGCTCCCTAAGTAAAGTGTACCTGTAATTGATGTCCATGATTGGTTTATTGGATTCACTGTCAGTCCCCAGTAAAGTGCACCAGGGGTGCCAGGGCTTGTGAATGCCAATGCTGCTGGTGGGCTTGCAGCGCTGGTTGCGCCACCCACGGAAGCGGCCTTGTAAAGTGTGTCTAGGGTCTGCCACCGCAGACCCTGTGCGCGGTCCGGGACCGTCGCGCTGACTGCGCAAGTGCCCCCATTTGCCAGTCCCTAAACCTTCCCTTACCTACATATTAGCCACCCCTCTGGTAGGCCCAGGGGCAGGGTGCATTGTAGGCATAAGGTAGGACATGCCCTGATGTGTGTGGCATGTCTTAGTAGTGAATTACAGCCATTTTCGTTCTTCACTATTGAAGGCTACCTGCTCTCCATAGGCCAGAATGGGCTGCCGGGATCACGCCAACGCTGTGACCCCAGTGGACTCAAGGAGCATGGTAGAAGTGTCAAGTTTAGTATGCCTGAACTCAGGATAATAAAATACTTCTTGTAGTCAAGTTTATTTTAGTATCCTGGGTTTGTAAATGCTACTTTTAGAAAGTTAGTATTTACTGACCTGACCCTCTCAGTCCGCCTCTGCTGTGTGTGCGTGTTCTGCCTGGCAACAGTAAGGAGCAGGGTGGGGGGATCCCCAGAGACAGGTTGGCTGCCAGGTGGTGGGTAGAGAGGTGACACCTGGATGGGTGGGAGGAGTACACCTTGACTCTTGAATAGCCCTGTGCTCTGCCACCACAACCCGGCGCCGCCCCCTGTGGGGCGGCTGATGTCTCTGCCCTGCTGCTGAAAGGAAAGAGCAGAGTCACCATAACAAAGTGCTCCAGAACTGGACTGAGCCAGGCCTAGGCCCCCTGGCGCTAAAGGACAAAAGAATCATGGTATAAAAGTAGGAGCCTGGCTCCTAAGAAATCAGAATCCTGTTTACCACAAAGAACCTCTGCCCGACTAGAAGGAGAAGAAGACGCCGGAGGAGCTGGCCTGCTGCTTGCCTTGCTGAGAAAGGAGAGGAAGAGACTTACTGAAAAGACTTTGCTACTTTGTGCTTGAACATTCTCCAAGGGCTTGATCTGAGCTTGCCCCCTGAACTGAACCCCAGGACCAGTGGGTTCTCTGTGCTTCTTGCTCATCCTCCAATTCGAGCCGTGTGTGCATCCCGCTGGAAAAGAGACTGCGCCCCTCATCGCCCCTCCTAGGGCCGTGACACTCAGAAGCTCGCCTGCCTCAAACCCGTGAGAGCCCCGCTCCGTCCCGAGCCGCTCTCTGTCCCCGGGCCAGGCCGCCTGCATCCCTGTCACCGCCTGCTACTGGAGCGCGCTGACCGCGCTATCACCCCTCCCGCCGGAAACCGTCCGACGACTGTGATCTACGCCGGGTCATCCAGCTGCACTGACCGTGCCCTGCGACCCCGCTTCGCTCTCCCCGGACATCTCAGGCCGCGCCGCCCCCGCTGTGGAGACCCTCCGGCACCGCCGTGCTAAAGGGTCGCTGGCCGCGCCTGCCTACTTGCCCACACCTGCTGATTGAGGACCCAAGAACACTTCCCAAGCTGAGAGTCGCACCGACCTGTGCCGACTCTCCACATCACGAAAGAAGTTCCAGCATCGGGCTCGGGGCCCGCAACGCCTTATTTCCCCGTTCGCAGGAGTCGATCTCTGTGAATACTGGAACCACAAGTAACATTTGCAAGAGACTACAAAGTATCCATTTGAAGCTACGAACAACGAACATTTGCCCGCTTTACAACCTGGTGGCATAGCGAAAACGTTATTGGTCTTGTGATAAGTCTGCCGAGATATATATATCTATTTTTACATAAAGAAGCGTATTTTTATATATATCCAAGTCTGGTGTCCGTTTCTGGGGGGATTGATGTATTTACTGTGTGTATGATTGTAAGTGCTTAACCAACAACGCCTGAGGAATCGCCTTGGCTGCTCACGCCACGCACCTAGAGGGTGAGCAAGGGTCATTCGCGAGGGGTTATCCTGCGCCCTGACGTGGAGGAGAGGGTTCCTGCTTGACACAAGGGCAACCTTGCGCCAACCAGAGATCCCCGACTCTAACATTGGTGGCAGCGGGTGGGATTTCGGATTTGCACTTGTAATTTGCATACAGTGAATTATTAATCACCAGATAGTGAGAGCAGACCAAATAACGCAGCCTCAGGTTTTAATTGTTGAACTTTGTTGAGACATCTGCCATTACTGCAACCATGCCTAGCTCACTCTCCGCTGGGAGAGCACTCTCTGTGATTTCTGGAATAGATGAGGTGGATTGGGAGAGACTGGGAGGCTACACGATGGAGCAATTGAAAGGCTACAGTGTAAAATTCAGAGTCCCCCATGCTGGATTCAAGAGGAAGACCCAGTACACCAAGGCGTTGAGAGCCTGGAAGGAGTCACGAGACCCACGGAATGCGGGGGACATCGTTCCACCCGACAACCTTGAGGAGCCCAGCAGAGTCCGGTCGCCAGAGGAGCTGGCAGACAGGGCAGCAGACAGGGCGCATGCAATGGAGATGGCAAAGTTGGCAGGACAAATGGAAATGGAAAAGCAGAAGTTGGCCCTGGAGGCACAACAACGCCAAATGGATCATGATATCAGATTGAAGGAGTTGGAGCTGAAGGCGAAAAGTTTGGACACCGCTCCTTCTGGTGGCAGCACTCCACCAGCGCAGGTAGAGTCCAAGGTGTACATCCCCAAAGATGTAGTAAAGGAGTATTTTAGAAAGGATGACATAGGGCAGTGGTTTAGAGCCTACGAGGTGGCCATGTCCTCACACCGGGTCCCTGAGAAAGACTGGGGAGCGGGGTTGTGGGGAAGGTTCCTTGCGGAAGGGCGGGACACACTGTTAGATTTGCCCTTAGAAGTCCAGACCTCATACCCCCATATGAAGGAAGCTTTAATGACCAGGTATGGGTTAACTCCTGAGCTATATAGACAGAGGTTCAGGGAGACCAAGAAGATCCCTGAGAGTACGTATGTGGAATATGTGACCTTTTTCTGCAGAGCGCTGGATGGTTGGGTGAAGGGTAGCAAAGTGAATGATTATCAAGGGCTGCTTGATTTAATTGCATGGGAGCACTTGTCCAGTCAATGTTTTCCTGAGTTACGCCAGCACCTGATTGATAGCAAGCTGTCCAACCCGAGGAAGCTTGCTGAGGAGGCGGACCGCTGGCTCAGCACCAGGGTCCACAAGGGTCAAGTGGGAGACTCCGCCAAAGGTGGGCAGGGTCCCCAGCAGAAGAGTGGGGGGGACAGGGGTAAACAGAAAGGGTTCCAAAAAGGCCCCCAAAGTAATCCCCAAGGGAACCAGCAGAAGGGTTCTCCGCCTCCCCCACCCCCGCAGCAGAGCGGGGCCCCGACAGGTAGACCTGTTCCAAAGGGGCCCTTCAATTGTTATAGGTGTGGTGACCCGGGTCACATTGCTTCTGATCCTAAGTGTCGCCTGTTTGGTAAGACCGCACCCACTGGTGCTCCACCCCGGCAAGTAGCTAGTGTTAACTTTGGGGAGGAGGTAGCAGTCCAGGAGGGTGGGGGTCCCGGGCAGATGACCCTAGTCTCGCTAGGAGACAGTGAGATGGTCCCTGTAACCTACCTGCCCTCTAACACTAAGAAATATGGGCAAGTGGTGACCATCAATGGAAAGAAGGTTGAGGCTCTTAGAGATACAGGAGCCAGCGTGACCTCGGTGAGGCAACACCTGGTGTCTCAAGAGCAAATTGTACCCAATGCCTACTGTAGGGTTGTCAATGCTGACAACGTAGAGAGTCGTTGTCCAATGGCTCAAGTTCCCTTTGAGTGGGGGGAGGTCTCTGGTACTCTACAAGTCGCTGTGAGAACTGACATGCCTGTAGACTGTCTGCTAGGGAACGACCTGGAGAGTTCCCCTTGGGAAAAGGTGGAGAAGACCACGCATCTGAGGATGGTGGGTCTACCCGACTGGGCGTGCGTGACCACCCGGTCCATGGCAGCCAGTAGGGGTGTTGAGAGGGTCCTGGAGCCTGAGGGAGAGGTCCAGGAACCGGCCTTAGGGAGAAGGCGCAGGAGGCGCGGGAAACCGGCCCCCGAAGTTCCCACGGCCCAGGAGGAAGTAGACCCTGAGGGGGATGCTCTGGAGCCTACCGGGGAACAGATTGCCGAACTGGGAGATCTGCCTGAGCTGACCCATTGGCAGCAAGAAGGAGGTCCCTCCAGGGAGGAATTCTGCAGGGAGCAGAAAGAATGCCCTTCTCTCGTGGGTATGCGGCAACAGGCTGCAGACCAGGCCAACGGTGTTCAGGCCAAAACACACTACGTGTACTGGGAGAGTGACCTCCTGTATTCCGAGCCTAAGGCTGCTGAACCTGGGTCAGCCCGTGTGCTGGTGGTACCCCAGAAGTTCAGAACCTTCCTACTGGGGCTGGCTCATGATGTGCCGTTAGCAGGACATTTGGGGATGGACAAGACCTATGACAGGCTTGTCACCCACTTTTACTGGCCCCAAATGCACAAGAATTCAGATTCCTACTGCAGAACCTGTCAGACTTGCCAGGCAAGTGGTAAGAGCGGAGGGAAGCACAAGGCTCCTCTGCAACCTTTCCCTGTGGTCGGTACGCCATTCCAACGAGTGGGTATTGATATTGTGGGGCCTCTGGACCCCAAGACAGCCCTGGGCAACAGGTTCATCCTGGTCTTGGTGGACCATGCCACCCGGTACCCTGAAGCCATCCCTCTGAGGACAGTGACGGCCCCCGTGGTGGGACGGGCACTGATGGGAATTTTCTCCCGAGTGGGATTCCCTCTAGAGGTGGTGAGCGACAGGGGGACCAATTTCATATCCACATATATGAAATCCCTGTGGAAGGAGTGTGGGGTAACTTACAAGTTCACCACTCCTTACCACCCCCAAGGAAATGGGTTGGTTGAGAGATTCAACCGAACCCTCAAAGGCATGATCATGGGCCTGGACGGTCCAATGAGGCGTAAGTGGGACGTCCTCTTGCCATGCCTGCTCTTCGCTTACCGAGAGGTGCCACAGAAGTCTCTAGGATTCAGCCCCTTTGAGCTTCTGTATGGTCACCCGGTAAGAGGACCTCTGAGTTTGGTAAAGGAAGGCTGGGAGCAATCTCCCAGGAAACCTCCCCAGAATGTATATAGTTACATGCTGGCCTTCCGAAACCAGACTCGGCGTTTCAGGCAACTTGCTGAGGCAAATCTGGAAGCCAGCCAGGAGGAGATGAAGCGGTGGTACGACCGGAATGCCACTCTGGTAGAGCTTCAACCTGGACAAAAGGTGTGGGTCTTGGCCCCAGTGGAGCCGTGTGCACTTCAGGATAAGTGGACAGGTCCATTTGAGGTTGTGGAGCGCAAAAGTCCTATCACCTACTTGGTGGACATGCAGACTCCCAGGAACCCTTTGAGGGTCCTACATGTTAACCGCCTTAAGCCCCACTTAGAGAGGACCAAAGTGGGCATGCTGCTGGCCACTGATGATGGAATGGAAGAGGAGACCGAGCCTCTTCCTGACCTCTTAGTGGCCTCTGAGAAAGATGGGTCAGTGGATGGAGTTAACCTCTCACCCACCCTGACGCCCGAACAACAGGAAGATTGCCGCCACTTGCTGGGACAGTTTTCCGACCGATTCTCCCTGGTTCCTGGTGTCACAGATTGGTGCGTCCATGATGTGGACACAGGAGACAGCTTACCTGTGAAGCACAAGGCTTACAGGGTAACTGACAGGGTCAGAGCTTGCATTAAGGAGGAGGTCTCCAAAATGCTTGCGCTAGGGGTGGTTGAGTCCTCCAGCAGTCCTTGGTCCAGCCCCGTGGTCTTGGTCCCCAAAGCTGCTGCGCCGGGAGCCACACCTGAACTCCGGTTCTGTGTGGACTACAGAGGACTCAATTCAGTAACGAAGACTGACGCGCACCCCATCCCCAGAGCTGATGAGCTCATTGATCGGCTGGGGGCTGCCCGGTTCCTCAGCACGTTTGATTTAACGTCTGGGTACTGGCAGATCGCCTTGACCGAAGGGGCCAAAGAGAGGTCAGCATTCTCTACACCAGATGGGCACTTCCAGTTCCGAGTCATGCCATTTGGGATGAAGAATGCCCCTGCCACCTTTCAGAGGTTGGTCAACCAGGTACTGGTTGGGCTGGATGCGTTCAGTGCCGCCTACCTGGATGACATCGCAGTGTTCAGTGCCACCTGGCCCGAGCACCTGCGCCACCTCTGGGAAGTGTTGATGGCTCTGCGCCGAGCAGGCCTCACGATCAAGGCAAGCAAGTGCCAGATCGGGCAGGGTTCCGTGGTGTACTTGGGACACCAAGTGGGGAGTGGCAAGGTGGCACCCTTGCAACCCAAAATTGAGACCATCCTGGCTTGGGAACCCCCCAAGACGCAGACCGCAGTGAGGGCCTTCCTGGGGCTCACTGGGTACTACAGGAGGTTTGTCAAGGGCTATGGAACGATCGTTGCCCCCTTGACAGAGCTGACTTCCAAGAAGCAGCCCAGGAATGTGATTTGGACTGACACCTGTCAGAAAGCTTTCGACACCCTGAAGACTGCCATGTGCACGGCGCCCGTGCTCTTGGCCCCTGACTTCTCCAAGGAATTCCTAGTACAGACAGACGCTTCAGAGCATGGTGTAGGGGCTGTTCTCTCACAGATGACTGAGGAGGGCTGGGACCAACCCGTAGCCTTCATCAGTAGGAGGTTACTTCCACGGGAAAGTAGGTGGAGTGCAATTGAGCGAGAAGCATTTGCTGTGGTCTGGGCGCTGAAGAAGCTAAGACCCTACTTGTTTGGGTCTCACTTCCGGGTTCAGACGGACCACAGGCCCCTCAGATGGTTGATGCAAATGAGGGGTGAGAACCCGAAGCTGTTGAGGTGGTCCATCTCCCTACAGGGTATGGACTTTACGGTGGAACACCGTCCTGGTACAGATCACGCCAACGCTGACGGTCTGTCCAGGTATTTCCGCCTTAGTGACGAGGAACCCCCTGGGCAAGGGTAGTTCTCCCCACATTTCAGCTGGAGGGGACACGTGTTAGACCTGGCACCTTGGCGTGAGTTTCCCTTCCACTTTTTGATGGTGTGCCTCGATTGTTTTGCTGGTGTTGTCCGCTCAGGGCACTGCGCCACGGCTAATCCGTGCCGCAGTGCAAGTGCTCCCTAAGTAAAGTGTACCTGTAATTGATGTCCATGATTGGTTTATTGGATTCACTGTCAGTCCCCAGTAAAGTGCACCAGGGGTGCCAGGGCTTGTGAATGCCAATGCTGCTGGTGGGCTTGCAGCGCTGGTTGCGCCACCCACGGAAGCGGCCTTGTAAAGTGTGTCTAGGGTCTGCCACCGCAGACCCTGTGCGCGGTCCGGGACCGTCGCGCTGACTGCGCAAGTGCCCCCACTTGCCAGTCCCTAAACCTTCCCTTACCTACATATTAGCCACCCCTCTGGTAGGCCCAGGGGCAGGGTGCATTGTAGGCATAAGGTAGGACATGCCCTGATGTGTGTGGCATGTCTTAGTAGTGAATTACAGCCATTTTCGTTCTTCACTATTGAAGGCTACCTGCTCTCCATAGGCCAGAATGGGCTGCCGGGATCACGCCAACGCTGTGACCCCAGTGGACTCAAGGAGCATGGTAGAAGTGTCAAGTTTAGTATGCCTGAACTCAGGATAATAAAATACTTCTTGTAGTCAAGTTTATTTTAGTATCCTGGGTTTGTAAATGCTACTTTTAGAAAGTTAGTATTTACTGACCTGACCCTCTCAGTCCGCCTCTGCTGTGTGTGTGTGTGTGTTCTGCCTGGCAACAGTAAGGAGCAGGGTGGGGGGATCCCCAGAGACAGGTTGGCTGCCAGGTGGTGGGTAGAGAGGTGACACCTGGATGGGTGGGAGGAGTACACCTTGACTCTTGAATAGCCCTGTGCTCTGCCACCACAAAGCCGGCGCCGCCCCCTGTGGGGCGGCTGATGTCTCTGCCCTGCTGCTGAAAGGAAAGAGCAGAGTCACCATAACAAAGTGCTCCAGAACTGGACTGAGCCAGGCCTAGGCCCCCTGGCGCTAAAGGACAAAAGAATCATGGTATAAAAGTAGGAGCCTGGCTCCTAAGAAATCAGAATCCTGTTTACCACAAAGAACCTCTGCCCGACTAGAAGGAGAAGAAGACGCCGGAGGAGCTGGCCTGCTGCTTGCCTTGCTGAGAAAGGAGAGGAAGAGACTTACTGAAAAGACTTTGCTACTTTGTGCTTGAACATTCTCCAAGGGCTTGATCTGAGCTTGCCCCCTGAACTGAACCCCAGGACCAGTGGGTTCTCTGTGCTTCTTGCTCATCCTCCAATTCGAGCCGTGTGTGCATCCCGCTGGAAAAGAGACTGCGCCCCTCATCGCCCCTCCTAGGGCCGTGACACTCAGAAGCTCGCCTGCCTCAAACCCGTGAGAGCCCCGCTCCGTCCCGAGCCGCTCTCTGTCCCCGGGCCAGGCCGCCTGCATCCCTGTCACCGCCTGCTACTGGAGCGCGCTGACCGCGCTATCACCCCTCCCGCCGGAAACCGTCCGACGACTGTGATCTACGCCGGGTCATCCAGCTGCACTGACCGTGCCCTGCGACCCCGCTTCGCTCTCCCCGGACATCTCAGGCCGCGCCGCCCCCGCTGTGGAGACCCTCCGGCACCGCCGTGCTAAAGGGTCGCTGGCCGCGCCTGCCTACTTGCCCACACCTGCTGATTGAGGACCCAAGAACACTTCCCAAGCTGAGAGTCGCACCGACCTGTGCCGACTCTCCACATCACGAAAGAAGTTCCAGCATCGGGCTCGGGGCCCGCAACGCCTTATTTCCCCGTTCGCAGGAGTCGATCTCTGTGAATACTGGAACCACAAGTAACATTTGCAAGAGACTACAAAGTATCCATTTGAAGCTACGAACAACGAACATTTGCCCGCTTTACAACCTGGTGGCATAGCGAAAACGTTATTGGTCTTGTGATAAGTCTGCCGAGATATATATATCTATTTTTACATAAAGAAGCGTATTTTTATATATATCCAAGTCTGGTGTCCGTTTCTGGGGGGATTGATGTATTTACTGTGTGTATGATTGTAAGTGCTTAACCAACAACGCCTGAGGAATCGCCATGGCTGCTCACGCCACGCACCTAGAGGGTGAGCAAGGGTCATTCGCGAGGGGTTATCCTGCGCCCTGACGTGGAGGAGAGGGTTCCTGCTTGACACAAGGGCAACCTTGCGCCAACCAGAGATCCCCGACTCTAACACCACTCTTCCCACAGGGGACAAGGGTAGACCGCGCCAGAATGGCAGCATGGCTCGAGCTTTTGATATTGCATTGCCCAGGTTCCCATCTATGATGTCTGCTCTAGTCTGATAGATCTGCGCACCCAGGTACTTGAAGGTGTCAAACACCCATTCCAGTGGAGTTTTAGGCATGTCCTGTCACAGGTCAGGCAGGATCGCTTTCATAGGAAAGACTACCAATTTGGGCCAGTTCACCTGAAGACCCGAGGCCTGAGCGTGGGCATCCAGTAGTGCCATCAGGTCATGCAATACAGTATCCTCCCCCAGAGGTAGACCAGTGCATCGTACTTGTCACTGCCTGTCTGCATGGATACCCCAGTCCAAGACCCACTGTCACAATTTACATTCTAAGGGCTCAATAGCAAATGCAAATAAGATAGGCGACAAGGGGCAACCCTGTCTGGTGCCTCGCTCAATAACAAACGTAGGCGATATGTCAAGAACTTTTCTTACTCTTGCCTGGGGTCAGTGTATAGTATGCACACCCAGCACAAGTATTTGGATCCAATGCCAAACCTACCCAGCACAGCCAACAGATACTCCCACCCCAGGGTATTGAATGCCATTTCGATATCCAAGGCTGCCAAACTGGGGGTGTCGGCCTCCGGACGAGAACAGTTGAGGAGCCAGAACATACAATGCAAATTCAGTCGGGTGCTTCTCCCCGGAATAAAACCATTTTGATCCTCATGTATTAAAAGGGATGCCGTGTCTGTGAGCTTGTTAGCCAACACCTTCCCCAATATTTTATAATCCGCATTTAATAAGGACATGGGGTGATATGATGCAATCTGCAACTGATCCCTACCCAGTTTGGGCAGCACCACTAACATTGCCTCTCGCATGGATGTTGGGAGTTCTCCTCTTTCATAAGCATCCTTATAGACATTCTGCAATTGGGGTACAAGCTTATTAGAGTACCAAAGTAGAACTCTGATAGCCTACCGTCTGCACCCGGCGACTTACCCGCCCCCAACTGTTTAATTGTGTAATATTTCGTCTTCCGTAATATCTTCCTCCAATGACTCATATTGGGGCTTTGTAACTTGCTGTAGCTGCACCGGTGCTAAAAAACGTTGTACGTGGGGGAGGCTATCCACGCCTGGCACCCTGTACAAGTTTGTATAGTATTTATAGAATGCATCATTAATTGCCGCCTGCATGCTCTCCAGCACACCTTCGCCATTGTATCACGCTGTGATTGGTGGTTGGGAGGTGTCAGCTTTAAAGAGCCGAGCTACCATTTTGCCCGCTTTGTCACCCTCTGTGTGCTGTCGGGCTAAGTAGTATTTGCAGTCCAGCGTGCATAGACTGTCTGAGGTCTCCTTGTAAGCTAGTCGCGCCTTGGCCAGCAGGGGGTCGCCACAGGGTCCACAGGCACCAGGTTTTCAAATCTCTAAATTTCTACCTCATGCCTATATAACTCAGCTGAGAGTGCCATTCGTGAGCCGTATGTCATTTTGATAGCATGTCCCCGAGCAACTATTTTAAAGGCATCCCACACTATGCCCATATTGGATGCAGTGCCTGTATTCTCCTGAAAGTATGTGGTAATCATCTGAGATAGAGCAGAGCGGAACGCAGTATCCCTAAGGGCAGCTACAGAGAGTCTCCAAGTCGGAATCCTAGCTCTGCAGGCGCTGCAATGAATTGTGGTCAGAGAGCGTCCGCACTAAATATTTTGTTTGCAATTCCCTAGTTAAAGCTTCCATGGAGCAATATATTGCAATGATCCGCATGTGCAGATCATGCAGCGAGGAGTAATGGGAGTTTCTGTGCACTTCAGGGTGCTGGCTACGCCACACGTCGCTCCGCTGCATGTGGTCCGCCCAGTCTCTTAGGTGTCTTGAGATCTGTATGAATTGTGCACTGTGAAGGGGCGGGCATGAGCGGTCCAGGTCATATATACTATTATAGTCCCACCCCCAGTGTCGGCGCTGTAGGGTCAGATAGCAAAGATGGCATGAGTGAATTTAATAACTGCGCCTGCCCAGTGTTCGGGGCATATAGGGAGACTAGCGCAAGCGGGGCTTCATCTAATTGGCCCTCCAGGGTCACATAGCGGCCCTGAGGATCTATTCAAGTATGTGCCACCTTGAGAGGTGTGCCTGGTGCCACCCACATAAGGGTACACCTAGCATACCCCGAGTATGTGGTTCCTATGTCCGTACCTCTCCAATGCTTGCACAGTGAGGCTTATGTCTGTGTTGTAAGGTGTGTCTTCTGTATTAGTGCAATTGAGACCTTGTGGGTGCACAAATATTGGTCTACCTTATGTCTTTTCACACATCCCGCAAGCCCCCTCATGTTCCAAGTTAAGAGTGTGTACTCATTATTAAGCATTTCAAAGAATGAAGGGGACTCTCCAATCTACTTCCTCCCCGTCAACCACCCGACTCACCCCTGCATCCCCCAACCAACGGTCATCCCGCTGTATATTCTACTATTCAAATACATCCCACGACCCACACAATAAAAAACAGAGATTGTTGTGAACAATAATAACATACACTGGAAAGAGCATAACAGCACCACAGTGTGGCATTTTGTCTTTATTCACCTCAGAGCTATGTGTTTATTCACCATTAGGTGTCTATGTGATTTCAGCAGAAGTAAGTGTTAGTACTCATTAAAAGATGTCTGAGTCCAGCACCCAAACAATGGAGTAGAATAAGCACTGCATAGGATAAACCTATTGCAAGAGTAAGTAATTTATGTTACGCTACTGTGGCCTTCTGTTGCATCACTGAGAATCAGACTGCAGAGCTGTGTTTTATGTGAGAGACACTGGGTAACTAACTTATACAATCTCAAAACATAAGGCCTTATTTAGAGTATTGCAAATAGGATATTCTGCCGAAACTTGGCAGATATCCCATTTGCAGTATTACAAGTGCCTTACACTATAATGTACCTGTGTTATGATGGACAGGATATCTGCCTCATTTGTGACGGAGTATCCCATCTGCCAGAGTCCAAATAAAGCACACAGATTTCCTGTACTACCTTATAGACATACACCTAAATCAAACAGATTTACCCACACTACAATCTAAAGGCTTTGGGGGTGATCTAGAGTTTGGGGCAGACAGAGTAACTGTCACAAACACAATGAAGTACCCTGTCTGCCAAACTGAGAGTCTGTCAGCCCTATTCAGGGTTAGGAAAACCATTAACTTTCCGTCGATTGAGTCCCTGATGGCAATGTTGACAAAAGCTACCTCTGATAGCCCCGCAGAGAAGAGGCCATCGGAATTAAGTCATCACACTGTCTGCTGTATTTAAAGTGGACAGTATGAAGGGGTTTATTTCTGTCCATCACTGAAGTGTTGTGGGGTCATCAGTGCTTTTTTATTTCTCAATAACAGACTTCCACTTTTGGAGTTTTATTTTGAAAAACAAAAAATGGTAAGAGTTTTGTGGATGGCCATCAATACCAATGTCATTAATCCACCAATATTTTTTTTACCTTAAAAGGAGCTGCGGTTCCTATGAATGTACAGAGTTGACTGCTGTGTCGGCAGTCATCTCCGAATAAGACTACCATCCATCATGGTGGTGGACATTAAGTACTCTGCCATCATTACAGATGGTACACCATGTTCTGTTGTTTAATCAGACCCATACTTTCTCTTGTGCAATAACAGAGAAAGAAATTCACTTAAGACAAATAGTTTTCACAAAAAAACATTTTAGCTACAGTCACTCATAACCACTCTGACACACACACACATACCCTACCTAAAACACATGCACTGCAGGTTGTATGCCAGGTGTAGGTGCTCTATGTAGAGTAGAAAAGGAGTGTGCATCTTTGAAGGGTTTCAGTTAAAACCACATTCTCAGAAGCCAGTTTGTGACGTGAGAGGTTGAGATATCTACCCAAGACAGTTCTACCATTAATTACAATTTGAAAAAATACAATTTCATTTTGCATTCTGTTATGCCTGGGCTACAAGGTAAGGCATTAACAGCTAAGAACATTCTAATGGATCGGGCTAACAATGTTTAACCAACCGTGCAGCTGAGATTAAGCAAGCTCCTGGTTGTACTTCGTAGGAAGTTACCACACTGCAGCGGAAGCGCTCATTTTGACCGATTGATTTATTCCTTTTTAGTGTGTCCTACTGGAAAGAAACCTTCATTTTATATCTGCCTAATGTGAAAAAAAATCAGTCCGACATGAGCCAAAGAAAATATTCACTATTACTAATTCCTCTAGAAAATGTGTAAACAGGGTGTGTGCAAACAATCGCCTGGCTCTTGCTTGTGTGAACATGGACGTCGTTGTGCTCACTTCAAGAAACAGTGACTACAAAAGACACACATGCAGAAAGCATAACCGCACAGGAAGTCAGGCATGCATTCGAAAAATGTAAATATAAGTCCTACTTGACCCGTGGCCTACTACAGAAAAATATTAAGGGCTTCTTCACAACAGATTCAAATGTAAATATTCGTCATACCCGTCTGTGTTTTGTCTTCGATTAAGTTGTGAATTAATTGATTGCAGCTTTAGTAAAACGGTGCAAATCAGTCACTGAGTGTATTTTCATTCATTTCTAACAGATATCGTGCCTGTGGTTATTAAAAGGAAAACCGCAGCAGGGTTGTACATTTTAAACTTTAAATGCGGTGTTAGAGCAGCACGCCCAGAGCGATCTTATTGCAGCACATGTATTTCGGTTAGATGCAAATAATATTTTAGTCTTTACTCAGCTCCTGTGAGGATAGGACCTGTAGATGTGTGTGAGTAAACAAAAAACATGACAGAACATTAATGTAACATATGTTGCCACTTTTACTGACTAGCAGATCTCTACTGCAGATAAAAGTATTCTTTAAGTTACGATTTTGACAAATATAGGTGAGTCGCACATGAGAAATTTCCCAAAACAGTTTTTTTTGTTGCATGGTACCATTGTGCTTGCTTAATTTTACACAGGTTGTGTGTTGGAAATTACACTTCTGGTATGAATTTCTGTGTGCGTAGGTGTTTGAATTTAAAAGCAAAATGACAATGTTAACATCTAAAACATTGGTAGAAATGAGACAGGTCATTATTTAGGAGGGTAGGGGCCAGGGTGGGATTTCTGAATAACAGCACTTTGGTGTATTCTAGCATTTACTTTAAATGTTTTTAATTTATGTATTTCTTTTATTTATTTGCACATTTCGTATTTAGGCTTTAGGGTGGGTATCCCATCCTGATAATGTTGGCTGTGACTTCTTAGAATTGTGTTGTGCCCACAATTTGCAGATTTTAAACCACAGTGGGTTAATCTGCAGTTTGTGCTTTTGGAAGGGGTTGGACATCCTTGTCAGTACGTAGAGGTACTGATTGATATGATACTTTTTAAAGTTTGTTATACCTCGAAATTATATATACATTTTGTGATGTAACTGAAAGTTGGTGCAAAGGTCAGGGATGACTTTTTTGAAAGAAGCAGGTTCTTCATTCTTAAATCAGTCATTTCTTTGTGCTTGCGTGGGACCTATTGGAATATGAATCAACACCATTTGTGAATACTATCCCTCAAACATGATGACATTTTAATTTCCTGGAAGATCTGCTATTATAAATATACGTACCCTTTTACTGTAATGCCAGAGCACATTGAATATAAAGTAGGTAGGTCTGCTGGAATCCCGGCTGGTGCATGAAGAGTTGAGGTCTACTAAGTTTTCATCGTAGTCCTCTTTCTGGTATGCCCGCTGGCAAACTGTACGCAATCTGAGAAACATATACAGCTTGGTATACTACTTTAATATGTGTGGGTGCATAGTAATCTAGACTCTGTTTATTTTCCACTGCCTTTTAGGAGATGACTCACTCCTGGCCTCCTCCCCTTACTGCTATTCACACCCCAGGAAAGGCAGAGCAAACTAAGTTTGCCATTCCTTGCAAGGTATGTATATATTCAATGTGATTCATATTTGTTTTATACTTGATGTACTTTCTGTGCAGCTATGCCTTTCTCCCTCACCGATGACTGAGTTGAATTTTGGCGGAGAGGGAACTCCATTGCAACTGTGACAGAGATACCTCCCCGCCAACATTATGGTCTATCCCCTCACCCCACTTTTGATTCGGTTAGACCAGAGTTTGATGGCGGCAGAGACTATCCATCTCCTCTGTGATCAAACTTCTCTGACGGCCTGATGGAGTAAGGGTCGTCAGAGTTTTGGCTATATGTAACCTAATTTAGATGGGTGGACATATAGCTGTTTTTCAGTGCCGTTACTACCAGGAAAAACCTTGCTGTAATGGGCACTGAAAAGTGCTCAGTGCCCTACTCACCATGGGAAGAAACTCCCATTTTGAGTGGGGCATTGTTTTTTACTTTTCAAAAAGAAAATCCCACTTTGGGATTTTTGGGGGGAAATTTAAAAAATGGGTAACTGTTATACGGCCCAATCATGTTTAAGGAGCCTTATCAAAGTTATAATGCAGAAGCAGAAACCACCTTGACAGGATATTTCAAAATGTGATGGGTGGCATCTCCATCAGGGTGACGGAGTGATTTCTCCACCGCCCTGGTGGAGGAACCTTCATGTTGATCTTGATAACCACCTTCCATGATAGATGCTTGCACCTTTCGGGAACACCAAATATTTGGTGGATGAAATGTTTGAATTAAACCCAGGCATTTGCTATGCTTCGGGGCCGACCTTATGCATATCATGCTTGGTCATGCCCTTGTTGGGACAGTTAAATTAGAACTTCCAAGGAAAGTCTCCTCTTAACAGTACCAAGAGCAACCCTAGACTTGTTGTGTCCTCATTATTGAGATACATTAATATGGCACAGAGAGCACAGGACTTGGTCTGAACATACCTATCACATTTAGGTCATCTCCCTGAGAAAACCAAAAATGTTATTAGTGGAATACATGAATTGCTTCCGGTTACCAGGAGTTTGTCCCTCATTAGGGGGACAAAAAATAAATAAGCGTTGGCCCAGGGTGAGATAAAAACCGTAACAACTTTGTGGCTTTTACAAATTAAAGATTCTTCCATTAATCGGCTAAGAAGGTCTCCCTAACAGATACAAATTGAATGCTGCTCTAGAATGTACCCTGTTTTCCAGAGTCATGTTTTTCCTTGATTGCATCTAGGAATAACCTGTCTTTGTAAAACATGCCACTATTGAAAGAAGAGAACCCACAAGGTCTGCTCAACTGCCAGCTTCCATTCTAGATGCTGTGCAGCCCTTATGTTTTCCTGGTATATGAGAATTGACAAAATGATAATGAATCAAAGAACCACAAATAGGCTACTGAAGAATTCAGTCAAGGCAAGGCCCATTCTCAACTCAGTGTTATAGAATATTGTGGACAATTATCCTGTGTACTAATGGATACAATAATGGTAGTACATAGGTGATATATCCTATGCAGAAAACTAGTAGTTTAATATATCATCATCTTGAAAGACAAGACATCCTTTGAAAATATGCTTGGTGACCTATAGTTGAAATTGCCTGTCATTCCCCTGGTGTTGTACTGCAATTTCTACCTTTTATGATTTTATCTTACAAATTGGGGCTCACCAGTGGATTCACATTTTGATGCAAAACCTTATAAAATTCCCAACCCCTAGAAATGTGTTCTTAAACAATAAATTAACATTCATATATGCAAACTCATTCATTATACCAGAATGTTTTTGTTTTCAAAAGCTGCTTATCTGAGCAAAGCTAATCATCAATGATATGGTCTATAACCGGGCAAACTTTCCACAGCTAATTTGAAACAAGGTCTCCTACTTGATTAAACCCAATTTCATTACACTTCTCTATTATATGATTTGACACATCTAAGCCCAAGTACAGCTTTTAGCAACATAAAAAAAAATGGCAACTAGAAATTCAGAATTGTTTAAACAGCTGCCTAATCTGTACAGATAAAGCATGCAGAGAGTTGTATCTTGCTTTTTTTCGGAATTTTGCTGATTTTAGAAAGACGGAAAGATCCATTTCTGATTCTCTGATCATTTTAATAAGCAAAAAATGATAGCACTCCATTTCATTGTTAAGGCATGCGGAGGCTGTTTCTGTGTAAAAGAGTTGCATGATAATAAAATCTGAGATGTGGAAGAGTTAAACCCCCAGCTCCGTATCTAAATGAACTATTGAACATTGTCATAGTGGATGCTTATTCTTGCAAATACATTTGTGAACGAATGTATCAATTTCTTGAAAATAAATGCAATTAATCTTAATTTGAACATTGGCAAACAAAAATAAAAATAATAGTAAAATTGATATTTTAGTATTTTATTGAGGCAGACTCTATGACTTATTGATAGCAGTAGAGAAGATCATCTGCTGAGTAAGTTCCAAACCATTTTCAGCATAGCAATATAATTCAAATGATATTGATCTGAAACCTTTGATGTAACAAATATCACTAGATATCGATTTGGGTGGTGGGGAAAAAATCGCTGTCTTAAAGGTTCTGAAAGATCACTCTCATCAGTATTGACTTTGAATGATTATTTTATAACCACCCCCACAGTAAACTCTTGTAGTCTCTCCAGGGTCCCTTGAACAATATCTTTCTCCACTTTCAAATAATAAATAATATTGTCTGCAGCTCATTCAAAGGTGGTAAAATTGATAGATTATTGTGAATTCTCAATGTCAGGTTCCGATGAAACATGTAAATAATATAGGTGACATCGGACACCCCTGATCCTATCTCCCATGAATTGATAACAAGTCTACCTGCAAAAGCAAATCACATTACTCTGATACCCCTAAGTCTATAGTATTTAGAAATTTCTGACATTATCAGGTTCCTCTGCAAGCTGAACAGACAAAGTCCCAAATGCTACAAATATCCCCAATTACATTTCCCCATCAAACATGCCCTGGTATCTTGAGTATTAAACCCTGCTCAAACCAATAGAAAAACTGCACATCTTAAATTTACATATGTAAAAGACCAAGAAGAAAAATACAGATTTTAGTCAAGTGCTGAAAAAGATATAGTCCTTTGTGAGGAGGACTGAATGCATTTCAAACAGAATTAAGAATGTGGGATTGATCCAGCAGCAAATGGATTAACCATTCATGGGTTGCTCCTGATGCCATTTGTTTTATACAGTGTTCTTGAGTTGTGATTCTTGTATCAAAATACACATCTTAGTTATAGTTAAGGTTGTGTCAACTCTTCTTTTTAAGTGAAAGGTCCTACCTACTATCGCAAAGTATTATGGAGTAGGATTGGTGCCAGAAAAAGTTTATGGAAACCGATCTACTGATGTTCAGCTACTCCTTGCCAAAATAGCTGAAGAGAATTTCTGGATCACATGAAATGCATCATATAAATCCCAGGTTTTGCACTCATTCAAAAGTCTGATGTGTAAGTTAGAGTGACATTTTCTGGTGAGTGACCAACGACGCCAATTGTGTAGCAGCTTGATGACACTATATTTTAGTCAAGCCTCCCATAAGCCACTGTCATGGGTTTCCAATAACAAGTAAACATCTTCATCAGAATATTCTTGTGATTATTTTGCCATCTATTTTTTAGAGTTGATGCACATGTATGGTTTCATCCCAGTATCATATGCTGATGATACACAGCTCCTCTTCCCCTTTAAGACTCTCTCCGCTGATGTAAGAAGCTCTTTCTCTTCAGGCATGAAGGCAGTGGCACATTGGATGTCCTCCAATTATCTTCAGTGCAACGTCAGCAAAACTGAGGTAATGCTGCTTGGAGAAGCTAAAATACTATGGACCCCTGATTGGTGGCCACACGACCTGGGAACAGTTCCCAAACCCAAGCAGGTCGTGAAGAATTTAGGGATCCGATTGGATCAAGATTTGTCACTCAAACAGCATGTTAACTATATTTCAGGAATATGCTTCCATACCATTAGCCTGTTACGTAAAGTTTTCCCTCTACTACCTGACTCCTTTAGGAGAACTCTTGTTCAGGCTTTGGTTTTAAGTTGGATTGACTATTCTAATGGCCTGTTGTTTTTTGCCAACGAAGGCATATTGGACAAGCTTCAGGTCATTCAGAACACGGCAGCTCGCCTTGTCCTCAACATCCCCCCGAGAACTGCTTCTAAGCCCCTCCTTGAGCAACTGCACTGGCTCTCAATCCGGCAGAGAACTAAATTTAAAATATGTTGTCTGATTCATAAATGTCTAAATGGACAAGGGCCCGCCTACCTTCAAAACAAATTTGTTCCCTATACTCCAACTCGATCGCTCAGGTCCAGCAACAATCTTCTTTTAGTGATCCCCCGTGCAAAAAAAGCCAGACATGGTAGCAAAGCACTATCAATTACAGGACCCACACTATGGAACAAACTCCCTCTGTCTTTGAGACAGCGTAAAGAACACCTCACTTTCAGGAGACACTTGAAAACTGTACTGTTCAGAAATGAGATCTAGCCCCATTCTTTCACACCTCTGTTTCGACCGGCTCCAAAAGCGCAGAGATACTCCATCAGGAGTCGATTCCAGCGCTATACAAACCAGCAAATAAATAAATAAAATAATAGCTAAGAGTTTATTTCTTCTATCAAGGTGTTATAAAGACGAGAGATGACTCCTTTGAAGTCACTCCATCTTTGGTGATATTTCTGGATTGGTAAATCCAGGAATGTATTGGGTATTAACATAGTTTTGCTGCATATATTTTTGTTCGTGTGTTGCTTCAATGTAGACCCCATGTTACCATGTTTTGAAAGATTTCACCTCGTCTTCCTCCAGTATGTGACCTAGTTGCCTTATAAAAAACCTTTGACCAACTATTCCTTCTAGCATAGCATGTGACCTCCAATCAGAGGTGTAACATTATTCTAGAGTGGTACCTTTTGGTGAAGGAGGCCAGTGATGTTCAATAGCTTATGGGTGGTGGCCTATATTTTACCTGGTTCCGTTAGTCATGGGTTCATTGTGTCCATTAAGGCTGTTGCATTACTATATATGTTCTCAGGAACTTGTGCATTTTCCTTCAACTATTTCTCCATATGAATCCAGTCTAGTGTTTCGAGTTCTGAGGAAAAGAAATGTGCTAAACGCGTGAGGCTTTAAAGAATTAGACCATGTGTGAAAGCATCAGACTTCCAGAGGTAGTGGCAGTTTGAAGCTTGAATATTTCCTGGTTGTTGAGATCCCCACATCTAACCCTTGATTGTTTTGTCTATATTCTAATGTAGAAATCATGTAAAGGGCAAAGGAAACATCCACAGAGATGTCTGTACTCTATCCCAGAAGATTAACTGGAGATTAGACTGACTTGTGAAGTATGTTGTAGTCTTGTCTGGTAAAGTCATGAACTTTTTAAGGATTATTGCCTTTAAGTCTTTGCAAATGCAGATACAAAGATACCTGACCGCATTCTGAGACCATGCATAAAGATGTCTTGGAACAGGGGATGACAGACTGTACAAATTCAAAAGTAACTCTTTACTTTTGGCCTAATGTATTTTATAATCTGAAACGCAGCCAAATCTCAAGATTATTTTTATTAACTCTGTTATTGATTCTGCAGGCTTCTGATGGCACCTGCAGGATATCGTCCATGTAAAGAAACTGTTTAACTGCAGATTTTATGGCAACACTTATTTGGATTGATGAATATCTGATGCTAAAGCTTCAATAGCCAGTAGGAAGAGGAGGGGTTATGGTGGCATCCTTGTTGAGTACCTATGTGGTAACTGAATTACTTGGAGTTAAGTGTGCTTCAGGTCACTGCCGCTAAGGGATTACTATAGAACCAATGGATTTTTTATATACATTTATTTTTAAAGGCTTCTGTTGGTAACCTGTCCCATCTATGGAGGTCCTGATCTACCTTTAAGTAGTTCCACGGTGAGGTTCTAGTCTTCCTATACATTGTGTTTACTGGTGAAATATGGGAGAAAATCCCCCATCACTTAAAAACTTAGTTGGCTGTAGGAAAGGGTGGGTTTCTTCATCAACTAAATACTTGTCACTTAACATACAAAACAAAACAGGCTGAGCTGTGCAAATGCACTCTTGCGTAACGTGCTCAAACTGAAATTTAGACATGTCATATATCTGTATTTAGAAGTACTTAAATATCTGAGTACTCATGCATAGCTGTGACACTCACAGCTTCAATGAACCATGCATAGAACTCTTCATGAATTCCAAGAAAGTCAGAGGTTTGTTAAAAACATAGGAGTAACTACGGGAGCAAATCTTCGACTTTCTCACCAGGCTCTTTCATTATTATTTCCAAAGTTGTCAACATAATGACTACCAAAGTCATTAAGGATGAAATGATGAAAGTGAAGAATTGTATTCCAAAGTACATGTTTTATTGATGAATGCTCCATTAAGTAAGTCATTCATTCTATAAGCACTAATCCGAATATTGAAATGCATTACAAGTTTACGTTTGTGAAAGCTTTCATAACTTTTGCATACTTACAGAAACACGCACAAAACAATTTGCAAAGGTTCACTTTTCCATGACATGGCCTAGAGTTTATAAAAAAGATTGTTGCTCCTGGCTGTTTTAAAAATCACTTCTGGTTGCCTATATACACATTCTCCTTCATGTGCTCAGTTGTTTAATAGGCCCATCTACAGCAGCAATTGCACAAGGCTGAGTCAGAAAAATATTCCTCATCATGCATTATTCTGTTTGTGCGTCTGTGTTCAATGTAATGCTGTGGGAAAAAAACATGATGGCAAGCCAACTATGTAAGCACTTTTGTTTACTCCCCAGTCAGACACGCATAGGAAGGCTCTGTCTTTCGAAAAATGAAAATGAATGTCGTTTGTGGTGTGCTACCAAAATATCAAAGCTGGAATTTATCCTACTATAAATATTTTTTTACAAACATATTATCCTGGTGGAGTTATTAGAAATCAGGAGTTGGTAGGAGTTAGTAGAAAATCTACACTCAAGGCACTTGATATTTATTTCAGATAATATGTTTACATACAGTGTTCGACGTACAACCCTCCCTTGCAGTGGGAATTTACTCCCACTGCCTGAGAGAAATGTCCTGTCCCCGACTGTCATAGTTTAGTAGGACACAGAGAGGAAAAACAAAAACAAGAATGTACTTGTGGGTGCTGCTTTAAGTGGATTGTCCCTCAAACACCATTGCTGCTGATGTCTACTGACAGAGATTTTCTGCAAGAAGGGAAAAGGAACATTCCCACCCTCTAAATAAAACATGGGATGCAAAGGTGGACAGACAAGACAGGCGCCAATTTCTGGAAACCATCCAATGGTTGCCCATCATTAAATGAGGCATTTTGTAGAGCATTGGATGATATATTATACACATTACATTTTTAGCATACAATAACATATTTTTTTCTTTATTGCAGGACTCCCAGCACCTGAACTCAGGGTTCAACTTACAAAGTAGGTCATTATTGATTATAGCTCAGATAATATGTTTTGCCCGCCTAACATCATTTGTACATGAGAAGAACAACTAATTATAGTTTGTAAAATTCTGCAAAATATTAATTGCATGTTCTACACCATGGCATGTGATGATCAGAGCATAATTACAAACGCCTGGCAGCTTAGGCATATTTTAATAGATCACAGTCTTTCGATGGCTGAAACTGTTTGTTTTTTTAGAACGATGTGACGCTACAAGCAAACCAATAACAAAGCCAGTTCCACAAAAATCGTAAGTTGTTTTTCTGTTAATGTTATCTTATGTGAAACATTCATTTTACAACTGAAAAACAAATGCATGCCAAAATAAGAGATTTTAAAAATGTAACATATCTGTTCATTGTTGGAAAATTGGGTGAATTAGCTAATTAATATGATCTGGCTCCTTGCAGAAGGAAAACACAACCTCAATTTACTCGCAGAGCAGGCACAGAGAGATCCCTGTTTTTATATTAATGTAGGCACCATTTGTGTTTTCACTTTAAAATTGCCTGATGTCTTATTTATCATTTGCTGTGATTTCATCACCTTTTGGAGTTCAGTTGATAGGCACAATCAAGGATAACTTGGAATTGTGCACCTGACGAAGAAAAGATTCTTTTTGGATTTGACTTGGTAGTAACTGTGGCAGATCAGATATCTAAATGTAGGTTTCCACTGGTGAGGTGCAATAAGTGGCCTACTTATAAAATGAGTTTGCTTCTCACATCAGGGAAAATAGGATCTGAGGAATACTACTCCCACTATGCTATGGTGTGTTGCGGAATGTTAGGTTTGATTTATTTTCAATATACTATGCATCCCAGGAGCCACTTCGAGGTACAGAATACAGCTCTTCATCAACTACCCAATCTAATGGAAAAACTGGTCATATTCCTTTCTAATCAGATCTGTTCTCGGGATTTCCATTAGCTGTACACATTCCTTTATTTGTTAGACATTGAGCTTCCCGCCATTTGGCTCCATGGAAGTGTACCACCTGCCCTATTGAAAGGCTTTGGAAGATCAAACTTATGTTATTTTTTAACTTAGGAGACTTCTTTAAAGACTCAGGATGTAGTCTTTAGGCTAGGATGCTGGACAAATAGCTCTACATTGAATCAAATGATGTATTATCAACAACCTATCAGCAGTGACTCTCTTAAGTAGGTACCAATGAAACAAGCACTGGTGGTGGACATAAATATAAAGAAGATTTTGCTCACAAATTGTGCTGTGTATGTTTATGAAGCTCTAGTTACAGTCAATTTAGCAACACAGATAGTCCAGAATATAGCAAAGGGAGAATAGGTTTAATATTTAAGTGCATATGGACGATGCAATTGGAGTAGCCATGTCTTTAAAATCAACAGTACATCTTTCCTCTAAAAGCATTAAAACATTTTAGATAACTTTTATATTAACTAAATATGGATTAAACAAATGATATGAAGAAAGAAATATATATTTAAGAGCAACAAATAATTATGGAATTGACTCTTGTTGAAAGCAACACTTTTATCTGCTTTAATACACATTGCCAAATTAATATTTGAACCTCCAGGCCCTATCACATTTATTTTTAATTGAGATTGGACACAGAGTACATTTTCCCATATATATGTAAATACAACGCATAGAACTTCAAACTTTAAAATCTGGCAAAGAGATGACTTTAAACATGGATCTTCACATTTCACTGACTGTATTGAGGTCTTACCCAGACCAGAACCACAGCCCCTTTAAATACAATGGCAAATTACCATATGACTATACCAGACTCCACAGAAGCTCCAAAATCTGAATTCAATGCAATAAGGTCAGTGCTAGATATGACCATATTGTAATGAATATCTTTGTGATCTACACCGGTGTAGAAAGATCCTTACCATAACTAAGTCTATCATAAATGTCGATTTTAAATTGATCGAAATCTATTCTACTCCTAATTTATTTCACTTCGGCTTCACCTCCAAAAAGATATTGCAATCTCTATATAGCAGATTCCAGTAATAGCTAAACAAATTATTCTATGAAACTGCGATTCATCCAGGAAGCTTTGTGGAGTTGAATGGAATACAGACCTAACAAAGCATGCTGGACCAGCAATATTTATGTACAAATTCAGGGAAGATCAACATGCATTTAAATTATTTTTTTCCAGTTAAATGGTTATATATGTTTCCGACAATAGAGCAATTTATTCTAGCTTATTTGAAGATTTCTAAGTTTATATTACTTCAACACTGTCAGTTATGTGTTTTCAAATACTCAGCATCATTTTGTGTAATTTATTTGTGAGGGACTCTAACTTCCTCAATTCCAGTTGAGGTTTATGCAATACCATTATTGGCATTGTATCATATAATACTCTATGGTTTGCAAAGTTAAGTATTGTTTTTTACAGAGGTGTGCAAAGTTCACTTAGTTTGCTTTTGTTTAGATATGTTCCATTCTGGGAAAATAACACACAATTCCACATAATTACACAAAATTCAAAATAAGCCTCTGACCTGTATTTTAGAGTGAAAAGTACCCTCTCGATCACTTTGGATTTGAAGATACTTTTCACGCTGTGGTCAAGTGCATTTGCTGTAAATTACTGTGAAAGCATGTAATTATTCAAAATGGTGTTGTGGCACACATTTGTGGATTTACCTAAGTTATGCTAATAAAGTTGGTGTAATAATAATTTTGCCTAGTTGGTTGTCCACTAACAAAGAATTGATACCTGAAAAAATAACAAAGCTCTTGGACAACATGGTATGGGGTTTCCCATTCAAGCCTAGAGACCTTCTATTAGTCTAATAATAATATTAGTTTACTAGCGAAAGGAAGGTGGCTGTATTCCACTGTCATTATATTATGATTTCTCCTTTTATTTTCTATGGTATTGTAACTATGCTGATGGTTTGGATTTTAATCATTTGTCTGCTTATGTTAGCCAAAGTACTGCATCTTAGGACACAAGGTTTATAAAATAAACTCTTTAAACTTTACCGTGTCTTTGTTTACTCTTGTTGTGGACTGATATGTAAATAATAACGAATAGGTATTTCTGATTCCCACCATTCCTGAGAATACACTAAGTCGCTTGTTCTGGGTTGTCTATACATTGGGACCGCTGCGATAAATACGGATAACGAATGGGACACTGATGCTGGTCGGATAGGGGTTCTGAGGTCAGTTTTTGGTACACCACAATTCACCGAGATCCTGGTTTCCTGCGCATAGTTCTGTGCATGAGCAGAATCCCTGCAACAAAGGCAGCACTGACTCCCCTGACTGACTCACTCTGACAGTGCTGGTATCCGATGAACAGATTCATAATCTCAAAGTTTCAACTCCAAGATGTATTGAACATAAAGCACCCTCTCGCACCAGGCACAAGGCTATGTCCAGTTCTCAAAAGATCCCTACAACCTGTGAAGTCCCCACGGACTCCATACTGTCTCCTGTCATGTTCAGCCTATACATGGAGCCGCTTGGTGCTCTACTCCCAGATAACAAGATCAAGATTCACTAATATACTTTATGATACAAAACTTTTCTTGAAAGTCCCTGCTTGCACATCATCCTCACTTGGATGACTAGTATCAACCTGTAGCTCACAGCAACCATTCCTGTTAATTGGCAAGACCAATAAAGAGGATACAGCATAAACCTGTCTCAATTACAAGAACCTTGATGTTTTTGAATCCCAATTTTCACTGACTTCAAAGTCGCTCACCATGGTCACCTACCTCACTCTCAATGAACAGACTGTCAAGAAGCCTGTTACGACTATCTCAGCTAAAGAAAGTCAAACCATTTATTCTAGGAAGTGACTTCAGAACTGCTGTTCAATCTGATTGATAAAAATTCCCAATTTCATTGTCTCCCAGACTCCACACTGCGGCAGCCTGTCTCATCCAGAGCCTGAAGAAATATGAACACCTCATCTCCGTACTGATGGAGCTCTCTTGGCAGCCTTTGGTGACCCATCCTATCTTCATCACCAGCTGCATCATTTACAAAGCTAACATGACCAGCACCTGTGCTTATTTTGAAGTCCAACTCACCATCTCTGGTGGATCTTGGAACACACCCAACCAGGACACCATAATACTGCAGACTAAGAAGGTATTTTCCATCTCTGCCCCCAGGATTTGGAACAACATCCCCTTCTCCACCGGGACAGCCTCAACACTGTTCCAATTTAGGGAACAGTCAAAGACTCACATCTTTTAAGAACAGTGCATCGCAATGCAGTAACCATCCACAACCCAGTTTCCTCTCCTCTGAGCCATTGCCTTTATGCTTGTTTCTTCTGACCATATACCGTGATCCGCTGCCTTTTTGCTAGGTGAATGCTATAGAAATCCCATTTACATAAATACATTCATAAATACATGCATACATATGTCTGGGACACATTTTTGAGAGGCAACCAATACATAATATATGACCAGAGGTAAAGCTTTGATCTGATTTCTTTGAGTACATGAAGTGAAATGAGGAATGGTTATAGCCACTAATACAGTTATTTACAAGATTCTCAAAATGTGTTTTTGACAAAACCAAAGCCAAAAGCCCTTTTAGATTAAACAGCAGAAAATTAAAAGTATTTTCTAATACATTTCTGCCTTTCTGCAGTGATGTCCTTGTCCAACATTATTTACAAATGTATATAAAATTGTGGTGACAGCATAAAAGTGAAAATATTATATGAAGAGTGTCATAAAAGAATTCTGAGTTGAATGATTGGTTCACACAACACTTTGTAGGCCTTGCACTATGGGTACATATTTACGGATACAAAAGTCTGTCATGTTTGACTTTATGGCCTATATGAATAGTCTGTATTTAACATCTTGGCTGGATGACAGTATTTCAAGAATTTAGAATGGGTTATCCATTGACATTCATGTAATACTCCAATATTTTAAGTAGTACTGGGAGATTAGACCAAGGAATTATTATGTAAATTTATTAAAACTTTCAGAACAAACACATGTTTGTCTGACATAAAGCATCTGTCATATTGGTCTTAAATTGCTTTCACCCATTTTTTGCTAATAGTCTGTCCAGACATGGGTGTCTAAGTCAGTCCTGCAAGGTGATCTTTTGTCAACTTGGTAAGAGACACATACCTTGGTCAAAAGGTTGTTGTGTTGCAGTATTTGTTGTAATAATCTGCTGAACATTCAGAGATTTTTCGAAAGAACTGTCAATTTAGGTAGGTAGAGAATACATCATGAACGTAGCACACCATTTACACATTGTGTTCATGAATACGGATACCCATTACTATGGTCACATCTTAGTAACATACAATCCCAAGATGGTGGAACTAATTGGACCTTATAAGCTGTCTCAATACAGGCAGTCGTTGGCCAGGCCCTGCATCCAGCATCCCTGAGTACCTACCAAGCACTGTCTGAGGAAGTGTTCTGTAATATCTACCCCAAGCACATTTCACTTTTTATCTGGTCTATGGACTTCTTCTGAGGTTTTTTTTCTCCCATAGACACATTTTTGTCCACCCTTAGTATAAAAGGTCTACAAAAATGTCCATGTTGGTTTTGGTTGCTAAACATGGCTCTGCAGACACTACGGGCCCGATTCACAGAACTAACTTAAGACACAATCCTAAACTTACTACCATTTTGGTATTCACAGAAGGCACTTACTCATTTTGGTATTCACAGAAGGCACTTACACATTTCGGTATTCACAGAAGTTAGGAGTCCTAACTTTAGGACTCCTAAATGCCTTCTGTGAATACCGAAAGTCTTAAAATTAGGATTTTTCTCAGTTTAGTAGTAGTATAGTTGGGACTCCTAACTTTAGGACTCCTAAATGCCTTCTGTGAATACCGAAAGTCTTAAAATTAGGATTTTCTCAATTTAGTAGTCCTAAATTTAGATTTAGGACTACTAGGTAGTAAGTTTAGGATTTTGTCTTAAGTTAGTTCTGTGAATCGGGCCCTACAACTTTAAGTAGTAAAAAGGGCGTTTTCCACAATTCAAATGTTTTCTGACAAGGAACTTGAGGATTCATTTTGAGTCTGCAAAGTTCTTGATAGCTCAAAACATTTACTGAAAAAGTTAAGATTATACAGTTTTCACCTCTTTCTAGAGAATTGTATACCAAAACACAAAAATCACACAACAAGCTTGCCCCAGTGCTGCCAAATTGCACACGGTTTCATGTATTCTTACAAGAGACACAATCACAGTGAGCCAGAAGCCACTGCACAAAGGGGTTTCCTTCTCAGGAGTGAACACTGTACACAGCTGCACTACAAGATGAAACCTCCTCAGGACTTGGGAGGCGGTGTTAAATGAGTTCCTTATTGCTGTCACGGCGTATGGGGTCTAAAGTCCCACTCGCCATGGTTATGCCGCCTCACCATGGCCACACTCCTTCCTTCCTGTACGCTTCCATGGTGAAAAGTATTCTCAGGTTGGCAGGTCTGACACATAAAGTCATTGACTCTTACCTGAGTCCATGCTTTGTCTGATGTTGTTTGATGTTGATTGCTCATGAAAAATTAAACAGGAATATTGACCCCTTATAACTTTTGCTCCTCGTGGCCAATATGCTACAAACGTCCTAACGTTCTAAAAATGCATTTCGAGGACTGTAAAGATTCACCAAATGAGGCAAACATTACTAGCAAAACAAGAAATGAGTTTCCTATGGAACAGCAATTTCAAAAATTGCCTCAGAGACATCAACGTCCCCTCTGTGACATACACACCCCAGCCATCACGCACAGAACAAACACGGGACACACTCACACACACCTTTTGTGTAAATGCAATACCTTTCCCTGAAAATACATCCAGTTAAATTGTTTCCCATACTTGCTGCAGCAGCTCTTTGAAAAGTTTGAGCAACATTCCATTTGGTACAAATTACATTTCCGTGGAAGCAACGGGCTTGGAATAGAAGTCCCTGTAAATTCACGCCATTATCACTGTTCCATTCTGTAACATTTTATTTTGTGATGGAAGAGGAACTGAAACGACCTTTAGCACCGGATTAAAATACCATATTGTTGCCACGGCAACAGTGCATTGAACATTAGATCTTGACAGAATAGCGAAGGAACTTGAAACGGCGCGCCCGCATTGAACCGCGGGAAGGTTGCTTACAGATGGCCGCGGCAGCGCGGAGTTACCCTGATCTGGCGTCTCCAATACATAATAATGAAGCAGAGCAAAGATGATATATTTCTGCTAGAGATATTTGTTTCTCAGAAAATGTGTGGGGTTGAAAAGTAAAAAGAGAGCTGTCAGCACGACATTTGATCCAGTCGTAACTCAGATGAAGAAATCAAAAGAAAAGCTGGTTATAAATATGGCAACAGACCAAGCAGACTCTCGCAGCCGGTTTCTGAGGAGGCCCGTTAGAGGGCTCGATCCCTTGAAAGCCCGGGCCAAGCCTCGGGGTCTCTTTGACTGGCTTTGAGGTTCCCGGGCCAGGCGCCGCGAGTGATGCGCTCTTATCGGGTCATCGGTGCGGTTTATCTGCTCGGCGGCTGCGCAGTGAAGCGCAGGGTCGAGGCCGAGCGTGTGAGGGTTTTCCCAACTCAATATCATCGGTAATCTTTGTTCAGCCACAAGACTGTGTGATTGTAGTCGAGTCGCTGTTTTATTTAAGTTCTGTGTACAGGTAGCTTTTGCTGTTTGTCGTCGAAGATCTATTGCCTACAATTCAGCATATGGTGCGGGCTTTGTGTCAACCCCTTGCTCAATATTGGACATCCTTTGAGTTAGTCTCAATTTTGTGTTCTTTATTTGATGGCTAAACTGCCTACACCCGTGTTCGTCCCAGCGGCTAGAGAAAAACCTGCTTTACATTGATTCTGATTGGATGAACTGTATTCTTCCACTATTGTCTGGAGGGGACTATTTTCATAGTTTCCAATCAGCACTTCATGAGAGTGCATCTTCCTTTCTTGGTCCCTCACTCGTCTGCTTGTTCTTCCTACTAGCTGCTTCCCTGCGCCCTCCACATTTATACAAATATTATGTTTTTTTCCCCTGAGACTACAGCATCTACAAAGTGCTATTGGTATGCTTGCTTCTCTTCTTGCACAGCTGCACACTTTATTTTTCTTTCTACTTCACTGCTTTTAAATGGCTGTTGGCCATATTGAAACTATCAAGTAAAAATATTAAATTGGAAACTATTCCATGATGACTGCCAGGTTCGTGTGTGCATGCGCGTGCATCATATGTATTGCAACACGCCGACCGCCACTACATCTCTTTCCAACAAGGTCAGCAACTTCAAACAAAAGACAGATCTCAAAAGCACCATGCAAACAAATATTGGTGAAGCTAGTATGTTGACATCGCCCCTTAAAGCCTGATCTATTTGGTTTACCAAAGCTTGTTGTTTTCTATCGTTCAGCAGTTGATGAGGTGTAATAATGTAAGGGGAAGTGGATACTCTAAAC
Source organism: Triturus cristatus (assembly GCF_964204655.1). Lineage (NCBI taxonomy): Eukaryota > Metazoa > Chordata > Amphibia > Caudata > Salamandridae > Triturus > Triturus cristatus. Next base: position 871,743,067 of record NC_140588.1, read on the forward strand.
TATTTTATTAGATTTTCTTACTGTACAAATATTGAATGCAGTGCAGTATGCAATATCTCTGAGAGAGACTGAACTGTGGTGGGCATCTATTCCTTACAAAACTTGCACTATGCGAGGACGATGGAAGTCAATTATACAATCTATTGTAAATTGTTTTACTTGGTTACAAAATTATCTGTATCTCCGTATATTGACTCTTCTGTATGTGTCCAGTGAGCGATTTATGGAAGGGTGGAATTGATGGAGAGAAGGAGGGAATACAAAAAGGCAACACGTGAAGAAAGGGAAGAGGAAAGTGAAAATGAAAATGAAAATGAAGAAGGGAGGGAAAGGAGGGAAAATAAGAGTGGGTAGGAGGAAGGGAGGTAGGAAGAATTTAGTTCAGAGGAGAGGGAGGGAGCATGAGACAGAAAGAAGGATTGAAGGAAGACAGCAGAAGGGAAGGAGGAAGAAAGGAAGAGGTTTACCTTTGAAACTGTTTCATGCTGGCTACATTGGCCTGAGTGAAACTTTTGGTAGTCTCATCTGTGGTTAATAAATAAATAAAAGGGATAGAGGATGAAAAGTGTAAGCTTATGCCATCTCTAATTCTCTGCTGCGGTACTGACTTTGATGACCTGAACGAATAACCTGTTTCAATCTGCTGTCTTTGGTGGGACACTAGTATTTTTATTTGGTGTACCTGTATTGAACAGTAGCGGATGCCACCGACCTGGGGTGGTAGGGCGGAGGGAGAGGGAGAATGATGGAGGGGGTAATAATAAACAAAATTCGCACTTACCCATTACTGCCAACTGCCACTTCTTCTTTCTCCATCCTCCTCTCGGCAGGAAGCACGTAGCCTCCCAGAATCCACTGACAACCACAATGCTGCTTTAGGAGCGCTGTGATTGGTCTGAGCAGCGTGGTTCGCAGGCTGTGCATGTTCTCCACCCAGGCTGTAATACAGCCTGCGTGGAGAACATGCAAAGTGCGCATGGCACTTTGGCCAGCCTGAGATAGCCAGCCAAAGCGTCATGCACACTTTAGGTGCTGCCACCACTCCTCCCCCGTGACGTGGGGAGCCTGGCCCGCCTGCTTGGTTTCAGCTGCAAGCTGAATACAAAAACAAAATGATAATAAACGTTATTATCATTTTATTTTTTGTGTCCAGCTTGCAGCTGAAGCAGCAGGGCGCCGCTCCTCCGCCTTAGCAGGGGAGCCGCCACACTGGCATTGAAGGCATAGTCAGCTATGACCCAGTGCCTGTCACCACAAATTTGCACTTCTAGAGTTACTCCATCGCAAGTTAGAAAACTACATTCTCAAATAAGATCATCCTTTAGTGTTAAGTGTGATCTCAAACTATAAAAAAAGGATAGAGCGGCAGTGTATTTTTGACGCTCTCTTGATATCTTTAACAAACTTTGCAGTACACATATATTGCACTGATAAGAGTGGTTGGAGGCTGTAAGAGGTGTAACTATATCTTTTCATGGCTACCATTTGGTGCACTATATTTTAAAACATGGTATAGTGAAATTCAAAATAAGTCTCTTGTGGTCCCTGTGGCATAAAATCAAGTGATACTCTCATATTCAATTTTTCTTCACTGGGGAAGAAAGGATTCGAGTAGCAAGATCCAATAAATGGAACCAAGCGTTTTTCTATATCTCCAAGACACAACTCTCTATGCATTTCATCCTTTATGTCAAAATGCTTAGTAATTAGATGGGGTAATGCCAGATCCCAACCATTAACCCCCCCACCTCCTCACTGAGCTTGCAAGTTGTCATGCCCTGGAACGGTTAATATCATGTTAAACCCTGAAATCCCAGGCCCTTTATTGCAGGCAGTCTAGATTTTGGGGACTTTCTCACATTTTGAATAACCGAATATCCATCCCCATGTTCAAGTAATCCCCCCACTATTTTTAAAGTAATCTGAAAGAAATCACTCAAAAATATGCTTTCGCGTCCTTTATTTGTGCGCCTTTCATTGACATGAGGGGTACCTCCTTTAGGGGCACAATACCAAATCTCCTACGTTTTGTTTACATGCCAAAGGCAGGACGGAAGATTTAAAGCTTGCAAAGGTGTATTTAGATGAACATGGACACCTTTATTTTGATTGTTCTGTAATAACACCTGTCGTCGCTTCAAGTGATTGGAAAAATCGAAATTCTGTTTCTTAACCAGAGAAGAGCTTACTAAGGAAACATTTTTTATTTTATCACATGGCAAATTGGCAATTATAACTAGGCATTTATTGCTTACATTTGCTATGAAATATACAAAGATGATCTTTCCCGAGTGTTTCTGGGATACTCAAGTCTCTCTCCCAAAGCAAGCTCTGCTGCGGCGCATTAATGGTGCACCCTCTCCGAGTGTTGACCCCATGACATGTGCACCCTCTCCGAGTGGTGACCCCATGACATGTGCACCCTCTCCGAGTGTTGACCCTATGACATGTGCACCCTCTCCGAGTGTTGACCCCATGACATGTGCACCCTCTCCGAGTGTTGACCCTATGACATGTGCACCCTCTCCGAGTGTTGACCCTATGACATGTGCACCCTCTCCGAGTGTTGACCCTATGACATGTGCACCGTCTCCGAGTGTTGACCCCATGACACGTTCTTCTATGACCTCGCTGCCAGTGAACTTTCATCTATATTATGACACGTGGGCATGTGCAAGTGCATTACGTCATCGGGCCACGCCCCTTTGCAACCGAGGAGTAGCTGATGTATCATATCATGACCAATAGCGGAGTATCCAGGTCGTAGGCATTCGAGCAGAAGCCACAAGAAGGTCTGCAACCATTTCTGTAAATCAATGACATGGAAGTACAACTATTGGGCACAGCCACCTTCAGTGTTCCTTTGCTAATGTGGGCTGGTATCATCATTGGGCGTGCAAGAACTGTGAGTTAATTGGAAACCCAAAAGAGAACTGTGAGTTGATTGGGAACCACGAACAGAATCCACCCATCTGCTTGTTTTAAATGACATTGAAGGATATCAATGTTTTGCGTCTTTAAGTGAGCTCTTTCGCACACTGTAGAAACAACTCTCCACTGCAGCGCATTATCCATCACAGTTTCTGCCAGCGTTTCTTTACACACTCTAGAAGAGCGGATAAAAGGAATGCCATGACTGCATGCTCATTTTGGGCTGGATACAAACACATCTTTGTGGTTCTAATATCAGACATTACAATGAGAAATTACATTTTGAATCTCTAAATTCTGATTTGGTAATAGCGATTTGAATATTTTAGTGAACTCTGCAGTCCACTGACAACAAAGGCTAATACACAAACATGAATATTCTGCTGTCCTGGTATAGGATGGGCGACGTCAACATGGATGTCACCAGAGGTGCATTAGAAGGCTGAAATTTGGGAATGTTGTGAACACCCACAAAGTGATGATTGTTTGGCTATTCACAATCTCTCTGAACACCTTCCACACCCATTTTATCTTCTTTCATTTTAGTGAAATAATAGTGTTCTGGGTGTGAAAATAAGCATGAAAGAGCCAGTGTCATCCACATTTTATCAGAAAATGCAGAAACACGTTTTCTCCACTTGGAAAATATGCACTTGTCCAAAATAAACTGTTAGATTCTGCCCATGGAAAATCTACAGGTTTTAGGATTTTCTCTAATGTACACAGTAATCTTATGGCTTCCTTGTGAAATGCTCACCTAAAAATCTTTTCATACATGATTATCCCTTTCTATACCCTTTAACACCTTTTATTTTGCCACTGTGACAAATTATGTTGTTGGTTGAGAGTGGTGTGAGTCCTTCTTAACCAAGAGCCACAATGTGAATCACAAAGAGTTACTAAATTACCAGTGCTTAACCCTCTGGTAGCTTGACACAAAAGCAGTCAGGCTTAACTTAGAGGCAACGTGTTAGCTGAAAATACATATTCCCCACGTAGAAAAATGTCCTCAATCTCCATGAACATTTATGTTGTAGTTATTTCTGTCTTTGGCAGTACCATAGGCCTCATGATATCTTCAGTCAGTACATGGAATCTGTTAATTATATGCATGCATTCTGTTTTACCAGGCCATCATGCAAATAATGTATTTCTAAGCAGTAAAACCTACTGACCATTCTAAAATGATCCTACTGTCTTAATACGCCCTAAAGAGGAAATACACAAGGGATGTGTTAGCTTGGAAAGGGTTGGTAAATGCTTGAAAATTCAACAAGTGAATGGCTGCTGGGTTAAATATTTGTGGCACATTAGATTACTTCTACTTTACAGTGATATTTAGCAAACAGTAATGTCTTCACCTGTTTCCACATCATACCGTGAGATGATATGTGAATGTCAAAGTCTCTGTGGTAAGAAGGGTTCATGTGTGGCTGCTTGCACGAAAAATGCCCTTCTGCATTCTCACCAGGCACACATATGGGACAAATGGCAATGCAAGCTGTTTCTACAGTTGTATATTATCTTGAAGCCATTTTGGGTCTTTGAATGCAGGTACTCGTGTACCATATGTTGCACTTCAAAAGTCATCCACAACTCTACCCGCGGTCAGTAAAGATTTCAAGGCCATTGAGGTGTGACTCTGCAACAGGCTCTTCACTAAAGCTCTGTTTGCCTCATTTCGTAGGCTTAGGAGTCTTTGCATTTGACACTCCCCCATGCCCAGCTATAATTCAGTAGTGTTGCCAAGTCATTTAATCACTATGGGAAGTACTACTTTTACGATTCTTTATTTCTTGATAATAGAAGATTCTTTAGTGAAGAAGGCAGAAGAATTGAGTTTGTTATCACCATCTGTACAACCATTGGTCAAGTTAGAGAAAATGATCAATCCCTTCCAAGGTTGATCACTACTGCAGATGGTGAAGGACACAAACCACATTCTTGTAGCCAAAACTATTAATTTGGCATTGGCAGAGTTCCTGCTATCAACATTTCCTTTTGGATGGGTTGAATTTTAGAAAACTGCAACATATATTACCATTACCATTAACATTAGTCTTTATTCGATTTAACAAAATCATGAAAGACACAAACATAAATCAAAACATTACATATAAAAACACATTAAAATTGTTAAGTTCATCAATAAATAGGTTAAAATGGATTCTAAAAAAGCATTAAACTAGTCGGACTAACAGCAAATTTAACAATGTATAATTAAAAAACCCCTGGGCTACAGCATTGTAAAAACATTTTACAGAATTTGACACTAGGCGACAGCGATGTGGGTAGCTTGAGAGGGAATTATCTGTGATTTGCTAGAGGCTTTCGCCCTTAGGTTCCACGCCCAACCCAGAAATTTTGCTAATGGGATAGAAATGGTTGGGGAAGTGCTGGTGCATAAAATTCTTAAGGCAATGGCACTGCTCGTGGTACCCAGGTTCCTACACAATGGTGACAACCACACTCGCCTTGGAACAGCAAGTGCTGGACAGACAAACAGTAAATGGGTGATAGATTCAACATGCACCCCACAAGCTGGACAGATCTCTTCATTTGCACTGGACCATCTGCCTGTAAGAGACTTAATTGGAAGAGAACCTGCTCGCAGCTGAAAATACAGCTTCCTGTCTCTAGGCTTTGTGATCAGGTCCCAGTAGGGTTCAAAGGCGGGTGTAAACTTCACCTCCAGATAACGACCAGCCATCCCATTAGGATTTACACGATTCCACACCTGGTGGTTAACCCGCTCCCAATAAATAGCTTTCATAACTTTCTTTGGGGGGAACTGCGCAGTTGTTGGTTCACTCCATAATCCCGCCATGCCCATGGCTGTTAAGGTCTGACAAAGCTGCCTCAGCCATTCAATTTTATGAAAGACATCTAGTTCTATGACATCAATAATCCCTTTGGCGTACAAAGAGAGCTCGGGAGTAGTCCAAAGCCTTCGCCAGTATAAAATTGGACGTAATCTGGCGATATCTGCAACGGCATTCCTACCAAGCTCGTACCTTACAGGGACCATAGGTGAACTCTGCGGGAGGCTTGTTATGCTACGGAGAAAAGAATTTTCTGCTGTTGTTAGGGGAGCCAACCGACTAAACCCCCATAATTCTGCCCCGTACAAAGCTGAACCCAGTGCCTTTGCCTCGTAAACTTGGAGTACAGGTTTAACGGGCTTGGTAAAAGACTTCTTGTGTTCTCTTATCAGGGTTCCCGAGATTTGTCTAAGCTTCAGGGCAGCGACCTCAATGTGCTTGTCCCACTTGCTGGTACTAGTTATGTGTATACCCAAGTAAACAAAGTTGGAAACCATTTCTATTTGTTGCCCATCCAGAAAAAACTTACTCTCTCTACGATTTGGATGCGGATTAAAGGCCATGAGTTTAGTCTTGGCCACGTTTACCTCCAAACCATGGCCAAGGCAAAACTCCTCAAAGACTTTTAATGCTCTCTGCAAGCCGTTTGGAGTTTTTGATACGATTAACGTATCATCCGCAAACATTAATATCGGAGTAGTAACTCCAGCAAGTTTTGGGGCATCAATAGTGGCGTTGAGCATAGCTTGGGCAATCCCATTAATATACAAGGAAAAAAGGGTTGGAGCCATGGTGCAGCCTTGCCTCACACCCCGCTCGACCGGAAACTCTGGAGTGACTTCACCTGCTCCACCCCACTGGATCCTTGCAAAATTAGACTCATGGAGCCTCCTTATCATTGTCAAGATTTCTACCGGGAGTCCTAATTTATTGAGCACAGCCCATAGCCGATGACGGGGGACAAGGTCAAAGGCAGCTCGCAGATCCACAAATGCTACGTAGAGACTGCCTTTCCCCAAAGTAACCACTTTCCAGTGGAGTTGCACAAATCTAAAGACCTGATCCAGTGTGCTGGTTGACTTACGAAAACCAGCTTGAAGGTGGGAGAGAATCATATTATCGTCAGCCCACGCTAACACCTGGTTCAATAACATCCTCCCGATAACCTTCTGGATTGTGTCAATTAAACTGATTGGTCTGTAGTTTCCAGGGAGGGTTCTGTCACCCTTTTTAAACACAGGAATTATGACAGCCCCCCCCCAGGATTTAGGAACTGGCGCACCAACAGCAATTGCATTTGCCAAAAGGGTAATGTATCAAAACATTACATATAAAAACACATTAAAATTGTTAAGTTCATCAATAAATAGGTTAAAATGGATTCTAAAAAAGCATTAAACTAGTCGGACTAACAGCAAATTTAACAATGTATAATTAAAAAAAACCCTGGGCTACAGCATTGTAAAAACATTTTACAGAATTTGACACTAGGCGACAGCGATGTGGGTAGCTTGAGAGGGAATTATCTGTGATTTGCTAGAGGCTTTCGCCCTTAGGTTCCACGCCCAACCCAGAAATTTTGCTAATGGGATAGAAATGGTTGGGGAAGTGCTGGTGCATAAAATTCTTAAGGCAATGGCACTGCTCGTGGTACCCAGGTTCCTACACAATGGTGACAACCACACTCGCCTTGGAACAGCAAGTGCTGGACAGACAAACAGTAAATGGGTGATAGATTCAACATGCACCCCACAAGCTGGACAGATCTCTTCATTTGCACTAGACCATCTGCCTGTAAGAGACTTAATTGGAAGAGAACCTGCTCGCAGCTGAAAATACAGCTTCCTGTCTCTAGGCTTTGTGATCAGGTCCCAGTAGGGTTCAAAGGCGGGTGTAAACTTCACCTCCAGATAACGACCAGCCATCCCATTAGGATTTACACGATTCCACACCTGGTGGTTAACCCGCTCCCAATAAATAGCTTTCATAACTTTCTTTGGGGGGAACTGCGCAGTTGTTGGTTCACTCCATAGTCCCGCCATGCCCATGGCTGTTAAGGTCTGACGAAGCTGCCTCAGCCATTCAATTTTATGAAAGACATCTAGTTCTATGACATCAATAATCCCTTTGGCGTACAAAGAGAGCTCGGGAGTAGTCCAAAGCCTTCGCCAGTATAAAATTGGACGTAATCTGGCGATATCTGCAACGGCATTCCTACCAAGCTCGTACCTTACAGGGACCATAGGTGAACTCTGCGGGAGGCTTGTTATGCTACGGAGAAAAGAATTTTCTGCTGTTGTTAGGGGAGCCAACCGACTAAACCCCCATAATTCTGCCCCGTACAAAGCTGAACCCAGTGCCTTTGCCTCGTAAACTTGGAGTACAGGTTTAACAGGCTTGGTAAAAGACTTCTTGTGTTCTCTTATCAGGGTTCCCGAGATTTGTCTAAGCTTCAGGGCAGCGACCTCAATGTGCTTGTCCCACTTGCTGGTACTAGTTATGTGTATACCCAAGTAAACAAAGTTGGAAACCATTTCTATTTGTTGCCCATCCAGAAAAAACTTACTCTCTCTACGATTTGGATGCGGATTAAAGGCCATGAGTTTAGTCTTGGCCACGTTTACCTCCAAACCATGGCCAAGACAAAACTCCTCAAAGACTTTTAATGCTCTCTGCAAGCCGTTTGGAGTTTTTGATACGATTAACGTATCATCCGCAAACATTAATATCGGAGTAGTAACTCCAGCAAGTTTTGGGGCATCAATAGTGGGTTGGAGCCATGGTGCAGCCTTGCCTCACACCCCGCTCGACCGGAAACTCTGGAGTGACTTCACCTGCTCCACCCCACTGGATCCTTGCAAAATTAGACTCATGGAGCCTCCTTATCATTGTCAAGATTTCTACCGGGAGTCCTAATTTATTGAGCACAGCCCATAGCCGATGACGGGGGACTAGGTCAAAGGCAGCTCGCAGATCCACAAATGCTACGTAGAGACTGCCTTTCCCCAAAGTAACCACTTTCCAGTGGAGTTGCACAAATCTAAAGACCTTATCCAGTGTGCTGGTTGACTTACGAAAACCAGCTTGAAGGTGGGAGAGAATCATATTATCGTCAGCCCACGCTAACACCTGGTTCAATAACATCCTCCCGATAACCTTCTGGATTGTGTCAATTAAACTGATTGGTCTGTAGTTTCCAGGGAGGGTTCTGTCACCCTTTTTAAACACAGGAATTATGACAGCCCCCCCCCCAGGATTTAGGAACTGGCGCACCAACAGCAATTGCATTTGCCAAAAGGGTAATGTATTCGCTCCAGGGTTTTTTGTTACCAAGGAAAAGATCAGATGGTATCCCATCGAGACCTGGAGCGCGCCCAGCTGCTACGGATCCCAGGGCCAATAGAGTGTCTTTAGTGCAAAAAGGGCCACTAGAGAAGAAAACAAGGGATATTTCCCCTGTGGGGTTTGACTGGGGGTCACATGCATATTGGGGCCTAAAATAGTTTACCCAGTCATCTTGTGAGACATGATTTGTTGGTCTATCTGGTGTCCCTCCCCTGCCCCACTTGATGATGTTCCAAAATAATCGTGAGTCCCTGGCATCACTAGCATCTTTCAGGTCTATCCAATATTGCTCGTCCCAATTCTTTTTGGCTATAGCTATGCATTTCTTATATACTTGGCGAGCTTCCCTCACATGATCAATACTGCCACTGGAGAGGGCTGTAATTAGATTAGTTCTGGCACTTTTGCAATCAGCGTCATACCACCGTAAGCGTTTAGAGGGTGGTCGACTACCTCTCCTAGTTGGTTTAAGAAAAAACTGGCGTAGTTCCTCAAAGAACGTTTCATGGTGGCCAGTTGCTGCCATAACACCTTGGTCGGAGAGCCTACATCTTTCAAGCTCCACAATGACTTCAGACAGCAATATATTAATGCTATCAATTGCCTTTTCGTTAGACCTAACCAAACTCCACTTAAGCCTACGCATGTCGTTAGAGGGAAATACCTCAGGTGGAGTAGATGACGCCACTGTTGGTTCTGCATTGCTACTTTTCCACCAGCGATGCGTTACACATAAAGGGTTATGGTCACTTTCTGGTCTGGGAGCTACAACCATGTCTTTTACAAATTGCCATAACCTCATGCTGCAGAGTACATAATCAATTCTACTCCTGTATCGGCCATTGTCAAAGGTGTAGGCCCCTTCCTTATCACCAGGGGTTCTTCCGTTCAAAGCCCTCAGGCCTCTTTCATAACAGAGGGCATTAACCTGCACTGCTGCCCCAGACCAGCGTTTTATTGGGTCTATATCTAGGCTGGGGATACCCCATAATTGTTCTTCTTCTGGGTCAAGTCCCCAGCAGGAATCTGAACTTAAGAGCAGTTCAAAAGTTACATTCAGATCCCCTGCAGCAAGCACTCCCCTCTCACTTGAGTGCTGTGTGATAAGGGAATCCAGTGCAACCAGAGTCCTGGACTTCATCCCATTAGTCCCCCTCGAGTACAAATTATAGATGTCCACGTCACCCAATGGGCCCACGGATAGTCTGACCAATTGAATGTCAGGGGAGCCTGTGTTGATTTCATTGACCGCCAAGAATAATGCTTGTCGAGCCCATATTGTTAGCCCACCCATCGGACGCCCTTTGGGTCCCTTAGATGCAGGAACGTGGAAATTCAGAAAGCCTTGAAGAAACTGCGGCTCGCAGGACCAAGTCTCCTTAAGGAGGCAAACATCAAAATTACCCATAAATTGGACCCACTCAGGGGAATCCATTTTTGACTTAAGGCCAGCAACATTCCACGAGATCATTGAGCCCAACCCTATTCCCGACAGATTAGACTGACAGATATTATTGGGGCTACTGTCAAGATGGTTTGAGTGCCCTAGATGAGTTTGCAAAGGGGAGTGACTAGAAAGATTTGTTATCCCGGAAAAAGGGAATTCAACTTCAACCCTATTATTCACAGTGTCAGCACTCAATGCCGTAGCTTCCCTTTGGGGATGAGATTCTGGTCAATTAAAACAACCCAAAATGCGATTAAAATTAGGATTGTAATGATCAGAATGGGAAATAATGGGCTCTGGGAGCTCTCTAGGCACTCCCCAATGATGGAAAAAACTTTCAGCACTGTGGGAGGGTACATTGTAGAAATATCCAAGATCACGCACCCCTATCCCCAACTGTCCCCCGGATAAGATATCATCACAGATAAGGCGCACTATACGTCTATCTTGGAAGTTTACAACAATGACGTCTCCCTCCACATCTTTAGGCCTTGTTCCAACCCAGCCAACCCTTCTGGCAAATAAGATCTTCCCATCCAATCCAGAGTGCATAGGTCTATTTTTATTTAGCCAGAAGGTCACTTTATTTTGAAGTTCTGGGTAGGATTCAGACTTGCCATCCTTTAGTTCTGGAACTCCAGTTAACACTGCTACATAAGGAAAAGAGGCGGGTGGAAGATGAAGGTGAACGTTTACAGGTTTCGCAGGATCTGTACGAACAATACTGCTGGGTCCTACCTTCGAGCCCCTGTTTGTCCCATTAGAGTTCTTCAGTGGCGGCTTGTGACATTTGAAAGTTGTGGGGCGTAGAAGCTGTTGAGTGTTATGTCGCAAGCGAAGTGATCGAGCCTATTATAAAGCAGGTTTGGAGGGAGTTCTTTTTTTCTTTAAACAGTGGGCAAATCTTTGCTTTATAATATCAGAAGTGCATGATTGAGAAAATGTAGGTGTAGGGAAAGCATGGCGGCTGGTGAAAGAACGCAGCAAACCCGGGAAGAGGAACGAGACGTGCGTCCCAGCGGGGGCCCTGCAGGCCCTAGTTGGAGATGCTGAGAAGCACATGTTATTTTAGAGGCCTGCCCAGAAGAAGCCTTTAAAATAACTGTCGCAGACGAGTCGTGCATGCTGGCCATGCACGAGCCATTGCAACCTTTGGCAATGAGCACCCAGGGTTTAATTTTTAGACACAGCACGTTTTTATTTCTTCACAGGGGCCAGTCTCTGCTACGCTGATTATTGTGGAGTTATCCTAGCTGTTATTAATTGTACTGATCATTTCACAGCCTTTCTTAGAATCAGCTTTGGACGGGGTAGCATTTCTGATCACAGTAGTTGTCGCATCAAAAACACAGGGTTGGGGGTAGAAGCGAGGTTAATTTAGTAGTGAGAACTGGATTTCGTTCGATGGTAAAATGATTGCAGCTCTCGAGGGTGCATTTGATGACAGCAGAACACAGTTTTGTTTATGGGAACATACTTTTAACTCCTCGGCGACAGTCTGAGGCTTAACCATTAACCGACTGCGCTGCGCAGAGATCCGGATGAACGTATACAGTTTGCATTTTAGGACAATAATTTGACATCTTTAGCGCCTCCCAGGGCAAATCATATTCGCCTTATACTTTTAAGTGCTGCCCACTGTTCATGCATTGTAAAAATGCGAATTTAAAGCTTTTTTTTTTCTCAATACAATAATAATTTGATATTTTTAATATGTATTGCTATGGCTTGCTGAAAGCAATACTGCTTGCTTGATTGCACTGCTGCCAAGTGATACTAAAGCATGAACACACACGCATATTATATATTAAAATACACTCTTTAAATTGATCGCATCGTCACTCACAATCTCGTATTACTGTTTATGGGGGGGTTTCCCATGCCCTCCCTCACACCGTGGTATCAGAACGGCAGGGAACGGAACACATTACACAGCAAGGGTGTGTAAGCCTTAAGGCCGGAAAAATGAGGGCGGATCCCCTGCTGCACGAGGCAGGTGTCAGAGAATCAGTGCTCAAGTTGCAATGCTCAGCACTGGCTTTTGGGCTAAGCTTCTAGGCGCAGGTTGGCATCTCACGAGCCAGCCGCGCAGTCTGCACAACACACCCTCGGCCCCAGAACTTTGACAGGCGCCATAAAAACTCACCCCCGCAAGCCTCCCCTTTTGTCTGCCTCTGCCCTGCTTTTTCCATTAAGCCTGATGTTAATCTCCTGCCGCCGACCACGGGTCACAAAATGGAGCTAATTAGGCTGCAGCCCGCGAACCGGGTGAGACCTTCGCTAGAAGTTAACAGTCGCGGCCAGCATAATGGGCGGGGGGGGGTAGAAATGGGGTAGTCAGGTGGGGTATGGGGGGAGGCGGGAGGGGTTAAATAACTTACTAATACTTCAAAATATTAAATAAAACTTACAGAGCTTCTGGATGGGTCCGACGACTTCCGACTCCCGCCGTCCGGTCCAGCGCCAATTCCTGCAGCTCCTCCTCGTCAACTGGAAACGAAAGGCCGCCTCGCTCTGGAAAGGCCGCCTCCCTCCCTCCACCAATCACAATGCTGGTGAGGCGCTGGGGAGAGCGCCCCAGCCGCGCCATTTTCTCCCGCATAGAGAAACATGGAGAGTGGGCGGTCGTGCTTGAGGGCAGGGGGGGGAGTGGCTTACCCACTGTTGTGGGTATTGACTGTTTGGTCGGCTTAGGGCCGACGGCCAAACATTCAGTATCTACAACAGTGGGTAAGCCACTCCCCCCCGCCCTCGAGCATGACCGCCCACCCTCCCGCCCCCAACCAAGCACAGAGGCACTTCTGCTTTCTCGCAATGCGAGAAGGCAGAAACATAAATGGTCGTTTTTACCATTTATGTTTCTGCCTTCTCGCACCGCGAGAAAGCAGTGGGGCAACGCCCCAACGCCCTAATGGGGGAGCCGCCACTGGAGTTCTTTACTTCAGTGTCATTGCCCCTGTTATTACTTTTGATGGAGCTTATACATGGCAAAATATGGTTAGTGCTGTCCAAAGCAATAGGTGGGTCAGTCTCTGACCTGTCCCTAGGGGTGATCACAGGGCCAACAACAGGGGTAACTATAGTATTTGTTGTAGGTACAGCCACAGGAATGTTGGAAAAATTAGAATTAACTCTCTCACTTGTTACGAGTTTGATAAAAAATTTTAAGGAGCAGAAATTATCAAGCATCGTCTGCTCCAAAGACTCGACTTTTGTATTGATCACTTTGACCCTCTCAACCAGGGGAAGTAGTAACGAGCGTACAACCTGTTCAATCTTGGTGATAAGCTCATCCGATTGCGACCGGTCAAGAGTGATCTTTTTACCCACGCCATTAGTATCACAATCCCCCTCTAATAGCGTACAAGTACCAGTATTTGAATTGGTAGGCTTTTTGGAGAGTTTCGGCTGCCTCCCTCCTTGAATATCATCAGCTCTTTTTCTTTTGGGGTTAGGCATACCTTTGGATTTCTTACTAGCCCGTGTCTGGGGGGGGTGTGTCATCGGATCTTGAAAAATTTTCAACTGCCAAAACATCCTCAGCAGGGGACTCTAGAATCCTGGTATTACTTTGATTCAGAGAGGGACGAGTCTCAAGGTCCTCTACCTGGGAGGGGCTACCCACCACAGGCCCAACTAATCTTGAAGGGGATCTAGCTAATGCTAGAGGCCCAATAGATGAGCGTCTTAACAGTGTTGGATCAGTAGAGAGCCGTCGCTCAGTTATGGCGATTTCGTGCTCTAGAATGGAAACAGCGCGTGTTATAAACTGGTCCATGGTGCCAGTAACTGTCCCGCCCCCCCCGTGCGTTTGCCCTTCCCTGCCATTGCCCAACCTGAAAAACAGTACAAGGGGCCAAATTACTACTTTAAAATAAAACTATGCTAGCAAAAGAAAAACATATATTGAGAAAAATCTACAAAACACAGATTCTCATAACTTTGCATGAGAAATTATATCCCGATTACGTCCCAATATGATGGTGCAAAGTCCAGCGATTGATCACAAAATGTACTTAGCATAAGAAATAGAACAGGTATATGTCCTCAGGGGGTAAAATGCTCCAGTAGCACACTATCCTCAAAGCACCACGTAGCAATAATGATCACAGTTTCAACTTTGCCACAGTACCTTAGGCGTTGGGGAGAAGATCTACGAGGGGTGGCCCTGCCCTGCCTCCTCCTGGCGATGACGGGCAAGGACGGGCCGGCCTTGGCCCGGGCTTCGCCCGGGCGCCGCCCGCGCGCGTCCCGCGCTGCTGTGGTGGCTGTGGGTCCTTAAGCTGTTCTGGCGTGGCCGCGTAGCGTCACTGGCGTGCACGGCCGCAAGGTTTGCAGGGATTTGTAGGCCGTTCCCCTCACGGCGGCGTTCACCTGAGATGCCGGTTCCTGCTCCCGCTGCTACTAAGCCGTTCCCCTCACGGCTAACGTGATGCCAAATGGACTCTGGCCACAAGTAAAGCGTCCCGCAAAATATATTAGGTGTAAGGAATTGGGTTATTAATTGAGGAGGTTGAGGACTCACCCCAAGCAAGCAATAACCACAACCTTTGTCACAGGGAACCCTTAAAGTCACTACATTAGTTTGAGGTCAACCCTCTGCTTGCTATGGATCACAGCAGACAGACTTCACTTAGAGGCAATGTGCATGTGTATTTATGCAGCATCAAAACAGTCATAAAGTCAAAACACAACCAAGAAAAAAATTCAAACCAATTTTGTTAAATAGAGTACATTTTTATAAATAAAATGACACCAATTTGGCAAAATCCAATAAGGGGAATAGGAGTCGTGATTTTTAAAATGGAAATGTGAAAATAGTGCCACAAACTGTTAAGTGCCCATGGCAGTCATCTGGCAGCCGCGGCCCATGGAGGGAGTTCCGTGGGGCGGAAAGGTGGGGCAGGGGAGGGGCAGCGTGGGGGGTACTAAAAACCGGAATATGGATAATTGGAGGTAAGTAAACAATTAAATAAAGAAAACAAATTTCGTAGCGCGCCCTGCATCACAATTTGCGATGCAGGGGCGCGGTACGGAATTCGTTTAATTTGTTTAATTGTTTACGTATCTCCAATTATCCATATTCCGGTTTTTAGTACGCCCCACGCTGCCCCTCCCCCGCCCCGCCTTTCCGCCCCATGGAACTCCCTCCACAGGCCGCGGCTGTCATCTGGTAGTGCTTAACAGCACCTAAGCCCATGTTAAGGCTGACCATGAAGAAGCACAGGTCAGATACAGAAACCAGGTTCAACCCAGTCGAACGTTTTATCTTCTGACTTAGTCTATGGGATGTAAGTCAAAAATACTCAATAGGGCAAGGCAGTAGGCTGTAGCTGAAGAGAGCTCCATGCCATTCGATAGCGGCTGAGAGAGGTCCCAGAGCAGCTGATGACTTTTTTGCAGAAAGCTCAGAGAGTGAGACATTTGAATGTCACTCCCAAGGATGGTCCTTTTCCGGCCTGATGCGTTTGGCGCCTTCACCCAATGAAGATGTCTACCTTTGGACTCAGTAATAATATGTATATCCTCTGAGAAAACTCTGTATTTGTGTAAGGTGACCAAACCAAAAGCATACCAAAAAGCAGTGACGGCCCGTGTAGGGCATTTTACCGGGGCGGTGACGTGGCGCAGAGGAGGGACAGGGTGGGGGGTTGCAAAATGCGGCATACGGCCGAGTTCAGGTAAGTTACGAAAAAAATTAAAACGAATTTCGTTGCGCGCGCTGCATCGCCAAATGCGATGCAGCGCGCGCAACGAAATTCGTTTTATTATTTTTTTTCGTAACTTACCTGAAATCGGCCGTTTACCGCATTTTGCAACCCCCCACCCTGCCCCACCTCTGCGCCACGTCACCGCCCCGGTAAAACGCCCTACAAGGGCCATCACTGCCAAAAAGTTTCTTTCTATAGGGTTAGCCACTCATCCTATTTACAGCTTAATTTCCAAGGATAACCTAATAAAGAAATTAGACTTAACAGTTAGCTTGCTTAATTCACTCATCTCCTGGTGCTAATAATTTTTATCACAGATGATTTTACCAAGTTCCTCCTTGATATATTATTACCAAAGAATAGTAGTACATAGGTACAAACAAAGAATATCGACCAGAATGGATTTGGTTAACACGGGATATGAGTTGACCCACTTGAAATCCACAACATTAGGGAAGGCACAATTATGTTCTGATTCACTTTATGAGGAAGCCATTGCCTGATGTATTTCCATCAAATTTAGGGATGGCCGCCAGTCCAGTGGTAATCTCTGCACATTGAAAGGAACCGCTGTCACTGCAGTTCCTTACAATCATGCTGTACTGAATCAAAGACCGAAGAGAGGTGCAAGAGAATTAGTAGGCGTGATTTGTTTAGATCCAACATTTTTAGAGCATCATCCACTATATGTGTCAGGGCAGATTCAGTGGTGTGCCCCGAGCGAAAACCATATTGGTGCCACTCAAAAAGACTGAATTGGTCGATATGGTTACCTAGTTGGACATGCACAAATTTTTCAAGAGCCTTCACCAGCGTCGGGATGTTGGAAATGGGGTGGAAATTGTTAAGGTTGATTGGATCAGCCATTGGTTTTTTTTTTAAATGAGGATGACCTGTCTGGATTTTAGGCATTCCGGTATTTTACCTTTGTATTGTGAAGCATTTACAATCCTAGTCCAAAGTGAGAGTATAAACATTTTGATGCCATTGATGAGGGTGGAGGGAAGAGGATCACTGAAGTGATTTGAGCTTTCAAGTCTATAAGCATTTTGAGAATTGTGTTTTGCTCAATTGTTTTGAATGAACTCCAGGAGGCATTGTTTTTGAGGATGCGTTCCGGAAGGAGCGTGAGTTCGCTTATAACAGTAGGGGAGTTTCTGGTGTCTAGTGATTGATGAAATTGATGTTGTGATATCTGAATGTCAGCTTTTAAGTTATTTGTCTTTTCAAGGCAGAAGGAGGCACATTCTTCACTATTGGATAGTAGACTGGGTCCATCTGGGGAGAGATAGGGTAGGCTCTTGGATTGCTGCTTGACCAAGTCAAATAGCTTTTTTGGGGGGGTTTTCAGCTTGATCCAGTTGATTTCTGAAGAAATGCACTTTGGCATTAATGATGTTTCTGTGATAGGTATTCCTGAGAAATCTTAGCTGTTTGAGGTGTTCCTGAATTTGATCAGATCTCCACTTTCACTCTGCTAATCTAAGGTTGCGTCTTTCAGTATTGAGGCTATCATTGTACCATGGTTGCGAGTCCTTTGTAGAAAGTCTTTTTAGTTGTAAGAATGCGGTTGAATCAAGAATGTTCTTCATGGAGCCAGTATTGTGGGCTGTGAGTTCTTGTACATCTACCATATTTTCAGGGGGTACTAGGATGTTATCACTGAGTGATCTGAGTTTAGTGAGATTGATATTCCTCATATTTCTTTTCCAAATTTTTGGTTTGAGTACTTGTGTGGTAGATGTTCTCAAAGGAGTTGTGATGTGGAAGGTGACATGGTGATGGACAGACCAATCACAGGGGAAGATAGATTCCAATTGGGAAGAGTTATCTTTTGCGATGATAAGATCTAGGATCTCCACCTTGTTGTGTGTGGGGCTATCACAAATTTGTATCAAGTTAAGATCCGTAAGAAAAGATTTAAGGCTGTTGAATATAGGGTCATTCAGATTGCTCCAGTGGAGATTAAACTCCCCGAGGAAGATTTGAGTGCCATGTTGACCCGTATTTGTGGTGATTATCTCCATGGTTTGTTCTACGAAGGAAAGATTATCACCTGGCAGATGATAGAACGTGTGCAATTTGCATAGGGGATTATTGTTGCAGGCAAACTCAATACATAGATATTCACATGATGAAAGAGCTGGGGACTGTAACTCTTTAACTGAAAGAATACAAGCAGTGCCAACCCCTAGTCTGATAGCTCTATCTAATATGATGATATCATAACTAGGAGCTACTAGAATGTTGAGGGTAGGACCAGATGACTCATTTAGCCAAGTTTCTGTCAGGAACAAAATGTCTAGATCCTGTGTTAATATGAGGTCTGCGAGTTCCACTGTGTGTCTAACAGCCGATCTACAATTGAGTGCATTTAAGAAAGGATTTGGGGATATCCTTAGAGGTGTGGGAAAGTGTATCTCTCTTGAGTTTATGCTTAATTATCATTCTGTGGTTGGGTTATACTTGCCTGTGGGGGTTTGCAGAGATAGATTGGATTTGACTCTTGTCAATTATCTCATGGTAAAGAGGGTTGTATGAAAGTAGAGGGTTAGGGTGACATGAATGGTTTGCAACCACAGTTACAAGTGCAAGCCATTGATCAGTTACCAACACCTCAAATTGTTCTTATAGGACCTTCCCCTGTGTGAATCATACAGGGCGATCTATGGGGGGTAGCCAGTGGTCTGCAGGATCATTGCCCACCCTCCCCAAAAGTATTCCCAAATGGAGCCCATTCTTTTAAAACCTGCACTGGCTCCTTTAAAGAATATGTGCTGCCTAAAAAAAGGTATGCTATTTGGGAATGGAAAATGTGAGATGTTAGTCTGCTGTTTTCTATAAGCCACCATCCCTGTGTATGCATCCAATTCAAGAGTTACAAAGAGTGACCTTCCGAAATAATCTTTATTAGTTAGGTTGTTCTGTGACCTCCTGCAACTGAAGCTTTTACAACACAACTTAAATTGCATAAAAAAATTAGAGTCCGGTGTAAAAAGATGGTGTGCAATATGCGACCTGTCTCTTAGTACATTGGTCCCTATATCCTAAATAGACTCATTATCTCCACCTTAAATCATGACTTGGTCTCCCATATAAAAATCATGCTCCTCTGCCTTTCACGTGGTGTAAATCAATTTCCTGTTATTTGCTACTGAGCATATACTTGATAAAAGACCTTTGTTGGCATTATCCAATCACTCTTATTGCCTAGAATGAGACCTCTATATTTTTGGTAGCGTTACTGGAGCCACTCCCACATTAATATTGTTGAATAGGAGAACATTTTTATTGGCATCATTAATTTGGTCTTTGGTAAACCACTAGCAAACCCACTGTGTAAATCTGCTATGTAGAAAGTTCCTGCCAGGATTATTGAAAACAAGATCCTTGTTGCTAATCCGCTATCAACATCTTTAGAAAGCAGACTTCTCTCATGTCTGCCTTTAGTCGTCAGATGACAACACCATCAGCAGGTTCATTTCTGCATTTTAAGGTTTTTCTTTGCAAAGTAAATTACCTGTGCTCATATAATGTTACCCAATTGTTGATACAAAAACAGCATTATTAGCTCTTAGCTCAACTCAAATGTATAGAATTAGAAAGCACAGTCAACAGCAGTAATATTGATTATTTGCACAGGTACAAACAGAATTGTCCTTGAGTGATCCAAAAGAGAGTGACTATTGTCTAATTATGTGAAAATCAGCTTACCTTGGAAAGATGGGCAGCTTTGGTAGCTGTGCTAGCATTTGAACTGGTCACCCACAGATTGTGCATTTTTTATTTTACAGTAGGAGCAGGGCCACTATATTAACGTACTGGCTGCCGCGCTGACTTATCTTGAAACCCAGTTTGTGCCATGTGTGCCTGTATTTCCATGTCTTAATATGTGTATCCTTATTGCCTGACTAATCAAGCAGTCATACAGACTGGTATTCTTTCTCTTTCTTCTTTTCTGTATGTCCAGCAGAGAAGGGTTTATGCATTCTATGATAGATCTGTCATTGAATCCTTTGAGATAGATGCCATTGTGAGTGGAGATAATTCCTATTTGAGTCATGAAGTGGGTATAACTCGCATATTAAAAAGGAAGAGCATGTAAGGGCGTCTCATAGCAATGTGTAATTTTTCACAATGACAAAATACAGAACTTTAACACAGAGAAGAGCACAAAGCCTAAAGAAGAGCATACACCTCTTTGAGATTTCTTGGCTAATTAATGGGTAGCTGTTCGAATTGGAGGCGTGACCCAGAACAGGTGCAGTAGCATGCTGGAAATAACATACATAAGTAAAATCTGTAGGTACAATGTATGTGTAGAGATGAACTATTCTGCCAACAGTTAGGCTTGGTCCTATTGTTCCTATATAGCTGTGCATTCAGCCTGGCCCTATTGTTCCTCAATAGTGGTGCATTCAGCCATCTGTAAATGTCTGCCCACTCATCACACTAAAAAGGTCTTTCTAGTAAAACTCACTTCCAAATGAGCATCTACTGTGTAAATGATCGTCATCCCCTGACTCCATCCATGCTGGAATCCCTTTCAAGTTTGCAATGTCTATAGAAGGGAAAAGAGATAATTCAATTTAAAACTACAATTTTTTCTGATTTCTTTCAGGATAGGCTTTGGCTGGCACAGACATAGCTCTAATAACCCCCCCCCCACACACACACAAATAAAGCTGAGTGAATGCATGCAAATGGAGCAACATAATGGGTGAACTTAAAGGCAATCCATAGCGCGGCTAGCTATAGGACCTATGGTGATGATCTGCCTTATAAACCAAAGAGTACCGGGACCACACCCCATCAGGCGTCTTACATTTTGGGGTTCACCGCCTTCTGAACACCTTAGTCCAGAAATCAAAACTCATGCAACGGGGGGGGGGGGGCATTAACAGGGAAAGCCCCCAGTTGCTCAGGCTTGCACTGCCTGCTTGGCTAACTCAGAAGCATTGCCATCATCCCTGGTTCCTGGCGTAAGAACTCCTCCGGAAATGGCGTGAAGCACATTATTTGTACCTGAATAGTTGAAAACCAGCCAAGAGGAAAAGGACAGGATGCAGCAGGTATGTATACCCCCACATCCCTAATGCCCACCCTGGAAATAACATCACACCACGTCTCTTGTCCCTGCCCCGCCCCTGTTGGACTGCTAGCCCCCCTAGCCAGATCAGGTAGTGTGGGAAGGAATGCATGCTTTGGCAGGGCAATTCAGCACTTAGCCCCTGCCCTTCAAAGTGCCATGCTGCACATGACCCAGGCAAACATATGTCTCCATGAATTCTGCTCGATGTGCGTTATATCTGAGGGTCCTTGGTCATCGCTATATGTTTACACTAGAGCTGGGCCTCTCAGATATTGAGCAAAGAATGATAGCGGTGTGCACATGCAGAATCTATTCCAGAGCATCACCAGCCATTCTTGTCCTGTGTAGGACAGACTTTGGGGTATCCACGAGTCCCTGATGGTCACTTGAAAACATCTCCTGAGGAGATCACAATTTGTATGCCGTTACTTGGTGGTCTTCAATCTACACTCTTCAGAGAGAACGTCTTTGCCCCAGGCTTTTTCTCGTTTTGTTCATGGGAATAATATCATTTGCATACAGGAAAGGAGGTAACTTCCTTCTGTAAAAGCACATCTCCTGTAGTGCAAAATATTAATATCTATTTAACTGTCTAAACAGAAAAGCACTGTGGAATTTGAAGAATGGCTTACCACTGAATTTGCCATAAAGCAGCAGTTAGATCTGGTTTACGAGCATTAAATGCGGCATAAAATAAACTTTAATAGTGTATTTTAAATAAAATATTTGTCCCATTTTTGTTTGTGGTAGAAGTATGCACTGTGTAATTGACCTTTCCTCACTACTGTTGTATTTTAACAGACATCCATGTGAAAAGTTACCTTACTTATTATGAGTTAGAAGTGTTTGGAAGAACTAAATACGTTTAATAAATGATTAAAGTAGACTTTCTAAGACTTCCTGAATGCAGTTTTGAATTATGTTTGATACAAACATCTCACATTGTTGTGGCCAACTTAAGGCATTCTGCTGAGCTTCCACATTCTTCCAAAATGCATGTCTAACCGCAGGCAGTATGAACAAGTAGAGAACTAATCTCCAGGCCGATGTCAGCTATTGCTTGTATACCATTATAAAATGTCTTTTGTCCTGACTAGGATGAAATGTTTAATTAGCTTTGGCAGCAAGGAGATGCCAATTTTAAGAAAAATATCGTTTGCATCAGTGACTACTTATGTTAATTCGATTTGACCGTTCATAGCATATGGTATTGGTTTAGAGTGTAGTCTAAGAAAAGCAAGAGTAGAAAAGGAAAACATAATATCCAAGGAGCTGAGTCACTTACATTTTCAAAACAGTTAGCATTCTAGGAGCCTAGATTTTCTCATAGGATTTGTATGGATTTTAAAATTTATGGGGATTCACAAAATAATATTTTGTTTGTTGCAATCTATGCATGTTGTATATTTTCATTCGTCCTCTGCCTTTACTGCTGAGGAATGTTTGCAGATCAGAAAATTTACAGAAGTAAGTGATATGGAAATATCCATTGCCGCATTAAAATTTTTTTTTGTTTTTTTCCTCATGGGGAAAATAGTTTTCCTTAAGCTGGAACACCTTCTCCTACAGCCTAGAAAATGAGGTTTGGGGGAACGCTTTCTCCCCATTTACACACTTTCTTCAACGTCTTTTAGAGTGGTTTTCCATCCATAAATGGGTTGAAAAAATACAGGGGGCTGGGGTGTGAATCTCTACAAAGCAATGACTGTAATAGTTGTCCTTACCATCCGAATAACTGTGACAAATCCCCTTTCATGTGATCACATCTGTAACCACTAGATTTACTACTGCATCAAATTTACCATACTGACACTTTTTCTAGTTCTAAATAAATCTGGATACTGGACATACATCTGCAAACGACTTTTTTACCAGTAAAGTGCAAAGTATGTATGCAAAAATGATAACATTTGTGTTTAGCCCTGCACATATAATGGCAAAGTTAGATATACAAGAGTTCTTCACACTAAAATATCAATAGCAGCTGGTGTAGGAAAGCGCAGTGGGGGGAAGGGTTGGGGTGGGGGGCTGAGTCAACAGACGACGATAAGGGAAAATACAATTTAAAAAAAAGAAAACCACTGACCTTGCGCTCGCCACATCGTCAACTGTTTTTCTTTATTTATGTTATTTTCCCTCGTTGTCATCTGTCGGCTCCCCCCCGCCGCCTCCCCACCGCACTTACCTGCACCAGTCCCCTATATAAAGTATGTATTTACAGAGTGATACACAGCAAGGCATAGCAAGGCATTCTATTTACTATCCAGCACAAAAGGTGTTTTGAATTGGAAAAGTGAACTTTTTACAGCTAAAAAGCTGCCTTGCACACTTTGTGTCATTTTGCTTCTTTTTGCATTAACAGCACGTTACTGGGGCAGATCAACACAAATGCTCTGTTTTTTTAAATTTTATTAAATCTTTTTATTGAAATCAGTTGTTACATATAGACAACAATCATTACAACCACATATTATCGCAGTGATACTTCAAGAAAGCTCCAGAGGAGGTGCACCTCCCATGAGCAACATCGGCCATATTTATTACAGTTGCAGTGTGCTTATTTGTTTTTTTTTTTTTTTTTTTTTTTTTTTTTTTAGTCCTCATAAGCCTCTTTATTGGGAAGATAAAGCAAACGATCTTCCTCTTTTGCACATTTCGATGGGTAACTGACGCCTCTGCCCTTTTTATGCTTTTTGCATTACGCAAAACGGGTATGTATGTGTAAAAAAAAAAAAAAAAAAAAAAAAAAAGACACATATACCATAATCCCGAATGCTTAGCGAGGCTGGTAGGCGTAATCATAGGACCATTTGAAAGAATTATCTCTTATTATTTAAGTTATTACACCATTCAGTAAAGGGGAGCCAAAAATGTACATTTCTTGTGCTCTTTCCATCTAGAGTAACTATATACTTAATAGACTGTAGCAGGTTATCCATATTTGGGGAGAGAGGGGACACCCATAATTTACAGATTTCTCTTCGGGCAAGCAGTGCAATGTAAAAAATAAGTCTCGCCTGATCTTTAGTAGATTTTACTTCAGGCTCCAATTGCCCAAATATGACAAATAAGACGCTTACCTTAACTTGCAGCTTAAGCATTATGGATAACATCTCAGTCACTTCATTCCAATAGGTTTGCAGCTCTACACATTCTAAAAACATGTGGACGTCATCTGCCTTCGTTTTATCACATTTTGGACAAGGAACTTCTCCTCTTCCCCCAAACTTTGACAACTTCAAAGGTGACCAATATGCTCTATGGATGGAAAAGAGATGGTTTCTTCTCAGGTGCGCAGGCTTAACTGATTTAAAAAGCATAGCCATAGATACTTGCCAGTATTTTTCCAGCGATGATTCCGGCAAGTATTTTCCCCACAACTCCATTGGAAGCGTAAAATCTCCATCTTCAGCTTCCACCAGTAACCAGTAGATCAACGCCACCTCCTTTTTTTCGACGTAGTTGCAGCTTAAGTTGAAACTCTAACTCATTCTGTTCCCCTATTTTTGTTCGTGGATCAGCGAACCAACTCTGAATTTGCATGTATTTAAATCTGGAGAGACTATAATTTGTAATCTGACTACAACTCTCCCAAGAGATAAGTCTTCCATCCATTATTAGCTGGTCCCATTGTCTAAGACCACCTTGTGATAGGGGCTTGGCCAAGCTATCTTTAGTCCACTCTGGGGAGCCGGGACTGTCCCAAATAGGGGCTAAAAGACTGTAGTAAGGAATTTTCAAGGTTCTTCTCACGTTGTACCAAGTCTCTGCAAGCCCTCTCAAGATCTTCAACCTAACCTTTTTAAAGAATTTGGGGTCGGCATATTTAAAGATGAAACCTTCCTTCCCACCTGGTTCTAGGTTTGCTATGGTATACCACAAACCACCTGCAATTAAGGGATTAGGTACGTTAAAGAGATACTTGCCATTCTTCAAGAGAAAAGCCCAAGAGTAAAAGAGGAGATCTGGTAAAGCAATTCCTCCTTTCTCCAGCCTTCTTCGTAGCTTCTTCCAAGCTATTCTTGGTCCTTTACTTGCCCATATAAAAGAGCCTAAGTCTCCTTGTAGATTCTTGAGCCAAAGCGTTTTAAAAGGTAGAGGTATTGCATCAAATAGAAAAGTAAGCTTTGGGAGAATTACCATTTTGATCAAGTTACATCTTCCGAAGATTGTTAATTGAAGGTGGGACCAAGATTTTAAAAGTTTAACAATTTCCTTCCGAACTTTGTCAAAATTAAGCTTTGCTATCTTATCAATGTCTTGTGGTATCATTACTCCCAAATATCTTATCTCGTCCTTCCCATGTGTCTCCTCTATATTCCAGGTCATAACTTCGGATTTTTCTTCATTAACCTCATAACCTGAGGCCTTCCCAAAATCCGTTGTTAAGGCCATTAAACGCGGCCAGGTTTCCCTAGTGTTTGAAGAGAGGATCACTACATCATCTGCATAAAGCCCCAGTTTTTTCTCCCAACCAGCACACCTAAAAGGCTGAATTTCTAGATCATCTCTGATCTTCCTTGCCAGAGGCTCTATATATAAGTTGAAAAGCAAGGGCGATAGAGGGCACCCCTGCCTCGTTCCTCTTGAGATCTTTACTGGTTGAGACAAGGAGCCATTAATTAGAATTCGAGCCTGAGGAGCTTGATATAGACCAGCCAAAGCGTTGCTAAAATGTATACCTAAGTTCAGGGATGTAGTCACTTCCATCAGATATATCCAATTTACCCTGTCGAAAGCTTTGGTAGCATCTAAGGCCACCAGGGCTAAAGGCAGATTGTACGTAGATGCTAGGTCGATCGTGGCAATGAGTGAGAAGGTCAAGTCTTTCAAAAACCTCCCCCGAGTAAAGCCTTTTTGATCATCATGAGTTAAATCCACCATCAGCCCGTTTAACCTATCCGCCAGAATCTTCGTATATATCTTATAGTCACTGTTCAATAGGGAGATGGGACGATACGAGTCACATTTTTTTGAACATTTTCCGGGTTTCAATATTAGGGCTATCGTGGCTTCCATCCAGGAGGCTGGCATGACCTTATGTTCAATGTACAGATCATTAAACATTTTAGTTAAGATGGGAGCTAAGGTATCCGCCAAGATTTTATACACCTCTTGTGGGATGCCATCTGGCCCTGGAGCCTTCCCCTTCTTTAAATGTGCCATTATATTCCCCACTTCCTGAACTTTTATTTTACCATTTAGAAGATCCGCTTTTTCCCTTGGCAAGGAATTATCCATACCTGATCTTACCCATTTACTAAGGGTATCTTTAGATGGCTTAAGGTCTTCCTGATATACTTTATTGAAGTGATTATGGAAAGCTTGCTTAATCCCTTCACTGTCCTCAACTAGCCTGCCTGAAAAAGTAGACGAGTTCTTAAATGACTTTCAAGTGTCTAAAAAATAAAAATAAAAATTAAAAAAAACGTTTTTTTTTTCCATGGTTAGGCCAGTAAATATATACACAAGTCATAAGGGAAAGAATGGTGATGAAAAGATGAAAAGAGAGGGAGAGTAGGAAAGGAAGGGAAGGTAATAGTTTTTTTTCTCAAGGGTGGAGCTGTAAAACAATGAGGGAGGTAAAAAAAAAATATATATAAATAAATAAAAAAAGCACTATAAGAATCTGGAGCTTCCTCCTTCTCTCTCTTCATAAGGGTCTTCCTATGACATGGAAAATACTCTTTTTCAAATTTGGGTGATACACGCTCTGGGGGAAAATCCAGATGACCAACTGGTCGTTGTGGATATGGGGTGGGGGTTCTCTATGGGAGGGGAATACACAGGGTGGGGGGCAGGGGGAAAAAATTCAAAAAAATAAGTCCTTTACAACCTCTTTTAAATGTTTCATAAAATTGGAATATTGGATTGCACTAGAAGATGGGTAGTAAGAAAGCTGGTAACATAAAAATAATGTCCTGGAATGTAAATGGTCTAAGGGTAAGAAGTAGGAGGACGAGAATACTTCAGTATCTGAAAGATTCTCCAGCCCATATTATTATACTTCAGGAAACGCACCTAACCGAGAAAGAGGCAGTGGAGTTGTTTAAGACTGTGAAATGGGTGGCACAGTTTGCATGTACAGCACAAACAGCAGTGACCAAAGGGGTGGTGATTCTTTTGAAGCAAGGGGCTCAACTCAGTTTAGACTCCTTCTTATCGGATAAAGCAGGCAGATGGGTAGTAGCTAGAGTTAAGATCTTAACTAGACTATATACAATAGCAGGATATTATGGGCCAAACCATGATGATGTGATACCCTTGCAAGATCTTTGGGAGAGGCTTCTAGACTCATCTGATCCAATTATTCTGGCTGGCGACTTTAATGTAGTGTTGAACAAAATATTAGATAGGTCTATATGTAGTAAAGCTTTGACCAACCCTAATATTTTTAGATTAATCAAACAAATTATGGAACATCTAGGTTTGCTTGATATTTGGAGATGGAAAGCGGGTGAGAAAAAGGACTTCACTTTCTTTAACAAAAAGTATAGACACCAGTCCAGAATAGATTTCTTTTTGGTGGATTGTAAGATCAAAGATGAGGTACAGCAGATTGAGCATATAGGTGCCCATTTGTCAGACCACTCAGCAGTAATGCTCACACTAGAGATCAGGGAGGTTATGGTTCAATCTAGATGGACCTTAGACCGCACAATTTTACTGGAGGAGGAGGTGATACAAACTTTAAAAAAAGAAACAGAAGAGTTTTTTGAGATCAACTGGGGATCAGCGGCCCCTGGTATTACTTGGGATGCTTATAAGGCGTTTTTGAGGGGGAGGCTAGGGGCCTTGGGGGCTGAGAAAAGGAGAAATTATTATAAAGAAGTAACAACGCAGGAGAAAAAGATCCGTTCTCTAGAAAAAGAATTAAGAAACCCTGGCATAGACGAGCAGATGAGAATTAGTATGCTCCAAGAACTGCTACAACAGAAGGCTAATGTGTCCATGATAATTCAAGAAAGGGTAAGAAAGAGATGGGAAGCTAGTCAAATGGCACATTTTGAATATAGTGAAGGGTGTGGGAAACTCCTAGCTTGGAAAGCAAAGAAAGAACAACTGAGAAATAGGGTTGAGGGAATCATTAGTGTGCTTATTTGTTGTGCGATGGTATCATCCTTGGACAACGGGGGTTCGCAGATCCCACCCCTATATGTGTTCCAGCTATCCCAGATCTGTGTCCACTTTTTGGGGCACCCTCTAGCCACATAAATTGTTTTCTCAGTTACCATGCACCAGTTCATGTCCTTCCTCCAATCCATTAATCTTGCAGTTCCTGGGCCTTCCACAGCCTTACTATGTTACGTTTCGCTACCATCAGTTCCAAGGTAACCCACAGGTGCCCTTTAGCAGTAAGGTCCATTGGCCCCCAGGCGTTCAGAAGAGCTAGTTTTATATTTCCATCAATTTTTTGGCCAAATACACTTTCCATAAGTCCCACAATTCTCGCCCAATATCTTTGAATAACCGTGCATTCCCAAATCATATGTATGAATGTGCCAGCCTGTCCACAACGTCGAGTGCAAGTCTCATCAGAGCTATACTCCATTCTGACCAGGACTGATCTGGCAAGGTACAATCTATGCAGGATCTTGAGCTGCACTAAACGCAACCTAGAAGAGATGGCCACCTCGCAAGGAGAAGCCACCGCCGCTAACCATTCATCATCGTCCAGACTAGCCACATCATGGTCCCACTTAGCACGCAGATGGTCCAGTGGGTCCGCCAAGTTATTAATCAGCTTTTTATAAATGAGCAATATAGCTTTTTCCGGCAGGTCCCCATCTAGCACTCTGTCTTCCAATGGAGAGGATTCAGTGAGCGGTTCTCCTCTGGGGAGTTTTGCAAGTAGGGCATGCCTTATTTGCAGGTATCTAAAGTGTTCGGAGCTTGCCATTTCATAGTCCTGTTTCAGCTGGTCAAACGTGACCACATCCCGGATCTTCACAAGTCACCCACCCTGGAGATTCCAATAAGATCCCATCGATCAAAGCCCTTCGAGCAAATCAAGAGTCCTAGTTGGTCGCATCGTCAGAGCAGCGTGGCCTTCATGATCCTGCCTTCCCATCCCAGGCTTTGCAAGGCAGTCTTCCATATTCGCACCGCGAGCGCAGTGGGACCCTTCAAGTTGGGGCCCAGCGTGCACACATAGATTGCTCCCTCGAAACTCCCACCCGGCAGCAACCACCTGTCCATCTGAAAGGCTGGATCACTCTGAGGTCTATACATGCATCGATTGATAGCTGCAAGGTGAGAGGCCCCATAATGGTGCTTTATATCTGGTAACCCGATTCCCCCTTCAAACCATGAGTTTATGGAGAGCTATGCGCAGGAGCCTACTCTACCAGAGCAGGACTCTCAGGAGGCTGTCGATTTCTTTGAAATACAAGGGGCTGACACAGTTTGGGGTGTTTTGCAGGACGTAAAGAAAGCGGGGAAGGGACATCATCTTAAAGAGGGCAGCATGACCTAGTAAAGAGAGAGGGAGCGTCTTCCAATGCACGACATCAGATTTGATACGTGTCAAAGGTGGTAGGAGATTTAGTTGATAGAATCTGGTGGGATCCATTGGAGACCCTAATCCCCAGGTACTTGAAACTGTCCACTGCTTTGACCAGTGGTAGTCCGCGCGGGAACGGCGGTAGCCTCCCGCTAAGGATGTAGATCACCGTTAGTAAGTAACGGTGCGATTTTACTCGTAGTGAGTTTAAATAGCTCTATTGGTAATCCATTATCGGCCCGTCGTTTTCCTGCCCCGCAAGCCGTGGATAGCTTTCCCCACCTCACTGTCCGTAATTTTTAGATCAAGTTCAAGGTATTCTTCCTCAGTAAGAGATGGCAATGAGATGTCCCTCAAGAAGAAGGCGGCCTCCTTCTCCGAGTGCGGAGTTTGCGCTGTGTTAATGGACTGATAATATTGCCCAAATGCGTCTGCTATATCTTGAGGGGCTGTTAGGCGGGGGTCAGATTTAATCTCGATCTCAACCACTACCCGGTGTGCCTGGTCCAGTCTGTCTAACCAAGCCAGCAACCGACCTGCTTTATCACCGACATCGTATATTCTGCTAAGTATGGCTCTATGATACAGTTTGGCGGCGTCTGTTGCAAGGTCGGTATACTCTTTAGTTTTAATGCGGAGTTGCTGATGTGTCTCACCGTCCTCCCGCTCTCTCAGAGTGTCCTCCAGTTGCAAGATTTCACCTCCAGTCGGGTCAGTGCAGCGCGCTTCTCCTTCTGCAAGCCCGCTATTTAGGACAGGGTTACCTCCGGATAACGGTTTCATAAGCCTCCCATAGCACCACCGGTGACTCAACCGATCCTTTATTGTCCTGGAAATATAGTTTGGAGTCACTCAATATCTTGTCACTAATTTGGGGATTCTTGAGGTGCCAGGGATTAATCGGGGCCATGCGGCCTACCATAGGTTTCCCAACCTCCAACCGACAAAGTATCGGAGACTGATCAGAGATGCCTCTGGCTAAGTGTCGAATCTCTTTGACGCTAACAAATTGGTGTTCTAACGCTAGGACATAGTCTATTCTAGACATACTGCGGTGGGCGCCTAAATAATACGTGTACTGCTGCTCATTGGGGTGCAATCTCCGCCAAATATCAACCAGGCCCATGGCTCCAAGGAAGCCCTGGATCTGTGTTCTAGAGGGCGGTAACGCCCTCTGGGGCCATCAGTCCGTCGCGTCTGAGACAATCGAGTTAAAATTGCCCCGATCTAAAGTCTGCCCTCTGGTAGAGCTAGGAGGAGATCTCCCAGATCCCTAAAAGCCTAGGCCTGCAAACCCGGTGGAATATAAACAGAGAGGAGGTTCAGTGTTTCCCTCTCCCAAGTCCCAGTGAGGACAGCGAACCTGCAGAGGTTGACTGTATGGACCTTATCTATCACCCTGGGGAACAACCTCCGCACCATCACACCCACTCCCCGGGAGCCAGACTCAAATGCAGAGTAAGCCACTAATTTGAAACCCCACCTAGTCATGGCTTTGCATGCGTTATCTTGCAAGTGTGTTTCCTGCAAGAGGACAACGTCTGGGGAGTGACGCTTGAGGAACTGCAGGACCACACCCCGCTTGATCTTGTCCCCCAGTCCGTTAACGTTCCAGGACAACAATTTAAGCTTAGGCCGAGCTACTTTGTCACCCATTGTCTAGAGTCAGGCTGAGCAGGTAGAGTGAAACCACCTCCACTATCTGGCTCAGTAGCACAAAACAGTTGCATAGTGGCTGTCAACGCTCGACTGCGCACATTCTCGTCACACTTATAAAATACAAACCAAAACTGAACATGCCCCCCTCCCCACCCTCCTCACCTATGCTAGAGAGAACAAACAGAATAGTGATCTGCCATTAAGTAACAACGGATCGACACTTGGCACAGGAACCCAACATCCCAAATATGATAAACAGAACCCCCCTCCCTGCCTCCCTGCATGGGGGTGTCAGAACCTCCCACCAACCCAAACTTGCAGAGTGCCTATCGCCCACCCCTAAAACTTGTGGATGCGTGCGTCCAACCGGGCACACGTCCAAAAGATCAAGGTAACTGGTAGACATATTATGGACTCGAGATAAGTGCATACAACAATGACTATTTGATGGCCTGCTCGTCTCTTCTTGATTTTATTGATTATCCTTTTTATTTTTGTATTTTATCTGTATCTTTCCTAAGAATTATCTGGTATTGACCATTTTTTAAGTGTACTTTTATCATGCTGTGTGTATTTTTATGATCTTGTGGTAGAAATAAAGTAAATGATGATGATGATGCATACAACAATGACTCAGTGCCCAATTCACAAAATGTCCATTGCGGAGAAGTCCCAAAACAACAGTTCCACAAGGAGTTCAAGTTCTAAGATGGCAGGAATCCCACCCCAGTCAGTCGGCAAAGAGGCAATTCTCCCCCCATGATAGAGGAAACTTACGGACCTGTTATTCAGACCCTCCTGTCGCCGCCTCCTGTTCGCCGGCCTGGGAGCCCCTGCTGGATTCTTCGGTGCCCCTCTCGTTCCTCGTCTCCCGGACTTGGTTGCCCCTGCAGCCTGGGACGCGCCATCCGTCCATCTAGTCCCAGGCCTCCTTGGGAGTGGTGAAGAACCAAGCCTTTCCGTCAGATTCCACTCTCAGCTTGTCCGGGAAAACATAGCGTATTTCATATCTCGCTCTGATAGTGCCTTCTTGACATCAAGGAAGCTGCGCAGCTGTCGGTGCACCCTGAGGGTGAAATCCGGGAAGAAAGTGATTTGACTGTTTTGGAATTTCAATGGGGGCGCTGATCGGGCCACCTGTTAGATGGTGTCTCTATCTCTGAAATTGAAAACCCTAGCCAGCAGGGGCCGAGGGGGGGCTCCGGTTTTCGTCTGCTGCCCGGCACGCCGTGCGCTCTTTCCACTGAGACAAAATTGGATAGACCATTAGGCTTGAGGTAGGTGTTAACCAGTTCTTCCACGAACAAGTCTGCTGCCGGCCCCTCTGCTTTTTCCGGAACCCTCATGATGTGGATGTTGTTGCGTCTAGAGTGCCCTTCATAGTCATCCAGCTGCACTTCTAATTTGGAGGTGTGGGTCTGAAGATCGTCCATCTTGCACTATAGTTCGGAGTTGTCGGGAATCAAGGAGCTTGCCTTTATTTCTACCTCTTTTAGGTGCGTATTCATGGAGCGCATATTCGCCCGGATGAGGTAGACTTCCGTGGTCACAGAATCGATTTGCGACTCCAGCGATGACTAAACGGTCGTGATGGCGGTGAGAATGTCTTGTAGTGTAGGTTGCTTTGCCTCCTCTCCAGATTGGTGCTTTTCTGAAGTTGCCGTACCTCCTTTTGGACTTGCAACTGGGCCCTTGTCCCATGCAAACTTGTTCAATTTGGCCTGGATCACCGCCTTGGAACCACGACCTCCAGCCATAGCAAGGACGCATTGGGTAGCGCCTGCTCCGGAGGCAAAAATCAAGACCATTCTGCGCCACCTGGGATCGGCACCAGGCGTTGGTAGTGCTTCTTCCACAGGACAGGGTGTGCTGCCGTGGGCCGTGAGCACTGAGGCCCAGACAACGACCACCGTCCTGTGCAACACTCCACGAGGGGCAAAGTCTCAAGCCTTCTGCCGTTCCACTGGTTCATAGGCCCAGCCTGGACTGAGTGGCAATTGCGGCAGCAGAGCGGTGAGCGTGGCGGCAGCACGATCTCTCTTATCAATGTCCCATTGTTACTGGCTCAGACCCCCATCTGGTCGCAAGGCCTCCCGTTGCCTCCTTCTTAGCTACAAAAATGGGGGGAGGATTCCTCTCCATGCACCACAGCTAGCAGCGGCAGCCTCTAAGTGCACCAAGGGCATCAGATGGGGCCTTTCCAACTCAGGGCGACAACAAGGGGGTCCCAGGAGACAAGGGGCGGCAGGGGGCCATCACAGATTATTCAGTTCCTGCAGGTGATTGGCAGGCAGCACACAGGATTAAGTCGGCCTGTCTCAATGGCGCTTGGCAACCAATCTTTCCCCGGGGAGCCAAGTCGTTGGTTTCAGGGCCTCCCTCCAGGGACGGCGGGGCCGTTGGCTGCCGCATACACTAGCGCCAGTGGGCGCCTCGCTCCCCCGGTGACTGCGGCACTCGGCGCCGCAGGGGCTGCTCTGGCCACTGTTACATTCTGCA
Source organism: Triturus cristatus (assembly GCF_964204655.1). Taxonomy (NCBI): domain Eukaryota; kingdom Metazoa; phylum Chordata; class Amphibia; order Caudata; family Salamandridae; genus Triturus; species Triturus cristatus. Next base: position 871,777,076 of record NC_140588.1, read on the forward strand.
ACACTCCCAGGCTCACGCGGCCTCCTATCCCACAGAGCGCATCTCACCTTTCGGCCGGCTTCACACGCCACAGTCCTTCACACAGGGGCACTGCTTCGGTTCATGAGGATCATGAGCTCCAAAGGGAGGCAGGGACCTCCGGCAGGAGCAGTCACGCGGGCTGAAGCCCCAGGGAGCAGTCCAAGCCCCCACGCAGTATGTGTTGTGCAGCACCGCTGCCGAGTGGAGCAGTGGGCCAAACGCCGGAACCGCTAGAAGGAATTAGCGGTGACTTGGTTCATTCAGCGTGCGATGAGTTCCGGTGCTTCTCACCGAGTTTTCAAACAAGTTACAGGATTTTGTTGAACGGATGTTGCTGGGAACGGGCCCACTCGGAAGGAGCCGCCTTAGAGAGCGGCCATTTCTTACGCCGGTTGGCCAAGCCCCCACAAATGCTCTGGTTTCAACTACTATTTAACTACTACTTGAAGCAGGTGCAAAAAAGGGTAAATGTAGGAATTTGTACTGGAAGTGTATGCCTCTAGTACAGATCCTATGGTGAACAGCGCCAACTCATCTGTGCATCTTGCAAATTAGCCTGTGTGCTAGTGCAGGAAATGACACCAACAATAGGCCAATCTTTGTAGATACGGTGCTACGCAGTGTAGAACAGTTAATTGGGTCCTGCCCTGTGGTGTATGAAAATTTTAGTAAATCTGGGCATACGTGCATTGGTTTAAGCATGGATCCCATCTATGCTTTTTGGTGAATGTGCTACATTTCTAAAATGCCTTTATTTGAAGCCCATTGCTCAGAAAAGTACCCAAACTAAAATGGACAATATCACTTTAATTTAAAAATTGTGGCATCATTTAGTTATACTAATGGGTATATTTCCAAGTAAATGAGCAATTCCTCATAGACATTTGCAACAACAGCCAGTACAAAAACGACATTGATTTGATTGCCCTCTGTCAGTCAATGGTCAGTCAATACAGTGATATTTTGTACTAGTCCGTTAATGTAAATGTAAATATATGATTGAGGCAATATACCAAGCACCAATTGAATTTGCAAGGCCCAACCTTTGAATGGTATCATGTGCAAAATCCTTGTACCTCAAATCGATCAGTAAAATGAGTTAAGAGCTTATAGAAACTAGCACAATTACAAACATAGGAAGTTAAGGAATGTCAAATGTATTGAACAATGAGTAATACAATTTCAGCTGTATTGGCAATAGTCTGAAATTGAATTTATTAACAGGTGCCAAGGTAAAGAAAGGGAAGTGGAGTTTTACCTACTTCACTTAATAGGTACGGAACCAGAATATATTCCAACGTTTAGTTTAAATTAAATTTACATTAAGTCTGGTGGGTCTGGGGCACATTTTCATTATGCCTCACACTGAAAGAAATAAAAAAAGGCTTCTTGGTGAGCGTGCTTCGCAACATTACATTACTGATGAGGAGAAACACCAATGATGAAGCATGACATTTAGTGTGGCTGAAGGTTTTGCATCCTTTTATAGGCGAAGCATCCACTGAAATAGATTTACGGGTAAAATCCCTCCCAACATAAGAACATGAGGGAGGCAATACCCCACTTCCCTTACTAGGCCATGGTACCTGTTTCCGTTCATAATTATCTGTCACTTGGTTGTACTAAGTGCCTTACTTCCTCTGTTTACCGTGAAGGTTATTTCTCATGCAATTTAATTCAGACCTATTGGCTTGTTTTATGATTAATTCAGTTGTTTACTCAGTTTAACAAGGGGAACAACCTTTACAACGCACTACCATTACAACGAAACTGTTACAACGCAAATGCATTGACAACGCATGCCATTACAACGTAAGTCTTTACATCGACTTGCACTAGATGGCGTGCTAACATTAAAAATAGTGTAGTTTACTATCCAAACACCTTCCCTACTGTTACGTGGACTGGAGTTAGAATAGTAAATTACACTTTTTTAATGTTAGCACGCCATCTAGTGCAAGTCGATGTAAAGACTTGCGTTGTAAAGACTTGCGTTGTCACTGCATTTGCGTTGTAAAAATTTCGTTGTAACAGCATGCGTTGTAAAAGCATGCGTTGTAACATCATACATCCGTTTAACAATTTTGTATTGCGTCTTTTAGGAACATGACAAAATAAACAGAATAGAAAAAAGCACAAATGCAATACAATACATTTGTAGAGTGCCACAGCTACCTCTGAAGAGGCGTCCCGGCACCGGCAGAAAGAATGCCTACAGGAGACCTAACTGTAGAGATCCTACATGACATCAGGACAGGAGTCAAAGAGTAGGGTTTTAAGGATCTTTCTGAAAACAGCTTTAGTCTGGATACTTTTCAGACCAAAAGGAAGAGCATTCCTCAACTTTGGGAACAGGAAACAAATGATCTACCACGTCTTCTGGCCCGGTGAATGAATGGGAGTTGGAGAAGTTTAAGTTGGTTACTTCTCAGCGATCGTGCGTGGGTGTAAGACTTAAAGCGGCACCTGAGATAAAGAGCACCTCACCTTATGAGTATAGGCCCTAAATGCATAGATGAGTGCCTTACACTGAATCCTTTTATTCACTGGGAGCCAATGAAGATGCTGTAGGTGTCCTGACACTGCCACCCAGGGAGGAATCTTGAGAATTAGAATGGGCAGCAGCGCTCTGAATGATCCAAAGATGCTGAATCAGAAAAGCCGGCAGCCCAAGGTACAAACTAAACTGTTGGTGTAGTCCATCCTGGATGTGATAAAGGCATGGACTAACATTTTGAAAAATTCCACGAATGTAAGATGAAGCATCCTTCTTAAGGACCTAAGGGTAAAAAATCAGGTGGAGGACAATGCCTTTATTTGGGGCTCAAAGGTCAGGTTAGAGTCAAATGTTACCCCTAGATTTCTTACTACTGGGACCGGATGGGAGTGAGGGCACCCATTTCAGATGGCCACCAGATACTGGGTTCGGGAGACGTTTTGATGCCAAAGAAAATAGTCCCAGTCTTATCTTAGTTAGAATTTACACAGCTTCATCCAGTCAACAACTGCTTTGAGACAGAGTTTAAAAGAACACTGGGTTGTAGCCACATTTTCCTGAAAGGCCAGGCGGAGTTGGGTGCCATCCTCGTATGACGCAACTCTCACTCCCCAAGTTTCAACTAGTTTCACCAGTGGTTCTAGATATATATTGAAGAGGATGTGGCTCAGGGCAAAGTGTAACATGGAAAAGTTATGCAATGTTGGCACTAGCAATATAAGGAACAATATGAATATTAGCAAAAGGAAAGGATAGTGTAATGAAATGATTATTTCAATTTCCCAATACTTTTTTAAATAATCTGCTCATATTTACTTGCCATTACTTAAAGCCATAGATGAACTTTCTAGGTGCAAAAACCAGTGCACCTCATTGAGGGATTGAAAAAATTCCACATCAACACAACTGAATGACCTGCATTGGCTCCCCCTCAAGACCACTTCAAACTCAGCTGCATCATCTACATGCCCATCAGAAGTGACCGCCTGCATATGTGGGTAAAATATGTATTTATTTATTTATTTATTTATTTTGTTTCCAAAACCTTTATTGAGCATATAAGGATGGTACACAGCAGTGGTGCCTACAACCGTCTCAGGCCGGCAGCGTGTAACAGTATGGGAGAAACAAGGATGTACACAGCATGTCGCCAACAACCCAAGAGGGCCGGCCGCAAGCTTATGCTCGGATGGTACGATGGGGGTATCGCCCTGCCAGACATCAGGAAGTACTACTAGGCGGCGCATCTGGCAGCAATCAACCAATGCCAATACGGAAACGGGGATGACCCAGCATACGGTATGGATAGGTGGTTGCTGCCTGGTGGAGATTTCACAAGAGCACTTTATTCCAAACCAACCAGGTTCACACTTACAGGGCCCACGAAACACGCTGTACAGCTGTGGCACGTAGTCAATAGAGCGCTAGGATGGGCCAATAAGCTCACTATGGCCACCCCCCTATGGGATGCTGAACAGCTAGGAACTTTGGGGCGAACAAAGGGCTTTGACAAATGGGACCTCATAGGCATCTCGCACATAAGGGACCTATGGTGGAGGGAGGGAGTGGTACCGTTCCCTACATTGCAGCAGACATACGAAATGGCTGAATCGGAGCGCTTTCGCTATGCACAGATTAAACACTCCCTGCAGGCAAACATACCGGTTGGTACGGAGCTGCCTGAGTCATCCCCACTCGAGGACCGGCTGCTCGACGGGCACCTACCGGAAAAATGCATATCCCTCACATATAAAAAGCTTATTCACCACACCCCCGATCCCCTCACTGCCCTTAGAGAGAAATGGGTAAGGGACGGCCTTGAAATGGACGATGAAGAATGGCAGGAGGCACTCTCATCGCCAAAGGAAGTGGCCATATCAGCCAAACTCAAGCTAGTTCAACTCAAGATCCTACACAGGGCTTATCTCTCAGAGAGGCAATTAAGGCTTATGGGCAAAAGCATAGATGGGCAGTGCAGGAGACGGTGTGGGATGGAAGGCGGTTTCATGCACATTCTTTGGGAATGCCCGTTGATTCAAGACTACTGGCAAAAAATGTTGCAATGTATGAGCACGATTTGGGGAATCCCTCTTATGCCCGAGGCCAAGAGATGCCTGTTGAACATCTGGGAGCCCACGGATCTAAATGTGAAGGGGAGGATATGGGCCACACTGGGGCAGATGATTGCTAAGCGTAATATAGCGCAGTCATGGGGAGCCGCCACGCCACCGAAACTGGAAATGGAAAGAGGACACGGACTGGTGTATGGTGAGAGAGAAAACAGTCTATGTAGCCCGGGGATGTCCCCAAAAATGGATTGCAATATGGTCTAAATGGAATGTGTATCGGGGAGGACTGTGCAAACCCCCACATATCCCATCACCCGAGGAACATTGTATGGTTTGAATATCACTGCATGGCTGGTAATTTTGTACGCTATAGCAAAAGTACTGTACTGATGCCTCTAAAATACGGCAACTAATATGACGTACGATACCTATATCTGTAACGCATGACTCTGTTGTTTCAGTTCAATAAACAGATTTAAAAAGAAAAAAAAGAAGAGGGCCGGCCGCGTCAATAACCAAGCATGCTGCTATATAAGCTGTGTCAGTTAATGGGACCATGAGTCCCTTCCAGTTCTGGTTGTGAAGGAAACAACAACTTAAAACAACAACATCAACATACCCCAACTAATCTCACGGTGAGAGTGAAACAGGAAGTATAGCATCTCATCAATCTAAAGGGCAGCCCGTGCCATCCAAGCACGTCCAAAGCGCACCAGTCTGTCAGGGGAAGCTTTACCAGAATGTCTAAGCCTGCTCAACCACAGCAGCAATGCCAACCGCCCATCCAGGCCACCACGCCCGCCCCCAGCAGTCTGGAACCCCACTCTAGCCTCCCTCGAGGCAAGGAATGCACCCTCACCCCATAGTCAGGGCCGACACACACAGTGGAAGTTGTCAGTTCAGGCTATGCTTAGGCCCTCTCACCCAACGTTGTAGACAGCCCAGTCCTCTAATCGGATGTGGAGGGAGGCGGATCCACAACACCCTCCAGCGGGGTCAGCAGCAGTTAGCTCTTCAATGGGCCCCAGATATCTCGGGGTCGAGACATCGTTTGCAAAAGATCAGAGTATAGGACAAGCTGCTCTTGCCAGCAAATCATCGTCTCCAGCCAGTCCTTAAACTTTGGAGCCCGCACCCTGCCCCATCTGCAGGCCACCCTCCATTTAGCAAGGAGGAAGCAGAGAGAGGCGAATTTCCTGTGCGCCACCGGTATCCGCTCCATGCAGCCCAGTATGCCCATCAGTGGAGACGGCGGCAGTGTCGTGTCCAGCATTTTCCCGACTGCGCTGAATACCTGTTCCCAATAATCATGGAGAGCCGGGCAGCTCCAGGCCAGGTGAAGCAGGTCAGCGCCATCAGCTCGGCATCTATCACATCTAGCGTCCTTGCGCAGTCCAAACCGGTGCAGGCGAGCGGGGGTGTAGTAGTAACGTTGCAAATATTTGAAATGGGTGATCCGTAACCTAGCACTGGCAGATACTTTCCCCGTCTGCGCACAGCAGTAGTGCCATTCCTGAACCGAGATGTCATGTCCCAGCTCCTGGACCCATTTGGCCCTGGCCTCACTTTGTGATGTGCCTGCGTCAGCATAGATGGATCTACAAAGGGTGGATACTAAATGAGACACACTCTCCGATCCCAGCAATGTGTGCAGCTGAGGGAGCATGGGCGGCTCCTGCGGGTAGACTGGGGTGCACCCCCGAATCCCCTCCCTTAGGTGAGTGTAAAGAAAAGTGTCCATGCCAGATGGCGGAGGATCGGCACAGACTTGCTGCAATGTAGCAAACCTCCCACCCCTGTACATATCTGCCTAAGTGAGGAGACCTCGTTGCCGCTTGAATCTCTTGAAGATGCCCTCCTGCAGGAGGGACAGCCGGGGATGGAAGACGAGGGGCAGGCGGGGGGAATACAGCACCGGGGCACGTACCTTGCACATGATCCACTGCCAAGCACGGACCGTGCAGTCCACAGTCGTGGGGACCGGCTCACGCCGCGAGGTCTGTAGCAAAAGCGCTCCTTCTATCGGGACAGGGTCGACCAGCCAGTGCTCCGCCGCCAAGTGGGCAGTATATCTCGGGCCCCTAACCCAATAATGTGCATAGTGTGCCTGCGCGCACATATAGTATAATTCGAAGTTGGGTACCTCAAAGCCTCCCGTCTCATAGGGACTAGCCAGCTTCTCCCACTTGATCCGCGGCTGCTTGCCACCCCACACCAGCCGCAAGAGCTCCGTCCGCAAGGTAGTAAAAAAGGGGCATCCCGGAAAAAAGGGGATACATAAAAAGTAGTACAGGAACCTGGGGAGTACTATCATTTTGATCAGAGAAATTCGGTCAGCAATGGACAGGGGCATAGCTATCCATCTCGTTATGGTGTCACGCAACTTGACGATGGCGCGCCCATAATTTTCGCGGAGCAACTCCTCCCGATCCAGCGTAACAGTCACACCCAAGTACCGAACATCGCACCATTCCAGCGGGTAGTCAGGCACAAAAGGGATGACCGCCGGTGTAAGAGGAAGGATCTGCGATTTCGCCGTTTATCTGTATGCCAGAAAGACCCCCAAACCGCACAAACTCTCGCAAGAGCGGTCCCAAATTTTGCCTCGGGTCCTTGACGTATAAGGTGACGTCGTCTGCATACAGCGAAATCAGGATGGGGCGCTGCAGGCATCTTAGGGCCTTCTCCTGATGGTATTGAAGTACCCAAGCCGCCAAAGGCTCCATCGCCAGAGCGAAGAGCAATGGCGACAGTGGGCACCCCTGTCTGGTGCCCCGCAACAGTGGTAAGGCCTCAGATGTGTGACCATTGATTAGGACGCAAGCCACTGGGTTAGCATATATCAATTTAATCCACGCGCAAAAACCTACTGGGAACCCCATGCATTGAAGTACCGCATGCAGATACTCCCACTCCACCGAATCAAACGCCTTAGTGGCGTCTAGGAACACAGCCACCAACGGCAGCTGCGGGTCTACCTGATGAATAATCGAAAAGAGGGTGCGGAGACTGTGGGAAGTGGATCGTCCGGGAATAAATCCTGCCTGATCCGGTAGGACCAATTTATCCATCAGCAAGTTCAGACGGTTAGCCAGAAGCTTCGTAAGGATTTTGCTGTCTACGTTAATGAGAGACAGGGGGTGGTAGGAATCCCACTTGTTTTCCGGTTTCCCCGGCTTAAGGATCGACACGATAAGAGCCTCCCCCATTGAGGGCGGCAGAGATTGCACCTCCAGAGCCTCAGCATACACCTCCTGCAGGACAGGAAAGAGTTGATCGAGGTAAACCTTATAGAAATTGCTCGGCAGACCGTCCGGTCCTGGTGCTCTCCCAGACCGTAGTTGAAGAACCGCCTCCCTCAGTTCGTCGTTCGAAAACGGAGCGCAGAGAAACTCTCTCTGATTATCCTCTAGGTACCCCAGCGTGATGTCCCCGAAAAAATTTGAATAATCGGCAGCATTGACGCCCTTAGAGTGATAAAGCTCAGCGTAAAAGTCAGTAAAGGTCTGCAGAATCTGGGCAGTGTCATAGTGATAATTTCCCTCCCCGTCCTCAACCTCGAGAATACAGTTGGCATGTCGTGGTAGTCTAATATCTTGAGCCAAGGCTCTGCCAGGTCTGCCACCCTCTCCATAGCGGCGCACCCGGGCATATTTCCCTCGGAATCTCACCTCTCTGTCCGCCGTGTCAGAATAATCTGTCAGTAATTCCCACATCCGAGCTCGCCCCTCACCAGACTGTTCCCGCCAGATAGTAGGCTCTAGATCCTTAAGTTCCCCCTCCAGGCGACGCAGCCGCCGTCGGATGTCCCTTAGCACTCCGAAACTCTTCGCTATGCAGACCCCCCGCATTGTCACCTTGAATGCCTCCCACATTGTCCCAACCCGTTCAACCAACCCCCTATTCTGCTCAAAGAAATCAGCTTTCGCCTCGCCTATCTCCGTCTTGAACACCTCGTCCAACAGCGCCTCGGTGGCAAGCCGCCAACTTCTCACACCGGATGCCACCCCGGGAATATCCAAAGCGAGGCACACCAGGGCATGGTCGGACAGTGTTCGAGCCAAGTGTTCAGTTCCCAACACCCAGGAGCACACTCCCCGGGACCCAAGCCAATAATCTAGTCTCGACCAGGACGCATGCATGGATGAGTGAAAAGTACCCTCTCGTCTCTCTGCGTGCCTATGTCTCCACAGGTCCACTAATCCGTCATCCTCCAATAACCCCTTCAAGGCTCCCTGGCTACGTGTGTAGTGCTGTGGCAAGTGTGTAGAACGGTCCTTAGTGGGATCGCAGATCGTGTTGAAGTCCCCTGCCCACAACACATGAGTAACCCCAATTTCCAGTATCTGTCCCCATACCCCATGCAGTATCTCAGGGCTATCCGTGTTGGGACCATAACAACTAACGATGACCACTGAATATGCGCCATGGGTGCCCCACATCATGCAGAATCTGCCATTCTCATCACTGCGTGTTCCCGCGCACCTGAATGGGGTCCCTCGCTTGATCAGGATTGCCGTGCCTCATGCATATGTAGAGTAGGCCGAGAATACCCTAGTGTCCGCCCATCTACTGCCAAAGGCCGGAGGGCGTCTGGGGTCAGTGTGCGTCTCCTGCAGTGCGGCGATACTAATATCGTGTCGATCCAAATATGAGAGGATCTGCCTCCTCTACCTAGGGTCCCGCAAGCCTCTCACATTCCAGGACAGGAGCTTTAACAAGCTACACCGGTTGGCCGCCATATTTGTGTTCTTGCCGCCAAGGCGGTCATTCCTGAAGACGCAGTACATAATGTAAGCCCCTGTTGCGGCCAGCTCTGTATCATATTCCCTGCTGTCAACTCGCAGCGTCGCGGAGCTCCGCCAGCGCGCACACGGACATATTGATAATAGCAGACTTCCACTCTTCCATGACAGCCTCTCACACCCCTCCCTCCCGATTCATCCTCCCACAACAGCACCCCAAACGCGCCGGTATCTCTCATCCCTCCCCCCCTATTCCCGCCCATAACTTAAGTACATTGCTCAACTGCGCCCTCAAAACATGAAGAAAAAACAGATTCAAATAACATTGAATGAGATAAAGGCACCATCTAGGTGCGAACATTTTCAAGGCTATGTGTCTACAAATTTCGGGGACCGCCCACAGTGGGGGCACCGTGGTGCCTCTTAAACCCTCATGCCCCTATGTCCTCCCCGTATGGTCTGGGGTGGAAGAGGTCAGGGTTTGAGGGTGCCCTTACCTAGGACAGTGTATCCCTGTCAGACCCATCCATATAGTGTCCCGGTCAATCCCTAACACTATTGGTTATCACAAACCTAAACATGTGGGAAAATCATGTAGCTGACATTATTACAGTATAGACTTAGCTGCCGCCCGTAGTGCTCAGCTGTCCCGGGAGCAATGGGCGTGAGGTCTTCCGTCCACAAACAGCTGAAGCATGGCTGAGGGTGCAAGCCGGCAGTCAACAGAGCCTCGTAAAGTTTCCCCTGGCACAGAGGAAGCGCAGACTGTTTCTGCCCAGAACATTCCTGCAGCACACAATCCGCCCAGGGCAAGGCCAGAGCCGAACATGCAGCAATGCAGCGCTCCACTCTCATTCATCCGCCCGGGCGACCGGGAGCTATAGCAACCAGCCCCCCCGGTCTGCGAGGGAGAGGCTCATCGCAAAGATTTGAGGAAGTCCTCTGCCTGCTGCGGGCTAGCACAGATAATCGTGCGGTTTTGATGACGAATGCGCAGCTTGGCCGGGTAGAGCAGGGCATATTCCACGTTGGCCTTGCGCAATTTTTGTTTCACCTGCACATATTTTCGTCGCGCTTCCTGGACAGCCAACGTAAAGTCCGGGTATATGGAGAACTGATTTCCCTCAAACTGCAGCGTCGGGATATCTCGTGCCCTTCGTAGAGCCGTGTCCCGATAATTTAGCAATCTAGCCACTATGGGTTGTGGCGGAGCCCCAACCGGGGGCCGCGGGCCCAATGACCTGTGTGCTCATTCAACAATTAAGTGCGCCGAGAAGGAAACCGCTCCCAGCGTAGTGGTAAGAAGTCGTTCCATGTAGTCTTCCATTCTACCCATAGCAGTGGTCTCCGGGATCCCAATAAGGCGAATGTTATTCCGTCGGCTGTGCGCTTCTAAGTCCTCATTCTTCGCAGTGATTACCTTCAGCAGCTTGTCCATCTGCGACATTTGTCCGGCCGCATCTGTGGCGTGGTCCTATATGTCGGAGATTCTTTTCTCTGCCTCCTTGAGTTGTTCCTCATGCTTATCAACCTTCAGCACCAAAAAATCCAGACGAGTATTCATGGTGTCCATTTTGCCTGAGAGGGCGTTCAAGCTCTGCTGCACTGTCATGAGCATGGCCTTCAGCTCACCATCAGGGGATGCTTCCGAGGGCTTCGGCGACCCTGAAGAGGAGTCATCCTGGTCCGCAGCGGCTGTGCGTGTGGTTGCTTTTTTCTGCTCGAAGGGTAGTCGAGATTGGCGCGCCTCCGCCTTCCCCATTTGGATCCTCCTCTACTGGCCAGACGATCGTCTGCACTGCGCAGCCCGCCGTAGTGTGCCCTGCCGGACACTGGGGTCTCCACCTGCGCCTCAGCTAGGCAAGAACACCTCCACTGTTGGTGTATCGGGGATCTACCCCTCCTACGTTATGCTCTTCTCCCACGCCCCGCAGCCCTCTGCCTCGTAACTAGCCAGGTGATCTCCCTCCCGGCCGTCGCGCGTTGTCTGCGCCTGTGTTAGCAGCATCCCATCCTCCAGCAAGTGCAGGCAGGGCCACGCATGTGGCACAGGTCTCCAAGCCACCAGGCAGCTGCGTGACTGATGCAGCGAGAGCCACCGCCAGTGTTCTTTTCTGCGGCAGGAAGTCAGACCTCTCTAGAGCCCAGTGCCCATATCCGCAGTGCGTGCACCCCGTGCCCCGCGTCAGCAAGAAGGACTCAGCGCTCCGGCCTCAGCCCCTCCACGACAGGCAGGCAGCGCACCGTAACCCTCGAAACGGGGCCCCGGCCGTCCTCTCTAGCCCAGGCCTCGGGGGGCTCAGAGCAGGAGATCGCACCTGGCGTCACGGGTGTCGGGCAGTCCGCTCCTCACTCGTCCCCCAGACTAGCCGTCCGGGGGCGCCGCGGTGCACTCACTGCTAGATCCGGCCTGGTGTCCCGTGGCCGCACCGGCACGCGCGTGATCTCTGCAGCCGGCGCTCGCTCTCAGCAGTGACGGGCAGTCGCAGCCTGCTCTCTGGCTGAAGCACTTTCATTGTGCAGTTACAACGGATCTCTTAACCTCCATGGGCCAATGGCTCTTGTGACTGGCCCAGTCGGGATTACTGGAGCAACAGGAATTAGGTCCTTAGGCATTTCCCTTGAAGATCTTTCGACCACAATAAAGTTTAAAATCTCCAGTAATGAACCTCAATGTTATGATCTGACCAGGAAAATCCCCGCGCCTCACGTCAGCAAGAAGGACTCTGCGCTCCGGCCCCAGCTCCTCCACGACGGGCAGGCAGCGCGCCGCAACCCTCGAAGTGGGGCCCCAGCCGTCCGCTTCAGCCCAGGCCTCGAAGGGCTCAGATCAGGAGATCGCACCCGGCGTTGCGGGTGTCGGGCAGTCCACTCCTCGCTTGGCCCGCAGTCCGGCCGCCCGGGGGGCACCGCGGTGCACTCACCGCTAGATCCGGCCTGGTGTCTCGTGACCGCACCGGCCCTCGCGTGATCCCTGCAGCCGGCGCTTGCCTCCAGCGGTAGCGGGCAGTCGCAGCCCGGGGACGTCTCTTCTCCGGATTCCTCTAGAGCGGCGGCTCAGAATCTCATGAGACCTGCGTCGGGTCTCTGCAGATGGCTGAGGAGCAGGTCAGCACGTATCCTGGCGATGGGCAAGGGGTTCGTTAGCAGATAATTGAAAAATAATGAGGTCGGGCAGCCAGAGCCTCATGTACGTGCGGCCATCTTGGTCCGGCGCCACCTAGCGCCCCCCTATGTGGGTAAAATATTAACCAGCTTAGTTGGCAGCACCAGACCAGAAGCCAGGACATCACCTGTCTGGAGGTGAAGAGAGGCAAGGAGGAAATGTCAATCAGGCAGGCCTTATTAACCCATGCACCCGTAATCTGGAACATTCCCATCAACATCAGAATGATTGTTACCTGCCTGAAGTTCAGAAAGGAATTGAACACCCATCTAATGAATGAACAGTTCCTCCCCACACAATAAGAGTATATGTAAAACCTGCAACATACAAACAATCTTGCATCTTATCCAGGACCTCACATCCATCGCTCACAATTTTGGTGCTCTCCAGTTAGGCTTGCACTATACTAGTACAACTACATAAATTCATACATACATACATTGTGTATGACTTACTTGTTCTCCTTTAAAGTATTCAGTCAGAAATAACCTGATTGAGAATTGATCTCCACTGTAGTACCTACAGCCCAAAAATGCTAGGCTTTGTATATAACATCTTTTTTAAGGTATGTCCTAGTCATAGCCCGCAGCACTGCAGCAGGCAGCTCATGCTGAGTAATGGCAATGATGCCCTTTTAGCATTGACATTTAACAACAATTAATCAAACACACCTTTCCAACCAAGTGTCTCAAAGGCATGATGAAATGTTTGTATCCCTATATAAATATTTTAGATTACTTTTCTAAACACTGGTTCTACCGTATTTTGTAATGTTGTTATGCAATTAGACTTATATTTGAAGCCAACAAAGCAAATATTGTCCCTGTTAGAATGCACACATCTCCAGATGACAATGCTTAAACTGTTGGGGTTTGGATATGCCTGACATATTCAGCATTCAATCATTAATGCACTTAGGTCATGTGGAGACCCAAGCACTAATGACTTTGGAAATAGGAAGGGATAAGTTTAAGATGTGGAATTAAAATTATTTTGGGATTAGATGCATGATCTATAGAGCACCACAAACCCTTTGTAAGTAATTGTAAAGAACAATAGAGACATTCTCTGGAAATAGCTCCAGAATTGCAAGCGTACAACAGTAAAACAATCTCACTGGTCCACAAGAGAGAGAGGAGATGACTATGATACATTAAAACTCAGTCTTAAATTCTCTTCCCTATATAGTTTTAGAAATCCCTTGAAAAAGTTGTATGTCAGAATATGATCTACAGAAATATCATCTGACATAAATATTGTATACTATATATCGTCTGACATAAATATTGTATACTATATATTGTTTTATAAATATGTTCTCATTGGATGTAGGTTTTTTATTATTAAATTGATTGAGTCAATCCTTTTGTTAATGGTATTATGTATGCCATACTATAGTCTGATAACAGTATTCTCCTAGTATACCTCTTGCCAGAAATAAAGAGTGACAGTGTTACTGTGAAATTATATTTAAGTTACAACTATTCAGATATGCATTGGTAAAGCTAAAGCAAGAGATATGGTGAATGTTTTTAGAATCATCCATCTTCGTTTTTGGATATTGAAGGATCATGGTCTTAACTTAGGACACGCCAATGCATAAATCCTCGATGTGACTCTGAAGACCAAATTATGCCAGACTACATTCTAGGATATGTGGCAATTCGTTCCTAGTCATGGAGGCTTCTCTGCATTCATACTGCTCAACTCTGCCTAGGTTTTGGGTACCAAGCATGTTGGGTATTTCCATAAACTAAAGCATATGTTAACCAAGCCAAACCGGAAGAGGATGACATTATGCTAAATTTCTCAGGTCCTTCATATAGACAACCAAGGAGCCAAGGCCACAGTTTTATGTCAGGTGTAGTTCACTTTTCTGACAACGTTGCCCACATCAGATCTATTTTGACAGCCATCAAACCAGTTAGTTCAGAATCTCTATGTGAAGTTTCTTTGTCCATTTTCAAGAAAAGATAGATAAAGCCAGTATTAACTATACCAGGAGTGATGAAAGTGAAGAAGGAGATCACACTCAGTGTAAGGTTATCTTTCCACTGATGGATTTTGGGCCACTAGCTCAGGAAACAGTACATACCATGATTTTGACAACTAAGTCCAGGTCTCCATTATTGCCTTCTGCTTGCTTCCATATAGAAGTCGCTCCAATTTTAATCAAACTGTGTAATTAAGCATTTACTATGGCTACCTGTCCACAATTATGGAAGGAAGCTCAAATCCGCCCTATTTTAAAGAACCTAAATTCTGACCAGGAACAACTCTAATTACATTCACATCTGACACTCTGTGCGAAAATAATCACAAAGGCAATTAACAGCCTATTGTTTAAATACATGGAGAAAAATAGGTAATTGGATAAAGCTTATATTGGGTTTAGGACCCTACGCTGCATTTGTAACTGCGTTGGATGACATAAGGGCAAGGGTCATAGTACCACACTATTAGTATTGTATCTTACTACTGCATTTGACACAGTTTCTCATCCAACTTTATTTACTAGTTTAAAAACATTGGTAATTAGAGGAAGTACCTTGGCTTCATTGTCCTCATTTCTAACTAACAATGCTCAGATTGTTGGGATGGATTGCCATTGCTCTAAACATAGAGCTTTTAATGTCACAAGGGTCAATCCTTAGCCCGACTTTGTTTAATCTTTAAATTTCCCCTCTCGCAACACTGATTTGGAACTTTGCATTATCATTAATGTCCTATGCAGACAATACACAGATAGTTGTATCGATTACTGATGAATTAACTTTGGGCAAGAATTTTTGTAATTGTCTGCAGGAATTCAAGAAATGGATGTGAGAATTACTGTATTTCGGTCCCTTATCTATTACTAGGTGCCCAAATTGGTGGCCAGTGGATTTTAGAGAAGCACCTCGACCAGGCCTCCCAGCAAAAAATCTGGGACTTATAATAGACTGAATTGATCATTAATGAGCCTGTCTTTCAAGTATGAGTGACCTGCTTTCTTCATCTAAAATGTTTCCGAAAAGCACTCCTATTACTACCTAATGGAACCCACAAATGGATAATGCAAGCGTTGGTGCTACCATAGTTGGGCTATTGTAATGTCTTATACCAGGGACTACCTGCTAAAATGCTAGAAAGACTTCAACGGGTTCAGAAATGGGCTGCTAAGTTAATAATCAGAAAGAAAAAATATGATTCAGCCTCTACTGCTATGAAAGAACTACACTGGCTGCCAATAAGTCAGGGAGAACATTTTAAAACTGCTTGTCTAACTCACTTAGCCTTCTATCGAATGGGCCCAGTTAGCATTTAAGAGAAATTAGATAAGTAATTCCTGTGAAGGACTTTGAGACCAGGACCTGCTTTACGTTTAACTGCCCCACATTTTAATTTGGGAAAAAAATGTGGCAGAGTCTTTTCAGTTCCTTCCCCAAAATTGTGAAATAATCTTCTTGTCGAGCTTAAGGCTGACACAAATCATTAAATGCTTTGTAAGCTTTTAAACATGTATTTGTTCCAAAAGGTATAACTTCTCTTGCATCCTAATCAGTTAGTTCCTAAGTGCCAAGACACCCTTGTGTCAGGGTATACCGTTTGTGCTTTAGAAATATTTTTCTTCATCATGTTCATTATCAGTAGCTGAATTTGTTGGCAGCAAAGGTTGGTGACTGTTTTTAGGTCTCGCGCCTAGCGTTGCACTGCGCAACAGTGCTCGCGCAGCGAGAGTCCTTTTGTCCGGGGTTCAGAAATGGACCCTGGAATCGTACACGCTTGTGTGTGTGTTTTTGTTTTGTCTTCTATTATTGGGCTTTTAGTGGCTGTATTTTTTAGACAGAGCACGCAATAGGCCAAAGGCGGGCGCATCGCTCTGCCCACGGCCTATTGGTGTCTGTTATGCGCACTAAAGCCTATCTGGTTTCAATTATCGTGCCCAGACACGGGCGCGATAATTGAAAGCATATGGCTGTCTGTGGCGCGCGCGCACGCGCCATTGGCGGCTGTCTCTGCTTCCAAAAGTGATTGCTTTCAGTTTCGCAATTGCTTTACTTGTGGCTTTGCTTTCAGTTTTGCGATCACTTTACTTGTGGCTTTGCGGCTGCAATACAGTTTGTTGCTTAATTGGGAGGAATGCGTAGCTAAACTTTATGCGGTTACAAGGTAAAATAAATGAAGGCGGTTACAAGGCAAAGTAAATGAAAATGCGTGGCAAATATTTACTTCGTTACAAGGTCAAATAAATGAAGGCGGTTACAAGGTAAAAAAAATGAAAAATGCACAGCAAATATTTACGCGGTTACAAGGTAAACAATGCGTGCCTAAAAATTGCACTATACTTCTCTTTTTCTAATGTCGCGTCAGGCTTACTGAAATAATTGACTGTATCTGCTTAGCTACAAAACAAGGACTCGTTGGGGCTAACTCATACTTTCTGACTGGACTGAAAAAGTGTGATTTTGGATAGAGTTCTTTCTCTTTCCGTTACCCGATTCCCTTAATCTAAAATGGCGCTTGCTTACAAATAGAGTTATAGACATATAGACAGAAATACACTGAGCTAGACCTAGGTACAGGAAAACAGACGTACACACATATAGAAAAGGAGATTAACAAGCAAAGAGATATACAGAAACAGAGGCACATACACAAAGCTAGAAACTGAGACAGATAGACAAAGAGGAACAGAGGCAGAGATAAAGACAGAAACTTATAAACACTAAAAGGCACATATAGAGTTTGATACATACACGCAAATACAGTGTACACATAGGTAGACACATATAGAAGAGCATGACGGGCACAGATGAGCATATACAAAGACAGAGACACACAGATAGACTGAGAGAGGGATAGAAACGCATAAACTAAGAGAAAGATGAATACACTATGAGAGAAGAAACAGACAGTAAAACAAATACATCTTGTGGCTTTGCTTTCAGTTTTGCGATCACTTTACTTTTGGCTTTGCGGCTGCAATACAGTTTGTTGCTTAATTGGGAGGAATGCGTGGCTAATCTTTACGCGGTTACAAGGTAAAATAGCGGTTACAAGGCAAGGTAAATGAAAATGCGCTGCAAATATTTACTTCGTTACAAGGTAAAATAAATGAAGGCGGTTACAAGGTTAAAAAAATGAAAATGCGCTGCAAATATTTACGCGGTTACAAGGTAAACAATGCGTGCCGAATAATTGCCCTATACTTCTCCTTTTCTAATGTCGCGTCAGGCTTACTGAAATAATTGACAGTATCTGCTTAGCTACAAAACAAAGACTCGTTGGGGCTAAGTCATACTTTCTGACTGGACTGAAAAAGTGTGGTTTTGGATAGAGTTCTTTCTCTTTCCGTTACCTGATTCCCTTAAGTTGTGTGTGATTGTGTGTGTGTGTGTGGTTGTGTGTGGGGTTGTGTGTGTGGTTGTGTGTGTGTGGTTGTGTGTGTGTTTGTGTTTGTGGTTGTGGTTGTGTGTGTGTTTGTGTGTGTGTGCTTGTGGTTGTGTTTGTGGTTGTGTCTGAGTGTGGTTGGGTGGTTGTGTGTGGTTGTGTGTGTGGTTGTGTGTGTGTTGTGTTTGTGGTTGTGTGTGTGGTTGTGTGTGTGTGTGTGGTTGTGTGTGGGGGTGTGTGGTTGTGTGTGGTTGTGTGTGTGTGTGTGTGTGGTTGTGTGGTTGTGTATGTGTGGTTGTGTGTGTGTGTTTGTGTGTGTTGTTGTGTGTGTTTGTGTGGTTGTTTGTGTGTGTGGTTGTATGTGTGGTTGTGTGTGTGGTTGTAGTTGTGTATGTGGTTGTGGTTGTGTGTGGGTGGTGGGTGTGTGGTTGTGTGTGTAGTTGTGTGTGTGGTTGTGTGTGGTTGTGTGTGCGTGTGTGTGTGTGTGTGGTTGTGTGTGTGTGTGTTGTGTTTGTGTGTGGTTGTGTGTGTGGTTGTGTGTGCGTGGTTGTCTGTGTGTGTTGTGTTTGTGGTTGTGTGTGTGTGGTTGTGTGTGTGTGGTTGTGTGTGTGGTTGTGTGAGTGTGATTGTGTGTGTGTGGTTGTGTGAGTGTGGTTGAGTGTGTGTGTGGTTGTATGTGTGGTTGTGTGTGTGGTTGTGGTTGTGTGTTTGGTTGTGTGTGTGGTTGTGTGTGTGGTTGTGTGTGATTGTGGTGGTTATGTGTGTTGTTGTGGTGGTTGTGTGTGTGGTTGTGGGTGTGTGGGTGTGTTGTGGGTGTGTGTGTGTGTGTTGTGTTTGTGGTTGTGTGTGTGGTTGTGTGTGTGGTTGTGTGTGTGTGTGGTTGTGTGTGTAGTTGTGTGTGTGAGTGGTTGTGTGTGTGTTTGTGGTTGTGTGTGTGGTTGTGGTTGTGTGTGTGGTTGTGGGTGTGGTTGTGTGTGTGTGGTTGGGTGTGGTTGTGTGATTACACATCACATAATTACACTGTATTCAATACAACATAAATACACTCCACATACCACTCAGTACTACATAATTGCACGTTACATAATTACTCTCTACTAAATGCAAGATAAATACACTCCACACAATACCACTCTGTGCCACATAATAACACAACACATAATTACACTGTACTCAATGCAACATAAATACACACCTTTCACTCAAGTTCGTGCTATATAAAAAAAACACACAAAAAACAATTGCAATGCAATAGGTCTCACATTACTGAATCTTTGAGCTGCTATTGATGTTGCATTATTATTAGCAATGCGAACAGCTCAAACTTTAATAATGCGAGACCTATTGCATTGAAAATGCTTGTTTATTTTCTAATCAGTTAATTGAGCGGTGCTTGAAAGTAGCATCAAAGTACTTTACACAATGCATTATTCATTGCGACCAGTGACACATACATGAAAAAGCTTTTAGTGGAAAAAATTAAAATACAACTGAAAAGTTATAGGGCTAACAAATTCATATACCGCAAGGCAAAATCTATTCAGGTAACCAGTGCTGGATTGGTAACCAAACGCAGCCATGGCAAAACAAAGCTCAAACCAGTTCGGCTCCTTTACTCTTGCTGCTCTATTTTTCCCAGCCATCCAGTCTCTCTCCCTCCTGCTCTCGTCACTCTCTTTTTTTCACTGATAGCTTGCATCCCTCGCTCCACCTCTATCTCTCTGTGTTGAAGCTTCCCCAATCCCTGCTACTCCTAATATCAGGGAGATAGGAAAGTGACAGAGGCACTAGGAGTGTCCCCGGGCTTTTGAAAACCTCCTCTAGTGGCTCCAGCCTACAAGGGAAATAATTGATGGAATAAAAGGCCAGTCCTGCCCTGCAGGTAACATGGTAAGTATGCAACACAAAATACTTGAGGGTTATGAAATCACTGCTCTACTCTTGCACTTCAGATTTACTAAGGTAGAGGGTCATCAAAAGATTTTTGAGAGGTCATCTCACCCTTAAGTTATCAAGGCATGCTTTATCCTTTACGGCCTCTCACACTGGAATAGGTACAATGCCACTCCAGCGGACTCAACCGAGGGAAGCTAATCTTAACCCTCAGAGTTCTTAGAAATCTGTTGTCGTACAGTCCCTTGGGTCCTGTTTATTTGGCAAGAAAAGGGCATTAAAAAAACCTAGGGTATATTCAAAATACTTACTTTATTACTGAGTACCTCTGGTATGGTTAAAATCATGAAATGCAGGTAATTCCGTGAAAAAGAATGAATCACTCACCCTTAAATGGATTCTGAAATTACCAACATGTTTCAACCCCTGGAGTAGCCTATACAGGTCTTGAGTTTTCTTCAGCATAAATAAAAGGAAGGTCACAAAGGACCAAATATCCTTAATCCGGCGCCTCTCAAAGACACGAGGAGCTCTCTCTGATAGCTGTTATGCCAGATTAAGGATATTTGGTCCTTTGTGACCCTCCTTTTATTTATGCTGTTGATATTGGTGAACATCTACATTTAAATTACGCGTGGATATGCCCTAGGATTCTAGGATTATTTGGGACACTAGTATACATATTTCTTGAGTTTTGATGACTATAACAACTTATTTTTTTGCCCTGATGAAGTCTATGGCTTACAGCCGTATAGACGAAACACGTGTTGGCATGGTCTGTGGCTTGAACGATAAGTGTTAAGAAGATGGAAAACATAGATGTATACCTTAAAAACTTGGAATAACGCAAGAAGAATACACCAAGGACTGACACTTGGACTTTATTTGTTGCTTCTACTTTTGTGCTATCTGCTCAGGTTGCCAACTGTTATTTACTGCAAAAAGAGTGTTTCGCTATGAAGTGCCTTTAGCAGGTCACTTGGGGATTAGAAAAACCCAGGATAGGTTGGAGGTCTGTTTTACTGGCCAGGGATGCACAGAGACACAGAGAGGTTTTTAGAGAACTGCTGATGTGTTGACATGTAATGTGAGAGGAGTGAGAGCAGATACAGACACCAAGACACTTTGATTAGCTCCCTAGTTATGAAATATTGATGTCATGCGGGAAACCACCGTTACACTGCATGTGTTACAATGCATGTTTTTACCCCGCATGCCATTACAACGAAAATGGCTTGCTGTAGGGGGTATTAGGTGTTTGATTTAACTCCAACACCTTCTCTACTGTTGCACAGACTGGAATAGTAAATTATACTATTCCAACATGCAGCGCAACTCCGACAGCAAGTCGGGGTAAAAAATTGCGTTGTAACAGCATGCAGGGTAAAAGCATGTGTTGTAACGTCATACAACCGCATGCACAATCGGGATCTATTCACAGTACATTGGTTTAGGACTGAGCTGAGGATAGCTGATAAAAATGAAATGCTGACTTGTTTTTGAAATTACAAAACAAGAATCAAGAAAGATGTGAATAGTGAAGCATTTTTTAAAAATCTTAAATACATATGAAGCTGCAGTAGCTTTCTTTTGCTGTTATTAAGCATTATTATTGAGTTGTTAATGTCCCAGCTCCGGTCGGGACACCATCTAGTACTTACACAAACTTATGATGAAAGGTAATTCGATGTTTTGCTTAAAAAATAAATGCAGGCACTCGTCAATAACAAACGTGAAAAGATGAGGAACAGAGGCACTTGCAGAAAGAACACCGTTGTCACATCAGCAGACCCGCCCTCCATCTTTTTTTATTTCATAGCCAAATTAAAAAAAGAAAGACTAACGCCCTGGTGCAGAATATGCTCGTAGCCGACGCGTCTGGACTTCCTTTGTATGGCATGAGACAGCCGTCAAAGCCCTGCCATGTGAAGGGTCTATTTGGCTCAATGTGGGTCAGTGCGCACGACAGGCGGCAGTCTCTGCATTTTGACACATTGCTTTTTTGAGGGGTTCTCGTTATTCTCTTAGTGAATTGCTCAGTCTGCAGGGCCAGAATATTGCTCCGCTGACAGTGGTTCAGTCGGCTTCACCCCGGTTCTGTTTTGAATTCTAATGGACGCGTTATTGAAATGCAAGGATATTTTGCTTGCGGGGGGCTGCGGGAGCATTGTCTCTGACACACATGGGAACATGGGGGTGCAGTGCGGCGTCAGCCACCTTTCCGCGGCGTAAGTGTCGGTTCCGTGACGACAGCAGCTCAATAGGCCGGCCGTAACGCGGCTCAAAAATGTCTTTTAAATATAATTTTGCTTAGATTGCATACATTTTATCATTCTTCCAGTGCCATTAATAACAGTAATTTCCTCAGAATGACCTTTGCTAAGGGAGCTGGGAGCTGGAGCCCTGGGCCTCCTCGGAGCCAGCCCGGTTGAAACTCACTCATAATTAGCAGGACGTATTTCAAGCAGCAATCAATCAGGCGCGCTCTCTCCCCAGAGCTCAAGGCAACCCGATGTCTGCCGTCCCTGCTTTTGTATTCATATGCACGCAGGTCACGTGCACGGGAAGTCCAATAAATTACCTTTTAAATTAACAGAGTACTTACATTTGATTTCTTTCAAGTTCAGCGTGGATTTTTAACTCACTTGACAATTTCAAGCTGAGTCAGCCCCTGGCGTGAAATATGCACTGCTCCGAGAGAAGGGTAGCAGAGATGCTCAGGTGATAAGATATATCGCTGAGAGTCCTATCAAAGAGGGCCAGGGTTGGAAAGCATATGTGTGATGTGCCTGGATGATGAACACGTCTCCTCCTTGACCCCTGTGGGGAAGCCGTGCTCGTGTGATAGCAAGCAATTCATCATGCTATGGGCATTCAAGCTTCCTCCCAGCGGGGCCTTTCAGGAAAGCACTAATGGCGCCTACCAGCTGAAGTGTGGCTAGCAACGATAGCTGGCACAAGATCAAACAGCTAGGTCAGTGGAAATATGTAACTCAATCAGGGAAATACCAAATCCGATACCTTCCGAGCTTTCATTTTTTAAATTTAATAAAAAATATGTCACAATGGGCATGATTCCCTCAGATTTGTCTTCATTGAGTAGATGTTGCTCCTTGTAAATAGAGAAGGAATTCAAACCTATCCATGCCAAAATGTTTTTGAATCAGGCTTAATAATTTTCTTATTCATTATTAGGTAGGTTATGAGCCTCCTCTCCTGTGCTATTATTGGAACCGAATTCTATTTTCGTAAAATGTTGTCCCTTGATTTTGCACTAAATTTTTAACCCAAAATCGTCTATAAAATATTCAATGGATGTGTCCTTCGGAAAAATATTCAAATTGAGGAAGTTCTGTGATTTAGAAATTTGGCCAATTAAAAACAAAAATTATCAAAGGGGCGAATGTTGTGATTATTCTCCTCTGCGTCTGTAGTGCTGCAACCCAAGGCATGACAACATATTAAATTGATGTGCCCCATGTGTAAAACAATTTTAAAGTTCACAAACCCAGCAATTTGCAAAATAAAGAGTTTGCAACTGTAAAATGAGATTTTCAGTATACTAATCCTTTTGTAATTCTGAAAGCCTTTCCAAATAACAAAAGGGGATTTGCAAATTTCGAATTGAAGTTAGGGAGACTAACTGGGTGCCCCCTACTATTTTCAATTTTATCAATTGTTAGTGAGATCAATTGCAGGCACACACCTTTGAACAGTTAAACAGTTACCAAACACCTCAAAGGAGTTGGTAACTGATTCTCAAATGGGAATCAGTTACTTTTGGACAGCTTCCCCTTTTAGAATTGTTCCAGAGGTCTAGGGGAGAGCACACAGAGGTCAATGCGACCCAAAGTTTTACCTAACTATAAACATTATTTATTTGTACAACAGCATGCGTTGCTGTGGGCCACATTAAAACAAACTATGTTTCCCATTTGGGAGAGTGAGTGCAGGACTGGTGGTCAGTCTGCTGTTCCTTGCAGGTTATCATCCCTATGTGCTCATCATCATCACCATCAACATGTCATCGTCTTCATCAACACGCCATTATTATCAACAATATCATTACGCAACATGCGAATTCTGATTTTCAAGTGGGGATTGAATGTGAGTGTTGGCACCTACGTATTTTCCACTTGCTCACGTGGAGTAGACCTACTAAGTTAGCTTCCCCACATGAGTAGAGGGTAGGAAAAAGGGAAGGAAAAGATGTTAGAAGTCTCACTTGTGTGGCCATCCAAAATTTTGTGCACTTACATAAAGCTGGAACTTTGTAGGAATTGAACAAATTCCTTGCTGTTTCTCATGCAGAAAGCTCACAGAAACGGATCCCTTCAAAGCGCTATTGCATACAGGAAAGAGTACACCTCCATGTTTAATGGTACCCAGGGCAAGGGTTTCTCTTCAGGAAAGTATATTTTTGCACAATCAATGATGACACCTAGAACATTTCCCCAAACAGTCCCATAAAAGTCATAAGTCATCTCCAAAGATAAGAGGAGCTATATGAGTAATAGATGTCTGGGTTTTTATATGTGAATCTGGACTCATGTTTACCTCCAGCATTTGCAACTGGCTATTTTCAAAATGCAGTTCACTGAAAAATCTGCTAAAAAAACATTCACCGTCCGCATACAAAATTGATCCATTTTGTATTCACGCCAATGTGTCTGTGTATGTTCGGTGTATTGTAGTGCTAGTGCCCCATGTGAATTGCCAAAGGTGGTGAAACAGGTTTGAAAGTAGGGATGTTGGCCAGCAACATCAACTGCCAAAATACATAGCGTTATGAATGAATGAATAGCTATATTCGATTTTTCAGGAAAATCATGAAAGCATTTAATAAAGCAGATAATAAAAACGCCTATCAAAAAAAATACAACAATTCAAGGACTTAAAAACCATCTAAAAAGCACAAAATGCATTAATAAAAACATTGGACATCCGCATAAGAATAAATAACAGACTAATTATACACAGCATAAAACACCAGGGACACAAAAAATCATCAGCCCTGAATGACCACAGATAAAAAACGAGTCAAATAAAAACAAGTAGTGGAGGAATTTAAGAACTGCAGGAAAGGAAAGGCAGGCCTCACTTGTGTAAAGTTCATAGGTAGGAGCAGTGACTACCTATGAAGGCTAAAAATTGGCCAAACCATGATGAATAGAAATGTATCAGGAATGGAGACAGCATCACAAATACAGGCCGGGAGTTCGGACATTTTACACCAAGATTCTTTGGGTAACAGGAGCTGATGAAAAAGATCAAATCTAAAAAAGGTTAATAATCAGCGAGTAAAGTTAGATATCTTAAGGTTCCCCCCCAGGAACTGATTTTATCATTGCAAAACTGATGAACAGAACACTTTAAGAGGGCCCTAGCCTCTTGGTCTGCAGCAACCATGCCATGAAAAGCCTGTTTAAGCCATGGTATCTCAGTATACAAAATTGATCCACTTTGCATTCACATCCATGTGTCTGTGTATATGTTAGGTGTATTGAAGTGCTAGTGACCCATGGGATCGGCCAAAGGTGGTGAAACAGGTTTGAAAGTAGCGATGCTGACCAGCAACATCAACTGCCAAAATACATAGGGTTATGAAAAATCCAAATGCTGACTAAAAAACTAGTCTTTTTAATGAAGGATTCCTATTTAATGCAAGGGGGAATAGTAAGAGGTCCAGTAGTGCATTTTGGAGCACGTTAACAAATATATGACTGAAATGTGTAATCAATTCGCACTTGGACCAGGATCCCAACTTAAGGGAAAATATCACACTTTTTTTCCAGTGCAGTTTGCTTAGGGAAATACCACACTATTCAGATTTTTACATCTTTGAACAGGGGAAAATATGTTTCATTATTATATTATTTCCTATTTCAAGATGTTACTCACAACGGGTAGGTAATACCACACATGCTAAATACTGAACCGCAGTTGTGTTTACTGGGTGAGGGATAACCCCCTTATCTACTATTGGTCTATAATGACCCACACTGTGTTTGATGTGGCTGAGAGTTTTAGAAATACAGGAAAAACCTTAGTTTTCAAACTTAGCTGATGCTTTTATTTACATGTGTGTTAACATATTAACAAACTGCAACCCACTCCTTTCACATTCTCCTATTCCCCAGCAAGAGTGTCCCCATGGTTAAATAAAAAAAATCCTTCATTTTTGAGTCAGAAAAGGAAAAGGAAATGGTGTGTGTAAATATTTGGGTTATTGGTTGAGTGGGTGGAAGCCCCACTCAGGCAACAACCACATTCCTTGCCAGGGGGAACCAGAAAAAAGTCACTGAATTAACCTAAAAGATCAAAGTGCCAACTGCTGGTGGCTGGTCACAAGAGACCGGGGAAAAGTAAAACGTTAAGGCTGACCGCAATGGAGCATGGGTCAGATTTGTGAGGTGGATTGGGCCCATATCTCTGCTTACCTTAAGACTTAGAAGACATTTTGAAGAAAAATCCAGGAGAAGGTAGTGTTCAGTGGTGCAAGGCAGTAGGCTGTGTCTGAGGAGGAGTCATCGCCGCCAGGAAGCACTGGATGAGGGCTCGGTGACTCCGTCGACAATGGCAGGAAAAAACTATAAGTGGAAGAAGCTGGATTTCCAGACCAAGCAGGCCATTGTCATTAATAGGGAGTCTGTTGTCATCAAGTCTGGTGAAGATCTTTACTTTCAGACTTGGATAACATTTTGGAAGACGAAAACCTCCAGTGTGACGAAGCTGCAGAGTGTAACCAAAGAGGGTTCCATGAGACCTGATACCATTGCTCAGAGGTCCTGCAAATTAGGATTTGTGCTGTGGAGAAGAACATAATGGGTGCTATGTAACCCTGGGCATAGTTTGCATAGTAGCGCTACGCGCAGCTACGCGAAGTGCACTTCGCACTACGCGAGATACGCGTAGCGCTACGCGAACAGTGTAGTGCGCTGTTCGGGATGATTGCACAATGCCGGATGCTTGTCCGCACTGTGCAATCATTGAAAACTGCATCTCACACAGTGCGAGCTGTCGTTTTCTGCCACTCAAGTTGATTTTTACTCGAGCGGCAGCTTTCTCATCGTGGACTGGTAGTTTCTCATTGCGAGCGGTCGCGAGCATACGCGACCACTCGCAATAAGAAACCTGACCTCTCTTCATTGAGAATCTCGCCGGGAGGTTTATTTTCCACGCTCGCGATCGCCAACTTGAGGTTGCTGATCGCGAACGAGGAAAAAGTCTCGCCGGGATGTCATTTTGCTCGCTCGCGGTCGCCAACTTGACGTTGGGGACCGCGAGCGAGTAAAAAATGTCAACTACGCTACGCGTTTTTGCACTGTGCTACGTGCAATTCGCATAGCACAAAGTAGCACAAACTACATTAGCATAGCGTAGTTGGTCGCCCAGGGTTAGTGCTATCGCAAAGCCAGGTCAACCGGTAATGCACGTTGGGCAGATCGGCTGGAAGGTAGGTCCTGGGCTTCTGTCAGTTCTTCTGGCACTTTTTGGTAAAAAGTTTTTTAAGCCCCAATTTTTAGGGTTAGGCAGGAGTAGCACCTCTAACGCCACATATAGGGGTCCAGGACTTGGGGGCTCTCTCCAGCAGAGGCCAGGAACAGGGCTCAAGGTCACTGGAGCTTGCATGTCCCTGTAGCTCACACAGAAGGCCAGCCAACTAGCTCTTGCAGCAAGGCAGACGTCAAGCAGCAGGGCAGTCTTCTGGTAGCAGTAGGGAAGTCCTCTGGGAGCAAGACAGGCCTCAAGCAGCAGGGCAGTAATCTCTGAGTCCAGACAGTCCTTCTGAAGTGTTCCACAGAAACAGGTGTTTACTGAAGATTTTATGTAAGGATCCAATATTTATACCTGGTGCCAGACTTTGAAGAAGGAGAATCATCTAGGCTACCACCACATCTGGTTCTGAAAAGTTTTTCCCTTCCCATATCAAGGCTCCAAGAAATCTCGAGTGACAAAAAACTAGTGTCAGGTGTTTGTGTGTGCGTGTGTGTGTGTGCGTGTGTGTGTGTGAGCGCGCACATGCAGCCATTTGAAATGTAAGCAGGTCAGGGAATAAGTCCGCCCCAGCAATCCAGGCAGAGTGGCACATTCAGCCTACTCCTATTCCCCTTTGTCTCATTGCTTGTCAGAAATACAGAAGCCCCCAATAGCAGAGCCATTCATAGTCATGTGACCAAGGACACTGACTGAGGCACAAAAATGGTTAGGGCCAGAAAGTCAACATTGTAAAAGTGGCATTTTCAGAATTGTGACTTATAATATCACTTTACATTTAAAGAAGATTTTAAATTGCAATTCCTTGAGTCTAAACATCACATTTTGGCATGTTCCCAATTAAACGTTAGCACTTATTTAATGTAATAAGTTAACTTAATGTTATCCCTGGAAGCGGTAGGCCTTACAGTATGAAAAACAAATTTAGGAGTTGAGTTTATCACTGCCAGGACATTCAAAACGTAAAAACAAATGTCCTACTTTTGAAATACAATGCACCATGCCTTATGTTATTTTTAGGGCCTATTTTAGGATGGCTGATATGTATTAAAAAGGATGGTTGTGGCATAGCAAAAGGTTTATGTTGCCAGGTTGAATTGGCAGTTTAAAGTTGTACTACAGGCTGCAATTGCAGCCCTGAGACACATTTGAAAGTGCTACTTTAGTGGGTGGCACAATAAGCACTGCAGGCCTACTAGTAGCCTTTATTTTACAGGTCCTGGATACATGCAGTACCACTTTACTAGAGTCTTGCAAGTAAATTAAATGTGCCAATCAGGTATAGGTCAATTTTGCCATGTTTTCAGGAGAGAGCACAAGTATGTTAGCACTTGTTAGCAGTGATGAGTCCTAAAGTCAACAAAATAAATTCCAAGTCAAAAGACAAATATACAAAGGCCTTTAATGTTAATTTTTAAAGTAACCTCTTTGATTGTAATCGGGTGGGGGGGGCAAAAGCCCCTCTAGTAGCCCTAGATCCAGGTTCCCTGCACCTAACTGAGTTTTGTCAGGTATGCGGGCTGCGGGGTTTGTTAGGGTGGAAATTAGTCAAACATGAAACTGTCAGGAGGCAGTTCTGTTTCTGTTTAGAAAACACATGATTTCCTCAATGGGCTTTCTTTGATGAATTGGCCACTTAAAGAGCAAAAGAGACTAATGCATGTAATTACTCAGATAGTGGAAAAAGTGTCATTCATGTTCCAATTATAGAATGATTATTAACAGTTTTCACACTGAAATTATTGTCTAATTTTACAATGCGTTTTCTAAGGGTGTCTGACAGAATTAATCATGGCGTTTCCCCCGCTCAACATTTGTATGGTGTGTTCTGCATTTGTTACATGCATAGCTGAAAGAGAAATCTATTCGCCAGAAATGTAAAAAAAAAATACATTCCTAGAAGTTCTGTGTTTCACGTTTGATCCAGTCTATACCTTTTTTCAAATTGCACAACTTTGCAAGATAGGCAGAGGATTTAATGGAAACAGATGCTAGCTTTGTGACTCAATTGATAGGATATGTCTTGTCAGTTTTCCTTTAGCTATCAGCTTTTCTAGGATAGCCGCTTTACTTGGCCTTGCAAAGTGTCTGTCATACTTTTATCTCACGGTAGAGCTGACCTCAGCCATATTTTCTCTCTGATGAGGTTACCATACATTTGGAAAGAAAATATAGCTCAATCTAAAAATACCATCTCAATAGATCCTTTACTGTTAGTTTGAGCATTCTTGTAATTTTGAAGATGCAAAATTGTGTAAATGATTCATTGGAAAATCAGCAGAAACAGACCCTAAAAGCCAACAAAAATGAGTTCAACAAAGGAGGACAGAGGAAGGCAAACAATCTGGGATTACCCTTCTGAAAGAGCCAGGTCTAGCATGCAACAACATAACATTGATATTAGCTATGCTCGTTATAGACATTCTATTAGAGCGATTACTTAAAACTACAGCACTGAAGCAAGGGGCTGCTGACTTGGAGAGCCACCATATCCATGCAACCCACCACTGCTCTCCGCCTTCCCATAAAACATTGAGGATGTGATTATTTTTCAGAACACTGTAAGTACTATTCCCTATAGTTTTCTCACCTTAGCACCAATACATCTTTAAAAGTTAAAGAGTGCTCTAAATGCTCATATGACATAATGAAACAATACTGCATAAACATAACAGTTCACAGGAGCTCTATTGTGATTGTTTCTACCTCTCTAAAGGAAAGAAAATGAATGTCTCTTCATAACAGTAATCTCATAAACAGGACTTGTAGTGCCCTGCTCCTAATCGAGATCTTTGAGATTTGGGGTCTGTCACACACCTGGACTGCATATGTGTTTGTGGCCTGGCTTGGCACTTATTGACTGCGCACCTGCCTCCTTCACCCACCTCCACCTATTGTATGCATACAGTCACACGAGTTAATGATTGGATTTGGCAAAGTGCCTAGCCTGTACACATGCTGAGCCTTGCATACATTAAGTGATCCAATAGACGTTTTCATTATTTGACAGTATTTGAGAAACACAGTTTCTTTTAAACCTATTTATATAAACCCATTTTAAACTAATTAAATTATAAATTCGACAAACTACTAACCTTTCAATCTGAAGAAATTAATGCACACAGTTATGCATTGTTAGGAATTTAATTGTAGGCAAATGTTTATTGAATCCCTGGGAGCATTGTGTATCACTGTTTAAACAGTGGCTCATGAAATGACTGAAGAAGTAAAATTGCTAATTTATATGGCACAATAAATAGCCAGAGATCATGGCAAAACCGCCCACTGTCAATAAGCAAGTGCTGATTTCCAGCCAGATCTATATAAAGCAGGGAACCCACTACTCTCGGTTTACTTTGAACCAAATTCTGGATAAATAACAACAGTCATGTCCAATAATTTAAGTGTAATAATTAAAACCACAGTCACATTAGTCATCTTCAATGTTAGAGATGAATGCCTGTGTTCATTTTTGATCACAATCTATTTACCTATCTTCTTCACAATGAATAGCTAATGGCAATAACCATGTGTTTAAGCCTTTGCAAAGCGCATGATTGATTTTCATATGAACTGTTGTAACCGACATTTGAAATACGGCTTTGCTAGGAATGACAGTAGCCTCATTTAACAACAGATTGCTTATATGTTTGCTCTTGAAAGTAGGGAGAGTTCGACTGATTGAGTGGGAATAGGAAGGGAAGCAAGGGGAAGATGCGTAGGATCCCGATGTTCCACTTGTAAAATGAGATCTCTGTATTATTTCAGACTCTGTGCATTCAGTAGCGTAACAATGACCCCTGCAGCCCGTGTGGTGTTGGGTGGCGAGATCCAGGGGGACCCCTCTGGCACTGTGCACATGCAGTGGCTGAGAGCTCCTGACTGGGCCCAGAGTGTGGCAGGCCCTTCAATATACTTTGCAGGCGGCTCCCCTCAAGGTTTGTTACGCCACTGCTTGTATTATGATTGCTGCTTTTGTTACTAAGTTCATGTGTGATCTCTATCTCTTTATTTTGTGAGATTACCTCAAACACTGAATATCCTGCTTGTTGACCACAAGTTTTATTCTATAAAAAACAATTAAAAAAAGAAAGTAAGGAGAGTTAAGATAGATGGTCAGCTTATCCAACAGAATGAAGACAAAAAACAACACAGAAGAATACATACCAAAGGAATTAAGGCTACCCTTAGTCTTCATGAATTCTCCTGTCTATAGCATGAGTGCACAGGAGAGACTACTGTGAAGATTCATATCCTATATTTGTTTTCCAAATACTCACTTTCTACAAGGTTGGCTGAGGTTTCAACTAAAGTAAATTAAATTCTGTCTCAATGAGTCCTTTTTTTGCAAAGTGTAAATCCACAACAATTATCAGTAACAGTAATGATAGGTATTGTAGAGTATTTCAAAAATACTGCTCAAAATCAACATTTAAAATTAAACACTATGTTCATGTCATTACTAGAGCACCCAGTTTCTGTAGTATCTCCAGAATGGATGTTTTTTAAGTAATTTATAGGCACAGATTATTATCCTGTATCTTCCTATTAAACCTAATGATTAAAGACCTGCTCTTACAAGAATGTTTAAAATGCTTTATTGTTTTATGAAAGCTAACAGCATGATCATAAAATTTATTGCAATTACACCATCCAGCTGTGTTAACCAACACTAGTGCAAATAGTGTAGATTAGTGTAGATTAAATAGAAATATAACATTATTAGTTATCTTTACAAAGATCAAGAAGAATGAAACATAAGGAAACAAGAACAGGGATATACTAATACAGATTTTACATTTCATATGCATGTAAGAGGGGTAATTTAGGGAATTCAGATCAGGAACAGAGCCTTTAGTCATGAAAGTCCCCGAACACATAAGAATAGTATTTTTTCCAAACTCTCATTTTGGATTATGTTGTTAATATTCAGAATTGTAGAGGGATTTTATTTGCAACCTTTAATGTTTTAACACATCAACAAATTATATTTTATGGGTCAGACTGCTGATTTAAGTATCTGAAAGAACATCCAAGTGAAAAACATTTTTGTTTCAGAATAATGACTTGCCTAATATTGTCTGCCTTGTGTCCCAAATAGCTATCTTAAATCTTTTGTGAATTACATACAGAGGAAGCATTAGATGTGTAGCAGCATCTAAATACACATTGACCTCAAGTTTGAATATGTTTAACAGCATCCAATAAAGATTGGCCAGCATTTTTCTACGTGCACAAACAAGCTCTAGACTGAAATGAATCTTATTGCCACTGCTCAAAAACTCTAGTTTAATCTGCACTGGTATGTTCCAAGGTCAGCATCCACAGTTGTAAGACCTGTCTGTTTGAAGTAGTTCCACACCTCTTCATTCTGAAGATTTTCCACTCATTTTAAAATTGAGAAGTGATCCATTTTGTTAGTTTGCCCATACTAGTAATCATACCCTGATACAATTGCTTCTCTAGTTTAATTTACAGATGTTTCTGCAAAGCAGGTATGCTTTGTCTATATTTTAACTGTGCTGCTTTTTTCCCCTGCCTTTACCAAATCATATTTACTAGTACCTTCTGTTCAGACACAAATGTAGCTGAATATCTGTATCTTCATAGCCAGCTTGTTATTTATGTTCATTGAGTAATGATTAATATCAAGCTATTTACATGGCTATGTATTGTTTCTTGTGTTGGAATATGTTAGTAGATTTAGGGCCTTATTTAGAGTTTGAGGGATGAAACACCTCATATTAAAAGTGCTTTGTTGCCTATGATACTGTTAATATACAATATCTGAAATGTTTTCATAAAGCATCCCATTGAGCAAACTCTAAATAAGGCCCTTAACAAATGAATAAGTTTAAACCTTTCTCTTCTCTAAAACATTTAAATAGAGATTAATTTATGTAACATTCTTATTTCTTCCATGTTAAAGGTTGCTTAAAATGTGCAGACTATTTATGAGGTAGACCATATTTGTTTTGTTCATCCATGCTCATTTAGTAAGATTAAGCTTTCCCTTTTATTAACAATTATTTCTAAGCTTCTAAGTAAAGCCTGTATGTGATGTATGCATGGTTTCATTATTCTTAGCACTCAAGATTTGTAAGCATGATCTTACTCTTCTCATATTTCTTGTTACATGCATTAAGTTGCTGTTCATACATGACATTAGATATGAGCAAAAACGAGGGGATGCATCCACTAATGTTTTAGCCTGACACAGTCCATGACACACATAAGGTTTAACAAGGCCGGTACAGCTGAATGAAAAATCTATATTGTTAAAATATCATTGTCTTTTATTCCTTATCATCAAGTTGGATTCTTTCAGTTTGGGTATGGTTCCTAGTCATGCCTATAGTGGGTCAAAAGCTAAATTAAGATTGGGAACAAAACACTACATTCTTTTTCTGATATTTTTTTTCAATTTAACCTATATGACAGTCAATCAATCAGTCATTTGTAGAGCGCACTACATACCCGCGAGGGTCTCAAGGCACTGGGAGGGGGGGGGGTGCGCTACTGGTCGAACAGGCAGGTCTTGAGTAGCCTCCTGAAGGTCAGCAGGGCTTGGGTCTGTCGTAGGCTCAGTGGGAGGGTGTTCCAGGTCTTGGCGGCAAGGTGGGAGAAGGATCTCCTGCCGGTGGTTGTTCTTCGGATGCGAGGGACGGTGGCGAGTGCGAGGTTGGCGGAGTGGAGCTGGCGGTTGGGGATGTAAACGGAAAGTCGTCTGTTGAGGTAGGCTGGGCCGGTCTTGTGGAGTGCCTTGTGTGCGTGGATGAGGAGCTTGAAGGAGATCCTCATGTTGACGGGGAGCCAGTGCAGGTTTCTCAGGTGGGGGGGTGATGTGGCTGTAGCGTGGTACTTCGAGTAAGTGCCTTCTGTGAATACCAAAACAAGTAAGTGCCGTCTGTGAATACCAAAATGAGTAAGTGCCTTCTGTGAATACCAAAATGGTAGTAAGTTTAGAATTTTGTCTTAAGTTAATTCTGTGAATCAGGTCCTTAGGGTGTGTGTAAGCCTTCTTTCCAGTCTCTCAATTTCACTCAGCGTTATGCCTTGTGCTGATCTGCTTTTGGATTTTGGAGTCCTGGCAGGTGTGTGAAGGATGTGTGCATTGATGCGGGAACAGCTTCCTCACTTGGAACTAGAAGGCTTTTGGGGGAGTCTCGGTGCAGCTTTCTGTCTTTGACAGTCGCAGCTTCCCTAGGTCTGGTGCAGAATCAATGCAGGCACAACTGGTGTGGCGTCTGGGCTGATCTCAACATAGCAGTTGATTTCAGAAGTTGCAGCCTCCTGGCTGATCAGGGTGCACACCTCAGCTTTGCAGGAGCATATTGGCTCCAATGTCGGCAGCTGAACCACTAGTCTTTCAGCTTCACAAGAGGCTAATCATTTTATTTTTTTGTTAAAACAACAAGTTGATGGATGGAATGTCTGAATTCATTTCATCCACTGGCTATCGCTTGTTCAACAGTTTTGGCTGGACTGTTCCCATTGGAGCAGAGTCAGGACTGATTTGCATATAGCAGGGTCCAAACTGAGGTGGCAAGGTGTGCAAAATGAGGATGAACTGGTATGCAGCCCAAGCAACTACTAATGCCTGAGATTAATTCAAGCATTCCATTTACCACTTTTTTGTATGCTTCAGTGTTCTTTTTGCAGAAGGCGTGATGCGGTTTATGCTGAGAACAATTTAGGCAAACCAGGAAACCTGCTTCCACACTTAGGTGAAACTCTTGGCTTTACTCCCTGGCAATTTCCTGCTCTCTCTGCCCATGCTAGGGGCATGCTTTTTATTTTCCTGGAAAGTCTGAATACCTGCAGGGGCAGACACACCCTATCTCAGCAGGCAAGCAGGCACGTCTCTAGGTTCTAGGAGAGACCATCAGCTCGTTCAGCAGTAAGTACAGACTTCAGATGGTGTCTACTCAGCTCTGGGAGACTGTACTCCCCAGCCCTGGTAATATAGAAATCGTTTTTTTATTAGCATTTTGTGCAGAATGCTTTTAAAGTACAAACAACATAAAAAAACAGTGCTGCATATGTCAGATGGAGCATGTAATCTGTGCTCCATGCATAGCACCAAGAAATCCACCACAACAACATGATCCAGTAGAGTTAGGCTCATGCACACTCCACAGCATTAGGAAAGGTCTGAGATGGTCAACAGGTAGGCGGTAAGGGGACCCCATATGTCCTTAAGTCATGAGGACATCAGCAGTTCCTCGGCATATGGTTTCAATTGCTCTTTGCAGTATGCCATATCCGATAACCATTGCTGCTTAGTAGGTATTGCATGTTTTCCGCAGTGTATAACAGCTCTCCTCTTAGCCAGCAGTAAGGCCACTGCCATAAGTCTACATTTCACCTGCTGCAGATCTTTATCTAAGAGAAGCAGGTACAGGTGTGGGCTACATGCCACTGACTCCATTGCCATGTCAGCGAGGGCCTCCGTGATTTGCGTCCAAAAGCGTCGGATGGGGGGGTGGCAGGACCACTTCAGATGTAAGAAATCAGCATCAAGCATCCTGCATCTCAAACAGCATCCTCTTTCAGATCAAATTTACATAATTTGACCAGTTTATAACACATTTGGTCGAGGTACTTGAAGGGATTTATACGTAAATTACTGTTAGGGGTAGGCATGCTAGTTTGCGCACAACAGAGCATATAGTCAGTCGGTCCCAAAAATGGGTTGAGCACTGCATTCCATTTCTACTGCGCAGGGTCCTATACTATCATTCAGTAGAGAGACATGCAGCTTGGTAATGAGTCCCTTGCACATGGTGCTAGTCAGTAAGGAGTGTAGGGGGTTCTCCCAGAAATTGATGGTATAACTCCCCTATGGCAGCACAGAGGCAGAAGATATGAAAGTCAACATCGGGGTATGACGCTGTGCATGTAAAATGTCTTCTACAGCAATGAAGGTTCCCCTTGAGTTCATTGTTTTCAAACCTCCCTTACCAAGGATCCTCAGTACTTGTGGCTCCTGTGTGACCAATATGGCTGGGTGGGACAGCAGGGGGAGTACCAGGGAGTGTAAGGTTTCCTGGCTGGCGTGCGCACCAAGTAGGTGCTATGCCTTCGTGGTACAATGAATTGTGTTGAATTCAGACCTTGCAACATGAGTGCATTTGTATGGCAGGATGTTATTAAACAGATAAGGAAACCTGGTTAGGATGACCATTTTCATTACATCTACTCTGTCTGACATGGACAGCATAACCTAGACCATCTCTGCACCTGATCCTCAAGCTGGAAATGGCCCTGCCGTAATTGTACTGAAGCACCAGATCTGGGACTTTATGGATGCAGATTTCCAAATATTTCACAGGGTGAGTACTCCACAATAGGTGGGATTCCAGTGGATGGAACTTGGTGTTTTGAGTCGAAGGTAAAATGATGGATTTGGACCAGTTAATACTTAGGCCTGAATGATGACCAGATCAAATGTTTTCACGTATTATGGGTGTCAAGTGAGTGATAGGATCTTTAATATACAACACCATGTCATCCGCATATAGTGAAATACTTAGGGGCAAAGGATACAAGCCAGTGGTTCCAGAACAATCGCAAATTATAACAAGAATAAAGGGCATACCTGCTTAGTGCCCACCTTAGATGTAGTCCTGTTGATCTGTATCCAAGCAACTAGGTTAGTGTAACAAGTGAATCCATTGCAGGAAGGTCAGTGGAATCCCTATGCAGCCCAGGATTGTAAACATGTACTCCCATTCAATGGAGTCAAAGACTTTAGCAGCGTCCAGGACGGCCGCCGCTACCTCTAGGGAAGGGTTCAATTGATGCAGTAAGGCAAATATTGTGCTTAAATTATGCGTAGTGGAATAGGCCAGGACAAAGCCAAACTGGTCCAGCAACATTAAGCTAGGGAGGAATGGCTGCAGCTGGGTCGCCAATAGTTTAGCATGAATCTTTCCATATGTAGGGATCAGAGAGAGTGGTCGATAGGACTCACAATACTCTGGTGCCTTATCAGGTTTTAGTAGTGTAATAATCAGTGCCTCCCTGAGTCAGGGCAGTAAGGCCATCTTGTTGTATGCATCTTCATATAGTGCGTGGAGATGCGGTGCAAGGATAGTGGTCATCAAGGCTCAGTGCTTTACCACTGGGTAGTGTACGTATGGCATCTTTTATGTCATCTATTGTAATGGGTTGAGCAAGATATTCTCGCTGGTCAGACAGATAGAACACAGCAGTACTTTGTGTATAAAAGAGGGATCCAAAACACAATTCTTCAAAGAAGAATGTGCTTCACGGCCTACTCAATTTCCAAACGGTGATGTGAATATACTTTCTAAAGCTTCAGAGCCCAAATTGGTTGGTTTTCCTCCAAATGACATTTTCAGCCTGCTCACTAAACACAGATTTAATGCAAAGTGATGGTTCGCACATGAGGAAGCAATGGGGATGCCTCCAACAGGTGTATCTAAAACATGGGCACAGTGAAGTATTAGATCTTTGCACCCGGCTACCATCACCTTACTGAAGCAATAATTAGAGACAGACTAAAGAGCATACACATCCGAAAAACATCACCACCTTTGATCAACAGCATCTGCAGTCCCAACCCTCACCCCTACCATCTATCAAATGGAAGTGCTCAGGAAGAACTAATTTCAAGACCTTTTCTAACAAGGGTCTAAATTAAATTTCTAAAGGTAACCTTGTCTCCACTCTCTTCACTTCTTTGTCAGCCATCTTCTCTCAAAGGTTATTATCCATCATAGATGATACAGAGCCAATGCAAATGTATTAGGTGTGCTATTTTCGGATCAGGATATTTTTCCTAAGCTATATCACAAAAAGTCTGGATATTCTACAATTAGCTTAACACTCATTTCTCATACATACTTCCAGACTGAGACGTACAGCCATTTATCAGATGTGGTGGTGCAGTCCATTTCTTCTGGGCTTAAGGTCTTGTGCTATTTGTTGGCTTTTGTAAGAAAGTGCCTCTTTTTGCATGGTCACCCCATTTTTTTGTGGACTGATGCTACTTTTCTTTTGACTCTGTTAACTTGGGAACTATTAACTAGACGCCAATGCATGTTCTCTGACTCCTAAAGAATTGGCTAACTTCTAGATGACATATTTAACTTTCCTAAAAAACCATAGTATATGGTGCCAAAAAACACCCAGGTCATAGGAAGTTAGGTAGAAACTATGTACTATAACACTGTGCCATCCACTAGTGTGACCAGACAACCACGACTCCTAGCCTACAACTAAAGACCTGCAGCCCAACCTGTCAAAATAAACCTTTTTTCATAGGTGAAAACCTTACTTTTAAATATTAATAAGTTGTCTATATGAAGGCCTTGTAGGCCACAAATACATAGTGCAAAGTATGTAAAAGTAGGACATGTTAACATGCCCTTACAGTGACTAGTACCAAAATGCTATTTTCACTGTTGTAAGGATGTAGCAAGGATGGCTAGCCCATGGTGAAGCACTGGGAATTAATGTAAAATATTCCTTATGCTATCTTTGGATGGATTGGTACCCACTAGAAATATGATTAAACCACTATTTTTACTATTTTTGCAGATTGGAAATAGTTGTATATTTATTAGAAGCAGAAGATCATGGTAAAGTTGGAATTTTAATACATATTAAGGGAAAGTAACTTTTAGAAGGTTACCTTTTGCCTACTTGAGGCTCTGAAGATCTTTGATACTAATTTATATTAGTTCTTTGGCAGTAGACCAGTGAGGCCTTAGCCCTGGTGAGGTGTGAAAACTGCTGCTAGAGCAGACGTAATTGCTTGGGTGTGGGGAGGGGTTTTCCCTTGATTCTATGGAGCACTATGGGATCATTTGCAGCAGGTCAAACAGAAACTTCTGCACAAATAAGTAGGGTTACACCTGAGAACATTTACCCAATTGTTTGGGAGGGTAGGCATCATGCCCACCCACTAGCTAGTGCTAGATATAACTGTGGCATCCCAAGACACTCTCTTTAGTGCATTTTATGGACCTGGGGAGGAACAGACAGAATGAACCTTTTGTCTATGACCTTAGAGCACCCCTAAAGGACTTAACCTGCTTCTTGTACCCAGAGTAAAGCAGTGAACTACAAAGTTCAGTTGTCTGACATCCTATGTGGCTATATATTTACCAAGAGCTACAAGAGGCCATTCTATGAAGTGCCCAGCTGACCAGTATCAACTGGTCCTGACCTTGACCCTGCTGGAGGCCTCTGACAGACTGAGTCATGGCCCCAAGTGCTGTTCATGAGGACCTAGGACCCTTGCCTGTGTCTAACTTAGAAAATGTTTGGACTTCTAGACCTCCAGAGGACCAGGACAAACCACCTTAGCCTATTTGATGAAGGTACAACCTTGCTGGGCTAAAAAAACTGGTATCTCCCACTCAGAGCTTCTCTGATTCAGCGGTCCCTTAACTAAAATATATTTGGCCTTGTTGAACTCAACATCAGATACAGCCATTGTCTTGCTAGCTGAAGGATTCCAAGCTCCATAAAAGAGACTAGAGGCCTGATATACGAAAGCTACATTTACTGGTTCTTAATTGCGATTTATACCAATTGGAATTCATACCAGGGTAGTCAATTGTGCTCAATCTTCAAACTCTATTTGCCCTCCTAGAGGACCTCAATCCAGACCTGGATGCTCTTGCTGTGTTTCTTGGTACTCTCAAGGCATTTGACATCCTGGACCCCCCTGGTACGGTAGTTTCTTTTTGCAGTACTGTGCAGGATAGGCATGCCCACTAGCTTCCTGGACTGGATACATCTCCTGTACACTCAACCAACGGCCAAGCTACTTACCAATTGAGTGCTGTAGGACCCCTTTATCCTGACAAGAGACACCAGTCAGGACTGCCGGCTCTCATCTCTCCTGTTTCTGTTTGATCTTGGCCACTTGCCACCAAGCCTAGGCAAATATACTCAGACCATGCCCTTTGGCACATATTAATATTGGTCTATGCATATGACATAACCCTTTACCGAACAAGTTACATGCTGGATTTCATTGCCACTGTCCCTGGCAGGGTGCATAGGCATCATTAAGATGGTGTTACTCCTAAAACGTGCTTTTTCTATTTCTCAACATTCCCTTCTTGCTTACCTTAGCCATTTTGCCACATTAAAATCACAATCAGTCTGACTCACATTGGCGGGGAAACAACCCAGAATACAATGGTAGATTCTTATGCTTCATTGGTGGAGGATTTGAGGCCCCTGACATGGAATTATATTGCCTGTGAGTTCAGGTGCACTTTGCCACAAACTGGTATTAGCTGGCGTCCTTTCTTTCACATTTGGCAGTGGACTCAATATCTTAACTGCCTTCCTCCTTGTTTATTGGAACTCCCTCCTCCAGACACACAAAGGTCCTGTCTACTGTTGAGTGCACTATTATGGCACGGCAGATACTGTGAGTGAAGATAAGCACAGGATTTATCTACTCCCCCTGCCTCCAACTGTGCTATCACCCACTGATTAATACCAGTCATTAATGAGAAAGTTATTCAATCCCAGCTACGAACACAGGTGATACGGTGACCTGTACTGGGGAGGCTCCATTTTCTCTTTGGCAGTCTATATGGGAGACTTCCTGGCTCACCTCATTCACATACTTCAGGATTTTAAGCCGGTGCAGGCTGGAGGTGCTGGGATTTCATCAGGAGCTCCTGACCTTTCTTACCCTGGACAGACTCTTTAAAGCTACCAGTACTAAACATCTGATTTCCATACTCTACCGCTCTTCCATGGGATGGCACTGGTAGTATCTCGGGGGCTACACTGATTTCGGAGGATGAGGTGAAAACAATTCTGTTCTTGTCCCTCAGAAAAGATAATCTGTGAATAAACAGAAAAATAATGCTAACTATTTTGAACATTTGCTGTTATCTTTATGTTAATTAAATCTGTTGCAAGTAACTAAAAGATAGCTGTTTGTCACATCATGTCAGTATCACATCCTTCAGCAGCTCTTGCATCATGAAGTCATGGATGCAGTAAGCGAGGGGGAATTTAATAATTCTTGCCTTTAGAATCATCACTTTCTGCTTCAAATAGCGGACTTTCCTGCACAGCTAGGTTGTGCAGCTTAGGACATGTGGCTATAATCTTGCAACACATTGTAGGGTCATATTTTAGGGCACCCCCAATGTTATGCACACATCTAAATATGCCTTTAAGAAGTCCCAAGATTTTCTCTTTAATGCTCTTTGTTTGCTTGTGGGCAGCATTATTTCTCCTTTGTCTTGTGGTTCTAGACTATAAGTATTGAGTCATAATAAAAGGTCTTGAGGAATGTTCACTGTCATCAGAAATATAACACAACAGGATTATATCATGTTAAATGTAAGAAATTAAGTAGACATGTGTATAGTATTTACCTCACAGCCAGCAGGCTCCAAAATCACCTCTAGATAGCTATTACAGTCCTCAGTGTCTAAATATGAATTGTCACAAGAGGAACTTTTACCTGGCCAGTATTGCCTATACACGATTTTGAAAACGCTTACATAATACTCTGTGGAATACACTTGCTACAGCCAAAGTGCATTGGTAGCTACCTGACTTTAACAGGTATAACCTATACAAAACTTGAAATGTTTGAGTATTGCTAGACTTCTTGTGTAAGTCTGCTTAATACAAGGTCCAGCATACTATTTAAACTTAAATTTGTTTGGTAAGCCTGTATCTAGCATAAACATTCTCCTTTGATTGTTCAAATAAAGTCACCCTCTGCCTGAATATCCGGCCTCTCTTGTTCTCCTCATCCAATTCAGTTGGAGGCCCAAGAATCAACATTCTCCATACAACAGCCTAAAGTGCAGTCATTGTCAAAGATTGCAAGGTATTTTGGGCCTCCTGCCAGACTACCACCTGTGTTAAATCCATTTTGCACATGCTAAATGTTTTGTTTTACTGAATTTCCTAATCGTGAATGCTTTGTACCTTAAATAGTGATTCACAAATTAGTGATTCAATATGTCCTATCTCAAAAATAAGAAATTGCAATTTATTTGGTGCAGGAAGCACTTTAAACAAATAATAATTTAGAGCTTCTTTGCACATCCCTAACCAGTTTGTGTCTGGTTACCAACTCTCAAAATGTTCATACATCAGGCCCTAAGTCCATAAGTAAAAATCTTGACTGCGGTACCGGACCAGCGAGAGTACTTCTCTGGGTACAACATTTTAATTTCTTAAACTATGAGCTTTTCCTGCCGAAACCAATGGCTTGAGCAGGATCTCATCCTATGCCTTTGTGAGGACCTCCTCGGATAAAACCTGCTGCTATGCCCTGCCTCCAGAAGAAAGACTAAGGGCCGATTATGAGTTGGGCAGTCCATAGGTCCACCAAACTAGCGGTGGAGGTGCGGTGGCAGTTGTGGACCACTGCAGCAGTGGTCCAACTGCTGTATTACGAGTACAGCGGTCAGAAAGCAATAGGACCACTGCAACCTCCAGGGATCCGTGATCCCTGGCGGTGGTTCAGTGGTCTGAGGGCCCAATATGTTGGCAGTGCCGCTGCAGCACTGCCAAGCATATTACGAGTTTCCTCACATCCACACTTTCATGGCAGTGAGCCTGCCCTAAAAGGGTGGAATTGAGGAAACTTAGGGTGCCCTAGAGGTTCCCCTGTTCCCTCAGGTGCAAGGGATGCATGCAGGGGGGCACATGGACTGTAAATTGCAGGAACAGGCTTTGGCGCTCCCATTGCAGTGCCTTTTTAATAAGCACCACCCAGTGAACGCCAAAGGACCGCCCGCCAGACCATGAGATAACTCTTATTCTGGTGGAAGGCTGGTGGTGAGGTTTGGCTGTGGTGGAGCAGGTTGGTGGCGTGGTGGCCTGCTCCCACACCGCCAAAATCGCAAGCAGGCCTTAGTCCTAAGGTAAATATCTTCAACCGGGTTTAACCTGGTTGTTGCATTCAACCCAAGCTCTATCTTGGTCAGTCTGAAATTGCACCTGTGTCTCAGTCTGCCACAGTCATTGGTATTTTGTGCTTATTGGTGCTGTTTTTCTTAAATCTTAAAAAATTCTGGTTTTCCTTTTGGAATCTTTAAATCAATCAATCAATCATTCAGTCAATTAATCAGGATTTAAAAAGCACGAGTAATCACCCAATAGGGTATCCAGGCTTTTGCAGGTCCCGGAGGCTTGTGGCTTGATATTTTGTTGTCATTTTGTTCATTAAATGTAACTCTATTTTTATATATTGTGATGAGATGTTTTTTTTCTTTTTACTTTTTAATTGTTTTGGTACTTCTAACTGCTTTACAAACATTCGATCAGTTAAGCATGTCTGTTCTGTGCTATAACTACCAGGGGTTGGAGCTCAGGTTTACATTATTAAAACCTTTAACTGAACTTAGCAACTTTATTACATGTTGTAGATTGGCATCCACCCGAACTAATATTTCTCTTTCTCACGCTTTTAAATGGCATTTCCGATTTCTACTAATTTTATATTATTTTTCTATATGTTAGAGCTTTTAATGCAGGGCCGGAGATATTCATATTTTCCAAGTCTAATTAGCTGGTTTTTGTACATGCATTTGCAGTCAGTACTGGGTTTGTATCTATAAATCTATAATTTGTTAGAGTAGTAGTGGATTCCCAAGCCTGGATTCACATTTCTTGACTAACAAAGAAAACAACTGATGGTGAAAGAAGTGGCTCATCAAGGAAGATGAAAAAAGAGATTTCCTCTATGTAATGAGCTAGTGTATTATTTGTCATCTCCTGAAAGCATGAGTCTGTGATGTGACACATTAACCTGTGTCTACTTTATTTTGGTAAAGCACCTAAAGTCCACCACTGGACTCAGTATATTTTATCCTGATGCCACCTTTCTCAAGATTTTAAACTTTATTTTCCACTAAGATACAATAGGCACAACTGCCTACATCTTTTTACCTGGATCAAACCTGCGCCTTTT
This sequence comes from Triturus cristatus, assembly GCF_964204655.1. Classification (NCBI taxonomy): domain Eukaryota; kingdom Metazoa; phylum Chordata; class Amphibia; order Caudata; family Salamandridae; genus Triturus; species Triturus cristatus. Next base: position 871,821,282 of record NC_140588.1, read on the forward strand.
TTGAATTTCAGTAAACCATTTTCTCAGTGGCATCATGTTTTACTCTTGGGTTTGTTAGCTGTGTAAAGACAACATTTTATATTCCCAGACACTCAGGCTTCAATTTATCAAACTCCAATTCCATTATGAATGACATAGAGCTTTCAGAATCTTTGGCTATAGAAGCTTATATATTATATATTCAAGCTGACACTTCTTGAAAAGGGAAACATACACTGTCAACCTTACTTAAAGTCAAATATCACTTGACTAGAATTATTGTCTGAGGAACAGATGTTACAAAATGGACGCAAACAGCATGTAATATGTGTTGGACAGTTACACGTGATGCTTTGAGCTAATCTTTCTCAAGGGATCTTATCCATCACACACTTTCACGCACTAGTGTAATACTACCAATATGTGTTAGTTGTGAATGCTAGTAGCTAATTTTAATTGTATATCATATTTGGACTATAAATAAATTATGTATAATGTAGGCAGGTGTTGCATGTGTGAAAATGGAGAGGAAATACAATTCTAAAGACCTAATTCCTTCAAATGCATCAGTCTTCAGAAAAGTTATAAGGTCTTCTCGCAATTTTCGTTTGTTTAAGCTCTGTTAATTTTTGTCCCTCTACAGCTATCGAACATTGTTACATTCAATGCAATATTGTATAACTTCACAAACAACTTACTTTGATATGGTAGTATATCTGCTTCCATGGAACTGGCTTAAAGCACACCTTCAACACAGAGAACATGGATGTTGAATGCCAGTTAGACACTCCTGGCAACTGGACTGTTTAGAAGCTTATTTAATAGACTGCCCATGATTTTAGGTTCCTAAAACCCTATCACCCCTCAGGTTAAATTTACTATTTACAGAAAAATAAGGTGCATGTTTTAGACCTATCTAGCTATGTTATGAGTAGTACTAGACTATCTCACATTATACCCCACACTAGGCCCTAAACTGGCTCTTCGAATGACCAGAGCTGCACTCCCCGCCCCCCAGTGCCTTGAGACCCTCACGGGTGAGTAGCGCTCTTTATAAGACCATGATTGATTGATTGATTGATTGATTGATTGATTGATTGACTTGCTATCTATCTCTCAATGAGTGAATGCAGATCTCCTATAGAAATCTGCCTTCAAAAAGTGCTATAAGGAGGCAGATAGTAGAATGGCTACGTTAAAAACAAGGGCTACAAATGCTGATAAAAGATTGTGTCTTCTTTAGGGTTCCTTCACCATATCGTATCTTGATCAATTTGAGCCTAAGGCAGTCAATAGAACTAAGCATTATTAGAACATTGGAATTTCAAGAGCTCCATTGAAGACACTGGAGTGACTCAGTGCCTATATTGGCCAGTATATGCCTTCTGCTTCAATATTCCAATAATTTCTCTTTTTGTTTTTCCCTTTTAATTTAGAATATTTTACCCTTAGTCCATGGAATGTTCTAATAGCTCTTCTGCTTCTGGCTACACTATTTGTTATAGGTCTTCTCCCTTATTATAGGCCATCACTTGCTTTACAGACCTACCACGTAGTACTTTTGTGAGCATTACAACTGTGTGCAAAAAAAACCTGGAGCAAATCTAGTGAAACAAAAAGCTTTTGTTACATTCCCTGCAAGAAAATACCAACTTGAATATGAGGTTTGTTCTACTTTTGGTTAATGGAAACTCGAAACTTGTGGCCCTCAATAACCTACTTAGAGATGTGTTAGTAAATGTTAAACTAGGCTTTTATGAATGTCATTGTCTGGAATCTCCGTCTGCCGACCCCAACGAGCTCAAAAACGACTGCTCACTTTTTCCGCTAAAGTCCTTGAAAAGACCATCAACCACCAACTCATGGAATAATGCCTTGAGGACAACGATCTTCTGGGCGCATCCCAATCTGGATTCCACACGTACAACAGCACAAAAATCATCCTGATCACAACTGGTGATGACATTAGTACCCTCCTACACTAGGGGGAGAAGCAGCTGCCTTGATCCTCCTCGACCTCTCAGTGGCCTTCAACACTGTGTTCTACCACACCCTGATCAAGAGGCTTCATCACATCGGAGTCCAAGAGGATGCTCCTAATGGATCGCATCCTTCCTCACCGGAAGAACACAGAGAGTCCGCCTTCCACCATTTAACACAGAGCCCCTTAGAGCATCATCTGCGGCGTCCCTCAAGGTTCCTCCGTTAGCCCTACTCTTTTCAATGCCTACGTGACTCCATGTGGCCAACATCGTCAGAAAACATAAACAGAACATTTTCTCCTACGCATATAACAGCCAGCTCATTCTCTCTCTATCCGAAGAAACATCTAACACAGGAACCAATTTCCGCTTGGGCAGCATTGCTAACTGTATGCAAATCAACTGCCTCAAGCTCAACACAGACAAGACAGAAGTACTGATATTCCAGAACAACTCCTCCCCATGGAACATCTCCTGGTGCCCGTTTCAACTGGGATTCTCTCCCACCTCCCCAGGCCATGCCTGGAACCTCAGCATCACCTTGGACAGTAAACTCATCATGAAGAACCAGATCAATGCACTCTCCCCCGCCTGCTTACTTACTTTGTGCTTGCTTAGAAAGATCATCAAATGGCTCCTAGTCTCAATCAAACACACCGTCAGTCAAGCCCTTTTCACATGCCACTTGGACTACGGCAACGCCCATTACGCAGGAATTACCGCACAGCTCCTGAAGATACTGCAGACCATTCAGAACTCAGTTGCCAGACTTATTCTCGACCTTCGTAGACTGGCCCAAATCACCTCTCACCTGAAGAAACTCCACTGGCTCCCCGTCCACAAGAGATGCCAATTCAAGATTCTGACTCACTCCTACAATGCCCTGCACAACCAAGGACCAGCATAAATCAACCACCAGCTGACTTTTCATCAACCCTCCAGATTCCTGAGCTCTGGTTCCCTATTTGTTGCTCTCAACCCTCGCATCTGCCAAAGCAACAGTGGAGGATGCACTTTCTCCTACCTTGCCGTGAAGTCCTGGAACAGCTACCCCCTCCATCTCCAGAGTTCACCCTCTCTTCAGGAGTTCAGAAGTGGACTCATGACTTGGCTTTTCAACTGAGCAGCCTGATTTTCAATGGCTGGATACCCTAGAGAGTGATCAGTGAGCTTTATAAATACTGATTGATTAAAAACGAACTGGACTCTCCATGAGACATACGAGGTGTTTCAGGAATGAAGACGGATGACCCCGGTCTCATCTATTATTTGCATTATAAATAGAAAACGTTGCCATAAAAATACCAAGAATGGAAGAATTGTGGACCTGCCTTGCTGGGGCATGCACGATTAAACTATATGCCTATGACGTTGTTTTATATTGGGACCAGATAGATAGAATGTGGCTTGGACACTTAATATCATGGAAGAATTTTTGACAGTATCCAATTTTTTAAAATAAATCATTCTAAAATAAAACTTTTGGCAATTGTTCAGCCGAAAAATACTTTACCTGTACCTTCTAAGACTAGAAGCAAGAATCAGAAAGTCCATTATTTAGGGATTCATGCAATAGATGATCCGGAAAATAATACTAATTGTGCTACGCACCTCTAATGAAGAAATTAATCAACTTCAGAGGTTGAATCAGAAACTATTTTTGTTGGTCGTTAAAATTAGGTTTAAATCGGATATCTCTCCCCTTCAATGTATCTTTTTATTTCAGACAATTCCATGTGAGCTCACTTAGAATTGTTTTTAGAAATGAAATTAAATAGAAATATCACTGTATCTGTATTGAACTATATAGGAGATTAGTAAAATCCTGTAAAATTCCTAACCTTGATGGACTAACTCCTATTATGAACCGATACGAGTCTGGGACCATGGTATGTTGCTTTTTATGGTCCTTAAAGGGCTAATTATACCAGGTAATTTACTGGAAGGAAAGGATTTTAGGAAATCTACTCAAGAATTTTAGATCAATATAATTGGCATCCATGTGTCATTTAATTTTTAAATATTTACAACGGAAGGACTGGCAACTATAAATAAATATTAATATGGGAACAAATGTCATTCAGGACTTGTAGCAGCACTTTGTAGGAGGAAGTGGATCTCTTCACTTGATAAGATTTTGACTGAAGAAAAGAGCTAATTATGTTGGTGGGGGAAATTGGGCAGGCTTCTCACTATAATATAAAAAAATAAATACTTCTCACTAAAATGTATTAGAGTGTCAAATGGCCTATTTTTTAGGCTGGTTCACAACATACTCTAAGACTATGTAGTTGACCCGAATATTATGGGTGAGTTTAATAGAAAGGCATTCTATTTGTCATCTCATTTGTCTAGTCTGGGGATAACAAGGCACAATTTACTAGTACACAATCTCACTTTTAGTTGTTCGTTTAAATATTAAGTTTAACACAGTCTGGTCAACCTAGGAAATCAGCATTTGATATCTGGATTCCTTATTTCACAGAGAGCAAAATAACCACTCAGCACCACAATAACCACTATGAAAATGTGATTTTTGCATGGATAAGCCTGTATCCATTCTAATAAGAAAAAGGTGTATGTCTTTTGAATCGGAATTATTCTTTAAACAACAAAAATAGTGAGATTTAGAAATTCATGGGTCTACACATTTTGTGACATTTCTTTGGATCCGTTTGTCCTTCTAGGACAGTAGGGCTGAGGCACACCATCAGAACAGTATTTGGATATTACATGAGAATACCATGTGTGGCTATAACAAGAGTGACAGTCTCAAAGAACTACAAATAGTGAGTTTTGCTCGTGTTTGAAAATTATGTTCACAATCATTTCCATTGTGGACTTTATGAGACAGGACTTAATTGGACCAGGCCTAAAACATTAAGATTGATTCTTGTATTAGTTAATGCTGCTCTACAAAGTAGGACATGTATGTAGAATAGAGCATTTTCTATAAAATTGTTTGTCACTTCGGGATGTGCTTGTGACTCAAATCCATTTAGTGATGCCTGTCCATAAACCAATAGTTATTCTGAACTAAGATCACTTTGTGCTGAAAGACAAAGCTTTTTCTATGCATATATGTGACTTATACTTGTAGTGCACAGAGCTTATTAATGAAGCCAGGAGTAAGACACAACTCTACTCCTTGGATTCCATATTAAGTCATAGGTACAAGAGTAAATCTAAGCAAATTATTTGTGAATCGTGCTCTATGACTTCAATGTGTATAGCAAGCACATATGGAGTATTTTATTGTCTCTTTGTGCATGAGATCTACAGCACAGTTAATTCAATATTCCATTTCTATACATTGAAGAGTACTGGCCATTTTCTTTTGTGGCACAAAGAGACCTTAGGTATACTTCCTTTGACTCCACTTTCCATCTCACCTACCTTACTATGGCGTTTCTCGCTCTCCCTAATTCCCATGCCTGTTTTCTTCCTCCTGCTCTCTCTCCAGCTCTGCCTTCGTCTCAATAACTCTTTCTCCATATTATTGTATCCTTCATTCCCTCCCTCTTTGTCTTTCTCTTCTTTTTTTCTCCCTCCCTCCTTTTCTCTCTGCCTCGGTTTCTCCAGCTACTACACTCACTCTCCTCCTCTTTTTTCTTTCTGTGAAATGTATAATTTCTATAGTACTTGCACTGGTAAGCAGTTGTGTCGTCCCTCACCTTTCATTCATTATTATAGACCATTCTGTCTACTGATCCTCAACTAGCTGTCACAGTGTCCTGACATCTCCCTCTCACAGTGAAATAGAGTGTGTCACAGTGGCTACAAAAGACATTTGTAAAAAAATGTTATTATGAAATTTTTAGGATACCCGTTTTCTTGCTTCCAAATATTGTTTTTGTGGTCCTTTGTTAATGATGGATGGAGTGTTTCTAATATGTTAGAACAGTGGTTCTTAACCTTCTGACTTCTTTTGACCCCCCCCCCCCCACTTAGTCATTACTGGAATCCGGGGACCCCTATTAAATTATTATTTGAATCTGAGAACCCTCATTGAGTCATTAACATCACTATAAGCTGACAGTTTTGATGGCTTGAAACCTAAAACAATACACAAATACACAAAATTGCAGAAAAAAGCATTCATCAAAAAATATACAAATGCTCAAATGAGGAAATATTTTATTTAATTTACCCCCAAAATATTTTAAACATTTTTTTAAAATTTTAATGGGAAGTTTGCAGCATTTCTAAATTCAACTAGGCCCACCCATCGTCCATCCTATATTCTGTTTGGTTCATTTGCACTGCTCCCACTTATCAGCCTGAGGATACCAACCTAATTTTTAGCGTCCTTCTGCAAATTCCTTCAAATTTACCTAACATTTGCAAATTGTCATTTTTACATTTGCTTCATTATTTTCATACACTTTGTTAATCAGTTAATATTATTTTATTCTCCAGGCAGTCGTGGGCCCCATAAGCAGTGGTCGCGAACCCCCAGGAGTACCCCGACCATAGGTTAAAAACCACTGTGAAAGACAACAAGTGTCTACAGTGAGGTATTCATGACGTGTGGAAGGAGTGCCGTCATGCACCCACATACCAGCAATCTCAGACAATCCATTCCCCGAACGTCATGATCCCATATTAACTGCCTTCAACATTCTATGTGTGCTGTTGTTAAAGGAGCACTTTCTCTCCTTGTCATAATGTGGAAAATTATATATGCGTTTTTACCTGCTGAATGTATGGCTGTTATTATTTGTTAAATGTGCCGTGCGCAGGCAAAGTAGAAGCTAATTGGACACTTTTGATTGAGCACAAGGAAGAAACGGTATCTGATTATGTCTTAAGCTCTTTTTATGCTGTTTGTATTTAGAAGGAGTAATCAGCAAGCAGATGGCGCTATAATTTACTCATGAGTCATTGTTTTCAATAGATACTGCTGTTGTACGTAAACCGGTGCACGGAAGCGTATTATGATGCCTTGAGGGGAATTAAAATGTGTTCAAAAATAACCAAGTGACATAAATGCAGCAGGAAATTACCCGAAGAATCAAGCACTCGACATTTTTTTATTTTAATCCAGGAAATTACTGGCAAAGAAACTTCAGTGGTCACATTTTGAAAGAAAATTTAACTGAATACGGTTTTTTGATCATACCTCTGTGTCAGGCAAGGTTTTCATTTCTCTGCTTCACAGAGAAATGTTATACAAAAAAGTCTCTGGAGACTAAATTACAGTTCAAACTACTGTCTGCGATTCCCTTTCCACTAAATCACGTTTTTCTGGTGTCGACCTTCATGTTTTGGAACTGCCAATCTTAGAAACAGTGGTAGGCTGAAAGGAAGCATTGTGTTAAGAACCACAGGAATCGTTTCAAATGGAATCTCACCCGGTGATAGTTTTAACGTGTGAACAACGTATATAGTAAAATCGAAAGAAAATTCATTTTGCAATGCGCTCCCTTTATTTTCAAAAATTAGGTTATCTACTAAGCAGCGTTTCTAAAATCGTAAACATTGTAGCTGTGATTTCATTTATAAAACGATTACTGCCCCCCACGAGGTGTTAATAACGCGCTTTACAGCGAGCGGCGCACTCCAGAACCCAAAGCAGTTTCCCACATGATGGGGCACATGATCTTCCCTCTCTAGACCCAAAAACATAGAGGGAAAATGATATGTGTTTACAATAATTTAACCATGCATTGCCTTCAGCTCCCACTGCCATCCTATGAGAAGCAGACAACGGTGGAAATATAGGCATACACTTGTTTAGTTGTTGATAGAGCTCAGAGTAATCATCCTATCTGAATGCTGCGGGTCATATTTACATCTAGGATAAGCCAAGTCTTTCACCATCGTCACTACACTAACAAGCAGCAGGTTTTACTAAAACTAGACAATGTTGTGAGCCATCAGGATCAACAGAATCTTTCAGCAAGATTTTGGTGCCTGGATCTCCTAAGGAGATTTGGGCAGGATCGGCAATTATTTGGAAGGCCTGACTACCGAGCAAAGATTGTGAAACAGTTAACATAATCAAATCTATGGGATACAGAGGTTGTAGAGTAGAATTCAGGCTTATATTCATAGCCAAGTAACACCTTACTATGTTTGCTGGGTTGGGCAGGCTGCAGGAAGATGAAGAAGCAGCGATCCACACACTGCAGGTGTCGTAGAGTTATCAATCAACCAATCAATCAATCAAAGCATTTGTAAAGCGCACTACATACCCGTGAGTGTCTCAAGGCGCTAAGGGGTGGGGGGATGCTGCTACTGTACGAAGAGCCAGGTCTTGAGGAGTCTTCTGAAGGTTAGTAGGTCTTTGGTCTGCCGTACCCAATGGGGAGGGTGTTTCATGTCTTGGCGGCGAGGTGGGAAAATGATCTGGCGGCGGCGGTCACTCTTCGGATGCGGGGGACAGTGGCGAGGGCGTGGTCGGCGGAGCGGCGCTGGCAGGTGCAGTTGTAGAAGCTGAGTCAGCTGTTGAGGTATGCTGGTCTGGTGTTGTGGAGTGCTTTGTGTGCGTGGGTAAGGAGCTTGAAGGTTATCCTCTTGTTAACGGGGAGCCAGTGCAGGTCTCTTAGGTGGGGTGTGATGTGGCTGCGGCGGGGGATGTCGAAGATTAGGCGTGCAGAGGCGTTCTGGATGCGTTGGAGCTGTTTCAGGAGTTTGGCCAAGGCTCCTGCGTAGAGGTCGTTTCTGTAGTCCAGTCTGCTGCTGACGAGGGCCTGGGTGACCGTCTTTTTCGTTTCGGTGGGGATTCACTTGTAGATTCTGCAGAGCATGCGGAGGGTGTTGAAGCAGGAGGAAGAGATGGCGTTGACCTGTTTCGTCATGGAGAGGGTGGAGTCGAGGATGATCCCTACGTTGCATGCGTGGTCGGTAGGTGTTGGAGCAGTTCCTAGTGTTGTTGGCCACCAGGAGTCGTCCCAGGCCAATGGGCTGGATCCGAGGATGAGGACCTCCGTCTTGTCTGAGTTCAGCTTCAGTCGGCTGTTCCTCACATAGTCGGCGGCGGCCTTCATTCCCTCGTGGAGGTTGGTCTTGGTGGTGTGGGGGTCTTTGGTGAGGGAGAGGATCAGCTGGGTGTCATCGGCGTAAGAGATGATGTTGAGGTCGTGCAGTCGAGCGATGTGGGTGAGCGGTGCCATGTAGATGTTGAACAGCGTTGGGCTGAGGGATGAGCCCTGGGGTATGCCGCAGATGATCTCGGTGGCTTCGGAGCGGAAGTGGGGGAGGCGGACGCTCTGTGTTCTGCCGGAGAGGAAGGAGGTGGTCCAGTCCAGGGCCTTCTCTTGGATCCCAGTGTCGTGGAGGCGTGTCCATAGTGTGCGGTGGCAGACCATGTCGAAGGTGGCTGACAGGTCCAGGAGTATGAGGGCCGCGGTTTCTCCGTTGTCTGGCATGTCCTGATGTTGTCGGTGGCGGCGATGAGGGCAGTTTCAGTGCTGTGGTTGCTGCGGAACCCGGACTGGGACGGGTCCAGGATGCTGTTCTCCTCGAGGAATCTGGTCAGTTGTTTGTTGACAGCCTTCTCGATGACCTTCACCGGGAACGGGAGCAGGGAGATGGGTCGGAAGTTCTTGAGGTCCTTGGGGTCCGCCTTGGGTTTCTTGAGTAAGGCGTTGATCTCGGAGTGCTTCCAGCTCTCCGGGAAGGTTGCTGTCTCGAAGGAGATGTTGATGGCTTTCCGGAGATGGGGTGCGATGGTGGTGCTGGCTTTGTTGAAGATGTGGTGTGGGCATGGGTCTGACGGGGATCCGGAGTGGACAGAGTTCATGATCTTGATAGTGTCATCGTCGTTGATGTTGGCCCAGGAGGTCAGGCGGTTGGTGCAGGTGGTGGTCGTGGGGGTGGTGGTCTCGGTGGTTGCCGGGTCGGTCAGGGTGTTGAGGCTGTCATGGATGTCTGCGATCTTGCGGTGGAAGAAGGTGGCCAGCGAGTCGCACAGGTCTTGCGAAGGAGGGATAATGCAATCGCAACATGTGTTCCTTTGCCTCTATGTTTCCCTCTAGTTGTCTTTTTGTTAACAGTTTATGGAGTTGCTAATCCATATGCTCATTACGGCTGTCCTTTTAGTGGACATTGAGAAGGGAGACCTCAATTGATCTGCCCACAAACAGATTAAGATGGACTGCCTGTAGCATGATATAGTTTATTGGGCAGCTCCCTTGGAGGTTGCCTATTGGCTCCTTTGTGTAAATAAGACTTGACTCATGAGCAGCTGCCAAGGTATTTTCTGTTTTTTTTATCAATGCAATATTTACAAAGGGTTTAGAAACATTATTGGTGTACCGCTAGAAATGGGGTTGTTCAATGGCTGAGGTATGCACCCAGGCTAGGCAGGAATCCTCACTCTAGTCAGGGTAAGCTCGTACACACTAATAGATAGTGTGGGCTCACCATTTGGTAGCTTGGCACAGAGCAGTCAGGCTTATCTAAAGGGGCAATGTGTAAAGTGTTTGTGCAACAGACACACACACACACAGTAACACCAGGAATACACCACAAAAAGACTCCACACAGGTTTATAAAAATAAATTATTGTATTATCAACAAAACAAGACCAAAACAGTAAAAGCCAATGAAGACTTTTCAAGTTATGACATTAAAAGGCATAAAAGTAAACACAGTGCAGGATCACATTTACTACCATTTGGTTCCTTACAGTAATGCTAGACAATGGCAAATGGGCTTATTTTAAATTTGGAGTGCTTAAGCTGTACTCCAAAAGTCTGTGGTGAGTATGTTTATGGCAGGTCCTTTGAGACCGGTATATTTGAATTAGAACTAGCCATCTACAGTGTCACACAAGTCAGTAGCAGAGACCTCAGGGGTATCATTCACAGTACCCTTCTCTAAGGCAGCAAAATCGCGTCAGTGCACAGCATTGGTTCTAATCACGCAGGCGGATGGAGCTGATGCAAAGAAGCTTCCCATTTCAAGGCAACTTTGCAGGGCTGTGCTGAAAGGGCTCACTCAGTGCTGCAGTGTCTGCTACAGAAACAGGGTGCTCGGTCCCAACAAAATAGAGCGATTGATCGTGGTCAAGGCAGCCAGGCAGGGACACACTGCAAAGGGGCTTCCCTCAGCACTGTGGCATGTTTTACAAGAACAGGGCACACGATCATTAACAAGTGAAATGCTTGTTCTTTTCCCAGAGCACACTGGTGATCCAGCACACACTGGGCTTTGGCAGTGGTACAGCTGCTGGACTTACAACTGGCAGAGTCCCACGACAACAGTAGGCAGGTGAAGTATTTGATGGCCCGGAGACTTCAGCAACAGGGTGCAAGCCAGCAAACCCTTGTAGAGCACTTTGGCAGAAGGCAGAGTCCAGCTCTCTTTCATCAGATTCAGGGAGCAACAGGTAGCAGGGCAACAAGCAAACAAGTAGTCCTTCCAGAAAAGTAGCCCAGTTGATTCATTTAGGCAGCACAGCAGCTCCTCTGGCAGAGCTTAGTTACAAATCCAATAGTGTCCGATTTTAGGGGGTAAGTGACCCAGTACTTATACACAAAAGTCCCTCTGAAGTGGCGGTGACTTAAAAGGAAAGCCTTTGAAGTCCTTTCAGCCCAGTCTTATCTGCCAGCATAACTGTGAGGGATCGTCAGTGCTTTGTGTGAGGACAGGACACTACCTATTGAAGTGTAGGTGTCAGCTCCTGCCTTCACTCTTGCCCAGGAAGACCCATCAATATGCAGAGAGTGCAGATGCCATGAAGTATCCTGTGTTTGTGGCTGTCTAGAGGGAATACACAAAGTGTAGCTGTCAGCCTACCCGAGGCTTGTATTGGCTACAGGCTGTAAGGCACACATAGAACTAAGAGCAAAGGAATGCCCAGTTTCTAATGGCACTCCTAAACTAGTAATGTAAAATCCAACTTTACCAGTAAAGAGGATTTGTCATTACCAATCCAAAGATATAAAACTTAAAGCAGGGACTCCTCTGCAGTAAGGAAATACAACTTAAAGGTATTTTAAGGAGTCCACAATGTTAACCCATGAGAGGAGCAGGCCTTACAGTAGTGAAAAACGAATGTGAGTGTTTGTCACACTAGGACATGTAAAACAACCAGGTTCCTATCCTACCTTTTATTTACATTGTACCAGCCCTTAGGGTTAACTAGGGCCTACCTTAGGGATGACTTGTATGTAATAAAAAGAAAGTTGTAAGGCTTGGCAAGTAGTCTTAAATGCCAAGTCGAAGTGGCATTAAACTGCACACACAGTGACAGCTTTGAAAGGCTTATTTGGTGGATGGCACAATCGGTGCTGCCGCCCACTAGTTGCATTTAAATTATAGGCCCTGGGTATATGGTGTACCACTTACAAGTAAATTAAATATGCCACTGATATATATACAAATTACAGACATGTTTAGGAAAGAAGTACATTTAGTTTAGCACTGATTAGCAGTGTTAAAGTGCTCAGATTCAGAAGACCAACAAAAAGATGCAGCAAAACAGGGAGGTAAACAGCAAAAGGTTTGAGGGAAGACCACCCTAAGGATGCCAGGTTTAACATATTCCTTTTGTTACTATTATTTGCAACGCTTTAAGGAAATTAGCTTTTTGACATGAATGGAGTTTGCAAGATGAAGGACATATGCTGCTCCCATCCATTATTTATTCTTCCTCTCTACTGCTGTGTAAAGGATTCTAGGATCAGTGCAACTCAAATGGCCTTCCTCAGGAGGTAAACCCTACCTCAGCCGGATTGGCTAAACATATAAACTTGTAAGATGCAACTGGACACTGGTTGGCTACAGCCTTCTGCCACCTCAGTTCTCCCTAATGTTCTGCTAGACTTAGTCATCTGAGGCCATTTGTTGCTAAGGCCCATCATAAGTATGATACCAGCATACTGCCCTCTTCCTCCTGGGTAGGATGACGTTTTAGGTAAAGCTAGAGCTTCTCTGGCTTGCTCTGCTACTGCTCCTTACCTTACCCTGTATGAAAGCCTCTAGCCTGACCAAGTTGCTGAAGAGGCCTGAGACCTCGAACATCTCAGCAGAGGTCAAGATGGACTGCCTGCTACACCTGCAGATGTTTTATGCACCCTTCTTCTGGAACCAACTTTGCTGTTTATGCATTTATTGCTTTGGCTTTTTGACTTGATATATGCTGATGTTTAGCACTAATGTAGCTAATCGGGTAGATCAATCCAAAGTTTGTTATTGGTTGTTAAGAATCTGAGGTGTAGCCCCTGTAACTATCTCTATATACAGAGGTTGGAATACTTCCCTTTTTGTCAACCATTACACATAAGAATTCCAAGACACTGTCCCCTTCCTTTGTATGCACTGGTGATAATGTATTTTTTATTGCCATTATTGTTTCTTTGTTTCATACAGTTTTGTATGCTCATGAACATCTGGAGAAGCAAACCTCAACCATTACTAAAAAACTCGAAAGCACCATGTGTGTGTCAGGAAGGTTGTCATCTTCCCTTCCAATACGCTATATGTTTGTTGCTCATGAACATTTTCATACCATATGTGATTATTGTTTGCAAACATTATCAATTTGCGAACAGTACATCCTGGATGAAAGACCTCATCCTGCATTGTGTTGCTTCTGTGTTTCTATGGCCTATATGCATTCTGAGCATCACAAACATTATATGTTCATGAAAATTCTAAAGAGACCTTGCTAGCAGCACTGATTTTGTGACATATTATGATTAACATATTTCATCTGTGATTATCTTGAGATGACTGATTTTCATTTGGGATTAACACTTTCTTCATGACATTAGAATTCTGATTGAAAATGATTGGTCTCATTGTAGAAATACAGGCCCTGATTTAAATTTCAGTGGACAGGTTATTCCATCACAACAGGGACAGATATCCCATCCACCAAAATATAAACTCCATTATATCCTATGGGATTTATATTTTGTAAGGCAGGACATCCATCACCATTGTGATGGAGTAAGCTGTCCACCGAAATATAAATCAGGCCCATTATTTTTGCATCTTGTATTATGCTACGTTGTGCTTTGTATATTTTCAGTATTCTGACTGAATGTTTATAATGTTGATATATTTTTACATATTGTTAGATGTCATTAAAAGTGTTGGATCTCAATTGTAATAACATGGTACCTAGACCCGACTCACTCATCTCCCTTAAATCAAGCCTTGGCTGCTTCACCTTTCTCTTTTCCAAAAGGCTATGTGCCCCCCCTCCCCCCCTGTAGCCGTACAATCCCAATATCTTTTAGGTAGGAATTGCATATTTTTATCTATTGATTACATATTTTATCTATGAAGATTATACTTCATTGCTAAAGGTTTGGGGTGTATACGTTTCTTTTTTGTTTTTTTAAATAAACAACTCCTTGAAGCATCATCAGCCGCAATAGATGATTAGATGATTTATTGATGAGGGTGGTGAATTTTGCTTCTTTTAATGGAGGTAGGGATATATGGTTAAAGGATTTTAGCACGGGTGCTTGAGACATTTACCATGCCCCTAAAGTATATCCTTCAGTATTGCTCTAATGAAGAGCTTGATGTGCTGCCTTTAGTAATAATGAGTTTAGGTTGAGAGTTGCTGATGGGTTGAAAGGAGCCCAGGTGAGTGCTGACTAGTGAACTTGTGACAGATTGCATGTGTGCTAATGTTTGTGGGCGCTTAAGAAGATCTAATGATAAAAGCGAAGCAAGGAAAGACATGTTGTTGTATGTCGCAGGGAGGCGTGTCCATAGGGTTGGAATATTAACGTCTTAAAAATATTTGTCTGCATTTACTACAAAAGGAAACATCCCTATTTTTTTATTCCTATCAAAAAGAACTCTTCAAAAAGATGCTCAAACAGAAAGAAAAAAGGCAAAACGTGAAACATTTATTCGTGTTATGCATTATCTGCAAGACAGGCAGCCATGCACAGAAGAGATTAAACTGCAAATCCCATTAAATCTGTCATGCTTTGAAATAATAAGCATGGAGCTTCTCACACAAGAAATGTCTTGAAGATGGCTAACACATTCCAGCGACATCCATTTTCAAGATTTATTAGTGGAGCATTTAAAAACTTAAACATACACTTCTTCCTGCACTATTACTTTACCTTTTTGTATTTAACAGTCTTTCAAGCATCGACATTAGAACAGTCTCATGAGAGGACGTTTGAAAGTTTTAATTTAGAAGACAAAAAATGTATCAAACTCGCTTCTATTCGATGGGATGCGTTTTTTTAAATGAATCTGCCAACTCCCAGATCATTTTTCTAGGGAAGGATATTTGACAAAAACATGTGAACTAAGAACTAAGAAATCTCAAACAGTGACCACTTCTTGCAATGCTGCAGTCAATTTATTATAAAATCTACAACCTTGTTCGTTGCGCTCTGAAGCAGCAATTATTTCATTTATATTTCATTAAAATAATTAGGACTTTGATTCTGGTTATTATTTCTGGCAATCCTTCCCACTGTCCATCCTTTCATCAACGGAGTATTCATAAAAGATTAACAAGAGCTAAATATTCTAATTCCAATCAGCGCCTATTGTTAGCTGCACCTTGGTGAGAACATCTAAGCAATCCCTTCCATCCAAGGACAGTGTGCTGTTTAGCAATGAAACAATGAAAATGGTGTGTTTTTATGAGATTCTACATTTCTATCTACTTTTTATTAACAATTGCTCTTTCTTTTCCCTACTGAGGATGAAACAGTATAATCTAGTGTTTTACATACTATTTTCAATAAACGTTTTGCCTTTTGGAAAAAACTCCTTATTTTGAGATATTAGCATTTAAAAACTGTGTTATGCGGACACTGAAGATTTAAAATTTAGAGATACCTTTGCTGTTTAAATTTGCAAGAAGACATTGGTGCATGACAGGAGCAAAACCATACACACAGTTACAGTTAAATCCCAGCTCCATACTATATCAGAAATATTTCTACTATTTTGTAAGTCAAAAGAACAGGCCCACATTCTTTACCTTTCTACTTCTAGACTATCCTCTACCTGTTAAAGTGCTTTCTGCAACATGAAAACTCTATTTTATTTAGTATATGCGGTAATAGATTTTTGTTTTTTATTGCTTACTCATAAACAATAATTATTATACTTTCTATGATTGGTAAATACTAAAGATTTTCTGGTTTGAAATAAAATGCAAGTGCATGGTATTGAGTTTGCATTTTTCCACTTTTAATAGAATGTTGATACAAAAAATGGTACAAACGGCCTATTACAATATACAATTAATTTCTTAAAACCAAACCTCTTTATGTGGCAACAATGTGGCAACTCATTTCAAGTACAGTGAAATAAGTCATGGATTATACATATTAAAACAATTTTATACACTGAGAACACTTCAAAATATAGAAAAAAGATAAATGGCCCTAGTTAGGTAAGAAATACAGAGGGATACTTACATTTGTGCCTGAAGGTAGTTTTCCTTTTCACATTCTCAGTTGTACACTGGAAAAGCTGTGCCAGGTGCCGCTTTCAAGGTGTTATACTAGAAATGTCATACCACATGTTGTCATATTTCATCACATAAGGAATTTTACCTAGAGTAGACTTCCACACACAGGAGGTCGCGGAGCCTGCTGCACAAATGCTCATTTTGTTCTCTGTGAGGGCAACATTTTTCCTTGTGGCAAAAGCTCTTCCCTTACATCTCTGGCAAATCTAGGTGTGATCCGTCAGCTCGAGTAAATCTCTAACCTTTTTCTGGATGGCAAGACTGCAGATCTGAGTTTGGGAATGCACACACTCAAACATGCTTGTGAACATCAACAGACTTATAAGGCCCACTGTGGAATGCCCAGTTCCCAAGACATAAGTGGGATTTACCACTGCAGATTTCTATGCATTCCTGGTGGGGAAATGCACAGAAGTAAGCACAGTTACAGCCGCCTGGAATCCATTTGTGATTTCCTCTCGATTCACCAAACCTTTTTGAATAGTGTCGCAAAAATGTTTTTGTGGACTTCTTTATTACTAGAATTTGTAACAGCAATGATAAATAGCATTGTCCATGATACACCTCCCCGGGGTGATTCCTGCGCGTTATAAATTATTATTATTTGTTTTGTAATTCAGCCTCCTGCACATGAACATAGAGGATTCTGAAGCTGTCTCTCCCATAAGCATGTCTGCCAGTGAGCAAACATTAAGCTCCAGTTTTTTTTATTACACCTCTGTGATCACAACCGTGCAGTTGTTATGGAAATAGAGTGGAGTGATATGTTTGTTTTTACTAAATGCGTCTTGTCTAAGCCGGTCAAAATACATTTTGTGGTGGTTAACAGCTGCCTTCTTCACAATCGATTATATAAATGAATATGAAAAATATGGTGCGAAACTCCTTAAATAAAATATTTTTATTTTGCTTTGTGGCAAATCTTGACGTCTGTTTAATTGTAGCAAAGAAAATTATTTCATGTATTGGGAACCCATTATTTGACGGTTATAAAGCAGCATTTCAGAATAAAATATAAGCAAAGGCCTGAAGGAGTGAGAAAAGGACAGTGTTTAATTTGAGCCAGTGTTTACTGGTGGAGGCCATTCACACTCGTTTTTGGGGGACGAGCACTCATTTTTTCCCATCGCACACTTCTCTCGAGCAAGAGAGGCACAACAAAGGCACAACAAACAAAGCAGAAGACGGATGAAGAGAAAGACGGAAAACAATAACAAAGGAAGAAAGCAGAGACCGGCAAGAGTGAAGTAAAGTGGTATGGAGTGCCTGGCAGTAAATTATAGTGGCTTGAGGTGGATTTTAGACTGGTATTCAGCGCACCAACATGTAATTGCCCAGACTGCATGCGTTTGAGCAGAGATTTGGGCTCTGGCATTCCGTCTTCTACAAATCACGCACGGGAAAAGAATTGAGCTATTTTCATATAAAACCACGGCGAATGAATACGATATGTGAAAAAAGCGGATGAAAAGTAAAACGCAGAAAGATGATAAGCACCAAGGCATAAGAATCTCGTAATAGATAATTGCAAATATTGTGTCAGCAAATGCACCTATATATAAATATAACATTCTCGCTCCCAAAACTCTACCAGCAAAAAGTACATTTTTCTCACATACTCAGCTCGATTGTCAGAATACCCATCATGTTTGGAAATAATGCGCAAGGCTCAGCAGCATTTCCATTCTGAAGATTACTTCTGTTTCCAGCTCAAAAGGCTCAAACGTTATACAAAAGTACTAGGCAGCTCTTGCCTCTTTCTTACACTGTGTCAAAAGCTGACATACCCGACTCACCAGCTTCCCATGGGTAACATTATACAGCTGCTCACAGGTGTGAAAAGCTGCTAATGACGCATTAAAAGACAAAAGGCAGAACCAGAGAAGAGGAGAAGTAACATTAACCTTTTCACAAATGTTTGACGTAGCAGCAGCTCTTTGCAAACATACTTTGGTAATGCGATACCTTAGTAACCTGGAAGTGTTCCATGGACCACAGAATAAAGAACACCGTTTCAAGTAAGTATTTGGATGAAAATACAGGAATTTCATGGGTGTATTGATAATATAGCACAACCAATCTGGAGAGCAACTGTGCTCCATGTTCAGTGAGGATCTGCGAGATGGATTCAAATATTACAAATCAATGAGAGCCATATATATTTTTACATGGCACACTTATTTACAGTTTGAGGTGTATGGAGAGTTCTGATTTACAAAACTACAAGCGTACATAAGTGACAATTTGGATGTCACAGAGGATCTTACAATGCAGGATACATAAGGGCAGTTTCAATTTTGTGAACTACAAAACTTGAATTTTGTATCCTAAACTGGTTTAGAGGCATGCAAAACTGCCCTGATAGCTCTGCTTTTACTCGCAAGTAAATCTCCTAAAAAGGGTCAAGCTATTGGTGGTCCAAGATGAGAACCCCCAGAGAAGACAGAGCATCCCAAATCTCTTGTTTGTGGCTAGTCACAAATCTTTTGCGAGTAGTTGTCCAATTTGAAAATGGTCAGGGATCTGCTCCATTTAAAAGCAGCAGAAAAATTGTTTTAATAGTCAAAAAGCGGAAAGAATATCTCTAAATTTAGTGGGTGTACGGGAGATGGTGACATCACGTGGATAGAAAAAACAAGCAAGCACAAAAAGGTACATTTAAATAACATTTACCAATACATAACTATTTAACAGTTTTCTATAGTTTGCTTTACCCGGGGCATTAAAACCATACAATTACACATCATAGGCTGACGGTATAAGAGCTTGAAATATGAGTTTAGGCGATTCGGCTAGTATAGGTGTAGGTGGAAATGATGGCACTGGGTACAATGATGGAACTAAGCAGTGATAACATGCAGGAGGCAAGTACAGCGTGGTAGGAAGCAGTGCAGCTTGCAAAGGCAATTCCATCTGGGGTTACTGTGTACTATGCAACTGTTATGTGCAATTCGTCCATGACCGGACTGGCCGTAGCGGGCACCGGGCGTTTCCCCGGTAGGCCACCAGGGTGGGGGCCAGTTTTTGGGCCCCTGGGGGGCGTTTTTGTTACCGGGGTCAGCAATATATGCCCCCTGTAAGAAAATCGGCCAAAACCGGCCCTCGCGAACAGCTCGGCTGCACCCCCCTTGCCCCAGGGGGGGGCCAGCTGAGCAGTTGCCAGGGCTGGTTTCGGTTCCCAGTTCGGCCCTGAATTCGTCCAGTTGATAGAGCTAGCACAGAATTTATGGTTTGGCATAAAGCGATGCAATGGGAAATGATAAGGTGACGTGTTGAAGTGGCCACGAGTGCAGTGTCACTCAGAATATCAACACAATACTTCACAGTTCATCATAAAGTTATGGTAGCACCTATGATCTTTATAGAGCAATCATTGGTCCTGGGATTTGGATATATGGGGAGAACCTGTCATCCTTTTGAGCATGAAATGCCTCATAGAGTGTATCATAGTAGCAAGAGTGGATATTTCGCGAGACCCCGGGCCTCTTCTCAATGCCATGTGACCATGGATGGCTGCACTGTAGCCTTCCAGAGGTGTGTCACTGAACAGATTGCAAGTATAATTGCCAGTTTGAGGAAGCTGGAAAGAGTTGTATGGGTTTTGATGCGCGTAAAGAGTCACAGAGCGCAAACCTCCCACTGGTGCAGATTAGCGTGCCCAGATAGTTCTTGTAACTGGTCAGTTACCTCAGTTCAGATGCGCTTGGGGCCGGGATATGTCCAGAGCATGTGTTGCAAGTCAGGACTCACTGACAACAGGGGCAGGAGGAACTGGCACCCAGAAAAAAATGCATCGATCTTATTTGGGGTCAGGTAAGCTCTATGCACAATGTTGAATTGTATAAGTTTGAGCTGTGCATTTCTGGGCACTGTAAATGGATGACTGAGTCTATCACTAGCTGAGTGAAAAAGCATCCCTGGTGCACACCATAGGTCTCCAAAAGACTCTCAAAAGGAAGCAGCATACCAACTTAGAACAAATATCCCAAGGTTTCGATGTCTAGCGAATACCATTGTTGGAGAGGAACAAATGCGTGTTCAGTACTAATGTGCTACAAGCCTTGCAGCGGAACAGCCAGGGTCTGAGATAGAATATGCCCCATAATGCGCAGAGCTCTGCGATAACACAGACCCGCAAGAGTCGAGGAGCGGTTCACGGGGAGCGACCCAACAGGTAAAAACATTGGTGCATGTTCTTCATACTCCATGACCTGCACATGGTGGCAGTGTCATCCAGGGAGGTAATTGCCAGCCACCACTCACCCATTGGAGTTGGAAGGCTTTGTTATAATATTTGAAGGTGAGTGCGTCCAGACTGTCTTGATCAGATGGGAGCTGAAGTTTTGTCAGTGCCACCCGATGTTGACCTTTGTTCCAAATCAATTTGCCAGCAATGTGTCAATGTGGCTAAAGAATTGTACAGATAAGTGAAGGGGAAGAGTGGCAAAGTTGTAGAGCAAGCGAGGGAGTAAGATCATTTTTGATATGGTAATCCTACCCCAAACCGATAGATATAGGGTGTTCCAAATTTAAATCTGACACCTGTGGGCTGTCACTTCAAGTGTAACATTCCCATCAGATAAATCATGATCAGAAGATATAGGAAAACCAGCCTAACTCATGAAGAAGCTCCAGACAATGCAGAACACAGTAGCAAGGCACATCCTCAACCTCCCCAGATTGACACACATAACACCTCACCTCAGGAAATTCCACTGGCTACCAGTCAGAAGGAGATGCCACTACAAATTACTCACCCAAGCATACAAGGCATTACACAGCAAAGGACCTGCATACCTTAACCATCGTGTAACGTTCACCAGTCCACCAGGAAACTCAGATCCAGATCCCATACCCTAGATGCCACCCATCGCATCCGCCGGACAAACAACAGAGGTCGCTCCTTCTCCCATCTAGAGGTCAAGACCTGAAACTACCTCCCTCTGCAGATCAGAGTCTCACCATTGCTCCAGCAATTCAGGAAGGACCTCAAGATGTTCAACCGATAGAATAACAGGTAGTTTATATTAGACAGTGCCTCAAAACCCTCAGGGGTGAAGCAGCCGTGCTCTACAAATCCTGATTGATTGATTAATTGAGAATTATATATGCATATGCCTAGGTTTCTGAAAGTTAGGGGCTGCCAGAGGAAAGTAGCCTGACCAATAGTCACTTGTATCTCCAGGGACGAAGACCAGAGAGGGAACAGGCAGGACTTTTTCCAGTTACCATGCTAGCAAGACACTGCATAAAATTCGCCAAATTATGTCCTGATACCCCAATGTAGTATCCAGTATACATAATAACAGGTCAGCTGCATATCATGTGTTCGTCTCCAAACGGAATGCCCCACTCTGTCCTCCCACGGCACAGGCATATCGAGATAAGCTCCATCACTAAGGTGAAGAGGAGTCGGGACAGGGGACAGCCCTGGTGGGTGCCCCTATGGACCGAAACGAGATCCAATACATAGCAGCCAATGCAAATGCATGCTGTGGTATGTGTATTTCTTACCTGAATCAGCCACACTAGCCACTCACCTAGGCCAAAGTGACAGAGCAGAGTAAAAGCTAAGTCCAATAAAAAGAATCAAATGCCTTCTCCAAGTCAAGCACCGTATATGCCAACCTGGGGAAAAGAGCGAGGAGCAAACTACATGGCCCGCAATAATCAATGTATATTCATTGACAAGCTAGGTCCTGGCTGTAGCATGTGTGTCGAGCTGCGATTACCCAAATTATTCACAACATATACACAAATAGGCACATCCAATTACACACTTAGTGATAGATTTAGGATTCATTATAATCAGGTATGGTTAACAATTTTAGCCATTCACTAACATATCCTAAAGGCAGAGTTTGTATAGTTTTGTAACCTTTATGCATGCACATCTTTAAAAAATAAAAAAAAATATTGAAGTGAAACTTTGAAACGAAAATCATTGGATTAATTTCTTTCAATATTTTGTTTTTGGCAGAGGTATGATTTTGCTATGCTTTTAGTCTTCTGTATATTTTCCTTATATTATTGTCCTGCATGCCATTTTAGAGTGCCTTAAAAGACACCGGAGAAAGTGCCACAAGAGGATCAGGGGCCATATTACGGAAAGTGCTCCGGGGCGCAATGGGCATGTGTGCCTGCTTTGAGTGTCCCCAGAGCACTTTGGTATTACAGAAAGGGCTGCAAACTCTTGTGTGGCCCTTTCTGTAATACATCAATGCTATCACCAGAGGGGGTTCCCTCATTTGCATGCAATGGAATTTAAAATGATACTCAAAAAGAAATTCACATGTGCAGGCTCACCGTCATCGATACGAGCAGATTATTCTGTCAAGGATATGCATGTCTTTTGTGTACCCCATTAGCCAATAGTTTTGGAATCAGAACCCTTGGACTCTCGATCAACGTTATTGCCTGCAGATTTACCTACAGGCTGCAACGGGACTTCAATTGCAAGGTCTCCATTATTGGTTTAGTCCATCTTGCTGAGTCTCTTCCTGGATGCAGGCAGTTAGGTTGTGGATGCTACAGTTTAGGCAAGCTGTCACAGTATCTAGTGTGGTTCCTGTGCAGCAAAAATCCACCCCCTAATCAAAGGTGGATATCACACCCACAGGTCCATTGGGGTACTACAGACGATCCCATGAGACTATCCCTGAGATTGGAATTACATAATGGCGGTGTTCAAAAGTCACAAGTGGGACCTTCCAACAGCAGCACAGGTTTTCTGTTCACTGCAAATGGCAGTGGTAGAGTCTTTTTGGTGTCATGCTTTATGGGTGCACAATTAGTCTTGGGGTGATCGTAGGAATGCAGGTACACATTCTTCTCGGCACAGAGGACTTCAGTTTTCTAGGATGAAGGCAGAACCAGTTTGGCTTCAATCTAAATTCCTGCAAAGTCCCAACAGCAATTCATGTCAGCCACCACTCTGATGACTCCTAGGTCAGGGAGGGATCCAAGAACATTTGAGGCCTATGAGGTTACCTGGGAGCATGCAGTACAGTAGCGGAGCACTTCCTCAGCCCTCCTAGTTGTGATGATGTAGGTGCAGGGCAAGGTAGCTACTGTAAATTACAGTCTACTTCTCCTGGGCAGTGCCTCTGCCAGGTCGCTGTAGCTGTGCTTCCCTTCTGCCAAGACCTCCTCCTACAGTGATGCCCTTACCACTCCTCTCTCAGCAGGCCAGACAGATTGTTTCCAAGGCTGACTTAAAGCTCCCCACCAGCAAGTGGCTGCAGTACTTTTCAGGTGACAATCCCTCACTTATTGGCAGAGACACCATCCCTGCATATCAGAAATCCTGGGATCATTTGTATCTGGTTCAGTTCTCTTTTTAATCTACTTTTCCAGAAATTGATTTTTGATTCCCCATGCACTGTTTTGAAACTGGTTCAATTTGATCCCTGTGTTTTGTGTTTCCCTTACGTTCTGTATCTCTCCTTTCCACAGCAGACAGAGCTTTTGTCTTCAGGTGATGGTTTCTATCCTGACAAGGGGAGTCTCCAAGTCGAAAACCGATAACCTAAACACATAGATGAGTGTAGTCCTCAAACTTTACAGTTTTAAGACAATGTGGGGCAACACCTCAGAGGAAAGAAAAGACAGGCCCTGAATTAAAAGGTTCATCCCATTTTACAGATTACTGTCTCCACCTCCCTACAGACTCCTTCCAGACTAATGAGAATTCTCCAAGAAGGGAAATACTCAGGACTCCAACAAATCATCACTTCTGCACTATTGTCTCATTTTTCAGAGTATGCTGCCTCACAAACAATATCAGCAATGCTAGTAAAACACTATGAAAAAATATCTTGCACAAAAATGATGAGGCACGAAAATATTGTGTCAAAAGTAATTTTTACTCTAATATCATCTGCCTATACATATAGTAGGAATGAAAAAAATAATGTGTCAAGGATATTGTGAAAGGGAATATCATTCAAAATGGGGTAAGAGACAGATTTTTTAAAATAAATATAGACTGCAAAATAATATATTAAATAATATATTTAAAATATTATTACACTTAAATGTAATATAAACTAAATACAATTTTATTATTCCATATATATATATATATATATATATATATATATATATATATATATATATATATATATATATATATATATATATATTCACACAAAAAACACAGGTTTCAAGGACGTTATAGTTAGGCTGACATTTCACTTGTGCAAAACCAGAGAAATTCGCCCGTTACAGTTAGTTGAGCTAACTATAACTCGTGCCCCCGCAATGCACTGCAGATGACGTCACATATTACATCACTCATGACATGGTCAGTAACATCAGGTCAAAGTCAACACTCCTGCATCTCCCGTCATCAGTGGGCATTGCTTTTCTTTGCCTCCTGGTCACCTCCAAGTGGCATAGTCTCTGTCCCCTCTGCTTGCTGGCGAAGAAGTTGGAAGAATCAGGTGGAATCCAAGAGTGTATTCTTGATTAGAAGAACCCGCAAGCAGAGGGGACAGTGTCTATGCCACTTGGAGGTGACCAGGAGGCACGGAAGAGCAATGACCATTGATGACGGAAGATACAGGAGTGTTGACGGTGACCTTGTCACTGCAGCTGTGAGGACCAGGCAATGCTGTGGAAGACCAGGGGCTGTTCGTGAGCTGTTGCGGTAGGAAATCCTGGTGGTGGGTACCAGGGGACCACCAACATCGAAATACGGCTGGCAGACCTCTATGCCAGCAACAGACACTCAACGCCTCCACAATGGTGGTATCGAGACCACCAAAGTTGTAATCAAGCCCTTAAATAATAAACATAAAAAAATTGACTGCAAAGGAAGAAGGCTTGGAGGCAATTACTTAACTATGGGTATCCTGAAAAGCATGTCCCAGTGAGACAGTATTGGTAAAGCCACAAAGTGTGGCCTTGGTAAGCTGAGGGAGGGGTATTTGTTTTAAATAATTTTCTACTGCATGCATGTGACACAAAATAGAAAATGTGGCTGCTACATGCTTGCTTCTAAATTAAAACATTCACTGATGTGGTTGTTTTACTAGTGATGTTTTTAAATAAAAAGCCTTTCGACTGTGGCATGCATTTTATTATTTGTGAAGGAGACAAGAATACATCACCACCTAATCAAGCACTCAAATTGCAGGCAGAAAACCATCTCTTAACTTTAAAAAGAATACAGAAAATAAATCACCATCTAACTGGGCTCACAAATTACAGCAAAATAAATAGTCGGTATTTAAAATGAATGTGTTCATTTAAAAATAAAAAAGGAACATACTTTAAACGAGTAGGTAAGGTGTATGCTACGTGCTGTGGTGGACAGAAACAAAATGTGATTTACAGTCTATATTCTGAATAACATAATAAAAACAAAACAGTATATCTACCACCAACCAGGTCCAGTGGCCAAAATACATTTTCATAAAAGAATCATAATGCCTCATCACAAATCTACTTAGGTCTAAAATCCTGATCCAGTTCCTTATTGCAGCAGGTTTGAAAAGACCTGGACACTGAAAAATGCTAAGAGTAATGTCTAAAACGTCTAAATAAAAGGGCAATTGCATTTGTAAAGTTCTCTATTGTGAGAAATAAGTGCTCAAAGTCTCAAGGAATACCTTTTGCTCAACATTACACACCTGTTGAGTACTCAGTCTTTACAGGAAAAACCCTATAGCTCTTCTTGCTCCATGACAAAATCGACTCACACCATATTGCTGATCCTGCGTTTTCTGGGTCCACTTGCTTACCATTGGTCCTCCGATGGACATTTTTTCTCTGACTGAGAGGTGATGAGAGTTAACATTGACATCAATCAAATTCAATTAACAGTGCAACCCATTTGGCTACACAATGAGGACCAGGAATTGATAGCTAGGGTTAAGAAAATTTATACAAATTCAAAATCAAGTTTAGACACACAACTCTAAAAACTATGCTATAAAAACATGCAGAAAACATTCAGTTACGGCAGATTAATGTAAAGCAAACTAGCAATTTAGTCACAGCAGTACAAAAGATCAAAAGCAATATTTGGTGCTCTGAAAAGAGTTGCACATTTTGCTGTCTATGCTTGGATGAATCCCAATCATCTAAAGTTTAGTTCGAACTAAAGGATGGTTCTAAAAATCCCTAAATCATACATTTCCATAAAGAAAATCAAACAATTCAAGAGCAAATAAGTAGGGAAAGTGGCAGCATTCCAGAAGGTCTTTCAAGAGTCTTCTATGGGTCAGGAGATAAGTGTTATCCTAAGCCACACTCAGCAAAGTCTTAAAGTAAGCATGTAGGTCTAAACCTCTCAGAGTCCAAAGTAATCTGTGGTAAGGGAACCTGAAAGGATTAGGAAAGCATCTGTCAAAATCAAAAGGGGCATCTGAAATTCTAACTGGATCATCCATTTCTCATGTTGCAGACTGCAACATTTTCCAAATATCCCACACTGAACAAGGTAATGACATCTCCTTCTCATGCACAGGTTAGATCGCAACATTGCTGAATAAGCCTTTCAGTTAACGCTCTGGTTCCTCACGGTCTTTCATCAAGGTCTTCTTCTCAGGCTGTCTGCTCTATCTCTAGTACAGTAATGTATCTATTCTACAACTAACAATGCATGTGAATATCTGCAAGAAATGTCATGTTAGCAGAAATGGAAAGCAGTGTTTATGCTGTATGGTAAAATACAGGCCTAGGCAGGACAAGTTTAAAGCATTAACTCAATGGTGCACGTTTCACATTCACATTACATGTAACATTCAGTAACTCTTCAATAAGCATGTGAAAGTATGGCTATGAGCTACATTTAAATCGAAAAAAATTAAATATTAATGCTCACATTACATACCTCTTTTATTGTTTTAAGTAAAATCACATTCTAAATATATGAGGATGATTTCTATGTCATTTGCTAATCAATAAATATCATTCAAGGTATTAAAGCACACATTATGAAAGTAGAATTTCATCTTTATAGTAAGTGCATTTTCTACTAAGTAAGGATAGTTTTTCTCATTTCTCCTTTGATTCAATTAAAACCCCAAGTATGTTTATTAGTCCTACAGTCAATACACTCTCAAAATAATGTTGTCAAGGGCTACATTTATACTAATTTGTTAACCCACACAAGAAACATGTGGTAAGTGCACTTTTGCGCTTCACAATCCCCACTCTGCTGGCAAATTAAGCCATCAAGTCAATGTCTTATCAGATCGACAAATCACAAACTGGTTGTTTTCATCATCTTTCTTCTAGAATTCTCCAGAAATGTCTTGACATTCAAGGCATTAAAGCACACATTATGAAAGTCGAATTTCATCTTTATAGTAATTACACTATCTACTAAGTAAAGATGGTTTTTATTAATTTCTCATTTTAATTAATTAAAAGACGTAGTATAAGTAAGTTCACTAGTCCTACAGTAATTGCACATAAGGATGTCAAGAGCAACACCTATATCAATTCACTAGACATAAGACACATGTGCTAAGTGCACATTCATATCATATATTTGTTATGAATTCGTGACATATTTGTGACGTGCAAAGGGTAAGCCATTTTGCCCTGCACCATTGCTAACGATGCACAACTGTATTTTAAAATCCTATCAATTAATTATACCACCCCTTCCTAATTCTGTCCCTCACTGGTGCAAGTCTAGTTGTCCAGCTCTTATCTGAAGCTTAATTCAATCACAGCTGAAGTTTTTCTTGTCCCCAACCTAAAAGACCACTTTAATGATCAGTTCTGACTCAAACATGAACATGGTAAGCTTCACATTCTAGCTCATAATTTACCCCAAAGTTGGTTTGCCTTTATTTGACACCAAACTATCCATCAGGTACATAATTACAATGACATTCCAGGTTCCTTAATGGCACCTTTCTATACTATACAATGCCAATGAATACCTGAAATTTTGATTTAAGAAACACTGTCCAATCCTTACTCAACTCATATTAAGGCAGTACCAAAGTCATCTGCACCAGAGTCTCTGATGTCACACTGGAGCACACTTTCCACATGCATACACCCACTTAAGCGAGGCAAAAACAGAAATGTAGTTGCATCACCCAAAGCTATCAACACAATATACAATGCCAAAAAACAATACATAACCAATCTCATGCTTCAACATCGCAAAAAAATAAGAATATCTTTGGAAGCAGCCTTCTTAACCTACAAAGCAGGTTGTTGAACAACATAATCCTCATTTTGGATACATCCTGTTTCTCATGAAATTCAGAGAGGAGGTTCCCTGTCATTGGTCATAACCACATAACCATTTTATTCTAGCCCAGTCTACTGGTGTATTCTGTACAGGATCCCATTACCTCCCTCAATAACTTACTGTACTTGCTCATTCAAACACTGTTCGTAGTATATGACTCATTCTCTCTAAAGTAGTCAAGTGCTCATTGCAAGGCCCCCATTATGTAAAAGCCTGATTTAATTCAATTCAGGGCAATTCGCTTTTTAAATCATGCAGACATCACAACATACTTGCCTTTGTAGGTCTACTACAAACACTACATTCACCAATAAACCTTCAATGCAATTATGACAGCAGATTTTGGCTATATAGCACTATACCGTTATGGCTTCTAAGTGATAGGTGGTGACAAGGGTATACAATAAACACAATTGTTAGGAATCAGATTCTTTTTGCAAAGCGGAATGTTCATTCATTCAATGGCAGAAAATAAGGTTCTCTGATACCCACATCAAGTAATCCTCAGAATTCCATTGACTGAAGTTCATGATCTTCCAAAGGGAACTTTGGACTCTCCCTTCTCCATTTAGAAATACCATTTCTTATCTATGTAATTCCTTCCTCTGTCAAAGAAACACAGCTAATTAAGAGTACTCCAGTCTAGACAAATATATGAAATGAGAATGCATATGTTTTTGTCGTTTCTGAACCAATTCAAATAGTAGTTGCCAATCCACTAATTATTTGGAGAACCTTTTAACTATATCATTCAAAAGAAACACCTTAAATTGTTAAAGACTAAATACATTTTCTTTTATATATATTGTGTGACCTTGTGTTTTGTGATCAAGTGTGATGATGCAATCACAAGATAAGACTTAGGAAATTAAAAATATGTGGCCACTATGAGGTTGCCAATTAAGGATTTTGATGAACATTCCCCACATAAAGAAATGAAGCACACATAATAGCAGCTTGTTTTAATTTTTAAGTAATTACATGGTAATCCTTTTGTACTATGTTAAGCATTTTATTTGATCAACATTATCAAAGCCTGTAACTGTAGCCACATTGTGTTTAAGTATACTATAAAAACTCCCTCATGACCTATATATCTTCTAAATGATCCAAAAGGATTCAGAAATGGGCTATATAAAATTTATCATACATTATTATTTTTTATATAATTTTCTTCATTCCTTTTTTTTAAGAAATGCAACACTTATCATGAATATCACAGTTAATTGTCAATTTGTAATTTCTTTTTTCATAAACATACAATAGATATATTCACTACATTTGTCTGTAACATATCATTTCACTTCTAAACAATATGTAATTCCTAGGTAAGGCTAAACACATAAATAGAAAACTAAATATTTTCTTTATGATCTTCACACCCTCTCATACATTCATACGGATTCAGTCCACATTCATACCACATTCATAATTACAAGCAAAGAAAACTCAAAATAGATTGAAAATCTAAGTATAACAATATTCTCCTAAAACCAACAAGACAATTGCGTAAAGCAAGATATAAGTATCAGTGGTCGACGCGTTTCGGTGGTACATGAATTGGAAAACCCCCTTTATCAGGACCCGCCAAGTAATCGATCAATCTAGCAATGCCCAGGGAATGTCTAAAAAAGATTTTGATATAAAAATTGAAATCCATAATCAGCCCTCATACAACCTATTAAAAGGAAAAATTTCCAACATGTTAGGCGAATACACTAGGACCAAAACGCGTACCTAGGGATTACATATTGTTTAGAAGTGAAATGATATGTTACAGACAAATGTATTGAATATATCTATTGTATGTTTATGAAAAAAGAAATTACAAATTGACAATTAACTGTGATATTCATGATAAGTGTTGCATTTCTTAAAAATAATTATGTATGATAAATTTTATAGAGCCCATTTTTGAATCCTTTTGGATCATTTAGAAGATATATAGGTCATTAGGGAGTTTTTATAGTATACTTGTTCATTCTTACCCCTCTTCTCCCTGACCTAAATTAAATATTTGAGGGGGTCCCAATTTCTTTTGCCACATTGTGTTTAGTCATATTTGTTTGTGATTACCTAGGACTTGCATTTTAAAGCAAACAAATGTATCTTTGAATGATGGAGTGTCTTGGTTTGGTTCCAGATAAGTTAAAAAATACCATTACAGTGAAGTTTTGCATGTCTTGTTCACTGTGATGAAATTACATATTTTTAACTCCATCAAGATTACTACCATCAAACACTTTTTTGGTAATTGAAAGGTGTTGAAGGAGACAGTTGTAACATAGTATACTTGAGATATTCTCAATCTTTTATGCTGTAAGCTGGAAATAAAATGCAGTTACATAATTACTGCTACAGAGACTTATCATGTATGTAACACCAGTTCTTACTTGAGAGCTTTGGTTTCTTGAGAATGTAGATTAGGTTATTATAAGTGTATATGTTGTACCTTCTTATTGTCATATTTATATTGTGTTACATTTGACATTTATGTTCATATTCTCAATGCATCTATATTTATTTCTAAATATTGGGGAAATTACAACCGCTCAATAAAGGCTGATAAAATAATTTGCATTCATGGCTGTTGCACTGAAGTATAAATTTAGATGTATCAATATTATGTATCGTGCATGTGCTTTGTCATATAATAACATGTGGGATGGCAATGTCAATATGCATATGTGAGAACAGTGCATGGCACAGTGAAACCCAAAGTATTTCATAATCATACTATGCACTTCAGTGATTGTATAGCAGAGCAGAATGCCAATCTTCAGTGGTTTTAAAAATAATGTAGTTGGGTATGGCAACTGTGTGTGTATTCATGTAAAAAAGGAGCAACAGAGTTGTATGTTGCAAATTGCAGGCAACATCTCTGGACAATAGTGGATTCAGTATGGCAATATCCTATTTTTTCAAAACTCCGCTAAACTTCATGGTGAAGTCTTTGCAAGAGTAATATCTCAGGAGGAAATCATTAAAACATGAGAGATATCAAAACAATGTGGACATAATAGGCAATACTCCACATAGCAATGTTGGCAATAGAATATGCTGTGATAGCAAATATGTTGTACCATAGAGTTTGACAATTTGAAGATGGCAACACAGTTGTAAGCTTATTTTGTATGTGTTTTGTGTGTGAATGGTGATATTTTGTGTTTATTCCTAGGGCCAAATTCAGACTGTGGTCATTTATGAGATTTTATTCCAGCATTATCTGACACTTTGTCATTACCTTATTGGAACCTGTTTCACAATATCCTCAATAAAGTACATACAGGTGCTCGTATGTAACCTATCAACTAATACTCTAATAGAAAGAACTGTCATTGTCCAACATATGTTTAAGTTGCCAAAGTTGAAGAAAAAGGATGAGGGATTCAAACACTGGAGGGAAATGAAAGATATCATCATAAAAATGAAAGAGAATACATTGTTCAAAGTCAATGGATAATTGGAAATGTAAGAATATGTCAATAAAAATAGGTGTCTTCCAAAGAGTTGTCCATAATCTAGGAAACTCCTTTAGCTAATGCTAAATTTGAACACTCACGGTCAGCTAATTCGTGGGGTGCATACCAGAGAAAGGTGTTAGATACTCTGTGACAACATCCCCTAAGGGGACCAGCTCAAAGGCGTTTTCTAGTTTTAGTTACAGGAAGCAATGTGCCTGAAGTGCAAAGTCTTGGTGAAAACCTATATTTCAGGTAGGAATGTTTTCATCAGGAAGAATCTGGTGGCCTTATCCAGGGTAGTTGAACCCATTGTGAAAGTTGTAAAATGAAGTTGTTATTCACAGAAGACATCCTGGACCTGTTTTGAAATGGATTAAAGTCTGTTTAATGGTTAGCTATCTTTCTAATATAGTCAGGACAGGTTTGCAGTGGTACTGTCTTCTAGGAGGACAGGTTTAGAAAACCTTTCCAATACAGGATTAGCACACAGTCCTGTTACACTATCCTTTTAGAGTAAAGTTTGCATGACTCTCCCAATGCAGGGACTCAGTCAATACATTCAAATCAGTGTTCTAGCACTCTGACTAATCTTGAAGCATCCCTCTAGGAGCAGAGGGCCCCCTGCTAAACTTCCTGAAGTGATTGAGAGTATCAGGAAAGAGACTCATCCACAGGAAAAACAGGCCTCAATACAAATGGATCCCCAGTTGAGGATGTTGACTGATGAAAAACCTTAAGCAAGTACTTTTCAGAAGAATTCAGGTGAAACACTTAAACAACATACCAGATTTTCCCTCAAAAGGTGCACCAAGAATTTCTTTGACTGAGTTTCTGTGTACAAGCATTCAACTCCACAACACTCATAAAAGGCCTGATTATATACAAAATAACTAAGCTCAGGATAAAACTACATTTTACGTTCAATCTTTTAAACCAGGGGATGCATTAACATAGAGGAAGGAAATTATTTAAATTATTGCAATCACAGGAAGTTGATACATGTAGTTCAGTGATCTAGACAGCTTGAACCCACAGAAATGTTATATTTAGCAGAAGATATTGATAGAGTGTTGACTAGAACTTTAGCCTGCTTACAGAACCCTCTGCAGGTTGTACATAGGCAGTCGAACAATAGGGCATCTAGCCTCTTTAACTCCTTTAACTAGTGTTACCTAAAAGTTTGAAATAGTGAGTTGGAGCTGCAACTGACTGTGAGCCTAATTTCCTATGGCTTTGAATCTAACTCTCCAATATTGAAGGCCACCTCAACTAGGCTCATCTAAGGGTTTAAACTGATGGATTATCATTCAAACTACTTGTCAATTTAGAAATACAATGCTCCTTTTCCGCATAAAGACTAGCCCTTCTGGGAGTGTGATTTATTGGGGAATATACTCACTTGTCTTATGGTCGATCTTTCAATTATTTTGTCCTATTTCTTTTATGGATATTTCAGGTTTTTTTACTTGCCATTTGCTAATTTCTTGAGCATTATCGTGTATTTCATTTAGTTGTCATTTTACAATGTTATTGTATTAAATGTAAACATGTTGTGTACCTCTTGATCACACAATTTTTTATTGGAGCTCCGCGAAATTGTTGAGCTGTGTGGACGGGTGTGTGGTAATAGCCCAACAAGGCATGGTTCTCTGAATTTCACATTTTTCTCCCCTTAAGAAAATATCAACATGACTGTATGGGAAAATGAATAGCAAAAAGAACTTCATTACAGAACAGTGTAAATGTTTTAAAATTTGGCTATGATTAGTAAAGTATTTTTTTTTTAAACAGATATGGACAGTGATGAGCACAAGTAGAGTAGGGATAATCGTAGTCTCAGATGCTGAGGTGATTATATAGCTCACCACACAATTGATAAAAAAAGGCAGATATCGAATTTCAGTGCATTTAAATATGTATTCAAATTTTATTTTCATATTTAAAAAGAACTGTTTGATTTGGTTTAATCGTGTTTATGGAATAGAATACTTACATCGTAAAACTTCCATTATCAAACAGGCATATGAAGGTGCAGTAATTGTACTACCATACTATACACTCCATATTGATCAGTAGCATCGTTTCCTCTCTTATAGATATATCGCCATTGTTGCAGAGTCAGTGAATATCCATAATCAGAATGGGGCCTATTCACAAACTGTATTTTTTAATACATTTGATAGTGCTACAATAGTACAACTCATATACTACAAAATGCTGTTCACAAACCTGCATGCAGAGACCTCCGTCTCCTATCTTTTATATGCAAAGAGCTCTGCCCTGATTATGGAGCTCTCTGCACATGTAAGCCTATGCTTTTTTAGTAAATGAGGGAGGGATGAAGGCAGTGGCTTATTACTAAAGGGAGGAGATTTGTAAAAAAAAAGGAGAAGTTTAGTAAGGGCAAAGGTGAGGTTTAGGGAGGCACAGATACCCACTCGCAAAGCTTAGGCCCATTTCTAGTCACAAATTTCCCTTCTGAAACTACAGCCAAAAAGGTTCAAAACATTTGGCTACTGAAGCTCAGATCTGGCAAAATCCCAGCATCACATCGGGCAACCCACTATAACTTCAACACCCTTCCATAGAAAATAATATATATAAATTTTACTTAATGTAAACAATTATAATAAAAATATTATTTTATAATATTTTTTAAATAAACTTTCCAAATTCAAAAATAAATTAAAGATTTATATTTTGTTAAAAATTAATTCAAAATAATTCTATATATAACTCTCAGTAATTTTTAATGCATATTGAATAAAATCAATGTATCATAGATGGCATTTTCAAACATATCTTTCAATAAATAATTAAATATATTTAATGTTACATACACTTTTATTAATGTTGTATTAACGTTGAATAGACTTTTATTTACTAGTGCTGAAGCATATTTTATTTGTTCTAGGTTTAAGAAATATGTTTACAAACATTTTACATGAATATTTAACATCAATATATTTATTCCATTTTTTTCAGGTTTAATAAACTTTTGTAAAGTTTTTTTGTATACCTTTCTATGAGGAGAGTTCTACCACAGTGGTGTAGACCTTCATCTCCATGCGAAAAGTTACTAGTAGTAACTTTACACTCACACATTATTTATGTAAATATGTCAACATGTAAGTCTGCACTTTGGAGTAACTTTATACTCAGAAATGGCAATCAGGCAAAAGAAGTAAAGTTACAACAATGTGTAAGAGTAAATCTACACATGTATATTTACTTTTGTGAATAGGGTCCTAATTTAAAAAAAAAACTATTTTCATGGGAATCTTCCTCTACAGGCTTTGAGGATGAATGTTTTCAGCCTTCATATTTGCTCTTATCTGAGTTTCCACACTGCCCAAATAGGAAGACCCTCAGCAGTAGTTAAGCGTTAATGAATTTGCTCTTGGTTTATCTTTAATAGCTTAACCAGAGCAGTGAGGCAATCCCTAGAAAAATGTGCGAAAGTGTTGTGTGTAAAAACTTAAATGCCAATGTCAAGTGTATGTAAAATGATAAAACAATAATAATTATTCATCCAGAGCCTGCTGCAGAAAGTAAATCTTTCATGGTGGAATTTCCAAACAGTGAGGCACATCTTTCTCCAAAGCCAGAAATAACATTTCACTCTTAAAGTAGCCCTCTAAGAACAGAAAGGCATTCCTTACCTGATTTTTAAATCAACAGACAGTAACTCTTACAGTGGACTGGAGTCAGCGTGGATGGAATGGCTGCCCTTAAGCACAAGGCTAAGCTCTAACAGCTTCATTCCATCCTTCTCATTCATTGGAAGACTGTGAACTCTGGGATGAGCAGATTGCCCATCAGGGATATTCACATAAGCGATCTACATGTAGCTCCATGACATTCAGTTATCCCTGTAATTCATCTCCGACTGTGAAATATATTAAAACATCCAAGATCCTTATTTCAGAAGGTAAAAAGGATATACATTTCGAGTTTATGGTTTTATTATATGGACAACATTGTTAAAAACATAATAAACTTCAGTATGACCTTCTTAGGTCAACGAACCTTGTTTCTTGATTGTATTAAAATCCTTCTTCAAAATTCCATACTCATGAGCTGTCTATAATTGTACAGAGCAGTTTATACTTTTACAGTTACCTACTAATATGCTAATTTCTAGAATTGTACACCTCCAAGTGTAAGCCTAGATGCTTTATATTATCTTGATATTACAAAGTAAATATCTGTAAAAATCTACAGTTGGGCACGTACAGAGACCTCTTAAGTTAGAAAATGTGGTAAAATCTATTGAGCCTTGGCATTCAGTGAATAAGTCAATAGCTTATTCTTAGACCTGGCATGCTTTTGTGTGGATTTCTCACTAACGTTTTGCCTTCAACCATCCTGTTTGCTGACTTTATTTTTGCTAGGACTGCGAGCCAGTGCTAAGTGATTGTGCTCTCTCCTTAAAAACATGGTAGAATTTTGCTTATACCCAACTGGCATATATTAGATTAGTTGTAAGTCCCTAGAAAAATGGCACCACCTCTGCCCAGGGCCTGTAAATTAAATGCTTCTTGTGAGCCTGCAGCACTGATTGTTCCACCCACTTACCTTGTCTCAGGTCTGCCATTGTAGTCTGTATTTGCAGTTTTAAACGTTATTTCTGGCTGGCCCAAAAAAAATTCTTTTACGCTGCCCAAGCCTTCATTTTTAATACATATATGTCACTCGTAGGGTCAGCCCTGATTCAGCTAAGAGGGAAGAGTGCAGTGCATTTAAAAAGCTGGACATGAATTCTGTTACATTTTACATGTCCTTGTAGTGAAAAACTCTCAAAATTTAATTTCCACTACTGCAATGCCTACCTCCCCGCTAGGAAAACATTGGTGTTAGTTTATTATATTTAATAAGCTGTAATCTCGAAATTAGAACAGGTAACCAGTTCATGTTTGGTGTCTTTGGACTTGTAATGTTAAATCCCAACTTGTGATGAAGTCAGGCTTCAAATTACAATTTTGAAAATGCCACTTTTAGAAACTTGCCACTTCCCTGCCTTAGCCATTTAGTGCCTGTAGCTCTCTGGATCAAATGACTGAATGTAGCTAACAGTTGGGCTTGGGAGGGTGAAGCTGGGCACAGCCCTTCCTACACTTGAATAGGCAGTGTCATGCCTCCACACAAGGTCTGCATGCCCTCCGTAGTTAGGCTGGAGCCAGGACAGATAAGGCTGGATGTATGGGGACTTGAAAGGGAAGCCTCTAGACGCTTTTCCCCACTTCCTTCAAAGGCATAACTGGGTATATACTGGACCTCAGATACCAACTAGTCAGTATACTTCTGCGCCAGTGGATGCTCTGCCAGGAAAAAAGACTGCTGTTCTGCTGAAAGGTCTACCACTTTGCTGGACTGCTACTCTGCCTTGCTGTGCTGACCTGCTGCATGCTGCCCTCTTGACTGGGTAAGAAGGACTGGACCTGCATCTTTTGAAACCAGAACCCCAGAGTGATTCCAAGGACTAGTTGGCTGGCCTCCTAACTTGAGCCTCATGGACAGAAGGCTCTAATAACCTTGATCCCAGTACCTGGACTCTGCCGTCTGTGAGTCTACCCTGCCAAGTGGTGCCACCTGAGTCCTGCTCCCTTGGATACGGGCCTAAGGTGATCTCTCAGCCTCTGTGGATCCTGGGCAATTGATGCATCTGCTCTGCTGTGCGGTGCAACTATGATAAGAACCAACGTATCACAGCTCCTGCGTGGATCAGTTCTATCGCAGTCCTTTGCCTCATTGGAATCGCCGCTGTGATGCGTCCTCCACGCAGGTCCTCACATCCCTCATTGATGGCAGACTCGACAATGATGCCCGACTCCATATCACCAACACATCTCCCTGACTGCAGGATGCAGCCTTGATGCCGGACTTTGCATTGCAAGCACTCAGCGACAGGATCCTCGATGATGATGCAGGACCTCGCATCACAGCCTTGACATACCGGCAAACTAATGCTTTGCTTAGGCTGCTCAACGCATCTTTAACATAGACCCTCATAATGCTTCCCAAACTAAAATTAAGGTACTTTGTTCAGTGGGCTTAACTGAGTCCCTGTAGCTGGCCCATGCGTTATCATGGCCAGCCTGAACTTGTGACTTTGTACCGGTTTGGCAGGATCAGATATCCACTGTTGACGCTTTTTAAAATTGCATATCTCCGGTTGCACTGATTGATTTTTTGTTGTTTTGGTCCTGTTTTATTTATTTAAAACTACCCCATTTTTCTTACTTGGTTTGGGATCCTTTTGTGTGATGATTCCACTTTATTACTATTTAAAGTGTTGCACAAATACTTTACGCATTGCCTCTAAGTTAAGCCTGACTGGTCTGTGACAAGTTACCAGAGGGTTGACCACAGGTTCATTTAGGTTTGGCTTGTGCCTCACCCTCACAAGAATTGTGTTTGCTGCTTCACTGGGACTAACAACCAATAACCCAATTTCTTACACTTATCCTCCTCTAAAATTGCCATAAAAGCACATCCTACAACTGTCCTTTAAATCCACCGTCCAAACATCTCAAAACTTACTTAGTAAACACTGGGGATCTTTAGGAAGAATAAATACACCATTTATGTGATGAGAACAAGGTATATTGTAAATAATGCTCTAGAGTCCAATCGTGAATACTCGTGTCACACCTACCCCTGTTAAAGGCTCAATAAAGGCTCAATGCCTAAATAAATTAGTTAGCAAAAACCTCAGGGCGGAAGGCCAGCTTGTCGGTGGTGGTCCACCAGACATCAGAGACATCTGTCCGACCGCTGTATTATGATACAGGCGACCGGACCAATGCCTACATGGAGAATCTGCTCTGCCTCTGACAGGCTTAATGAGCCAGTCAGGGTAGTGGGCGGATCATAATCCCCAATGGAGGCGGTGCCTACTCAGGCACTGCCATCGGGATTACGATGCACTTTTCTGGTTCTTCTGCCATGAAAAGGCTGGCAGAAAGGCTCTTTTGGGGCCCCTACCAGGGCTCCTGCCCCCTGTGGCCATCTGCTATGGGCCCTAGGGTGCACCTGTGGTGCCTCCCTAAACATCCATGCACCACATGGTGCCTGCCACATGGTGCATGGATTTTTCGAAAGAGTATTTTTTCCTATTGCAACTTGTGCTGCGGCCCGCAGCACAAGCTGCAATAGGAGAAATACACTTTCCGACTGCCGTGAAGATGGTTGTATCCAAATATTGGTAGTGGGACTGATGACTCCTTGTCAGAGTGTCCTGTTTCTGCTACTATGCCGGCCGGACGCTTGTCCAACCAGCATCGTAATAAGGGCCTAGTTGGATCTATACACTGTTTTCTGTGATATTCTTGACTGTGTCTGAATTTTTTTGTATACCTTAAGAAAATGTGTAAAAATGACTGCATTATTACAAATATGATTAGCCATTTTACATATACAATATTAAAATACAGGGTATTGCTGTTTTAGAAATTGATGTACACACAATCAGTCAAATGATTTTCTGCCTAAACCAGTTGATACTTTATGATGATTGTAATTACAGTATAATCACAATATAAAAATCCATTGAACCTACTCCAAATTAATTCTTTCCTCTCTACCTGTAGAACTTACTCTTTACACTTTTGAGTGGGATATACTTTTGTTTCTTCTTCATTAGGGGAATTTTGTTCATAAATAAGTAGTACCAAGTGAATTATGAGTCAAACTATTTTTGACATCCCAGACCTCATACCAGATTAGTCATACATCAGAAGGGCTACAAAGAATGTAAAGGAAAATTACATTTGATATAGAACAAACGATGGTTGACACCTCCTTATTAGGCCCCAGACCACAGTTAGTGTAGGCGCCCAGAAAGAAAAACAAACTGCTTTTGTAGCAGTGCCAAACCATTTTGTTTGAAGGACTTTGAGACCTGGAGGACTTTCTATAAACAGACGGCAATTACCTATGGTCTAGCAATGAATAGCCCAAGTACATGAATGAAAATGGTAGGCCTCCAATAAAAAAAACAAAGATTATGTGGACACATATGCTATGCATTCCAATATTTTTATTACTATTAATGTTGATATCTTCTCCTTCTATTTCTTATGGGTTCAGACTATGGAACAACTGTTGATTGCTTCTCCTTCTATTTCTTATGGGTTCAGACTATGGAACAACTATTTTTATTTCATATGTATATTATGTTTACATTATTTATGTTGATAAAATGTTTATGGATTTCTAACACAAAAGTATTTGTTTATATAGAATGCTTGAAGATGACCTTAAACTCAGTAGTGATGAAGATGATGGTGACCAGGTAAGATAATACATTCTAGTATTTAAGTCACTTCAATTTGTATCCATAAGATAACTTTACCATATAATTGCATTATATAATGGTAACATTGTGCATCATGTCATTACTATGAGTCATAAGCATGAGTGTGCCATGTGTCATCCTAGTAAAACATTTATTTAGGTATTCACCTACTCTTTTTAATAAATTGGTTTAAAGAGAAATGTCCAATATAAGGATCTATTGAAAAAAAAAAAAAATGGGACAGTAAGTGCAAAGATTTATAAGCCTGCCTAAGCGCAACTTTCCTGTTTTTTCATTCACAAACATTCCCTAAAGTACATCTGAGAAACAGCTCCATATGCAGATATCCATGATGTTAGAACTGCTATTCTTAGGGTGGCCTTCCATACGTTTTGTGTTCTTACTTCCTCTTTTTCCTGATTTTTTTTGTTGGCCTTAGGACTCTTCAGCACTGCTGACCAGTGCTACAGTGCTTGTGCTTCTCTCCTAAACTTGGTAACATTGGTGCATACACAATTGGCATATTTAGTTTACTTGTAAGTCTCTTGTAAAGTAGTGCACCATATACCCAGGGTCTGTAACCTAAATGCCTCTGGTAGACATCCATGACTGATTGTGCCACCACACAAGTAGCCTTTCAAACCTAGCCATTGCAGGGCCTTTGTGTGTGGTTTACAGCAACTTTGACTTGGCACTAAAAACTAGTTGCATAGCCTTAAACTCCCCTTTAATTACACATACGTCACCCCTAAGGTAGGCGTTGGTAGACCATGGGGCAGGACGCTGTGTAAGTTAAAGACAGGACACATACTTTTCATCATCATCATAATTCTATATTCATGTTATAGGCCCAAAAAAGTGCACATAACAGTACAGACAAATACAATAAAAATACAATTGATTTAATAAAAATACATATAGAATAACACATCCGCAATTCTACATTTGTAGGATAATAAAAAAGCATAACATGCATTTGCAATGCATTAGGTCTCGCATTTACGCAAGTTGGAGCTATCGGTATTGTAAATGACAATGTCTTTTATTTATGTTTTGGTTTTTAAAACATAAATAAAAGGCATTGTCATTTACAATGCCAAGAGCTTAAACTATCGGAAATGCGAGACCTATTGCATTGAAAATGCTTGTTTCTTTTAGTTACAGCACTCCGTAAGAGTGCATTTGCTTGCAGACAGTCTCCCTTTAATCCTTCAACCCCAAACCGCACCAGCTCCATGCTATTGCTTGCGCCCTTCACTCCCAGTATTAATGGTTAGGCCCTATGCTTTTTCAGTAGAAGGTTGCATTTGCCACAAGCACTAGTCTGCAATAGCTGCCATAAGCAGTAGCCACCAGTAGGAGCATGCTTTGAGCTTTTTCGATTTATGAGTAAGAAATTAGATCAATTTCTCAGGAGTCAGAATATTTAGAAAGTGAATGAAAAAATACGCCCTTGTCATATTTTCCAGTCGTATTTTTTTTTTTTGTCATTTCCTTTGGCTTTCTTATATTGATTTGGTAATATTTTGAAAGCACTACAGACAGTGATTTAAACCTCT
Source organism: Triturus cristatus (assembly GCF_964204655.1). Taxonomy (NCBI): domain Eukaryota; kingdom Metazoa; phylum Chordata; class Amphibia; order Caudata; family Salamandridae; genus Triturus; species Triturus cristatus. Next base: position 871,863,207 of record NC_140588.1, read on the forward strand.
ATGGACTGTGGTGTCATCCACACCGGACAGTGTCTGGAGGTACCGATAATAATGTTATTCATGCAGGACAGTGACAGGAGCCACTCAGGTTAGCGATAAGAGTTACTTAGCATAGTGACGAGGCTCTCTGCTGTGTTTGTAAAGGGGCCAACAGGATAAACACTGGATTCAATCGGCAGCTCGACTCCTCAGAGCAGTGACAGGACAGAACAAGATGTGGCGTAACGGCCAGATTGGCCAATTTTTGGAACTAGAGAACCAAGTTGGAGTATCGACGTCAGCTCAACAACCTGTGTTTCTGGGCAAATCCCTTTATCTCCCCATGCCAACATTTTTAAAAAAATTCGACCAAAAAATTAATGACCAAAACTCAAACCAGCGGACCCGCTTGAGCTGGTGACTAAACCTAAACACTCAGCTAAACGACTGGACCCGTGCAGGGCAGCAAAGGGCTGCTTTATGGCGACCTACGCCACCCTCGAACTGTCCCATGCCAGCGCGAGCAGTGCCCCTGCATTCTGGTGCTTGTGGTACCCTCCCTCGCCAGATGAGTCCACCCAGCGCCGGCTGCAGCTGTAATGTGAGCCCTGTGCTCACTCTCGGCTTCCTCTGTGTGCAATGCTCTCTGTATTTCCAGTAGACAGTGAAAGCTCCTGGGCTCCCGTGCTCTGCCCTCCTCAGGCTTCAACTGCTTCTCAGACCGAAGGACAGAGGACGCGATATAGCGCCCTGAAACCCCAGAGACCAAAGAGTAGCGCAACTCCGCTCAACAAGGAGAGGAAGGAGCGCAGTGCTGAGTGATCATTCATTGATTGGCCTCTGGCTGACACTTCAGCGAGAGAACGATTTAGCAGAGCGGACGCGACTCTGGGTTCGAGACTTGGGGTTCCCTGAGGATGAGTCGACAAAGGAAAGAAAGTTCAGGGAACATGGGGGCCCTTGCTAAAAGGACTGGGATTCTTGGAAAGGGGTGTCCAAGTTAAGGCGGAAGTGGGTTCCTGGCATGAGGTGCCTTGAAAGCATAAAACAGATAATTCAGTAGGGGATGGGTTGGCACGTTAAAGGGTTGTTAGGGAAAGTGGGGGACCTGAGAAAGGAAATCCATAACAGAGGGGATGTTATGGTGACTGGTGATCCTTTGGGATCAGAAAGAAGAGTCTCGGAAATGTGGCATGGTATATGGTTGTCAGGGAAATGGGGATCACTCAGAAAGGAAATGGTTCCCATAGTAAAAGAGGTCTGGCAACGAATGACCCATGGAAAGGGGGGAGGGGGCATTTGGAATGTGCCATTTAGAAAAGGAGCGATTGGCAGAGAAAGATCTGTGGTACGTGGACCCCCGTGAAGAGGAGCATGCAATTATTTTAAGTCCAATGGGGACAGACATTTGTGGAGGGATGGTATGAAGGGCGACTCTAGCTGTAAAGCTGTTCTTGACTGCTCCCACCTGAGTTTGTATATGCCGAAAAGTCATAAATCGTGCTTTTGCTCAGCCGGTATTTACTGGGAGCTGTTCCTGTTACAATGCTGTTTTTGTGAAATTGATGTTTGACTCAATTGCAAAGTGTGACTTTGCCCGAATAGCAATTTTGAAACCTCTTTCATAGTAAAGGAAACAAAGGTGATAGCTGTCAAGTGCCCAGTTATCACGTATAACACCTGGAGGCAGTCCTGCCTTTTTAGTGACCAGCACAGTGTATGCTGTGGTTTTTGAGTCTGTACTTGCGTTATTAGAAAAAAAACTACACGTCGCATAATGCAACGTGCTGTTGTATAAAACGGCTGGGTTGGCTGATGATGGAGGTGGGGGACCCAACAAATTAATAGGGAGAGGCGAGCCACAGCCGCATCAGGGGTCTGGCTTGACTCTAACGGCCCGTGCACGAGCCACACCATGAATTTTTTTTAATTGTGCAACATACACCATGACAAAATCTGATAAACTCTTGTCAGAATTCATAAAACAGCATTTCTTTAAAACTTGACACCGGTCTCTACAGCAGTCCGTTTCCCACAAGTACAGATGAAGTAATGCAAGCGTTTGCTTTCAAGCGTTTGCTTTTTCACTTTATATGGATTCTTTTCCATGTGAAGAAATACTTCAGAAATAGAGAAAATAATGCATGGCATACACAAACCTCTGCTTTTTGTTCAGTGTGTGCTTGTTTAAATGTCATTCTTTGAGTGCATTCATTTCTCTCGTAGCACAGGGTGTGCAAGTGAACACGTAGCTGTTGGTGAATGTGGCTTGGTGTTCTGAGTTTGTGTACTTAGTTGCAGATCTCCAGGGAACGCAGACAGTGGCACTTACTAAAGTGAGGAGAGGATCCCTGAGCGGACATGTGCTCTGAGGGGGTAAGGAGGGGACACTGAAGCGAGGAGACCTCAGTGTGCAGGGCAGTGCCTGCAGACTTTCTTATCTTTAGGGTGGCCATCTGTTTCAAATTAGCATGGCCGCGCTAAGGCCATGCTAATTAGAAACAGATGGGCCTCCCTAAAGAGAAGAAAGTGCTTCATGACAGCCGTGAAGCAGACGAGCCAGTCTGGATGGGCCGGACGAAAGGGAGAAAGGGCAGTGGCCCAAAAGCATAATTTTCAATGGGAATCCAGCGTTTAGCATAAACGCTGACGCCACCCAATAAAAATAATGGTTGGGGCTTCAAGTCCCCTTCTGAAATCTCCTCTCCCACTATAGGTCTCACAGAGCAAGCAGCGCATGCGCTGCAACGCCAGGCAAGACCTAAAAAACATCCCCAGCATATATTGACATGTTAAAAGAAAGCACTAACTGACAAGCGAGACCATGAAATTGTGCTACCGGGGCCAGATATGTAAACAGGAGCAAATATTGGCACACCATTGTGGTTTAAAGTGACAAGTGAAAATCTACAAACAAATAAAAACCCTCTTAAAATTTCATATGTATCAAAATTAAAAGGGACCCCTTAGGTACCATTAGTTAATTGGCCTAGGACTTTGATTCTAATTATCGAGCTCCATTCCAAGTATTTGGAAACTGCACACACAACTGACTCTCTTGTCTCAGTGTGCAACAATCTAAGTGCAGGATGACAATGTCTATATTCAAATTGTCTGCATATTGGAATAATACAGTTTTTTCTTGGACGCTGGTATCCAGGGCAGGAAGTGCTTATAAACAAACTGAACACACAGTAGTCAGATCAGAACTGGACTTCCATTTGGAACAGTAAGTTTAAAGTTGTAGAGAACCGTACTGCACTTTAAGATATAGAAGTCTGGAGGTTGGAGAAGTTATGTAGTCAAGGAACGGTTTGAATGCAATTTGTAACTTAATATCAAAGAATTTGTTAGTTAAAGTACCATGGTTCACATTAAAAACATCCTGACCCCACTTATGTGACCAGAAAGCAGACTTTACCTTATCCTTAGGTAACTGTTGCAAGTTTTCATTTTCCCGCCAAAACTCCTCAAAGCCAAGTTCTTCCAATGCCTCCCTAACATAGCATACCCACTTGATCTTATGGAATTTATCAAGCTCGACTATTTCTTTGAACGTTTTGAGGTACTCCACTAAAGCCTAGGTATATTTGAGTGTACGGCAATATAGTAATGGTCTTAGTTGGGCTTTGTGGAGTATAGGTTTGATGCACATGTCCCAGCGTGGAGGGAATAGTGTACCACTTTTGGGTAAGCCCACCAAGGATCTCAGAAAGTTGCTTTCTGCAGTGCCTAATTGGGCTAAACATGCGACCCCCCCCACAACTCAGTCCCATACAATGCACTCCCCTCTGCTTTTTAACTATATACCTAGAGGGCTGGTGAAATAGTCCTGACTATAGTGGATTTATAAAGCCTTAAGATAGCTATGGCCATGGGTTACGTTCAGAGTGCTTTTATCAATTTGCGAGGACCAACTCATGTTCCTCGCTTAGTTAATACCAAGGTAATCAAATGCCGAAATCCTCTCCAAGGTGACACCCACAAGCTTAATAACACCTTGGTATATTTTATGGGGGTTAATTATCATGCGTTTTGTTTTAGCATGATTTATCACCAGTTCTCGTGGGTCACGAAACACCACAAACCTGTCCACCAAGGACTGAAGTCAGGCAGGTTTGCATGTCCTGGAAGTAACAAACAGCTAAATTAATGTTTCACTACTGTGAGGCCTACTCTTCTTATAGGCTAACATCGATAATTCCTTAATACACTTTTAAACTGTAATTGCTGATCAGAAAGTAGTAGCTGCATCATGTTTTATATCTTGGAATAATAGTGATAAATCCTATTTAATTGTAAAGTTGTGTTTTACATTACTATTTTAGAAATGCCACTGTTAGAAACTGACAATAAGGAACCACAGGAGAATAACCTGTAAACCTAGTTCATTCAGTAACAAACAAACGTGACAAGAAGAATAACCAGCATGAGAGGCTCGAACTTAATTTAAACAATTCAATACATAACATGGGTAAGGAAATCATAATTAACACAGAATATGTTCAGAACCAAAGGACGCCATGATGTATGCTGAGTAGTCAACGGCATTTCGACCTATTCAAATTAAGGTTTTCATGACAACCTGCACTCCATGGTTCAGGAGTCATACCACAGATCATTTTTCAATTGAGTAGCTCCTTTGCCTATATAGCTTCTTTAAAGCAGCTAGCAGTAGACTACATTAATGGAGACCATAATCCCCTCAATGATGGACTGACTATACACTCTTATTAATCAATACGGAACCATGACACATTTGCACCTCTGTGCAACTTTACGTGTAAGGTGCACCCCTTCATCCTCCCTAGGATGTACTTCCAAGCTGATTGAAGCAATTCACTCCACGACTGCAATACTGTTTCTTCAATCAAAGCACCTCCTGATTAAGTTGTAATCCTGTCCTGATGATGCCCTAAATTTGAATAGGTTAAAACGCCGTTGACTACTCAGCATACATCATGGCATCCTTTGGTTCGTAACATATTCTTCATTAATTACGATTTTGTTGCCCATGTTATGTATCCAATTGTGTAAATTAAGTTTGCGTCTCTCATGCTGGGTATCAACCTTGTCACATGTCTCACCTGTGCTGTTTACCTCTCACTTGAGCACTTTGTGTGCACTATTATGTGGGTTACGGTGTTGAACTATGTATTAATATTGTTCTAACTAATATGAAGGTTTTAAAAAAAATCTAAATACATTGTTTTCTCCCTGCTTCAGTTTTTTCATAATTGATTTTATGCTTTCTCAATTTGTCTAAAAGCAGTACCTGTACAGACACTACTTTTAGAAAGTGGACATTTCTCTACTCTTTCTGCTCTGTGTGCCTGCAGTCTGTCTCCAATAAACACCTGGGGTGGGTGACAGCTAGCCTTTCTGCATTCCTTCTAGACAGCCACAAACAATAGGAAGGGTACGTGTGACAGAACTCATATGCATTCTGATAGCTCTTCCTGGGCAGGACGTGAGGGAGGAACTGACATTTACACCTAAATAGGCAGTGTCTTGTTTCCCAAACAAAGGGCTCATTACCCCCTACTGATATTCTAGAGAAAGGTCTGGGAAGAAATATCTGTGTGCACTTCAAAGACCTTTCTTTGAAATCACCCCCACTTCAAATGCACAACTGGGTATAAGTACGGGTGCTCTGACCCTACCATGACAGTACGCTTCTGGTCCTGTGAAGAACTCTGCTGGGAGTAAAGACTGATGTGCTACAAGGAGTGCCACTCTGCTTGATTGCTGCTCTGGAAGAACTGATTTTCTCATTTGCTGTGTTGCCCTGTTGCCTGCAGATCTCTGCCCTGCTGAGGACAAGGACTGGACCCATTTTACTAGAATCCAGAATGACTCCAAGGGCTTTCTCCCTGTTCTGAAGTCTCAGGGTCATTAAAGACTTCCTTAAACCCTGCAACAGCACCAGGACACTATCATCTGTGAGTTCTGCCCTATTAAGTAGTGTCAATCTAGTGCTGGGCCATGATGATCCATCAAAATTGACGCATCGATTATTATTCGCCAATTGGAACCGATGCATAGACCTTCAACACCTACATGGCTGCCACTCAACGACATCGCTTCGACGGACTGCATAGCTCGACAACAACAGACTACACGACTGGAGGATGACTCATCACCTGCATCGTAAAGGGGTTCATCGATGAAGCCTTCATCAACTATGCGGATCAGAAAACAACGCATCCACAAGAAGGATGATTGTACCTCACCTCCTCTGTTCCCCGTATCGAGTCTTAAACATCGACGTTTCCTCCATTGAAGGTACTTTTTCAGCGGGACCTGCATGAGTCGTGTAGTCAGCCTGCACTCTACTGTGGTGCGCCTGAACTTTGGCTTTATTTCAGTCTAGCGTGACCAGATGTCATTGGTTGGTGCTTTCTGATTCTAAGCACTCTAATTTGATTTCTTCTTTAAAAAAAGTATATCTCCGGTTCTACCTATTGGCTTTTTGTGGCTTTGGTCTTGATTTACTCATAGAAACATATTCTATTCTTCTAACCCTGTGTCAGTATTTCTGGGGGAGTTTCGTTGTGTTACTGTGTGTGTTGTCAGATTCCCTATTTAGATCAACCTGACTGCTGTGTACCAAGCTACCAGAGAGTGAGCACAGGTTATCTTTTAGTGTGTATCTAGCTTACCCTGATTAGAGTGGTAGTTCCTGATTGTACAGGGTGCATACTGTAACAACCAGAAACCCCATTTCTAACACAGGGATACTTGGAATGTCATATTACTTTGTAAAGGGCTCCTATTCTCTCTATGTGGAGTTCTACATAACTGAGTACAAAGGGAATGGGGCCCTCTGAGCACATGCCCACTTTGTATCTCTACTGGTAAATCATTTTTTCCATTTAGAAGCCCTTCCCTAACCCTCCCAAATAAGGTGATAATCAGTTTTCCTTCCCTTCCCGGATTGCTCTTTTTGCCAGCCATGTGTTCTACTATGTCAACGCCTCTTTACCGTGGCAGAAAGATAATGAAGAAATGGAAATGTTTCTGAGCACTCCCAAACTTCCAAGACAAACCACTTGAGGCAAATTAATCTGCACTCCTAAACCAATTTACAACTGACAAGAATCCCTTTATGAGATTCTGTCACATGCAAGAAGGTAAATTCATTCATATATTGCCTAAAGGTTTACTTGTTAATTGACCACTTAGTGTAGTGCATTATTAGCAGATGTTAATTTTCCAATATACATATAGCCTGACGCAATATTGCAGACAGCCTTTAAAAAAGATAGGTAGGCACAAATATTTACATAGTGAGGGGTTAGCCCAAAAGGGGGGATGAAGGAATAAGGTTACATAACCATCTACCTAAGCCAGAATCTGTTTTTCATCACTAACTAAATTCTGATTTTCCTGATATCACGCTAGGCTGCGTATTTCAGTTATCTTTAGGGTTCTTTTTTGAGATCATGTGTTTTTAATGCCTACTTAATTTCTGATATCCGGTGGCACATGTGCCACTGACAAGCTGGCAGGCCCCTCAGCTGGACCTCCCCCTCATTTCCACCTAGCTGAACTATGTGATGATTGAGCTAAGCAGATCATCAGTCATAATGCATGTGAGTGACATCTTTTGTGCAGTATGAAGTGGCTTACAGAGTATCACTGCCAGTCAGATGACATCTCTCGGTAAAGCAGCATTGCTGAACTTGAAAACTCCCTGAAAGACACGGGTTTCTATTTCATGAAGGATCTGGCATCAGTTGCACCTGTATTGTCCTTCCTTCATTCGCAGGATTAGGTTTCTTCCTTCTGCAGGGTCCCTGATATATGGTTGAACTATTGAAGGGCTATGTTCTCTGGTACTGTCTGATAAGAAGTGTCTGTGCACTGAATTATTTCAGTATACATTATGGGTGTGTTAAGTACATTCTGACATGTGTGGTGTGGGGTTGTATGCATATGCTTCAACGAACACCTGTGCGGGTAGCTGTTCCGTTTTTAATACGTTTACCATCGGTCTTTATCACTTTATTGAAGATGTATTATTCTGTACTTTACCCCACGTAATCTTGAATTAGAAAGCGCTACCAAGGAAGGTCTGGATTCCAAATCAATTTTCATTTTCAGCTGAGAAGCAAGTATTGATGATGTTATCGAACTTCAACAAAAAAATCTAAATAGACATGCTGTGCCTCTCATTTTCAGTGTAAGCAGCAGAATGAATCCATAATATGTTTTCAGCAATAAAATACTATTGACAATATAATCAAAACGCCTGTCTTTAAAGTTAAGAGGTAGTCGACTTGCTTCAGGTATACTAAAACGCATTTTGGCTAGTACAGCCCATACATAGACAAACAATTGATAGCAGTCAGTAAACAGCTGCCTGGGTTTTTATAGATTAATCATGTAATCGACAACAACAGATTTGAACAGACTTTAAGTTGTCAACTTTTATAAAATGGTCTTTTTATATTATTGCGTCGCATCTAGGAGATAGATTTATACAATCAGAAAACTGCGGAGTTGATTTCCAGGTACATATAATGAAATACAAGCATAATCAGCGCAATAATCTTATCAATATTCAATAGCCCCTACCACATAAGGAGCTCTCTGCACTCATACCCTTTGTTTGCAAGTTTACTGGGGTTGTAAATTTAGTCTGCCCCTTGGTATGCCAAGGAGGGCAGCCGGATTAATGAATATTTTCGTGTAGGGGGCAATAGAGTGAAAAGCGAATGCATGAATCCAATTGGAGTTGGAGTAACATTGGACAGGCTGAGGTTCTGAGTCAAGAACAGATTCACGGAATCAGGTGAAATTAACGCGATACTGCAGTGTGTTAAACAGGAGTGATCTAAAGGCATCAAGCTATAGCCATCGGAGACAGCAAACACAGTTAAAGTCGCACATATCATTCAGTGAAAAGAAAAAAATGATGGTCCATAGACCGTATGCTAGGTACACTTACCCATTATAGTAGTTTTCTCTAGCATATCACCCACTTTTTAATTAATTAGCTAGGAGCAACATTAAATTTATATTGGCCCACTAGTTGATTATTTTAACTCACTTTAAACCACTCCACACCACAACACTTGCACAACACATAGTCTTGTTCAGTGCTCCTACGTAAATCCGCAAGTCGCAGCACGCCTCAGCCCGTAGAGGACTGAGAGGACCCCAATGATGAAGCATGTCACCGTGGGGAAACCCTGGTGAGTGAGGGGACTAAAGAAAGGAATTGCCCTTTCTTTCTTTTGCTTGGGTGTTCTTTCGGGAAACAAGTGCTTTCCTCACACCCTTTGGTTAGGTTCTCATAATCTGAAGACTCGGATTATTTATTTGGTCCATGAAGCTACACTTAACAATAATTAAATATTTGACAACATTTTGGAAAAATAATGATAAAGGCTTCCATAGTAAAGAAAACAGTGTCCGAAGTCAAAAGACGTGGAAGTCGTCAGCCTCTAATTCAAATGCATTGCCATAAAGTGAAAGTGCTAGGAATCCGTGCTGGAGGGTCCCGGGGCAGACAATGGGTTCTGGTCACCAATTGTAAAATCTTAGATCTTTCACCCTTGATGTCCTGCAATCCCTGTACTGTGCAGCCCTTAATTGGGAACCAAGCAGTTCCTTATTTTTAGCAATTTACTTTATTGGTGGCACAGCATCAAAGTCTAAGGCTTAGTCAAGGGGGTGTAGTGCGCTACAGACTCAGCACTACAAAAAACACCAATGAATAAATTACTATGCAGTCAATGCTTTTTCTTATAAAAAAGGAAAAGTACTTTATTATACATGCTGCTAAATACTACAAATACATTTAGAAATATATACAGAATGCAAGGTGGAAATTCCAATGTTGTCAAGCCCTTAAAGGATCTCACAACCCACAATGAGAACACACTAAAGACAGGTCCTGCAGTGCAGGTTACCCTGTAAATGTACCTTGTACCCCCTACGCTAGAGTGACCACTAACGGTCTATGCACCAGTGCTATCTGGATCCTGAAACCACAGTACCCCACATGTGCCTAACACCACATAGTGGGTACTGTTAATGCAAGTCAGGCCTACTGGCTTTGTCAGGGTGTCACCACCATAATTCAAAGCAGCATTATATAGGCAAAACATTGCGAAATCATAATTAAAACATTTCTGGCTGTTACTGACTTTTAATGAAATTCAATACAATTACATTTATTCACTGTTGTTCATAAAGCATTCAGTGCTAAATACAGTGCAGTGTATGAGTACTTGTTTTCTATTACACTTTCTGCAAAGTAAAGTAAACACAGAACCTCCACTCCAGAGCCTTTAGACTAATACTTTCAGCTTTAAGAAAGTTTAAATTCCTGCAAATGGTCCCTTCAGGTCAATCTTTTATGTACCTGGGAGACGCAGAATGACATATTAGGGAACTGATGGGTATTCACAAACTACAGGTTTAATCTTACTAATAGTAATTATACAACTGTGGACAACATATTATGGACGAGATGTGCGGCTAGCAAAATAGGGTTGGTACATTGGCCACACGTTTTTTGCGGTCGCAAATGGGATTAAAACCCCTTTGCAACCGCAAAAAATGGTTGTACATCTGGCCCTATATGCTTTGCTTCTAGTGTCACTTTGATCGTATCTCTTGTTTTAATCCTATAGAAAGTATTTTACCAAAATATATGATGTTATCTCAAAGAACCTCATGCCCTGCTTATGACTAAGGGCCTGATTTATACATTGGCGGATGGGATACTCAGTCACAAACGGGACAGATATTCAACCAGCCAAATTACAACTACATTATATCCTATAGCATTTATAATATGGCAGGCTGGATACCTGCCACATTTGTGACTGAGTATCCCATCTGCCAGAATCTAAATCAGACCCCAAGTGTCTGATTTGAAGTAGCCTGGTGGCAGGATATGATAATATTACATATCACATCACTAATACAAGGCAACACCACTGTGCCTTTGCTGTGTGATTCTAAGTTGCAATATCTGAAACTGGAATAACTCAGCTGTTGATAGATTTTGTCAGTGCGTAATTTTTGAAAGACTAAGTGCTTGGAGACAAAAGTTTTGTTTAGATGCCTGTTGCCAGCGTTATTGCTTGGGGTCCCAAATTCCAAGACTGTAAATTTGCGATTACATCTCGGACCTCTTTTCAATTCCTGTCCCAATATTGCACTGTTGTGGGTTTTTTCTCACCCCTGCTTTCTAAGTTTCTTGCTGGTTTTCTGTTTTTCTCTTCTTTCTTCTTTTCCTCTTTTGTGTTTTACTCTCTCTTGCTCTGGATCAAAATCTGATGCAGAAAAATATGTGCTGGCCTGCAACACCAGTGCCTATGGACCCCACCTGCAACCATCAGCTCAAATTAAGCAATGGATTGTATGCCTAGGTACACCACTCCGGATTCTGCAGCAACCACAGCTCAGAGACCGCCACTGACGACATCCGCACTCTCCTCGACCAGGGCCACACGGTGGCCCTCATCCTACTAGACCTATATGCAGCCTTCGACACCATGTCCCATCGCACACTCACCACTAGACTCCACGATGCTGGCATACAGAGAACTGCCCTCGACTGGATCCACTCTTTCCTCACTGGCCAAACCCAAAGTATCAGACTCCCGCCCTTCGTCTCTGTACCCACAGAGATCAGCTGCGAAGTACCCCAAGGATCATCGCTCAGCCCCATGCTCTTCAACATCTACATGGCCCCCCTTGCTGCCATCGTCAGGCAGCATGGACTTAGCATAGCATCCTACTCCGATGACACCCAGCTCATCCTCTCCCTCACAAAGGAACCTGGCACCACCAGACTCAGCTTTCAGAAAGGAATGGAAGACATCGCTTCCTGAATGAGCAACAGTTTCCTGAAGCTCAACTCAGAGAAGACATAAGTCCTCATCCTCGGACCCACCCCCTCTGCATGGGACAACTCCTGGTGGCCCACTGCTCTCAGAAAGCCCCCCACACCTACGGACCGCACCCGCAACCTCGGCATCATACTCGACTCATCCCTCACTATGACCCGACAGGTCAACGCTGTCTCCTTCACATGCTTCAACACCCACCTCATCCTCTGCAAGACCTTCAAATGGATCCCCCTGAATCCAGAAAGACTGTCACCCATGCACTCATAACCAGCAGACTGGACTATGGAAACACCCTCTATGCCGGAATCAACAAAACCCTGTCCAAAAACTCCAGACCATCCAGAACACCGCCGCAAGACTCGTCCTCGGCATCCCTCGACAAGACCATATCACCCAGCACCTACGAGACGACCACTGGCTCCCCGTCAAGAGGAGAGTGACATTCAATCTACTCACTCACACCTACAAATCCCTCCACAACACCGGACCCCAGTACCTCAATGAAAGAGTCTTTTTCTACACACCCAAGAGAAACCTCCGCTCCGCAAACTTCACCCTTGATCAAACCCCTCGCATCCGCAAAGACAGAACGGGTGAAAGAGCCTACTCCTACATTGCACAAAGTCCTGGAACGAACTCCCGCTCAGCATCAGACATTGCCCCACTCTGTATGCCTTCAGGAAGAGCCTCAAAACCTGGCTCTTTGGATAAAGACACAGATGCATAATTCCCCCCCCCCCCACCAGCGCCTTGATACCCTTGCGGGTGAGTAGCACGCTTCACAAATCCCTGATTGATTGATTGATTGATTGACCACTCAGTGATAATCTACACTATTTTGATCAAATAGGTTTTGACTGCCCTAGAAATAATGTACAAGATGTGACTTCCTTCTAGGAAACATGTAAGGCCAGTTGCTGGTCATCCACTCAAGAAGAATATAAAATTAAATGTAATATATATTGTGTGTCTGTATCTTGGAACTATTTGCTTTATAACAAAAGTAACAAGAGTTACCAGGCCTGTTGTTATTTGTGGTGCTTCACAGAAATGTTGGCTTCTGAGAGTAGCCAAAATATCTGTGCCGAATACGGGGGGTTAGGGGAGATTCAAGAAGTTATAGTCAAGGATATTTCAATGCCCCCAGAATTTACAGCCCCCCCCCAGCAGAAATTTCAGGGTGTGGAAATAATAAGTATTATTCTAGGGTAGTGGTAATCGAGCCCCTAGAAGGGTACTGATGTTTGGAGACAAAGGCTCCTACCAAACAAATCTCAATTCAGATGCTCACAGAAGTTTGCGCCTGAATCAGGGTAGCACCTGGTGCAGTAATACTATGGCACGTGTGTTTTCCTGAATCATTTTTGCAAGGGAAGACCTGTGTAAATGCCCCGATTACTTACCGGTAATCTTCATTACTCCGAGTACAGTCTTCCTCGCCACATGACTAACAATGTGAGCTTCAGCTCCACACCAGAACCATCCAAAGCAAAAAAGTCAGCCTCCCATGCCTCCCATCCCTTCCCAATATGGCCGACCCATTACACCCATGACCTCTATAAGAGGCGGACCGGCCCAGCCCATCAGCCTGAACCTACCAAGCATAAACATGAAGCCGATAGCCAGACAGGGAGGGAGGGATGGGAACACATGTGGCGAGGAAGACCATACTCGGAGTAATGAAGATTACCAGTAAGTAATCAGGGCATTACCTCCTAGCTAGTCTTCCTCGCCACATGACTAACAAAGTGAGCATATACCAAAGTCAAGCGGCTTCATGGAAACTCACAAGAAACCAACGGACCAGAAGGGAAACCCACGAGAGAGGGCAAACCCAACAGACCAAACGAGTGGAAAAAAAACCACCCAAGAGAGAGGCAACCACAAGCAGGAAGGACCCCCCAGACAAGAAGTGCCGCCAGAAAATCTGCCCAACCAAAGGCCGAAGGAGGACAGAGAAGGCACGGAACCAGACTGCATGGAACCAAAAGCTACAGAAAACAGGCACCAAACAGAAAGCAGCAAGCTGGTCCAACACACCAAGACTGCCCAACGGACAGCCAAAAGCGAGAGGGGAGAAAAAGCCCAGACAAACACCGCAACACCGCACGGAGGACCACCGACCACGAGAGAACCGAAACCACCACAGGAATGGGGCAGCGGAACCAGACCCAATCCAACAGACCAGCAGGAGCTGCAAGAACGGACAGGAGTGCAAAGGAACACAGCACACCAACCGAACAACGAAGGACACCACAACCCCACCTGCAAGGAGGGACTGGGAACCTAGCTGCACAAAGGACCCCCCGGAAGGAGCGCGACACCAAGTAGAGAACCCAGGCAGGCCCAAGGCAAAACAGACTCAGGAAGGAGCCGGAAACGACCCCGAAGAAACCCAGCCACCAAGAGAACCCAACCGGTCAACGAAAAGTGGAAAACCAAGAAGACCGCTCACGGAGCCCGAAGAGCGGAAAAGACCAGGCCCAAGGCCAAGCCACCAGAAAGGAAGCGAAGGACCAGAGGCCCCCATGTAGAAGAAAGCACGGGAAGCCCGGCAGGAAGGGGACGCAGCACGGAGGCGCGAGACCACCCCGCACCGGGACCAAGCAAACCGCCCCAGGAACAATCCAAAAATCGACAGGAACAGGAGCGCACAGGGAGGAGACAAGCCACAGGCAGAAACACACCAAAGGTGAGAAGGACAGAAGAGCAGGGCGAAAACGAGCCCGTGCCACGTCAACACTCCCAAGGAACCCCCGAGCCAGTAGGCCCCAGGATCCCAAAACCAGGGACAAAGAAGAAGAGGACACAAAATCAACACCGGAAGCATAAGGCACCCCGCCTGGGAGAGGAGAACCTGGAAACCCAGCACCCCCGGACAATAACATAAGATGCGAATACGCAGACCGCATGACCACCCCCGACGGGGCAACATGGTGCAGAAGAACAGAAGGCAGAAAGTTACCCAACCTATTGGTACCCACACCAACGACCGTAGCAGGACGAAAAGCAGAGCGGACCCACCGGGATCAGAACCTGTGACCCTGAGGCCGAACACAAGCCCCTGTAGTGGATGTATGAGACCACTGAGCCCAAAAGCACTCGGAAACAAAAAACAGAAGGCTGGGGCAGGACACAAAACCCGCGCCAACTGAGGCACAACACGGACCATAGATCAACAGCTCCCAAGTCCATCAACCGCAGCAGAAGACGCAAAAGGAGAAGCACCCAGGCGAGTACCACCCAGAGGACAAACGCCCCGCCCAGGCCAGGACAAGAAGGTAGACAGAGCCAGCTCCACAACAGAGACAGAAATGAACTGAAGCACTCACGGGGGCAAGGCCATAGGCCCAGCAACCCCCCGGAGACCTAGGCAGGAGAAAAACCGCCCAGAGAAACAACAATAAACCCCCGCAGGGCCGGTGCAAAAACCCAGAACAACCAAGGAATGGGCAACAGAAGTCAGACGGGAAACCCGCCAACAGGCAAACCAACCGACCCAGTACAGACCGGGAAAACAAGCATGCCCCACAGGGTGGCAAAAAAACCTCCAACACCCGGGAAGGTGAAATAGAATGGAGGACCCCCCCCATCCAGGAACCAACCAGGCCAAACCCCGCGGAGCTTTCCGAGAATGGACAAGAGCAGGTGCGCTCAAGGGGGCCTGGCCATCGGGCCAGAACAGAAAGACCCCCGGCCAACCAAGAGTCAAAGCGGAAGGGACTCCCAAGGGAACCGGCGAATCCCCCACCAAGCCAGACCGCCCCAAACCGAACTGTCGGGCGGCCAAATGAAACCAGCTGAAGAGGGACCGGCATCAGGAGGAACGCAACCTAAAACCAGAACACCAGAAAACAGGGGGGGGAGAACACCAAAGCCCCACTATAAACTGGAACCGGATGAACAGGACCCACTGGAGCAAGACCAACGAGACAGTCAAAAGCGACCCGAAAGAACAGGCCAAAACGCACACCCCAACAGAGGCGTGCGCCGAACCCCAGTCCCGACCAAGCGGGTACCCCCCAAAGGGTGCAGAACAACCAAAGAGCTACAGCACCACAGACAGGAGCAGAGGAGCCCACTGACCGATACCCGGAGCGGCCCGGCAGGACGACGGACCCCAGAAACCGCGACAGAAGCCACCCAGGAAGGGAGGAGAGGCAACAGAGGGCCCAACCGAGCCCCAACCCCCAGGAAGCGAGGAGAAGCAAGGCCAGGAAGGGGGTACAAGAGTCGCCTGTCGAGCCAGGGAGCATGGTACACCCGCGGAGAACATACCACCAGGGATCGAACAGACCAGAACCAGCACACCCAAGGAGCGCAGGCCGGAAAAGGACAGAAGGATCGCCTGCCAAAACCCCGGAAGGTAAGGAGAAACATGGGATGAATACAGCAAACCAAACGAAGCCGCAGTGCCGTGAAACACCGCCAAACGCCAGAAAAACATCCGGACAAGACCCCATAGGGCCAAGGGTCGAAAGAAGGGCCACAACTAGAATAAACAATGGCAAGCGACACAGCACCACCATAAGCGCGGAGCACTATAATAAGCCCACAGCAACTGGTATCCCCAGGCGGGCACCCATCTAGGCACCAACCAGGCCCGACCATGTTGAATATCCGAGAACAGACGAGACGAGGCGCATCCAGGGCGGTAAGGCCGTAGGCCCAGGAAGGTCCCCAAACAGTGATACGCTGAGCACACCAGAGGGAACGGACATGTGTAACAGCAAAGCGTGCAAACACCCTGAAAAGGGACACCCGGCGCTGAATGACAGACGGATACAGAGACCCAACGGAACGGCACTCAATGCAACGACCTCAAGAGAGCAAGAGGGTGAAGCCGGGCCCCTGCAGCGGATGCACTACACCACCGAGCCGGCAGAAGCGCCAAGAAGCAGGGCAGATCCAGAATCACAAGGGAACCCAAGAGTAGAGTGCACCTCCAGAAGGATAAAAAAAAAAAACAGCAACAACCACGAACGCCACGAGGCAAGCACAGACCCAGCGCAGGAAAGAGGCGCCAATCTACACAATGAAACAACACACACCAAGATTACGTTGTTCCCGCCATAGCGTCCAGGGACATAACGACCCCAAAAACAACGATGTAAAACATTTCCCAACCTCACTGAGGGAAATACCATTGCCTACACTTTAGGCTGAGCAAACAGTGACATGGAAAGAGCAGGGATTGAACACCTAAGCCTCAGAGTAATACTCTAAGACCGTAACCAGTAGGCCAGAGTGACTCTTGTATCCCGGTACAGTAACAGGACATTAACATATCATGCACCAACCGTCAGGTACCAATAAAGGACGAACATGAAATAGGTCCTTTCGAGAACAGAGCCACTGACCTGTAGAAGACACACAGACGACTGCACATACACTGTCCGCTGTCACCCCAGGATACCGAAATGCGACCGAAGAGTCCAAAACAAGGGACCAATAGGACCAGCTCCCTTCCACCGCCTGGCAGAAACCGGGAAAACAGCCGAGAATGCAGAAGCCGGAAGCACAAATGCGGAGCCCAGCGGAAACCTTCGCCGGCCACCATCCCCCGGGGCCAAAACAGGGGAAGCCACAGCCAGCCACAGACCGACCAAACCACAGACCTGGACCCAGCAAAAAAGAAGCTGCCCAGCAACCCGCGGGCCAGGAGAGAAGAGCCGCGGGACGAGCCCGGCCCCGCCCACCAACCATTCCGCCTCGGGGGAAGAAAACAACGTGGACGGAAAGCGGCACCCCCTCCCGTGAAGAGCTGAGGGAAAAGCCCGCAAGAGGGGCTGAAACCGCCCGGGAGAACATGTGTGGAAACCACACACCCCGGCGACAAGCAGGTAAAAACACCGCGCAGTGTACTGGCTTTATTCGCGAATCATTTGCCCCGTACCGGTCACAGAGCCACCCGACTCCAAACCGGCAAAAACGAGGCAGAGCGCCTCGGACTGGCGAACCAGCAGTATACAACTAGCAGTAAGACACTGCCAGACCCTTAAAAGTATATCTCCACCTTTGAAGGAAATACCATTGCCAACGCGGTCGATCAAAACAGACCGAACATAACAAAAGGGAAGCGGGAGAGCGCCCGATGACCGAAGAACGCACCGCTTTTTCGGGCGCCCCACCATACGTACCAGACCCACAGCGACTCCGAATGGGAAAGAGCAGAACCTCCCCCAACGAGGCACAAACAGACCAGGCTCCCCCTCCAGGGATGCCGAACCAACAGTATACAACTAGCTCTAGCAACACGACACGGGGTGGGGGGTGGGTGGGCATGAGCAGAACAGGACTATCAGAGACCTGAACCACTAGGCTAGAGTGAGGGACTCCCATCCAGGGACACAACCGAACACACAGCCCACATGGACGAGGGGAGAGGAGATGGCCCAGAAAGGGCTCCAGCCTCCCATGTCCGGCCTCCTGTAAACCCGTGGCTCGCTCAACCAGAGCCTAACCGGCCCAGTCACCGGGCTAAGGAAGGAGGAAGGCCCCAGAGTCCAAGAGCCCACTCGGGCAGGGCCACCAACCAGGGCCCAGTCCCAGCTACAGCAGGGACCACTTACCTGAAGACACGCTCAGGAGCAACTGCAGCGCAGAATAAAAAAAAACAGGCTGATGGGTTGGGCCGGCCCGCCTCTTATAGAGGTCATGTGTGTAATGGGTCGGCCATATTGGGAAGGGATGGGAGGCATGGGAGGCTGACTTTTTTGCTTTGGAGGGTTCTGGTGTGGAGCTGAAGCTCACTTTGTTAGTCATATGGCGAGGAAGACTAGCGAGGAGGTAATGATTTCAGCAAACACCATACACTGAGTTTCAGGCCTTTGATGAGCTGGAGAATACACAAGTTATCACCGGTCATCCCAAATCCCGAGGACTAAAACTCAGCATCCTGAAGTTATTGTGCATCTGGTAGTAGTAGTGCATTAGAAAAAAGACCCAAAATATCGGGGGGAGGAGGGACAAAATGTCTGCAAATCGCTCGACTTTGTTTCCTGTAAATTACTTTTCTGTTGCACCCAGGAGTTAACACGCTCTCCTAACTGCCTGCATATCTTAAACTCTCTCACGCTGGGGAGGTCTGTTGAATTGAAAGAGAGGGCGCAAGCAGATGAGTTACACAGGAGACATAGCGCTGTGTGTCACAATTAAACTGATAATACCTCCATTGCGAGATGCATTTAAAACCTCCTGATGGATTAACATGCTCGCAGAACAGGGGAGGCGACAAGGCGCTGCACAGCGGGGCATCACGGAGCAGAAGGGAAAGGTCTGGCGAGCCTCCAATTAATCGAGCCGGGGAAGTGCTTTAAAAAACCCCGAATTATTAATCAAGCGCATTAAACGGATCTAAATATGTTAAACCCAGACATGAAACAGCACAAATGTATTATTAGGTGAGTGGCAATTCCACTATCACGCTAATGAGATCAGTGTGTTTAAAGATTGCACGCGCCGCGCACCGCGGTAATTGAAGCAGATGACTATGAGCACATTACACTGGAGCTGTTACATGCAGTAATAATCAAAAGCTAATTATCAAAGCAGGGAGAGCGCGGCACAAGCCAGTTAAGTCAATAGCTAAACAACCTGAAATGGAATCACTTGGTGGCAGCACTTGAGGCTAATGAAATGCCTTGAAGGATACCCGTGTCACAGGAGGCGCGCATCCGCGGGCGCAATGAGACCAGACCCGCCGAGAAGCCCCACGCGCAGGGAGCGCCGTAGGGTGGCCATGCTCCTGCCCAGATCCGCGACTCTCACACGGACACACACGCGGCCACAGCCCTGTTTAGCAAGGATGCCAGCAGGTTTGTACATGAAATCTATCCCTCACACAGCGGCCGTGTGTTGTGATGCGCCTGCTCTGCTTGTGTGTGGCTCGGCGCCTGCCTCGAATTACTAGGAAACAGCAAATCGGATACTTTGGGCCCGGAGAGTGGAATCCATTTTCATTCAGTAATCACAGAATCAGTGAGAATTAAAATAGTGCGTGTTTAAGAGATAAGTCCAGGAAAATAAAGAAGGAGACATTTAGGACCTGTTACACAAAGGTGAATTTATTCTTTTGTGTAAGTTTACGGTTGTTTGCTATTCACAAAGGTGTTTTAATAGTTGTATCTTTATGACTTGGGAGTCTTTGCACATATAAAGATGGGACTGTCTTATCTTTTTATGTGCGGAGACTCCGTAGTCGTAAAGATGCCACTAGTAACCTGTGAAAAGCGGCTACACTACAGACATCTGAACAAGTGGATATGGCCTGCCACTCTGAAATGTTTAGACCATTCACCGAAAACAGACTGAGGAATGAACTTCTCACCGTAAGATTCCATCTTCGTAAAACAACAGTTCACTCTCCAAACACCACTCCTCACATGTCCTTCATCGCACGTAACAGAAAGGATAAAACTAACTCATAAAACTGCATGCTGACACCAAGGAAGGCAAAAGTAACTAACAAGAGAAGAGATTAAATGGCCAAGCATTATCCTTCTTATGACCAGGTTTCAGCAACTCACATTTTTCGGAAACTCCGGGGTGTGTGTTGCATGCCTTTGCCACCTTCATCATCTTCATAACTCTCCTCAAATTCAAACACTCACAATTCACACCTTGCGTCCTTCTGAATACAGCAACATACACAAAAATATATCTTGCCATTCTTCAATAACATCACCTCCATATTTACAGTAGTCTTTTCCTGGAAATGGGTTCAGAAAACCTGGAACATTTTCTTCTCATCCTCCCCAGGCAGATACAGCATCTCATTTAGCTGCACTAGACATTTGCTTGGTGTCTATACCGCTCTTCTTGGCACTCAAACACAGAACAGTCAAGGACAACTCGGTAGAAAGTGTTCATTGCAGGTATATGACACAAATCTGAACAAGTAGGCGGCAGACAGTAACTGTAAGGGCCACACATGGACTTCCCTTGTGGAAATGAAGCCAGTGGCAGCTGGCATTGCTTGTGGGTGGCGGGCGGAGAGGGAGTCACGCAGGGGTTGGGGAATGCAATATTTAAAAAAAATAAACGTACCTTGCCGCCGGGTCCTGTGTCTCTGCTCCTGCTCTTGTCTTGACTCGAGGAACTGGAGGCACAGCCAGGCCCTACTGACCAATCACAACGCTGCAATGCAGTGTTGTGATTGGTAAGCACTGAGGCTCCCCTTACCAATCACAATGCTGCAATGCAGCATTGTGCTTGGTCTGAGCGCCATGACACAGCGTTAAGCCAGGGGCTGGATGGGTGGGCATGTTCCTCATGCAGGCTGTAATGCAGCCTGCATGGAGGAAAGGGAAAGTGGGCCAACCAAACAGTCATTGCACACTTAGGAGTGGACAAACCACTCCTCCCCTGCCCTGCTCCGAGAGCAGCGCAGCCCTGCCCAACCACCTACCCGCAACGCAGCACAAAGCATAAAATGATAACTCAAAGTTATTATAATTTTTGGTTTCATACTTTGCTCTGCTTAAAAGCAGTGAGGTGACACTCCTCCGCCTTAGCCTCCACTGAATGAAGCACAATCAAAAGAATGTTCAAACCCAAGTATGCACCTTCAGAACACAACATATTACATACAACACAATAGTCAATAGGATAGTCACCACATACAGCACAGACAAAAAGAGAAAAGAGAAACTAGCGCATAACATTACATAAGGACACTAGGAAGTAAACAAGCAGAGAAGAGAATGGATAAGTGAGACATAATCATGCAATTAACCAAAGTTTTTGCCATTTTTATTTATATAGTGCAAACTATTAGAGCACTTTACATGAGCACCAGTTACATTACACAAGGTGACATTCATTTTTTAGGCACTGCGAAATTATGTAATTTGCCCAGAATCACAGGATGTTGAGCCAACACTGAGACTCAAACCGAGTCCCCAGTCCAAAGTCGGTAGCTCTGACCCTAACAACACATACTCTCCCAGGTGCCTCAACACCTATTGCTCACTGGACACTAAGTCCACATTGGATGTGTGAAAGTATAAAAGTACATGTTATTATTATCTTCATCATCCTCCCACAGATTGTCAACATTGATCCTGACACTCACAGCACCGTGCACCATTCTGAAATTATTTGAACATTGCCATTCCCAAACATCTACCATTTTTCCTTGGCAAGCTCATTTTTAGAAAACCTAGAGCAACCTTTCCTTAACTGCAATTCAGTAACACATCTGAAAGAATGTAGGCAGCAGATGCAAGCTAACACACTGTAATATTTGCACAAAGGGGACCCAATATACGTGAAGTAGAACATTGCCCAGGAGCCAATTTCCAAAGGGCCTCTGCACTTGTGGCAGAGGCCCGCACTCATGCGGGAGGCCTGCATCTCATGGCTGGGGCCCCGCAATCATCGCAGGACCTACAGAATGAGTAACTGTGGTGCAGAGGTCCTGCAACAAGTGTGGGGCCCCCCGCCACAAATGTGAGGCCTCCGCCACTAGTGCGGAGTCAATTTGTGAATCGGCCCCACAGTGTTTGCACCTGGAGTTTGTAATATACTAATTGATCATTCCAGGGACAGTAAGGAATTCCCCTTATAACAAGTTGGACCTGAAAGTCACTTTAGAAGTTGAGAAGTACCCGGAATATCAGGAAACCTGCACCCAATTCTCATGATTATTCCTCATTTTCTCCCAGCGCTTCACATATATATTTTAGCTGCTTTCAGCAGACAAAGTGTCTGGGTAAAACACACGAGATTCGTGGAGTTACCGTGGATCTGGTGATCCTAATAGCCTTAGTGACTCCCTTTCCTGAACACATTGTGATTAGCTTGGGACTCCCAATGAGGCCCGCAGAGATTTCCTTGTTGAACCCATCAACATTCCAATGCATTGGTTTGTTTGTTTGCAGTTTTATATAGCACACACTCGAACCGAAAGTACGAGAGCCCTTTACATTAACACCAGTTACATCAATCGAGTACATATGCGTGTTTAAGTGATAGGCCCAGAATCAAAGGATGTTGCTCCGATGCCAGTCTCAAATCTGGCTCCCCAGTTCCAAAGTCGGCAGCTTTGGCCATTAAGTTACATCCTTTAGCCACCATGAGCCCGTACTCTTAGAATCACTCACTCACAATCACAACCGGTGAAGCAGTTTGCCAGCTGTCAACCAGCAACCACTTTGGGACCATATGTAACTCAAATACAATAATATACATCTCCATTCAATAACACATTACACAACAAGCAAAACCCAACGCAGGGCCCTCGGAAAAGGCATTGGCAAAGTAATTGTGTTTAGGGGTGGTGTCTTTCACACCAAGACATTTTTAAAGATACCTGTCAGTAGCAGTGAAAGGAGAGCTCTCTACCCAGTCACTCATGGCAAGCAATCACAGACACTATCCGGAAATGCGCAATATTCGGCAATGATAGGCTAACTTTCGACACTTGTTGTGGCAGCATTCACCAGCTGACCACCTGCACCAGGGGATTAGAAGGGCTCCTATTTCTAAACCCAGAGGCCGGTCGTCACGACGCTTGTCGACGGGCTCTCCATGTTTCATAGAGTTCAGTGCCTTCACCACTCATTCCGAATGCATCCATCACGGCGCGCGCTGCGAGCCCCTCGCGGTGTCTCAGGCTTCATGCCATGGCTGCTTTCCAGATGTAAAGCTGTGACAGTTTAGTCCCGAGAAGACTAAAATAATTGCTTCTTCTTCGGAAAAATAGGCTTTTCCGCGCGACTTTAGGCGGCTTTGCGGGCCTCTGACAACACCGGTATCGCATTAAAATAACACCATTTTAACCCAGGCTATTAAGTACACGGAGGCATTCTGGGATATTCAGGTTCGACTCCAAGTGCATAATTATGCTGCAGCCGTTTTAAAAATCACCATTAAAAGCTCCAGCTGCTTAAACAATTTGATAGACTGGAGCCGTTCTGCCATCCGTGCCCCCCAGCTGTGTTGCTTAGCAACATTTTAATTCAAGAAGAATCGAAGGAGATGAAATCCCCGTGGAGAAGGAAACAGAAATAAGAAGGCCGCTGACAGATGATCCGAGTTGTTTCTTCTAATACACTGTGAAGATCACGGGCTCTTTTCATGAATGATAAATGCACTGTACACAGATCAATGGGTTCAACAATACACTCGATCCAGCCCGCATGTCTGTGGCGCAGCGGCCCTGGCGACCCAGAGATGTACCTACCTCTTTGGATGGATTTTCCACTTCGCATCTACCTCACGAGACCTTTAATGGGAGGTTTCTGTGCAGGTCACTTGACAGTCACTCTGGCAACCCTCTCATTACCTGCGTTCCACAAAACTCGTGTACAGTAAACAGAAACATATGATGCTGGTGGGCACCCCCATGTGGATAGGGCACGTCCTGCACGAGAGAGGATACCCATGGCGAGCCGAACGCATCATCCCATAGGGAACGTTCCCTGGGCTGGCGTAGCCACAAACAGAGGTGCTGAGTAAACAGCAATGGCTCTTAATCTATGCTTCACAGACCCCTTGGGGAGACTGCGACACCTACTTAGGGGGGCAGCATCTGTTTGGAACTTTAAATGCTAGCAGATTAATTAAGTATGTATTTATACATAAAAATGAAACTGTAAAAATTGAAATTTCTAAAACACTGTAAATGGAAGGAATTTGAAATTGAAGATTAAAATTAAGTTGGTACCCTTTGCCTGATTCGAGGTAGCAGAACAAGCACCACATCTAAATGGGATGTCTGAAGCACTGGTACGTGCTGGCAAAAAGAGAGCATATTTTAGGAACTAAAAAGAGAACGTGACATGCTAGAATCTAGTGTGTTGCTTCACTTCATCTTTTAGAAATAAAACCCCATTTTGGAAAGCCCCAAATTTCCCTTTAAAATGTTGTTTTTTTAAACATTTTTTGTTTGTAAAGTATTTAAAACATTTCAGAATTTGTGCATTTGTTTTATGTGTACTGGTTTCTGTATTCTTGTGTATTTTTTTTTATCCAAATCTTAGAAAATGTTTTTTCTGGGGTCCTAGGCTCTGCTAATGATTCAGTGGGAGTCCACAGAAGTCAAAAGGTTAAGAATCACTGGTATAGAATACTCAGAAGGGCATCTACGTCCTGTCCCTACATGGAGTGGTTCCTGTGAAAAGCAATGGAACGCTCCACAGACCTTATTGTCTCCTCCGAGGGTCTGCCAACACAGACAACCCCCCATTGGTAGGGTGCACTTCCCTATATCCACAGACGGGCAAGGAAGGTGAAGCCTGACTGTGCAACAGGAACTGTTGCTCTCGGCATTTGATGGGGGTGTTGTCTTGTAGCCCCCCACACACAAAAAGGCGGTAATATGGGATGAGGTCACCCCCATGGTCCCCCAGAGTCCCTCAAGGGCCATAGGCTTGCAGAACACCCGCTCAGGGCAACGATTGCAACACTGCTCTGAAAGTGCATGTGAACTGTGTGCAACTGTGCCTTATGCAAGACTGCCATTATTGTAGTACACTTCACCATTCTGTTGTGTGTTGGACCCATTGCGACCGTGCATGTGGTGTGGCGGTATTCTAGATCATAGACCGCGATCACTTCTCGGATATTGGTTTAGGCACAGTAAACAAATAGACATGTGTCTATCAGCCACCGCTTTCCATCGAAAGATGTCCAATGCATGCTTGTAAAATATTAAAGTCCATGCAGGGAAGTTCTCTATATTACTGTGTCACTATCTAGGCCTTGTTTGCAAGCCAAAGCAGGAAACGTTTTCTAATACACTTTGTGTTTACTATTTTTTTCTTTCAGGCCAGTGAAAAGATAAAGCCTAGAAATGCCTCTGGAAAGTAAGTGTAATGTGTGTGTGTTTGTACCTCAGTTTGAAAGAAGCTTTTGTGACAGAACACGAAACACGGTGTCCACTGTAACTCCCTCAGAGCTATCATTCTGCAGCAGCCCTTCAACACTGATCGGCCAAGACAGGCCTGGCTCGCGGATGCTTCCCAGATGAAGTGGGCCCGGCCACTTCAGAGCTTCGGGAAAGAGAGGAGTTCATGCTTCAGGCTGCCAAGTAATGTGATCATGTGCTTACGGTTCCCAGATGTCCTTATGTTGCTCATTTAAGTTTGCCTAGTCTTTAAAATAAAAGGGGCTTTTTTAATTATAATGTCTAAACATTGTTGAGAAGAAGTATGAGGGAAGAAGGCCAAGAGGGCTGCAGAGAGGTTACATAGCCAAGGCTGCCAAGCCTACAGCTCAACATCTCTGGCCTCTACCTTGTTGTGACTGTGAGCACACACGCACAGAGACAGTTGTACACCCACAGAAACAAGCTCAGAGGCAGACACACACACATATACAGACAGATTTTACAGTCCTACAAAATGTAAGCGAACAAACGGAGACCAATTTCGAAGACATATTATAGCCTGAATTTATGGCTATCATGTGCACTAGCAGTAGTAATATAGTACCTTAATCAACTAAAGACTTTTAATAGAAAAGCACTAGTAGGAATTAAAACCACTCTAATGGCCTAGCCCCCTCCTCCCTTTCAGTGTTCATGATCTATTCATGCCATGATATGAAGCATACTCTCAAATTAAATGGCAGGACATTAAAGCATCATTTAAGGATTACGCCATTAGGTTTAATGCCTATTACGCACGCGGGAGGCCATAACAGTTGTGTTTTTTGCTCTATATCCGGATTTCACTCGTGCTTTTAACAATGAGATCGCTTTGCCACATTCCTTATCCAGACAGCAGCGAGTCTTGGCAAATCACGAATCTGAGCAGTTTGTGTGCGACGGAGAGAATGTTGGAAGATACGTCTCCTTCGAGTAGTGTAAATGTAAAAAAAAAAAATGTAAATTGATACTTGTATAGCGCACTACTCACCCGCAAGGGTCTCAAGGCGCTTGTATGAATACCGCTGTGGAACCCATCCTGGCTTTCCCTGTGAGGCGTCCACTCCTGGGCACCCCCAAGGTGGAGGCCAGGCATCCTTAGCGTTGTGGGGGCCGTTGTGGAGATTAAGCAAGCTATTGCCCAGAGTTGCAGAGTGGGACTCCATGATTGGAATAGGCACCGAGGCAAGAATTATCAGGTCCGTGGAATATTTGAGCCCAAGACCCGCCGAGGCAGGGAATTGAACCCTGGTCCCAGGCTAGACCTCTGCATCAGGGTCTGCCACTCTAATCATTGAGCCACACTTCTCCAGTGTAGTGTGTTACAATAGTAAGCAGTCGTTAATGGGCTTCAATAGTAAAGTGTGAAAACACCTCATGGTTAATCCCACACAAAGACTACCGGTGCCATAAGACACTACATTCCTACAGTGAGTATCAGACATCAGCCCATGATGCAAAGAAAGGAACAATGCCATACATCGACGAGTCCTTTTAGCTGTCAATAGCCGCACATCACTAATGTAAATGTGTGTCCCTCCACCTTATGGTGAAAACGTCATTGTCATGCTGAAGATGCTAACAGTGGGACCCTTCAACAATGGGTGCTGGCGGGTGGAGTCGAATGTGTCAACATGTAGGCAAACATTTAGTTGGTCTTCTTTTTTGTGGTGTGTAGGGGGCACTGGTGGTGCCACATGTGTGCTGGGGTGATGTGCCTGAGGGCCTCCGCCACCACTGAGAAGTAAGCCATCACTGGTCCAACCCCAGCCCCGTTGCTACACTGCTCCGTTCTACTGAGTGGGACTCTTTCCATGAGGGCTCCAGTTCAGTGCTGGGGAAGAGCCCGCAGTGGGAGAATCCGATTGCTCGCGTCAAGCACGAGTCACTAATGTAACCACTGTGTATTGCATTGTTCCTGCACAGCGACCAAACCCAATTCTGTCAAGGCAGATGGCACATATTGCATTATTCGGGCCCCTGGTGCATTTGACTGCCTCTACTTTTCTGTGAGCAAGCCTGTATTGCCTGTGTTGTGTCATTATGCGATATTTCACGATTGATATTAAGTACTTTGATGAATGGCCACATTTCACATTTTTTTACAACCATACCTGTCCCGGTTTAACGTGACCCTTGCATTCTCTATTGCATCCCCTTTGTATTTAGTATAAGTAATAGACGTGTTTTGTCCCGTTGACTTAATGTTTGCTACCATGTATGGTTCTATGATGGTATTTGTGTTTTCAGGTGAGACAAGCAAATGTGCTGCGGTATGCATTTCATGTCTTCGTTCATATGTGATACTGCAACATTGTTGCTTGCGTCCTCCAATGCTTCTTCGTACAGTTTTCTGATGCTGTTTAAGCTTCTGTTTTGTCCTCTATAAAACATAAAACGACAAAAAGAAATTACTAAACAGATAATTGAGTGACTAAATATATTTTCATGCAACGAAGGTTCTAGGTCATTAAGATAAAAGTTCCCAGACTGTAGCTATAGGTTCCTACATTATAGTAACATTGAATATTAAGTTGCTATTACAGAGCCAGACACTGGAAATGTTTCAGGACTCTTGCAGAGTAAAATGTTGGAGTAATACAGAATTCACGGCTCCTCACAGAAACCCTACGTTAAAATGTAGGAGTCTGTGCTCCCATGAATGTATTTCTTTTTAACCCTTTTTATTGCATTTGTTAGACCTGGCATCCTTGGCGTGGTTTCCCCTGACTTTTTGCCTCTGCCTCCTATATTTTTGACACTGTGGTGGAATTCGTTTTTGCTGGTTTAGATGCTTTGGGCACTATGTCACTGCTGATCAGTGCCAAAGTGCAAGTGCTCCCTGGTTAAATTGTTACTGTAATTGATTATCCATGATTGGCATATTTGTTTTACCTGTAAGGTCCCTAGTAACGTGCACTGAGCTTGCCAGGGCTGGTAATTCAAATGCTACTAGTGGGCCTGCAGCACTGATTGTGCCACCCACAGGAGCAGCCCTAAGATGGTGTCTCAGGCCGGCCACCGCAGTGTCTGTGTGCAGTTGCTAACTGCCATGTTGTCCTGGTCAGTGTACACACTTGCCAGGCCTGACCCTTCCCTTTTCTTGCACATTAGACACCCCTATGGTAGGCCCAAGGTACCCCCCTGGGCAGGGTTCAGTGTAAGGTGTAAGGCAGGACATGTACTGGCGCGGGTAACATGTCCTGGTAGTGAAATACAGCCATTTACGTTTTTCACTATTGCAAGGCTATTTTGCCCATAGTCTAGAATGGGGAATGCTGTGTATAATGTTTACCAGCATATCTTCCCATAGGAGCAAGATAGAAAATTGGAATCTGGTATCCCTGAACTCAGAATTTCATAACACATCTTTTAGGGAGGATGGTTTTTAAATTCCGTGTTTGAAAATAGCACTTTTAGAAAGTGGCTATTTTTTTGTTCAACCTTTCTGTGTGCCTCTGCCTGTTTGTGTATTGACTGTCTGGTTTGTGAGTGAGAGGGGCTGGGGGTGGCTCCAGGAGGGAGGGTGAGTCAGCCCTAGGCTGATTAGACTTATCTGCGCTTAGAGTGGTGGGAGGAGTTGCACCTGGGCCTGAATATGGCTGTGCCTGCCTTCCACAATGCTGGCTCCACCTCCTACGGTGTGTCTGATGGCCCTGGCCTCCCCTCACAAAGAAAGAAGACATGCCCTGGCAGAAGGCACCTAGTTCTGGTTTGGACTGTATCCTGGACCCAGCACACATGTAAGAACAAAGACTTTTGGGGTATAAGTAGCTGTGCTAAAACCCCAGTTAATTTAGACTTCTACAATCAAGAGGAACCTCTGCCCAAGGTGATCAACTGAAGAAACTGAGTACTGCCCTTGCTGTGTGTTCTGGGGCTGGCATGTAGTTTGCTGATTCTGCTGAGGGTGAGGCTAAAGGACTTTGCTATGTGCTGTGTCCCCCCCTGCTTCAAAACAAAGGACTTTGTTGTGTGCTGTGTCCTGAGAGTCTCCAAGGGCCCAAGCAGAGCTGGCCTCCTGTTTGCAACTGAGGAATATAAAAGTTTGCCAAGGACTTCTGTAATCTGCCCTACATCGTGTTCTGCTGTTTCTGCTGGGGCCTGGGGCTAATTGCGTGTCCCCAGGACATTATCCGTGCTGCCCGGCTTGTGAACGTGCTTGGCTGCTCTCCACCAGTACTGAGAGCACCGCGTCCATCACCTCTGCCGACCCGTGAGCAGAACAAAGTATTGAGGACTGGTGTCCCTTCCCACCGGCTCCCGATTCCCGAAGAATATTGCCCCTTTACTTTGGAATCACCGCCGCATCTCGAGCTGTGCGCCAGAGCCTGGCTCACAGAGGAGAAGAGCCACGGAAGTCCCTTGCCGGCATTCACTGGCGCTGGCCTAGGGGTCTGTAGCGTAATTGTCAAGGCCGCGCTGGGATTGGTTCCCACGATGCAAGCCTCCCATTGACTCAGAGGCTCGGTCTTGCGGCGCCGTGCTGGGATTGGTCCCAGCGGTGTGGGTCTCCCAGCAACAAGGAGGCTTGTCCTGACGGTGCCGCGCTGTGGACGAAGGAAAAGTGAGGCGTCTCAAAGCAACCCTGGTGAAGCTGTGCCCAAGTCTGGGAGCGTTGCCGGAAGAATCGCCGCCCGGAAGATTGCCGCGCAGACCGCCCAGTCCCGTCCTGCCTCAAGGTAACTCCACTCTGATCAACAACCAGAGCCTGCACCCAAAACCTTACTGTTGAGCACATTACCGACACGCCGGGTCCAGGGGCCTAACCGCTGCACTTGACTGTCGCGCACTCGCGCATTTAAAAGAGGGCGATCCCCTGATTAAAAGGGGACCAACCAGGGTAGCAGATTCCGTGCTACAATGGGGGCATTTTCTTTTTATCGCTAAGGGCACCCATTTTGCAACATACAAGTTTATTTTGGACACAGAGAACATACAAGTTTATTGTTGACAAAGAGAACCTACAAATTTCTATGAAAAGAGTAACTTTATTTATAGGTATGTGCCTTTTCTGATGTTTTGATCTGACCTATATAAAGATATTGATATTTTTATAACAATCTGTGTGGTGTACATGTGTGGTGTTTCACTGTGTTATTGTGAGTTTTGGTGCAAATACTTTACACATTGCCTTGGGGATAAGCCTGTCTGCTCGTGTCAAGCTACCAAGGGGGTGAGCAGGGGTTATCAACAGTGTGTACCCCCTTACCCTGACTAGAAGCAAGGGTCCCTATTTGGACAAAGGTGCTTACCTCTGCCAACTAGAGACCCCAGCTTTAACAGCATTTATTCAGTAACATCAGTCAATGTAACACATTGACATGGTGCACTGACAGTTTGAGGCTATGCACCATGTAGACAGGGTTGTTATGCCAATGCACAAAGCCAAAGGAAGCCTTGGGTCTCAACATGAGCTTACATAATCAACCACACGTGTGAGGACATGCTGTAATGCTACTTCTGCTCGGGACATATATAAACAGAAGCTAGAGTCCTTCGAATCCAAATCTACAACAGTTCCATTGTGGTTTTATCATGGTATCCACAATGCCAGCAAATATCATCAGACTATTTCACAGTATCATCTATGCATGGGGCAAAAAGACATCAACTCGTGAGGGAGCCAGTCAAGGTAAACTTCAACATAGAGAGACAATAGGGTAACACAAGCACAGGCCTATGAAGGACACAATGCTGGAGAGTAATACCACCAAAGCAGGCTCAGGAGCTCGAGAGCAGCTGGAAAGGTTCTGCATCTGCAGCACATGTTTTTGTGCAGGAACAGAGGCCATCAGAGCACCACATTGTGTATTTCACATGATTTATTTTAGGTAGTACCAGGTCTTTGGAGGCCTGCTGTTGCCCTCAGCCTAAGCTGTTCTCCCCCTGGGACACAAAGCTCAACTCTTGCGTGGCAGTGCTGACCCTGACTCCACCACCTCTGCTTGCCCTGGAGTCTTGGGTTTGTCTTTAGGCGGTGTCATGTGTGGCCAGTGAAGCCCATCGGTCCCAGCAGTAGTGTAGGTCACGCCCCCTTTTGTGTACTCTTTCCTGCCCTGCGGCCTCAGTAAGCAGAGAGCCTGCCCTAGTTCTTCCACATGTTTTAACTTCGATCATCGCTTTCCCACCGCTGATATACTTAATGTGTGTATTAGAAAATAAAACATGATACCCTGTTCGCGATCATTTCTTGTTCACCGTGGATACGCCTCCTCAAACAGTGAGTACTTAGAAGCTCTCGAGTGTAGACTCAAACCCTTTAACGCAATCATGAATTTCTTTACTGACAGTTCTTGTCCTCTTTTTTATTTACATTTCTCACTTTTCTATCAGAAATCAGTATCGGGGGGGACATGGTTAAGCGCGGCAGCGTGATGGCCGCGTTTTAAAGCAGCTCCGGACCGTCATCCGAAACCCACAGATCCGCCTCACCCATCCGTGTCTGAAGAAAGGGACTGCTGCCTAGGGTGCTCAGGACCGCAGCGGGCTGCTTCCTGGTGTGAGAAGTTGGCATGGTACATGCTGTCCACTAGTTATAGTGGGGACCCTGTACCAGTCCAAACAACCCCTTATTGGTTATGGGTTTAAGACAACCTTTATTGAAAGCTGTCCTAGTGGTAGCTATGGAGGGCAGCCTTTAGGCTAAGTCTTGAAGCAATGTAAAGCAGCTTCTTTTACCAGTCTATAATCTCTTGAGTGCCTAAATGAAATACATCCACACCAGGTATATATATCAAATATATGTATTTATTACTAAACACACCCACCTTGTCTCTTTATGAGACTAGAGGTCAAATCACATAAGTTATACTTCAAATATGACAGTAAAACAGCACAAATACACGTCAGGCCCTAGGGGCGAGCCAAACCATATACTAAAATAGTGGTATAAGAACCACGACTTAGCTGGACACAAGGCCTAGAGCCTGTAGAATCGCTGGGACCCCAAGGAACCACCCAAGGTAGTGACACAGGGGACCCACGGGGGCCGTGTGCAGTGTGAGAACACAGCCGCGAGATCCCGTTAGCTTCTATGGGGAAAGTTGCGGTTAGATTTTTAAAGATTAGGGACACTTAGAAATGAGTCAGGACCAAAGCCTTTGGGACTTAGGAAGTTCTAGGGCCAACACCCACTGGAGCACCAGAGTTCGTGTTACCTCACCCAGGGAAGCCGGGTGCATAGATGTCAAGTGGTGTTGGGTCGCATCGTCGATTTCAATGGGAGCTGGCAAAGAAGTGCTGCTGCCGGGGAGATGCGAAGTGGCCGAAGAGATCCAAGCCTGGGTCAAAGTCGAGAAGAACCTGAAGCAGAGGGGACAGAGTCTTGGTCACTAGCCAGTGACCAGGAAGGCGATAGGCAGATGCCCACCGATGTCGGGTGATTTCAGGTGAAGAAGGTGAATCTTGACTCTTCAGCCACGAGGACCAGGAGGTGTCGAGGATGACCAGGTGCTGGATTTGAGCTGTCCCACAAAGGATGTCGAGTGCTGCACTGTTGGTGCCCGGATTGGACACAACAAGCCTTGGCAACAGCAACCCGCGCAGAAAGGAGAAAGATGCTTCGGTGCAGACCAGCAAGGTCTGAGGAACTCACCACTTGGTTGGGAGTCAGGGCACATCTGAAGCAACCAGGGAAGCCCAAAGAAAATCAAAGTTACCCCCTCAGGGACCCACCAGTCGACGGACCAGGGATCGCAAAGGGACCTCAAGAGGAAACACAAAATGGTGGCCCACGGGTCACTCAGGGTGACTAGGCTTACAATCTTTAGTGGATCTTCTGCTTGAGGTAGGAGCTACAAGTAACCCCCAAGCACGACTTCAAGAGACGTCAAGAAGTCAATGCACTTGCAAAAGTGCACGGTGACCAGGAGTTCCAGTTCCACACTACTCATGAGGGCTGCGGGTCTCAGCTTTGCTGAGGACTTCGGTCGGCCTCTGAGATGTCTGGAAATCCTCTTCCTGGGCTGCAAATACTTCCGGCGGGAGCTTCGGAAATGCAGACCAGCAAAATGCTTTGTTGGTGCCTGCCAAGCAGGGGAGTCACTCCTTGGCCCCAAGGGAGATTTCTTCAGTCCTCTAGTCTTTAGTAGAGCGTCGAAGTTCCAGGATTCAGCTTCAGAGTTTCGTCCAGGGATAGCTAAAGTTCTGGTTACAGAGGTTCCTTACTTATACCTAAGGAAGGGGTTGGACTAGCTCTATGGACCCACCTATGGGGGGGTTTGGAAAGAGGGGTAGCTACACCCGTTTCCTTTGTCCAGTTTCACGCCAGAGCAGGGGCTGGAAGCCTCTGAACTGGTTTGAGCTTGACTATGCACAGGGACACCAAATGTGCCCCCAGTGCAGGACTTCAAAGCACTCAGAGAGTGTTCCCACCCAGCCCCAATACACATAAGCCTGTCTGTGAGGTGGTTACATCTCCCTGTGACAGGAAACCTATTGTCCAGGCCTCCCCTGCCGGAGTTTCGGTCAGCAGCAGGAGGCCAGACCCGTGTCTGTGGCTTCAGCATCCATTTTGTGATGCCGGGGCTCTATTAGATTTCTACCGGGTATACCAGTACTACCATGTCTCTCCCTCTAGAAGGGTGGGATCATATCCTTAAATCAAGAACAGATGTGGGGGTATGATTCCAAGGTGTTTGACATCAAACACGACATGTTTCCGTGCAGTCAGTCCAAAGTTAGCATTAACCGTTTAAGATATAATGCACTTAAGAGTATATGGTCAGGCTGCACCACTGACAACCCCAGAGAAGAGATTGCGAAGGCTGCAGAGGGGCTCAGCTCATGCCTGGCACCCTCTCACATATAACCAAGCACCCTCCCTTCAGGATTGATAAGGCCTGCCATAGGGGTGACTGATAGGTTACTATGTGCAGCGATAGGAGAGGTATAGTGAACCTATACATCACTAAGGGATGCATGCACCCCCTTACCCAGGCTGCAGTAGCAGACCTGTGGTGTAATTTTGCATGGCTTTCCAGGGGTGGCACAATACATGCTTCAGCCCCTTGTAGGCCTCTGAGGTACCTATGTCCTGGGTACATAGTATACCATATACTAGGGACTCACAAGGGTACCCCAGAATCCAATCTGGAGTGTACTTAAAGTACTTGCAATCAATTTAGAGAGGAAGCAGCTAGGCTGGGGCCCTGAATAGCAGGGTCCCAGCCAGACTAAAGTAAACAAACAGTGAAACACAAGCAAAAAGTGGGGGTAAACATGTGAAGCAGATCCTACTCTCCGACACCTGGAACAACTGTGCCCGGCCTGACCGAGTGCTGCCCCCCAGAACTTGGGGCCTGCCCGCAACTCGTGGCAGCGACCTCGAGTAAATCCTAAGACCGCAGAGGCCGCGCCGACTTGGGAGTGTGCTGCAAATCTACGCCGCAGCTTGTGGCCCGGTCCGCGACAAGTGGGCCAGCCGAAATCGGCAACGGACGTGCTCCCCTTCTCCCGAGGACCCGCGGCGCTGATACCCTGCAGCGGTGAGTTCATCCGCCCTGGGGGAGTAAGCCGGTGCTTCATGTGCCTCCCTGTGGCCGTGTGGTTGGCCTCCCCCCTCCTAAAAGACTGTGTTGCGGGCAGTTGATGGTGGGGTTTGAGAGGACAGGAGCCTGCAGGTCAGCGGTGCCCCCCCAGGTGCACTCGGCTTGGCGGAGGGAGGTTCTCAATCCCAGTCAGCAGTGCCGCCTTCCATTGGGGTGGTGAAAGACTCCGCTGCTGGTGTGGGCCCCCGTCCCATTTGGACTTGTCTGGCCTTCTTGTGCATTAGTTGGCAGGACCCCTGGCACTGGGGTTGGCGTAGGGAGGCCCAACCATACTCACGAGAGGCAAGATGTCGAGCGGCAAAGGCCCTAGGGCTACACTGCAGAGCAAACTGGACAAGTACACCTGCTCCAAGGCTCCTGTACTGGAGCGCCACTCCGGGGGGGGGGGGGTCTGCAAGTGGATCGGAAGGTGAGAACCCCGAACTGACCCTAAAAGACGTTATGGAGGCCATCGCAGGGGTGCGGACTTCAATGAAGCAACGCACTGACGCCATAACTGTGGAGATGATTTTGATTAGGGCAGACCTCACTAAAATGCACAAAAAGGTCAAGCAGCTTGACGTAACCACCAAAAGCCTCCTGGACGATGTCTCACAGCTCCAGAATGCGATTCAGGTCCTCCAAACCTTCAGGAAATTTGCCGAAGATAAGATGGATGACTACGAAGGGCGTTCCCGGAGAAACAACGTCCGTATTGTTGGTGTACCGGAGAAATCTGAGGGGCAGGCTCCCGACCTGTTTGTTGAGTACCTCATCCTCCACCACCTTAACCCTAAGGGCCTCTCGAAATTCTTTGTGGTTGAGAGGGCCTGCAGAGTCCTGGGTGGGCGTCCATAACCCAGGGCCCCTCCCCGTCCTATTTTGGCTAGACTCCTAAACTTCAGAGACCGGGATGTGATTCTACAGAATGCCAGAAGCTCACCGCCACTCAAATATGAAAATTCCACCGTCTCTTTCTTCCCAGATTTCACGCAGGCCGTGCCGAGGCAGAGATGATCCTTCCTAGCCGTCAAAAAGACTCTGAGAGAGTCTGAGACTCTATGCTCTTTCCCGCCCGCCTGCGGGTCGAGGCAATGGAAAGACCTGGTTGTTTTATCATCCAGAGGCGGTGGCGGACTGGCTAGAGGGCTGGAGAGATGCTGGGGAGCACAACCCACGCTGACTCTCGTTCTACTTAGTCTCACAGATAACGTCTGTTCTTGATTTGACAGACCCTAGCCCTGGTTCTTTTCCACACTGATTGTTGAAGTTCGAAAGTCTCCTGGCACTTCTTTCGTGCGGAACTGTGCACTTTGGGTCTTAAGACTTATTTCTCTTGTTGTTACCATATTGGTGTTTACCCCACTCGGAGAATAACTTATTTTTCTTCCCCTTTTAGAGGGTGGGTTGAGGGATGGGGGGTTGGAGCCTTATTCCCCACATTTAACTACTGTTGGTATCTTTTGGGGCGACAGGCACTCTGCACAGTTCGTTTCATGGGCTGGTTTATGCCCAGAGGGCAGGGGGCAGGGAGGGGGGCCTGGGGTTGAGGGTTGGGGGGAATTGTTTGTTTGTTGTTGTTCAATCGGTATCACTGATTAATATGGCTCTGGGAGGAGGACTCCTACAGGTTTCACTGTTATGGGAACGCACTGGGATAGAAGTTTTACCCTACAAAGTTGGAACGTGAATGGGCTCGGGGACAAGGTGAAACGTACCCTCGTCCTGCAGCATCTTAAGCTCCACTCCCCGGATATGGTCTTCCTCCAGGAATCCCATCTTGTGGGTAACACGTGCAAAGCCCTAAATAGGTGGGGGTATAGGCTCATTGCTCATTCCGGCTTCACTACTGGGTCTAGGGGCGTGGGAATCATGATTAAAAACTCCTTCCCCTTCTCAGTCCAATCTTCACTTTCTGATGGGCGAGGGAGATATGTTGCAATCACGGGCCAGTGGGAGGGGAATACGATAACCCTAGTATCAGTATATGTCCCACCTGGGCTGCAACACCAATCATTCATGGACCTAGGTACTCAACTGCTCTCCCTCCCGGAGGGCCTACTACTGGTGGGTGGCGACTTTAATGCTGTTGCATCCGCTACGCTGGACCGTAATCCCCCCCTTGAGGTGAGCCAATCGAGTCACTGGCTCCCTGATTTCCTAGAGGTGTTCGGCCTTTCGGACGCTTGGAGGGTGCTCCACCCCGGGGACATGCAATCCACCTTTTTCTCGGGCGCACACCGTAGCTCCTCACGTATTGATTATTTACTCCTGCCTGCTTTCCAACTCATACACCTCCACGAGGTCCGTCACCTTGCACGTGACATCTCTGACCATTCCCCCGTGTTGGCCAAACTGGTCCTGGGAGACCGACAGGCTGACTCGGTGGCGCCCGTCTATCCCTGGTACTTACAAAGCTCAGCTGTTCGCAAAGACCTTTTGCGAGTCATTAACTGTTATTTTCAGGAGAACCTGGGCTCGGCTGACTCCCCTCAAGTACTTAGGGAAGCGTTCAAATCAGTTATTAGAGGGACAGCCCTCTCGCTAATAGTGGGGGTCAGGAAAGAAAAATTTAAAGAGCTTGAGACAGTCGAGGGTGATATCCTTAGACTGGAAGCAAACCTTGGTAAGGTGGACTCAACAGAAACACTGCATCTCTTGCAACTAAAAAAAGATGACTATAAGGGCATCGCCATGGATGGGGCCAAATCCTGGGGGAGAGAGAGGGATGGTAGGGTGTACGAGAGGGGTGACAAGGCTGGGAAGCTGCTCGCCTGGTTGTACAGGAAGAAAAGGGCCAGCAGACTTGTGCCTGAACTGACGGTTGACGCGGGTGCTAAGGTCACCGACCCCACTCAGATTGCCGGTGAGTTCGCCGAACATTATAGCACGGTATATCGGACACAATCGTCCCTCCTTGAAGCTGACTCTGCTGACCTCCTGCGGGATATTCAACTCCCAGTCCTCTCGGAGGATGACAGGAGCTTTTTGGACAGTGACATCACCAATGACGAGATCGCGCAGGCGATCAGAAACCTTCGGCCGGCAAAGGTGCTGGGGCCCAATGGGCTACCTATCGAGCTCTACAAACTTCACCTGATAAACTCGCCCCGCATCTGAGTGCTATTTTTGAGGAGAGTAGGAGAATGGGAGCGCTGCCGCCTGCCCAACTTCTGGCATCAATAGAGGTCATCCCCAAGGAGAGTAAACCCAG
This sequence comes from Triturus cristatus, assembly GCF_964204655.1. Taxonomy (NCBI): domain Eukaryota; kingdom Metazoa; phylum Chordata; class Amphibia; order Caudata; family Salamandridae; genus Triturus; species Triturus cristatus. The sequence goes on from NC_140588.1 coordinate 871,901,676, forward strand.
AGACAGATGCGCCTCCTACCGACCCATCTCCCTGCTTAAAGCAGAGCCGAAAATCCTTGCCAAGGTTTTGGCCACCCGCCTGTCAAGAGTAATTAGTGCATTGGTACACCCGGGCCAGTCAGGCTTTATGCCCCAGCGCAACACAGCCCTGAATTTGCGACGAGTGCATGGAGTACTGGGAAGGGCAGATACCATCCGGGGGAAGGCTGTGATTTTGTCATTAGGCGCCTCTATGGCGTTTGATACCATCAAATGGCCTTACCTGTTTGCCGTCCTTTCCAAACTGGGGTTTGGGCCGGAATATGTATCATGGGTCAGACTCCTCTATTCGGCGCCTTTGGCCCAGGTAATAGTAAATAACAAACGGTCTGACTCCTTTGGTCTCAGTTGCGTTACCAGACAAGGGTGCCCCCTGTCACCCTTGCCCTTTGCCCTCTCATTGGAGCCTCTCACAGCCTGGATCTGCAGTGACCCGGCCATATGTGGTCTGCTGTGGTCAGCGGAGTGGGAGGATCTTGTTTCGCTTTCTCCGGATGATATTCTCCTCTACTTGGCCTCCCCCGAGAAGTCTCTCAGATGTGTCTTAGACATCTTCACATCGTTCGGGAGATTTTCTGGCTACTCTATCAATTGGAACAAATCTCTCCTCTACACTCTGGGTGGTGATGCTCCGGCTCTCCCCAGAGATTGTCCAATACAGGTGGTTAAGGATGGGTTTCACTACCTAGGGATCTTTGTAACCACTGACCCCAAACTCCGCTATGAGAAGAATCTGCTTCCATCTTTGCAACGCCTGCTGTGCGATGTGGCCACCTGGAGGGCTCTCCCTCTCTCGCTGCTCGGCCGAGCTGCCCTTTTTAAGATGATGTACCTGCCCCGCTTCCTCTATGCCCTACAAAACTATCCCTCCCCAGTCCCTGCGAGGTATTTTAAAGAAATTGAAAGCTTACAGAGGGTGTTGTTATGGGATGGGAGACCTAGAATAGCACTCAACAAGTTAGTCCTTAAATGGTATGATGGGGTTATAAGCCTCCCTGACATTAAGAAATATTATTGGGCAGCCCACCTTGCCGCCATCAATCAAGGTTCATAACAAACACCGGATGACCCGGGCTTTGCCATGGACATGTGGCTACTGCCGGATGGGAGATACAACAGAGCCCTGTATGTGAATCCCAAGAAACTCCTCTTAACTGGGCCCACCAGTCACTCTGTGCAGGTTTGGCATACGATAAACAAAAGTCTGGGTTGGGACTGTAGACTGATGCTGGCGACCCCCTTATGGGACTCGGAGCAGCTCGGTAACTTGCATTCCTCTAAGGGTTTTGAAAAGTGGGACCTCTTCGGTATCTCTTGGATAGGTGACCTCTGGGTGCAGGGTGACATGATTAGTTTTGAGAAACTACAACAGCAGTTCGAGCTCACAAACACAGAGTTTTTTTTCTACCTGCAGGTCTGCCATGCACTGGTCACAACTTTAAAGAAGGGTTCCTCCCTCCCGGAGTCCTTCCCACTAGAAGACAGGTTATTGGATGGGTTGCTTCCTCAGAAGGCCATATCACTGACTTACAAAAAGTTGATCAATAACACACCGGATCCCCTTGTTAAGCTGCATGAGTCTTGGGAGAGGGACGCTTAGTGCTTGACGAGGAGAAGTGGCGGGAGGCAGTGGCTTCCCCTCGTGAGGTGGCAATCTCCGCACGTCTGCCCCTGGTCAATTGAAAATTCTCCACGGAACCTATGTCACCGGGCCCCAGCTGGTCCACATGGGTAGAGGGGAGGGGGATGCTTGTAGATGACAGTGTGGCCAGGTGGGCACCTTTATACATGTCCTTTGGGAGTGTGAACCGTTTCAGAGGTATTGGAGGGGGACGTTCTTCACATAGACATCCACCCGAGGCTAAGAGGTGCTTGCTCAACGTCTGGGGACCCACTGACTTGACAGGGGCAGAGAAACTTTCGGCCACTCTCGCTGCTATGGTTGCCAAGAGAGATATAGCCCAACTCTGGGGGGGACATCATCCCCGACAATCGCCACATGGAAACGAAACCTTGATTGGTGCATGTTCAGGGAGAAAACAGTATATGTAGCAAGAGGCTGCCCTTCAAAATGGTCTCGTGTTTGGGCCAAATGGAACACCTACAGGGGAGATATATGTGTCGCACCGACAGCCCCCATTGAAGATGACTCATTGTCCCCTTGATGTGCATCCTAACCCAAGTCTCGTATTCCTGTAACTGCCTATATTTCCAGATTGATTGCCATATGAACAGATAATTTTGTTCTCTTCCATGTGATATGCCGTATTTGTTTATGTTATTAAAATCAATAAAAAGATATTAAAAAAAGAAAAAGAAATCATTATCAGTTGTGATAATTCAATTGGAAGCAAATTAAAACTGAACACAGCAAAGCGCATTGAACTGGAATGGAATATAGGCGCCTGTTGACACAAAGCGAACTTGCAACCCAAATTGTATTTGTATATGTTTAATGCCTTAATTGCAAGCATGCTGATTAGTAATTCATTCACAACATATTTCATAAACACTTAGGGTGTACAAATCTACACTTTTCAGTCAAAAATGCATATTTCACTTTGTTCATCTGGACAGAAAGAGATCTCTCCCGGGATCTCTTACAATCCATACAAGAAGAGATCTTATAAAGATGTGGAACACACTCATTATTTTAAAAAAGCAAGTATAAACACAATTGATTTGGAATTAATCAGAACGTTTATGACTAGTTTTCTTCGAGCTATGTCAAGGCTCCTACCCATTGGTTTTAGTCAATCCAATCTCATTAAACTGGCTCATGTCTAGATTTCCAGGCTTGAAAAACTCTAAAGCTTTTCAAAACTTGGTTAGTTAATATTAATCGAAAAAAAGTTTAGAGCCAAGTTTAAAGTCTCTACAAGGAGGTTTAACATATACATTTGTAGATAGCTATATTACATTCTGCGGTAATTAAATAAACTGCAAAACAGTAGTCAAAATTAAATCATTGCTATATTTCTCAGTCATTGACCAATGCCTCTACGGGTTGGGACTTATAGCTTCTGGGTGAGTGTCACATGGCACATAGCCTTAATTCTTAATAAGTACACTCTACAGGATAGTAGGGTGAGTATGCTGCATTCATACCTTATTCACACTGAACATGTCTCAGCCTCTCCTATTCTTCTGTATATGTTATCGTAAACCACCTTCCTCAGTATCTCTATTCTCTTGCTTGGACCAATCAACATCAAGTGTGGAATCTGCTATCTCTCCCTTACCAGCATCATCACACCATGAATGGTGTCTCTTGTTGTTCTGGATCGTACATTACCTCCCGGTCCCTCCAGTCCTCGTCCCATTCCTTAACAAAGTGGAGATGACCATCTCCACAACAGAAAAAAAGAGCAGGAGAATGCTGGGATACCTAAACCCACCCCCTCCCACTGGGAGTACATAAGCTGTACTATACCAGAATTCAGCCTGTTCTTTTTTTCTGTCTTCCGACAGAATGGGACGTGGATTTGCTGGATCTTACCTGTTACAGTCTTCTTGGCTGTCTCGTCGGGCTGCTGGGCTGTCCTCGACGTCCTGTTCATCAGTCTCCTGGCCCGCCGGGCTTGCCGGGAGCTGCGTTGTTGGGCGGCCGGTCCTTTGTAGCTGGGGCGCCGCTACTCCCGGTCAGTTCTGGGTTGAAGGCCACATCTTCCTGTGGCAGGGCCCGTCGGGGAGATGTGCTGCTGCTGCTGCTTGGGGAGCCTCTGGACGGTCTTGGCAGTGCCCCTGGTGTCCTGGTTTCCGATGGGGCTGCATTTCGGCCTTTTCCTCCTGGACGCTCCATGGCCGCATGGGGGTGCCGATTGCTCCTGGGTTCCTCCTTTGCTCGGCGCTCGTTGGTGGATGGCGTCTGGGCTGGTGATTGGGGGTCAGTCTCTGTGTGGGGGTGTTTGACTGCCCCCATAGTGGTAAGTACTGCGTAGCGGTTTCTTTTTCCATGCATTGTCTCTGTGGCTGATGTACTTCTGTGCTGGCCTGCAGCCTTCGCACCCTGTTCGCTCCTGCTGTTCTCTGTTTTCCGATGTTCAGCCTGTTCGAGTCTCGGCCTGGTAAAAGTGTGCATGAAATATAATATGTAATTGCATATGACGCACAGCCTGCATTACTGACGACGTTGGGTCGGGCCTGGTTGGTGCCTGTATGGGAGGCTGCTGGGGCATACCTAGTGCTGCGGCCTTCCTTTACTTAACCCCATTGTTTTTAGCCAGAAGTCCTTGTTTCCGGCCTGCAGAGCTCCATGGTGGCTCGCTGAGGTGTAGTCTCACTGTTGAGGTCTTGGCCTCCTCTGCTCTTTGGGTTTCACGCCGGTCTGTCATTCTGCGCTTGGCCTTACCCTTCCTCTTCTATTTCTTGCTTGCGGACACTTTTTGCGGTCTGCCTGTGCCGCTCTATGGGTGATGGAGCATCTCTGGACGCGGTCCTGGTTGTCTGGGGCTTCCTGCCTGGCAGATTTGCCCTTAGCGCACCCTCGGTCCATGGCAGGGTTCTGTCTGGTGTTGTTCCAGGTACGTGGTACAGTTTTTCGGCCTTTCCTCCCTGCTGGCGCCTGGTCGTGTCTACTCTCGGTCCTTTGGCGTGTTCAGGCCTGGTTCATGCCTGTCTGGGTGCCGGCCTGGGGCGTCTGGTTGCTGTGCGCTCCTTGGTTCCTTCCTGGGCTGTTTGCTTGGCCCCTGCTCGGGGGTGCCTTGCTTCTTCTTGGCCCCTTCCGTGGGTTCGCTGTGGCTATTGGCCTTTGTGTGTCCCATTGGTCGGTGTACGGGTCTTTGCTAGTTCCTCGCTCTCTCTTGCTAGAGGGGGTTCCAGTTTCCCTACCCTGGGGTTGGCTGTTTGGGGCTGGCGGTGGGTTGGCTGTTCCCCTGCCTCAGTGGTGGGTGCCCTGTTGCGGTTGCCTTCCTGTTCTGGGGTCCTGTCCTTTGGGGTTCCCTGCCTCCTGGTTGCTGGGTTTTGTGTTTCTGCCTGTTGCCTGGGTTGGCAGTTGTGGGGCGGTGCTTTTCTTTTTCTGTGGCTGGGTCGCTTTTTGTGTCCTGTGTTGGGCCCTTGGGGTTCCCGGCCTCCCTGTTTTTCCTGGGTTCCCTTTGTTGCCCCGGGGGGGGGGGGGGGGCAGGATGTTGTGCCCTCCCTCTGTCCTGGTGAGCCCTTGGCCTTGGTTGGGTGTTGGCTCTGGGGTTGTTCAGGTGGTGCCCCTGGTGTGTTTTCAGGTCGGCGTTGGTGGTTGCCTCTTGCCTAGTGCTGGGTTGTGTTGCGCTTGGTTGTGATTTCCTTCTCCCCTCTTGTGTTTCTTTTTGTGGCTTGGTCCGCTTTTGGGGTCTTTTGCCTCTTGGCTTCCGGTCCTTTTGCCCCCTGTGGTGGCTGGGTGTTGTGGGTCTTCCTTGGCTTCTGCCTGGGTGGCTCCTTGGTTTCTCAGGAGCGCGGCTCCTGTGCCCTTCCCTGTCTGGTGGTTCGGACTGCCCTGCAGCCTTTTTCGCCCTGCCAGTTCTTGTTCTCCGCTGCTTTCGGGGTTTGTGCCTGTCTGGGTGTCCTCCTCACTGTGCCTGGTCTTGTCCGTGGCTGGTGGGTGTGCTGGTGGGGTGCCGGTTTTGGGTCTGGTGTCAGCCTCCCCTAGTTTGTGAGCCGCATTGCGGCTTTCTCTCTCCTCCTTGTCGGCCTTGTGGTTCCGGCTTTGCCTCGGCTCTGGGGCTGTGGCTTTCCACTTGGGGCCTGCTGTTTGGGCTTGGCCTTTTCTCGCTCCGGTGCAGGGCTGGTTTTGGGCCTGTGGTGTCTCTGGTCCTTGTTTTTTTGTTGACTCTGCGGTTCTTGGGTAGGCTGGTGTTCAGTCTTCCCTTTTTTTTTTTTCCGTTCCCGCACCCCTCGTGGGTTGTGCGCCTTTGGGTTCTCCGGGCACCTCTCCTTTGATTTTCATGGTGCCTGGGGTGTTCTGGTGTGTTGTTGGGGCCTAGGCTTTGCCTTTGTTGGGTTTTGGCCTTGCTGTCCATGTGTTTGGCCGCTCGTCTGCCTGTGCGGGGTGCCTTCTCTGCTTGGGTGTGTCCTGCTTTTGGGTGTGGGGCCCTTGGTTGCTTCGGGGTTGCCATTGGGTCCCTGCCTGTGTCCCTTCCTGGCCGCTCTTTCTCTGGTGCCTTGGCGCCTTGTTTCGGTGGGGCTCTTTCGGCCTCTTGGTGGCTGGTGGTCCTGTGCCTGGTGTTCCTGGGTCCTGGGCTGGCCTTTGGTCCTTTCCTGTGCCCCTCCTTTGCGCCTGGCTGTTGCGCTGGGGCCATTGTGTGGGTTGACTTGTGTGGGCTGCCATGCTCCCTCCCTGTCTTCCTGCTGCTTCTCCTCTCTGTGTGGCCTGGCTGTGGCTGGCTCCTGTGCCTTTCCCTGTGCACCTTCTTGGTTGGGGTTTTGGGGTTGGGTCGGTTGGCCCTTTGCCTCTCCTTCCGGCCTCTGGGGGTGCCGTGTTGTGGGCCTCCTGTCTGGCTGGCCTGTCTGTTCGGCGTGCTGGCTTCTTGGGTGTTTGTAGGGGCACCTGCGGGGTCGGGCTGTGGGCCTCCCTGTCTTTCTCTCCTGTTTTTGTCCTTCTGTGGCTGCTCTTGGGATTCACCTTGGGTGGTTCCTTGGTGTCCTCCTTTGTCGTCCTGGCCAGTGGGTCGGCTCTTGGTTGGTGGGGGTTTCTTCCTTCCTGGTTCTAGGGTTTGGTCTTCCCCTGTTCCGTGTTCAGCCCTCTGTTATTGTCTCTCTTGGTTGTGCCCTGCTTGGGATCTCCCTGGCCTTCGTTGGGTGGGGTGCCGTGTTCGGGTCCCGGTGTCTCCTGCTTTCGGGGTGTGTGCCACAGGGCTGGCCTGTTGGCCTGTCCCTGTGCCTAGGGTCCTTCTCCGGGTGTGGCGGCCTTTCTGCGGCTCTCCGGTTTCTCTGCTGGGGTTGGCTGCTGGCCGTTCCTGCCCTGTGACCTGGGCCGCCATTGGTGTTTCTGTGCCTCTGGACTCTCTGTTGCCATTGTTGCCGGTTTTGCGGGGGGGGGCTTAATTGTGGTTACTGCCCCCTCTTTTCCTGGTTGCCTCTCTGGGTCGTTGCCTTCATTCTTTTCGGGTTCCATCCTCTTTGGTCTTTGTGGCTCTGCGGGTGGCTTCCCCTTGTGTGTTGGGGTTGGTCGTGTCGTTCCTTGGCCTCCTGCTTTGGTCGTTGTGGGTTAGTTCGGCGGTGGGCCACTTTCTTCCCTCGCCTGGGAGGTTCGTTCTCTGTCTTTGCTCCTGCTGTGTTCCTGTTGGCAGGTGGTGTTTCTGGGCCTTCGGCCATGCCGCCCTGCGCAGGCCTCCTCTCGTCTGCTCTCAGGCGTTCGGCGGGGTTTGGCCTGGTTTGTCCCTGGTTGGTCTGCTGCCTGGTGGTGCCTGGTGCTGTTTCTCCCTGGTCGGTTGCCCTTCCTGGCTTGGTTGTGCCGTGTGGGTGCTTCTGCTGGTTGTTCTGGGGGGGGGGTTGTTTCGGCCTCTCTGGGCATTCCCTTGAGGCTTGGTTCTGGGTGCTGGGCCTCCTTCTGGCTTGGCCTGGGGTTCTTGTGTCCCTCTTGTTGCGGGCCTGGCTCCTTGTGCTGGGTCTTCTTCTGTGGTGGCCTCGTCGCTGTTCTTGCGGTCTGTTCCTGGTCCTTTCTTGGGTTCTCCTCCTCTGTGGCTGGTGCGGTGGTTCTTGGTGTCGGTTGTCTGCCCCTTGGTTGGCGGCTCCTTGATTGGGCTCCTTGTGTTGGGGTTTTCCTGGTTGCCCCCTGCTCGTTTTGGGGTTTCGCCTCTGTTTGCTTGGTTGGGGGCTTTGCTGGTTGTGTGCTCCTGCATGTGTGATTCTTTTTTCTTGTGGACTCCCTTTTGCTTCAGTTGGGTGCCGCTTTCGATGTGGTGTCCCTGGTGTTGGTGGGTGTCTGGAAGGCCGGGTTGTTTGCATTGGTATTCTCCACTTTGTTACGGAATGGGACGAGGACTGGAGGGACTGGGAGGTAATGCCCTATTACTTACTGGTAATCTTCATTACTCCTGGTCCCGTTGTCCTTGTCCCATTCCTTACGCCCCTCCCTCCCTCCCGGACGGCCAGCCTTCCGGTTGATGGCTTGTTATTTCAGGCTGAATGCTGGGATAGTACAGCTTATGTACTCCCAGTGGGAGGGGGTGGGTTTAGGTATCTCAGCATTCTCCTGCTCTTTTTGTCTGTCGTGGAGATGGTCATCTCCACTTTGTTAAGGAATGGGACGAGGACAACGGGGCCAGGAGTAATGAAGATTACCGGTAAGTAATAGGGCATCACTGCTGCTGAATGGACCCATACTTCCCTTTCTGTGCTTGGTGTCTGCAGATTCATTAGAGTTGCCACTTCGATCCTGAGTTGACATCAAAGACTCATTTCTGATTAGTTCTATGATCTGACACAGGCCATACCATATTTCAACACCAGACTTTTCCATTCCAGGTGAATGCCGTAGACCCAAGTAGGTATGGTGTCCCCTAACCTTCCTGGGTAAAGGCATCTCCACATATGTGTCAAGTCTATAGACCCATAAAAGAATGGCATCTCCTATCTTTCTGGGTGATAGCATCATGGCTATTGGGGGAAACATTTACAGCCATGTAAGAATGGTGTCCATTGCACACATACTTTCCGAGACTAGTCTACAAACTCACCCCTACTCGCCAAGCACAATTACATGGATAGTTCCCCACAAAGTCAAGACAACATAAAATGGTGCTACATGTGGTAAGTATGTGAAAATACAACTATTGCTATCAATTTCGTCTTCCCTTCAAATGCTCTACATGGTACAATGCGGTACTTGTGAGCTGCAGTAGGGCCTCTAGAACATCCTAGCAGTGTTGGCTGAGGAACATTAGTCCCCAGGCCTGTGAATCCAGCAGTCTAGTGCATCCACTTCACTACGCCTGACCAGGTTGTTTTTGTCAAGTCTCCTTTATTGGGTGCCTAGTAAAATATGCCCTGCTCCAACTTCCCCTGACGCTCCCTGGCAGGTAGCGTACTGATGTTCACTGTCACAACCGCTGTGCCAAGACTCTCCTAAATCATTAGAAATAAAATAATCCGAAGAAAACTTTGCTTTTTTTCCACAGAGCCTGCATTTCATGGCTCTTAGGTTGCTGGCATGTTGTGAGTCTCTGTCCCTTCTGTCGGTTTTGCCTCTGCCACTCTTTACTTCTGAACTTTGGCTCTTTCTATCTGTAATCGTTTATCTGGCTGCTGACGGGTGCTTATCCGTGAGACGTTCCCGAGCAAATGACAAGCCAAGCACACCACACAGAGGAAGCTGAACAATTTGACGATGGTGTCCCGCGTTCTAGGGTATTTCGGCTATGCAGCATTGACGAGTCAATAGGACTGACTGGCTTCTGTGTGTTTATTAAGATGTGTCTTTACTCATAGGATACCTGCGTGTGTGGATTGCCAATTAGAGTAATGTGAAAATGAGTCAAAGAATCTACGAATAAAGGGATGACTGAGTTCATGGATGGATACATGTATAAGGGATTCAATACATGGGCTGATGGACACATGGGTGTAGAAGTGCATGGATAAGTGAGTGGATGGATGAATGAATGGACAAGTGGATACTTGGACAGGTGGCTAATGAATAGATAAGTGTTGGAATGGATGGATGGGTAAGTGCCTGGATGGATGAATGTGTGAGATATGTCAGTGCATGAATGGCCACAGTCATGTTGGTGGCAAGGGCCTAGTATCCGCTTCTGCCACTGCTGATCACTCGTACATGCATCCATCCATAATCATCCACATTCCTCCATTCACATGACCCCTGTGTTCAATGATTTGTCCTTTCACACAACCTCCGACTTACAAGCACACAAACTCACCCAACCATTGAAAAGTATTTTTTTAATAAAAGCCCAGGCCTACTGGCTTTGACAGTACTTTGCCACCTGAGGGGGGGGGGGGGGGGCGATCCTTGTTTGATCGTATTGCAGCCTGCTTTCCAATACGTATTACGAAAGAAAGGCAAAGAGCTTGACGAGCAACACTTTGAGCGCCTACGTTCAACTTCAGTGTGTGAAGAAATATATCTTCGGTTAAAAGGGACAGGTTTTGATTTGCAAGATGGGAATCTGCGGACATTTATGCTCCCAGGCTTCACTCTCTGCCAGCAGAAACTTCACGAAAATAGCGGATTTTCTGTCCTTTTGCTGCACTGACTATTGCTCTTTCCCGAGTCCCCAAAGATTGGGTTCTGACTGGGTTTTTTGTCTGTCATATGTTATATATTCTCTAGCCTGAGATGGCACCGAGTCCCATCTACATGCATGTAGTATGAAATGCCTTCATTTTGAAAAACTCCAGCTGGGGAGACAAGGTGACCACCGTAAAGGAAACGTGACACTTCAGATCTTTGAGGCCCAAGCCAGTACATTTGGCTGCGACAAGCTCGTGCAGTAGTTACATTTTATTTTCTTCGTCAAACTTATGCCAAACAAGAGAAAAGAAGAGAAAACAGAAACTTTCTGCCACCCAACTGTGAAAGCCATATACTTACAATAATAATATTAAATCTAAAAAAGTAACCATCACATATGATAATCGAACACTAAGGGTGCTTCCTAGAAGGCAAGAGTACTTAGAACACTTATAGATATCCGTCTTAGTGTTAATGCACTTCTCAGGGAAATATGATTCTTATTGGCAAAAAAAAAATAGACAATTGACTTTGAATCACAATATCATGAAGATATAGTTTAACACACTAGGTGAATACAAAAACAGAAAAAGATAAGGAATGGGAGAACAAAGCATTGACACATAAACCAGCGACCATCACCCCTTGCACTGAAGTGTTCTTCCTTGTAGGCAGATATCCATATGTGATAATGTGAATTGATGTAAATAACCGAGCTTGAAGTGGGCTAGTCCATTGTCCCGTGCGGTAGGCTGTTCCGCGAGGGAGCAAAATGTGAATGACAGATGAACAGATCAATGGATAAAGAGGTCTGACCTAAAACCCATTTATGTTTGCATGCATTTTTATTTATACATTTTTTTAATGACGTAAAGGATGACAGGCTGCTCAACCTGTCTTCAGGCCTGTCAGAAAAATCCACCTACGAGCATGAGGTCCATCAGAAATAAATGTAAGCTGCAATATAAATAGGAAGGAAGGCTACTTGGAATTTTTTTAATGAGTGCATATTAACTTACAAAGTTTATCTAACACTTGTGTGGACCCTGAAGAACACGAATTCGTTTCCATTAATTCTGCAAATGATGATAGGAATAATAGCACAAATATATGCTTTGTTATAAGAATTGAAGAGGCACAATACAGCTGACGATTAAAAAAAAATGGTATGATTTGACCAAAGTCTGTACATACGCCTACTGTGTCCCTTGCTTTTTTTGTAGTTTGGTAACAGTGAAAATTGTAGTTGAATATTTTTTCATCTTCCAAATCTACATGACCGGGAGAAGCTGTAAAAATATATGTCTGTTTTGTGTCTTTAGAAAAAAAATGTAGGCTGGCATATTGTTGGTATCTTCCAGGTTGTATAGGGTTGGAAGGGCATTTGTCACTCTTCCCTCTAGATAGGTCGATACTTGCATTCAGGGAACGGTTAGATAGACGTATAGACCTGCTTTTCACGTCTGCCCTTTCGTCTAGTAAGAGGCAGAACACAAGCAGCGTTATTGGCGTTTTTACAGTACACTGCAAGCCGGTCGACCTTTGACCTTTTGACGCACGACTTCACCTGAGGCGACCAGTAATGCGTCTTCTGCATGTCCTGTCAGGTTTAATTGCTCAAATCATTGCTTACGTTTTCTTATGCGTCGGTGTTCTCGTGACATGCATTCGTGTCACGATTTAATACAGAAACATGCATTTCAGAGAGCAATACTCGCTCACAATGCCAGAGTTTGCTATTAAAAGAAACCTACCTTTTAAGTGTATGATGCACAAAAGATTCAGTTATTCGAGGCTCCTCGTTTGTAATTGGTAAAATAATTCTGATTTGAAGTCACAAAATTAGAAAATAGTTAAGTTATATTGGAATATTATACATTAGTAAAACATTAGTTTCAACGGTGAAAAGAGAGTTCAAAAGATGACCGGATTTCGTATGCTATATGTGAATAATCGTACAAAAGGACACACGTTTCGCTCATTAAGACACATGCGAATGAGCACGCCAGCAAATGTGAAATGCATTTGGCTGCATGCCATGGAACGATTAGTCGGGATATTCTAACTGCAGAAGACATCTGTTACAAACAAATGGAAATCTCAGTTGTCAATATTGTTTAATGTGTTTCTAGATCTGCACTTTTAGAATTCTTTCCTGACTTTTCCCATTCGAACCAATTTTTTTTAAATAGACTTCTACAATATATTTTTGATGGAACGCTGCAGGCTGAAGATAAACAAATCATCTCGTATTCAAAGCTGAATGTTGATTCCAATCTCAATATTACAACTCAATTGAGAGTTTATAAAAACACGTGAGACTGCCTGGTGTGAGAACTTTCTAGCAGCTCAAGGATAATGACTTTATTGTGAAAAGTAGTCATGTGTAGAAAGATAGTCCGAGCAACTCGCTGGTATTTTAAATAACAATACACAAACCTCATCTCCCTCTCTCAGTGCTTAATCTGAGCTGTTGGTGGCAGGTGGGACCCACCGGCATTTGTTTTTATGGACCAGCACTTCTGTTTTTTTCACCAGACTTTATTCAGAGCAAGGTGATAAAACAAAAGATGAAAGAAAGATGATGGAAAAGACGGAAAACTGTGACAAAGGCAGAAAACAGGGATGAAAAAGATCCTGCCAAGTTAAGGGGGAGAGAATGTCTGGTGGTGTATTAAAGAGGCCTGAGGGGGAATCAACCCTACTCTGCCTTGGTATTCGCTACCCCGAGATTTCATAGTGCCAGTTGCGCGCTCCTGAGCAAAACTTCAGGCCCCATACAATCTTGCACAAATTAGTCACTGATCTCCGTCCTCTCTCTCTCTCTCTCTCTCTCTCTCTCTCTCTCTCAGTCTCAGTCACACACAGGTGCACAGACACATGACCACACAGATATAATCTGACAGCTTCACATTTAGAGGCCTAGTCACCAGGGCAGTTTCATGTACCTACAGCAGTACTCCTGTAGTACTATCAATTAGGGAGAGATAGAGTAGAAAGAATCTGTTTCAAGACAAAGAGGTCAATTCACAAAGGCATTTATGAGTATGTGAAGTTGCATTCTTGAGGCACTATTTCATGTACTCATAAATGCCTTGTAAATTAGACTCTTTTGTTAGCATGGGATGAGTGGAGCACTCTCTGGGCACAATTCTTCTCACTGCTGTCCCGTGAAATCATCTTGCTCCCTACTCTATTAGCCGTGTCTGTTGGCTCGGTGGGCTAATGCATCCACCTCAAGGATCTATGTTTGATTCAAATCCTGGTGGGTCCTTTCAGACTTTAATCCCTATGAGGTCAAGAAAATGAGTACAATTGAGTTAATTAACAATAAACAATGGTTATTCGCCTTGAGACCCTCATGGGTGAGTAGCCACACTTTACAAACCCCTGATTGATTGATTGATTTAGAGGATGATTGCACTTTACAAATACAACAGTGCTTAATTTGTGAAACAATAAGTACCAGTGCCCTCGTCAGGAGGCCACTGCTGCTTGCACCACCCATTGCTCCTGCCAGAGCTGCCATTGACAGTACCAACACAACTATTAACCCTCACACTCCTACAAGTTTGACAGCTCCAACAATTCCAGGCCCCCAAAGCTACAAGAATACCTTGGACTGCAGGCTTTAGTCATTTTGAATGTATATTGCAGTAAAAACAAGTTGTTGTACTCATCTCTAAATTCGACACCCAGCGCCACCATGTGGCAGACTGTCATGAGTACCAGTGTTACCAATTAGGTGCCGGTGGCCAGCACCGTAAACCACAGGCTCAAATTAAGCACTGCAAATACACATGTCTGGGCCTCCTCCTCCAGTGGCCTTCTCATAGTGACACTTCAGTCCATAGAGTGAGCACTTCAACCAGCCAATATATCCTTCCCCAGCTCTTTGTGCCCTTATGTCTCTGATTGTGATCTCCTGATTGATCTATGTTTCATTGGAAGGTCCTTATTATCATGTGTATGACCCTTAATTACTTTAACAACAACACAACCTGCTTTTAAACTATACAGCAGAGGGTGGTGTGAGGGCAGTGCATAGGTAACACTCAGTTCTCAGTTGACCTGTTACAAGCTTAATTACGTAAAAGTCTTCACAAATTGCACAAAATTATGCAAAGTTATGTGAAATGCAAAATTAGCATTGAATGCTGTGTATATTAATTTTGGACACATGCATGCATTTTGGTAAAAAGAAATAGCCAGTAGCGGTCTGTGGAGGGAGTTCTGTGGGGCGGTGAGGTGGGGCGGGGGAGGGGCAGGGTGGGGAAATGTAAACACCGGAATATGGATGAACGGAGGTAAGTACACATTTAAATAAATAAAACGAATTCCTTTGCGCGAGCTGCCCCGCCTCACCGCCCCACGGAACTCCCTCCACAGACCGCTACTGGAAATAGCACTAAAACACAAGTGCAGTGAAGAACAACGCTTGCTTTCTTATTGTTCCCATTGTTTCCTTACTGACATGCTTACATTTTGTCATGAATGCAGCGTTATTATGCCACATGGAGCAATTCCAGCATTTTGCTATGCCAAACATATCTCAAACTCCCGAAATTATGCGAGAATATGCTGGTGTAAGAGAAGCATTACCCTGGAACCCTGGCCTAGTTAAAAGCACCCATGGAAATCGTTTCAGCAAATTGCTAATTATAGAGTTCGATTACCATTTGCAAATCATGGGAATACCTAGAACTGAACATTCAAACTAACACGAACAAATGTCACAAACTGAAAGAATTCAGAATGCAGGGTCTACCAGGCCCTCAGTAGAGCCCGGTGGGACTACTTTGATGCTCTTCAGCATGTACTTATCACGTGCTGCTGACCCGGCAGTATGAATGGTCAGCACATTTAGTAAATAATGATCAGTGTTGAACAAAATTAATTTAGAAATATTCTAGCAATGCAGGCTGTTTTTAATAAAGTGTGTGATATAGGTTGATACACATTTTTCTACATACCCTGGGTTGCTGGGTATTTCCATTTTAATTTTCTTTAAATTACCTTCCTACCAATTAGTGGGGTTGGGAGAACGCACAGGTATTTACATAACAGGTGACATTTGCTTTAACCATGATACTGGGTAACATGTACAAGAGTCTTGCTGGCTATCACTTGCATTTTCTCGGTCTGCCAAGGATAGTAAGACTTTTGCGTATAGATAACAAATGGCTCCATAAAGACACAGATATGCCTATTGACTTTAGCATGATGTTCCTAAGCCAAAATTTAAGAATGGGCCACAACTGTCAAATAATCATCTTGTCTTATCGATCAAAAGTATGTACTTGCCCTTTATATAGGTTACTGGTTGAGAGTGTTGTAATACAATACAGATATGGACTGGTCATTTCCTGATCCCATTCTCTTGCAGCAGAACAACACCTCAATGTAAAGGGAAACATTTACAAACACTCAAAAGGAACTGGAAGAGATTGACACCAGCTTCCTTAGGCCCGGTTTTGTTGGACAGCCAACCCCAATGGTCCAACGACCCTGATAAGGACGCTATGACCTTGTATGTGTGGATGTCTGGTGCTTTGGACAAGCTTGCGGCAGTGAGATTAGTCCACTCTCCTAGAAGGGCACCTTCGGCGCCATGGTTCACAGAGGAGCTGAGAATGGCAAAGAGCAAGTGGTAAGCGCATAGAGCGTCTCTGGAGAAAAGCATATTGTCCCTTGGCAAACAAGACCTACAGGGATGTCGTAAAAGATCTTCACAAAGCTATGAAAATCGCCAGAAGGGACCATTTTGTGAAGCGTATCAATACAGCAGATAATTCTAGCAGAGAAACTTTTAATATAGTCCACTTCTTCACCAAACCCTCAGCGCAAGAGAGTAGGATACCTTTCGAGGAAAAAATTCATAAGGTTTACGAGGCCTTCTCGCCTATGCAGGACACCATCGAGTCTGCAGATGGGGAGAGCCATGCTGGGGATACTTCCCTGTCTGCATATCTTCCCGTCTCACTTGAGGTATCCTTGGGTGGAATTTAGATGTGCAAGTCAGGATTGCCAACAGACCCCTGTCCCCCAATACTGTGGGAAGCCCTTTCCTATACTCTTAATCCAATCCTTAATCACTTATGGAACAATTCACTAACTACTGGCATCTTTCCAGAGTCTTGGAAACATGCTATGCTCCTACCCCTTCTAAAAAAGCCTAATGCTAACCCGATGGATTTAAAAAGCTATCACCCTATTTCTCTCCTCCCGGCACTTGCAAAGATGTTGGAAAAACTGGTCCAACATCAACTTAGCAATTTCATCGCCAGTAACGATATAACTGCATGAAACAAAGTCTGGCTTCCGGGCGGGCTTTAGCACTGAGACGGTTCTGCTGGAGGTGGCCGAATCTATAAGAATGGAGGTGGACGGTGGAGCCTCAGCTATGTTAGTGTTGCTGGATCTGTCCGTTGCCTTTGATACGGTGGACCATCCAATACTGCTGGCTAGATTGAGGTGGGCGCGAGTGAAGGGACGGCACTCGCTTGGATTAAGCCCTACCTCAGCGATCGCAGACAAAGAGTGATATTACACCCTTTTAAATCAGAAGCTAAACCCCTCTGGTGGGGGATGCCGCAGGGCTCAGCGTTGAGCCCGCTACTTTTTAATATCTATCTAGCTCCTCTGTGTGCGCTCATCTCTAAATGGGGAATTAAAACCCTCTCCTATGCAGACGACACACAGCTGGTGTTCTCCTTTAAGGACCTGTCTGCAAATTCTTTCGAGAGGTTTAGGGGCTGCCTGAGTGACGTCTCCAGATGGATGAATAATAACAAGCTAAAACTGAACACAGAGAAAACTGAGGTTCTGTTCTTAGCCAAGAATTCCCCACCGCCACCTGGTCTGTGGTGGCCGGAGGAAATGGGTTCCCCACCCTGTCCGACTTCTACGGCAAAAAACCTGGGTGTGAAATAAAACGCTGATATGACATTTGCTTCCCAAATACGGTCCATTACATCCACTTGCTTCGGAATTCTGAAGGGGTTGAGAATTATTTTTTATCTACTTCTGGAGAGTTGTCGAAAATTAGTCATTCATGCTACGGTGACTTCAAGGCTTGACTATGCCAACAGTCTGTTTCTAGGTCTTCCAGCAAATTTGATAAAGAGACTGCAGATGGTGCAGAATGTGGCGGTGAGACTAATTAGAAGAGTGCTGTTTAGACAACACATATCTCCACATGTCAAACAGCTCCACTGGCTGCCTGTAGTGAAGCATATAGAATTCAAGGCCTTGACAATTGCGTTCAAGGCCCAGAAAGGTAGCTGCCCCCATTACATCAAAAAACGCATCCGCCCCTATCAGCAAATGTGTACGCTACGCTCTAACTCACAGAATCTGCTGTGTGTTCCCCAATTCGCGAAAGCTCGCATCAGTGGCAGGGCTTTCTCAGTAGGAGCAACCAGATTATGGAACTCCCTTCCGGACAGACTTCGGTTTATACCGTATGAAGGGGAGTTCAGGAAAGCTTTAAAGACATGGCTTTTTAGCCATGATTAGCTTGAATCCATTTTGGTTGGGGATTCTCTCTCTCCCATGATTGCTGGATCATTCTAGCGCCAGGACACCTCTGTTTGAGGTAGCTGTAGCGCTTTACAAATGTTGGTGTATTGTATCGTATAACAGAACACCCATTGCCAAAAGCAGTGGTCTCTAAACTTTTTAATGCCGCCCCCCCCATGGAAAAAAAAAAATCATCGCCCCCCCCCTCAGAATTCTTCCCAATTATTCTGTTAAATTGGCAATGTTCAAATATGTCTAGACTTATTTAAAAATTGCAGTTAAGTTATGATACCATTTTAAAAATGCAATCAAACAGGTGAATGCCAAACATACTATTCTGGTTAGGCAGACCTTACTAACGTGTAAAAGTATCCACAGTGTGAGTATTAAAATTGGGGTGGGGGTTTTGAAGAATATTTGGAGTTCCTTCCTTTATGACACATACTCCCAGGTAGGATATAAACAATGAAATATGTTAGTGATGGCCTATTGCAAAGCGGCTTATTGATGCTCATTTTTCCCACTTAAAACAAAGCAGTTGGCAGCATAATGCTTCTTTCAGCGAAGAAGTATGAAGACCCCTTGTTGCAAGTTGAAAGTATTATGAGGTATGGCAGGTGGGCCTTACCATGTAATACTAGCACAATACACAATGATGGACCCTGGGTACTCTCGCAGTACACCTTCTCTTAGTCCTGGTAGAATGGCAAAGAACAGACAGGCTACTTGGAGGAACATGTGTTAAGCATTTCACGTCACCAACATGGACAATAAGTGATTGACAGAACTTGATCAATACATACAGTATAACTGGAGTTATCAATTTTCAAATAATAAATAAATTAATGCTTTGTAATGTGAAAAACATTAACGTTGTGGACAATGGGAAAAATGCACATATGCAATCAATACTTTAGAGGGTGAGTTTAATGGAACGCACTTAGAGTTAAGGTCTCAAGAGTTCTTACACCAGTTCACAACATCTAGCATGATTTTACCTGGCTCAGGGGAGCGGGGTGCAGAAGTGCACTTTCAGCTGTCAAACAGAGCTGTCAATCAGAATGGCAGTATTGAAATTGTTACCTTAGCAAAATGGTACTTGCATTGTGAGTTGAGCAAACCCTTTGGAAGCAAAGCAAGGAGCTTGCCTTGAACCAGGAGTCTCCAGGTAGATCCGATCTACCTGGCTTGGGGGACTCGGTGCAGAGGTGCTCTTGGCTATCTGTGGTGCTGTACAGGATTCGTGGCCAGAGGAGATGGCAGGCATGCCAAGAGAGGTTGAAAACAAAGCAAGAACTTTAGAATGCTGCCATAAGAGTGTTTGGTCATTCAAGCGGATAACTTCTTCTCTTGAAACGTCAAATAAAGCAGGTAGTAGTTGGACTGACTGCCAACAAGCCATGGTACCTGCAAGCACTCCGATTGAGGAAATCTTCATCCAGAGGACCAGGGGAACATTGTAGAAAGCTGAGCCTTGCTGAGGGGCAGGGCTACAGTTCCCAGAAGCCACCTGCACAGGGACTTTGAGTGGTTATGCCAGGTGGCTGGGGGTGCAAAGTTTCAAGATCGTGGACTTTGCAGCTTGTGCCTACCGACTGCAGTGCCTAATTCCTCTGGCCCAAGGGAATTCTTGAGAAGTCTGGAGTTTACAGAGGGGTTTGTTTTACTTGTGGAACCAGTATCTTGCCTTGGTCGAGTCGCAATCTAGTGGGTGCAGTGTGGCTAACACAGATGCAGAGCATAGTGCCTATCTTCATGGAGGTCTGCCTTGTCATGGAAATGGGTCTCTTCTTGATCTCACATCAAATCTAAGGTTCTGTTGTTTGGGGTGCCCCTTAAATCATCCTCGATTTAGGGGGTGTTAGTGGGTGTGAGGACTAGTAGTCAATGGACATCTAGTTCTGTGGCTAATCTGACCCAGCAGTGACAACATCGTGTGGGTCTATGTCACAAAATCCAGTCAGAACCTGATTCCTAGCCAACATTCAAGATGGCCAAAACCATCTTCGATTATGCACCAAAGCTGCCAGCCTCTAGAGATGTGGTCAGCCTTGTGGAGTTGGACGTCTTCCTGCATAACTAATTTCCCGCCTGCCCATGAAAAACAGTGCCTGAGGCAGGGGGAGGCTTTGTCCTCGAGTGGATGACCGTTCTTTTTGACCAGTGGTGCTAATGAAGCCTTTGAGGCTCACAGCCACACCGATGTAATTCACTAGTCATCTTGTGTGGGTGGAGGTGTCACCTCTTGGTCCCACAGGTCCTTAGTTTCTGATCTGTGGGAGCTGCACACATACTTCCCAGCATGAGGTCAGACTTCTGTCATGGTGGCAAGGCTTCAAAAAAGCCCACCAAGGCACAGTAATGCTGGTTAAACTAGATGGGCACTGTCTAAAATGCCACCTGGTCACATGCTGGTTAAACCTCAACACCACCAGTGTGTCAGGGGGTAAAAAGCACAGTGTTTGGTACCAAACACGAAAGAAATCAGCCGGACCATCATGGAGCTGGACATATAGGTAAAGTCCTAATGCCAGCTCATGGCATCTTATGGACCACCGGTCACTTGCGGTAGAATTTCATTCAGAATACTACCACAGGGCAGTATGTGCTTGCACATATACTTCCACACAGATGATACAATGCACCCTGCCTTTGGGCTATAGGATACCTACCATAGGGGTGACTGACATAGATTAAATGCAGTGAGGTGACCCTGTCACACATGATGCATGCAGGGTCATCTATGAGCAGGCAAGCTGCTCATGCAGGGCTGACATAGCAGACCTGTAGACTTTGATTTTACTTGGGACACTCAGGGTGGCACAATATATGCTGTAGCCCTGGTAGCCCTTTTGCATCCCTGATCTGGATACCACTGGTACCATATACTAGGGCCTTACAGGGGTATAAAAGTACTTGCCAATTGGGTATACTAATTAACATTAACAATTTAATGGAAAGATCATTGGTCCTGGGTCTGGTTAGCACAACCAAGCACACTCTCAGATCAATTTCCACAGCACCTAGCAACCAGTCAAAAATCATGTTTATCTAGACCATAGGTCTTTAAATGATACACCATTTTACAATCATAAACAATGTATGTATATTCAATTCAATTTAGGCAAACATAAATAGCCAATATTACATTTCATCTAATAAAATCTTATTAAAATCCACTCATTCAAACATGCTTTCAAGTATAATGCCTAACCTTAATGTACAATCCTATCAGTTACTTAACAAGCCACACTTATTCTAATTTTAAAATAGTATTTTTAACTACCATCATGGATTTCCCTATGGCACATGCTATAGCCACATAATGCATATAATTTAAAAGTTCTACAGCTTGCTCACTGCGCCTAATTCCATATTTTAAATATATTGGGTGTAAAAACTGTCTCCGCTGCTGTATAACCTTTAAACAGTCCAATAAAGTGTGCAAAATATTGCATTTGTTATTCAGATCACAGGTACAGTTACTTCCTGGTTGGATCATTTTGAGTTTTACCATGTCATTTATTTGACAGGGATTGATTCCAAGCCTTATTCTCAATAGTTTGCTTCTTATCAAAAGATTAGGTAATATATCCACATACAGAAATCTCTCTTTATTCTGCCAAAAGTTTAACATAAATGGTACCGATCTTTTCCCACTTAAATACTGATAGTCATATTCATAGGACACATTTTTACCTAGCATACTTAACTCACTCTTTGAAATTTCAGTTTGTAGGTTCTGTACGCACAGCTTCATCTTCATACCCTTACATACTACCCTCCAATTTTTTCTGACACTTTTGTCCATTTCAATTTACTTTGCAGGATTTCATTTTTTCACCACTAAGAAACTTTCTGTTAATCCCCTATACTCAAACTTTCCCAGAATCTTACTAGTGGCATTTTGGCTGGTAGGTTCCATGATGTCATGCCTGTTTCTATTCTTACCACTTGAATCATGGCGGAACCAGGAAGAGACAATAATCACTTTAAACATTTTCCCTCCTTATCATCCCACCTACTGCAGTTGTGGGGGTATCATTGCTACATAGGCTTTTAAAACGGGTATACATAACATTTCTACAAAGTCCCTATTGAATGTTTCCAGGCCACATCCCTGACCTTCAGGGCTTCCATATGTCTTCCATTTCAGGGACCTCTCAAACCAGGCCACTATAGTGGCTAGCTATGTGTAGTCAGTCATGCGTCTGTCGGCACATATTGGTTTGCAACATTTTGGGAGGGCCACGACACTCCCAAGACAGTGGTGTCCATTACCACCCCCTGAGGCATTTGATAGCCATCAGAGTCCTCTGCACCAGCTGTGAACCAAGATATGCAAACCAATTGGACAAGTGGCACACGGGGGTCTTGACAACCTTAGATGTACCAGGATTGAATCAGTTATGAAGTCATGGGAGTGTAAGTCCCCTGCATTTGCAGAATAGATTTGTGATTGGTTTTACCTAGCCGACCTGGAACCAGTATTTGTGTTTTGTGGTATAGTATAATCTTGAAATCCTGAATCATTCGACTAGGTAGCGAGCAACCCTTGGATGCCATTGACATATATTGTATTGACTTAAAAACAATCTGCATTATACATAGCATAAACGTGTATTTCGATGCTTGTTAGCAGACAATGTAAGTTTTACCTTATATTTCGTAATTAATTTTAACATTGATACATTTTGACGAAAGTGAAAGGTGACTGAAGTTTCCTACCATTGAAATACCTGCATTATATTAGCAATTATTCATTACTAAAAGGACGAAGAAACATTTTTTTTTTAAATAATAAATTGCGCACATGTAGAATTAAACACAGATCCATACAATTAAAGTTGGGTGCCACATCTGGAGGCTATACCTCGCATGGTAAAAATATCACCTGTTAGAATAACATTCAGATTTCAGTCACTGGAAACAAATGAGGAATAACAACGGGTAGCACTCTGTGGGCCAGATGTATCAAACAGTTTTACCCATTCTGTGTCTATGGGAAAATGTGTTCATACACTTATGTGCCTATTTTTGTACATTTATTTGCTGGTTCTTTGCAGTCCTTTCCGCGCAGACACCGTTGGAAACTCTGACATCACTCTTCACGCTCAGAAAACAAATAGCAGTAATCGAGTTACCCATTATTTGTGTCCTAAATCAACAGAGCTGTAGACCTCTGAATGACCCCTCAGAAGGCGTCACAGATGCTAATTGGTATATAAAAAACCCTTACAGCAAGGTGAATTTTATGGTCTCTGTCGTCATTTCCAAGCAGTGTTTTGCCTCCAGCATTCCTTTAGGGATTGCTCCCGTCTTCGCAATAAGTGAGGCTGCTTTTTGGAAGTTCAACTCTTGTTGGGTGATATACTCAGGAGGAAATGTTACATATTAAAAGTTCGCTTTTACTGCCTGGGCCATGCTGCCAGGTCCAGCATAGTTTCCAATCTGCCTGTTCATTCAAGCAGCAAATTCATTAGCAGACCTTCTGGCATGGTTAACAAATGCACACACCATGGAACATTACCCCAGATTCCTTGCAGGACATGATAGTTCAGCAATCCGATAGTATTTACTGTAGAAAACATTACAGTGGGCATAAACAGTGGCGTAACATCTTTGGATTTTGTTTTGAGAGTTTTGTTAACAGATCCTCCAACTTACCAGGAATGAGGTGGAGAGAATGAATGTTATTTCAAAAGGTTGAAAATCCAACTTCCATGAGTTTAATATTTATGGATATATGTGTGTTTATGTGTGTGTGTGTTCATATCTGCATGTCTGAAAACGAAAGAGAGGGACTGATGTCAATGTCAGCACATATGTATAGCAAAGTGAATTGATTTGTTTTGAAATAGTATAAATATATTATGTAATTGACTTAACTCCCCAACTGATTTAGCATATCATGCAATCTTGGAGACGCAGCGCCGTTACCGGGGAAGCCAAGGAGCCGTCAGGAGCACACTACCAGCTCCAGAAGTCCAAGCGCCCGGCCCAGCAGCAGCGTCACCGCCCCCTGTGACCGGGCATCTGATTAAAAACAACTCGCGCCTCCCGCTTCGCGGGAGACGCAGCGCCGTTACCGGGGAAGCCAAGGAGCCGTCAGGAGCACACTACCAGCTCCAGAAGTCCAAGCGCCCGGCCCAGCAGCAGCGTCACCGCCCCCTGTGACCGGGCATCTGATTAAAAACAACTCGCGCCTCCCGCTTCGCGGGAGACGCAGCGCCGTTACCGGGGAAGCCAAGGAGCCGTCAGGAGCACACTACCAGCTCCAGAAGTCCAAGCGCCCGGCCCAGCAGCAGCGTCACCGCCCCCTGTGACCGGGCATCTGATTAAAAACAACTCGCGCCTCCCGCTTCGCGGGAGACGCAGCGCCGTTACCGGGGAAGCCAAGGAGCCGTCAGGAGCACACTACCAGCTCCAGAAGTCCAAGCGCCCGGCCCAGCAGCAGCGTCACCGCCCTCTGTGACCGGGCATCTGATTAGAAACAACTCGCGCCTCCCGCTTCGCGGGAGACGCAGCGCCGTTACCGGGGAAGCCAAGGAGCCGTCAGGAGCACACTACCAGCTCCAGAAGTCCAAGCGCCCGGCCCAGCAGCAGCGTCACCGCCCCCTGTGACCGGGCATCTGATTAAAAACAACTCGCGCCTCCCGCTTCGCGGGAGACGCAGCGCCGTTACCGGGGAAGCCAAGGAGCCGTCAGGAGCACACTACCAGCTCCAGAAGTCCAAGCGCCCGGCCCAGCAGCAGCGTCACCGCCCCCTGTGACCGGGCATCTGATTAAAAACAACTCGCGCCTCCCGCTTCGCGGGAGACGCAGCGCCGTTACCGGGGAAGCCAAGGAGCCGTCAGGAGCACACTACCAGCTCCAGAAGTCCAAGCGCCCGGCCCAGCAGCAGCGTCACCGCCCCCTGTGACCGGGCATCTGATTAAAAACAACTCGCGCCTCCCGCAACGCGGGACGCGCGCGGGTGTGCGCCGGGCTAAGCCCGGGCAAAGGGCGGGCCGTCTAAGGCCGTCCGAGGACGTTGGAGGTCGGGTCGGGCCACCCCCCCAAATCCGAGTGCACTGATGACATCGTACTGACTGAGACCTGAGGTACTGTGCCACGTTAAAAGGCTTTTTACAGTTTTGGAGGGGGCTTGTGACATTTACGCTCCATTACTATTAAGTCTTCCATAAATTAGTGTGTGTTTCCTCTGTGTTTGTGGTAACTCCTCCGGCTGTGGATCGTGTACTATGGGTAAAAGGAAAGCTGTAGAAGGAGGATCCATGGCTAGTAGTAAAAAGGGTAAAAAACCGAAGAAAAGTATTCATTCTGCCATGAATTGCGTCCTGACAAGAATTGAGGGGATAGTTAACGACTGTGAGGATTCGCTAGTTGATGGGCAGGTGGAGGATCAGTTAACTAAAACATCTTCTAACTCTACTCGCACGATCCCATCTATGTTCCATACTCAGTGTTCGACTAAACAGCAAAGTATTATCTCACCCCCCGATACAAACACCTCTGACCCTCAAATACCATCTAAACAGACTGTGGGCACTATGAATGGAATAGAAAGAGATTTAGACACTCCTCATTGTGCCCCCCAATCCATCTTATGCTCTAACAGGTTTGCCCCCCTTGATCCTGATTTATTCCAAGTAACTAGCTCTGTCACAATACTTGCTGACGATTCCGAGGCCCCAGTTACATCTGATGCTTACTCCTTAGCGACTCTTTTGGAGAGAATCAAGAAATTAGAGGAGTTAGTGGGGGCTCTTACCAAGAGGGTTGAGAGTCTTAGTTTAGGTCAAGCACCCCCCACGATTTCTCCTCTACCACTACCATCTTCCGGGGCAGTTCCCTGCAGGATGAAGCCTGTTCCCCCAAAGCCAATTCCTGCCAAAACTAATGCCGGTCATGTACAGGAGGGGGCTCATAATGCGGATATTACATCTAGAATAAACGGCCAGATTAACTCATATGCGGACATGACAAGATGCCCTGACCCACCAAGCACACCGAATGTTAAGACCATTAACAGACGCCCCCCTCGTTTTTTTCCATCTCATAGACAGGGCAATAACAACCAACCACTCCATTCCCCAGCCAATTCGGCAAATTTCCAACCTGTGCACGCCAACTCCTCTGTCTTTATGACCCATGTTCCAAAATTGTCACCAAGGTCCACCTTTGAAAACAGTGTATCTCTTCATAACAAAGTCATACACTGGTTGAGACATGTTCGAGGGTGTAGATCAATCATTAGAGAGGACATCATAAGGACAAAAAGGTTATCACGGGCGGATGCTTCTTCAGATTGTATCGAGATTGTGTTTGGGGACCCTGTCTTAGCAGAAAATTTATTACTCTTGGAGTTTAGGTCATCTCCTCCCGCTCTCTCTTCAATCCAGGTTCGTAGGTTCCCCGCATGGTCTGAACAGAGGGGGGGACAGGACTCAGGCTTAGGACAGGTGGATTGACTAACCAATCTCCACATGACTTCCCCTGCACATATTTCCATATCTCATTCCACTGGGTGGCTGGATTCGAACACTATCCCCATTTCCAACCTGTCCTCAAACGATCTGGGTGAAACAATTGATACTCTGGTAATCAATGAGGGATGCCAAGATAGTCAGGTGGTGGACTTGAGGACCCCCCTAACTTCTGCTCCCTCGAGCGGTATCAATTTTTTATCATGGAACATTGCGGGGCTCGGGAAGAATCTCGCAGACCCTGTTTGGAGCGATTTCATCGACAAGTTCGATATTATCCTCTTCCAGGAAACCTGGAGTTTGGTACCCCTGCATAGATCAGGGTTCATCACTCATTTTGTCCCCGCAATTAGATCCATAAGAGGACGTCCATCGGGGGGCCTCCTAATTTGGATTAACATCAACTTGAACTGGGCAATCAAGAGGCATGTAATTATATCTCACGACCTCCTCCATTTATCCATCAACGGGGTCGACGACCAACCCCCGCTTGAAATATTCAACATCTATGCTAGGGGGACCCCTGGAGCACGGGAAAGCCCTGCTGTATCGGCTCTTGAGTCCGAATTAACAGCATTCACTTTCAAGGTGGATGTCGTCGTTGCCGGGGACTTTAATTGTACTTTTGAGCCCCTGAGCAGCGACGACATCCTTGGCATTGGAGATGCCGACTCTAAGCAGGGCATACCCCAACTTACTCTTCCGCCAATAAAGAAATGGTCTAAGAGGGCTCTGCAACTTAATGCGCTAACATTGGAGTTCAATCTGAGGGCCACAAATGGACGAACTTGTTCAGATGGTCAGGGAGCCCCTACTTTCACGAGGACTAGAGCTCCCTCGCGCATTGATTACATTCTGTTGGGCATCGAGCTTTGGCCAGATCTTATTGACATGGAAGTAATCAACAGGTGTGAGAGCGATCACAGCCCCCTGTTCATGAAGCTCAAGCGTGAGTCTGTTACTACTTCCATCGAGCATCCCAACAAACAGAGGCCTGGGGCAAGAGAGGTTGTCCCGACCAATTGTAATAGGCGTCTTAAGTGGCCAAGGGTGGTGAAACGCGAACTGGACCTGGGAAAAATAAAAAGGATAGTGGAAGAAGGTTCTATAGCCCTGGATATGCCCAGGGGCTGTCTTTCACAGGCCCCTTCTCCTCAACACTTCTTAGAGGTATATCATCAAACAGTGACAAGGGTGGGGAACTTTTTTGTGTTACAGGAAAAAGGGGACCATAAGTGCCCTCCCCCCAAATCAGAAAACCTTTGGTTCTCACAGGACTGCAGGGAAAAAAGACAGATTCTATCTGAAGCCATTACACATAAGGTTCAACCGGCCATTGTTAAAGCCCGTAAAACTTATTACGAAACTATCAGGAAGGCAAAGAGACTGTGGGAGGAAAGCCATTGGCAGGACTTAAAGGCCGCAGCTTTACAAAAAGACTCAACTCCCTTCTGGAGTCTCATTAATGCCCGGTCCAAGGGAAGAGCTGACCTAATCCCCAATCATATAACGGGGAGTCAATGGCACCAGCACTTCTCTGATCTTTACTCTTTTGGGGAAAAAATGGCTCCAGAGAATCTGACCCCGGTAATTGAGAACTTGGTACCCCTGGAGATAGAGGCCGCGTTTGGCCTATCAGAGGTCCTCTCTGCAATTAATATGATTGCCCCAGGAAAAGCAGCAGGACCTGATGGCCTCCCTGGCGATCTCTTGCTACACGACAAAGACCTATGGGCAGAATTTATTCTACGCATTTTAAATAACTTAGCCTTGGGATGCCCGGTTCCGGATTCCTGGAAGGGGGCGGAGGTGGTGGCCATTTATAAGAAAGGGGACAGGGGGGACCCTGCCAACTACAGACCGATTAGTTTAATCGATGTCCTACAAAAAGTGGTTGGCAGAGTCCTCCTCACTAGAATCAAGACCTGGATAGACGAGGAGGGTATCCTGAGCCATTTTCAAGCCGGTTTTAGGGAGGGGGTTGGCACCATTGACCAGGTCTTCAGATTCTGTACCATACATTGGAAATCTGTAATTATCGAAAAAGGCAGCCTGTATTTGGCTTTTATTGATTTAAAAACGGCCTTTGACCTGGTCCCACAATTACAGCTGTGGCAGGTCTTGTATGACTTGGGCATCCCCCCCCTAATCTTGGACCTCCTCAAACGCCTTCACGAAGGGAATTTTGCTAAAGTCCGGTGGGGGCATCAGGGACAGCTCACAGAGAGGATCACCGTCGAGAAAGGAGTACGCCAGGGCTGTGTTTTAGCCCCGACCCTGTTCTCTCTCTTTATAAATGGGGTGGCAGACCACTTGAGAGAGGACACGGTCGATGCACCAACCCTGTGCGGGGAAAAAACACCCACCCTGCTCTTTGCTGACGACACTCTGTTGATATCTAAAAGCCCTATGGGCCTACAAAGATTGCTCTCCCGCTTCTCCCATTTTTGTGACACCAGGGGCTTGAAAATAAACACTTCTAAAACCAAGCTAATGGCACTATCACCCTCTAGAAATTTTAGGAATAATATTAAGCTTAACGACACTATTCTTGAGCTAGTTGAGGCTTTTGATTACCTCGGAGTCAGGGTAAACAATAAGCTAAAATGGGCTCCCCATCTATCGAAAATGCTTCTTGCCCATAAGAGAGCCTCAGGGGCAATAGCGAAACACCAGAGACTCTCTTACACCAGGCCCATTGCCGCGGCAGTTAAGGTCTATGAGGGGAAGGCAATGCCAGCGGCCCTATACGGGGCAGAACTGTGGGGGTTTGAAAACCTAACAGAGCTGCTCAGATCTGAGAATAAGTTCTTCAGAGACCTACTGTCGCTCCCTCTGTCTACCCCACTAGTTCCTCTCCGTTATGATCTTGGCAGACAAAACTTTAGCAATGTAGCCAGGCTGCGCCCATTACTATACTGGGCAAGGCTCCGGAGAACCCCTGAACTCCTCCACTATGCATCTGCCCTCGACGAGCTAATAAAACTCGGAGCTGAGCGTAAGATCCCCTGGGTATCAAATTTGAAAAAGGAGCTCCAGAAGATAGGTCTGGAAGAGGCCTGGGTAACTCAGCTCCCCCCACCCAAACCTGTGATAAAGAAGGCTTACTGGGAATGGGTTATGATTAATACCCTAAGAAATCAGGGAGGTGAGCTAACTTTAAATTTCCTGGATGTGAAACCTGCACCTAGCATGGAACCCTTTCTTGACATTATTGAATCTCCTGAAGATAGGTCCCTTTATCTCAAGATGAGATATGGTACACTCCCACTCTTCGAGGTTCAATCTAGATGGAGCACGGCACCCGTAAGTTCGAAGGGCTGTCCCGGTTGTGCCTCGCCCTTGGAGTCTATTGGTCATTTTCTGTTTGCATGCAAAGCATACCGGCAACCAAGAGCGAGATGGTTGACACCGGTTTGTAAAAATATGGGGACCAGGTCTGCCAGGGTGGCATTGCGTATCTTGATCTATGACACATCAGTCCCTAGTGTCATCTGTGGGACTGCTAAATACCTGGGCTGGGCCTGGAGGATCAGACGCAAGCTCCTAAAGGTGCAACAATTTTAAGTTATAAACTTATCCCTGTTGCCCATAAAGAATATCATTGCCAAAGGTACTGACAAATGGGGGTCTTTGTTTACACTGTACATGCATATTTATTGCCATTTTTATTGCTTTTAATTGTATAAGGTTCAAAGCATATAGTTGTAGTGGGTTTTTAAAACTGTTTTTATATTTATTGTACCAAACTTTTATGATATTTTTTAATATATCGAATAAAGTAACTACAACAACAGCAATCTTGTCCCCAACTGTATTTACAGATAACTGCTGTTCAAATGGTAGTAGCACATTGTGAGTGAAGCACCCTCGAAAGGACTATCATATGTGGTAAATTAAGATTAGAAATCAGTGAAACCCTCACCTACGCAAAACAACATGGACACTTTATTTAACCTTTAGCACTAAAAATGAAGCTTAAGGGTGCAAAAAGTTGTTTGCATGTCAGAAACTGCCATAAAGTCAAGGTCTACGGACCTTCCAGAGAGCAAATGGCTCTTATAACTGTGGACACATGTTGGGGTGGAATTTTGCAGTTACAGGTTGCGGGTGGGAATTTCTTTTTCTCCCCATGTGAGTGCAATGGCAGGTGCCACTCAATCAATCAATCAATCAATCACATGTTTGTTAAACGCGACTAGTCATCCGAAAGGGTCTCAAGGTGCTGGGGAGGAGAGGAGATGGGGAGGTGCAGGTTCCAGTCCATCAAGGTGAGGGTCTGTTGAAGAGCCAAGTTTTGAGGTTTCTCGTGAAGATGGGGAGTGATGTTGTCTGTCTGAGGTGGAGCGGTAGGGCGTTCCAGGCTCTGGCCGTGAGGAAGGAGAAGGAGCGGCCTCCAGATCTGGACTTTCTGGCGCGGGGAACCACGGCGTAGAAGAGCTGGGCTGATCATAGGGTTCTTTGGGATGTGGGGAAATTCAGTTGGCTGTTCAGGTATGCTGATCCGGTGTTGTTGAGGGATTTGTGTGCGTGGGTGAGGATCTTGAAGGTGAGTCTAGTCTCGATGGGGAGCCGGTGGAGTTTGTGCAGGTGCTGGGAAATGTGGCAGTGTCTTGGCAGGTTGAGGTCCAGTCTTGTGGCAGCGTTCTGGATGTTTTGTAGCTTGCGGTTGAGGTTTATGTTTATTCCGGCGTAGAGTGCGTTGCCTTAGTCGAGTCTGCTGGTGACGAGAGCGTGAGTGACAGTTTTTCTGTGCTCGAAAGGGAATCCATTTGAAGGTCTTACATAGGAGGCGGAGGGTGTGGAAGCAGTAGGATGTGACGGAGTTAATCTGGCGGTCCATTTTGAGCTTGGAGTCCAGGATGATTCCAAGTTTGCGTGCGCGGTCCATGGCGGTGGGTGGGCTTCCGAGGGCGGGGGCCACCAGGTGTCGTTCCAGGCGTCGGGGTGTGGGCCCATGATGAGTACTTCTGTGTTGTGGGTGTTGAGTTGGGGGCAGCTGTTTTTATCCATTTCGCGACAGCTTCCATGCCTTCTTGAAAGTTATGTTTGGCTGCGTTGGGTTCATTCGATAGGGAGAGAATCAGTTAGGTGTCATCTTCGTATGAAACAATGTTGAGTCCGTATGTTCTCACAATGGGGTCGAGCGGAGCCATGTAGACATTGAAGAGCGTAGGACTGGGGGATGACCCCTGGAGACTCCGCAGGTGGTTGGTGTAGGGTCCGAGAGGAAAGCAGGGAGTCTGACCCATTGCGTTCTGCCGGAGAGGAAAGAGTGGATCCAGTCGAGGGCCTTGTCCTGGATCCATGCATCATGGAGTCTGCATGTTAGGGTGCGGTGGGAAACCGTAAAGAAGGCCACTGAGAGGTCGAGGAGGATGAGGGCTACTGTTTCTCCTTTGTCCAGAAGGTAGTCGATGTCGTCTGTTGCGGCGAGGAGGGCGGTTTCTGTGCTGTGGTTTTTTCTGAAGCCAGATTGGGACGAGTCGAGGAT
This sequence comes from Triturus cristatus, assembly GCF_964204655.1. Taxonomy (NCBI): domain Eukaryota; kingdom Metazoa; phylum Chordata; class Amphibia; order Caudata; family Salamandridae; genus Triturus; species Triturus cristatus. Next base: position 871,933,381 of record NC_140588.1, read on the forward strand.
GTTATGCTCTTCGATGAAGGTGGCGAGTTGGCTGTTGATGGCTTTCTCTATGACTTTCGCTGAGAACGGGAGCAGGGAGATGGGTCTGTAGTTTTTGAGGTCGGTGGGGTCTGCCGAGGGTTTCTTCAGGAGGGGGTTGATCTCAGCATGTTTCCAGTTGTTGGGGAAGGAGGCATTTGCCAGGGAGTGGTTGATGGTGTGGCGGAGCATGGGAGCGATCGTCTCGGCAGCTCTGTTGAAGATGTGGTGGGGCAGGGGTCCGTTAGGGCCCCGGAGTGGATTGACTTAATCGTCGTCAGTGTGTCTTCATTGGTGATGGCTGTCCATCTGTCAATCATTGGCTTCAGGGTGTCGAGTTGGCTGGTGAGGGTTCAGTGTGTTGGTTGTCTTCGTCGGAGTTGTCGTAGATGTTCTTGATTTTGTGGTGGAAGAAGGTGCTGAGTTTGTTGCAGAGGTCTTGTGAGGGAGGTATGTCAGTAGACTCGCTGGTGGGTTGGGCAAACTCCTTGATGATGTTGAAGAGTTCTTTGCTGTTGTGTGTGGAGATTCTGTCTTCGATCGTGAATGATGTGGTTACACCTATATCTTAATTTCATGGTTATTCTGAAAGATTAAGACAACTTGTAACACACTTGTTGCACTTATAAAAGGATGCCTACAGTATTGGAATGAACATGGGAATGTGTCCCATGCACCTCGACTTTTTAGGGGATGTGGGCTAGATTGTCTGCCTGTTTCAAAGGAAATTATATAGGAACATTTCTAACTTACAACGGCCTTCAATGGGAGTACACAATCTTTAAAAGTCAGAGAACTAACATGAATCAGTGAAATACGAGTACATTTACTCACATTTAGTAAACTATGCACTCATAAGTTTTCTCTTTAGTTTAGTTTTCAGGCTTTCCTGGAGGGAGGTGCCTAGGTAGCGGTCATGTGTTCAAACCTAGAGCACTTCCACCCAGTTGCAATTGATTTGTATTTGCTAACACTTGTAAGTGCATTTCTCACAACATCCAGAAGACTGTAGGTGCAGAAAGAAAGAATGTGTTTAAAAATGATTTTAAGTGATAGAACATAGTTTGTATAGGCAATTTACAAACATGACACATTTCCAAAACAGGGGTGTCCAGCTCAGTGCATGAAACATGTGTGTAGGAAAACAGTGCTAAGTGTGTTGTTTTACAAGATCTGAAACATTTCACTGTGTTTCTTATGACAGCCATAAGTTACACCTGTTCGAGGATGGAATTTCCTTAAGTACCCCCAAAGTTCTTAACTAAAAAATAAATGTAGGTGTAACTTACAAGAGTGGTAATGTACCTCTGTTAAAGTTTATAGAGCCTGGGAGCATAGTGAATCGTAGGAAATGCAAATATAAAGGCAAATGTAAATATATGATAGTGACAGCACAGCTTGCCATGTTTTCTGAATCAACCCATCTGCTGTTAGAATCAGAAACCGTACTTGCCCGCTTCAAATGGCATAAGCTGAACATGGTTTGCAGGAGTTATGGTAATGCCATAGTTTTAGGAAGTCTCAGAAAGAAGAATCGGTACCTCACTAGAAATAAACAACCTTCTGCATCCATGTCAGAAAGTGCTATCTTTCTACCTTCACATAGCTTTCAAACTTGCCAACACATTTGAATGGGGGAGGCCTCCCTGTTGCTTCCCAACTATTAAACACAATCCCTCCATAACTTGACTTTTTCTCTCGATGCTTCTTTATTTTTAATTACTATGTTTCATTTTATTTTGTACACTCAGTATTTTCAATCTATATTAAAAAACTTGTGTTCGTTGCAGTGCTGCATGTGTTCTATGAATGGCTCTTAAGGAGAGAACAGCCTGATGGTGCATTCAGAAGTGGAACAGTGCCCTGATACGTGGATTAGGCATAAGAGATACAAGGCGACCACTGCCTTAACGGAGCCCCATGCACCCTCACCTATGCAGAGCCCCTATCATATGAGTGGGCACCATAACGAGTAAGGGTGTCTGTGGATATGGGAGTCTCAGGGGCCCCTCATCAGTTCCTCAGGGCCCCCAATCACTTTGTGTTAAACCACTGAAGACACATACAAACTACCAACAAATGTTGTGTATACTCATAGCAAACTATGGACTATATACATGCCAAATGACCATGACAATTGTGTGATGTTTCCCTTAATGCCAATGTAGCCCCTTCATTGTGTACATATGTTGTCAGACAAGATCAAGTGATCTGTAAGGCATAATGCATTTGTTGCAGTTTGTGCTGCATGCTGCAGGAAACGCCCTGCAGAAGCAGTTGCAGTGTTCAGCAGGTGACATTACTGCTGAATAGCAATGGGTAGGAGGCTGGAATATAAGTATAAGTTGTGTAATGCGTATGCAGCTTCTACATTGAATCGTGGTACGAAACATTGATCAGAATCAAATATGATCGCAGAGAATGTTCCGATGACCCCAGTAACAAAATGTGTCATTGCTGCATGTAGATGTTAATTCATTGTGAAATTTACTCACATTATTAAGAAGCCTTCCTACCTGCTGTGATTTGCAGTGGTTGCTGGACAATCACAAATGTAGTGATAAAACCACATGGAAAAAGCAATGATTAGCACAGCCTCTGTTGGCTGGCGTAAGGTGTCCAGTGGGGGTCGTTAGAGGCTGAATCTCTGATCCATATATTTTACAGATGCATGTATATTCTAAATGAAGGAATTCATAGATTTTTTGCAAAAAGTACAAGCAGCACCCTACTGATGAACGTATTTGCAAGCCCTCATCCACTTTGTACCTCTGTGCTTTTATACACAAATCAAACTTCCTGATTATCATGTTTAGGAGTTTTTTGTATTCCTTATGGAGATCTTAGACAGTTAGGCTTCTCCACCCCAGTAGTAAAAACCCTAATTGAAGTCGAGAGTGCAATGGCTGACAGTGGTGGCCGAAAGTAGCAGCATTTCGGGCATTACTGCACCTGGGGACCAGGTGAGAATCTACCCTAAGAAGAGGGGACGCCACAGCTTGCTAAACGAGCTTCATCGTGCCCAAACACCACACTAAGAACAGTTTGGGCTAAAGACCACATCTCAGCAGCTTGTAGGAGCTCACACGGGGTCTCTGTGGCCAGCGGAATCTGATTCAAGATAGCCTGTCTAGCTTTTAAAAGCTTGATTCATGTGGCTCAGCCTATCTGGTGGACAAACCTTTTATTATCAACTTTGGGTAAACGTCTGGAGCAACGATAAAGTCCTTCTCTGCATTGCTAAAGTCAGCCTTCAAACCAAAGATGCTGACTGTTTACAGTTGAGAATGTTCTCCCTTCGGTTTTTAACTCCTTCTTTCAATTTGTTAAATCTTGTGTTATATTGGCAGACACATGCCTTCGCTACCACGCTAGTGAATAAAAAACATATGCCATATCTTTATGAGGATCCTTTTAGTAAACGTTTTTGGATTATGCTTATGTTTCCAGTCCAATTTGCACTGATGTTTCTACCGTTTATACATAAATCCTAAATCTAGAAACCTAAATCTTAAATCATAAATATTAATTCATAAATCCTAATATCAGCCAAACTGTTAGTCTTCATATCATTTTGCCTCCATTTTTCCAGCTCACTAAATGTTTTGGTTTCATTCTGCAAGACGTAAATGTTGGAAACTGGCTCTTTATATAGTGCACCAAAATGAGGTAGACTGTGTAAAGAGTCCAGGCAACCCTTATTCGTTTACAGGGGCAAAATCGTAACACTAAATGCTCTCTCTTGTGGTAGTATGTGCGACCAGTTTAGGCTTACCAGAGAGTAGTGCTAGACTTTTGAATCTAGAAAAATAAGTTGTATTTTTATGTACATTGGATACCAAGAACTTCGTTATCAAGTAAATACTTTTTTAAATATTAATTTTTACAGGTAAGTAAAATGTTCACTTAAATGCATTTTTACACAGCATAGCTTTCCTGTGGAGAAAAGGCATATGTTGCATACAGTTATTTACAAGTTGTATGGGCCATGGTACCACCAGCAGTTACATGTTACCTGCCCTACGGCTTCTGAGTACAGAGTTGCTGGTCGGGTTGATAGCTTTGCGCGCTACACCGGTGCAAAGAAGTTGGGGCACCTAGAAATAAATTCGGGAGCTTCAAATAGGTGCTCGAATTACAAGGGTACTGGGAACAAGGGGGCACAGACGTTCATCGGTACCCGGGCTGGGGTGCTCAGGTGCAGAGTGAAAAGGTTGGCTGGGCTCTGTGCGTCCTAGGGCCTTGAAGTTGTCAGTCTCTCCGGTTGAGGGTGCAAAAATCAGGACTGCTGGGCCACTCTAGAAGTAGATGGCTGCTTAGTCTCTGTGCTGGTAGAGTCCCAACTGGACTTAAATGGGCCTTGGCTGCTGAAAAAAGGTCTGGTACCCCAGGTATTGGTACTGTGTAGCTGTGGCTTGTCCTGGTATCCTCTCACTCAGTGGGGGGACAGATCTGACCTTCAGAAACACAGGTGCCTCTTTCTGGGGGCTGCTGCATTGGAGTAGCGGGGGGTGGCAACTCAGTGAACTGGTCTTTGCTTCTTCGGTGCCTGCTGACTTTAGGGGAGTAGCTCCTCTAATTCAAGTGAGATTGCTGGCAATTTGCAATGGACTGGCAGTCTTCCTAGGGTTTTTTGTAGGTGCTCAGCTGCAGGACAAGGCACTCGGTCACGGTTGTTGAGACTGGCAGGATTCTGCACCAAATGCCCACAGCAGACTTCAGTTGTCGTTGTCTCGTGGCTCTTCTCTGTCTTCTTCTTCTGGATCTGTCAAATGTGAGTTTCAGGCATCGGAGATGCCTCCTAAATACTCAATGTAGGGGCGTTAAGGGGAGTGCCAGGTAGTAGTCAATGAGTTACTTTCCTTTAGGGTGTCTAATCCTTTATCTGATCATTTCCTGTGGGCATAACCCTGACCAAATGAGCCTAATTTTGCCAAAATCAAGATGGTGGAATTCCAAATGTTGTGTTTTCAAATCAGGTAGCCCACATTAGGTGTGGAACTAGTCTGATGGAGGAACACGCCTCCTGACTAGCTCATTTTCCCGTCTGCCCTAGAACCATATGGGCCCAAGGCAGGGGGTGGTATTTCCCCTGTCTGGGAAGCCTTGGATCGCATATCAAAGGTGGCAGAGGCCTTTGAAGCCTCCTACCTTGCTATGCTGATCGCTTAGCAATCCCGCTTGGAGGAGGTGACAACACCTCTGGCCAGAGCAGGCATTGTTTCTGCCCTCAGAGAACACTGGCTCTCACTGCAGGGAGTCAGAAGCCTGTCTGTGGTGGCAGGCTGGTCTAAGCCAGTCAGCCAGTGGTCTAGTTTTCAGTAGGTTTTCAGCTGGCTCCTCTAAGGTGTCCACTGGGTGCATGTATTAATAAATGCATCACTGAAATCAGTGGGGCTTATTGATCCAAGATGTTTGATACCAAACATCCCTAGATTCAGTGAAGCAAGCATGTAACTGGGGAACTTGTAAATACCAGTGTCTTGCACATTTTCTAAAAAATGGCTTCCCTGTTCACTTGTAATATCTTGGGAATCGACTTAGACATCAAAGGGGCATATCTGCCTGTGCAGCTCTGTCCATACATGTGGTATGGTGCACCATGCCTTATCACACAAATTTCCAAGGCATACACTTTGAAAGGAAATTTATTTAATCGTCAACTCCTTTCATGATCTACAAAGCTATTGAAACTTGATGCTCTCCAGTCTTTTCCAAATATGCTGCGGGTGCCCCATATGTCAAAAATGATTTCCATTGTGCCAGAGATTGCATTTTGTTATTGGTGTCCCATAGGCCATGGGTGCCCCCAATATGCGAGTGCCCAAATGTTGCCAATCATGCTGTCCATATGCTATAGGTGACCCTTATTTAAAAAAGAACCTCTTTATGCTAGAGTGAGAATTTTGTCATGGTTGCCACCCTCCCATATGTCAGGTTTTCCTCATTTATGGAAGGAATTACCGCAAATGTAATGTAATACCAGCATCTTGTCATGGAAGCCCCATGGGTGGAATTTCCTCAAGTATGCCATCATGTTTCCACTGGTGCCCTGTATGTAATAATTATCGCTAGTATGCCTGTATTTTACCATGGGTGCTGTTATGTTCTGGGCCTTAGGCCCACATGTCAGAGAAAAGACGACACAGACACGGCGTATATGGTACTGTAAACTCCCCACGAGCACGTGCACTCCGGCCCTTTTATTAGCGGGGTCACCTGACTGGTGACGTCCGTGTTGGATGGGTGAGGGGGTGTGTGTGTGTGGGCCTGCCCTCGGGGGAGTGGCTGGCAGAAACACTAGACTGTGTCCAGCAGGACACAACATTCCTCCCAAATTTTAATAAAACGAAAAACAACAAACAAAAGTTCAACCTATGGGAAGGAATGAGAAAACAACTAAAATAAAAGAAGTCTCACAGTTCAGAGATGTAGCTCGCTGGACAGCGGTGGACAGGTGCAGCTGGGAGCACCCGGACGTCTTGGCACATGTCCATACTTTAACCAGGTATATCTGGGGACGAACCAGGTGATGATGATATCCGGACCTTTCAGCTTCGCTTCAGTTGAGGGATGGTCCACCTACGTGATGTTCATCGGTCCAGCGTACTCTTGCTGTGATGCAATTCGTGTCCTTTTGTTCAAACATGGGTGCATCAGGAGCGTATAGATGAGTCCACTGTAACACACCGGACGATTGTGTCGCTTGATCCATTGAAGACAGTCTTGGCATTCTGTGACCTGTTGAAATTCTCGGTTGGATGGCCTGGCTACTTCCTGGAATCCATTGGTGGGGCACAGTAAAATCCATCTCTCACGCTCTGGGAGGCCCCTTGGATGAGTTGCCCCGGGACTGCATATGGGCCCTGACTGTGGAGCCACCGTGTCGCCACTCGTGCAAACTTCAGGGGTGGATGTGTCTTGGTCAGAAACATGCTCTCGCTACCAGGATCAGGACATGCGCCGGTTAAACAGATGGTCACTGTATTTTCGGATCATCGCTTGTTCTGGCAAGTGGTGTAGGACTCCAGTTATTGCACTTGATGCTCCAAGGATGGTAGTGATGCACATGACAGATGATGGAGTGGATGCCATGAGACGACTCGCAAAACATTTAGTGATGACTGGCAGTGAGTAGGGATGACTGGTGAATTTTTTTTTTTGCAGTCATGATACTCGTCGGACACTTGGTGCAGCTCTTCTGATTAGGCATTTGTGTAAGTAGAACAGGGATGCCCTTTTCTGTACGCAGCCGGCGACAGGTGGCTGACGGTCACTGAGAAAAATGACGTCCCCACACCCCAGTGGCTGGCGTGTGTTAGAAGGTGCACTCTGGTGAACGGCGTCCCTTTGTTGACTTCCACTGCGCGCCAGTTGTCGTCTGCTTTCTTGTAATAGGACCGTTACCGTCCTATATTTCTCCACTCCGTAGCTTTTCTGAAGATGTGGCGAGAAGGCCAGGCAAACTGGTACGGATCTCCTACTCACTCCGTCTTGTTCTCTGAGCTTTGCATTTGCTCCCGCCACCAACCTCTCACCGGTCCAGTCCTGTCAGAGAGGACGGGGCGTCTTCAAAGGTGCGTCCGCCAATTTCAGGGACGGTAGTGAAAGTAGGCGTGCTTTGAGGGATCCGTATATTACGGCTGTAATTTAGGGTTGCTGTGGGAGGTAAGTACCTCCCTTTTCTTGCGTCAGTAGTGGTGACGCGCCACTCGGAGTGCTGGACTCTCCTCCTGTCTGCAACGGACTGTTGCACACCACAGTCGTAAGGCAGTATTGGGAGCACTCTCTGAATAATCTGTGGCCCACTGCTGGGCGACGTTGGGGCAGGTGGGGTGATTACGATCTCTCTTCCTCCTGCTTTCGGGCCACACAGGGCCCCTCTCCCTTCTGGGAATTTCCTTGGTGCTTTGTAGATGGCGGGTAATCGCCCTTCCGTCTCCTCTTTTCCTTGCCTCTGCTCTGGCAGCAGTGGCGCTGTATACTTGCTTTTCTTCGCTGTAGTGATCACTTGCCACAAAGCTCGCATTTCTCATTAGAGCTTGTCACTGTTGCGTGGCTTCTTCTCTCGGTTCACTACACTTTCAGCTTTCCAGGGTAGGTAATTCTCTGACTGAAGACATTGGTAGTGGCATCAGGGTGTCTCTCTCCCTCCTGGTCGGGGGTCTCTCTCTCTCTACCGGCCTGGGGGACTCTTCTCTCTCCACCGGCTTGGGGCCTCTTCTCTCTCCGCCGGCCTGGGGTCTCTTCTCTCTCCACCGGCCTGGGGGTCTCTTCTTCTCTCCACCGGCCTGGGGTCTCTTCTCTCTCCACCGGCCTGGGGTCTCTTCTCTCTCCACCGGCCTGGCGGTCTCTTCTTCTCTCCACCGGCCTGGGGGTCTCTTCTTCTCTCTCCACCAGCCTGGGGGGTTTCTTACTCTCTCCACCGGCCTGGGGGTCTCTCACTCTCTCCACCGGCCTGGGGTCTCTTCTCTCTCCACCGGCCTGGGGGTCTCTTCTTCTCTCCACCGGCCTGGGGGTCTCTTCTTCTCTCTCCACCAGCCTGGGGGGTTTCTTACTCTCTCCACCGGCCTGGGGGTCTCTCACTCTCTCCACTGGCCTGGGGGGTCTCTTCTTCTCCCTCCACCAGCCTGGGGGGTCTCTCACTCTCTCCACCCGCCTGGGGGGCCTCTTCTCTCTCCACCGGCCTGGGGTCTCTTCTCTCTCCACCGGCCTGGGGTCTCTTCTCTCTCCACCGGCCTGGGGTCTCTACTCTCTCCACCGGCCTGGCGGTCTTTTCTTCTCTCCACTGGCCTGGCGGTCTCTCCTGTGTGCCGTGTCTTCATGGGCTTCTCTCTCTCTTCTCTGGTGCAGTCTTGCATACCTTCTGTGGCCCTTGATATCGAGCTGCTTGCTGGCTCCTGGGGTTCTTGCACCTCTTCCTTGCAGTGGGGTCAGAAAACTACTATGGGGCATGTGCACCGAGCAGGTTCTCCTTGCGCCGTTTCGTGGGCTTTCTGCCTTTGCACTTTGCTGCTTGGCTACTACATGCTGTTTTGGTCTAGGACAGCTGTGGGTCAGGAGTTCTTAGCGGGGTCGTGTCAGGAATGGAAATATTCTCGGTAGGGCTGGCATCCTCCCCTTTCACAGTTTTTTTTTTTCAAAGACAAAACAGGCGGGCTGCTTCTCCCTTTGCAGTCTCTGTGTGTCTTGGCAGTCTTTACTGTGTAGTGACATCGGGTTGCAATCTTTTCCTTCCAGGTTCCTCACATTGCTCACTTTGTTCCTGCAAATTCAGATTTAGAGATACTTCCTTGTGGTTTCCTTAATCCTTGTTGCAGCTTTTTGCTACACTTCTTCTTTTCAGGGGAAAATGGGTGCCTCACCACTGGCATCGGTCATGGACTATGACAGACAGTCCTCTTTACTGTTTATCTGCTGACTGCGATGCTGTAACTGGCCACTAGATGGCACTGTTTGAACTACCGTCGAAAGTTCTGTAGCCTCTGCAGCTTCGCAACGCTGCAGGCTTTGTTCTTCTGTGCCGAGGCCCGAGCACCAGTCTTATTTGCACCCTGTTGTGCAGCGTGAGGTATCAGCATTGTGGAGCGCTGGGACCTTCACACCTCTTTTCCTCACCAGCCCCTTTTAGGATTGCTCTCGGACTCCCACAGTCTCTGGCTCACCACACTTGCTCTCCTGATGGCTGCCTCCTGTGACACATGCCGATAACTGTACTTCGAAGGAGGACTTCCCCCAACCCCGTGGTGAGTGTCTTCTCTCCTCTTTCTTTTGGGGCTGCGCCGCCAGATACACTTTCAGTGGCGCTGGAGAGGGACACTTATCTCAAGTCCAATGCTTTCTCCATTTATGTCATTCTTTTAGCGCTGGCCGCACACAGTCATTTTGTGAACTCTGCCCCTGCTACATTTGCGGACCATTTCTCTCGCCCACCTCCGGCCTTGCCTCACTGTTTGTAAACGCCCGCCGGCAGCCCGTTTCCTCAGTTATTCAATTCCATGAGGGCTGCCGGGGCAGGCACCGTGCATTTTCCTTTTTTTCTGCTCCCGTGATTTTCCTGCCACTGCCGTCATTCGGACAGTATCCCCCCCTGAATCAGTGTGGGCTCCCGCTTCAGATGGGGCCTCAGCAAACCGGTGGCGGAGACATGCCACTTCTCTCTGTTTTCAACCCCACAGTGGCTCGCTCACCTACTGGTCGGGCGTCACTCGGCCTCATGGCAGTCTGTGGCGGCGGCCGGCATCTCCTCACTCCGGCCTAGCGCACGTTAACTTCTGCCCTCACAGGGCATGACATCTCCGGAGGAATGGGCAGCAGGCTCCTCTCATGCGGGGTGGGCTCCCGTTTTATCTTCTTCACCCCAGGGATCTTCACATGCCCCGCGGGTCTTCCGACAATGTCTTCACCATCAGCAGGGGGTGCCTTTAACACGGGCCGCACACATCACCTTCACAAACGGCGGCTGCACACGCGGGCAAGTCCCGCTCGTCGCCAGTGTTATGTTCTGGGCCTTAGGCCCACATGTCAGAGAAAAGACGACACAGACACGGCGTATATGGTACTGTAAACTCCCCACGAGCACGTGCACTCCGGCCCTTTTATTAGCGGGGTCACCTGACTGGTGACGTCCGTGTTGGATGGGTGAGGGGGTGTGTGTGTGTGGGCCTGCCCTCGGGGGAGTGGCTGGCAGAAACACTAGACTGTGTCCAGCAGGACACAACAGGTGCCTACTATGCCAAGGATTTCTGCCAGGGCCAGTATTTATTCCATAGGCGTCTGTCATGCTAAGAATTGCCTCAAGTGTGCCAGTGCTAATATTTTTGCATGGGTGTTTCTGTGAGAAATAAATTACCTTCAGTATGCCAGGGCCAGCGACAGAATCACAAGCACTACACGCCACCGCACTCTCACTCACTCACATTCCCTCACTCACACTCTCTAAAACTCTCTTACACTCATTCTTATTCTTTCTCACACATTTTTACTCACTACCAGTCACTGACTTTCACTCATACACACACACACACACACACAGGCTTACACTGACACAAATACTCATGCAAAGATACACATGCTCACATATTCATATGTGCTCCCTCACATCACACAAGTACGCACACAACACATTTTTTTTAAAGCAACATGTAGTTAAAAACATTGGGTTTTTTTGCTTACCTCAGCTGGCACGTACGGTCCTATCAGTGATTATTTTTTTTTAAAGACATACCAGTGCTCTCGTCAGAAGGCCAATGCAGCTTGCATCACACATTGCCCCTGTGATGTTGCTAATGATAGTAACAACACAACTAGTAACCATCACACTCCTACAGGTGTGACTGTTCAGACTATTTCAGGCCCCCAAAGCTATAAGAATGACTTGGGTGGCAGCTAATAATCATTTTTAATGTATATTGAATTAATAATTAACTGTTGTGTCCATCTCCAGCCAGACAGAGCCACCTTGTGGCAGACTGTCAAAAGCGCTGATGTTGACAATGTACTCCCAGTGCTGCAGCATGGAAACCACAGGCTCAAATTAAGCACTGGCCTATCCCAGCTTATTGTGCTCACTTATTTATTACACTATTGGTGAATGATAGAATATTATTCACCATCAGTATAATGAAAATGAATAGAAAACTAGGTGTGCGCAGGCCACATACTTCCGAGGAAAACTTTTGGCCCTAGCACTTATTCTTTTATAAATTAAGCACTGATAACAATCGACTACTTGGGCCTTTTCCCAGTAGGTAACGAGCTGCTGCCCCGAACAAGTCCCTCTCGAGCGTCATAACCCGCGCACCATTGCGCGCACTATTCCAGCTGCTCGTCTCTAGAATGCAACTCTTCACAGGTCAGTACCAGCCTCGTCCCTGGTAATGATCCTGGGTTATAAATGAATTGTTGTTAACCTGCGTCGCATTCCAGGGCCACGCATGGGAAGAGAGAGCCATTTCTCAATGACGGTAATGGCATTTACACTGGGAACAGATTCTGAAGCTCGCGTAATGAAACACTAATTAAAGAAAATGAGCGCGCGGAAGGGCGGATGCGGCGAGCCTGTGCACACGCGCGGACCACTTGTAAGGCATTCAGATCCAGACCAAGTCTGCACTATGACTGCGGATGCTAATTCGTACCCTGAAAAAACGAGCTTCCGCATATTGTTTTTTTTACCATTTAAGATGCAATATGAAAAGTCATTTGTGATACGGGGTTCTGATGACACGTGGAACTCACGAGTAAACAGGAAATAGGGTTTGCGATTATTCTGTCATCTCGTCTGTTTTTCTCCCAGGAAGAGTACAGCAGGCCGCAGTATCAATCATATGTCTTTTACTTTTCAATTGACGGCAGATGGCTGGGTAGATAGATGGGTGTCCAGCAATCAGTTATCAAACAGCAGCAACGCAACTGGAGTGAAGTTCCGCGCAGAGAGCAGAGAGATGATTAGAGATCTCGAGCTCCCGCAGTCAGTCAAGAACACTGCGACTCGTTCGCAGGATTCGTTTCCACTTCATACGTTTCAAAACTAGTCTTCATCACACCTGCAACAGATAACTGTTGATAGTGGTTCTCTGCAGTGCATATCGGTGTTTGCATTGAAGATAATTGGCTTGGCATGATAGAGGCAGCGCGGACAGTCCTGCCACTTAGCAAAGCACTTTCTAACGCAATGCACTTCGATCTGAGGCCAGTGGCACTTTGGTAAGTTTGGTGATTAAAATGAGCATGTGTCTTCTGGAGGCAAGAGGGGAGAGTTCACAGAATTCCAGGATTACTTATGGGGTTTCATCGTCCACCCGGGTGTGTTTATTATATAGGGGATTTTATCAAAGGTTCTTGAAAATTGTCCAGTATGATAGGCCACAATCACTAACATTTTATATAAACGTCGGAAATCTAGAAATTATAGACATATGCCAACAAATTGACATATCTCAGAATTTTTGAGGATTTACAAAATCCCCTAGGAGTACGCATGCAAATCTATGCAAATTTTGCTTATCTCCCTCCACAGTTTCTCACTGCAGGCAAAATTCAGGAACGATTGAAGAGATTTGTACATATGCACGGTAATACTTTTTTCTCCACAGTTGAAATGTTTTCTATGTGAAGAACCCCTTTCCCCCTTTCTCCAAACCACATGAAAATTTCAGGAAGTTTTAGGTCTCTTTCCGAAGAGTGAAATACATGTAAGCTATTGTGAAAACCCACAAATGCTTGTGTATGCCATACATTTTCACATATGTAGAGGATCGCGCACTCCCTGTATTCCAATCTTGTGTTGAATCATACTCAATTTGTAATGTACATAAAGGGTGTCACTCTGTGATCCTTGAGTGAAAAGACTAAAATAGAAGCAGCGTTCCCCATGTGGGGTTTGTCCCCTTTAGCACTGCCTGTGTGCCTCGGGCAAGGGGTAAATTGTGTTCATGAATTTAAATAAAAAAATCATCAATCAAAGTTCTTTTGGTAGTCAGTATTCTTCATCCCACCTGATTCCTTCATATCATATTAATCAACAAAAGTAGCTTTTGTTTCTTATCCCATCCCAATGCATTTCGGGCTGGTGTAGCCCTTCGTCAGGGGATAATGAATCTGAAAAGAGATATATACATGAAGAAAATAACAATTTCCAGCCACCCAGCTGAATTATTCACAATCGTTATGTATCAAACTGTAATGGAGTAACCAACTCATATGTAAGATCTGAAGTTATACATGTCCAACATGATGTCAATAAAAAAACACTGGGTACTGTTGGTACAAACTCAGTTGGGGGTGATCGGAATTTGAATGATATGGAGGCTTCGCGTCTTTTTCACATTGTACGGTTTGAATATGTTTTGTTTTTTGATCAGGTGGGATGAAGAATATTGAATACCACCATTGAATAATAAACAAATTCAAGAGAACGTCCATTGATGATGAATAGAACAACTGCTTCTATTTCATGCCATAAATTTGCCATGGACACCAGCAATTTCCCACCCACAACTGCAAACTTGGTACTCAAGTAAATCTGAACCTTAGAGGGGCCTTCAAGGCCATGAGTACACTTAAAACTACACAGCAACTGAGTGTAGGGAGCGTGATAGGAGGTGGAAGGTTGCACGATTTGAGAGGTGGGGAGGCACTTTTCCATGGATGTCTTTGAAAAGAACTATCACAAAAATTTGAAGTGCATTGCACGATTGGCAGACAGCAAGCCTGGAATGTGTCTGTGAGAAGTAATGGGAGCTCAATGGTCTAGAATAAATAATGTGCAGATAGAAAATAAATTATAATTTTTTTGCAGAAAATCTATATTGGGTGAGTTTCAATGAACATCCTCACTATAAGACAACTTGAGGTAACGATAGAGCAAACATTTGCAGTTAGCATTGGGAGGAAATGGAAAGTATGCAATTTCCGCAGGACTCGTAAAATAATGTAAACAACCATGTAGACCCTCATTACGACAACCATGCTAATTTGATGTTAAGAACCGATTCTGTATGTTATGCTCCATTTTCCTTTTAAAAACCTAGAAAAGGAGATATTTACCATACTTGGTAAATACCTCACCATATTCCGACAAACTCAGTTCAGGCATCAACATTTTCAAGAAACATAATACACACTTATGCACACACAGAGGTGGTCATCTTGGAATGCATTTTGCATTCAAGTTTAATAAAAACCATTACAATATGGTCACTTATGCATCTGCTCGCATGTACCTTTATGGGGGCCATCTTTGACTGTTTTTTGGCATACTACATTATTATTTTACCTTTCCAAAGTGGCAAGCAGTCATTTTGGGGAGGTAAAAAATCATATATTCTGTACAGAAGGCCATGCACATGAAGGGAAGAGAGTGCAGTCCATTACCAGAGATCTCGGATCACTGGCACAGAAGGGCGCTACTTTCATGGTGGCTTTGCTAAAAATGCAACACTCAAAGCACTGGACAAAATGGCTAAAATGGATTCACACATTGCCCATTATGTATGTTGTGTTGGGCAGAACAAAATGTAAATGACACTGTAAGAGACTAAAGGATGAAAAGGGCTAACTGTGAATATTACATAATGGCAGTCGTCTATGTGTAGTTATCTTGAACCACACTTTCCATTCAAAAGCCAGTTTTGATTTGCCTATAACTGTGGCCCCCATCAACCGATCTGTACCAGATTTGTCCCTCTCTTAGCATAGCGAATGTGAATCTGACTTGACAAATGTTGTACAGTTTTTTGCAGAGGAACAATTTGAAGAGGGTGGTCAAAAAAGATGTTTTCTCAGTTCATCTACCATAAGAAATGTTTGCCTGTACCTACAGCCAAAACAACTGGCCATATTTACACTAAACTTGGACTATATGTATAAACCTACTCAGAAATCATGATTTTGTTAGTCTGCTGTAATTCCTTTGAGTAGTTTTTGAGATGCCAGCATTTAAAAAAAGGTGCCAAATTGGCTTGAAAGTGTTAACACTTTTCTATATCTTGTCACTTGAAAAGCCCTTTGTTGGTTTGTTTATAACGTTGGCACTGTTTGATAAATATACATGAAGTGTGGCAGACTTTAGTAAGTGAAGATTTATTTTGCTATTCACATTCCTTTGCTAATACTTTTGCTGCTTTGTGATGAAGCTGCACAAAATATGGTAAAAGCTTGGGAGGATTTATTTTTATTTATATGTTAAGTTTCGTGGGCAATCCATAAAGGGGGGGGGGAACAACGAGAATGGGTTGGCAATTTTTTTTTATTTTCCTATAACTTTACTACTGTTTGGTGAACCTGCATAAACTGTAGCAGGCAGTTAGCAAGTTAAACCAAATGCAGGTATGTCAGAGGGGTGAGGTCAACACATTTTAGATTTACTAATAACTTTGCCACCATTTAATAGATCTGCTCAAAATTTGACATACTCTTGGTTTTCTCAATTTTATGGTGCTTTTTAGGTCTCGCCTACGCAGCGCGCATGTGCTGCTTAGGACACCTTTAGCCGTCGTACAGTTCTTTTTCCAAGCACATACTCGTGCGTGTGGAGGCATACAGCTTGCGGGAGTGCGCAGCGGCGCGCCACAAGCACGAGTTTGTGCTTTGAAAAAGAGAAGGCTGTACACGCGCGCGCACCACTCCCGGGCTTGTTATCATATCGCGCCTGCGCTTGTTTTGTTTACGTCCACAATGGTGATTAATTGACTTTGAACTTGTTGCCCCTCTTTTCAATTCCACGTGAGCCCGCTGTTCATATTTAGTTTACATTAATTTCACTTTTCACTTTTTTTCTTTATTACACCAGTTCCGTATTCCGGACGTTGTTACTTTCTCTTTTCCCCTCGAGACTAACGGTTTACGTTCTAGTCTCCTTTTGGTCCTGGTGATTATTTAAGGGCACTTCCGGTTTCACTCTGTCCACTTCCGGAGCAGAGGTGAACCAGTGCCTGCCATCATTCTGGAGCGCATCTGCTACAGGTAAGCCCTTGATCTAGCATTCTCACTATACTTATGCCCCAAAATGTTTAATAAGTATATGCATTAGTAATTAGTTTCCAACCAAGGGCAGGAAGCATTTACTTAAATAAATATTACTGGTAGAAGGTAATCGGTTCAAAGGGAAGTGAAGGCCCTTCAGGCTCGTAATAATTACAATACTAAAGGGGAGACAACTTAGCACTGGAGCGTCGACTAACCTTGGTCCCACTTGCAGGGTCATCATCTTGCCTCGTGGGCGCTCTGCCTGAAAAAACTGGTTAGGTTATTTAAGACAATGACTTTGATCTCCTATCCTGCCAATAGGTATCTGACACAATACTGAAGGCCAGACAATTACGTGACTAACCTGAAATCTGAACTACAAAAGTGTTTTACAAAATCATTAACAGCAGTCATCTGTGGAATCTTTACGTCTGTTGACAAAAAGACTGCTAGTAAATATGGGTAATGAGGTCTGTTTTCGAACTGTAAACTCCTTGACAGGCTCTCCTCACTGTTGATATCCTGTGAAGAAGTCAATGTAAGTTGAGGGAATATATGTAGAAAGCAAATGCGCGCCATGACAATCCTCAGGAAGATGATCAATTATATAGATTAACAAATGCTGCAGTATTACAGCAATGATATTACCACGGTCGCAACATAAAAGATGCCCAGTTACTAATTTCACAACTTTTGACACACCCTCCCCATTCAGAACACAACAAAAACATAACAGGACTAATTCAAGGCATCGATGTGAAGTAGGATGATCAGATTTTAAAATTAAAAAAAAATAGAACAACACATTTACATTATCCGAGCGCCACAGAATGATAGCGCTGATCAACACAGAAATACAGAATACGTACTATGAAAATACATATAATGCAATGTTTAAACCCAGTATCATTCCTGTTAATTAAACTGCTTTCTTATAACATTTGCTAATTAGACCTGCTTTGGAACACATAAAAACGTGCTAGCCACTGTTTTCTGTCTACCATCTCTAACAAGCATTGGAATAGCCAATAGGTCTTGCCTTTGGGACCTTATAAGTGCTTAGCCATGCAACAGTTGATGTTGTTGCACCAAGGATATTGTGCTGGATAACCAAACACTTATAAGGTCCCAAAGGCGAGACCTATTGGCTATGCCAATGCTTGTTTATGAATGTAACTGACATTTTACAGCCGCCAAATAAAGCCAAGTGCAAGGCAAAGAAGGCCCTTTGAACATCCTTCTCTGTGCACCTCTCTAGAGGGTTGGGACCAGCGCATATCCACAGGCCATGCACAGCACAGTATAGGTACATGGCAGGGGAATATGGTACATCACAAATCAAACATAAAATTCCCTGACACAACACAGTTAAAGGTCAGTTAATGTACAGTGAACATGAAATCAAAAAAAGCCTTGACGTTCAGCAGATATGGTGTGCAACACACAACGCACAACTTAACCCACCCTCCCACTCCATGCTCTGTACTCCCCTTAGATGATGACTATGTACAACGAGTAAAACATGCCAGGTATGATTTATGATTTTAGTTATTGTTAGGTCAGATTCTCCATAGAGAGAGCATTTTATGTTTTGCTGATAACTTTATGCCACTTGAGAAATCTCCATAAAACTTTCCAAAAGTGTTCATCTACATTGGCTCCTTCATTTTGCACCCATCTGTCAAACAGGAACCAAGAAGAAAGGTCCAAAAATGAAAATGTTGCCATGTTAATACCAATAGAAAACTTTTCTCTCCAGTACAGAAAAAGGATGAACAGAACTTCTCCAAATGTGGCAACAAGTTAGTATCTTACTGAGAAAGTGACATCAGTATTTAAAGATTGTCTTGAGTTGGGCCTGAAGGGGTTGACCTTCAGAAAAAGGTAGGTTATCTAAACGGTTGGTCCAGTGGGAGTTCCACCGTACAAAAAAAATAAAATAATAATATACTGTTCTGATTGGTTGAGGGCGCCTTTTCTCTTGTATGTCATTTCAGTGTACGTGTCCAAATTTATCTTAATGGCTGGCCACAACATTACCAAAACACCCAGCCAACCCTTGGTGCTCACAGCCTTTGACACAGAAATTACAAACATCTCTTTGTGTTTTTTAGCCAAGAAGGGTAGTTCCCAAGAAGGGTGGTTCTCAGAAGAACATATTTGGGGAGTCTAAGACATTTTTTTACAATTTTTGGGAGAGTTGAACTAAAAAACCAAACAGGACTCGAGCTGGGAGTAAAAATAAAAGTGTTTTCACTCATGTTGGTGTACAGATGTGAGCTTGTCCCCAACTCCAGCTCTCTGCTCTCCCACAGAATGCACCTACAGCACTTGGTGCTGTGCATACCCTATTGTGGTGTAGAAATGCTTCACATCACTCTGTTCTACAAGGGCTTGTGGCGGTACAGGATCTCTAGGTTGAATAGATACTGGTGCAACAGAAAATGTTAAAACCCCCTCTTCCTCTTCCTGTCTCCTCCAATCAGTATTCAGCTGCCAACTGGGCCATGCATTCAGGTGCCTCGTTATACCAAAAGAGCACCCTGGTAAAAAAAATTGGGCGCAGATTACATGTGCCCAGTTTAGATGAAACTTTCTTTTCTCCAACCAGAATACAAAATAATTGCCAGGTGATGCATTATGGCGTGGTCCTCAGCTGCTCCTCCTGCTCTTGAGACTCTTTATCTGGTGTCTCCTGTTGCCCAAATGCCATGATCTTGTTTAGGAGAATACCAGAAAAAACGGCAAAGTGTTAGAAAAAGGTCCCAGGCAGTTAGTACACAACCATTTGCAAATCCCTTTTGAGCATACTCAGGCAGGACTGTATTCAAAATACATCAATAGAGTCATTTTAGCCAATCAGATGTGCTTTTACTTAAGGTACTGATATGGTGGTACCCTGTTTAGGTCCTGTGGTACAGCAACACCTAAAAATGCAGAAATGTTAATAAAGACAGCATAATATTGTAATTATTTAGGACTGTCATTAAACCCCTGGACACAAACCTAAAAGAAAATAACCTCTTCATAGTAATCATTACTTTAAAAAAAAAAAAAAAACATCTGGCCCCCATTGGGCTATTGAGTAACCCATAAATGGAAGAAAAGTAGCTGCGGGAATGATGCATTTTTGGCTGTATTACAAGAGGACCACGGTACTATGCGGACCCCAAAAACATTCAGGCAGACAGTTGATTGGCCTTTTATGGTACACTATTAAAAAAATAATTCCACAGCCTTTAAAAAATAAAAGCCGAAATTAATTTTCACAGTACCATTTCCTATTGGTATTTTGCAGATTCAAATTGCTGTGCAGTCCATCGAAGTGCACCATGGAATCTCACAAAACTCCACAGCAGCAGCCATGGACTACTCCATCCACCGGCCCTCTAACAGCTCGCCCATCACAAGATGACAACCTATTTGTACTGCCTTCGATATCTGCAGTAGCGCAAGCAGTTAGGCCAGAAAAGCAAACAGTGGTGTGACTGTTCTTTTTATTACCTGCTGAGAAAAAACTATACATATGCAGCAAGTTACATGCCCCTTCTGCAAACAGGTGCTGTAGAGAGGTAAACCTGGCAATTTCTTAATGGAATTGACCAGGATGTGAAACATCTAGGGGCTATGCATCTCAACCAAATAGCGTAAGAACAGTGTGAAAGTACTCAACAAAAAGCCGAGGCTGGAGAAACTTCACCCCCATAAGTACAACACCAACAGCAACAGGAAGATATTGACAATATGTAGCATTTCGCATTCATATTCCTAACACTGCTTCAAAATTGTGGCTTCCGGGGAGACCAACAAAAGAAATTTTTACCAAAGCCATGGGGGAGCACCTAAAAAAACCACAAAGATTTCTGTTAAAAAAATATAAGAAATACAAAATGTACATTACATAAAGCATACCTTAAAAGTATAGTGCTTAAAAGTATTAAAAAAGTTTCCAAAACGTTTTTAATAAGCACTAAAACAAAAAAGATGTATTGGTCCCAGGGGATGGGTGGGGTCCCCAGGGCCTGAGGAGGCTCAGGAATTGGGCGGGGGGGGCATCTCTCTCTCTCCCCTTTAAAAAAGCATACGGCCCCAGGGGATGGGGCCACCTGGCCTTACATGGCTCGGGGGAGCGGGGGCACACTCCTCCCCCTCTTCGTATTACATCAGTGGTGTACCGAAACTTGAGGGGGCCCCCCTGCAATGTAAGTGGAGGGGCCCCCTCCCAGCTCAATCAGGAGCTCTCAGGATGGAGTACTGTGTGGAGGGGCCCCCTGGAGCTTGGGGCACCGCTGGGGGCCTGTGTTACACCCCTGTATTACATGGTGGGACCTGGGGAATGGTGGCTTGACATTGGCTTGGTGATGGGTGCCCCATGCACACCCGCTTTCCTAAATAATAATAAATATTCAACTCCAGGACCTGTAAACCATATATTTTTTAAAAAGAAAAAAATATATTATCTATCTATCTATCTATCTATCTATCTATCTATCTATCTATCTATCTATCTATCTATCTATCTATCTATCTATCTATCTATCTATCTATCTATCTATCTATCTATCTAGCTATCTATCTATATAAATTATCAGATATAACAATCCTACTCCAACCACGAAGAAGGCATGTACACGAGGCTGATGGAACAGAGCTTCTTTATTTTCTCAGGTCTCCCACAACCTCGCAATGAAAGAGAGACATGTTTTGGCTGCACAGCAGCCTTTATCAAATCTATATATACACATTCAAGCACCTTTAAATCCAGAAAAAAAGACAGCATCAGCACTCCAAGGGTTTTCCAAGCTGGCTTTTAATTTTTCAAGTGAATTCATCCACGCGTACTGGCTGCTGGTCGCAGCCCTGTTCGTTATATATATAACGCAGGTGAGCCCTCCACCACAAGGCAGGGAGGAGCCTACTAAAGAAACCTAACAGGTGATTCAGCATCGAACTGTGGCATTTGAAAAAGGAGCACAGCCGAAACCGGTCATGCCGTCCAGTTTTCTGAATTAACGTCCATTTTAACCCCGTTTGTGTCCTCTGCTCTGCTCTTTTGGAGGAGATTCTGGTGATATACAGCATGCAGTTTGTGGTGCTTTACAGAGGACCCTTCAATTTTGAGGTTGCAATTACATGGGCAAATGGAAGTTTTGCTTACCGAGGGATCGGATGAGTGCGACCCGCCGCCCTTTTTCCAGGTAACCGAGACGCTGCTGCAGTGTTGCGGTCCAAGACTTCTTGGAGAGTCGCTGGCATTGTCCTTACGTCTCCAGCCTTGGTTCTTGGTGTTTGGGCTGGCTGGAAGTAGGGGACCTAAGGACGTTTGTTGCCAGTAATTGGGCTGATTCTACCTCCTGCAACACGGTATTCACCATCAAGCTGCATTGTGGGTCATGCAGTCCGGACATTGGGCTGCTGTTACGTTCTGCAGACTACAGTGGCGCAGATGAGCCCTCCACCACAAGGCAGGGAGGAGCCTACTAAAGAAACCTAACAGGTGACTCAGCATCGAACTGTGGCATTTGAAAAAGGCTCACAGCCAAAACCGGTCATGCCGTCCAGTTTTCTGAATAAACGTCAATTTTAACCCCGTTTGTGTCCTCTGCTCTGCTCTTTTGGAGGAGATTCTGGTGATATATATATATATACCTACTGGCAGTAGTTATAGCTAGGACCTTGTTTCCGAAGGAAAAGCATTTTTTGTTTTGGCAATAACTTTGGCACCATTTGATGAGTCCTCACGAAAGTTTCAAAACTAGTATGACGCTCACTTCAGCTGCTGCTCTGAAAGTTTTGTGGTGATCTGTGAAGTAGGGACCGAGAAATAGGAGAGTCTCAAAAGGCATTTTTTCCCATGTTAATTCCCATAGATATTTTAGACACGACTACAGCCTGATCTGCTGAACGGAATTACACCAAATTCGTCAGAAAGTTGGCTGTTGGTCCAGATGCGACCTTTCTGTAAATTGGCGTACATCCATTCTGTAGTTTGGGAGATATTAAAGAAAAAACAAATTTCTATATATAGGCATGCGAAAGCTCCACAAAGCCTCCCGATCTCGTGCTGAGATCTGATTGGCTGCCAACACTTTAACTAGGAAGTGTTGCCGGCCATCTTGGGCTCCGCTTCAGTCGAGTTTGTGAAAAAACATTAAAAAAGAGAAAAGGGGGAGGGTAGGCATAACCTGACCCCTTAGCTCTGGTCCTGAGGTCTCAAAGGGTCACCACCAGGGCAAAAAGCATTTGTAAAAACATTTTTACTGCAAATCATGTCGTATTGGGGACTCCAGTGAAAAGTAAAAAAAAAAAAAAACACGCTTTTTCTGAAAACAGCACCTTGGTGGGCCAGAACATGGGGGTATTGTTCAAATAAAGGAAGGAGTGCACGGGTCCCCCTCCTGAGGCTCTTGGAGCCTCAGTGACCACCACCTCCCCGGGGCTTTATCTTTATAAATGGAGGGGGTCTGTGTGGACCAAACCATAAACTAAGAAAGTGGTATCAGAACCATGACTTGGGTCAAGACAGTGTCGAGAGGATGTAGAAGTGCTGCGGACCCAAGGAACCACCTAAGGTGAGTAGATAGGAACCCCACGGAGAGCGTGTGCAGTGTGGGAACAAGACCAAGTGCTCCGTACAACTCTATGTATAAGTTGCGGTTGGATTTTTAAAGATTAAGGACCCTTCGCAGAAACCCTGTGGAAGACAGAAGATTGGTGAGCCACCCCACCCATGGATACCCTAGTACCCACGCTACCTACACCAGGGAAGCCGGGTGCATACGTATGAAGTGGTGTCGGAAACTGCCGTCGACCCCAATAGGGGACTTCAGGAAAATGCCGCTGCTGAAGGAGAAAGTGTCCCATGGAATCCAAATCTGGATTCTAAATGAGAGGTGCCTGCAAGCAGAGGGGACAGAGTCTATGTCACCAAGAAGGGACCAGAAGTCTTGGAAGACTAATGCCCTCCGATGTTGGGTGTTGCAGGATGACCTTGACTCTGTAGCTGTGAGGACAAGGTGCTGCTGAGGAAGACCAGGAGCTGTGCACAAGCATTACCATGAAGGATGTTGAGTGCTGAGGGGTCAGTGTCCAGCGAGAGCACCAACAAGCCTTGGCAAATGCAACCAACACAGGAATTGAAGCAGGAGCAACGTAGGGGCCAGCAAGGTCCAGGAGACTCACCACAAGCAGGGCAGTCAAGGCAATGCCCAAGCAATCAGGGGATCCCAAAAGAAGCAAAGATGATCCTCAAATTGACCCACAGGCCAGAGGCACTGGAATCAGTAGAGGACCTCATGCATCTCACCAAAAGATGCAGGCCATGATGCACACGATGCAGTGTGGCTGAAGATTCTGGTCACTGGAGGTGCTCAAGGTTGTGGCTACTTGGAACCCAAAGATCTTCTTAGAAGGAAGCCAAGAAGCCTTTTCAACTGCAAGTTGATGCAGTGCACAGGGGTTCGGTTTTTGCAACCCCCACAAGGGATACTGGCCTCAACCTTGGTGAGAGGGCAGGGCAGGCCTTGAGAGCTGTGGAAAACTACCACCTGTGTTGCAGAACCTTATGGAGTCCAGAGGAGCTCAGGATCAGCAGACCGGTCGACTTAGTTGCTGTGCCTGTGAATGCAGGGCAGTGACTCCTTCACTCCAAGGCAGATTCCTTCAGGTGTCTTTGATGCCCACAGGCCTTGAAAGGTTCCTGCATGGTGCACAGGCACAGTCGATGCAGCAGATTGGAAGGGAGACGAAGTTGAGCTCAAACGAAGTCCAGCAAAGTCCAGAGTGCCCAGACGGTAGAAGAAGTGGTGTCTGATCTGAATCATATCCCACGACAAATCTAGAGTCCTACACCCAGGTAAGCCCTTAAGTACCGTAGGGAAAGGGTTGGGATGATTCAGGGGACCCTCCCAGGGGAGGGTCCGGATAGGGGAGAGATTACTCCCATGTCCTTTGTCCAGTTTCGTGCCAGAACAGGAGCCAATGGCTCCCAGGACTGGTTTGAACTGGACTATGCATGGGGACACCAAATCTGCCCCTCATGCAGACTTAGTGGCACCGGCATGTGCACCCACCCGGTCCCAATACACTAAATCCTGTCTGGGAGGTGGTCACACCTCCCTGTGACAGGATGCCTAATGTTCTGCCTTCTCCTGCCCGAGCTTGACTCAGCAGTAGGAGGGCAGAAATGTGTCTCTGGTCAGCAGCAACCATTTTGTGCTGTTTGGGTCTAGAAGGTTGGCACCCGCAACACTTGCTCCGTTTACTATGTGGGGGTATGATTCCAACACGTTTGATACCAAACATGATAGGATTCATAGCAGCCATTTTCGAGATGGTCATTGCGTAATTATGCGGTGCCCCTCTAGGTGGTATATGGCTGCTTCACTAACAACTCGGGAGAATGGACTCTATAGGCTGTAGGGGTGTCCTGCTCATATGGGGCACCCTCTCACTTAAAAGCAAGCACCCTGCCTTCAGGATTGCAAATGCCTGCTATAGGAGTGACTTATAGGTTTTAAGTGCAGTGGCCCTAGATATAGGAAACTTATATCCTTAGTAAGTGGTGCTAGCACCAGCTTACACAGGCTGCAATAGCAGGCCTGCACTTCCATTTTGGATGGTCTCCCATGGGTGGCATAATGCCTGCTTCAGCCCATGGGGGCCCTCTGGGGGTACCTATGCCCTGGGTACCTTAGTACCATATACTAGGGACTTATAATGGTACCCCAGTATCCAATCTGGGATGTACCTAAGTACTTGTCATAACAATTGAAGGGAGAAAGCAGAGAGACTGGGGTCCTGATAAGCAGGATATCAGTCAGACTAGTCAGTCACAGCTTAGCACCTGGCAAAAAGTGGGGGTAACCATAGAAGCAGACCCTACTCTTCCTACAAAGCTAAGTAAATAAAATCACAGACACAGGTACATTTCAAAGGCAGCTTTATACACTAACTCAGAGACAGCTGTCATTGTAACCAAGTGTCCAAATTGCAGAATTTCAGCATAGTCTTTTTCTTTTTTTCCTGTAAACCAAAAAAGGTTTTTCAGGAATATATCACAAGGACAAGAACATTTCTCGGCAACTATGGACCAATGCATTAAATGTCCATCATCAGACAGTTCATGTTACACAATTATCAGATACAGAACCAATCAGAAGAAGCTGATAGTGTGTGTCAACTGCATGATACAGTGTGGTGGTGTTTGTCACCCTCACATCACCATCTAGTAATTGTGAAAGTGGGTTTTTCCAAACCTAAGCAATGCGGTAACCAATCTGGGACAGAGACTTGATCTCATCTATATATGGTTTGACAACAATGTCTGGGTCTAGGGCTGAGATAATGAAGTAGTATCCTTTAGCGAACCCTGTGCTACAAGCCATATACTAGGAAAGGGTGCATTGGTTCACCGAAGATACTTGGCTCTTTTCACACTTTCTGCAGGCCCTGTCATCATTGAGTATCACAGAGCTGGTGAAAGCAAAAGGAATTATTACCCTAATAAAAATGGGTTCCACATTCCCACCCTCTGATAATCAATGATGTATCCTACACTTCCAATTTCCTTATTTCTATATCTATTGCTTCTTCTTTATTCCCTGCATGTGGTGGAGGTGTTGTATGGTGTGCACTGTCCATAAGCAGTGCATTGTGGGTGTCATAATTATGGTTAGCTCAGGTAACTATAACTGCTGAATTTCACTGGTTTTGTACAAGTAAAATCTGAGCCTAACTATACTGTCCATGAAACCTTTGTTTTTTTTGTGAATTTCTAAGGTTTTTTTAATTCTATTTCCTAACTAAACACCCTTGTAACCTTTGTTTTTTTCAGTGAACTTCTAAGGTTTTTTAATTCTATTTCCTAATTATAATATCTCTGTAACCCCTGTTTTTTCAGTGAATTTCTATGTTTTTTGTGCTATTTCCTAACTGTAACCTGTAACCTGTAAGAGTGATTGTGTGAGTGAGTGCATGAGTGTCTCAGTGGGTGTGTGAGTGTCTGATTGGGTCTGTGAGTTGGTGTGTGAGAGTGTGAATGGGTGTCTCAGTGGGTGCATGAGTGTTTGAGTGTCTGAGTGTGTCTGTGAGGGAGTGTCTGAGTGGGTTTGCGAGTGCCTCCATGAGTGTGTCAGTCAATTTGTGAGTGAGTGGATGAGTGTCTGAGTAGGTCAGTGAGTGGTTGTGTGAAGTTCTGAGTATGTCTGTGAGTGGGGGAAGGAGAGTATGAGTGATTCTGCAAGTGGGTGCATCAGTGTCTGACCAGGTTTGTGAGTGGATATACATATCTCAGTTCATCTGTGAGTGGATACACGAGTGTCTGAATGAGTCTTTGAGTGGCTGTGAGACTGTCTGAATTGTTCCGAGAGTGTGTGAATGAGTGCCCGAGGGAGTTCTGCTTGTTCTCTCCTTTTTTTGCTCACTTCTGAACTTTATTTTGCCTGTTTCTGACCTCTATTTTACCTCTTTCTGCTTATTTCTGACCTTGTTTTTTCCTCTTTCTGCTTGTTTCTGACCTATTTGCCTCTTTCTGCTAATTTCTGGTCTTTCTTTTGCCTCTTTTGTTTCCTATCTCTTTTGCCTCTTTCAGCTCTTTGTTGGCCCTTATTTTTCCTCTTTCTGCTCGTTTCTGATCTATATTTTTCCTCTTTCTGTTTGTTTCTGACTCTTATTTTGCCTCTTTCTGCTCATTGTTGACCTCTATTTTGCCTCCTTCTGCTCTTTTCTGACCTCTATTTGGCCTTTTCTCCTCATTGTTTACCTTTATTTTGCATTTTTCTGCTAGTTTCTGACCTTTATTTTGCCTCTTTCTGTTTGTTGCTGACCTCTATTTTGCCTCTTGCTGCTCATTTCTGGCCTCTATTTTGCCTCTTACTGCTCATTTCTGACCTTTATTCTGCATCTTTCTGCTAGTTTCTCACCTTTATCTTGCCATTTTCTGCTCATTGCTGACCTTTATTCTACGTCTTTCTGTTAGTTTCTGACCTTTATTCGACCTCTTTTTGCTCGTTTCTCACCTCTTCATTGCCTCTTTCTGCTCATTGCTGATCTTTATTCTGCCTCTTTCTGCTCATTTCTAACCTATTCTCTTTCTGATCATTTCTCACCTTTACTTGCCTCTTTCTGCTCGTTGCTGACCTGAAGTCTGCCTCATGCTGCTTGTTTCTCGCCTTAATTTTGCCACTTGCTGATCTTTTCCCCAGGACCTTGAGCCTCCCCCCACAGTCTCTGCTGGCTCCCTGTCTCCTGCGGGAGCCAACATTGCTCTCACAGACAGGGAGCTGCTAAACATGCAGCACTCTGGGAGATGAATTGTTTTGTCTGTTTCCCTGCCCACTTGACAAAGGGCAGTAAAACAGGCAAAACCTCTGCTTCCAGCTAGCAAGAACATTTTGTCAGCTCACACTTGCTGGAAGGGGAGTGTTTGCTCTGACTTGATGGGAGCTATCAAAGTTAATGCTAAGTCTAGGCAAACAGCTATGTCCAGGGGTGGGCACCCCGGTACATAGCACAAGCCGGCATTGGGGGTGGAGGTCTCATGAGCCATGTATGGCTCAAGGAGGGAGCACGAGTGCCCCCCTTCTTTTGCAGTAGATGGGTTGGCCCCGGGGAGGTGGTGGTCCCTCTAGCCGTTTATGACCCAGGATGTGGTCTGCCATTTTTTAAATGTTAATTTGGCCCCAGGGAGGTGGTGGTCCCCAGGGCCCATGGGAATCTGTGTCACCCCCCATTACTTTTAAATTTGTGCTGGGGAGGTGGTGGCCCCTGGAGTTTGAACCCACCCCAGGAGTGGTGTCACTACAGCCTCCTCCAAATTCTAAGTAAAGCCAAGGGAAGGTGGTGGTCCCCGGGGTTCAAAAGAGCCCATGGAGGGTGGTCTGCATGGTCCCCCTCCATTATATTATAAAATCCACAGGGGTGTGGTGGTCCACAGGGCTTAAAAGAGCCTCAGGAGGGGGGCCCTGTGTGCCCCCCTCTGTTTTTTGTATCCTGCATGTCCCTGGGACCTGCACTCCTGGGGGCTAAACAATACAGACACTCCGGCTTCTGTGCTTCTGCATGACTCCTGCTGAAAAATAAAAGAAAAAGCTTTTTTCTCCTACAGGGTTTCAGGGTGACCCCGGGACCAGAGCTAGGAGTCAAGGTATTCCTACCCTGCCCCCTTTTCCTTTTTAAAATTTTTTTTAGGGGCTCAACTGAAGCCGAGTCTTAAGATGCTTGCCAACACTTCCTGGTTGAAGTGTTAACAGCCAGTCCCATTTCGACATGGGGTTTGTTGGATCCTCAGAGGATTCCTCCACAATATATATACAAAGGTGGATTTCCTTTAATATTTCCAAAACTCCTGAATGAATTTAAACAGGTCGCTGTCTCCTAAAGCTACCATTCTGCCAAATTTAGTGCAATTCTGTTCAGCGGCTCAGGCTGTAGGTGAGTCTAAATTCCCTTTGGGAAACTGCATAGGGAAAATACATTTTGGGAACCCCCTTTTTCTCAGGCCCCGCCTGACAGATCACCCCTAAATTTCCAAGACAGCAGCTGAAGTGAGTTGCAAACTAGTTCGAGTTTTGAAAATTTTGCAAGGAGTCGTCAAATGGCGCCAATGTTGTTGGCTAAAAATAAATGCTTTTCCTATAGAAACTCGGTCCTAACTATAGTATTTATACTTTAGAGGGATGGGAGAAGAACCCTAAATCTTAGCTGTTCCCTAAGAAAAGTCAAAATAACGGAAAAAAATGGGCTTTCAATACCATTTGTTTTTCTTTTTGCTTTTTTGTATGGCCCATTGCCTGCACGCAGGACCCTGTGCGCGTGCTAATGATGAACAAATGTTTCAAAGGCCATCGCCTGGCGTCCTCAGTCGTCTCGAGCCTCCTCCGGTGGTGCTTTGTAATAATATCATTTTCTCGTGTTATCCCGTCCTGCTGACAGCACGCACACCGCAGCGAGATGCAGTTCACATTGATTAAGGAGATCTGACACGCCCTCCCTCACTTTTTTAAACAATCATCGCGAGCGCTGTGATCCCGCCGTCGTACTTCAAGCTAAGAGGCCTCAGTGCTTGACTGAGATCCGAATGAAAGCAGCAGCGAGCTCTGGGCACGTGCTCAGCGGCTGTCAGCCAGAGAGACAGGTCTACAATGGGAGTGTGTTTCAAGGACCACTCGGTTTGTTTTAAGTGAGATGAAAAGGGGTGTACCGATGTGCGTAACTCACAAAGGCGGCGCGAGAGAATACAGAGAGAAATACAAGTCTAGCAAAATAGTTGAACAATACAGAGAACAGTTTAGCATTGATTTGCTCTTTTTTTCTGTCATTCTTTTTTAACTGAGCGACAACCTCGAAGATATTTATCAAAGCATGTCACTGGAAGGAGGCGCTCCGAATATCTTTCTACTTCTTCAGACATATTCCTAACAAGAGATCTAATTCTAGGAAAATATGCGCATTTTTGGCTAGAGGTCCCCTTCATGTTTCTTTGATTCACATCTTTAAAGAACATATGGTCTGTAGGGCAGCTTCTCTTTTTTAATGTGGAAATGAGGCGCACCGTTGAATATTGTCTATGAAGTTTTTCAGATTATTACTAGTCTCCCCCGCGCCCCCTTCTGTGATCCCGAAGAGCATTAGACTGTTTCATTCCAGAATGTTCCCTTTAATACCTCTCGTATGCATGCAAGTGAGCACACACCTCCTTTTTGCTCAGCTCACACTCTTCTCCCTGAACAGTAACATTTTGAAGATATTGTTTACTCTGGTGCTATGATATTTCTTTCTGTTAAAGAAAAAAACACCCTTAAACGCAGTGGATGGACTTGCCACTGGGCTCTAATGTAGGTGGTATTGTTCCAAAACAATACTGCTTTTATTGACCGTGGGAGGATAAAGGTATTTTTCAATAGGTGAGAGTTGTAAAACGTGAACATGAAATAATTTGATGGATTCAAATAATGGATATCTATTCTTCCCTAACTCAATGCTACTCACTTTATTGACTGAGGAAGAAAGGCTGAGTGGGCCTGCCTGAATTCGAACATGTGATTGAATGATTGATTACAAGCTTGTAAAGCGCTTGGTTACTCCAACGGAGTGTCCCCGCGCTAAGAATTCCAACTGCCAGCAAAGTAGAGCCCTATCCAAAAACAGAAAGAATTAGCATCAATCCATCGGAAGTGAACGACAGAACCACGTTTTGAGTTTTCCACGGAACAGCACTTCTGAAGGCTGATCCTCAGCTCCAGCGGCAGTTGATTCCAGGCCTTTACTGCTAAAAAGCTAAAGGATCTGCCTCCTAACCGTGCCTTTTGAATTATGGGCACTGTCAGCTTTGCGGTGCCCGCAGACCTAAGATTCCGAATCGGTCTGTAGGGGATGCGTAAGGTTTGAAGATAACTAGGTCCCTTCTCATTCAGAATCCTATGGCAGATGCACAGAGCTTTAAAAGTAACTCTGTCCTGCGCCTGTAGCCAGTGTAGTTCCCTCAGGTTCACCTTGGGATGTTCAATAACGTCGGCTGCAGAATTCTGGACTTTCTGCAACATTCTCATGTTGCATTTAGTGACCCCTAGGCAGAGAATGTTGCAGTAATCCAAACGAGATGTAATCAAAGCCTGAATAATGGTCTTTTTAGCGTCTAGAAATCCAAGATTATCCGTAGCATCTTTAAGAGGGCAAAGCACGTACCAGCCACAACTGACATCTGTTCCGTAAAAGATAAGGTATTATCAAACCATACTCCCAAATTTTTTATCTTAGGTTTGGGAACCAGGGTCGGCCCTAACTCTTCTGCCCACCAGATATACGACCAGATGGAGGGCTGTTTACCAACTACCATAATGTCAGTCTTGCCTGCATTTAATTGATTATAGGGTTAATATTGGATCCATGCAGAGCATGTCAGGGTGCCTCCATTGAGCCCAAGACAAATGAATGTCTGTGTGATATGGGAGACTCAGGGGCCCCTCGTCACCTGCTGAAGGGGGACCCCATCATTTTGGGTCACAACACTGGTTTGTGCATTAGACCACTGAGCCAGTAGAGACAAGTAAGAATGTAGTTTTCTTTCTGCTGTTTTTATAGGTATGGACAAGTTCCCTGAGAACGCCAGAGTACCTTGCAGTATTTTCAAACATTTGAAACAAGAACAGGGGATAATTTCAACGCTTGGACATCTTATGACAAGCTCACCTTCAACATGCTGGAGCGATCATACCATGGGCCTGCCCTAGTGTAATCCAGTCATGCGACTGCTGGTTGGCCACAAGAGCATTCAAAGGTCTAAGCAATCATGCACCCATTTCCAATGAGTGAGGCGAGGCTGGAGAGTGCAAGGGTTACAATAATAGACTTTCAATTTATTCAAGAATATTTCAAAGCAGATTATGTGCTTCCATTGTCAAACATAAATTAGAATATAATCATTTCACACAAGCATAAGTTATAGTCATAAATCACATAGAATAACAGATATATATTTGATTCTCAAAGGCTATGTTTGAGTTTAAAGGTAAAAATAGTGTGTCTGAGTAAAGGTAAAAGAGCAGAAGATGTGTGATGATGAGCAAAGCATTTCTACAAAAGTGCACTTTCATGGAGTGCCTAAATTGGTTGAAACTGTGATAGTTTGTTGGGTGCAGGTAACCCACTACAGAGCTTTGGTGTATTGCCAGAAAAAGCTCCTGAAAAGGAGAAAATATTCTTGGAAGTCTAGATGAGTAAACAATAATTTCTTTGGGCTTGATTCACAAAGATAATCTTACACTTTTGTGTAAATTTATGTTTGGTTTGGTATTCACAAACACAGTGTTAAAAGTAAGTTTACGACTACAGAGACTCTGCAGTCGGGGGGGGGGGATGAACCACAAATTCACAATACCTCCCACCTATACCAGATTCAACATCACAATATAAGAGGTGTGCTTTTAAATCAAACAGGCCTATTGGCTTTGTCAAAGAGTCGCCACATCAGTATATATGGCAACGCTATTGGCTTTGTCAGGGGTCATTGCATTTCAAATATGAGTTAGACTTTTGGCTTTGCCAAGGTGTCATCATAACCTAATGGAATCAACAACCATATTTAAATGCAATCATTATCATTGATAAAAGCATTGCAATGTTTCTCCACAATCTTCAACAATAATGCATTCGAAGTCACCATAACACATGTCAGATAAAATGCAGTAATAGGACTGAGCACTACAAGTCACTGCATTCCCAAGATGTAGAGCAAAAGCTCCATCTGAAGGAGTGCTTCAGAACAAAAGAACTCTCTTTTGGGGTAATGTTTCTGGGAAGCAAAGGGTGACTTTTTAAAATGCTTCTTGGGGCTGCTGCACTTCTTGCAACTCCCCCCACAACACTTCACATAGTGTTGGTGGTGAAGGAAAGAATCCTATGCAAAAAAAAACTTGCAGACCATTATGGTTCCCTCCCTAGATCGGAGCCATGAATATTATATGAGAGGGAGAGTTCTTTGTTAATGCAGTATTCTCCTTTTTGAATTTTAGTGTGCGGAGTGCACTGGCCCTTGAGGAGATGTGTGCCCCGGCAGCAATAAGCAATCAGTGGGGCAGGAGCCAGGCAAACCGCTTCCCCAGCAAATTAATTAAATACAGATGCACTGAATCCTGGGTCTTGGTTGGAACACCTTGGAAAAACTCAGATATCGTGGCGAAGCACCCCATGCTCCGTTTTTCAAAAGGGCGATCAAAGGTCAAATCCTTACATATATATATATATATATATATATATACACATGCGCACACACACATATATATGTATTATATATACACCTGCACATACACATATATATGTATTATATATAGATATTTATGTAAATGTATTAACGCTCCTGTTCCCAAAGAACAATTCCGCACTCTCGGGGACCTTTTGATTAATTGCGTTTTATTTCAAGAACGCGTTTCGGCGTTCAGCCTTCTTGCTTGCTTCTAAAACACAAGACAGCGCAAGTTGTCGTATGCTGATTTTAAACAGGATGCCTCCATCTTATTGGATGTTAAAACAGAAACAGAAAGAGGACTAGTTCTCTCAGACAAATGTCCTTCTCCCCTCGCTCTAACATGGGGATTTCAAAGTTGGTTTGCCATCCCAGGAAACATACAGTCTCACTCCTCCCGCCTGCATGGCTCTCATCGTTCACATATAGAGCCTTCATATAGGCATGTACCTAGAGTTAACAATCCATCCTCACTCATAGTGAGTCTATAAAGTCCCCCTCTGTGCATGCTCAGATTCGGCACGGTTACATCGCTCGCACCTTCCCACACTGTTGATGAAACATTCAGGGTACCCCTCGTCAAACCACAAAGTCTCATGGCACACAGCGCAGGAGCCGGTTGAATAGCCGTGTCTCCAACAGTTATAGATAACTGTCGTCGTGCGGTGGCTGTGGTGCCCAGATGCCTTGCTGTTGGTGTGAACGCCAAGTAGTTACACTGTGCTCCAAGTCCACCTTTAGGCGCATACCGCACTCTTCGTGATGGGTGCAGAAATAAATAGAGCTGGGTCCATTTCAACAATTACCACTCCTGTTCCCAAAGAACAATTCCGCACTCTAGGGGCCCTTTTAATTAATTGTGTTTTATTTCAAGGACGCATTTTGGCGTTCAGCCTTCTAGTTGCTTGCGTCTAACACACAAGACAGCACAAGTTGTCGTATGCTGATTTTAAACAGGTTGCTGCCATCTAATTGGATGTTAAAACAGACACAGAAAGAGGACTATTTCTCTCGGACAAATGTCCTTCTCCCCTCGCTCTAACACGGGGATTTCAAAGTTGGTTTGCCATCCCAGGAAACATACAGTCTCACTCCTCCCGCCCGCATGGCTCTCATCGTCCACATATAGGGCCTTCATATAGGCATGTACCTGGAGTTAACAATCCATCCTCACTCATGGTGAGTGTATAAAGTCTCCCTCTGTGCATGCTCGGATTCGGCACATTTACATCGCTCGCACCTTCCCACGCTGATGATGAAACATTCAGGGGACCCCTCATCAAACCACAAGGTCTCACGGCACACAGCGCAGGAGCCGGTTGAATAGCCGTGTCTCCAACAGTTATAGATAACTGTCGACGTGTGTCGGCGGCGATGCCCAGATGCCTTACTGGTGGTGCGAACGCCAAGTAGTTACACTGTGCTCCAAGTTCACCTTTAGGTGCATACCGCACTCTTCGTGACGGGTGCAAAAATAAATGGAGGTGGGTCCATTTCAACAATTAACGCTCCTGTTCCCAGAGAACAATTCTGCACTCTCTGGGCCCTTTTGATTAATTGCGTTTTATTTCAAGGACGAGTTTCGGCATTCAGCCTTCTTCTTGCTTGCTTCTAAAACACAAGACAGTGTATGTAAATGTATATATATGTTCTCTGAAAAAACACTTGCTAGAGTTTAGTGAGTGCTGCACCCCCATCATACCCTACTTATGACCTCACATATTACATAATTTACGACATGTTAAATTACATTATTAAGGCCCTCCCTGGGCCCAAGCTTCGGCTGGTGTCTAAATCCCCATTGCGGGCCAGCCACCTGCAGTCGTTCAACCGCCTCCTCTCCCCCAGGAGACCCTGCTTCATGTATCACCTGACAACTTTCTATGAAGGAGCTGAAGTGGATGAACTTTTTGGGGGAAAGTTTTGTGATGATTCATCAAAAGACACCAACATTCCGTAGCCATTTGGCACAAGGCCACTAAATGCCTAGGTTGGGCAGGTAAATTCACAAAAGCCACACCCTTTTGGCCCTCTCAACAGCTGGGACGACTATGCCACCACACAGGTTTCGATAAATGGGACACCATTGGCGTAATAAATGTAGGCGACTTGATCTGCAGGGGCAAACTTTTACGTTTAAAGAACTACAAGCCAAATATGCTCTTGCGCCTGAGAAGGTTTTTCGATATCTGCAGATCAGACACGCCCTTATCATGAAAATTCTGAACCTAACTTCCTTACCAGACTCCTCCCATTTAGAGGACCGCTTGCTCTCAGAACCTCTCTTGACCAAGGCTACCTCCTGCACCTACCGCTAACTCTGTAACAACCTACCTGACTCCTTTCAGACTCTTCGTGATCGCAGGCAGGTGGACGTGGGACCAATAGAGGACGAGGACTGGCAGTCAGCTTTAATGTCCCCCAGGGAGATGGCAATAAACCACCGCTTTCACCTCATACAACTAAATATTCTACATAGATCATACCTTCCTGGGGTGCTACTCGTTAAAATAGGCAGTCGTGCAGACACATGCCTCAGAGGCTGCCACCAAGAAAGCACCTTTTACCATACCTTGTGGGACTGTCCCGAAATGCGTCCTCTGTGGGGTAACGCAACCAAGAAAATGCAAGACACATTGGGTAAACAGATCCAATTAACACCAAGGTTGGGGATCCTAAACATATGGGAGGCCACTGATCTGACGGAACTAGAGCAACAATGGGTCGCACTGGAGTACCTGCTGGTAAAACGGGCAACAGTGATGCTTTGGGGATCTAATAGACGGCCCTTAACAGTTGGCTGGGTGGCGGAGATGGATAGTTGCATGATAGCGGAGAAGAAGGTCTACAAACTGAGGGGCTGCCCCAAGAAATGGGACAAGAAATGGGGTGGTTGGAATGCCTATAGAGGGGAAATTTGTACCTCACCAACAGCAGATATGACAATGCAGAGACGACCAGAACTATAGCCTCCCAAAGTAATGAGTGTACACAGTCCATGAGTATTGTTAAATTGTATTTCGCTGCAATGGCAAAGTGATATTGTGTTAAAATGATGACTCTGCGTTTTCAACTTCAATAAAAATTGTTTAAAAAAATAGACACCAACATTATTAGCAAAACAAAAGCCGCTCTTCCTATAGAAACTCTGACCTAATTATAACTACATTATATTTAGGTGGTATTGATGGGGGATGCAACTTGAACCAATTTTATGTGGACCAGTGACTTCCCATAAAATGAATAGGTGTGAAAATACTGGTTTTATCGACTGCATTTCTATACCTGGTAAAACCACTTGTGGGTACACTGATATATTCCACTTGCTTAGAGCAGGTGGAAAATGACTGCTGTGTGAACTACGTGTGAAGGACCTGTTAGCCATATCCATGCATCGTGAACCCCATTTTGGGAATGTTATCCTGAAGGGGTGGAGATACCAGCCAGAATCTTTAATCCTGGCTCTGGTTTCTTCCTCTTGAGTTCTGGACAACTACTAATGAGTCCCGTGTATATAGAAGTCCATTATTTACTCTCTGCAGGGCAGAAACAAATATAATTCAAGCCCACTGTGGAAGTGCAGAAACCAAGGTGTATTATATATGTGTGAGTCAGTGTTTCTTGCTGTGGGAAAGTTAATTGCTCGTTGTTATTACACTGAATATAAATCAAAACCTAGACAAGAAATTATAATTAAAAAAGTTACCAAAGCCTTCAGCATTCTCTTTTGGAATGTGTGTGGTAAGTTATCCGTAAAGGGTATGAAACCAATGCACAGTGGGGTAGCAAGTGGATGTGCGGGGGTCCACCCCAGGTGGCACAAGTTTTGAGGGCGGCGGTCTTCCCCCCTCTTATTTGCAGCCGTCACGGGGGAATCACCAGCACCCCCAGCTCTTAAATTCAGAAACACTGGGGCCACCACGGGCAGCAAAAGGCCTAGCTACGCAACTGCCAATGTACATTTTGCATTATAAGAATACAAGAAATATATTAGCAGTGCCTCTTAAGTTCCCTGACAGCAGGGCATATAGTGAGGGAACATAAATGGCCTGATTCACAAAGCTATTTGGGAATGTCATTTTTCTTTATACATGGAAATAACGTATTTTATAAGTGCTAAGCCGCTTTTGAAATTCACAAAATCTGTTTGTTCTTTTTACTCTTTAAAGAGTTGACTCAAACAAAGGTTGTCTTGTAAGGAATATTTTACCAGATGTAAGGAGGAGACTAAGGGTGGCCGTCCTAGGGCTGGAAAACCCTGTGAATTTGAGCGTATCCACAAATGAATATCTACTGCTGTCTGCTCCTTTCTGACCATGCAAAAGTACACTGCAAGAAGGGGGCGAGTAAATTTCGTTCATGGGTGGGAATGGATGTGAATTAAAGTTGAAGGGAGTGTAGGGCTTTCTCTACAGGGAAACGTTTTAGGTTTGAAGAAACATATATATATATATTTTATTTTTTAAGTGCTATTAAGAAAAGTGAAGACATTTATGCCATGGTACTTCTGCAGTTTTGCATGCAGAAATGCCTTTTTTATTTTAACAGAGTTTTGTAGAGTGCGAACTTGACCTGAAGTTATTGAGTAACAGAGCGCTTTACATGGCACCAGTTGCATTACATGAGGACACATTCATTTTTATTTTGTTCGGCACTGGGAGATTAAGTGATTTGCCCAGAATCACAGGATGTTCAGCGTCATTGCTGAGACTCGAACCCGGTTCCCCAGATTCAAGGTCGACCGCCCTAGCCGCTAGGGCAACTCCTCTCGCCTTTACATTGTCAGATGTTAAATTTCACACATATTTTGAGAAGTGGACTGGAAATCTCCAACAGTCACAGATTTCCTTGTCCACTTCTGAAACTATTTGTGAATTTCTGAGATTTGTAAATCTGTTCCCAGATGAGGCCTTAGGTGTCTGGGCGCATACCATGTCTTTCTTCAAGAATTGAGCTTATGGTGTGTGAGCATATGTCGCTTCCCATCTTACATGTAAGTAACTAAGCAACCATGATCACGCATACCAATAGACCCGATTAAGGTGGGAGGCTCACGATTTCTGGAGGCAAAAGTGGCTTTATTTTAGCATTTTCTTGCCCAAAATTGCCTCCCTAAATGTAAGTCAATGGGGAAAATGGTTACCCCAATTTATTTTTTCAAAAATCTCCCTTTTTTATGTTTACAAATGTTGTCATGTATGACTGATGTTTGCGTTAGCTGGAGAGACGAGCGCAAGTGCAGAATGGCGCATTAGTCTGTAAACTAAGGGGGCGCGCAATGTTGTGTCAGGTTGGAGAAGGACTCCAGAAACAGTATTTATGAAGAAAAAAAAACACCGGTGAATCATGCAGCATTAAGTTCTTCCATATCCTGCAGGCCCGCCGTGTCCTGACAGACAGAACTGCTGTTTTATGCCCTATTTCATTGGGTAATTGCTACACCTCCATGTTGTGCAATAGCGAGAGCCGCCATTTGCGCGGGGCCCTGAGGGATGGGGGAAGAGGTTGCGTCTGAGAAATTGTCAGATGAAAGATTGCCGGAACATAAATGATACTGTTTTGGCCTCGGTTGGAGCACAGGTGTCTTCGAGGTCCCCGAAGAGCCGCACACAGGCTTTTACAAACTACCGCCGAATCAGGCCTGCTTGTTATTCACACAAACAGCATCTAAAACAACTGAATTCCGCCGTTCCTCAGAATTCAGAAGCTTCTCAATGGCGCGTAATGAGGCGCACCTGCGCTTCCCTCTCTATTACTCTGCAGTTCGGAACAGCAGCGAGACGGATTCTGCCTCTTTACCAAAACGCATTTAGTGACGTTCCTCATTGCTGCGTTCGGAGGCTCGAAATGCCATTTCTGAACTTGTTCATAACAGTACATGAAAAATCTGGCGTGTATTCAAAAGCAATACTCCATTAAAAGAAACAGCCAAACATCCGACCGCCGGAAGCCAAGCTCCCAAATTACAGGCCGAATGCTTGGCTGCCTGACGCGCCACCGTTTTATTACGTTTTCTATAATTGAATTTCTGTTAAAGCGCAGAGCATAATTTAACATCTAGGATTGTATGTATTTATATTACGGCCGTGTTTCAGATATAAATGCGTGATGTTTGTGTCGCATTCGATGATCTGATGTGTATCCCCGGGAGAATTCGCGGCAGACAGTCAGACAGCCAGTGAGCATCAGTGGAGTGTGTAGACAATTGAGTTAATTGGAGCCAGGGTCATTAACTTAACCTGAATACATTGGATTACTTCCATAAATAATCTAACGCGGCATATTGCTAATCTTTGTTGTCATTATAGATCGCGCTGTACATGTTTACAATGCCTGTTCGCGGTTGTCTGGCATGACACGCAATTACAGTGGCATCGGGCGGAGCTAGGCAGACCCAGATGCATCGAAAGCAACAATCTAGAGAAAGGCCAGTGGCATATTTCATGCATAGGGACCCCGAACCGCTGTGATTGGTAGCTTGCTCGTTGATTATTAGCAAATAATAAATGTGAGACGTCACAATGGGGAATATGGCTCCTTAGAAGCTCCTAGATGCTAGGGCTGGGTAACTGTTTCATTTGATATCCCCAAATAGCGAGATTCAGGCAGACTGAGTATTGTACCTGTTATCTATGTGTGGGGGAAAAAACTGCGTTTTGTGAAAGTCTATACAATTTTAGTAAAATGACACTTTCTGAGTGAAATGTGGCTAGCTGGTTGGTGTTCCATATGGCTTTTCATGTGAGCACTAAATTCGGGTAAAAGGGTCTTGTTGGAGCACTTGCTGAATGAAGACTGACTCAAACAAAAACATCTCTTGCTGAGACATTGCTTGTGAAGGCGAGCCTTTTCTGGGTAAGAATTGCATTAAACTGCATAATGCAAATGTCAAGTAATTTTGGGAATTCCATGTAACATGATATTCTGGAATTATGCAAAGTATGCCGGCGCGATTACATTTCCTCCCAGGCCTTCTATTCACCGGAAAACAGATTGAGGGAATTTATCTTTCAGATTTAGATATTAAGTGGTGGATTGCTGTCGTTTTGGGGGGAAATAGATCCATTTGTGTATGGTGTTTTATGCATAAATCGAATTAATTTGTCTTTTATCGTTCTTCATTTGTGATACCGGATTGAAAAGCAACCCCATCTGACAGAGTCCAGGTTCAAAACACGGTGTAATCCCACACAGATGTCCATAATCAAGTGCTGCCTGCCCACATGTCCCATCCATAACTAAGCTGTTTAGTTGTGATACTCCCCCAAAAAGCATATTTGGTAAGAATCCCAAAGTATATGGCAATCGCTTCATCACAACATATTCCCATTTGTCCTTCATTCTGCTATAGAATACCTGCAAATGATTAAGGGTTATAACTGAAGTGCCCTTCGGGCTCAGCAGGCATTTCCTAAACGTTTTCTTCCATTACGCCTGCCACTTTTGTATTATACAAGGCGCTGTTGATGCTTACTTGGCTTTTGTTGGAGCCGGCCCTTTGTGGTTGGCTAAGGTGAAGCCCCAGCCAGACAGAACCTACCACTCCAGTCATGGGGCAGGTAATTCACACACCTGCGCTTGGCACTGAGCAGTCAGGCTTACCGCAGAGGCAATGTGTAGAGCACTGGCACAGCACTCAGTCACGATAAATACCTTGAGCGTCACAAAAGAGACTTCACATGTAACGTATGTAAATACAGTTTGTATGCAACACACATATTATTCAACAAAACATGAACATCATGTATTTGTGGGCATAAATCACATTTGGAATTATTACTAACAGTACTAGGACCAGCCGTGTTCCAATGACATCAGTAATATGACCACTCAGGAAACACCCCCTCAGCACCCTTATGTCGTGGAACATGCGGTCCACCACAGACCAACCCTAGCAATTCCTATAATTCAATGCCTCACAGTTATAGGGTGCACTCCGAGTCACAACGACTTCAGAAATATGTACATACAGCAAATTATAACACTTTTTATCAGCGCCAAGGGCAGCGATTGCATGGGTAAAACCAATGTCAAATGTAATGCTTTTCTGTTAAGAATTCAAGGTATCTGGAAACCGCCGTCCAGTGTTGTGAATCACGGGGAGAACCCCACTGTCACTCCCACTCCCATGCGCACACTCACTCTGCACCGCTATACAGTGCAACAGGTATCCGAGAAGTCTGTACGGAAGCACTCGCACACATTAGCAAACAGCACCCTAATGCAGTTTAACTGATACATAGCAGGTCAATTTGCTACACTCTGCAGACCCCATGGCCCCAAACCTCCCTCTGCCCCCCAACTCACTCTGACTATTCTACACCCACAGATTGAAGACACCCTCATCCTCTCCACGGGCACTAGACTGCATGTGGCTGAAGTCACTCTTAATCAGGGACCCAGGAAAGCAGGTGGGGGTAGGCAGCAAGGTCAATTAGGAGGCAGTCGGCAAAAGAGGTTTGGCAGCCTCTTGAGAAGTTCACCCTCAGGATGCAGAGCAGGCACGGGCCAAGAGCAATAGACAGCCACACATAAAGAGGCTCCCAAAGCCTTTCGGCACCATCCCAGTTCTGTGAAGCACTGGAGAGGTTATACTGCTTCTTGACCCGCTTCCGATCATCCTCAGAAGCGTTCCTCCAGTCCAGTCAGTCACTCTCACCACCCAGGCCCCTGCCGGGCAATACTAGCTGGCAACTCTCGGTCATTGGGGCAGGTCAGGTGCAGAGAGGGCAGTTGGTCCACAGAGAACCATGTAAAGGAGTAGCAGATGAATGTAGAATGAAGCAAGGGGGGCATCTCAGAAGAAGGAGATTCCCCCTCAGGTACACGTTGATCAAAGTTACACCCAGGCCATATGGGCAAAATGTTGGGTGCTGCATTATCTGGGTCACACCAGACAGTTTAGGTCACTAAAACAACAAAGAGTTGTACAGTCCGTACCTCCCTCGAAATGAGGCACAATGTCCTGTGCATGTCGATTTTGGCCCCACAAGACAGCTTTGGTCAAGCACGTGATCAATCACATGATCACATGATCGAAGAGTTGCAAATTCTGTACCTCCCGGGAAATGAGGCACAACATTTGGTGTACTTCATTGTTGGTCGTACCAGACAGTTCTGGTCACTCACACATAGGGACAACTTCAGAAATGCCTCACAAGATAGAATAATAGATAACAAACAGGGGAATGATTCTGTTAAGGAGTACAGAGGTTGGAATTCTAATACTATAATCAAAAAATATCACCTCTGACACCATTGATAACACTCAATTTTGCTGCCAGATGGATTTTTTATTTATCCCTGGATTGCAATTAAATACATATCAAATCTATTTTTATTTTCATCAAGACATGTTGTCCCTGTGCAAAACCTACTCAAAAAATAACTTGGTGCTTGAAACAGTGTGAATTAAATATAAAAAAAACCATCACAACTCAGGATGTCTAGGCTGGGACTGCCTAAGACTTACATCTGTACATGTAGCAAACAAAACAAATTATACAATATATACAAAGGAAATTACTGTACAATTTGCAAACAACAAACCCTACAATTTTACATGCAAAAAATAGTCCTACTCTCCTCTTAAATAAGGGTACGGGGACTCCTTTTCACGAGGTTCTCGCAAAACAGTAGTCTTTTATATGCCAAAGAGAGGTCGCCTCTAAATCTGGAAACCAGGTAAAAGCTGTATTGAATGGGCTATAAGTAGTCAGAGTGTCTAGATATAGATTTATCCTGGGTTCTTTAGGCTCGCCTCACAAGAAAAATAACCAACGCGTTTCGACCTTCTGCATGGCGCTTCTTATCTCAGAGGTCTTCATCAGGGTGGAAATATTGATACGAAGGACTGGTGGTA
Source organism: Triturus cristatus (assembly GCF_964204655.1). Taxonomy (NCBI): domain Eukaryota; kingdom Metazoa; phylum Chordata; class Amphibia; order Caudata; family Salamandridae; genus Triturus; species Triturus cristatus. The sequence goes on from NC_140588.1 coordinate 871,976,472, forward strand.
TCAGATCTGTCTTTGATTTGTTTCAAGGTTCTTAGCTCTTTTGATGGAAAAGAATCTTTAGGCTTGGCTTGCTGGTGGGTAATTTATAACTCGGCATCTAGGAGGGAGGCCCCTATGGTCAAGCTGCCGGACGTGCCTGGGCTCGATTGCAGGACTGATTGACATCGCCGCTAGTGTGAATAGAAAAAGAGATTTTGTGGCCGGTTGAAGCTGTCCCTACGCTCGAACACCTGAGGGAATTACACAGTGGCGGCTCCTCCATAGGGGCATTTGGGCGTCGCCCCACTGCTTTCTCGCAGTGCGAGAAGCAGAACATAAAATGGTAAAAACTACCATTTTATGTTGCTGCTTCTCGCACTGCGGGAAAGCAGAAGTGCCTGGTTGGGGGCGGGATCGTGGGCGGTCATGCTCGAGGGCAGGGGGGGAGTGGCTTACCCACTGTTGTGGGTACTGACTGTTTGGTCGGCCCCCGGAGCCGACCAAACAGTCAGTACCCACAACAGTGGGTAAGCCACTCCCCCCTGTCCTCGAGCACGACCGCCCACTCTCCCTTTTTCTCTATCTAGGAGAAAATGGCGCGGCTGGGGCGCTCTCCCCTGCGCCTCACCAATCACAATTCTGCCATTGCAGCGTTGTGATTGGCGAGGGAGGGGAGGGAGGCTGCCTTTCCTTTTCCTGCTGACGAGAAGCTGCATGAATTGGCGCAGGACCGGACAGACCGGATGGCGTGAGTCGGGAGTCGTTGGACCCATCCAGAAGCTAAGTAAGGTTCATTTCATATTTTTATTTTATTAAACCCCTCCTGCCTCCCCGCATACACCCCGCGATGACCCCATTTCCACCCCCCCACTCGCAATGCCAGCCGCGACTGCGTATATGTATGAATGTGAGTATTATATGTGTGTGTTTGTTTGGGTGAGGGGCACTGCCCCCAAGTAAACATGGAATTTCCGTACAAAATACTGGAGTACTGCCTTACCATGCAGTAGGTCAGGAGAGGAGCAGCATACACTCAGCATGCTTTAGGGATGAAGCAGCGCGTGGCACCTCCATGCCCCATGGAAGCAGGCAAAAACATCGCCCGGCGCATCTCTTCTTCAGAGCAGGCACCCACCGTGACTCTTGGCAGCGCAGGCCACAAGGCCAGGTCCTCGTGGAGCACACCGAAGCCCCCCTCCATCAGATAGCGTGCGTCCCCGAGTCACCGGTGCTCAGGCAGCCCAGCTGTGCTATGTCGAATCAGAGGTGGGAAACAGCCCCTGCCTTGGCCTCTGTGGCCCCCCATATCCGGACAGCAGGCTGCAGTCAGATATTCAAATGTGATAATTTGTTGATCTACATGTGGCACATTTTAGTACCTAACATGTTAAATCTTTTTGTTTAGTTTTCGTGGGGGTGGAAGCTACATGCTTTTAAACCGCATTACCCATTGGTATTTAAAGTAATCTAAGGGAGCATTCTTCAGAGGGGATAACGTACTGAAAGGGTGGTCACTGGCGAGATGTAAAATGTTGTGCCTTTCCATTGTCACTTTTGTACTCCCAGGTGTGGCCAGTTGATTATCTTGCATAGTATATGGTACTGATTACAAAAATGGCAAAGAGGACCCCCAAACCCTCCTTGTGGCGGTCGGCCACACTCTCTAGGCTCGCTCGCCACCAGGCACTCTCCCCAAACTTTTACGCCCACCACTTTCAAATGTCACCAGCCACCACTGGAATTACACCGCCAAGCCGTGCCCCGCCCGAAAATAGCAGAAGGTCGAACGAGTTGGTTATTTTTCTTGTGAGGCGAGCCTAAAGAACCCAGGATAAATCTATATCAGCCCATTCAATACAGCTTTTACCTAGTTTCCAGATTTAGAGGCGACCTCTCTTTGGCATATAAAAGACTACTGTATTGCGAGGCACTCATGAAAAGGAGTCCCCGTACCCTTATTTAAGAGGAGAGTAGGACTATTTTCTGCATGTAAAATTGCAGGGTTTGTTGTTTGCAAATTGTACAGTAATTTCATTTGTATATATTGTAGAATTTGTTTTGTTTGCTACATGTACAGATGTAAGTCTTAGGCAGTCCCAGCCTAAACATCCTGAGTTGTGATTTTTTTCTTTTATATTTATTTCACACTGTTTCAAACACAAAGTTATTTTTTGAGTAGGTTTTGCACAGGGACAACATGTCTTGATGAAAATAAAAATAGATTTGATATGTATTTAATTGCAATCCAGGGATAAATAAAAAATCCATCTGGCAGCAAAATTGAATGTTATCAATGGTGTCAGAGGTAATATTTTTTGATTATATCACTAGATAGAATAAGGCACTACTATGGTTAGAGCCCCCACCTCCGAGGGTCACAACATGTGAATCAGACACCATAGGCATGCAGTCATTAGGTTGCATGAGAGAGAGGTGGCAACGAGGAGGGCCAATCTGGGTCCCGCAACCGGTGAATCCGCTTACCACCAACTAGACGCTTATGCATGACAAGGTTCTCACGATGCTGGGGCTACACACATTTGGTGTGGGCCAGACGTTGTGGGCTCCACACGTCTATCCAGTCTCCAGGCACATTTCTTGTTCTTGGCCGACGCTGCACTGCCGGGTTGAATCCAGCAGACGATGTGGGCACTTTAGAGGGCACTGCGCTTCAGGTGTCACAGGTAGACAGTGTAGGTCCCTCCTTGGAGATCTTTGATGTCCCTGAGATTTTCGAAAGAAATCGGGGGCAAGCTTACCAAACACTTGGAGAGCACACTTCAGGGTGCCACTCAGGAGCAGGTGATCGGCCCAAGCCAGGCCCTTTTCAGGAAGGGCATGTGGTCCCTTTTGATGGCATCCTCCTTTGAACCACAGATGTTTCCCCTAAATTTCAGTCTGTCTGCCATGAGCCCATGAAATGCAGAAACTAGCTCTGGAGACCAAGTGTCAAAACCTCCTCCTACAGTCACTGCAGCTAGGCCCACAAATGATCTGTCGTTAGAATTGAATGCCCAGTGTTTTATAGCTGTTGCTGGGGAATGCCCAAGTGAGGACTGGAGCCAAGCACCAAGGCACATAAAGTTTTAGAGCATAGATATGGCCACTTCCTAGTAGTGGATTTCTACGTGAATCATAATGACAAACCCACCTCAATTACTGCAAGGGGTTGTTGCTGCAAATCCATTGATAGGAAACATTATGAGGCTGCTCCACTGCAATCCACTATTGCAGCTTGAAGTAATATCAACCAGTTCCTCTCTACCGGGGCAGAGGACATCCCTGTGTTCCTGCCCTGTCTTTTATCTACCGTGTGTGTCACACCTTAGAACGTACTCTCAGGGTACTCGGTGGAAGTGAAAGGTCCCTTCAAGATAGCTAGTGACTTACACAGGCCACTCTGAGCAAACACGCAATTGGGCGCATCAGCCCACAACAGCAGGCTGGACACGTATTTAAGAGTACCACTGGTGCAAAGCACCTACCAGTCTGCAATGGGAAACTAGACACATATTTACGACACCATTGATGCAAAGTACCTACCAGCCTGCAATGGCAAACTGGACACGTCTTTAGGAGCACAATTTGTGCAGAGCACATACCAGCCCGCAATGGCAGGCTGGATACATGTTTAGGAGCACCATTGGTGTGAGTGCTCACACCCGCCTGCAATGGCATACCGTCCACATACTTAGGAGTACTGCCGGTGGTAGTGTGCACACCAGCCTGCAATGGCAGGCTGGACATGGATTCAGGAGCATCATCAATGTGAGTGCATACACCAGCCTGCAATGGTGGCTGGACAAGAATTCAAGAGCACCATTTGTGTGAGTGTGCACACCAGCCTGTCATGTCAGGCTGGACTTTGGTCTTAAAACATAATAGGTGCGAGTGAACACCCACTGGCCAGTCACGGCAGACCTGTCTGACATTTTAGAAACCTCAGGTGTGCACCGCTTCCTAAAGTGTGGTGGAAGGACACACACATTTTCATGCTGCACTTACTGTGGGAAAGTGCCCCAGACCCTAAGGCCTTAACAAGAGAATCAGTCACACACAGCAAGTGTCCTCTCGGGAGAGCCAACCCCATAGGTAGGGAAGACCCACATGGGGGCTCATCCCTACCCGGCCAATCGACCACCGGTTTGGTGGTAGTGAGCGACCCCCTCAGGGCTGGCTGTGGAGTGAGACTGGCCAACCTGAGTATGAGACATTTTTGACAGGCTATTCAGATGGATGACACAATCAGTGCGGCATCCCCCTATTAGCCAGTGTCACACCTGCCCTGGATATGTGGTGTACCTCTTTAGAGGACAATCACAGCTACAACACCCAACTCAGTCAAATAGGCACCCTACCCTTACATGTGCAGGAAGGGCACGTGCACTTTCCAGCTGCAGTTTAGTGAGAAAGTGCACAGAGTCTTAAAGTCAGGAAAAGAGATTTGGCAAAAATCAGGAGGATAAAAATCTAAACGTTTTAGGTAAATTTCCCTAAGAAGGGTCATGTCCAACAGCACCCTTCTATATTACCCATATTGTGTTTGCACTTTTTCCTCCTGTTCCTTCATTTGCAGGGAGGCATAGCCCTATGCAGATGAAGAAAAACCTTTGCCAATCTGCCCCAGACAATACTACTATAATGCTGCAACAAAAACAAAGAAGCTCTTGGAAGGTCCAATTAGGAAGTGACAATCAACTCGTGCACTCCCATGGTGTACTTGTGGGGCGGTAATGAAAGGTCTCAGGGAGCTCAAGTCATATGGCCTAGCAATACCTGGTTTCACCAACACCTCAAGGCAGCTGCGGTGGGGCAATGCAGCCTGGAGTGCAATTATCATGACTTGGGGAAATTTCAGTGGTTTGATTATGGTCAAAAGTGTTTACAAAGTAGAACTACAGTAAGGGAGCAGTCATAATGTGCGTGCAACCCGTTTATTTTTTTTAATTTTTTTATTGAATAGAATAAGAAGTACCAAAGACACATGTTGTACATGTTGTATAAGTAAGATAAAAAGCATAGTAATAGATACAAACAGGTAAAATGCAACTTTATTTAAAAAAACTAATAAATGAGTTAGTCATATAATTTTTAGAATACAGGAACAGGGAGAGGAAAGCAAGAGAAAAGAGAAAGAAAAGAAAGAAATAAAGGGGTAGGAGGAAGGGAAAGAGGATAGTTAGAAAAGTAATTAATGTAGAGATGAATGTGTAGAAAGAAAAGTAGTACAAGTTAACCATAGTAGATCAGATTGAATTTTTTGAGACAGTGTAGAAGATGAAATAGTAGAAATGCTATGTTCACTACAAATATAATTCCACCATGTTAGCAATATTTTAGGATTGTCTTTGCAGCAAGAAAGAACAACTTTAAAAGCAAGAGCAATAAAAAGATCAAGTAATTTAAACTTTAACGAGGTGTCATGGGAATCATCAGACATGGAACCAAGAAAAACATTATGAATGGACAATGGAGTCAAAAAAAGAAATATCTGAGAACATTTAGTCCAAATAGATTCCTAAAACTTGAAAACATTAGGGCAATAGTATAACAAATGAAGTAATGTACCATCAATGGAAAGACATGACCAGCAAAGAGGAAAAGAAAAGTGGTTGATTTTATGTATAAATATGGGTGTCCTAAGTGCCCTATTGTATATGAAAAATAACGATTGAGTAATATTAGCAGCTTCAGAGGCAGTAAAAACATTATGCCATAATTTGTTCCATTGTTGAATTGAAAGTGATATAGAAAGGTCTAGTTCCCACGCTAATTCGGTTGATGATTTCTGTCTTTCAGAAGAAGGAGTAGATAGAAGTTTATATGTAAGAGTGGCTTTTGGGTTAGAATCAGAAGGAATATTATACAAAGGAGTCAGGGGAGTAAATGGAGTTATGTTGGGAGGGAAATGTCTAGTTGTTAGAAATGATTGAAGTTCCTGTGATAATTGGGATTATTAGGCAAGACATTGGGAGGGTAAATCATAGTAGTTTTGTAATGTAATGAAAGATAAGACAGAGTTATGAGAAACAAGTTGGTGAACATATATGATATTCTTCTCCTTCCAATGTTTAAAGTAGAAAGATGTGTGGTGAAACGTAACAAACTTATTGTACAAATAGAAGAGGCAAGAAAGGCTTGGTAAAAATTAATGAAAAGAGAATGTATCAGGTGTTGGGAGTATTTTAAAATAGGGTGTTTGGAGATAAAGGTGCAATTAGACATGAAACAAGTGTCATAAAAGGAGAATTCTTGTAATAAAGAGCGTTCAAAGTTAATCCAACTAGGTATTGGTTCATCATGGTATTGTCTGTTCAATGCATACATTTGTTGTATCAAAAAAGCAGTGTGATATAATTAAAAATTAGGAAATCAGAGATAAAGAAATAAAGATAATAAGATAAATAGACAGAATAAATCTATGTTAAAAGAGCAAAGAGTTAAAACCATAACAGGAGATGAGAAGACCAGAAATAATAACAATTTAACAGTTTAAGAGTATTAATCATTTGTGTCCATAGGAGCTCTAGTGATGGATTGAAAGAATTGTTTTAGTTTGTATGGGTCTTCAGAAGAGCGAGAGACGCCTTTATCTGTAATTTTAAAGAGAAAAGGGTGTAAAATGCCTTAGCGAATGTTCAAGGATCTTAATTGAGGACGAAGGGCCAGGAATTCCTTGCATCTGGCACTGGTTGCATTGGAGAGATCTTGTGAGAGAAAGATGTTATGACCAGACCATATAAAATGTTGTTTTACTCTGGCAACTTTTAATACGTGCATCAAATCCGTAAATTCTAGAAAGAGCATTATGATACCACGTGGTCTGCTAGAATGAGGTTGAAGTCGACCAAGGCGGAGTCCCCGCTGGATATTAAGAGGAGTTGAAAATTGGAGGCTAAGAAGGTCAGATACATTTAAAAAAAAAAAAAGATAAGAAGATCCAAACCCTTGATATTTTCATGCAAGCCATATAGATGAAGTTTGTTCCTCCTATTTCTATTTTCGAGATCCTCGGTGTGAAGTTTAACTTGTGGATTTCCTTTTCCAGCAAGGGTACCTTAGTAGTTATGTCTTGCAAGTCACTTATACGTTGTTCCATAGTAGACATTATACCCTCTATGTAAATCCATCTGTCCTCTATCAGCTGTAGTTTTTCATTAGTGGTATTCATAAATGGTTTCAGAGCATGTAATTCATCTAGAATAGAGTCCAAGACCGGATTTGAGCATGATTGGACCAGTGACGGAGGGTCATTTTTGGCACTTTTCGGTTGAGTTCCAGAGGAAGATGTTTTCGTAAAAGACCAGGAGTCACTAGCCATCTTGATAAAATGCACTTGTCGTTGAGTATGTTTTTTAATGGTGGAGATCCTGCCCATAAAACAAATGGTCAATGATGCAGGCTTCAATGAAGATATGAAATATCAATCTTTGTGTTTCACAAGTGTCACAACCAGGACTCAAATGATAATATTATATTAATATGGTAGACCACACAGTAGATAACAGTAAAGGCGTCATCAAATTTGTAGGTGAACAAGAAGCAGGATGTAAGGAGACAACTGAGGTAACATCTCACGACATGTGTACCCCATTAGTATCCCCTTAAACTCAGATTCATGAGAGAATAAGGGCGATACATTTCCAAAAATTACAATATGATACATAAATAAGACAACTATATGAACCTTGAGAGCATGACCATGAGTAACAAGATAGGTGAAGGTTCAAACTGAACAACAAATGACGCACTCAGCATGACCATGGAGGATCCACAAGATCATGATACCAAATAAGCAATTATACAACAGAAGCAGCTGCCAAATTCTTCTGATAGAATGTAATCCTGCTGATGTGACCCTGTATATTACTTAAAGTGGAACGTTGGCAGAATGAGTAAGCTGGCAATAGCAGGGAAGAACTTTCTAGAAATTCCTGAGATTTAACATCCCTCACATTTTCCTTTGTCAAGCTCTAACTCAAGACAGCTGTGATTTAAATTTATTTTAGTGTTCCAAGACAGTTGTATTGACAAATGCCCTCCAGTAATATGTTGCACCATCAGACTGGAAATCCTTTCAGCACGAGAGGGCATGCATCACACATAACCAAAACCAGAATTTTGTATGAGAGAGCGACAATGACTGGAGAAAGGCATAAAAGCAGACTGTTCAAAGGTCGCAAACATAGATGCCAGTGAAATTGGAAAAGGCAGTAGCACCTGGACTTCACACCCTCAGACTGCAAACAAAAGCCTTGTCACAGCGGCACCCACATTTCCGAAGCAAGGAAAAAAACAATATGGCGTCCTCTCTCCTCATGAAGATGGCATTGTAAGAAATGTGGTTGAACAGAAAGCCATAAATTCACCCACTGCTAAAATGAATGAGCTGCCCCACTTTAAGAAGTGAATCCAGCTTGGTGAGTGCAGGACGATGTCTCCAAGCGGTAAAAAGTTCCTTCTCAAGCTCCGTGTGGTGACAGAGCTCAGGGCATCGCGGCCATCTTGCCCAAACGCGTAAGCATGCCCATGCGTGCAGCCCATTTTAGTTGTTAGGTCACGCCCCTGTGTAACTCATCTCTGAGGTATCTTTTTTTCACCCGTCTGGCACTCCACTTTCTCTTTCTTGCCTCTCATTTTATCACATTTCTTCAAACTATTTTCCCCTCTATATCAGTCTTACTTAGCTGTCCCTTTTCCTCCTGCCTGTCTGTTACAACTCTCATCTGTGTTGCCTCTCTAATCTTTCTTATTCTCAGTAGCGGCTCCTCAAGGGAGTGCTGCGGGGTGGTAGGGCGGGGAGGGGCAGGGTGGGGGGTACTAAACTTTATTTCTTTATTTCTTTACTCAACTCCGTTCAGCCCAATTCCGAGTTTACTACCCCCCACCCTGCCCCTCCCCCGCCCCACCGCACCGCAGCACTCCTTCGAGGAGCCGCTACTGCTTATTCTCTTTGTCTCTCTCATATCTTTCTCTCACGAGTGTCTTACTTTATGACCTCACTCTCCTGTATACTGCTCTCTCTCACTTATTTCTTTCACACCAACATATGTTTCCTCATATCTCTGAGCCTTAGATTTAATATCTCTCTGATACTCACACCCAAACATACAAAAACATGCACACAAACACAACTTTCTTTATCTTTCTCAAGTATCTGCAGTGCCCTCTTCTTCTCTTCTGTTATCTGTGCTTCTCCTAGTCATCTGTTAATTGTCGTTAGTCTCTTTCACCTCTCTTGTATTTCTCTCAACCCCGGCATCCTTACGAACAGTAAAAAGAAAACAGATACCTTTTTGCCATAGCCCTTTCAACCAGCAATAATAAATTAACTATCTTACAAGTTTGGTTCATTCTTATTGAAGACATCATGAATTGTTCTTGATGCATATTATGATTGATGCACAACACGTTCTAAAAAGGTAGCCAACTAACACCTTAAGCCAGAGTTCAGGTCATGAAGAGTGGGAATGAGAAGATCCTTGATGCAACGTTCTGTTTCAGTTCATTTCTACTGCCAAATTACTTTGTTATGACAGGGTACTGTCCCTGCTGTCTGCAGGTAAGAGTGGTGGGGCAGTGGAAACGACAGACAACAACAGGGGAACATTCATTATTTATTAATTTTCCCTTGTCATCATCTGTCGAGGCCACACCACCACCCCGCCCCACTGCTCTTACCTGCACAGGCGTTCATGACCACAAGTAACCCCCAAGCAGCTTCTGCCTACTTGAGCCTTGTCAGTATGGTCTGACTTTATTGCTGTGGCGCAGTAAGCAGAGGACCATAACCTGAGCATACCCATCTCCCATAGGGCATCTACAGCAACAAAGAACAAGGTGATGGGTGGAATGCTACATTACATTTGTAAGAGACCGATAGAAGAAAACGATCAACACAGACTTTTCAGTAGAAGGTTGACAGGTGCATCTGAAAATCTCAGAAACCTTCAGTTAGCCTCACTTCTCTCAGACCAATTAAGTTTTGGAGGGCTAAGCTCACATGCGATGAATATTTCAGATTTCCTTTAACCTTCATAGTTGGCCACAAAGTGTTTATCAGGTGTTCGAGTCTCACAGAGATCCCAATATGATACCCATCCTTCGTTTAAGGAGTTTCACGCTTTTAATGATGATTCTGTGCAATCATGTTATTTTTTCTAATAACAAAAAGCAAGCAATAATTTTCTTCAAGTATCGATATTTGCTCATAAGTGTAACTGGCACTGAAAATGCTTGTGACTTTTCTTTTGCTTTAGAATTAAAGCCATTTTACTGATATCTTTGAAATTCAATGGATGTTGCCTTTACTTTTTCTCTCTAAGCATCATAAATTGAGAGCAGAATTACTAATTCTATTTTGTAACCTAATTGCAGAAAGCATTTTAGCCAAGGATATTAATCATGCGATTCACAATGTTGCAATGTCACACGTTCACTTTTCTCCTGCAGAAAGTGCAACATTCAGCAGACTCTGTTGTTTGCAACATGGTGTTGACACCTTGAACCTCCCATCCAGAACTTCATCATTTGGTCTTACACCATATGTGGTGGAGTCTTCTAGAACACAGTCACACCTGTAGCTTAAGTCCTGCTCTTTCTGGATCTGTCAGGCTCTGCAGTGAATTTTAAGACAATTGTTATTGTTTAATATTCTTTAAATGGATTAACCAGGAGAACTGAATTAGATCTTTTTTTCTTTTCATTATGTCCACTGCTGAGAATGTTGACATATATCTTCTAACTATACGAGTCTCCTCTACAGATATGAAGGCATAACCCAAAGGTCAGAAGTTGAATCTCATTTGAACCCACCAACTTTTTATCTTTCCAAGGTACAGATGTAGATACAGCATTATGAAACAGCAAACATAATAGTAGAAAGTTCTCTTAAAATGTAAGAAGTATTAACATTGCCATCCTAGCCAAGACATAATCCAGTTTCAGGTAGGTTTTGTCTTGAATGGCATACTGATTAGTCTGCGTGTAATTAACTGCCTAGATTTCTACAGCTGAATGCGCCAGTGACCTTGAAATGTAGTGAGATGGTTATGTTTCAAATCTGGTTTATGCTCATTGCAGATAAAACGCCATCTGCTTTCCCTGGTGTTTCAAAACGTAGTGCTTCAAATCTTCTGAAACGTGGAGGAAATCTGTACCTGCAGTATCTGATCTGAAATGTGGGAAACAAGAGTGATTTTCAGCTGCTCGTCAAGCCAATAGATTTTTAGTAATATAGAAACTTAGGAAAAAGTGTGTTTATGCCCACATAATCTTGCGTTATATCCGATATAGTGCATTATGAGTGTTAAATCAAGTGCCAAGATTATGCCATTGCACAACATCATGTAATTGAGATTTAATTTGTGTACAAGTGAGTGACTAGAATGTGAGTGACAGTGGCCCGCTTCACACGCAATTTTGTAGTTTTGTTTTTGTCTAAAATGGGCAACAGGGTGTATTTTAAGCTAAAAATAACACAACATGCGCACATGTTGACTAGAGTCATTAAACTTGGCTATCATTTACCGTCCTAGACATGATAGCATTTTAGGGGTGCGGGCCTTACATTTATCAAAGCTTTTAGTTTAAGTTTATTGAAACCAGCAAGCAAATACAATAGATAATCAAAATCCATTCAGAAAGCATAAGTAATTATGAAATATACAATAAAGGATATTAAGCATATTGGTGACAATAAACACGGTAACCTAGAACAAGAAAAGGAAAAAGAGGAAAAATGGGGGGGGGGGAGGGAAGCAATATAAATATCATTGGGGAGAGTTCAAAGCAAACTATGACAATAAAAGAGATAAAATGAAGCATTGCATTGCATGTAACTTAAGACTCTAAAAAGAATATAATGATACAATTGTACGAATATAATATGTAAAACAATATTAAACATTTCAAACAAAGAACAACGAAACCAGATCAGGGCGGTTTACGAACATCATCTGACATACTCACAATAGCAGTAATGGCAGTACTTGAAGAGGCGGTAGCAGATAAATATGTAGTGAGAGGGAGCCATAACAAATCCCTTTTAACTGCTAATGATACAGGGGTAACATAATTAGTATCAAGTCTATGATGAAAACAGATGGCGTTCCACCAGGCTCTGTAAGTAACTTTATCTGCATGTTTCCAATTCGAGGTGATTAGGTGTAAGGCTATAGCAAGTAACAAATCGATTAACTGAAAATGTGACGGAGGTTGAGGCCACGAAGGGGATAAAGAACCGAGAAAAATATTTAAGAGGGAAAAGGAAACTTTAGTGTTAAATATTTCGTTAATTTGAGACCAAACTAAATGCCAAAATTTAGCAATGTTGGGACACTCAAATAACATGTGTTTTAAGTCAGCCTTTAAATATGGACAGGACCAGCATTGTGATGAGGCGTTAGAAGAGAAGGAAGCTAAATGAGCGGGTGAATATAATGAACGTTGATATACAAAATAAAGAGTTTGAGTAGTATTGGCTGCCCGTGAAGTTTTATGGATCTTTAACCATAATTTATCCGACAAAGAGAAAGACCAGGATTGTAATAAGTCTTTTTCCCATGCCAATTCAGTCTTCGTTTTGCACAGCGTCGAAAAAGATAGAAGACATTTGTAAAGGGAAGATGCAGAAGGGGAGGCGTTTAATAAGGGAAACAATGTAGAACATGTTGTAGGAAAAGTAGGAGAGGATGGGAGTAATGAAAGATATTGGTGAAGAGAGGAGAGTAGAAGGTCATATTGTTTCTTAAAGGAATTAGGAAGAGCAAAGGTAGATTTGAGGACTGAGAAGGATAAAAGTTTATTATCAGTCAGAAGTTGAGAAATCCACTTCAACCCCCTGGAGTGCCATGCCTTCCAGTAGAAAGCACGGTTCTTAATGCGAAGCAATTTGTTATGCCAAATAGGTTGTTGAGAAAGTGAGGAAAGTGAAGGATAGGAAGATGGTAGGAGAGGAGTTAAGAGCTTACGTGCATAAGAAATAACAGGATGACGTAAAGAAGTGGTGTGTGTAGAGAAAGCAAGGGACTCCATAAAGGCGAAGGGGAAAGTGAAAAACTTCTCGACGTTGAGCCAAAGCGGAGGATAAGTAGAAGAATCTGAGGAGAGCCAAGAAGAGGCTTGTTTGAGAGAAAATGCGTAATGGTAAGATTTAAAGTCAGAAAACTTAAGCCCGCCATTTGATTTATCTTTTTTGAGAGTAGATAAAGCTATCCGAGGGGGTTTACCTTTCCAGAGGAATTTTAATAAAATGCGATCTAATCTCTTAAAATAATAATCTGGAATATGTACAGGAATCATTGAAAGAGAGTATAAAATAATGGGAGCAAGCATCATCTTAATAGAGTCTAATCAACCAAACCAAGAGAGGAAAAGAGGGTGCCACTTAGTAATAGAATCGTTTAGTTTCTTAGCAATGTAATCAAAATTTTGTTGTAACATTTCGGAAAGAGATGGGGAGAACCATAATCCTAAGTATTTTAATTTGGAGGATTGCCAGGAAAAACCAGTGTGAACAAAATAATGTTTAAGACACAAGACATTAAGAGGCAAGACTTCACATTTATCGCGATTTAGGCGGTACCCTGAAAGTTTTGAAAACGCATCTACCTTGGAGAGGAAAGGGGGAAGAGATGTATCTGGGTTGGAACAATATAAAAGAATATCATCCGCATACACAGACATTTTGACTTGGCTGGAACCCAAATGGAACCCTTTAATTTGAGAATCTTGTCTAATTTTGGTGAGGAAAGGCTCTAATGCCACTACAAAGAGAAGAGGGGATAGGGGGCAACCCTGACGTACACCTCTAGAAAGAGAGAAATAATCGGAAACCGTACCATTAGCAAAAATAGCTGCTTTGGGACCAGAATATAAGAGAGAAATCAAGAAGATTAATTTAGAGGGGAACCCTATCCACTTAAGAGCATGAAACATAAAGTCCCAACCAATCCTATCAAAAGCCTTCTCAGCGTCTAGGGCTATGGCAGCAAGCGGGTAATCTAAGGAAGGGGCTTTGCTAAGAATGTTAAAAAAGACTCTAGAATTATCAGAAGATAAGCGGCCTTTTACAAAGCCGGATTGCTCCGAGCCAAGAAGCTCAGGTAAGATTGGATCAATACGTAAGGCAAATCTGACTGGGGAGTTTCTATCTAAAATGGAATCACAAATTTGGTTACAATCACCACCAAAAACAATATAATCGTCTTCAAGTGAGAGAAACTTATCAGAAATATGCAACCAAAAAACATTGTCAACTGAAACTGGAGCATAAACATTAAAGAAAACCAATGGTATTTTGTCAATAAGTAACTTAACAATTAACCAACGACCCTCAGAATCAGTATCTTGAGAAATCACCGAGACATTAAACTTTTTATGAGAAAGAATGAGAACACCATTCTTTTTACCCAAAGCTGGAGAAGAAAACACATTGCCTACCCAACATTTTTTTAATTTAGATGCTTCAGCCTCAGAAAGGTGGGTTCCTGAAGAAAAGCAACATCAGTTTTTAATCTTGCTAAATGGGATAAGACTTGTTGTCTTTTAATAGGATTGTTCAATCCTCTAACGTTCCATGTAGAAACTCTGAACTTGACTGGATGAGGTTAAAATCAAAAACCATGAACATACAATGCGATAAACAGAACTGAGGTTGAGAAGAGTAAATAAATGAGCACTCAGGAATATACTAAGAAAAAGATAAAAGAGGAGAAAAATTAGAAACAATAAGTTTAAAAAATGTGATAAGGAAAAAGAACAGCAAACAAAGAGTATGAATTTGCGAGTGATCAAAAAGAGGAAAAAGAGAATAGAATGAAGGAAGCGTGGGTGGGGAAAAAGGAAAGGGAGAAAGGGAAAAGAAGAAGAGGAAGAGAGGAGTGGTGATAAAAAACAACAAAAAAGACATAAAAAGAATGTGTGAACAGGAGACATACTTACATGAAGAAGATCCAAAGGAACATGGGGGGAGGGGTGAGGCCACACGAGACAGACAGCCCATCCAGGCTGACCAGACGGAGGACGAGGGGGAGAACGCCAACAATATAGGATATCTACGGATGCAAGAGAGAACAAAAGCATAAAAACTATTTAAACACAATGAATGATTAAAGATAGGAAACTTAAAATAAAACAAGACGATTAGATACTAACTCAAACTAACAAGACTATCCAAGCCGGGAAAGAACACCAAAAATTACAGAAAGAGGGACAATGAAGAGAAGCAGTGACTGAAAGATCCATAAGAAAAAACATTAAACATCAAGTAACATTTGAAGACAAAGATCCCGAAGCTTCCATGGTCTCCGCCCTGTGAAAGTTTATGAAACTCTGTAACTGCTGCGGATCTTCATAAGATGTCGTCTTGTTATTGAACGTGACCTTAAATAGGCAGGGGTGAAAGAGTCCATAGCGCGCACCCATGGTACGAAGAGCAGGTCGCATATCAAGAAAGGCCTTACGTCTGTTAGCAGTAGACTTGGCATAATCTTGAGCGAAAAACAAAGTGGAGCCAGACCATGTGATGCGTTGAGAGGATTTAGCCGCTGACAAAACCTTTAGTAAATCCGTATACTCCAGGAAGTATAAAATGACACCTCTCGGTTTCTGTGTGGATGACGCATTCGAAGGAGGACGACCCAACCTATGTGCCCGTTGAATGTTAAGAGCAGTGCCCTCCGGCATGTGGAGAATCTTGGGTAGAAAAGTTTTAAAGAAAGCAGGAGGGTCCGACCCTTCCGATCCCTCCACCAGGCCATAAATGCGCAGATTGTTTCGCCTATTACGATTTTCAAGATCCTCGACTTGGCGCTGGAGGACAGATACTTGAGAGTGAAGGTGAGATACATTGGCGTTAGTGTCTTTAAAAGAAGAGATGTGACTTTCAACTGCAGTAATTCGTGAATCAAGCTGAGACCAAGTATCAGTGAGGACCTGTAGTTTAGTATTTGTTTCCTCCATAAAGGGACGAAGGGCCCTGATCTCTTCCAGGAGGGTCTCCATAGAAACAGGCGAGGTCGATTTAGGTGGAGAAGGCGGGTTTTGCTTTAGACGTTTAGTGACAGACTTTGCAGGAAAACACTATTGAGGGGGAGGGATCCATATTCACCGCTGGGTCTTGTGATGGTAACAAGGAATCCTCTAATTTGGAAAAGGCAGTAAAAATTCTTGAATTTTTGATGAGGATATGCTTAGGCGGAGGCTGTTTAGAAAGACAGCCTTTCGTTCTCCCCATAGGAGGTAAGTCCAACACCCTAGGAGAGAGGAGCAGAAACGTGGCCCAGAAGTAGAATAACACTGGTTAGATGTGTAACATCACTGTGAGATCTAGTAAGTATCAAGTGAACATAGCAGGTATCACTGAGGCGAGTGCTTAAAGCAAAATTGAAAAATTAGTCATCGAATTGTCATATACGAAAAAATTAGGCAGTTCCATAGAAACAATTTCAATATCCGAAACGAAGATACTTGTGAAGAAAAATCATAGGCGAAAAGAGAACCATTTTGTTTGAGGAAAACAGCATAAGAAAGCACTCTTGTGAGGTGCATACATAAAATGGCGGCTGAGTAGGTGGAAAAAACGTTGCACAATTTACGCACCTTCCACAATTTCCAGGGATACAGCAAAGAATATATCCGAAATTGATGAGGAGATGAAGAAAAGATGCCCACAGGAAAAGCCAGAAACAACCAAAGGGGTAAAAAACCACTTCTGCAGCACGTTTCCTCAATTCGGTAGCTCACATTTTCGTCAGAGGAAAAAACAAAATGGCTGCCGTTCCGAAAACAGGACCGCTGGGGAGATTAAATGGAATTAAATGTAGCTTACGAAGAGTGAAAGACACAGCGGCGGCACATTTTGGCGCTCCAGGTGTCTAAAAAGCTTTTCCTCCGTTTATGGCATCTCCGTACTCGCTGTGACATGGGAAAAAATCGGCGTTGTCCTCCCGATCCCGGGAGCGTCAGGGAGAAGCCGCCATCCTCGTTAGGCGTTAACCACGCTCCCCCCCCATTTATCAAAGCTGACCCTTACCTTGGCAGCGTCGAAGCCACAAGAGAGTTTGACAGTGATGTTACTGCACTATAGAAAGTTTATGTGCATTTACTACTGTAGAGCCTGACTTAACCATGGAATTAGCCAAGTTCAGCCATTGTCATTAATTTTCAAGGGTTTGGATTTATTTTGCCTCCTGTAATTGCACCTGCAAGCGTGAAATGAGAACAATTGCAAACAGGCCTAGTAATGTAGACAATGGCTATTAAAGTAAGCAGGACTTCGAATATGAACTGCCTGTGCCAAAACACAGCTTTTTCAGAGATTCAGTGTGATAATGTGGAGGAAACGTAGTGCATAGCCAGATGATGACAATAAAATATTGAATGGCCCATTGCATCTTTAGTCAGCTTGTGCTGTGTTACAGGTTATAGCTATGGGGATGGTGGTACTTCCAACAAGAATATCTTTACATCATATGAGAAGAACAGTGGCTTCTTCTGCTGGAAGAGGTGATGGCATCTGAAATCAAGCCAACATTTTGCCCAGTTCTAGTGTGAAGTAGTAGTTTCTGCTCATACTACATTTATGCCCTTCATAGGTACCCCTGGCGCATGAGAGATTACTTGGTAAATAAGGCATGTAGGTGGCTGGGTTTAAGCCCGAAAAGATGTGATTCCAATCTAGCTCAGCTTCCATTTCTACACCTAACAGCTCCTCATATGTATCTGTGTGTACTATGAACACCTTCCCCGTGTGAGACCTTTATGTAAAGACTCTTGTATATTGCATTAAAATTAGATAATGCAGCAAAGAGTTTAAGAGGTGTAATATACATTATTTTTCATTTTGTTCATTATGGGTCTGTATGCTGCTAGGTTCCAATTTAAAAGCAAATTTTGGCTGACTGAAGTTTCTCCCTGTAAAATAAAGGGACACAGAGAAGCAGGGATAAGATATTTTACAACATAGGCTGTTCGAGATTTTCACAACCCAACAAAGAGCCAAGACAGGACAAGAAATCTTTAAAATATTTTTGTAACAAATTAAGGTGTGTATTACAACTTGACTTCTGAAATACACAGTCAATTATAGAGATGGTATTCATATTATTCATGTTAAGGTGATATATAATTTTACCAGCAATGTAATCAATACTATTTGTAGTATCCTATGTTTCATTGTGTGTGAGGTCACACATACTTAATCAGGTGATGCTATGTTTTGTATGGCTGGGCATTAGGTAGGGTGCCTGTAGCTAACCATAACTGGCCAGTTTCCATTTTTTTCAGTTGTATTCCATAGGCATCACTTTAAGTAAGGCGAGGGCATATCTGAGGGTTTATAAACATAAGTTAATAGGTTATGAGCAGAGCAACCCAATAAGGTAACCTTGAGCAAATCTCCTCATAATGAACTACACCCACCTTCTGTGTAACTGACTCCCATTTTTCATGGCCTTTGACCATCTGCAAAGCTGAGGATGTTGACTGTTTGACCTGTCCATACACCCCTCCTCATATGTGCTAAACCTCTTGCATTTCCATCTTCTGTGACACAGACATTTAGCAGTGTGCTAGGGGTTGGATGCAGTGCCTTAGATGTCAGCCTGATCCTGCAACCATCTTCAGAAAGCCGAGCCCTCCCTCAGCATGGCCTTTGGCTATGTAACTTAGGGCTTAGCTATAGGGCTAGAGCCAATCTACTGTTTGTCCAATGGCCTTTTGGCATGTGCAGAAGGGGAGGACCCTAGGGCCCAGCATGTAGACATGTCCAGCACCCAACATCCCAAGGCTTAAGATGTGTGTAGCAGGGTTTGATTGCAGTGTCTTTGTCAGCTCCAAGTCAATCAACCAGCTGTGAACTGCCTTCAACAGGACACAGCACTTTTGTTGCTGCAGTCTATGGTCCGAATCTGCCCCACCTCAGCCTCTTTAGTAAAGGACAATTGGGGTCAGGGTTTGTCATCTGCGGAGGTTGGGCCAGGCTAGGCTCTGTGGTACACCCCCAATGAGCATGGCTAAGAACATGCACAGATGGGAAGGAGGTGCTTTCATAGAAGTTGGATATAGTATATAATCAAAACAATCATGATGACAATTCCTGATTCACATTATTATTGACAGTTTCTCTAATTCGTTCTCATTCTACACGTACATTGCAGGTCTGTCAACCAATTCTGTACAGGAACGATGGTCCTGTGATTTAATTGTGCGCCATGTGAGTGCTGATCAGCCAGTCAGTACCACAAAGAGTTGCAATAGGCAATTAGAGTGGAATAAGCCCGGGGGAAAGAACGCATTGCTGTAGAGAACTCTAGTGGGAAATAGTGACACTTTTAACACTCACAAAAGTCAAGACAGAGGGTCAAATTCAATAACTTGTGCTACTGTCCATTCTGCTGATCACATGGTGAACACTTGTGACTCTTGGGTTATCAGAAACTCAAGCAGGATGGTAAAGAAGAAGCAGATTTTACAATAGCCTGGAGGTGACAATGGTTCTATGACAAAAAAGGAAGAAGGTGGGTGGTGGGGGGGGGGGGGGTAAGATTTTAAGCACCAACTGCAGGCACCCAACAAGGGAATAAAGAAAGTTAACCATGACGTATTTTCATCTAGATTTTTCTTGCAAGTTATCACAGTGGCAAGATTTAGCACAATGGTATGCATTTTATGGTCTGTTCTATTTTACTCAAACATGTGCACAATCCCAAATAAAGTTGTGGTACAACCTAGAGAGACTATCATTTAGGCTAGTGGTCTTTTTCTGTCATTGTACCACTGGTTTTGTTATGCCAGTTGTTAGAAATGGGATTTCTGGTTGGCTAAGGCTTGCGTCAAAGTCAGGCATAAACCACCACTCTAGTCAGGGCAAGGAAGTTACACGCCAAAGATAACCCCTGCTCACCCCCTTGGTAGCTTGGCACGAGCAGACAGGCTTATCCCTGAGGCGATGTGTAAAGCGTTTGCGCGCGCACCCAGCAACAACACCCAAGGCCCACCACAAAGGAAACTCCACACAAGGTATTCTATAAAAATAACCTTTGTATTATACACAACACATTAGATAACAACACACACTCTACAATGTGCCAACAGGCACGGGCAGAATTTACAAGGGATTATATGTACAGGGGACAGGGCCACATGGACCACTGTCCGGAATTAGCACTTTTTAGAACATAGGACTAATACTGTAGTAAAAAAATAACATATGTAGCACACAACCAGTAACTACTGGTAACCAGAAAGTACCACCTACGCAACCCTAACCACTTTAGGAAAATATTGCGCAGGGAATCAGGACCTCACTAGCACCACCTGTGTTAGTGAGAAAACAACCACCTAAGTATCACAATACCTGTAGGGGTCTAAGCACATAAACACATGATGCATAACATTCAGAGGTGTAAAGCAAAGCACATGACGCATAACCATACATTCAGAGGTGCAGGGAAACACAATTGCGCAAGAACTCACATAAGCCACTACCTGTGGCAGTCCCTAGGCCAACTGGCCTTGTCGGGGCTAGGACGGCCTATGTCCCAATGTCAGGGGGGCCTAAACGTGGCAGCTGCCCACTAAGTGCTGGGCAACTGTAAGACAATGGGGGGCCAACGCTGGAGCCTTGCAGGCTCTGCCCAACTGACTGTCCCCTGAGCCCCTCTGTGCTCTAAACAACAAGAAATGCCCCCTAGATAACGTAGGAGCGGCCCGCTGCCTTCCGGGGCCGCTCTGATCATAAACAAAATGCCCCCGGGGTTGGAGCCTTCACAGGGCTCTGAATCATGAGCACTAACCACGTGGGGGCGGCCCACTGCCTTCCGGGGCCGCCCGATACCTGTAGTGCCTTGGTGCCTGTCTCAGGCACCACAGAAATGCCCCTGCAACGTTGGAGACCCAGCGCGAGGCGGGGAGAGGAACCCACGGGGACGGCCGCACTCACCGTGTGTTTACGAGGCGGCGTCTCCTTCCTCGGGTGTCTCCTCCGCGGCGCGGGCCTCCCTTTACCCGGGCCCCCTCCTGGGACCCGGGACTCGGATCGGAGACGGCCGCTCCGGACTCCTTGCTTCTTCTTCCTCGTCCGGTGGTAGGAGCGCGGGGTAGGCTCCCGTCCGCTTCCTATTCAAGTCCCGCCCCCGTCCCAACGAAGGCTGCCTGACTTCCGGCTGAAGCCCGGCTGCGGCGGTGATTCTTACAGCGGCAACGAGGAGTAGGCTCCCTCGCGATCGGAAATATACGGCGGGATGGGCACCCGCCGTGGGATTTAAGACAAATAAGCGGGGTGGCACCCGCCAACGGCCACTGCAAGGTCCCTGGCAGGGTGGGCACCTGCCAGGGGACGTCAGAATCGGCAAAGACGGGGCAAACGCCGGGTGGGCACCGGCTTTCAGAAATAAAGCGCTCCTGAGCGCTAAAGGCAAATAAAAGCGCTTCCAGGCGCTTAGGGACACAAATGAAGCGCTCCCAGCGCTTTGGGGGAGAATAACCACCAAGTCCAGCAAAGTTCTTCCCTGCATGCAGCAGGGCAGGGGTGGGGGGCAAGGCTGGACCCAGAGCCAGCTCACTGGGCCTCCAGGCAGGGAGGTAATCCAAGTGGCGGTCCTCTGGTCCAGCAGCAGCAGCAGCAGCCCCCCTCAGGTAAGATCCTGGCAGAGAACAGTTTCTGTGGGGACACAGCCCCATTTTTATACCGGCAAACCCTTTGTTCTGGGTTCAGGGTGAGGGGGAAAACCAGTCGCAGCTGGTTGGGGAGCACCCTTGATGTGCTCAGCCCCTCACTCTATTCACTGGCAGGGCTAGGGTCGTCAGTCGCACCACAGGGGGCGGGGCCAGCATTGTGTGTGGAAAACCCTGTCCTATTCAGGACCCAGGTGTACTCCTCCCACCCATCTAGCTGCTGATCTCCCCATTCACCACTGGGTGACTCATCCTGACTCTGGGGAATCCCTAGCCCGTCACATGACATGACCAGCCAATCACGCGACAGACACACTGCACACAGAAGTGCCCACTTCTAGAAGTGGCACTTCCACACTAGGTACATGCACGCCGCACACATCATCGCGCAGCATTCACTCCCACGAGTCCGCACATACCAAACTCGGGCCTGCACACCCCACGCATCAGGAACTACTAGGGACACGTACACTCCCCATGCATTCCTATGGGAGGGCAGGCCTATCTCACCACATGCACTCAGAGCACGCACGCACTTTACCCTGGGACACAGGGAAAGTGCGCAGAGACCAAACAATTACCACACCAAGTCACCAATAAAAAGCAAAAAGTTCAGGGGTGAACCTGCCAGAAGGGCCAAGTCCAACACCAGTTTATGCACATTTGAAGAAAAGAGCTGATAACGCCGGACACGAGAATTATTCTGTAGTACCTAATCATCGCATACCGGACTTCGACCTGCTGAAAATAAACGGTGTGAGCTACGGCTCTTTTCTAAGACACCAACCTGCCGGTGGAGGTCGATTGTAAAGCTGCATAATTACAAGATGAGACTCCAACCGGATGGTGGATGTCCTTAACGTAGCAATTGTTTCTTTTACTTCCTGATTATTCACAGGAATTTTGGCTGTCCATTTCGCCCTTCACAGTCCTGAGGAAGACCCGCTATTGACGCACCACATTTGCACTGTCACTAGGGTCGAAACGTCAACATTAACATCATACCTGTCCATACGGCCTCCGTGACCACAATACAGAGTTGCCATTGTGTCTAGGATTCATGTAAAAAACAGAAGACAGTACATGTGTAGAAGAAAATGTTTTGAATCTAACTTATCTATGTCACACATGTACATTTTGTATATAGTGCACCACCATTTCACTGATCACCACACTTCACTTATTTTCACTATTGTAACAATCCCTTTGTCTACAATTGAGTTGTATCTGTGACAGCCTTTCTTTGAAAAAACAAAAAGTAAAAAAGACTTTATTTTTGAAAAAAATTGGTTCTCTGGTGTGTTCTCATCGCAAAGCTTCAATTTCTTTTCTAACTTGAAAATTTACATTTGTTGAAATATCAATTGAGTTACTATTTTTTCTCTTAACAATAATATAAACTTATCACAGCAATTGTATCACCTGACAGGACCAATTGTTTTTTGTATTATATATGCCTGTCAGCTTTTTTTTTTTTA
Source organism: Triturus cristatus (assembly GCF_964204655.1). Classification (NCBI taxonomy): domain Eukaryota; kingdom Metazoa; phylum Chordata; class Amphibia; order Caudata; family Salamandridae; genus Triturus; species Triturus cristatus. The sequence goes on from NC_140588.1 coordinate 871,999,607, forward strand.
CAAACTATTAGATGATGCTGTTACCTATAGTGATGGAAATAATATATTTAATATAATCCAGAAAGAGTGAAAATGAGGACTGACTAGGCCACTTATAATAAAATAAAAAAAAAAGTAATTTTGACAGTAAACTACTGGCTTCACTTGTTACCTTTTTTATTAAAAAGTTCTAAAACAGCATATCATCCTGCTGGACAACAATAATCTCCTCAATCAATGGCAGGTAGGCTTGAGAGTAGGAAGAGGGGTAGAAACTGCCCTTGTATTGGGGTGAAGGAGATTAATTGAATTATGCAGTTGGTCTGTATAGCAGCCTTGCTCCTCTGCAATTTGTCCACTTCCTTTAACACATTGGATCCTAACATCTGATATCTTGCTTAGAAGGCATTTGACTTTGGAGAAAAGTTTTGGCCAGGTTTATGTCCTTTTTCAGTACTGGATGCAGATTGTGGTGCATCAAATATCAAATACCTTGTGCGGCACCTAAGGGATCTTCCCTGTCACAAATCGTGTGTTTAATATCTATGTTTGCCATCTCATAACTCTTATTAAATATTTTGGGTGCACTGCAATGTCATATATAGATGATATGCAAATAATAATCTGTCTTGATAAACAGGCCCTGATCTCTGCTGACATTTTAGACAAATAAACATTGGCAATTTAGGACTGCATGTCTAATGATTTTTGTTAACTAAATATTAACAAAACTGAGTTGTTAGGGGTAGGGGAACTGCCTGAATGCCAGATGGTACCCTGGTACATTCTCGTGTGGCTGAACCAAAAACACCGCCTTACCCCCTCAGTTCCAGCCAAATCAGTAAATCTCTTGCTTTTCTTCTGGACTCACAGCTGACAATGGCAACTCAGGTTAAATATGTGGTTGGTTATTACTCCCAACAATTAAAGATCTGAAAAAACCCTTTACATTTCACCCCACCGGGGATACACATCGGTCAGTTGCATCCTCATGTGTGTTATCTAGGCTGGACTACTGTAACCTACTTCATAGAGGTCTATCTACAGCCCTGGTTTATCAGCTGCAAAGAGTTCAGCACAGAAATGATCATATCCCTGCATAATGGGTTGGTTTACACTGGTTTTGTATGAAGAAAATAATTTAATATAAGATTTTGTACTTCATGAATGGAGTCTTTGATGGGCCAGAGAAGTCCCCATTATCATCTTTATTGAATTTTTGTGCTGCCATGTGGACCCTTCACTATAGGAAAACTCTGCTAGCCTCTGTTTCACAAGTGTATAAAGCTCAGATTGGCAGAAGATCCTTAGAAATATGTGGTCCTCTGCCATGGAACGATCTAAAATTATGCGGTCCCCTGCCGTGGAACGATCGCTGATTACATTAAAATCAATTTCTTCTTATGTTGGTTTAATAAAACTCTAAAAACGCACATAATGAGCAAATTCTGATTACATCCATTTACTCTGTTACCAGTGTCTGTTCTAGTGGAAACCAGCACTAAGTGACCTTTGAGGTGTATGCCTGTGCTTTACAAGTTGTTATTCATTCATTCATAAAGCTTCGCCACGGTTCGTAATATATTAAAGGAAAATATAAAATAGGTCTCTTGCCTGCATATTTATTTAATTTGTTTTTCAAATTTACTATAAATAAGTTTGTCCCCTTAGGCTTTCTACTGTTGCTTATTTATGAGCAAAGGTAAGGAGGGTGTGCTTACTCTTTGATCAGTAATCAGTGATTGTGAAATAGTGGAAGTGACGAAATACTTCCTTTCAGATGCCTCTGTCCAGAGTTGAATCTTGAGTGCACAAAGCTCTTAAAGCCTTTCTTTAATGAATATGCTCTTCAGCAGCTGGTTTTCTCTTCAATGCGCAGACCATCTGCATCTTGGCCTGCTTAGTCAACTTTATGTCTGTTCTTACGGATGTATGTCGTTACAACGCACACTTTTACAACGCATGCACTTACAATGCATTTTTTACAACGCAACATCCACTACAACGCATTCCATTACATAGCATGACACTACAACGCAATTTAAAAAACTACCTTTACAACGCATTCCATTACACCGCATACTACCTTTACAACGCATACCATTACAACGCATAATTTTAAATTGCATTTAAGGTAAGTATTGGATAGTATAGGGGTAAAAATTACTATTCTAACTCCAGGAGGTGCAACAGTAGGGTAAGTGTTGGATAGTATAGGGGTAAAAATTACTATTCTAACTCCAGGGGGTGCAACAGTAGGGTAAGTGTTGGATAGTATAGGGGTAAAAATTACTATTCTAACTCCAGGGGGTGCAACAGTAGGGTAAGTGTTGGATAGTGTAGTGTAATATCATGCGTTGTAATGGTATGCGTTGTAAAGGTAGTATGCGATGTAATGGAATGTGTTGTAAAGGTAGTTTTTAAAAATGCGTTGTAGTGTCATGCTATGTAATGGAATGCGTTGTAGTGGATGTTGCGTTGTAAAAAATGCGTTGTAAGTGTAGTGCGTTGTAAAAGTTGCGTTGTAAAGGTTGTTCCCCGTTCTTACTAAATGCCTAGAGGGTGTTACCCGAGTGTCACTGTTGTAATATTGTCTAACCACGTCCAAAGATGTATCTGATTTTTAGGAGATTAGCACTTGATTATGGTGCTACAGCTTCTGTTTTAGTTTCTCTAATTTGCTATTTACCATACCGCCCATTATTATTTTAGACATATTTTAAAATTGAAGAATTCTACTTCAATGTATAAATAATTAACATTATGGACCAGATAATATATCATAATGATGCTAAATGATCAGCAATAAATGCTGAAATGAAGTGAAGTGTGATATGTGCATGCTAGTCAGGTCTGAGACTTCCTAATACGCTTTCGATTAAATGTTTCAGTGTTTTTATTAAGGAGGATATATTGACGTCACCAAGGAGAACACAATATATGTGCTGTCTTTAATACCATTGATTGATCCCATTGGCTCCTTTCCTTATAACTGTGAATGCTAAACCTATCTGATGTGACACCCAATGCCTGGATGAGCTCCAAGAGTTTAAAGTGAAAATAATCTAAGACAGCTGTGTTTTTGGGGTCATTTACTTGTGAAACTTGTCCATATTATCAAATATATTGGTCATTGACACCTCAATCCACCTTGGTATAGGTGAGAAATGTTGGGGTGGTTATAGTTTCTAGATTATGCCTGGGCCGTTCTAGAAGCTGGCTTGTTGGCTCTGGTCCCTGATGTTCACTTGCTATGCCTGGCCTTTCTTCCACAAGGCGCTAGTGCCTCTAAATTTACACTAAAACAATAGTGAACACCTTTAGTTGCCCATCTACCTCAATCAATGTTTGCAGGGGCTTCAAAACTCTGCAGCACATCTCTTCGTGGGTCTTACGTGCAATGACCATGTTTCTTCTGCACTGATTGTTTTTGACATGAAGCCGTGAGGCCAACACGTTTATTTGAGACATTATGTCAGTGACCTGTGACCAATTCTCCAGCTAAGGTCTCCATCTTTAGTTTGTCATAAGCCCTTTCCTCAGAGCTACAGAGAGCAAGAGCATTGGGAAACTCTGGGAGGAGGGTAGGAATACTAGCAGTTATGACATGTAGGGGAATAGCATGTCGACGTCAGTGTTTCAGTGCTGATACCTGCATGTTTACTGCGTATGTTTCACTGGGGTCACTTTTCAGCATTTATGTTCTCCAGGTGAAACCCCCCCTACTGACAGTTATGTTTAGACCAATAGTTTCTGTAATTGACCCCATTAGAATTAGCTGCCACTCAACAAAAGCTTTAGAATCCTTAACTATACTGCTAATCAAAATCCTCGAAATGATGTAGATGGCAAAAGAAAGTCTGTTTTCGATACTAGATCCCCCACTTTCTCTTTTCATCTGCATTCAAATGAGAACCATGTGAACTAGAAACAAAGAAGAGCTGTTTCTTTAATTTTTTTTAATTACATTTCTCCCGTCCCTTGTTACTTTGTCTCATTCAGTTGTAAGAGACCTTACTAATGGTTATGGTATTTGCAAGCAATGTTAACACACCATGGGGGAACAACATTTACAATGCAACTTTTACAACGCACTACACTTACAACGCATTTTTTACAACGCAACATCCATTACAACGCATTCCATTACATAGCATGACACTACAACGCATTTTTAAAAACTACCTTTACAACGCATTCCATTACATCACATACTACCTTTACAACGCATACCATTACAACGCATAATATTACACTACACTATCCAACACTTACCCTACTGTTGCACCCCCTGGAGTTAGAATAGTAATTTTTACCCCTATACTATCCAACACTTTCCCTACTGTTGCACCCCCTGGAGTTAGAATAGTAATTTTTACCCCTATACTATCCAACATTTACCCTACTGTTGCACCCCCTGGAGTTAGAATAGTAATTTTTACCCCTATACTATCCAACACTTTCCCTACTGTTGCACCCCCTGGAGTTAGAATAGTACTTTTTACCCCTATACTATCCAACACTTACCCTACTGTTGCACCCCCTGGAGTTAGAATAGCAATTTTTACCCCTATACTATCCAACACTTACCCTACTGTTTCACCCCCTGGAGTTAGAATAGTAATTTTTACCCCTATACTATCCAACACTTACCCTACTGTTGCACCCCCTGGAGTTAGAATAGTAATTTTTACCCCTATACTATCCAACACTTACTCTACTGTTGCACCCCCTGGAGTTAGAATAGTAATTTTTACCCCTATACTACCCAACACTTACCCTACTGTTGCACCCCGTGGAGTTAGAAAAGTAATTTTTACCCCTATACTATCTAATACTTACCTTAAATGCAACTTAATATTATGCGTTGTAATGGTATGCGTTGTAAAGGTAGTATGCGATGTAATGGAATGCGTTGTAAAGGTAGTTTTTAAAAATGCGTTGTAGTGTCATGCTATGTAATGGAATGCGTTGTAATGGATGTTGCGTTGTAAAAAATGCGTTGTAAGTGCATGCGTTGTAAAAGTGTGCGTTGTAACGACATACATCCCACACCATGACATGAATGAACTGCAAACAGTTATTGAGCAGGATTGATCTGAAAAAGATGCTACTGAGTAGGCATCTGACAGCAGCACCACAGAATAACGTGCATAAAGTGGTACCAGTGGTAGCCTATGCACTAAGCTGGGTGCACCGACTCCTGCCCTCAAGGCAAATGGGAGGAACCAGGACTTTGTAAAGTCTCATATGTCCCTTTCCAGTAATTATTTATTTATTTAAAACATTTGTATAGCGCATCTGTCACCTAGCAGGTATCCTGGCGCTGGGAAAGTTGCTCCTAAGGTGGAAAGTGATGGGAAACTGAGAACAGTTTGCCAGAGAAGTAGTTAAGGGAAAAGCCAGGTTTTAATCCGCTTTCTGAATGGAAGGAGTTGCGATGTTTGGCGGATGTCGACAGGCAAACTATTCCAAAGTTTTGTGGCTGCCACTCTGAAGGATCTTCCCCCTGTCCTGACCTTGTTGAATCTTGGTACAGTGACAAGGCAGGCTGAGGCTGAGCGGAGAGTTCTGGTAGGGGTGTACCAGGTGAACATGGTTTGCAGGGATCTAGGCCCGACTCCGTGTAGTGCTTTAAAAACAAGACAGAGTGCTTTGAAAGCTACTCGCTGCTTCAGAGGGAGCCAGTGCAGCTCGGCTAAAGCTGCTGTGGCCGAGGATCTCCTGGTCCAGCCAAGGGCTAGTTTGGCGGCGGCCGTCTGTACTCTTTGGAGTCGGTCTAACAGTACAGCTGGGGACTCGAGCAGCAATGCGTTGCAATAGTCAAGGCGACTAAGAATGGTACACCTGACTATTAACGCTCGGGCCTGTGCGGGAAGAAGTGGCATGATCTTGCGTAAAGTACGCAGTAAGGCCGAGCAGGTGGACACTGTTTACGCGACCTGCGTTTCCATGCTAAGCTTGTTGTCCATCATGACACCTAGGTTGCGGACAGTGGTAGGAGACAATAGGAGACAATGCACGTGGATGCAATTTCTAGTTTTATAGTGAATGCCATAATCTGGGGTAGTTGTACTGTTCATATTTAACATACTATGACGCATGTGCATTTATGTTGGTTGTTATCGACCTAAGGATGATTGGTTCTGGAGGCCAAGTGTACATTTCTGTGAATTAGGTTGTCCTTCTATCCCATCTCACGATTGAATATGTTACTTTCTCATGTGCACTAGACCATCCGTAAATGGTTGTTGAGGAAAGAGAGAGAAAGAGAAAGACTAAGCTTGAAGATAACAGTTCAATTCAGATAATCATAAAGGAGGAGCTTCCTTTTTCCATTGCTTTTGCTTCCAATTAAATAGAATACAGAAGTCTGTTGAAATAAGGTACGCCCCTTGACTTACTTTTTAATACAGAAGATTTGATGTGCTATATTTCAACCGAAATCGGACAACCTTAAGCAAAGTATAAAAGCAAACAGGTGTAGAAAGACTTATCTTTTGCTATCAGTTGTATATGATTCATTTTGAGCACTATGAGGAGTTGCTGCCAAATATAACACAACAATAAAGACTTGTTTGGGTTGAACATATTCTTGTACCATATCAGGAAACCAGGGTCGGCTTTCGAGCTGGTGGCGCCTTGTGCGACAATCATTTTTGGTGCCCCCGCACCCAATGACCGCCTCCTCAGATCCTTTTAGTACCACCCAGCAAAAGTGCATCTCATCTCTATAATCATAAGCTACTGCTAAACACAGCGCCCCTCAATCAGGTCGGCGCCCCCTCAACAGGTCAGCGCCCAGTGCGGCCGCACCAGTCGCACTGCCCTAAAGCCGGCCGTGCAGGAAACTTTCTGAAATTCATTATACAAATAACTTGTATTCATTATCTATATTGATGTACTGAACCTCTTTAGTCTATGACATTTTTATGCATCAGAACTACAGTAAAACATGAATAAAAGCATAAAAGGCATTGTTACACTAAAGTACGTTTTATAATTTGGTCAAATACCAAGAAGGTGGGAAGAGACTGAGTGTTTCGTAAGGACACAAGGAAAAATGGCAAGACTATAAATGGTCAACATAAAGAGAAAGGTCTTGCTTTCTGGCATTCTAAAACACTCTTTCCAGAAAAATATTCAATATATGATTGTAGTTAGATGATGGCAAAGAATATTTTTTGGGGGGTAGAAGAAATAAGCAAATTTAACATGAATGGTAATTCTATAGAGAAAGGAAGCAAGAACACATTTTATATTTGATTTTATTCCTACATCTGTATTAAAACATTTACCACATTTGACCTTTTGTTTCATAGTGTTTTAAATTAAATAGTATTTATATCATGCATGTTCATCTGCTTGCATCTTGGGGCTAGGTTCACAAGAGGAAAAATGTCATTAGCTGCAAGAGGTAAGGGAAGACAGGGTCTGACCACTTTCCTAAGTTCTAGGTGGTTTTATTTGCACAGCGCAAAAAAGAGTTGCACTGGTTGGTCTGCTAGATCGTTGCTCTGTTTGCACCAGCTCCAATTTCGTAATTTGAAAATGTTCGGAAAAAAACAAAATATTCAGTCTGGCCCATACAGTTTGTACTGATGCAAAAAAAAAACAACAAAAAAAAAAACGTTTTTGGCTCTGGTTTTGGCACTTGGTTTATAGAAAATAGAGCAAACAGATTTTTGTCGAGTCCATGTGACATACCTGTTTTTGCAATCGGTCTAAAAAGCGGAAAACAGTTTGATTAACAGTTGCAAATTATATATGACCCGAACCGTTTAATATGAATCACTTTATCTTTTAACATAATCCTTATCAAGGATTCACCTACATAAAGAAAACATGAAGCAAACTCACTAATGCACAGTACTGAACCGAATGTATGCGAAAGAGCAATTGTGTTTACCTTGTGTGTAGTCATGGGCTTTTTAAGGGAATGTAGTAAATGAATCCGATTTCCCTGAACGTTTGTTAGGCAGCAGCCCTTTCATAATTGTGCGTGGGTAGTTCTGTCTCTGCCTCCGTTTTGAAAGAGCTGGAAGAAAGACTGCGTGCTCTGCGGGTCACTCGGTGGGTGGAAGAGGGGCAGGGTAATGAGAGATATAGATGCATTTCACACATCCGCGCCGTCTGCTGTCAGCTACAAAGGGTTCCTCACACTCTCAGGCGTAGCAGGGGGTCCCCGTAAAGCATTACTTAGTATGACTTTCATGATGTCAAATGTCTAAATGTATCTTTGAGGTGTCAGTATGCTGCAACGCTGCACACACGCGGAAGGGGGAAATGACAGCCATCTCCTGCTAGCCAAAATGACCTTTTTTCCCTGATTTTATTTCGCTGTCAAACCAAGCATATAAAACATCATAATTAAGACCACTCAACACGCGTAAAACATCCTCTGAGGGACAGAATCTTCGAATGGTTTTATGTGTAGGTGTTCTGTATGCTGGTCCTTCTTCTGTGTCGGTTTGTTTTACCTGTCCTTATCTTGTAGACTGTTAATTATGCAATACAATAGCATAGGGAAATCACGTTAATCCTAATAACGTGTGTTAGTTAGCTTGAATGTAATACTGCTAGTTAGAATTTCGGTCGATCACTGTTTCACCATGAACCGTGCTGTTCCATGATTTCTTTCTTGTTGTCTGAGTTAGCATCATATTTTTATTATGTATGTGGGCAAATAAACTTGTCAGAAAAAAGAAGAAACCCGGGCAGTATAATTTAAAATAATGTTTATCAGCATTGCTGCAATTCTTCTGGAAGGCCCTTGCTTTGCCATATGAGCAGTCCCATGTAGGATTAGAGGCTAATGTATTTCAGCATCGGAACGCTGTGACCTTGTTTTGAATTCTTGGCAGCTGTCTCCTGACCTGTTCATTACTAATGCTAGCTGTCAATCACGTTAGCCCTGCTTTCGTGTAGATTATGGCTTGCAGGAGTTATGTCAGATATAAAAAAAAAAAAAAAAAAATATACATTTTACTGTCGTTCCACGAAAAGGTTTCAAAGATGTGCTTGAAACGAAAAATTATGGAAGCTGTGGTCACTTGGAGCACTGGCCAGGGATTATTTTCTGATTGTAACCCAGGCCTACTGCATTCTTCCACAGCCTGAATAAAAAATATAGTCACGTTGGTGTTTTGGAATCCTAGTTTAATCAAGGTAGCTCTCCTGACATTTCCTTGGATTGTGCCTTTCAGACTCCACACTCTGACAATCCATCATACATACATGTTGTGTCTGTCAGTGTTTTGACAACACATGTTAAAGGGACATGTCATTATAGCTTTTTATGTCATCTGATTAGATGCAGACACATGCTGCGAATCTGGGGAGAGCTTGAAAGGAAATTCAAATCTATTGTCATATATATTATTAAAAATTGTTAGCGACAGAACACATGGAATTCTACTGCTGTGTTTTTTCTCTAGATCTGTGCAAGGCACTCTTGTGTCATCTGTGCCTTGTCCACGCCAAGCAAAATACAAATAAAATACCAATACAGATAAGTTATTGATCGTTCTTGACAAGTACAGAAATCAAGCGATAATTAAGCAGAAACACTCAATTTTATGTCTGAAATGTTATGGTCACAGAAGTATAGTGTCTTGTTTATGCTATTTACAAAGTTTGGTGGGCTTAAGGGACATAACATTGGACCTATGCATGCAAAAAAAGAATTTATGAGGGTAAACTCTATGCATTTGATAGAATTTCATTGTATTTAGAATACAGAAAACCTGCATGTGCGCGCACACACACACCTGTAAATATGTCAGTATTTGCAATCAAGTATCAAGTAGTTTAGTATACAGTAAACCTGCATGTGCACACACATTCACACACACACGCACACACACACCTGTAAATATGACAGTATTTGAAATCAAGTAGTTTCTCACTCTGACTTTGCATTTAAAACTACTCCTATGCAAGTGCCTTTCTCGGGTGGAGCGGGTGCAGAATACCTTGTTGCAAAAACAAAAAAAGATGTAGCTCAGAGCAGTGCAGAAAAGATGGTGGGTGCAGATTTCAGTACATTCCTTTTGTCCAGAGGGATGTGCTTACATTTACACACGTGAATCTCCCGCAGTCCAAATGGCTACTCCGTATGGACACCAGACTGCCCTGGGGAAGTCACAATAAAATTAGAGCACAGAATGGCACCACTGAAATTGGGTTTCTGGTTGGCAGAGGTATGCACCCTTCAAAGCAGGAACCACAATCCTAGTCAGGGTAAGTCAGATACACACTAAAAGATAACCTCTGCTCACCCTCTGGTAGCACAGAGCAGTCAGGCTTATCTAAAGAGGCAATGTGTGAAGTATTTGTGCAACCACACACACAGTAACACAATGAAAACACCACAAAAAGACTCCACACTGGTTTAGAAAAAATAAACAATACTTTTATAAATAAATCAAGACCAAAATGACAAACATCCAATATATAGAAGTTGAGTTATGAATTCTTAAAGAATACAATACATTCAAGTGCTTAGAAGCAATAAGCATCATTGGGGGTTAGGTGGACATGCTGGACCGGGGCAAAGTCAGTAGTTCAGGCCAACTGTGTTAGAGTGAATACTAAATAAAATGGGCCCTGCTGAACAAATTACCTTATTCTGGTCACAACAGCAAGATGCGTGGCGCAGTCGAGCGAAGCGATCTCGTAGTGGTGATGCTTTGAATCAATAGAGGAAGAGCCAAGCCTAGATGCATTGGTTCCAAAGTGTGATGCACTGGATTTCTCTGCGCAGTCAAAGAATGCATCGATCCCTCCACACTGCTGCTGTGGCAATGCGTGGTTCCGAGACTTCGGGCTCACAAGGCAATGCATTGTTTCCAAGAGCGATGAACCAATTCTACTCCCGCAACCAGGTCGATGCGCCATTTTTACTACATGCAGACTGAAGATGCGTCGATTTCCATGATGCAAGTATCTGGGTCCACTTACAGTGAACCAGGCACAGAAGCCAGGGTAGAGACTTTGATATCCCTGAGTCTCAAGCAACAGGAGGCAAGCCTATACGCCCTTGGAGATCACTTTTTTACAAAAAAAGACTCCAGATCTCCTCAGCACAGTCAGAGAGCGGCAGGCAGCAGAACAGCACAAGAGGAAAACAGGTCTTTCAGGTCAGCAGTCCAGCAGAGTGTCAGTCCTTGCTGCAGGAATGCAGTTCTTCTGACAGAGTCTAGTAGTAGTTCCAGAAGTCTCTGATTTGGTGGGGTCAGAGACCCAGTACGTATACCCAAATATGCCTTTGAAATGGGCTGACTTAAAAGAACCTTCCTGTGTTTGTGGCTGTCTAGAGGGAATGTACAAAGTGAAGCTGCCACCCACCCCAGACATGTACTGGAGACAGGCTGAAAGCACACAGAGCAGTAAGAGCATCGTGATTGTAAATCCATCTTTACCAGTAAATAGGATTTATCATTACCATTCCAAAGATATAAAACACAACCCAGCTACTCCGTTCTAATCAGGAATCACAGCTTAAGAGTGTATTAAGTAATTCCCAATGTTAACCCACGAGAGAAGTAGGCTTCACAGAAGTGAAAATAAATATAACTGTTTATCACTACCAGGGACTTGCAAAACGTAAAAGTACATGTCCTACCTTTTACTCACACAGCACTCTGCCCTATGGGGTACCTATGGCCTTCCTTAGGGGCGACTTATGTGTAATAAAAGGGGAGTTTAAGGCATGGCAAGTAGTTTTAAATGATAGGTCGAAGTGGCAGTAGTCTGTACCCACAGGCCCTTCAATGTCAGGCCTGTGAGAGGTTTGCAAGGATACTTGTGTGGGTGGAACAATCAGTGCTGCAGGCCCTTTTACAGCATGTAGTTTACAGGCACTGGGTGTATGTAATGCCACTGTAAAAGGGACTTACAAGTGAAGGAAATATGCCAATTGGGTATACAGCAATGTTACCATGTTTAGGGGAGGGGCACATGCACTTTAGCACTGGTCAGTAGTGGTAAAGTGCCCAGAGTCCTATGGCCAACAAAAAGATGCAGCAGAAAGAGGAGATAAGCAGGAAAAATGTTTGAGGGAAGGCTACCCTAAGGATGACAGGTCTAACAGCCACTATGCATTGTTTACCCCACAGTCCTTCGCACATGAAATGCATGAGCAGTGGGATACAAATTTACAACTATACCTGTATCTTAGAGGAGACGTCATAACAGTAAGTGCTTACATGTGCGTGCTCTTAAAGGCCATACAAGTAAGTGCGCTTCCTTGGGTTAAGACTGCATGGAAGACTGTGCCTGCTACATTAGAAAGCCCTTTTTTATAAACTCAAGTGGCTCATTCGAACCAAAGCATAGCAGAATAGTAAGCACACTTCATAGTGAGACAAGTGAGAAATGCAAGCACAGCATCTATGCTTGCTGCATAGACTTCCTCCTGTCTACTGTTCCTGATAGCGAATCAGGACCTAATACCAAAAACTGTGGCCGTCCATTCACAACAATCATTTTGTCCATCGCAACTGCTCAGCCTCATTTCTGTGGTTTAGGTTCTTCGTATGGTTTGTTGGTATTGCAGCATAATTTTCATAATCACAAAATATTTACATTTTATCACTCAGATGATATGCATTAACTGCTACAACCTTACATTAATGCATACAATTGTGTAGCAAACAATAAACAAAATGGGCACGCGTGTGTTAAAAATAGATACTATCCCATTCACAACACAAGGGAAGATATTTCAGTGAAGTACCAATTGTGGACATTCTACATTTCATTGTAGTATGAAGCTTTAAGGTCTAACATAATATCAATGAAGTATTATGTGCATTCCTTTGAAAATTGATGTCTAAATTGCTTAATAGTGATCCTCAGTACTTCATGTCCTCGACTTCCCTGTCACAATCCTCAGATACTGAGTGAATACCACTTTCCAGATGGACAGTCATACATTTCCAGGGCTGGCTTGTAAAGGCTCAGAGGAGTAAGATCAGTATTTAAATCGAATAAATAAGTGACTGTGGGGGTTTCTTAGAGTTTGGACGACAGGATACTCTGCCACAAATATGGCACAAAATCCTCTCCACCAAACTGATGGTCCACAAGCTCTACTTATGGTCAGGTGGACTTTCAAGGTTCCTCCATCAGGGCCCCCTCTGGCTTTGTCGGTGGAAACCTTCCACAGATGACCAATCATACTTGAGGCTGTTGTGTAAGTTTATCTGACCAATGGCTCTATTTAGAGTGGACGGGCTGATGTGCTTTTTTCTGCTTGGGCCCACCAATGAAAGCCTTCTGATCTATCTTTAATTACTTTGGGCGTTTTAATTTTTGAAAAACATAAAAACATACTGAGCAGGTGCATAAAACATAGTGGCCACTCAGCAAACTTTTGGGACTTCAGAAGAGCTTTTATGCCAGCAGCTCCTTTAAATGCACAGAGATCACTGCCAGGCTAGATGGAATCTCTCAATTTGGTGGGTGTTAGTCCATCAGGCTGGCAGTAATATTAGCCTCTGCTTTCCTGGTGGATGGCGGGATGCCCCCCAAACTCTAAATGAGGGACTATGTCTGCTCATCTATTTATATAATTATTACCTTTAACATTATCACAAGTCCCAAAAGGTTCTTCAAGTCGTTACTCAATGGGTAGAGCAGACAACCATAATCCAAAATTCACTGCCGTAATTTGCATGTTTTTCACTTTTATTGTCATAAACATCCAAGGAAGGAATAAGTGCTGCACGTCCCAACTTTTCATTAAACGTAAACAATCCACCTCAAGTAACATAATTTTTAATTCACGTGTTATAAAAACACAATAACCAAGTGAACCATAAGGTTTTAGCGGTCAGCCTCACACTCTAAGCAAAACAGAGCCGTATGCCAGTAGACAACACAGGAGCTGGTCTACATTTTGCAATCAACTGACTGGGCGTGTGCAGGATCCCACGGCTCATCTGCTTCCCAAATGGGGCTGCAGTTATTGACCGTACAACACAGAGGGGCCCCCAGGTTAATACATCCATGTTGAGAACACAAAGATAGGCTCTGTTGGAGACACAACCCTCATGGCCCCAGACTTCCACTAGTGAACATTGTGACTGGCCACCATCCGAAAGTATGTTTCTACTCCAAATAGACAGAACATATATGTAACAGGGGCAGGTACACACCAGCAGCCTGCAGCATTGGCTGCACCTAGGACTAATTCATGCTACGTCCTTTTGTTTTCTAACACCACATTGCATATCCCTTCCCAGTGATGTTTTGAAGCATTGTCAGAGAGCATCAAGTTGCCAAGTAAATGTTTGCTTGACTGAGATACTGGAGGTGCTGCTTTGTCATTCTTACTATCCATATTTACCTACAAAGCTGATTGAAATGCGTGTGTTAAAGGTGTAATGTCAGGTCATTTGAAATCATGTTTTCAAATGTGAATAAACAACTTCTTTAACAATAATATATGAGTTTTATCTAGGCAAGCTTTGCTCTACGATGTCTTTAACTTTGTCTGACAAAGGTTAAATTAAGGGAAGCGGTCTCTTTTACCTTTGTCCATTGGGAAAGCTGCAATGAAGTTGCAGTATGAATACATTGAACACACAATTTACATTCATATAATTTGTATGGCTTTTTGAAGGAATGCATAACCCTTAATTGCATACCTTGGGACCAACCACATACAGATGGGATAATGTATATGTTGCAAGGATGTACAGCTTTATCTGCCTCGGTGTTGCAAATAAAGTATGGACTCAGCAGTGACAGTAGCATGAGGTTTGTTCAACTGAAATAAAACACATTATAACACAACCAAGTGAAAAAGGGATGGTGCATTAATCAGAACATGGTTTAGACGTCTGCTGTGAAAAGGGCACATAATGAGATGGCAAGGGGAGTGTGCAATAATAAACAGCTGGTATGTAAATATGACTTACATCACATGAGTATAATATTATCTAGGTCCTTGTCATATTTGAAGCAAACATTAATATTATGAAAACATAATACTCAGGGTACCGAAAGAAGAAACCCAAAATTATGTTTCAAAATATGTAAATGTTTAGATAATTGATTCCTTTTTACTTTCTTTACCTACATAATTTTTTACTTTGAGTACAGTTAGGCCACCTCTACCCAAGGCATGTTATTCTATGGTTAAGTGTGAATTGCTCTGCACAACCAGTTGAAGCCAGGTATAGCGATGAGTAACGGTGATCATACATAAATGTATTTGACTTTGTCACATTTTGAGCAGTATGCATGGTATCCCACACAAGGATAAGGGAGTTTTACGTCTTTCCCTTCAGTGCAGGGGTTTGGACCACCTTTTAATGGACTTGGATCCAAGTTGTAAAACTCCTGCTAATGCACATATAACTTGAATATAATTTGGTGGCTGTTGGGTACCTGTGGGTTCTGTCACCAAGATGTACAAATAACAAGAGACTATTATGTCACCTGTATTTCCAGGGTAGGAAGTCTGTGGAATGGCGTGTCTGCTCCCTGAAGGGCTAATATGCGTGAGAGTGTCTGCTGAATCGTTGGGTCAATGAGAGCTGTTGATGTCATTTCCCTTAAGGAGGTGACCTTGTATTTCAACCCCTCACCCGGTTGCGGTGAGCATGGTTTCCGTTTGATGTAGTTCACCCCTAGTCTGGTGCATCTCCCTTTCTCCTTGGTCAGTGAACTGCAGGTCCTTGCATTTAGGCATTAGGGGAGTTCATGCATGTACTGGTGTGTTAGACAGTCGCGGTCGGTAGTAACTGCAGGGCGGTGACGTGGGGAGGGGGAGGGGCAGGGTGGGGGGTAGTAAACTATGGATTTCGGAAGTTTACAGGTAAATTAACGTATAAATTAATAAAACGAATTTCGTTGCGTGCACTGCATCGCATTTGGGGATGCAGTGCGCGCAACGAAATTCGTTTTAATAATTTATATGTTAACTTACCTGTAAACCTCCGTAATCCATAGTTTACTACCCCCCACCCTGCCCCTCCCCCTCCCCACATCACCGCCCTGCAGTTACTCCTACTACCGACCGCGGCTGGTGTTAGAGTGTGGTGAATGTGCATGATTACTGTATATTCTGCTAGTTAATGTGTGAATGACAGGGATCACGGCCCTCACCATTGAGGGGAGTGCGTAGTCACTTCCAAATGCATATTTATGCCTTTTACTGTGTAGATCAGAGTACTCTGCATCCTTTTCTATTCAGTCAAGTACTGCTGATTCATGTGAAAGATAACTCAGCCTTGGTATTGTTGGTGTAAAGCGATAACATTTCAAGTGTATCTTATTACATTTCTCTTGCAATCTGATCCTGGATCACTCAGACATTTGTTGATATCCTCATTGATATCATTTCAATTATTACTTCTTTCTCAAATTAAATACTCATTTTCCTTAACACAATTACCAAGAATTGACAAAGTATTATTGCTTGCTGGCAAATGTTATCAAAACATGAATACTGATATTTTCGACAAATTGTGATCTGCAGGACACAAAGTCAAGAAAATTGCCCCTTTTGATTTAGGATTCCACAGTTTTTCTGAATTATGCCCACATTAAAATATAGCAGCCTCTCCTGGAACACTTCTCGGTGGATTATGGAGCACCCACTGGCCCATGTCACCTACGAGCACTGTAAATAAACAAAACACAAATGGCCCCATAGACGCTCATTGGGAAGACCTGCCCACTTCCGCCACCATAGATACAACTGTCAATAACAGGTGATGTGACAGCTGTGGGCAAACGGGTGGTAGTGAGAAAGGGGAGATTGGTTTACTGTTTCTTACTATTGTTCACCAAAAGATATTTGGAAACATAAAATGCTGTGCTGGTCCAACCCTCTGGAGCTAAATATCATCACAAAATGATAGTCAGAATATACATTGATTAACAGACTGACTTTCATACTTGGTGAACAAATGATTTAGGGATTTCTTCACAGATTTATTTTAAAAGTCAAAAATCTAATCCCGCGATTTACAGATATTTTGCTATGAGTTGCTCCTGTAGTACTCCTGATTTAGCACTGAATTCCAGGAGTAAACCAGGAATACATGATATACTCAATGAATTCAAGTGTAACCCATGAGTGCTACAAGAGTAAGTCACATCTACTTACAGCAAAATATTTGTGACTCAGGCCCTTCATGTTTCCTCCTCCGTTAGGAGTACAAATCTAACCTCTTTTGGATTCACAAAAATCCTACTGATTACGCGTGGATATCTCTGACTTCTGTAGATTTAATGAGTACTCCTGCTGTATCTTAACTACTGCTGGAGTGGTTTACTAAGAGAACGATTCATGTGATGAAGTATAATGGAATCATGGTTTTATACATGAATGTTACCTTGTTCATTCCAAAATGTGAAAACATGTTTTCCTAGGTATCCGACTCCATTACTTAGGCCGTCTCTGCGTACGCTACAGATGCTATTTTGACAGTAAGGGATGTCCAACATAGGTCCAGGAGAGAGGGATCCATGCCTCATTTTCATGATATTCGCATAGGATATACTTGCGTAAATTAATCTAAAGTAATTTTCAAAGTTAGGAGTTGCCCTGAATATCTGACTGGGTAATCTCCCCTGGACCCAAAATGGGAATCCCTGTGGTAGTTGTGAAAAAGGTTTAGCACTGTAGTTCTGATGCTTCGTGATAACTTTCTTTGAAAAATACAACATGAGGAAAGCATTCAGGAACACAGTGGAAGACCCAATGACCAAAGGCCTGCTGTTGTATGAAGTGCCTTGACTGTAATACCATTTGTTTTGTCATCCTCACTTTGAATTTCTCCGCTACCTAAAACATGCAAACAAACATGCACATCCGTACCTTCTCCCTCCACATTTCAGGAATAGGGGTGAGTGTGTAATTTGCTGTAGGGTAATTACATAAAAGTACAGCAAAATTATGCGAGATTCCGCAGAATTCCCCGAGGAACGTAACCAAGCATTTATCACTATTTAATCACTCCAAAATTGTTCATTGTGTCAAAAATGGTCCCGAGGATGCATTTTGTGCTAAGAAAACAGCGCTAAATACAACAGAACGCAAACAGCAGCAGCAGCTCATGCTCCCTAAACTTGTTGTTCCTGTACTGCTGTAGTAGGATTTTGTTTGTGGCAAATTACTCATAATTACACTAACAGGCACAATGCTATAATCCTTGGTAGTTTTGAGTCAAAAGAGAACTGCGAAATACGTGGTCATAATTAAAATTTCACCCAGGCCTATTTTTGAAGTGTACATGGTGAATATTCCATGCTGGGTGCTGCTGCAGGAACAGTATTTCCAAATAATGACATCATTAACATTAAATTGTAATGTCCACCTTGCTTTCCGAGATTCTTTCAATATACTTTGCTGTGACTCAGGAAACGCTACATTGTTGCTTGCGTTTGTCTGCTGCAAGGCGCTATACCGCAGGAAACGCTTGCTCCCAGTTCACGAAGGGCAGGAGAAAGTCCACTGAATATATTATCATTTTTTGTTCCCAGCGGCCTTCATTTGCAAGCGGCGCACAACGCAGGGTTAGTGCACTCCAGCGGCGGCTCGGAAAGCTCCAGTGAGTCGGAGAGCAGCTCGGAGTCCGAGACCGACAGCGAGAGCAGCTCGAGTGACAGCGAGTGCAACAAGGTGACGCGGGTCCCGACACCAGAGGTAAGGCGTGGCGTCACCCAGCGAGGCTGCTGATCCCACATGCACGTGCCAGGGGGCGCCGCAGAGGGCCAATGTGTACCTGCAACAGCACAGAACCCCCTCCAATGGCACTTTTTAACGTATTGAATAGCTTAAAGTTATCTATAAATACCGTGCAATAAATGTCATTCTGTGCATAATGTGGTGTGATATTTCATGGTTTATGAGCGAAAACTCCAGTCATAATTTACAGTAAAGAAATACTGAAAGCGCTCAAATCTTTCTAAATACACAGGACTAGATAGAAAAAAAAATAAACACATATTTTATCCCCAGAATCTCCTTATGACATCAGACAGTAGTAGCATTTGAAGCATTTGTTTAGGATGGTCACAGCCATGTTTTTTTCTTTTCACATTCTATTTGTAATCCATGTGATAACTGAGAATGTGATTTGATTGGCAAATGTAAGTAAAATCATTTTAGTATGATGTCTGTATGTGGAGGAAGGTGTGTGTTAAAATATAAATTCCCTTCCTGTAAAAATAAATGCGGTAAAAAAACAAAGATATTTAACCAGATCCTGAGGACATAAGCACAAGGACATCCTTGCAGTGAAACAACATACCATTAACAAGTTCTCCTGCGTGTGGGGTCAGAGACCATAGGGTATTCTGTGATGCCGCAAACTGTGATTTCTCCTAGAAACAATGCTGCATTTTTGGACTTGAGGAAACATTGTGGATTGTCTCACAGATTCAATTCTAGGACCAGGTAACAGAAGGAAGAACTAAGGCTGACCTCGCAAGCTTAGCTATTATTACAGATGTAACCCCTCTCGCTCTAAATATGATTACATATATTTGCTTATACTGTGGAGCCTGAAAAAACAAAGCATGCCATTAACCATACATGCAGTTGTGCAGTGTATAATATTTTATTTATAACCATTGTTGATGGAGAGGAGGGGCATCGTGACTCACTCAAAGCTCTGACTCGTGTGAGCCATGGCACAATCTCACTTTCAACAATGATAATAATTAGCATTGTGCACCCACCACATCCACATGTATAATACAAATATTCATTGCTATCTATGTATTTTGGTCCAATCATGCCAATGAGGATGGACTGGTTTCAAGATCGACCATGTCAACAAAGCCCTAAATTGGCTTCATTGCAACTCCATGCACTTCTTACCTATTATGTAGAATGTTATACAGTAACTATTATGTATTTTCCCTGTTACTTGTTTATGTTGATCAGTTTTCACCAACTACGTGCTTTTTGTGAAAATGTTTTTAGAAATAATTACTTACATACTAGACTATAATATTTGCTTAATTGCAGTAAAATATAAAAGAAGGTTTAAAGTGTCTTAAAGGCATCTTTTAGTTAAGAACTGAAATTCCCTATTTGTACCTAGAGAATGTGCGTAGTTTGAGCTGGTGGTTGCCGGTGGGGAGCCGCTGGCACTCCTTTTTGGGAACTGCCACTTATCTTTACTATCAGGCATTTCCTGAGAGCAACAGAGGGAAAAACACACCAAGAGGAAAGAAGAAGGAAGAGAAAGACTGAAACACTGTCACAAACGGAGAATGCAGGAACTTAAAAGAGTGAGCTAAAGGGACAGGGAGTTTCTGGCTGTGAATTAAAGAGGCCTGGGGCGGACTCAAGACTATGCAGAATTGGTATTCAGCACTTTGACATTTAATAGTGCCACCCGCGGGACTCTGAGCAGCATTTTGGGCACCAGCAGTCTATATTGTACAAACTGAGCACTGGCTAAGAAGTGCATTCTGTCTGTACATGTGAGACTTTTGACACTAATGTCTTGAAGATTCAGTAACCAGTTATCTCTGAATGTAATCAAAATGTTCAAATTGTATTTACGCGCTACCAGGATGAAGCGTACTCTGAGATAGCTCCCCTCAATGGAATACTTTACGAAAAACTTGATCTAAAATGGTGTGCGGGACATACATACATACAAATTGTATTTACGTTACATGAGAAGGGATGCTAATTAAACAAGGGCAATTGTGAATCTTAGTAGCCTGTATTGGAAAGATCTAAATCTAAATGCACTGATATGCCTAAAGACTAAAAAGCTAGAAGGAAATTAATCAGACTGAAACGGTGTCTTCCATTTGTTGAAATCAACATTTCTCATCAATTAAGTCATATTCCATATTTAAGGAAAATAATATACAGGTATGACTATATACCTGCAACAATGGTTTTTGAGCCACAAATGCTCTTTAAACATGCTACTAAAATATTTACATATAGCAATAGTCTTCAGTTAAAACGAACTGTTTGTTTGTAGACATCTCCTATAATAAGATCTAGTTGGCCTTTCAGAATAGCACAGCAAAAAAGAATGTAAGCCATATCCAATGAAATTCATCATGTGTATATTTACCTCATGCATAATAATTGAAGATACCCTGAAAACTTGACTGGGTAGATGAGTCCACCCTATTATAAACATTTTCACAACGTCAACTGTTGTAACACTTTTATCTAATCCACAGCCCGAACCTCCATCAACCAACAAGTGGCAACTCGACAAATGGCTGAATAAAGTAAACCCCCAAAATAAGACAATTATTAGCAGCCAAAATGAGTCTCATGATGACTGCACTTCTCAGCCTCAGAACCACCAAATGTCTGAAGAACAAAACATGGAAAAGTCCATTGTTACTGTGCTACAGACGGAGTCCAAAGAAACATTGCTGCTTAGCCCCATCAGAGACAAAGCAAAGCTACGGATTGCCCACAAAACAGCAGAGGCAAAAAGCACAAAGCAAAAGTCACCAGCCCCAAACGAATCAGCGCCACAAAGGACTGCTAGCAAAAAGCAACCCAAAAAAGTTGAAAGGACTACCAGTACAGAAGACTTTCACTGGTCTAAGCCAAATACCGTAAGCTGTACTTCCAAAGATAAAGATACGCGAGATACACAAGATACACGAGAATCCCAAGAGCAAGTTAAATCAAGGACCAAGGCATCCATTGGAAAAACAGCACCAAGGAAAGAACCACGTACCAGCACTGAGTCTGTCACAGAGAAAAAAAAGCTCAAACCTCCCTGTAAAATTGTGCCAACACATAGAGACCTTTTTGAAACAGATTCATCTCTTTCAGACACGAATGCAGACCAAGATGAGGTCTTACAGGTTACATTATTCCCTCCCAATACAACTACAGATGCAAGCAAACAGAAAGATGCCAGCATCATCACCACTGTAAGTAATATGGACTGCGGCAGTGGTACACCAACGAATCAAGACATCAATGACATAGAGGAGCCACCATTCTCACCCATTACAATTGTACAAAATGAACTTTTGTCTCCAATACGGGAATACGAAGACATTAAATCCTTATGGGTGAAAATAGAACTAAGTTTGCTCTCCAGAATTCCTGGTTGTGATACATTGGAATCCATTTCTATAAAGACTGAAACAAAAGAGACAAATGCCAAGCACAGATTAAAGACCTCCACACCAGCACCTGACAAATCCTTCTTCAAATCAAAAAGAAAGTACAAGGTAAGTGATATATAAGTTTTGTTGATTTTCTGCATGAATATGATATTGTGTGACGCTAAATTAATCTGTATTTGCTTAGACACCAACATGAAATGTATGTTGCACAAATACATGAACAAATTCTTCAGGATGAATCAGTGTACTTTTCTCTGTTGGTTGCTTTTTGGAAAGGTCCTACAGCTAATACAACACAGGGGGCCTCATTACGATTTTGTTTGGAAAGCCTCCGACTGACAGTTAGATTCCCCTAGATTGAGTCAGAACCCATCTGCCCAAGTCGGTCGGAATCTAATTTGCCCAACCGATTACGATTCTCGCGGTCGGAAGGGGAACTGTTTGGTTATTCAGAATCAGTCCTGACTAGCAATCAGAGAATCCGAGACGGTCAGAGGCAATCCCTACAGCTCTACGGACGGCATTTCCGAGCAAACGATTACAATGTTGGATTCTGACACCCTTTCCGACTCGGTCTGTCCAACACAAAAAGGCTGTTGGAAACTGAGTTTGGGGGCCCCTAGCAGACCCCCCTTGATCATGAGTCCTCTGGTTTAGGGTCGAGGGGGTACCCAAGGGACCCCCCTGTAAAACCATGCACAGAGTGGCAGGCATCATCGGGTGCCTGCCACAGGATGTAAGGTTTTATGCAAACACCCATTTTCCCCATAGGAGTCTGTCTTGTTGGTCAGAACACAGGCCCCCATAGATGTCAATGGGAGTCCTTCCGAACAGTGTTTGGAAGCATCGTAATCAGTCGGGAGGAACCACTGACTGCGAGTCGGTTGGATGCTGAATCCGCGATGGTGTTGGGCAGAACGTTTCCACCCGACATCGTAATGAGGCCCATAGTTGTGAAATTAGTGATTAATGGAGATCGCTTTCATGTTAGTGAAAAATTACAATCCATTGATGTTTTTCTCAAAATAACAATTGGTTTTTAACAAAGGGCAATCTTTCAAAAGACTCTTGATTAAGGGCACACTTGTATATGCTAAGTAAGAAGAAGAAAGCTTGGTGTTTTGCCATTTGTAAGTGCTTGTTTAGAAATAAATTTTGACTGTAGTGTTTATTGTACTAGTCTCACAAGGATGAATATGATGTTTGTAAATATATAAATAAAGACCATTGAGACATTTTGCTAAGAAATTATACCGATTTTATAATGGGGCTTATCACTTTGCAGCTAACTTGTACATTTCTGATCTGGCTTGTATTAAATGTAGTGTAAATGAAGACATTTTCACACACTGCCTAGGCTTGATCTATGTTTAACAGCTATATTATTAGAAAAGTAAGTAATATTTTTGGAAACAGTTATCTCATTTATTCAATGCATTTCTTGGTGGGAAAAGCATGTGCCAAAGTGTTATTTTACCTTGAATATAAAACATATTATCATTATGTATTTTGAAAGTCCACACTTTGCTTCAAAGTTTGGATGTCCAATGAAGGATTCACTGGAAATATTGTGTTGGTAACATCACAAAGTCAAACACATAAATTGATCCCAAAATATATTTCACAACATATCAGCAATATGCACTTAAAAAGCTAAATATGGCTATAAGCTTTGCATAGTTTTCTCAAAATTGAAAAGAGATCCAAAACTCACTTGAGCAGAGCAGCTCAATTCCACACATGGGTGGTCACTAAGAGGTGTGAGAGTTGTGGTCAAGGAAAGCAGTGTAAATGAAGCATGCAATTGTATACTTTGAGAAATGTTTGTAATGCATATCCAGCTTCATTTCTAGTCCTCAAATTACGCCAGAAGGTTTTAGGTGCAGGTGATGCAGTCAATGTGGAAAACGTTTCCAATATTGTTAGGCCTGTGAGCCTTAGGGTGATCTTCCTCCAAACTGTTTGCCTACTCACCTCCAATTTCTTTGCTGAAATACATTTGTATCGGCCTTAGGACTGTGCACTTTACCACTGCTAACCAGAGCTAAAGTGTGCTCTCTCTCCTAAACATGGTGTGATTGGCATATACCTAATTGGCACATTTAATTTCCTCTTAAGACCCTTATAGAGCGGTATACCATATACCCAGGCCCTGTAGACAAAATGCTACCACTGGGCCTGCAGCACTTATTGTGCCACCCACTTAAGTAGCCCCCTAAAACATGCCCCAGGCCAGCCCTTGCAGCCTGACTGCGGTGTTAAACTGGCATGTCGACTTGGAAGTAAACGCCTTCATCAAGCCTTAAACTTCCCTTTTATTGCATATAAGTCACCCCTAAGGTAGGCACTAGGTAGCGCATAGAGCAGGGTGTTGTGTAATTAAAAGTTTGGCCATGTACATATAAGTTTTTAATGTCCAGGTAGTGAAAAACTCCTAAATTCCTTTTTCACTACTGGGAGGCGTACCCATCACAATGGATAACATTGGGGATTCCTTACTACATTCAATAAGCTATAATTCCCAGTTTGGAGCAGCTAGATGTATCATGTTTAGTACCTATGAAATTGTAATGATAACCCCTCTTTTATGGTAAAGTCAGATTTTTCCTTACTATTTTGAAAATGCCACTTTTAGGAAGTTGAAGAACACATGTTGAGAATGCACTCCTTTCCTTAGTGTTGAAACTGTAACTTGAAAAACTCTTTAGTGTGTGCGATCAGTGGCTGTGCATCGCCCGCAAGTCACAGCCAATATAATAGTATTCCTTTTTGAAGGGCACTTCTCTCTCGCTCCTAACTGTCGCACTACAATGTGGGAGATACTCCCTTTGAAATATCTAACTGATCCAAGTACTCCTTTGTAAACCCATGATACCAATGTATTTATCCAATTCATCATTTCATGAATATTCTTTACTCATATCATCACTACGGAGACAGTAAGATTGCACCTGAATGCTTTATTCAACTCTTCTTACAACAGCTACATGCCCATCCAGGCTTTTAACAATGGCGCGAAAAGGTCAATCTTATTGTAAAGTAAGACACAATGTAATTTTACCCAATGCATTTCAAGACCAAATGACTCTTTGTCAGGGTTTTCTAGAACAAATAAAAGAAACGGCTCAGCTGACCATCCAATGAAAACCCGATATGCAACAAACCAAACATGAAACTGTATTCTGATTCCCAATGTAAACATACCCCCTTTGACCCACCTTAATTCCCCCACCCCACTCACAAAACCATTCTTGTGTTATAGCTAAATACTCCAACTCAAACCCCTCCCTGCCCAACCCCTCTCACTCAACAATCCATTCGTTCAAAAACATGCTCCTTTTGCAAAGAAAATCATGATAACCAATCTCCTGCTCACCGATACACCCATTTATATTCCTCCCTCATATACTAAAACTCTCCCCTTCCCCACCTTTCCCCGTGTCCCATACTTTTTCCCAAGTAGACCGAATACCTCGTGACCACCACAGCCAGCAGCCTGACCTCCTCATACTGTTCACAATTCTCCTGAAACATTTTCTCATTCTCCTCTTCGACCCGTAGTGTCAGCTGTGTGCACCCACGTGATTTAAAGTGAACGTGCTATCATCTAATTGACTCCCCGCCCATAACCTTTGACTCAGTTCCAAATTATCAGAACCAAAAAAACTCCAACTCCCACAATGCATTCTCCCAAAGTAATCAAAAACCCACTCTCTCATTCCCCTGTCATTTAAACTCACAAGTGTCCAAATGCAAAATGTCAGAAAAAATGTATCCTAATAATACATGCAAGAACACATAAATCAATACAATTGAAAAGTCAACTGGTGTAGAATTATACTTGCTAAACCACTTGCTTCTAGAAACCCCTGACGAAGAGCCATTTGGGCTTGAAATGCATTGGGTAAAATTACATCGTGTCTACTTTACAATAAGATTGACCTTTTTGCACCGTTGTTAAAAGCCTGGATGGGCATGCAGCTGGTGTTAGAAGAGATGAATAAAGCATTCAGGTGCAATCTTACTGTCTCCGTAGTGATGATATGAGTAAAGAATATTCATGAAATGATGAATTGGATAAATACATTGGTATCATGGGTTTACAAAGGAGTACTTGGATCAGCTAGATATTTCAAAGGGAGTATCTCCCACATCGCAGTGCGACAGTTAGGAGCACGAGAGAAGTGCCCTTTAAAAAGGAATACTTTTAGGAAGTTGCCATTTCCCCGACTTAACCATTTTGTGCCTGCAGCCTGTTTTGGGTTGACATGACTGCATGTAGCCGACTGTTAGACTTTGTGAATGCCTCCCAGACAGCCACATAATTGAATGATTACGTGTGCCTCTATGGGCCATCTGCCGGCAGGATGGGGGTACAGAGCTGAGCACAGCCCAATATACACCAAAAAGTTTGTGATCTCCCCTCAGACAAAGGGCCTAACGACCCTGCATTATCACTGCAACCAGCTTGGAACCAGGACAGAGGAGTCAAGAACTTCCATGCACTTCAAAGAACCTTTCTAGAAGCTTCTGCCACCTTCCCCAAGAAGGGCACCAGTGTATAAAAATAGAACCTTCACACCCACTGTTAAGTTCATTACTGGACCTGCAGAAGGACTCTCAATGGACTGCCTGCTAGTGTGACCTGCTGTGCTCTCTGCCTGACTGATACTGTACCTGGAAGGATGCTTTGCTGCCTGGAGCCTGCCTTGAACCTTCAGAAGCCATTTCAGCTGTTGAGCCCTGCATGTTCACCTAAACCCAGGATTGGCAGAAATTACTCTAATGGCTTGTTTGCTGGCCTCCTCCTCAGAGTCACAGGGACATAAAAGGCTCCCACCATCTTGAATCCGCATGTGAATCCAGCCTGAGTGAGTCCTGAACCCCCAAAGAGGTGCCCACCAGTCTGTACCCTTGGTTGTGGTCCTAAAGGTTGCCAGATGGCCAAAAAGAAAGATTTGGCCCAAAACTGCTCTGAGAACCCGGAGGAGACTTGGACTAACCTGTTTGCCTATCCACCCAAGGTGTTTCGCCGGTCTGATTAACTTTACAGCTTCTACTGCTATGTTTTTTTTCCACAGCAGCAAATCCTTTTCAGTTGCCTATTTCCAAAGGGATATCTGACCTTGTGGAACTGACTTCAGCTACAGCCCTCTGCCTCACTCTAAAGGAGATTTTCATCTTTCATTTCCACAGCTAAGTCCAAAAGTAGAAATCTTCACTGTGGCTTAGAAACAAGGCCATTCTGCAACAAATCTCCCTCCTTGGAAACTTCCTACAATCGTAAGCCACTGAACTTTACATTCTCTGAACAGAAGCGATGACCAGGCCCAATCCACTCCTTGCATTGAAACTGCACTCCATTGCAGTGGGTCTTAACCTTCCACTTTGACCCAGTTTCGCACGACTAGATGTTAAAAATTCATAATTCAGGCTCTACTGATTGGATTTTTGTTGCTTTAGTGTCAAATAATTTATTAAACTTTCATCTATTTTTCCAAATTTGTTTGGGATTTTTGTCATGTTGTCTTTTCAATTTATTACTGCTTGTGTACTGTATACATTCTTTACACATTGCCTCTAAGTTAAGCCTGACTGCTTTTTGTGTGGAGCTACCCATGGTTAGGCAATGGCTAATTTAGTGACTTTTTGTGGCTCACCTTTCTAGGGATTGTGGCTGTTGCTTGACCAGGGCTCCACCCCAGTCACCCAACAACCCAATTTCTCATAGTTCTTATCATAAATATGTTGTATAGCCACTGGATCTTGTATAGTAACTAATCCTATACATGTATTAGTTCTTGGGGGACTGGCAAGGTAACTCAACCAAGTACCAATTACCTTAAGTTACTCTTTTACGAGGTAGAACTGTTTGTCTTACATTTGTGGCCAGATAAGGAAACACATTCTGAATTCAAATGGAACTCAGTATAAAAACATGCTTACAGGTTTGTGCTCCTGTGACTGCCTATTTACTTTGAAGGTGTTACCACGTTTCATCTACATCCCTCAGACGTCTTGGTGGATGATGAGGGAAAGGTAGAAAAGGGAAAATGATTAGAAAAGTAATTTAGCAATGCAGAAGTGTAAAGCTGTTGAATGGCAAATGAGGCTAATAACATCAGCACTTATTGTATCTGAGAGAAGGGATGTAAAGGTTGAGGCAAATCTTCTACCATTACCATAAACATGTAGAGGTGTACCCCCAGTTCCCTCTCATACTCTTTACTAGGTAGAAAAACCTTTTCCTAATTGTGTCCATTCTGGCTCCCTGTGTATCATACACAGCTTCACAAGATATGATTGTTATTTTGTGGGCTTTGTGGTTTTGATGTCAAGGGATGAAGCTCCCTGCTATTAAGATGCATACCAGCCCCATTAATCTGAGCAGTGCAGTGCAAACCTAATAAAGAGTGTGCTTGTGAGACATGCCAGTCATATCATGTATATGCAATTTACTTAGCCCCCAAGTCAATCGTTGACTGGATTAATATTACATCCGACTTGGTAAACACTGTACTTATGTTCTGTCCCTGGGGATGTGCTAACCTGTGCCCATTACACCATGCAACTCATAAAGTCATGCTACACTTCTAGTTCCTAATTGGACCCATCAGTTGCGTTCTGCATCTTTTTACCCATTGTGGCAATATATGCTGCCTTAGCTGTCATGACCTTATACTTAGACATCCTTTACTCTAATATAAAGTGTGTGTGGGTCACCATACCCCAAAATCTACTATGTGCCTATTAGAGAATGGACCCATCTTTGCCAGGCCTACCTCAGGCCTAGAGTAGCTACAGTTGACTAAACTACAGACATGGTCTTTGTAATTTGGAGTCATAACATTAGTGGTCCGGCACACCAGGACTCCATATCCCCAAGCTGTAACTTCAAAAAGATCCTCAAATTTATTTTGCTGATGGGACCCAAAGAGCCAGACTCCCAGGAAGCAGGAATGTTAAAGCATGATAATCAAATGGCAGTCCCTGGCATTGAAGGTAAGAGAAACATGATGCATGTAGTTTCAGGTCATTTATTTCTTAGGAAAATTATACCAGAAACCAATATTTTCTGTGAGATTCATGTGACTTCCTAGCCCTGACCCCAACAACTCTACTTTTGAAGAATGTATAGTGAGTAGCAGACATTTTAATAGCAAGTGCTAGAAGTAGGTACGACAGGAGTCATGCTTTCAGATTCCAAGCTCTTAGGTGGTTGGGGACATAACATAAGTGGCGTTGGAGCCCCTGGGTCCTGTAATCCAATTTTGTATGGTCCTTAATGTCCACTTGACTCACTTAACTGGCGGGGCTCCATTGCCTGCCCTCCCTCACCGACCTGATAGCAGAAGATTTAATTCAGGTAGAGGGTTGGAAGGCCTTTAAAAACCAAGTGGAGAAGGTAATAAATGCAGGAGACAGCCTACCTAGCTGCACGCTGTCAATCTTCTGCAAATGTAAACTGGAAACACTGTTTTAATGTAATGAGGAGGCATATTATCTAATCATTAGCTCCCAGACATGCCTTACAGGGGTTCAGAAAATCCTATATCTAAATAAATGTTTAATCACGTAAAAATATATTGGCGTATTTCGCGGGTTTACCCACGAGGGTGTTTCTTGACACTATTGACAGATAATCGATGTTTATTAATACTCACCTCAATGGTACATTTCCCATGAAGATTGGGAGGATGAACGTTTGAATGAACCAACCAGAATTCAAGCCTGGGACTACCCCTGCAACGGTTGAATGAATGCACTGAGCCACAAAACCTTTCACATACCACACCGCAATAATATCGTTGATAGATGTAGACACAGATCAAAATACCAGCGTGTTGTGAAGCAGAACATACACATTTCCCATATGCCCCCATTCAGCAGGAGCCTTCGCCCTATAACGATGAAGCCCAAAGATGAGATCTGTGCCTGGGACTGCTAAGCAGCATTGAGAGATGCCATGCTATATCTGCCCAAGATCACTGAGAGATGCCACTCTGTGTCTGCCAAGGCATTGTTGGAAGCGTCATTCCCTTGGACGGTGTCCGCGTTGTGAGTGTGTTGCTGTGAACATGCTTTCTAGTCGCCCTTGGGGCTAGTGCCACAACTCTGGGGGAAGTACTCCTGGGAAACCAGTTCGGATTCGTGTGATACCTCTTGCTTTTTTGTGAATTGTCTTGAAGAATGTTTTCTCCCCTTTCCAAAATTTTGAAATGAAGGAAGAAAATGTTATAGAAAGGTGTTGACAGCAGCTTAGGAAAGAGTATGTGCCTAAATGAACGTCAAACGTGTAAACTGCTTCGAGTATTCTGCTGCCTAAAATAAATGATCTGTATTCCTTTAGAACTTCAGTCACAGTGAGTATGCAGCAAGAGAGGATTGTTATCTTGTCAGCTGTTCTCTAATGTCTTAATCTGCCGTGCTTGCATTGACTCGGGATGGCAGGCATATCAACATCAAATAGATTTTCTCCAAATAATGTTCCATTCCTATTTACACTTCACAAGCCGCTTGAAAGTGCTGCCATCTACTTTTATATGCAGCATTGAATCACATAATTATTTCTTAGCATGTCTAAAATGCTGTTATTTTTCTTAGTTTAAAAGATATTAAGGCATGTAAGGGTTTTATAACATAAAGAAATGCTTTTTATCAAATAAGCACACATATGGGTGTGTGGGTGTGTTTGTGTGTGTGCATCAATTGTTGTCACATTAAACACATCCTAATTTATGTTTTACACCAGATAAGAAGAACTGATAGTCTCTCCTTGAGAGGGAAGCACGAAAGAGAAGCATATGTTTTACACAGAACAGTTAGAATTCAACCTTAAGTATAGCTAGCTGCGTGCTGTTCTACAAGCAGCCAAGAATAAAAAGACCTCTGAAATCAGAGCTCGAGAAGACGAGCCAAAATGGTGTCTCCTTTGTGTGAATGGGTCATCAGATTTTCCTTCAGCTTTATGGGAAGATCTTGTGCTGGTACCGATTGACTAAGGAGATGTGAGTCATATACTTTTTCTGTAGCAAGTGTGTGGCCTGCAGGCTCTGAGCAACGAGTCTACAGCATAACATGTCCATGTAAATTACATTATGCAGCCTCCATGTGGTGACTGTTCTACAATAAACATCACTGTGCTCTCTCAGGTTGCATCATGTAACCAACTTGGTGGGTAATCCTAGTGCCCCCGAAAAGAGTACAGTCTTTAAATCAAGTCAACTGTGGTGTTGTCAAATGCACAGCCTCGGTGCACCAAATCAGCTGTGGTGTTGTCAAATGCACAGCCTCGGTGCACCAAATCAGCTGTGGTGTTGTCAAATGCACAGCCTCGGTGCACCTTGGATCCTCCCACTGCACACATTCAGGACAGTGTGGTACTAGAATATCTTTAAACAAAACAATTGTGTCTTAAATATCATTTGCAAAAACATCTCCGCATTAGAGTTACTAATAGAACTTCTAGACCCAAATAAGAAGATACTTCTGTATCCAATAGATATTGAGGACGAAATTGTTCTACAATATTTTCGATAGATTTTTTGACTCAACCCTCCACACGCATCTTCTGTTTACCCATCAGAAAGAATCAAATAGCTCTGCTTGGCTGAATGTTTCAACAATATCAATTCTTCTTCAGATTTGTTATCACTCTAAAAACAATTTGTTTGCTGTACGTTTATTTGCTGTGAGGTCTTTATTTACTTCGGTAATTTGCCAGCAGTGGAACAGAACACAGTGCCTGTGGCGCACTCCATTGTTCCTAAGCCTTGAAAAATATGGCTGTAGTTTGAAATGTGCAAATTCTTGCCAAATGCACGGATATTGCTCCGTGGACCGTCATATACATAACTGGAACAGACAAATAAGTACATTTCTGCATATAGGCTTCTGTTCATCAAATGTGTATTCTTTACCAACGAGGCCTCCTTTGCAAATTTGAAATTATGTCATCTACATTTATGTAATTGGATTGCTGTCTTCTCATTGGGCATTATTGTAGAAAGAAGTGTCAGTTTACTAAAGGACCTTCCTGCTCAATAGCGTTTTTTTCACAAATAATTGTATTCTTCAGTATTCTAGGATTCAACAAACACCCTTCCTGGAAGGCCTGACAGTGTTTTCCTCAATCAAGTGAAATTTGCATATTTCCAAAGACGCTTCCACTATCAGAAGTCTTTCATCAAGTGCAATGTATCAGAATTAATTATTTTTACACGCTTTCATCACCATCCACAGTGTGCGTTTTTTATAATTTTTTACAAGCAAATTAACATATGAAGACATGGAGACTATGGATTATTGATAAACAAGCAGGTGAATAGGGTTTGTCCATCTTGTATGTGATAATATCTAGAATCAAAGATGGGTAACAATGAATAATGGGTATGTTTGTCACCCAGGGGTTCTGAGTTACATCAACGTTGTCTGTTCTGTCACTCACAACACAGCGGTTAAAACCATCCCTGTAATTAATTATTTACTCATCTATAATTTTATGTTATGTATTGCCCCCAAAATCATCAGCCCCTGCTTTCACCTCCTGCGCAGTGGAAGAGGAGTGATGGGGGAGCGATGCATAACATGGCCTCTTGTAGGAATTTGGATCAGTGGTTGAGGGGGGAATGAAACACTACTCAAGCTGCAACCACAATTCCTGCCGGAGTGAAATCACATGGAAACCTCAAATTAACTGTGCTTAACCCTCTGGCAGCTTGGCACAAAGCAGTCAGGCTTAACCCAGACGCAATGTGAAAGGTATTTATGCAGCACATCAAACAGTAATAGGGTGAAAATATAACACAAGAAAAATCCCATATGAATTTAGAGAAATATAGTAAAATGTAATAAATTATTTGAGACCAAAACAACAAAAATATAATCAGTAGAACCAGAGATATGCAATTTTAAAGATGTAAATGAAAATAGTGCCTAAAGCACCAACTTTGGTTATCTGGTCATGTCAGACCAGCACAAAATCACAACATCAGGCTGACCAAGGTAGAGCTTGGGCTGGATACAGGAACCAAGTTAAGTCAGCTGATCAAAGTACCTTTAATCTGGGTTGTGGAGCATTGCTAGATCCCGCAGGCCCTGCAGTTGTGAAAAATGAATCTAAGAGTTTTTCACTACCAGGACATGTGAAAACTAAAAGTACGTGTCCAACTTTTTAAATAGACTGCACCCTGACCTGTGGGCTGTTCAGGGCCTACCCTAGGTGTTACTTATATGTATTAAAGAGGAAGATTTAGGCCTGGCAAAAGGTTTATATTGCCAGGTTGAAATGGCAGTTTAAAACTGCATACATAGTTTGCAACAGCAGGCCTGAAACATGGGTGAAGTGCTACTTCAGTGGATGGCACAGTGAGTGCTGCAGGCCCACTAATAGCATTTAATTTACAGGCCCTGGGTTCATGTAGTATCACTTTACTAAATACTTATATGTACATTGAATGGGCTAATTGGGCGCAAGCCAATGTCACCATATTTTAGGGAGTGAGGAGAGTGAGCAGACACACTTTAGCACTTGTTAGCAACGGTAAGGCTAACAAAAATGAGATCAGCAAATACATAGGACAAAAAGGGGGAAGACAATCGTAAGGCTGTAACACCTCTCATATTTATCCCTGTGACAAAGGTAACAAAAAAAGCTTACCTGCCAAAACCTGACCAACCCCACCACCTCCCTTGCCTTACTTCCCCTTTCCTGCATCTGTGCTTTCTGCTTTCAGTCAAAGCAGAGCTGCACTGACAGGTTCTCAAGGAGGCCTGTCAGCCTTACCTGGAAGGCCTTCATGACATCACAACAGTGGGTAACCAGTTTTGTTATCAACTGTTACTATATCTTAGCAGTGAGCTATAAGATTCAAAAACTGAAATGAATGATAGCGGCTCCCTACTAGAGCCATACATATCATATGAATATTATATACAAGAAAGATTAAATAATGCAAATATGTTTCCTGAAAGTGACACATATGAAATCAATACTCTTTGATGAAACATCCACTATTTTAGGAATTGCAGAGTGGCATTTTCAGTAAAAAAAAACACAGAACACCTACCACATGGGTAGTAGCAACACAATAATTTCTTATACACATAACAGTTACAGCAAAAACAGTAGCTAATGTAGATTCATGGAAGACACACATACATGCAAGCATGTTAATGTGAGTTTGTTCACACAGAGACCCCTACACACACACACACACACACACATAAATACACACATATTGTTTGAACAGGTACACTACAGAATGGGAGACAGTGGTGCAAATTGCACTCATACAAAATGAAAGAGTCAGACAATTTATTCAGCTCGTACGGCAGGGAACAGGTGGTAACTGGCCCAAAATGGTTATTACATCAATTTGCATAGGGGAACAAAGACAAAAATATGCAGGGGGTCGCAGCCAAACAGGGACATATGGCAAAGGAGGCAAACAAGATACAAAGACAATGATAAACCATGAGCATTAGGAAGGAGAAGAAATCAGGAGAAACATGGGGCAGGTAAGCAAAGGGAGAAAAGAGCTTATTGATCTACAGGGGCATTAGATGCTGAAATGTGTAGGGTGCTAGCATTGAAGCAGTGGGATGCACAGAGGGAATAGACAGAGAAGCAGACTCAGGTTTAGAAGAAAAAAGAGGTATCGAGGCAAAATCAGGGATGCTTCATGCCGGGGAGGAACAGGGGCGTGGAAGCAATGTAGGCTTCGACCAGGGAGCCATAGGGAGGAACACAGATGGTACAGGAATGACATAAGTAGGATTGCAAAGATGGAGTGATCTGGCACAGGAGGTATGTTGGACAGAGGTGATGCAGCAGTAAAGTAGGAGTGAAAAGAGTTTTGTGGGAGGGAGAGACAGATGCATCAAAAGTATCAGGACACCTTATGCAAGGGGGTACAATAGGCACAGATGCATGAGAGGGGGCACACTGAGAGCATCAGAGTCCCAAGGAGGGTCTAAATACTCACAAAGGACCCCTACAGGACGTTACGTTACTACATTCCCAGCATCCACTTATTCAGAAAGTGACATTTCTGGTTACTAAAAGAAGACACCAGACAAGCAGGCTTTATGCCCCATTATACATATTCTCTGAACGTGAAGTCAGTACATTCCCCAGCATCTACCTCTTCTTCAAATGACATTACCGAATTTCCTAATATACACCTATTTAGTATGTCGCATCAGAGATTCCCACCACAATTATCTTTAAAAAAAGGCAAACAAGTAGACTTCATTCATATCACATGGAAGAAATGAGAAGGAAAAGTGAGATGAATAAAGTAACTTTTCAGGCACACCACTATACTCTGACCACATTTAAAATCCAACCCTATATAAGGCGCACCCCAGGGGATTTTAATAGATTTCTGCTGATACGTTTCAGATTGGGAATCGTTCATAGACTGATTTCGATCCCGATGCAGAATGATTCGTCAAGAGTGTTGTGCAATTGTCCACGTGATAATGTTTCAGTTCAATCAACTATCCATGTTCTATTTTTCTGTAAATTTTACTCTTTGTACAGGAAGAGATGGATTCTTTCTTTTTTAAGGCAAAGTGGTCCAAGACAATGTCGCCCCGCTCTCCTGTTTTTACAACTATTAGACGAAGATTGTATCGGCGAATTAATTTGAGTGTTTTTATAGAACATTTTAACTTGTAGAAAATCTATACTTATGTGTTTAGAATTATGTGAATAATTTATTGTTAATAGCTGTATAAGCAATGTGCTGCGTTTTACTTGTGATTTTATGACTATTTTTTAATAATCGGATGAAGCTTATTGAAATTGAAAATTGACTTCATTCGCCATTATCCATTTCTATAGGGAGTGATATCACTGCATTTCCCATCATCTGCCTCTACAGCAAGGGTCATCACAGGTTTTGCTCCAAAGCCTTCTTTAAAAGCAGAAGCAGGACAGACAAACGTCACTCTCTATCATCCAACTCCACAGGAAATTACATTTTTGTGATTGAAGCATTTCAAGTATTCACCTTTAGAGGAAGTGACATCAGTATATTTCTCATCATCCACTTCTACATGAAGTGACATAACTTATTTCCACTCTCAGGGTGTTCCCATCCAAGGGTGAACACAGACTTTGTCCGTTTGGACTTGTTAGGGCCAAGAAGTGCCTTAAGCCAGAATTCATTTTCCCTTGAAAACTACAAGGTAAAATATATTGACATGCCTCACCCTGTACACCTTAATGTCCATCCAAACAATCACACCCAGACCTTGCTCTCACAAAAACTCACATGACATCCTAAAAACATTAGACCTAACTCACACTAAACACAATTCACAATCAAACTATCAAACATATATTACAACTCATCCCCATTAACACAGAGTCTCCATTTTTAATGCTCGAAACATCACCAGCTTCATTACTTATCACACTCAAATCACATCCGTCACTGGGGATATATTGGGGGAGTATGCGGGTAGTTTCTTTTAATCACTAACTTAATTGTGATAAAAAATGTAATATTATATATATATATACATATATATGTATATATATATATGTATGTATATATATATATATATATTTTTTTTCATACAGCAATGTCCAATAATTTGCGCTCACAGGTTGCATTGAAAGGATAATTTATTGCTCAAAGTAACGCGTTTCAGAAGAAACTTCCTTAATCACACAATGAGCATTGTGAATGCAGTGCAATACATAGCCTCGGTACTGTGGCTGTAAACATAAAAAACAGACTCATTACAACTGTCACAGTAGCTAGCACAGTAAATGCGGCGGCCATCTTAGAAAGCAGGCATCCATATACAATAAATCATTCTTATATATGCTGCTTATAACAGAAGTGTCAATAATGCATTACAAATCATATTATTCATACATTATTACGTATTCATAATGTATGACACGATAAAGGAAGGAAAAAAGAGGTAAGTGTAAACCAATTCCAATATGTCTGCCAAAGGTAAATTGCCGGATGCTAGTGTGTTAACCCATCTCACTAAGTTCAAGGTTATACTGAGATAAATATCTCCAACATGGAAGGGGCATAACTTATGCACGCCAAATGCTCGTGAGGGCTGTGTGTCAAAAGTTACTCTAACCCGGCCTCCCTCCACGTGTAAATGCAAAATGCAAAATTGCTCCTGCTGCAAAAATGCAAAGGAATGGTATGATAAATACAATTCTAAAGGGGGACAACAACTTCTCAAATAACAGGCGATTGCATATATGTACAGTGCATATCAAGCCATGTCATTTTATATATATTGACAAAAGCAAGTCACAACTAACAGGGTGTCCAATGTATGACATAGAAATCCCCACACCATCCTAATCAATCCCTCCATTAGGAAAATACCCAATCACATTATGTGATTGAGTAATATCCTAATGTTCAATGCATCCTGAGAGTGAGAATTATTGGACATTGCTGTGTGAATATTGATGCCGGTTCAGCTCTAACGGCTTTTCCGTGCCACCGAACCACGGGTGGAGCTCCCAGGAGGAGCATCTTGATCTTGGAATATATATATATAATGGCGACATGGTGTTAGCACAATAAACATCACTGAAAGAAATTGGGTCTGCACTTGCCTTCTTCAAGCGGAAATGAGATTATAGGCAAGCGTGTGAATATATATATATATATATATATATATATATATATTTATATATATAAATTTGCGAAGATTGTCATACGATGTCAAAGTTTTTGGGAAAACAAAAAACGCTTTTCCTATGGAAACTAGGTCCTAACTATAACTATCTACTGGCGACCACCAGTAGGTAATATATATATATGTGTATATATATATATACACTGAAAAACCAATAGCATTATAGTTAGGTGAATATGTCAATGTTAACATTAACCTTTTGAACTAAAAAAACACAGATGTTCACCAGTTATAGTTTGCAGTGTTAACTATAACTTGAGCCCCAGCAATGCTCTGCTTATGACCTCAGATATTATTTCAATCATTGTATGTTCTATTACATCATTGATGACAACACTGATGACATCTCAAAATGAAATAATTTATGACATCTGTAATGACATCACCCAAGATTCTTTTGTTCACATTGCTCTATAAACTAGTATGGCATTAGAGGCCAAAAACTAAGTACAAAATAGATCAGAATAAAATGAAGCATCATTAATGGTATCACAGATACAACTCCCTTGGGTGTAGAAAGCATGGGTTATGTGTAACATTTACTCTGTACCATACACTACATGAGTAGCCTAGTTCAGATTGAAAATAAATCACAGATATATGGAAAACCCTCATTGCACACAGTGTTCAATCTGTAAACAACTGTTCAGAGAAAGCCAAACCCTCAAGATGCTAAACATCTGTTCCAAAATAAACGCCCTACTATGGACAGCTTTTATCTGTATTAAACCCTTCACAGTCACTAAACCTTCACTGAGAAATTAAGTTGATATGATTAGAAAAATGGGTACTGTAAACAGTTTTTACTCTATGGAGAAAGTTTAATCTGTACTACACTGTTTGAAGAGAGTGAAACGCTCATGAGAAATATACCACAGAGTATTAAAAAATATCTGCTAAGAGCATTGTACACTCTATGTAACACTTGTAAAAATGGACACTGTTCGCTATTCGGGTCACCATTTTGTTTTTGTTTCTTCGATGCCCAGGAGTCCTGTGGGATCGCAGCAAAAATTGGCAATGTTTATTTAATTTTGGCACGGGGCCCCTGTGGGTCCCCCTATAGGACATAGCGGGGAAGGCTATCCTTACCCTGCCCTCATATATTATTTTCTTTTATTTACTTCAGGACAGGGGACTAAGTCCCCAAGGCCTGTAATAACTGCCAGCGACACTTTTCTCATGTTGCTGGCAACATATTTGAAGTCTTGCTCAAGCTGGAGTCTGGCTCCCACAGAAGCAAAATGCCCAAGGAATAAAAAGCTCCCTGGGCCAATCAGAATGCTCTAATTTTTTAAATTGGTTTGAGGAACGTTCGCAAAAGTCCTTCAGACTCAACTGTCCAGATATACAAATATATTTGAATCCTAAGTTCACAAAAACTACTGAACGGATTCATGCCAAATCACAATAAGCACAATCTGCTTACCAAGATCAAGCTTCCTGCCAAATTTGCTGAATTCCGTTCAGCAGTCTTTGCTGTAGCCCTGCCTAAAAAAGTCTATGGAAAAATGCATGGGGATTTTCCATTTTGAGACCCCCTTTTTTTCTCAGCCCCTCTTGATGGATCACCCTGACATTTCCATATAAAAACAAGGCAAAAGAGCACTTTTTTGGAAACTTTCATAGAGATTCGTCAAACGATGACAAAGCTATTAGCATTACAAAAAAAAAAGCCTTTCCTCTGCACAACTGCGATTTAAGCTACCTAATGGAGCAGGTGCCAGAGGTGGGTGTGCAACCTGTCATAAATGATAAATCCAAATATACAAAATAGCACACCCATGCAATTCACTAGCTGTTTTTAATGTACAAGAAAGGCCTTTCTGTAGAAACGGGTTGTGTTTTTCTCACACATTGAAAACCGTTGGTGAACTGTATTGGAACGCCGTTCTCCACATTTGGATTTGGTGGCATGTGTGTGTGTGTGTGTGTGTATGTGTATATATATATATATATATATATATATATATATATATATATATATTACCTACTGGCAGTCGCCAGTAGGTGGTTATAGTTAGGGCCTAGTTTCCATAGGAAGAGCATTTTTTGTTTTGCTAATAACTTTGGCGTCGTTTGATGAATCTTCATGAAATTTTCCAGATGAATTCTTTGTTCATATCAGCTCCTATGTTGAAAGTTCGGGGGTGATTCGTCAAGGGGGGGGGGCAAGAAAAAAGGGGGTCCCAAAACGTGTTTTCTCCATGCAATTTCCATAGGAAACTTTAGACAAGGCTACAGGTCAAACGGGTGAACGGAATTATCCCAAATTTGGCAGGGAGAAGGGTCTTGGTCTGGAAAGCACGCTTTTGTTTATTTGGTGTAAATCCGTTCAGTAGTTTTGGAGAAATGTCGAAATTTAAAGATATCAATACTTGGAAATTCTGCCATCTGATTGGCTGAGGCGTTACAAGCACGAGCTTGCTGCTTATTGGCTGCGAGTGGTACAAGCGGTTGCAAGTAGGAAGTGTAGGCAGCCATTTTGTGATTCTGTCAAAGCGAGTAAGGGGAAAAATGGGGCAAAAAAAGTAGGAAAGAGGAGGGTAGGAGCACTGTAACCTCTGAGGGGTGTTTAGGGTGTGCTATACAGGGGGTGTGAAGCGAACTACTCATCCCTACCAGTCTGAAAGTGCTGGGCTACAGAAATTAAGTGAGGTATTGCCTAGAATCTGATGCTGCTAAGGTGAGCTGCTGCGGGACTCGGGGATTAAAGCGTGAGCCCAAACTGTGTGTCTTATGCTGTGACTGAAGTCATGTGCCCTGGCCGCTGCACCACACCTGTGGAAGTAGTGTCAGCATGTGTTTATACCTACTAGGACAAACTACTGACCCCTACTGGTCTGAAAGTGCTGGGGTATGGAAAATATGTGAGGTATTGTCTAGAGTCTCATGCTGCTAAATTGAGCTGCTGCTGGACTCTGGGATGAAACCGTGGACCCAAACTGTGTGTCCTATGCTGTGAAGTCATGTGCTCTGGGCACTGTGCCACACCTGTCCAAGTAGTGTCAGCAATATTTTATATGTAGTAGGAGGAATTTTTTTTTGGAACACGGTAACTTGTATATGGTGCTGGTAAGTGATCCGCAGCACTGCCAAAGGTAGTGCACCCAGTACATGCAGCAGACGTGCAAGGTATAGGTGGACGTGAATGGAGTCGACCATGTGTTCGGGCTGCCCTGCTATGCGTCACTGGCTATGCTTGTAGCTGCACTGGCTTGCTGTGTGCCAGTCTTGTGGATGAAATGGCACAGCTTGGTGCAATGAGCCGGGTCTGTGTGCAATAGATGCAGGGCAGGGTTGTGGTGGGAGTATGTGTGAAGGCCATTTCACGCACGCTAACTACGACGAAGGACTTTTGAGTGTGGGATGTCCACTCGTTCTCAAATCGGGCAGTACGTAGTGTGGGAGACGGATGCAAATATTATTGTACCTGTCAGGGTGGCTGGTCACTTGCAAGTTCCTTCTCGGAGCAGCAGATTTGTTAGGGCAAGATTGCTCAGACAAAGAACCTTTGATCCTTACAGTAACTTCTACAGCTGCATTCATACAGGATGTGTACAAAGGCCGGTCGTGGGTGTTGTGGGATGTCTGAGACCCTGGTCATCATGGATGAGATGCCCAACACTGTGTGTTGCGTTGCCAAACAGCTGCTCCTCCCTTCCATGAGCCCCCACACTTTTGTGCGCTGCACTGTTGTATCCCGTGCACTCCTACGGCACACCTTTGTAATGGCTATTCGCGCATGTCCTGCAGGATTCCAATCACACCGTGACACTGCCGTTTGGAGGTGGTGCATGCCACTTTACAACATCGACTGCTGCGGCCCTTGTGGCGGGCACACCAGAACACAGAGACACACTTACCGCACTTCTTGCACACGGACATGTGTGAGACACCCCATTCCCTTTGCCGCTTGTGCATGCAGGAGGATGCATGCATAGCTACATCTCCAGGCTCACTGCCAACGCTGAGGTGACATGGTAACGTCCGCTGAAGACAGCACACTGATGTTGCAGGGCCTATGCCTATCATGCTAACGCAATGACCACACGGATATATTCCTCAAATGCGGGTTCGGGGGCGTTGGCGGTCCTGGGGTTGGTGTGATGAGTGTTATAGCCCTCAAGGGTATCCGTGTATCATGCTCATTGACTGTATGGCACCTGTGGGTGTTCAGGTGTGGCTCTTGGCTGTGTTCCCTTTCATGCTGCAGGTAGTGGTCCTGCTTAACACCAGCAGAAAGCAGGTGTAAAATCTCTGGTGCTAACACGGCTTATCAACGGAATTTGTTTCACATCGCAGTTTTTGCCTTTTGTTGTGAAAGTTGTGATGTGGTTTTTTCGTGTACAGAAAAATAAATTAACTGGGCAGTGTAGCCCGTCAAGATCCAGCACCTGACCCACTATTCACAATCAATATAAATACAATGAGATTTCTTCATTGATTTTGTGTGTACACTGTAAATGCACCCACTACCACAGTGCAATTCAATACATGATTTTAGTATTTAGAATAAATCGCAAAGATGCACCTCGTGTGTTTTTGCATGGGAACGCCTACTCTGCATCTCATTATCAGCACTTTAATGCAACTACAGTTGAGATAAATCTAACACACTATTCAGACGCTGGTGCAAACTGCAGACATCACCAGTATTCCCGTGATAACTGCCCCAAAATTTAACACCATGGTGGACACCACCAAATAACAGTTATAAGAACGAGAAAGTGTCACACAGCACTTAAGTAACAACTAAAAACTTTATTG
Source organism: Triturus cristatus (assembly GCF_964204655.1). Classification (NCBI taxonomy): domain Eukaryota; kingdom Metazoa; phylum Chordata; class Amphibia; order Caudata; family Salamandridae; genus Triturus; species Triturus cristatus. The sequence goes on from NC_140588.1 coordinate 872,042,147, forward strand.
AATTGTTTTTTTTTCCAAACTTTATTTTTTCGTAAACGTATATATAAAGGATAAAGTAAGTTAAACAAAATGAACACAAAACAACAATGCGGAAGACTCCTGTCAGGAGCATGAATGTCAACGACACACCCTGGAAAATAAAGCACAAAATAGGGACGTGTGTAATGTGCATATCAAAGGAGCGAGACACAGAGAAGGAAAAAAAGCCAGAGAGAAAAAGAGAGGGAAGGAAAGAAAATGAGTGAAAAATGCAGAAGGGAGATGGAGAAAGAGAAGGAAAGGAAGGAAGAGAGTAAGAGAGGGAGGGAAAAGAGGGAAGTGTGTGAGAGAGAGAGAGCGAGAGAGAGATACTGCCATCCCTGCGCATCCATGACCAAATAATTACCTGCTGCCACCCGAGTGTGTACCAGTGGGCACTCCATGTGCCCGTCAAAGCTCCGCGGCCCGACAGATCTCACAGATATCGCTGAGTCATGAATGGCAGAGCCCACATCAGCTTCTCCGTGGCCCGGCAGATCCGACACATGTCACTGAGTCCTGAGTCATCAATGGCGGAGACCATATCAGCTTTGGGTGCCCCTAACCCTGTGCAAACGCAAGTCAGTGCCAGGTGGTGGTAGGCTGCTGACAGCCATACAACTTAGGGTGCGAATAACCCTGTGTAACTCAAGTCCGCGTCACGTGGTGGTAGGCCCCTGACGGCCACATCAGTGTCGGGTGGCACTAGCCCTGTGCAAGTCAAGTCCACGCCGCGTGGTAGTATGCCCCTGACGGCCATACAGCTCAGGGTGTGACTAACCCTGTGCACAACTTTTCATGGACTCTTTATGATTGAGACACGTGGAGCGTCCGCCATCCAGTCACCACTGGCAATAAAGGATGTGACGTTGTCGATGCATTATATTTGCGTGGTCACATGGTCTGTGATGTATGTGCTGGATGGGTGTGGTGTGTGTGCAAACCTACCCTCAGGGAGTGGCCGTGACATGTTGACAACTAGAGCACTGACCTGCACACCAACAGCGAGTACGCCTGCGTCAGGTAGCTATTTGGGGGTGTAAAAACGTGTTTTTCTCAATGGATTTTCCATAGGAAACTTTAGACAAGGCTACAGGTCAAACTGTTGAACGGAATTATGCCACGTTTGGTAAGGAGAAAGGTCATGGTCCAGAAAGCGTGCTTTCTTGCATCGAGTGAAAATATAAAAGAAAGGTCCCGGGGGCAATTTAATATATCGGACCTCTGTCTGTGCGAGATAACCCTTTCACGCTCCCTCTTCCCAACATCACCACTTTGCAGCTATAGCGTTAGAAGCCAGTCCGTCGGGTCGCAGCTCTCTAACCTTTGCGAGCTAGTACGCTGCTGTGCCTGTACCTCTGCGAGCTACTCTGCTGCTGTTCCTTTGGGAGCGGACGGCTCGTAGTACTGCGTCTGGGAGTCGACGGCACGGGCCGCAGTTGTCCCTCTGCGAGCCTGGGTGCGAACTTTTCAAAAGTCACACTACATAAGCATTGAAAAGCCATTTTGTGATTCAGTCCGTCAGCTGACATCTGTCTGAGGCATTTCTGAAAACATACCGGAGTTCTTTCTATGAGAGATACCCCTTTCATGCTGCCTCTCCCCACATCAGCAGGTAATGCACCCTCTTCCCACATTACCAACTTACCCCCAACAACCTTTTTGGGCCCAGAATTATCCCTGTGCGGAATGCCCCCAAACCTGGAACTCTCTTCATACAAATCAAGGGATAGCCCCGTTGTAAACATTATTCAGAAGTGGCCTAAAAATGTGTCATTAGATACCTCTGTTTTCTGTTTTCTGTAGACCTCATCACCTTTAATATTGATACTGTGCTCTCTAGATCATAGCAAGTTTAACTATAAAACTCCTATTACTATGGATGTTTTTGGCTCTGTACACTTATGAACCCTAGTGCCAAATGTGTAACATATTTCTAAGGTGAAGCTCTATGACTCCCTACTTTAGTCTGAGGTGTGCTGTACAAAATAAATAAAAATAAGCCTCAAATTTTGCTTCCCATGCTTGTGCATGCATGCAGATGTGCATGCAGCCATCTTGGAATGGGTTTGTTGCACTTAACAAATAATAATTTAGAGAATGGCCAGCTATATATGTGTGCACACGGTAGTCATCAGGGAATGGTGTTTTTTGTTCCTCACAAAAAACATTAAAATATGGCTGCACAGCCAGGTGTCATCTTGAAATTATAATGGTACACTCCAACAAAATAGTAGCTCGCCCATGCATTCAGATACATGCACACATGCACACCCATAGATAGCCACTTCTGAATATTTTTATACAATTTTATTTTAAAATGTGCATGATATCTGATGTATTTTGGAAAATGAATATATGTGCATATCAAGACATGCAAGTGACTCAGTCACAATTTTCCGGCAGCTGCTAGGCCCTTGTAAAAGAAAATATGTAACAAATATTTAAATAAATAAACAATTGTCCTACGATGCCCTTGCCATTTAAGTGCGCTATTTTCTGTATGGATGGCTACCTTGTGCCAATACTCACATAGAAGGGAACTAGTGATTAAAGTGGGCCTACCATTGCTTCATGCTTTAGGATGTGGTAAGTGGAAGCAAAATGTGAATGACACTACCACAGACTAATGGAAGAAGCCACTGTGTGTTTGTATGACTATGCATGTATTCTCCAAGAATTAGCTAACACAAATATAATATTTGTAGTTATATAATATTATGTTATGTTGTGTTATGTTATTTGCTTGCATCCCAAGGCCACATCAAATCATTGAGGGGATATAAGAAAGGTGATAATTAAGTACCTGGAGCTAGTAATGGAAGGCATAGCTTACAGGGAATGATTAGGGGTCTGGTGAATTAAATGATCTCTAATATTTTTTTAGCTAATTATTAATAGTCTCTAGTGTACGGGCAACTTTCTGTGTCTGAGCAAGAAGGGGAAGTATATTGGAGTCAATTAGTGATTGGAATGCCGCACACCACATTAAAGTCCGACTTGGCCTATGGATGTAAGAAAATTTTAAATAGAAGAGTCAGGGAAAAAAGTGTTGATATGTGCATTTTTTCAAGTTCCTCATCTCCTGTCACACGCACAATCGCAGAATATTTTCTGATCTTCCTTTTCTAGCACTAAGACCAAGTGAAGGTCTTACTGGAATCCATATTGTAATGTAGCCATTTAGTCTAAACACATCACTCTATTGTGCTGTAATAGTTTGAGGAATACTGCATAGAAATGTGTGTTGTGCAGAAATAGGAATTAATTCAAAAAGGCATTTATGAGTGCGTGAAGTAGTATTACAGAAGTACTAATTTACATACTCATTTCTGCCACACTGAGTTCACATCTCTTGCTTGGATTTGGAAGTACTACAACAGCATATGTAACTCAAGGTGTGTGACCTCTAACTAGGTACTTTCTATGCATTCTGCCTGGCTAAATAGTCCTAGTGTGGCTGTTAGATTCTAGAAATACATACTTATGCCTTGAGACTGGTAGTTTCTAAAATTGACGTCATGGTAACTAAACACATATCATTTACATTTATATTAGCTGTCCAATCTATAGCTGTTGGTGATGAGTTTTATTTAATATTTACAGTAGGAATGCAGGCACAATCTTTAGTTTTTCGGAGTTGGAAACCAGGGCCGTACTGGCCAATGGGCATTTCGCCGGTGGGCTGCTAGGATGGGGGCCGGTTTTGGGCCCCTGGGGGGCCGTTTTTGTTACCGGGGGTCAGCTATATCGGCTCCCTGTAACAAAATCAGCCGAAACCGGCCCTTGCAAACTGCTCGGCTGCACTTCCCCTGCACCCCGGGGGGGGGGGGGGGCAGCCGAGCACTTTGCCAGGGCCGGCTTTGGATCCCAGTCCGGCCCTGTTGGAAACTATAGCCAACGTGTGCATATTTTCAACTGATCATTTTCATGGTAAAATTCAAGCTAAAGGTAATGTATTAAAAACTAGAAATGTGTTTGATATTGTGAATTAACAATACTAGTCATTGGTATTGATAACACCTACTAAATGCATAGGAGATAGTGCATGATATACAAATACTAATTTGTGTCTGTTTTCTGTTTTATCTGTTAAAACAGTCTGACATCTCTGACACTCCTGCTGATAACAAGAAGCTGTGTCTGGAAGACACCTCAACATTGCGCCTATTACCACCTTGCATTTCTCCAATACCTAATCACAGATTATCCTGCAATAAAGAGTAAGTTGTGTAAATGTCAATCAATCTGACTTCAAGAAGTTGGAATGCCGTTCTATTTGGGTATAGTAGTTTATCGTAATGCCATTTGGTTGCCTGATTATTGTAAGCGATCATTGTGTATCCCTTCACACTTCACAAATGCAGCCTTACGCTTCCCTAAAACTATTCAAACAACTGCCCATTCAATGGAGGCAGAGGGGGAATGATGACTATCATTCAAAAACCTGCAGGGGAACAGTGTTATAAAAAGGTGATAAGAAAACTACAATAAAATTCAGAAGCAGAGGGATAGTCAGCTGTTCAAAAAGTGGAAACATCTGCAGACCAAAATTGACAATGCTTATCAACAGTCTAACCCTTTAATGCTAACCACCAGTATTAGCAGTATGGGCCTCATTACCGGGCCTGTGCTAATTCCAATGGGTCCAGTAACAGAAGGTACTGGTTCATCAGGATTAAGAGATCTACAGTCCTCTGAGGTAGTGCAGAGTTACTGATTCCCCCAGTAATTTCCCATTTCGGATGATACCCTCACACCGCAACTCATGAACGGTAGTCATTATCCCCACTGCTAGAATCACTGATGCTCACAATATTGATCATTTCAGGGAGGGGATAAACTCAGGCTAAATGAAGTCATAGCCATTCACTTCAGTATAGAGGCATCTTTAGGATACTTAGCTCACACGGCCCAGCTACATACATACACCTGATCACCATCTTGATTGTGCTCACTCATTCAGTCTAGAATAGCCTCTGCTGCCATAGCAGTTTTGTGCAAACTTCAACCATTTCTGTGGGTTTGCAAAAATAGAATGCTTGTTTCAACATTTATTATTTCATACAAAGCTACTGGGATGTCTTTGGAACCAGTGTAGCTTTCGATTGGTGGCAACTGGACCAAATAACTGAATACTGCTTGCATTGCCATCTTGGGTCAAGTGTATTTCTGTTTGGCCTTTACACAGAATATTTTAGCTGCATTAGCCTGGACATTCTACGTCTAAAATAGAACCACAATTCTCTCAAAGACTTCTGCAACGTGGATGATATAAATTGTTTTCTGTCTCAATTTATATGTAGCAAATTAAAACTTTGGGCTGCAAAAGTAAAAAAAAAACATGAAGGATAACAAATGGCACGAACATGAATTCCCCTCTCAACAGATTCCGTCTTAGTCATACATGTTGGCATCAAGAACTACACCTCATATCAGGTTAACAAGTAATGGTGTGCAAAGTCGTAAATATTGTTTGTCACTAATTTCCCCTAGATCTTGCAAATACCTTAATGACTACCCATAGTTTATACATTTTCCTGCATCTGGGCTTTAACATCAATACTTTCATACCTCCAGAATGCATAACCTGGGGCTTAGAGATTCAGACTTATACTGGAGATGCAAGGATGTCACAGGTAACGTACAACACGTTTGTTACATGTAAAATGTCTCACCCGAATTGGTCAAGAATACAGTCACTGATACAGACAATCTCAGGGTCAACAATAGAAATTGACTTCTTAACGGCAGCACTGGGCAGCCACACAAATTCCCTTTCCTCTGAAATTACTGGAAATTCTGCACTACTAGTGGGTCTCTTCATCTCTTTGGGGACTAAAACTATACTTGCAGACTTTAAAATGACATCCCCAAGCTCCTTCGACAAATGGTGGAACCTACTATGCTCGATCCAAGGGAGCAGACAATACACTATACTCCTAAAATGCACACCCCCACGGACCCAGATGTCTGTGGGAGGCCCTAGATAATTACCTACAAGAAAACAAACCACCCTGAATTTGCCCCAAGGTCTTACCCTACTCTAAGAATTAATAAAGGTCTCTCTCCCCTCTAGTTGGGCATATACACCTGAATGATGGTACCCTAGCATTAAAAGGGAGTCCAACCCAGTATAGCCTCCCTTCCCCACCGTCCTCCCCTTGCCTTTCTGTCTTTCTTCCTCTTCAATGTAGCTTTCCCTATATTCCCATCTCTCTTCCCCTATGAGCCACTCAATTTGCCATGTTATACCCCTGTTAACCAGGCTTCATAGTACACAATTGCAGCACATTTGACTGCACTCTGATTGCAGACCTTGATGTATCTCATTAGGTCTCCCCCATACTTGCTTAAGACTGCTAATCAATGCTGTTTCCCCTCCCAGGTGTACTGTAACAGGATTGCATGGCATACGTTTGTTATTTACTTTCCCTTTTTATATGGAAATGGAAATTAATTGAACAAACAGACTTCCAAACCGCTTTAAATTATTTAAAACATTTTTTTTAAAAGCACCAAACTCCATCAAGACATACGATGAGCTATTTTAAAGTAAACTTGCAATTAATCAGCATACCCAGTTTCATCCCCATCTGGCACTCCTGCTCTAATATTGCTAGTTTTCATGGAAAAGCAATGACAGGGCTTTGCAGTCGGAAATACATTTAACTTGTAAACTACAGGTAGGCCAATATTGGCATCTGCATGAGACTTTACTCATATAATAAAAATGTTCAGAACCCTACTGGGTATATACAAGGAAATACAATAGGTAACACACAGTGAACAGTGAGCAAAGGTGGAGTGCACAGAGAGTGAAGGCACTCGTACATTCACAAAAACTGAAGAACAACCTCAATTTGGCTCTGGTGCAGTGAGAGTTGTCTCCCAGAACACATGGGTCATTTGTGTTGTTTCTGGCTTAGTTCTTCAAGGCTTTTCTAGCAATCCCAAACAAGAATGGTAAGTATACCCCTAAACAGAATGTGCCATCCCATTTACATTGACCTAAGGCTCTGTTTTGGCTAGTCCTGTGAGTAAAAGCTTTCTGATTGTGGAGCCCAGCCAGGACCTGCTTCCGGGAACATGGTACTTTGCACACCTCTAAATGAAGCCATTGAACCACGAGTTTCAGAGGTTGGGGAGTCCTGCCAATGTATGGGGGACTCCTAGTCTCTCAAATATTAAATGAAGCCCCAGATGGCATTTGAATATGTGTGTTTAGATCTGCACTAGTTCAGACGTCTGCTATGCGTTTTGCTTTTTGATTGATATGACCGGCTGCTTTTTGCAGTCACTCATACATTCTGCTTTAAGGACATACATTATTCCTGCATTTCGTACTTCATTCTGACTGCACCACTGATTAAAATGCCGCACTAAATTACAATTAGCCAATTCATGTTGCGAAATTAAACTATTAAGATCAAATAATTATTGCAATAAATTAGTTTTGAACTAGCGACCACTTCAATCAAATGCCGCACATTGGAGCTTTAACAGCCCAAAGCTAAGTAACAGCGTTGTTAACTACTGTACATGAAACAATTCCCTGCACAGAGTAAGATTAACTGGTTTCTGGAGTTGATGGACTAAAACCCAGTTCAGAATATTTTATCCACAGTGCTGTTTACATTTTCTAGATGGGAGCTGTACGCTGGATGAATAAATGAGCTTTGTTTTTAGATATTCTGTGGGAATAATCTAATAAGGAATTACTTGTCCAGACACAACAGAAATAATTTGTATACAGCAAATTGTGAAAGAAGCTTCCAAATAAAACCATTTTATGAATACAGGTTATTGCTCAAGTATACCAGGTGGTAGTGCATGGCATTTGTATTGTCAGTGGTGACCGGCTATTTTTACAGGGAAGGGGGCCGGCAAGTCACTCACTTACACCCATGCATTCACAAATAAGCATCCACACACACACACCCATTCACAACACTCACTCACAACAAATGCATACATTAATACATGCACGTATACACGCACAAAACATTCAAAAAGATAAAACTTACGTGTCGTGCAGCTCTGGGAGAGGAAAGCCTCAGTGGTCCCAAGAGGGTTGGGACTGGTGCCCTCCCTCACTCATCACAGAGTAGGATGGGTTCAGTGAGATTTGCTGACCCCTCCCCGCTCTGCAACAAGGTGTCGCTGATTGACACTCAGCCCTGGGTACTTCAGGGCTTAAAACTGAAGCACCCAGGTCCAAGGAAATGGATGACACACTCCCTCGGCACAAGGGGGAGGGACTTGAGTCAATTTTATCAGGCTGAGGTGGTAATGCCCAAAGGGCTGTGAAATCCTCAGCCTGGCAAAGGTCAATATAGTCAGCCAGGAGCATGCGCCTTTAGCGCATGTCTAGCTCCTGGTTGCCTGACCTGAACAAGCAGAGTCTCTGTCAGGCTGATGTTTGCTCAGCCTGACAGACACTCTTATGCCCTGGAAAAAGGTGAGGTGCATTGTTTTAGTAAACCTTTTGCTTTCTCATTTATGTAAGTGCGAGACTCATGCACGCAGCATATCTTTCTCAGATGAAAACAACATTAGTAGTTACAGAAATTATACAGCCTTGTCTTCTGTAACCCTCTTCAAAAATGGATGAACATACAGATTATGCAGACATTTTAGCTCTCATTATGAGATGACTGGAAAGTGTGTGGGAAGATACAGCAGCTGGAATTAAGGACTCCAAATGGTTCTCCAAGCCAGTTATTTTACAATTGACCATTTCCATAAAGGTTTTTGTATATCACTTGTCTTGGTTGAAAAGTTCCTAAATCATTTTCTATCAGTCTTTGATAATATGCACAGCTGTATGACATGATGAATGAGAAAACACACCTGCCTTTCAATATGTGGTGCTCTTTATTTCCCATAGAAATTCCAGTAAAAGGATAACTAAAAAAAGAGAAGAGAAGCTGTTTCCCCCTCCATTGTCGCCACTCATGGATGAACCAGTCCGCAGAAGGCACTCAAGCGTTAACAGCTCCCTCATTCAGGAGGACAGCAGTACCACATCTTTGCAGTGCAGCAGTGTATCCTCTTCAAAACATTGGAAAAATGAGAGCAATGCACCTAGCCCCAAAGGAATCAATGTGAGCACCTATTCTGTTTTCCTCAACATTTTAATAAAACAATGTGAACCTTTTATTTTGAAAACGTACGGTTTATCGACTGACGAGGAGAAAAGAATACCTTGGTCAAAGATTCTGCAGTTTGGATCAATATTTTATCATAGATAATAGCTATGCATTTTCACACATTGAACTATACAGCTATGACAATACTCAGAACTACATTATAGCGTTGCATTAAAAAAATTAACAGGGCTAAGGGGCTCAATGAAATGTATTAGTGGGCCACCACCAGAAACATTGTGGGCAACTCAAACAATTCCTGATCTCGTTTAACACCAAATAGGACTGCAGTTATTAAATACTGTAAATAAGTGAAGTGAGCAGACTAGAACACACCTAGCTAATGACAGCAAGTCAGTCAATGGAAGCAGGGCGCTCGATTAGCAAATTTCACCATTTGACTGCTAAGACTCTTCCCTCTATTGATGAGCCCTTTTTTGGAAGTTTGGGGCTGTTTCTGATTAAGCTGTTATAGCTTTCTCTTCCCACAAAAGGTATCAAGGACAATTGTGCATTCTTTTCCCCAAATGTTGGAGATTCAAAAGGTGGCCAGGGATTGTGGATTACCACAGAAGGAATGGAAAAAAAAGCTAAAATGTAAGATTGTTTTTTTGGGGGGGATGTGCTGTATATAAGGGTATATGCTTTTTAAAGAATGGCTCTAGACCTTGTTTGCTTTTCTTTACTTTGCTAATGCCATCCTTCATCAAGCTTTGAGAAATAGGGAGAGTTGTAACAAATAATCATTCTTATCACAGTTCTTGCAATTTTCTAAGTGGTATTGATTTCCGCATATATTAAGATTGTGGTGGAAACAGGTGTGAAATCTATAGGTAAACCCTAAAGAAATGAGTTTTTAAAGTGTAGCAAACATTCTGAAATTAACCAGGAGTCATATAGATAGATCACACAAGGTTTTCCCAAAGAAACTAATTGCTGAAATCAAACACCAATGAAAATAAGAATGGACAATTAAAAATAAATGAAAAAAAAGTTTTCACTTGTATCTTTTTGCCTCAATGACTCTTCTGTATGCAGAGATATGCAGGGCCTGATTCCCAAAGGTAAACTTGAACTTTTGGATAAGTTTATGATTGTTTGCTATTCACATAGGTAGTTTACAGTCTATCTTTATATGTGCAGGGACTCCACAGTCCCTTGTAAGACAATGTGCTGGGATCCATGCAAGCCCCACTATGATGGATTCCCCTACAACCCTAGGTTTCAGAAATGCCAGAAGTTGGTACCACTTGGCAGGTCAGAACTCACAACAGAGGAGTCCAGGAGCTGCAGGTAACGTCTTTGATGGCCCTGAGGCTTCTCAACAGGAGGCAAGCACACACAAGCCCTTGCAGAATCTTCTCAAGCAGGATACTAATCAAAATCCAGTCCTTTTCCTCTCCAAGATAGAAGCAGCAACTGCAGGCCAACCCAGCAAAGCAGCACAGCAAAGGGGCAACACTGCTCCTGATAGCTCCCCAGCTCTTCTTCATGACAGAGTCTCCTCTTGATCCAGAAGAGTTCCAAAGATGTGGCGTTATAGGTCCAATAATTATACTTTTTTGGTTTTTGAAGTAGGCATACCTCAAAGGATAGTCTTTGTAGTGCACAGATCCTTCCTTCCCCTGTCCTGGCTCCAGACACACTACAGGGGGATGGAGGCAGCATTGTGAGAGGACAGACACAGCCCTATACAGGTGTCAGTGACAACTCCTCCCACCACTCTAGCTCAGGAAGGCCCATCAGCCTGGTGGTGGGAAATCATGACAGGCTGGACACACCTCAGCTCCCTTTGTGTGACTGTCTAGAGTGAATGCACAAACAGCCCAACTTTCAGTCTAAATCAGATGTGAATTCCAAAGGCATGCAGAGGCACAGGATAAAAGTGGCATTTTTAAACACACAATTTAAAAACCACCTTCACAGAAAGATGTGTTTTTAAATTCTGAGTTCAGGGAACCCAAACTCCAAACCTCGATCTCTTCCAAATTGAAAGTTAAACATGTAAGATGTTATAAGGCAGCTCCAATTATAACCTATTTGAGAGATAGTCCTTGCAATATAAAAATACTAATTTAGCAGTATTTCACTATTAGGACATGTAAAACACACAGTACATGTCCTACCTTTCACAAAAAATGCACCATGTCCAGGGAGATACCTTGGGCCTCCCTTTGGGATTCTTTACATGTAGCAAATGGGAAGGTTTGGGCCTGGCATGTGGGTACACTTGTCAGGTCGACATGGCAGTTTGAAACTGCATTTTCAGACACTGCAAAGGCAGGACTGAGACACGTTTACAGGGCTACTCGTGTGGGTGGCACAATCAGCGTTGCTGGCCCACTAATAGCATTTGATATACAGGCCCTGGGCACGCAGCTCACTTTACTTGGGGCTTACCAGTAAATGAAATATGTCAATCATGGATAACCAAGCATAATCACATTTTAAATAGAGACCATATGCACTTTGGCATTCATTAGCAGTGGTAATGTGTCCAGAGTTCTAGAGTCAACAAAAATGGTTCAGACAAAACAGGAGGAAGAAGGCAAAAGGTTTGGGGATAACACTGCAAAAAGGGCCAGGTCCAACAGGTCCAGAGAGGGATATGACAACATCCATCATTACCCCTTTTTAAGATATCCCCACAACTGGTACTATAGAATCTTTAGTAAGATCTCTTGATTTTTCCCTTTTTTATTGAGGAAGGACCTTATAAATTCAATTTTTTTGTGAGCCATATAGGCCAGCACAATGAGTTAGCAACTAGTCATGATACCTAGTTTGCCAAAGCTGATTAGATTAAAACGTTTATGTTTGAAGTCTAATATACAATGTTCTAGAGGCCCCACATTAAGCTTATTTGGGTTCCCTGTACAGATGATTGTTCTTACATTTCAATTTAAATACCAAAAGTTTTCAGCTGGCATGTACCTTTTGTTCCTTATAGATACAACCACATGAGTTGGGCTGCAACTCAGACACCCACATATGTCATTTTAACTGAGAATTGTGTTCAGTCTAGAGATGATTAGTATTAGAGCGGGTAATTTCATGTCCATTGACTTCTGCGCTACAGATATCTCTTCCTCTCCTGAACTTTTTCCACCTGGGTACCTGGCTTCCTTTCTCAGTAACAATATCCTCATAAACATTCTGAATGGTGATCTGTGCTTTGTAACTACAACCAGTAATCCCAGTCATACTTTCTAGAGTTTGGTCATTGAATAGCAACCAAATGCTAATGTAGCTCAGCCAAAACATTTGTGCATGATTTTTCCATCCACTTAATAATTTAAGTTTAATATCCGTCAAGATCCACATTTTCTAAAACTGGTGTACTTTTTTAGTTAGAGCCCTAATATTGATTGAGGGATGACCCACACGTCTGCTAACCTTGCACAGGGAAGACACTTCTTTGGTACAGTGATATCAGCATTCCCATCAGTTACATTTACAAACCTTCTTAAATATGTTTGCATTGAATATTAACTCTGCGTTACTGTAGCTCTGGAAAAAGTCACTGCTTGAGAACCTGGCAACCCAGTGGGAAGGGGTCGGATAGGAAATTTGAGAGTGAGAAAAATGCAGCTCATTATAAGTTTGACCCTGTGAGTGTAATGTGCAGCCACTTCCCTCAAGACTCCTGTCATTTCTTAAGGATGACCCTAATAATTTGCAAATACTTCTCAGTGGACAATCTAGGTTTTCGCCCAAAGGCTTTCTTGTAGTTGGACCTCTTGTCTTGTCTAGATGTAGGGAAATACGTCATTATCACCTTGCAGGTGCTGCATTTGAATCTCTTTAGTTTTATTTTTACTCTTTGCCTCAAAACCCATTTAATGCAACCTTTGTTTTCAAGATGTGATAAACTTGTTTTTCTGAAGACTGAATATATATGTTTATGTGCGTTCGACCACATGCTTGGCAATAATGATTTCAACATTTCTTTTCTGTATTGCCGCATAGTAGTAATTAATAATAATAATAATAATAATACTGGGTTTTATAAAGCGCGACAGCTACCTCGCGAGGAGGTGTCCCGGCGCTAGTAGAACACAGAAGACCTGGGAGGTAGTTAAAAAAGCAATACAGGAATTAAAAATTACACCTGCTTAAGCAGATACATTAAAATAAAAAACTTTTGCACGTAGTGCGCATGCATATATATCGTTTTACATCACTCAAGTTTTATAAAGTATGACAAAATTATATTTTTTATAGGATGAAGATTCTCGAAGTAGGCCATCGAACAGTTTTCTTGACAACAAGCATCCAGAAATGGAAACTTGGCAAGGAAGGACCAAGCTGGAAAATGGAAATTCAGAGTCAACAAGGCCAAAAATATCATTTGACGAAATGTATGTATCTAGTGCAGTACATGGTCTCAAAGCATTTCGAATACTACTATATCCAGTCTCGTGCGCGTAATATTTCCTTTTCAAATCATATTCTAACCAGTGTCATCACATATCTATTCCAGAACTAAGAATTTTCATCCCAATTTTGATTTTTTTTTATAGATAGGTTTATGAGTCTAGAGCGCGGTAAGGCAGCCCGCCAACAGCGAATGTTTTGTGTCAGAAAATCCACAATTCAAATGTCCTGGGGCAGAAGAATACTCCAGAGAGCAGAAACAGCGTCATGTAGACAGACAGCTGTCATAAGATTCATGTCAAGACCTCAAAGCACTCGGCAGTCCATATGTCAGTGGAGCCCCACTCGTGAGGAGAGTCAGTCTTCCCTAATGTGAATAATTCCCTCACGATCCAGGTGAGGCCTGGACAAACTAGTCCACCATAGGTGTTAAGTAGCATCATTTTTTAAAGTAGTCTCTGTTTGCATAGACTTCCAAATCCATACGAAGTTTGGGTTCTAAAGTTTGGAGATGGTAATTCGTGGGCCATTAAGAGTCCCAGGATCACAGCAAAGCAGAAATAATCTGAGCATCGCTTTCAGAGAGGGTGGTGGGTGGCTGTGGCTTGCTGCCTTACACCTGTGCCTGTTTTACCTCCTCTGTTATAAATGTAACGAAATAGAAGATTTCAGTGTGTGGAAAATGCACTCAATGGCATGGCTGACATTTACTTGATTGAAAGAGGAATATTTAACGCGACAGCTGGGCACTGGACTTACCTTCGTCTTCCCGAATAAAGTAACTTATTTTTTAAAGTATTTTGAACCAGCACTTAGTCTGGGGATTGGAACCTAAGCAACAATTTACAGGGAATTTCCTCACAGCTAGCTAATTTAGACCAGCACACATTTTGGGAATGTAGGATTTTTTAATGCTAACGGTGAGGAATACAGTAATTGTGGAATGTAACAGAGCAGGGGAGGCTTAACAAGACAGCACTATAATTTACTCTCACACAATTGGCGTGATGTTAAGTAGGGCCCCGTGCACAATTTGATAGAGGGTCACTTAAAATATGACTAATATTGGCCGCACCACAAAAATAGAACGGCGCTGGGCAGAGCGGCATCTCCCAGAAAAGTGTGAGTATCCTGGAGGCCACACTACACGGAAAATGCAATGTGTTGAAATGTTTAAATATTTTTAAATGGAAATGAACGTTGGTCAATTATGTAACTTTTTTTAAATTCAGGATTCACAATGCAGATTATTATATGCAAGAAGCCAAGAAGCTGAAGCACAAAGCTGATGCACTGGTATGTCTTTTTCATTTTGTTTATTGTTTACTTTTAGAAGCTGGTGGACTCCACCATAATGTGAGGAATTAATAGTAAAGCTTTGCGAATCACAAATGCATGATGTGTTTTGTTATTGATGTGTTGGGATAGCATTGCCAGCAGAAAAGCATTACTGTGTTTTTGCCTCTGTGTAGTTATGTTGGCGGTGACAAACTGACCTGTTGAGCTAGGCCCCCCTATTCAATCAACAATGGTAAATTTCTCTAATGTTCATTTGCTCACCTTGTGTAGCTAAGCCCAAACAGGAAATCAATCCCCAGAGAAATTATGTGAGGGCTTATGTTTATAGGCAGTACCTCACAATAGTGCTATTAACCCCTTCCCCGCTCATGACGGAACCACTCCGTCATGAGCCACGGTTGCGCTGTGCTCATGACGGAGTGGTTCCGTCATGCTGCGGCTGTTGGCGGCCGCTCCGCCCACGCGGCGCTAATTCCCCGCCTGTGCGGGCGATTAGCGCAGAGGGCGGAGACGTGACGGAACCACTCCGTCATGAGCACAGCTCAACCGTGACTCGTGACGGAGTGGTTCCATCACGAGCACAGCGGACCCGCAACTGCCCCCAAACCCCCCCAGCGCCGCGGCGGAATTCCTGCCGCGGCGAAGGGGTTAAGAAGTTAAGAATGCATAGGTGTTGGACCTGACATCCTTGACGTGGTACTCCCCCTAACTTTTGGCCTTCTTTTTGCTGGTCATTATGGGACCAATTACGATGTTGGGTGGACCGAAACTGACTGACTGTCGGTTGCGGTCTGCCCGACATCTGCCCCTGCAGTCCACTCGCCGCATTACGATGTGGCGGCAGTGGAAGCATTGGGCAGAGGGATTGTCCACTGCTGTTCCAGTGGGCTCAAGGAGCCCGTCAGAGCATCAAAAAGATCACAATCCCATAATGACGGCGGAGACAGCCTCGACTATGCCATCAGGATTATGATGTCACTTTCCGACAGCCTTTCCATGTTGGCCTTTCTGACATGGAAAGACTGTCAGAACGTGACTTTGAGGGCCCCTAGTAGGGCCCCTTCCCCCCCTAACTCTCGGCTATGGGGACTGGGGGGTACTCTATGGTGCCCCCTAAACATCTCTGCACCCTACGGCAAGCACTGCATAGTGACTTCCCCACGGTGCAGGGATGTTTAAAAGCGTCCATTTTTCAAAGGCAGCTTGTGCTGCGGGCCTTTACCGCCCGCCGCACAAGCTGCCATTGAAAAATGTATGCTTTTGACTGACCATAGGGGGGATGCATCCAAATTGTGAGGTTGGAGCCGCCGCCATATGGTCGGGTGGTTCCAATCCATAATGGTGTCGGGTGGATGAAAGTCCGCCCGACATCGTAATTGGGTCCTGTGTGTGTGTCTCATGACTCGTTAGTCGGACAGATGTCTTCTCTAAGGCCAATAAGAAGTACGAATGAAGCTAAGCTTTCCAGCAATAAGCTCTGAAGCTATTTAAAGATTTTGGCTGGAAACATGAATCTCATTAACTTACTACAGATGGATTAGATACACAATATTCTATATTTCAAAAGTCTAAAAAATAAAATCGGGAGCTCACATATAATTTACAGGTTTGAATGTTTCTGGCCAAATTCCATTTAGTGTGTCACTTTGGTCCTGATTTCCCTTACCAAATTTAAAATCCATTTTAATATTACACTACATATTATTATTATTTTTTCTGCAGCAGGGCTTCCAGAATTTTCGTACAGTTTCTAAATTGACTAATGTGTGCAAACTGTGTGGAGGATTTATTGCCACAGGTTTTGTAATTTACCCTCCACATGGTAGGCTGTCACTTATTAATACTGCTGACATACTTTGGTTACTTATCAATCTTTTGACAGAGCAAAGGTGCTTTACTATTGTCTGATGGAATTAGCATGCGTATAGCTATGCCAGTAGGTGAAGTACAGATGGGAAATTGCCATACAGTTTTTCAGAACACATGATTTTGCGGCCAGCAGACTTAGGCCACAAAAAATAATTTAAATTAAATTTTACATAACAAAACATTGGACATTCCTTTACATTGATTCCTGTTCCTACACAGTGTATCATAGGGTAAATTTGATTAATTAAATAACAATTATATAATGTTAATAGTTACCATTTATTAATAAAATACAAAGTGGTATCAATATGGGCTTATTTAGTGTAATGTAAACTGCAAGAGTGGACAGTGTAGTGAGGCCAAGGTGGTAGTGATATGAAATGAATGCCTGCCTCCTGACATCAGATTGGTAGTTTAGTGAAAAATTACTTTCAACAGCTAAATCGCAGGTATTGGTACAATGGCCACATAGTATTTTCCTCATCACTATAAGTGGGCATTAATATGTGGCCAGACAACATTAGTTTAAAAAATGTGTGCTCCCATATGCTGCTTGACCTTTCATATAACATGTGATTTTAAGTAGTCTGCAATTAACTATACATCAAAGTTTTCCAAGTGGTAATCAAGCACAGATCCAAGAAACTGTACTATCATAGGAGTAAGTCCATTACTGAACTGGCCTGTAAAGAAGCGGAACTAAACAGGAGAAAGTCTGCATTGATAGTGGGAAAAATCTACAGTCAGTCTTCTATAACCAGATGATATTTATGATTAATGTCCTCAACCATTCACACATTTTGACAAGGTTCATTGACACTTGATCTAGTCTTAATATCAACCTACAATAATATCGCACCCACTGTTCTAAATTCCGCTCATGCCTTCCTTGGTAGGTGAGCATAAGTCAGCAGCGGTCCATGGAGGGAGTTCCGTGGGACGGAAAGGCGGGGTGGGGGAGGGGCAGGGTGGGGGTACTAAACACCGGAATATGGATAATTCGAGGTAAGTAAACAATTAAATAAATAAAACGAATTTCGTAGCGCGCGCTGCACCGCATTTTGTGAGGCAGGGCGCGCTACGAAATTTGTTTTATTTATTTAATTGTTTACTTACCTCCAATTATCCATGTTCCGGTGTTTATTAGTACCCCCCCACCCTGCCCCTCCACGCCCCACCTTTCCGCCCCACGGAACTCCCTCCACGGACCGCTGCTGGCATAAGTGGAATTAGGAATAGCCTGGTGGTTGTTGTTGTGTATCCTATCATGCTAACAATTTTGTGGTAAGTTGATGTAGTGGATGCAATATTATTGGCATGTGATATATTGCATATTATAAAGTGATCTACCACTTTCAACAGGTGTATAATGAAGCAAGATGATCTGTTTTAGTAATAGATCTCTCTCCTCATTTGTGTAGAAAATGTTTGTTTCTTTTCCAATGATTTGGAATCTGTGTAAAAATTCCAGTCAATCATGGCTTAGATACCATGCTAATTTAGACATAGGTATGTCCTCTTACAAAGCTGTTTTAACAGATCCTACTCCGAACTCAGTTGATCTAACTTAATTAACATGTTATGATTGAGAAGATTTCTAAAAATGCTCATCTTCACCATGAGTACAGATCATTTAATATTTTGGGTGTTTTAGTATTTTCTCAATATTCGCTATAGAAACATCATTTTCTAAATACTAAGAAGAGGGAATAACATATATTTCAATTTTAAAACTAAGATAAGACCATGTTCATCTAAGTAGCATCAATAATGTTTTATGTCTTTAGAAATTATTTATGGTAGTCTTATTATTATATGTATATGTTTGCAATTATTGATATTATGTTTACACGCGCACTTCTATATGTCTTATTCTTTAATATTGTTTATGATTTTCTCAAGCACAAAAATACAACAGAGTAAAACAAATTGTTTGCAAGTGTGTGGCTTAATTTAATTAATACAGAAAAATAAAAACGCTCTTCTTTCAACATTTCTGCATTTATATTTTTCTTGTTTTTTCTTTCTGCTATGCCAGGGGTGTGATTATCTTTCAGGTCTCCTATTAACACTTGACTGGTGCCATATATGTCTTTTAGAGAAATGCCTACAGGGTATTTACAATGTGTTAATGGAAAAACAGAGAGGCACAGCTACAGTAGCGGAGAGAGGGAACTCAGAATACCCTTAGTGAAGCATCAGTTTCGCTACTTGGTTGTAACTAGATTCTTTTGGAAGGCATCTTTCATGCCACAAACTCATTTAACTGTGTTGGTTTCTATATTAAAGTGGTCGATGGACTAATATGCCATTGCATACCTTTGGTAGGCGATATATCCGACCTCTGGAATGTTCATATCCAAGGCACCTCCTTTTTTCAAAATTGCCTCTAAAAGCGTAATGACTTTGTGTTAAAGGAAAATGCAATCCGTTCCAGCCAAGCCGCATTTAGGGGATATTATCAAGCAACGGCGTTAAAATTATCTCCGCTTTAGCAGCAGAAAACTGCCACTAAAGCGGCGATAATATGCCCTTGAGAATTCCCATAGAAGCCCATGTTCTGGTGTCAACATGGGCTTCTATTGGAATTCTCTGCGGCATATTATCAAGCCCATTATCGCCGCTTTAGCGGCAGTTTTCTGCCGCTGATGCGGCGATAATGTTAACGCCGTGCTTGACAATATGCCCCGGCCACAGTTATGTTGCTTTGACCTTTTAATACTGCATTTCTTAGACTTTCACAAAGAATGTTTTCACTATCCTGGTGATAGTTGTTGTGTGTCCATTTTGATGGTAAAAGCTAGAACTGAACAGCTGTAAACATATATTTATAGAAAGGAGATGTCTACCATGTTATTTAGTTTTGTGGGTATCAAATTCCATGTTATTATGATTAGCCAATCAGATCTATGCATTGTTTAGCTAGCTACGTTTGTGTGATGTAAATACGCAGGGGCTTATTTACATGGCCGTTGCGCCACTTTTGCGTCACTTTTCCCATGTTTAAAAATGACGCAAAAGTGGCGCAAGGGCCTTGTGATCTGCCCCGCGGTGCTATAACAACTTAACGTGAGACAATAACGGTGGCGAAAACTACCGTGGAAGCATGCTACATCAACAATCATATCACTGCATAAAGTTTGCTTTGTTTATTGTGCATTAAAGACCCCTGATGCACGTCTTTTCAGCTGCTTTGCCGGTCGATGAACCTCTGTAATGAAAGTAAGATGGATGTTTGAAATACAATACTGTGTCCAAAACTGTGATATTGGAAACACTTGAGAGACATTTGGAGAGAAACACGTCAGAGAAAACTAACTCATCTCTGCAACATGTGCTTCCGCAGTAAACATATTAGTATACATGACCAAATAAAAGTTTACAATATTTCCAAGCAGGTGTGCCCTTCGCTTTGAAGAAATCGTGTGATGTGCTCTTGTAGTTAAAATGTTACGTCAATTCGGATTTTCTTTTTAAATAATGTATTTTATGTGGCAGAGGAAAGAAGGACACGTCGTTGTTAAACTGGTATTTTCTCGTAGGGATAAGTACGAACGTTATCTACCCACATACACTTGACATTTGCACTCCGTTCTGCCTTGTGCACGCGGTGTGCTCCCGGATTAGCCCCGCAGCTCAGTAACTCGAAGGCGCGCTTTGTGTGTTTCAGATGGAGAAGTTTGGCAAGGCTGTGAACTACGCTGACGCGGCCCTTTCATTCATCGAGTGCGGCCACGCCATGGAGCGAGACCCCCTGGAGGCCAAGTCCCCGTACACCATGTACTCGGAGACCGTCGAGCTCATCAGGTGAATGCCCTCTATGCGATCCCGCCGCACATCTCATTTTGCTCATAATTAAAACCTGTTTTGTTGGAAGGAAATCGTTTAAGCATAATGACTCGTCTTAGGCATCCTCCTCATAATGAGTTCTTGTCTTTTCATTAATAACATGGAAAATGCACAATTGATGGACCTTGCGTCTATAAATTATCCCCTTTAGATTTTGTAACGTGAATAATAACGTGCAATATACTCAAAGTTCACTTGCAATATTGTGGGTGTAAGTCAAATGATTTTTCCACTTTGCACTGGCGTGTGTTTTTCAAGCACGTGGTATATCCCCCCAATAATGTTTAGTACATTATACATTAATAATAGAGTTGTTTTGCAAGGTTCGACTACAGATCATACATTCTGTTCCTTACATTTTTTCACTAGCTGGTAAACAGAGCATGATGAAACAGGTCTCACTAACAAAAGGTCACTAATGAACACCCACTTACAAAAAGTAAAAAAAAGATTAAATGCAGAGCGGTCTCCTGGCCCAGCGTGTCTGCTTGTGTCCCTGGTCGTTCATCACCACGGACACGCATCCCGACTGGTCTTCTTCCTAAAATAAGAGCAGCCAGTGGTAATACTGTCATTGCAAAAGATGCCAACTGTTCCAGTTAATTTGTTTATGCCCATGTACACAGTGTTCCAGGCTAAAAGGCTGGAAGTAAACAGGCAATAATATAGTCACAAGCGTTTGGCAGGCCCACAAAGCAAGGTTTAGTTCATCTCTGATTTAAGTATCTTGTGTACATAATGCGCATCAGATGGGGTTTAATTGGTGCACATGTCTTCACATACAGTTATAATATCAAGTAAACGAAGAAGGAATGTTAGATCCAGAGCATAAATGGTGCAATTGAACAAATGGTAGGATATGTTGCCGCTGGGCGAGGGGCGAACTAGAGACCACTACATTTTGACCGATTACAAATGCAGTCTAAAAAAAGTCTGGGTAAATCAAAGAGAATTGTAGAATCTGTACATTTGAAAAGCTGCATGGATACTAACTACCATTGCTGGTGTGAGAATAACAATGGGCAATATTTATAATACTTTTGGGGTGTTCCATATTTCTTGCCAATAAGCAGGAAATGAAGTTCCTCCTCCTCCAGCCTCTGATTGGCTGGTGAGACCAGGCCCATCACTTCAAAGGAACATTGACTTGATATGGATGATACCACTGTGTGAGAGATTTTGTGAGAATGATTAAAACTGTTGTCCTGGAAGGAGAATTTGGGGATCTGCCTGGTTGCTTCTGAAAGGTGGAAAAGGAAACTCCACCTCTTTCAACCTATGATTAACAGGAAAGGCAATTCTTTTGACCTCAAAAGCATGGTCATAACGCAACATTACCTCAGTGTGAGTACTAGAGGGAGAGTAATTACTGTGGACGTTGTTAGAAGAGCACAGGAGGGCTATGCAGAAGACTTAAGGCCAGGTTTTTGATTTCTGCTGCGAGACGTAGATTGAAGACCCCACCCCCCCCATCCTCTGATTAGCTGGGAAGTCACAGACTCTCTTTAATTGAGAATTGCTTCACCATGTAGTGAGTCAGACATACAATTTTGGTGTATGTGTGGCAAGCCAAACATATGCTGTCATGTCGTCAGGCCAAAGGATGCCATCAGGGCAAAGGATACCAGGCCTAAAGTCGGAATCACTCCCAAGGTGGTACTGTTTCTGCTTGTAATTCTGGATCTCAAAAACATATGCAGGGTTGTCAGCATAAAACAGATTACAATTACCTCACTGCTACGCAGCAAAATATAACAGGAAAACAAGTATGTGCATTTATTTATTAAAATATTTTTAAAATCCATTGACTTGTGCAGATTGCAATTTTGTAGTACTAATGATAGTAATAATGGCAGCCATTGTGTAACAGCGAATCCCTTGCAGACAATGCAAAGACCAAAGATGAGAGAAGAAATGTCATAAAGAACCTACTTTAGCATCGATCGTATTGATATTTTCTTTGATGACATGCAAATGATTTATCCCTTAAACTATAAAGAATCATTTAATTCTGCTTCAAAGTGCAGGCGCCATGAAGGATGATTTAACTTTGTAAATTGCATACTAAATTTCAAAATGTCCAAAATCTCAAATCTCAATGGTAAGCAGAGAGGGTAAACAGCGTTGCAGGATTCAATGTGCGGGAATTGCAAACATAGTATGAAGACAAAAAAATATCTGGGGAATTTGCTGGTCAGATCTGTTGGTAAACAAGTTAAGAATGGAAAGGTGTAGGTTATTACAGCACAAGACAATTCATTGATCAGAGACATTGTAGTAGTTGATTACACAAATATTCACATTTTTTTCAGAAAGTAAGCATTAAGGACAGAGGAAGTCTACTTGGAACAGATATGAGCATGGATGAGAAAATCAGCAAATCTTAGGGTGGGGTATTTTCCCACAAGGTCGAAACATAAAAGCACAGAGAGAGAGATATTAAAATTAGATTAAACAAATTCTGAGTGGAGGGAATGTTGATACTATGGATATGATATTCCATGTATCCTCTTGCTTCTTCTCGGTTATTGAAAACAAGTTTCCAAAGTTCTGCCCATATGTTGGGCAATTGTGTGGTGGTTGGCTAGGCCAAGTGACTGTTAAGGTGGATGTGAATGTGTGAGGACAATTAGGAGAGAGATATGTGGCCCCTTGAATGTGACTTTTCCAGGATACAAAAAATTCAATCCAGCCATTCATTGAATACATGCTGTGCTTCATCATTGAGGTTTCTACCGGAACACAAAAAGTATGTGTATACAGAAACTGTGGGATTTCTGGGTAGAATTTGTGCCAGACCACTCCCGGGAGGCTGTATTTATTGATCTTACCTTGGACTGAGGCAAGGAGAAAGAATCCTGATATGAAACCCTCTGCAGACTATGTTGTTAAAAGAAGAGATTAAATGAGCAAACTCTTCTTCATAACATTTCATTATTTTACCCTCCAGAGATACAGTGTGGCCCTGTACCAGAACCCACTCACTAGTCAGGGGCCACAACACACAATCTCATGTATCACTGTGTCCCTCCCTTTACACTTCAAGTTGGAGGAGCATCATTCTCATTCCCCTTTCGGGAGTATAGTCAGTCTATGTCATAGGCAATCTTATGCATCTAGTAGTGAATACTAGACACAAAAGGTGACCATAGTCATGTGTCTCCTCACGTGTTTAGTACATACAAGTGAGCACAGTGCATAGACTATGTCATCACCTTGTTTACCATCTTTGCTTACTCGGGCCGAGTTAGATAGTTGCCTTCATGAAGGTAGAAGTACCATTATAGAAAGTTCTGGGAAATGTTCATTGCTTCTGCGTTTTGCCTTAAATCAAGGAAGAGTCCTCCAATTCTGTACACAGTTTAGCATTTCAAATTCTAAAGATACAAACCCAATGATTTTCATTAAACTTCAACAGAAGAAGAAAGAATTGAATTGACCAAAGTTAAATTTGTTTTAGGAATATATAGATTTTTTCCCTCAATAAAAAAACAATTGTCACACAGGGTCTGAAAACAGGACTTAAATCAAATGTTGTATAGTTGACCTCTCTAATAGATAAGAGCATCGCTGTTGACCGAGAGGGTAGTTATTTCTCAAAACCAGTTCCTCTGTTTTAAAAAGGGCATTGAGTAGACATTTCATAAGGAATTTAATCTATTAAAAGTGGTATCCAGAATATGTTCCACATGCAATTGAAGTTTGATCAAGTGGAGATAGAGCTAGAAAAGATGTTTTAAAGATTGTGAAAGATGGCCATATTTGGGTAAGCCTAAAGAGCGGTAGACAGATCATTCTAGATCATAGAACCAATTTTAGAATACCTAAACAGGACTGTTCAGCAATTGACTAGAGAAGAAAGGAGAAGTCAAGATAGCAGGGCAGTAACCAATGCAGAGACACTTGACGCAAATTTGCATTTATACCATGAGCTAGTGCAGTGACTTGAAATAAAGGGTACAGAAACTATTCAGTTTCAGTGTTGACAGAGAGGAAACATTGATAAAGAAATTGGATTTGCCAGACTATGTACTCCAAAGAAAAGTGGAGATTAGGACTAGGGAAAATGCAAACTGTGTGAATGGTAATTTTACCATTTAGAAGTAATATTTTAGTCATATTATGAATGATAACCTATGCATATTACACTTTTTTACCCAAAGTGATCTGGTAAAACAAAGAACAAACAGAAGTTTGTATACATTTGAAATAAATTCCTTGGATTGGGGCATATCATAATATATTTTTCAAAGGCCGTGAGGTCTCATATTTCTCCCACTTATACCAAAGGGTGTAGAACCCAATGACGTAGTTGTGCATATGTTAATCTGCCTTTTCCGTGATTGTGAATTATGCATTACATTGTGGGAAGAACTTAATGGTCCCTTTCAAAAAGAAGTTGCCCAAAGTTAGGCATTGTTCCTCCCTCCTACTTCAAAACATTTGCCCCACCTTTGCCATTGTTATGTTATGTGTATTTGTAAATTGCACTCTTACATGTGATGGAATCTGGTGCTGAGCAGGTATGTGTCCCTATCCCTGCCACTGATGGGTTGGTTAATTGAAAAGCCAGGTCTTCAGCTTCTTACAGAATTCAAGAGGACGGGAAGGTGCTCTTATGTGGAGTGGGAGGTTGTTCCACACTTTAAGAGTACTGTAAGAGAATATCAATTCTCATGATATGATTCGGTGTATGTATGGGATCTGTGTGAGTAGGAGTCCTGTGGAGTAGAGGTATCTGGGTGTAAGCTTGGTCGCAAACGCACCGGATACAGAACGACGGGGTGGCAGGAATAGTTTTAGCAACTCTGGCAGATGACATGGGCAGACCCATTGAAGGGTATGGAAAACGGAATTCATGTGTGGCACTGTCTACCCACTGTCGGGATTGTATTTAACATTTTACTGAACTAATATTCCCATGGTGCACTTCACTTGAAAAGCCCACCTGGGGTCAACTTAATCATTTTGGGGGTATATTAGAGTTTGCAAGGATGCGGTGCTTCACGTGCAACCTAGGATTAAGGACTGTTGTCAGAAACTCGTCAGGATTTATTACTGCATTTCATGTGTAACTTACCAGAGCTGTGTACCAGTATGAATACATTTCAGCCTGTTCAGGAGTGCATCTTCATTTGGGGCAACTCTTTTTGTATATATATATATATTCCAAAAGCAAGCGATTTTCGGCAAAAAAATCACACAAGCCCACTCGGTCAGCTGTAGCAGGTTTATTCACGGTACAGCAGGTAAGGACAATGCGTTTCGACTACGTCCATGGTCTTGGTCACATGACCACCGCCTCCATAGTAAGTGTTTTTAAAGCTATGTGCACATAGACATAATCAAAATATTTGTGACAATGGTGAGAAGTGAAACGGTTTTAAGAAAACAGACGCAGCTGTCTTGATACAAAACGAAAATTGTTTTCAAATTCATTCCACTACTTAACAGTAATAATGACAGTAAAATAACATTAACATTTAACTGTGTGGAAAGAAAAATTGTCAACTTCAGGGGTTACTGTTAAGTGAGAAAATAATGCACGCACGGTGTTAGGTCGGTTTGAAAGCAAAAGAATCACGGGACTAGTGCCAAAGTTGCT
Organism: Triturus cristatus; assembly: GCF_964204655.1. Classification (NCBI taxonomy): domain Eukaryota; kingdom Metazoa; phylum Chordata; class Amphibia; order Caudata; family Salamandridae; genus Triturus; species Triturus cristatus. The sequence goes on from NC_140588.1 coordinate 872,068,313, forward strand.
AATTTCACTTGTGTCTAGAGGAAAATTCCTTGTGACTAGAGCTCAACCTTGGTCAGATGTGTTGAAAATAAGGGGGGTACTGCCCCAGGTGGTGACTTAGGAGCTGGATGGAAGGTCCGTCATACTCCGGTGCTCATACTAATTATTATCAATGTGCAGATCAAGGTGATTTTTCAGTATAAATTCTGTAAAGTCAACAAGATACAGAGATTTAGCAATGAAGTTATTGCAAATCTGACATAATCAAATAACAGTTCTTTGAGGGGAAAAAAGGGGAATACATTAACAGGATATAACAGAGATATGACAATTACCATATGTATATTAACAATCATAAACATTGCATCTGATTATGGGGTAGAAGTGAACATGTGCACTCAAGGTAGGTGAGCAATCTAAAAGGGGAAGGGGGTTGGGTGGGGGATGTGAACTTTCCGGTAAGGCTAGTAAAGGTAACATTCATCATGGTGTTTTACAGGTGTGAATGCATTTCCTCATCTTGATTCAAACCATCAGGGTACATGGTGCCTGCTAGAAGGATCAGACGTGACTCTAGTCTCCAAAGGGCCGCAATGCGATTGCCTCCTCTCGGGATGAGGATGACTGTGCCCAGGCCAAAGTATTTAGTTTTGGTCCAATCTGAACTATGCTTCCTGGAAAAATGCCTTGCTGTGCTGTAGCTATGGTCTAAATTGGTGATGGCACGCCAATGTTCCAAAATACGTTTTTTGATGGGGAATGTGGTAGACCCTATATACCACAGATTACAGGGGCATAAAATGGCGTAAACAACAAAGTCCGTACTACATGTGATGAATTTCGGAATTTTCCAGAGGGTTTTAGTTCTATTCAGGGTAACCTCTGATATGTTATTGCTATTCTTACAAGCCTTACACTTCCCACATTTGTGGAATCCTTTCGCTTGCTTGAGCCAACTGTTTTCCTTGCGTTGGAGATGACTATGTGTGAGCATGTCTTTCAGAGATGGTCTTCTCATATATGTGACTGAGGGGGTGGGATTGATTTCATTTCTGAGGATGGGATCCTTTCTGAGTATGTCCCACCTGTTTCTTAGGATACTGTGTATCTGGTGTGATTGATTGCAGTATTTAGTGATAAACCTCACTGGACTTTTGTTCTCAGTTTGAGGGGACCTCTCCGCTGGTGTTTTTCTGAGGATCACATCTCTGGACTTCTTTTCTACTCGCTTCTCTGCTTGGGAGATGGCTTTCCTGGAATAACCTCTCTCTTTAAATCTAGAATTCATTTCCTGTTTCATGGTTTCATAGGAGGTGGTGGAACTGCAGTTCCGTTTGGCCTGGAGAAACTGGCTGTAAGGGATCCCCCACCTAAAGTTGGATGGATGAGAGCTGGCAGTGTGGAGAATATAATTCCCCGCTGTTTCCTTTCTAAATAATCTGGTGTCAATTTTGCCCTCATCCACTTTGAGTTTGAGGTCTAAAAAGTCGATGGATTTCTGACTATAATGCCTAATACATCTGAGATTCACATTGTTGTTGTTCAGACAGTCAATAAACTGGTTGAGTTCAATTTAAGACCCCTTCCATACAAAGAAAATATCATCTATGTACCTTAGCCGTGTAGAGACATTGTATATCCAATGTTCGGTTTGATCGTTCCAGAGCACCTGCTTCTCCCACCAGCCCACCATGAGGTTGGCGTAGCTGGGGGCGAAGCAGGTACTCATGGAAGTCCCTTGGAGTTGTTTAGAATGTTCCCTCTCAAACAGAAAAACGGTCTCTTTCAGACATATAGTTATCATCTCCATTAACATTAGAGTATGTTCAAGATATTCTGCTCTGCGCTGTTTGAGAAAAATTTGACAAGCTTTAATGCCGTCCTCATGTTTGATGCTTGTATACAAAGCTTCCACATCTAAGCATACCAGCCAGTGATTCGTGGTCATGTTGACACCCTTGATTCTTTGCAAAAAGTGTGTGGTGTCCCTCAAATAGGATGAGAAGTTCTTAACATAGGGAAAAAGAAAGTGATCAACATACCTGCTTGTGTTTTCCAGTAAGCTGTTTTTGGAAGACATGATGGGTCTGCCAGGTGGATTGCTGAGAGTTTTGTGGACTTTGGGAAGGAGGTACAGAGTGTGTGTGGTGGGTGTGTCGTTCTTAAGGAAGCGTGTTTCACCCCAAGAGAGTAAGCCTTTCTCTTGCCATGATTGTAATTTGCCAATGTACATGTTTTTGAGGTCAGTAACGTATTTCCTGTCGACCTTACAGTAACATGTGGGGTCCCCTAGTTGGCGAAATGCTTCTTGGGTGTACATGGTCCTAGTCATAAGCACCACGTTACCCCCTTTGTCGGAGGGCTTGATAACCAGCTCCTGATCTTTTTGTAATCTGGAGACTGCCTCCCATTGGTCACTGCTCATGTTACTCCTTCTGGGGCTTTCTTTGAGAAGTTTAAGGAAATCCTGCGCTACTATATCACTAAAGATGTCAACATTATCTTTGGCTGTAACAGGGACATGTTTGGATTTGGCTCTGAAATCAGTAGAGGCTGTTGTAGCCACATCAATCCCCAGGAAGTCTGATAATTTGGTAGTATGTGAGGGATTGAAGGGGTCAAGTGAATCAGTAGTGATTTCCTCAAGTGTGGGAAGGGTGTGCAGAGTGGGAATATCTTCAATGACTAAACCAGTGCCTACTGCTCCTTCTGGTCCACATGGTATCTCTGTTCGCTTTCTTATTAGCCGCATGTATTTCACACAACTTCAATTTTCTTTCGAATTTATATAAATCAACACTCGCCTGTGCGTAATCAAACCCCACATCAGGACAAAAAGACAAACCCAATTCGAGTACACTCAATTCATCATTACTCAGAACCTTATTGGTCAGATTCATTGCCGTAAGCTTTGGTGTCGTCTCTTCCATTATGCGTTCCTGGTTTTCTGGCCTCTTGTTCCCATGCCAGTTGTTCTTGGATTTACTAAGTCGGAGGTTCCGCTTGTGTTTTTTTCTGCGTGTTCTGGTTGCTTTTTTCTTCTCGGCCTTCCCCTGCTGGACTGTTCTTTTGCCTTCTGCATGAGGCATAGTTCGTGGGAAAAGACTGTTGCTCTGTGGTTACTGATACGTTGCTATCTATTGATTCGGCGTCTGAGCTGAGGTCTGTTAAAGAGCCCTCTCTTGTTGTTTCCATGTGGCTCAGTGTACAATCCTCATTGAATTCCGACCTAATTTTTTCATATTTCTTGGCAAAAGTTTAAATGCGCCCAGTCGCGTAGTCTCTCTCATCTCGTTGGAACTTGCGCTGTTTTCTCGCAATAATGTCCTTTTCAAAGACCTTCGTGTATATATATATATTACATACTCATGACATGTTCTATGACATAATTTGTGACATATTTGATGACATACGAAATGGCATCCTTGATGACATCACTGATGAGCTATATGTAATTTTTAATGCCATGCATTTTTTAAATAAGCAATTTTTTTTTATAAGAAGACAAAAATGTAAACATTAAGTTATCCACTTTTAATAGAATTCATTATTGTAATATTCACTAAAATAATTAGATATTCAAATGTATTTACTATACAAATGAAAATAATGATAACACATTTATCATTTTAATAAACATTAAAAATTAATATAAACATATACAATAACTATGTTAATGAACTGCACATGTTATACAGATATTGAAGTATTAATCAAATATATCAATATATCTATGTATACATATATATGTGTGTATACATATATATAAAAACTAAAACTGATCATTAAAAAAAACCACAATTGCTAATTTATAGAAATTAAATTGTCTGAAAAACATACTTTTTCTAGAATATCCTAAAATATTTTATAAATAAAATACTTAGTTAAAACATATTAACTAACTCCAAAATAAAAACAATAGAAAAGATAAGAAACAATTCAAAGACATCCCTGTAGCTACAATCCTACAACAATTTGTAATTATACATGCAGTCTGGGGGGATTTACTATTCTAACTCCAATCTAACAAACGTTAGGAAAAATAAATATTGCGTGGGGGTCGAATATACTAATCTAACTCCATCAAAGTTCCTCGATATCAGAGGTATGGTAAATTGCGGCCCTCTGCAAACACTGGTTTGGGGCTGCAATTAAATTGGTCAGAGGTTCAAACCTGCGAAAAGTTAACAAATAAACAATGTCTGGAAGAGCTGAGACTTGCTGATTTTAGTGCTACTGCATTTGGATGGGGAAACCTTGCTATAGAAATGATTTATCAGCCCCTATAAATAACAATCCCTGGGGTATCGGTATTGATCGGGCCATTAAATAACATACATCCCTGTCTAGGACACTCGTAATAAGGGCAATAATAAGGAGCAATTCACACTTACACCCTGTCACAAATACTATCCTGACTGTTGAACAAACTTCAGGTCCTCCAGAATGCAGCAGCTTGCTGTTAGAAATGGGGGTCTCTAATTGGCAAAGGTATGCAGCTTTGTCCCAGTAGGGATCCTTCCTTCCAGTCAGGGTAAGAGAGTTACACACTTTAGATAACCCCGTCTCACTCCCTTGGTAGCTTGGCACGAGCAGACAGGCTTATCCCAAAGGCAATGTGTAAAGTATTTGTACCCAAACACATAGTAACACAGTGAAAACACCACAAATGGACACCACGCCATTTTAGAAAAATAAAGTATCTTTATCTAAACTAAACAACACCAAAACTACAAAAATCCAACATACATGTTGTTAGAAATGGGGGTCTCTAGTTGGTAATGTTTTGCACCGTTGTCCAAGTAGAGACCCTTCTTCCTAGTCAGGGTAAGGGGGATATGCTTCTAAAAATAACCCTGCTCACCCCCTTGGTAGCTTGGCAAGAGCAGACAGGCTTACCTCGGAGACAGTGTGTAAAGCATTTGTGAACACATACAGTAATACAGTGAAAACACTACAAATGGACACCACACCAGTTTAGAAAAATAGGTAATCTTTATCTAAACCAAAACAAGACCAAATTGGCTAAAATCCAAAATACAGTAATAAAAAGATGACTTTCAAGTTGTAGAAATATTTCTGTTCAAAGCAAATTGCAGATGCATCACTTTTCACACAAAGTACCTTGGATGCGTTGCGCACACAAACAAAAAGGGTTACAGGGAAGGTGATACGTCGGTTCCTTACACGCAGGGAAGGTGATGTGTCAGTTCCTTGCTTCAGGGGAGGTGATGCGTTGGTTCCTTACTGCTGCACAGGGGAGCTGATACGTCGGTTCCTTACCGGAGAGGAGGTGATGCATCAGTTTCTTACTACGTGGGGGGTGATGCGTCCATTTCTTACTGCATACCCAATGATGCAACAGAACTGGCACTTTGATGCAATGCGTGATGATTCGGGACGATGAAGTGGGTTCTTGCAGCCACACAACATGGCTTGCCTCATAATAGCTGCAGTGATCTCAGGCGTTTGAGATCGGTGCACCCGTGGCGAACGGCACTTTTTCGAGCCGCGGGCAGGCACTGAGTCAGTTTCTTCAGTGATGCATCGGAAACAGGTAACGATGCGTCGCGCTTCCCTATTTGCATTGCTTTTCCAGCTAACACAGCCAGAACAACCCCCAGAACAGTTACAGGCGTCTCTTGGCAGGTCGGAACTCCCAGCAAGGAAGTTCAAGGGAGATGGGGGTAAAGTCTTTGTGTCCCTGAGACTTCAGAACAGGAGACAAGCTCTTCTTCAAGGCCTTGGAGATCTTGATTTGCCAGAAGTGATCTTCGAAGTCTTTTCTATCCCTGAGACTTCCAACAGGAGACAAACTCTACTTCAAGCCCTTGGAGAAAACTCAAAGAGCAGGATGATGAAAGTACAGCCCAGTCCTTTCCCTGCCCAAGACAGAAGCAACCCCTGCAGGCCAACCCCAACAGCACACAGCACAGGGGCAGTACTCCTCCTCCAGCTTTTGCATTTCTTTTTCCTGGCAGGTTCCTTAGTTCAGCAGTGATCTAAAATTCAGGGGTCTGGTCCCCACTTTTTATTGCACAGATTCCTTTGTTCTCTGGTGGTAAAGAAGCTCTTTGCCCTGCCAAAACCAGTTCTGTCCTCTCTGGTGCAGCTACTCAGCAGGAGGTGGAGACAGCATTGTGTAAGACAGATAAGGACTATTCAGGTGCAAGGGAAATCTTCTCCCATCACTCTAAATGCAGTCCGGGCCCATTAAGGTGCTAGTGAGAACTCCTTCACCTACTTTGAATACAGGCCAGGTCTATTCAGCCCAGTCCTGACTCACTCAGGAAAGGCAGGACACACATTCCCCCTTCTTTCCCCGGTGGCTCTCGGAGAGAATGCACATCCCCAGCCCCGGTCACTGCAAAGCCAGACAGTCAATCACAAACCAGCAGAGGCACACAAGATGACTAAGCAAGAAAATACCTACTTTTTAAACGTGGTATTTTCAAACACATATTGTAAAAGTCATCCTTACTATATTCTGAGTTCAGGCGTACTAAACTTTACCTTCCTATCTTGTCCCATTGGGAAGTTATATTTATAATATGTTGTAAATAAACTCCCATTCTATCCTATGGGACAGATAGCCTTTTAATAGTGAAAAACAAAACTGGCAGAACTTCACTATCAGGACATGTCAGACACACCAGGACATTTCCTATCTTTCACATACACTGCACCCTGCCTAGAGGTGTACCTTGGGCCTACCTTAAGGGTGTCTTACATGTAAGAAAAGGGAAGGTTAGGGCCAAACTGTGCACAGACACTGCAGTGGCCCGTCTGAGTTACTAGGGACTTACCAGTAAATCAAATATGCCAATCATGGAATCACCAATCCATAAATACAATTTACAGGGAGAGCATATGCACTTTACCACTGATCAGCAGTCATAAAACCAACAAAAACAGGTCAGAAATAGAAGGCCAAAAAGCAGAAAGTCTGGGGATAAACCCGTTGGACAAGCCAGGTCTAACACATGTACGAAGATATCACTTTTAAATTGGCTACTTCAAAAATAGAGCTATAGAAACAAGTTAGCTCCACCTGGGGCTATTACGACATTGTGACAGGCACAAATTCAAAGTGCGGTGCTGACCGCAAGGTGCGTGGGCCAGGCACGGAGTCACACGGACTCCCAAACAACAGTAGTTAGGAAAAAGTCAACAGGTGATGCACGGGGTCCTGGAGGTGAGTTGTAGTTGCCGCGGTGAAGTCGGTTCCTTTCTTCCATGGGGAGTCTGTGAGGAGGTGAGGTGTCGAATCCAGGACAGGGGAAGTAAAGGGGTGTCGGTGATGGTTTCAGTGAGGCGGTGTGACGTCAAAGAATTTGTGAAGTCGCCCTCATTGTTTATAGACTCCATGATAACGTGATGCTGGCGATGACAGCATCAGTGCGAGCGCTGGCAACGTTAAGGCCGATAACTGCAGGTGTCGAAGGGAGTCAGAGGTGTGATGCGGGTGCGGCAGTGCGCCGTACACCTCATAAGCGGTGCCCCCGGCCTTGGTGCAGGTCGCGATGTCACTGGCAGCATCGCTGACGGCATCAAAGTTGTTCTTCTTGCTTTGCAACACCAACCACACAATTATCAGGGCCTAGGAATGGGAATTGGTGCCCTTGTGAATCCAGGAGTCCACAGAGGAGTCCAGGTGCCTGTCAGTGAGTGCAGGTGAAGTCTTTGTGGCCCTAAAACTTCAGAATAGGAAGCAAGTGAACACAAGTCCTTGGAGATTCTTCTTCAGCAGGTTCACAGCAAAGTTCCAGTCTTTGTCCTCTTCTTGGCAGAAGCAGCAACTGCAAGCAAACACAGCAAAGCATGCACAACAGAGGGGCTGTGCTCCTCCTTACACCTCTCCAGCTCTACTCCTTGGCAGAGGTTCCTCTTGAGTCCAGAGGTGATCTAAAGTCCTGGGGTTTTAGATCTAATACTTATACCCTGTTTTGACATTGTTCTCTTTGTGGCAAGGGATTCTGAACCCAGTCCAAACCAGCATGGTGCAGCATGACCACAGGGGTGGAGACAGCATTGTGCAAAGGAGACACAGCCTATTCAGGTGCTAATGAAACTCCTCCCACCACACTAAATGCAGTCAAAGGTATATTCTGCCCAGCTATGAGTCACCCAGGCAAGGCAGGACACACCTCAACCCCCGCGGCTGTCTACAGTGAATGCATATCCCCAGTTCCTGTCACTCCAAAACCAGACAGTTAAAACACAAGCAGCAGAGGCCCACAAGATGGTTAAACAAGAAAATGCCTACTTTCTAAAAGTGGCATTTTCAAACACACAATTTATTTTTTTTAACAACTTTATTTTGCATTTTATTTTTTTGAAAACAGATTTACTTGAACTTTAAGAGTACCACTTGGGCGAGGGCCCAGCAATTCAACATTCAAACATGCAATTTTAAAGCTACATCTTAAAAAGATGTGATATTAAATTCTGAGTTCACAGATCCTAAACTCAATTTCACTATCTTGTCCCAATGGAAAGTTATACTTGTAAGATGTTACAAAGCATCTCCCCTGTTATCCCATGGGAAAGGTAGCCTCTCAATAGTGAAAAACTGAATTGGCAGTATTTCACTATCAGGACATGTAACAATCCAGCACATGCTCTACCTTTTACATACACTGCACCCTGCCCATGGGATTACCATGGGCCAACCTGAGGGGTGCCTTACATGTAAGAAAAGGGAAGGTTGGGGCCTGGCGAGTGAAGACACTTTGCAGGTCACCATGACAGTTAAGAACTGCATTCGCAGACAATGCCGTGGCAGGCCAGAGATACATTTACAGGACTACTTACATGGGTGGAACAATCAGTGCTGCAGGCCCACTAGCAACACTTGATTTACAGGCACTGGGCGCACACGGTGCACTGGACTAGACCAAATATGCCAATCAGGGATACCCAATCTTAATAACAATTTACACAGGGAGCACCTGCACTTTGACACTGACCAGCAGAGGCAAACCTAAACCAGCAAAAACAAAATCCAGCGTACCATCAAAAATACAGGAGGTAGAGGCAAAAAGTCAAGGTAAACCATGCCAAGTCTAGCACTTGCCTTCTTATGAATATACCCACATTCAAGTCGGGCTCCAAGGCATCTCTGATCTACATTGGCTTCCCGATCAAAAGTGTATCATTTTTAAACCCCGTTGTTTAACTCACAAAGCCCTTCATGACGCTGGTCCCGAATATCTTAAGAGACAAGTCCACAGGTATACTCCTAAATATATGTTTCGGTCCACCTCTACCAAAAATGTGGTAATTCCTAAAATCAACCAGGCCTTATGGAAGGGCAGAAGCTTTATGTTTATTACATGCAAACTCTGGAGCTCATTGCCTTTTCAGTTTAAAGTTTGGCCCAACCTTACACAATTCAGAAAACAGCTCAAAACCTGGCTGCTTTTATGCTCTGTGCCATAATAGGCTTCATTCTGGTTCCACAACAGATGCCAGCGCCCAAAAGTATTTGGGAATTAGTGCGCTCTAAAAACATTTTTACTTACTGATTGTAGACATTCAAATTGTTTAGCGATTTAATACACCTGCCATTGAAATGAGTGAACAGCTTACAAACTGACTTGCTCTGGCAGACTTATTCAGCCTTTCATTTAATTAAATCAGATTGTGTTGATGTACCACATATTGGGGCAAATTTAACAAATGTAATCTTATTTAATGCAACGTGTGCGAGAGAGCAGAACAGAACCATAGCTACAAAGATCAGAGAGCTCTTGCTCTCTTCCAAAACTCTGGCGTACAATTTGTATGCCTTGAATAGTATTTTGTCCTGGAAGGGAAAACTTCCGGTGGAAAATACTATGCCTTTGCCATATTGTATGTGTTGTATACAGCGCAGCACACATGTAAAGTTTGAAAATGCCTCAAGTAGGTGTCATTTTCTGGTACAAAGTCCTAGCTAACAATTTTAGTTGATAGGTCCTTAAATCAAAAAATATGAATGGTTGCATGGGAAGCCAATGTACCACCCCAGGGGTGCACCCTTAATGCAAAATAATGCAAAGCAGTGCTTTAAGTCTAGACTATAAATGTAAATCGACACTTTGCACAGGTTTACCTCACTTTTTTGGCGATTTTGCACCAGCGCCAAGTGCAAGCATGGGACAACAAACACTATAAGATTCAGAGTTATTTATGTTGCCATTAGTCATTCCATGTAAATATTTCAAAAGACATTATTTCTCCAGAATTCACAACAGATCCCTATTCTCTTTACAGGTATGCGTTGAGGCTGAAAAATTTCACAGGTTCGTCTGCAACTGAAGGAGAGAAAAAACTGGCAGTTTTATGGTGAGCCCTGATCTGAGGATTTTCAAAGCTCCTTTTGCCTTCGCGAAAAACTTAAGGCAACGGAACAACTTAAAAAGCTTACTTTAAATTATTACTGCTGTTTGCGTTTAGGAATGACAAGTGAATATTACAAGCAGTTGAACAAGAATTACTCTAAATCTTGCTGTTATCAAGATAGCGATTTATAGTCTGCACGTGCTTTGTTTTCTTCTTGACTATTCATGTTTCACACTCTAACCTCTATTACTCAGATAAAAAGTACATTGCAGCTTCTGTTCTAGTGTATATGCTTCATTATGGATGCAAATGAACCTAATCCCTCTGTAATTGCCACAGCTATAGATGCCTATCTCTTCTCTACTTGAGGATGTTTAAACTGAAGAAGGACCATGCGATGAAGTACTCCAGATCTCTAATGGAATATTTTAAGGTAATCCTTTGTTTTCTGCCATTTCCTAATGAATACATTAACTTGCGAGACGTTACACACTTTGTGAAATGGAAAATCACCCACATATGTTTTCTTAAAAGCATAATAAATCGCTATTTTATTGTTCATTTTTTCCTGGAAAAAGATATGTGATCTGTAAAAGGCAGTTAGCCCAAGTGTCTTCTCAGTGGGGTTTCACTAATGGGCTCTGGTTTCTTTCAATGCGTGAACCCAATCTTGACCTAAGAAAGTTTTTTTTCACAGACTTACCTTCCCATGGGAAATAGTCTGTTGCGGGTGGTCTTGCGTCAGAGTGGTAGGGCGGGAAAGGGGTATAGGGTGGATTTGGAGACTGACGGGTGACAAAATCAACAAAAAAACCCAAAAATAACTTACCTGCTCCTTGCCAATCGCCGCTTTGCCTCTCTTCCCCTTCCTGCTGTGTACGTGAAGAGGCTCCCAGACTCCTCACGGCCAATCCCAGCACTTCTCTCTCTAATGCTGGTACCAGCATGAGAAAAGCACTGGGAATGGCCTGAGCTGGCTTGTTTTCCACTCCAAAGGGGACTGGGTGCCTAAGCCTAATGTTTTCGCCAACCGGGAATGCAGCTAGGGTTGGGAAGAGGTCAATGTACATGATGGCTTTGCCATCCTAAGACGGCCGGCCAAACCGTTATGCACACTGACAGTAGTGCTGCCTACCATGCCCCTTTCGTGCCTGTCAGGGCATGGCCCTACCCGCAAAGATTCAGCTCGATCCAGAGGAAAGTTAAAATGATAATAATACTGTTTTATTATCATTTTATTTTTCCTTTCCCTCAGCTGGTCACCATAGCAGAGGAGCCGCCACTGGACATAGTGTTTGTAAAGAATTGCACAAGGATCTTTAGTTACTCAGCCTGGAGACATTCTTATACGATCCTTGAAACTAAATGATGAACTCCAAAACTTGGGATCCAGTTCTAAAACATTCATTTTAGGCAATTGTTCGCACAAAATGCTGAGGGGTGCAAGAACATATGGGTCCCATGCATCATTGTAACTCGTTATATGGTCTAAAAAGACAAGAACTAACGGCGGACTCCAAATGCCGCACCTCTTTGCTGTGTTCCCATATGGTATGAATAATAATATGATTATAGTAGGTGTGCACAAAAATGCTCCTGCATCCGCCGTTAAAGGACACAGACTGCCAAGCAGATAAGCAAAATTTGAAAATGATTGGAGCAGTGCACTACCAAATATTTAGTTAAAGTCACACCAAGTGGTTAATTTTCTTTCCATAGAAAAAGTCTTTATTGTAGTTATCCAACAGAAATATGAAGAACGTCTCAGCCAACGCGTTTCGTTCAAAGAATTGAACTTCGTCAGGGCTATATTGACAGAAAAAAGGTTCCAATTGGCATATTACCCAAAGGACCACATCACATCACGTCCTCTTTTTGCTCGAAAAGGGTCCCTAACGGCATGGTGACCGATATTGGTCACCATGCCGTTAGGGACCCTTTTCGAGCAAAAAGAGGACGTGATGTGATGTGGTCCTTTGGGTAATATGCCAATTGGAACCTTTTTTCTGTCAATATAGCCCTGACGAAGTTCAATTCTTTGAACGAAACGCGTTGGCTGAGATGTTCTTCATATTTCTGTTGGATAACTAGAATAAATACTTTTTCTATGGAAAGAAAATTGACCACTTGGTGTGACTTTAACTAAATATTTGGTAGTGCACTGCTCCAATCATTTCTAACTCGTTATATGGTCGATTTACCTGCCATATTTAAAGTGGTGCTGAAAATATCGAATGTTGGTTGAGAAGCCATGCCATGGTCACCCAGCCAACATGTTTTTAGTGGGCAGAAAGAAATTAATGGATGCTTGTTTAGTTTTTTTATGAAAAGCAACTAGACATATAACTTGTGAGTTAGGCGTTATATACAAGCCCGTCATGGACATTTATGCTTTTTTCATGTTCTTGACAAGCATTTCCTGCAAGGCGGTCATCAACATAAAAAATCAGCTTCATAGGGTCATCCCTACATAGGATAGCCTTCCAATGCCGTTGAGCTGGTTGCCCTTTGGGGAAGGACTGCCAGCAAGGAGTTTCTGGGGTCAGAGGCAAATGAGGTTTTGTCATACAAAACTCAGCAGTTTCCCCATCTCTAATTTGGTGAAAGAACTGAGAGGCGAGGGGAAGGGAACTTCCACTAGTTTACAGCAGAAGTCCACTTTTAAATATCCCAGCAGATGACAGGTTACTTCAGAATATAAATGATATGCTAACTATTTCAACGACTTTTAATGACGGAAGTAGATGTAGAAAATGCTAGAAGAAACCAAGGTAGGAAATAAATTGTGTACTGATACACCTCATTTTTAATATTCTCCCGTTTCCAGAACAGTATGAATTAAAGGACGTGGAAGATCTGCTGGAACAAAACAAAACTATATATACAAGTGATAATGAAAATTAGTATTTTTATTAAACCCACCCTCATCGCCAATATAATAATTTATTCCAGACACCAAATAAACTCTCAACTGCTTTATTGGAACATGCAGATCAACCTGTCATTTCCTTAAGTCTCTAGTGGTAATTGAACGTGTATATCTTTGAAAGATCTCTAACATTCCTTGCTAGAATACCTCCCTCATACAATTCCTATCTTACATCATAGTGCATGCACATCACATCATTACAATTATAACTTGCTTTCTATGTACCACTTCATACCACACGGCTGCCACTTTTAAGTGCAGTACATAACAAGTGCCCAAGATAATGATACTCAATTTACCTTCATTGGAAGGATGGTCTAGCTACCGTTGACACTCCCTGAACCCTGTTCTTGGCATCCTTACATTTGCGGATGTTAAACCGCAAATTACCTGTACTAAAAGGTGAACACACATTCATCTCAAATTGAGATACAGGCATAATTCTTTAAGACTTTCACTCTTTCAGCTTATAACCCTTTTGAGGCTAGCAATAACAAAATTGGTAAATACCTCTCTGATGACTGATAATGTCGAAATCAATCTAGTAGCTGAGCTATTGAAGATTAGCATGGTAGCAAGACAGTGAACGATGTAAATGCTGCAATCAGTCTATGCCACTGACAATTACAATTCATTTGGGTTATTATTCACTGCTTTTGGCTCCAATACATGCCATTCATATTAAACTTTAAAACAATAAGACCACAAATCTGGTTATCATATCACATTGAAGCACATCCCCTGACATGCAAATATACAAACCCACAACTTTCCAACCAAGCACAGCCTCAGGAACAGCATGTTTCTAATTTGCCAAGGCGCTTCTAAAGTATGTCAGAGGTATTAAGGACTTTATGAAATCCAATCGAATGAAAGAATCCCACAACATAGTGTAAATCTCCCTGCGCATGGAAGACTCAAGGGACCAAAATCTCTCTAGTTGACTGTAACTAAGGGAGAAGGAAGTGATGCAATTAAAAGCTATACCCAAGAGTTGCATCCAGATCCTTGCCCTTTTAGAAAAATACCGTAGATAGTGGAAAGCCTAAGTACAATGAAAGCTTCCTGATGCCTTCACTCAGGGCTGTGGGCAGATTCACTCTGGTAGTCACAATTGTGGTTTCAGTGTTCTGGTATAATGCATTAGATACAGAGTGAAGTTGACTATGTTCTTCCACGTACTACTAAAGTTTTGTTTTGATTTCCACCTCTGAGATTTTACTTTAATAAAGGGTATTTGAGATTGGCCTGTAGTTGATTAGGGTTGTGTGGGTCAGCCAAGGGTTTCTTCACTACTGTGGAGATGGTTGCCCGGTTCAGAGGGCAAGGGTCTCCTATTTTGAAGAGTGGAGCATTGATTATTTAGTTCACCCCTTTTCCTCCTCACTGTGAATCTGCAACTCAGCGTCAGGACACCTCCGTTAGAGGTAACCGTGTTCTCTATAAATCTCACTTATTATTATTATTAACACAAGGATCCACAGAAATGTACTATACGGGTCTGATTAGTGGTCAGTCATTGTTTCTTTTAGCTAATATAATACAAAGTTCTTCCTATTTAGACATATTGCTATGCCATTTATTAGTCATTTGCCTAGATACCTTGTGTGTGAGGAGTAATAAAGGAGCTATGCATCATATTAGCCTCCGTGCTTTGCCATTAAAATTCTGTTTAGCATGGTTATAATTGTGGTATATATCAAGATATGTGTAATGGTCTTGCAATAGCATCTCATCAAACAAAGGTGTTTCCTAGCTCATGTCATGTACAGAAAGGTAAGGTAGCTTTAAAGATCATCTTGGTTACCTTTGCAAGAGTCGTCTTGTGCAGTTGTGATAGTATAACATGCATGTGCCAATTGCCAAGTGAAAACTATTTAGTGCAAAAACTGGGGACACCAGTGGCATAAATACTTGTATTTTCATTTAAAAAGAGTTACATTTTTGTTTTCTTGCAGAACTCTTCAAAAGCCTCACAAGCACCTTCACCGTGGGGAGGCAATGGGAAGTGAGTATTTCAAATATTCATCTATATTTTGCATTTAATAAATGCTTGGTGAGTAAAATATTGAAAGTGCTTTGTGTGCGGTCAATGTCAGAATTAGAATTAAATAAAAATTGGAGTACTGGGCTGAAGTTAGCTGTCACATGTCAAACAGACCAATTAATGCAGGTTGAGCTTGAATTCTGAAATAGTTATGTGTTCAAATTAAATGATGCTCATTAAACACTATATTTATTAGATTGAGAGAACTATATTGGGTCAGACTAAATTTAACCTCGTTGCAGCAATTTTTCAATGAATCGTTCAGTAATGAAGGGCTAATGATTTTTTTTACTGATATATGATAAGTGCTTTTAAATCAAAATTAAGCTATATCAGTGGTGAAAATTTGCTGTCACTTACTCAGCCAATTATCTTAAGCTTTATGACTATCCCTATTATAATACTTACACAGTATAACCAACAGATCTAAACTAACTGTAGTCAAATTAAACATTATCTGATTAAAGTTTCTGTAATCTTAATTCTGTCTTCTTTTGTTGTAATATTTTGCTGTGATTGAGTTATAAGTAAAGCACCAAAATATATTTGAGTGTTTTATGTGCTATAAAATATGCTAAATTAAAGGAAAAATCGAATTAATTTATGCTTTCGTACATGTAGCACATTTTAAAGGCTTGCAATATAATACAGACGCTGCTCTATCAGTATTAAAAGGGAGAACCAAGGTTCCTCTTCATTGTAGCTATCTGTATAAATGACCCTATTGCATATCACATTGTTTGTTAAGAACGTTTTATGAAATGTAATATATGAAATGTAATATAGATGTGTACACATTAAGCTCGCTACATGATTTCATGACATTTCTGAATACACATAAGAGGATAAGGCCAACATCGCTTGACAAGAATATCATTGTTAGTTAACTATATCCCTAGCATAGCCTCACATTAACCATGCCACCTTCACCAGAACCCTCACTCCAAATGCATCATGCCCTTCAAGAGCTTAAATCTGGCCCCATCCACCCATCTTGAAATTAAGCCATGCAACACCTCATGCCTCCTTAAAATTAGAATTTTGGTCTAATGAAGTAATTTGCTGTGGACTTAGACCTTTCTCCAACAATGCCATATTTGATAGTCCGAACTGGTACAAAATGACTGCCACTTTTTGGGGGCAACCAGATGACAGAATGTGACATTTTGTGGGAATTCATGACAAACGTAAAAAACATAAATGCATTGGAAGTCTACACCCTGACCACTAATGCTTCCATTAGGAAGAGCCACATAGCAAATACTGCTGTTGCGTAAGAGTCATGAGAGTGAAACCTCAGCAGTTTGCACATTAGGTCTAACAATGGATCTGCTTTCTGATCCAACAAGCCTGGGGTAACTTCCTTAAGAGAACTCACCCCCTACTCAAAGTCTGACGTTTGTGGTATGTCTCCAGAGGACAGAAATAGAATGGTGCTGTTGATTTTAGAGGATGAAATGAGACCGAGAAATTAGATGCTGATGTTCCACTTCCACTGTCTGTTACTGACATAGAAAGAAAGACCCAATTGAACAAATATCCCGACTATCTTCTCTCCACAGCATAACACATTTGCAAAGTCTGCAGCTGCTCTAACATACTCCTGCATTCCACACCCTTATGACGTCATATTTTTGCCATTGCTGAAGTATCCCTATCAAAGATGTCTTTTTTGATTATGTTGGAGCCAGTCTGACACTTTGGTCACTTTTTAAAGCACCATTTATGCCACAGAAGATCACTTGTGTATCTCAGCAACTATTAGTACATCATTTTTCGGATGTTTTAACTGTTAGATTTGAGATGTTGAACCTAGCCGGTCCTGATCAGAACCTGTTTGATTGTTGAGTTCTGACTGTATACACCGTAGCTCTGTACATGTGTCTCAAAATGCCGGGCCCATAGAAATCCTCAAGAAGATGATCGTGCTTTATGTAATAAGTAACTGAAGACTGTGTTTTACAAGGCTCTCATGTAGTCCTCACACTTCATAAAATACATTCTTTATATAAGTCACAAAACTCCGAATTTCCCTAATGCAATGTTTTGTAGCATGTATGTATGTTACGGCACAAATTGCACATTTTCAAGACATGCCTAATAGATATTAATAAGGCAAGTCACAATTTGCAACTCCCTGTGATTGATTATGAATCCAGGTATGGAGGACTGCAAGGGATAGCAGATCACCATCCCTACATTTGCATTTTCTAAATGGAGACTTTTTGTTTTTAAAAGCAGCCCATGTCCATTGAAGAGATAAGTAATTCTTTTAATACACGGTTGCAATTTAGGAACACATCAGGGAAAGCTGGTACTTTGGATCACTGCCTACTCCCCGAAAGGCCACTGACTTGACTCCCAAAGGGTAATCTGTCCAATGAGGACAGCTTTCTGTTTGTGAGTCAGTTACCACCACAAGTCAGGGGGTTGGTAACTGATCAATGATTTGCAACCACAATTGCAGTCATAAACCAATGATAAATTCCTAATAGGAGGGAATTACTCTTTTTTACCCCCTCCTATTTGTAATTCATAATGGATCACAAAAGCCCTTTGATGAGTCAGAAAGACTTTTCTAACTAGTTAAATTTTACATTTGTCAACCCTGTGTTTTTGAAAATGCAGATGTTGTGACCACAAAACGGTTTGGTACATAAGGTCACCTGTGGTCAAATGAGATAAGTGTTGATATTGGGACTGTGTGGCAATTTGCACATTGCGGTAGGGATAAGGTAACTTTTATAAATGTTTTCATTGAAGCAATTTACTACAAATCACTATTTCTCCTGTAATCAATGTGTTTGTGTGCATGTTTGTGTATGTGTATGTGTGTGTGTGTGTTTGTGTGTGTCTGGATGTTTGTGTACATAAATGGCTGTCTTTGAGCCTGCATTGCTATTTTGGCCCTCCCACCTGGCAAAGTGTGTTTGGGGGGTATCATAGATCCTACAATGCAGTTGCCTTCATCAGTCTTCTCACTCTGATGCGGTATGAGATAGTAGGAAGAGGACACTGTCAGAAGATGCTTTGTAGATTACAGATGTAGCAGCAAAACCTTTACTGTGCCCTAATTAGTTTGTGGAGTTAGGGTAAAATATATTGAAGGAGTATTTATCTCATGGACAGTTTCTGTGCTAATCTATTATTTAATAAACACAATATGGAAAACAAAACCATTTAATAGTCAAAAATATTATTAAGTAAAAAAGCTGAAATGCCAGCAGTCAATTTTGATACAAGAAGATATGTATCAATTTTTAAACGTACATTTCTGCTTTTGTATCTCATCTGCTCCTTGTCCCTATAGTTACAGCTAATCGACATTTACACGTTTTTTGTGTCTTTTTGTAACTGGTAAATACCTTATGCTTGATTACTTGTTCTTTCGATAGCCAATTGATAACCAAGTTGTTTCGGCTGCAAACATGGTGTTCCAGCAAACAACCTGAAATCATCATACTCAGGAATGTATTGTGTTAATAAGTCCTAGTTTTCTTCTATACTCTTTGATCTACAGTTTAATTCTATGTTCTCTCTTATTATGTTTGCTCTTTAAGCACCATACGTTATAAGGCAGCTGTAACTTTATGTGTCTTTTGCTTTTTATTTACAACTCATTCCTTTGCCACTGAGCTATTTCTCCTTAGCTATATCATGACGCATTGTAATTGCAGTCAGCCCTTGTTATTATTTCTCTGCACTTTAGTAGACTTTCAGTAAAGACCATGCGGTATCAAGTGCAATTATTAAGAACAATTTTTCCTACCGGTTTATTCCAAACGCTTAAGTATATTTCTGACTTTTTGGGAATTTATCAGTGTTTCCAGGAGTAAGACTGGGATGGGAAGCTGAAACTGCTGCTGTTTTCTACAGGCGTACAACTGGAATTTGTTTTGTTCTGTGTAAGAGCAAATGACAAGTGTACCTTTTCCAACTGAAAATCTCCGACTAAGAGTAAATGTACGAGACCACTTTTTGTTCTATGTTTTCCCTGCGAGGAATGCACTTTTCTCTTTGAAGGAACCCATCCCGTAACACTGCACCAATGTTGAGGGTGTTAGCTCCCCATTTCCATCCTGGTTGCAGATTTAGGTCTGCCCTTGAGAGGAGTAAATTTCTCCTACCATCCACAGTGAATGAATGAATGAATATTAAATTTATAAAGCGCTAACTTAGCCCAAGGGCGTCAAGGCGCTACAGAGGACTGATGTGCAACCGAATAAAATGCTCATACTGAAGTCTGTGTAAAGAGCCAGGTTTTCAAGGCCTTGCGGAAAAGAGAGTGTGACACAAGATCAAATAAACCATCAGGGAGAGAGTTCCACAGCCTAGCAGCGGCAGTGGAAAAGGCCCTGCCTCCCCATCTAACCTTTTTATACCTGTGGACGACTAGCAAATTCTTGCTAGCAGACCTAAGCTGCTTTGTGGGGATATAGTGCTGAAACATCGCTTTAATGGCATCAGGGCCTAAGCCGTAGTAGGCATTATGGGTCAGGCATAGAGTCTTGAAGTGAATTCTTCGATCCAGAGGTAGCCAGTGCAACAAGGTAAGGGAAGCCGAAACTGAGTGGTACTTCGGCAAATCCATCACCAGCCTCGCTGCAGCATTCCTCAAAAACCTTTGTGACTACCCACAAACCTGTAAGTTTGTGGTTGTTGACTCACCTTTCAATGTATTCCTGCAATATCAATTCCTCACCGGTCGGAACAAATGTATTTGTGCGTGTGTGAATTCATGAATTGTGAAATGCAAAATGAATTTGCATTTGCACGTTACACCATTTGTGCCTCAAAGATGAACTTTGCTGAGTGAATGGCTTTGTGATTCCAGTCCAAAAGAAATAATTAAATAGATGTCTTTCCTTATTTTTTTTTTTTTACAAAAGATAAGTGCTTCCAGACTCTGTTAGTAATGAGGATGCCAGACAGGAAGGATATTGTAAACGTGAACAAAGTATTCATGAAAATGTGCAAATGGAAGCATATTACAGGGTGTTAATGGGCCTGGATTTCCCCACAATGAATGTGTGTCCAAGGATAAAAGTTTTCTCCAAGAGGGAACATATTATTGTCACGGAGAAGCAAAACAAAAATTCCATTTGCAAAGAGGACTTTGCATTACATTTGCAGATCTGAGAGCAATAACGCAGGGAATTTTAAGGGAGGCCTCTTGGATTTCTATATGAATCCTATAAAAAGCAGTCGATGCGATTGACAACATTTTTCTCTAGATTTTGTGAATCAAGCAGTAAGAAGTTGTGCACACTAGCATAGAATGAAGAGGTGCAGAAGCACGTCAGTTTATCACTGAGTTAGAGAGATTGACTGGCATTTTTAAATACCTGGGTGTGGACATTTAAATTTCGCATTCTAGTGGCCGGAAGGTATAGCTTAGAAACGGAATATTGTGAGATTAATTTTCTAGGTTATGATTAAAAGTATTAAAATATATTTTCGTAAACAGCTTAAGGCAGTTTTTCCTTCACGTTTTTTTTTTTTTTTACATTAGCCGGCTAAACAAAAATGAGTATTAATTTTTCATTGATTGAGGCTTTTTGCCGAGCGGTGCATCCCTTTATACAGACAGCAAAGCATGTGTATCATTCTCAATTATCCCTCTCCCTTAGTTCAATTGGAAAGTATTAGTCCAAAATAGTCATTTTGGTAAGTGACAAAGAACAGCAACGAGGGGCAAATGATTGGTGGCTTTTAAGACCCTACTGTTATATAATTTATGGTTTACACCGTGAAAATAATAGCAGTATAAAAGGTTTGTGTTTCCCAATGTGTTTCTAATACTTTTAGAGCTCCTTCCTCAGCTCGGAGGTATCCGTGGACCCATTCAGGCTGAGGCCCATTTAAAGCGGGCAGTATGATATTGCATTACTTAACCTCCATGCAGTGGGCTGGCAGCAAGTGATTTCTAATTGCCACTGTGAGGAATAGGAAGCAATCTATAACAAAGCATAAGTGATGCACTTAGCAGCTCCTTCTAACTCCTATTCTTTGGGAAGCAGTGTGTGAGCGCGCGCTCTGCAATTAGAAGCACATTTCCATTGAAGCGCCCAAGGCCTCCCGCTGAGGCGTTCATAATTCTTCTTTACTCTGAGGAGCCAATACCATTTCCCGCGGTGCTTTAGAGGCTTTCACTTTGCTTATTGTAGTGGTTGTGCTTGAAAGAAATAGCCATTGTACTTTGCACAATAGACCTTGATGATACACCAGCACTGCATGCGCAGAATGCTCTGCCAGTAGCAAACTGCACATAAAATATTGGAATCGGTATTTGGTTCAGACATTTATTTCTCAACATCACCAATTCTATTTGGTTTAAATTGAATGTTAAGTGGATCAAGAATTTTTGTCATAAATGGCTGAGTGAGACCACCTTGGCCCTTCCAACCTGCACATTGTCTGCCTCTCTGTTACTCACACAGTACTGTGTATCAGTACCATTCCTTTTTTTTATCATTATTGTTCCCCTGTTGGTATCCAAGTACTTTATGAGCACTCCTACTATTTGCTGGGCCCACCACACCAACTTTCTAATTCTAATTCGCCCCTCCTAATTTCTCATGTGGTGAGCTGTGCGTATCAGAGCTGAGTTGAGTTGCACTGAAAGGTGTTTGTCTGTCCGGTACCCCTCTATTCATGTAAAAATAATTAAAATCACGCAAGCTCTACTATACACGCTGCAAGGTAGTGTTAATTTATGTGCCAGTGCCATTTTTGGCATCATATTTCAAACTGAAGGATGTGCTATTTTGGTTCATTTATTGTGTTGCTCAGGTCTTTTTTCTGACTATTGAAAATAGTGTCAGAGAAATGATAAGCTTAAGAAATATTATCCAAGATGGAGGGTACCCCATGTAATTATTGACAAGAGTGGAACTTCAGCTCGGGGGTCTCATCCTCTCAGGTTAATACCTACCTGGAAGTGCTCTCGCCCTTGGTTAAGTTTTGCAATTGAACTTCAGACCCTCACAATTTGCTCTAAAACTCACAAATGTATTTGTTAGATTATGTGTTTTTCTGGGTACTATTTAGGTGTAAGGTTACAATATTCCTGTTTGTTGGATTTGCTGATAAGACTGTCATTTTTGTCCTACTGAACTGCACTGTCATGAAAGCTTGGTTTTTACTAATATGAGTATCTCACTCCATCTCATGATGAACACTATTTCCAGTCCTGAACTTTATACCCACAAATCATTCATATCAGGTGTGTGAATCTGATTGCTCCAAGCTAAGTTTTGAGGATGTCACAGAAAGATTGAAAACAGATATTAGTTACAATGTAAATCTTTTAATTGTGGTGCAACACTAATTTTAGGGATTGCTGTGAATTCTGTGGTGAGTCAACTCTGTGAAAATGCTGATACTTTGCTTTGATTTGATGACCCAACCCTGAAAGAGAACAGTTAGGGTCAGTGATTCAGAAGATAATGCAAAGGCTCATTTTATTTGAATTTACAAATGTCTTCATTATCCATGTGAGAAAATAGCCTGACATTCTGAGTAAAATATGTACTTCCTAAAGCAACACCAGTCAGTTGATTACCCATAGTAATAAGGCAATTTCACCATAGAGTTCTACTGAAATACTCAAACTTCTAACCATCTCCTGCATGACTAACAAATTGGCTTTAGATCAGGCGGCATCAGAGAAATTACTTTGTTACTCATCGTAGACAGAGCCCTCCTGACCAAAGGAGTAGATGGCCCCTGCCTCTTAATATTGCTAGACCCTCAGCTGACTTTGACACAGTCAACCATCCCTCCCACATTCACAGCCTAGTATTCACTGACAATGTTATTCACTCGTTCTTGACCTACCTTTCCAAATGACACCAGTTTTTTCACATGGGTACCACTAGATCCCAAAAGAAAAGAATCCTATCACTTGTGGCCTGCCAGGATTCCATACTATCCCCTGTCACCTTCAACCTCTTCATGGGGCCCCTTTGGCTTCTACTCATAGATGATAGTATTCAAATTCACCAAGATGCTGATGATACACAATTCTACTTCAAAACCTCCTCTACTCCAGACATCGAACATGTTAGACACTGCCTGCACCACAGCCAGACCTGGATGTCCTGTCCCTATCTGAAGCTCAGCCCCACCAAGACATCATTACTGTTATTTGCCAAGAAATAGTGCAAAACTTGGTTAAGGACATGAACCTTGATGGTTTTGTACCCCAAATGCTATGTCACTTGGATTCATTCTAGTCACCAACCTCAGTCTCAAGGAACATGGTGCCAAAAAAACAAAGATGACCTGTTACCAGCTCTCTCTTCTAAACAAAGTGAAACAGTTTATTTCAGAAAATGTGCTGGGGTTGAAGCCTCCATACTCATATATCTGGATGGTGGGAATGCCCTGCACTATTGCCTTCCAGACTCCACATTGTCACGCCTTAATTGCATCCTACAGCATCATACATACTGCTGCATGTCTCAGCCAGGGCCTAAAGATGTATGATAACATCAACCCCAACATGATGGAATGCCATTGGCTCCATTTGCCACCCTCACCATCTACAAAACCAGTTCCATTGTCTACACGCCATCACAATTAGAACCTATTCTTATCTTGTAGACAAGCTCACCATCTCCAGCGGCTGTCGGCTCACCTATAGTGAGGGACCCATCAGACTGGTTTCTAAGAAGTGTAAACAAGAAATAACAATTTAGAAGGCCTTTTCCATCTGTGTAGCTAGGATCTAGAACAACATGTCCCTATCCATCAGGAATGCCTCAATGCTGCTACAGAAAAAATTATATAGGTACCTGTTTAAAGTCCACTATATCACAATGCAGTAATAGATCATTTCTGTTCCCAAAATCCAGCTTCCTCTCTGGTCTATTGTTGTCCCTTTGCTTGCCTTTGACCCTGCACAGTACTCTGCTTCCTTTTTTGCTGCGTGCATGCTACACAAATACCACATGCATACATTTATATCCTCGAATCATGATAAATGCGAGGTACACGTGGATTAAATATTGCTTTGATAGGAGTGTAGAATTAGATGCATTTCCAATGAAAGAGACGGCAGTAAACGTACAAAAGAAGTTATTAATTGTGCCATAGAAATGATGGGTAATGCTTCAGAAAGCTAAAACACGCCACATTTTCTGTAATTTCTCAAATATCTTTCTCATCATTAGTTTAATAAAAGGCTGGCATGATGAATAAATTATGTTTTTCCAACAGCTGGAACAGCCTATCAGTTGATTTCCCTAAATTATCTACTGTGGGTTCTCCACAGAGTTCTAATTAACAACTAGAATGCTAACATTCCAATTTCATATCAAAAGCTAGTCACTCCTGGGTGTCAAGCTGCTGGTATAGAACACTTTTCTAATAGTGCAGGCTGATATAAATGACCATAGACATGTTAATATCAATATGAAACGAGCTGTTTCAAAAATGTCAAGAAAGGAAGGGCGTTTAGTTGTCATAATATATTTTTAACAAGCTTACAGTTGTTGATGAGAGAGATCGCTACATAACTTCAGAAACCCAATCCCACATCTTTACGTTTTCTTTTAGTACTCCCTTTTTTTCAATAGTTGAATCTCCCTAAATCAAGGTGCATTGACTTCAAAATACATTTTCTTGTATTTTAAATATAGGTAAATAATCAGAGGCTGCATAAAGCCGCTTTCCGACAGCCTTTCCATGTCCGAAAGGCCAGCATGGAAGGGCTTTCCAAAACCGACATCATAATCCCGGAGGCGGAAACACCGTCCTAAAGGGATTAGGTGCGACTTGCGACTGGCCAATGGGCTGATTGAGCACGTTGGAAGATAGTTGGATTGACTGGCCAGATTGGACTCCAGCCGCCGTCATTGAAATACGGATGTCTATCGGTAAGCCTTGGATGAGCAGTCGGAGGCTTACCAACCGACATCCAAATCAGGCACATAGTGATTAGTGGGGGTTCACTGCAAAAATATTGCCTATGAAAATATTGCGATACCAAAATATCGTGACCAAAATATTGATGTAAAAAATATTGGCATCCTATACTTATAATGGTAAGTACAGAAATATCAGCAAAAAAATATTGCTGTCATTAATATCATTCTTTTTAAATATCGTTTTAAAAATATATATACATTTTAATATTAAATATTAAATAGTAACTAATTTATTAAAAATAAAATAGGTTGCACAAGTAACATAATTACTATTAACATGTTTAATTACCAATTAAATACATAAATTGATTAAAAAATAATTATTAATTTATTATAATTAAATTACTTCCCACTCTGTACCCCTAAGAAACCCACAACCTGCTACGGTACTAAAAAATCACAAAAAATAATTAAATTACAAATCATAACTACAATTTCTTTTCCAACTATGTTAAATGTATGGTTAAATGTAAATGTATGGTTTTTTATATAGCGCCGATCAACACTACGGGTATCTCAGCGCTGTATTCATACCGCTGAAGGAACCCTTCCTGGCTTTCCATGTGAGGTGTCCACTCTTGGGCACCCCCATGGTGAAGGCCAGGCATCCCAGCGCTGTTGGGGCCTTTATGGAGATTAAGCAAGCTATTGCCCAGAGTTGCAGCGTGGGACCCATGATTAGAATAGGCACTGAGGCGAGAATATCCGGTCCGCGGAATTTATAGCCCGAGACCCTGCCGCGACGGGAATCGAACCCTGGTCCCGGAAAAACATAAACAATAATTATGCAAAAAATTCACATCATATACATTTAAAATACATACTAAAATACATAACAATAATTTAAAAAATGATATTATAAACACCTATATTTTTGTAAACGATATTAATGACTTAGATATGATAAAAATCAATATTACTTACCTTAAAATAAATTTTCTTGACAACGATACTCTTGCAGATGATATTTTCATAGCACAATATTTTGGAGATGATATTTTGGTATGCCGATATTTTAATTTTAATATTTTGTCTGAATACCATTAGTGGGTCGTTATGCTACTGATGCTTGTTTCTGTTACGAGCTACGAATCTCCTGGGCAAATGCTGACTGGTCAAGAGCCAAACAAAAACCTAGTTTACAGCTGTCTGAAGTAACACTAGGTGGGAGAGAGTAGGAAATGGGACTCATAGGTATATTCTCCCTACTGTGCATAAACAACAGGTACTCTGGTGCAAGGGAACCCTTTGATATTGTGTAATCCAGCTTTTGTCATATAATCACCAAACACATTCAACAAAGGAACCTACGCTCTAGAGTGGCACCTCGCCTCAAAATCACAAGCTGCATCATTCTCTGTTCAAGCTGCCAAACTATGGAACTCTTTACCTCCCAACATAAGATCCTCGGATAACCATCTTATCGTCAGAAAAGTACTCAAGAATTGGCTCTTCCCCACATAACTACCATATGCAAACAGAAATATACAGCATATCTCTCTGTATATAAGCATTCATTGCTTTGTATAAATATAAAGATAATAATTCGTTCTGCTTAACAAATATACATATTACTGATAGTTACATTATTGTGTTTTCAACATGTATATAAGTGACTGCATAAATAAGTAAATCTTTTTACATAACTATCTATAATTGCTTCACTATTGATTTACAAAATATATATATATATAAATATTTAAATCAATTTAAAGACAACAACACTTGAAAGCCAGAGTTCATTTAATGTATCTTTAATGTACATATACGAACTTCAAACTACTCTTTCCAATGTACTACCCTATTTCCCAACCTATATCTCTAACAATATATCCACTACCTCCACTCTCTCATTCATCCCAAACCCCATACCACTACTATGATCCCCAAAATAACCCTTTCTAGACTCTTCCCTACTTTAGCCCTCCTTGTATCATCTCATACCTCTTTTACTATTCCGATCCCCTAAAACAAGCCTTTTTAAACCCTTCCCTCTGACCCTTCCCCTTAGATCTCCATTTTTCTCATCCCAAGCCTCCTCCTACTGTTATGGTCTCCAAAACAAACAAAAAAAATATTTCTAAATCCTTCCCTCTTCTATCCCTCCACTATCCTTTTTTAATCCAAATAACAGACAAACATGTCTACCACTCAAATTGATTTCATAATTCACTATACTAATTCATCACTAATCTTTTATGGGTTCCGAAGTATCGTGCTACTAGCCGAAAAAGCACTTCAATACCCCATCAGTGGTAGCAAGCAATATATAAATGCAAACCTTTTTCCCACTTCTATCCCTTCACTATCCCTCTCATTCCAAATAACTGACTTACATATCCACCACTCAAATTACTTTCATATTTCAAAATACTAATTCACCACTAATCCTTTATGGATTCTGAAGTAGCGTGTTACTCGCCGAAAAAGCGCTTCAACGCATCTTATATAAATGCAATTACGACAAAATACGATAACCCTGGTGTCCATTGTGGGTGTTGCACAACTTCCAAACAAGACACTTTCATTTGTTAGGAAAAAGGCCCACAACTACTGTTTAGGTTAGAAGCTTTCATGCATCTGTAGGTGTGTAAACAAACCAAGCTACTGCCATTATTAGGGCTGCTCTTTCTGACCCTACTTCCTTTAATGGTGAAGGTGTCCAAAATAAAAGGGGAACAACAAAAAAGAAAGAAAGTAAAACTACCTACTACTTTTCTTCTTCTCACCATTGTGAAGGGTTAAAAAAGGAAACATGCAGAGGATTAGTTCAACCCTGCTAAGAGGCAGACCTATTTCAGCCTGCATAAAAGTACCCTAAACCTAGTCAAGGAGCTTCCTTCATGACCAAAAATCCCTTTCTGTGAGGCTCCTAAAATTCATGTCTACCCTCTTGTCTGCTGGTGTCTGCAGCCAAATTTACTGTATTCTGAAAACCTGCTAATATGGAAATGTATAATATATTATAAATCAGCGGAACCCTTGTGTAAGTTAGCTTATTACCATCCCTTGAATACCTATCTAAATGAGTGTTGTTCCTATAGGAGGGGAACTGCCACACTTTATCAGCTCCCTTAAGTTAAGTTCTGTCCAACTCACTACCCGTCTATCAATTAAAAAGGGCCATTAATTCAAACATGCCACTCAATTCCAACCTAAAAAATGAGAGCTTTTTGCTTGAGTGACACTCAACACCCTCCACAGGCATCAGGGTCAGAGCAATAGTTGGATGAAACAACATTAATGATCTCTCTTTTACATTGTACTTGTATTTTATGTAATAGTATCTAACTATGTGCATACTAGTTAATGTAATGCTATTTTTATCAATTGTATTATCACAAAAGTGAAACTGTTGCTCTTCTTGTTATTGATAAATGATATAATTGTCATTTGTGATGCTACATTTGCTTTTCATTGGCTTGTTACCCTTAATATTGTAGATAACATTGAGAAATAAGTATCAGCAAATGGGTTTATGGACTAAAACATGCTAATTATCTGAAACGAATGCTTGCATATTCAGCTGTGTTTCTAAATTAAACATTGCTATTCTAAAATGGATGCTATCACTAATTCCTATCATACCTGTGAGAAACGTTTTTGAGTGGTCCCCACCATTTGATTGCTGAATTTTATTGCAGGGTTTTAGACTCTGCACACTGGGGCACTGCTGTCCAGTACCCAGTGTTTGTGCCCTGATCTCTGAAGATTGTAGAAATTGCCTAATGCTTGATTGACTTGTTTAACTTTCTTATAAGGCAATTGTATATAGTTTAAAAAATACACCTATGGCATAACATTTTAAAAGCTAACTTGCGGGACTGCAGCACTTATTGTGTCATCCACTAGTGTGACAAGAAAAACACAGCTTCAGTCCTTTCATGTTTAGCTTGACAATCACTGCTTTAACCCTATTGTGCAGTGTAGTCAAAATCACCCTTTTGAGAATTACAAAAACCTGATTTTAAAAATAAAATAAGGCACCCCTAAGGACACATTTTTGTCTAAAGAGGGGGTGTCTAATATTTAAGAGTGAGACATGTGTACCATTAGAAATGGCATGCTGCTCCAGTGAGTAGGCCTAAAACAGCATTGCCACTTGTCAGGCTGTAGCTGGCACAGAGGAAAAGTCAAAGTATAGATTATACACTTTACTCTATAACTTTTGATCTGTTCCAGGTACAGACCCAATTCAAAGCCATTCTTTCTATATAGCAAAAACCTAATCTAATGGTGAATTTGGATTTTTATTAAATAATTTGGAAATGAAATAGTATTAGCTATTCAGCCACAGCCTGTACTTGGCCTGAATGTGGTGTCAACGAGATTTGAAAAGTACTCCTAGAGTAGGGACAATTGACTAGGAGCAAGGAGGTGTTTTCTTCCCCTTGTAGAAAAACCAGCTGAGGTAAGCCCAGGAACATAATTTATTTCAATGATGTTATGCCTGTCACAAGCAAATGTGACACCTAGAAACGCCCCAGCCTTTGTCCTTAGTCAGTGTAGCACCACACCCAGGTGGGGAAAAAGCTACCTCCTAGATCCAGTTTTGAGTGACCATACAGGAAGCTACTACTGTTTACCCTGGCCACACCTCTCGGTGGGCTCACAGGCTCTTTTCAGGGGGAGATGTTTTTCCCGATTTGAGGGTGCAGAAAACTAGCTGGTACCAGGCATAAATGCAAGGCACCAAGTCAGAACACTCATTGAACCTGTGGAAAAAACACAAGAAGGACTGCACCTGCTGTTTGAGAATTGTGAGTAACCCTGCAGGGCTGGGCTTGCTCCCACACAGTGGACCCCACAAGTCAGTATCCACAGGGGCACGACAAGCTGAAAGAGACACTTTTCCTGAAGTGCTCAACTGGTGCATAGCAACTGGAGCTGCACTGGACACTGCTGTTGGCCTCTTTCTGACAGCCTGAGACTCTCTAAGTGCCTCCATGGGGACCTTAGAAGTAAACAGCTCTAGTTTCTTTGGCACCAGAAGACAGTTTGGAAAAGACCACCCAGAAAAAGGATTCAACCCACTCCTAGCACCGCTGTTGGAAATGGCCCTTTTTGCAGGGTTAGCCCCAAACTTTTTGCTTCTTCCTCCTATTGTTTCCTGACCTGCTGTTGTTGGTTTTAGGACACTGGGCACTTTACCACTGCTGATCAGTGCTAAGGTGTATATGCTCGCTGTGTAAATTGTGTTATGGATAGGTGTTTTCATGATTGGCATATTTGATTTACTAGTCAGCCCCTTAGTACAGTGCACTGAGTCTGCCAGGGCCTGTAAATCAAATGCTACTAGTGGGCATGCAGCACTGATTGTGCCACCCACATGAGTAGCCCTGAAAAGGTAACTCAGACCTGCCACTGCAGAGTCTGCACACAGTTTGTAACTGCCGTGTCAGCTTGGGAAGTGCACCCACTTGTCAGGCACTAACCTTCCCTTTTCGTCACTCGTAAGGTATGCCCATGGTACCCCTGTTGGCTGGGTACAGTGTATGTGAAAGGTAGGACATGCCCTTATGTGTGTGGCATGTCCTGATAGTGAAATACTGCCAATTTCATTTTTCACTATTGCAAGGCTGTCTTGCCCATAGGAAAGCATGGGAGTAAATTTATTACATCATATAAATATAAATTCCCAGTGGGACCAAATAGGAAATTAAAGTTTAGTATGCCTGAACTCAGAATCTAAAGATGCATCTTTTAGTAAAGGTGATTTTTACATTTTGTGTTTGAAAATACCAATTTTAGAAAGTAGGTATTTCCTTGCCCAGCCATCCTGTGTGCCTCTGATAGGATGTGTATTGACTGCCTGGCTTTGGTGTGATGGGCTGGGGATTTGCAGTGGCACCAGAGAGTCTGGATGAGTCAGGGCTGGGCTGAATAGACCTGTGCTGCTTTCAGAGTAGTGGGAGGAGTTTTCACTAGCACCTGAATAGACCCGGTCTGCATTGCCTGTCTGCCTTGGACAATGCTGTCTTTACCTCCTGCTGGGAAGCTGCACCAGAGAGCACATAACTGGTTCTGGCTGGACACAGACACTCTGCTTGAGAGGACAAATGATTTGGGCTATAAAAAGTGGGGCCCAAACCCCTAAACTTTAGAACTCTTTTGGACCAAGAAGACTGCCAAGAAGAAGATCTGGAGAAGCTGTAAGGAGGAACTACCACTTTGCTGAGTGCTTTGCTGTGTTGGCCTGCAGTGGCTGCTTCTGTCTTGGGCAGTGAAAGGACTATACTGAACTTTCTACAACTTCTTTCTTTGAGTATCTCCAATGGCTTGAGGTAGACCTTGTCCCCTGTTCAAGAAGTCTCAGGAAAAGCAAAGACTTCAAGTTTTTCTGCCATCAGCACAGGGGACTGGGTGTTATGTGCTGCAACAGAAGAAAAAGCAACCCAATGCCGTCTACAATAACACTGCCGACTCCGTGTCCTGAAGGCACCACAGAGGGCACTGCCGCAATGCCGCACCACGACCCTCCTCTCACCGACGACGCCATCTGATGACGCCACGAGTCACTGCTTGCACCGCAACCGGCGGGCAGCACACTCCGCACAGCATCGCTTCACTCTGCCGCCTTAGTATCTCCTATGACGCCGCTTCACGCTGACATTGACGTCGCTGCTTGCACCATGGTTCGAGGGCACCGCTAGTACAGTTACATGACGCACCGCCCTCATCCCGATCCACAGCCTTGGCCTACCGATGCCGGCGCCATCGACTCCAGCTCATCAGCCGATGACAGGGCTTGAGCAGCGACGACACCGCTGCCTGCACAGTGACCTGCCAGCACCGCAATGAGCACCGCATCATTTCGCAACACGACCCTGGTCTCACCGACAACTCCATCTAATGCCGCCACTGAGCTGCTGGAGTTCAATTTGCAATGTGTGTGACTTTGAGGGCCCAACGAC
Source organism: Triturus cristatus (assembly GCF_964204655.1). Taxonomy (NCBI): domain Eukaryota; kingdom Metazoa; phylum Chordata; class Amphibia; order Caudata; family Salamandridae; genus Triturus; species Triturus cristatus. Next base: position 872,100,440 of record NC_140588.1, read on the forward strand.
TCCTTCACTGATCTCCGGACTAGACACCTGCGGATGCCATGCTTTTGGAAGCTCAACGAGAGGTCGCCAATGCCCTGCATTTCTAAAGGTACTGTTTCGCGGGTCTCCCCGACACCGTAGCTGGCCCGCAATGCTGCAGTCAGCCAGAACTGTTTGGATTTGTTTGCTCACGACGCTGTGATAGCCCTGGACGGAGCTATCAACTTCAAGGAACTGTATTTCAAGGTTATTTTGATAACTGAAGATTTCTAAGTACTGTATTGTGGATCTTTTAAAAGTGTTTATGGTCTTGTCTTAAGTATATAAAAATATTGGATATTTATGGTCTTGTCTTAAGTATATAAAAATATTGGATATATTTCTAAACTGGTGTGGTGTCCTTTTGTAGTGCTTACACTGTATTACTGTTGGTTATGTGCAAATGCTTTACACACTGCCTCTAAGATAAGCCTGACTGCTCGTGCCAAGCTACCAAGGGGATGAGCAGGGGTTATTTTAGGAGTGTAACTCCCTTATCCTGACTAGAATAAAGGCTCCCTACTTGGACAAGGTGCAAACCTTTGGCAACTAGAGACCCCTATTTCTGACAACCGTCCAAACAATTATCAAGTCCCATTCTGAATTGGAACTTTCAGTGAGAAATCTCCATAGCTTCAGAGATCCAGCAGGACCAAACTGCTTCAGGTAGCTTGTATTAGGTTCCACTGCAGTGCCAACAATGTCAGGGCTGGCCCACTCAGGGAGGAATTTTCTTCTTAAAAAAATTCTAAATTCCTTTTCTGCTTTAGACTAACAGATTTTCACTGGCACCAATGCACCTGTTGTATCCAACCAGGACTCAATTTGAGGCTGCCTCAAAATGCACCTATCATTGGCATTTTGTGCTTTTTTGCATTATTTTCACTTAAAATTTTAAAAGTTCACATCTCCAGGTACCCTCATTGAATTTGTACCATTTGGGTGCCATTTTGCGTAATAAATGTTTCTCTATTTTGAAAAAATGGAGTGGTATTTTATTGTATTGTATCTTTGACTTTTTAGCTGTCTAGCACTTCTAAATGCTTTACACATTGAGCTACCAGGGGATAAATTCAGGTTTAAATGACTGAAACTGGAGGACCTTACAGTGACTTTCATACTTGTGGTGGACTATCTGCCATCCCAATTAAATATTAATTTTCTTTCAATACTCATAAATAAGTCAAGTTTTATCGACTGAAAACATACACTAGAATGTTAATTCTCTGTCTCAATTGACAGAGAGAAGCTAGAGTTTCCAAGCCCACAACAGAAGAGAGCAGTGGTTTCAATAAAGGTGACAAGTTAAAGTAAAGTTAAAGTATGCATACTTCTAGAACAATGTAGTTGTCTGAACAAGCTAGTTGCAAGAGAGTAGAGGTGTTTTAATGATAGAGACATTATAGAATACCCATGCTAAACGAAGAGGGTAGACGTCTCAATAAAATTGAAAAGCTTAATGGTAAAGGTAGACTAAAATATTTATACTTTCAACAGGGTACTAATGTTTGAATGGTAGAGGCAAGATAGATTATCCGTAGATATAAAAGAGTGCATTTGTCTCAGTGACAGACACAATTTATTGAACTGAAAAGACAAGCAATAATAGAAATCCTTTAACAAAAGTTCAGTTGCCTCAATGATAGCGACACACTAGAGTATTGATACTGCAGAGTGAGTACATATGTTTTAGGGCAGCAAGTGGCTAAAATATTCATATAAAAAAGTGCAGCTGTATCACTAGAAAATAATTGGATTAAGGCTAATAAGTGTATGGACATGCCTTAATGGCAGAGACAAGCTGCAGTAGTCTTACACAAAACAAAAGAGAGCACTTGTCTCAGTGAAAGTTATAATCTAGAGTATTCATAATCATGAAACAATGCAGTTGCCTTAATGGAAGAAGCAAGCAAGTGTATTTTTATTCACAAGGGTGTGCAGGTGTAATGGCCTTGAGACAAGTTAAAATATCCATAAACACAAGCAGTTGCAGCTTTTTCAATGGGAGAGATAAGGGAGAGGGTAATTTCTCACAATATAGTGCAACCATCCTATAGGTGGAGACAAGGTATGATACCCACACTTACAAAACAAAGCAGTTTTTTCAATGAGAGAGACATCAGCTAAAATTCCATAGGCAAAGACCGTGAAGTTACTTCAATTGAGGGGGGTAAGATAGAGTATCTTTACTCACGAGAGTGTGCAGTTGTCTCAGTAACAGAGATGTTGTGATAACTCAAAAAAGAGTGAAGTTTTCTCAGTAACAAAGACAAGCTGTGGTATCCCTATCTCACTCAGCGAAGAACACAATGGAAAAACAGAGACATTTATTGTGAAATTCAAATAGAAAGAAATTTCATTGAGTAATGACACTGACCTTAGAAGCATAAAATGCCTTGTGTTTTACTAATCTACAGCTCTGCAAATGTAACATGTCAAATGGCAGAATCCTTGCAGTAACTACAGCCCATTATAAAAAGACACATTTCCTACAATTAACAGAATGTTCTTTTTCTTCGGTCTTTGTTTTTTTATAATGGAATAAATAAGATCACAAGTACCAGTATAAATAGAACTGGTATTATTTCATGGCCAAATAAGATTCTTGAACATTGACAATTTAACAACCAAAGAATTCAGGAACATTATATAAAGAGGGCTGGTCATTGCTGAGTTTGTGTTCATCTGAATCTTTTTAACATTTCAGGAGCACAGAAACACCATCCCCCATGGCTGTCAGCCCCTCTCCAGTCACAGCTGCTGGAAGCGGCAGCAGTGCTGTAGGCACTGCCACTGGCACAATTGCAATCCCACAGCGTATTCATCACATGGCAGCCAGTCACGTTAACATCACCAACAATGTGTTGCGCTGTTACGAACACTGGGATTTGGCAGACAAACTGGCCAAAGAGAACAAAGGTAAGCATGTGTGCTAATATGTATTTTGTAAAATGTTTTTCAAACATTATTAAAGTGCTTCATCAGAATGTACTGTGCATGTGACATGCTCAGAATGCTGTACGCAGCATAGGGTTTTATCATATACAGAAAAATATATGAGAAACAAAATAAATTGGTGACATTATAAAAGTGACTATATAGGTTAGCCAGATGGGCATTTATGGTTAAACAAAAGCCTGATAATGTGTAAGGAAGAGGAAGGAAGATTGTGGGGGCTGCAAGATGCCATGCATAGTTCTGCATAGATAGTGTTCAGTTGATTATTTTGTCCACTTTGGAAGCTGGCGACTGTTGTTCAAATCCCAGCCAGTGCTTAATTTGTAAAAATAAAATAAGTGACAGGGCCCTTGTCAGGAGGCCGCTGCAGCTTGCACTAACCATTGCTCCTGCCAGCACTGCCAATGACAGTACCAACACAACTACTGCCCAGCACACTACCACAAGTGTGACAATTCAGGCTATTCCAGGCATCCAACAATAAAACAATTCCTTGGGCAGTAGGTTTTAGTCCTTTTTAATGTATATTGAATTAATAAACAACTGTTGTTGTGCTCATTTCTAATTTAGACAGTCATCAACATCATGTGGCAGACTGTCATAAGTACTGGTGCTGACAATTAAATGCCGGTGCCGAACACCGGAATCCACTGACTGAAGTTAACCACTGCCAGCACCAATAGTGTGATGCTGGGAAATCAACATCTACTTGTCACTTACAAACTTGACATATACTTGTATATATAATTGTGCATCTGTAATATGAAATTACTCACTAGATGTGTGTGATGCTTCATCATCTCAAAAAAACCCTATTAGTGAGCATATAAAATACAATGCACATATAAATGCAATGCATATTTCTGCAAGAATTTGAAGTTCCTCTAATGTAAATGATTAACAGCAGTACATTTTTAAATAGTCAGTGCATCTCTTTTCTCGCTATTGTCTGTTTCTTAATTCTTTTGTGCAATTATTTCAAATTTATGAAACTGAACTCTGTCAAGATAATAAATATATACACAACTTACTCTTGGCTTCTTTTATCAATTACTTCAAACACTGGTGTCATCCTTGTATTCCTGTTTTAATCTAATAGGGGTTTGGAAGGGTAACAAGAAGGCTTTTGATAAAGACGTTTAAGTCATGCAGAAAAGATAGCGGTGATTCCTGTGGCAATCTTATGCACAAATCAAAGAGTTAGTATGAAATTAGACAGATCAGTCCAAACATGTCTTCCACAGTACAGGGTATAAATTGATGAGGGCTTTTAAAATGAAGTTCAGAAAGGCTTTGAAAGTATCTGAAATGTATGCATAGCACGTCCCTTTGGTAGCTTTGCCAACAAATGTACATCCTCGATACTGCTCCACACTTGAATATAATAGTGAGACTTTGCTTTGTACCCATTGAAAGCAATCCCAGAGCCATTGCAATCCAGATTTTCAGGCTCTTTCTGGTGAATATTGGGCAGAAATTCATGATACATGAAGGCACACTCACAAAGTGGCCTTTTTTCAGCACAAATTGCCATTTTTGTTGCTCTTAGCCACTTTGTGTAAAGGGATTGTACATGGGTAGTATTTGGAAATACCAATAAAACCACTCATGTTTTTTGATGCAACAACCTTGTACTAAAATTGGCAGATCGGGTTTTGCATTAAACACAAAGCAATCACAAAGTTGGAGACCTATATTTATTCCTCCAGACAGTTCACAGAATGTGTTAAATGTTTTTAAAAGTGCCTACGTATACGATTTTGAACTGGAAGGGTGTACTTCCAGTGCAATAACTATGCGAGGCATCATGCATACACCTTTGCACCATGATGCTTGCATAGTGATAGGCAGCCCGTTTGTGCACAACTGTATTGTAAGACAGCAGAAGCAAGCCACATGTTGTAAATATGGCTCTGCGCTGCTAATGCTCCCTTGCAAAATGCAAAACAGCAACCTTGGTTGTAGCATTGTGGTATATTTTAGTACATCATACCCATGATGTTAAATGTGTACCCACCATAACATTGGCATTTGTGCTGTTGTATAGTATCCTATTCAATTCCTCCTCCTTCATAGATATTACGATAAACATAGTTGGAAGATGAGTGGATGTACGGAGGTAGTGGTATGATTTGAGTTAGTTGAAATGATCTCCAGAATGTTTCTATTTTGCGGTTTTTAAAGTAAAAGTAGGTCATCACACTGTAATTGAGCAATAGAATGGTAACTTTTTATCACTTGTAAGTGAAATAGGTTAGGAACAGTTGTGACTATTTTTCTGGAATTGTTCGGTATCCCATCTATGAAGCAGAATTAGTGTATCATTCAAAGCTTTTCACAAGTATGTAACTGTGTATCGGTGTATTTTGTATTCGGTTAGAGTTGGCTTGGCATCACAGTCCTTCAGTTCTGCAAAAGTCTAACCATTACAATGCCATTGTGTTATAGTCACTATATAAATCGAAAGCACACTACATACGAGCGTAGCATATATTTGATGTGCTGTTTATTTAGTCTGAGAGTATATTGAAAGATCTTGTATGACTTCCTGCATAAATATGATTTATCAAATGAACTTTTTAATTTCTATTGACCACATTACAGATTTTTTTCAAGATCTAAATAAGGTGATGGGACCATTAACACAACACACCAGCATGACTGATCTGGTCCGTTTCACGCGACAAGGACTCCACTGGCTCCGTCTTGAAGCTCACTTATTATAGCAGCTGCTATTATGTCCTTATCATGGTCATTGTTCTACCTCTACCAGCACAGAGACTCTTACTGGTGGAATACCATTCATGTCTGCAACTTTTTTTTAGATATTTTTTATGCCTCTTTTGATATCCTATCCATTTGAAATCAAGATTCCCAGAAACAACTGTAAAGCTTTGTAAATATATGGTATTGTTTAGCCATTTGCTACCGTTTTTATTGCATTGTTTCACTTGGATCTTGCCATTACGCTGTGTTTTATGAAATCATGTGTTTCCTGACTGGATTACATATACATTGCCTTCAGTTTTAGAAAATATGCAGCATCAAAACAATATTATATTTATTTGAAGTTGTCACCCTTCATTTTGTGGATATGGTGTTCATGTAAAAGTTCAAGCATTATTAACTTCAAATACAGAGCTACATTACATTGACATAACATTGAATAGTGCTTAATAGGGCATCAATTAGTCATCAATCCCAACGTTTTGACTTAAATTTCCGAACATAATATTGGGTCTGATGTTTTGGTATGATCCTAATTGGCAACATGTTTTAAATTAAAGATAGCAATCTTGTTTAGACCTGGAAGTTATCGTATTGAAATATATCCACCTCAACATGGTTGCTTTACATTTAAAAGTGACATTACACAAATAATTTGATATTTATTGGTGGGAACGTAAAAATACACAAGCGGATTCAATAACCTTCTGTACATGGCAATCAAATTTACATGTTCACAAAGAAGCACATGTGCCAGAAACTACAAAGATATTGGTACAGTGAATCAGATTCTGTGGAATTTTCTATTCATAGATGGAAAATGTGGTATTTGTGTAAGATATTCCAATGTTATTGGTGTTAGGCAGTTGTGGGGGTATCAGTATTCCCATGGGCACTTCTAAAACAATAGCTTATTCGAGAAAGTGTAAGTGACGCAATATGCATGAGAAAGATCCCAAACACCCCCATTGTTTTCTGGGACATTGTGGAAGTGATGCTCCATAAGGATGACGTTTTTATATAAATATTTAAATGTACATTTTCTCGTCTACAATAACATTATGTGGATGTTCTTCTGTAAAGCTAGTCCACAGGAGTAGAGTTAGGACTGACATGTGGTTGCTAGTGAAAACGTTGAATATCACACTTTTTCCTTGAATATACCTGGTTCATTGACACAGGAAAGCTGTGAGAAAATCTATGCAAATCAAAGGCATACCCTAAATCAATATCTATGTGGACATCTTCATTTCTTCACTACTACTCATTTCCACACTACGAAAGTGGATTTAGATTTTTACATATGCTTAGCATTTTACCACATGAATCCAGCACCAAATTTGTTCAGGTTCGGATATAAAATATGAAGTTTCCAAGTTGCAACCTCTACAAGTACACCTGTTAGATTTGTCCCTCAGCACTGCCATGCATGTAGCTGCAATATATAACAATATGTAACATATTAATAGTGCAATCCATTGTTTCTTTTATTTATTTTCAACACCTTTGTTACTTTTAGCTTTTGAGACTTATTTATTGAGCGTTTTTTAGATGGACACAACATGAAGTAAATCTGAACATGATGGCAACTTTGAGAAATCAGACTTCATTTTAATATTTCATATCCTATGTGTCTTTGTATATAAAACTAAAAGTATTATTGCACATTCAGTTTCCAGATAAAGACTGCTTTACATTACTCCTGTACACACATGACATGAAATAATGTACGTATTATCATTTTCATGGAGAGGATTAGATCTATAGTTGAATTATTGATTTATGTCCTGGGTAAAGAGCTGTGAAGGCAATTGTGACCCAAATCAAAACGATTAGATGAACATAGACATGCAAAGAAAGCAGAATAAGGTTATATTTTTAAGGCTGTTGTGTCATGTATTTATTGATATTGTATTGACTGATGAACTCAGAAAAAATGGTAGAAAGGTGAATATGTTTGGCCTCGCTTAATGTTTTTATTGACTATTTATTCACAGCCATGGGCTCCATCAAATATTTATTTCATCATGGAGAATTTATACATTATTAAAGAGTTGCCTCACTCAAATTATGACTTCCCCATATGCATCTCAGGTACATTCTTCCGCTATTGAATAAAGTACAAGATTATTAAAAGATAAAAGCTACATAAGTTAATAATACTATGAAATTGCAAAAAAACGGTTAGGCGTGAGCAAAGGTAATTAATATGTGTTTCCACACAATTTGTAAGTATGCATACATTCATATGTTAATTGGTAGCCTTTTTCAAACTAAAAACATGTGCAATATGAACCATAGAATTGCATCATCAAAGGATATGACCATTTTCTAATGAAGCATTTTTAATTTAAATCAATATTCTTTTTGCAAACTACTTCCTCAGATGTTGCAGAAAAAGCAATGGCAAAAAGAAGACAGAAAAATATTTTACATAGATACATAGATAAGGCAAGCTGCCACCTCTTTGGTTGCATTTCACCGTGAGAGTAGAGATATGATGTTTCTTTGTAGATAAATTGTCTAAAATGTATCCAGTTATGAGCTTTTGTGTTCCTTATCAAATAGGCTTTTTAACTTTGAAAGTAGAGAGACAGAAGTGTGTGTGCACATATCTGTTTTATGTCTTATGTATGCAAGTCAGCAACTAATACTTCACAATTACTCAATATACAGCTCCAAACGTTATTGTGTTGTATAGGAGAACTGAAAGCTAACTTTTCACTTGCATGAAGTTTTACTACTTTAGGTGCTTGAACAAATATAATTAAAAAAAAACACAACTGAAACATGATGTGGTTTGCAGAATTGCTTCCTTGCCTATGTATTTTTGGTAGCCTATTCACAGATTCCTTGGTAATTGATTTACAGACATAACTGTTATTTCAAGACACCAATGCTGTGTTTATCAAATACATTAAATTCATTGATATAGTTTAATTATTTTAAACCAAGCAAGCAAGCTAAAAGCATATCTATTTTCTGCCTCTTGTGCATTAATGCACACGTACAGTGGCTAGGATTTGGTAGCTGGAGATGTTATCTATTCTATGAGGAGAACAATCTTCAGAACTAATGATCATAGGTAAATCTGACATTTGTCAATAGTGACTATATAATTTTGATGTGTGTCTAATCACACCCTTGTTTATGTAACAAGTGTTGATGGATATAGTAGCTACCAGAATGATTGCCATATTAAACAAGTATTAGAAAAGCCAGTAGATCAGGTGTTTAAAATCTTGTGTGATTGCTTACTTCAACAACAATTATATTGCAGAAAATGCCACAAAATGAAAAGAAAAACAAGAAAACATGTAGTGACCTAAACATGGTGGCCATATACTTGCTATAAAAATTGGAAATTGAAAAACATTCACTCATGTAGCAATTGTCCCAGTGATATATTTAAAGTAACACACTTTTGAGTTGTGCCATGCATTTTATTATTATTAATGAGAAAAGGAGGCAAAAAGAATTATAAGCTAACCAAGCCCTCAAATTGCTATCAGCTACAATGTTGGACTGTCATATAAAACATTTTCACAACTTTAAAAGGCAGATATAAAATTAATCTCCAGTTTACCTTTGCACCCAAACTGCAGGTAAAATAAATAGCAGGTATTTAGATGTATAACAAAAATATAAATAAAATAAAACATACTTTGAACCAGATGTGTCTGAAAATTGAGTAACTATGTTTAACCAGATGTGAACAATGTGCACAGGCTTAATGTAGGCACTCATTGTGAAGTGAGTCAATGAGCTGTCCCATGCTGTTTGCTATGGTAGTTGGAAGCTTTCTGCTGTGGTAGGTTGAAGCAAAACATGAATGACAATTTGAATTGAACAGAAAAAGCAATGAATCCCACTAAGCAAAAAACCCTCTACGTATCTATTTTTTGTATGATTTATTCAGAAAATAAATGGTCTGTCAAGACAGATAATGCCTTCCCAAAGGACAGACCTAAATAATTAAAAGATCACTTCAGCAAACTGGGTTGTCAGGTGGGCCTCTAAAGGACAAATGAAATGTTAAGTAACCATATAAATAAGGGACCACTCTGCAATAAGAATGAATTGAAGGGTCTCATATAGATGTCCAGAAAAACATTAATTTGTTCAGTCAGCAAAACAGACAAATTGGGACTTTGCAACACACTTGGGGTAATTTGGCAAGGCAGCAAACAAAAAATGTACAAACAGTTATCCTATGTTTGAAAAATATCTAATACCTAAGAATAATATTGAATAGCCAGAGACTGAAGTGGCTACTAACAGGCTTACTAGAAGTCAATAATTTCAGTTATGTTCTGAACAAACCTAGCTCTATAATTAAGCATTTAGCATGAAAGAGAAAATTGTAGTATACATATATGTAGTAGTTCTCTTTCAATATGTTATTGCATTTTTTAGCACTATGAACCTTTGCGTAAAGTAAAAGTGCAAATTAGAAAAATTGTAAAACATATATGCAGATAGAAATCAAAAGGGAGAAAGGATATAAATTTGAAAATCAAAATCAATTCATTTGAGCACATTCAGTGCACATTACTTGTACACATTTGAGGCTAAAGTGTTTACTTAAATTGCTCCACAGATAACAACAAGCTTAACTCATTCAAGACCATTTAAGAATCCTTCTCTTTCTGGTAGAATGCATGATGCCCGGAGTAAGATACCTTTCTTTGGTGATCTAGAACATGTGCATTGTTGCTGTCCTCAACTTTTTAGGAGGAAATCCTTCAGGTTTATAAAATAGGAATGAAGACATTATTTTGCACTCTGTTTTATTTTGCCTATGCAACATATTTGTAGCTGCTCGTATATAATTGCACATTATTTCAGCAACATCACAATGTACACCTAAAACTTGATCCCTCAAACCATACTTTAATGTTGAGATTCTGCAAAACTTGGTTGACCTGGGTACAACCCATGTGTGTCATGGCAGCCAGGGCACAACACTGATTCTTGTTCAATATAATATTTAATTCTGATGAAAGCTCTGTGTAGGAATAAGACATTTGAACATAAAGTCTCACACAAATTATTATGAATAAAAACATTAAGTAACTCTACATACATATAATCTCTATTACCAGTGATTTGATTTTCTCATCATTTCAATTTTAAATCTTGTTTTTTTTGCCATTTCTCTCTTTGCATGCTCCATTAGATATTCTCTTTAAAGCTTTTTGTTTCATCCTTTTCCTCAGGTTAGTCTGTTGTGGAAATGTTTTGGACCTGTTCAAATGTTCTTGTGTTTTAGCAGTTTTTATATATCTACTTTTATAATATGAAAATGTTCATATGAAGAAAAATATGCCAAAAATAGTTGGTAAGAAATTCCTTCTGTTGTTTTTTTTATACTCCAGTTTAGTCAATAAATATTTTCTAAATGAGTAAACGGCAGTGCAATCAAGGAATAAAGAATACAGCCTGGTCCATTATTGATGGTAATTGGATGGTATTTACATTTTTCTTGGAAAGTTTACTGATCTTGGTAGTTAAGGGATTTGGAGTTCTTAATATGCACATAAAGATGAAAAATACACTTAAATTGCTACCCTAAGAGCGATATGAATGAAGTTTGTTCACTATAATAATTTTGATAGTAAGTTGTAAAGTTTCTACATGAGTCATATTCCCATACTATTTCAATAGATGAGATGATACACGTTCACATTCAAACCAGTTTCTCACAAACCCTTGTTAGGAAGGAGTTGCTTTTTTATTGAAGAGCAGTCACCACAAACTATGCTGAGCACATATGTGTGCTCTGTATGAGGAAGCTTGAATCTTTTCTATTATCAAGTGCTACAATCCCAACAGGATGTCCATTGTCAAAAATATTATATTCGAAAACCTAGTTCCCAAGCAATGTGTTATTTTCTTCATAATACCCAGATCGAAAATTCCACATATAAAAGAAGAAAGGAATTTTTTTATATTAACAAACTGCATATTTGTCTTCGCTAGCAATTGCTTGCATAGTGATGCTAATATTTTATAATATACATCATATCATATGTTCTGAATAATTTTTAGACACATTTGCAACACATATCATGAAAATATTAGGTCATCTTGTAATTCATGTACTGGTTTACCCAAAAATGCATTGTTGTTCACAGCAATATGTAATTGCACATAGTACCAAAATGTAACAGGAGAACGTAAAACACCATAGCTAATTTAAATAATGATTTTTATTTGACATATCATTTAATCATTTGCTGATGTAATTAGCTTCATTAATGCATTAATTTACATGGGCATATTTCAGTGTCCGGCATTATGTTTTTAATTACGATCTTATTGAGAATATGTTTGTGGCTAACCAGTTAGAGCAAGGTATTTAAAAAAAAAGAAGTTTAGAGTAATGGGATAAGATGGTAAACAAAGACCAAAGTGGCCAAAATAGAAAAACTGATTTAGAAGTATTTGATTAGTTCATATTTTCTTTATTTTCCACAGTTTCTTTCATATCTTTGAGAAAGAGGTGTGCTGTGCTGACATATTTTGCATCAGCTTTAAGGATGTTCTGTATGAATATGAATGAATTGACTGAAGTATAAAACCTGTTAAAATATTTTGTTTAAAAATACATTAAGTGCTGCCCCAGAAAAATGTTAATTTCCATTTATGGCATAGAAAACATGGTACCAATTTTAATTTGTTTACGAAGCTGATTATAAGCAACTTCTCTCCATGAAAAGTAATGTCATTTCCAGGTCCAACAAATATACTACCACGGTTGTTATTGATATAAGGATTTTCCATTTACATGCCAAATTGTCCATTTAGTTTGCTTAAAGTGTGAAATATCCAAGATATAAATTGTCAAGTCCACTTACATGTATAGCAGACAATGTCATAAATTCCCAACAAATTCTCCATATCTTGAATAAAATGTGGCTTTGCTTTATTTTTTCCCAAAGTGTCATGCATTTTCTACAGACAATTCTCCTTTACATGCTCTATTAAAACAATCCAAATTGCAGCTATGATGCGGATATCCCCTTTAGTCTTTCAAACTCTCCAAAACATTGTACTGAAATATCTGTATTTGCCAAGATCATTTGTGTGGTGTTTTTTAATTGGTTTCACTATTTTATCAAATGTAACATTATCCCTTGTTCAGACAGCCCAAAGTATTAATTGGGTATGCATATTTGGATATTTGTTAAGTATTATATCAAACTAGAAATGTAATGAAACCCCACTTCCTCTGAAAGATGTACAAAGCCTGAATACTAGATTTTGCAAAAATATATTTTGAAGCGTAATGGCATTAGTCCTGTAACAGTTACCATGACTAATTGTAGGGCTATTGGCACAGAACAGTGATTTGTCATGTATAGTAGTGTTAGGATAGATCTGTGCATTTGGAATACTATTTCACTAAGTGCTGTCACTCATTTTTATGATGGTTTCATACTGAACAAAGAAACAACCAACTGTGCTAAGCATACTGAGTCATTTTAATGAGAAACACATGAAACATAGATTGCACTTTCTACCAGCCAAAACCTAATAATGTTCTTACATACAAGCTGAACAGCACAACCTTACAAACCATTGCCCTTTTTTTGAAGAACTTCTCAAATAACAAAATGAAGGAAAAGCTCTTTTTGAAGTTTAGCCCAGTTGTCATATGGATTCCTTGTTTGTGTATTTTTTTCTTTCTATGTTTTGCAGTTGTTTACCTAAACAATATGTGTCAGATCTACTTTAATTAGCAAAATTCAAGTTCAGATATTCATTAAAGTTTCACACGATGTCCTTGTGCTAACAAGCATGTTATTCTTGTAAAGTTTTCGTAAGTTAAGATGTTTTGTACAAACCAGGGTAATTGTAATGATGTTCAGAAATTAATGAAACATTGTATATTTAAAAAACTTTGAATCATTTTGCTTAAAATGTAAAAAATTGTATCCCGCCTGTTTTGCTATGTATTTCAAATGTGTTGCACATTTTCTCATTTTGTTTACATTTATTTTTATTTTTTAAAACAAAAACAAGACAGTAATACTTTGTGTACAAACATTTTAAATGTAGCTCTGTTGTTTTTAAATAAAATGTCTCTGTAAAAATAATAATGGCAGAGCTGGTATGTTTCTTTCTCTCAAAGAGGGATTAATCATACCACCAGTGCAATGGATTATTTAAAAAAAAAAAAACATTAAAATAGAATTTTATGAAAATGCTTGTTGTTATAGATGTTTCTGTGCCTTATCTGTGAACATTGTTGGATGCTAATATTATTATGCTGCATTTGATATTCATAAATGAGGTAACTCTGCAAAGTGCATTGCAATGCTAAATGTTCATACATCATTACCTCAATTAACAATTCCTAGAAAAACGAATAGCTCAACAGTAATTAACACATTTTACATAGGTCATCCTTTGACCTATGGTTGGAAAACATTTCAAGTAACCTCAAATGCAATTTAACTCAAAATTGGAGAAATAATTATATTCCTCAAAGGAATCAATTTCAGTTCCTCTTTATTATCTGGGGCCTGATTAGGCTTTCTGACCGGCATGGTAGGTTTAAAGTCCGACCACCATATTATGATGTTGGTGGTCAGACTTTAAACCGTCCGGGGAATCCGACTCCATTCCGACAGGCTCGAGGAGCCTGTCAGCCAGTTGGAAAGCCCTCATAATCCCTTAAGGATGTTGGTTTCTAACAACCAACCCATGTTGGCCATTCTGTCATGGATTGGCTGTTGGAAACTGACTCCCTGGACCTCCACTTTTGGCCCTGCCCTAAACATCCCTGCGCCCACGTGGTGAAGGGATGTTTAAAAACTTAAATTTTTCAATGGGAGCGTGTACTGTGGACGGTTTCAGCCTACTGCACAGGCTCCCATTGAATAATGGAAGTTTGGGACCACACCATGTGCGGTCGCATCCTCATTGCGCAGTTGGAACCACTGACCTATGATCAGTCGGTTCCTTCCACGAAACGATATCAGTCGTTGGCAACTCTGACCAACTTCATAATTAGGCCCTCTGTTGTTAAACGGCAAACAATGTAACTTTGTTATTTGTTGGGAATATATATTCCTGTACAGTAATGCAAACAATTATATTGATACCCTTATTGTTAAACTAAATATCTTATTCCACTCATCCTATATTTTCACATATTCATTATATGTGGAGAAAGAGACTCACCCTCATGCATTCTTGATAGCAGTTTTATATCTCAAAATGTTTATTGCATGTTCTTTTTCTAAAGAGCAGTATCTAATCTCTTCATAGTGTTTGCTGCTACAAGGCAGTAACATTATTATTGTGTAATCTGGAGCAAGAGCAGTAGAACAAGAAGACATTTTGTCCAGTGCATACCACTGTGCTGTATATCTGTAGATCTATAACATTTAAGTTCTCAGTTTAGCCCTGCATGTGGTTGATTTAGAGGCCATACATCTATGATGTGGTTTTATTTGGGTTAATAATCTGCTTTACAATAATTTATATGAAACAACAGGTAATTTATTTTGACATGAAATCTATTTTCAATTGGGAGTTTATTCTTGTGGGTCAATAATTATTTGTATTAGTAAATTAAATGTATCTCGTATGTGTAGTCAGAGATAATATTATTACACTTTAATTGTCAATTCCAACTTTTTTTCTTATAGAAGAATAAATAATTTAACTCTCTGTGTAGGTAACAAGTTCAAGTTCTTCACCCCACAAGTAAATACTTTAAATGAAATTAAACCTTAAACTAAGCACCTTCCAAAATGCTCTGAGGGCAGGCAATTAAAAGAAACATAACAACATTAAAGCAGACAACAATTTTTCATGATATATTATAAACATTAATAGCATGGCAAAAACATTACATTATTCTTAGAAGAATATTTCTAAGGCACAATATTTCTTGTAAGCCAGTGCATTGGCTTTTATTACTGTTACCCAGAATCAGAAACAGAATCAGAATTTAAAGGTTTCTATTGTGAGATTAAATAAAATCATTACAATGACACAATAATACTCAACATTTCTTGTTTAAACTAGTCAAGCTATAAGTCCCTATGGCTAAAAATGTCTTATTTTCAAATTTAAATACATAATATGGTAAAACTCTGCAGCATCCAACAAACACTGGAATTAAAGTGCTTACGAGAAATCAGTCCAGCACTCAAAGAAATGCCTCCAACCCCCTCTTAGAGGCAATGCATGGGGCATTTTACAATGTGGCTAAGGGCCTATTAATGGCTTTTATGGTGTGCATTTTAGGGGGCCCTTCCCATGATGGCTAGGCAAAGTGCCTTGTCCATCAGGTCCTGAAGACAAATTGACAACCCTTTTTGGCAGATCAATGAAGGCATGCCTGTTGTGGCAGCATTATCTATCGTCTGACTGGGGTGGGAATTTCGGTTGTCCCATTTCAGACATTTGTAGAAGTGAAGTCGCAACTTTAAAAAAAATCACAAAGCGTGCAGGTTCGTCTTTCAAGTAGTATTAGACAGCTTTGTAGCATGTCTGAATATTTAATGCTTGAAGTACAGGTCACAGCCAGATTCTTCTATATGGAAGTAACGGTTCACAAATACAGACAATGTGGGTCAAAGATTCTGCCCCCTTGTCCCATAATCTGCATTGCCTGTTATCGTCATCTTTCTTCCGGCTGTACCAATACATTTTTAAGAGGATCAATCCAAATCTTAATTTCTGCAGGTTTTGTTTTCATTTCCTTTCCCAACAGTTGGAAAAGGTAGCTTGGGAGAGTGCCTGATTCATAAAGCATAGCTGCCCAGCTACCATGTGTCTTTCCCTTGAATGACTGCACATCCCGAGCCACATATATTAGTTTCGCTTGTTTTAAAAGTAACTTAGATATTTGGATAGCTGGGAGGTTGCTTGCCTACATGTCTTGTGCTTCCAAGTCAGCCAATGAAATATTCAAGTATCTATGCCATCAGGACTGTGGAGAGTTTAGCACTACCCATAAACTATGTTTTAAGGTGTCAGTCTGTGTTTGCTTGGCTTTAATGCATTAGGCTAAGAATTTAGCATTTATTATCAGATGTTGCGAAGTCAGGTTGAGTTCTACTGTTATATACTGACCTTTAGTGGAGGAGAAGAAATACCCAGGTTGTTTGATTTAGTCCAGAGTTTCTCTCTTGAAACACTGCCAGAGGCTGTTTTGAAGTCTTCAAACTCTGGGTATAGGGCCTTATTTTTGGCCACCATTGTCTCATCCACCAGGTGGGCAATGTAAAACAGGCTGCCATTGTCTCCTCAATCAGGTGGGTGATGCAATACAGGTTGTCTTCAATGTGGCAGTCCCTTTTGGCTAGAAGGGACCAGGTTCTTGTCTACTGTCCATTCCTGCAATTTCATGTTAAGGATGCTTGCATAACACTTCCCCTCTGTGTCAAGGAGAGCAATCAGTCTATAATGCCCAGGGCATATGGTCCCCTTTCTGATAGATAGCAGAAGTAAGCCTCTCTAACTATCCAATATAGAGGTGCAGAGGATATAAGATTGGAATAGTGGAGACATGACTGCTGCCTATTTTCTGGGGACCCATTTAAATACTGGTGCGGGGATGCTGCTCGGGACTGGTGTACCATTTGAATTCATTGTATTAATTGTCTTTTCCACCTTGGTTTGTGGTATTTCCATAGTGCTCATGCTTTTTTCCTGGTATGATGTTGCAGGAGAAGAACTTGCTGCAAATAAACCTGCATATAGACTTTTGATGTACGTTTAGCAATCCACTTGGGAGATATTTGGTGCTTACTGCTGGCGTTTCGCAGATGAAATGCTATTGATCCAAAGCTATTGGATCCTCTTCCTTTTTTCTGGTGTATAAAGCTTTTCTATAGGTCAATATTATCTGGCCGAATCTGTTGCTCATCAATAAATTTCCATCCTTGTCCCGGCATTGAGCTCCGAGGGGCTTTGTTTAGTTCTGATTTTAGTCTAGATATTAAGTCCACTTAAATCTGCCATGTTCCTGATCAGTGCAGAGTCTGTATTGTTGGCCCAGTTCATTCTGGTACCTGTAAGATTGTGACAATAGTCCCCCATGGATCTACATTCACTATTTGCCCTGTGGACTTCATGAAAAACCCTTTTAGAAACTGTTCTACTCGTGGCCTTAGCCCTGCTAGGTCTTCCATAATCTAGTTTATTCTTCTGATGGGTTCCTGGTCCCACTGCCTCCTGATATGGCTTGTCTTGGGGTGGCAGACTCCTGGTGCCATTAATTTGCATTTTAGCATAGCATGATCACTTGCCAAGGATGGATGTACTGCAAATTTTCTTCTATGATGGAAGTGTGCTATTGACCCCCAGATGTAGTCAGGTGTGGCCATCCTTATGCTACAGAAGTGGGTGTAAGCAGCTGATGTGTCTGTCTCACACCTGCCACTCAATGTGCGTAACCCCAGGTTGCTTACAGAATTGCCAAGATTATTGCCATGTATGTCTGGTCCTTTGAATTATTTCTGCATCACCAGGATAACCCAAATATCATAGTCAGTTTCCTGGCAGATATCACTTGGCCCTGTGAACATTACCATAACAATAATATCATGTATTATAAGCCACATTAACTGCAGGTGTGCTGTTTTTTCCCCTCTCAGCACCAGAAGAAGTGCAAGTGTTTTCCCCTTTAATCTTTTGCAGGATGGAGATAGATGCTCCCTACAACCAGCAATGGAATAATACTATGATTTAATGTTCTTTGGGAAACAATGATAATGATGAAGTCACCCATTCCCTATGCAACTACTGTTGGTGCTTTTGCCAGCTAATTTTTCACCTATATTTATACTTCCCCTGATTTATGGCCTCCTGCTTGTGATTTAAATGCGGGCACTTCATATGTCATAAAAGTGTGCCAGGGGACTGAGTCAAGGACCCAAGTTTCTTGAAGTGAGATAATGTTATCTCCTGGTAGTTCCACTTATGCCTTCTTCTTTGCTTCTGAGTCAGTTAGCCCTCTTATATTTCATGAACATATTTCTAGAGTTGTCTGCTGAGTTTTGATCTGAGCTCTAGGACTGGGCACTCAGTGCTGCAACCATGCCCAGTCCCTGACCTTTGTTTGGTGGGTGACACATGAGCGGCCATTTCCTTCTTGACTTATGCTAGTTATTATCAACTCACCTGAGGATATTACAGGGGATCCAATTGCAGTTTTGTCACACATTAGAAATGGTTCATGTACACTGTCTGTTCTGTGTAGTCATTCTGGTATTCCCCTTATTATTTTGGCTGGGATGAATGCCTTGTGCATGAATATTGCTGGATATTTTGCCTCATCCATGTTTCTGATTTGTATTCCCCATTGTTCAAGGTGAGCTTCGTTCTCCTTCAGGACCTTGACCAGGTTGTAGTTAGTGAAGACAATTTTCATGCGTTTATTTATTCCCCCCTTACAGGAGGCAGAAACACTGAATCAATATCCTTAGAGCTTATTGTCTCCAGGCCTGGCAAGGATGCACATAGCATTAAAATGTTCTCTCTGTTTAATAAGTGCCATTTGTTCCTTGAAGTATATTCGCTATTGCTAGGTGTCAGGCTGTTACAGTTCTTGTTACTCTGGCTGTTGCTTGCAGTGGATTCTGGGCATGCACTGCCTCTTGACCTATGTAAATTTCTGACTTGGTCGTACTCACCCATTCATGTTTATTGCTCAATTTCACCACTACCCCAAGGTTGGTCCTGCCTATGTCATTTACTTTTCTTTATGTCTGTCTCCTTTTTGATTCCATTTCCTTGTTCATTGTTGCGATTGGAAATGTATTTGGCACACATTAGAATGACCTGGAGCAAATATGGAGGCTGCTTGGGGCCGTTAATCTCTGGGCTGTGGGGCTATTGTATGAATTGTAGGGGCCAGAGGGCCTGTTTGGGTCTACACTGCATTTAAAAAATATATATATATTTGTGTTCCTTGAAGTACATTCAATTGCTGACAATAGTTCCTTTTTGGGGAGGGGGTGGGTGTCCCTGTTTCTTTCTCCATTTTCATTCCAGCTTCCACCCTGGGCTGGACTGCCTTGTGCTCTGCTTTGGTCTGTATTGTTTCCTTGTCTTTGGCATTAGCCTCCCTCATTGGATCACAATTCCAGGCCTCTTTTATCTCATGATGCTATTGTACAAAGAACATAACCCTTCTGTTTTTATTCAGTTGTTTCAGTTTTTTCTTGTTGTTCCTGGAGAGAGGTTGCTCTAAATCCTTGTTTGCTCTGTTATACCCTTTACAAGGGTCATTTCAGAGGTTGTCCAAGCCAATGGCCCTGAACTCTGTTCCTGGATATCTTTCTTTTTTTATCAGTATTAACCCGCCTTGCTAGATGATCTTTGTGGGGTGAAGTTTCTTTCCCTCCCCATTTGACCTCTGTGTGGTATAGGTGGATGGCGGCTATTACTTCTGGGATTCCCAGCATTTGGGGAATTTGTAATGTCTCCCTATTTTGTGGAGGAAACTGGGAATGGCCCTTGCTGATCATGTATTTGCCAACTCTTTTTTCGGATCATCAATCAAGGTGGTCATTATATCGGCAAAGCCTGCAAGCATCTTTAATAAGGGGCGTTATTGGCATGATATGCGCTCTTCTTCCGTGCACACTGACTCCGGGCTCACAAAATTAATTTGTTATGGCGGTCTAATTTTGTCAGCATGCAGTACTGCTGCTTGTTTCATGGTAGCCACTTGGATCATGCCCAGAGCTTGATGACCCTTCGGCCAAATTGATGTTTCCCTTGTTTGTGGCCCTGTTTCTGTCCACCTTTGCTGTTGAGGCTCATGCTGCAATATTGTGGATTGGGCTGCACTTGCCCCATTGCACTGCTCTATCTCCCTTAATACTATTGGGCCATTACAATCTATTTCAGCTGGGGCTGATCCTTATATATGGCTCGATCCTTAGTGCCCTCAGTACCATGGTCAGGCTATGCTTCTCCTCCAGCTATTATACAGTCACGGCTGGTGGGACCTTAGGCGACTGATGTGACTTCACTTTACCTCCCTCGATGAGTTCCATAGTTCCCTCCTGATTTCTTACTGTTAGGTCTCTTCCTGCTCTTATTGTTTTATTCTTTGGGCTCAGAGGTCTTGCGTAATGTTGGTGGGCTTCTTCCACACTCTCACACCATATCATTGGGTCATCATCCCATGTTACACTAGCCACAGCAGCAGGTCTCACACAACTCCCTTAACTCTCCTTGGATTAAGTTGTTCTCCTTTTGTTGTACCCTATGTCCACAGTTTGTCTTATGATGCACCATGTCTGAAACTTATACAAGCTGTCCAGTGGTCAGATTCTTAGACACCGTTACACCATCTATTAAGGCACTGTCTGGAGGCTCCTCTTAGTAGCAGTTGAACAACTCATCTGTCCCCTTTCTCATACAGATTGGTACTGGATAATGTAAAATTTGCAAGCAACTATCCATGGCAAATATGCATTGTTCTGGTTGCATGCTTAAAATGTAAACATTTTAATAAAAAGATTTAAACCAAAAAATTGGGTCATCATCCCTTGGTGGCCCCTCATTATTGACTTTGTCATGTCATGTTCACGCCAAACACGATGCTTGCTGGTGCTTTTGCACAAACTGCATCAGCTCAAATCATTACATGCTAATGTGCTTTTGCTGGCCTTTGAGTATTGACTGAAGTACCCCCAATATTGTTCATGGAATTAACAAGGGTTGAGACACTTGTTCCTTGAAAATCTCTCTTAGTCAGGAGGGATCCTTTGTTTTGGGGATATTGGGTTCATTATCATGTATTTGCTGTGCTTTTATGTTTCCCCACTTGCTGATGTAGATCTTTTTATGTTTCTGTTTCCTTACTGACTTATATGATCGTTTCTGTGTTTGAGCCTGTAGGAGCAAAGCACTGTGAGTCCTCATTCTACGCAGTCTAGGGCAGTTGCACTGTTGCACACTTGATTTGTTTTTGTTTTTGTGACTCATGGTGACTCTTGTTACTGTTACCTCTGCAGTGTTTAATTACTGGGCTGGTGGTTGGATTTTGGCTGGTGGCTGGTGGGATGCTTGTTAACTTGGGGCCTTATTATGAGTCTGGTGGTCCATGGACCACCAGACTCACGGTGGCAGTCTCCCAATCACCTTATTACTACTAGGGTGGTCGGGCCACCCTTCGACCACCACAACCGCCAGGGAACCGCCGTTCCCTTGTTGTTGTGTGGTGGTCCTGAGGCCGCAAAATGCTTGGCAGGGCTGATGCGGCCACGCCATGCATAATAGATGTTTCCTCAGGGACACACTATTCATGGCAGTGCAACCACCAGGAAAAGTGTGGCCGTGTGGAGACATAAGGGGTACTAAAGGGTCCCCTGGTGCCTCACACCATGTGGATGCACACTGTGCATGCACAACAGTACCTGCACGGCATGGCCTGCAACAGTCCATGCAGTGCAGGTACTTCTTTTGACATTCCCATTGCAGTGCATAGGTACCTGCCTGGGAAAGTCAAAGTACCTCCCGCCAGACCAGGTGAAAATTCTTGATCTGGCAGGCGGTTCCTACCCAGGTTTGGTGGTGCAAAAGTGGGGCTGTCATGCTTCTGCCCTGCCAAACTCATAATAATTCCGTGAGCCATTAACAAGTGAACAGTGGAAAGTTGGTAATGGTCTAGTGGCACGGTTTGGAGCAATTTGGTGAGATCATAAACAGGCCCCCACTGAGAGCCTTGTGTCACTTGAGGGTCACTTGTGGGATGATGTCAGCAGTACAGGGCCACAGCTTGTTATGTTATATTATGTTGCATTGTACTGCTCCGCGCCTCCCCCCTCTTGTTGTTGGCTAATCAATTGCTGTCTAATTGCTCTCCTGGTGGAGGACTCCTCCTTGTGCCATACATGAAATTAGGCAGACTTTTACATTATGCATAGATCTAGAAACTCAAGTTTTGTCCGAATCGATCTGACAGCACCAAGATTATTAGAAATTTAAAGCTTTTTAACAATTCCTTTGGCTTCTTCCGTTTGATGACTTTGCATGTGTTTAGATAGGAATAATCTACCTTACCAGACGACTTCCATTTTCATGCAGATTCAGCAAACATCACAGAAGTTATTAGCAAATAGAGAATGTTGTATCCCTCTATTAGTTGTAATGCTTATTTTGGTGCTTGATCACTCGTTGAAGTATTCCCTATCACTACATCAGGTAATACTTGACTGCAGTGCTTAAAAAGAAAGAAAGCAAAATACTATTTGTTTCTTTATGTCAACCAATATGAGCAGGTTCTCAAACTGAATGGAGCACTAAGAAAGAAAATTAGAAATATAAAAAATATTATATTCAACTAATACTGCTTGCTTTGTTGCTAACCTAGAAGGCGAACCTCAATAATTATAAGAGAAACAAGAAACCGAAATATGTGCATAAATGTCCAAAATATATCTTAGCTTGAGTTCTGTGTGAGTTTATAATCAAAAGCTAAAAATTAGTACGGAACTAATGTTATTTCAAATTTTCTGCTGAAAGTATTTGCCAATTATTGAATTGAATTACTTCAGCTCATTACTCTGTTCTTAGCAAATTTAAATCATTGCAATGTTGTTTTTGAATGCTTAATTAATCAGAAGTATCTGAATGATAATCAGAAATTCCCAACAGAAAGGTTAGAATCTATCTAAACTTGGAATCCCATGCAATTACTCATCGCACTTCACGGATGGGACGTCTTTTGTTGTCTGTCTATGTAGCTCATGGCATCTCATATATTTATGTATCATGTATCTGAGTGTATATTTTTCATTCATAACTATAATTTGATTGTGCTTCAATTGTCCATATATATATGTATTAATCTGATGTACAAAGTGTGATACAATTTAATGAAAGAGCAACTACATCCATATGCTAATTCTTGCATATTACATAATCAATCACATGGGGTAGTTTTTTCAAAATAATCCGAAAAGCATATTTAAGCCTGTTATAGACACATATTAGGCAGGAACAAATCTTCAGTTTTCTGTGAGATTCAAGTGAATTGATTTGCAAACATCCCTAGAAAAGGCCACTGGCTGTTTAGAGTTAGGAGGTCTTTACCAGCTAGGAAACACCATACCTGAGAAAGAGAGAGACATTCTCAGAGTACAGAAGCTATCTAAATAACAGATCTGCTATTCAGCTAAAGTGTGCAGCCTGGAGGCCATCTAAGCTAATACAGAAAGACACACTTGGGGCCGCAGAACCATAAGTAGTGGCTAGAAAGGACCGTTTGGTTATCTAAGACTGACTTCAAAATTGGAGGCAATTAATTATTGAAATACTATCACAGTGTTGCACTTTCTTTTTAATACTTTGTTTTTAATCACTTTCATTTTGATTGTTATGTTTATTTTATAGTTACATTTTTAACACATACTATCCAACATAATCAGCACTAAGCTAGTACATTCATTTTAATGAATTGTTAAATATATATATATACACACAGTGTGGATTTCTTGTGTATGTCCATCCATGGCGAAAAGAGTTTTGGATACCATTAATGCAGAACAAATAATCCTGAAGTCTCAAAGCACTGATCATTGCCTGGAATACACCATCCACCTGTAATACGTAGGTGGATTACAGTCTGCCAGATTCCCTTATTCCTAGGCTCAGTAATTGCAGTTAATCTGCAACTCAACATTTGCAAACAAATTGATTAGAGTTGAAAAACTTAGTGTCAAAGCATTTTATTTGAATAGTGCCAAATCCAGAATGACTTGCCTTCCTTGCATTTTCCCCTCAAAATCCTCATCCTCTCTGTCTCAGGGCACATGCAGGCAGAGTTAGCACAAGTTAACTATGAAATGCTCTCCTTATAATATGACTCAAAACAAAAGCACCCCAGAATTCTATTAGTAAGATATAGGCGAGTCATGACATTATTCCATTCCATTCCAAAGTTTAGTCATATTGGGTTTCATAGGTGTTGTGTGGTGTACCCCCACATTTTTGACTTGATTATTTTATGCTGGTTGTAGAATTCTGTGCACATTACCCCTGCTAACCAGGGGTGTAGTGCCTGAGAAAATGCCTGGGCTTCCCCTTTCAACATGAGGAAATTGGTATTTCCCTGATTCGCATATTTAACTTACCTATAAGTATATTGAGTTCAATTGGGGGACGCACGAGAAAAAGCCACAAGCCACAAGCCACTGCCAAAGGACTTTACTTTTTTCTTGACCAGTAGGAGCCTGACACCCTGACATAGCGGACAACCCCAGAGACTACAACTCCCAGGGGGGCATTGCGGCAGGGAGGAAGTCACGCACCAGCTTCACACCATCCGGCGCTTAAAAATCCGGCGGACCTCCGGTGCCAAGGGCGGGCCCGTCATTGCCCGTCCTTGCCCGTCATTGCCCGGAGGAGGCTGGGCTGGGTCGCGGCTCTTGGTCTTTTAGCAGGACATCCTAACATGTATACTCATTGTAATTTATGATACTTTGATTAGTGTCGCAATTGTTAAATAGTTTATCTGTAGCAGGGTATACATTGGAACTGCAAAGAGCCATATTGCTTATGTCCAACATGCTTTGCCGTTTGCTCTGAAGTGTTGGGCTAGAGCAGCTAGTTGTTTTATAAGTTCGCCTAGGAGCTTCAAACTAACACCAGAGGTGCTTTGTTTGTGAAACTCTTTGACTGATAGCTGTCTTATCAAAACGGAGCAAGGGGGTTAACTGTGGATATTAACATGGGGAAAAGAAAGCTTCATACCTCCGTCCCTGGCCAAAGATCAAAAAACGTACCTGATCCCAGTACATCTTTAATGAAATACCTGACGGGGCGGTGGGCGTTCTAGAGAAACAAATTATTAATGTGGAGGAGGCCTTAAATAAAGAGTCGCAAACCCTGACTATTAACATGAATGCTAGCAACAAATTTGGGTCTTTCTAATGGCTCTAATGGTTGTGTTCAGTCAGGGAGCAACGAAAATTCTTTAATCGATCATGATGTCGCAATATTGCCCCCACCAAAACGACCATGCAATTTTAAGAAAAAAGAGACCCCTATAGAATTACCTCCACTGATACATGAAGATCCGATTACACCAATTACCCCATGTTTTAATCCTGGGTTAAATGTGGGAAAGGATCCCCCTGTTGCTATCAATGCTAAAGAGCGCACATCTTGCTCCAAAAATAAAAATAAAAACAAAAGCAAAGGTCAAAATTCTAACAGTATGCCAGGGATAACAAATATGCTTACCCAGTTAACTTCTTTTTTGTTGAAGAGTCCATTGGCACCCTGGTTTCGAGACTAGAAAAAATTGAGTCAGATTTGGCATCAATCTCGAAGTCCCTTATGGAGGGTTTAGATAATAACTGTAGTCAGAAAACGTGTACAGGTATCACTACACGCAGAGTGCAGATTACTGACAGCTCATTTCCAGATCCCATGTCAATGACACCAACCGCCCCTACTACAGCCTCTTTTAAGGGCGTCCAGGTGAATGGGGGAGTAAAGGCGGCTAGTGATATGAAAAAGGGCGGTTTACCTCCATCTGATAATGGTCCTAAGTTAAGAATCATCGTGGCTCATAGCCAGGAACCTTCGTCCAACCTCACTAGTCTGAATCTTCCACCAGCCGCGGTTGCTTATCCCCTAGTCTTGACGAATGTTCCCTCGTCCCCTGGGGGCGTTAAGGAATCCTGGGTCTCCTTGAGGAATAGAACCATCCACTGTTTAGGTGTTAAAATAGGATTGACAAGGGAGATGTTTGTAGCGTTTAAAATGGTGAGAGGCGTTCCGTGGGTGGGACCCCATAGAAAAACTTTTAAAGGAGATTGTGTTGTTTTGTCCCTAGGATCACCTGCATTAGTTCAAGAAATATTAACTCGAGCAGGGTCAAATGAATTTACGGCTGAGGGCATAAATGCTTTTCCCCTGGGGCATTTCTATTGGCCGAGAATGTTGGCGAGAAACACTGGTTTTCATAGGAGCCACCACCCGAATAACAACTGGCGTTACAATTTAGAAGTAACAAATAGGTATGGGCCTCTACATTCACTGGAGTAGGTCGATTGACTCCAGTATAGTGATGGACATGAAGCTACTGTAGTTGACTGGGCTTCCATAATTTCTGGGATGGGAAATTCTTTGGGATCGTTGGAAGAATTAGCTGTTAACATGCACACTGATACTTGTGGGGGAATTGTGGCTCTGTCCCCAACACTTTGTAAATATGTAAATCACGACGTCTGCAAGGGCTTACCAAGAATGGAACTACCCCACCCAATTGAAACTGAAAATGAAGTTTTTAATGCTGTGTTAAGAGAGGTAGTACCCATTGTTGCACCGATGGCTGTAACCGTTGAAGGTTCCCCTGTTGCAGAAACACAGTTAGGCATGAGCTTAAGATAGGCAGAGTGGGAACATGCATTAAAACCACAAACAGATTCAGCTCAAAGGATGGTGAGAGTAAATTCCTGGAATATTTCTGGGCTCCTATCCAAGGTTAGTAACCAGATATGGGTAGACTTTATAAGGAACTTCAACATTCTTTGCCTCCAGGAAAAGTGGCTGTTGAATGAACTACATATAGATGGCTTTAAGAACTTCCATATACCAGCACTGCGATCAGCTCATGGCAGGAACAAAGGAGGGATTTGCGTCTATATTTCAAATATGTTAAGGGTCATTAAGATTAAAATATTGAAGTCATCTACCTATTACCAAATTGTTAATATTCATTTCTCTAAACAAATTGTGGTAGTGGTTATTAATTTCTACAATAATATAGACAAGGGAAATTGTACTAATGTCCTAAAAAATCTTAATGACAACATGTGTAATCTATCTGCACCTATAGGGAAGGATTTAATTACAATCTGGGGAGGGGACTTTAATACTGGTATTTGTTCCCAGGCACATTGTGGGTTATGGGACAATGATGTAGATTATAACACCTATACACCCCACTTTGTTCATTCCGATAGGGGTGAAAGTTATAATTAGGTAATGGCCGCTCATGACCTTGGTTTTGCCAATAAGCTTTGTTCCCCCCCAGCAGAGTTTGGTCCCACATTTATTGGCAGAGGCCTTAGCTCTACGATAGATTTCATCATTATTCCAAATCGGTATGCAACTTGGATCAATGAATTTATTATTCACCCTAACGGGTTGAGCGATCACCTCCCATTGAGCATTAAGATCACGCTCCCTATTAAGAGCACTGTTTCGGTGGTTGAAAGTTTGACATGAACACAAGATAGTGTAGTGGATTGCCAAAACGGATACTCTCTGAGATGGGGTGGAAAAGATCCCGAGGTCCTGAATCTAAAGATTATGTCCAAGGCTAGAGACCACATTTTAGAGTGCCTACGCGAAAGGATCGTGTACAAGGATATACTCACTGCGTATTCGCAGATTGTATTGGTGATACAAGAAACGCTGAGTCGTCCCCATAAGGGGTTACCCAATAATAAGAACGGCTGGTTTAATACAGCATGTACCAAGGCTTATTCTGCACTAAAGGCTGCTTTAAATAAAACAGACAGGGATTATGAGGAAATCAAATTGTGCCAGAAACAAACGAAAGAAGGAAATTAAAGATCAGGCTTGGCAGAATCTCTACAAAGCTTCTCTTCGCAGGGATTGCTCTTATTTTTGGCAGGCAGTAAAGGCACCGTTCTTTGCTAACAATGAGGGAGCTAGAGTAGAGGTTGCAATTAGTGAGAACTCCTGGGTAGACTTTTTCTCCCAGGTTTACGGTAAAGAGGGTAAAAACGCTACAATTTCACAAGACCCATTAACATCGGATATTGTTACCCCCTTTCTCCCGATTGATATTCACTTCACTCACGGTGAAGTTTTGATGGCCATAAATGAGAGCAAAGGTAGAAAGGCCCCGGGCCCTGATGGGACTCCGATAGATCTGTATAAATTTACAACGGAAGTTTGGTCTCCATTGCTAACCCGAGTGCTTGCAGCCAGTTGTGCCGAGGGCTGTATTGGTCGGAGTCCGTTATTATACCAATTTTTAAAAAGGGGTGTTGCAGGGATTCTGCTTATGCGCAGAACTATGCGCAGGAACCCAGGCCCTCAGTGATTTGCATTGTACCAAAAACTCACCTCAGAACCCAGAACCCCCTATCCGGCCAGCATCAGTGTCCCATTCGTTATCCGAGGTTTAGCTCGGCGGTCCCAATGTATAGACAACCCAGAACAAGCGACTTAGTATATTTCTCAGGAATGGTGGGAATTAGAAACACCTTTTCGTAATTATTCTTGTACCAGTCCACAACAGAATAAACAGAGACACGGGAAAAGTTTAAAGAGTTTATTTTATAAACCCCGTTTCCTAATATGCAGCAGTTTGGCTAACATTAGCAGACAAACAATTAAAATCAAAACCATCAGCATAGTTACAATACCATAGAAAATAAAGGCGCAATCATACTAAAATGACAGTGGCTCTAGGCCACCTTCCTTTATCTAACACACTAATAGTATTATTAGACTAATAAAAGGTCTCTAGGCTTGAATGGGGAACCCCATACTGTATAGATCAGCTCAGAGAGTTCACATCACAGGATCAGCTATGCTCTGCTCCTAGGAACGCTCTTCTTCCGAATGTGTTGAAAACATGTAACACTGCAATATTAAAAGCATTCGACTTTCAGGTATTTGCAGCTGCGTGCATGTTATAGCTAAACTAGTGGGCCGATCAACCTGAACTCAACAACATGCACCGTCTAGCGATCCAGACTGTTTCTGTTACACTGTGTACAGACCAAGGTCGCTATTCACTGTTCAAGATGTTGACAACAGACAGTTCTCATGTGAAGCAAAGTCAAGTATGCATTTCTTAATCCTAATAACATGTGACTACAGTGTCGTGTGCAAAAGCAGCAAAAGCGGTAAGATGGCTTTCTAACAGTTAACGCGATTATGCTAACTTAGCGTTGTACATAGGTAGACAACGATCATCACTACACCCCCCATGATCGGACCACTAACCACTAGGGGCGCACTAGCAAGAACGCAGAGTTCAAGTTCGATAGAACGGAACCAAGGGCATGAACTATAAGTCCATATAAGGGAAGTGAAAAAGTTCGAAAGAAAAAATCAATGGACAAAGTTCAAACGTAGAGAGTAAAAAAAAACAAAAACATTTAGTTGACTAAAAATCGATGAAGGACTGAGGACCGAAAGGAAGTTCAAAAGTCAATCCATCAAAGTGTATGCACAATACGTTGCTACTGCTTCCAAGAGGCAATCATTGGAGCGTTCCGCAAAAGTATCTACCATCCAGTTCAGGACGGGGAAAGAACAGACATGTTCTTCAACCACCGGAGCCTCCAGCACCTGGCGAGGACAACCAGGGTGCACCTCAAGGTAACTGTTCGTCAAGAAGCCAATCGCCGCCGCTCCGATGTCCCAATTACCAAGAACTCCATGCGCTGCAGCACAGGCCATAATCCCGACACCAGAACAGTCCAACTCGTGGGCCACTAAGGGGCTCATAAGCCGAACATAATCCGGATCAGGAGACACCGGGTTTGACAGACACAAATCCAGAGCCCATTGGAACGGACAATCTAGGCAATGAAAGACAGGCTGCACACAAGTAAAGTAGGAAACCGAAAGGATAATCCATAGGCTGCACTCAGAGTCGCTAGCGGTAAGGTGCCATAGAATTCAATCATCTGGTTACGAAGATGGTGCAGCCGGGACATGTTGTCGTGCCACGCAAGTTGTGCATCCATAGCGCAAGGCACAGATCAACAATAGTATTCCAGCTCCGTGGGCAAGAAGTAAAGGGAGACCTCCGAAGACACTGGAAAAAATAGAATGAAAAAAGGCCGGGATCACTCCAAAAATAGTTTGAAAAGAAGTCACGAGGCCGGAGCCCACGATTTAAAAAAAATGAGCTATGCCACTCGTGGAAGAGGCATTAAAGATAGTCTGTATCAAGGTCCCAAAATGAAGTGGGAGATCAGTATTCAAAAGCGCTTGCACCTCAGTGCGCGTGTTAGCTACGTGAAGGACAAATGTTTCCCGGGACGAAGTCAGAGCGACTTCTTTTTGAGACAATAGAGCCCTTATTCTGCTCATCTTATTGAACTCTGCTTTCAAGGTTGGAATCGAAGGCCATATGGAGACATCCAGCCGGCCATGCAGGGGTGGGAAAAGGACGTTATTACAGCAAACTACCCTCTGTGATACAGTCACGATGTAGGGAATTCCCACTAGCATCCCACACCAAGCTTCATTATTTAACAGCAAATAACTACCGTTAGCAAGCAGCGTAAAAGATGGAGTAATAACTGGCACTGGAATCCCTTTCAGGACGCAAGCTAAATTAGGAGCATGGACATTACATGCACCATGCAATTGAATGTGCCTACACACAACAGAGTGATCCGGTGCGGAAGTGCACTCTTCACCTTTCAAGTAAACCTCCTTGCCGTCCCTCACACATCTGTATGTGAAAGGGAGCGACCAGACTTCATGTAGGAAGGCAGTACCCTACTGTTCGTACCTGCCTAAAGCATAATGTTTCATGCACAAACTAAACTTAAACAGGGAAAATAGTAAAGTGATCAACCCATGTACTAGCCACACGGCAGAATTCAATTCAGCAACAGAGAAAGGCAAAGGTTCTAACTTTTCAATGTGTAGCAATGAATATGTAGCATCTTTCATGGACATGAATTGCTGTTTCGCAGTTAAATTAAAGGGAAGGAATAAAGATGAAGTATTCATGAAATCCCAAGGGACTTTCCCTGCCTTCAATGTTTGCAATGTCCATGCAAACTGCATAATAGACCGCAATTGGTTTTGACCATGATACAATACAGATAAATCATCCTGCACAATGTCTACCACAGATGAAACAATATTATCTAAAGTATAGATTCTGGAAGACAGGGTGTTAATGCTATTATCTATAACAGCCAATACTTTCCCCATATTGGCTTGATCAATCGCACGTAATCTGGAAGCAGCCTCAATTTGTGACAACTTCCAAACTTCGTTATAAACAGCATACACCCATCGCTTGGGTCTGCCGACTGCAGGACCCTTAACAAAATCATTCAAATCTATTTTGTCATTTAATCGCGCTAAATGGAGTTTAACAGACGCCAAAGTGGAATGTTGCAGCCAAGACTGGCATAACTTTCCTATTGAGTATGTAGTTACAGTGTGAGATGATTCAAAACGGGGGTCCACACGAACCTGTGTATACCCCTGCTTCAAATCCAGAAACCTATGTTGACAGGAGTCTGAACTCGTTTGCCACACCAACCACCCCTTCGAATTCAATTTAGAAATATTGAAGGACGTGTTGGAAACCTGTGTCTGCAACATATCAAGGGATAGATCCGTATGATTACCCCAATTGGGATAAGCACCTAGATCCGGCATGGAGGGAGAATTACATTTTTTAGACGTAGCCAAACCAAAACAGGTCGTCTGAAAAATGGAGGAATTTAAAAATAACATATGATTCGGGATGAGACAGGCACGATGCAAAGCCTCTGTTCCCTGTACTTGCCATCGTTTGGAACCCCAAACCGATTTAAGATCGACTGTACCTTTCCACAGATCATACCCACCAATTGCCAACTCGTCCATAAAGGACTTGGAATACAATAATTTGGTGTGTGTCAGTCTAACTTTAGAAGCAGCCTCAGGCGCAACCTTAAAATAAAAGGACGCTGGATGGGCTACACTAAAATCTGAAAAATAAGTGAACTTTTCCACTAACGTGGTAGAGCTGCCCATCCTAGGGGCGGGGCAATGTTCCCATTGAGTAAAATTTACAAAATTTCTAAACGTATTTGCCTTGTGCAGGAAATGCGTGCCATAATGTTGATAACAAAATTGTTCATCATAATTAGCAGTATCTAAATACAAATCCTCAGCATCAAATGCAGCATAATATTTTAAATCAGAAAACAGCGCTTCTATGGCTTGAACATCCCAATCATCTGAGTGAATGTTCTGCTTCACGACATCACCCATAGAAACACGAAATACATTTGGCACATTAATTACTTCAGTGGGGCCATGAATTTGAAATTTAACGGCATCCCAAGCGATCCCATCACGTACAGGCCAGGCAGTAATGTTCACAAAAGTCTGGTCCCTCTTCATTATGTGTGATGAGGAGTGGGGGGCCATAGTTCCATCAATTAGTCGAATTGTAGACCGTTCATTCAGGTAATGTCCATTGATAAGTCTAAAAAACACTACCACAAAGCCAATGGACATAAACAAAAAAACACATATGAGCACCACCCAAATGTAAGTCCAAGGGGGAATCAAAAAATGTCTCTTGAACCAAGCCACAAAAATTGAAACCTTGGACGGGGCAATGGAAGTCACTGAACGAGAATCAAAAGAATCTTGTGAGAGGGCAATTGTGGTGGATTGTAAAACAGGCAAGGTAACATCCGCAGGATAAGCATGCTCAACTTCTTCAAGCACGCCACTAGGTGTTTGTGGCAACAAGGGACCAGTAACGGCCTGCAACTCGATGGCAACATCAGGCATTATGTTAGAAGCTCGGGCCACAACAGAATTTCTGAGCATCGAAGGGCAGGAAACAGCTGGAGTCATACTAAGAATCGGCCACTCGTTGTAGTTTGACATTGTCAATCGAAATGTACCTGTTATCCTTTCGACCAGGAAGAGGAGGTAAAATGACAGTTCTTGTACCCTGCACTCCAAGCACTGGAACCGGTGCACGATAAGAGGGGCCGAACTCCTTCTTGTTCTCCACCTTCTCACGGACCAGATCACCAACTCGGGGTAGCCAGCCGACTACCGGAATCTGAACTTCAGCTTCAGATGAGGAGGGTACGTGTTCCTTCGCTAGACTGTTTCTGGCTTCTTGTAGAGTCTGCAATACAGCACAGTGTTCATCTACGTCAAAGGGTGCAGCTGACGCCGCTATGTCTAGACCATCAAGGTCTGGAACAAACATTCGAACACCAAAGAGCATCATGTATGGGGTCCGCCCACTCAGAGACCTTCTAGGGAGATTATTAAGTGCACGTTGCACGTCATACAAGTGGGCAAGCCAGTTCCGGCCAGTACCCAAAACTCTGGCTGTCAAAGATTGCTTTAAGTCACGGTTCATTCGCTCTACGACCCTATTGCCCTCAGGCCGGTATGGAGACGAAAATTTGACTTGGACCCCCAAATTTCTCATGGCCTCTTTGTACGCCTTAGAGGCGAACGCCGGGCCCTGATCAGAATGAAAGGTACCACACGCAAAACTTCCAACAAAGACACGCAAATCATTTATGACAGTGTGAGAATCAGCACTCTTTTGTGGCCACACCCACAGAAAACGTGTGCACGAATCCACTGCAACCAAGATGTATTTGTATGCAGTATCAGAGGTAAAAGGGCCACAGTGATCTAAATAAACACAACCCAATGGTTTACTAGATATGTGCAACTGAGTTTGTGGTGGGCGCGCCGCAGTTGAAGATTTAATCTGCTGGCAAATGTCACAATTAAGAACATAAGCTCTGGCTTGTTTGTACAAACCGCACCACCAGTAACGTTGTTGTAGCAAAGATACAGTAGCCGCAACGCCGGCATGCGCGGACGCCATGCCCTCGTGGGCCGCTAATATCAAAGAAGGTCTGCAGTCCGCGTTGGGAATCAATCTGTCACCAACGTCATTAATCCTCACTAATGGGACTTTATCAGGACTTAAGCGATAATGGTAACAAGCAGGGAAGGCTTTGTGCCCTGCTGTGTAGCAGCAATAGCTGCCAAGATGTCATCATCGATCTTACTTTTGGATCTTGTAACTGCTGCTACTAAATATGTCGCCACTGCTGTTTTTGCTGCCTCGTCAGCTAGGCTGTTGCCGACAGCATGGACACCAACACGTTGGTGACCAAGAGTGTGAAATACATTCACGAGAGGCAGACGGTCTTTAAGATCTGCCACTCGAACCCAAAGCAGTTTATGCTTAATAGTGCTACCTTTGGAATCATGGTAGTCATTCTGAGACCAAAAATGCAGATTGTCGTTGTAAGATTGAACACAATAAAAGGAGTCACTCACTATAAGAGCAGTGACTCGGGGATCAGCAAACTCCAGTGCAAGCACCAGAGCCCGAAGCTCCGCCAACTGAGCGGTACAATCACCCAATGACTGCGTGTGCACGACATCGGATAGGAATTCACCATTTACGAAAGTACCGACTACAATTGCGCAAGCCGCTGAATAGGCGTGCTTTGATCCAGTTGCGGGTTGCGCAGACCCGTCAGTGTATATGACACAATGGTAATCCTCGAGTGGGCGCAGGGACAGAGGAGCCGGATGAACAAATTCATACTGCAAAAACTCCTGAGTTTGAAGTGCCGCGTCAAAGATAAAAGTGACGTCTGGCGAGGTCAAGGAAGTGGCCCATTGTATCCACCTTGGATGCAAAGCTTTAGAATTCGGTACACTCGCTTTCGTCACTGCCTCAAGGGCAGGATAGGGTGTTACCACCAACATGCGTTTTCCTTGCGACAGCGCTCGTTCTTTCAGAATCGCCATTTGCACTGCTGTCAGAACCTTCTCGACAGCGGAAAAATGCAGTTCAGCTGAAGTGTACAAGTGAGACTTGTAAGCAATGGGGACGGTGTCGCCCTCATTGAACGTTAAGTATGTGAAACCAACTGCGCCGGGCACTATTCTTATGACCAGGTTAGTGTGGTTATCACGTGTCAGTAAGTACTTAGAAGCAAGAAGATCAGCTTGCAATAACTGCAATATAGCTGAATGCTCAGGCAGCCAACAAGATTTGGAAAAAGTAGGTTGTACCAAGGCGTAAAGCAGCTTGATACGCTGGGCATAATCCGGGATGTAAGTTCGACCGAAATTCAGGAAACCCAACAGGGATTGTAATTTCTTCAGTGAAGTAGGAGCACGGAGGCTTGCGCACTTTTCTAGAAAGTGCGGAGCCAATCCTCGACCTTCATTGTCCGCACCATGATTCTCCTGAACACGTTTAATCACGGAGGGCAGTACCGACAGAGACGGAGTGCCAAAGCACTTCGCATATGTCGCTGCAAAGACCTTACCCCAGTTTTCGCAATCTGCCATATCTGGGACTAAGTCTTTAGGCAGAGCAATGGTAAGGATCCTGTGCTTCTCCACAGGAGATGTACGCGGATAAACCGCTTCTATTTGATCAAATTTCTCAGCAAGCCAATAAGGGAAATCATCCCTATTTTGGGGTTGCTTGCCCACTACCGAATTGACCATAACAGGACTAATAACCACCGTGTGGTGGTCCGTCGGTTGTCCCGCAACAGCAGTAGCGACCACCTGCACGTTGCGTGACACGTACTGCACTAGAGCCCTATATACTGTAATAAGGGCAGTGTGTAGTACACGGAACTGATCCACCGTTACCTGCAGGTAGCGGGGATGAGGCGTAAATCTGGCTAACACCGGCCATGTGGCCCCTGGGATTGACAAAGGGCCCATTCTCACCGGTATAACCGCATGGGGAAGGGCGCCATTAAACCAAATGTTATGCTGCCAGGCAGAAATAGGAATTTCTTGAGTCCTATATGGCGTATAGTTGGCTGGTAACGCACTGGCAGTATAGGTGTGGAACGTATCATCGTCATCACTCACCGCCGGCAAAGTAACCCAAGAGTAGAACAACTCAAACGGAAACAACGCATCAGCACTTACTACAAAAATCACAGCCATACCATCGTCTGGCACCCCATACTGCGCCAGATGACGTTTCAGGGGTGCCCGGATATGAGCCGGAATATCGACCGCCATTAGGACTCTAACAGTAAATCAACAATAAATCAGTAGCACTAGGGTTCAGATTAAATAACCTTTTTAATGATCAAGCTTGAATGAACCTATTTAGTCGAAACACAGGTAGGTTAAACCGTCCCTCCCGTTATCTGGAAACCAGAGTGAGGGTGTCGTGGACTAATACAAGCACTACTAAGGCGTCTCAAATCAATAGACCAAACGTTAGGTGCGCCATGTTGCAGAGATTCTGCTTATGCGCAGAACTATGCGCAGGAACCTCAGTGAATTGCGGTGTACCAAATACTCACCTCAGAACCCAGAACCCCCTATCCGGCCAGAATCAGTGTCCCATTCGTTATCCGAGGTTTAGCTCGGCGGTTCCAATGTATAGACAACTCAGAACAAGCGACTTAGTATATTTCTCAGGAATGGTGGGAATTAGAAACACCTTTTTGTAATTATTCTCGTACCAGTCCACAACAGAATAAACAGAGACACGGGAAAAGTTTAAAGAGTTTATTTTATAAACCCCGTTTCCTAATATGCAGCAGTTTGGCTAACATTAGCAGACAAACGATTAAACTCAAAACCATCAGCATAGTTACAATACCATAGAAAATGAAAGGAGCAATCATACTAAAATGACAGTGGCTCTAGGCCACCTTCCTTTATCTAACACACTAATAGTATTATTAGACTAATAAAAGGTCTCTAGGCTTGAATGGGGAACCCCATACCGTATAGATCAGCTCAGAGAGTTCACATCACAGGATCAGCTATGCTCTGCTCCTAGGAACGCTCTTCTTCCGAATGTGTTGAAAACATGTAACACTGCAATTTTAAAAGCATTCGACTTTCAGGTATTTGCAGCTGCGTGCGTGTTATGGCTAAACTAGTGGGCCGATCAACCTGAACTCAACAACATGCACCGTCTAGCGATCCAGACTGTTTCTGTTACACTGTGTACAGACCAAGGTCGCTATTCACTGTTCAAGATGTTGACAACAGACAGTTCTCATGTGAAGCAAAGTCAAGTAAGCATTTCTTAATCCTAATAACATGTGACTACAGTGTCGTGCGCAAAAGCAGCAAAAGCGGCAAGATGGCTTTCTAACAGTTAACGCGATTATGCTAACTTAGCGTTGTACATAGGTAGATAACGATCATCACTACAGGGGGATAGGGAAAACCCCGCTTGTTACCGGCCTATATCCCTCCTAGACTCATTTATGAAAGTTGCTGGAAGGGTCATTCTTAATAGACTCCAACAGTGGGCCGAGGACAATAATATCTTAAGTCCAGTCCAATATGGATTTAGGGAGGGTAGGGGAACCATTGAACAAGTTTTAAATTTTTCAATATTACAGGGGAAATATACTCATGCAAAAGAGGGGAAATTGTTTGTGGTATTTGTTGATCTTACCGCAGCTTTCGACTGTGTTGTCCATAGCAGGCTATGGCAAATTTTGGAGGGCCTGAAGGTCGAGACCTCCCTGGTGTTATTTTTGAGGCAATTGTACGCAGGAGCCACAGCCAGGGTGACGTACGGCCTAAAGGGTGAATGTACCAAGCCGTTCCGCGTGGAGAGGGGTGTCAGACAAGGTTGTGTACTGGCCCCGTTCCTCTTCTCATTATATACTAACACCTTGGATGAGGAACTGGTGGCTAGAGCGAGAGATTTTCCACAGGTTAATAATAAACAGTTGTCTCCCTTCTCTACACGGACAACGCGGTCTTGATGTCAATAACCCAACTTGGCGTACAAAGGGCCCTTACCACCTGCATTGACTTTATGGATAACAGGGGTTTGAAACTTAATGCAAAGAAGACCTTTGTAATGTCTTGTGGTAAGGGAAGGAATAAACTGTGTAGCCTAATAGTAGAAAATGGTAAAATTGAATCTACTAAAACAAAATTCTTATCTAGGTATCCTGTTAGAGGATACGGGATCTTGGAGATCTGCGATTAAGAATAGGACCCTCCTTTTTAAGAGAGCAACTGCGGCTGTGATACTTTTTGTGAAGAAAATGGGTAGAAGGCCCCCGGTGATCCTATTACAAATATATCAAGCTAAATGTTTAAGTATAGCTACGTATGGGGTGGGAATCTGAGGGTTTTATGATGTTCCCTCTATTCAGGTAATAGAAACTGCTTTTTTAAGATTTATATTAGCTGTCCCTCTAAGTTCGTCGGTTTTTAACTGTCACAGTGAACTGGGGATATCCCATATTGCCGATGTGATTAAAATGCAGCCCATGTTACTTTGGCACAGAGTCTGGACGTCGCCCTATTTAGTGGTAAATAGAGACATCATAAAAGACTCCTTGGGATTAGAACAATCTGGAAAAATTCCCTGGTTGAATTATATAAGCAAGTTGCTAATGATCTAGGGCGATCAGATTTTTATACTAACCCGGATTCAATGTGCACAATATCTGGAAAAGAGCTCAACGCTTTTTGTTTAAATCACTTTGAGTCTCTAAGAATTGGGCTGGAAATTAATAAATGCACAGTGCTTCGGCATCAAATGACACTGGCTTGTAGCTCTATTCAACCATACTGTGTATGGTGCCTAGGTGGTTACGATAGATATGTCCTGACCAGGTTCAGGTTTGACTGTTTTCATCGTCTAGTATCTTTCCCAGCCACAAATGATTGGTCTAGGCAGCTCTGCCCATGTCCGTGTGATAACCTATCTCCTCAAAATACAATGCATGTGATTCTTTTTTGTAAATATTATGCTAATGAACGTGCAAGATGGATTATCCCTTTTTTAAAGAAAGGAGTATGGCGGCAGTGTTGTCCGGCTTTTTCATTCTTACAAATACTGGAAAATGTGTATGTTATTGGAATCGTGACTGGTTTTTTAAAATGTATATTAAGAAAAAGGAAAAGCATACATTTTTAACCGTTTTAATAATTGTAACAATTTGTGATTCATGTGGGCAGCTGGTTTTGTAATGCACTTTTAAAAGATATAGGTGCCGATTCCGATCCTGTAAAACCCGGGTACAAATGGTCATACGGAGCGTTTTCTCCGTCCGACTCGTACCCGGGAAAAACACCTTACAAACTCGCAAGTACGATTCGCACGGAAATACCATTTCCGTACGAGTCGTAAAAAACACCGACCGGCAAAAAAATACATACAAATCTGATTCTGGACGGCGCATACGCGACGTCCGGACGGAGTCAGGCAGCGTTTTATGGACCAGCAAGTACGATTCGTGCCTACGTCACTCCGCACGTAGCATTTTTTACGGGAGCCAAAAACTGCCGTGAAATTGAGGACGACGCAAACAAGGAGCACCGGTACGCGACGGACAGCGATGGACCCCAACCTACGCATCATCCCAGCCCTCATAGCCTACGACCTCGTGTTCAGAAACCGCCGCAGACGCCGCAGAAGGTCAGAACAACCCCCAGGGGCAAAGGGGGGGGGAGGTGCAAGGGGCATGAAACATAACCCACACCCCACAAAAAACTAATATATCCTGCACATTAATTACCTCCATGGTCTGGTCACTTAGGGGGGCGTGTCCACCAATCCCACGTTCCGCCACAATGGAAGTGGATGTGGACGCATACCCGTCACCACCACAATGGTGGTACGGGACATACCCACGCCCCTCAGAGCGTGGGTACGGTCCATACCACCATTGCAGTGGTGATGTAGGGGTACGTGTGTACGGTCCGTACCCACGCCCCCAGAGCGTGGGTACGGTCTGTACCACCATTGCAGTGGTGATGTAGGGGTACGCGTGTACGGCCCGTACCCACGCCCCCAGAGCGTGGGTATGGTCCGTACCACCATTGCAGTGGTGATGTAGGGGTACGTGTGTACGGCCCGTACCCACGCCCCCAGAGCATGGGTACGGTCCATACACGCGTACCCCTACA
This sequence comes from Triturus cristatus, assembly GCF_964204655.1. Lineage (NCBI taxonomy): Eukaryota > Metazoa > Chordata > Amphibia > Caudata > Salamandridae > Triturus > Triturus cristatus. Next base: position 872,140,808 of record NC_140588.1, read on the forward strand.
TCACCACTACAATGGTGGTACGGACCGTACCCACGCCCCCCAGAGCGTGGGTACAGGCCGTACCACGTGTACCCCTACGTCACCGCCGCAATGGTGGTACGGCCCGTACCCATGCTCCCCAGAGCATGGGTACGGGCCGTACCACGCATACCCCTACGTCACCGCCACAATGGTGGTACAGCCCGTACCCACGCTCTGGGGGCGTGGGTACGGGCCATACCACGCGTACCCCTACGTCACCGTCACTATGGTGGTACGGCCCATACCCACGCACCCAGAGCATGGGTACGGGCCGTACCACGCGTACTCCTACGTCACCGCCACAATGGTGGTACGGCCCGTACCCACGCTCCCCAGAGCGTGGGTACAGGCCGTACCCCTATGTCACCGCCACAATGGTGGTACGGCCTGTACCCACGCTCTGGGGGGCGTGGGTACGGGCCATACCACGCGTACACCTACGCCACTGTCACTATGGTGGTACGGCCCGTACCCACGCACCCAGAGCATGGGTACGGGCTGAACCATGCGTACCCCTACGTCACCGCCACTATGGTGGTACGGCCCGTACCCACTCTCTGGGGAGCGTGGGTACAGGCCGTACCACGCGTACCCCTACGTCACCGCCACTATGGTGGTACGGCCCGTACCCACGCACCCAGAGCATGGGTACGGGCCGAACCACGCGTACCCCTACGTCACCGCCACTATGGTGGTACAGCCCGTACCCACTCTCTGGGGAGTGTGGGTACAGGCCGTACCACGCGTACCCCTACGTCACCGCCACTATGGTGGTACGGCCCGTACCCACACCCCCAGAGCATGGGTACGGGCCATACCACACGTACCCCTACAGCCCCATTACATGATGGATACAAGGCGTACACATGCCACGGATGTAGGTGTACGGCTTGGTGCAGCACATTAGCTGTAAATTGGGGGTGGTGTATGCCCAGGACAGCAGTGTTCCACAGCAAGGGCACAAGTGGGTGGGTGGGTGTTTGCAGAAGAATACCAGCAGTGGACAGGGACATGTGAGGGGTGGGTGCATATCACTACCAGCAGTGGACAGACATATGGGGTGGGTGCAGAGGACTCCCAGCAGTGGACAGAGACATGGGCATGGGTGCAGAGGAATACCACCAGTGGACAGGGACATGTGAGGGGTGGGTGCCCATCACTCCCAGCAGTGGACAGAGACCTGGGGGTGGGTGCAGATGACTCCCAGCAGTGGACAGAGACATGGGGGTGGGTGCAGAAGACTCCAAGCAGTGGACAGAGACATGGGGGTGGGTGCAGAGGACTCCCAGCAGTGGACAGAAACATGGGGTGGGTGCAGAGGAATACCACCAATGGACAGGGACATGTGAGGGGTGGGTGCCCATCACTCCCAGCAGTGGACAGAGACATGGGGGTGGGTGCAGAGGACTCCCAGCAGTGAACAGAGACATTGGGGTGGGTGCAGAGGACTCCCAGCAGTGGACAGAGACATGGGGATAGGTGCAGAGGAATACCAGCAGTGGACAGAGACATGGGGGTGGGTGCAGATGACTCCCAGCAGTGGACAGAGACATGGGGGGTGTACATCATTATCAGATGACCACAACTCCATGGGTGAATGTACGTATCCCTAACTTTGGACAATGATGATAGTGCCATAACAACACATCACTGACAGCAGTGTCCCACTACCAGGAGGATGGATGTCTTTCCCCCACTGCATGACACACCACATGTGGGTGTGAGGACAAATAACACATGCATACCCACCCCTGGCAGATGCAGCACAATACACACACTGAGATCATGCCACAAGACTGTATAGTCATGTCACCGCCTAATAAACTAAGAGAGCCAAAGAGAACACATACTGTCACGCACATCCCAGGACTGATAGGAATGTTCAGGTGCTGGGCCAGCCACCAAGATGTTGTCTGTCATGGAAGAAATAGGGTGGAGTTCCCACAGATACAATGGCCACAATTGTGAGCCAGGTATTCAAATACCCAGCAGAACAAGTACCATATGTGTACTAGGCTGGGATTACACACATGCATTGTGCGGAAAAGGGACAATTTCTCCATGAAGGCATGGCAAAATACTCTATACACAAGTACAGTGAGTACCAAGGATGGCTCAGACGATGAAGCCGGAGACATTGCTGAGCAGGCATGTCCAGAGTTGAAGGGATCCATCACCATCAAAGGAAATGTAGACACAGGGCAACCCAACAATTGTGCAACTCTCTGCAGGGGAGATGTCAGTTGCCACAGAGGAAGGAACACTCCTTGGGACAATGTCTCCAAACAAAGAGCATACACGACAAAGAATCTTTGCAGAGACCCTGGGCCCGATTGACAGAACTAACTTAAGACAAAATCCTAAACTTACTACCATTTTGGTATTCACAGAAGGCACTTACTCATTTTGGTTTTCACAGAAGGCACTTACTCATTTCGGTATTCACAGAAGTTAGGAGTCCTAACTTTAGGACTCCTAAATGCCTTCTGTGAATACCGGAAGTCTTAAAATTAGGATTTTTCTCAGTTTAGTAGTAGTATAGTTAGGACTCCTAACTTTAGGACTCCTAAATGCCTTCTGTGAATACCGAAAGTCTTAAAATTAGGATGTTTCTCAATTTAGTAGTAGTAAAGTTAGGACTCCTAACTTTAGGACTCCTAAATGCCTTCTGTGAATACCGAAAGTTTTAAAATTAGGATTGTTCTCAGTTTAGTAGTAGTATAGTTAGGACTCCTAACTTTAGGACTCCTCTAAATGCCTTTCTGTGAATACCGAAAGTCTTAAAATTAGGATTTTTCTCAATTTAGTAGTAGTAAAGTTAGGACTCCTAACTTTAGGACTCCTAAATGCCTTCTGTTAATACCGAAAGCCTTAAAACTAGGATTTTTCTCAGTTTAGTAGTAGTAAAGTTAGGAGTCCTAACTTTAGGACTCCTAAACTGAGAAAAATCCTAATTTTAAAACTTTCGGTATTCACAGAAGGCATTTAGGAGTCCTAAAGTTAGGACTCCTAACTTCTGTGAATACCGAAGTGAGTAAGTGTCTTATGTGAATACCAAAATGAGTAAGTGCCTTCTGTGAATACGAAAATGGTAGTAAGTTGAGGATTTTGTCTTAAGTTAGTTCTGTGAATCGGGCCCCTTGTGATGGCACGCAGATACCAGGTCCCACCCCATGAGCAGCAGACTACAACATTTCCCTGAAACATAACACATGCCCACAACCCCAACTCCTGTAGCATCAGCATCAACATCAATACCTGAAATGCAAGACTTTTCAAACGAAAAAGAAAATGCTTTATTCAGCATGAAAATAATAATGTGTAAATGAGACTATTCACAAAGGCCAATGGCCAGTCCATATCATCAGTCCTTGGGGGGGGGACACATGGCCATGCGTCTCCCCTAGCTTGCCTGCACATCACAAGACTGTGTCGTCGACTGGGGGGGCATCATGTGGGGAAGGACCAGGCACCGCAGGGACAGGAGGGGGAAGGGTAATTGTGGTGGGTGCAGGGACGGATGACTCCACCACAGGGGGTGGGGCAGCACCAAAGGTAGAGGCAAGCTCGGCGCTGCACACTCCTGCCAGTTCTTCTAGCGTCTCCCCTGCACCCGGAGAAACAACAGGCCCCAAGGAGGGGGTCGGAGGGATGGGTTGCACCGCTACTGTGGAAGGTGGTGGACGGGCTGGGGGACTTAACTCCCCTACCCGTGGAGTGCCTTGACCGTTTCCAGCCTGGTGAACTAGTGGGGCTTAGGCCCAGACCAGCAAAGTAGGCCTCCTTCTCCGAATCTGGGGCAGGGGAGCCAAGGGGAGTGACATCGGAGGGACTGGGGAGTGAGTCATGTGGACGAGGACTGTGGCTGCTTGCCTGCCTGTGTGCTCTAGACCCAGTGGGTGTGCCTGCTTCCCCCTGAGTGTGCGTGTCAGGAGGTGTGCGTTTGCCCTTACGTGGTGGTGTGCTGCTTCTGTCTGGTGGGGTGCGTGTGTGTGGATGTCTTGGTGTGCTTGGGACAGGCATGGGTGTGGGACTTGTGGATGGGGCAGGGGTAGGGGGGACGCAGCGCTGCAGATGACTCACTACTGCTGTCAGTGACGAGTCCAGGGACCTCAGCAACATCCGTTGATCAGACATCGCTGATGACATGCCCTCCATGTACGACACCATCTGGGTCAGCAGTCTGGTGTGGCCATGGAGGACAGTCAGGATCGATGTCTGCCCAACTTGCAACTGCCGCTGAATGTCCACAGACTCGGCAGTGAGGGCAGCAGGGAGGACAGGGGCAGGCGGTGCGGTGCCTGGCACGAAGGAGACACGGTGTGGCCTAGCACGGACAGAAGGGACCCAAGCAAGTGGGAGGGCGGTGATGGGAATGGAGGGGGCGGCGAGAGATGTACTGCTGCTTTCAGCTGTGGGAGCAGCCTCCGCCCCCTCTGGGAGCTCAGCCTCGGACCCGTCTGCCTCGTAGTCAGTGTTGGTACTGGGCAGGTCCTCCGCCTCACTCCCCTCGCCCTCCGTGCCACTAGATTCCACCGACTCCTCAGCAGTGGTGGCACCACTGCTCGATCCCTCCTCCACGTCTGTGCCGGTGTCTCCCTCGGTGTCCTCCGATGATGCTGTGGGCAAGGTGAAGAGACAGGAAAAAATCAGTCACCTGTATACATCTGACACATGAGTCCAAACAAAATAGGCAACAGTGCATATCAGGAAAGGCATCATGAGTAACATCTAGGATACTCCCCACATATGTATGCCCTGCACTCCCCAGTTGGTTGACCCACCATGCCACTTGGAAACAAAGAAAATTAGGACACAACAGCAAATAACTTGAAATCACAAGATCATGATAAGCTAGTGTCTGGGATCAGTTGAGCACAGCAAGACTATGAAGGCATGCCACCTCTTGTTCACTGTGAACCAAACAGTATTGTCGCACCCAAGGCCAAATACCACATGCCAATGCAGAAGGTGTCCCCACACTCAGAGACCTGTGAGTACTTTTGACACCCCAAAGAAATACATTGTGACTCCTGGAGAATCACAACTCTTTACACAATGGACATGTCTAGCATGTGTGAATGTGGCACTCTGTGAACACAACACACATGTGTCTGTATAGCAGATGTCACACAAGGAGGTGCACACCAAACTACATGTACACAGTCATTGTCTGAGCTGCCAGACTCATACAAATCAGCCACTGTTAGGCAGAAATGGCGTATCAGTAAGTACATATACATGGCACCAGGGTGGTCTGGATGACTTGACACTCGTAAGTTGGTATCAGCAACAACCAAGGACTAACCCAAATGCTAGCACACTGTGGGAACATGTATATGTATGAACTCCAAACAAGTTTTGTTCAAACTGTGCCTTACTTTAAAATGTGCCAGCGTGTCCCTGGAAAGTGTAAAGGTGGTGTCTTGTGCACTTCCTTGGGAGACATCTGTCATGCAGGCACATCATTGTCCTTCACAACAAAACAACAAGGTCAAGCATATGAAACATTGAGACATGTTGACAGGTGTAGTGAGTGCCAATGGACATTTTCTCTGAGTAACAACTTGAATAATGTCATTTGTCACATGGCTATCCGTCACCTCGTCACACAGTTGGCTACACATATGACTTACTGACTGTCATCTGGAGTGGCACACATGTCCACACCCAGGACAATGCATAAGCTAATGGGCCTGCAATTGTTTAGCAAAAAAGCCTAGCTGTACTGGGGGTTTCCCCTCATGGCAAGCCAGAATGTACTCACAGATGTCAGCACACAAAGTCACAACTGTGTAGCATCTGAACCACACACAGGTGCCAAAAATGTACAAGCAGGATACATGATTGTCAAAAACTGACACAGGCAATGAAGCACAAACAATAAGCACTGGCCAACATCACGGGGGCACTGCACGATGACTTTCTGTACTGCAAATCATCACACACAAGTCAGAACTGACAATGAAACATCATGGTTGAACATGTATGCCCCTCCCACACACACCCACCCATACCTGAGTCAATGTGACTGATACCGATCAAGAAGTGACACCTCTTATTCAGGGTTACAATAACTGTGCTTGAAAACTAGCTTCATTAACACAACATCACCTTGTAGGGCTGCCAAAACATATTGGTCACAAACAAACATCAACAGATTGTTGTGAATAGCCACACAGGCACAGCCCAGTGTGAGTATGCACAAGCAAACTGGTGTATCCCTGTCCAGTGGGCAAATGTATCACACATGTGAAAACTACTACCTAGGCCAGGGAACAGTGCCACAGAGGCAGAGCTATGATGAACCCACAGTGAATGTGCACAGTGTTGGCTGACACACATGAGTAGGGGGGCAGGCTGTGTCAGGGGACTGTAGTGTGCACACTGCTCCATGGTCCTGGAATGAGCTGACTGTTACAGGAGCAACCGTCCCGGCACTATGCATATATCCCACTCATGCACATCATGTCTGAGGCCACAACATTGGTAATGCATGCTGCAAGTCTGTTCATTTGAACCCTCACACTCCTATGTTGAGACTCAGCATCAGTGCCAACAATTATGCACCCCCAAATGACTGAACAGGACAGGGCACAGGCAGACCACCCCCACACATGATACTGAAAGCAGTGTGCACGTTGATCAACTGGCAGCCTAGATGACCATGTGCAATAGTGATAACACACAGATCAGGTAACACATGTCAAGGAGGGGAAGGGAGGAAGAACAGCATAGGTTGACTTTGGGGAACAGGATATGCACTGCACATATATAGCCTGGCAGTGTATCCAGGCGACTGAGCAGCTCCAAAAGCTGGCGACACACAACAAACACACATGTACCTACCCCCTTCCTGCTGCTGTAACTCCTGTATCCGCCTATCCAGGTCAGGGAAGAGCACCGCCAGGACACGCCGCATCTGGTGGGTCAGGCGCCGGCGCCCGCCATGCTTGCGAGGAGGTGAGTTCTTCAGCATGACCCGGGCGATCCTCCGGGTCCAGCAACGGATGTCCTGCCATCTCTTCCTCACTTGTGGCAGGCGGCGACTGCGACCCTCCACCGATTGCACGGCCTTGATGGCATCCTTTCAGATCTTCCCCTTGTGGTATGGGATACCTGTGTGGATGACAAAGTGGGACAAAATCACTACACCTGCACCATGTCACAGAGACACACATTTGAACATCTTAGATTTGTTGAGCAGGGCATAGTATGCTGGCAAGTAATAGCACCTTAGTCATAGGGACTTTTTCCACTGTGGACGCACCAATGCACTACATGGCATAGTAAGTACACAGTTGGCATGAGGGGTGCGAAACAATCCCTGATCATGGCACACACTGTGCATCCCAAGCAACACAAGGCTGATGGACAGCACCGCAAAGCAGTCACATGCCCCAGGCCACTGACGAAACCTCAGCAGAGTACACAGACACACACAGGCACACATCAATCACCTGCCATTGGCAACAGCGGATGCAAACCTCACTCTGCACATGTGCCACTTGCCATGGGGGGGTCACAGTTGTGGGGCTAGCTCAGCAAGTCAGACACACAGAACGGCTTACTTCACACATCAGATGGATTGAGCAGTTGCCTCCTCCATGCAGCTGTGGTGCAACACTCCACATAGACACTCACCCACATGACAAGAAACATTCACACACATCAATGTCCAGGGGGCGTACACATCATTTGGACACTCTCACCACTCTCACCACAGCTCCACTCAACTCTCACACACATCTGTGGGTGACCACTGAATCACCACAGGACAATAGAACAAGAATGCCCAAGAGGATTAGGCTGGCTGAATGTGCCATGCACTATGCAGTGAATGTCACAGTAAGCACAATGCAAGTGAGGAGTGCACACATGAACTACATCAAGCCCTGCATGAGAGACATAAGCCATCCCCCCCCCTGGGACCCACTCCAACCAACATTGCATGTTTGTCACACCTGGCCACAATGCCAGAAGTGACAGACACAATAAAGGTGCACAGGCAAAGGTAGTGGAGTCAGCACTCACCTGCTCCCCTGGTCGACCATACAGCATGGGGTACCGTGGGAGGATCACATCCAGCAGGGCCTCGTTCTCCTCCTGGGTGAAAGGCTGGGCCCTCTCCACAGTCCTTGACATGGTGCCAGAGGGAGACAATACAGCAGCAGTGGTATCGACTGACATGTTGTGCAGGCAAGTGCCGTCTCATGGGTTCTGCCTGCCTTATATCTGCCTTGCTGGCCTATTTTATTTACAGGAGTACAGGGTGATTGGTCAGACTCATTTGCATCCTACGTTTCCTCCAATCCCTTTAAACATACACCAGTGACAGCCTTTGCATCTTTCGATTTTGCAGCATCATGTCAAGTCAACAACCACTTTGCAACAATGTATAATGTGGCCAACTGCTTTTTCCAGACCACATGATGTTAAATTTTGAACTTGAAACTCGGTATCCATGACAACCAGCATGCATTTAGGCCCTAATACTTGTTCCTCATGTGTCCCCATTGTAATTCTTAAATCCCCACACAAGTTCGGTGCGTTTCACACGTACCCCTAGGGCACCATCACTACAGTGATACGGGCCGTACTCACGAGTGTACGTGCCGTACACGCGTGAGTACGTGCCTATCACTATAGTTGGGGGTACCGTAGGGCCTAGTGATACGGCACATACTCACGCGTGTACGGCCCGTAGGTGCCTCATCTCTGTCAATGCAGGTCTCTTGGTACCAGGTCCGGCGGCAGGGGTAGGTTTAGGAGTAGTTGCGTCCACTGACGCGGGACCCACATTGGAGTCCCCTTTCCCGCCGGTCACTGCTGCAAGATTGCCTTGTTAGCAGCATAGGTTACTTCTAGCACCTGTTAGGTATGTAGAATTTTCACACACCTTTGTTGTAGATAGTCCTTATTATTGATCCTGAGGAAGTGCCGTGACCAATTTTTGGCTACCAGGGCACGAAACATGTTGATCTTCTTGAGCGTAGGGCATACACAACTAGCTACATAATTACTAGTGCCTATACCCACCTCAATTTCTATTGTTTTTAATTAGGCTGTTCACCACTTTAATAAACTTCACTTGTGGACCAACAGTACCTATCTTAAATATATTTCCACTACATCTACACACTCTAGGGCCCCTTACCCCCACAGCACCCTTCGGCCGAAACAAAAGATCCCCGCCAAAGAGCCCCATTTTTGGGAGCCCATCAGGAATTGCAGCGCCGACCTGACGAGGGGCAGGCTCAAATGATGAAGCATGACACCTAGCTTGCTGGGTGTGTGAGAGCCCTAGTTCTAACAAGGGTTTCCCCCTCCCTGACACACGACAGTCCAACCTCCTTTTTCTTTCTCCGACTAGAGGAACTTTGTACCTTTTTTGTATTACTAAATGCAGGTCTCTTGCCACTTTGCATGCGGCATATCTGGCATAGTTGTGGAAGATTATGCATAAGAGTCCATGTGTAGTTTAGCAACATGCATGCAGTTGCTCATGGATTAGGCTCCCTATTGGCCATGAAGTACATCGTCGTTTATGTTTTTTGGTATGTTGGTCCACACAATGGGCCATCAACAGCTGCTGAGGGTGTGTCTCCTGTGCGCAGGTCGGCCTTCAGTTTCCTGATCCGGTGTCATGCTTCTTTGGTGATTGTGCATGCATTGTCTCTGGGTGTGCCATGTGACACTGGACACTCCTTACTTTAGACACGCGCCTGTTGCAGTTGTCCTTCTGACATCCTAGTCTTTGTGTGCAAATTCTGTCATTTTGCAAGGAGATGCCGCCTGCTGCTGCGGCCCCTGCAGCAAGGGCCCACAGAGTATCCAGATTTGGCAACAGACACGCCTCCAAGATGCTCCTCACTTCCTCCCTCCACCCATTCATTTGGCTGTCCTCAGCTTGTCTATGCCACTGTTGCCGCCACGCGGTGCCAAAGGCTGGACCATCAGCACATGCAAGGTGCACATTGCACCACCATCCTGTCCTTGCATAACCCACATCACACTACAGTCTGATGTATCAGCCACACTCCGAGCTATGTCCATCCGCACATCTAACGCCTGCTGTCAGACATACCCTGGGCACACACACGACACCTTTGCATGCTGAGTGTGCAACTCCAACTGCCTACACTGCGCTGCCCTTTCAGGCCCTGTCACACCAACCAGGCCACGTCCCTAATACTCCCCACAGGCTCTGTAGCCCAGCAAGGGCATGGAAGTGGGACTCAAGGCTTCAGCATGTAGTATGGTGTCATCGTCTGGGACATGGCACAGGTATCATCTCTCAACATGTCAATCTACAGAGTGTCCAGGACCCCCCTCTCCACCATCACATGCGCACAGCACCTCATCATCAGCTCGTATGCCATTGACAGCCAGGTGCTCCTCACCCTCAACAAAGACACAGACATTGGCAGTTCCATCATTCAAGTATGCATGAGATCCATTGATGAATGGCTGAACACGAGCCACCTGAGGCTGGACTTGTACAGGACTGAGGTGATCATCTGAGGATTGTCCCCTTCCAGCTGGGTCAAGTGCCTTTGTCCCACCCGCAAGAGCCCTGCACAAGCACCCAGTGGTCACACACACAAGATGGTGTGCATCATGTTTGGCTCGCTCACATATGCCATGCTAGTCCACAGCATCTGTACCTCATGCTGCAACGCCCTCTGCATTATGCACATGATCCACAGATAGATCCACTCCAAGAAAAGACAGACCATCCCCCAGGTCCATGACAACATCCGTGCCAAATACTGCCCTGCCCTCTACGGAGCAAGTACATCCAAACTCCCAGGAAACTGGTCCACTTCCAGGGGGCATCTGCACACCTCAGCTTCAACACCCTGCGCCCCAGCCACCTCACCGTCCACCATAGATAGCTGCAATGGATCACTGTCTGCTGCAGGATGACCTCCACACTCCCCACCCACACTCAGGAGGCAGTCCACAACCCCGACCCCAAACCAATATTTATTTTATTTATTTTGTCAATTTATAGGGCGCAACAGCTACCCAAGAAGGGTTTCCCGGCGCCTAGACACAGCTAGAAAGAGACAGAAACGGAGGGAGATTTTGAGGTGGTTATTGTTCGTACAGCCAGGTCTTTACAAGCTTTCTAAAACTATGGTAGTTATCTTCCTTCCGAATGCCTGGTGGAAGCGTGTTCCACAGGGAGGGTCCAAGATAGGCAAAAGATCTGCCCCCTGATCTTGCACGTTTAAACCTTGGTATACAGAAGCATGCTGCTGTCTGGGACCGGAGGTTTCTCTTTGGCGTGTAGAGGCAAGCAAGGGGTTGGAGGTATTTTGGGGCTCCTCCTGTTTTTATTTTGAACATGTAGTTCAAGGCCTTGAAACGAACTCTGCTCTCTATCCTGAGCCAATGAAGGTCCCGGCGATGGTTCGAGACTCCAGCGTTCCTAGGAATCTTACACAGGAGTCTGACCGCAGCGTTTTGTGCTACTTGTAGTCGTCCAATGACAGATTTATTTGCGCCTAAATATAGGATGTTGCCGTAGTCAAGCCTTGATGTGATAAGGGCATTGACTACGGTCTTCTGTGTTGACATAGGCAACATCCACAGGATTTTCCTCAACCATCTAGCTATGGTGAGACACAATCCAGTAACTTTACTGGCCTGCTTGTCCATGGATAAGGCGTTGTCTAGTACAAAGCCCAGATTTCGAGCATGGGACACCGGGGTAGGAAGGATGCCCATCTGTTCTGGCCAATGCGCGGGGTTCCAGAGATCTTTGTCTTTTCCCAAAATCAGAATTTCCGTCTTGTCGCCGTTCAGTTTTAACTGGTTTGCTGTCATCCAGTTCAATATTTTTAGTAATCCTTCCTTGAGTAACGACGGGGAGTGGGGACAAGAATTCGACAGGGAAAAAATGATTTGGGTGTCATCGGCGTAGTTCATGAGCGTTAGCCCTAGCTTTTCAACAAGTTCTACCAGTGGTTTGAGATAGATATTAAAAAACAGAGGGCTCAGGATGGACCCCTGCGGCACTCCATGAGCTGCAGGTAAGGTGTCTGACTCGGCCTGTGCTGATGCGATCTGAAAGGTTCTGTTTGCCAGGAAGGATTTGATCCACTCCAGAGCCTTTCCTCTTATGCCATTTGTGTGTAGTTCTCTAATGAGCGTTTCGTGGGAGATGGTATCGAACGCCGCACTTAGATCCAATAGCACGAGTGCTACCGTCTGGCCTTGGTCAAGAAGTTTTCTGATATTTTCAGTGACACCTAACAGGGCGGTCTCCGTCGAGAAACCAGCCCTGAAACCAGATTGCGAAGGATGGAGTAAGGAGTTTTCCTCTGCAAAAGTGGCTAACGTGGAGTGAACGTGTCTCTCGAGGCACTTTGAAAAAGCAGGAAGCAGAGATATAGGCCTATAGTTGGCCAATATTTCTGGGTTAGCATTTGGCTTTTTCAAGAGGGGTGTCACCATAGCGTGCTTCCATAAGGCCGGGACAGTGGCGAGGTCGAGGGACAAGTTTAGGAGGTTGGCTATGATATTCAAGGACTGGTCATCCAGTTTTTTTATAATTTTAATAGGGATGGGGTCCCTAGGGGAGCCAGATTTAACTGATTTTAGGATTCCTTTGAGATTCTCTAATGAGAGACTCGGCCAGGATTCCAGCAGGTTTTCGCCTAACGCAGTGGGTTGAGGCAAGATAGAGTTAAATGGAGGGGGTGGGTCAGCGTCAGATATTTTAGTATTGATGTCTGAGATAATTTTGTCGATTTTCTCTGTAAAGAAGCAAGCTAACGCCTGACATTGTTGAGTGCTTAGGGGGGGAGCAGCAGCTGTAGTATGTGCGCCCGCCAATTCCTTAACTTTAGAAAAAAGAGTTTTGGGCATGTTAGTTGCTTCGGTAATTGTTTTTGAGATGAAGGCAGCTCTTGCCTTTGTACACGCCGCATGATAGTGGTTACTGGCTTCATGATAGCATTTTTTGGCATTAGGGTCGTACTTTTTACGCCATTTACGTTCTAATGCTTTGCATTTTGATTTTTCGGTTTTAAGGCTGTCGTTAAACCATGGGGCCGGGGGACGATGCCTACTCCCTTTGGTGTGAGTAGAAGGCAGGCAGCTATTTGCTGCATTTGTTAGCCAATTTTGGGTCTCAATTGCTACGTGGTCCATGTTGGAGTCAGGGCTAGGAGGGTTTTGTTTGAGTGCAGCATTTAAAGCATCGATGTCGACTGACTTCCAGTTCCTTCTATTAGTGGCAATAGTGTTTTGTTTCACACTAGGGGAGGGAGGAAGAGAAATGCTAAAGCTGATGAGATGATGGTCGGACCAGCCAGAAGGTACGGTGGCGATGTGCGTGAGTTCACTGACGTTAGATATTATGGGGTCCAACAAATGGCCAGCTATATGAGTAGGGCTGGAGTTGATAATAGGTAAGTTCAGTGCAGCTAGATCTTCCAGAAAATTATAGCATGAGGGGATGGTGGGATCTTCCAGGTGTAGATTTAGATCACCCAGCAGAGAGAAATTGCTAGATGACATATAGTAGGGGGTAATAAGATTTGCAAAGTTAGATACCCATTGAGAGGGGTTACCTGGTGGACGATAGATCAGAAGGCCTGACATTGTGAAATTGGGGTTCAAGGTAATTTTAAAAAGACCCGCTTCACAATCTGGAATTTGCACAGATTCCAAAGTACATTTGAACTCTCTGTTAAAAATGATGGCTATCCCGCCCCCTACCTGTTTTTCCCTGTCAAGTCTGGCAATGGCGTAGTTGTCAGGGAGGGCAATGGCAACATCTGGGCCAGCGCTGTCATGTAGCCATGTCTCGGTTAGGAAGACGGCGCTAGGACATTCTTCAGTGAGGAGATTAAAAATTTCATGCTTATGCTTGGGCAGTGATCTACAGTTTGTACTGTAAAATACGTATGTTGGCTGTACATTTTTACGTAAAATTTTACATTTCCTGTGTCTCCTAGGTGAGTCGGAGTAGGGTTGAAGAACGTCAGTGGATAGTTTACACTCGGAGCAAACATGGGTTCCGACTTTGTGAAGGTTGGACAGAAAGCAGTTCGGCTTAGGGGTAGGGCGCAGCGCTCTCAAAGCGGAGGAAGTTCTTACCAATCTGGGAGGTGCAGTGGGAGAGAGAGCCTCGGCCTCGTGCCCCGTCCTGACACGGACGGGCACAGACGGGCTAGTCTTTGGCGTGTCTTCGGCGTGCTGCAGGTGTGCCCGCTGCGCTCGACCGCTGCGCTGTCGGGTAATGAGCATAGTTAAGGGAGAGGAGAGGAGTGGGCGTGGCTAACGAGGGTGGGCGTGGCCCCGTGTCACGTGATGCAGCGACGCTGAAGAGGGATAGAGGTCTTCCCCTTCAGGCGCTGTTTGAGTGCGTTTTGCCAGTGAAATAGATCGAGTTTTTAAAAAGCAATACAAAGTGCAAATGAGCAAGTTTTAAAAATGAACAGAGGTTTAGTAGCAGCCTAGTCACCCCGGCTTCCGCCTCAAGGTACTAGCTGATCAACACCAGCTTCTGGCAAGCGCGGCGCTTATATGCTTCCTGGAGTGGGCGTGGCTAACGAGGGTGGGCGTGGCCCCGTGTCACGTGATGCAGCGACGCTGAAGAGGGATAGAGGTCTTCCCCTTCAGGCGCTGTTTGAGTGCGTTTTGCCAGTGAAATAGATCGAGTTTTTAAAAAGCAATACAAAGTGCAAATGAGCAAGTTTTAAAAATGAACAGAGGTTTAGTAGCAGCCTAGTCACCCCGGCTTCCGCCTCAAGGTACTAGCTGATCAACACCAGCTTCTGGCAAGCGCGGCGCTTATATGCTTCCTGGAGTGGGCGTGGCTAACGAGGGTGGGCGTGGCCCCGTGTCACGTGATGCAGCGACGCTGAAGAGGGATAGAGGTCTTCCCCTTCAGGCGCTGTTTGAGTGCGTTTTGCCAGTGAAATAGATCGAGTTTTTAAAAAGCAATACAAAGTGCAAATGAGCAAGTTTTAAAAATGAATAGAGGTTTAGTAGCAGCCTAGTCACCCCGGCTTCCGCCTCAAGGTACTAGCTGATCAACACCAGCTTCTGGCAAGCGCGGCGCTTATATGCTTCCTGGAGTGGGCGTGGCTAACGAGGGTGGGCGTGGCCCCGTGTCACGTGATGCAGCGACGCTGAAGAGGGATAGAGGTCTTCCCCTTCAGGCGCTGTTTGAGTGCGTTTTGCCAGTGAAATAGATCGAGTTTTTAAAAAGCAATACAAAGTGCAAATGAGCAAGTTTTAAAAATGAACAGAGGTTTAGTAGCAGCCTAGTCACCCCGGCTTCCGCCTCAAGGTACTAGCTGATCAACACCAGCTTCTGGCAAGCGCGGCGCTTATATGCTTCCTGGAGTGGGCGTGGCTAACGAGGGTGGGCGTGGCCCCGTGTCACGTGATGCAGCGACGCTGAAGAGGGATAGAGGTCTTCCCCTTCAGGCGCTGTTTGAGTGCGTTTTGCCAGTGACATAGATCGAGTTTTTAAAAAGCAATACAAAGTGCAAATGAGCAAGTTTTAAAAATGAACAGAGGTTTAGTAGCAGCCTAGTCACCCCGGCTTCCGCCTCAAGGTACTAGCTGATCAACACCAGCTTCTGGCAAGCGCGGCGCTTATATGCTTCCTGGAGTGGGCGTGGCTAACGAGGGTGGGCGTGGCCCCGTGTCACGTGATGCAGCGACGCTGAAGAGGGATAGAGGTCTTCCCCTTCAGGCGCTGTTTGAGTGCGTTTTGCCAGTGAAATAGATCGAGTTTTTAAAAAGCAATACAAAGTGCAAATGAGCAAGTTTTAAAAATGAACAGAGGTTTAGTAGCAGCCTAGTCACCCCGGCTTCCGCCTCAAGGTACTAGCTGATCAACACCAGCTTCTGGCAAGCGCGGCGCTTATATGCTTCCTGGAGTGGGCGTGGCTAACGAGGGTGGGCGTGGCCCCGTGTCACGTGATGCAGCGACGCTGAAGAGGGATAGAGGTCTTCCCCTTCAGGCGCTGTTTGAGTGCGTTTTGCCAGTGAAATAGACCAACCTTGTACTTCTGTCATCCTAGATCCCATTGGGCCATCTCCATGCATCCAACCTTGCCCTGGCCACCGTTCTTCACATCCACCGTACTCCAGCATACAGGACATTGTTCTCCCACCTGGCCACACATACCTGGGACTCCCTCCCCGGGAACCTCCACATGAGCCATGACCTCTACGCCTTGATGATAATCTCCCAAATAGGTCTCTCCGCACAGTTTAGCAAGCACCCCCTCAGCAGCCAGAGGCCATCACAGGTGAGTGTTGTGCTCCATGCCTACATTGAATGATACCTTGTGACCCATGTGTGTCCTGTACCAGACTCTGATCCCAGGGTATGGATGGCTGGAGTTAGTTCAACACTCAGACATAGTTAGACATTTCCACACACATATGTCGTTGAATAATGCAAAATGACAGGAACGTCTCATGACCAAAGTGATATATTTATTTGCGGTGGGGTACGTGTTTTGGTAGATGAAATTAGGTGCTCTACCGGGGGAATAGAATCTAAAGTTCACAGGGGGAGATGGTATCCTTGGCATTGGAAGTCATCAGAGTCCAGGGCACAGTGTTGGTCATCATTGGTCAGACTGTGACCAGCAAGTCCATGTGGCAGAGAATGTCATTGGATGAGGTGCTGCTGTTGCGCCAGAGGGCCAGGTGCCAGGCCAGGTCACCTGGGAGATGTGGATGGTCCGCTGACTCTCACGGTCTTTTCCGTGGATGACCCACCTTCCTCCGGGGACCCTCAGATGCAGGCCTTGACGATGCTGGGGACGCTCCATCAGATGAATCCTCCTCCTCCTCCCTCCCTGTGTCTGGTGCTGGTCTACGCCTGGTGGCACAGGGAGGGTTGCCCATGCTTTAGGCAATCTGACGGAGTGATTGGCTCATGTCCCTTTGCACCGCCAGGAGCTCAGCCAGTCTTGCCTCCATCCGTCCTTGGTGTTGTTGATGACTGGCATGATGCTCGACCTGCAGGTTCTTAATCTCATCGAGGGTCCCCTGCATCTCGGAGAGTCTTGACACGACCTGGTTGATGCCTCTGGTGTCACGCCGGTATGAGTCCAAGATGTTGCGTATGTGTGACATACCGGTGTCCTGAGCTGGCTGGTCAGGTTCGCGCCTCTGCCTGCCTCCACTCCCACTACCCCTGCCCACTTGAGCCGGGCCTGCCCTTGTGGGCACATCGGGTCTACGGGACCCCTGAGGGATGGCATTTGCAAGGTTGCCTGCCTCCTCCTGGGTGCCCGGAGAACCTTGTCCTTCCTGGTCAGACTGGCTCTGTTGTTCAGTGTGAGCAGGGCTCCTGGGTGTGTCCTGGGATGTGGCAGGAATGGGGGGGGGGTGGTTGGCACAGATGTACCTGACGCAGGTGCTGCAGGGGCTTGGGCACCAGAGGGTCCAGGATGGTTGGGGTCATCCACGGAGTGGTGAGAGTCGTCGCTGCTGGTGGGAACGTCTTCACGCGGAGCCTGGGACTGTGATTGTTCCCCCCCAGTGTTGGGGGGAGATCGACGACGTTGCCCTGTGTGTGAGAGAGAGACAATGTTAATGGTGTTTCATGCGACATCTATGTTTCATACATATTCAAGTTGACACAGTTCCTCCAGGTAGTTGGATGTGCCTTGCATTCCTCTCAATGTCCACTTGGGGATGGGTATGTTGCGGGGGACAGATTGGGATGTTCTCCTGAGTGTTTGACCAGTAGATTGTTGGCTCTGATGCTTATTTGGCTCTGGATTGGTCTTGTTGTGTCACGTGTCCATTGTGGGAGTGTGTAAATCCGTTGCCTGCCCCGGGGGTGTGTGCTTGTGTTAGGGGTGGGGTTGTGACCGGGCGTGCTGTTGTGTGTAGTGTGAGTTGTGATTGGGTCTCCCAGGTGATGTGTCTGTCCCCTCATGGTGCATGCTGGCATGACAGTGAGTGTGAGTTACTGTGCTAGATACCTGTGCTTGTGGAGTTGGTGTTTGAGTGTACAGTGGTGTGGTCCCAGGAGGGCCTTGTGCTGCATACAGCAGGGCCAAGTGTCAGCTACCTTGTCAGTACTTTGCCAGTCCCTGTGCATTGTGCATGGCTATGTACCTATGCCATATGGGCTGAGGGCATTGGTGTCTGCGTCTCATTTTCACAATGTGTTGTGTGGGGCCCACCCTCCCAGCCTCCCGGACATCCAGTCTTGTGTTTGTGGTTGTTGTAGCCTTGGACATGGCCTTGCCTTGATTTGTGAAGGGTGCATGGAGACGTTAGTGGCATGAGCGTGGTTTTTGAGTGTGGTTGTGTGCGGTGAGTGCTTGGAGGAAGTTGCGTGCATTTGGTGTATATGTGGTGTGGACCCCATCACCCCCATGTTACGTAAGTTGTTTGTGTACTCACCAGGCTCTGCGACTCCTTCGACTCCGTGTACTCCCACCGGCGGTAGCAGGGCCATCACCTTCTCCTCCCAGGGATGGTAGTGTACGGGTCTGCGGGACGGCCCACCTCCAGTGATGTTACTCTGGGCATATTCTTCATTCATTTTCCTCTTGACCGCCCTGTGCAGATCGTACCACCTGGCTTGGCATTCATGCCTGGTCCTTCGGATGGGCGCAACAGCATTCACCTTATTGAAAATCCTCTGCCACATGGCAGATTTTTCAGCTATGCTGGTCTGTCTGACCAATGTTCCAAACAGCTGTGGCTCGACTCTGATGACTTCGTTTACAAGGAGGTCCAGCTCCGCCGTTGTGAACTTTGGATTCTTGTCTGTGGGCATGGTGTGGGGTGTGGGTGTGGCTGTGGATGGTTGTGGGTGTGTGGGTGTGAATGTGACGGTGTGTGTGTGAATGTGAAGAGGGGGATGTTTGTTGAGGAGGGTGTGTGAGTGAAGGTGTAGTGAAGGTATGAGTAATGTGGAGTTGTTTCTCTGTGGGGTCTGGCAGCAGTGGGTCTGTTGCAAAGGCTCATGGGTTGTGTGTGTGGGCCCTTTTTATTGGTCAATTTTTGGGTGTGGCTGTGTTTGAATTTTGGTGGGTGTGTTATAAGAGGTGGTTGTGATTTTGGGCCTCTGTTTGCCTGTTTGGATGTGCCAGCTCAGTCATTGAGATGTATTTTGTCATGTAGACGTGTTTTGTGGTGTTGTGCGAGTCGAATTGACCCTCCTTGTGCTGTTTTACAGTGTCCTGGTTCTGTATGAGTCTTTTTCGCGTAGGTACGATCCGTACATACGCGATGCTGGGTGAGGGTGCTGGGGTACGGTGTTGGAGTGCAGCGCGTACATGCGGTGGGGGTACAGTGCATACACGTGCAGCCCTGGTGTACGGCGCGTGCATGCAGAGGTACGGCGCGTACATGGGGTGGGTAAGGTGCGTACATGCAGTGGGGGTACGGTGCGTACACGTGCGGCCCTGGTGTACGGCACGTGCATGCGGAGGTACAGCGTGTACATGGGGGGTAAGGCACGTACATGCGGTGGGGGTACGGTGCATACACGTGCGGGCCTGGGGTACGGCGCGTACATTCAGAGGTATGGCGCGTACATGATGGGTAAGGCGCGTACATGCGGTGGGGGTACGGTGCATACACGTGCGGCCCTGGGGTACGTCGCGTACATGCGGAGGTATGGCACGTACATGCGGGGGTGATGTGCGTACATAGGGGGGTACGGTGTGGAAATGTGGATTTTCCTGATCAGTTATGTCCCCTATCTTGGACCCCAACGGTTCTATATGCATGTTACAAATACATGTATGTTCCCTCCAGTTCCAGTTTCTAAGACGCAAACATATGTGTGTCTACCGTCGACATGTTCTCTGTCAGATCCGCCATCAATGGGCTGGATATTCGATTCCTAAGTATGAAAGGCCACCGACTTTATATGGCTAAGTTACTCCATTTTTACAGTTCAGGCAAGTAGGCCCGATTCTGTCCTCAAAGCCTTTCCCTGCTCTCTGTCTTTGACAGCTTCAGCTTGAGCTCGCATCTGTATCCATGAACTTTGTCCTACTCCCTGTGCAGCTAACGGTGCCTGCCTCGGCCAGTTTTCGCCTGCCTGCCAAGAAGCTGTATTTCACCTTCGAATTATCTATTTTGCTCTCCAGCCGATGCATTCCTGTCTAGTGATTTAGGTAAACATTTCCTTTAGCTCACAAGCAAAGGACTCAGCCTTTCCGTCCTCCTGCAAGTGATTCATAGCCCTGCTGCCATGGAAAGTTTTCTGCCCCTCGCATCTCATATAGACACTTAGACGTTTGTGCACGCACACAGTCAGTATAGACTAGATTCTGTCCGAGAGTCCTTCCTTGTGGATAACATAGTTCTTTAAACATAGGATGTTAGATATGATTTGGGATTAGGTTGACTTGACCCCCCAGACTTCTCGTCTCCACATGTAGAGCTAAATGTCAAGTCCCCTTCACCCCCTAGTTGCACGTCACTCACACGTCATGCTGCTGCGCGCGCATCTATGCCAAGTATTATCTTATAGATCCACCTATGTCTGATAATCCTAACCAATCATGTTTCTTTTATTCCTTATTACGCCTAGTTTTGATTACGTACCTGTTTTGTCACTTTTCTTATCAAATGTTACGCCTTCTACATTCGTTTCATTGTAATGTACTTATTATAAAAATGCATGTCTGTCAATAAAGTATTGTACTTCACTTCCTGAACCCTCGTGGTGACGGAACCTGAAGGCCGCGACTCGAGTCGGCCATTTTTGATGGAATAAAGCCCATTTAGAAAACCTCTTATACCACGGATTCTGCCTCTTGTTATTTTGAGCTATTTTACTTTATTTTAAGATTCCGTATGAAATTCAGTCCGGTAAAGAAGATTTTATTTACCACATAATGGCGCCCGAACAGGGACACTTTCTCATCTCACGCGCCGGCGGTGCGTTGCAGGCCCGGTCTCCTGCCACAGCTGGACGGACCATAAACGCGTACCAGCAGGATTTCCTGTAAGCTCCCTCCGGTCAAGCGGGGGCGACTGAGGCTGCGATCAACCCAGACGAGGCGGTGAGAAGTGCGAAGTATCCCGACCAGAGCCTAGCTGAGAGAGCAAGATCCGAGGTATACAGAGGCCCACCAGGTTTCTCGTAATCCCGATGTCCAGAGGGTCCGCTGTCCGCAGTCATCGAGTCCTGTCCATTCTCTGAGGCCTTCCGTTTCAAGGAGCTACTCGGTGAGTACCATCGCCGGGGAGGCGTGTTGACGCGCACATAGGTTGTGCCGGTCAAGACGGATTTGGGTACACAAATCCGGTCTGCACTGTTTAGCAGTGTATATGTACTGTTTAGCAGTATATCAAGTATTCCGAAGTATGCAGTTACTGTCAAGAATTCAGCGTGGTGATTAGTTAGGCAGACTGTCATCATTGTCGGTCATTGTTAAAAATATTTAATGTTCAATATTTAAAGTGTTTAAATGTCTTGCATATTGTGGTATGAATGATTGTTCATCGTTCACTGTTCATTATTGTGTTTTTAGTATTAAGTAAATTCAAGAGTAAGTATCAGATCAGTTGTCAATATGCCGCTTTTCTCGAAGTTAAGACAGATTACTACCAGAAAAGGGGTGCTTGAAGAAGCAGTTCCTATTCCTCCTAGGGACACTCCAGGGCATTTTATGTACCATAAGCATGGCTTAGATGCCATATTGTTTCTTGATCTATGGGTAGATTATACCAAGGGATTGCCGGAAAGTCAAAGGTGGCCCGTAGCGGGAACCTGGGATGCAGAGTGCATCATGAAAGTGGAGGAAGAGTTATGGAAAAGAAAGGTCAGACAGTCACAGAAAGACGCTGTTGAGTTATGGCGTAAAGAATCTCATAGACGAACAGAAAAGGCACGTAGACAAGAAGAGAGGAGTAAAGAAAGTTCAAATAAAGTTCAAGAAAATCTATTAATTGAGGAAGGTATCCGAGTGAAATCAGAACAAGTAAATAGACAAAGAAATGCTCTTATGAATGGTATGTATCCCCTTCTAGCCGAAGGACTACCTAAGGCTGTTACAGAGATGCCAAAAGACTTGCCACCCCCATTATTTCCAATTAAGGTACATCCTAAAAGGCATCCCAGAACCGCAGAAGATGTTTTTCTTTCCTCATATCTAGACGACGCAGCTCCCGAGTATGCTAACGCCGCACCACATAGACCGTCTGGTGTAGGGGTTCAACGTCAGGATCAGGTATCTGTCCCCGTGCAACAGCAAGTCCCGATACAAGCTTCAGCAAGCACATCTGTTTCCGCATCTGTCTCCGCAGTCGATTCTACAGGGGTGTCGACGCCCATAGTTGCTGTGTCACGTTCAACGAACCCATTCACACCCGACGCCCCAGATGGGGCCACGGGAGGTGCTAGCAGTACCTTTACACCACCTAGAATAAATAAACTTGTCTTTCAAGAGTCAGCACATTCTCGTACACCTAAATTCGTAAGTGAACGTACGCTTAAAGAACTCCTTGTAAATTGTAGATATGACCCGGTGGTTGGTAAAGAGGATGAAATGGTCCTGGCATCATTACGTATCAGGCGAGCCGCAGAGTATTTAGCGAGGTTACCAGGGATGATTACGCATCTAGATAACATATATCATTTTGTTCAAACAGGACGAGATCCAGGATGTATTAACAGAGCTATGGAATTCCAGAAAGTAGAGATACAGGGGGAACTGTTACGTTTCCTCATAAACTGTGTGATCAGAAATCAAGACCGCCCGGGGGTAGACCCGAATGCAATGCTTATTCTTACAAAATGGAGTCAGAATATATCAGAAGGGAGACACGATAAGCAAAATTGTATAATAGCCATGTGCCGAAAAATCCGTAAAGAAATAGAGCGTATTCATGAAGAGAGATTGGGAACAGACGAGTTTGAGCAAGATGAAGTGTCCGAATCAGGGAATCCCGCAAGACAGTCAGAGACCATAGCCTATGTAGGCAGAGGAAGATCCTGTGAAAATACTAGATGTTTTTCTGATCCCATACACTCTGTATGTCCAAATAATAGCAGAACGTATCCGACGCCTGTAATAAATCTGAAGTCTCCTGAACATTCGTTTCAAGCCGCAGATAAAATACTACGAGAACGAAGGGGTTACCACCTCCTCGATTCCATGGATGAGCAAGAATTAGCCAGATCAGCCGTTCACTGGATTGACAGTCCTGAAAAATACGGTGATGAGACCATAGCACACACGTTTTTTAATCTCAGTACAGATGAACAACGTTTAGCTGGAATCTATATGATTCAGCAACTCCTCATATTATATAAGAGCCAACATGCTGACCCTGGTCCTTTACCTGATATATTAACGGAACTACTCACGAACAGATGGAGAGGTTCTAGTAACAAGCTAATTAAAGAGATATTAGTGTCACGTAAGCAGTATGTCCTTTTTGTAAGTCCGGATTCTCTCTCGCTGCCCCGCAGAGAGAGAGCGCCGTACTATATGGATAGACAAAATCCCTTACGAGAAGTGCACCCAATAAAAGGCGAAGACAATGAGTTTCACCGTGTATTTGTTTACACACCCATATCAAAAATGGAATTATTGGAAATGAAGAAAGTAGTACCTAGTCATGATAAAGACCCAGCGGGTTTCCACCGAGAAATTAAAGACATGTTACTAATGGGAGAGTACACCTTTCCTGATATTATGACGATATTAAAGGTGCTTTTGCCTGCTGGCATATATGAAAAACTGAAAGAAAAAGAGTGGGAAGTGGGAGACCAAAAGATAGACTGGACAGCATTAGCAGAGGAAGAAAGGGGCCGAACTGCAGGTTCAGGGCTCGGGGATAAAGTTAAACTGTTACCAGGTTTACTAGTACAGGTACTGCCACGTTTATTAACTACAAAAAAGGAAGATTGGGGTGCAATCACAGCCTGCAAACAAAAGCAAGATGAAGACACAAGCGATTATTATGCTCGATTTGAAAAATGTTTTGGTATAAATAGTGGTATAAAAGCAAGTAGTGACTCATATCCACATCTATTTGTGACAAAATTAGTGGAAAATGCATTGCCGCCAGTGAGGAATAGAATATTGAAATTCGAGAGTACCTGGCAAAGTAACACTCCGTCGCAAATGCTACAAATGTTACAGTATCATCACAATAGAATTAGGGATGAACAAGAACACGAGCATAGACGCATGAAGGATACAAAAATGAAAATGCTAGTTTCTCAGACAGTACCAGCAGATGGTCACAAAAAGGGTGTGACACATTCTGGTGATTCTGCAGTTCCTGTAAAGGGAACCTGCAATTACTGTAAACAACTAGGCCATTATGTACACGATTGTCCAGTTCTGAAACGTAATATAGCTACAGGTATTGCAAAAGAGAGACCACGATTAGTTAGACACGATCAGAATGAACAAGGAACTATGCAGCATGGACAGTCCATGCCAGTTCAGCAACAGTCCATGCCAGCCTCACAGCAACCCATACAGTTTGTGCCAGCTGCACCACCGTTGCCTGCTACTGCCACACAAACCACAACACGACAAATGTATCAGACTGCACAGTATGAATACCCTGAGTATCAGCGTTACGCATGAACAAGCCTAGAGAGGGAAGTTGACTTACCGCTTATCGAGATTCCTGTAGATCAAGAAGGACCTTATGTACATAGTGAATTATTAGGTCAAGATAGAAAATTCTTACTCGATACAGGGGCAAGTCGAACAACTATAAAACGTAGTGAAGTTCCAGGGGCACCCCTCTCAGGCTCTCAAAATGTTTCCCTTGGTTTTTCAGGAAAACCTATTGTTAATGAAGTATCACAGCCTCTACCACTTACGATAGGACCTTTGACACGAACTACAGATTTATTGCTTACTAAATCATGCCCAGAAAATCTGTTAGGAATTAAAACTCTGAAAGCACTAGGAGCCATAATATGTTGTTCTCCGGAAGGAGTAAGGTTGTTTTTGCGTGATTTTAAAGGTCACTATGTGTCTAGAGACATGGATCCCCGACTACAGACTTTACCAGTACATCTATGGGCACAAGGCCCTACGGATGTTGGCTGTATGAACATTACACCCTATCGAGTCACACTGAAAGCAGGAGTGGTACTACCACGAATGCGACAATACAAGTTACCGCATGATGCTGTAGTGGCTTTGCTGAAAATCATTGATGAGCTGATTGCCCAGGGAGTAGTTGTAGAAACAGACTCCAATGTATGTAATTCACCGATAATTCCGATTCTTAAACGAACTGATCCTACTGCCCCACCAGTGTACCGATTGGTTATTGATTTGCGTGAACTAAACAAGTGTATTGTACCACAATTCCCTGTGGTCCCTGATATATCATCATTGTTGACAGCAATTGATTCCGAAGCAACATTCTTTACTGTAATTGATCTCAAGAATGCCTTTTTCAGCGTCCCAATAGATCCGGAAAGCCAATATTTGTTCGGATTCAGTTTAAATGGGCGCAGCTTTAAATTCTCACGCGCTCCCCAAGGATTCACAGAAAGCCCCAGCATTTACAGCCAAGCACTGAAACGAGAACTTGACAGTATCCACATGCCAGTCAATACTGCACTGCTTCAATATGTCGATGATCTGCTGATCACAGCGAGAAGCGAGCCAGAATGTGAAAAAGCTTCTCTGACAGTTTTACATTTCCTAGCCGACAAGGGGCACAAGGTGTCTCCTTCTAAGCTGCAATTCTGTGTCCAGCGAGTTATTTACCTTGGTCACTCGCTGTCCAAGGAGGGAAGGCAGCTTACACCAGATCGCATCCAGTTAATTGCTAACATGTCAATACCCCAGACACAAAAGGAGGTGCGGGCTTTCATAGGCCTCACTTCATATTGTAGGCAGTGGATCCCTCAGTACGCATTTCTAGCAAAACCACTCATTCAGTTAACCACACAGGAGGCAGCCACATCGACTGTTCTCCCTTGGACTCAGGAACATACTCAAGCTTTTGAAAGCCTAAAGGAAGCTTTATGTCAAGCACCGGTTTTAGCAACACCATGTTATAGCAAACATTTTACACTCTTTGTTACAGAACGCGAAGGTACTGCCTTGTCAGTACTCACTCAGGATCAAGCAGGATCACGCAAGCCATGTGCTTATTTTTCCAGTACATTAGATCCCGTAGCTCAGGCTTTGCCTGCATGCCTGAAATCAGTGGCAGCGACAGCTTTAGCAATCAGACAAAGCGATGCCATAGTGTTAGGACATCCATTGACAGTACAAGTACCACATGCAGTAGAGGTTCTTGTGAACCGAACACAAACACAACACTTGACCATAGCAAGACTTACCGGTTATGAACTGACATTGTTTCAACCACACATAGAGATCCGACGGTGTAATACATTGAATCCTGCGACACTATTACCTGTAATTGGAACAGACCCACTAGCTCATGATTGTGTTGAAATCATTGAAATAAAGACGAAACCTAGACAAGACTTGACAGACGTTCCATTGTTAGATCCAGACCTGACGTTGTATGTAGACGGATCGTGCATGAGAACAAGTACAGGAGATTTAGTGGCCGCGTATGCAGTCACAACAGACACTAAAGTTATTGAGACAAATTGTATAGATACTTTGTCAGCCCAAGCAGCAGAACTTATTGCTCTAACACAAGCCTGTATTCAAGCCACAAATAAGAAAGTTAATGTATACACTGACTCACGTTATGCATTCGGAGTTGTACACGACTTCGGCGTGCTGTGGCGAGAGAGAGGTTATTTAACCTCCCATGGTGCCCACATTCAGCACGGACCCCTCATTCATGCTTTATTAGACGCAATACATCTACCCACTGCTATATCGATTATGAAATGTAAAGCACACACGAAGGTTACTGATACCATTTCTCAAGGCAATGATTTAGCTGACAGAACAGCTAAACAGACTGCTCAGAATCGCACATTAGACATGACAAAGCCAATAGTTCAGACACCAACACAGTGTATGACAATTAAGGATCCCGCACTTGACGTAATTGACATACAGACACATGCCACAGCAGAAGAAATAAAGAAGTGGACTGAACTAGGAGGGATCCAGACAGATCAAGGATGGATGACGAAGGAGAAATCTGTATGGTTTCTCCCTGATTCCATGGTTCAAGCCATTATAGCTACAGTTCACAGTCCAGCACATTTAGGAGAGAAGGCTATGCTAGACAGCATTCAGCACATTTGGTTCAACAAACATTTACGAGCAGCAGCTAAACAAAAAGTTCGTACCTGTATGATATGTTGTCAGTTTAATCCAGGAAAGAGTGTTCCCGTAGAGCAGGGTGGATTTCAGCCTCCTGACCATCCTTTTGAAGTCCTCCAGATGGATTATATTCAGATGGAACGTTGTCGAGGATTCAAATATGTTCTCGTAGTTGTCTGCGCTCTCTCCCGTTGGACAGAGGCGTATCCCGTATCAGATTACACTGCCCCGACTACTGCCAAGCAGCTAGTTCGAGAATTCTTCCCACGGTACGGTTTACCACGTGTTGTATATTCAGATAACGGCCAGCCTTTCTCATCCGAATTAATGAAACATGTCTCACTTTTGTTGGGATATCAGTGGAAATTCCACTGTGTCCGACACCCCGAGGCAGCAGGTCTCGTGGAACGACATAATCAACTTTTAAAAATCAGATTGTCTAAAATATGTCAGGAAAAAGGTGTGGACTGGATAGTAGCCTTACCAGTTGCGCTATTTTACATGAGAATGGTAGCACACTCTCGAACAGGGCTATCCCCTTATGAGGTGATCTTTGGTAGACCACCGAATATGTGGGGGACGCCTATACCGCGTAAAATAACTGATGTTGACTGTAATATGCTGACAGATTACCTGGCTTCCTTGATGTCTGCACTACAATCTTGTCGTTCACAGGTAGTCGCAGCTTTTCCCGACAACACCGAGGTGAAACCTCATGATGTAATTCCCGGCGATTATGTTCTCGTCAGGAATTTCGATCGGAAAACCCAACTGGAGCCAAGGTGGAGGCTTCCTAAGTTGGTCCTGCTGACGACCAGAACAGCTGTGAAGATCGAAGGGAGAAAAGGCTGGGTGCATTCCAGCCATATAAAGAAATTTCATGGACTTCCTCCTGACACAAACAGTACTCCCCGTGTGTCTTCCCCCATTGACTCAAAGCTACCCTTGGCTGAGGCCAGTAGCACCAAACTCTATAAGCAGAAACTCAGGTTCAGATCCAAACTGTCGGACGATTTGATTGTTTAAGTCCTCTCCAAGGTGAAGCGGTTGAATCTGTCCCGACATGTATCCCTTAGGTCTGAATGATGTAGAGTCCAGAATCATAATGAAACGACATGCTTATTGTAAATTACTGCGTAGCCACTGTATTGTGACTTTATTAATTTTGTTTTCCTTGAGTTTTTTAATAGTTACTGCAAGTATATGGTTGCATATGTATTATCCTGTTTCTAAACGTGCTTTCAATATAACTGATGAACATTCTTTTAGTGACCTACCCCCACATGAGTTGTCCTATAGACTTGCGCTGCGCAATAACACATTCATTAGTATGTTACATCATTCCCATCAGACTAGTAATGCCACCAATTGTTGGGTGTGTGGCCGACTCCCTCCCTATCAGAATAACAAAGGAGTTCTGCCTTTCTTTCCACATCCGTTCACACACAATGGCTCCTGTGGAGCATGGTTTAGTTTATTAAATTCCATAGACCCAGACACAGCAGTTTATCAACAACATTGGATATGGGGAAATCTGAATCTAGTTTTATTCAAAGTCTGTCACCCTAATAAGGAGGGTCACCCCAGTAGAACAGGAACTGATTTAGAAAATGAAGTGTATAAATTAGGTAATTTTACGCCTAATCTTATGATTTTGAATGTCAAATCCGAAGTTGAACTAATTCTGCCCACTATGTCTGTATTTCCAGTTAAGGGTGAATTATGTGTGAGAAAAGTTGGTTCCATACATATGGGCCATAGCCAATGCGTTACTACAGTAGAATATAGTGATCAAGGTAAATCTTCATTTAGAGCTTCTCGCCATTCTTACTTTATATGTGGTCAGACTGCATATATGCGTCTGCCTCTAGATTGGGATGGTACCTGTTACATAGCATTCCTTTTGCCACCTGTTTTTCTAGCTCCCCCTGATTATCATCGAAATGTTCATTTAGTACACAATAGAGAGCGAAGAGATCTCCCAGTTGTCGATTATACTGAGACGACATGGGACAAGTATGTAGATTTCAATAAAGGTATCTTTCCCTATATAGGTACCATATCAAATAGTAAGCTGATACGCAGACTCACCAAGACTCTTGAAGCTGTAGTAAACGAGACTATAGCCGCCCTAGGCAATCTGACAGAGGAACAATCAGTGATGAGAATTGTTGTTCTCCAGAATCGTCTTGTCCTTGACGTCATCCTGGCCGATAGGGGCGGAGCTTGCAGGGTCATCGGATCCAGCTGCTGCATATTCATACCGGAAAATTCGCCATCTGTATATAAAGCTATAACACGCCTTCATAAGATTGTAAGCCAGATACACGAAAATCCAGGCACTTGGACGTGGTCCGGGTGGTTTTGGAGTGTGATATCAGCCTGGGGATGGAGAGTTCTATCCTTCCTAGGTATTGGCCTTCTTATGCTCTTCAGTTGTTGTTTATGCCTGCAATGTGGACCAGCGATTTGTGGTCTGTGTGCCACATCATGCATTCCATATCACAGTTCTCGTTCAAAACACCGGAAGAAGAAGGAAGAAGAAATGATGCTCCATGAGCAAATCGATGGAATGATGAAGATTGATATCTCTTGAAGGGCAAGTAGGGGACAAGGAGGGAATGTGGAAATGTGGATTTTCCTGATCAGTTATGTCCCCTATCTTGGACCCCAACGGTTCTATATGCATGTTACAAATACATGTATGTTCCCTCCAGTTCCAGTTTCTAAGACGCAAACATATGTGTGTCTACCGTCGACATGTTCTCTGTCAGATCCGCCATCAATGGGCTGGATATTCGATTCCTAAGTATGAAAGGCCACCGACTTTATATGGCTAAGTTACTCCATTTTTACAGTTCAGGCAAGTAGGCCCGATTCTGTCCTCAAAGCCTTTCCCTGCTCTCTGTCTTTGACAGCTTCAGCTTGAGCTCGCATCTGTATCCATGAACTTTGTCCTACTCCCTGTGCAGCTAACGGTGCCTGCCTCGGCCAGTTTTCGCCTGCCTGCCAAGAAGCTGTATTTCACCTTCGAATTATCTATTTTGCTCTCCAGCCGATGCATTCCTGTCTAGTGATTTAGGTAAACATTTCCTTTAGCTCACAAGCAAAGGACTCAGCCTTTCCGTCCTCCTGCAAGTGATTCATAGCCCTGCTGCCATGGAAAGTTTTCTGCCCCTCGCATCTCATATAGACACTTAGACGTTTGTGCACGCACACAGTCAGTATAGACTAGATTCTGTCCGAGAGTCCTTCCTTGTGGATAACATAGTTCTTTAAACATAGGATGTTAGATATGATTTGGGATTAGGTTGACTTGACCCCCCAGACTTCTCGTCTCCACATGTAGAGCTAAATGTCAAGTCCCCTTCACCCCCTAGTTGCACGTCACTCACACGTCATGCTGCTGCGCGCGCATCTATGCCAAGTATTATCTTATAGATCCACCTATGTCTGATAATCCTAACCAATCATGTTTCTTTTATTCCTTATTACGCCTAGTTTTGATTACGTACCTGTTTTGTCACTTTTCTTATCAAATGTTACGCCTTCTACATTCGTTTCATTGTAATGTACTTATTATAAAAATGCATGTCTGTCAATAAAGTATTGTACTTCACTTCCTGAACCCTCGTGGTGACGGAACCTGAAGGCCGCGACTCGAGTCGGCCATTTTTGATGGAATAAAGCCCATTTAGAAAACCTCTTATACCACGGATTCTGCCTCTTGTTATTTTGAGCTATTTTACTTTATTTTAAGATTCCGTATGAAATTCAGTCCGGTAAAGAAGATTTTATTTACCACAACGGCACGTACATGGGGGGGTACGGCGCGTACAGTTGCAGGGCTGGGGTACAGTGCAGACAGGGTGGTGTACGGTGCTGACATATTTGGGGGTGGGGGGTTGTACGGCTCATACACGGGCATAAGTTTACCCGTGTACATGTGTGCTACTGCGTTGGCTCCGTACGGGCCATTTTACGGGCGATTGGGTATTCGGACGGACGGTCGGGATCGTACTTGCGCGCTCGGACTTGTGTTTTACGATTTGCACGTAAAAATGTCCGGCTCACTCTCGTACACTTTTCCCGACGATATTCGGACGTAAAAACTTTCCGACGCACTCTCGTAGACTTTTCCCAACGCTATTCGTAGATATTTTTCACGTACGAATCGTACTTGGCCGTTTCTACGGTACTTGTAGGACTCGTACGTAAAAAAATACGGATACGGGTCGTACGCAAATTATTTTTAACGGATCGGAATCGGCACCATAATGTACATATGAATTGTTTCTGGTATTTTCAGCTTTTATGATTTTATTTAGCACTTAAAATCGAATAAAGCATTTTCTGAATCTGAATCTGAGTTCAATTGGAACTCAAGAACTGTAAGTTAAATGTCAACACTGGACTGCAGCACTCATTGTGCCACCTACTGAAGTGATAATGCAAACATAACTGCAGACCTGCCATGTGTTGCTTGTCTTTGTAGTTTGTAACTGCAAATAAATCTGACCCTTCAAAATAAACCCTTTTGACAGGTCTAAACCCTCTTTTTGAATATTTACCAGCCAACTGTAAAGAAGGCCTTCTTGCCCATAAGGTACAGTAAATAGTATTTAAAAGTAGGACATGTTAAAGTTTAATGTTTAACATGCCCTTAAACTAAAAAGGCCAAAAAGGCTATTTTCACTGTAGCAAGGTTTACTGTTCCAAACAAAAGCATTGGTATACAATCATAAAAGTAAATATCTTCTCAGCTTAGGAAACAGCTAATTCTTGAAATTTTAAAAATATGTATTACAAGCCCAATTTGCAGGTAAAGTCAGAGTTGCAATAACCATTTTAAAACAGGTACTTTTAGAAAGTTGGTTGCTACCTGCCTAAAGTATCTAGTCACCCATATGCATGAGTGTCCAACTGTCACCCAAGAGCTGAGTAGTCTCCTATATGAGATATAGACTTGCTCCTAGAGCTGAGACAAAGGCTGTGGGTTTTGGGGGGTGTTGAGGTTCCCCTGACTGGGCTGACCAGCTGGGCCGACACCTCCTGCTAAACCTACAATGTAATTCAGATGTAGCTAACACCTGGGCCTTCCCTTTTCCTTTATCACCTTAGGCTGTCAGGCAGTCCCTGTGGAAGAGAAGCTCCCCCCAGAACTGGCTTGCAGTGACTTTAGAGGAGAGGTTGCTCATTTCCATGGCCACATCTCTGCTGTGGGCACAGGAGCTCTGCACA
Source organism: Triturus cristatus (assembly GCF_964204655.1). Taxonomy (NCBI): domain Eukaryota; kingdom Metazoa; phylum Chordata; class Amphibia; order Caudata; family Salamandridae; genus Triturus; species Triturus cristatus. Next base: position 872,173,288 of record NC_140588.1, read on the forward strand.
GGGGATGATAGGTTCTGCCATATTGGTTTTGAGCAGAGAGCGGCACTGTGGGATTGTTTGTAGTAGGGCACACAGGTAGCGTGTAGGGTTGCCCCTGGAAACATTTACCTCATTGGTTAGGAAGGGGCGCAAGACTCACTCCCTACCCACAGACTGTGTCTGCCATAAATGTGGCTCACACACTGACCCCTCTCAGAACACTTTCTGGACCTGTGGAAGGACAGATGATGACTGGACCTGCTGCCTGTGGCCTGACAACAGCCCTGAAGTCTGGACCTGCTCTCCTACTTGAACCAATGACTAAGAAGTGAACACCAAGGGTCATAAGCCTGAACTCCTGTTTGAGCTACAGGGAGACAACAAGCTTCCAGAGGCTTTGTCCCAGCACTTCCAGCTGACCGTATCAAAGTGGACCTGCCCTGGACCCTGCTGACATGACTGACAGACTTAATTTAAAGAACATTGCAAAGCATGTGCAAGTATTAAAACAGTAAAAAAATAAAAGTAGCAACACAATAAAAATCCCACTCTATTTAAAAAAAAAGAAAGAATGTAATAAGCAAAATGGCACCAAAACAACAAAAATCCACTAATGGCAACTAGAGATATGAGTTTTATGTAGAAATATCTCCAAATGCTCAAAGCGCCCATGATAGTATGTGGTCGCAGTAGACCAGAACCTAGACACAATTTGATGCGGACCATGATGGAGCCCTGGCCCGATACACCAAGGGCCCGATTACTAAGTTAGCGATCTGTGGTCCACCCTGTGGACTGCTGTTAAGCCGTCAGTCCCAACCATCCTTTTATGAGTTACAACTAAAGGCTTGCTTTGGACTGCCGTTGCTCCGCTGACATCACCGGCTATCTCAGACCACCCAAATGGCGGTGTGGGCCACTGAGCCTCCGACTGCCACTCCAACATCCTTCCTCATTATGAGTTACATCTCAGCTGGCAAAGTACAGCAGTCCCACCTCCAGGCAAGAAGCGACAGAAAGGGAGGGATAGGAGGCCGAAACTCACCTCTACGCACATCCACCCATCCTGTGCCAACGCAGAGGCTATCCTACCTGTTATGCCATTGCTCTACGTCATCGATCACCTCCAAAGAAGAGCTTGTCGAAAACGACGACGCCTGTGAGTGCTGTCACTCCATGTATCCCTTGTTACCCATGTAAAATGAATGAGTCGCCAGTAAGCAAACAATGGAGGTTTCCTTTAACTGTATTGAACAAGGTCACGGGTCCACATTTCACATAGCACAGATACAAAATTGTGTAGCATATTCTATAACTTGCACTCAATGCCACAAACATTTAAAAAACACATGCACACAGCCTATATACGATCACATGTTAGTACCACAAAAGTGAAAGTAATGTCGGCATTTTTGATGATACGCAATACCCCCACCTCTAAAAATACACACCAATCTATATCACACACAACGATGAAACTAACATCTTTGCAGCCACAATACCGCTGTTCTGCTCCAGTCATCCACTGCAACATAATCAAAAGAATCTTATGTTTCTTTGTGAAATAACTACCATGGGACGTTAATATAACTCTGAATAAGGGACGTCACTCAAAATGACCTTATTACACTGCACACATCCAAACTCCTTTGTAATTTTAAGCACACATCAGTAGCAAAGATTCATCAAAGTAAAATAAATTGTCCCTGTGACAATCATCTTGAAGTGAACTCACAGACAGCTCACATCAAAAGCCAAGTCATACAATACCATAGCCGTCAAGCAGTGGGAAGCATATCCTAAACTTAACCCTCAGTATACTAATTACACCATCAGGGTAAGAAAACAATCGAAGCCAGTGGCCTAACAATACAACTGCCACATGCATTGACAATCACAGAAGCACTGGCAGAAAAGAAATCACAGATGTGTGTTTTTTGAAAGGTTATACAGATATAAACTGAACAAATGTGTATGATTTTGAAAACTGCAAAGCAGCCAAACAGATAGCAAACACAGCATCTGCCATACATCAATTGTAAGTAGCTGAAAAGTACACACTTCCCATTTCACACAGTACATGCATACCCACTCAAACCTAAGCAATGCTGATGTACTTCATGCCTGAAGGTACACATTGAGTACTCCAAATAACAAAACATAATCAACATATCTCAATGGGAGAAGAGCAAGCAGGTTCTTGCTGACCGTCGAAAAAAAGTAATGCATACCTCACGCCAAAACACACACTGCTAGGACACAATCAGTTAGTCTACAGGCCACTAGTTCAATCCATGTGTTGTAAACTGGCAGCGATTGGGTTAGCATTAGCGGAATCCATCTTGTATTTAGACGCTATCTTGTCCATTTTGTGGAATCCATTTTGTATTTTTGGCAGCCATTTTGTTTGCCATGTGCTGCCACGTGCTCACCATGTGCTCTGTCCTCCCTCAGTGTTGACTGCTCTTGTAATCTGCCTAGAAACGAACTATATTTAGCATCTTCCACCTTCGCACATGCCCAGTTGACTTTGCAGCTGTCCTTGCAGCTGTTAATAGTATGTAACTGTCAGGATGTGTTTACTAGCATTGGCAAACTGTTAACTCCTCCTACTTGTCGACTGTGCATTTCTATATGACCTTATATGTACATAAAACCTTCTCCTAATACTTGTACCGCCCTCTTTTGAGGCCCTGTGTGGGTATAAAAGTACCATGTTCCTTCTGTTCGGTGTGCTACTTCATGCAATACCGAAGGGTGCTGTGTGAATGTAGTTTCACCTCATGAGGTGTATTAAACTTTGTATTTTCTATTCCAGTTTCTTTGCCAACTTCTTCCTATTGGTCTAAGGACTCTGTGCAGAGAAGGGCGAACCCCTTGCACTGGTAGGCCTAGCTGAGGTCCACTTCTACACATGAACATGTCCTACAATTCACTGGAACTCCACAACATGTACAAAGGTCACATTACAAATACCACTTACATAGGAATACCAATACACATCAAAATTACATCAGAGTACAAGTGTGTACATTGCTGCATCACAGTACTTGCCAAGCATGACACTGCTTTGGGAATCTCCTCAGGAAAGGGCATCTAGTGGGCAGGCCAGACACCTCAAAACAACAAACTAGGGAGAACTGAGGTCTAGACTGGGTGAAGCTGGGTTGTCAAAGGAAGGTAGGGCAGTGGTTGGGCCATAAAGAACGTTATAAGGTACAGGAGGAGCATCCATGTTATCCTGGGCAGGTAGGATGGAAAAGGGTGGGCTTTGGGAGTTGGAGGGACTGTAGGTCACCATTGTGGGTGTGCCTGTGGTTGGTGCAAGTGTCTGGGGGTCTGATGTTGTTTGTATCTGGCTTGTGTCTGTTGGTGCATGCTCAGTCTGTGCGTGTGGGCTGCCCCTGGTGAGGGTGGTGAGTGTCTGGGTGGTGGCTACATCTATGCACATTTGTCTGCATTTGAGGGGTGTTGTGGTGCATGTGGATGTTGGAATGCATGTCTGCTTATATTTGCACCTGGATGGGACAGGTATGGGAACAGGGTTTTGGGTTTGGGAAGGTGCAGGAGGTGAGCTGGAAGACTTGGCTGAGGGGAACACTTCTGTCAGTGAGGAGGCCAGAGCCTGAAACGACCTCTGTAGTGCAGGCATACTACTGTGAATTCCCTCCAGGAGCTCTAGCTTCTGGGCCATTACAGTGGAATGCCTCTGGAGGGTCTTCAGCAGTGCATCCTACCCAACAGAGATGCCTCTCAGAAGGTCACTAACCACCTCAGTCAGGGCACCTTGGACCGCAGGGGATGAGGTGCCTGGGCCAAAGGAGACATTCTTCAACTTACAGTTGTGGAGACGGACCAGTTTGTGGGGACCAGCAGGGAGCGTGGATAAGTGGGTGGAGGTGGCAGGCAAGGTTGATGTGATCTCAAGTCCTGTGTTGTCCACCACCTCCACAGAGCGGCCAGTGGAGAATACGATGAAGAGGTCAAAAGTTGCTCCTCCTGGACACACTCCTCACCCTCTGTGCCAGTAACTTTGTCGCTATCAGTATCCTGACCAGAGCCAATCTGGCCAGCTGTATCCCAATGCCTCCGGCAACGCCAATGCTGAAATGATAGGTTAAATAGGTGTAAGGAAACTGAAGACATTTCATTCACTTACATAACACAGCTGCAACATCCTCCAAAGGACACTGTGAACTACGTTCATAAATTCTATAGTAACAATATGACCAACCAAAACAGGCCAGAAGCAGGACATATTGACAGTGTTACAAATGCCACCTACAGCTAGGGACATACCCAATTTACAATGGTCTGGCTGTCAACACCAACATTGCATTGTGCGTTTCAAAACAAAGTTGACAGTGGATGTCTAGTTTGGTCGGCTTAGTCCCATGAATCCAGCATAGGAGGTCATCTGTGGTCATAAGAGGGTGCATAGCACACAAAACAATATGAATTTGCTCACCACCAAACATGCTAGACTATTGTAAATACCTCAAGATCTGAGCCCACAAAATGACTATAATAATACATGGACTTCGCTCACACATGTAATCAGTCAGTGAGAGCACAACGAACAGTAGAGCTATGAACTCCACAAATATTTCACCTATTTAAACCAAGGACATTCCGGTCCAGTGTCTGAGACATAAAGCTCACTACATCATCGTTCTACAGCATAGTCATTACATCATGACAATAGCATGAAGGGAGATCTCTATGACTATGTATCACCAAATAACTAAGATATATCCATGCACTTGTCTTTGTGTGGATACCAACATGTCATCCTTCTCGAATGTAAATTGCATTACACAAGTACAAGAAATTATTATCTGTAGAACTAAGATCATCCATTGTGAATAACGTAAACCTATGTTCAATAGCCTTTCAGTCTCTTGTACAATTTGATTATATATACATGGACAGTTGTATGCAGATTTACATGAGATCATTGGTCCAATTATGTGTCCTTTGTGCAATACATGCAATCTAACATGTCAGAAATGTTATCTGACAACATACACAGTATTGTGTGAGCACCATTACAAAACATGAATCATACATGGTCTGTGTGGGACATCCTATACATACATCACATCATACAAGCATATGTGACATGACACATCATTCCTCCAGGTATTACTACAAGTACAAAATAAGTCATTTAACATCACTCATTTTTGGATCTTGGACATAAGTAATGTAGGAACTGTATGGTGCAGCTTAACTACCAATACATGCTTGAATCCCCACACCTATACTCACCTACATCGTCTGCAAAGAAAATGCTTCCTGTGACAGGAGGAAATAGTTTAAGCACACAGTCAAACTCTGTAGAATACTTACCCCACTGTAGCTGGTTTTGGGCCTTCAACAACCTATCGAGCTCTGGGTAGGCCACCATCATGGTACAGCTCCTGAGGGGGTCAGATTCCAGCACGCGCCTCTAAGACCTGGGGAGGACTCCCCTACCTGGACTTGAGCAATCTTATGGGTCGAGCATCTTATGTCCTGCCACTTTTTCTTGCAGAGGGTTCTGTGCTGGCGATAGATCCCAGGGACTGCACTTTTTGGGTGATGTAATTCCTGATGGGCATTGATCTGTACACACAGAAGACATGAAGCATGGGACTGCAACAACAAATTCAATTTACAAGCTTCATAAATGTTAAAAGGATGAAAGAGTATAAACATGTATGTGGAATCTCAACACACAATAAAGGTACTCAACACAATTTAAACTCCATCTCCAACTGGCGACACTATCTGCAAAAACAATCTGCACTACACTTCACCCTTCTGGTGTAATGTCTATCTAATACATGGAATGCATGTCCTTTAATAGTGTACCCTGCTGTATTTTACATGTGCAAAACACAAAATAATGGGTTTTCATGCAGGGGAGGACACTTAAACATGTTAGCATACACCGCTGTAGTCACCTGGAACTCAACATACCCATGCCTCATAGTGCCTAGCACTGGTGTGCATACTGACTACTACCATGAGAAGGCACAATGGATCCATTTGTATGTGTCACAGAAACTACTCATACATGGCAATCATATGTTGGCCAAACATATATATCACATACCAACAGAAGCAGACATATTTTCAGGATTTGAATTACATCATGACACATACCCACTTCCATAGTAGGTACTCACACATGAAGGGCACATAGAGAAATCCAAGAGTAGTTTGTACCTGCTTAACCACAACCAGTTCTAGAATCAAGAAAATACAAACAAGTCAACTTGTGACACCTGCAGTGCACACTTTTTTGGGGGTACAATGTAATTGACTATGTGACCAATACCCACCTCATTGACTGGGTACTATTAACTCTGTTAACAAAAGTCAGGTTAAGCACACAATCACCACTTGAAAAGCTACATTTATCTTCATTGAAATCCACATTGCAAGATGTTTGCCGGCAGGATTACACCTGCTGAACTTGCTACTAACATGTTGAATACAAGGATTACAAATTTACACACATATGAAGATTAGAAGGTAAAATTTGGAGTTTCACAAACACCATAGGTTAATGAGTATGAAAAAAGTACTTGATATATGTAGTAAAATGTATGTGATCAAACCTCATTTGATATTGAAGTGACCATCACATGACTAACATACACCATAGACTCTGGAATTCAAATCATTTAACAAGCTTCCTCACCATTTCAATACACAAGTATGTCCATTAGCTGTTTCCCTTCTACCTGTAGGATGTGTGCACTGGGTGCTCATATACACTTTGCAATTGAAACTACAAATATACAATCTACACATGCAGAATCTGAATGACTAGTCACCAGCCACATCCAAGTACCACTGTAAATCCAGCACGTAGCAATATGTTTTTGTTGTTGGATATTTTCTAAAACTATATTTCTTTACAACATATACACTGGGAAAATGAAAATAGAGCAAGAAGACCACTGTAGCACCACCTATGTTCATTCATGGCAATGTAATGTTACAAGGGTTAGACATGGTCAAAAAATGTATTCATCGGACAAATGCAATGACAGAGTGCATAGTTCATGTGCACATATGATCAGTAAAGTCAAACATGTGTACATGTATACATGCTTACACATAGGTCTCCCAAATAATTACTGCTAGCCAACCCAATCACGCTCACTCATGTCCATTGGTAGCTACAAAATGGTACATCTGACAATTACACTAAAACATGTCTGTTCCTACTTGTCTGGCCTAAATGCATAGGTATTACTGAAGTTAAAGCAACTAGAATAAGTTTAATAGCATATTGGCTATCCTTAAAGAACATGTTGGCAATGCACGCACACTCCTCGTGTCAAACACATTACCTTGATAGGCAGGAGCACACATAAATATGTTGGCAGCAGTCTCTCTGCTACATCAATACAGGATATGGTGCCAATATGCAATATCAGAAAACATAGTCACGGGATGCACATTAAGCACAATTGGTTATGTTCAAGCACATATACATATCAGCCCATGTATGTCATCTTAACTCACATCATACAACTGTTTGTGAATCCTATTAGTCATTGTCTAAGGCTTAGCCACCAAAATCACTATATTCATGAACTGAGAAGATAAAGGCACATTAAATGAAGCATTTTGCATATTGTTTCTATGTCTCTTTCACAGACCTAAATGGTGTACTGTCAATAAGTCTCACAAATGGTTACATACATGTTTACATGATGGTCATACATTTATAGGTACAGCTCATTCAAATGGACGGCATCAATGACCAACTGCTAAATAGCATTGTATCAAAGCAAATGCTTACAATTTGCCTTTTAAATGTAGTGCTTGTATTCAGCTATATGAACCACAAAACAAGGTGAACGAGTAGGAAAGAAGATAGCAACTAAGCATGTCAGGTTTTAGCTGATGATGGTCAGGTTGTGTTGCGGTCTCAGAACAATGAAATAAAAGTTTACTTAAAAAGTGGTATGGATAACATATTCTAGTTAGCTTGCATAGGTAGAACGTTTCATTAGATCTGCAAACTGGTCTCATCCCAACACCCACCTCTGATTCATCCCGATTGATGTGGAGGGAGGCGCGGTCACAGCAACAACTTACGGGCAAGAGGGGAGGAGGGCGCTACGTCACATCCTGCACTCTGATAGTCAGCTGCATAAAAGCTTCATGCCATATGCTACGCGCAGCGGACGCACGCAGCTGGCGCGTCGGCGGCGCGCCGGGGGCGCACCAAAGGCACGTCTGTCTGCGCCCGTCCACGGACGTCCGGGGCATGGGGCCTTGACCCCTGCCCGGTTATTTACCCATACTAGAAGCTACAGCCCCAACTCCTTACTGAAACTAAGAGGAAAGGCAGCTACTCCTTGCCTCTCTACCTGGAATCCGGCAGGCCTGCATGTCTTTTCTTTGTCCCCAATGCCTCCTTGCTTGCTGTTTGACCATGTGGCTGGTAGCCATTGTGCGTAGGCATCCAGTGTGCTTTTGCCTTAGGCTTGCATGTGTTGTTCTTCTATCATTATGTTACCGCCATTCCTCCTTGATTGTTGGTTCATTATGTGGTTGGGCGGTGGCAATTTTGTGTAGATAGCCAGTGTGCTTTTGCCATAGACCTGTTCCCAATGCCTTTTTGTTCTGTGTTGTTGTTGTTGATGACCAGGTGGCAATGGTAGGCAGCCATTTTGTGTGTCCAGCCAGTGTGACCCTCTGCCATATGCTTGCATGAATGGTTGAGCAATGAAATAGTTTAACAAATGGAAACAAATTATATGATTGAGGATTGTCACTTATGTATAAAAAAACATTTTCAACTTGTATTTTAATTTTTTTATTTTTTTCCCCAATTGTAGTACATTTAAAAATATATGTATGTTATATTTTTTTCAATTTTAGTAAAGCAATTTTTTTTTTTTATATTTTTCAATTTTAGTTATTTGTTTTTTTAATTTTTTTAATTATGTTTTAATGCTTATATTTTATTTTTTTGGGGTGGATTTCTTTTTTTGAATCATTTTCAAAACATCTGGTATTAATAAATCAGAGGTATGCTACAGGTGCACAACAGCAATCATTGTGTAAGCATTATTCGATTGTCAATGCATTTGTCAGCTGCACCTCCCTGTGTGCCACATCCCAAGTGATGCACTGCACATAAAGCAAACAGTTACAGGTGTATTATTTTGTTGTTGCTTTTTCTAATCCTTCCTGAGTTTACAATCACCATGAAAGTTTATGTTGGTGTAGTTTAGTTTTCGGTTTTACGAATGAACACTATATACTATTGTTAATTATTTATAATAACTTAAAGAACCACACTAAATGATATTGTTTGTTTGTACTACTACTTGAACTGCAACAATGCCAAGTTCCACTGATGTTTTTATTGCTTGTTTGCTTTTAGGTTCACAAGAGAAGATAGATCACCCACAGTACTGCTAGATAGAAGGCCTCTTCTGCACGATGTGAAGCGTGACTGGCTACGCAACATGGTCATCTCTTCAGCTTGTTGTGAAGCTAAGTGCCACTGCCAACTGCAGCTTCAAGATGGACCCAAAGATAGGAGCTGCCAAGAAAGTGGCTAGTTGGGAGCAGAAGACGCAGATTTCCACCATTGGCGTGCCAACCGCAACCTTTTTCAGGAAAGCTGTGCCTGCCGCACTGGCCTCCGGTGGGCAAGCTCAGAGCAGCACTCCTTCATCAACAGCACCACCTCCCCAACCTAAGCCCAGGACCATGTTTCTCAGTGAGACAGCCAGTGCAATCATGTCGAGGCCGACGAGTATCGATTGAATTAGATTTGTCCCTTTCGCAAAGTAGTACACGACCTTTTCAGGAAATACAGCAAAGTGGACCGCAGCAGCCACAGCCAGTGATGGATTTGTCTGATGTTGGAGCAGAACAGGAGGTAAAGCTTGCTTCAGAGCAAGAAGTTGAACCTCCTCTTTTAGAATCATTGGCTCCCACATCTCCAGCAAGGAAAAGGAAGGGTACTACAGCACCATCTTCTCCAAGCACCACTTCTGGTGATGATGATATGGACATGGAGTGGATCCCGACATAGACCAGGAGACAACAGGAGAGGCAAGGGAAAAGAAAAGTTTGAGAAAGACTTAGACTTATGGAAGGAGATGAAGAAGAGGATGACGATGTATTGGTAATCATGGTGGAAGGTGACAGAGGAATCTGATATTGCTATTCAATCAAGTCCAATCACGGCAGAAGGTGATGATGAGGAAGAAGAGGGTGACATCTTCACACAAAGCAACCCTGTCCCCAGCAGTGCACCAGCACAATCACCCACCTCAGTGACTTCACAATGGCACAAGAAGCCTCAGAGTGAGATGATAGAAACACCATGGCATAAAGTGCCTCCCCAACCACCACGACGCACATTGACTATACCACCAGCATCTACTTCTCATAAGACGCCTGTGTCAGTGCCCCCAAAAAAGAAGAAAATCCAGGCTACTATTACGGGCATATTTAGGCAGGAGGGTGCCTATGAGCAAAACCACCCAGTCACACATTTTTAAAATGGGAAGCAGGCAAAATTGTTAGCACTGCACCTCCTCCCTTTTTCATTTGTGGAAGGAGTGGAATTTTTAGATTTTGTGGCAGGCATCTGCCCAAAATGGAAGGTACCAAGTAGGACCTATTTTTATCACGATGTCCTGCAGTTGGTTGGACAAGCTTTGCAGCAAAGTGTTGTTCACACCATCCACCTGGCGACAGACATGTCGACCAGTTGTCAGGTGACTGATTACATGTGCATCACTGCACACTGCATCTCTTTTGCAGGGGTAAGGCAAAAGATAACTTCACGTCTTGGCCCTGAAGAAAGTTTTAGGAGCGTTCGGCGGCAAGCAACAGGGGCCATGTTCGCCATGGAGAAATCATACCCAGCTGTAAGCATCTTGGAGGAATTTAACAGCAAGGTGTATGAATGGCTGTGTCCTAGAGGTCTTAGAATTGGATTTTTTTGCCACAGACAATGGCAGTAACATAGTCAAGGCCATGTCAGACAGATGCTATTTCAGGGTCCTGTATTTGGCCAATTGCATCAACCTAGTGGTGCAAGACTTCCTCAAAAAGGAAGACATGGTCAGCAACATACTGACCACCTGCAGAAGAATCTGCAACCATTTTAGCCGTTCTTTTTAAGCCCGTAAACAACTGCGGATTATTCAGTGTCAGCACCAGTTAAAACCTTGATACAAGCGGTGCCAGATTTAATTAAATGCATGTGTGTTCTCCTTTTTTTCTGGTACTTCACATGCCAGAGTGGTCACTTTAGTTATCAAACAAAAACCTATGCAAAATACTGCAATTCTGTTTCATTCTCTACTTGTTCTTCAACAGCAGTGCACTGCAGTTCATGCCTATCTTGCTCAGGTCCTCGTGATACATGATGATGATGACTGGTCTGGTATGGAGTTACTCAAAGTCACTCAGGACTGGAGGAGTATAATGGAAGAACTCAGGGCGGGACTGGAAGCTGCAGGACTACCTCATCAACAGCAAAAAGCAAGAAGTTATCGAGTATGGGCTTCAGTTCAAAGGGAAACCAAGGGTCTGAGGCCTAGTACTGCTCAGCTATTTGGAATAGAGAGAGGTGTGTTTGTGAAATGCTGCTCTATCTGTGTGTGTGTGTGTGTGTGTGTGTTAGACATGTTGCATACGTGAAACACTGAGTGCCCCCCTCTTGTTTTTGTTGGTTTGCCTCTGAGTCTTCTTATCTTGATACAATCCTCTTGAAGCTTACCTCCATTCTGTCCTTCTCCTCAACTCTAAAATATAGTTTGTCTTTAATCCACAGGCCTTCTTCTGGTCTCCATCATGAATGAAAGGCGAAAGCTAGCTGAGCTCAACAACAGTCCTTCTTGCCTACTGGACCAGTGCAGAGAGGCAACAAAGAGTGGACATTCACCACCCAATTATGCAATACAGTATAATTTTTGTTTTAACAATCATGTTTACTAAGAAAAGTGGGTGGGTGGGTTCACTCCTTAACCTAGAAGACAGAACATTCGGATATGTGTTAGACTGGGTCTTGGCCTATGGCAGAAGGACTGTTTGCAATGCATATATTTCTACTCTGCCATACTCATTCATTTGTTTCCTTCCAACAACAGATTGATGGCGGTGAATGATGTGCTGCTGCTTATAGCCCAGATGAATGTTGGCCTTGTGTTGTAGTGTTTATCTTTGTCAAACCATTCCCCAAATCCCATTACCCATCCATTCGTCAAACCCCTAACCCTCTTCCCTCGAGATGTGTGATTTATTGAGCTGTGGCTTAAATTATACCATCAATTGATCACACACTTGTGGGGGTGGATGTGGTGAAAGCAACACCATCGTACTGTAGAATCTTCGAAGCAGTAGCTCACACAAGCCCATTGCTAGCCCGCACATTAAAAATGATCCATATTTTTTTAGATATAGAATCAAGAACATCAGTCGTCAGCATCATCATCATTAAGGCCTTGTTTTGCCTAACCGTAAACGTCTAACCTAAGATTGTTGACTCCAGACTTTTTCAAAAACTTGTGGATTTCACAAATAGTACTGCTAGCTCCACATTAGCCAAAACATGTTAGTATTGCTATTTTTTCTATTTTAGCACAATCAGGCATTCTCATTGTGTCATCATCACGTACTACTCAGGTGGTGTCAATTGTTTGGAAATCTTTGATAAATATATATAACCCACTTACTCAGTCTTTCTACTTCCAATTAATTAGTTGCCTACGATAATAATCAGTCAATCATTCAGAACAATCCTACAGTTGGATATCACCTGGGTGGTACTGGAAATGGGACCTCACTTGTGCAGTGTGATGCCTCCCCAGTTATTGCTGCATGTATATTCAGGTAAGACAACTAGTATGGATGTAATTTAACTTAGTAAGAAATAGGTTACCTGCTGCTGTTTTTTATTTAGATAGTTCAGACCCTCAACACAATATAGTTTAGGTCATCTCATCATAGAAACATGCCCTATAATGGTAAATATATTTAGAGAATTATAAGACTAGACTCTATAACTAAGTGCTACGATATCTCTAGTCTTGAGTTACAAACACATACACAGGCTGCGTAAAACTACTTGAAGGCAGCAGTGCAATGTAAAAGTAAAAAAAACTACTTCAAGCATGAACTTAGATTAATAAAATATTTTCCCCTTTATTCATTTACAAAGCAACCCACCCTCTCCACCCAAACAACATGCCCACCCCTCTCCCAAATAAAGCTGATCCAAGCCCCAAAACTCAAAATGTTCATCAAAGTCTCTAGAGTCCCATTCCCAACAACCTTTCCACCCCCTCCAACCCAGCCCAAACAAACAACAAATCCATCCCACCAAAACAAATATCAAAAAAAGGGTTAGAAGAGGGCATTATGGATGTCAGTCTGGAGCTGGTCCATGTTCTGCTCCATCGAGGTGAGCTGGCCCTCGATAGTGTCCAGGCGCTGCAGGATGTGGTGCAGCAATGGCCTGTTGCCATTCTGGTAGGGGATGGCAGCAGTTGGCTGACGGCAGCGCTGGCGATGGGATGGCCGGGAGGCTGTCGGCTAAGGGGGACAGGCTGCACTGGGGCCCAGGAGCTGATCATTGATCTCCTCCTCTTCCAGGACCACCTGCCACTGGTATTCAAGCTGGATACGCTCCAGCCTCTGCCGCTGCAAATGGGCCACTCCCTTCTGCCTGTTGGGTGGTCCTGCTGGACCACCGATAGCAGCTATATTGAGAAAAACAAAAAAGAGAAATTGCAAATAATGCTCTTTGCAAAAAATTGTTTTAAATAACAACATGGCACAGTGTCAGTAAATTGCTGGTCCCCTAGGGCCATTGGAATTTATTTGATGTGATGATTATGATTAGGAGAATCACAGGGCCAATTTTATGTTTTCTTTTACACATGTTGCCAAACATACAAAAGCAGTGACTGTGTGGCAGAAAAGGAACAAGCAGACTGGCAGAGAATAACATCACTGGATTACAGTGATTGTATTATTTTTTTTCTTTATAGGCTTTTTGAGTAACTTTAATAAACAGAGTCAGACACTTTGGGTTGAAAAATAAATGTCTTCTCATTGATGAGTACAGCATTATGCACTATTATGGTGTACAATTTGTGTGTTGTGCTAAAATAATGAAGCCATGCTCATTGCTAGCCAGCGCCTCTGCTACTTTACCAGTGGCTGCTGCTGTAGTTGACAATTATCTCATTCCAATGGCCCTGCTCTTCGCCACATGCATTTCTCTTTCTACCCTGTCTACAAAGAGGATGAATAATAATAAATAAGATACTCCGTCAGTCACACACACCTCATGTATGAAATACGGATATTAATATATTATCCTGTCTGCCGTAAGTAGACGTTGAGGAAAATTAATGTAATGGACTGCACTACAGGGAAAGGAACAGATTATATAGATTTTATTTGGCACATTCGTCACTGTCTATCCCATATGCCAAACTTGATATCAAATCATGCACTTACTCCCACTTTACTCTGTGACCTCGCCCGCCACAACGTTTTCCAACAAATTCATGTGCTGGGCAAGAACCAGGGACAGGAAACTTGATTTTCTGTACTGCAGAGATATTAGACAGGTAGGGTAGAGCTTTTTTATATATATAATAGAGGGGCCACTAAACTGAACATCAATTCATCATCTTTGGCTTATTCACTTGCGGTTCAATTCACAAGGGAAAAATATGAACAAGTGTAAATTAATCTGTTATGGGAAACCATGATATATGTTCTGGAATCACTTCACATGGGTATCGCATGATTAAATGTGGAACATGCCAAGAATGGCCCGCCCACCCTTTCACTCATATACCATTTCTTTTTTTTCTTTCATGTTTCCCTCAAGCCATCAAAGTGCATTATGTGAGATTTTGCTGCATTTGCAGATAGAAGAGTCCTTTATAACTCAACCATCGCTGTGGCTAGAAAAGCTGGGGGGGTTTCACCTCACGACAATATCGTTGTCATTTTTTATGATGACGACAAGCGACGCCATGGAAATAGCTAGTGAGCATAGCAATTGCAAGAAATATGTGACTCACCAGTGCCCATCCCTGCTGCCGCTTCTCCTCCTCCAAGAACTGAGCATTACTACAGGATAGAGGTCATTTGAAACATTGTTGTGCAGGTACACATACATTGGATAACATCACACATATATGCTTTAAATGCTTTAATAGATTTAGCTTGTTCCAGGATTTAGGCTGTATCACATCCAGACAAAGGGCAGGGCCAACACACACAGTCTGTGTAATCAGTCAAGAGGTCACACTAGACACCTTTGGCAGTACAGTACAGGGGTGATGACAATGCCAGACTTTACTAGGGTTATGACAAGCCAGTACTATGACTTCATACATGGAGCACACAACATCTTTCTGACTTCTGTGACCTGCTCCAATATGTTTTTACAAATTGAATTACTCCCATGTGTGGTGACTCATACTTCCAGCATAAAACATGGTGTGCATCTCTGTAACCCTGAGAGTGACACATGTCATGAACATGGTTCTTGTGTGCAATCTCCGAAATATTGAGGTTCACCTTTTTGGATTTTAAAGCAATGTTGCATGTATGATTAATACTAAACAAACATAATTTTGGGTATTATAGCAATTGTCAGACACATGTGGATGCTGTGCATTATGTGAATCCTGATTATCATTGAGCCCGGACATAAAACTCCACTCCGTTCGTGGATTTTGCAGAATTCAGAATGTGGAGAACGTGGAGCTACCATTAAACTTGGCACTCCGCAACAGAGCAGAGGTTTTTTTGGGTGCGCACGCTCGTAATGTCATTTTTCGCATGCAGGAGCGACGAGCTGGGTGCTCGTGATAGCACATAAGATTTTTAGGGCCATTTGCGGGCACCACGAGATTTGCTAGCTGGCCGCTTGCTCCTGTGAGATTTTGCGGTTGCCAACAGGTCATTCGGCATTCCAGCGATTTCCGGTGTTTTCTAAAGCTGGATTCCTGG
Source organism: Triturus cristatus (assembly GCF_964204655.1). Lineage (NCBI taxonomy): Eukaryota > Metazoa > Chordata > Amphibia > Caudata > Salamandridae > Triturus > Triturus cristatus. The sequence goes on from NC_140588.1 coordinate 872,189,287, forward strand.
AACAAAGAAAGCATGCAGGCCTATGGGAAAAAAAGCACACTGGCTGCCTACACAAAATGGCCGCCAGCCACATGGTCACTCACAAGTCACAACAACAAGAGGCAGCAGGAGACCTATAAAACAAACAGCACATGCAGGCCTAGGGACAGTCCACTGGCTATTCAAAATGGCCCCTGGACAGTGGCAACATAGCATCCGGAACGAAGGCAAATGGTGGCCTATGGCAAACACACAAACACACACACTGGCGAGAAAAAGGAGTCATGGAAAAACAGAGAAAATATCATTGATTCCGCAATGCCAACAATGAAGATGATTGTTCCAAAAATAATGTTTATAACAACATACATCCTTGAAAAGCATTACCCCACTTAGTCCCATACACTGTTTGCATCCAAAAAACATGAAATACAACAAAAAAGCACATTTTGTATTTCAATCAAAACCCATCCATGGCCTGAATGCTGTAAACACGACAGAAACTGCTGTTTCATTCACCCATGACTAGCACTGGGATGCTGGCTGGAAGGCTAATTGGCAGACTAGGCCACATAGTGAATTCAATCAATATTTCATATGTATTAAAAAAACACGGAGAAAATGTAGTAAACTGTGAAACATATTTCCTTCACAAAAGAAGAAAAAAAATGCAAATACATCAGTGATCACTAGGCCCCTACTGAAACATCAGCCCACCCATCACAATACATTTAACACATCCATTAACAGTATAAATAAAGCCAGGTGCATGGCCCCAATCAAACAAACAACACCGGTTTTTCAACGTACTCAAATACAAAAGTCCTTAAATCAAATCAATTAGTATATGCAGCAGAGCAGATACAAACAATCATCTTTCCAGCTCCAAATCCAAATGAAAAGTGACCAGGAGATAGATAAAGCACTGGGAGGAGCCTGCTGGACAGGAAGTTGCAGACTCTGTGGCCCTTCCTTCCAGTTGAAAAAAAGAAAAAAAAGAAAATAAAAAAAGACTCCTTGCACAAAAAAAACACTGCCAAATGTCAATTCGAGAAGGTTTTTAACACCAAGGGCCTCATGTAGGTAGCTAAATACCGGTCGGTAACGGCCAAAATTCGGTAAATATCCCGTTACCGACCGGTATTTAGCTATTTGGGATGTAGGAGGCATAATTCAGGATTCAGTAAATTACCGATTCGGTAAAATACAGAATCGGTAAATACCGAATCCTGAATGTAGGGAGCACTCTAAAGAGTGCAAATTAGAATTAAGAATTCGTTATTTACCACCAAATACAGGTTGGTGATAAATAACGAATACCTTGCAAAACGCAATATTTTGCAGATGTAAGAGTGCCATGTGTCAGACATACATGCCCTTAGGGCATGTATGTGCGCCACATGTGCACACATGCAAGAATCAGGGGTGCAACAGGGTGTCAATGTGACACCCTGCCACCCTTGTATATGCTCCCCCCATTACCAAATCGGTATTTACCGAATCGGTAATGGTGACTGGCTTCCCATTGATTCCTATGGGCCTTCAGGCCCATAGGAATCAATGGGAAGGTATGCCCCATTACCGAATCGGTAAATACCGATTCATATTTACCAAATTTTTCCGATTTGGTAACATTTACCAAATCCTTACCTACATCACATTTACCGATTCATAAATACCGAATCGGTAAAATTCAGTATTTATGAATCGGTAAATGTGTTGCTACCTACATATGGCCCCAAATCACCAGTTTGGGAAGATTTTTATGCTTCTCAAGGAAAGAATCTTCCCCAGATTGCAGAGGCTGTAGATCCAGCAAGTTCGGGGTTGCATACCGCAGAAAGTATCCACCGGAAGTTGCTGGCATGCCCGAATGATGTGGTGACTGTAAAATCTCATGGAAGCATGCAGCCAGCTAGCAAATCTCATGGCACACGTGGGCGATTGCAAGTGCCCGGCAAGTTGCTCCTGCGTGGGCAAAATGAAGTTTTGAGCGCAGGGGCAAAAACAAACTCTGCTCCGTTGTGGAGTGCAGACTTTAATGGTTAACCTTGCGTTCTTCATGAAAAATAGAGTTTCTGAATTCCTTAAACTCCGCTAATGGAGCAGAGTATTACCCCCAGGCTTTTCCACTGTACAAACTATTAATGTCCACTTTCATTCCTTTTTCAGACAGGGGTGTTAGAAAATACAAAACATGGATAGCTGAGCAAGCAGTGAGCTAGAAAAAGAAAGGCAGGGAATTAGAGGCCCACTCATCCAGGACACAAGTACTGTGGGACAGCCTTCAAGTTCAGAGCCCGAGAGCAGTTTTGTTGGCTCACAGTAGCCAAAACCAACAACAAGAAAACCATCAATAACAAGGCCTGGAGCATCAGCCCCAAAATCTGCAACTGAGTGGTTTCTACTGGCAGTGCTTTAGTCCAGTGCAGAGGCGAAGGCAAAAGAGGTCGAGCAAAGTGGAGCACCAGCAATGAACATGAGCGAATGGTCCAGTCCTATCTGGATGATGCAACAGAGGTCTACCTTGATCAAAATCCATTGGTGTATTGGTATGGGAAGAGGCGCCAATGGCCAGTGCTCAGCAGTCTTGCAACAATCTATCTGGTTTGCCCTGTATCCAGCGTCCCTGTTGAGTGTGTTTTTAGTGCTGCTGATTCCGTTGTCACCTTCAAAAGGACCAGTCTCTTGCCCCAAAATGTGGAGAGATTAACCATGATCAAAATGAATCATCACTTTATACCACCGGATTACACCATACCTTCAGTATCACAGGAGGAAGATGAGGGAGACTCAGGTCATGGAAGTAGTATGTTAGATGACCTACTTCTGGGCGAACCACCAGAGTTTGAGGATGACCTCTACTTCCCTGACTACTAGGCCTGGGCCAACAAAAACCAAAGAACTTTCTCTCTCAGTCTGTAGTGTATTGCTGATCTGCTTTCTTTCTTTCTTTGACACAAAAAAAGAGAGATAGCTACTAGGGAACATTATTATTTGTTTGTGTCTGGTTGACCAAATAATCTGTACCATCTTACTCTTAGACACATTTTATTGCCGAATTGGAGGTGCAACTGTGTGCAGTGAAGAAGTCCTGACTCCCCCGCCCCCATTTCCCTCAAGATAGGCAGTGGATAGAGAATAAAAACTAACGTGTGCCTGCCTCCAACCCTGGGCCATGACTATCTATCCTTTCTTACTCTAAAGGGACTGCCCCACATGTGACATTATGATTCGAGTTACACTGGTCCATTCTCTGCTTCATGAACAAATGGATCTGCATTCTGCAATGTACCACGATTTGATCATGGTAAGCACAACCGTAAGAACGGGTAAATGTAATTGGTATGCATTGCATGCTGAGTGATTGTTGTTTGCTGTGAACTTGTTGTGATGTGTTATCATGTGTGTTGAGAAGAGATGATTCATGTGGTGGCAGGCAGTGTGACACTGGGTGTTTATATGTAACTATTACGCTTATAATGTGTTAGTGATGATTTACAATGTTGGTGGCCTACTGATGGCTGATCAATAATTTTCTCCTGAAGGTTTTATTTTCCTTCCCCTTTAGAAGATAGCGAAATTCCTTCACTGGGACCACTCCACAGTCCACACTGCTTTGTTTTATTGTTTTCTGCTTAATACACCAACCAACTAGTCCCTTAGATAACGCAAACACAAATCTAGTCTACACGAAAAATGGCTTAATCTTTCCCTTTTTGTTATGCAACAACAAATTTGTACTACAGGATGATCTATTGCAGAGTCAGGACTCTGGACACAGTTAATACGGAGTTGGACACCATACTCGGAGTTAGACTCAGAAGGATCAGAGATGATGGAATGACTCAGTGCGTGTGCGTGACTACTTCGAGAACTGCCACCAGAAGAAGATGGAATTTTTCAAATTCACTGAAACCAACCGATTTAATTTGGTGATTACTTTGAAGTGGCCTTAAGATACACTACAGACCTACACAACTCTATGTGGTGGTGGTGAGTGTCATCGGTGCATTTTTACTTGATCGGTGAATGCTATGTCGCTTGGTGTCTGTGTGCTCAGTGCTGTCTGGCTCAAATTGGAAGCTAAGTAGTGGTCGGGTGGGGGGCCTCTTGTTGAAGGTAACTGGAAACATACATTTAGCCATGCTGCCTCTGATTCTTCCTGTTGCAATCCTCTTGCATTTTAACTTTTCTCCTTAATTCTTTAATATATTTTTGTTTTTCCATCTACAGGCCCTTTACCTAGCGCCATACTGGAAAAACAACAATAATACATACTCACACTTACCTTACCAAACTGTATCCACCATGCACGCAAGAATTACAATCCAAGAGGAATGCAGATGCAACTCCCAATTTGGCAATACACCATCATTTTTTCTCATCTTTTTTTCTCTTTAATCATTTGAACTGTGTGTATTGTTTATTTGACTCCTCAGATATTTTGATTTTATTTGCTATCTTTCAAAGTTCGGCACAACTAAACATCTAATAACTTGGGTCTCATGGGGGGCAGATAGACTATTTGATTTGGTTTACCTGTACTACTCATCATCATTCCTCCATTTCCTTTTCCTCCCATAACAGATTCTTGATGGTTGGCTACCAAGATGAATGTTGTTCTTGTGTAGTTTTTGTCTTTGTCAAACATTTCCCTGAAATCCTCCTTCCCTTCCATTCATCGAACCCTTAAGCCTCTTCCCCCAGGCTGTGTGATTTATTGAAGTGTGGCTAAATTAAATTTACACCATTAATTGATCACACACTTGATGGGGTGGATGTGGTGAAAGCAACACCAACTCAAGGCAGAGCAAGAATGTTCTTCAGCTCTAAGTATAGCCCACGCTGCCATATTACATATATTTAGATTACCCACCCATGCACAGTATTCAATATTTTATTTTTTTCAGAGGAACATAATTCATAATTGCCAGTAACATCATCTTCCGGCACTGTCTTGTGTGCATCAAAGGTTATGCTTGTCCACTTCAGAGTTCGAGTAGACTTAATTTTGTAACCTCTTACTAGCTCACCATTCTGATTATTTAAATTTAGCATTGCTCGTCATATTTTCTCTACTGGCTCTCTTCTTCTTGTGTACTAGAAGTCTCGCCTCCCTCTGGTGACTGTATCATTTATTTGGTAAAGCTTGCATATAAAACGGCATTAACTCTGTTGTTATTTCAATCTAATTAGTTCCATGCGAAGAATATTCCTCATCCTACAGTTGGAGTTCAGCTAGGAGGGAGTGGGACCTTGCTTCTGGATCTGGTGCTTTCACTATTTGACTAGTGCACTAGCATGCTGGTACTGTCTACTACCACCACCATGGCACCTTGGGAAACCATGCAGCCATCCCTTCATCTAATCACAGGTTATAAGAAGAACTGTGGAGGATTTATTGTTGAGTTGCAATAATCTATATACAATGGAAATTCACACCCTCAAACCCCCTCCGAGTCCTTAGGGGTTATTATAGTTGCAGACATCAGAGACTAGGAAGGGAGAATAGTAGGACAAGTGAGCGGGCACCATAGCTATTTGTTGGTGTTACATCAGATTTTTAAAACTGGCTGCTGGCCTACAGCAAAGGAAGCAGGGTGAATTAAAACAGTAACCTCCCCCCAAAGCGGTTTAAATCATATGTACAACTATGAAAAATGTATGTCCCTAACAAATATAATCCACAAAACCCACAACACCTGGCCAACCCCTCTACCTAACCCCAACCAATTTCCAAGGTAAGCTTAGAACAAAAGTCCAAAAACATAATTGCCCATAAATGTCCATAAAAAATGGGGGGAAACTCCCACATTCCCACTCTCTCCCCAACAAGTCCCACCCACCAAACAAAAGATTAAAAAGGGTCAAGAGAGACATAGCGGCGGGCTAGGAGCTTCCTCCAATCATTCAAAACGCTCTCCATCCTTGCTTCCAAACGTGCCATCGTTTGGAGCATGTGGCGCAGAAAGGCTCTATAAAGTCTATAGAGGCGAGCAGCAGTTATGGAATGGGCGCGTGACTACCTGACTACAGCGCCAGACTACCGGAGGCACCGGGGCCTAGCTGGGGCCTGGGGCATTTGAGCTATATCAAGAAAGAAAAAAGACAAATTGTAACCAATAATAGGAAAAGCAGTAACACATAATGTTATATAGTGGCACAGTAGTACTAGCAGTACATAACATTTGTTGGAATCCTCACTTCCTCAGCCCATTTGATTTTGATGTGATTGGAGTTTCAGTCATTAAGCACTATGGAGTGTCTTCTCTCTAGTTTAGCTAAATACATGTAGACATGCCAGCTCAGTTTGTGCCCTAGGCAGACATGCTTGTGCTGTGTTACTTTGCTACTGTCTGCAGGTGGGACAGCTTTACTAGACAATTATCTCTTTTCCGATTATGGCCATGCTCTGTTAAAACATTTCTCAATTTCACCCTGACTACAACAAGACAGATGAATAGTTACTAAAATATGAATGATATACATCAGGTGAGATACTACTATTGTAACCATGTAGCCGATAGGTCACCCATGGCTGTCACTGGCAAAATGCCATGGGTAGGGACTTGAAGGGAGGCGATTGATGATGATAAGTGGTTACATAATATATGTTGTGCTCGAAAACTACTGTGAGTCAAGGGATTAGTCTGAAATACCCCCTCAAACCTTGGAATCAAAAGCCTTGATAAAATAATATTCCTTGTTTACTCTTCTTCCCAGGAATCTTTCCATTCATCTTTGCATTGTTCTTCTAGTAATTCTTATTCCTTACCCTTAGCTTTACAACTCAGCCACCGTTTCAGTTTTATATGCACTTCATCTAGTCTTCTTCACCTATGAATACCATCCATTCATCTATCCAAACATGGCTCCTATTCTCAACAAGGCTTTCACCGACAAACATTTGTCATTTAACCACCCATGCACCCTTGCTTTGACCCATCAACCTCCCCTGGAGGATTCCTTTCACCTGTGCACTTTCACCCACCCAGGCAGGCATCCTTTCACCTTTTATCCATCCTTCACCCACACATGCACCCTATCAGCCACCTATAGTATATACATTTTTTCACCCACACATTCTTCTCTGCCACTCATATTACATTTCACCGGTCCTTCTTCCTTCCATCCTTCTCTCCCTTTTCCATCATCCCCTCAAGGTCTGACTCTTCATGAAACTTTCTCTGCTGAGTTGAAGATTGAAGAGACCATTAGTTACTCAACTCCCACAGTATATACTTAGTAAAGAGGTGTACCTTCAACTGTTCACAAGCCTCAAAAGTACAGTGTACACCCTTGCAGAGAGTATATAAATTGTCAATAAGCAAGCAATATGACTCAACACCACCCGCCACTGCCGCTTTCTCAAACCCTGCAGCTACCGCATCTGCTTCCTGGATGGCACCACCATCCCCGCTGGCCCCGGCACTAGCGGTCGGTGTGGCTATAAAAAACATTACATATTTTTTAGATGTCATATACGCCGCCCCTTATTTTTTTTGTTTGTAGCAAAATTGAAAATGCATACACCACACACAACACTACAATTCGGATACAGACAGTATGCTCTATCAAAAATATCCGGTTAGGCATTTTCTTGATGGCAATTTTTGAAAAGCCTCTCAAGAAGACAACCTTTAAAAGACTGGATGGAATGGCTAGAGCTATTGATGAATATGAGTTTTTGAAAAGAAATAGGAATGGCCAACTGGACGGACAGAAGATCTTCTTGGTTGGCAAATGCAATGAGGCCATCCTCCTCCTCCTCATACTTCTTTCCAGCCATGGTGCACAGTAATCAATTCACCATCAACTGCTGCTAATAATACCAGGTCTACATAAGAAGAAGACACAACTTTGGGGTGTCCAGCGTGACCATGGCCACGCTCTCGTTTTACTGATTGAGCAATAATGCCATGAGAAAGTAAAAGAAAGCCTTCTTATTTCAACAAACATGCGTAGAATACAATACTTGGGCATGCAATCTGCACGGCAGAGTAGTAGTACTAGTACTAGTAGTAGTAAGTGACAATGACCAATGGGTTCTCTGAGTCTTACAGTACCACCACTAGGCAGTCCACAAAAAATATAAGGGGAGAGGGAAAGCTGACTGAAAAACTAGAAGAAAGGAAGCTACAGACAGACTAGTACAGACAGAGATGGTTTGAGCTAAAATATAGACACTAGAAATATAAAATAACATAGTAAATAGGATAATGCAGAGATAACATGAGTTTAGAAACGGGTAGATCAAAGAGGATTTGGGAAAAAAATAAATTAGGAAATGGGCTGACATAAATAGTTCCAAATAAGGAGCGGTAAAATTTAGGGAAATATAAATTAATATTAACATCAGAAGGACTTACTGGGTTCAGCAGAGCCATCGGCCGAGGAGCGCTTTTCTTGGGAGGCACTTCCAGCTCCTGCACCCACCTGGAATGACCTTTTGCCCCTGGATGCTGATGTTAGACATAAATAAAGAGACAAAAAATTATTGGTGGTAAATAAATAATCTCTCCAAAAAGACTTTTTGACAGGAAACGGTAAATGCAATAACGATGAACTTTCCTAAATCAGATCGACTCGTAGTAGACTAGTATCGCGGTTGCGGACCTTCCTATCAAGTTCAAAACTCATTCGCAATCATTCTTAACCCCCTTTGATGAGCCGATTCACAAAGGGGGTCATTAGGATAGCGGGCGGATCGCTACCGCCCGTATGGCAGTGGCGATCCGCCCGCCAAAAGCCACCGCCCGCATTGAAATTTCCCCCTGCCACATTACCATGGCGGAGGGGGACCCCGGCGGACGGAAAGACCGTCTGCCGGTTTTCCGCCAGTAGGCAATCCGCCCGATTGCCTACCGGGTGGGAAAGCTGTCAATATGGTGGCACCATCCATATTAGTATGCAGGCGGGGACATGCGTTGCCGCCACGGTAAGGCATGCGGTCTACGACATTGGGGGCCCATAGCGGGCCCCCAGGGATTCTGGGGTGGGGGGTGCACATTGGGGGTACCTATGGTACCCCCCTGCTGTTCCATGCACAACATGGCAGGCACCACACGGTGCCTGCCACGTTGTGCATGGAACAGCACGACATGCCTTCTTGGCATTGCGGCGGGCGGTGCTTTGAGCACCGCCCGCCGCAATGTCAAGAATGCAAGATGCGCCTACCAGTGTGGTGGACACATATTGATGTCACCAATGGGACCCCATTCTACGAAAGATGTCCGCCCGCCATTCTAATGATGCCCTTGGTCTGCATTTTGTCTTTAAATGTATAGATGGTCACATGCGTACAACAAATTAGTTAGTTGCCTGTCACTGTATGAGCTACAAAAAAGGTTAAAATAACTGAAGTGAGAGGATGCGCACTGCTAAATTACTAATACTAATTACCACTCACTTAGTGACAGGACAAAGGTAAGGAGTCTCTCTCTGGTCTGCATTACTTAAGTTGTTACATAATCAGCCCAAGGGAGCGCAAAGTTGCAATCAAGTACAAGTAGGTACCACCGAGCACCTGTCTAGAATAACGATCATATAATATAAGATTTGTAAACGTAACTTACCTGCCTGTGAGCAGCATGCTTGCTATTTGGGAAAAATATATTAGCAATAGCATGGAACACACAAGTAATAATAATAGTAATACTTAGCTACTCACCAAGTCCAGTGACCTCAACCCCTAGCAGGTCCAGCAGGTTCTACTCTCATTCCAGGATGTCGGACCACTGGTGCATCATTTGATTTGGGGTGCGCTGGTCCCCAGAGCTTTGATACACTGCCTGGCGCACCCTCGCCCAGCACTGCTGGTGCTCCTGGAACCCGGACCCAAGCCTGCCGTCTGCTGCTAGGGTGGAGGGAAGGTGGCACTGCACAAAATATGGTGCTGCCACCTCCACCTCTCAAAACAAGGCCCGGGGCTGCACCCCTTCTGGGTGCCACCTTCCACAAGGAAGCCAGCTCTTGGTTGCCACCTTTTTCAGGGCACGCTTCTCTGCCATGATGCTGGGGGTCGAAAATAAAATGTAGAAAGTCAAAAAAATTAACAGGAAGAAGAGGGCAGGAAGAAAAAAAAATTGGAAGGATGTAGCGAGAAAACTAGTACAAAACTCACTAAAACATACAAAAAAGTAGAAAAAAAGCAAAGGACACACTTAGGAAGACAGAGGGAAAGATAACAAATAATAAAAAATATTTAAAAAACAGTTTTGGAAAACAAGGATTGAAAGGATTAAGAAGGATTCCAAAAGTAGGCCCCAGCACAATCACAGAGAAAGAAAGAAGATGGTTGCAACCGCATGTTGCAGTTCGTGCGATATTACCGCCCAAACATGCAATCCTAGGGCCCGATTCACAGAACTAACTTAAGACAAAATCCTAAACTTACTACCATTTTGGTATTCACAGAAGGCACTTACTCATTTTGGTATTCACAGAAGGCACTTACTCATTTCGGTATTCACAGAAGTTAGGAGTCCTAACTTTAGGACTCCTAAATGCCTTCTGTGAATACCGAAAGTCTTAAAATTAGGATTTTTCTCAGTTTAGTAGTAGTATAGTTAGGACTCCTAACTTTAGGACTCCTAAATGCCTTCTGTGAATACCGACAGTCTTAAAATTAGGATTTTTCTCAATTTAGTAGTCCTAAATTTAGGACTCCTAACTTTAGGACTCCTAAATGCCTTCTGTGAATACCGAAAGCCTTAAAATTAGGATTTTTCTCAGTTTAGTAGTTGTAAAGTTAGGAGTCCTAACCTTAGGACTCCTAAACTGAGAAAAATCCTAATTTTAAGGCTTTCGGTATTCACAGAAGGCATTTAGGAGTCCTAAAGTTAGGAGTCCTAAATTTAGGACTACTAAATTGAGAAAAATCCTATTTTTAAGACTTTCGGTATTCACAGAAGGCATTTAGGAGTCCTAAAGTTAGGAGTCCTAACTATACTACTACTAAACTGAGAAAAATCCTAATTTTAAGACTTTCGGTATTCACAGAAGGCATTTAGGAGTCCTAAAGTTAGGACTCCTAACTTCTGTGAATACCGAAATGAGTAAGTGCCTTCTGTGAATACCAAAATGAGTAAGTGCCTTCTGTGAATACCAAAATGGTAGTAAGTTTAGGATTTTGTCTTAAGTTAGTTCTGTGAATCGGGCCCCAAGTTTCTGTACAATGGAAACATCACGAGAACGGGTGGGACAAGCAACTCTGCTGCTCGGAGAACTCCACGTAGCACGGCAAAGTGTTTTTACCACCTCGCGGAGTTCCGCCTACCGCGGCTGCGTGAAGTCCGCCCAGGATTAATTATTATGTAGTTGATGCTCAGAAATAGACACAGGAGTGGCAAGAGTAGGACAAATCGGATCATGAAAATGTACATAACATCACACATTAGAAGTTGTGCTTGGTAACATGACAGTGCTGTGCAAAACAGATTGGAATGATGTTGAGGGACAAGTTGCAACAGCTATGTTGACCCAGGTATAGTGTCATCTTGTCAGAATTGTCTGTTTTTGAGATAGGCATCATGCTCCCACTGGCACTACATATGTTTCTGAATATCAGTATTTTATGCACATCCAATGTCCCTGCTAAAAAAGTCAAGCAGGATGGGATTGCTCATAGTGACAAAAGGATGCTTTCACACTAGTATGATAGTTCATGCTGAGTCACCTGTTTTAAGACATGTGGATGTCCACACGCATACCATCATCCCTCTGACGCAGCACCAACCAAGTTCACCCACCTGGTACGTGTAGTTACATAACCATTTTCATAAGCCTTGTACACATTTCACATGACTATGCCAATGGATTCCACATTCAGACATTAATCCAGTTGATTGTCCCTGCCACAGGTCCTAGATGTGGTCCTGTACATATTTCTAGAAATTTGTTGGTAATTGCATACAAGTTAAGTGCGATCACATGCTTACACATATCGTGCACACAAAGTACTGAAAGTAAAATAGACAGATGTAAGGGATATGAATGTCGACATCCTAGTGGGTATGTTTGACCTTGACAGTTGGAGATAGCGACATCTGCATCCTCAAATCTAAAATCAGAACTTACCTGCTCCTCTGGTGTACCAAAGAGCTGGCAATACTTTGGTAGGACTCCTCCTACAGGGGTCTCCAGCTCTTCATCTGTGAAGGCAAGAGCCCTCGCGCAGTTATGGCCGGGCATGGTTGCTCCCAGTGGTAACACATAGCAGCTGGGCACTAGGAGAGGGTAATAGCAGCAGTGTTTGTAGGCAGTGAGTGTATTTTCAAATTGCAGCATACTTCTACTATGCAAGTGCATACATATGTGTAGATGCACACAGCCATTGCTCGACCACGATCGAATGCAGCCCACTTTATCCTACGAGGGAGCCCCCTGTGCATGCAACCACTAAGCGCGTGTTCTTTGTCTGCTGGTGATGTTCGCCTATATTTTCCTATTAGCGGAAGTTCAGACAACCGCCATGTCATCGGTCGAGTGTGATGTGTTTGCAATGGCCTCAGACCCGCTTGTTTCTGTTTTTTTTACAATTGTATATGCACCACTACCACTACATATAATTGCTAAGTCTTACTTTTTCACATGCTCGTAATCCCAGTCAAATCCATGGACATGGTACTCATTGTGCAATGCTTAGATGTACATGGCAGGTAGGCAAACCTTGCAACATGTGAGATGGTGTACTAGTTTATACATGCCAGACAAGCTACCCATTTTGACAAATCTGGTACTCTCAATTGATGTAGTACATGATCAAGGTGTCGGAATGTGAATTGTGACCTTGTAGGTGACTGTTGGTGAAGGCAGGCTGGCCAGTAATGAATTCACAGTACCTAGTTTCCTGCATTTGACAACATATGTCATTTCCATTTGTGCAATGCTTTACATGTAATGAGTATTTTGATGTTGCAAACAGATTGCAATGATGTTCTACTACTCTCTCACTTAGGTGCCCATGGAGAGGAGGAGGCAGTCATCTTCCAGTGTTCCATCCATTACCTGACCTCCAGACCCTGCAGGAGAGGCACATCATACAGAAATACAGATTGGATCGGCAGAAAACCTGGATCTGACTAGTCAGTTGGAGTGGGATCTCCGACCAGAGATTGCATATCCCCAAAGTATCACCCCTCTTGTAAAGGTTTTGTCTGTTTTGCACTTGTTGGCCACTGGCTCTTTTCAGTTTACTGTTGTGCCTTCAGGTGGGATGTCACAAGCAGTGTTCAGTGGTGTCTTGACAGCAGTGCTTACTGCACTGTTTAAAGATGTGTGCCGCTGCATTCAGTTCCCTGGCCATGATGATTTGGGAGCAGTGAAGGCAGCTTTCTATGGGCTAGGTCACATCCCACATTTAATTGTATCCATTGATTGTACACACATTCCCTTAGTGGCACCACATGACCATGAACAAGTTTACAGGAACTGCAAACACTACCACTCCATTAACGTTCAAGTTGTCTGTTTTGCAGATCTGTACATCTCCAACGTCTGTGCCCAGTTCCCAGGTTCTAACCATGATGGTTACATTATGCACAACAGTATAAATACCAAGGCAGATGTCACAGTTGCAATCAGAGAGGACATTGATTGTGAGTAAGTGTGATGTGTGATAGCTTGATTATGCATGGATATGTGTGAATTAATATTTTCATCCTACTCAGACTAAGGATATTCCAATGGGCCATGGTTGTTGACACCATTCCGAAATCCGACAATACCTGCTGAACAATGCTTCTATGATGCATAAGGAAGGACAAGGCGACTAGTTGAGTGGACTTTTGGTCTCCTGAAAGACAGATTCCAGTGCCAGTACAGGACTGGTGGAGTCCTCCAGTACTCACCAGAAGGTATTCCAGATAAGCGTGGCCTGCTGCATCATCCACAACACTACTCTGAGACGGGAGACACCGTATATCCCAGAGGATAGACAGCATGGCAATCCAGCTGTAGGGCACTGGGAAATGCCAAGTGATGATGACGATGTGCAGATGTGCGTCAGGAATTCACCCGCAACTACTTCTCCTGAAGGTCAGTGTTTCTGTGAGATATGTTGTTCACAGTTACATTAGGCCCGATAATACAGACCGAGGTAATGTTTTGAGTGAATCAAACTATGTTGAGACAAGGGGAAGTGATGTAGTATGATCTTTTTAATGTGATTAGTGATGCCAATGTGTAGTGTCGTATTGAGGCTTTGAAGAAGTAGACATGAGGTATGTTTTTATATTTAATATAGAACTGATCACTGTATTGTTCACTTGTAGGTCTGTGTACCATGTCATCTTCATGTGTTCATAATCAAGTTGTGACTTCAGCCGGTCTGTGTGGCTGCTTCTGAGGAAATGGAGTGACCATGGATTGTTCCTCGGACTGTGTGTCATAGATGATGGGTGTGACACATCTTCGTATAGACAGTTTGTACTGCAATGGTTTGGCAAGTATCTTGTATTTCATGGTATATTGTCTCATGGAGTGTTGTTCCCAAAGCAATATGTGTGCCATAATTTACCACAACAAATGTTTGGGTTAAGACTAGTTAATGTAAATCTGACTTCACATGGCCTCATTCCTTATTGCTTATGACCTGCTTATGACTGTTTCTGTGTCGTCTCATGATGTTTTAAGTGTTCTTGTCACACATGACTGACATGTACATGTGTTATCCCACCAGATGTAGACAACACATGATTGCTAAGTTCCTGGGTTCATGGCCTGTGGTGCAGACATTTGTCTGTGTACCAAATTTCTATCTCTAATTTTGAAGAAATTATCTTTGAGGCAAACCACATGTGCATGTCATATGCTTTTTGATTAATTAATTGTTCTTGACATGAAGTAAGTTTGTGACTGCTTTGTATTCTGATACAAAGGGGTCGATTCCGATCCGGATCGGACAGCTCTCCGAGAGCTGTTCGTAGTCTTACCTTGCGACCAACTCGTACCCGGTCCATCCGGGCGATGAAGTACGATGCGCATAACTGACACTAATCCGACCGACACGTAGGCTGTGATTCAAGCTTCATTTTCCGTACGAGCCGTACCTCCGAATGCCGAACCGAGTCGCCCGGAAGCAGTACCCACAGCAGTTTTCGGCCGGACAAGTAATCCAATCAATCCAATCAATGACATTTATAGAGCGCACTACATACCCGTAGGGTCTCAAGGCGCTGGGGGTGGGGGGGGGTGCCGCTACTGCTCGAACAGCCATGTCTTCAGCTTCTTCCTGAAGGAGAGGTGGTCTTGGGTCAGGCGCAGGTCGGTCGGGAGGGAGTTCCAGGTCTTGGCGGCCAGGTAGGAGAAGGACCTTCCTCCTGTAGTCGCTCTTCGGATGCGGGGGACGGCGGCGAGGGCGAGGTTGGCTGATCGGAGGTGGCGTTTGGGAGCGTAGAAGTTGACTCGGCTGTTGAGGTAGCTCGGGCCTTGGTCGTGTAGGGCTTTGTGTGCGTGGGTGAGGAGGCGGAAGGTGATTCTTTTGTTGACGGGGAGCCAGTGAAGGTCTCTCAGATGTCCGGAGATGTGGCTGGTTCGTGGGATGTCGAGGATGAGTCTGGCTGAGGCGTTCTGGATCCGCTGGAGTCTCTTCTGGAGCTTGGCGGTGGTACCGGCGTAGAGGGCGTTGCCGTAGTCCAGTCGGCTGGTGACGAGGGCCTGGGTGACGGTCCTCCTGGTCTCGGTGGGGATCCACCAGAAGATCTTCCGTAGCATGCGTAGGATGTTGAAGCACGCCGAGGAGACGGCGTTGACTTGCCTGGTCATGGAGAGGGAGGAGTCCAGGATGAAGCCCAGGTTGCGTGCATGGTCTGTCGGTTTGGGTGCGGTGCCCAGGGCGGGAGGCCACCAGGAGTCGTCCCAGGCGGAGGGTGAGGATCCCAGGATGAGGACCTCCGTCTTGTCCGAGTTCAGCTTCAGGCGGCTGGTCGTCATCCACTCGGCTACGTCCTTCATCCCTTCGTGTAGGTTGGCTCTGGCGGCGGCGGGGTCGTTGGTCAGGGAGAGGATCAGCTGGGTGTCGTCGGCGTAGGAGATTATGTTGAGGTTGTGTTGCCGTGCGATGGCCGCGAGGGGGCTCATGTAGACGTTGAAGAGGGTGGGGCTCAGCGAGGATCCTTGAGGGGCGCCGCAGATGACATCGGTGGCCTCTGACTTGTACGGTGGTAGACGGACTCTTTGTGTTCTTCCGTCGAGGAAGGAGATGATCCATTCCAGCGCCTTGTCCTGGATTCCGACGTTGCTGAGGCGCTGTACTAGGGTGCGGTGGCAGACAGTGTCGAATGCTGCGGAGAGGTCTAGGAGGATGAGGGCCCCTGTTTCTCCGTTGTCCATCAGGGCTCGAATGTCATCGGTGGCGGCGATGAGGGCGGTCTCGGTGCTGTGATTGGCTCGGAAGCCGGACTGTGAGGGGTCGAGGGATCCATTCGTTTCGAGGAAGGCGGCCATCTGCTTGTTGACGGCCTTCTCGATGACTTTGGCTGGAAACGGGAGGAGCGAGATGGGGCGGTAGTTCTTGAGTTCGGTGGGGTCCGCTGTGGGTTTCTTGAGTAGCGCGCTGAGTTCGGCGTGCTTCCAGCTCTCAGGGAAGGTGGCGGTGTCGAAGGATGTGTTGATGATGTCTCGCAGGTGGGGTGCGATGACAGCGTCAGCCTTGTTGAAGACGTGATGAGGGCAGGGGTCGGTCGGTGATCCGGAGTGGATGGAGTTCATCGTGCGGATGGTGTCTTCGGTGCTGATCGGAGTCCAGGCGTGGAGGGTGGTGGTGAGGGGTGGTTGTTCGGTCTTGGTGTGCGTTGGTTGGTTGCTGAAGCTGTTGTGTATGTCCGCGATCTTGTTGTGGAAGTATGAGGCGAGGGAGTTGCAGAGGTCTTGCGATGGGGTGATGTCGTTGTTTCCTGCGCTGGGGTTGGAGAGCTCTTTCACGATGTTGAAGAGTTCCTTGCAGTTGTGTGCGTTGTTGTCCAGCCGGTCCTTGAAAGCAGTTTTCTTGGCGGCGCGGATCAGCTGGTGGTGCTTCCGGGTGGCCAGCTTGAAGGTGGTCCTGTTGTCCGGTGTGGGATCCCTTCTCCAGACTTTCTCGAGGGCTCGGCAGTTCTTCTTGGAGCTCTTGAGTTCGTCGGTGAACCACGGGGCTTTCTTGCTGCCGGGTCTGCTGGGCGGGGTCCTCAGCGGGGCGAGTTCGTCCGCGCAGTTGCTGATCCACTGTGTGAGGTTGTTGGCGGCCTGGCTGGGGTTCGCTGAGCTGGCAGGGGGGTGCTGGCTCAGGGAGGTGCTGGCTCAGGGAGGTGGCGAGCTGGTCTGCTGTGATCTTGTTCCAGCTTCTGCGGGCGGCCTGTTGCTGGTGGTGGTGGGTCGTCGTTCTCTTGAAGGTGAACTGGACGCAGCTGTGGTCCGTCCATTGAAGCTCTGTGGCGTGGCTGAAGACGATGTCTTTGCAGGATGAGAAGACGGCGTCGAGTGTGTGTCCGGCGAGGTGGGTGGGGCTGGATACCAGCTGCTTGAGTCCAAGATTGGCGAGGTTGTCGAGCAGGGTGCTGGTGTTGCGGTCGCAAATCATACGTGCCGGACGGGTCGCCACGTACAGCACGTCAAAGCATCCGGAAAAGAAGCATATCAGGTACGATTCGCGCCAGAACACAATCCACGACTACGAGACAGACCAGCTACGAGACAGAGCAACAAGCAGCAGGTACGAGACGAACACATCGTGAATCCCATCATGCAGGTCATATCAGTACTGTACATCTATGACCGGATCAGGAACAGACGCAGACGGTGCAGATGGTAAGTCAGACACCCACCACACAAACGACACGTACCCGCAAAATGTCACACACACCCAGGGGATCCATATCCTGGCCACTAGCAACAGGCCACCATAGGGGTTGCACGGCCATCACCACTACCACCCCCACTCATAGGGGGTATGTTGCCCATCATCACTGCCACCCCCACCCATAGGGCTTATGTTGCCCCTCACTCCTGCCACCCCCACCCATAGGGACTATGTTGCCCATCACTACAGCCACCCCCACCCATAGGGGACCTGTTGCCCATCTCAAATGCAACCCCCACCCATAGGGCTTATGTTGCACATCACTACTGCCACCCCCACCCATAGGTTCTATGTTGCCCTTCAGTCCTGCAACCCCCACTCATAGGGGACCTGTTGCCCATCACTCCTGCCACCCCCACTCATAGGGCTTATGTTGACCATCACTACTGCCACCCCCACCCATAGGGGTTATGTTGCCAATCACTACTGCCACCCCCACCCATAGGGACTATGTTGCCCATCCCTCCTGCCACCCCCACCCATAGGGGACCTGTTGCCCATCACTACTGCCACCCCCACCCCCACCCATAGGGACTATGTTGCCCATCACTCCTGCCACCCCCACCCATAGGGGACCTGTTGCCCATCACTACTGCCACCCCCACCTATAGGGGTTATGTTGCCCATCTCTACTGCCACCCCCAACCATAGGGATTATGTTGCCCATCACCCACCCCCACCCATAGGGGACCTGTTGCCCATCACTACTGCCATCCCCACAGATAGGGCTTATGTTGCCCATCACTACTGCCACCCCCACCCATAGGGACTATGTTGCCCATCACTCCTGCCACCCCTGCTCATAGGGGACCTGTTGCCCATCACTCCTGCTACCCCCACTCATAGGGCTTATGTTGCCCAGCACTCCTGCCACCCCCACTCATAGGGGACCTGTTGCCCATCACTCCTGCCACCCCTACTCATAGGGCATATGTTGCCCATCACTACTGCCACCCCCACCTAAAGTGATTATGTTGCCCATCACTGCTGCCACCCCCACCCATAGGGACTATGTGGCCCATCACTCCTGCCACCCCTGCTCATAGGGGACCTGTTGCCCATCACTCCTGCCACTCCCACTCATAGGGGGCCTGTTGCCCATCACTGCTGCCACCCCCACTCATAGGGCTTATGTTGCCCATCACTACTGCCACCCCCACCCATAGGGCTTATGTTGCCCATTACTACTGCCACCTTCACCCATAGAGACTATGTTGTCCATCACTCCTGCCACCCCCACCCATGGGGACTATGTTGTCCATCACTCCTACCACCCACACTCCTAGGGGACCTGTTGCCCATCACTACTGCCACCCCCACCCATAGGGGTTATGTTGCCCATCACTACTGCCACCCCACTCATAGTGGACCTGTTGCCCATCACTCCTGCCACCCCCACTCATTGGGCTTATGTTGCCCATCACACCTGCCACCCCCACCCATAGGGGTTATGTTGCCCATCACTACTGCCACCTCCACCCATATGGACTATGTTGCCCATCACTCCTGCCACCCCCACCCATAGGGGACCTGTTGCCCATCACTCCTGCCATCCCCACTCATAGGGCTTATGTTGCCCAGCACTCCTTCCACCCCCACTCATAGGGGACCTGTTGCCCATCACTACTGCCACCCCCACCCATAGGGCTTATGTTGCCCATCACTACTGCCACCTCCACACATAGGGACTATGTTGCCCATCACTCCTGCCACCCCCACCCATAGGGGACCTGTTGCCCATCACTCCTGCCACTCCTACCCTTAGGGGACCTGTTGCCCATCACTACTGCCACCCCCACCCATAGGGGACCTATTGCCCATCACTACTGCCACCCCCACCCATATTGCTTATGTTGCCCATCACTACTGCCACCCTCACCCATAGGGACTATGTTGTCCATCACTCCTGCCACCCCCACACATAGGGGACCTGTTTCCCATCACTCCTGCCACCCCCACTCATAGGGCTTATGTTGCCCAGCACTCCTGCCACCCCCACTCATAGGGGACCTGTTGCCCATCACTACTGCCACCCCACCCATAGAGCTTATGTTGCCCATCACTACTGCCACCCCCGCCCATAGGGACTATATTGCCCATCACTCCTGCCACCCCCACCCATAGGGGATCTGTTACCCATCACTACTGCCACCCCCACCCATAGGGCTTATGTTGCCCAGCAATCCTGCCACCCCCACCCATAGGATGGGTGATGCGCCACACATCCATCATACACCAACATTAGGTATGTCAGCAAAATACATCCCCCCTAACAACATGTCAACAGTGTGAAGTCTGTGACCAATGCCCACAACAGTGAATATGACTTCGAACATACAATGTAACTACCATCACATGTGTGACCAAAAACTGAGTCTGGCCTACACAAGGCAAGCATCACAATAGCACTGTGTCAATGTGCACTAACACCCCCTCACTGTGTAGAACAAAAGTTAAGAATGTGGTTCCAAACTGCAGCAAATGTTGAGCATTGTGGTGATGGGGTCTAAAACCCCCCACATCACAGTGACCAAAAGGTAAGTGTCATCATGGTCAAAGCTGCAAATGCCAAACAGCATGTATGATTCCTGGTCCCAACACTTGAAACACTTTTGTGGCAAACTAGTGGTTGTGTCCCGTACCCACAGAGATGTGGTGAGGCTAACAGTGCTGTGAAAACCTAACATACTCTCGTCCATGTGCAGACAAGCACCACCCATGGGGGCTGACATTGCATACAGTGTAGAATGACACAAAAGCAGGAGTGACCATCACAAAGCATACACACATCGCGAAAATAGACACACAAATCAAGACATCCTGTGTAGACTGTAGGTGTCAGGTCACAAACTCCCATTCCATGGCAGCAATGGGACCTAACAACCAGGATGAATGTGCAGAATGATGTGATATGACTCACAGGGACAGCAGGGAAAATCATAAAAACAATATCCAGACAATGGCCCACAACAGCAATACCAATGCACTGGTGCAGATGCACAAACACAAACAGGCAACCTCACACTGCACATCTGACACAACATGTGTGTGTCTCAGTATCCCCAGGCAACTACACAACACATGAGGGGGGCTGAACCACAGTGAGACAGATGTGGACACAGTGCCATACAAAAGTAACCCATCATTGGGTCCACCTTAGTGGGCAATCAGGCATTGTGAGATGAGAGGGAGCACAACAGACACACGTGACACAAGCTGGAATGAACAGCAACTAACACAGCAAGAGACTGACACACAACAGCACTACCCCCAGGGACCATACATTGGGGTGATATGTCCACTGTGATGACAAAGGTAGATGTCGTACAAACTGTGAAACCCAGACATGTGCCCAGTGCCACAAACGTACATCACACCTACACAAACGCAAATCACTCAGCATGGCCCGTCATCCATGGACAAACGGGAGCTAGGGTCCCTTGCATGCAAACATTCACATCTGTCCACCCTCAACACCACACACCCTGAACTGCACCAATGTGCATCTGTGAAGCCCACATGGACAGGTAACATTGCACATGCACCCATGATAAACACAGTAATGTTGGGAGGAACTAAGGTGCACAGACTCATCACACAAGGACAGTCTACAAGCCTGGTGAATGACAGACATACTGCACAGTATGCGGTACATGGCCATGACGTCAAAGCTCCCGTGACCTTCGGAATCCCTGCCACAGTCCCAGGACAATGCAGAAGCCAAGGAGAACCACAAGGCACACATGCTGACACCTGCCAACATTGCAGCCCTGAACCTGACGAGCGGGAGCAGTCACACACACATACACATGTCTCAATCACTGAAAGGTACTACCTAGGGACAACTACATGATATTGCGAACAAAGAAGTGCCTTGGGGACCCCTGACTGTGTCCCATCTGCGTCTGACCATATCATCACCACTCAGAACTGACACATCCCAATGATGAAACACCAATTAACAGTAGTGTGTCATGCACCCACACATCTGGTAGCCCAGGACACAGATGTGGGATGAACACAGTACAACTCAGCAAGCATCAACAACAAGAACATACCAAGGGAACACTGCATGTGAATGAAAAGGGATGTGGACACACACACACACATGCTCACACAACACACACCATGGGCCCAGGCAATGTCATGGAACAACACACTTACTTGAGGGGACTCAACTCCTGTGGAACCTCAGCTGTGCCAAACATAGTCCCAGCAGGTCTCAGTCATGTCAGCAGAACACTTGGTCAGTCAGCCATCAGTTACCACCCAATGAAGGCTCTGGTCAGAACAGCCTGGGTACGAGAGTGTCCCTTAAGTCATCTGCACATACTCAATACATATGTCCAGCAAGTTGCACAGAGGACCCAGTTGCTCCTACATCAATGATGCCCACACCTGCAGGTCCTGTGGAGATGCGCCCACAGTCAGGGAAATAGACACATTTGACAATGGGAAGCACATCATATGTGCATGTGTGCAAGCCACAGATGTGACCATGCAAATGAAATGTTTACAGAGATGTTCACAAATTGTTAATCATGACACACCCAGTTAGCTGCAAAGGATGACATGGATACCGACCAGAATAGGATACATATCTCATGGGCCACATGGAGTACCTCACATCAACACCTTAGTATTCAACATTGGAAATCCAGCATTATAACTGCAAGGTCATGGTAAATATCATCAACATAATGTACAGCTAAATCAAATTCACAAGGATAAATGCAAATGCTTTATTCAGCCAAATTTCAAAGCAAATGCAAAGTCCTTTCAAAACAAAGTCCAATGGCCAGTCCATATCCAAATGTCAACAATGTGATTTGAGTGACAGCTGTCACATTTTGCTTGCCTGCACTGGTAAGGACAGGGGACATCCACTAGGAGGGGCATACATGGGGGCAGGCCAGGCATCGCAGGGACAGGATCAGGGCTCAGCAGAAGGAGGCAGTGAAGGGGTGGTGGATGCAGGAGAGTCACTGGCAACTCCAGTGGAGGTGTCTGATGTAGTGGATGCAGCCACAACTGTGGGGCAAAAGTCAGATTGGGTGGGTGTCTGCACAGCTGCAGTGGGCAGGTCAGATGGAGTGGACTGGGTCCCCACTGCAGTGCCCAAGTCAGACAGGGTGGTCGTGGACTCCACTGCAGTGCCCAACTCCATGGGAGCGGAATGGGGTTCAGATGAGGTCGGCAGGACCGAGGGGGGTCAGCCACGGTCTCCACATCAGTGGCACAAACAGTCTGACCAGGGGGGTGGGGGTGTAAGAGCAAGTGGTAGGGGGGAGGGCTGGAGCATTTTGAGGATGGTGTAGCTGTGGGTGGGGGACCCTGGGGCAGGGTGCGGCGGGGAAACCTCTGGAGTGGTGGCCTGGGGATGGAGGATGGAGACTGTGTTGTGGACCTGCGGGGTGGGGGTGGAGTCTTGCTCTTCCGGCTCCGGGGGGACTTGCAGGTGGGGGCCTCAGTCTGACTGCATCTGGGGGAGGGTGTCCGGGTATGAGGGGCACTCCCCTCTGTGTGTGGGGACTTCCTCTTCCCCTTGTAAGTTGGATCTGCTGGATCGGTGGGGAAGAGGCCAAGGTCACAGAGGAAGAGCTTCTTGGGAGATGGTGTTGCAGGTGAGGCACAGTAAGGGGTCTTGGAGGGAGAGTTATCGGAGGACTACAGAGTGGTTGTGGATGTCTATGTGTGTGTGTGTTTGCAAAACCATCCCCTGTGAGTGTGGTATCAGTCCCCTGAGGTTGCTTGTGTGCACGTCTAGACCTTGGTTTGGGGGTTTGTGAGCTGCCCTTGTCTGTGGGTTTGGGTGAATGTGCTGGTGTGTGTGTGCTTGGGACAGGTAGGGTGCTAGGAATCGTGGCTGAGGCAGGGGTAGGAGGGGTGTGGAACTGTTGGAGGAGGGACACTGCTGCCATCAGGGAGGAGGCCACGAACTGCTTGGTCCTCTGTAGGGCAGACATGCCCAATGAAATGCCCTCCATGAATGATACCAGTTGTGTCAACAGACTGGTGTGTGCATGGAGGACACACAGCATTGATGTCTGCCCTACATGGATCTGTCGAAGCAAGTCCACAGACTCCACACTCAGGGCAGCAGGGGACACAGGGGCAGGAGGTGTGGTGCCTGGCACAAAGGATACATGCTCCCGAACACGGGAGCCTCCACGGACCTCTGGGATGGGAGCCGATGATAGGGTGGTGATGGTGGTGGTGGTGGCAGTGGCGGGGACAGACTCACTAGCTGTTGTTTGGTGGCTGCTGACACCTGCCTCCACAAGGGAGTCATCCTCCGAGCTGCTGTGGCCCTCAGCTGGGGTGGATGGTGCTGAGGACTCCTTGTGTGGCTCCACTCACCCTCCGTGCCACTTGGTCCCTCCAACTCCTCGCCTTCTGTCCGTCAGGCTCTGTAGCTCCTCCTGGTCCGTGGAGCTGTCCCCTCCTGTGGCTGTGGATGTATCTGGATAGAATTAGGAAAAAAAGAACAACATCAGTCACCTGCACTGACCGCACACACCACAGTGAGTACAGCACATCATAGGGCAAGCCCTGGCATCATCAGTTGAACACTGCTCAAAGTGCTCACACTGTTTAGAATAAGCCAATTTTCAGTCTCACCATCAACCATGGCACTCATATCCCTCCTGGACTTGCACCCATATGTCTGTAGCATGTTGGATGTTAATACCCCAATGTGCAGACATGCACCACCTACACATTTGTTGGACATGCAAGTGAACATGTAGGAGTATGTCACTATACACACATCACATCTCTTGCCACTGACTGAGTACAGGTGTCAGGATGAAGGGATGGCCAGAGTCTCATTTCACATGCTTGTGATGCATACCAGCAACACACACTATGATGTTCTCATGTCCTGATAGTCAATGCCACAATGGGGTGCATGGAGCACATTTGACCCCAATGCAGGATCACTCATAGCAAGTTAAATGCCATGGCACTGGCATACCTGGAAAGTCAGTCATCACTGTCTCCTGTCACAGGGGCGGGGCATCCAGACAACAGCAGTATGCACTGTGTCACAATCATAGGTCATGGGTAAAGCAAACTCTGCAGCTGACAAGTGCACTAGTCCATCCCCTGCAAACAACATATCCCAGACCCAGATAACCCCACATCATACAAAACAGACATATGAGTCTCTGCGAACACAACTCCCTGTACATGAGCACATCACAGTCTGCTGTGCATGAAACAGGTGCATGAAGTTCACAGTTGCATACACCATTGTGCACTGTCAAGTGATCACACACCTATATGTCACACAGGCCTTGTCTCTTATAGTCACATCTCAGATGTCCTGCTGACCCTCAAACTCATGAACACCCCAGTTGTCCTGAAAAGGAAGCCACACCACAATGACACAGAGGCAGACACCCGAGGGCACATTTCACTAAGCACAACATGTAAGTTGATATACAGGAGTGGGATTACAGAGTGTTTTTAAATGCCCTTGAGTAGGTATGACTGCCCAGGTCTACGTGAAACAGTGTATAGCCCTGGACAGTAGTCATGTGGCTAAGCAAGTGTGACACACTTGAAATACATACTCCTGAGGCCCACAATTTGGAGTCCCCTTCTGCATGGGTGTGTTTGAAATACCCCAGGCATATGTGGCGAGTCAGACCAGCAGTTGGAACACATATCAAGGGCACACACAGATCACATGTCAGATCTCAGGCATTCTTGCATAAGTCTAACCTTGTGGCACCTTCTACACTTTCTACAATTTCGACATCTTCACTGAAAGTTAACTCTTTGGTACACTCTTTGAAAATTACGGATGATACTCAGAAAGACGCTTTGACTTTGGGAAGTACGGTTATAGCTGAATCGCTTACTGACAAGCTTCCAATTACCCCAGTGAACTCTGTTTCTAACGTCAGTCACCTCAGTCCTTTGTTAGATTTGGACACTGAGACCGTTGGGGAGATTCAGATGTCATTTAAAGATATGTTAAATCTAATTCTCGATGAGGTCCGAGAGTTGAAGAGGTTTCAGAAATCTGAGCTCGCTTTGATTCATCAGCGCCTGGACAAAATGGAGGATCTCTTCTCTACATTCCCTGCTCGGCTCCAAGAAGCCGAAACTCTCATCTCTAATCTGGAGGATCAAATGATCGAGGTCAAAAAAGACGCAAAACAGCTTTCCCTCACTTCACGTTTACTAGAATCTAAATTAGATGATTTGGAGAATTATAATCGTCGATCAAACCTTCGTATAGTGGGGGTCCCCGAAGGTCTTGAAGGCTCTAGCACGCTGCAGTGGGTTACCTCTTTTTTAAAATCCAAAGTGATTCCCAATCACGAGGGAGACCTAACCATTACGTGAGCACATCGAGTTCCCGCTCAACCTTTTCCAAATTCCTCCTTCCCTCGAACAATTCTATTACATTTTTCCGATACACGGATTAAAGAGACTATTCTCTCGACGGCAATTCAGAAAAGACAATTTTTTGTTAATGAAACTGTGAAATGTCGCATTTTTTCAGACATGTCTGCTTCTGCTGCTCAGAGAAGAAAAGAGTTTGTCCAAATGTTACAGTTATTTAAAGCTAAAGGGGCCCAAACCACGATAGCGCAACAGTCCAAGCTTAAAGTTTTAGTGAAAGGCAAATTCTTTATGTTATCCGATATTGCAGCAGCACAGGACTTGCTCAGGGAGATCTCGAATTCTTCATCAGGTTAAAATTTGGAGGAATTTGTGTAGAGCTTTTTTTGTGTTCATAGATGTGATAAGTTTTGATTTTTTGCGGGTGCAGACTGTATGGAGCGGTTGGGTGGGGGGGTCAGTAGAACATGATGGAGTGTGGAATCCAGGGGGCCCAGGGGGTGTGACAGGTCACCCCAATGGAGTGGGGTAGGTTCCGATGGTCAGCGTGGGAAGGGGAAGTCGGGCCATTGGTGGGGAGGGCTTGGGGGGGTGAGGGTGGTGATGGTTGGGGGAGAGTTCTGAGGGAGGTGGGTCAGGGTGGTGATGGGTGGGTCATAACAAAAAACGAAGTTGATGGTGCCAGGTGTTTTTTTTTATGTAAGTTTGTGTCAATTCAAAATGCCAGAATGTCTACAGTGGACAAGGTGAGGCCTGATGATGTCTGCTTACAATTAGATAATTTAAGATGTCTTTGTCAAGCAAGGAGAGTTTGAAATTGTTTTCTCTCAATGTTAATGGTTTAAATAATATCAACAAAAGGCGAGCTGTGGAAATTTGGATCACGGCAAAAAATACTTCTGTAAATTCTATTACAGGAGACTCATATTTCCTCTCTTAAGATAGATCAGTTTTCGATGTTTAAATCTTGGGCTTCGTTTCGGTGTTTCGCATCATGTAACTAATCTAAGCGAGGGGTGGCGATATTTTTAAATAAGAACATACATGCGGAAATTATTCATTCAGAAGAAGGAGGCTCAGGGCGTTGGTGCTGGGTCTCATGTAGAGTTAAAAATAGACAGAGACCTCTTACCTTTCTTAGTAGCTATGGCCCATTAAATGATGATCCTAATATGTTTGAAGATATGTTCCAATCCCTATTGACGGTGTCAGGGGATATTGTGATGGCGGGTGACTTTAATGTCTTGATGGATCCCAAATTGGACTCATCGTTCCAATCAAAAAAACAACTCAAACCTAAAGTTTTCCAAACTATTTCCAATTATAAAAGACTATTGGATCTCTCTGATCATTGGCGTCTAGATAATCCCTCTAAAAAAGAATATATTTGCTGGTCGAGTAGATTTAAGTCTTCAACCCGCATAGATTTTTTTCTTGCCTCACGCAATCTCAGGTTAGGTTATTATAATACGGTGCATAATGTATTTTCCGACCATGCTATGCTTATTCGGGAGTTTGTTTTTGGGGATAGTAGAAGGTCTCCTAAAAGATGGGTCTTTAATAAATCATATCTTAACGACGAAATATGGGTCTCTGAATTCAAAGTCATAATTAGAGAATTTATAATTCGCAATACTGATACCGCCCCTCTTAGTATTATTTGGGATGCCCTAAAGGCGTTTATTCGTGGAATTATTATTGGGAAAGATGCTGCCACATCAATTGCTGTTAGGGCCATAAAAAACTCCTTTGAACATCGTATACAGGTTCTTAGTGCTTTAAGACAACAAAATCCCTCTAGAAATATCAAAGATCAACTGAATGAAGCTAAACGTGAATTTAGTACATATTTATTTGAGCAAGGAGAGGCGTTTTTTCGTAGTCAATCTCAGAAAGCCTACGAAGAAAGTAATTTTACGGGGTAGATTTCTGGCTTGGCAGGCTAAAGAACAAGTAGCCTCCAATCTAATTCGGGGTTTAATTTGTCCCGTTACCAATCAATATATAACTGACTCGGATGAGATAGGTAAGATAATGCATTCCCACTATAAAAAAATATATATAGCCATCAGTATGAAATAGATCAGCTAAAACGAAATGCTTTTCTGAGAAGGGATGTGATCCCTTCCCTCTCCGAATCCGAGCAACTAAATATGGTAAGTGAATTCTCCTTAGAAGAGGTACAATCGGTAGTGCAAGAACTTCCATCAGGGAAAGCCTCTGGCCCAGATGGATTACCCGCGGAATTTTTTAAAGTTTTTTTCCTGCCTTTTCTGATATTTTTTTACAACTTCTCAACTCCATGCTCATTGGAGCCTCCATCCCTGACTCGTTTCGCAAGGGCACTGTGGTTAGCTTTCAGAAGAAGGGGAAGGATGCTAGGGATCCTAATTCATATCGTCCCATTACCCTTTTAAACTCGGACTATAAGATTGTTACTAAATTACTTGCTATTCGATTCAATCATATCGCTCCAGATTTGATTCATGAAGATCAAAACGGCTTTATTGCCGGCAGACAATTGATGACTAATACCCATTATCTTTCGGAAGCCCTGGATTACTTTCACACACTGAGGATCCCAGCTTTAATTATGTTATTTGATGCAGAAAAAGCTTTTGATTTGGTGGTCTGGGAGACACTTTTTATTATTTTGCAATATTTTCATATTCCATTAATTATTATTAATTTCATTCGTAATCTTTACACGGGTGCCAAAGCAAATATTATTATTAATTCACTAACAGTAGGATCAGTGTTAGTCATAACAAAAAACGAAGTTGATGGTGCCAGGTGTTTTTTTTTATGTAAGTTTGTGTGAATTCAAAATGCCAGAATGTCTACAGTGGACAAGGTGAGGCCTGATGATGTCTGCTTACAATTAGATAATTTAAGATGTCTTTGTCAAGCAAGCAGAGTTTGAAATTGTTTTCTCTCAATGTTAATGGTTTAAATAATATCAACAAAAGGCGAGCTGTGGAAATTTGGATCACGGCAAAAAATACTTCTGTAAATTCTATTACAGGAGACTCATATTTCCTCTCTTAAGATAGATCAGTTTTCGATGTTTAAATCTTGGGCTTCGTTTCGGTGTTTCGCATCATGTAACTAATCTAAGCGAGGGGTGGCGATATTTTTAAATAAGAACATCCATGCGGAAATTATTCATTCAGAAGAAGGAGGCTCAGGGCGTTGGTGCTGGGTCTCATGTAGAGTTAAAAATAGACAGAGACCTCTTACCTTTCTTAGTAGCTATGGCCCATTAAATGATGATCCTAATATGTTTGAAGATATGTTCCAATCCCTATTGACGGTGTCAGGGGATATTGTGATGGCGGGTGACTTTAATGTCTTGATGGATCCCAAATTGGACTCATCGTTCCAATCAAAAAAACAACTCAAACCTAAAGTTTTCCAAACTATTTCCAATTATAAAAGACTATTGGATCTCTCTGATCATTGGCGTCTAGATAATCCCTCTAAAAAAGAATATATTTGCTGGTCGAGTAGATTTAAGTCTTCAACCCGCATAGATTTTTTTCTTGCCTCACGCAATCTCAGGTTAGGTTATTATAATACGGTGCATAATGTATTTTCCGACCATGCTATGCTTATTCGGGAGTTTGTTTTTGGGGATAGTAGAAGGTCTCCTAAAAGATGGGTCTTTAATAAATCATATCTTAACGACGAAATATGGGTCTCTGAATTCAAAGTCATAATTAGAGAATTTATAATTCGCAATACTGATACCGCCCCTCTTAGTATTATTTGGGATGCCCTAAAGGCGTTTATTCGTGGAATTATTATTGGGAAAGATGCTGCCACATCAATTGCTGTTAGGGCCATAAAAAACTCCTTTGAACATCGTATACAGGTTCTTAGTGCTTTAAGACAACAAAATCCCTCTAGAAATATCAAAGATCAACTGAATGAAGCTAAACGTGAATTTAGTACATATTTATTTGAGCAAGGAGAGGCGTTTTTTCGTAGTCAATCTCAGAAAGCCTACGAAGAAAGTAATTTTACGGGGTAGATTTCTGGCTTGGCAGGCTAAAGAACAAGTAGCCTCCAATCTAATTCGGGGTTTAATTTGTCCCGTTACCAATCAATATATAACTGACTCGGATGAGATAGGTAAGATAATGCATTCCCACTATAAAAAAATATATATAGCCATCAGTATGAAATAGATCAGCTAAAACGAAATGCTTTTCTGAGAAGGGATGTGATCCCTTCCCTCTCCGAATCCGAGCAACTAAATATGGTAAGTGAATTCTCCTTAGAAGAGGTACAATCGGTAGTGCAAGAACTTCCATCAGGGAAAGCCTCTGGCCCAGATGGATTACCCGCGGAATTTTTTAAAGTTTTTTTCCTGCCTTTTCTGATATTTTTTTACAACTTCTCAACTCCATGCTCATTGGAGCCTCCATCCCTGACTCGTTTCGCAAGGGCACTGTGGTTAGCTTTCAGAAGAAGGGGAAGGATGCTAGGGATCCTAATTCATATCGTCCCATTACCCTTTTAAACTCGGACTATAAGATTGTTACTAAATTACTTGCTATTCGATTCAATCATATCGCTCCAGATTTGATTCATGAAGATCAAAACGGCTTTATTGCCGGCAGACAATTGATGACTAATACCCATTATCTTTCGGAAGCCCTGGATTACTTTCACACACTGAGGATCCCAGCTTTAATTATGTTATTTGATGCAGAAAAAGCTTTTGATTTGGTGGTCTGGGAGACACTTTTTATTATTTTGCAATATTTTCATATTCCATTAATTATTATTAATTTCATTCGTAATCTTTACACGGGTGCCAAAGCAAATATTATTATTAATTCACTAACAGTAGGATCAGTGTTAGTCAATCAGGGTACACGTCAGGGCTGTCCCTTATCACCGATTCTTTTTGCTTTTTTTATCGACCCCCTTGCAATCGCAATTCGGCAGTGTGTAGAGATTTCGCCCCCGATTCCATTAATGTCAAAGATAAAACTATACGCTGATGATATTATGCTTCTTATTAAATCCGATTTGCAGTCACAAGTTCGCGTATTCCAGCTTTTTGAGGAATTTGAGACTTTCGGAGGCTATCGTATTAACAAAACAAAAACAGAAATATTGGTCTGTGGCAATCATAAACCCGAATTACATCCGGATTTAAGGGGCTGTATTAATAATAAACCCAAAATATATCTCTGGTTTTTTTTTACAGCTTCAGTTCAAGATCTCTACAGTCTTAATTTTGATCCCCTCCTTCGGAAAGTCGGCTCATTGCTCTCTCGCTGGAATAAATTACCACTATCAATCTTGGGCCGAGTTGCTTTGATTAAAATGTCAATTTTACCATTGTTCAATTTTTTGTTTTCAACGACTCCCTGCTTTCTTCCGGGTATTTTTTTTACTCAAATTGAATCCATGTTTTCGCACTTTTTGTGGGCACATAAAACGCCTCGCATTGCGCTGAATATTCTTTATGAGGAATTAGATAATGGAGGCCTTGCATTACTGAAT
Organism: Triturus cristatus; assembly: GCF_964204655.1. Taxonomy (NCBI): domain Eukaryota; kingdom Metazoa; phylum Chordata; class Amphibia; order Caudata; family Salamandridae; genus Triturus; species Triturus cristatus. The sequence goes on from NC_140588.1 coordinate 872,220,983, forward strand.
ATTAGAGATTATTAAAATGCTTACTTTGCTCAGTATCTGACTCGATTTAAATCTCCAACATCAAATTCTAACGCATTTATTAGTTTTTTCTTTGATTTAATTATTTCGGAAAGTCAAATTTCTCCCCCCCTTCAAGTTCCTAAATCTCCCAAGCTGGTTAGGTATAAAATAATTGCCTGGTTCTTTAGGAAGCGTACGGCTATGCTTAGAAGATATTCTCTTTCTCTGTTTAATTCTTCCTCTTTATTGATTAATTTATTCTCATTTTATGGGCATGGGTTTGGCTCTGATTTAATGGGTCATTGGACAAATGCTGGATTTAGTAAAGTGGGTGATTTTTTGGACCGTACAAGGTGGATAACTCCGCCGGAGATGCGATTATTAATTGCAAGAAATTTTTTGTTAGCCGGGTTTATATTTATCAATTCCTGCTGCAACATACTCCCATTTCGTTTACTCAGATTTCTACTCTTAACAATGATCTTTTTTTTAATAATACTTTGATAAGGAAACCCGGAGAGTGGAAGCGTTGCCTTGCTCAGTCTAGACAAAGGGATCTGGGCGCTAAAGTCGTAAAAAAATGGTGGGAACAAGAAAATCATGTATTGACATTGTCCACGTGGCGAACCATTAATAAGTTAAATTTTTCCACATTATGGGGAGCTAACTGGCGCAGAATGTTATTTTTTGGAAAATGGCTTTTGTATCGTACTCCGGCGGTAATAGCCAAAATGTTTAGCAACCATCTTCCGAATTGTTTTCGATGCTTAAATTTCACCCCTGCTAATTGGACTCATGTAATAGCCGATTGTTGTATGGTAAAAGCATTCTGGGATGAAATTTTGGTTTTTTAAGCGCTAATTTTCATATTCAGATACCTTCAAATGTCAAACTGATGCTCTATGGCTTCGATCCGCACCTCAATTTATCTGAATCCTTTGCTAAATTAGTTTATATTTGCATGGCATTTGCCAGATCGTTGTTACTTCAAAACTGGCGGACAAATCTGACTTCATCTAAGTATGAATGGTTATTTAAAATGCGTAGAGTAAAGATAAGTGAGCGAAGCTATGCCTTGAGGATTGGGGGGGGGGGAAGAAAATTTGAAAAATTGTGGGGGGCTTTCTTTGATTAATTTGTAAACATCTCGTCGAAAGCGGGGTATACTATATGAGAAAGTACTTAATGGTTTGTTTTTCTGTATTCTGTCTATGTATGACACCATTCAATTTCAATAAAAATACAAAAATTAAAAAAAAACAAAAAAAAACAAAAAAAAAGATCTCAGGCATTGTGTAAACAATTGACCCACCCATGAAACACACAACAGAGTCACGGTAACAGATGCTGTCCGGAACCTGAAGCATAGCTGACTGCAGGGACAAAGTGCCCTAGTAACACAAGCCACAGACAGTAGGGTCCACACCTGTGGATCAGATGAGGAGGGTGCATCACACAATTGAGGGACATGAGTCCTGGACTACAAGACCTACGTAATGTGGAAGTGTGACCAGGCCAAAAGACTGCAATTAGCATGTCAGACATAGTACACAGATTAGGCATGGACTTACCCCCCTTGCTGCTGTCTGGCCTTCAGCTGCCCATCCATATCCGGGACGACCACTGCCAGAATCCTGAGCATGTGGGGGGTCAGGGCCCGGTGTCCACCCCTCCTGCGAGGAGGTGACAGCTTCAGCTGGACCCTTGCGATCCTCCGGGTCCAGCCCCGAAGGTCCTGCCACCTCTTCTGGCAGATGCGGGTCCGGCGCTTGTAGACTGATCGAACTGCCCGGGTGATGGTCAGCCATCTCTCCTGCTTCTGTGGGTAATCAACCTGTGAGGATGACAAAGTAAAAAGTCCATTAATACACATGCCCCATATTTGTGCTGCACACAGTTGGAACTACATGTCGTCATCACAAAGGAAAATGAGTTACACAGGTAGTGCACTCATGGCAATGGACAAATGCCCTGCATGTCTGACATGTTAACATTGCCTGGGAAGTTGAAGCTTGCACAAATGCACTTTTGCTGCAGAACACCTGTTCATTACATGTACCTGCACACTTTGGGGAATGAAAGTACTCAGTGAGTATGCTTGCCACTGGTGTACACACTGCTAGTACTGCTAGTCAGACAACATGCACAATTAGGAAGGCAGTGGACTGCACACTCACCTGCTCCCCTTGTTTCCCATACAGCTTGCTGTACTGTGGAAGGAGCCCGTCCAGCAGGGCCTGGTTCTCCTCCTCAGTGAAGGCTGGGGCTCTCTCCAGAGTATGTTCCATAGCAGTAGCCAGAGGATGCAGAGACAGCAGCAGTGGTAGCAGAGATGTGGTCCAGTAGCATGTAATGCAGGCAAGTGAGCTCCCTGGGGGCCAGCCAGCCTTATATCTGTGCTGCAGAGGCAGAATCTGTGCCATGTGTCCCAAGGGATAGGTCCAACACGGTTGCTTTCTATGAATCTGACCAATCCATGGAATTGTACAACTCGTACACATCTTCCGCATTGTTCAAATCTTCACCTTCATAAAACCCTAGAAATTGCAACATTGTTGTAGGCATCCAACTGAATTTCCAGCGCACAACTCGTACACGTTTTGAATCCGCATCCGTCTCCATGACAGTCCAGAGCCAATGGGTGCGCACGGCTCGGTCAACTGACTGTACAACGCATAGTTTGAAAATCCACACGCACCCGTCTCCATACGATTCAATGGCCAAGGCGCAAGGCGTGCGCAGGGCTTGGTCCATGCCTGCACGACACGTATGCATGATAGTCCCATATCGGTTCTCATTTAAGTCAATGGCTAAGCGTACCCACGGCTCGTCCTGAACTGTGCAATGAGTACGCATGATAGTCACCCGCATCGGTTCACATTGCAGTCAATGGCTAAGCGTTTGCACGGCTTGGTCCTGAACTGTGCAATGCGTCTCTGTAGAAGTCACCCGCGTCGGTTGACATTGGTGTGACTTTTTGACGGCTTCCACACACAATTACTTGCCAGGGAATCAGGTGCACACCTACCACACTACAGCATGTGCCACACTGTGTCCCATGGCATGTAAGGCTGCAATACCTGTGTGTTTTGGGGGGGCAACATTTGGTTTGTTGTGTGGCACTTTTGTGCAGCCACTCCCAGGCTGTGCACGTGTTCATGGGGACAGAATCCTTTGTGTGTTGTGCACATTACCACTGTGATGTACAACTGTACAGTTATGGGCATGAGTCATGGACACAGTTGCATGTTGGATATGTTTAGGACATGTCACATACACCCTGAGTCCTGGGTGTGATGGTATGCATGTCACAGTGAGACCTATAGCCACAATTCTGATGTAAACCCAAAGTCTGTGTGCATGTTTTGTCTCAGATGTGGCTGATCAAATGTGCCCAATGGGAGACAGTCTCCACATCCATGTGGTTTGTGCAACAACATTGATATTGTGTGTGTGTCTACGAGACGTCCATGAAGGGCCTGCAGAGACAACAGTGGCCACTACCTGTGGGACTCACGCATGCATGCATGTGTTGTCCGTAGCTTCCTGGTGGTCCTGTGTCCCTGTGCTGTCGGTATTCTGTGTCCTTGGTCTGTCCGTGTTGGTGGGGGGGGCCTGTCTGTTGCCAGATGCTGGAGGCATGGGTACAGGGGGTGCAGATGTTTGTACTGCTGGTGCTGCATGATGACTCACACCAGAGGTGCCAGGTTGTTCTTCGTCATCCGAAGAGGACAGAGACTGATCCACACCAGAGAGCTGAGGGTCCACCGGAGCCCGGGACAGGGACTCCTCTTCATTTGCTGTTGTGTCCCCAGCACCACCTGTGTTTGGAAGAGACACACAATGTAAAGTATGTTTCTACAGGCATCAATGGTTCACATACATGACATTTTCTACTGTACGTCAGGATGCGTGCCTGTGCACTGCTTTGTCCAAAGTTGTCACGGACAGAGATTGATATTGTTGTGGCACATTGCCCAGCCAACGTGAAACATTTCAATGTGCATGTCGAAGTGTGTGCATGCCCAGCTCATGTATAGATTTGGCTGTACATGGCCATTACTACTCATAGGCCATCACGTTGCTGACGCAGGTGTGTCATCCCTGTACATATTTGACCTTTAACAAGGACATACATGCAATTCCACTGAGGATATGTTGTAAGTTTGGGGCATGTGTGGTAGCAGATTTTTCTAGTCTTTGTGTGTCACATTGGTGTATTGGTACGACTTGGTCACAGTCCGGTATGCCTGTGATCTCTTGGGAGAAAGTGTTTTTTTACAGTGTTCCTAGTTCCCATCTCATTTCATACAAGTGATGATATCACCATCGTTAATGAGTCTGGTGCTGAGTTTTGTACGTGCATATGTGATTTGACTTGTCAATGTTCTCCATGGTGACATGGATTGGGCAAGGAGGCACTCTGGCTTTTCAATGCTCATGACAGTGAGAGCCGGGGGTGTTTGTATTGCGGTTTGGCTGCTGTGAGTAGCATGTCTCCTCCAATGCAGTCCAGGTTAGACCTTGTGTCTACAGTGTCTATGTCAGTGAGTGGTGTGTTGTTTGAAGAATGCATATGTCGCAGCACGATGCAGGAGTGGAATGCAGCTCACAACAGCACTGAGTGTGAATGAGACCATGCTATGGTGTCGGCTATATTGGTGTGTCCATTCCATTCACTGTCAGATGTCCCCTGTCAATGATGTATATGTGAGTTCCTGTGTGTTTTGTGCAATGTACTATATATGGATCTTCACACTTGTCAACTGCAAGACACACCTCCACAGCCAGGCCAGGGGGCACTCCTGGACACTGCATCCACAGACAATGAGTTTGAACATATGGTTGCAATGGCTGTGTGTGCGACCGTGTTTGGGTGGGCCAGTGCATATGTGTGATTTTCATCCACATCATTTATCAGGCCCATGTGTCAGACATCTTGCCCAGGCATTATCTTTTTGAGTGATTGGTACCACGTGTGCAATGTGTTTTAGCATAGTAGGTGTTGTATGGCCAGCATCGGTGTTATTTGTTTTCAAGTCAGGACCTCCTTCTCCCCCAGGCCAGTTATCCCATCATGAAGCGTGCCACCATTGCAGTGGGTGCAGGTTAACTTTCAGGATGTCAGTCAGTGCAGTCCTGGTGTTTGTTGGTGCCCAGGTCCCAGCAGGGCCTTGTGCTCCCCACAGCAGAGCCCAGTGTCAGACATCTTGTCAGTCCATTCCCACTCCCTGTGAGGTGAGCATGGTTCAGTGTGAGCTTGCTGGGCCATGTGGGTGGGTGGGGAATGTCTGTGACTGCAACTCCCATCATGCTTTTGGCTACACCCCTTTCCCAGCATGCCCATACTGCCTTCCTTTTGACTCTGCTTCCCTGTGAGGGAGTGTGACAGCAATGGCAAGATGGCTGACTGTGAAGTCCTGGTGTTTGTTTGGCTACAAGTCCAAAGAGAGCCCCTGTGCTTCACACGGCAGAACCCAGTGCGGTGTATCTTTGGGTGATATTTCACTACAGTGTGAGTCAATGCATTATACCTGGTGAGTTGTGTGCAGTTTGTGTTGACGGGTGTGTGTGTCTCCACATGCTGGTAAGTATGGTCAGAGCTGCAAGTCCTCTTTCCCACCCGGCCAGACATCCCACCATGAAACATGCTTCCATTGGAGGGCGTGCAAGTTGGCTTTCAGGATGTCAGGCAGTAGTGTCCTGCTTCTGATTTGCGCACAACCCCTACCAGGGCCTTGTGCTCCCCACAGCAGGATCCAGTGTCAGCAATCTTGTCAGTCATTTTCCACTCCCTGTGATGTGGGCATGGTTCAGAGAGGTCTTGATGGGCCAATTGGGAGGGGGAGCGTTATCTGTGACTACAAACCCCATCATGCTTTTGGATACACTCACTTCACCTGCATACCCACGATTCCTTCCTGTCAGTCAGCTGCACTGTGAGGTAGTGTGTTTGTGGTGGCAAACTGTCTGACAGTGTTTATTTAGCTTTGTGCCACTGCCTTGCTCTATTTGTTGGTAGGTTTGTACATGTCATGACATAGTTAGAAGTCACTATGAGATTGCAGTTATTGTGTTTGTCTGACTAGCATACACATTTTTGGGATGATTATCTATTGGTTACTGTGGCTTTGCTAACTGTGCATGGTTTTGCTGTCCCCTTGCCACACAATATTGAGCATATTGGTTGTGTACTCACCAGGCTTTGGTATGTCTAATAGACCATGGACGCTCTCTGGTACTAGGATGTCCCGCACCTTCTCCTCCCAGGACCTGAAGTATACTGATTTGGCAGGCGGGCCACCACCAGTGCGTGATCTTTCTCGATGAGTTTCTTGACCCACCTGCGCACGTCATACCACCTGTTCTGAATATCATCCTTTGTGCGCAACATTGGTGCTTGTGCGTTCACCTTTTCCACGATCCTCGCCCACATCTTTGTTTTCTGTGACATGGGGGTCCTTTGGACCAATGTACCAAAGAAATGTGGCTCTACTCTGATGATCTCGTCTACCAGCACTTCTAACTCACTATCTGTGAACTTTGGATTCTTTTTGGGGGCATGGTGATGGGTGGTGGTGGTGAGTGATGTGTGTGTGAGGGTGCAAGTGAGGGTGGGTGAGTGTCAGTTTTGCAAGGTGTATGTGTGAGTGCATTTGGTGAGGTGCTAATGGTGTGAAAGTTGTGTGATGGGTGAGTTGTGAGTGTGTCTGTGGTTGCTGTCTGATGATGTTCTCTGCTGGCTGTTGTTTTGAATTTGCAAAGGATCATGGTAGTGATTAGTGTCCTTTATATAGGTGGAGTTGTGGGTGTGTCTTTGTTCAAGTTTTTTTTTAATATATTTATTGACTTTGTCATTGCTTGTTTGGTCCTTTTTTTGTATTTTTTCCTTTGGATTATCTAGGCATGAAGGAGACGTTCTTCTGACCGAGACGGACGCTGATGTTGGCTCATGCGGGCTTCTCTGGGTCTTTCATGCTGATTTCTTCTGTGTTTCATACACGTCGGTCGGGAGATCTTTATTGCTTCAGGTCCCTGTTTTCTGTGCTTGTCGGTCATGTGGCTTGGGCTCTGTGTGAGTCGTTCTGGTTTTACACGCATTGCATCGTACTGCGCGGATCAGACATTGCGGGTACATATCGGTCGGGTTCATTCCTGGTGTGTGTTGGTCGGTGCGAATCGTGTCCGTATTCCAGGCTTGTATTCCGTACGTGTCGATTGTAATTCACACGCGTTGCATCGTACTGCACGGGTCGTACGGCACCGGTCCATGTCTCCGTTCCGGGTCCGTGTCGGTCGGTACGTTTTGCGGTCAGAATCGGAATCGGCCCCAAAGTTGTAAAACTATTGCTAGTACAGATTTTAGCTTTTGCAGCAAGTCCTGGTAAAGATGTATAGCTGACCTGACACACATTTATAAAGCAAAAACAGTGGTTCTGTTGGGAATATGCTTAATTTAAACAGCACTACATGCATTTGATAACTGTTCCGATATTCCTTAAAAACAGTTATATAGACACACACATATAGACCAATTTAAGAAACACAAAATGATTTTCTTTTCACTATATTTAAATCCCAAAAATATTGCTACTATACAGGACTGACCAACAATAACTGAAATGTAACATAAAACACTTAGTGACTGATTGTGCTTGGTGACATAACATTCAGACATAAGTTAACATAAAAGACATATATATGTACAAAATGACACAAATATACTTTAAACAAGAATGGTCCAAAATCAAGTAGCATATAATACCACAGCATATGTCATTCAGTAATTCAAATGGTGGAATTGCATGGACCAATTAAACAGGTAACGTCGACGTATTAACGTCGACGTTTCGACCATAAGAAGGAGTGCAGCTTTGTGCGCATCTAAAGCGGGTCTTCATCAGGACAAAAAGAAACACGTATGGCTGCCTGTAATCACAAAGAATAGAATCAGAACTATGTGTGTGTATTATATTTTAATTTTAAAAGGAATGTCCGAGGCTGAATGCTCATCTGAGGACTAGGAAAGAAACCAATTATCCTAGGGTCGCATACGAAGATGTCAGCCGACCTCTCAGTCAGATCAATATGTTCTGTAATGAATAAGGCAAATTCATAATCATATGCAATCTACCCTTTGATACATACCCGTATCCTCAAAATACACCAGGTGTACACATACCTTGAAATATGTTTGTTCCCGGCAAATAAAGCGGTGCCGTCGTAACGATCACCCAGATCTGTGAATAGAAAGGCCAAATGGTCCTCTTGAGTAATTAAGTACGCTCGGTGCAATTATCTTAAATTAAATATATTGCGTATGGCCCATTAAATGACCACTACACAATATACCAAAAAAACTCAAGTAAGCAGATCTATTCCATGTGGCAGAGCTGGCGAACCTTAAGCGTAACTGTTTAGTTTTAGAGTCAATTGTTGTATAGCATCGCCCCACCAGGTAGCATAAGGAACAGTCCAAAATTAAATGTAAAATTCTCTTTTCATCTCGCAAACAATGTGAAGACCAATTCAACTACTTAAAAGAAATATATTATCAAAATATATATTTTATCAAAATGCATGTATCATTGGAATATTAACGAGCGTATACCATATCTACTACGCTAAAAATAGCATCAACTACTTACTTGGCGCACACTAAATGAACGTCCGGTGTCTATAAGGGCTAGTCAAACAATGGCAGCGCGCGGAAAAAACGTTCCACTATTTTATGCACCCACGCGAGAACTGACGGGGAATTAATGGAAAACATGGTATGGATTCCCAAATCCACTTTACCTGATTATGGACCCATAGTTAAAACGTCACACGAAAAACCAGGTACCAGAATAGTATCAAATTCCTATTACACCATGGTACGTTTTTCGATACAAATTCGTAAAACCTGAACTAAGAGTTTTCGAGAAGAAATCTTTATTAGCCCACAGATCAACAACAAAAGTATCTGGCTTATATTTGCTCTCAATGTAGCGTGATTAAAAACTTTATTGACAGCAAAAAAGAGACAATAAACATATTTGAGCTTTATTCGCTCAAAGTGCAACGCGGTATTGATTGAATACTCCACGCGTGCACGGACATAGAACCTGACGCGATTTCAAATCTTGATGAAGACCCGCTTTAGATGCGCACAAAGCTGCACTCCTTCTTAGGGTCGAAACGTCGACGTTACCTGTTTAATTGGTCCATGCAATTCCACCATTTGAATTACTGAATGACATATGCTGTGGTGTTATATGCTACTTGATTTTGGACCATTCTAGTTTAAAGTATATTTGTGTCATTTTGTATATATATATATGTCTTTTATGTTAACTTATGTCTGAATGTTATGTCACCAAGCACTATCAGTCACTATGGGCCATATGTAGGTACCTAAATACCGGTCGGTAACGGCCGAAAATCGGTAAATATGCCGTTGCCGACCGGTATTTAGGCAAATGAGATGTAGGTGGCTGGATTTCAGGATTCGGTAATTTACCGAATCGGAATTTTAAGAAATCGGTAAAATACCGATTCGGTTAATTACCGAATCCTGAAATCCAATGTAGGGGGCACTCAAGTGAGTGCATTTTAGGTGTCTGGATTCATTATTTACCACCAACTACAAGTTGATGGTAAATAACGAAAACCTTTTAAAAAGCAATTTTGTGCTTTTTGACAAGTGCCATGTGGCAGACATACATGCCCTTAGGGCATGTATGTGCGCCACATGTGCACACATGCACGATTCAGGGGTGCAACAGGGTGTCAATGTGACACCCTGCCACCCATGAATATGCTCCCCCTATTACCGATTCGGTATTTACCGAATCGGTAATTGTGAATGGCTTCCCATTCATTCCTATGGGCCTCCAGGCCCATAGGAATGAATTGGAAGGGATGCATTATTACCGAATCGGTAAATACCGATTCATAAATACAGAATATTACCGATTCGGTAATAATTACCGAATGTTTACCTACATTCTATTTACCGATTCATAAATACCGAATCGGTAAAATTCGGTATTTATGAATCTGTAAATATATATTACCTACATATGGCCCTAAGTGTTTTATGTTACATTTCAGTTATTGTTGGTCAGTCCTGTATAGTAGCAATATTTTTGGGATTTAAATATAGTGAAAATAAAATCATTTTGTGTTTCTTAAATTGGTCTATATGTGTGTGTCTATATAACTGTTCTTAAGGAATATCGGAACAGTTATCAAATGCATGTAGTGCTGTTTAAATTAAGCATATTCCCAACAGAACCACTGTTTTTGCTTTATGTACTTACCCAGGTTCTGAGGGTTACTGGGTTACCCCATTATCTTTAATGGCTGACACACATTTAGACAGTTTCGGTATGTACAGATTCAGTGATGTAGATGATGGATCAATGTGTGTCCATCCTCATGTGAGCTACTACTGTACAGAGGGGATAGTACTGTTGTTATGCAGGCACAACTACATTTCCATGAGTAAGACATATTTTTCTTTACAAACATGCAATGTTATTTGATGATTCATCACATGAAACAATGTTACAAAGAATACGATGGACAATATGATTATTAGAGTACATAACAATTTATTTGAATGAGAATACATGTACCAAAAATAATGAGTGATTGTGAGAATAACAGTGATAGGAGGGTGGATAAAAACAAACATTTGAAGTGGATGATACAATCATGGTGAATGAAAACATTGAAGTAGCGTCCCTAGTTTCCGGGTACCAGTCCAAATGCCTCCTCACAACAGAGTGGAAAATATGGGGAGGTTGGGTCAACAACATGAATGTGTGGCACACACAGCAACAACATTTGTGGCGAGGTGGTCCTCTGCCAGTGGTTCTGGTCTTGCCACCCTTCCCTTCTCAAGTCTTACAAGGACGTCCCCTCTTTCTGGGTGAGGGGGAATCAGGAGCTGCTGAGCCTGGGGTGTACACTCCTCTGTCAAGGCCTCCCTTTCTGTGGCAGCTGCAAAGGTTGTTGGTGGTGATGAGGTTCACACACAGTGAGGGAGAGATGTTGGGGGATAGCCCTGCAGAGGGTGCTGTTAAAATCCCTCTGCACCCCTATTATGGAGGCCACCTCAGAACGTAGGCCGGCAACCTCAGTGCGGACCCCTGCCACCTCAGTGCGTAGGCCCACTACCTTGTTGTTGAGGCCTGCCATATCGCCCCAGATGTTAGCGACCTCTTGGTATGTGGACTGGTGAAACTCCTTTATTTCCTGAACTTTGGTGACGACCTGGAACAACGCACCTTGAGAGTCCTGGCATTGAGCTAGGACCTGTTTTATGGCAGCCTGGACAACCATCTTATCAGTGGACTCACACTGGGGATCCACATTGGCCCTCCTCTGATGTCTAGCCCCACTGCCTTCTGCCCTAGACACAGACTGCACACTCTGACTGGGTCCTGGCCCCTGACTGACTGGGGTGGTTGTGGCTTTCTGAGAAGACAGGACTTGGGGCCGGAGACGGAGACGGAGATGGTACTCCCTGTGCTAGGTGCAGTGGTCAAGACGACAGATATTGTCAGAGTTGTTACCGACGTGGTAGGAGATGTGGTCTCAGAGTGGCCAACTGTTAAGATCTGCCCAGACTGCCCAGATGTGCTAGGCCAGTCTTCGATGTCCAGAGCTTGTTGGTCACTGAGGGCTTTGTTGTCTTTGTCATCATCTTAGTCTTGGTAGGGACTCTGCTGACTTTACTCCACCTGCTCGGCAGCAATTGCTGGGTCAGCTATGGATTCAAATGAAGATGAAAGGTAATGGCAGCATTAATGTGTGTACATCTAGGATATTTGTGTCCTGTCCATTGCAGAGCGGAATAACTGAAATCTGTAACTAGTGACATGAATCATCTTCAACATTTATGATGTAAATATGCTATTATTTCATATCATTTTTTCAAAGGTGAAAACCGTGTTCTCTTGATTTTGCAGTTTCCTCAGTGAGTCTTCAACAATTGCCTACACTGACAGGGTATGGTTCCAATGGATATCTGTACATGTAATAAGGCATTTTGTTTGTTAGGTTGTCAACAATGCACTTTGAAGACTTATTTTGTCCTCAATTACATTTTGGATTTGTGTGCATGGGCTCAGTCGGAGGAAAACGTTTTACATTTAGCACTATGAGATGTGCAGGCATCACACCACCTAATAGGGATACCACATTTACTACAGCCTTAGCAGGAGCACATGCATGTATGCAACATGAGCTTGCCACATTTCCACAAATAGAGGTATTGAACACGGTCTCCCACTATTGAATGAATCAACTTGTCACTACTCTTTCTCCATGTATGTGGCAAACTCTGATTAGACCCTGTAAACTTTGTTCCTTTTCACAAACAACAGTGATAATATGTCTCCCAACTAGCATGTCAATGCTTACTGCAGTCCTACCTATTCCACACAAGGTCCTGCTAAATGTACTATACTGTTGTAAAATCCATTTACATAAGAACTAATGTAAGCCTGCTACATGAATCTTACAGCAAGATGTCCAGTAGCAAGGATTTTGTGTCAAAGGAATTGCCCAGTCAAACTTGTTTGTAGACCACTTTTGCACTTCATCATATGTTCACAGTCTACACATATATAAATGGTGAATAGAAGGTTGACCATAGCTATTTATCAAGTGTCTTAAACAACAGTATCCAGTAGACAATGTGCTTCAACTTTTATAGTCATGTGATCACATACATCTATATGACCTGACACCACCTAGCCCTATGCACATCCCCACTCTATTTTTCAATCAGATCGAAACAAATCAAAGAAATCTTTATTCAGATAAAATATCCATAGCATAATTGCGAGATAACATTTTACAAAAACCTTCATAAAAATGATATATAAAATCCATAAAAAGGACCTCATAACATGGATAGTTAGATGAAAAGGCACAGAACACAAGATACCAGTCTAAATGTTAACTAAATGGTCATCAAGTTAAAAGGCATTATCATAAGCATCAAGTTAGGGATAATTAATGTACTATTAATTTTTATATCATAAAATGTCCAGGTTTAGCAGCTGTTTCCTTCTTTGAATGGCATAAGAAATATTAACAGAAACTTGATAGCACAGATTCACATTATTAAGATTTTGATTAAATTTAAAGGCATCTTTATAATAAATATTTTTTCTTTTAAGAACAATGACCACAGTATTTGTTTCTGCATATCCCTATCAAAGTTACAAAAAAGTAAGACATGCAATGTAGTCTGGCTGGACCACCATATGGGCATTTGTGTAACTTTTGAGGACAAAGGCCCATCTCTGGAAAGCAACCAAAAAGTGCAATGTGCCTATTCGCAGTCTAGTAAAATAAAATCTGTGCTGAATATTTGGTACCTAGATGAGGTAGGTTTGGGCATTTGATTGTGAGGGGCCTGAGAGGTATATTGACACAGTCTGTGTGACACACTCTCTCATGTCTTTATCGGCCATTCTTTTCCCCATCAGAACAGATTTAAAATCTTTCTTACTAAACTGTAATACTCCCTCTGGCTCATCAATGCTCAAATTCCCATCCACCTCCTTTAGTAAACTGTTTACATAAGCAAGCCAAGGTATTCTTGCTCTATGTTTCAGAGTAACACAGTCTGTTATTATCCCTTTGGTGAATTTAGTACCATCTTTATTCCATATGTTATACCAGAGTGTGATGGCGCTTGTCTGCAAGCCAACCTCTAAATAGGGGACTCCTAATTCCTTATAAGCAAAATAGGAGGAGGTTGAACGGGGCACTGCTAATAGTCTGTTTAGGAAAAAAGTATCCTGTGTCTGTAACAATTTACATTTGTTCAGTCTCCACATGGGGATACATAATTGAAACTAGGAATACATTTACTTCTATATATAGTGAGCAGCTTTTTAATGGGCTTATTACCAATTTTTGATGCAAACCTAAAGGGCTACTGAAGATCCATTACATTTCAGTTTTGCTGACCTATTTTTTTTATCAAATCCACAACCATTTCCTATTTGTACTTTTTAAAGATACTACAACAGGTGAGTGTGGTGATATCAAGGAAATGCCTGGGCCATGTAGAGTATGTCACAACTGTAGACAGAAGGAGAGAGACAGCATAGCACCACTAACATGTCTCTTTCACATATCCCAACCTTTTGCTGACAGTACACACCCACATATGCACACAAGTCTGATTTACCGTACCTACTATTTGTCAGCAGGCAGTTACAGTTCCTCCCACATTTTACATGTGCCTGTCACATACATGTCTACAGACAAGTCACCATCATGGAACATCACTTTGTAAGACAGTACTGTCAGTCCTCAGACCATGTTTGTCTTAGCCAGTACATTTGCTTTAGATGTTTAGCAATGACTGATGTGAATGGATTTGTGTGACACACCCACCCATGCCCACCTACCCCTGTTTGTGATGAAACATGAGATGTAAAAATGTCACCACTCACATAGGTCTTTGACACCTTCACGGCCTCTCTCATTTAAGTTGGACACAGATGTCATACCATGTTTAGCCATAGATCTTGTAGCATACACCTCTGTATATAGGTGGTATGACCCAGATATGTCGACAAAGCCAAACAGCGCCACACATTCAGTTACTCTGTCACGAGGATTAGAATTATGCACGCTACAGATTGATATATTTACAGATGCCTGTGATAAAGAAAAGTTGGTTAGGTGTTGACCACATTGTACTGCACATTACTCACTCCCTCCTAGCTGCTGTTGGGCGCTCAACTGCCCATCAAGCTCAGGGTAGGGAACCGCCAGTTTACAGACCAAGAGGGTAGTCAAGGTCCGGTACGCGCCACTACGACGTGGGAAGGACTACTCCTGGTGGACTTGGGTGATGATTGAGCTCCAGCGTTTGAGATCGTCCCACCTCTTCCGACAGTGGATGCTGCACCAACAATAGCTTTTCAGTGCCTTTGCTTGGTATGGGTATTGGCCTGGATTGATGCAATAGATAAGGAAACTGAGTGGACATGCAAAACAGAGATCATCTATAAAGCAGATGAAGTAGTTTGGAACACCAACATGTACAAGTAGCACTTCACTAGACTACAAATGTTTGGACAACATTGATGGACATGCACACTGACATGAGGCTACATTACAATAATCAGCAGAACCCAACATCTAATTCATGTAGGTCTTGTCAAGGTCCTTGACATCCTAACTATTAAACAAAGCCAGGGGCAGTACACATGGTCTGTGGATTTAGACAGGAGGTTGCACCACACACCTTTGGGAGTACATGACAGGTTAGGTATGTTTGCATGACTGTACAGAGACTATAACAGGCCAGACGTCTGACTCTGTACATGTTGTCCACAACATATCTGTGAGCACCAACTATGATACATCCCAATATCTTTGATCAACATGGAAGCGCTGCCATGTGTCACACTTTGTACCCCCAATCAGCAACATGGTGGACATGTGTGTAACTTTATGTGAAATATAGGTCTGACTCATTGACCTTTTGACCGATGTCCTAGCAGCTAAGGTAACCCATTTAGGGTTTGCAGGCACTTTGACAGGATTGACATCAACATACAATTTGACATGCGTTGTTGTACCGCCAAGTGAAACACATTGGGATGCCGTTATGGATTTTTCTATTCTACTCCTTGACTATTGCACAGTACATGAGTCAAAAGTGTAGTTACTCTACCCAATGTCAGCAAGAATCCTGGGCCTGTTCATCTGTGAGGTAGGGGCCCTCACACCTGTTTGGTATGGCATGTTTGCTCCGAGAGGAGGTACACAGCAGCTGACAGAGAGGAGGTGTGAATGGCAGCAGTTCCACTAGGCAAGTGAGTGTATTTTCAAAATGCGGCATACACATACGGAGCATATGCAGTCATGAACGTAGATGCACACAGCCATTGGATGACCACGGTCATATGGGAGAGATCACTGTACAGGTAATCAACAATCATGCGGTTCTCAACCACCGGCGGTGTAAGCTTCAATTTTTCCTATTCGCAATGTTAGCAGTCGAGTGTACTATGTTGCAAACTGCATATTCATGTTTGCTGAGAGTCTTTTCACAATTTGTAATACACCACCACCACAACATATGAATGCTGGGACTTGACAATTGAAATGATCCAATCCCATTTCAAGTCATTCACACAATTAAGGAGCCGATTCAGATGGCCGGTCGGACAGCTGTCCGTAGCCTTACCCTGCGACCGACACGTACCCGGAGCCGGTCCGTCCTGTATAGGAAGTACGATGCGCATAACTGCCAAAAACACGACCGACAAGTAGGCTGTGAATCAAGACCCATTCTCCATCCGAACCGTAACTCCCAAAGAGGAACCGTGTCGCCCGGAAGCAGTATCCATAGCAGCTTCCAGCATGACAAGTACGATGCGTACTTCCTACGCGCCGGACGAGTCGTCACGCACGGGACGTCACAGCATCCGGAAAACATGCATATCAGCTACGATTCGCGCCACAACTCAATACACGGCTACGAGACGGAACACCTTACAGTAGGTACGAGACGGAGCAACAAGCAACGTGTACGACACGAACACATCATGAATCCCATCGCGCACGTCATACCAGTACTCTACATCTATGACCGGATCAGGGACTGACGCCGACGGCGCAGATGGTAAGTCAGACACCTACCACATAAACAAATGACACGTACCCGCAAAATGGCACACACACAGGGGATACATATCCTGGCCACTAACAACAGCCCACCATAGGGGTTGCATGGCCAGCACCACTAACACCCCCACTGTGGTAAATAATTTAATTACCGGGACTTAATTTGATGCGGAAAATCTATAACAATAGCTCAGTAAAATAAGAGGCAGAATCCGTGGTATTAGAGGTTCGGAACGGGCTTTATTCCAGAATCAATTTAAATTGAGGAGCTCCATATTCCATCACCACGAAGGTTCAGGAAGTGAAGACCGTTACTTTATTGACAAGTAATCATTTTTATACAATAGGCATTACAGTGAAGCAAATGCAGGAGGCGTAACAATTGATAGTAAAGATAAAACATACATGCGTAGCTAGAGTGGGTGTAACTGGGCGTAACTAAAGAACGTCATCAGGTATGATGTCATAATAGGGTGGTTCCATGAAAGAATTTCGCAATGTCAGCAGAAATACTTGGCAGAAATGCGCGCGCAGCAGCATGACGTGTGATTGACGTGCAACTAGGGGGTGAAGGGGACTTGACATTTAGCTCTACATGTGGCGACAGAAGTCTGGAGGGTCAAGTCAACCTAATCCCAAATCATATCTAACATCCTATGTTTAGAGAACTATGTTATCCAAAAGAGAGGTCTCTTAGAGTAGAATCTTATTCTATACTGACTATACTGACTGTTAGTGCGTGTACAAGCGTCTAAGTGTCTACACTAGATGCGAGGGCCGAAATCTTCCATAGTAACAGGGCTATGAATTACTTGCATAAAGACAGAGAAGCCGGGCCTTTTGCTCGGTAGCTGGAAGAATGTTTACTTAAACTACTAGACAGGAATGCATTGGATAGGGAGCGGAGCAGATAATTTCGAAGGTGAAATACAGTTTTTGGCAGGCAACAGGCTGATGTCAGGCACCGTTAGCTGCGCAGAGAATGAGGACAAAGTTCATGGATACAGATGCGAGCTCAGACTGGAGCTTTCAGAGGCAGAAGGCAGGAAAAGCTTGATGGCAGAATCAGGGCCTACTTGCCTGGACTGTAAAATGGCATAAGTGAACCATATAAAGCCGGTGGCCTTTCATACTTAGGAATGGAATATCCAGCCCATTCATGGCGGATCTGAAAGAGGACATGTTGGCGGTGGACGCACATGTGTTTGCGTCTTCATAACTGGAACTGGAGGGAACATACATGTACTTGTGATTTACACATGAAACCGTTGGGGTCCAAGATAGGGGACATAACTGATCAGGAAAATCCATATTTCCACATTCCCTCCTTGTCCCCTACTTGCCCGTCAAGAGATATCAATCTTCATTAATCCATCGATCTGTTCATATAGCATCATTTGTTCTCCTTTCTTCTTCCGTGATGAATGAAATCTTGGTGGTGGAATACACGATGTGGCACACAGACCACAGATCGCTGGTCCACATTGTAGACATAGACAGCAACTGAATAATATGAGGAAGCCAATACCTAGGAAGGATAGGACCTTCCATCCAAAGGTAGATAATACACTCCAAAACCAACCGGACCAAGTCCAGGTGCCTGGATTCTGGTGTATCTGGCTTACAATCTTATGAAGGCGAGTTATGGCTTTATATACAGATGGCGAATTTTCTGGTATGAAAATGCAACAACTTGATCCGATGACCCTACAAGCTCCGCCCCTATCGGCCAGGATGACGTCAAGGACAAGACGATTTTGAAGCACAACAATCCGCATAGCAGACTGCTCTTCTGTTAAATTGCCTAAGGCGGAAATAGTTTCATTCACTACTGCTTCAAGGGTTCTGGTTAATCTACGTATCAGCTTACTATTGGTAACTGTACCTATATAGGGAAAGAGACCTTTATTGAAATCTGTATATTTTTCCCATGCTGTCTCAGTGTAATCGACTATTGGGAGATCTCTCCTTTCTCTATTATGTACTAAATGAGTATTTCTGTGATAATCAGGAGGAGCTAGGAAAACAGGTGGCAAAAGGAATCCGATGTAGCAGGTACCATCCCAATCTAGTGGCAAACGTATGTATGCCGTCTGACCACATATGAAGTAGGAATGGCGGGAAGCTCTAAATGTAGACTTGCCTTGATCACTAAATTCTATTACAGTGGTGCATCTACTATGGCCCATATGTATGGAACCATTCTTTCTTACACATAATTCACCTTTAACTGGAAATACTGACATGGCGGGCAAAATTGGAGTAGCTTCGGATTCGACATTCAGGATCATGAGATTAAGCGTGAAATTACCTAATCCATACACTTCATTTTCTAGATCAGTTCCTGTTCTTTTGGGAAGTCCCTCCTTGTTAGGGTGACAGACTTTGAGTAAAACTAAGTTCAAATTTCCCCATACCCAGTTATTCTGGTAAACTGCAGAATTCGAATCTAGGGAATTAATTAAACTAAACCATGCTCCACAGGAGCCGTTGTGTGTGAACGGGTATGGAAAGAGAGGTAGAATTCCTTTATAGTTCTGATAGGGAGGGAGTCGACCACATATCCAACAATTTGTAGCATTGCTAACCTGATGGGAATGATGTAACATACTAATAAAAGTGTTATTGCGCAGCGCAAATCTATAGGACAATTCATGCGGAGGTAATTCACTAAAAGAATGTTCAGCAGTAATATTGTAAACATGTCTAAAAATAGGATAATATGTGTGCAACAATATACTTGCAGTAATTATTAAAAGACTTAGGAAAAACAAAATTAATAAAGTCACTGTGCAATGACTACGCAGTGATTTACAGTACGCATGTCGTTTCAACTTTATCCTTCTGTTTCTTTCTCTGTACAGGTCTAAGGGATACATGTCAGAGACAAATTCGACCGATTCACCTTGGAGAGGACTTAAACAATCAAATTGCCTGACTTGTTAGACCTAAGTTTTAGTTTGTATTGTTCATGGTTATTCAATTCAACCAAAGGAAGTTTTGAGTCACTCGGGGAAGACACGCAAGGTGTGTCGTTTACGTCTGACGGTAGTCCATGAAATTTCTTGATATGACTTGAATGTATCCAGCCTTTTCGTCCTTCGATCTTTACGGCTGTCCTCGTCGTTAGCAATACGAGTTGAGGCGACTTCCACCTAGGATCCAGCTGAGACTTCCGATCAAAGTTCCTCACTAGAACTAAATCCCCTGGAATTACGTCATGGGGTTTCACCTCGGTGTTGTCGGGAAAGGCTGCAGCTACCTGTGAACGACAAGATTGTAGTGCAGACATCAAGGAAGCCAAGTAATCTGTCAGCATATTACAGTCAATATCAGTTATTTTGCGTGGTATAGGCGTCCCCCACATATTTGGTGGTCTACCGAAGATCACTTCATAAGGGGATAGCCCTGTTCGAGAGTGTGCTACCATTCTCATGTAAAAAAGTGCAACGGGTAAGGCTACTACCCAGTCGACACCTTTCTCTCTGCATATTTTGGACAATCTAATTTTCAGGGTCTGGTTATGTCTTTCCACGAGACCTGCTGCCTCGGGGTGTCGGACACAGTGAAATTTCCACTGATAGCCTAACAAAAGTGAAACGTGTTTCATTAATTCGGATGCGAACGGCTGGCCGTTATCTGAGTAGACAACACGTGGTAAACCGTACCGTGGGAAGAATTCTCGAACTAACTGTTTGGCAGTAGTCGGGGCAGTGTAATCTGAAACCGGGTAAGCCTCTGTCCAACGGGAAAGAGCACAGACAACTACGAGAACATATTTGAATCCTCGACATCGTTCCATCTGGATATAATCCATCTGGAGGACTTCAAAAGGGTGATCAGGAGGCTGAAATCCACCCTGTTCTACGGGAATGCTTTTACCTGGGTTAAACTGACAACAGATCATACAGGTACGAACTTTTTGTTTAGCTGCTGCTCGTAAATGTTTGTTGAACCAAATGTGTTGGATGCTGTCTAGCATAGCTTTTTCTCCTAGATGTGCTGGACTATGTACAGTGTTAATAACGACTTGGACCATTGAATCAGGAAAGAACCACACAGATTTTTCCTTCGTCATCCATCCTTGATCCGTTTGGATCCCTCCTAATTCAGTCCATTTCTTTATTTCGTCTGGTGTAGCATGTGTCTTTATGTCGATTACGTCAAGAGCGGGATCCTTAACCATCATGCAATGTGTTGGTGTCGGGACTATTGTCTTTGTCATGTCGGATGTTTGAGTTTGAGCAGTCTGTTTAGCTGTTCTGTCAGCTAGATCATTGCCTTGAGAAATGATATCAGTAACTTTCGTATGAGCTTTACATTTCATAATTGATATTGCAGTGGGTAGATGTATTGCATCTAATAAGGCATGAATAAGGGGTCCGTGCTGAATGTGGGCACCGTGAGAAGTTAAATAACCTCTCTCTCGCCACAGCACGCCGAAATCATGTACAACTCCGAATGCATAACGTGAATCAGTGTATATGTTGACTTTTTTATTTGTTGCTTGAATACAGGCTTGTGTCAGAGCGATGAGCTCTGCTGCTTGAGCGGACAAGGTATTTATGCAATTTGTTTCAATGATTTCAGTGTCTGTTGTGACTGCGTAAGCGGCCACTAGCTCTCCTGTACCTGTTCTCATACATGAACCATCTACATACAACGTCAGGTCTGGGTCTGACAATGGGACGTCTGTCAAATCTTGTCTGGGTTTCGTCGTGATAGTGATAACTTCAATACAATCATGTGCAAGTGGGTCTGTTCCATTTATAGGTAACAGTGTGGCAGGATTCAATGTACTACAACGTCTGATTTCTATATGTGGCTGAAACAATGTTAATTCGTAACCAGTAAGTCGTGCTATAGTCAAGTGTTGTGTTTGTGTGCGGTTCAAGAGAACCTCTACTGCATGTGGTACTTGTACTGTCAATGGATGTCCTAATACTATGGCATCGCTTTGTCTGATTGCTAAAGCTGTTGCTGCCACTGATTTCAGGCACGCAGGCAAAGCCTGAGCTACGGGATCTAATGTACTAGAAAAATAAGCACATGGTTTGTGTGATCCTGCTTGTTCCTGTGTGAGTACTGACAAGGCAGTACCTTCGCGTTCTGTAACGAAGAGTGTAAACTGTTTATTGTAACATGGTGTTGCTAAAACAGGTGCTTGGCATAAGGCTTTCTTTAGGCTTTCAAAAGCTTGTGTATGTTCCTGAGTCCAAGGGAGAACAGTCGATGTGGCTGCCTCCTGTGTTGTCAATTGAATGAGGGGTTTTGCTAGAAATGCATACTGAGGGATCCACTGCCTACAATATGAAGTGAGGCCTATGAAAGCCCGCACCTCCTTTTGTGTCTTGGGTATCGGCATATTTGCAATTAGCTGGATGCGATCTGGTGTAAGCTGCCTTCCCTCCTTGGACAGCGAGTGACCAAGGTAAACAACTCGCTGGACACAGAATTGCAGCTTAGAAGGGGACACCTTGTGCCCCTTTTCGGCCAAAAATTGTAATACCGTCAGTGAGGCTTTCTCACATTCAGGTTCGCTTCTAGCGGTGATCAGCAGATCATCGACATATTGAAGCAGGGCAGTGTTGACTGGCATGTGGATACTGTCGAGTTCTCGTTTCAGTGCTTGGCTATAAATGCTGGGGCTTTCTGTAAATCCTTGAGGTGCGCGTGTGAATTTAAAGCTTCGTCCATTTAAACTAAATCCGAACAAGTATTGGCTTTCCGGATCTATTGGGACGCTGAAGAAGGCATTCTTGAGATCAATTACAGTAAAGAATGTTGCTTCGGAATCAATGGCTGTCAGTAATGAAGAAATGTCTGGGACCACGGGGTATTGTGGTACTATGCATTTATTTAATTCGCGCAGATCAATAACCAATCGATATACTGGCGGGGCTGTTGGATCGGTTCGTTTAAGAATCGGAATTATCGGGGAATTACATACATTGGAGTCAGTTTCCACAACCACTCCTTGGGTAATAAGCTCGTCAATGATTTGTAGTAAAGCCACTACAGCATCTGGGGGTAACTTGTATTGTCGCATTCGTGGAAGTACCACTCCTGCCTTTAGTGTGACTCGATATGGTGTAATGTTCATGCAACCAACATCTGTAGGGCCTTGTGCCTATAAATGTGTCGGTAAAGTCTGTAGTCGGTGATCCATGTCTCGGGACACGTAGTGCCCTTTGAAATCACGTAAAAATAATCTTACTCCTTCTGGAGAACAACATATAATAGCTCCTAGAGCTTTCAAAGTTTTTATGCCTAACAAGTTTTCTGGACATGATTTAGTAAGTAATAAATCTGTAGTTCGTGTCAAGGGACCAATCGTAAGTGGAAGAGGCTGTGTTACTTCGTTAATGATAGGTTTTCCTGAAAAGCCAAGGGAAATATTCTGTGTGCCTGAGAGGGGTGCCCCTGGAACTTCACTACGTTTTATTGTTGTTCGGCTTGCCCCTGTATCAAGTAAGAATTTTCTATCTTGACCTAATAGTTCACTGTGTACATAAGGTCCTTCTTGATCTACAGGGACCTCAATAAGGGGTAAGCCAACTTCCCTCTCTAGGCTGTTTCATGAGTATCGTTGGTAATCAGGATAGTCATACTGTGCGGTCTGATACATCTGTCGGGTCGTTGTTTGTGTGGCAGCAATAGGCTGCGGTGGTGGAGCTGGCATAGACTGTTGCGGAGCTGGCATGGACTGTGCATGCTGCGGAGTTCCTTGTTGATTCTGATCCTGTCTAAGTGGTCTTGGTCTTTCTTTTGTGTTACCTATGGCGATATTATGTTTTAAAACGGGACAATCGTGTACATAATGACCTGGCTGTTTACAATAGTTGCACGTCCCTTTAACAGGACCTGTTGAAACACTGGACTGTGTTATACCCTTCTTATGACCGTCAACTGGCACTGTCTGGGAAACTAGCATTTTCATTTTCGTGTCTTTCATGCGTCTATGTTCATGTTCTTGTTCTTCTCTAATTCTATTGTGATGGTACTGTAGCATTTGTAACATTTGTGACGGAGTGTTACCTTGCCAGGTACTCTCGAACTTCAATACTCTATTCTTAACTTGGGGCAAGGCATTTTCAACCAATTTTGTCACAAACAGATGTGGATACGACTCGCTACTTGCTTTTATTCCACTATTTATACCAAAACATTTCTCAAATCGGGAATAGAAATCACTAGTGTCTTCATCTGATTTTTGTTTACAGGCTGAGATTGCACCCCAGTCTTCCTTTTTCGTAGTTAATAAACGTGGCAGTACCTGTACTAGTAGACCTGGTAGTGCTTTGATCTTGTCCCCGAGCCCTGAACCTGGACCTCGAGCTTTTTCTTCGTTTTCTAATGCTGTCCAATCTATCTTCTGGTCTCCCACCTCCCAATCCTTTTCCTTGAGTTTTTCGTAAATGCCCGCAGGCATTAATACCTTCAATATTGTCATAATGTCGGGGTAGGTATATTCTCCCATGAGTAACATATCTTTAATTTCACGATGGAAACCTGCTGGGTCTTTATCATGACTGGGTACCACTTTCTTCATTTCTAATAGTTCTATTTTAGATATGGGTGTGTATACAAACACACGTTTAAACTCATTGTCATCACCCTTTATCGGGTGAACTTCGCGTAAGGGATTCTGTCTATCCATGTAATGCGTCGTTCTTTCCTTGATGGGCAGTGAGACATGTTCAGGACATACAAAAAGGATGTACTGCTTTCTGGATTCTAGTATTTCTCTAATTAACTTAGTACCGGAACCTCTCCATTTATTCGTGAGTAATTCAGTCAATATATCAGGTAAGGGGCCAGGATCGGAGTGTTGGCTTTTATATAATATAAGGAGTTGTTGAATCATATAGATACCAGCTAAACGCTGTTCATCTGGGGCGAGGTTTAAAAACGTATGTACTAGTGTATCATCACCATATTTTCCAGGACTATCAACCCAGTGAACGGCTGACCTGGCTAATTCTTGTTCGTCCATAGAATCGAGTATATGATAACCCCTTCGTTCTCGGAGTAATTTGTCAGCGGCTTGGAATGAATGTTCGGGGGACCTTAGATTTATTATAGGAGTTTGGAATTTTCTGTTATTATCTGGACGTATCGGACATATCGGATCAGTAAAGCATCTAGTATTATTGCAAGATCTTCCTCTACCTACATAGGCCATGGTTTCTAACTGTCCTGTGGGCAGTTCTAATTCTTCCTCGTCCTCGATTTGTTCTGGTTCGTCTACTGCTAATCTTTCCTCGTGTATTCGTTCTATTTCTTTGCGGATCTTTCGGCTCATAGCTACTATGCATGATCGTTTATCATGTCTCCCCTCTGATATATTCTTACCCCATGTGGTAAGAATCTGCATTTCTTCCGGATTTACCCCTGGTTGATCTTGATTTCTGATCACACAGTTTATGAGGAAACGTAACAGTTCCCCCTGTATTTCCACCTTTTGGTACTCCATAGCTCTGTTAATACTCTCAGGATCTCGCCCTGATTGAACAAAATGATATATATTTTCTAAATGTGCAGTCATTCCTGGTAGCTTCCCTAAATATATTGCAGCTCGTCGGATACGTAATGATGCCAGCATCATTTCGTCCCCTTTTCCGGGCACAGGGTCATATCTACAGTCTATTAGAAGTTCCTTGAGCGTGTTGGGAGTTACCAGTTTGGGCGTACGTTGGTGGGCTAATTCTTGAAAGGAAAGTTTATTTGTTCTGGGTGGCGTAGAAAAAATGCTTGATGTACCTCCGGTAGCACCACCTGGGGTGCTGGATGTGAAAGGATTCGTTGAACGGGATATAGCAACCATAGATGTGGATGCGGATGTAGAAACAGATGTGCTTGCCGGAACTTGTGTCGGAGTTTGCTGTTGCAGAGGTACAGACGGAGGAGGGTCTTGGCGTTGAACCCCCTCGGCAGGCGGTCTATGTGGCGCAGCATTAGCATACGCGGGAGCTGCGTCGTCTAAATAAGAGGAAAGAAAAACATCTTCTGCGGTTCTGGGATGCCCTTTGGGATGTGCTTTTATCGGAAACAATGGGGGTGGCAAGTCTCTTGGTATCTCCGGGGTAGCCTTAGGTAGTCCTTCGGCCAGAAGAGGATACATACCATTCACAAGGGCATTTCTTTGTCTGTCTGTTTGTTCTGACTTTACTCGAGTACCTTCTTCAATTAATACACTTTCTCGAACTTTATTTGAATTTTCCTTACTTTTCTCTTCCTGTCTGAGCGCTTTTTCTGTGCGTCTATATGATTCTTTACGCCATAATTCAATGGCATCTTTCTGTGACTGTCTAGCTTTCCTTTTCCATAATTCTTCTTCTACTTTCATAATGCAATCTGCATCCCAGGTCCCAGCTGCGGGCCACCTCTGACTTTCTGGTAATTCCTTGGTGTAGTCTACCCATAGATCAAGAAATAATATGGCGTCTAGGCCATGTTTATGATACATGAAGTACCCTGGAGTGTCCCTAGGAGGAATGGGAACAGCTTCTTCGAGTACCCCTTTTCTGGTTTTGATCTGTCTTAATTTCGAAAAGAGCGGCATATTGAGAACTGATCTGATACCTAATTTTGAACACGTTTAATACCATAAAACACAATAATGAACAGTCATTCACACCACAATATACAGAACGTATTTAAAACATTTTAACATTTAACATTTAATGAATAAACAATGATGGTCATTTAGGGAACTAGTCACTAAGCATAATACTCGATACTAACTAGGTAAATCTGAATTATATACTAGACATACTTGATATACTGCTAAACAGTACAGATACACTGCTGAAACAGTGCAGACCGTATTTGTGTACCCAAACCCGTCTTGACCGGCACAACCTATGTGCACGTCAGAACGCCTCCCCGATAATGGTACTCACCGGGTAGCTCGGAACGGAAGGCCTCGGAACTGAACTGAACTTGAACCGGACTGGACTGGACTCGGAACTTCGGAAACTTCGGAAAACTGGTGGGCCTCTGTATACCTCGGATCTTGCTCTCTCAGCTAGGCTCTGGTCGGGATACTTCGCACTTCTCACCGCCTCGTCTGGGTGTTGATCGCAGCCTCAGTTACCCCCGCTCGGCAGGAGGGAGATACAGGAAATCCTGTGGGTACGCGTTGTTGTCCGTCCAGCTGTGACAGGAGACCGGGCCTGCAACGCACCGCCGGCGCGTGAGATGAGAAAGTGTCCCTGTTCGGGCGCCATTTATGTGGTAAATAATTTAATTACCGGGACTTAATTTGATGCGGAAAATCTATAACAATAGCTCAGTAAAATAAGAGGCAGAATCCGTGGTATTAGAGGTTCGGAACGGGCTTTATTCCAGGATCAATTTAAATTGAGGAGCTCCATATTCCATCACCACGAAGGTTCAGGAAGTGAAGACCGTTACTTTATTGACAAGTAATCATTTTTATACAATAGGCATTACAGTGAAGCAAATGCAGGAGGCGTAACAATTGATAGTAAAGATAAAACATACATGCGTAGCTAGAGTGGGTGTAACTGGGCGTAACTAAAGAACGTCATCAGGTATGATGTCATAATAGGGTGGTTCCATGAAAGAATTTCGCAATGTCAGCAGAAATACTTGGCAGAAATGCGCGCGCAGCAGCATGACGTGTGATTGACGTGCAACTAGGGGGTGAAGGGGACTTGACATTTAGCTCTACATGTGGCGACAGAAGTCTGGAGGGTCAAGTCAACCTAATCCCAAATCATATCTAACATCCTATGTTTAGAGAACTATGTTATCCAAAAGAGAGGTCTCTTAGAGTAGAATCTTATTCTATACTGACTATACTGACTGTTAGTGCGTGTACAAGCGTCTAAGTGTCTACACTAGATGCGAGGGCCGAAATCTTCCATAGTAACAGGGCTATGAATTACTTGCATAAAGACAGAGAAGCCGGGCCTTTTGCTCGGTAGCTGGAAGAATGTTTACTTAAACTACTAGACAGGAATGCATTGGATAGGGAGCGGAGCAGATAATTTCGAAGGTGAAATACAGTTTTTGGCAGGCAACAGGCTGATGTCAGGCACCGTTAGCTGCGCAGAGAATGAGGACAAAGTTCATGGATACAGATGCGAGCTCAGACTGGAGCTTTCAGAGGCAGAAGGCAGGAAAAGCTTGATGGCAGAATCAGGGCCTACTTGCCTGGACTGTAAAATGGCATAAGTGAACCATATAAAGCCGGTGGCCTTTCATACTTAGGAATGGAATATCCAGCCCATTCATGGCGGATCTGAAAGAGGACATGTTGGCGGTGGACGCACATGTGTTTGCGTCTTCATAACTGGAACTGGAGGGAACATACATGTACTTGTGATTTATACATGAAACCGTTGGGGTCCAAGATAGGGGACATAACTGATCAGGAAAATCCATATTTCCACACCACCCATAGGGGGCCTGTTGCCCATCACCCCTGCCATCCCCTCTCACAGGGGACCTGTTGCCCATCACCCCTGCCACCCCCACTCATAGGGGACCTGTTGCCCATCACCCCTGCCACCCCCACTCACAGGGGACCTGTTTCTCATCACCCCTGCCACCCCCACTCACAGGGCTTATGTTGCCCATCACCCCTGCCACCCCCACTCACAGGGCTTATGTTGCCCATCACCCCTACCACCCACACCCATAGGGGCCTTGTTGCCCATCACCCCTGCCACCCCCACTCACAGGGGACCTGTTGCCCATCACCCCTGCCACCCCCACTCACAGGGCTTATGTTGCCCATCACCCCTGCCACCCACACTCACAGGGAACCTGTTGCCTATCACCCCTGCCACCCCAGCCATAGGGCACCTGTTGCCCATCACCCCTGCCACCCCCACTCGCAGGGCTTATGTTGCCCATCACCCCTGCCACCCCCACTCACAGGGCTTATGTTGCCCATCACCCCTGCCACCCACACCCATAGGGGGCCTGTTGCCCATCACCCCAGCCACCCCCACTCACAGGGGACCTGTTGCCCATCACCCCTGCCACCCCCACTCATAGGGGACCTGTTGCCCATCACCCCTGCCACCCCCACTCACAGGACTTATGTAGGCCATCACCCCTGCCACCCCCACTCACAGGGCTTATGTTTCCCATCACACCTGCCACCCCCACTCACAGGGGACCTGTTGCCCATCACCCCTGCCACCCCCACTCACAGGGCTTATGTTGCCCATCACCCCTGCCACCCCCACTCATAAGGGACCAGTTGCCCATCACCCCTGCCACCCCCAGCCATAGGGGACCTGTTGCCCATCACCCCTGCCACCCCCAGCCATAGGATGGGTGATGCGCAACACATCCAGCATACGCAAACATCAGGTATGTCCGCAAAATACATCCCCGCGACTTCATGACAACAGTGTGTAGTCTCTGACAAATGCCCACAACAGTGAATATGGCTACAAGCATACAATGTAAGTAACATCACATGTGTGACCAACACATGAGTGTGACATACACAAGGTAAGCATCACCATAGCACTGTGGCAATGTACTGTGTAGAACAGAAGTCAAGTGGGGGATCACAAAATGCAGCAGATGTGGAGCATTGTGGTGATGGGGACCAAGCCCCCCTCAACACAGTGACCAAAAGGTAAGTATCATCATAGTCAAAGCTGCAAATAACTAACAGCATGTATGATCCCTGCTCCCAACACATCAAACACTTCTGGGGGAAAATAGTGATTGTGTCCCATACACACAGAGATGTGGTGAGGCAAACAGTGCTGTGAAAACATAACACTCTCGGCCATGTGCAGACAAGCACCACACATGGGGGCTGACAATGCACACAGCGTACAATGACACAACAGCAGAAGTGACCATCACCAAGCATGCACACATCTCGAAAATAGACACACCAACCAAACAACATGTGTAGACTGTAGGTGTCAGCTCACTAACTCACATTCCATGCCAGCAATGGCACCCAACAACCAGGATGAATGTGCACAATGATGTGAAATGACTCACAGGGACAGCATGCAAAATCACAGAAACAGCATCCAGACAAAGGCCCACAACAGCAATACCAATGCACTGGTGCAGATGCACAAACACAAACAGGCAAACTCGCACTGCACATCGGACACAACATGTGTGTGTGTGTGTCACAGTATCCACAGGCAACTACACAACACATGAGAGGGGCTGAACCACAGTGACACAGATGTGGACAAAGTGCCATGCAAAAGTAAACCATCATTGGGACACCCTCAGTGGGCAATCAGGCGTTGGGAGATGAGAGGGAGCACAACAGACACATGTGACACTAGCTGGAATGAACACCAACTAACACAGCAAGAGACTGACACACAACAGCACAATCCCCAGGGACAAGACATTGGTGTGACACAAGCATGCATGACACCTCCACTGTGATGACAAAGGCAGATGTCGTACAAACTGGGAAACCCAGACATGTGCCCAGTGCCACAAACGTACATCACACCTACACAAATGCAAATCACTCAGCATGGCCCCTCATCCATGGACAAACTGGAGCTAAGGGACCTTCCATGCAAACATTCACATCAGTCTACCATCAACACCACACCTGAACTGCAACAATGTGTATCTGTGAAGCCCACATGGACAGGTGACATTACACATGCCCACATGACAAACACAGGAATGTTGGCAGGAACTAAGGTGCACACACACATCACACAAGGACTGTTTACAACCCTGGGGAATGACAGACACACTGCACAGTATGCGGTACATGGCCATGACCTCAAAGCTCATGTAACCTTCACAATCCCTGCCACTGTCCCAGGACTATGCAGATGCCAAGGAGGAACACAAGGCAGCGATGCTGACACCTGCCAGCATCGCTGCCGTGAACCCGACAAGTGGGAGCAGTCACACACACATACAAATGTCTCAGTCACTGAAAACTACCACCTAGGGACAACTATATGATATTGCGAACAAAAAAGTGCCTTGAGGAACCCTCACTGTGTCCCATCTGTGTCTGACAACATCATCAACACTCAGAACTGACAAATCACAATGATGATACACCAATTAACAGGAGTGAGTCATGCACCCACACATCTGGTAGCCCATTGGAAAAGTAGTGGGATTAACCAAGTACCATTCAGCAAGCATCAACAACACAAACATATCAAGGGAACACTGTCTGTGTATGAACAGGGATGTGGACACACACTCATGCACATACAATACACACCATGGGCCCAGGCCATGTCACTGGACAACACACTAACTTGAGGGGGACACAACTCCTGTGGGTGCCCAGCTGTGCCAAACATATTCACCGCAAGTCCCACTCATGTCTGCAGAACACTTGGTCAGTCAGCCATCAGTTACCGCACAATGAAGGCTCCGGTCACAACAGCTTGGGTTCGCGAGTCTCCGTTAAGTCATCCACACATACTCAATACATATGTACAGCAAGTTGCACAGAGGACCCAGTTGCTCCTATACCAATGATGCCCACACCTGTAGGGCCAGTAGTGATGAGCACGAAGTATGTGGAAGTGACAATTTGGACAATGGGAAGCACATCATATGTGCAGGGGTGCAAGCCACAGATGTGACCATGGCAATTAAATGCTCACAAATGGTTGATCCACACACACCCAGGCTGCTGCAAAGGATGACATGGATACCCACCAGAATAGGAAACATATCTCATGGACCACAGGGAGTACCTCACATCAACACATCAGTATGCAACATTGTAAACCAAGCATTACAGGTGCAAGGGCATCTAAAACAACCTCAACATGATGTACAGCTGAATCAAGTTCACAGGGACAAAGTAAAAAGCTTTATTCAGCATATGAAAAGTGAAACGTCTGTTCCAACAAAAGGCCAATGGTCAGTCCATGTCCAAAGGGCAAGGAGTGAACTAGAGTCACAAATTCAGTATATGAAATTCGAAACGTCTGTGCAACCAAAAGGCCAATGGCCAGTCCATGTCAAATTGCCAAGGAGTGAACTAGAGTGACAACTGTCACACCTTGCTTGCCTGCACTGCTACGGACCGGAGTCATCCCCTCGGAGGGACATACATGGGGGCAGGCCAGGCACCGCAGGGACAGGATCAGGGTGCAGCAGAAGGAGGCAGTGAAGAGGTGGGGGATGCAGGCGAGACACTTGCAACTGCAGTGGAGATGACTGAAGTGGTGGGTGCTGTCACAACTGTGGGGCAGAAGTCAGATGGGGTGGGTGCCGGTACAACCTCAGTGGGCAGGTCAGATGGAGTGGATTGGCTCACCACTGCAGTGCCCAAGTCAGACGGGGTGGGCGTGGGCTCCAAAGCAGTGCCTACATCCATTGAAGCGCAATGGAGGACAGGTGAGGTCTGCAGGGCAGGGGGTGGTGACACAGTCCCCACATCAGTGGCAGCAACTGTCTGACCAGGTGTGGAGGAGCAAGTGCTAGGGGGGGATGGCCTTAGCATTTTGGGGATGGTGTATCTGTGTGTGGTGGAACCCAGGGCAGGGAGTGGTGGGGGAACCTCTGGAGCGGTAGCCTGGGGGATGGGGACGGGGACTTTGCCTTGGAGCTGCGTGCTGGTGGGGGGGTCTTGCTCTTCTTGCGCCGGGGGACTTGCGGGTGGGCGTCTCGGTCTGAGTGCGCCTGGGGGAGGGTGTCCGGGTGTGAGGGGCACTCCCTTCTGTGTGTGGGGACTTCATCATCCCCTTGTAATCAGGATCTGCTGGGTCGGTGGGGAAGAGGCCAAGGGGGGGGGATGGGGTTGCAGGTGAGGCAAGGGAAGGGGGCTGGGAGGGAGAGGTCTCGGAGGACTGTGGAGTGGTTGTGGATGACTGTGTGTGTCAGCAAACCAGCCCCTGTGAGTGTGGAATCAGTCCCCTGCGCTTGCTTGTGTGCACGTCTAGACCTTGGTTTGGGGGTTTCAGGGTTTTGGACAGGTGGTGTGCTAGGAATTGTGGGTGCTGCAGGGATAGGAGGGGCGTGGGACTGTTGGAGGAGGGACACTGCTGCCATCAGGGAGGAGGCCACGGACTGGTTGGTCCTCTGTAGGGCAGACATTCCAGAGGAAATGCCCTCCATGAATGACACCAGTTGTGTCAACAGACCCGTGTGTGCATGGAGGACCTTCAGCATCGACGTCTGCCCTACATGGATCTGTCTAAGTAAGTCCACAGACTCCTCACTCAGGGCAGCAGGGGACACTGGGGCAGGGGGTGCAGTGCCTGGCACAAAGGAGACATGCTCACGAACACGGGAGCCCACAGGGACCTCTGGGATGGGAGCCGATGGGAGGGGGGTGGTGGTGGTGGTGGTGGCGGTGGCGGAGACTGCCTCACTAGCTGGGGTTTGGTGGCCGCTGACACCCGCCTCCACAGGGGAGTCATCCTCAGAGTTGCTTTGGCCTTCAGCTGGGGGGAATGGTGCTGACGACTCCTCTGTGTGGCTGAAATCGCCCTCCGTGCCACTGGGTCCACCTGACTCCTCTCCTACTGTCCTTGTAAGGCTCTGCGGCTCCTCCTGTTCCGTGGAGCTGTCCCCTCCTGTGGCCGTGCCTGCCACACTATAGCATTGGCCACACAGTGTCCCGTGGCATTTGAGCCTGCATTCCCTGGGTGTTTGAGGGGGCCACAGCAGTTTTTTTGTCTGGCACTTTGTGCAGCCACTCCCAGGCTGCTATCTTGTACATGGGGGAGAGTCCTTTGTGTGTTGTGCACATTTGCACTGTGATGTGCAATTGGACAGTAATTGGCATGAGTGAAGGCCACAGTGTCAGGTTGGATATGTTTGGGGCATGTCACATACACCCTGAGTCCTGGGGGTGATAGCATGTACGTCACAGTGAGACCTGTATCCCCAATACTGATGTGCACCCACAGTCTGTGTGCATGTTGTGTCTCAGATGTGTCTGATCACATGTTACCAATGGGTGACAGTCTCCACATCCATGTGGTATATGCATCAACCTTGATGGGGTGTGTGTCTAAGAGACGTACATGTAGGGCGGGCATGGACAACAGTTTTTTTAACGTTGCAGCAGCACATAGGTTGGGTGACACAGCCAGATGATTAGCCCGTTGCACTACATGGGACTCATGTGGACATGTGGAATTGAGATGTGAGGTGTTGGTCTTGTAGGTGACATATGTGTCCATGACCAACAGCACACACCTCAGTACATTGTGTAATGTCATGAACTAGCATGTGAGAGTGATCATGGTCATGGCCACATGGGGGGATGTACTGACAATCTTCCTTTGTGCATCTCTGTACTGCAGGGCACCAGCTGTGCATCGTCCGTTCCCAGACCTTGCAACCATGCAGGAACGCGACAGCATCAGACGGTACTGCTTCACCAGGCCACTGATTGAGGAGTTGGCGGAGCAGTTGGCACCACATCTGCTACCTGGCCGGACATACCCTACAGCACTGACCCCAGAGGTGAAGGTGATGGCAGCCCAGCACTTCTTTGCTACTGGTACCTTCCAGTACACTGTGGCTTCTGCTGGTGGTATGTCGCAAACAATGTTTAATCGGGTGCTACGCGATGTCTTGGAGGGGATGTTGCAATTCCTCGACCTGTATATCAAGTTCCCAAGCCAAGATGATCTCCCTGAAATTAAGGATGCCTTTTGTACACTGGGGAGGATGCCAAACGTCATTGGATCCATTGACGGGACACATGTTGCCCTGATACCACCACAGGCACATGAGCAGGCATACCGTAACAGGAAGCACTACCATTCGATCAATGCTCTGGTGGTCTGTCTTGCTGACATGTTGATCACACATGTGTGTGCACGGTTCCCTGGTTCGGCGCACGATGCCTACATAATGAGGAGTAGTCACATTGCAACGCTGATGTCACAGATGCCAGCTAAGCGTGCCTGGCTTGTCGGTGTGTACTGACTGTTTCTTATTGTGTGTGTTTGTCATTGTTGTATTCCACTCTCCTACCAAAATCATCTACTTGTTCATTTTTGTGTGTGTAGGTGACTCCGGATACCCCAACATGCCGTGGTTGCTGACACCCCTCAGGAACCATGTGACACCAGCCGAGCTGCGCTACAATGAGGCACATGGTCGGAGCAGGAGGGTGATTGAGCGGACATTCGGCCTCCTGAAAAGCCACTTTCGCTGCCTGGACAAGACCGGAGGGGCCCTCCCATATGATCCTGCAAAGGTGTGCAAAATAATACTGGTCTGCTGCATGCTACACAACATGGCGGTGCGGAAGGAGGTGCCTTTCATCCTGGATGAGGATGACGACGACCAACGTCTGGCACCTGTGGAGGATCCCGGCCTGGGCCAGGATGCCAGTGATGATGAAGATGATGGTGACGTCCGCTCCCAGCTCATCAACAATTTCTTCACCTGAAAGTGAGTTTCCAGGAATGTGTTGAGCCAGCTCTGTTGCTGTCTGAGTGTGTCTGTGTGCCACTTGACTAAATGCGTGCTGTGATGTGTCCATTCAGGTGGTGTATACTCCACAATAGGGTAGTACTGCTAACTAGTGTTTGTGTAGGTGTTTTGCAACATGTTTTGTGCATGTGTATTGCATTTCTCTCCTGT
Organism: Triturus cristatus; assembly: GCF_964204655.1. Taxonomy (NCBI): domain Eukaryota; kingdom Metazoa; phylum Chordata; class Amphibia; order Caudata; family Salamandridae; genus Triturus; species Triturus cristatus. Next base: position 872,256,212 of record NC_140588.1, read on the forward strand.
TCATCTCTGCTTTTGACTGTATCTTGTCTGTCCTTCCCAGGGTCCTTTGCCTGTTGTGTAGTCAACACTGACCCCCAACACCCAGAAGCCAACACCAGTGTGGAAGTTGAGAATTCCCATCAACTGATGTACCACACATCCCTGGACTTCCATTCTCCAAAACATTGTGAGCGTATGTCCACTGTTACGTAGAATTACCGTGCAACTATTGTGGAATAAATATGCTGCTGGTGTGTAATGAACATGTGCTACGCTTTGTTATGTGCGTTGTCTGTCTTCCCACATCTGAGTGATATCTGCTTACCTCACCTGTGGACTTGTTACCACTGATTGTGCTTGGTGTTGTGTCTGTGCATGCCAATGTGTTTCAGGTCAACATCATTGTGTGTGATGAGTCGCATGGCCATGGTGAGTATGTTTTGTGTTGCCATAGTGGTGTGTCTCCCTCACATGTCTCTCATCCCCATGACTGACCTTACGTTGGTCACATTATTGCAGTATTTGGCATGCATAGTGTTGTGTCGCAGATCGACTTCGCCCTGAACATGACAAGTTTGAATCACAACAGAGGCAAGTATGGTGTACTGGTGAGTTTATTTACAAACATGTGTGAGTGAGGTGCACAGGATGTTGGGTGCTGTACAGTGGTTTGGGAATCCAAAGTTCACATTTGAGTTGGACGTGCTGGTAGATGAAATGTCCAGAGTAAAGTCCACAGTCATCTGATACATTGGGCCAACATGAACCCTCCATGTCATGTGGGCGAGTTGTGTGTGATTGGACAAGGTGAACGGGTTGCGCACAAAGAACATTGTCCAGAACAGGTTTAGAGGCCCTGGGGGATGTGCTGGGACATCTGCCTCTCACATGTCCTTTTTCGGACGACCCCTCTTCTTCCGGGGGGGGACCCTCATGTGAAGGCCTCTGCAGTGCAGGGGACTCTCCGCCAGAGTCCTCCTCCCTCCCTGTGGCGCTGGAAGATGGTGTTGCGACAGATGTTGTGGGCACACAGGGGGGTGGGGACAGGTTGGTGTTGATCTGGCGGAGGCATTGTAGTATTTTCCGATGCACCGCAGTAAGGGCATCCCACTTTGTCTCCATGCGGGCATGGTGGGCGACCTGCTCCTGTTGCATGTCCTTGAGGATCCCCACTACCTGGCCAAATCCTCCGGTGTTATCCTGGTACGCATCTATGATGCGTGCCAGTTGGGGGTCCTCATGCAGTCCAGACCGCTCTGCAAGGCATGCCCTGTGCCTCCCACCCCTCCCAGCACCCCTCTCCACACTGGCAGGACCAGCAGTGGTACGCACAGGTGACCCTGGGACACCTTGGGTGGTGTTGCTGGTGGTGTTGGCTGTCGCTTCTGGGGGGTCCTGTGTCCCTGTGCTGTGGGTGTTGATTGTCCTTGGACTGTTTGTGTTGGCGGGGGTGCCCTGTCGGTGTCCAGATGCTGGAGGCGTGGGTACAGGGGGGGCAGATGTTGCTGCTGCTGCATGATGGCTCACACCAGAGGGGCCAGGTTGGTCGTCGTCATCCGAAGAGGACAGTGAGAGAGTCAGACCAGAGAGCTCAGTGTCCACCAGAGTCTGAAACTGGGTATCCTCGTCATTTGTCAGTGGGTGCCCAGCACGACCTGTGTTTGGAAGAGACACACAATGTGATTTATGTTTCTACATGCATCGTTGGTTCACAAACATGACATTTTCTACTTTTATAACAGATGCCTGCCTGTACACTGCTTTTTCCCAGCATGTCACGGTCAAAGTTTGATCTTGTTGTTGGCCATTTGCCAGCATGGCCTTGTGCTCCCCACAAGAGAGCCCAGTGTCAGACATCTTGTCGGTCCCTTCCCACTCCCTGTGAGGCGAGTATGGTTCAGGTTGATCTTGCTGGGCCATGTGGGTGGGTGTAGGTTGTGTGTGGCTGCGAGTCCCATCATACTCTTGTCTACACCCCCCTACCCAGCATGCCCATGCTTCCTCCCTCTTGACTCTACTTCCCTGTGAGAGGGTGTGACAGCAATGGCAAGATGGCTGAAATCCTGGTGTTTGTTTGGCTACAGGTCCCAAGTGAGCCCCTGTGCTTCACACAGCAGCAGCCAGTACGGGGGATCTTTTGCTGATATTTCAAAGAGGTTTGTGTCAAAACATTGTACCCAGTGAGTTGTGTGGAGTTTGTGTTGGGGGGTGTCTCCCCATGCTGATTAGTATGGTCAGGGCTGTCAGTCCTCCTTCCTATCATGACACGTGCTTCCATTGTAGGGCATGCAAGTTGTCTTTCAGGATGTCAGTCAGTGGTGTCCTGCTTCTGATTTGCACACAACCCCTAGCAGGTGCCAGTGTCAGCCATCTTGTCAGTCATTTTCCACTCCCTGTGATGTGGGCATGTTTCAGAGAGGTCTTGATGGGCCAATGAGGAGGGGGAGCATTATCTGTGACTACAGGCCCCATCATGCTTTTGGCTACACTCACTTCACCTGCATCCCCACTATTCCTTCCTGACAGTCAGCTGCACTGTGAGGCGGTGTTTTTGTGGTGGCAAACTGTCTTGCTGGATGTATTTGGCTTAGTGCCAGTGGCTTGCTCTATTTGTTTGTAGGTTGGTGCATGTCATGACAAAGTCCCCAGTCACTATGAGATGGCAGGTATTGTGTTTGTGTGACTGGCATACACATCTTGGGTTGATTATCTATTGGTTAGTGTAGGTTTGCTTGGGGTGCATGGTTTCACTGCCAAACAATCTTGATTTTGTTGTTTGTGTACTCACCAGTCTCTGGGATGTCTGTTAGGCCATGGATGCTCTCTGGTGGTAGGATGTCCCGCACCTTCTTCTCCCAGGTTCTGAAGTAGACTGGTTTGGCAGGAGGGCCACCGCCGGTGCGCTGACTCAAGGCGTGATCTTTCTCGATGAGTTTCTTGACCCTCCTGCGCACGTCATACCACCTGTTCTGGATATCGTCCTTTGTGCGCAACGTTGGTGCTTGTGCGTTCACCTTGTCCACAATCCTCGCCCACATCTTTGTTTTCTGTGAGATAGGGGTCCTTTGAACCAATGTACCAAACAAATGTGGCTCTACTCTGATGATCTCATCTATTAGCACTTCTAACTCACTATCTGTGAACTTTGAATTCTTCTTTGGGGGCATGGTGATGGGCGGTGGTGGTGGGGGATGTGTGTGTGAGGGTGCAAGTGATGTTGGTTTGGTGTTGGTTTTGCTGAGTGTATGTGTGTATGGTTTTGTATGAGGAGCTGATGGTGTGTGAGTTGTGTGATGGGTGAGTTGTGAGTGTGTCTGTGGTTCCTGTGTACTGGTGTTTGCTGCTGGCTATGTCTCCTGTTTGCAAGGGATGATGGTAGTGATTGTAGTCCTTTATATAGTTGTAGTTGTGGGTGTGTCTTTGTCCAATTCATTTGTGTTGGGTATTTATTGGCTTAGTCATTGCTAGTTTGGTCCTTTTTTTGTGTTTTTTCCTTTGTGTTTTGTAGGCATGTAGGAGACGTTCATGTGATGGAAACGGACACTGCTGTTTTCTTGTGCGGGCTTCTCCGCCTCGTTCACGCTGCCTGTCTTCTGTGTTTGGTAGGCGTCGTTCGCGGCGGTCTCTTTTGCTTGTGTGCTGGGTTGTCTGTACGTGTCGGTTGTGCGGCTTGGTCTCCGTGCGAGTCGGTCTGGTTTTACACGCATTGCATCGCACTGCACTAATTGTACATCGCGGGTACAGGTCGGTCGGGTTGATTCCGGGTTCGTGTCGGTCAGTGAAAATCGCGTCGGTTTTCTGGCCGGATCACTATTTTCCCTCCGGCTCGGTCGTACGGCTTGTATTCCGTACGTGCCGGTTGTAATTCACTTGCGTTGCATCGCACTTCACGGGTCGTACGACGCTGGTCCGTGTCGGTCGGTATTCGGTCCGGGTCCGTGTTGGTCGGTTCAGCAACATGTGAAATGTGGTACTTAATTACACATGTCTGTGATGTCTCACTGTAGTGCTATTTCTTGACTTTGATATGATGGTTTGCCAAATCAAAATAGAGGGCTGTGATTTTGACCTTGTGGATGAGTGGTGGATGAGTCAGGATGTACAGTCATGGAATCAGAGGTGCAGTCCTTCTTGATGCTGAAAATGTACTGACACATGACTTGGCACTTATAGGTCAGATATATGTAATATAGCTACATGAGAGCTCTATTAATGTTCCATTCACTTCATTACATAGGTACCCTGGGAGAGGGAGGAGATGCCAGCCTTCACTGTTCCACCCATTTCCTGAATTAGAGACCATGCAGGACCAGCATGTGATAAAGAAATTCCAATGAAATCATCAGGCAACCCTGGATCTGAGTCGTCAGTTGGAGCCAGACCTCCTACCTCAAATTAACAATCCCCACAGTATTACCCCACTTGTATAAGTAATGTCAGTGTTTCATTTTTGGGCCACAGGCATTTTTCAGTTCACTGTTGCCATTTCAGGTGGAATGTCACAACCAATGTTTTGTCTTGTCCTGACTGAGGTGCCTACAGCATTGTTGAAATGGTGCGCAGTCAAAATATCGACCTACACTAAAATCGATTTTTTAATATCGTAGGGACAGAATATCGATGTCAAGAATATCGGTGACCAGAATATCTACCTTAAGGTAAGTAATATTGGGTTTTTTTATATCGAAGAAAGCAATATCGAAGTAAGTAGTATCGAAGTAAGTAATATCGTTAGCAAAAATATAGTGGTTAATAATATCAATATTTATATTAGTGTTATGTATTTTAGTATATATTTTATATGTATGTTTAACATTTTTTGTAATGTATTTTTATTAATTTTAAATATATGTATTAGAAGTTTAGAAATTAATAATTCTTTTTAAAGTACATTTTGCGTTTTAGTATCAGAGCGGGTTGTGGGTTTTCTCGGGGAATAGGGTGGGAAGTAATTTAATTGTACTAAAATAATTAATATGCTTTTATTTATTGTTATTATTAATTTATTGTTAATGAATTATTAAATGGTAATTAGTTTTAATTAATTGATTAATTTATCATTATATTAATTATAATTAATGTATTATTATTTATTTATTGTTATTGTTAATTAATGTATTGTTAATTAATTGTTAATTAGTAAATAATTTGTATTAATTGATAAATTGATAATTAAATTAATTATGTTATTTTTTATGTGTAGCAGGTTGTGGGTTTATAGGGAATAGGGTGGGAACTAATTTAATTATAATTAATTAATTAATATGTTTTGATTTATTGTTATTGACATTAATTGTGTAGCGGGTTGTGTGTTTATAGGGGAATAGGGTGGGAAGTCATTTAATGTTATTTAAGTAAATATTAATTTAATTTTGTTGGTCTTTATTATTATTTTTTTTGTTAAATAATTATTATGTTAATTATTTTACAAAAATTATTTAATTAATGAGTATGCTAATTTAACCCCTACGCTATCCTACATTTTCCACACTTTTACACTCACTGGAGTTGGAATAGTAATTTTAACCCCTACGCTATCCAACACTTTCCCTACTGTTGCATTCACTGGAGTGGGAATAGTAATTTTAACCCCTACGCTATCCAACACTTTCCCTACTGGTGCACTCACTGGAGTGGGAATAGTAATTTTAACCCATACGCTATCCATCACTTTGCCTACTGTTGCACTCACTGGAGTGGGAATAGTAATGTTTACCCCTATGCTATCCAACACTTTCCCTACTGTTGCACTGTTTGGAGTTGGAAAAGTCATTTTTTTCCCTCCGCTATCTAATATTTTTTGTATTATCTTAGCTAATGTAGTATATAATTAATTTTAAAAAGATGATTTTTTTTTGTCATATATATTTATTTAATTGTATAGATGTATTTATAATTTCTAAGATCTTTTTAACAATTTATAAATTATTAAAATAATTATTAAACATATCAATAAGTATATATATTATATATTATATGTATATGTTTAATTTACTTTTACATTATATATATAATTTTTTTAAATTTTGGAATATTTTAAACTATGTTTATTTTAGTTATATGTAATATTTACTTGAATTGACATTTTTTTTAACTTAATTAAAAAATCCCCAATGCTGGGAATGCACTGTGTGCATTGTCATGCACAGGGTGACAGGCACCGTGAGGTGCCTGCCACCATGTCAATGACAATGCAGGGGGTACCATAGGTACCCCCTTGTGCACACCCCCCTACCCTGGGGTACCGTAACAGGCCCCCGACAGCAATCCCCGCATGCCTTTCCGTGGTGGCATCGCCACCATGGAAAGGCACGTCTCCGCCTGCATCCAAATATGGATGGCGGTGTCATGCAGACACCGCCACCATATTGAGCACCTTTTCCGCTGGTCAACCAGTCCACCAGTGGAAAACCGGCAGAGTCCGCCGGGGTCCCCCCGCCATACTAATATGGCAGGGGGAAATGGGTGGTGGGTGGGGAAGGATGTAGGGCAGATTGCCACTGCCAAGCGGGCGGTAGCGATCCGCCCTACATCCTAATGGACCCCTTAGCCTTCATCCTGCAGAACAGCAGCATACCACAGCTGATGCCACGTCTCCTACCGGAGAGGGCCTGGCTTGTAGGTAAGCCTGATGTATGTGAGGTCTCTCATGTGAAAAGTGATGTTAAATGACCAGAGTGTGTGATTACATAGTGCCCTTCTGTCCATCTCCCATCTAGGTGAATCAGCATATCCCAACCTGCCATGGTTATTGGCCCCGCTGAGGAATTCTATAATGGGATGGGATGTCTGCTTCAATGAGGACCATGGAAGAACACAGTGGCCAATGGAGCATGCTTTATGGCTCCTAAAAGCCAGATTCAGCTGCCCGGACAGGACTGGGGGAGCCCTCCTCTACTCACCCAGGAAGGTGTGTCAGATCACCATGACCTGCTGTATCCTCTACAACATTGCCCTGCTATGCAACATTGCTTACATCCTAAAGGATGGAGGCCATGAAGACCCACCAGGTGAGGGTGTGAAATGCCAAGTGAAGATGAAGATAGTGGTGAAAATGGAGGAGCAGATTTGTGTCAGAATCTTATCCACAACTACAACTCCTGATGGTAATTATTGTGTAAGATGTGGAGCTAGTGACAGATTAGACACTGTTGTGGTGATGCTATGATGCAAAGATTTGTAGTTAGTTAGTCTGACCATGTAGTTTTTTTAACATCTTGGTTAAGCTATGTGTTTTGAAAGCTGATTTTCAAGCAGATGTGAAAGTTTTGGTCAGAGAACTTCAGAAGTTGCCAATGTGAAGTATTGCATATGTATATTTGCACATCTAGGTGCCGATCACGATCCGGTAAAAATTTTCCCCGTACGACTCGTATCCGGTCTTTTTACCGTACGAATCGTACAAGTGCCGTACAAACTGCCAATTACGATTCGCATGGGAAAAAGACCATACGAATCGCATTCAGAATAATTCCCCACACGTCCTCGGGTCGGAAAATGTGTCCGACACGTCCTCGGACGATTTACCGTACAAATGAGAAAAGTGAAGTCCGACCGCGGAATCACGATCCATCCCGTGCGTCCGATGTTACAACCGTATGGAAAAAACACCGTCCGCTCCGAACTCCCATAGCAACCATGGAGACATGTTCCCGCATACGCGCCCAACACTTCCCCCAGCCCCCGTACGTTCGAGTCATACCCCCGTGTATGTACACCCCCACCCATGTATGTACACCCGTGTACGTGTCGTACCCCCCGTGTACGTTCGTGTCGTATCCCCCGTATTTACACCCGTGTACGTTCGTGTCGTCCCGCCGGGTATGGACAGCAGTGTACGTGTCGTACCCCCGTGTATGTACACCCGTGTACGTGTCGTACCCCCCGTGTATGTACACCCGTGTACGTGTCGTACCCCCCCGTGTATGTACACCCTTGTACGTGTCATACCCCCGTGTATGTACACCCGTGTACGTGTCGTACCCCCCGTGTATGTACACCCGTGTACGTGTCGTACCCCCCCTGTATGTACACCCGTGTACGTGTCCTACCCCCTGTGTATGTACACCCGTGTACGTGTCGTACCCCCGTGTATGTACACCCGTGTATGTGTCGTACACCCCATGTACACCCGTGTACGTGTCTTACCCCACCGTGTATGTACACCCGTGTACGTGTCGTACCCCCCTGTATGTACACCCGTGTACGTGTCCTACCCCCCGTGTATGTACACCCGTGTACGTGTCGTACCCCCCGTGTATGTATACCCATGTACGTGTCGTCCCCCCATGTATGTACACCCGTGTACGTGTCGTACCCCCGTGTATATACACCCGTGTACGTGTCGTACCCACCCGTGTATGTACACCCGTGTACGTGTCGTACCCCCCTGTATGTACACCCGTGTACGTGTCCTACCCCCCGTGTATGTACACCCGTGTACGTGTCGTACCCCCGTGTATGTACACCCGTGTACGTGTCATACCCCCTTGTATGTACACCCGTGTACGTGTCCTACCCCCCCTACGTTCGTGTCGTACCCCCGTGTATCTACACCCGTGTACGTTAGAGTCGTACCCCCACCCGCGTATGCATGGAGCGTACCCCCACCACAACATTCTAAGTACGGAGCGTACCCCAGGCCCCAACATCACAACCGCATGTACCAAGCCACACACAAGGACCGCACTGTACAACAAAATGGCCCATGTACACACCGTACACACGCAAAAAACGCACGTACACAACCAGGACAAACCAAAACGGCACAAGAATACACCATTCGAATGGCACAAAGCCACAAAACATGTCCAACAACCACTAAAACAACACATTCACTGACCTGCAACTGCCAAAAACAAACAGAGGCCCAAAACACAACCACTCCTTATAACACACCCACCCAAAGTTCAAACACAGCCACACCTACCAATGGACCAATAAAAAGGGCCCACACACACAAACCATGAGCCTTTGCAACAGACTCACTGCTGCCAGACCCCACAGACAACCTACAGCACCATACTAGAAGCTTTACCACACCTTACACTTGCACACCTTCACACATACACCTTCACAAACACCCCCTCATCACATTCACACACACACCTGCACAACCACACCCACACACCCACAACCATCCACACACACCCCCCCACCATCCACACCCACACCCCTTACCATGCCCACTAACAAGAATCCAAAGTTCACTAGCCGAGAGTTGGAGGTCCTTGTTGATGAAATCCTCAGAGTCGAGCCACACCTCTTTGGAACATTGGTCAGACAGACCAGCACTTCAGCAAAAACAGCCATGTGGCAGACCATCGTCGATGCTGTGAATGCTGTTGCGGACACCAGAAGGAACAAGCAGGAATGCCAAGCCAGGTGGTACGATCTGCGGAGGAGGGTCCGAGCCAAGATGACGGATGAACACAACCAGGCCAACGTCACTGGAGGAGGGCCGTCCCGCAGACCCGTACACTACCATCCCTGGGAGGAGAGGGTGATGGCCATACTTCCGGTGGAGGCAGTGGACGGATTAGAAGGACTCCGAGACCCGGGTGAGTACACAAGCAACTCACCTCACATGGGGGGAACGTCATCCACAACCAAACTCACAAACAGGCACGCAACCACCCCAAGCTATCGCATGACTCAACCACACTCCATGAACACGCACATGCCACTGGCGCCACCATGCCCCATGCACCCAGCTGGACAATGTCAAGTCACAGGCCACAGAAGACACCAACACAAGACACGGTAAGCCGGATGGCGGGAGTGTGGGCCCCAAAAATCACATAGTGCAACTCAGAAGCAGACAACAATGCCCCCTGCCCATATGGCCTAGGTCACAGCCAGACAAACAGTGTGTCCCAACACAGGAATGACTTGCCAGCAAATGGCGGACGCCTTGCATCAACACATGGGGGTGACGGCACGTTCTTGCACATGACAGCAGCTAATGAACAGCCAACACTGTGAAAGAGTGGCAGCACACACCACCACAGCAGCAGTGCAGACACAGACACTACACCCAATGGGTGCCTGGAGATCAGAAACAAACTCACATCAACAATCCAATGCCCATTCAAAGATCTGCTAACAGTGTGTGCACAGTAAGCTGGGCTGAGGTGACAGAGGGTGACACACAGAGGGAGGGAGAGGGGGACAGAGAGGGAGGGAGACACAGGTAGACAGACAGAGGGAGGAGGCTGACAGACAGAGGGAGGGAGAGGGGGACAGAGAGGGAGGGAGACACAGGAAGACGGACACAGGGAGGAGGCCGACACACAGAGGGAGGGAGAGGGGGACAGAGAGGTAGGGAGACACAGGGAGACGGACAGAGGGAGGAGGCCGACACACAGAGGGAGGGAGAGGGGGACAGAGAGGGAGGGAGACACAGGGAGAGCAAATCAGCCTTGTGGTGTGTGGGAATGTCTGCTCGTCAGCAGGTGGACTGCGTGCATGTAGACAAGGGTGGCCAGTGCCAGCACCCCCCCTCTCCTCCATGGCAAAACACAGGGCCATGTCACAACCTGTGCACGAGCACAACGACAGCTACCTGCATCATATAAGTGTGTGGAACAACTTCATGTGCCCACGTACAGTGCTACACGGAAGGCGCCAATGCACGGCTCGCCACACCTGCCCACTCCACTGCTGACTGCAGTCACACTTGACGCAGCAAGTAAGACTGTGCCACACATAGGTAAAGTCGCCAAAGCTGTGCCCAAGGGACATACCCATGCACAAGTGCACTGTGAGTGGAATGCAAGACATATCCAAATTCCCAGAGGAAATGTTCCAACTTTGAAACTAATGAAACATGGATGTTGCATGGAACAAAATTAACATTGTCTCTCTCACACACAGGTCAACGTCGTGGATCACCCCCCAACACTGGAGGGGAAGACTCACAGGACCCGGCTCGGCGGGATGAAGGAGCCCCCGGCAGCGACGACTCTCACCACTCTGTGGACCAACCCGACCCCGACCAACCTGGCCCCTCTGGTGTCCAACGACCTGCAGCACCTGCGTCAGGTACAACGGGGCCAACCACCACCCCCACTCCTGCCATATCCCAGGAGACACCCAGGATCCCTGCCACACCACCACAAAGCAGCCAGGCTGGCCAGGAGGGACACGGTGTCCCGGGCACCCAGGAGGAGGCAGGCAACAACGCCAATGCCACCCCTCATGGGCCTCGGAGACCCGATGTGCCCACAAGGGCAGGCCAGGTGCAAGTGGGCAGGGGTGGTGGGAGTGGAGGACGGCGGAGGTGCCAGCCTGACCAGTTGGCTGGGGAACCGGTATATTCCCATGTCCGAATCATCCTGGACACATACCGGCAGGACACCACGGGCATGGCCCAGGTTGTGTACATCCTCGAGGGGATCAAGACCCAGCAGGCCCAGCAACATGCGGAGCAACATGCCTGTCTACTGCAACACCAACGGAGGATGGAGGACAGACAGGCTGAGCTCGTGACGGTGTTCACGGGAATTCACAGTACACTCCGTCGGATGGTCGACAACATGGGCAACCCTCCCTGTGCCAGAAGGCGTAGAACATCACCACCCACAGGGAGGGATCAGGAGGAGGAGGAGGAAACATCCGATGGAGCATCCCAAACATCGTGACGGCCTGCTTCTGAGGGTCCCCGCAGGAGGGCGGGTCGTCCACGTAAAAGACCGTGAGGGTCGGCGCTACAGCACCATCTCCCAGGACACCTGGCCTGGCACCTGGCCCACTGGAGCAACAGCAGCACAGCATCAAAAGACATTCTCTGCCACATGGCCTTGCTGGTCACTGTCTGACCAATGTTGACAAAGACTGTGGCATGGACTCTGAGGATTTCTAATGGCAAGGACACCAACTCCCCTAGTGAACTTTGGATTCCACACACCCGGAAAGCCCCTCATGTCAAACCCCCCCCCACTAAAATAAAAAGTCACACCATGAAGAGAAGATGCCTGCTGGTTGCATTATTACCTTACATGTGTCTTGTAAAGTCTAAACATGCCTGAGTTCTCATTTGACTTCAACCATCCACACCCTGGGGCCTGAGTCTGGCACAGGACACACGGGTCACAGTGTATTAGGCAAGACAGACATGGAGCACCATACACACCCGTGATGGGCCCAACCAGCTGAGGGGGTGGCCACACAACCGTGCCGACAGACATATTGAGTAGAGCAACAGTCATGCGCAGAGGTCAGGGATCATGTCGAGTGTCCTGGGGGGCACCCAGGTATGTGTAGACAGGTGGCAGAACCATGTCCTGGAAGCTTGAGTCAGGTGGATGCAGAGAATGGTGGCCTGGCCAACGTTGGATGCATGGGGATGGCACATGTCACAATACCCACACAGTCATGGACATCATGCACAATACACAGTCTAATCCCACACAAACAGCTTGCATCTTGCTACTCTACACATAGACACATAGCCACTATCACAGAAAACCATGCCAGACATGCCGGAGGCACCGTGGCAACACACCAGCATTGACAGAGAAGAGGCACCTTGGAGGCATAGGGACACCTTTATTAGTCATGTATTTGGGATTGCAGAGGCAAGTCGGAGTACACATGAACGGGTCATGTGGAGTAACATGTGGGTCCAACACTGGCACCCCCCTTCTGCACCACAAATGCGTGATATCCATGGAACTGGCACACAATTGTCGGCTAACAGCTAAACACCCCCTGCTGCTCATGGAGAGCCTGCCATACACCATTGATCCGCTGATGTGGAAGTCCCACACCATGTCAAGCCAATGCAAACCGTATGTGTCCGAGGGCAGTGTTACACACATTGATGCCATCATCACATTCCACAATCCCATCACTGATGACTGTCAACAAGTCTGACCATCTATTCAGGTGTACCCATCTGCATGTCATGTGTACCATGGTGATGCAACATGTCTGCAGAGGAAACAAACATCGACAGGGGCAGTGTGCATACATCGTGAACTACTGCCACACCCAATACACCCCTGATGCATCCCTTACCCTAAGGAGACTTCCAAACTTGTCCGTGCGTGTAACGCTGAGTCAGCACACGATGACGTGTCCATGAGGAATAGCAGTGCCACAACAATGCAAGCAGCAGACGGCATGCGCAAGTACCTGGGGAAGAGAGACACACAAGAAGTCAGCCACAAAAAGCACAGCCACTTGCATGTGCATGTACTCGACACATGTATGGATGACAACATGCTAGGTCACAATTATGACTGGGAAAATACACTCATCACTGGCACCATCACTCCAGTGACACATCCACACACACCTCTGACTCACGTGCCATACATGCAGATGGAGACACACATCGCAACACATGCCACACGGGGACCAATGCGTGCACACTCAGACACTGGTACTCACCACTAAGCAAAGAAGTCGCGTATGAGCCGAGTCCGGATGTCCTCTTGCGGCTCCACATCCTCCACATCACTAGCCCCATTGCCAAGCCCTTCGTCCTCCACGGGTGGATGGTCCTGGTCATCTTGATCCAGGATGAGTGGCACAGCTTTCTCAACTGCCATGTTGTGCAGCATGCAGCAGACCATGAAGATTTTGCAGACCTTCGCCGGGGCATATGGGAGGGCGCATCCGGTCTTGTGGAGGCATTGGAATCGGCTCTTCAGGAGGCCAAACGTCCTCTCTATCACTCGCCTTGTCCGGCCATGGGCGGTGTTGTAGCGGAGCTGGGCCGGCGTGATGGGGTTGCGGAGAGGTGTGATCAGCCATGGCATGTTGGGATAGCCAGCATCCCCTACATGGAAAGCACATGGACATAAGTAGGACAGGAGAAGCGGTTGTGCTGGAAGTCTACGCAAAATACAGGACAGACAGACTGTACCCACCAACAACACATGCTCGTTCGTTGCGCAGCTGCATCATCATTTCAGGCACCCTGCTACGCCTCATGATGTAGGCATCGTGTGCTGATCCTGGAAAACGAGCACAGACATGTGAAATCACCATGTTGGACAGACACACCACAAGGGCATTGATGGAGTGGTAGTGCTTGCGATTCCTGTACGCTACCTCATGTGCCTGTGGTGGTACCAAAGCCACATGTGTCCCATCTATGGACCCAATGACATGGGGCATCCCTCCCAGGGCATAGAATCCACGCTTGAACCCCAGTCAACATTTCAGGGGTTGGGAAATGGATGAAGTCGTCCAGGTGAATCAACATGGCCTCTAAGAAATCATGCAGCACACGGCAGAACATGCTCTGGGACATGCCACCAACATGAGCTATGGTATTTTGAAAGGTACCCGTGGCTAGAAAATGTAGGGCTGCCATTACCTTCAGCTTGGGTGTCAGTGCCGTAGGATACCTGTGCAGCGGTTGCAGGTGTGGTGCCAGTCTCACCGTCAACTCCAGAATCAACCGTTGGGGGAAGCGGTAGCACCGGATACAGTCATTCTCCCGCATGGCAGCCAAGTCCGGAATTGGTCGGGGAAGACGCGGCGCTCTGCAGTAATTTGGAAGTGACAAGGAAGAGTGAGTGCACCACAACAATAATTTATTTGTACTGAGCACATGTTAATCTGTCTATACACATATGCTACATACGGAGTCAGGTATGTGCCACATGCCCTGGATACGTATGGCTGCCAGGTGACACTCCTACCAAGACCCAGCTACACACGGAGATTGTGAACCTCCACATGCCATGGCATGGGATTAGCTGTGTCCCAGTGTAAGTGAACAGCCAGACGCAAGACAGGAGTGACATACATCCACACATCAGCAGAAGTAGGATGTCGATTTCAGAGACTGGTAGCGGAACACTAGAGCCACAGGTCACATGACATTACACTAGGACAGCCCACACACCTTGCCATTAAGGTGTACATGTGATGACTCACCACACATTCATAGAGAGGATGCAGACATGTCCTTGTTACGCTACTCCATGTCCCATGCATACATACGCACCTCACATCCGATACCACATGTGGCATGGTGTGCGGAACAGTGTGCAATGTCAATCTACACACAGACACATGTTGGTTGCTGCAACAGCTGCAGCTTTTGAGGGAGCTCCAACATCAAGCTAATGCGAATCCCCCACACATACATGACATAGTCACATCGCGCACCGTGGGTAGTGACATGTCAGGTGTGGTAACCCCTGTACCGGGCCTCAGGGGACACTTCCGTGTGTTGGTGTCCGTGCCATGCCAGTGACGCTCATCCCAAGTGTGCAGTACGACATGCACACATGTCAAAGGAGTCAAGGGCATGCCTGGCACACATTGCACCGTCACACATTACATGTGTACACATTTCATCATACATCTGGTGCCTTCTCGACTCAGGAGTAATGTGCCACATCACAGCCTTTCACACCTGTGCCCCACACATGTAGTACTGGCCAAACAATACCTTGATGTCCATCCATGGACAAGTATGTCAGCCCTATTCCTTCCTGTGTGCTGCCTGTCACCACTGTGATGTGTGAAAACCACCGTACTTTTGCTAAGAGGGCCTGTGTACGTTCCCGTATCACTATGGGAGTGCTGCCGTATGTGTACCCATAGTGATGGTCAGCGTACAGGCGTGTGTACGCTCACTATCACTATGGGTACGCATACGCGAGCACACCCATAGTGGTACGGAGCGTACACACGCCTGTACGGGCCTTTGCTATGCATTTGGGGTACCCCAGGGCCCCGGAACGCACCGTACCTGTGTGTGAAGCTCAAAATTACATAGGGGAAACATGAGGGACAAGTATAAAGGCCTACATGCATGCTGGTTGTCATGGAGACCAAGTTTAAAGTTTGAATTTGTTCTGGAAGGTGCACAGCAGAAGTCAGTTGGAATGAATCTACTTTGTTGCAATGTGTTTGTGGGGTTGACATCATGCTGAAGAAAAAAACACAATAAGAACCCACTGACTGTGCTATGTTTGAAGGGATTGGACTGGTCAGGGCTGTCAGTCCTCCTTCCTATCATGACACGTGCTTCCATTGTAGGGCATGCAAGTTGTCTTTTAGGATGTCAGTCAGTGGTGTCCTGCTTCTGATTTGCACACAACCCCTAGCAGGTGCCAGTGTAAGCCATCTTGTCAGTCATTTTCCACTCCCTGCGATGTGGGCATGTTTCAGAGAGGTCTTGATGGGCCAATGAGGAGGGGGAGCATTATCTGTGACTACAGGCCCCATTATGCTTTTGGCTACACTCACTTCACCTGCATCCCCACTCTTCCTTCCTGACAGTCAGCTGCACTGTGAGGCGGTGTTTTTGTGGTGGCAAACTGTCTTGCTGGATGTATTTGGCTTAGTGCCAGTGGCTTGCTCTATTTGTTTGTAGGTTGGTGCATGTCATGACAAAGTCCCCAGTCACTATGAAATGGCAGGTATTGTGTTTGTGTGACTGGCATACACATCTTGGGTTGATTATCTATTGGTTAGTGTAGGTTTGCTTGGGGTGCATGGTTTCACTGCCAAACAATCTTGGTTTTGTTGTTTGTGTACTCACCAGTCTCTGGGATGTCTGTTAGGCCATGGACGCTCTCTGGTGGTAGGATGTCCCGCACCTTCTTCTCCCAGGTTCTGAAGTAGACTGGTTTGGCAGGAGGGCCACCGCCGGTGCGCTGACTCAAGGCGTGATCTTTCTCGATGAGTTTCTTGACCCTCCTGCGCACGTCATACCACCTGTTCTGGATATCGTCCTTTGTGCGCAACGTTGGTGCTTGTGCGTTCACCTTGTCCACAATCCTCGCCCACATCTTTGATTTCTGTGAGATAGGGGTCCTTTGAACCAATGTACCAAACAAATGTGGCTCTACTCTGATGATCTCGTCTATCAGCACTTCTAACTCACTATCTGTGAACTTTGAATTCTTCTTTGGGGGCATGGTGATGGGTGGTGGTGGTGAGGGATGTGTGTGTGAGGGTGCAAGTGATGTTGGTTTGGTGTTGGTTTTGCTGAGTGTATGTGTGTATGGTTTTGTATGAGGAGCTGATGGTGTATGAGTTGTGTGATGGGTGAGTTGTGAGTGTGTCTGTGGTTACTGTGTACTGGTGTTTGCTGCCGGCTATGTCTCCTGTTTGCAAGGGATGATGGTAGTGATTGTAGTCCTTTATATAGTTGTAGTTGTGGGTGTGTCTTTGTCCAATTCATTTGTGTTGGGTATTTATTGGCTTAGTCATTGCTAGTTTGGTCCTTTTTTTGTGTTTTTTCCTTTGTGTTTTGTAGGCATGTAGGAGACGTTCATGTGATGGAAACGGACACTGCTGTTGTCTCGTGCGGGCTTCTCCGCCTCGTTCACGCTGCCTGTCTTCTGTGTTTGGTAGGCGTCGTTCGCGGCGGTCTCTATTGCTTGTGTGCTGGGTTGTCTGTACGTGTCGGTCGTGCGGCTTGGTCTCCGTGCGAGTCGGTCTGGTTTTACACACATTGCATCGCACTGCGCTAATTGTACATCGAGGGTACGGGTCGGTCGGGTTGATTCCGGGTTCGTGTCGGTCAGTGAAAATCGCGTCGGTTTTCTGGCCGGATCACTATTTTCCCTCTGGCTCGGTTGTACGGCTTGTATTCCGTACGTGCCGGTTGTAATTCACTTGCGTTGCATCGCACTTCACGGGTCGTACGGCGCTGGTCCGTGTCGGTCGGTATTCGGTCCGGGTCCGTGTTGGTCGGTTCGTTTTGCAGCCGGAATCGGAATCGGCCCCTTAATGTGTGTTGTGCAATAATGTGCATATATCTACAAGGTGATCAGCAACATGTGAAATGTGGAACTTAATTACACATGTCTGTGATGTCTCACTGTAGTGCTATTTCTTGACTTTGATATGATGGTTTGCCAAATCAAAATAGAGGGCTGTGATTTTGACCTTGTGGATGAGTGGTGGATGAGTCAGGATGTACAGTCATGGAATCAGAGGTGCAGTCCTTCTTGATGCTGAAAATGTACTGACACATGACTTGGCACTTATAGGTCAGATATATGTAATATAGCTACATGAGAGCTCTATTAATGTTCCATTCACTTCATTACATAGGTACCCTGGGAGAGGGAGGAGATGCCAGCCTTCACTGTTCCACCCATTTCCTGAATTAGAGACCATGCAGGACCAGCATGTGATAAAGAAACTCCAATGAAATCATCAGGCAACCCTGGATCTGAGTCGTCAGTTGGAGCCAGACCTCCTACCTCAAATTAACAATCCCCACAGTATTACCCTACTTGTATAAGTAATGTCAGTGTTTCATTGTTGGGCCACAGGCATTTTTCAGTTCACTGTTGCCATTTCAGGTGGAATGTCACAACCAATGTTTTGTCTTGTCCTGACTGAGGTGCCTACAGCATTGTTGAAATGGTGCGCAGTCAAAATATCGACCTACACTAAAATCGATTTTTTAATATCGTAGGGACAGAATATCGATGTCAAGAATATCGGTGACCAGAATATCTACCTTAAGGTAAGTAATATTGGGTTTTTTTATATCGAAGAAAGCAATATCGAAGTAAGTAGTATCGAAGTAAGTAATATCGTTAGCAAAAATATAGTGGTTAATAATATCAATATTTATTTTAGTGTTATGTATTTTAGTATGTATTTTATATGTATGTTTAACATTTTTTGTAATGTATTTTTATTATTTTTAAATATATGTGTTAGAAGTTTAGAAATTAATAATTCTTTTTAAAGTACATTTTGCGTTTTAGTATCAGAGAGGGTTGTGGGTTTTCTCGGGGAATAGGGTGGGAAGTAATTTAATTGTACTAAAATAATTAATATGCTTTTATTTATTGTTATTATTAATTTATTGTTAATTAATTATTAAATGGTAATTAGTTTTAATTAATTGATTAATTTATCATTATATTAATTATAATTAATGTATTATTATTTATTTATTGTTATTGTTAATTAATGTATTGTTAATTAATTGTTAATTAGTAAATAATTTGTATTAATTGATAAATTGATAATTAAATTAATTATGTTATTTTTTATGTGTAGCGGGTTGTGGGTTTATAGGGAATAGGGTGGGAACTAATTTAATTATAATTAATTAATTAATATGTTTTGATTTATTGTTATTGACATTAATTGTGTAGCGGGTTGTGTGTTTATGGGGGAATAGGGTGGGAAGTCATTTAATGTTATTTAAGTAAATATTAATTTAATTTTGTTGGTCTTTATTATTATTTTTTTTGTTAAATAATTATTATGTTAATTATTTTGCAAAAAGTATTTAATTAATGAGTATGTTAATTTAACCCCTACGCTATCCTACATTTTCCACACTTTTACACTCACTGGAGTTGGAATAGTAATTTTAACCCCTACGCTATCCAACACTTTCCCTACTGTTGCATTCACTGGAGTGGGAATAGTAATTTTAACCCCTACGCTATCCAACACTTTCCCTACTGGTGCACTCACTGGAGTGGGAATAGTAATTTTAACCGATACGCTATCCATCACTTTGCCTACTGTTGCACTCACTGGAGTGGGAATAGTAATGTTTACCCCTATGCTATCCAACACTTTCCCTACTGTTGCACTGTTTGGAGTTGGAAAAGTAATTTTTTTCCCTCCGCTATCTAATATTTTTTGTATTATCTTAGCTAATGTAGTATATAATTAATTTTAAAAAGATGATTTTTTTTTGTCATATATATTTATTTAATTGTATAGATGTATTTATAATTTCTAAGATCTTTTTAACAATTTATAAATTATTAAAATAATTATTAAACATATCAATAAGTATATATTATATATTATATGTATATGTTTAATTTACTTTTACATTATATATATAATTTTTTTAAATTTTGGAATATTTTAAACTATGTTTATTTTAGTTATATGTATTATTTACTTGAATTGACATTTTTTTTTACTTAAATAAAAATTCCCCAATGCTGGGAATGCACTGTGTGCATTGTCATGCACAGGGTGACAGGCACCGTGAGGTGCCTGCCACCATGTCAATGACAATGCAGGGGGGTACCATAGGTACCCCCTTGTGCACACCCCCCTACCCTGGGGTACCGCAACAGGCCCCCGACAGCAATCCCCGCATGCCTTTCTGTGGTGGCATCGCCACCATGGAAAGGCACGTCTCCGCCTGCATCTAAATATGGATGGCGGTGTCATTCAGACACCGCCACCATATTGAGCACCTTTCCGCTGGTCAACCAGTCCACCAGTGGAAAACCGACAGACAGTTTTTCCGTCCGCCGGGGTCCCCCCGCCATACTAATATGGCGGGGGGAAATGGGTGGTGGGCGGGGAAGGATGTAGGGCAGATTGCCACTGCCAAGCGGGCGGTAGCGATCCGCCCTACATCCTAATGGACCCCTTAGCCTTCATCCTGCAGAACAGCAGCATACCACAGCTGATGCCACGTCTCCTACCGGAGAGGGCCTGGCTTGTAGGTAAGCCTGATGTATGTAAGGTCTCTCATGTGAAAAGTGATGTTAAATGACCAGAGTGTGTGATTACATAGTGCCCTTCTGTCCATCTCCCATCTAGGTGAATCAGCATATCCCAACCTGCCATGGTTATTGGCCCCGCTGAGGAATTCTATAATGGGATGGGATGTCTGCTTCAATGAGGACCATGGAAGAACACAGTGGCCAATGGAGCATGCTTTATGGCTCCTAAAAGCCAGATTCAGCTGCCCGGACAGGACTGGGGGAGCCCTCCTCTACTCACCCAGGAAGGTGTGTCAGATCACCATGACCTGCTGTATCCTCTACAACATTGCCCTACTATGCAACATTGCTTACATCCTAGAGGATGGAGGCCATGAAGACCCACCAGGTGAGGGTGTGAAATGCCAAGTGAAGATGAAGATAGTGGTGAAAATGGAGGAGCAGATTTGTGTCAGAATCTTATCCACAACTACCACTCCTGATGGTAATTATTGTGTAAGATGTGGAGCTAGTGACAGATTAGACACTGTTGTGGTGATGCTATGATGCAAAGATTTGTAGTTAGTTAGTCTGACCATGTAGTTTTTTTAACATCTTGGTTAAGCTATGTGTTTTGAAAGCTGATTTTCAAGCAGATGTGAAAGTTTTGTTCAGAGAACTTCAGAAGTTGCCAATGTGAAGTATTGCATATGTATATTTGCACATCTAGGTGCCGATCACGATCCGGTAAAAAATTTCCCCGTACGACTCGTATCCGGTCTTTTTACCGTACGAATCGTACAAGTGCCGTACAAACTGCCAATTACGATTCGCATGGGAAAAAGACCATACGAATTGCATTCGGAATAATTCCCCACACGTCCTCGGGTCGGAAAATGTGTCCGACACGTCCTCGGACGATTTACCGTACAAATGTGAAAAGTGAAGTCCGACCGCGGAATCACGATCCATCCCGTGCGTCCGATGTTACAACCGTATGGAAACAACACCGTCCGCACCGAACTACCATAGCAACCATGGAGACATGTCCCCGCATACGTGCCCAACACTCCCCCCAGCCCCCGTACGTTCGAGTCGTACCCCCGTGTATGTACACCCCCACCCATGTATGTACACCCGTGTATGTGTCGTACCCCCCGTGTACGTTCGTGTCGTACCCCCCCATATTTACACCTGTGTACGTTCGTGTCGTCCCCCCGGGTATGGACAGCCGTGTACGTGTCGTACCCCCCCGTGTATGTACACCCGTGTACGTGTCGTACCCCCCATGTATGTACACCCGTGTACGTGTTGTACCCCCGTGTATGTACACCCGTGTACGTGTCGTACCCCCCGTGTATGTACACCCGTGTACGTGTCGTACCCCCCGTGTATGTACACCCGTGTACGTGTCGTACCCCCCTGTATGTACACCCGTGTACGTGTCCTACCCCCGTGTATGTACACCCATGTACGTGTCGTACCCCCATGTATGTACACCCGTGTACGTGTCGTACCCCCGTGTATGTACACCCATGTACGTGTCGTACCCCTCCTGTATGTACACCCGTGTACGTGTCCTACCCCCCGTGTATGTACACCCGTGTACGTGTCGTAGCCCCGTGTATGTATACCCGTGTACGTGTCGTACCCCCCCCTGTGTATGTACACCCGTGTACGTTTTGTACCCCCCGTGTATGTACACCCGTATACGTGGCGTACCCCCGTGTATGTACACCCGTGTACGTGTCGTACCCCCCCTGTATGTACACCCGTGTACGTGTCCTACCCCCCGTGTATGTACACCCGTGTACGTGTCATATCCCCAGTGTATGTACACCCGTGTACGTGTCGTACCCCCCGTGTATGTACACCCGTGTACGTGTCGTACCCCCGTGTATGTACACCCGTGTACGTGTCCTACCCCCCTACATTCGTGTCGTACCCCCGTGTATCTACACCCGTGTATGTTAGAGTCGTACCCCACCCGCGTATGCATGGAGCGTACCCCCACCACAACATTCTAAGTATGGAGCGCACCCCAGGCCCCAACATCACAACCGCATGTACCAAGCCACACACAAGGACAGCACTGTACAACAAAATGGCCCATGTACACACCGTACACACGCAAAAAACGCACGTACACAACCAGGACAAACCAAAACGACACAAGAATACACCATTCGAATGGCACAAAGCCACAAAACATGTCCAACAACCACTAAAACAACACATTCACTGACCTGCAACTGCCAAAAACAAAAAGAGGCCCAAAACACAACCACTCCTTATAACACACCCACACCCACCAATGGACCAATAAAAAGGGCCCACACACAAACCATGAGCCTTTGCAACAGACTCACTGCTGACAGACCCCACAGACAACCTACAGCACCATACTAGAAGCTTTACCGCACCTTACACTTGCACACCTTCACACACACACCTTCACAAACACCCCCTCATCACATTCACACACACACCTGCACAACCACACCCACACACCCACAACCATCCACACACACCCCCCCCCACCATTCACACCCACACCCCTCACCATGCCCACTAACAAGAATCCAAAGTTCACTAGCCCAGAGTTGGAGGTCCTTGTCTATGAAATCCTCAGAGTCGAGCCACACCTCTTTGGAACATTGGTCAGACAGACCAGCACTTCAGCAAAAACAGCCATGTGGCAGACCATCGTCGATGCTGTGAATGCTGTTGCGGACACCAGAAGGAACAAGCAGGAATGCCAAGCCAGGTGGTACGATCTGCGGAGGAGGGTCCGAGCCAAGATGACGGATGAACACAACCAGGCCAACGCCACTGGAGGAGGGCCGTCCCGCAGACCCGTACACTACCATCCCTGGGAGGAGAGGGTGATGGCCATACTGCCGGTGGAGGCAGTGGACGGATTAGAAGGACTCCGAGACCCGGGTGAGTACACAAACAACTCACCTCACATGGGGGGAACGTCATCCACAACCAAACTCACAAACAGGCACGCAACCACCCCAAGCTTTCGCATGACTCAACCACACTCCATGAACACGCACATGCCACTGGCGCCACCATGCCCCATGCACCCAGCTGGACAATGTCAAGTCACAGGCCACAGAAGACACCAACACAAGACACGGTAAGCCGGATGGCGGGAGTGTGGGCCCCAAAAATCACATAGTGCAACTCAGAAGCAGACAACAATGCCCCCTGCCCATATGGCCTAGGTCACAGCCAGACAAACAGTGTGTCCCAACACAGGAATGACTTGCCAGCAAATGGCGGACGCCTTGCATCAACACATGGGGGTGACGGCACGTTCTTGCACATGACAGCAGCTAATGAACAGCCAACACTGTGAAAGAGTGGCAGCACACACCACCACAGCAGCAGTGCAGACACAGACACTACACCCAATGGGTGCCTGGAGATCAGAAACAAACTCACATCAACAATCCAAGGGCCATTCAAAGATCTGCTAACAGTGTGTGCACAGTAAGCTGGGCTGAGGTGACAGAGGGTGACACACAGAGGGAGGGAGAGGGGGACAGAGAGGGAGGGAGACACAGGGAGACAGACAGAGGGAGGAGGCTGACACACAGAGGGAGGGAGAGGGGGACAGAGAGGGAGGGAGACACAGGAAGACGGACAGAGGGAGGAGGCCGACACACAGAGGGAGGGAGAGGGGGACAGAGAGGGAGGGAGACGGACAGAGGGAGGAGGCCGACACACAGAGGGAGGGAGAGGGGGACAGAGAGGGAGGGAGACACAGGGAGAGCAAATCAGCCTTGTGGTGTGTGGGAATGTCTGCTCGTCAGCAGGTGGACTGCATGCATGTAGACAAGGGTGGCCAGTGTCAGCACCCCCCCTCTCCTCCATGGCAAAACACAGGGCCATGTCACAACCTGTGCACGAGCACAACGACAGCTACCTGCATCATATAAGTGTGTGGAACAACTTCATGTGCCCACGTACAGTGCTACACGGAAGGCGCCAATGCACGGCTCGCCACACCTGCCCACTCCACTGCTGACTGCAGTCACACTTGACGCAGCAAGTAAGACTGTGCCACACATAGGTAAAGTCGCCAAAGCTGTGCCCAAGGGACATACCCATGCACAAGTGCACTGTGAGTGGAATGCAAGACATATCCAAATTCCCAGAGGAAATGTTCCAACTTTGAAACTAATGAAACATGGATGTTGCATGGAACAAAATTAACATTGTCTCTCTCACACACAGGTCAACGTCGTGGATCACCCCCCAACACTGGGGGGGAAGACTCACAGGACCCGGCTCGGCGGGATGAAGGAGCCACCGGCAGCGGCGACTCTCACCACTCTGTGGACCAACCCGACCCCGACCAACCTGGCCCCTCTGGTGTCCAACGACCTGCAGCACCTGCGTCAGGTACAACGGGGCCAACCACCACCCCCACTCCTGCCACATCCCAGGAGACACCCAGGATCCCTGCCCCACCACCACAAAGCAGCCAGGCTGGCCAGGAGGGATACGGTGTCCCGGGCACCCAGGAGGAGGCAGGCGACAACGCCAATGCCACCCCTCAGGGGCCCCGGAGACCCGATGTGCCCACAAGGGCAGGCCAGGTGCAAGTGGGCAGGGGTGGTGGGAGTGGAGGACGGCGGAGGCGCCAGCCTGACCAGTTGGCTGGGGAACCAGTATATTCCCATGTCCGAATCATCCTGGATACATACCGGCAGGACACCACGGGCATGGCCCAGGTTGTGTACATCCTCGAGGGGATCAAGACCCAGCAGGCCCAGCAACATGCGGAGCAACATGCCTGTCTACTGCATGCCTGTCTACTGCAACACCAACGGAGGATGGAGGACAGACAGGCTGAGCTCGTGACGGTGTTCACGGGAATTCACAATACACTCCGTCGGATGGCCGACAACATGGGCAACCCTCTCTGTGCCAGAAGGCGTAGAACATCACCACCCACAGGGAGGGATCAGGAGGAGGAGGAGGAAACATCCGATGGAGCATCCCAAACATCGTCACGGCCTGCTTCTGAGGGTCCCCGCAGGAGGGCGGGTCGTCCACGTAAAAGACCGTGAGGGTCGGCGCTACAGCACCATCTCCCAGGACACCTGGCCTGGCACCTGGCCCACTGGAGCAACAGCAGCACAGCATCAAAAGACATTCTCTGCCACATGGCCTTGCTGGTCACTGTCTGACCAATGTTGACAAAGACTGTGGCATGGACTCTGAGGATTTCTAATGGCAAGGACACCAACTCCCCTAGTGAACTTTGGATTCCACACACCCGGAAAGCCCCTCATGTCAACCCCCCCCTCCCCCCACTAAAATAAAAAGTCACACCATGAAGAGAAGATGCCTGCTGGTTGCATTATTAACTTACATGTGTCTTGTAAAGTCTAAACATGCCTGAGTTCTCATTTGACTTCAACCATCCACACCCTGGGGCCTGAGTCTGGCACAGGACACACAGGTCACAGTGTATTAGGCAAGACAGACATGGAGCACCATACACACCCGTGATGGGCCCAACCAGCTGAGGAGGTGGCCGCACAACCGTGCCGACAGACATATTGAGTACAGCAACAGTCATGCGCAGAGGTCAGGGATCATGTCGAGTGTCCTGGGGGGCACCCAGGTATGTGTAGACAGGTGGCAGAACCATGTCCTGGAAGCTTGAGTCAGGTGGATGCAGAGAATGGTGGCCTGGCCAACGTTGGATGCATGGGGATGGCACATGTCACAATACCCACACAGTCATGGACATCATGCACAATACATGGTCTAATCCCACACAAACAGCTTGCATCTTGCTACTCTACACATAGACACATAGCCACTATCACGGAAAACCATGCCAGACATGCCGGATGCACCGTGGCAACACACCAGCATTGACAGAGAAGAGGCACCTTGGAGGCTTAGGGACACCTTTATTAGTCATGTATTTGGGATTGCAGAGGCAAGTCGGAGTACACATGAACGGGTCATGTGGAGTAACATGTGGGTCCAACACTGGCACCCCCCTTCTGCACCACAAATGCGTGATATCCATGGAACTGGCACACAAGTGTTGGCTAACAGCTAAACACCCCCTGCTGCTCATGGAGAGCCTGCCATACACCATTGATCCGCTGATGTGGAAGTCCCACACCATGTCAAGCCAATGCAAACCGTATGTGTCCGAGGGCAGTGTTACACACATTGATGCCATCATCACATTCCACAATCCCATCACTGATGACTGTCAACAAGTCTGACCATCTATTCAGGTGTACCCATCTGCATGTCATGTGTACCATGGTGATGCAACATGTCTGCAGAGGAAACAAACATCGACAGGGGCAGTGTGCATACATCGTGAACTACTGCCACACCCAATACACCCCTGATGCATCCCTTACCCTAAGGAGACTTCCAAACTTGTCCGTGCGTGTAACGCTGAGTCAGCACACGATGACGTGTCCATGAGGAATTACAGTCAAAATAATTAGGGGTATGCCCAAATGACCCTCCTATACCTCACGCCAGCTCGTTGAGATGACGGACGGTGAAGGAGCACAGTGTCGGTGAAAAGGACTAATAACAAGCCAACTGGAAATTTCTTGAAGGAGTCGAAGAAACCCAGGGCTCCCGAGAAGACACAAGCTTTGAGGAGTTCCAAACTGATGAGTGGGACCGGATTATAAGTCGCCCGGCTATGTAAATTACGAGACCAGGTTGTTTCATTAGAACCCACAGATTATATCCCCGTCCTGAGGAAGCCATAAAGAAAGTGGAGGCTGAAACGCGAACGCGTCGACACTTTGATAAAGGAGGAGTCCACCGTATTGTGGAATAAATACATGAGTTGCATTGGCATTACAAATTTAGATGAAATACTTATATCCTTGTATTGCTGATAGGACTACCCTCTGATGTAGCACTAGGCAATGTTAAGTGCACACATGTTTTATGGAATAAGCTTATAGGGGAAAGGATGTTTTGATTGAGTTACTTTACACATGAGTTTGTATATACGCGTTGTAGTGTAAATAGAAAAAATTGTTTTGTTTTTGATGTATTGATTGTGTCTATTGCGGTACACTATGTGTTTGGATGTTCACCGATGGATACTTGTGCCTGTATTATAATTATTTAATTTTGCCAGAAGAAATTGATTTTTTGCCAAGGTAATTAATAAACTCTTGTGCAGAAAGTAAATATGATCTATCCCTCTATATCATTTGTATATATACCTTAGATGTGTCCATGAGGAATAGCAGTGCCACAACAATGCAAGCAGCAGACGGCATGCGCAAGTACCTGGGGAAGAGAGACACACAAGAAGTCAGCCACAAAAAGCACAGCCAATTGCATGTGCATGTACTCGACACAAGTATGGATGACAACATGCTAGGTCACAATTATGACTGGGGAAATACACTCATCACTGGCACCATCACTCCAGTGACACATCCACACACACCTCTGACTCACGTGCCATACATGCAGATGGAGACACACATCGCAGCACATGCCACACGGGGACCAATGTGTGCACACTCAGACACTGGTACTCACCACTAAGCAAAGAAGTCACGTATGAGCCGAGTCCGGATGTCCTCTTGCGGCTCCACATCCTCCACATCACTAGCCCCATTGCCAAGCCCTTCGTCCTCCACGGGTGGATGGTCCTGGTCATCTTGATCCAGGATGAGTGGCACAGCTTTCTCAACTGCCATGTTGTGCAGCATGCAGCAGACCATGAAGATTTTGCAGACCTTCGCCGGGGAATATGGGAGGGCGCCGCCGGTCTTGTGGAGGCATCGGAATCGGCTCTTCAGGAGGCCAAACGTCCTCTCTATCACTCGCCTTGTCCGGCCATGGGCGGTGTTCTAGCGGAGCTGGGCCGGCGTGATGGGGTTGCGGAGAGGTGTGATCAGCCATGGCATGTTGGGATAGCCAGCGTCCCCTACATGGAAAGCACATGGACATAAGTAGGACAGGAGAAGCGGTTGTGCTGGAAGTCTACGCAAAATACAGGACAGACAGACTGTACCCACCAACAACACATGCTCGTTCGTTGCGCAGCTGCGTCATCATTTCAGGCACCCTGCTACGCCTCATGATGTAGGCATCGTGTGCTGATCCTGGAAAACGAGCACAGACATGTGAAATCACCATGTTGGACAGACACACCACAAGGGCATTGATGGAGTGGTAGTGCTTGCGATTCCTGTACGCTACCTCCTGTGCCTGTGGTGGTACCAAAGCCACATGTGTCCCATCTATGGACCCAATGACATGGGGCATCCCTCCCAGGGCATAGAATCCACGCTTGAACCCCAGTCAACATTTCTGGGGTTGGGAAATGGATGAAGTCATCCAGGTGAATCAACATGGCCTCTAAGAAATCATGCAGCACACGGCAGAACATGCTCTGGGACATGCCACCAACATGAGCTATGGTATTTTGAAAGGTACCCGTGGCTAGAAAATGTAGGGCTGCCATTACCTTCAGCTTGGGTGTCAGTGCCATAGGATACATGTGCAGCGGTTGCAGGTGTGGTGCCAGTCTCACCGTCAACTCCAGAATCAACCGTTGGGGGAAGCGGTAGCACCGGATACAGTCATTCTCCCGCATGGCAGCCAAGTCCGGAATTGGTCGGGGAAGAGGCGGCGCTCTGCAGTAATTTGGAAGTGACAAGGAAGAGTGAGTGCACCACAACAACAATTTATTTGTACTCAGCACATGTTAATCTGTCTATACACATATGCTACATTCGGAGTCAGGTATGTGCCACATGCCCTGGATACGTATGGCTGCCAGGTGACACTCCTACCAAGACCCAGCTACACACGGAGATTGTGAACCTCCACATGTCATGGCATGGGATTAGCTGTGTCCCAGTGTAAGTGAACAGCCAGACGCAAGACAGGAGTGACATACATCCACACATCAGCAGAAGTAGGATGTCGATTTCAGAGACTGGTAGCGGAACACTAGAGCCACAGGTCACATGACATTACACTAGGACAGCCCACACACCTTGCCATTAAGGTGTACATGTGATGACTCACCACACATTCATAGAGAGGATGCAGACATGTCCTTGTTACGCTACTCCGTGTCCCATGCATACATACGCACCTCACATCCGATACCACATGTGGCATGGTGTGCGGAACAGTGTGCAATGTCAATCTACACACAGACACATGTTGGTTGCTGCAACAGCTGCAGCTTTTGAGGGAGCTCCAACATCAAGCTAATGCGAATCCCCCACACATACATGACATAGTCACATCGTGCACCGTGGGTAGTGACATGTCAGGTGTGGTAACCCCTGTACCGGGCCTCAGGGGACACTTCCGTGTGTTGGTGTCCGTGCCATGCCAGTGACGCTCATCCCAAGTGTGCAGTACGACATGCACACATGTCAAAGGAGTCAAGGGCATGCCTGGCACACATTGCACCGTCACACATTACATGTGTACACATCTCATCATACATCTGGTGCCTTCTCGACTCAGGAGTAATGTGCCACATCACAGCCTTTCACACCTGTGCCCCACACATGTAGTACTGGCCAGACAATGCCTTGATGTCCATCCATGGACAAGTATGTCAGCCCTATTCCTTCCTGTGTGCTGCCTGTCACCACTGTGATGTGTGAAAACCACCGTACTTTTGCTAAGAGGGCCTGTGTACGTTCCCGTATCACTATGGGAGTGCTGCCGTATGTGTACCCATAGTGATGGTGAGCGTACAGGCATGTGTACGCTCACTATCACTATGGGTACGCATACGCGAGCACACCCATAGTGGTACGGAGCGTACACACGCCTGTACGGGCCTTTACTATGCATTTGGGGTGCCCCAGGGCCCCGGAACGCACCGTACCTGTGTGTGAAGCTCAAAATTACATAGGGGAAACATGAGGGACAAGTATAAAGGCCTACATGCATGCTGGTTGTCATGGAGACCAAGTTTAAAGTTTGAATTTGTTCTGGAAGGTGCACAGCAGAAGTCAGTTGGAATGAATCTACTTTGTTGCAATGTGTTTGTGGGGTTGACATCATGCTGAAGAAAAAAACACAATGAGAACCCACTGACTGTGCTAGGTTTGAAGGGATTGGAGGAAACATAGGATGCAAATGTGAGTGACCAATCACTCTGTACTCCTGTGCATGAAACAGGCCAGCAAGGCAGATATAAGGCAGCCAGGTCCCATGAGGGAGCACTTGCCTGCACATCTTTGTATTCCACGACCCAGCTGCTGCTACTGATTCCCTGGAACCATGTCAAGGTCTGTGGAGAGGTCACAGCCCTTCACCCTGGAGGAGAACCTGGCTTTGCTGGATGTGATCCTCCCACAGTACCCCATGCTGTATGGCCGACCAGGGTATCAGGTGAGTGCAGAGTCTACCAGCACAGACTGTGTCCCTTTTTTGTGAGTGTGACTTCTGGCATTGTGTCCAGGTGTGGCACACATGCTATGTACTGTAGGGGGGTTCCGGGGGGTGTAATGCCTGATGTCTCCCAGCCAGTGCATGCTGTGGTGCATGTCTGCCGTCCTCACTTGCATTGTGTGTACTGTGACAATCACTGCATGCTGCATGCCACATTCTGCCTGTCTCGTCCTCCTGGGAATGTAGCCTCTACAGTCCTCATGTGACTCTGTGCTCACACCAGTGTGACAGGTGACTGTACCCACAGATGTGTGTTAGTTCTGTGTACCTGTGCTGAGAGTGTCCACATGATGTGTTCGTACCCTGGACATCGGTGTGTGTGTAAGTCCCCTGTCATGTGGGTGGGTGCATATGTGGAGTGGAGCACCCCAGCTGCATGAGGGATGGATATACCCTGGCCATGTGATGTGAGCAGGGAGCAGTGCTGTGTGTCTGACGTGCAGAGCCAGCCCCACACCTGTGAGCCCCCCCCCAGTCTAGTGGCACATGTGCAGAGTGAGGTATGTCGCTGCATTTGGTAATGGCAGGTGAATGTCCTGTGCCTGTGTGTGTCTGTGTACTCTGCTGCGGTAGCGTCACTGGCCTGTGGCATGTGACTGCTTAGAGGTGCTGCACATTATCCTGGTGTAGCTTGTGATGCACAGTGTGAGCCTGGATCATTGATTGTGTAGTTGCCCTCATTCCACCTGTGTCCTTTCAATGGCACGTACTGCTTTTGCCC
This sequence comes from Triturus cristatus, assembly GCF_964204655.1. Lineage (NCBI taxonomy): Eukaryota > Metazoa > Chordata > Amphibia > Caudata > Salamandridae > Triturus > Triturus cristatus. The sequence goes on from NC_140588.1 coordinate 872,287,784, forward strand.
TACCACAGAGGATCATGTCCCTATGACAAAGGTGCAATGCGTTGGATGCATACTATGCCTTGTTGTAAACAGCAGATGTGTTCTAATATGTGTCCCTGTGACATGTGCCAGGTGTATTGATGTAGTGTCACTTGTTCATCCTCACAGGTAGGCGCCTCTGCCAAGGAGCAGATATGGCTGACCGCCGTCAGCGCCGTAAGGAGTGCGGATGGTCGGAAGCGGCGCCTGTCCCAGGTGAGGAAACGCTGGCAGGATATCCGGTGCTGGACGCGGAGGATCGCACAGGTCCTGCTGGGGGACTCACCTGAGAGCCATAAGAACCACGGGCGCCGCCGACTGACCCACATCCACAAGCGAGTGCTGCCGGTGGTATTCCCAGACTTGGAGAGGCGCTTACAGGAGAAGCAGCAGCAGGAAGGGGGTAGGTACATGTGTGCTTGTTGTGTTTCACCAGCATTTGTAAGTGCACAGTTGCATGGATACACTGCCAGGGTTTAAAGGTGCTGTGCAGATCCAGTTACCCACAGTATAGCTGTGCTCTCCTGCCTCCCTTCCCCTCCTTGCAATGTGTTCCCTGGTCTGTGTGTAGTCACTCCTTCACAAGGTAATGTAGGCTGGCGCTTTCTCCACGTGAACTATGCCTGTAGCATCATGTGTGGGGGTGGTGTGTAACAGGTTTTGGGGCCTTGGCTGTGCCCTGTCCAGTTCAGTACTTGTGGGTTCCATGTCAGTTGGCACTGATGCTGAGTCCAGACATGGGAGTTAGTCTCTCAAGTGTCATGCCTTACAGCACGCATGTCCTATGTTGTGGCCTGTGACATGATGTGCATGAGTGTGCGATACACATAGTGCAGGGATGGTGGCATGTGTTGCAGTCATTCCCATTCAGGAGCATGGAGTTGTGTTGCCACTACTGTCCCCTGGGGCATATTTTCCTAGGTGTCATGTGTGTCATCACAAAACGTGGACACTCTCAGTGTCTACAGCATAGGTTGTGCTCTGTGCCATTGTCCCCTGGCACCATGTATATTGACGTGAAATGTAGTACAAGTGTCCACTGTACGGCCTGACCTGATTTTCCTTGTTCATAGTCACAGTGGCCAGTGCCTGTGTGTCTTGTTACAATCATCTGATGATGGCCATTTGTACATGATTATGTGGACAGGCGCACCTTGGGTATTTGGCGTCAAATCTTGCATTTATGCCTCCCCTGTGTATTTCACCCAGACTAAGAGATGTAAGTGCCACCTGTGTCTCTACAAATTGTCTCATGTAGGGGGTGGTTGGTGCGGGCCAAGCTTACATGTCAAAACCAGAATTCTCCTTGCTAGGTCTGGCCAGTGTGTGATGTTTGTCTGCACATACACTCAAGGTGCAGTGAGCCAGTCATGTTGGGCATGTTTTCAGTTTTACCTATGCAGCATGTGCCTCAAGCTCATGGATTTGGTCCCTCCTCATCCCTATTGTCGGCAACGCTGTGTGGTGCAGATGCAGTGCTGGATTGTCCCCAGGGCCTGGCTCCTATGTCAAACTCCATTTCATGTCATTTGCTATTGTGTCATGCTCTCCATGGATTTTCTGTGGCATGGTGGGTCAACCAACTGTGTGTTGCATGCCCTACATCTGAACCTTGTTTTGTAGATGTTACTGATCTTTCTTTGCAGGCTATGCACTGTGACCTATGTAGATTGGACTCATGTGACATATGTATACAGGTGTGTGATTAATTCCTGTCTGTTCACCTTGCCCACAGCATCGTCGGGGGACACGGAGGGAGACATGAGCACAGACGGAGCGGAGGGACCCAGCACCAGTGCCAGCGTTGACATCGTGGCTGGCACATTGAGTGGTACAGAGGCGGAGGAGAGTGAGGCCGAGGACCTGTCCACTGGCACCACCGAATATGAAGCCGACGGGTCCGAGGATTATCTCTCCGAGTGGGCGAAGGCTGCACCAGCAGCTGACAGCGGAACAACATCGCACCCGCCCCCTCCATTGCCATCAGCCGCCTCCCACTTGCTCGTGTCCCTTCCCAACGTCCACGGTCACCACATGTCTCCTTCCTGCCAGGCACCGCACCCCCTGCCCCTGTCTCTACTGCTGCCGCCAATGCCGAGTCTGTGGACATCCAGCGGCAGTTGCAGGTTGGTCAGGCTGCGATCCTTAATGTCCTCCATGGCCACAGCCAAGTGCTGCACAACATGGAGGCATACTTGGAGGGCATTTTTTCGTCGCAGACTGACCAACGCCAGTTGATGAGGTCCATAGACTCGACACTGACTGCAGCAGTGGGTCTCCTGCAGCGCTACGTCCCACCCCCTACCCCTGCCCCATCCACACTTCCCACTCCCATGCCTGTCCCACATACACCCAGACGTACGCATGCACACACCACAACAGACACAGGCACCACACCAGCAGGGAAGGTCATACGCACACCTCCTGGCACGCACACACAGGGTGAGGTAGGCACACCCACTGGGTCGGGGGGCAAACGTAAGACACGCAGCCAGTGTGGGAGTCCACATTCCACCCAATCCACTCCCTCCAAATCCCCTCCCCTCAGCTCTCCTGGCCACATATCAGGCAAGGACTCCTTCATGGCCGCTCTGTCCCTGAGCCCCACTGTGACACCACCCCGCAAGCGGTCAAGGGAGTCCCCGGTCAGGGTGGTTGAGTCCCCCCCCCTGTCCACACCCTCCCCCAGTGGCGCTGCGACCCATCCCTCTGCCCCCCCCCCCTCCTTGGGGCCTGTGGTTCCTTTGGGTGCAGGGGAGACGCTGGAGGACCTTGCTAAGGTGTGCAGCGAGATCCTGGCCTCCGCCTTTGGCCCTGCCCCACCCCCTGTGGTGGAGTCCTCCATCCCTGCACCCACGACGCCTACCCTTCGCCCTCCTGTCCCTGCGGTGCCTGGTCCTTCCCCCCAACATGATGCCCTCCCCGCTGTGGATGACGAAGGAGTCTGACTGTGCAGGCAAGCTAGGGGACACGCGTCCCACTGTGTCCCCTGTCCAGCTGTGACTCATGGACTGCCCTATGGGCTTTGTAAATATTGAACTTTCTACGAACACACTATTTAAGATCATGCTGATTAAAGCCATTTTTGTTTCCTTTGAACACTACAGTTTTCTGATGTTGCTGTTGGTGGGGCTGCTACATGAGTTTGGGTGTTAATCATGTGTTGGGTGTGTGGGAAATGTAGAAGTGTGCTGGTCATGGGGGGACCCTGGTATCTGTGTGCCATCACACGGTGTTGGCTAGGTTTCTCTGTTCATGTAAGCAGTTACTGCATGGTGAAATTGTCCCAAGGTGTATTCCTTCCTCTGTGTACCCTGACATCTTCCCTGCAGGGTGTTCCCAAAATTGAGCGCTGAGCTGTGTGTACATTAGCTGGGTGTGTGACGGACTCCTTCAACTTTGCACATGCATGCTGAGCGATGTCTCCACCTGCATCATTCGTGGCATCCTTGGTAGTCATTGTACTTGTGTATGTGGACTATTGACATGAGTTCATGTGGACATGTTTTCTTTTCGGCGCTATGCATGCGTATACTCCCAGCCTCCCACACATGTGGTACATGTACTGCAGGGTCTTTGTGCACCTGACTGACATTTGTGGGCATGGTTTCTGTGGCTACTCCACCCTTTGCGTTCCATGGGCACTGCTGGGAGTGTTAGGCACACACCCCTCCTGTCTCTGGGCACTGCTGGGAGGACTCTGCACCCACCCCTCCTGTCTCTGGGCACTGCTGGGAGGACTCTGCACACACCCCTCCTGTCTCTGGGCACTGCTGGGAGTGATAGGCACACACCCCTCCTGTCTCTGGGCACTGCTGGGAGGACTCTGCACCCACCCCTCCTGTCTCTGGGCACTGCTGGGAGTGATAGGCACACACCCCTCCTGTCTCTGAGCACTGCTGGGAGTGATAGGCACACACCCCTCCTGTCTCTGGGCACTGCTGGGAGGACTCTGCACCCACCCCTCCAGTCTCTGGGCACTGCTGGGAGGACTCTGCACCCACCCCTCCTGTCTCTGGGCACTGCTGGGAGGACTCTGCACACACCCCTCCTGTCTCTGGGCACTGCTGGGAGTGATAGGCACACACCCCTCCTGTCTCTGGGCACTGCTTGGAGGACTCTGCACCCACCCCACCTGTCTCTGGGCACTGCTGGGAGTGATGGGCACACACCACTCCTGTCTCTGGGCACTGCCAGGAGGACTCTGCACACACCCCTCCTGTCTCTGGGCACTGCTGGGAGTGTTAGGCACACACCCCTCCTGTCTCTGGGCACTGCTGGGAGTGATAGGCACACACCCCTCCTATCTCTGGGCACTGCTGGGAGGACTCTGCACCCACCCCTCCTGTCTCTGGGCACTGCTGGGAGGACTCTGCACACACCCCTCCTGTCTCTGGGCACTGCTGGGAGTGATAGGCACACACCCCTCCTGTCTCTGGGCACTGCTGGGAGGACTCTGCACCCACCCCTCCTGTCTCTGGGCACTGTTGGGAGTGATAGGCACACACCCCTCCTGTCTCTGGGTACTGCTGGGAGTGATAGGCACACACCCCTCCTGTCTCTGGGCACTGCTGGGAGGACTCTGCACCCACCCCTCCTGTCTCTGGGCACTGCTGGGAGGACTCTGCACACACCCCTCCTGTCTCTGGGCACTGCTGGGAGTGATAGGCACACACCCCTCCTGTCTCTGGGCACTGCTGGGAGGACTCTGCACCCACCCCTCCTGTCTCTGGGCACTGCTGGGAGGACTCTGCACACAGCCCTCCTGTCTCTGGGCACTGCTGGGAGTGATAGGCACACACCCCTCCTGTCTCTGGGCACTGCTGGGAGGACTCTGCACCCACCCCTCCTGTCTCTGGGCACTGCTGGGAGGACTCTGCACCCACCCCTCCTGTCTCTGGGCACTGCTGGGAGTGATAGGCACACACCCCTCCTGTCTCTGGGCACTGCTGGGAGTGATAGGCACACACCCCTCCTGTCTCTGGGCACTGCTGGGAGGACTCTGCACCCACCCCTCCAGTCTCTGGGCACTGCTGGGAGGACTCTGCACACACCCCTCCTGTCTCTGGGCACTGCTGGGAGGACTCTGCACACACCCCTCCTGTCTCTGGGCACTGCTGGGAGTGATAGGCACACACCCCTCCTGTGTCTGGGCACTGCTGGGAGGACTCTGCACACACCCCTCCTGTCTCTGGGCACTGCTGGGTGGACTCGAGGACTCTGCACCCACCCCTCCTGTCTCTGGGCACTGCTGGGAGGACTCTGCACACACCCCTCCTGTCTCTGGGCACTGCTGGGAGGACTCTGCACACACCCCTCCTGTGTCTGGGCACTGCTGGGAGGACTCTGCACCCACCCCTCCTGTCTCTGGGCACTGCTGGGAGGACTCTGCACCCACCCCTACTGTCTCTGGGCACTGCTGGGAGTGATAGGCACACACCCCTCCTGTCTCTGGGCACTGCTGGGAGTGATAGGCACACACCCCTCCTGTCTCTGGGCACTGCTGGAGGACTCTGCACCCACCCCTCCTGTCTATGGGCACTGCTGGGAGGACTCTGCACACACCCCTCCTGTCTCTGGGCACTGCTGGGAGGACTCTGCACACACCCCTCCTGTCTCTGGGCACTGCTGGGAGTGATAGGCACACACCCCTCCTGTGTCTGGGCACTGCTGGGAGGACTCTGCACCCACCCCTCCTGTCTCTGGGCACTGCTGGGAGGACTCTGCACACACCCCTCCTGTGTCTGGGCACTGCTGGGAGGACTCTGCACCCACCCCTCCTGTCTCTGGGCACTGCTGGGAGGACTCTGCACCCACCCCTCCTGTCTCTGGGCACTGCTGGGAGGACTCTGCACACACCCCTCCTGTCTCTGGGCACTGCTGGGAGGACTCTGCACCCACCCCTCCTGTCTCTGGGTACTGCTGGGAGGACTCTGCACCCACCCCTCCTGTCTCTGGGCACTGCTGGGAGGACTCTGCACACACCCCTCCTGTCTCTGGGCACTGCTGGGAGTGATAGGCACACACCCCTCCTGTCTCTGGGCACTGCTGGGAGGACTCTGCACACACCCCTCCTATTTAACAATATGTACGCTTAGAACATACACGTGTGTGGGTTTGCTCCATTCATACGAGGTGAGGGTACGGGTCGTACTTACACTGTTGGGGTGGGGGTACGCACCATACGTCTGCGGGTGAGGGTATGGGTCATACTTACATTGTTGGGGTGGGGGTACGCACCATACGTCCGCGGGTGAGGGTACGGGTCGTACTTACACTGTTGGGGTGGCGGTACGCTCCATACGTCCGCGGGTGAGGGTACGGGTCGTACTTACACTGTTTGGGCGGGGGTACGCACCATACGTCCGCGGGTGAGGGTACGGGTCGTACTTACACTGTTGGGGTGGGGGTACGCACCATACGTCCGCGGGTGAGGGTACGGGTCGTACTTACACTGTTGGGGTGGGGATACGCACCATACGTCCGCGGGTGAGGGCACGGGTCGTACTTACACTGTTGGGGTGGGGTTACGCACCATACGTCCGCTGGTGAGGGTACGGGTCGTACTTACACTGTTGGGGTGGGGGTACGCACCATACATCCACGGGTGAGGGTACGGGTCATACTTATACTGTTGGGGTGGGGGTACGCACCATACATCCACGGGTGAGGGTACGGGTCGTACTTACACTGTTGGGGTGGGGGTATGCACCATACGTCCGCGGGTGAGGGTACGGGTCGTACTTACACTGTTGGGGTGGGGGTACGCTCCATGCATAGGGGGGGTGGGGGTAGGGTCCGTACATATCCGTCCCCACGCTATGTGATGCTTGTGCGGGCCATACCCAGGCCTTTGCCACGTGGGTACAGCCTTCCCGCCATTGTTGGGGTGACGTAGGTGTGGGCGGGGTACGACTCGTACCCACGCTCTTAAGGCGTGGGTACGGGACGTACCTGTATTGTTGTGTTGCCGGTTCGCGTCGTCCAGCCCTTCCATTGTGGCGGACGCTGGGTTTGCTGGACACGCCCCCACCCCCTCGTAGTGCCTGGGGGTCAGGTATGTCCAGGGCATGTGTGCTGTGTGACTTTGGTGGGGGTTTTGTGGCCTGCCCCTGGTCCTGCCCCCCCCTCCCCACTCCCTTTGTTGTTCTGACCTTCTGCGGCGTCTGCGTCCGAACCTGTAGAGGAGGTCGACTGCTATGAGGGCCGGGATGACACGTAGGTTCGGGTCCATGTCTGTCCGTCGCGTGCAGGTACTCCTTGTTCGCGTCGTCCTGATTTCCCGGCAGTTTTTGGCAGTCGGAAAATATTCACTGTGCGGGATGACGTCGGTGCGAATCGTAATTCCTGGTTCGTGAATGGCAGGCTGCGTGCGTCCCGACGTCACGTCGGCGCTTTCCCGGATCGCATTTGTATGTTTATTTTCGTCGGTCGGGGTTTTGTACGATTCGTACGGAAATGGAGTTTCCTTGCGAATCGTAATTCCATGTTTGTAAGTTTTGACAACCGGGTACGCGTCGGACGGAGAATATGCTTCGTCCGACGGTTCGTACCCGGTTTTTACAGGATCGTGATCGGCACCCTAATGTATCTGTGTTGCTCTGTTTTAGGTATCTTCATTTGGACATTTCTGACTTGTGACTTCAATAGGTATGTGCTACTGTTCCGATGTATGGAGTGGGTTTGAATCGTTCTTGTGACTGGGGTCATGGAGTTTGGGTGTACCAATCAGTTAACAAGACAGCTTGCACTGTAATAGCTTGGCAGTAACCTGGATTATTTTGTACTTGTGTGTCATGGCTCATCAGTCCTAAAGCAATATGTGTACCATCATGTGACCCTACAAATGGTTGTATTGTGCCCAAATAATGCAAACCTGCCTTCACATGGTCTCATTCCTCATTGTCAATAAACTGTATGTAGCTGTGGCTATGTTTCCACATTGTGGGATAAAAGTGACATTTATTTGTGTAATTCCACCAGATGGAAGCAGCACTGGACTTAGAAGGCCCTGTAGTCAAGAACTGTGGTACTGACATGTGTCTGTCTACAGAAATCATTGCTGTTGTATTTTGTTTTTAGTGGGGTAACCTACATGAGCATGTCTGATGTTACGGACCTATTATTTTGTCGTCCATGGTGTGGTATATTGAGACTACGTGTCCCCTCCTACCATGTAGTGTCAGTATGCTAGTGCAGATGTAGACATTGACCCTGTATTACTGAGTGATGCAGATGTTGGTGATATATCAAACATTATGTCAGCCTATGATTTGACACATGTAATAAAAATGTGTTGAGTTAAGACACTTGTATGTGCGTGATTACGTGACTTGTTAGTGTACAAAGGTTATACCTCTTTTTTCTGACAACATATTGATGCTTTCAGCAGTCACATATGTTGAGCATGAAAAGTTTTGTATAAATCAATGGAGGGAGAAAGAAGGGGTATGACCCACTCAGCTTCTTTATCTTCAACGTTTAAATATCAAATGGAGAGTGGATCACAGGTCCTGAAAGAACCAGGGTTAATAGCTACAGTACAAAGTACTGTTAAGAAACCCTCAATCACGTGTTGATTCACAGGTGGAATTCTAGCGGTATGTTCGATTATCCGCTACTTAACAGCGTGACAGCATCATCATCGGGTTAATGAATGCTTCCTCCACCCGGAGGTAATTCCTCTGGTTTTTTCAGTTGTGATCAGAGAACCGTGTTGGGTGTTTTAGTGAAGTGCTAAACAGTGAGTGAAAAATAGGGAAAAGTTAAAAGACTTGAAAGAGCCAGTTTATAATTTTAATAAGACTGGATTCAAGTACGTTTAAAAGAATTTTTCGTGCACAGAACAGACTATTTAGGGTCTAGTGCACTAACAATATGTGTCCAAAAAATAGGTCGACATGTTTCAGCCTTTTGTCATGCCCCGAGGGGTCATATAGGCTTTCATCAGGACCCTAGTATATGTGTTGAAGACTCTCTAATTGTAGGGAATCCTCCTCGTGAAAAGAGGTGAATACCGTTGTTTCACCAAAATGTCTGTGTTCAATTTGAACAGATATCTTAATTGTTCATTCGGAGGGTTACATCAAATAGGGTAGACTGTGCCCGCTCTTTGTGGCGGCAAGTTCTGTCACTGCTTCTCTTCTCAGGAGAAGAGAAGCAGTGACAGAACAAGTCACGTATTGCCGCCACAAAGAGCGGGCACAGTCTACCCTATTTGATGTAACCCTCCGAATGAACAATTAAGATATCTGTTCAAATTGAACCGCATAGTTGAATACCTGAGAGTCCATCAAGGCAAGATCCTTTATCAAAGGTCTGAGGTATATATTAAACAGGAGAGGGAACAGTGCCGACCACTGTGGGACTCCACAGGGAATGTACCCCCTCTCTGACACACTCTGAAATCAACTGACAATTGAGAAGTTGTCAGGAGAAAACCTGGAAGGGGCGGATATTTTAATAATTAAGGTCTGTCACAGCTCCTCAAGCATAGCAATCATGGTAGTATACCGCCCGCCTAATTGCCTAATTGCCCACCACTTTTCGTGGACCTCCTCACCGAATGTGTCACCAACCTCCTCTCATGTTTCCAACAACTTCTGGTGGTAGGAGATTTCAACTACCACTGGGACCAACAACCCAGAGGGGCACAAGCCCAACAGCTAGAGGGCACGCTCACCACTCTTGGGTTTAAACAGCTAGTAACGACCCCTACCCATGAGAACGGACACACCCATGATAGGTGTTTTGTTGTTTTCTTTACCAGTCTTTTAATAGTTGAATGATTGGTGGAAGTATTCCATAACTCCTTTAAGCCTAGGGTCACCAGGCTTTTGGCCAGATAGTTAGCAGCCTGGGATACTTGATTCTGCTGTAATTCTGACCATAAAAGGCTATTAAGAGACCCTTGTTTTGCCTTCCAAAAGGCTATTAAGAGACCCTTGTTTTGCCTTCCTGATTTTATCCCACGTAATTATGTATGCGCCCTGTCTTGCAAGCGCCTGTTTGTGACCTCCAAACTCTAATCTCATTTGGGCCGGGGATGTGTATTTAGGTAGACCAAAAATGATCCTATATACTGATGCCACAGTTTTATCCAAAAATTCCTGCATCTCTTCCTCGTTGTGCTTCACTGCCATAAGTAATAGTAGGCAAGAGTTTTGAGCGAATAACTTGTATTATGGGGAAAAGAGATGGACTAGTTAATTTTCCATTTAATTTTTTTAGCGAGACTCCTATGGCAATGCCTTTTCCTCTGATACTTTCTTTTTGTAGGATAAACTGGCCACCACTGTCAATTATGACCCCTAGATATTTATACATGTTTGTATCCTCTATACGATTTTTATTCCAAAACCAACTGTTCGGTTTTCATCAGAATATCTTTTTGTAGCATCAATAAGATTTTGCATCCCTATTTTCGTGTGGCTAATTAAAACCAAATCGTCTGCGTATAGTAATGAGGACAGTATTTGGCCTCCTAGTTTTGGTGCATGAGAATTGCAGTTATTGAGCAACGGAGTGAGGTCTCCTAGGAACAGGTTAAATAGTGTAGGGGCCAAGACGCATCCTTGTTTTAGACCATTATTTGTTGTACCCATGTGTCACTATGTAAATTAATCAACAGATCTAATAGAGGCTTTGGTATCCCCCACTTCTGTAGTTTGGCCCATAAAAGATTACGATTAATATGATCAAAGGCTGCCTTATAGTCTATAAAGCACAAATTGATTGGCATTTTAGATGTTTTTGCCTTATCAATTAACAGACCCATAGCCAAAATGTTTGTTGATGTCCCGACAGTTTTGGCAAATCCGGTCTGATTAGCCGGGATTAGAGAATATTCTGAAGCCCAGGCCTGCAGTTCCTCCAAAAGGATTCCAGCAAAATATTTTGCTTCGTTACCATGAGGGCAACCAGTCTATAATTATTTGGAAGAGTTTTGTCCCCTGCCTTAAATATTGGGGAGATGATTGAACCCTTCCAGGAGGCAGGTAAAACATGTAAATGTTTGATTTCCAAAAACAGAGGTAGAAGGGCTCCAGCCCATTCCTTTTCGTTCAATTTGTACAAAATAGGGGGAATGCCATTCGGGCCTGGCGCCCCGTCCCGCTTCCCTTTTTTAATTTGGCACTCAATTAGTTTTTGAAATTTCATTGAACCTATATCGACGCTTCGTGCTGTCTGGTTGTATCTAATATCACTCAAGGAAAATAATTTGTTGTCATCAGCAGCTGTCATCGAGTTATTAGTATTATGTTGTGAAAAATTGTCTTTGAGATAGTGAACCCATGTTTGTTCACTGATGTTTGAAGAGACTCCTTCGTGCCCAGGATTCATAAAGGAGTTAATTGTTTTCCAAAATTTTGCCCCGTCGTTCAGCTTGATATCAGAATGTAATTTTGCCCACAGGTTTTCCTCAATTGATCTATTTGCTTCCCTTTTGGGTTTTTTTAAAGATGATTTTAGTTCTAGCAGATGGGAATGTCTTACTATGTCGTTTGGTAGGTGTCTAAGTTGGCGTATTGTTCGTGCGATGTCTTTTTTTATGCTCTTTATTTTAGTTCTATGATCTTTTGTGAGAAGGAGCATGTTGCTAGCCTACTTTGCGTATTGGGGTTTCAGGGTTGTGGTGTAACCTGCCATGTTGGATGTAAAGCTTTCCCATTTCTGAACCTCGCTTGCCCCGATTCGCTCCTCAAAGTGTTGCTTTGCTCTTGCTTCTATATCTCCATCCATTACTGCCGAATACTTGATCCTTTTGTAATTGATGGTATAAATTGACTCGTTTGGTACCAACGATTGTTCGAGTTTTGGTTTCATGATATTAAATATAATTTCCTGGGGACAGTGATCGCTGTCAGCTTTTTCCCCAATTTTAAATGAAGAAATGAGGCGAAATAGAGATAGTGCCATAAAGGTATAATCCAGAATTTTACTTACTCTTGTAGAGTAGAATGTACACGCTGGCGGAGTGTCTCCACTGAGTCTCCCATTCAGTGCTCTGAGATTATAATGCTCAAGGGTCTCTAAGACCGCCTCTCCAAGCTTGGATTGTGAGGATGTTAGTGTAGCCTCTTGATGTGGAATATTCCAGGCTATGTTTAAATTGCGGCTCACGTCACTCGATGAGATTCCCATCAGGTTGAGATTAAAATCCCCGGTAATCATAATATCAGTTGTTGAAGTGTCAGTTATGATGTCATCAAGGCATTTGTATAGATCCTTTGTGGCTTTTCCTTTCCTTTTCGGATGGATATAAGCGTTTATCAGTATTAGCTCGAGACCTTTCTTGCTTTGAGTTGAGGAAGACAAGTTTATTGCATTTAAATCTGGGGAAGAAAGTCCTAAGTCCTTAACATCATAGCCACTTGCAACCGAGACCTAAGACACTAACCTCCCTTGTAGGTGACCAAATTTTGCTGTTTTCACTGCACTGGTAAAAAAGCGAAGAAATCCATGCAGATGTGGAGATTCTAGTTGCCATGTTTCTTGTAGGGATATAATGTCAAAGGACTGTAAATAGTTAACAAAATCCAAATCAATCATTTTGGAAGCAAGACCATTAATGTTCCATGAGCATATTTTTAATTGGTTTTGCCTTTTTATTTCCTTTTGGATTCCCATTTGTCAGTTTAGCTGATTGTTTATTGTTCTTGAGATCCATCTTAGGTCGATAAAGCTAGGTGAAGTGCCGGCAAGGGTACAACCCGTAACCCTAAGATCTTCAGCACTACTTGCTCCTTCCATCCCTTTAGCGCCTCTAAGTACAGTGTGTACCTTCCCGTCAGCGGAGTGCAGTTCTCTTACTCCGACCACCGGAATTAATAGATCAGGATATTTTGGTTTTGTAAATGGGGCAGTTGTTATTCCCCAATCTTTAAAGGTCTTAGTTTCTGCCAAGATTATTTGTGCAACTAAGGGTGTTGTCCATGTTGCTTTTGTTTTTTCGACCTTCGTGCCAGCTTCCGATTGAAATTGAATAAAATCCGGGTCCTGAGTTGTGATACCTGTTAAAGATGGAATATGAGCTAACAGTCGTAAGATGTTACCTCTATTCAAGATATCATGCTTGCCTTTTGAGATGTACTCTGGGGTAAACCAGACAATATTTGATGAATCTTTTGATGTATCTTTCAATGTGTCCGTGTAACTAGGTTCGTTATTGTGTTCGTTATAGTGACTTTGTACGAATTCATGTCCTTGTGTTACGGTCAGTGGTGCTTGCTCTGGTATGGGAAGGACAGCTTTCCGCCCTCCAAGGTTGCGGATTTCCTCTGCAGTAGTTGATTTTGCATTCCCATTTCCAGTTTCTTCTTCCCTTTTTAGTTTTATGATGTTATTTCTATTCGTTGAACTTATGTCAATGGATTGTGATGTTTGTCTAATAGGGAGCGATCCGTTGTCATTTGTTTCTTTAAGGTCTCCATTCTGTGATGCCTGTTGTATTATCAAGACGTTTTTTACCGTATGGTTAATTCCATGTGTTTTTAAGGAAGTCATTTTGGTAGCCATAATTGGTAGATCCGTGGTATTCTGCTTTACTGTCTGGATATTTTCTCCCTCCTTAATTTTACTGCCATTCGCTGGTGATAATGGCGGTATGCAAGAGACTCTGGGTGAAGCATTTAGTGATGTAGTTTTGTCGGACTCTATTACTTCTTTTTTACTGACCTTATCCACAGAATTGGGTTCTTGTTCATTAAGTTGGGACGTTGACCCAAAGAGACGCCTGAAGCCTTCTTGAGCCACGATTAATATTTGGTTTCTACCTTTACGTTGTTTTGCCCTCCTTTGTTTAGCGTTAGGTTTCTTCACAACCTTGTCATCTATTTGAGCTACAGGTCTACAGATCTAATGATTCTCCCGTATCTTTTATTACTTTGTTAAATTTCTTGTTAATCGAAATGTCCGTCTCCCCCCGAGAAACATTTTTCCTGATCGATGTTAAGCCTATGTTTTTTGTTTTGTCGATTGAGATTGAAGTGCAAGTTTCAAGGGAGTGCTTATCTAGTTCTACGTCCGTTTGCCTAGAGCGTAAGTAGTTGGTATTACTTTGCAACGGATTTTTTAGTTGTATGCATAGATCAGACAACATTGATGGTAAAGTAGCCAGTTTGTCGATAATAGGGCTGCATCCACATCCCGCGTCCCTGTTGTGGGTTAGGGCCTGTTTATTTTGTAGCAGAGTCGTTAGTGCTCCCAATTTCCCATCGATAGCAACCACAAACACAGCCAGAGTGTCTAGAAGAGTCAACTGAGCGTCCATCTTATCTGATTGGTAGTGAAGTACAAGAAGTTGTATTGTATTTAGCAGACTGTCCCATGCCATCCCCTGGCTATTATTTTTTGATGAATTGACCATACGGACTGGGGATGTCGTATCCTTTTGGTATTCCTTTTTCTTTTCCTCTCCCATCTCTAGATCGTCTGTTAGTTCGATCGCAGTACCCATGTTTGCCGTATTCGGCCCATTACTGATTGAGTCTTGGTCGTAAGCTGCCATTACGTCGTTCCAATCTTCTGATCCCAAGCGTGAGGAGATCTCTATGACGTCTGAGACATTTGTAACATTTTCTATTATAGTTAGAACCTTTGTTTCCCCCCCCCCTTTGCTAGGCTCCGTTTGATGATTTGATGGAACATTATTTGAGAGAAGGGTGGGTGGTAGTGTTTTTAGATCTTTAACACACTGTGCCCAGTCATTCCTTTTTTGGGAATAATCAGCTCCTTTGGAAAATGATTTTTCCCCAGAACATGTTCGATTTAATTGACATAATTGACTTGGTTGGTTAATAAACAAAGATTTGTTAGTTGTGTCATAGTCTTCAAGATTATTTTCGATGTTTATAGATCTCCAGTCATCATTTGAACTGAGACCTGTTACTGATACATCATGATTATTATCTTGACCACCTTTAATCGTCATAGTTTTCTCAATTGTCTCTTCCTGTTTATGAACTTGAGCTTTGACTTGCTCAATGTTTCTAATTGAAGCACTTCCCATTGTTGTGCAGCTAATCCGTGATTTGCCGTTTTGAGGGGTTGATGTTATTTGCCGGGGACTGTTAAATAGTGTATTTGTACTTCTTTTTGTGTCAGGGCTTTTCCTCTCCTGTGTTGATTTCAGATCTTCAATAACTGGTGGTAGTTGACTTAGTTGTACAGGTAGAAGAGGTGATTGAAGGCCGATGACATTTGTTATGTTTGAGAAAAGCGTATCCCCTGGATTTTTTAAGAATGTAAATTTTGTAAAAATCTTAGGTTGATGAGAAAGCTGCTTTTTTGTTGTTTTTTTATTTTCCAAATTTTGTAGTTGTCCAGAGGCGTTTCCAACAGCTGGTGGCTCTATTGCAGAGTAGTTATTCATGATTGCTTGCTCTAGTTC
This sequence comes from Triturus cristatus, assembly GCF_964204655.1. Classification (NCBI taxonomy): domain Eukaryota; kingdom Metazoa; phylum Chordata; class Amphibia; order Caudata; family Salamandridae; genus Triturus; species Triturus cristatus. Next base: position 872,303,193 of record NC_140588.1, read on the forward strand.
TGGTTGTAAGGCAGATCTTTCCTCTTCCTTCATCATGTTTTTCCGCCTCCGTTTTTTTGTATCTTTTTTAAATATAGCGCTATCTCGAACACGGCCAGACCTCATGGTACTCTCCACTTAGTTGAGGTATACAATTTCACTTTTTATCGCACGGAGCTTGTCGTATTGGTAGAAGCCTTAAGCTTATTATGAGTATTGTGAGTATGTGAAACCACGATAAACTATAAATAGTGCCGCTGCTGCAAAAGTACAGTGGTGGCTGACTACACTGTTGCTGAAGATGAGATGAGCTAGTGCCCGGAAAAGATTCACCTTTGCTTTTCTCCTTTCGCCCAAACCTTGGCGTTTTAGAAGAGTCACAGCGTCTGCCAAAAAAAACAACAGACTTTTTCCATTCGACTCGGGGCTCCTCCCCCTTTTCCAAAGATAATGGACCAACAAACCCGGTCACAGCTCATAGAGCAGATTGGGCGCTCCAAAGTGCACTAGGCTCCTCCAGATACCTGGGGCCTACGCCTGATGAGACTGTTTAAGTAAGGTACGTACTCTCGTGCCCAGAACAATCACAATCACAGGTAGTGTCATAAACCCCCGGGGTCTTTCCAACGGGAGACCAGCGAGAGTCTTTCCTGGTTTGCCACTTGTAAATTAACCAGCAGAGTTTTTTTTTTCTTTCGGGCTTTTACCCTCCAAACAGCAATCCGCAAAGTAGAACAGGTGACCCTCCGGAATCAGGCCCCAATCAAACCAATCAAACCAAACCGAGCCGGTAGAGGACCGAGCCGGGAGAGGACTGCAGAGAGGGGAGGGGCGATCAGCGGTTTTGAGTTCCCCGGCAGTTTTACTGGTCCCGATGAAGATTACTCATGTCCCATCCGTCTCGCGTCGCCTGCGCCTCCCGTGTCTCCCGCTGCTTGGTGTTTGGTGTTTGGCGCGCAGTACTCGGTGCTCGGTGCTCGTTCTTCCGCCCGCGTGATGCTGCCGGTCTGCTGCCGCTGGTCACTCGCTCTGCTCCGTTCTGCGCTGCTCTCCGCTCTCCTCCACGTGACCTTGCCTGACGCGTTTCAGAGTAAATCTCCTTCCTCAAAGGCAGAATGCCAAGCCATGTTCATTCAGCAATCACTCCAACTGAAATAACACCTCTAATTTTCCGATGTGGTGGAGGTGTGAGCCCAGTGAGCACAACTGTTGACACCTGCCCAGGCTGACCGTTGGGCCCGGACGGTCGTGGCTTCAGTAGGACGGTCTTCACTGAGGGCTTCTTCTTCTTTTTCTTCTTCTAGCGGGTCATGCGAGCTGCTCTCTGGTGGCTTGACTGTGTCTGCTCTGCAGCATTGCTGGGCTCAGCTGTTGAGGAAATAATAAGCAGTCAATGTGAGAGTACATGAGTGCATCCAGGTTGTTTATTACTGGTTCATTGTGGAGCTGAACTGTGTAAACAATGTTAGTGGTTACTACATTCAGCAACTTAAAGAGGTTTTTAAATCTGGCAAGATATCTTATTTCAACATCCCATAGGATGTATGTCTAGCTGGTAATTTTGAGTTTAGGCATAGTGGCGTCATCACCAACACTAAGATAATAATCTATTAATCCCATGTGTAGCTATCCATTCCAAAGGCTATAAATGGTGAAATCAGAGCAACAATATGCTTTGTTGCATAAGGGGCATAGTTATTCCTATTATGGGACTATGATCATGGGATCACCTGGCATTGGTACTGACCTGTGTGTCTTTCATGGCTCACATGGATTATGTGTAGTGAGGTATTATGGAGTAACTCAGGCCAATATAAGTCATAGTTCATGTGTGCAGGACATGAACTACTAAAGCTGTCCTATGTGTATTTGTGAATAAAAATGCCTGAACGTTACAGATTTCATGAGTATTATAGGTCAGTAGCAAGATACCTTCCAAATGAGAAGAGGGTAAAGGAATGTAGCAGGCTGTTTGGATTTGAAGAGACAGAGCCTCATGGTAGCTATAGTCATTTGAATGTGACTTGAGCAAGAACTGACACAAACATAGTTACTTGATTAGTGTAGGTCAGTAGCAAGATGGCTGCCAGATGAGAAGGGGGTAAAGGAGTGTAGCATGCTGTTTGGATTTGAGGAGACAAGGCCACATGGTGACTGTAGTCAATTGAATGTGACTTTAGCAAGAGCTGACAAAAGTATAGCTACTTGATTAGTGTAGCTCTATAGAAAGATGCCCAGGTTAGAAGAGGATAAAGGAGTGTGGCATGCTCTATGGAGTTGAAAAGACAAGACCTCATGACAGTTGTAGTCAATTGAATGTGACTTTAGCAAGAGTTCACAAAAGGATAGCTACTTGAGTTGTGTAGCTCTGTACCAAGATGGCTGCCAGGTGAGAAGGAGGTAAAGGAGCCTAGCATGCTGGATGGAGTTGAAAAGATAAGGCCTCATGGTAGTTTTAGTCAACTGGATATCACTTTTAGCAACGTCTGACAAAAGGTAAGCAGTGTAGATCTGTAGCAAGATGGCTGCCAGGTGAGAAGTGGGTAAAGGAGTGTATTATACTCTATGGAGTTGAAAAGTCTAGGCCTTATGGTAGCATTAGTCAATTGTTTGTTACTTTAGCAAGAGCTGACAAAGGTAGCCTATTTAAGTAGAGTTGCTCTGTAGCAGGATGGCTGTGCCAGGTGAGAAGGGGGTAAAGGAGTGTAGCATGCTGCATGGAGTTGAAATGAAAGGGCCTCATGGTTTCTGTAGTCAATTGATTGTGACCTCAGCAAGAGCGGACAAAAGGTAAGCTACTTGAGTTATGTAGGTCAGTAGCAAGATGGCTGCCCAGTGAGAAGGGGGTAAAGGAGTGTAGCATGCTATATAGAGTTGAAAAGAATGAGAGAATCATTTCTAAAATTAATAGCATTGAACAGCAAAGGGGATATCACCTGGTTAAAATATGTCAAAACCTGGTTATTTAATCTTGTCATTAGTGAACTGTGGACTAATCTCCACTGCATCATGGAACACACTATGGGCCATATTCACCAGGAGTTAGCGCCGAATTAACGGCACTTTATCACAGCCAAAGTCGTGATAAATGTACCTCCCCATTCACAAGCTGTTGTCAACAGCCCACAGCACCAGTTTACCTGCGATAGCAGCCGCAAAAAACATCACCTCCGAGACCCCCCGCAACTATCGCTAATGAGATGCAGAGTGGGCGTTCCCGTGCCAAAAGCCGCGACCACACCACTCCTCAACATTCTCAATGACCAGACAGATCTGCAATAAAAACACAAAACATGATAAGGCGCGTTAGCACCAGGAAATCTACACCTGCTCTGACCTGGTGTTAAGTCGGACGGCAGCCAGCACCACAAAAGGGAGACCAGCCCAGGGCCATATCGGAAGTGCAACAGATGTCAAGGCGTAACCCATCATGCGGCCCGGACACCCAAGAGGGCCACAACACCTACCGACACCACCCCAGGACCCCACCTCACACCCGGAACCCCCCCCGGACAACCACAGAGGCAGCGCAGACAAAGACAGCGAAACCCCAGGAAGCGTACCAGCCGCCCAGACCCAACCTCTGACAATGTCACCGTCCACCGCAGGCTGAAAGGGACAACCACTCCACGCATCCTGACCATCATCGACCAAAAGGCCTACAGTAACAACACAGTGGACAACCAACATCCCACCCCACACCAAGCTGTGGGCTTGGCTGCACCTGTTGTCCCGTGGTACCCCCAACCAACATCCGCCAGAGTCGGAGGAGTCTCACTGCCAGTCACATCCAAGTCCCTCACACCTGCCCTGGACATCACCATCACCCTGGATCCCCAGTCCCCATACATTCAACACAATGCGCAGGTCATGCTGGAGACCAAGCAAGGATCATAGGCCATAGCAGGATACACACACGTGTTGGGAGCAATCCACAGCACACCTGTCCCACTTGTGTCCCCTGGTGACACAGAACACAATCACCGCAACAGAAAGCACATGTCCCACCCTAATGTGCAGGCAACAACAGAAGACCATGGAACCTCCAACAATGTCACCTTCAAATACATAGCCAGTGTGCATGATTCCTCCATCCTCCGACAGTCCATCAGCAACCAGCTTTCCCAGGATGGCACTATGGGAAATGCACAGCCCCTTGGCAAGTTCTAAATGAACACCCCACTCACCTCAACTCCACAACCATGCAAATCACAACTCTGGCAATGCACACGTCACAAAATCACAACCAAGATGCACAACAACATGCCCACCTACCAGACACAACAGAACAACTCACAATGGTTACATGGCCAAGCTGTGAACATGAGCCGTCAACGGCATGGTACCTCAGCCACACAACAGCCGAATGTGGGGAAAGGTGGCAAACAGGCATGTGTGAAGGATGCAGTAGTACCTTGATTGGGAAAGTAAACAATGCCAAGAGTGGCGGAGATGTGCTGGACAGCCCGCAGTATGCAGCACACACCCATATCCATGGCGACATACACCCCTGGTGTATGGAGTGTAGTGGACAGTGGACGCAATCATGTCACCACAGCCAGTGGGGGACCTCAAGGAAATCTTGCCTGTAATGCCCCCCCCCTAAGCGTGACTAGAGTGGGATGGCCCGGCGTATGCCACGCCAGCATAGGGGTGCGAATAAGTAGCATGTAGCCCTGGGCGTGGTCCTCTTCCGGAAAGCCCAACGTCTCTGCCAGGGCACCGCCTCTCACCCCGCCACGAGGCCCATGCCGTCCTCTAGAGTGGAGTTGCCTGCGAAGCTGTGCGCCTGCTGGACCGCCCCTGCGCAGCCAGGCCTCACTGATCAACTGCCGACAAAGGCGTGTGTCAAGGAGGGCCCACCACGTTCCGGCTCAAGCTCCAGGCCCGAGTCCCATGACCTTGGCAACCTCCTCAGGCCATCACGGCCTCCATGACACAGGCCCGTTTGAGTTCTTTTTCGTTGACGTACTCTACTGCCGCCTCAGGCCTACTCCTTGGCCCAGTAGGTCCCATGTGTGAAACTGTGTCCTGAGTCATGAATGGCAGTGACCCCAAATCCGGGCCACCGGCAACAGCACCAGACTCCCTTCGATCAGCGAGGCATAGTTCCATATGGGCTTCTTGTGACACATGGTGCCACTAACCCGGCGACACTCGGTGAATGGGCCGTGCTGACTGCTGCCTCAGGTCTACACCACAGTCAGGTAGGTCACACATTTAGAACTGAACATCGGTCATTCAAAAGGCAGCATACATGTCATCGCACTCACGGAGAGGTGTAAGAGAACGGTGCATTGCTGTCCGGAGGGAACAAGATCAATGTTACGGAGGTGTTCGAACACTACCGACAACTGCCCTAGTGTCACTAACTCTGTGCCGCGCCAGCAAACTACATGTGGCTGTGGGCCACTGCTGACCGCTGCCTCCGGCCTACACTGCGGTCCAGTAGGTCACAGAGTCTTCATTTTGCAATAGCTGAGTTTGTATCAGCGTACCGGCATCATTGCAGACAGCATCCCCTCTCAGCCCCAATGACACTAAGTTTGTTCCCCGACAATCATGATGTGAGGAAGTGAACGCCATGGAGAAACCTTTCCTACACCCGATCCCAGAGAGGTGCCTTTCGGAACATAAAGGCCAATGCCGAACTACAGCATCCATCCCCATATCCTGTCTCTCCACAGAGGGATTACGTCCCAAGACCGGAAGTAGGCGGAGTCGAACCCAGAAGTTATTTCCCCGCACCAATGAAAGGAGGGCAACACGAGAAGGAGGCGTCTTGGACCAGTTACAGAGAAGAAGCGAGAGTGAAGACGGAGGAGAAAGTGCAAACAGAGGAAGGAGGAGACTACAGAGGACAAGACGAGGAAGACACGAAGGACGAGCATGCCCTTGGAGGAGACGAGGAACCTGACAAGCGGTGGAGCGAGAAGTGGTGGTGCCCACCGGAGGAGGCTGGAGAGTGGCCGCAACTCAGGAGAGTTGCAGCAGAGCCGGTGAGTGATAGCATCTCTGGGGACAACGGGGAGGGTGCACAGAAGATGGGAGGCGAGAACCAAAAAGGGCATGGGTAGTGAAGCTGAGGACGTAGCCTCAGAAGTACTTGTGTGTGGTACGTCACCTATATTTCCCTGGAGAATCGGCACTTTTTTGTTGTGGGCACTGAATGTTGTTTCAACCCTTCTTTTTCCTTTGCGTCACTATTCCGGCTTAAAGATCCATTACAGCACGACTTTCACTTACTGTCTAGAGAACAACCCCCCCCTTTATTTTGAATCTGAGTATTAGAAGAATCACTTGAACCTGACCAAAAAGCACTTCAAGGTGTGGTGAGGGGTAGACTCTAAATACCTTCCTCAACAGAGTGATTGACGACTCCCTTTTCTCTCCTCTCTTATGAGCCTCCGAGGAGACACCATCGATACCGAGGAGGAGCCGGGAACAACTGCCTCAGAATCCCTGCCAAGCTCAACCAAGATCAAACAGGAAGAGCAGGAGGAAAAACACCCTAAACAAACTACCAACCCCATCCCTGATAATAAAAAACGTACTTTTGGAAAATATATTCAGCCTCCTCGCCTGTCTATCAAACCTTCCCTCCCACACATGGACACTCTCTGGTCGAACTTTGGTGGCGTCTGAGCCTATGGCCTAGGGGGCAGTTTTCATTCTCATGTAGCTGATACCTAATTGGTCGCATTCCACTCCTCCATTTGCTGCTTCCGGATAAAATCAAACCTTTCGGTGTCATGCCCTAGAGGACACCTTCCACTGTCCCCCGATACCCTCCGCAACATACACCTCGGACATAGATGGTGACCCGCTCAGGTCGCATGGCCCATCTGACTGCACCGCAAGTCACCGTCCCGTGGCTGGGTGCCTGTGCCGGCCGCTGTGCATCCGGCGCCACTAACTCTGTGCTAGTCAGGTCCGGGACACCTTCTTCTGAGATATTGGATGGCCCCTGAAGCGTTGGCCTTGGGGTCATCAACGCCATTTCTCTGTGGCCCTGCCCTGTATGTAGCCTCTGGGACCAACAGCGTCCCACCAGGGCTCACACACTAAAATTGAGTCCTGACCGGCCCGGACGTGGCATCACCGCAGGAGGCACATGCCACCATCGCAAGGACCACCTCCAACAGCCATCTGCCAGAGTCGAAACGGTGGTCCTGACTGACTTGCGGAGTTGCTCAGACCTGTTGTGGATGCCATCATCGGCCTGATACCCTGCTCAGCACTCCAGGTGCCAGTGACTCAGTGCACCGCAGGCCATTGTCCGTTACTGATTGAGTTATGAGCTGTGGAGAGGTTGCGCAGCTATGTCACCTCAATCAGTGTGGGGGCCCTGAGATGTTGATGGGGAAGATGATGCAGGTATGACACACCCCACTGCATCTGCATCTGCATCAGGTGTCTGTCTGATCTGAGAGATTTTCTTCACATGGGCGCGCTCATCTCTAGTGTCCCATCCCCAGTGCACTGCAACTCACGGACACTTCTGTTTGCATGTTGGCTTCCTCTGGACTTCCTCTGGCTTCCTCCATGTTGCTCAGCAGTTGACTCTTTTATGCATGTGTTTTATGTTTCCGTTGCACTGGTGTCTAATGTTCAAGTAGTTGCCAGCACCAGGCATTCTGTGCATAATGGCTTACACACACCCCACACACATCCAGCACAGGCGTCACTGTACATGTGGCCCTGCCAACAAAGGGGCCAGGCGCATGTGCCCGTAGCCAGTTCAACATGGTATCAGTGTGTGTCCCTGTGGTCTTGTTTTATTCATGAGGGCCCTGGGGCCGACGCTATTACATTGTGCTGTGTACATCGGATGCAGACGTGTCACCGCAGGCAGTGGGTTGGAGCTTGGACATGTAGCTTTGTCGTCCCCCACTCAATTCGTAAGGAGAGTGGCCAGGGCCATTGTACGCAGAGACAAAATGGGTGTGTGACTCTAATTTGAGCACACCTGCCCGTGGTTCTGTACTGTGAATGTGCAACTGCATGTGTCTCTATGGCAGTGTGGGTCTCCTTAGTACTGTGTTCGTCGCCCCTGAAGGGTGATGGACACCTATGTATGTGTCCTGGTTCACATTCCATGGGTTCAGTCCCCACCCACACCTGTTGGGCCACCTCCTTTTGGCATGCAGGAACATGGCATTGGGGTGCGATGTGTGGGAGGGTGAAGTGTCGTGAGCCAGCTGTGCTTGCGGGTGCTTCCTGCTGTGTGGTCTGTTGCAGGCTGGGTGTTCTCCTCTGAGTAGCTTGGCTGTCCGGGTCCTGGTGGGGGGTTGTGTGGGATATCTATGTGCTGTTGTAGGGCGTCGGTGTCGACGGTGTGGTGGTCCTCTCCGACATCACTGATGTGTTTTATTCTATGCTCTGCTGAAGGTGTTGTGTGCCCCTCTGCGATGTGAAGGGGAGGTGCGTATTGACTTTGCGTTGACATATATGTTGGCGCATTGTGCAGGTTTGCATGCTGACTGTATGGCTATATACATTGTGACTGTTTGGGGGGTGCTGGATTCTTCTGCGGGACAGTGCACATTTGGTCTACATGACAGATGTGATGTTGTACGTGTACATTTCCATTTATCAGTTTCCGGCACCGTCAGATGTAGTAGGCATGTTTCTGTGCACATGCAAAGCCAGTTGTATCCTCTGTTCTGCAGTGTCGGCTATGCGCGTTGATCCTCGTTGTCGTCAAAGTGGGTGTGCTATTCGTGCTATGTGTGTGTGCTGCAGTGTGCCAAGGGGATCGGGCACATGAACCTGGGTGATTGTGGGTGTGCAGTGCGCTACACCTCGTTGTGCCTGTATGCCATTGTGCCCACTCACCCCATCCCACCATTCCCTGTTGATGTTGTGTCAGGTCCTCTCGAGCTGTGTCCGCACTCCCTACTCCTTGTACCGTCTCCACACTGATGACTGTGGCCTGGGTTTCCTTCAGCTCCTCCGGTGGCGCTGGACTGCCACCTCTTGTCGCCGTTGCTGCCTTCCTGTTGGCAGCGGGTTTGTGCCTGGTTTAGATAGTCACGTCATGCCGGCACCTATTGGTCTCCTGGATTGGCCTCCTGGGCACTCCGACTACAATCCGGTTGGTCTGCTAGTCGGTCAGTTGCTGGTAGTGTTCTGTCACCTCCATGGCGCTGGTCTAGTTTTCCTGCGGTCTGCACCCCGTCTTCCTCTCTCTCTTGTCCTTGGCCTTCCCTGACCCCGTTTTTCCTTGCTGGTAGTCTGTGGGGGTTGTCGGGTTCGGGTTGGCCCCTGCGCTGTGTCAGGGTGCATCCATGTTGCTATGCACTTTGGATTGTTTTTGGTGTATTTTTTCTGTGGTTTTATGCGACGTGGCATTGATTTTGACGCGGACATTTGATACGTTATCTGGTGACTATCGCATGCTACCGCCTTGTTGTGAATCCCACGTTGTCACGGGGTTATTTTCCCGCGATGGGTTGCGATATTGAAAGTTGCGTTACGCTACCCTTGCGGTAGTTATCAGACGTTCTTGTGAATATACCCCTATGTTGTCCCTCAAGAGGAAACATCGGTGCCAAATCCGTGCCCAACGGCCAAACCCTATGTAGTACATATTTATAGAGTGCTTCTGTATTCTTTATTCCACTACAGTAGGGGATCCCACTGGCAGGTTCTTAGATTTTAAAGATACTCTACATTGTGAGGAGTTCCTGAATCAGATTGAACCTACAATGGCGGAATCCTTATAGTTACAATTTTGATACGGCATCATGCTACTCAATGGTTTCTGCTGCAGATGGAATGGTCAAAACATCTTGCCCCACTGTCTATTTTGCCCAGATAGACCCAAAACGGAGGAGCACTTTTTGTCTCTCTGTCCCAGATATGCTGTGAATAGGAGATCTTGGTTAGTTCCAGTTTGTCGTATCCTTTCAGTAAGACAAATGAGGTCTACCATTAGAATCCTTAGAAATGATACAACTGCAAGGCAGATTCTTGCGCTATCAAGATATTTGTTATATGCATGGTGACTTAGATGAAAGAATATGCTGCGATGTGACAAGTGAAAATGTAGCTTTCTGAATACATTATTTCGATTATTCCAGCTGCCAGAGTGACAAACCGAGTGCTCTCGCCATTGATCTTGATGAAAAGCTGGTGGTCATCACCGTATAACTGAAAATAAAGATATGCACATCTGACCAAATTCCAGAGGAGTATAGATCGAGATTGTGAGTAGTAGGGGCAAAAGCAGTGAGTCCTGTGGCACAACAAAGCTATGTTGTCTTGGCTCAGCCTGGAACGGTTCTTGTTTAATTTTCCAGCTCTGACCCAGAATCAATAGGTTTAAACAGCATTGTGCAGTACCTGCCACAACAGTTATCTCTTTCAGATACATCAATAGAACATCACGATCTAAGATCACCAGAAGGGCCAAGTCTCTAGAATTGACCTTCATATGGATAGAACTGATAGGTTTTTGGGCCAAGACAGAAGCCTGATTCTGTTTTATTTAGGAGCCTATGCTGCCCTACCTACTTGCAGTTGATTAAAGACTGTTTTGTCCAAGATCTTGCACACAATGGAAAAAATGCAATTTGTCTGCACAAGGTGTAATGATAGCTTTTTATGTGAGTGTGGGGCTATCTATGACTAGCGGGAGTCATTTACAGGGGCTTTAATAGAAGGCCCTAAAACGTTTTGCCAGTCAGAGTTCCAGCATTACATGTCGGGTGGCTGCGTCCTATGTTGAAACTCTAAAGATTATGAAAGTCTGTTTGTTGATCGAGAAAGAAATGTTCATCCAGGTTATTTGAGTTTGTGTGAAAAGAAGTGTTGACGAATTTGGAACATTGGGTTCAACAGTTACCCACGTTCCTGCCCATATGAAATATATATTTTTTGTCAAAGACTTTGTCAATTTAATAGCAATCTATTATCACCACTCTTCATACTCAATCAATCAAGAACTTTATTTCGATCACTTAAGATCATCAAAGTGCATCATGTAACAAGACGCTTACAAGCAATGCGATACAAATAAGACATGACATAATAAATAAACATTCACAGTCTATCTGCAGTCGCAGTGCAGAACGGTCGAAGTGCATCAGTGTTTAGACGCAATGAAAATACATTTTAATAGCAGCATAATTAGAGGCTAAAAAATTGCATCAATTATTTAAGTTTAAAAACAACATCATAAAATGTTTAAAAGGGGAATAAAATAGATTAATAAGTGTGTTCATTTAAAATAGCACATGGCCCACAGTAGAACCTAGGGGGGGGTGCCAGTAAAATGTGGTGTACCCTGGGAGATACACCCTAAAAACTATCAGGAGAGTGCTTTGTGTGCCTGATCCACATGGCTATTAAAAACTAGTTGTAGAAAATACAATCAAACACATAGAGGGTCATTAGGATGGCGGGCGGACTTTGTCTGCCCGCCATCCTGTCAGGGAATGGGACCGCCCGCCATCCGTGCGGGGGTCCCGTTGCAGACATTAGGATGCGCCCGCCACACTGGCGGGCGCATCCTGCATTCCTAACATTGTGGTGGGCGGTGCTCTCAGCACAGCCCGCCGCAATGCCAGGAAGGCATGTCATGCACTTCCATGCACAACGTGGCAGGCACCGCGCGGTGCCTGCCATGTTTGGCATGGAACTGCAGGGGGGTATCATAGGTACACCCCATGTGCACCCCCCAACCCCCAGAGTCCCTGGGGGCCCGCTACAGCCCCCCAATGGCCAAACCCACACATCCCCGCATGTATGCTAATATGGATGGTGGTGTCTCCCTGACATCTCCGCCATGTTAGCTGCTTTTCAGCCCGGTCGACTCTGCAACCGGGCGGAAAATCGGCAGACAGTCTTTCCATCCACCGGGGTCCCCCCCGCCATGGTAATGTGGCGGGGGGAATTTTGAAGCGGGCAGTGGTTTTTAACCGGCGGATCGCCACCGCCATATGGACGGTGGCAATCCACCCGCCATCCAAATGAGCCCCACAGTATTTGACTGCAGTATTCTATAAGCCTCCTTGTACCCTCTTACTCCCAGTTTTCTACAAAGGAGGGCAATATATTTAGTTTGAGATTGGTGGTACAAGGGACAAAAAAATAGGACAGGTTCAGGTGACTCAGGTAACCCTTGACAACAGGGGCAATGTTCTTCAGCACTCTCTCCTGCTTTGCAACAGTTTTTTTTAAACAGTTTAGGGGTAGGCAACCATGCCTGAACTGTACGTATAATTTCCTTGCTAGCGGTGTTTCAATTTTGTCCAGTGTGGGCTCTAATGAAGCTGTCCATTTAAAATTCATAAAAGCAATCGAAAATGATCCCTTGCAATTCAATATCAAATCAGTTTCAACTAAACCCCAATATTCTGCTTCAAGACGGGCTTGTTAATCTGGCCAAGGGTTTCTTGACTGTGAGCAACCAGGGAATCTTGTCCACACAAGATGTTCTCATTAGTTCACAGACACCCACCCTGTAGGAAGCAGGTGCTACAGTGGACTATAACCGGTGCAAAAACATGAGTATCCATATGGCAATCTTGTGTACAATTCTCTTCTGGCCAAGATCTAAGTAGAGTGTGTTAGATTTGGGGGTCTCTAGTTGGCAGAGGTAGGTACCTTCGACAAATAGGGACCCTTGTGTCTAGTCAGGGTAAGGGGGTACACTCCTAAAATAACCCATGCTCACCCCCTTGGCAGCTTGCCATGAGCAGACTGTCTTATCTCATAGGCAGTGTGTAAAGCATTTGTGAACACATACAGTAATCAAGTGACAACACTCCAGATGGACACCACACAAGTTTTATATGAAAAATAAGTATTCTTTATATAGACTTATCACAGGACCACAAACGACACAAATTCACAATACTATTACTTTAAATGGTAGAATTAGCTTAGTTCTCTTAAGATGGTAATTGCGACATTCAGAGTTCAATGTACCTTAAGATGCATAACGCAAGACAACTAAAGTGTTGTAAGGACGGCGATGCGTTGCGACGTCAATCCTCTTCTCCGGCGATGCGAGATGTTTCCTCACGATGCGAGCCGCAAAAGGCCCTGCCACACGCTTCCCAGTGATGCGGCAGCGTCTGTTGCAATGTCGATCCTCTCCCCTGGCGATGCGAGTTGCTTCCACAATGATGCAAGCCGCGACAGGCCCTGCGACACTCTTCCCGGTGATGCGGCGGCATCTAATGCGACGTCGATCCTCTTCTCCGGCGATGCGAGGCACTTCGGTGGACCTGCGATGACTCAACGATTCTTCTGCGACACGCTTCCCGGTGATGCGGCGGCGTCTGATGCGATGTCGATCCTTTTCTCCGGCGATGTAGGAGTTTTTCACTTCCAAGACATGTAGAACTTAAAACCGTTTATCCTGAGGAGAGGGCCAGATCCAATGCATCCCCATTAACAAATATTTACTAACATGCTCTTCATTTCAATATAACAGTAAGCTGGACTTGCAATCTTTTATCCTTGGCTCCCAACATACTGTGTCATTTGTGGTGTATAGTTGCTTATTTTTCACTCTTTCTGTTTCCTTTACTTTACTAATCTGTGCCCGATTGTCATTGCAGAGTCAAGTTATGTTTTTTCATATAGTGATTCCTTAATAATATTTTAATTTGTTAAAATGTGTTATTTCATATTTAGTTGCTATGCATTCTAAAGTATTTTCGTTTCTGATCATTTGTTTTTCTTGAAAATGTAAAATTGATAATGTAGCAGAACTGTACTATAAAAAAGTGTTTCGTGATGTACAGCATTGCTTTTATACTCATTCTCAGACTGCAGGACACTCCCATAATGCTCATTTGGCTTTTTAAATTGCTGTGTGAACCTACCAAGCCTGCCATGACTGGCAGTATTTTGCCCAATTGTAAATGAGTGCGCACACAGCATCGCAGTTTACCAGCAACTCAGCCACATTACTAAAAGGCTCCATCATGGAAGTCAAATCCCCCGAGCAGCAAAGCCTATAGCTTCCAAGTATTTGATGAGAGAGAAGAAATGTAGATGGGGTATGCACATTTTATGATCCAAGCACCACAATAAATGGTCATGCAGCAGAGTAGCAATCAGAAATCTCTTGTTTTCTCATGCGAGGGCAAAAATGCAGCATTAACCACCACCCGATTCCCCCATGCTTATGGTTTTTATGCTACCAATGCAGTCCTTTATCATACTAATGCATCCTGAAAATGTGAGTGACAATTTTCAACCACCTTATAGTAGAGCACGTCCAGAGGTAGAACTCACGTATTTCTTTTCCTATTCCCCTTCTGGCAGGTATTTAATCAGTAAGTTCCATCACTTTGAGTGTTGTGAGACTGCCATATTGGGGACGACAGCACCACAGCACAAGATGACTTTTTTTCCCTCAAATTTCTTTTTATTGACCATTGTCCGAATCTACATATAGTATCAAAACTTCAAATATTTAGTCATGGTAAAACAATAGAAGAAGTACAGTTGCTTTTCTAACTGGGAAAAAGTCAAACATTATATCTTAAACATTTCAAGTGCCCAACTCTATATAGAGAGGTGCTGAATGCCCAGAACAACCCCCACTCCCTTACCCCAGCCTAACCAAATTACCCCCAGCCAACAGTTACTAGGTGAAGTAAAAAAGAAAAGAGAAAGAAACAAAACGAAAAAGAAAAGTGAAAAAGGAAGGAAACAAGCAGAGAAAAACAGCGCAAGCAGAGAGGAAAGGAAGGAACCCCGTGGAGGGCTCTTCACAGTGAAGCGGAATTGTGTGTCATGGGAAAGCTCCTTAAGTGGGCGTGTGCTCCTTAAGTGGGCGTGTGCGGTCTACTTTCAGGAATATCCTGAGTATGCCGGATTTAGAACTGGAAGAGATATAGGGGCAGATTTACAAGCCCCTTGCGAGACATTTACGCCGCCGTTGGGTCACTTCTGGGGCGCAGCGGCGGCGTAAACCATGCGCCATGTTGCGCCTTATTTACAACGTGACACATCTAGGGAGATGCGTCACGTTGTAAAGCCCTGCGCTACATTAAACCTGCGTCAGGTTTAATGCATGCAGGGTGGGCGTTCCGTCGGAAAAAGCCTCGGAAAAGTGACGCAGTGAAATCTACAAGATTTCACTGAGTCACTTTTCTGACGCTGCTGCGTCAAAACCCTGCGTCTGCTTGAAGCAGGCGTAAGGCATGACGCAGCATGTTAGGTATGGGCAGCCCCTGAGCATTGCTGGAGTTGCGTCGTGCTTGCGACACGACTCCAGCAATGCGCCGCCCTTATGCCATCAGATGCGTCACGCATCTGCTTATCCTTGCGCCACGATGCGCTGCATTGTAAATGCGGCACATCTGTGGTGGCGCAAGGGTAAACTTGCGTGACGCATCTTTCCTGGCGCATCCCTGCTGATTTGCAGGGATGCGCCAGGAAACATAAATCTGCCCCATAGTGCTCTAACCATAGGGGGACACATTGTCAAGAGAATGCACTGGGATAAATACGACACCAGGGGGCCCCAGCACCTCCCGAAATGTTTTAAATTGTCTCAAAAGATATCTGCAATTCTCTCCATCGTGAGCACCCTCCATAGTCGTGCATGCCATTGAGTAAGAGCTGGGGTATCTTTATTCTTCCATGCTGCTGCTATAGCTAGTTTAGCAGCCCCTAGACAGGCCCACATCACTGCCTGATACCCTTTTGTCTGGTTCTCTAAACCCTCATCCCTCAGGCCCTGTAGAGCAAACTCGGGAGTGATTGGTACCGGGTACCCCAATCTTTCTCTAATTTGGGCTAAAATCTCTTTCCAGAAGGGGCGAATCATAGGGCAGTCCCACCATATGTGTCTGAAATCTCCTTATAGGCTGCAGCCTCGCCAGCACAAAGCAGACTCCAGAAATACATTTTTTTATCATGCAGGGTGGAGATACCATTCGTAAAGTATCTTATAATGTGCTTCTCTCATACCCCAAAAATTGTTATTCTTTGCTATATCTCTCCATACCGGCTTCCATCGGTTCTCGGTAATCTCGATCCCTAGCGTGTGCTCCCAAAAATGTACATGCCTTGATCGTGGGGAGTGCAGTATAGAAAGCAGTAGGGCATACCAAAAAGAAATAACCCCCTTTGAAGACCCTGCCCTTTTGACAAAGCTGACCGGAGGTGAGAGAGGCAGCTACTTGGGATGAGCTTGCGAGAGGCTGCCTCTCTCACCTCCGGTCGTAGGACCCAATGCTTGAGCTGGAGGTAGTGATAATACTTGGAAGGGGAAAGATTAAAGTTACACCAGCAATTCTCAAAGGTTAATATGTCATAATTGTGAAAGAGATCAAATATTGTGCCATTCTCGAAAGTGCAAAACTGGGACACTGGTGGGAGTTCCGGATTGAAATGGATCGGCATTTGTGGCGAGGGAAAGGACGTCCACTCTGCTGTCCCCATGACAGCATCCCATATTTTGGTGGGTGTGCTAAGATATGTGTTACGTGGGCGGTCTTTCCTTGGCTTCCAAAGCAAGTACCAGATGGTCCTTCCCATTAGGGCCCGATCCATGTGCAACCAGTCTTTGTCAGATTCTCTTAATGACCACTCTTTTAGCACCCGAAACTGTGCAGCTCTGTAGTATAGATGAAAATCGGGTAGTGTTACCCCTACCACACTTTTGGGTCTCCTGAGCAGCGCGAAGGACAGCCGAGTTCTGCTGCCCTGCCATATATAGCGTGTAATTGGTGTACTTAATTTGGGAAGGATCTCGCTCTCTAGACCGATGGGGAGAGCCTGGAATAGGTAAAGTAATTTCAAAAGACCCGTCATTTTAAACCCATGGATGCAACCTAGCCAAGATAGGTACAGTGGCTTCCACCGGTTAAGTTCTTGCTGCAGCTGGTGAAGTAGTGTCGGATAGTTAGCTTTAGACAGACCTTCCAGCTGTGCCATGATTTTTATACCTACATAAGTGATATTGTGTTTGGCCTATTGGAACAGGAAATCTGTAATTAGGGATTCTAACTCTTTTTCTGAAAGTGTAGCATTTAATAGGGAAGATTTGGTGGCATTTCAAGGAAGCCTCCTAATTCTTCAAATGTCCGCAGCTCCTTCTGAAGGGCTGTCGAGGAGGTTCCAGGTGAGGGTAGCATCAGCAGGATGTCGTCCGCAAATAATAATAACTTGTGCTCAACAGATCCAAACCAAATTCCATGGATCTCCTGTGACGCTCTGATCCATGCAGGTAGCGGCTCTATGCTCAGGGCAAACAACAGCGAGGAGAGTGGATACCCCTGTCTCGTCCCTCTGCTTAAAGCAAATATATTGGAACTAACCCCGTTGATCACTACTCTAGATCTCGGTTGGGTGTAGTTTGCTATCACCATTCCAATTGCCGCTTAACCAAAGCCAAATCTCTGCAGCATCTGGAAGACAAAGTACCATTCCACTCTATTGAGCGCCTTCTCTGCATCCAGACCCAACAGGATTGCTGGAATTAGGAAGTCCAATACCTTTTCAATCAAGTGGAGCACTCGTAGGACATTGTCATGCATTTGCCTGCCTTTAATAAAACCGGATTGGTCCGGGTGGATAAACTCTGACATTATATCCTCCAATCTTCTTGCTATTATTTTAGAATATAACTTAGAATCTAGATCTCGAGGAGGAGCAGAGTTGAGAACTCTTTCCTGCTTTTGGTATGACTGTAATCAAGGCTTCACTCATCGAAGGTGTCACTGCTGCCCCAGTGGCTATGTGGTTGAAGAGGAGGGTCAGCTGAGGTTTGATCTCTGAGGCAAATGTCTTATAAAAGTGGGCCGTTAAACCGTCTGATCCCAGCGAATTATGAGGTTTCAGTGCCATGATCGTGGCTTGCCCTTCTTCCTTTGTTATTATTATTATTATTATTATTATTATTATTATTATTATTATTAATTAGCATTTGTTGAGTGCATGGCTACCCTAAGGCATCCCAGCGCTAGCGGCAGAACAGGTCAAAGTAGATGGCTAGCAATTACTCTTCCGGAATAGCCAAGTTTTAAGACCCTTCCGGAAGGTGAGGTGGGAAGTTTCAAGCCGCAGATTGAGAGGGAGGGTATTCCACATTCTGGCTATGTTGTATGAAAAGAAGCGACCTTTGCTACGCATCCTATTAATTTTAGGGATGTTGGCTAAATTTCGATTCACCGAGGAGAGAGACTTCTTAGGAAGGTACGCCATGATCAGAGACTGGTTGATGCGAGGGCCTGTGCCTATAAGAGTCTTGTGAGCAGTACATAAGGCCTTGAAGGAAATCCTCTCCTCGATCGGCAACCAGTGTCAGGTTTTCAGAATGGGCCTGGTCGACTGCGTTCTACAACAGCCAGTCAAAAGTCGCACGGCACAATTCTGTGCCACCTGAAGCTTCCTTAGAGTAGATTTTAGAGCACCCAAATACAGTGAATTACAGTAGTCCAGGCCTGAAAAAATCAGGGCCTGAATCATGACTCTCCTTGCCTCTATGGGCTGTAGGGGGAGGACTTTCCGCAGCATTCTGAGGATGCTGTGACAAACCCCTGACACTGCCACTGCTTGCTGGTCAAGTTTGAGTGAATTATCCAGCCACACACCAAGGCTCTTTTTCTTGGCCTTCTGGACTGGGGAGGTGCCCAGGCATTGAAGAAAGGACAGTGTGGGGACTTCTTGGCTGAATTGCCCAAGTACATGATTTCAGTTTTGTCTCCGTTGAGTTTTCCAGGCAGAGTTCCAGGTTTGAGGAGTCCGACCGCAGATAGTTTAGAGATACCACCAGCTGAGTGTCATCCACGTAGCTTAATCCCAAACGGTTAGATGACCTCAGCCAGTGGCCTCATATATACGTTGAAAAGCGTGAGACTAAAGAGGATCCCTGGGACAGTCCATAGTTAAGAGGTAGGGGCCCAGAGGTGGATTCCCCCGTGAAGACCTGGAAGGTCCTGCCATTACGGAAAGATTGAATCCAAGAGATGGCTCCTCCTGCTACCATGGCTCTTCTTAGCCTTTCAATGAGAACATTGAAATTGACCGTGTCAAGGGCCGCGCTAAGGTCTAGCAGGATGATGGCCGCTACTCCTCCCTGATCTACTATCCTCCTAGTTTCCTCGACCACAGCCGTTAATGCAGATTCTGTAGTGTGTTGTGGGCGAAAGCCCATCTGAAAATGATGTAAAAGCTCGTGGGTTTCTAGAAAGGATGACAGAGTGACAGGTTATAGGAGCTCCCAGGTCCTCATTCTGGGCAGGAGTTACCTGTGGGAGGGGGACCGAGTCTAGGTATGTGGGTTGAACTTCTTCATCCATGGTTTCTGCCCTATAGGGTAAGTGTAAAATTCCGAGAACAGTTTTACTTTGGCTTCATCAGAGTTGTGAAGTGTTCCCCCTGTGTCACTGATCCCCCTATATATTCTTTTTCTCTCTTCACCCCGAGCTGCCTAGCTAAGTTTGACCCTATTTTGTTCCCATGTTTGTAGGAGAGGTGTCATGGGTGAAGGAGTGTGTGTTCTGCTCTATTTGTGTATATTTGTGTATATTGCATTGACTTTCCCATTTAACACTGTTAACTTCCGTTGAGTTTCCTGTGTGGGTGTCTGTTTATGTGTCTGTTCCCCTTCCCTTAGTTCTGATTCTAGCACTGCCCACAATTTGGACCTCTGCTTATTGAGTTGAGTTCCAGACATTTGTCCCTTAATACTGCTTTGAAAAAATACCAATTGTTTAATGGGAGGTGTTCTGTGGTAAGTTCAATTGAAAGCAATCTTCAATAACACCTTGTAACTTATCTCAAAGTAGCCTGTCACGCATAAGAGATGTGGGAAAGAAGCCTCGCGTGAACCTGGATGAGGAGACTTTTCAGTCAAGGTAAATCGATTTTGGGGCATGATCAGAAATGGTTATGGAGTGGATCTTGGTGCCTTGTAGTACTCCCAGGAGGCCCTGACTAATAAAAATATAGTTTAAGCGTGAATAGGTACGATGCACATGGGTGTAGAATAGGGGTCTTCAAACTGTGGGGCGCGACCCCCAGGGGGGCCGTGGAGCGATGCACAGGGTGTCGCGCACTCCCAGTCACACTTCTGCCCAGGCCCAAAGGCTTCAGCCCTCCCTCTTCCCCCGTCCTGTGTCCACTCTCAGCCCGGGCTGCTGCAGTGCAACTCGACCTGCTGGGGGCTCAGCCAGTGGCATACCACAGGCCCCCGCAGCCCCCGCGTTGCTGGGGGGGGCAAGTTCCAGGGGGCCCCCTCAGCACAGTCCAGTGAATGCCCGGCCACCAGAAACCCAAAACGGCTGCATTCTCATGCTAATGCCGAGCGCCTCGGGTGGGGGCTAATGGCTGAGTACCGGGCGAGGTGCAAGTCTGCACGTGCTGCTTCTCCATCCTGACAAACAATGGTGAAACTTGACCCCCGACCTCCTCAGGCTGAACAGGACACCCCACCGTCCCTAAAGCCGTTGTAAATATCTAACAATATTTAAGAGATTCGGACCGAGATTAGGCATGTTAATTATTATATCCGATCACATTTTAACAGTGCAAATAAGTTGGGGGACGGGGGGTTGGTTAATAAACCTGGGAATTTTACATAGTGGCCCAATTGCGATCCAAAACAGGCCATGGGGCAGGGAGAGGCATTGGAAACTCCAAGGGCAGTGACATGGCTATGAGAAATAAAAGGGTTTGCGTTGTTGCTTTGTTTGGTGAGGGGGTTATTTCTCCAGCAGCACGATAAACCGAAATACGGATAGCTTCCTTCTCACTTGACTTGTGGCATTGCATCATGTTCGGTTGGAGATCAGGTCGGTAAAATAGCTATAAATATAATTTCGCAGAAACGCCCCTGTGAGATGAAAGGCCTGCACCGGAGAATACTAAGTAGTGGAGTTAAGCCTTATTAACCTTCACTTCCGGGTTAGTGGAGGGAGAGCAGGAAACTACGTCTCAAAATAAGTGTAGATGAGTTTTTTACACATACGGCGGAGCAGGTGAGCCTAGGCCAGGGAAGTGAGCCAAGAGTGTTAGCGCTGGAAATAAAACAACAGCCCAGGAAGGGCACAGACCAGCCTTGGCTGGTAATCCAAACCTGCCGTGATACACCAGTGCAGAGGACTCACTACGCGTGCTAGGGTCATGCACCCGGTCATTGGTGGAGTTGAACTTGCTTCACCCTCTGTATCAAAACTTAATTGGCAATTCATTGTGTCATAATGTAGCCCTTTGCCTGCTCTTGAAGAGATGGTGACATGCACAAGCCTCTATTGCCAGTGTATGCACAAACCTGTATTGCCAGTGTGCTGGCACAGGCTTTGTGTGCTCTCCTTCGCAGCAATGGCAGCCCAAGCTGTGCCCTAGCAAAAGCCTGTCCTACAACTAGGGGATAGAACTGAGTCCATCTGGAAAGAACCAGAGAGGGTGATGGAGAGAGGAACATTGGCACCGACTGGCACAGGTGCTTTGGAGTTCAGTGAAACTCCCTGGGGGAGAGTGCATCTTCTGAGGGCATCTGTGTGACACAGCAGCACTGTCTGGAGTCAGCTAGGAACAGTCTCAGTGGAAACAAACGCTGGCTGGAAGGAGGCCAAGATACCCTGGAGGTCCCTCCCAGCTGAAGCCCCACTGGAGGTAGAGATCTGCAAGAGTGAGGCAGAGATACCCTGGAGGCCTCACACAGCTGAAGCCACACTAGAGGTAGAAATCTGCAAGAGTGAGGCAGAGATAACCTGGAGGTCCCACCCAGCTGAAGCCCGACTGGAGGTAGAGATCTGCAAGAGTGAGGCAGAGATACCCTGGAGGTCCCACCCAGCTGAAGCCCCACTGGAGGTAGAGATTTGTGAGAGGGAGGCAAAGATACCCTGTAGGTCCCACCCAGCTGAAGCCCCACTGGAGGTAGAGATCTGTAAGAGGGAGGCAGAGATGCACTGGAAGTCCCACCCAGCTGGAGGCGCAGGCCTGCAGGATGGTGGTGCAGTGGAGTAACACAGGCCCCCGTAGACCCGGAGGTGTGGGGGGGCTGAGTTGCAGGGGGGGTAATCTCGTTCGAGAGCTCCTGGTAGAATCCGGAGCGGGGGCCCCACCATGCACCTTGCAGAGGGCCCCCTCACATTTTGATACGCCACTGGGCTCAGCTGGGAAGTGTCTGGAGTCTTATCTCCAGCAGGCCCGAGTTTTTCACAGGTCTTTAAAGACCATTTGCATATTTACATGCCTTTGTAAACGGGTTACAGAGGCTTAGTTTTTTTCCTGGTTCCTGTACCCTCTGGGCCCCCACTCTGCCTCATCCTTACATTTGTATTTTACATTTACTGCTGTAGTGTGAGAATGCATTTCATGAAAAGGAATATAAGTAGGGTTGCCAAAAGAAAAATGTCTGCTGCGTTTTGTTTAAAGAGCCTGCAAAGACCTCCTCGTGACACTAAATAGATTTATAAATAAAAAAGTATGTATGCATCGTTATGTGACTTTTCTGTCTTTGTTCTCTTTAATTATCAGTCATGGATCATTGAGGCAGCCCTAGAACACAATTAAAAGTGCTTTCTATATATATATTTGCTGTTCGCACATAGGTGCTGAAAATATGGCTTTAGGCGACAGCTTATTTTTGTACCGTTTGGGCCATCAAAATAATGAGCTGGCAACCCTAACCATAGGACTGGAAGTTTGTTGCAGGATCAGCACATTATTTATTTCCTCGACCCTCTATCCCCGATTAATGCCATAATAGCAATAGTTTAACTTAGATCTTAAACCCTACGCCGCCGTCCATAACATGCTGAGTTACTTCAAGTGTCTGGGAACGCACTCTGCAATCAGACAATTCACTCATTCGCGCCCTTCACTCTCACGCTCACCCTGCACTCACAGCGATCACAATGCACTCACAATGAATGTGTGCTACCTCACCCTGCAGTCACACAAGCACACTACTCATCCTGCACTCATGTGACACTTCACTCACCTGTCCCCCTCACTGCTCAATATGTAACTCACTCAAACAAGCCCATCAGTAATCATACATTAATTCGTCCCATTCTGAACTTGCATCCGCACCCAAGTTCATACGCCACCTCACTCACCCAGCAGTCACTCCTCTTACCCTACTCTCACACTGTTGCATCACTCACTGTGCACTCACATGCGCACTCGTGTCACCCACACAGTGCAGAGGGTTAATGTACCTGCTACAAAGAATATGTACCATGCAGAACACAGAAATGAGTGTGAGTAAACTGAGAGTAGTGCTATAAAAAAATGAAATGTTTGTCAGAAAGGTGCTATAGAGAGATGAGGTGCATTGTTGGTGAGTGGCAGTGAAGGTATTCATGGAGAAGGAGGAAACGTGGGTGGAGCACCAAAAAAGACTGTTGCACCGTGTGCGACCAGTGTTGAGCCGGGCTGGGAGTGTTAGCCCCCTCATCCGAAGTTCGGGTTTAGTGACTCCCTGCTTCTGCCTATTATTATTATTATTTACATTTGTAGTGCGCTACAGTTACCAAAATATGTCTTGGGGCTAATAACCATCTGCTGCCTGAAGGCAAATGAGAAACACACACAAGGAGAAGGAGAACCAGCCAAATGGGGTAACCTACAGAGCATAGAGAAAGGTTTTTATATCTTCCTAAAGGATAATATACTCTTGGTGGAACGAAGCAAAGGAGGATGCAAGTACCATAACTGCGCGGCCTGCACCAAAACAGCGAGAAAGACAACTCATGCCTTCCTGAATTAGGGAACAATAAGCAGAGTGGCACAGGCCGAGAGGAGCATACGGGTCCGACCCGTATGCTTGGTGAGGAGAGATGTGAGAGGACAGCAAGGGAGTCAGAGAATTCGATTGAAGAGGTCAGGGATGAGGAGAAATGTGAATTGCTGAAGAGAAGTGTGGACACGCAAGAAGTGAGTGTGAGCCAAAGGTGAGGGCTTCTGTTAGAACAAAGGGGAGATGTGAAAGATGAATGGGGGGACTGGAGAGGTGTAAGATAAAAATAGACAAAAATTTGAATGGAGAGACGAGGTGAATGAGAGGTGCTGAGGGGCACGGGAGGTGACGGGCCAGAGAGTCCATGAGATAAATGCGAGAGACTGTTAGAGATGAGGGCAGTGAAAATACAGAATGGCAAGAGGTGATTAATGGTGAAGTGAGAGGTTGAATGGGGAGATTTCAGAAGTTGTAAAAAGGGGTGAAAGAAAATGGCCTGCAAAGTGAGAGAGGGATCCGGGGTTAGGAGAGGAGAGAGGGATGGAAGGGAGGGGGTGAGAGGAAAGCTGCATGGGTAAACTGTTTAACTGTGCACAAAACCGCCAGGGTTTTAAGGGACCCGTGCTTCTCCTGGGCCAGGCCAGGTGAGCTTGCAATGTGGCAGCACGTATTCCTGCAGAGTGGAAAGCCCTTCACAAAGATTGACTAGAAATCTTTCTGATGTTAATTGCTATATTTTGGTTATAAACTGGTTCTGATGGGGTGAAATCTTTCCTCAGTGTTACTGTGTGTAAAAAAATTCAAAATAATGAAGCAATGCTGTCCCAAAATACGTGAAAAAAAACAGTTGATGGACAGAATGCAGAACAATATCATACATTCACCCCAGTACAGAGATCTGGGCCTAAATCCATCGTTTTTTTGCTCACCATGCCGTTCCAGTTTGAACCCAGCCATATGCAAATCAGTCTTGACCCTGTGCCTCAAGGAACAGTCAGCCCGAACTGCCAAGCCAGGTCCTCCCTGGACAGGAAACAAGCATCCTAGGACCGGTTTCGGGGTTTCACCCCTCTTCAGCCAGGATAGCTTGATTCCAGTGGCATGTAAAGCAAGGGACCCACGTCTGGGCATACCCTTCCCACTCGGGGTGACAAATGCAAAAAAACAGTTGATGGACAGAATGCAGAACAATGTCATACATTCACCCCAGTACAGAGATCTGGGCCTAAATCCATCGTTTTTTTGCTCACCATGCCGTTCCAGTTTGAACCCAGCTATATGCAAATCAGTCTTGACCCTGTGCCTCATGTGAACAGTCCAGCCCGAACTGCCAAGCCAGCTCCTCCCTGGACAGGAAACAAGCATCCTAGGACCGGTTTCGGGGTTTCACCCCTCTTCAGCCAGGATAGCTTGATTCCAGTGGCATGGAGAGCAAGGAACCCACGTCTGGGCATACCCTTCCCACTCAGGGTGACAAATGCAAAAAAACAGTTGATGGACAGAATGCAGAACAATGTCATACATTCACCCCAGTACAGAGATCTGGGCCTAAATCCATCGTTTTTTTGCTCACCATGCCGTTCCAGTTTGAACCCAGCCATATGCAAATCAGTCTTGACCCTGTGCCTCATGGGAACAGTCCAGCCCGAACTGCCAAGCCAGGTCCTCCCTGGACAGGAAACAAGCATCCTAGGACCGGTTTCGGGGTTTCACCCCTCTTCAGCCAGGATAGCTTGATTCCAGTGGCATGGAGAGCAAGGGACCCACGTCTGGGCATACCCTTCCCACTCGGGGTGACAAATGCAAAAAAACAGTTGATGGACAGAAAGCAGAACAATGTCATGCATTCACCCCAGTACAGAGATCTGGGCCTAAATCCATTGTTTTTTTGCTCACCATGCCGTTCCAGTTTGAACCCAGCCATATGCAAATCAGTCTTGACCCTGTGCCTCATGGGAACAGTCCAGCCCGAGCTGCCAAGCCAGGTCCTCCCTGGACAGGAAACAAGCATCCTAGGACCGGTTTCGGGGTTTCACCCCTCTTCAGCCAGGATAGCTTGATTCCAGTGGCATGGAGAGCAAGGGACCCACGTCTGGGCATACCCTTCCCAAGCCTGGCTGAAGACGGCTGAAATGCCAGAAACCTGTCCTAGGAAGCTTGTTTCCGGTCCAGGGAAGGCATGGCTTGGCAGTTCGGGCTGGACTGTTCCCATGAGGCACAGGGTCAGACTGATTTGCATATGGCCATGTCTGAACTGGGGTGGCAGAGTGGGCTAAAGAACGGTGATGGATCAAACCCAGATCTGTTGACTGGGTGTGAGTGTTTGATTGGTTCTGATGCTCCGTCCATCACCACCCCCTTTTGTACCACTTTGTTCGCCATAAGTTGGCAGGGTATGCTCAGACGTGAGTCCCTTGCTCACTTTGCCACTGGATTCAAGCAAGCCTAGCTGAAGACGGGTGAAATGCCAGAAACCTGTCCTAGGAAGCTTGTTTCCGGTCCAGGGAAGGCATGGCTTGGCAGTTCGGGCTGGACTGTTCCCATGAGGCACAGGGTCAGACTGATTTGCATATGGCCATGTCTGAACTGGGGTGGCAGAGTGGGCTAAAGAACGGTGATGGATCAAACCCAGATCTGTTGACTGGGTGTGAGTGTTTGATTGGTTCTGATGCTCCGTCCATCACCACCCCCTTTTGTACCGCTGTGTCCCAAAATACGTGGCATCACATAACATCTTTTACATTTTCTTGCCACACAATTTAGTCAAGCCTGTTGCGTAATTTGGTCCTCACCTACCTCATAATTCCAGCAGCCCTGCCTACAGTTTTAGAAATTTTTGTCAGGACAGGGTCCTTACGCCTCAGAATGTTGACAGGGGGGTCTCAGCATCCAAAAGTTTGAAGACCTCTGGTGTAGAAGGAGTAATCCTTTGTGTTTGGATACAGAGTTCTACAGGCATTTCTCAGACTCATTTTCTGTATAGCCCTTTTAATATTCCTGGGGAACTACATGTAGGGGCGCAATGTGGGTGTGTGCTATCTATACCTGAGTGCCATGTTAGATTAAAATCTCCCATCAATATTATCGGTCCCTTGACAAATCCCCCTACTAGCTCTAATAATGTGGCGATAAAAGAGGGTTGACCATTATTTGGGGCGTATGCCGCCACAAATGTACAGAGTTTCCCCTTCAGTCTGCCCTTCACTAGTACCATCCTCTCCTATTTGTCGGATTTAACACCCTCTGGCTGGAATTTAGTAACGGTGTGAAACAATAACGCCACCCTCTTCTGTTTTGTGTTAGCCGAGCATTGATAAATCAAAGGGTAGCTTCTGTGTGGCAGCCTGTAATTATCATTCCGCTGAAGATGGGTCTCTTGTAGTGCCATCACCTCAAACTGCTGATCTGACAGATATTTCCATACTTTTTGATGCTTAAGTGGTGAGTGAAGAGCTTTTACGTTCCATGATGCAATGGAGATCATTCTTTCCTATTTTTCAGACCCCTTCTGGCCCCAGCTCCCCCCTTTGATCTCTCCTGATGTAGCTTTTGCCAGTTACCCCACTCCTCTATATGGTCGGAGAGGTCAGCTTTAAGTTGTTCCAACGATGCAGCCCTATCTAGCTTCAGCTCTAATCGCAGTTCTTTTTTGAAGTCTCTGAGGGAAGCCCACAAGCCATCTTTGGTGAGCGCCTTTTCACTCTTCGCGTCTTGGCATCCACCGGTATCTTTCTTCTCTGTTGGCATAAAATAGCTGGACACTCTATTTGTAAGCTTTTTAGGTGGCATTGATGCGGTCTACCTCTCCTTGATGGCTCACCCCACTCATGAGGCTCCTTCGGCTTTGTGAGCCCCTCTCCCTTTCAGTAGAGTATGCCCCCTCACTGAAAATGTGCGCCTACCTTGGTCCGCCCTGCTTCTCATCCCTAGTGGCCTTTATCTGCTTGAAGATAGAGATTGCTCAGGAGCCTGCTTCACCCTTTACGTTCTTGCTGCCTAAGGATGATATCCCTCCACTCCACTTTCTTTCAGGACTCCTTTACTGGTCCATGTACCGTAGTATGTCACAAGAGTTGAGAGACTCTGTCAGCTGCGTGTGTCTGTATTCTGTTAGGTCTGGTTCTTTCCCATGAGGCCCTCTCAGCATGATCTGGAGGTGGGGGCATTGCTATCCCTGTAGGTGGCTGCATTGCCTGATGTCCCTCGGATGCCATTTTAAAGTCAGGCGCAGTCGATTGTGTGATGACGGTTCCTCCTGCCTGGCCTAATTCATCAGACCACAGCAAGTATCTCTGCTGCGCTAGCCGCTGCATGGTTATTTGCCCTTCTGCAGCCGCTGGGACCTTCCTTTGAGCCGGCAACGCAGCACTTATCTATTCGGGTGCCCAGGTGACACATGGCTGCTCCCCACCGCCTGCAGGCTCCGCTCACCGATCCACCGCTGATGCCTCGCTTCAGGCTGTGGAGTCTGGTGAGTTGATCCTCAAGTGGGTAGACGTTCCACTGCTTGAAATCTGGCCCTTTTTCTCTCTTTGCCTCTGGGGAGAGCTTCCTTCGGCCCATCTGTTCACTTTCACACCGAGGTGAGGCTGCCCACTGTCGCCATCTTGTTCGGCGGCGCGCCCTACTCGCTCAGCTCAAATCTGTTGGTTACCGGTGGCACTTCTCCCCTCTAGCAGTTAATCTTCCGTTCCCTGCTGTTGTGATGATTTTTAGCTGCTTAATGTCTCAGAAAAGGCGCTGTGGCGGCGGAACCATTGTGGATCACTTCCATCCGGCCATCTTGCCTGGCCACGCCCCCAAGATGACTCATTTTAGTTAGCTGAACCAACATTGGACCCCACAATCATATAGAAATCCACAAGATGTAACTACTCTTTTTGGGTTGCTGCGCCAACACAGGAATGCAGAAAGGCTACCTTCTTATGGGTATATATGCTACCATTGATTTCCATTTTTTCTGCTTGACTGTGCCGACACATTGGTAGTGAGCTGCACCAACAAAGGAGGTTGTCATTTTGACATGTTTCAACAGCAGGGGCTGCCATTTTGTAGGATGTCACAAGCTAACCTGAGTCCGCCATTTGGCCAGACTACACTAATAGAAAAGGTGGTCTGTAGTTGGCAGTGGTTGGTATCTTTGTCCAAATAGAGACCCGTGCTTCTACTCAGGGTAAGGGGGATACACTTCTAAAGCAACCCCTGCTCACTCCTTGGTAGCTTGGCACGTGCAGACAGGCTTATCTCAGAGCAGTGTGTAAAGCATGTGTGAATACATACAGTAATACAGTAAAAATGCTACAAATGGACACCACACCAGTTTAGAAAAATAAGTGATCTTTATCTAAACCAGACAAGACCAAAATGGCAGAAATCCACAATACAGTAATAAACATATGACTTTCAAATTGTAGAAATAGGTCAGTTCAAAGAAAATTGCAGATGCAACACTTTTCACACAAAGTACCTTGGATGCGTCACACACTCAAACAAAAAGGGTTGCAGGAAAGGTCATGCTTCGTTTCCTTACACTCAGTGAAGGTCATGCGTCGGTTCCTTGCTCCAGGGGAGGTGATACGTCAGTTCCTTACTGCTGCGAAGGGTAGGTGATGCATCGGTTCTTTACCGGAGAGGAAGTGATGCATCAGTTTCTTACTGCGTAGGGAGGTGATACGTTGGTTTCTTACTGTGTCCTGAATGATGCGACAGACTTGGCGCCTCAATGTGATATGACGATCCGGGAGGATGCGTGGGTTATTTGCAGCCACACAGCAGGCCTTGCATCTAAATCGGTGCGGTGATCTCGGATTTCGGAGATTGGTGCACTCGATGTGCCGTGCTGTGATTTCTCGAGCCGCAGGCAGGTGCTGCAATGTTTTTTTCGGTGATGCATCGGAAACAGGTGCGGATGCGTCATGCCTCTCGAAGTTGCGTTACTTTTTCTAGCTCCCAGCGGCAAACAGCCTCCAGAGGTCCAAAACTACCAGGTCAGAACTTCCAGCAAGGAAGTTATCGGGAGCTGGTGGTGAGGTCTTTGTGTACCTGAGACTTCAGAACAGGAGGCAAGCTCAATTTCAAGCCTGTGGAGATCTTCCTCAAGCAGGGGACACAGCAAAAAGCAAAGTCCTTTTCTCCTTTCCTAGGCAGCAAGTAGCCACTGCAGGCCAACTCCAGACAGCAAGCAGCTCAGCGGCAGTATTACTCCTTTTTTTCTCCAGCTCTTCTCCTTGGCAAAGGTTCCTCTTGATTTCCCAGAAGTGATCTTTAAAGTCTTTTCTATCCCTGAGACTTCCAACAGGAGGCAAGCTCTACTTCAAGCCCTTGAAGAAAACTCTAACAGCAGGATGATGAAAGCTCAGTCCAGTCCTTTCTTTGCCCAAGACAGACACAGCCACTTCAGGCCAACCCCAACAGCACACAGCACAGGGACAGTGCTCCTCCTCCAGCTTTCCCAGTCCTTCTCCCTGGCATGTTCCTTAGTTCAGCAGTGATCTAAAAGTCTGGGGTCTGAGCCCCTATTTTTATTCAGTAAATCTCTTTGTTCTCTCCTGGACCAGGGCTCTGAGCCCAGTCCAAACCAGTTCTGGGCTGCACAACAACCTCCATTGTTAGTGTGAGCCCTGGCTCCAGACACACCACCGAGGGGGTGGGCCATCATTGTGGAAGGCAGACACAGCCCTATTACGGTACAGGTGCTACTCTTCCCACCACTCCAAATGTAGATCAGGCCTATTCAGCCACTGCACATCCCCAGCCCTTGTCACTCCAAAGCCTAATAGTCAATACACATCTTAGCAGAGGCACACTGGATGGCTAAGCAAGAAAATACATACTTTCTAAAAGTGGTATTTTCAAACACAGAATGTAAAAATCACCCTCACTAAAAGATGCATTTTAACATTCTGAGTTCAGGCATACTAAAATGTATTTTCCCATCTGGTTCCCAGGGGCAGGTATGTTTATAAGATGTTATAAGCAAACTCCCCATTCTATCCTATGGGAACAGATAGCCTTACAATAGTGAAAAAGGAAATTGGCAGTATTTCACTATCAGGGCATGCCACACACATCAGGGCATGTCCTACTTTTCACATACACTGCACCCTGCCCACAGGGGTAACTTGGGCCTACCTTAGGGGTGACTAACATGTAAGAAAAGGGAAGGTTAGGGCCTGGCAAGTGGGTGCACTTGCCAGGTCGACATGGCAGTACTAGACTGCACACATGCTCTGCAATGGCAGGCCTGAGTTACATTTACAGGCTGCTTATGTGGGTGGCACAATCAGTGCTGCAGGCACACTAGCAGCATTTGATTTTCAGGCCCTGGGCACACACAGTGCACTGTACTTGAAACTGACTAGTAAATCAAATCAGCCAATCATGGAAACACCAATCCATAACAACAATTTACAGGGAGAGCATGTGCACTTTAGCACTGATCAGCAGTGGTAAAGTGCCCAGAGTCATAAAACCACCAACAACAGGTCAGAAAAAATACAGGAGGAAGGCAACAATTTCTGGGATGACCCTGCAAAAGAGCCAAGTCCAACAGACACCAATCCAACTATGCACCTATCAACCCCTTGCAGGTAATATGTGTGATTTATGAATGTGTTGCTGAATTGTGACATTTACAGAGGGTCGTGGTATCAAACATGATCCTGGAGCCATGTCCTATTCCTGGGCCCCATTTATGAAAAGTGTTGCATCGCTGCGACAAAACAGTGTTGCAAAAATGTTCTCTGTGCTATCCTTGCGACACCATGGATGTGCCGTATTCAACAATCAATTACAGATACATCTGGAATCCTGAAGTATCTGGCAGTGCTAAAGTCATGCATTGCTACAGTTGTGTTGCAAGCATGATGTAACTCCAGCAATGTATGGGGCAAGCCTATCCCTATGGCACTGTGTCACCCTTATGCCTGCCATGAGACAGGCCTACGGTTTTGACGCAGTGGCGTACTAGAATTGTCGCAGTGAAATCTGACAGACTTTACTGCGCCAATCCTACAAGGCTTTGTTGAATGGGAACACACACCCTGCATACATCATACCTGATGCAAGTATAATGTAACACAGGGCTTCACAAGGTCAAGCATATGCCAAGATGTGTCACTATGTAAATACGGCGCAACGTTGTGCAAGATTCACGCAGCAATTACGTCAAGAAAATGACGCACCGTCAGCATTAATCTGCCGGAAGAGGCTCAGGAGTAAGCCCCCCCCTGTCTTTTCCCCTGTGATGGCTCACAATGGCTACCATGCACCAACGCAGGCACCCTCGCGCCATGGTGCAAGGGTGACTGTGTTGCAGAGTTGATTGATGTTGTGGCTCCATCTCTACTCGAGACGTCTGCAGGTGCACCTGGACTAGTGGAGGGCGGGAGTGAACCAGTTGGCCTTCTTGAAGTATTGTTTGCCTGCTCTTTTCTTGAGGGGTGCCAGGGTGCCGGTGCAGTTGGATATCCATCGGTGGAGGTTGTCCGCTGTGTTTTTGGTGTCTGTAAGCATTGGCAGTATGGTGGTACTGAGGGAGTTGATGAGAAGTTCTTTGGTGACCTTGAACCAGGTGCGACAGGGGGGGGCCATTATGGCGGTGGTGTATGGTGGGCGTGGTGAAGGCGTGATGTACACAATGATGGTCAGTCTAGGAGTTCTGTGGTGTGACTGTAGTTGAAGTTCCCGCTGGCAGAGAAGACGGGCTCAAGCCTGTGTCTGCCTATGTGGGTTGGTGTTATGGCTAGCTGCTTGGGACTGATGTTGGCGAGGTTCCCCAGGAGGGGGGTGGTGTTCTGGTCACAGGGTCTGTTCAGTTGAATACTTGAGGTCTCCGAGTAGGATGTAGTTGGTGAATGGGAGAGCCTGGGATGTGATGAGGTCTACAATGGCATCGGTGAATGAGGGTTCATGGCCTGGGCCCTGTAGACGAGGGTGCAGTGGAGTGTGGTGTTGGGGTTGGTCTGGATCTGGAAGTGGAGGTGTTCCATGGTCGCCGTTGGGTCATTAGAGTGCTTGGTCAGTCAGAGTCTGCTTTTGTAGAAGATGGCAAAGCCTCCTCCTAGGCTGTTGGGGTGGTCCTTGTGGGTGATTTTGTAGCCTTCGGGGATGGTAATGGCGATGTCCGATCCGGAGCAGAGATTGGTCCAGGTTTCCGTGAAGAAGGCGATGTCTGAAGAGGTGGCATCAAGGAGGTCCCAAATTTCAGTGGCATATTTGTGGAGGGACCACACATTGAGGAGGATGCAGTTGAGCCAGTCGGGTGTGCTGTGGGTTGACTTGGTGGCAAGAGGTGCTGGTGTGCTCATGTGGCAGGAGGTACGTTAGCAGTTTTGGAAGGCGCAGGGTGCAGGGGGATTCTTCAGTGATGCTAGATGGCGATGGCAGGCGGTGTGGTGTGCAGGGTTGAGAGCGAGGAGGGTTCTGGAGTCGTAGCAGTGGAGTGTCTGAGAGGCAGGGTCCCTGGTGCTGGGCGCGGTACAGGGGCGGACGGATACAGACAGGCTTTCCTTTGACTTGCCTTCTGCGCACCAGTGGCCGACCTGCTGCGCGTTGCCACACAGTGTTAAGTGGTGCAGCAGGGGGGATGGCCAGCTGGGAGGTGGGAAACACAGGAAAAGACAGTGGAGGGAGCGGGGACGTGGGGGATCACAGCAGCAACAAGTGAGAGAAAAGGGAAAAAGGAACTGCAAAAAAGCACAGGAAAAACAAAACCAAATAAAGCAGAGATAAAAAAAAGACAAAGGTAGGAAAGCAATGGAGTAGAGCAGAAATATGAACAGGGACAGCAGAAAAGAGGGACAGGAGGGTAGTGAAGCTGCAGAGCAGTGATGCTCTACCACTGGACCACCAGGGATGAGGTGGAGGCAGGAGCCTGCAGGTGGAAGAGGTACTCGAACACCCGACCTCCGTGTCAGAGGAATCAGGAGCAGCAAATGGGTACAGCAACAGCGGTAACCAGATGGCACAGCCCTGTGGGAAGAGGAAGTCCACTAAGGGTTGGTACCCCGTACACCAAAAACCAAACTAACAGAAGCCAAAGAAGTGCAGCACCACTCCGCTACCTCTTCTGATCTAACAGTGGTGACCAGATTATGTGTTCCCCACTTCCCCAGTTAGTAACGGTAGATCAAGCTGCATACCCAAGAGCATGGTCCAGAACCAGCCCCCATG
Source organism: Triturus cristatus (assembly GCF_964204655.1). Taxonomy (NCBI): domain Eukaryota; kingdom Metazoa; phylum Chordata; class Amphibia; order Caudata; family Salamandridae; genus Triturus; species Triturus cristatus. Next base: position 872,337,013 of record NC_140588.1, read on the forward strand.
CCCCTGGCACCCACTGCCACCAATGGCCGATCTCAGCGACTTGAGCCAGTTAGTGGAGTCCCCCACCAGTCTTGTGTAGTGCCCTAGGTGTTGTAGTTCAGCCTCAGTGCAGGGATTAGGCGCTAGGCTTGGGCCTGACTCACCCCTGGGCCTCCTCTGCTACGAGTTCCACCTTCTCCTCACCTGGACATTGACACAAAGCACTGCACTGTCTCCAAATCTGTGACTCAGCCAGCATTTGCCTCAGCCAGGTGGGATTTATCAAACCTCGATAAAGCAGTTGCCGGAAAGTCCTCTGGGGACCCTCCCGATGCAGGTGGTGTAACAGGGCCCCCTTAGGTATAAAGTGGCAGCGCTCCAACCTCACAAGTTTGGCGCAGCTAAGCTTGGGGGCCTCACCCTCCACAGTGTCTAGCCAGTGCACCATCCAGCCTGTGATGCACAGAGATGCTGCCCACCATTGGTAATCTCCGTGCACCTAGGTGTAGTGATGGCGCATGGTATGCGATGTAGACGTCCGTACATTTGTGTTCAGGAGGGCCTCTACCATTCACAGCTCCAAAGTGCGCCAAGCAGTCTTCACACACAGGTCAGCAATGTGCCTCCATGCAACCTGCCAGACTTCACCACCAGGTAAGGGCAATCACCGACGCCTCAATGTTTACCGCCACAGCCCAGCAACTCCACAGACCTCTGCCTCCAATTCCGGGTCACAGACGTAGGATAAGCAAGGCCTCCAGGCCCTGGGGACTGTCCCCGCTTTCAAGGTTTTGGCTGCCATGATGTTGCGAGGAAGGCACTTTGAAAAGTGATACAGCACTGGTTTTTCACAGCGATGCGCCTCGTTTCATACATGTAGCCCTGAATCTGCATTTCCTCTTCCCTGGGACTCTGGCTCGTCATCCTGGATGTTGAGGGTCTTGGGTGGGTTGTTGATATGTGCTGCACTTGGCCCTGGCAGTTCCATTGTGCAATCCATTGTTGTATTTCCTATGTTTCATTGGAGGTGGATTTATAGGCTATTTTTGCCTTTAGAGGCAAAAAAAGTCACGCTGGGCTGACTAATGTGAGTTTTCTTGCCTTTAATGGGCTGTTCGTCACTTTTCTCTCTCTAACATCAAACTCTTTAGCGCCTTGATGCTAGTGTTTACGGCAGTTTTCACAACGGCTAGCTTTTACTATTGCCATGTAGCGACTTATTTTAAATACATTGCGATAGTTTTTGGTAATGGGCCACATTAAGAAAACTGCTGCTAACGAACACTAACGCTAGTTAGCGGCAGTTCTTGTACATATACCCCAGGGAGCACTCTTGCAGATTACAGACTAAAATGCAGAGCAGGGATGGGCCAGTTGTGGTCTGCTCCTAGGATGTGTGTTTCAGGAATGAAGGGGTGGTGTTGCAGCTCTAGATTGGGCAGAAATGTCCACCTCTTTGAAATCTCCACCTTTGCTTTTCAATTCCCACACCAGGGAGAGATATAGAGAGAAGAGCGAACTACAAAAAAGAAGGACTGACCCTGTGTGGATGAAATTCTCCCTGGTGAAGACCCCAGGTTTATAGGTCTTCAAATTATGTTGGGCCCTATCTTCAGGGCCTGTGGCACCAGTCTACCCACTACCCCTGGAGAACATTTGACTGATTTCACTGGGGACCCTAGCGAAGAGGATTCCCTTGACCTTGTGTGGCACAATTTTGGCCAGATATGGCATCTGAAGGGGTAACCCAGACTCTTGCAGGGAACAGAGGTGCCCTACAGGTGGATAGGAGACCCGGGGTCCTAAGGAGTGCAGACATGCAGGGTAATGTGTCTTGAGACCATTTGGTGATGCTGTTGATAGACCATTGGCCCAGGAGCTATTATAGGTGGAAGGGGTGGAGGGTCTGACCCCAAGAGGGGGGTAGGGCTCCCTCTGTTGATGGAGAACATTCTAAAATACATGTTATAAACTATTCAAATATTTAGAGACCAGGAGGCCCTTATTCGATGTTTCTGTTGGCTAGACATTATCGGATGTGACTAAAACGGCTGTGCTTCATCTTTTATTGATTTTAATCAGAAATTTTCTTTTTAGTTTGTTTTAATGAATCTGTGCTTATTTTGGTGTTCTTAACTGTATAGAGGTTTAATAAGGGGCAGCATTGTTATTTTAATTTCGTACCTTGGGGCTGCTGTGTGTGTTTGAGGCACCTCTCCGGTCCACCGCGGTCTCGTTAATAGACCGCTTGCGTGGAGAGAGGTAGCCCTGTTGGGTGTTGTTTGGCCCATTTGACAGCTGCCATCTTGGAGCACTTGATGCTCTAGTTGTTGTACCCTCATTCTCGGACCGCACACATAAAACTTGCCATTTTACGGACGCGCAGAGGACGCGCGCCTTAGGCGCACCAAAGGTACCTAAGTGCCTGGACGCTGCCATTCACCAGAGAGGCTACATCCTCAGAGGCTGTCCAATATGTCCCCACATACCCACTCAAAGCCTGTACTTCTGGAGATTGGTAAACGTATGGTATACCCTAGCTGTAGGGAGTACTTATTTCTGAATCAGGAGTTACCTTTCAGTCAGTGTACTGGCTGCTAGGGGTTTCAAGCCCCCCCTCATGTAGCCGCCCTCGACTCTCCTTCTGGCCTGTCAGGCCTTTTAGGGTGCAACAACAATGCCCCTAGGAAGAAGTCAGCAGGAAAGAGTGGGATACCATGCAATTTGCAGGGTCTTTATCTCAACGCTTGATCTATCCCTAAACATGCAGCAGATATTTGGAATCTTGTTGATTCCCTTAAACCGGATATTTGCTTCCTTACCAAAACGTGGCTGCATCAGTTTGCCACCCCCTCATTGGTGATTGCCTTTTCAGAAGACTACAGAATTTCTCAATTAGATAGATTAGGGAAGAAGGGGTGGGGGGGGCTAGCTATTGTGACACGGCTACCTTTGAGCATTAAGCTCTTGGATTCTTTTGCCTCCCCAGTTTGGAGTTGTTGGCATTTAAACTGGACAGAGAACATGGCCCTAGTTGGGTCGGAGCAGTGGTCTACCATCCCCCAGGGGTCAATAAAAAAGACTTTTGTATCTCGCTGATGGAATCCTAGCACATCTCTCTTTGGAATCCCATAACTTTTTGTTAATAGGAGATTTTAACCATCACTTTGATATTACCTCCGATCCAGACTCCATTGGGCTTATAGAAGCTCTAGAATCTCTGGGCCTTTTACCTAAAGTATTTAGTTCCACTCACATAGCGGGACACTCGTTGGATAATATCTTTGCTAACACTCAGGATGTAGTAGTGGACCTCCCAATAGTCCTGACTTGGATAGACCACTTGGCACTAAAATTTGCGCTAAACGTATCAAAGGGATTAACCAAGCCCCAAGCTGCCCTAGGTCGGCAGAGACCATGGAGGATCGTGACCCTATCCTCTTTCATCCCGGCATTTAAAGCCCAAGTCCTCCAGAATTGTGTGGACAGCGATTTGGCACTGGAATTACTAGAGGGTGCCCTGATTAAAGCTCTGGATATGATAGTGAAATCTGTAAGACCCGGGTAAAATCAGCTCCAGCACCCTGGTACAACCATATTCTGAAGACAGAAAAAACAGGTTGCAGGAAGCGGGAAAGGAAAATATAGGAAATCTAAACAGGAGGCAGACAAACTAGCATACAGAACGGCTCTAAGGAACTGTAACGGCGCCAGAAGATCGCATCTCGGGTCCAGAATTAATGAAGCCAAGAGATCTTCCAAAGAATTGTTTAAAATCTTGAAAGACTTCACCAATCCTAGAGTGAACAACTCGTCCATTCATCACACGCAACAACTTTGTGATGATCTGGCCAATCACTTCAAGATAAAGATTGATAAAATCTATAGCTCCTTTAACTTACAAATGGAATCTAGTGTGGATTCATATAAGTATAATGATTCCACGTCTTGCGTCTTAGAAACATTTGAGGCCATTACGGTGGACAATGTCCACACATTACTGGCTCATCAAAAATCTGGTTCATCTTTAGACGTTGCTCCCCTGTTCATTATCACTAGTCTGGCCGTGGCCCTAGCGGCCCCCATTGCTGAATTTTGTAATCTTTCTTTAATCACAGCCACCTTCCCTCAGAAATGGAAGCGGGTGCAAATCAGACCTATATTAAAAAAAAGCCATGGCAGATCCGTTGGATCTACAAAATTACAGGCCGATCTCCCTTCTCCCTCTGTTTTCCAAAAGCCGCAGTAAATAACCAGTACTTAGAAGTGAATAATCTGCTTGACTCTTCTCTGTCAGGCTTATGGGCATCGCACAGTACGGAGTCTGCAGTAACAGAAGTCACTGACATGATCAAGCAGTCCTTGGATAAGGGTACTTCGACCATGCTGAGGACAAAGGGGTACCACAAGGCTCCATTTTAAGCCCCACATTATTTAACATTTATGTATCTTCTCTGGCTCCCATTATTAGATCTTATGGGTTTGACACAGTTTCGTATGCAGATGATACCCAGCTAATCATTACCATCGATTCAGATCCCAAATAGACCAGAGAAAGATTCAAAAAGTGTATGTTAATGACGGCAACCTGGATGACTGCTAATTTCCTACAATTTAACACAGCTAAAACGGAGATTCTGTTGTTTGGGAAAGTAGAGGAGCTTTGGTCTGCGGATTGGTGGCCTTCGGAGCTAGGCGACCTTCCGACTCCTAAAAAGTGGGAAAAAACCTAGGCATTAAGGTGGATGACAAACTTTCCATGGAGCAACAAGTGAAGAACATCTCTGGCACTTGCTTCAGCCTGATGCTTATGCTCAGAAAGGTCTTTCCCTGGTTGCCCCTCTCTGCAAGAAAATCACTAATTTAGGCACTACTAGTTAGCAGATTGGACTATGGCAACTCCCTACTGGTAGGGATTAGAGAAGATCTTCTTTTTAGACTCCAGGTCGTGCAGAATACGGCTGCACGGCTTGCCCTCAATCGTCCATCCTGCTGGCCCTCGGAACCTCTTCTGCACCAACTCCACTGGCTGCCAATTAGGAAGCAAGCAGTATTCAAACTTTTATGTCTAATATTTAAAACTCTATAGGGGCATGGCCCGGCCTACCTCAGGAAAAAGCGAATTCCTTATACTCTATGTCGGCAATTGAGGTCGAGTTATAGGCGGCTGTTGCGCCCAAAGAGGATAAACAAGATCAGAACAGGAGGTCGCTCCTTTTCTTATCTTGCGCCACTCCATTGAAATATGCTCCCTGACGACATCTGTGATAGCCCCAACTTGGGGCTGTTCAAGAAGTGCCTTAAAACCTGGATGTTTAATCATTAATCAGAGGCCTCTTTGTGGCGCCGAGATCCCCGTGGGGATGATTCGTTTCGCACCTAATAAATACTACTACTACTAATAATAATAATAAACTAGAGCGTGCCTCCAGGAGCTGAAAGAAGCCCCCCAAATTTGGTCAAATGGGGCCAGAGATGATTGCATTTGTTGGACCCTCTTGTGCATGACTTGACTGGTGCATCCCCAATGCATTGATCCAAGGAATCACTATCTCATCACATGGTTTATTTGATATTCACACTTGGAGAGCCAGTGTCCTAGGGGACCAGAGTGCAGTGAGTGCATTGGGGCTTTCATCTGATAGTTTTGATTGTCCCAAAGGAATGACTGTTATACCATGAAAAAGAAACCACACTTCCCCTAGGGTTGGGAGCCCCTGGGTTTTTCCAATCCATTGCCCTACTCTAGAAGAAGCAAAACATTATGAATTATCAATGTACTGTGTAAAATTTCAAAAACAGATCATGGCACAGTAGCCAATCAAAGTTTCACACTCTATGGTCTATCAAAGCAATCCTAAATAACTGATAATTCTACTGAAAGGTGCCACCATTTATTTCTAAGGCAAACACAACAAGATGATGGACGGGGTATTGCCCCTCATCAGCCAGGCTAGTTTGAATACAGTGGCACAACAAGAAAGGGACATAGCAAACACAACGAGATGATGGACGGAGTGCTGAAACTCTTCAAACATTCATCCCCAGTCATGAAATCTGAGTTAAAATCATTGTCTCGGTCCGAACTGGGGTGGCAGGTGAGCAAAAGAACGATGTATTCAACCCAGATCTCTTGACTAGGAGTGAATGTACGATTTGTTCAGCATTACGTCCATCATTTTATTGCGCAGCACAATTCTTTTCAAGGCATACTTTGGAGACTCAACCCAACCCTTTGCCAATTCATATAAATGATCCAAAATAAAGACATTTATCAAGACCCATGGCAGAAACAGGCCATAGAAAATCTAAAACTCAAATTCCAAAACCAAACCAAAAGCAGAGAATACTATCCAACAAAGTGCATCACTTTGAAACTATGCAGCACCTCAATTTTATAAAATCTATAGCCGAGAGGCTATTTTAAAAATAAAGTACAATTCAAAAAATGACTATCAAACTGTACAAAATAAAAACAGAACTACTGCATCTAAAGCAGAGATTGAGAAATATAATTTTCCAAAAGCATCTCAGTATATAATTGAATTTAGTTATTTTGTTCTGGGACTTATTTTAAGAAAAACTGTAAGCCCAAGAACCCAAACTGAAGACTAAGTACTATAAAGAATTTATAACACAATGTACAAAACAAAGCACATGGGGGCATATTTACAACAAAAGTGGTGGACTGTGGGTTAGCTCCAAAATAGTCAAAGCTGCCTCCGTCACTTTAGAAACAGAGGAATGCACAGTATTTACAATAATACGTGCATTCTTGCGTTTCTCCCTGCGCTGGTGCTTAATTCAGGTACCTAGTGCCAACGCAGGCTCCCTTGCACCATAGTGCAAGGGTGCCTCCATTGACTGAATGATTTTTTATGTGCAGGAAGATTTCCCTACCTGCACATAAATCCAGAATGGCAATTGGAAACTCCTATGTGTGCTGCATTGTTCCGGACAGATCGAAGTTATAAATCGTCATTTTTTAATGCACATAAACAATCATTCATGGTGTTTTGCTGTTTTGATGTGCGCTGCAGAATGCAGCACACATAGTAACAGCAAAAATGAGAAGAAATTAAAAATGTCTCCTCCTTTCGCCATGAAAGTGAGCTAGTGAAAGCTCTGAAAATTAAAGTTATGTACTGACCACTAGATTGTTTAAATGAAACATTGACACTCTTGGGATCAATTCAGAAGTAGAGGAACCATTAAATGGTGTCCCAAAGAAGAATAAAATGAGTCGGCAGGAATTGGTTAGTATAGACACAGTAAACAAACACATATAATATCTGGAAAGAACAAACATATTGTAAAAAGATGTAGATGAGCATGTGACTTTACTGGGCACACCCTCTTCAAAGTCTACAGAGGTTAGTCTATTTCAAAAATGTTGATTCTGCAAAAGCTGAGGAGCTACATGAGCAATTCAGTATTCATCCTATTCATTCTAAGCATGTAATCGGCAATGCTTTAGAATTATGTCAAATGAAACAAGCTAAAGGTGAACTTATTCATGTATGGAAAAAGAGCTTTGCTGCTTTCCACATCTCTTTCCAACTGGAGAAGGAGGTTGTTATGATAATCACCCAGTTCAGATACCTGCTTCAGAATGAATCGCCCCCAGTTCAGATACTCAGAGACCTGCTTCAGAGTACAGATCAACTAGACTGAATTCAGAAGATCCCAGATTTAGACACAAATATGTGTCTGTTTCCCCTTCTCTTTGAAAGTGAACCGTCAGTTTTCTCAGATGTTGTTGCACATATTATGAAAACAGGAGCACATTTTCAAAATATGAGTACAAAACCCTTTATTGAAAAACTTCACATAAAAGATGAAAATCTTGAGTGTAACCTCATGAATCTCAATGCATGCCAGTGTGAGGCTATCTGGTGTTATCAGCATGGTGAGCTGAGGTTCATGTTGAGAAACATAGGTGGACCTACATGGTTTGTAACATCGTGTAGAGTATGCATGCGATGATGTGCATGAGATTTCTTAGAGAAGCTACCTTCACCATTCCAGACATTTGACCTGATTTGGATCTTGGGGGTAGTGGTCCCACTGTCATCTTTTCAAAGGATTCACTGCCCACCTAGATGGCGGTCCACCCGCTCTATGTAGATGTTGGCAGATCCATAGAGGAAAGACTGCCAAAGTCACGATGACTCCACCAGGAATTCTTACCCGTGTCAATGGCATCATAGGCCATAGCCGCTGTCAGCAGGAGTCCAGCCAAGATGTGGCTTTCTGATGAGGCAACTGTGGAGGGAATCCCTCCTATTCTGAGTTGGCGGAATGGAAAGAAATGAGGTAAGAACGTACCTTTTTAACTGCTCTTCACTTCAGTTTCTGTCTTAAACCCCTTCGTCCAGGTCCCTTCTTTGCTGCTCCGACTCCACCACAACCCCAAACGATTCCATTGTTGCCTTGATTCAAAGTAAGCCACTGTGTGTTGAGAATTGCTGTAGCCTTGTGTATTTTTGCACTGTTCTTACATACAATAGTTTCTTATGTATTATGCAGTATTGTTAAGTTTCCTACTTATCAAGGTAAATTGAATACACCAGTATCGACATAAAGAAAATGGTTGTTGTTGTGCTTGGGAGTGTTGTGCTTGTGGTGCCTGTGGGTGGGCATTCAATAGTGTGTGTATATTGTTTGTGTGGCATGCAATATGTTACAAAAAGTTCATGCAAATGTTTCAGATGCAACATGTATGTCTATTGACACGAAGATAAGTTGCACTTACCTGTCACTACTCCACCAGGGACTCCTCCATCAGGAATCTGTCACCAGGACAACACCAGCTCAACAGGGACTTCTAAATCAAATTGGGGGAATACTGCTGGCCTGACGGCAAGGGAGCCAGCAGAGTCTGCACACATCTAAATACAGCAGGCGGGACTACGTTAACTCGATGGAGTACTTGAAATCGCGGACCCTGAGGACTGGCAGGAGTACTGCTAAGGTCTAAATCAGGCAATTATTTTTAACATACCTGGTGAATTATGCTTGATTGATCCAGCAAATGTATGCAGGTACTGTAAACAGAGATTTCAAGCCATACTTCACCTTAACTGCAAAACATAAAATCCTCCCTTTGGTGAGGTCATCCACTATTTTTGGAAGAAATAATACCAAGCTAGGGGTGCCCCACATATTGTCATGTTGCTGTGGGTTAAAGGTGCACCAAATGTTTGAGAGGACGATGATGAGTCAGTAATATCGATAATTGAGCAGTAAATAACATGTGAGATTCCTAATGAGAGTCTCAACAATAGTATTAGACAGCAAGTGTTAAGATTTCATTACCACAGATGTGGCAAGTACGGTTGTCACAGATACAAAACCAAAGGTAAATACTACACCAAGTGTCACTTTCATTTCCCATGGCCTATTATCTCTAAAGGAAGAAAAAATGGTTTTATTTCTACAGTCAGAATACAGTCAATGGCAAATCTCCTAAAACACATGCAACATTAGGAGAAGTAAGGGGTCAAATATCAGCACTACAACCCTGTCATTTTGTCTATGTGGAATGCAAATATGGGCATTTAGCTTGTGACAGACAATTCCATTGCTGTTGCACACTATAGGGCTTATTTAAAAGCCCTGTGCGCTACCGCTGCATCACTTTTTCCCATATTAAAAGTGACGCACAGGCGGTGTAATGGGATTGTAAATAAGGCCCTATGTTTCCTCTTATATTACAAAGTCTGAAAATACAGAAATGAAAGAGGTGTGGGAGAAGAGCTCTGTAGAAACATTTTTAAGAAAGACCAGATTGAATGTTCAGTCTTTCCAACTTATTTGAAAATGTTTAATGATGGGATTCAACAAAACCGTAGCAGCCGAGATTGTAAAGATTAGCTCACAAGAAAGCCAAAGTTCAGCATCTTATAGTCATGATCCATTTGGACTGCCTATATTAAGAATGAGGCAGCTATTGCAATTTATTGAGGTGCAGAATGTTATGGACCAGGTCTAGAATATAAGTATAGACTTAGAGCAGTCAACTAAATGAAGGCCAACTAGAGATCTTCAAAGAGATAACTGCTTCAGTGGATCATGGCATTCTGCATGAAAAGCCTGAATGTACATGGACCACCTTCAAGCCTACACTTGTATATGTTAGTGGACATGGATGAACAGGGAAAAGTTTCCTGATAAAAGAGCTTACTGCAAATGTCCACAAAAAAACTGATTGTAACCTTTCTTGGGTTTTAACAGCACCCACTGGACTTGCTGCACACAATATAAAATGTATTACTTTGCATCAAAGTCTGATGTTGCCACTGGAGTATGACAAGAAACTAGAGCACAGTAAGCTATGTGGTCAAGCTCGTCATGAAGTTTCAAGAGTTCCAAAGAAGTTGAAAGTCCTAATTAAGGATGAGGTGATCGTGGTGTCAAACTTAATTCTTGTCTTTGTTCACCTGAGAGTTGAAGAAGTTCTCAGGACAGAGTATGATACAATTTTTGCTGGAAAACATGTTATAGTGTTTGGTATCTTCTTCAGCTGACCCCTGTGAAAAGTAATACAACAAACAAATGATGGACGGAATGCTGACAATGCAGACATTCTCCCCAGTCAAGAGATCTGGGTTAAATCCATCGTTCTTTTGCCCACTACACCACCCCAGTTTAGACATGGCCATATGCAAATCAGTCTTGACCCTGTGCCTCATGGGAACAGTCCAGCCCGAACTGCCAAGCCATGTCTTCCCTGGACCGGAATCAAGCATCCTAGGACCGGTTTCTGGCTATCAGCCGTCATCAGCCAGGATAGCTTGACTCCAGTGGCGTAGTGAGCACGGGTCCCACGTCTGGGAATACCCATCCCACTTAGGGTGAAATGCGTTACAACAAACAAATGATGGACGGAATGCTGACAATGCAGACATTCTCCCCCAGTCAAGAGATCTGGGTTAAATCCATCATTCTTTTGCCCACTACACCACCCCAGTTTAGACATGGCCATATGCAAATCAGTCTTGACCCTGTGCCTCATGGGAACAGTCCAGCCCGAACTGCCAAGCCATGCCTTCCCTGGACCGGAATCAAGCATCCTAGGACCGGTTCCTGGCTATCAGCCGTCATCAGCCAGGATAGCTTGACTCCAGTGGCGTAGTGAGCACGGGTCCCACGTCTGGGAATACCCATCCCACTTAGGGTGAAAAGCGTTACAACAAACAAATGATGGACGGAATGCTGACAATGCAGACATTCTCCCCCAGTCAAGAGATCTGGGTTAAATCCATCGTTATTTTGCCCACTACACCACCCCAGTTTAGACATGGCCATATGCAAATCAGTCTTGACCCTGTGCCTCATGGGCCCAGTCCAGCCCGAACTGCCAAGCCATGTCTTCCCTGGACCGGAATCAAGCATCCTAGGACCGGTTTCTGGCTATCAGCCGTCGTCAGCCAGGATAGCTTGACTCCAGTGGCGTAGTGAGCACGGGTCCCACGTCTGGGAATACCCATCCCACTTAGGGTGAAAAGCGTTACAACAAACAAATGATGGACGGAATGCTGACAATGCAGACATTCTCCCCCAGTCAAGAGATCTGGGTTAAATCCATAGTTCTTTTGCCCACTACACCACCCCAGTTTAGACATGGCCATATGCAAATCAGTCTATGGCTGGGTTCAAACTGGAATGGCATGGTGAGCAAAAAAACGATGGATTTAGGCCCAGATCTCTGTACTGGGGTGAATGTATGACATTGTTCTGCATTCTGTCCATCAATTGTTATTTTTGCATTTGTCACCCCGAGTGGGAAGGGTATGCTCAGACGTGAGTCCCTTGCTCTCCATGCCACTGGAATCAGGCTATCCTGGCTGATGAGGGCTGAAAGCCCGAAACCGGTCCTAGGATGCTTGTTTCCAGTCCAGGGAGGACCTGGCTTGGCAGTTCGGGCTGGACTGTTCCCATGGGGCACAGGGTCAAGACTGATTTGCATATGGCTGGGTTCAAACTGGAATGGCATGGTGAGCAAAAAAAACATGGATTTAGGCCCAGATCCCTGTACTGGGGTGAATGTATGACATTGTTCTGCATTCTGTCCATCAATTGTTATTTTTGCATTTGTCACCCCGAGTGGGAAGGTTATGCTCAGACGTGAGTCCCTTGCTCTCCATGCCACTGGAATCAGGCTATCCTGTCTGATGAGGGCTGAAAGCCCGAAACCGGTCCTAGGATGCTTGTTTCCAGTCCAGGTAGGACCTGGCTTGGCAGTTCGGGCTGGACTGTTCCCATGGGGCACAGGGTCAAGACTGATTTGCATATGGCTGGGTTCAAACTGGAATGGCATGGTGAGCAAAAAAACGATGGATTTAGGCCCAGATCTCTGTACTGGGGTGAATGTATGACATTGTTCTGCATTCTGTCCATCAATTGTTATTTTTGCATTTGTCACCCCGAGTGGGAAGGGTATGCTCAGACGTGAGTCCCTTGCTCTCCATGCCACTGGAATCAGGCTATCCTGGCTGATGAGGGCTGAAAGCCCGAAACCGGTCCTAGGATGCTTGTTTCCAGTCCAGGGAGGACCTGGCTTGGCAGTTCGGGCTGGACTGTTCCCATGGGGCACAGGGTCAAGACTGATTTGCATATGGCTGGGTTCAAACTGGAATGGCATGGTGAGCAAAAAAACGATGGATTTAGGCCCAGATCTCTGTACTGGGGTGAATGTATGACATTGTTCTGCATTCTGTCCATCAATTGTTATTTTTGCATTTGTCACCCCGAGTGGGAAGGGTATGCTCAGACGTGAGTCCCTTGCTCTCCATGCCACTGGAATCAGGCTATCCTGGCTGATGAGGGCTGAAAGCCCGAAACCGGTCCTAGGATGCTTGTTTCCAGTCCAGGGAGGACCTGGCTTGGCAGTTCGGGCTGGACTGTTCCCATGGGGCACAGGGTCAAGACTAATTTGCATATGGCTGGGTTCAAACTGGAATGGCATGGAGAGCAAAAAAACGATGGATTTAGGCCCAGATCTCTGTACTGGGGTGAATGTATGACATTGTTCTGCATTCTGTCCATCAATTGTTATTTTTGCATTTGTCACCCCGAGTGGGAAGGGTATGCTCAGACGTGAGTCCCTTGCTCTCCATGCCACTGGAATCAGGCTATCCTGGCTGATGAGGGCTGAAAGCCCGAAACCGGTCCTAGGATGCTTGTTTCCAGTCCAGGGAGGACCTGGCTTGGCAGTTCGGGCTGGACTGTTCCCATGGGGCACAGGGTCAAGACTGATTTGCATATGGCTGGGTTCAAACTGGAATGGCATGGTGAGCAAAAAAACGATGGATTTAGGCCCAGATCTCTGTACTGGGGTGAATGTATGACATTGTTCTGCATTCTGTCCATCAATTGTTATTTTTGCATTTGTCACCCCGAGTGGGAAGGGTATGCTCAGACGTGAGTCCCTTGCTCTCCATGCCACTGGAATCAGGCTATCCTGGCTGATGAGGGCTGAAAGCCCGAAACCAGTCCTAGGATGCTTGTTTCCAGTCCAGGGAGGACCTGGCTTGGCAGTTCGGGCTGGACTGTTCCCATGGGGCACAGGGTCAAGACTGATTTGCATATGGCTGGGTTCAAACTGGAATGGCATGGTGAGCAAAAAAACGATGGATTTAGGCCCAGATCTCTGTACTGGGGTGAATGTATGACATTGTTCTGCATTCTGTCCATCAATTGTTATTTTTGCATTTGTCACCCCGAGTGGGAAGGGTATGCTCAGACGTGAGTCCCTTGCTCTCCATGCCACTGGAATCAGGCTATCCTGGCTGATGAGGGCTGAAAGCCCGAAACCGGTCCTAGGATGCTTGTTTCCAGTCCAGGGAGGACCTGGCTTGGCAGATCGGGCTGGACTGTTCCCATGGGGCACAGGGTCAAGACTGATTTGCATATGGCTGGGTTCAAACTGGAATGGCATGGTGAGCAAAAAAACGATGGATTTAGGCCCAGATCTCTGTACTGGGGTGAATGTATGACATTGTTCTGCATTCTGTCCATCAATTGTTATTTTTGCCCCTGTGAAAAGTAAGCCAGTGTTCAATAAACTGCTTCATGAACATACTAAAAAGCAAAACACACAAGATGATGGACGGAATGTTGCATATTGGCAAAACATTCACCCCCAGTCACAGATCTGGGTTTAATCCATCGTTATTTTGCTCACCACGCCACCCCAGTTCAGACATGGCCATAAGCAAATCGGTCTTGACCATGTGCCTCATGGGAACAGTCCAGCCCGAACTGCCAAGCCATGTCTTCCCTGGACCGAATCAAACATCCTAGGACTGGTTTCTGGCTATCAGCCGTCATCAGCCAGGATAGCTTGACTCAAGTGGCGTAGTGAGCACGGGACCCACGTCTGGGCATACCCTTCCCACATAGGGCAAACAGCAAAACACACAAGATGATGGACGGAATGTTGCATATTGGCAAAACATTCATCCCCAGTCAAGAGATCTGGGGGTGAATCTTTTGCCATTGTGCAACATTCCGTCCATCATCTTGTGTGTTTTGCTGTTCACCCTATGTGGGAAGGGTATGCCCAGACGTGGGTCCCGTGCATACTACGCCACTGGAATCAAGCTATCCTGGCTGATGACGGCTGATAGCCAGAAACCGGTCCTAGGATGCTTGATTCCGGTCCAAGGAAGACATGGCTTGGCAGTTCGGGTTGGACTGTTCCCATGAGGCACAGGGTCAAGACTGATTTGCATATGGCCATGTCTGAACTGGGGTGGTGTGGTGAGCAAAATAACGATGGATTAAACCCAGATCTGTGACTGGGGGTGAATGTTTTGCCATTGTGCAACATTCCCTCCATCATCTTGTGTGTTTTGCTGTTCACCCTATGTGGGAAGGGTATGCCCAGACGTGGGTCCCGTGCATACTACGCCACTGGAATCAAGCTATCCTGGCTGATGACGGCTGATAGCCAGAAACCGGTCCTAGGATGCTTGATTCCGGTCCAAGGAAGACATGGCTTGGCAGTTCGGGCTGGACTGTTCCCATGAGGCACAGGGTCAAGACTGATTTGCATATGGCCATGTCTGAACTGGGGTGGTGTGGTGAGCAAAATAACGATGGATTAAACCCAGATCTGTGACTGGGGGTGAATGTTTTGCCATTGTGCAACATTCCGTCCATCATCTTGTGTGTTTTGCTCATGAACATACTAGAAATGAATTAAGCAGAATTGGAAATGTTAATATTTGGTTGAATTTCCAATAGAGTTCTCACTAGCAATATGAGATAGGCGGCAAATTTGGAGTATGGAGATATTTTGAAAGACATACAAATGGGAATACTGACTAAGAAAGCTTAGGGCCAAATGTACAAACATTATATCACTTTCCTAATTGCGTTTCTTGCTGAATCACAATTAGGATGTAGGATTACTAATGTATGAAACTCATTGAGTTTAATTTTGTGGATTCCTTTTGGGTCGCAAATCGACCTACCTCATGAATATTAATGAGGTAGGTCTTAGTTTGTGAACCATCAGGATTCACAGCCATCACAGGGAAGGTTGCCTGCTGAAGTCAGGAGACCTCCTCGTCTGTGATTGCTTTTTAATAAAGCAAACATTATTATTTGTATTTTTTAAATGCAGTCCATTTTCCTTAAAGGAAAACTGCATGTGTTTAAAAAGAAAGAATGAAGCCTTGAAGCTTAATTTTTTAAGAGTAGGCAGTGGTCCCTCGGACCACTGCTTGCTCTTGAAAAATATTATTATTTACATTCTCAGAAGAATTTGGGACTGGGTTACCACCAGAAAGTATTGCTGTTTTGCGACCAGAATTCAGTTGCAAATCAGTAACACATACCGTACCAATATTTGGAAGGGACGCCCTAAACGCACCCCTTCCAAAGAACGAATCATTAATGCAAAATGTTAAGTAATTTTGTATATTTGAAAAAGCATTCTTCCAGCTGCGAATGGCCCTATTCTGCGAAACCGGCCGTTTGCAATCAGAAAAATTCGTTGTACATCAGGCCCTAAATTTACAGTTCGAACCGTGACTACTTTTTTTTAGAAACCAAAAGTCTGTAGAAGCTGTGATGAAATATCGTCAAAAACTTCCAAACAAATTGTAAGTTTAATGTCAAATTTGGATGATTTTGCAGAATTTAATGCAGAAAAAATCTAACCCTGTGTAAAAATTGTAGAATCATTCTGTCGCAATTTGCTAACTATAATGAATGAATGAATGATCTAATCCAGAGTGACCATTACTGTTAATCTAACTCAGAGTTTTTGTCAGGCACTCGATACTTATTTTATTGATAAGATCTCAACCATCAATGCTAGTATTTCATCTAAGCCCTCTGACCAAGGTACAACAGTGGGAGATCACGACCCTCTGCAAATGTATGAATTGCCTGAATACAGCAGGAAGCCCCTTTTAGAATTATTAATCAAAGTGAAATTAGGATCACCAGATGATCCTTGTCCTCCGAATGGGTTAAGAATGGTCTTTACCCAGTTCCCTTAAATAGTTCTAGCATTTCCAAATCAGTCTTGAGCTGAGGCACAGTACCCATTGCCTTTAAAGAAGCTACAGTAGTACGTCTGTTGAAAAAAGCTGCGGACGATCCCTTCATTTGAAAAAATTATCGCCCAATATCACATCTTCCGTACTCGCCTAAAGTACTTGAGGCACATGTGGCACGCTGCATATGTTCTTTATTAGAGGAAACCAGTTTCCTTTATTCACACCAAGTCAGTTTCAGACCAGCTCATGGAGTCGGTCATTTTGTCAGTGGTGGACGATCTATGGGGTGCTACTGACAGAGGGGCCACTCAGGCTCTCGTACTGCTGGATCTTTTGGCAGTCTTTGACACGATCGATCATAGGCTCTTGGTCGACTGTGTCAGGGCTGCAGCCCTCATGGCATCGCTCAGGAATGGGTTATCTCGTTCCTGAAATATCCCTCACAATCAATTAAGCTATTCTCCTTTCGCCAGTGGAGTCCCTCAGGGATCATCCATTTCCCTCTATCTTTTCAATTTTTATATTTGCCCCTTAGTGTGTGCCCTGAATGAAATGCATGTCAAAATCTACAATTATTCAGATGACTTGCAACTGGTCTTCTCCATTGATAACTCCTCAGAATCAATATTGTCCTTTTAATTCAATGGTATTCATTTGAGATTGGATGAATAACAATCATCGAACGATAAAATCAGATAAGGCCAACATTGTTATCATTTGTAAGCAATCCAATCTGTGGAGTACTGCTTTTTGCCCCCTCTCTTTGAGCTTACTCCCCCATCCCTAGATGTCAGTTAAATGTCTAGGGGTTGTGATTGACTCTAAGGGCCTCATGCCCATGCGGTTAGGAAGGCCTCCTAACTGTATTTGCTCTGTCCAAATCGGATCAGGAATGTGTCTTTCTGACCGACTCATAAAGGTGTCCAACCGACCGATTATGATGCAGGTAGGAGTTAGGAGTATCCCAATCCAAACCCGACGGCATTTGGAATGACCGAACCGTGCAGAGCAGAATTGTACGTCTCTACGGGCCGAGTTTCCGAAAGACCCAGTACGATGCTGGATTTGGACAGCCTTTCCGAATCATGCCATCCGAATCGAATCAGCAGTCAGAATCAGAATTTGGAGGCCCGTAGTGGCCCCTGCACTTGGAGCCTTCCCAATCGGGCCCGTGGGATTACCTAGGGGTTCCCCCTTACCAGCCATGCAGAGTGTGGCAGGCAACAGGGGGTGCCCGCCACAGGTTGCCAGATTTTTCCCAGCCACCCCTTTCTTCAATGGGAGCCTATGTATTCAGTCGAAAAAGAGACTCCCATTGAAGTCAATGGGAGTCCAACCAAATTGTATCTGGAAGCATCCGCATGCATCGTATTCGGACGGTTGGACTCTCCCAATCCAATTCTGTCGGAAACCATTCCCAAACCCATTTGGTCATGAAGCTTTCCAAACCGCATCAGAAATGGGCCCTAAGC
The DNA here is from genome assembly GCF_964204655.1 of Triturus cristatus. Lineage (NCBI taxonomy): Eukaryota > Metazoa > Chordata > Amphibia > Caudata > Salamandridae > Triturus > Triturus cristatus. Next base: position 872,354,981 of record NC_140588.1, read on the forward strand.
TGTTAATGAAATCACAAGTGGGGTCTCAGTTTTGTCTTTCAACGTCGCACAATTAGAAAGATCAGCAGGCTGCTCTGCTTCGAGGCTCTCAAACAAGTTATCATTGCACTGGTCATCTCTAGATTTCACTATGCTAACTCCCTCTATTTGGGGCTTCTGAAGGGCTTAGTTGGATGACTTCAATTAATACAGAATCAGGCTGCCAGGTTTCCATATCAACTGTCCCAGAAGTGCTGGATTTGCGTTGGTTACCAGTTGAGCAATGCTCCGTTTTGAAGACCTGTTGCATTGTTTTAAAATCTTTACAGAGGTGCAGCCCAGCCTTCATTTTGGCCCATATCCATGAATATACACCTGGTCATAATTTACCTTCTGTCTATCTCCTCTTTTAATAAAAAGATGCACTGTGGTTCCACCTTTTCTACACTTGCCCCGCGTATCTGAAACTCCCTTCCATCTGACATTAGGTTTGCCTCCTGTTATCTCAAATTTAGGAAACGCCTGAAGCCCTGGCTTTTCAGGTTGGCTTATGATTAACCTGTTAGAGCGTATAATTGTAGCTTTGCTTCTGTAGCTCTAGGGCCAAAAGACCTTTTGGTGGAGGCACGCTTTACAAAAACCTACTAGCATAATATAACACAACATCACATAACATAACATAACTGGTGAATTTTTGTGTTTTTTTAGTTGAAAAAGTTACTCTTGTCACTTACATATTCACCTAACTATACAGTTATTTTAACCTTTGTTTTTTTTCGCTGAATATTATACCCAGTTTCCATAGGAGAAGTGCTTTTGTTTGGTTATAACTTTGACGTCGTTTGACAGATCATCACAACATTTTCTAAAAGAAAGTGCTCCCCTTTGTCTAGTTCTGCATAGAAAGTTTTGGGGTGATTCATGAAGTGGGGGCTGAGAAAAAGGGGGGTCAATAACTATCGATTTCCCTTGCAGTTTCCCATAAGAGTTTCGAACATGACTACAGCCCGAACTGCTGGATGGAATTACACCAAATTTGGCAGAGAGGCAGCTCTTGGTTGAGAAAGAGCCCTTTTAGTAATTTGGAGTAAATCCATTCAGTAGTTGTGGAGTTATTAGAAGAAAAACAAATTTGTATATCTAGGGACATGGACCCTGTGCGTTACCCCCGCTGTGGATCCGCAAATTCACTCATCCCCAGCAATGCCATAAATGGCTGATCACAACCTGACCGGGAGGTTGAGGTCACCATTTTAAGTATTGGGGAACGGTCCAGAGGTCTTAAAATGTAACTGCAAAATGATTAAAAGGGTTCAGGGTAGGGGTACCCTGACCCCATGGGTGTGTAAGAGGAGTGTCAGAGGAACGTATGCTGGGACAAAATTGAGTTTAAATGTTTTTTTTCACACTTTGGGAATCTGTGGATCCACCTCGAGGCTCAGTGTGGCCCCATCGTGTAAATCCGCAATGGATTCACAAATTTTGATGCACTTTGAAAAAAAACACTTTCAGAGCCACTCAGACACCCACACATACACTCTCACACTCATTTGCAGACCCACACAGGAAGTCGCTCACCAACACAGGGAGTCATACACCCACTCAGAGACCTACATAGGTATTCACACACTCAAAAAGCCATGCAGACATTCACAGAGACACTCACAAACCGAAATAGGCACTCACAACCACACACAGACCTATGCAGGCATTGACACACCCACTCACAGACCCAATCAGGCACTTAAATACTCACTCATACACCCACTCACAGACCCATACGGTACTCACAAACCCACGTGGAGACCCATACAGCCACTCAATCTCCCACTCACACACCCTCAAGAACCTTTGTGTTAATGATGAAGGTTACACCTTTTAGGGAAACAATCAACATTTGCCAGGATTAGCTTTACAATATTGTTTGAGCCAAATGTTTCACTAGAGTTAGGCAGCAGGACAGATAGATTTATGTAAACATGTTGAATGCCGCTACTTGTCACTAATCTCAGTTCCTTAATTTCTGATAAAGAGTCCTAGCTGACAAACCTTTGGAAGGTGACAGGGTAATTCTTTAACCAAAAAGGCATTACGCTTAATTGCAAATGTCCCAGGGACAAGAATGTTGACCACTCCTTTGGGCAATCTGCTAATATCTTGATATCAAATCAAATGTACTGAGGAGCCCGGCAAGCCTTAACCTTTCAATGAGCTCATTATATCTGGGTATGGAGTGTGCATCACTCCTGGTGAATGAGTTAAGTCCGTAATCCACAAAGAACTGCAGTTCTGGGGTAGTGCCTGGTTGGGCATCCTTTGGTACAAAGACCACTAGGCTGCACCAGGGACTACAAGGAGGCTCAATCACCCCCAGCTCCAAAATCTTGTATACTACATCTTTGATGTAGTCTCTCACCTTGTCAGAGAATCTGTAAATTTTGTTTTTCACAGGTGTGTTGCGCCCTGTGTCAATATTGTGGGTACACTGATGTAAAATCCCTTAAGCCAGACTCTACCTTGAGCAGGTATAGACTCCATTTTTTCTATTTTTGCATAACCACTGACCTGCCTGCCTTTGGCACAGATGTAGTCTGTCCTCATCTTTCCAATACCCTGTAAAAGTATCAAATCATTCAGACAATGATATCGATAAAACACATGGTGCACAACAATGACCTTATTAAGACACCTGATGCGACATCAGTCTGGAACAAGTGCATTGTTATCTCTATCTCAAGGTCAGTTTATAATAACAATAAACACTGTAGTCTGACTTGACGTGTTTTTACCTTTTTTGTTTATAAGAATGCATTTAATACTAACATATTGATGCACATAGGTTATGTTAGACATTCCTAAGCGTATGTCAGATATTTCCATCACAGATAAGATTCAGTCTAAAAGGCCCGCCAATTACCCACTTGGCAAGAGAAGTCCTTCGGCCCAGATTATCATTAAAGATACTACCAGAAGATCTCCAGAGTGCTGTAATGCTGCTGCATTATGTTCTGCACTGAAAGCTGATGCCAAGCAAAGTCTGGGAGGAGAGAACAGATGTGTTTTCTTTTTTGAGGGAACACTTGCTCCTGACAACAGATTACTATTTTGCTCTAAAAAGGTATGCATTGTGGTAATTCTACCTAAGAAACTCTAGATGCAAATTACGCTACTTCATGTACTCCTAGTACAGTGCGTAGAAGTCGGTTTTAGAATGTCAGGACTCTAAATGACATTTTAACTAGGTTTGGGTGGAATTTCAATTATGCCAGTGTAATTGGAATAATGTTGCAATTCTGCTTTACTCTATGATGCAGAATTATGATAAATACACGATTACTCCTGCTCACGTAATTCAGGGGGGAGGGGTGAATCCTATCACATGAGCACATTTAGCAAGCACCAGCTGCTGCTCGCTATTTGTTTTCTGCACATACTCATGTCCATTTTGTATGTAAGAGGGCATTTTGCATTAAGAGAATAGTGTTAAATGTCAGTAGTAAGCTAGGGGAAAATCATTCCACGGGAGCACATTTAGTGAGCGCAATCGGCTACTTGCACTCACTGTTTGTGTTATGTTGCATTTAGCACTTTTTCTTAGCAAAAAATGCACCCTCACATCTATTTTGTGCTAAGAAATAGCGCTAAACACAGAATTACTCTTCTCGCATATTTTCACTGAATTCTTAGGCAATTCTGCGTGATTATGCTACATGGAATTCCACGAGTTACACCCAACCCCAATTTTAACTATGGGAGAAAAGTTCATTTTCTTCTCGTTCTTCACAACGTGCATTTCTGATTTTTAATTAATATTCTGCATAGTTATTCTAGTTGTGCTCAGCAACGGGGTGAGGCTTTTGAAATAAACACTTTTTAGTTAAAGTGAATTTTTCTTAGTGCAGTTCTTCTACGTGATATTGTAAAGAACTAAATTGGGCTTCTAAATTACCACCGTGTTCCTGGATCCCTGTTTAGGGATGGGACTGTTTGTAACTTAAATACACAGATACTGCTTCAACTATGTATTGAGTGGGGATGTGTGTTTTTTCACATTCAATTGCTGATGGATTGAACTAAGTATGCCTGTGGCTCCCTTTGGAGTGAAAATGAACCTTAGAGCTAAGCCAGATTCTTAGTTTACTCAAAATTGCCACCTAACATAGAGCAGCCATTTGGATTTTTTGGGACCCTTAAGAATTTTTTTCAATATGCACACACATTTGAAGCATCCTTAAATGATTCCAGAGACATCTGTAGTAATCACGTTGAACTCCTACAGTAAATAAGGAAGCACCTATTGCTGAAGGTTTGTCAAGCTTGACTTTTAAAAGGTTAGTCCTCATCTGTGGGATTTCCTTTTCATTTGAATCCAATTTGAATGTATTTAGTTAAATGGCAGCTTCTATTGCAATAGGAATACATTACTGTGAAGCAGTTACTCAACAACTCAAGCCTTACCTTACCTTTTTAATAGCTGCACATGCGGCATATACCTTTAAGAAGTTTTACTCATAGGTGGAGTTTGAGGCTGTAGACGATGTCTCAAGACAGTTTCAGGCTGACTTGTAGCACCACAAACTACACACTACAGGGCATACCAGTTTCTGGAAATCCCTTTACTTTACCAAGCACACCAAAACTGGTTTTCTGGTGAGTTACCACACACACACATGCACGCACACACACACGTGCAAACACATGTGCACACACATGTCTGATTAGGAACCCTCCATAATGAAGGGGCTATGTGGGTAGTACCTGCTGGATACTTACCTTTTCCAAATCCTTACACATTAGCACCCGCCGATGTTGTAGGGATCTTGAACTATAGAGTCTCCTTATACAGGGAACACATACAGTTTGTACTGCATATAATTAACTCTAGACCAGCTCGAGTGGCTAGCTAGACCAGTAGAAGAGGGTAAAGTACAACCAATCAGATCACCGATGATAAATGCTATCATGGGCAAGATGTTCTTGAAGCTTGGTGAGATTGCTTTTTGGATTGCTAAAAAAAATCAACCAGTTGGACCCTGTCAGAGGACCTCACTCTCACCTTCTCCGGCACCTACACGGTGCTTGCGCTGCTTTGCAGCCAGCAAGTCCCCCCCACTGCAGGGTTCGAGGCTACCCTGACCCCATTTTGCCTGAGTATATTTTTTGATGTAATTACGAGTGCCTCGTAGTGTTTTTCTTGAGTTAAATTCTGTATTTGTGCCTGCTACAGTCATTTTCTGGTTCTGTTCATCTGTGCCCCCTCGTTGCTATTCCTGTTGCCTCTGTTTTTCCTCTGTCGCTGACCCTTCCCCTTCTGCCCCGCTCCCGCCTATCAGCTGCTCGTCCCTCTCTCCTCCCCTACAAATGCCGACCGCTGCGGGGGACCGCGTGTGAATCCTCAGACCCTGTCAGAGGACCTCACTCTGCCTTGCAGCCAGCAAGCCCCCCCCCCCTGCAGGGTTCGAGGCCACCCTGACCCATTTTTGCCACTTTGCCTGAGTATTTTGTTTGATGTCATTACGAGTGCCTGGCAGTGTTTTTCGTGAGTTAAATTCTGTATTTGTGACTGCTACAGTTCTTTTCTGGTTCTGTTCATCCATGCCCCCTTGTTGCTATTCCTGTTGCTTCCATTTTTCCTCTGTCGCTGACCCCTCGTCTTCCGCCCCGCCTCCCAGCTGCTCGTCCCTCTCCCCTCCCCTACAAATGCCAACCGCTGTGCGGTCGCGCAGCGGACGTGCCACTGGCGAGCCGAAGGCATGCCAAAGGCAAGCCAGTCTGCGCCTGTCCTCGCCTGGACCGTGCCCAGCGGTGGACACCCTGGCCCCCGCGACCACAGCAGGACCCGACGCTGCTACCACGCAAACATCCACCACGCACTTAATGCCGGCCAAAACTACACCTGCTTCCAGGTCACCCCGAAGCTCACCCACGGACCCTTCACCTGCCGAGGCTGCAGCCACACTAGCAAACGAACTCCTGCACGTCTTGCCCATCCCAACACTGCAGGCCACAACCATCTCAGCTGCATACTGCTCAACACCCGCTCAGTCCACAAGCACGCCGCCGAACTCTGGGACCTGTTCAACTCCTCCACCCCGGATGTCGCCTTCCTGACGGAGACCTGGATGAACACCTCCTCGGCACCAGACATAGCCATAGCCATCCCGGACGGCTACAAGGTCACACGCAGGGACCGGAACAACAACAAACCAGGAGGAGGTATCGCCATCATCCACAGGAACACCATCAGAATCTCAACCAGCACCGAAGACGCCCTTAGCATGGCCAAACACCTACACTTCCAGATCCACGTCAATAACAACACCACCCTCGGAGACCTGAATTTCCACCTCGAGAACACCAACGACAGCAACTCCATAACACTGATCGACAACCTCTCCAAACTCGGACACAAAAGAGCTCGTCACAAAACCTAGCCACTCCGCAAGACACACGCTCGACCCCATCTTCTCTGCCAGTGACCACGTCACCTTCAGCCACACCACCGAACTCCACTGGACCCACCATCACTGCATCCACTTCTCCTTCGAGAAACACACCACACACAACCACTCACAACAAATCCCCCACCGCAGCTGGAACAAAGTCACAAAAGACCAGCTCATCACCACACTCGCCTGAGACCCTCCACCCGAGCCCTCTGAGACAGATGCAGCAGCCCACAACTTCAGACAATGGATCGACAACTGTGCCAACACCCTCGCCCCAATCAAGAAACCCTCCAACAGGCGAACCGACACGAGAGCCATCTGGTTCAACGCCGCCCTCCAGAACTCCAAGCACACCTGCAGAAGACTCGAGAAGCAATGACGCAATGACCAGACACTAAACAACCACGCAGCCCTCATGAACGCCAGACGCAAACACCACCAACTCATCCTTTCCGTCAAAAGAATCCTCCTTCAAGGAACGCATCGAATGCAATGCACACAACAACAAAGAGCTCTTCAACATCGTGAAAGAACTCGCCACCCCCAGCTCCAGCTCCAATGACATACCGCCCTCACAAGAACTCTGCGACTCCCTGGCTACCTATTTCCACCGCAAGATCGCAGACATCCATAACAGCTTTGACACCCAGGCGCCGATGACAGGTGCCGACACCCCCGACCCAACACCCACAAACCACACCGACCTTCTGCTCACCTGGAACAACATCAAAGACAAAATTATGAACACCATCCCCTCCGGCTCACTGTCCGACTCCTGCCCCCACCACATCTTCAACAAAGCAAGCTCCATCATCGCACCCCAACTCCGAAAGATCATCAACAGCTCCTTTGAGACCGCCACCTTCCCAGAGAGCTGGAGACACACCGAGATCAATGCCCTCCTCAAGAAACTCAAGACGGACCCAAAGGACCTCAAGAACTTCCAACCCATCTCCCTGCTCCCGTTCCCATCAAAAGTCATTGAGAAGACCGCCAACAGACAACTGACCCACTTTCTGGAGGAGAACAATGTCTTGGACTCCTCCTAATCCGGCTTCCGCAGCAACCCCAGCACCGAGACCGCCCTTATCGCCACCACCAACGACATCAGGACCATACTGGACAAGAGCAAAACCACGGACCTCATCCTCTTGGACCTCTCGGCCGCCTTCGACATCGTCTGCCACTACACCCTGTGCACGCGCCTCCATGATGCAGGAATCTGTGGCAAAACCCTGGAATGGATCACCTCCTTCCTCACCGGCAGAACCCAGAGAGTCTGCCTCCCCCCGTTCTGTTCCGAAGCCACCACGATCACCTTCGGCGTACCCCAAGGATCTTCCCTCAGCCGGACACTTTTCAACATCTACATGGCACCGCTCGCCAACATCGTCCAAGCACACCACCTCAACATCATCTCGTATGCTGTCGAAACACAGCTGATCCTCTCCCTCACCAAAGACCCGGCTGTCGCCAAATCCAACCTCCATGAGGGAATGAAGGCTGTCGCAGATTGGATGAAGACCAACCGACTGAAACTGAACTCATAAAAAATGGAGGTCCTCATCCTCAGCTCCACCCCCTCCGCATGGGATGACTCCTGGTGGCCGACTTCGCTGGGAGCTGCCCCGACACCCACATACCACACATGCAATCTGGGGTTCATTCTGGACTCTACGCTCTCTATGACTCAGCAAGTCAACACTGTTTCCTCCTCCTGCTTCAACACCCTCCGAATGCTCCGCAAGATCTGCAGATGGATCCCCACCGAAACCAGGAGAATGGTGACCCAAGCACTCATCGGCAGCAGGCTGGACTACGGCAACACCCCTACGCAGGAACCATGACTACACTCCAGAAGAGACTCCAGCGCATACAGAACACCTCCGCATGCCTCATCCTCGGACTCCCTCGCCACACTCACATCACCACCCACCTAAGAGATCTGCACTGGCTCCCAGTCAACAACAGGATCACCTTGAAACTCCTCACCCATGCTCACAAAGCACTCCACAATGCCGGACCAGCATACCTCAACGAATGACTGTCCTACACCCCAAACCACCAGCTTCGCTCCGCTGACCTCACCCTCGCCACCATCCCACACATCCACCGAACGACCACCGGTGGGAGATCTTTATCCCACCTCACCATAAAGACATGGAACACTCTCCCAGCCCACCTGCGTCAGACCCCGGACCTGCTGACCTTCAGGAGACATCTCAAGACCTGGCTGTTCAACCAGTAGCTGCCTCCCCCCACCCCATAGCACCTTGAGATCCTCACGGGTGAGTAGTGCACTCTACAAATACTGATTGATTGATTGATTGATTGATTGATTGATTGATTGATTGATTGAAGCATTTTATCCACACTCTACACACCAAGACAGCATAGAATTCTGACTATGAGCCAGCCTCTTGGGATAGTACCACTTGAAAAGGAATGTAACTCCTGAGGAAGCATATTTGCATGCATCTATACTAACACACTTCTCATGCATTCATTGGTAGCTCCCAGGAGGTACAGAAAAAAGTACAAAATTAGCACAGGATGCACAATCTCTGGACTTTGAAATGAACTTAAAGGGGAACTACTCTACAGTTTTCTCAATCACCCTGAGCAACATTAAGGGAGAAATTTAGGTTTTGTCTCTGCATCAGAGACTTGAAGCAGTTCCAGTTCAAGATCGTGAACAGGAACTACTGAACATAATTCCAGAAGTCTACACCTCTGTGGGTCGTGATATCTTGGGTAGACAAGCCTTTAAGCGACAATTAAAACCTACCTGTGACAAAGTGAAGGTTCTGTCAAAGAGAACTCTGCAAAGGAAGGTAGGAAGAAGCAGTGGTAGATAAAGCAACTTGGATTGGATCTCCTGTATTAGGGGATTCCAGTCAGGGTGGTTCTAATTTAAGGGACCCTGATAAGGTTAAAAAACAGAATGATATCAGAATTCTGAAAGACATTCTTCATGTTCTTTTCAGGACACTGACGATAAACGAGCAGAGAGAGGGAGTCAATCTGAGTTTCAAAGAAAAGAAGAGTATAGAAGGAAAAGTGAAAAAGGAAGAGAGGCTGAATCCAGCATAGAGACAGGAGAAGTGGTTCATCTCTAGGACTCCAGTTAAGAAGAAAGAGGTAGCACAACTTTCTATGAAATATGTCCATACAGCTACAGATACTGCTTCCGAACATGACTTGATTGAGAGAGCTTCTAGAAGGTGTAGCAGAAGTCACAATAGTGCCTCAGACTCCCCAACAGTTTCTGTTGATGAGTCCAACTGATACATTCGTATGGGTTGAGAGTCCAGATAACCATTGAAATTCTCCTGATTAGGTTTATAATCTAGAGATGCAGATTGAAGGGGCTATACCACACATCATTAAAGCAGTGTTCTGGCCTCATGTATCTGAAGAATATGGCATCATACTAGTTGAAGATGACTGGCTCCCAGTCTTTATTAAGGTAACGCCCCGAAGTAAGCAGGTAATAAGGATAGCCTTTTTTCCCGTAGTACCTAAGAGATCAGGGAAAGGTGACCAGAGAATGGGCTGTTGAATAGGCTCTGACCTTATGGAGAAACCAAGCAGGATGGGAGAAACACTCTATTCCACATGTTATTCCCTTACACAGAAATGGTGAAGGCTCAGTAACCTGTAATACCAGAAGCAAAGCATGGTATGAAGGCAAGATTAGATCAATTGCAATATCAGAGCATAATAGTAATACAAACAGCCCTTTTTCACATATCTAAACCAGACAATATATGCAGTACAAAATGTGCACAGCATGGGTTTCATGATGAACCTAGTACAAAAGAAAATACAAAAATGCCATGGACATCTCCAGTGTTTTTTTATTCAAAATATAGTGCCTAAAAGTGAGTATCTAACTGCCTTTAGTTTCAGCAGGGTCCAGTTCTCTTTTAGACACTTACCTATTGGGTATAAGAACAGTCATGGCTTATTTTCAGTGCACATCATGGAGATCTTACAACCAGATCAAAAGTATTATCATATATTGATGATGTATGTATATCTCACTGATGATGATTTAGATGTGAACATGAATAGGGTGGACTAAATGGTAATAATATTCATCATCATCATTAGCTTTATTTCGGTCAAAAACCATAAAAGCACAGGTATATAATACAAAAATACAATGATAAAAAATTCACAATACATACTCAGCCATAAAACAATAGATAAGATAATTAAAATATGCTTAAAAAGCAATATCAAGAATACAAACAGTTAATGACCAGAGAGAGGAACAGTGGATCTGTAAATAAAACAACATAATACTACACATGGTTTGCCTTGATCATTGCATTTCTTACAAACCACATGGAGAGGAGAAATCTCGAAGTGGCAAAGACAAACACAGGGGTCGTATCATATTTTAATAGTCTAAAAACTTCCCTGTAATCCTTAAGACCTCATAATTTGCAAACAGAAATGATCCATTTATAACGAGCCCTGTTATAAGAGGGACAGAAAAGCAAAACATGCAGATCAGTCTCCTCTACATGCTCGCAACCAGGGCAGGGGCACCACCTAGATGACGAGGGCATCCATTTGTTTGTGAAAGCCCGCAAAGGTAAGGATCCGTGTCTGAACTGGAGATAAAGTTTTTTTGCTAGCAAGGGCTGGATGTCATCTAAAAAGTTTTCAAAAACATAAAATTCCTTCACCTCCAAAAATTTAAGAGACAGCCTGCCCATGCTAGAGTCCAGGTCACGGAGATTCAGGTGATGCTGCTTGAGAATGCCCTCCACCGCCCTCTTGCTAGTCAGAGGGCAGGATGTTTCTGGCGAGGTCCACAGATCTTCCCTATGTATGTCGTAGCAGAGTTGTTTAACATGTTTAAGCCACGCAATTTTGCCCGATCCCCTTATAGACAAAAGGTCGACTACCTCTTCCTTATAGCTTAATAACTCTGGAGTAGACCAAAGTCTCCTCCAGTAAAACAAAGGTCGATGAAGAATAGTCTCCTGAATAGGGAATACTCCCAAATCCCGTCTTAGGGGGATCAAAGGGGTACTCTTAGGGAGATTTAAGAGACGTCTTATAAAATTATTTTCAGTGACGGACATGGAGCTGGCGTTAACATGGCCCCATAGCTCTACACCGTATAGTGCCGCTCCCCTAGCCTGAGCCCGATAGATTTCCACTGGGGGGCCACGGGTTTATAAGAACATTCATTAAAAACCTTTAAGATTTCACCTGATGATTGTATTAATTTAAGATTAGCCTTGACCATATGGGAATCCCACTCCATCCTGTCATTCAGGGTAGCTCCCAAATAGTCAAATGTAGAAACTTTCTTGAGAGAACATCCCTCCATATGCAGACGGGGATAGGTTGATGGTTTGGAATTAAAAACCATATATTTGGTTTTAGAAAGGTTTAATTCCAAATTTCTCGAGGAGCAGAAAGAACAAAAGGCCTCCAATGTTCGCTGGGCTCCCATTGGAGATTTTTAAAGTAGGAGGGTGTCATCAGCGAACATTAAGGCCGGTATTCTGCGTGCTGCTAAAATCGGGGAATCAAGATCCTTTGCCTCCAAAAGATGAGTAATCAAACCGTTGATGAATAGAGTGAACAAGGTGGGGGCCAACACACACCCCTGCCTAATACCCCTGTCCACCGGGAAGGGCGCAGAGAGCTCACCATTCCTACCATATCGAACCCTTGCAAACGTTCCAGAATGGAGTCGCCTGAAGAGGTCACAAAGGTAAGAGGGGGCGCACATCTCGAGTAAGATTAACCAAAGCTTATCCCTCTGAACGAGATCAAAAGCAGATCTAAGATCCACAAAGATCAGGTAGAGAGAACCCTTCCCCAAGAACACCGTTTTACAGTGTACCAACTGCAACCTAAACAGTTGGTCAATTGTGGAAACTCTAGGACGAAAGCCTGCTTGGAAGGGCGATAGAATATGGAATTCTTCCATCCAGCTTTCTAGCCTAGATAATAGGATTCGGGCGAACACCTTCTGGAGGACATCGATAAGGCTGATAGGCCGATAATTTACTGGGTCTAAAGGGGAGGCCTTTTTATAAATAGGGATAATTTCTGCGCCCTTCCAAGTATGAGGGATAGCCATACCAGAAAGAATTGCGTTATAGTATATCAACAGGTATGGAACCCAAACCGTTGGTTCACTTTTAAATAGATCCCCAGGGATCCTGTCTAGACCAGGGGATTTACCAGAAGAAAGACTCAGTAGGGCAGCCTGGATTTCAGAAGAGGTGCAGAGAAATGGATCAGAGTCCCCTGCTTCAATAGGGGCATGGGGAGATGAGTTAATTAAGAAAGGTGAAGGTTCAACCACGGTGTCACTTATCGGATCACTGAGGTCCAGGTGTTACAGCTGGGGATCCTTCACTACTACCACACCTGACTAAATTCCAGAAAGTCCTGGAATCATGACTATCCAGGGCGTCCTTTATATTTGCCCACCTGTCTACCTTCCATTCTTTTTTAGCTAGAGATACAACAGATTTATACAAAAATCTAGCTCCTCTGAGGCGTCCCATGTTTCACCTCCCATAAGAGGGCACGTTTAGCATCCTTACAACTAGAATTATGCCAATTAACTTGTTTCCTTACCCAATTTGGCTTAGGTTTTACCGTGATGTAAAAAAAACTACCGGCCATTGAAAAAAGTTTTGTGTGGATAATCTCCAAGGCTTCAAAATTGAGTAGACCCTGTCTGGCCTCCATGAGAACAGATACTTCGGCTAAATGGGTGACCACCTGTGAATAAAAAGCCGCAATTTTATTTGGGGTAGACAAAAACTGAGCCCACCTGATGCGACGTCCGCCAGCCACTGCTAGTAGATTAGGTGCTACAGCTTGAACTAAGGACCCTGGGGCTCGAGCTGGATCCAGATGATGTAGGAATTCCAGACTGAGGAGATTATGGTCACTATCAACCCTGTCCACTATGGTAAGCGATTTAAGATGAGATCAATACTCCACAGATACCAAGAAGTAATCAATGGTTGAACTTTTGCCCAGTCTGTTATAAGTATGTTTGCCGGGGGTATCTGGGGCAAGTCTACCATTGCAAGCTCGCAATGAATGAGATACTACGAGCTTGTTAATCTCAATAGCCAGAGGTGTAAAACGCAGAACAGGGTACATAAGACAGTCCTGTATATTCCAGGATAGATCTACCTCAGAAGTAACAGAGGGTATGCCAACCAAGGGTTCAAAGTGGCAATTGAAATCACCACCAATGATCTTATATGGAATTGCAGAATACAAAATCAGCAGGTCATTGAGGGCATTAAGAATGGTAAGTCCTAGATGTAAAGGAGTGGGGCGTAAGTAGATATTAATTACTAGTATCGAAGTGCCATCCCCAAACTTCAGAATTATACAAAGAATATCCGGGGAATGGGAATCAATAACACTAACTGTACACCCCAAGTTGGTAGCCACCCAAGTACATAGACCCCCCGAGGGACGCCCCCTGGGACCCTGCACAGCCGGGACATTATAAGAAGCAAAACCAACCTTGACCGGGGTAGTCGTCATCCAGGTCTCTTGAAAGAGACAGAGGTCGTACTTATCTATCAGTGCCTCCCAGTCGGGTTGGAAAGTTTAGTACCCAGCCCCGCTACATTCCATGACCCTATTAAGGAGCCAGAGTTTGCGTCATCGGGGAAGCTAGGAGAAACAATCTCTGAACTTACAAAATGACCTCGGTGAGATATTGGAGACAAACCTACTTCATCATCTGAAGTACCAAGATTAAAGCCAGGATTGAAGCCAGGGGGGTCACGGGTGCTTTAACAGCGCAAGCCATATAAAGACCTCCCTCTACACTCACCCCCTCCTGCTTGGAGATGTTAGCCGGCCATAAAATGGACCAGTTGCCCCCACACAGGGAACTAGTCATGCCTCGTTGTCCAAGCAGCCAAAAGAGTTAGCAACAGGAATACTATAGGCAGCAGTGTGTGGAACAAAATGGGAATTCCTTAGATCGGACCTTACCAAGCCAACTGGCCGTTGGTAGAAATAACTCAGAGGCAAGGGTAATATTAAACTCTGAGAAGACCGATCATGCCATTCAAGAATAAAATTGGCCACGCTAGGATCCCTGAAATTAATAATAACACAATCCCCTCCTTTCTTTTTGGTTCACTCCCAGCCATCCCACCCTTCGCACGAGCAAAACAATTCTCCGGAACTCCCTCTTGGTAAAGATCTATAAGTGTTCAACCAATGGGTAACCTTATTCTTCAATTCGTGGTAAGATTCCTGGTGTGCACCAGACAGTGGGGGAACACCAGTGAGAACCACCACATATGGCGAGGCCTCTGGAGGTAAGTGTGGAGAAAGTGATGGTGGTGGTTGCCCAGTACTATGGACATTCCCATCTTTAAATTGGGATATAAAAGCACTATCCTCTCTCCTTCTACCCGATGTTGAATTAAAAAGGGTAGAAGGAGGTGGAGGCATACTAGGAACAGTTGTGGACAACCTAGCAGGTAAGTGGGGGTCAAATACGCTTAGACCCAAAGTAGGAGGGGGTATGTTCATACTAGGTAATGCTCGTGCCCCACTGTTATTAGAACCAGAAGGGCAAGCAGTAGAACTGGTACCGTGATGGCTAGGCAAAGAAATTGTGGTGGGCTTGTGGGAAGACCCAATCCCAGAGGGGGCAACCAGATACCCAGATGGTTTACTGTTAATTAAAGATACCACTCGATCAATCTTACTCATCAGAGTTTTAAATTGAGAATTGATGAGTGATTCCAGTTGGGTTTGTAAATCAATTAGAAGATGGGTGGCCCATATCGGAGGTGTTAGAGGGGCAGACAGTTGAATTGGACCTGCGTTGAAAGAAGTTCTAAGTGCAGAGTTATTCATAGGAGATTTAGTACATGGCTTAGCCTTTTTTTTTCCCCCGGGGTTTTTGGGTCCTAGATGTGCCTTGGAGATCCTGGGGTGGTGGTATGGTGTTTGATAGAGTACCCACAGGACTGGCCGAGAAGATGGTTTGGGCACAGGGAAGCTCAGCAAAAGAAGATACAAGAGACGAAACCAAGTTGTTGTCTATAGGGATAGAGACATTCCCATGGATTGGAGAAGAAATTAAACTTGGGGTAAGAGACAGACGTCGCTCAGTATTTTCAATTGCATTTGCCACCAACCCTATAGTTTTTTGCAACATTTTATCAATTGCCGTAAGGCTTGGAAGAGGGGTATTGAGAGAAACATTTTGTCTAGTACGAGGACGACTAGTCACTATTTTGGTTTTGCCCATTATCTCAAGGCTATTAGTTCTCAATATAGACCAGTACCACACTCTCTAAGCAAAAACCAATACAGCAATATAACAACCCTCAGTTGTTATACCAGATTATTCGAAACAATTGGCAACACAAAGAAAAGAAGTAGAATAAATACACCCTAGTTGCAATGTAAACAAACCTCAAACATGACAATAGATCTCCTGGGAATATCCTCTCTCTAACAAGCAAAGGAGCTGTCCCAGCCCAGCCTCCTTCGGCCTCTGACAGCCTAGGACGGGCCCGCCCTTGGCCCGGGCTTTGCCCGGGCGCTGCCCGCGCGCGTCCCGCGCGCGTCCCGCGCTGCGGAGCACCAGCGGCATTTTTATGCTCCCCCGGCGCTGCCTGCTGACTCCAAAGGCAGGCGCCTGGGCTGAGCGTGGGGCTGCTGGGAACTGTAGTCCTCGCTGGCCATTCCCGTCACGGCGGAGCCGCTAGTGGCAGGAAGAAGACTGCTGGACCCCCTATGCTTGCAAGAACTAATTTAAATAGTCTAAGATTGCCTACCTCAAGGTGAACTTTCTTAAATAATAGGTATCCAATGAGAGAAAATGCGTGGCTTCTGATTTCCTTTACCTTTCAGCCCCCTGAGACACAGAAGAAGTTACAGTCCGAGCTGGGATTCCTTAACTTTAGATGAACTGAGCAAGTGAAGCCCTTGTATGTCTATATTTTCCTCCCATTTTCAGCAAAACAGTGGATGAACAAACAGACTGATACATGCTACACACACAATATTTGCCAACCTAGTGCTCAGAATCATATTAAGCCAGTCAGGATGCTCTTATATGACTTACAACGAGGGACAGACCATTCCTGTAGCATACAAATTGGACTTTTATTCTCCAGCTGAAACACATTTTGCTTCCATTGACAATGTTCTTGTAGTTGTGCGCACAGATATCCTGAAAGAACACGCGTTAGCTGAGGGAAAATTCATGATTGTGTTTCTCCCATGCTAGCGCTAGAACTTGCCACTAAAGCAAGTATTCCAATGGTCGAGCTCTGCACCCAAGACGGGTGCAGTGGGACTTTCCCTTAAGTGCCTTGGATGTAAGTTTCAGTACGGTCCCACACACTTTTATCCAATATGAAAAGAATGTCACTCCAACTCCAAAAGCCTTACATATTGAGTTATATCAGAGTGTGTTCTATACGGATAGCTCTGCTCAACCAGCAGTAGGAACAAGATATCAGTACTCCGCAGTCTGCGCAGCAGTGGAAGGCATACAAAAAAATGCTGAATAACAGCCATAGCATACCCACACTGAAATCTTAGTTGAAAGCACTGCACAACATACAGAAATTCTTGCTCCGGTTCTTGCTTTCAGAAAGCTGACCTGTCAGTTCCCACACTAATAGTGTCATATTCATCCTTCTGTGTGCAAGGGTACAATGTATATTTGAAGCACTGGCATATGAATGGATTCAAGGATTCAAAAGGAAAACCTATAATGAATAACCAGCTCTGGGAAAAGGTAGCTGTCTTACAACATAAGCTTATATTGGTCCAGGCAAAACATGCTTTAGGCCATCAGTGCAATGGATTTCACATCAAATGGTACTGTGGCTGCCAAGGCTGCAATACTGACTGTCAGAATAGATGTACTAACTAGATCTCAGATGAAGATGGACACAGATATATTAACAGCAAGTTAGGCACCCATGAAAGGTGGAAAGCCTCTGGCAGTCTTTCCGCCTATGCACTCTTACACCCTAAATTCAGATAACACTCCTGTGGTTACCATACCAGGAGAGGGAGACAAGATAATTCTAAATAAGGTCTCCAGATTAAAAGTTATTCAGGGAAGCACGTATGGGATGGGCATCTGCATATGATGCCATTAATGGAACAGTAGCAATTCTATAGCAATGCTACTGATGACCCTGTTTATACAAACAGACTAGAGATTATGTTAGACAGTGTGATAATTGTCAACAGATCAAACCTTCTACTGTTAGAACACTCTTGCCAATTCATCTGACAGTTTCAAATATCCCATTCACTGTGATTTACTTTGACCATATTAGGCCAATAAATTCTGTTAACCAGGATAAGTGCAATTTGTTAGCAATTGATTAGTGTTTGCGATTCTCATGGGTGTGACCACCGAGAAATGCAAATTCTCAGGTTCAAAGGATTTGCAGGATCTGATAGCAATGGGAGAAGTTCATTCATTTAAATCAGGTAATGGGCATGCGTTCACCTCCAAGGCTTACAGGCATGCCATGTTTGCGTTTTGGGTTGAGCCCATCAGATAGGTTAAGCATGCTAATGGCATGATTAAACAAGCCTTGACTGCTGGGTACTATGGTCAGGTCTTATTTGGCACCATGGTCTGTATGGAATCCAGAGAGCATTCAATAACTTACCAAGATGAGTATTGGGTGGTTGCACTTCATATGTGGTGCTCTTTGGAGTGCCTATGTACGTACCTGGCCTAGATAATCATGGGAAGGTGGCAGTTGAGAAAAGTTTGACCTGGAACAACGTTTGAATGTCTTAAAGACTGTCCAAAAATCAGAGGCAAGCTGTCGCAAGTGAAGCATTTTGAAGTTGCTACCAGTAAAGAGAAGGTTTTAATTGCTGCGGACAGGTGGGTCAGACCACCTGTTCAAGTTTTTGGGATAAAAGATAGACAAACTGTGATCCTGATTCCTTTGTCTGGTTCAAAGAGAAACCAACAGGTGTCCATTAACCAAGTGAAGAAGCACTATGTGGCTGGCTGTGGACAGCAGATCATCACGGACAACAAGAATGATTCAGAGTAGAACTTGTCAGCCTCTCCTCAAGGCTTCCGGGAAACTCAGGACGGAACTTGGGGGTCATGATTTACTTCAACAGAATCTATCAGCAGGTTGCAGGGCAGGCCCAGTTGTAACTGGGCACCTAGGTTTTTTAGGAAAGTGTGTTTCTTTGAGCTTTAATGTCCCTGTGGCTCAACAGGCGATCAGTAAACTCGTCATTTGAGTATACTTTTTTCCTCGCAGCAAGTGGGAGCAGGTCCAGCCCTTAGGGTTCTCCTCATAGGTCCCAACAGTAGGTGAAGACCTTCTTCTGTCTTCCACAGATCCAAAAGATCCAAGAGAGTGCCTGAGGGGGCCATATTGATTCCAGTCACTAGCCTGTGGGTGAATCCTGGCCCCTCCATTCCCAATAGGACAAAACTTCCCTGGGGTAGCCCTACTTACTTTTTCTTCAGTTCCTCACTGCTCCTTTGTACCTAGAACCAACATGGTAGAATCTTTCTTCCCTTAGCAGAACTCCTATGCCCACCCTAGAGGTGTAGCCAGTGAAATGATCAAACAGTCCCCTGTGGTAACTCAAATTTGGTTATGTGGTCAACTTCTCACCCAACGAGATAGGTGCCTAACTGGCTAGGGGTATGAAGGAAAGGAGCCCTTCCCTGATGTTAGCTACAACCGTGGTGCTCATTCTCCTGGACCTCTTAGCTGCCTTCGACACTGTCTGTCACCACACCATATGCACACACCTCCACGACACTGGGATCCGCGACAAAGCCCTGGACAGGACCACCTCCTTCCTCACTGGCAGAACCCAGAGAGTCCACCTCCCTCCATTCCGATCGGAAGCCACCAAGATCACCTGCGGCCTATCCGAAGGATCATCCCTCAGCCTGACCCTTTTTAACATCTACATGGCACCGCTCGCTAACATCGTCTGATCACATGACCTCAACATCATCTCATACGCCGATGACACCCAGATGATCCTTTCCCTCACCAAGGACCCCGTCACCGCCAAAACCAACCTCCACGAATTAATGAAGGCCGTCGCAGAATGGATGAAGAACAGTCGCCTGAAACTGAACTCTGACAAGACGGAGGTCCTGATCCTCGGCTCCACCACCTCCGCCTGGGACGACTCCTGGTGTCCGGCCACACTGGGAGCTGCACCGACACCCACCAACCACGCACGCATCCTCGTGTTCATCCTGGACTCAACACTATCAATGACCCAGCAAGTCAACACCGTCTCCTTCTCCTGCTTCAACACCCTCTGCATGCTTCTCAAGATCTACAGATGGATCCCCACCGGAAACAGAAGGACGGTCACCAAAGCCCTGGTCAGCAGCAGACTGGATAACGGCAACGCCCTCTACGCGGGAACCATGGTCAAACTCCAGAGAAGACATACAGAACGCCTCCTCACACCTTATCCTCGACATCCCCGCCACACCCACACACTGCCCACCTGAGAGACCTGCACTGGCTCCCTGTCAATAAGAGGATCACCTTCAAGCTCCTTACCCATGCTCACAAAGCACTCCACAAAAACCTCCAATATACCTCAACAATCAACTCACCTTCTACACCCGCGCTGCCAGCTTCACTCCGCTGACCTCACCCTCGCCACCATTCCACGCATCCACCGAATGACCACCAGAGGCAGATCATTCACCCACCTCGCCGCCAAAACATGGAACACCTTCCCCATCCACCTACGACAAACCCAGTACCTGCTGACCTTCAGGAGACTTCTCAAGACATGGCTGTTCGAACAGTAGCAGGAACCCCACCCACCCTCAGCACCTTGAGACCCCCACGGGTGAGTAGTACGCTTTACAAATAAATAATTTACATCTGCCAGTGCCTGGGTAGGCATTTGTAGGATTAATTAAGTTCCTGGACACTGCCTAGATGGTCATCCTGTCAGATGACCAGAATCCCTCCCCACACCCAAGCTCTTTGTCTCAGCTCTGGGAGAAATGTCACACCTCTTAAAGTAGCTATTCAGTCCCCAGTTGGCAGTTGGAAGCTCAGGCAAATTGGCTTCTAGAAGCTTTAGGCAGCTAGAAGTCGGATTTTTAGAAGTATCTTTTGTAAAATATTTAGTACAAATGCAAAGTTACCAATAAATTGAGTTTGTAATAAATATTTTTAAAAGTCCACAAATTCACTTTTTGACTACTTCTTAGTCGGAGATAACTTTATGAAATATTAAAATGTATCACTATGCTTTGCTATGGAACAGCTAACTCTTCTGTAGTGAACATATATTGATATCTTTTAGGGCCTTGCCACTGTAAGGACATTTTTAACATTGCATTTTCCTATGTCCTACTTCTAAATGCAATGCACCCTGCCTTATGGGCATTTAATGCCTTCTCAGCGATAACCTATTAACAGTTAAAAGGAGAATTTTGATATTGCCTACTTCTAAAATAACCTTTCTAATTGCCATGAGGCTGAATCAGAAATGCATCAATGAGTAAGGAAGTAGTATTAATCAAGTACTTTTCCATATTCTCTTACATGGCTTTGTGAATTGGCCCCCAAAACATCCAGCTCCTAATTAGCAAAATTACGAAGAGAACACTCTTCTTTTTGTTTGGTCTAACTGTATTTGAATGTTCCTTGTGTATTCTATTTTAAATATTTTGTGAGGTAATTACAAACCCTGCAAGAGTATGTAAAAGATTAATACAGGAGTACTACATTACATTTTCTAAAATGCCTTTGTGTATTGGTCCCATTGATGTGATAATAAACATCAATAAATTGTGCAAAATAATAATCAGATAAAACACTACGCACTTTACCTCCAAATCGACTCAAAATCCTTTGCAAAAAGCATAATTTAAATAAAATTAAACTCCAAAATTACATTTACAAATTTTTCAAATTATACATTTTGTTTAAAATAATCTATATTCAAAATATAATTGACATTTTAAAATATCAACTTAAATATTATTGAAACAAACTTTAATTAAAATACTTCTAACCAAATTACTCAGTAAACCCCACAACCTGACAAATAAAAGTAAATACTGAATTGATATTATCAAGAATTAAATAAACAAAAATAGCTCAAATTAACAATATTTAAAATTAGTTATATTTATATTATTACATTATTTACAGAAATATAAATATTTTAAAAAATAAGTTGTCTGAATCATACCCCTCAAACCTCCCCCCCAAATACCTATAGGCATTTTACAAAAAATGTAATCCAAAGTATCAGACAAATGTTACACATTACTTTATGAATATAATCTATACTGATAATGTCAACACAGTTTTGTATACTTTATTTCTAACAGTGACATTATTGAAAACAATAAAAAAATATACTTACTCCCAAGATTTAGACCCTAAATCTTTTTGCACTTAAAGAGGTCTGTTCACAAACATGCATTTTGAAGTGTGTTTACTAGTACTAGAATAGCACTGCTAAGGCAAAACAAAACACTGTTCACAAACCTACGTCGCAGTCAATGCCTCTGCTTCTTCTATGTTTCATGTGTACTGGTAGAAATGGGAGGTAACGGGAGAAGTGAATGGAAAAGGGAGAATGTTTACTACTAAAGGGGAGTTGTTAAGGTAGAAGGGAGAAGTAAGAACTGTTAAGTAAGGATTCGGGAGGGATTTAAGGAGGAACATGCACCCACACAAAAAATAAGCCTATTGCTATGCCCAAACTTAACTTCTATAATAATTACAACCAAAACGGACCCCCAAAACAGTTGTAAATGTAGTCAAGCTCAGAGCACTGGTACTGCAACACCTTACTAAAGAACACAATGAAGGCAGATATTTAAAATCAAACCCCATAGGAACTAACAGTTAAATGAACATATTTTAACAGTATTAAAAATTAATACATTTAATTTACTGTTAACATATATGTATATAAAGAAAGCACTATGGCTAGTTTGTTATTAAATTAATTTTAGTTTATTATAAAATGTGTTAATAAAATTTACATTTTAAAATGAATGTAACTCTCTTATAATCAAATAATAAATTAATGTAAATTAATTCTGCACATAACTTTTATTACTTTTTACTACAGGATACATATAAATATAAATTTTAGGTGGCATGTAAATCTAAAGAAAATATATTTTGATATAGTTTAATTTATTCAAATAGTTATTTTTTCTAAATTAAGCTCATGATACTATGGCATTTTTTATTTGTTAAGCATTTGTGCTACATTAAACATAAATCTGTGTCGGCCGGAAAACGAACCGACCGACACAGAACCGGACCGAATACCGACCGACACGGGCCAGCGCCGTACGACCCGTGCAGTACAATGCAACGCGAGTGAATTACAACCGACACGTACGGAATACAAGCCGCACGACCGAGCCGGAGGGAAAATAGTGATCCGGCCGGAAAACCGATGTGATTTTCACCGACCGACACGTACCTGGAATGAACCCGACTGACCCGTACCCGCGATGTACGATTAGTGCAGTACGATGCAATGCGTGTAAAACCAGACCGACTCGCACAGAGACCAAGCCGCACGACCGACACGCACAGACAACCCGGCACACAAGCAATAGAGACCGCCGCGAACGACGCATACCAAACACAGAAGTCAGGCAGCGTGAACGAGGCAGAGAAGCCCGCACGAGACAACAGCAGCGTCCGTTTCCGTCACATGAACGTCTCCTTCATGCCTACAAAACACAAAGGAAAAAACACAAAAAAAGGACCAAACAAGCAATGACTAAGCCAATAAATATCCATAAAAAATTAACTGGATAAAGACACACCCACAACTCCAACTATATAAAGGACTACAATCACTACCATCATCCCTTGCAAACAGGAGACACAGCCAGCAGCAAACACCAGTACACAGCAACCACAGACACACTCACAACTCACCCATCACACAACTCACACACCATCAGCACCTCATACAAAAGCACACACACATACACACAGCAAAACCAACACCAAACCAACATCACTTGCACCCTCACACACATTCCCCACCACCACCACCCATCACCATGCCTCCAAAGAAGAATCCAAAGTTCACAGATAGTGAGTTAGAAGTGCTGGTAGACGAGATCATCAGAGTAGAGCCACATTTGTTTGGTACATTGGTTCAAAGGACCCCCATCTCACAGAAACCCAAGATGTGGGCGAGGATTGTGGACAAGGTGAACGCCCAAGCACCAATGTTGCGCACAAAGGACGATATCCAGAACCGATGGTATGACATGCGCAGGAGGGTCAAGAAACTCATCGAGAAAGATTACGCCTTGAGTCAGTGCACCGGCGGTGGCCCTCCTGCCAAACCAGTCTACTTCAGGAACTTCAGGAGAAGGTGCAGGACATCCTACCACCAGAGAGCGTCGATGGCCTAACACACATCCCAGAGCCTGGTGAGTACACAAACAACATACCCAAGATTGTGTGGCAAGGGGACAGTGAAACCATGCACCGCAAGCAAAGCTACACTAACCAATAGATAATCAACCCAAGATGTGTATGCCAGTCACACAAACACAATACCTGCCATCTCATAGTGACTGGGGACTGTGTCATGACATGCACCAACCTACAAACAAATAGAGCAAGCCAGTGGCACTAAGCCAAATACACCCAGCCAGACAGTTTGCCACCACAAACACACCACCTCACAGTGCAGCTGACTGTCAGGAAGGAATAGTGGGGATGCAGGTGAAGTGAGTGTAGACAAAAGCATGATGGGGCCTGTAGTCACAGATAATGCCGCCCCTCCTGATTGGCCCATCAAGACCCCTCTGAAACATGCCCACATCACAGGGAGTGGAAAATGACTGACAAGATGGCTGACACTGGCTCCTGCTGTGGGGAGCACAAGGCCCTGCTAGGGCTTGTGTGCAAATCAGAAGCAGGACACCACTGACTGACATCCTGAAAGACAACTTGCACGCCCTACAATGGAAGCACGTTTCATGATGGGAAGGAGGACTGACAGCCCTGACCATACTACACAGCATGGGGAGACACCCCCCCAACACAAACTCCACACAACTCACCGGGTACAATGCATTGACACACACCTCATTGAAATATCAGCAAAAGATACCCTGTACTGGGTGCTGCTGCGTGAAGCACAGGGGCTCACTTTGGACTTGAAGCCAAACAAACACCAGGATTTCACAGTCAGCCATCTTGCCATTGATGTCACACACCCTCACAGGGAAGAAGAGTCAAGAGGGAGGAAGCATGGGCGTGCTGGGAAGGGGGGTGTAGCCAAGAGTATGATGGGACTCGCAGTGACAGACAACCTACACCCACCCACATGGCCCTGCAAGATCAACCTGAACCATACTCGCCCCACAGGGAGTGGGAAGGGACTGACAAGATGTCTGACACTGGGCTCTGTTGTGGGGAGCACAAGGCCATGCTGGGACTGGTAGCCAAACAAAAACCAGGATTTCACAGTCAGCCATCTTGCCATTGATGTCACACCCCCTCACAGGGAAGCAGAGTCAAGAGGGAGGAAGCATGGGCAAGCTGGGAAGGGGGTGTAGCCAAGAGTATGATGGGACTCGCAGTCACAGACAACCTACACCCACCCACATGGCCCTGCAAGATCAACCTGAACCATGCTCGACACACAGGGAGTGAGAAGGGACTGACAAGATGTCTGACACTGGGCTCTGTTGTGGGGAGCACAAGGCCATGCTGGCAAATGGCCAACAACAAGATCAAACTCTGTCTGTGACAAGCTGGGAAAAAGCAGTGTACAGGCAGGCATCTGTTTGAGAAGTAGAAAATGTCATGACTGTGAACCAACGATGCATGTAGAAACATAAATCACATTGTGTGTCTCTTCCAAACATAGGTCGTGCTGGGCACCCAGCGCCAAATGACGAGGATACCCAGTCCCAGACTCTGGTGGACACTGAGCTCTCTGGTCTGACTCTCTCAGTGTCCTCTTCGGATGACGACGACCAACCTGGCCCCTCCGGTGTGAGCCATCATGCAGCACCAGCAGCAGCAACATCTGCCTCCCCTGTATCCACGCCTCCAGCATCTGGACACCGACAAGGCACCCCGCCAACACGGACAGACCAAGGACAATCAACACCCACAGCACAGGGACACAGAACCCCCCGGAAGCTACAGCCAACACCACCAGCAACACCACCAAAGGGGTCCCAGTGTCACCTGTGCGTACCGCCGCTGGTCCTGCCCGTGTGGAGAGGGGTGCTGGGAGGGGTGGGAGGCACAGGGCACGCCTTGTAGAGGGGTCTGGACTGCATGATGACCCCCAACTGCCACGCATCTTAGATGCGTACCAGGATAGCACCGAAGGACTTGGCCAGGTAGTGGGGATCCTTGAGGACATGCAACAGGAGAAGGTCGCCCACCATGCCCTCGTGGAGGCAAAGTGGGATGACCGTACTGCGGTGCATCGGGACATATTACAATGCCTCTGCCAGATCAACACCAACCTGTCCACACCCCCCTGTGTGTCACAACATCTGTCACAACACCATCTGCCAGCGCCACAGGGAGGGAGGAGGACTCTGGCAGAGAGTCCCCTGCACCGCAGAGGCCTGCACGTGAGGATCCCCCCCCGGAAGAAGAGGGGTCATCTGAAGAAGGACATGTGAGAGGCAGATGTCCCAGCACATCCCTCAGGGCCTCCAAACCTGTTCTGGACAATGTTCTTTGTGCACAACCCGTTCACCTTGTCCAATCGCACACAACACGCCCACATTACATGGAGGGTTCATGTTGGGCCAATGTAGCAGACGACTGTGGACTTTACTCTGGACATTTCATCTACCAGCACTTCCAACTCCAATGTGAACTTTGGATTCCCAAACCACTGTACAGCACCCACCATCCTGTGCACCTCACTCACACATGTTTGTAAATAAACTCACCAGTACACCATACTTGCCTCTGTTGTGATTCCAACTTGTCATGTACAGGGCGACGTCGATCTGCTACACAACACAGTGCATGCCAAATACTGCAACAATGTGACCAACGTAAGGTGAGTCATGGGGATGTGACACATGTGAGGGAGACACACCACTATGGCAACACAACACATACTCACCATGGCCATGTTACTCATCACACACAATGATGTTGACCTGAAACACATTGGCATGCACAGACACAACACCAAACACAGTCAGTGGTAACAAGTCCACAGGTGAGGTAAGCAGATGTCACTCAGATGTGGGAAGACAGACAACTCACATAACAAAGCATAGCACAGGTTCATTACACATCAGCAACACGTTTATTCCACAATAGTTGCACAGTAATTCTACGTAACAGTGGACAGACGCTCACAATGTGTTGGAGAATGGAAGTCCAGGGATGTGTGGTACATCAATTGATGGGAATTGTCAACTTCCACACTGGTTTTGGCTTCTGGGTGTTGGGGGTCAGTGTTGACCACACAACAGGCAAAGGACCCTGGGAAGGACAGACAAGACACAGTCAAAAGCACAGACGAACAGGAGAGAAATGCAATACACATGCACAAAACATGTTGCAAAACACCTACACAAACACTAGTTAGCAGTACTACCCTATTGTGGAGTATACACCACCTGAATGGACACATCACAGCACGCATCCAGTCAAGTGGCACACAGACACACTCAGACCGCAACAGAGCTGGCTCAACACATTCCAGGCCACCTCCATACATTCACATAACAACACTGGAACCTCACATTCAGGTGAAGAAGTTGTTGTTGAGCTGGAAGCGGACGTCACCATCATCTTCATCATCACTGGCATCTTGGCCCAGGACGGGATCCTCCACAGGTGCTGGATGTTAGTCGTCGTCATCGTCATCCTGGATGAGAGGCACCTCCTTCCACACCGCCATGTTGTGTAGCATGCAGCATACCAGTATTATTTTACACACCTTTGCAGGCTCATATGGGAGGGCCCCTCCGGTCTTGTCCAGGCAGCGAAAGCGGCTTTTCAGGAGGCCGAATGTCCGCTCAATCACCCTCCTGCTCCGACCATGTGCCTCATTGTAGCGCAGCTCGGCTGGTGTCACAGGGTTCCTGAGGGGTGTCAGCAACCACGGCATGTTGGGGTATCCAGAGTCACCTACACACCCAAAAATGAACAAGTAGCTGAGTTTTGTAGGAGTGCGGAATACAACACTGACAAACACACACAATGAGAAACAGTCAGTACACACCGACAAGCCAGGCACACTGAGCTGGTATCTGTGACATCAGCGTTACAATGTGACTACTCCTCATAATGTAGGCATCGTGCGCCGAACTAGGGAACCGTTCACACACATGTGTGATCAACATGTTGGCAAGACAGACCACCAGAGCATTGATCGAATGGTAGTGCTTCCTGTTCCGCTTCGCCTGCTCATGTGCCTGTGGTGGTATCAGGCAACATGTGTCTCGTCAATGGATCCAATTACGTTTGGCATCCTCCCCAGTGTATAAAAGGCATCCTTAATATCAGGGAGTTCATCTTGGCTCAGGAACTTGATATACAGGTCGAGGAATTGCAACATCCCCTCCAAGACATTGCGTAGCACCCGACTAAACATCGTTTGCGACATACCACCAGCAGTAGCCACAGTGTACTGGAAGGTACCGGTAGCAAAGAAGTGCAGGGCTGCCATCACCTTCACCTCTGGGGTCAGTGCTGTAGGGTATGTACGGTCAGGTAGCAGATGTGGCGCCAACTGCTCCGCCAACTCCTCAATCAGTGGCCTGGTGCAGCGGTACCGTCTGATGCTGTCGCGTTCCTGCATGGTTGCAAGGTCTGGGAAAGGCCGATGGACAGCTGGTGCCCTGCAGTACAGAGATGCACAAAGGAAGATTGTCAGTACATCCACCCATGTGGCCATGACCACGATCACTATCACATGCTAGTTCATGACATTACACAATGTACTGAGGTGTGTGCTGTTGGGCATGGACACATATGTCACCTACAAGACCACCACCTCATATCTCAATTCCACATGTCCACATGAGTACCATGTAGTGCAATGAGCTAATCATCTGGCTGTGTCACCCAACCTATGTGCTGCTGTAACGTTCAAAAACCCACCCCAGTGACAAATGAGGACTCATGTCTCCCAGGCATCACAGATCTTTGCCATGCAGAAACCCAGGGTCCCTGTATTGCCACATCAACACACCAATGGACATGGCGTAGCACGTACACACCACAAGGCAAGCATAAGTCCCACAGGTAGTGGCCACTGTTGTTCCTGCCGGCCCTACATGTATGTCTCTTAGACACACACCCCATCAAGGTTGATGCATATACCACATGGATGTGGAGACTGTCACCCATTGGTAACATGTGATCAGACACATCTGAGACACAATATGCACACAGACTGTGGGTGCACATCAGTATTGGGGCTGCAGGTCTCACTGTGACGTACATGCCATCACCCCCAGGACTCAGGGTGTATGTGACATGTCTTAAACATATCCAACCTGACACTGTGGCCTTCACTCATGCCCATTACTGTCCAATTGCACATCACAGTGCTAATGTGCACAACACACAAAGGACTCTGCCCCCATGTACAAGATAACAGCCTGGGAGTGGCTGCACAAAGTGCCAGACAAAAAAACAGCTGTGACCCCCTCAAACACCCAGGGAATGCAGCCTCACATGCCATGGGACACTGTGTGGCCAATGCTATAGTGTGGCAGGTGTGTGCAGGTGTCCATGGCCAGTATATGTGTGTTGCATCCGTCTAATAGTCACACTAATGAGGTCCGACACGGGTGACAATGCGTACGCATTGCACGGGTCATGACCGAGCCGTGCATACGCCTTCTCATTGAATCCAATGAGGTCCGACGCGGGTGACAATGCGTACGCATTGCACGGGTCATGACCAAGCCATACGTACGCCTTGTCATTGAATCCAATGAGGTTCGACGTGGGTGACAATGCGTACACATTGCACGGGTCATGACCGAGCCGTGCGTACACCTTGTCATTGAATCCAATGAGGTCCGACGCGGGTGACTATCATGCATACGCGTCAGACAGGCATGGTCCAAGACAGGCGTACGCCTTGGCCATTGAATCGTATGGAGACGGGTGCATGTGTATATTCAAAATACGCATTGTACAGTCAGTTGAACGAGCCGGGTGCACCCATTGGCTCAGGACTGTCATGGAGACGGATGCGGATTCAAAACTTGTACGAGTTGTGCACTGGAAATTCAGTTGGATGCCTACAACAATGTTGCAATTTCAAGTGTTCCATGAAGGTGAAGATTTGAACGATGCGGAAGGCGTGTACGAGTCGTACTTTTGAATGGATTGGCCAGATTCATAGGATGCAACCGTGTTGGACCTATCACTTGGGACACATGGCACAGCGTCTGCCTCTGCAGCACAGATATAAGGCTGGCTGGCCCCCAGGGAACTCACTTGCCTGCACTACATGTTACTGGACCACATCCCTGCTACCACTGCTGCTGTCTATGCATCCTCTGGCTCCTGCTATGGCACGTACACTGGAGAGGGCCTTCACTGAGGAGGAGAACCAGGCCCTGCTGGATGGGCTCCTTCCAGAGTACAGAAAGCCCTATGGCACACCAGGGGAGCAGGTGAGTGCGCTGTCCACTGCCTTCCTAATTATGCATGCTGTCTGACTAGCAGTACTAGCAGTGTGTACACCAGTGGCAAGCATTCTCACTGACTACTTTCATCCACCAAAGTGTGTAGGTACATGTAATGAATAGTTTTCATGCTGCTAAAGTGCATTATTGCAAGCTTAAACTATCCAGGCATTGTTAACATGTCAGACATGCATGTGAGTTTTCATTCCCCATGGTTGCACTACCTGTGTAATTTATTTCCCTTTGTGATGATGACATGTATATCCAATTGTGTGCTGCACAAATCTGGGGCATGTGTGTTAATGTACTTTTCACTTTGTCATCCTCACAGGTTGATGCCCACCAGAAGCAGGAGATCTGGCTGACCATCGCCTGGGCTGTTCGTTCTGTGGGGGTCTACAAGCACCGGATCCGCAACTGCCAGAAGAGGTGGCAGGTCCTTCGTGGCTGGACCCGGAGGATAGCTAGAGTCCAGCTGAAGCTGTCACCTCCACGCAGGAGGGGCAGACACCGGACCCTGACTCCCCACATGCTCCGGATACTGGCGGTGATCTTCCTGGACCTGGATAGGCAGCTGAAGGCCAGACAGCAGCAGGAAAGGAGTAAGTCCATGCCTGATCTGTGTACTATGTCTGACATGCAAATAGCAGTCTTTTGTCCTGGGCACACTTCCACATTACGTAGGTCTTGTAGTCCCAAAATCAGGTCCCTCATTTGTGTGATGCACCCTCCTCATCTGTTCCACAGGTGTGACCCCTACAGTCTGTTGCTTGTGTCACTAGGGCACTGTGTACCTGCAGTCAGCTATGTTTCAGGTACCAGTCAGCATCAGTTCCCGTGACTCTGTTGTGTGTTTCATGGGTGGTTCAATTGTTTACACAATGCCTGAGATCTGACATGTGAACTGTGTGTGCCCTTGAGATGTGTACCAATTGCTGGTCTGACTCGCAACATGTTTCTGGGGTATTCAAAACAAAACCATGCAACAGGGGACTCCAATTTTTGGGCATCAGGAGTATGTATATCAAGTATGTCACAATTGCTTAGCCACCTGACTACTGTCAGGGGCAAAACACTGTTTCACTTAGTCCTGCCCAGTCATGCCTCCTCAAGGGCATTCCGAAACACTCTGTAATCCCACTCCTGTGTATGAAATTGAAATTGTTGTGCTTAGTGACATGTGCCCTCAGGTGTGTGCCTCTGTGTCATTAGGGTGTGGCTTGTTGCTACGAACAACTGGGGTGTCCATGATTCAGAGAGTCAGCATGACATCTGCAATGTGACTGTGCGAAACAAGACCTGTGTGACATATAGGTGTGTGATCATCTGACAGCGCACAATGGTGTATGCAACTGTGTCCCTCATGCAGCTGGGTTATATGCATGGCAGACTGTGATGTGTTAATGTACATGGATTTGTGTTTGCTGAGACTCATATGAATGATTTGCATGATGTGGGGTCTTCTGGGTCCTGGATATGTTGTTTGCATGGGATGGGCAAGTGTGCCGGTCATCTGCAGAGTCAGATTTACCCCTGAGCTAGGATTGTGAGTCAGTGCATATTGTTGTTGTCTGGATGCCCTGCCCCTGTGACAGGAGACAGTGTTGACTGACTTTCAGGGCATCCCAGTGCCATGGCATTGAACTTGCTATGAGTGAGCCTGCGTTGTGTTCAAGTGTGCACCATGCACCCCATTGTGGCTTTGCCCATCAGGACATGAGTAGATCATAGTGTGTGTAGCTGGCATGCATCCCAAGCATGTTCATTCACTCTAGACAGTCACAAGGGGGGTTGAAGTGTGTTTTGCCTTTTCTGGGTGACTCAGCGCTAGGCTGAATAGACCTTGGCTGAATTTAGAGTAGCAGGAGGTGTTGTGTGTAGATTTAGATTCCGTATATAGGTTTCCCGATTTATGCCCTTATATAGGTACAGTTTTTATTGCCCTTATTTAGGCATAGAAAATGCAGCCCTTATTTAGGCATTGTCCATGCTAACCAAATACAGGCATGGTCTCCTACATCCGACAATCCATGTCACAATGAGTTCTTGGAAAACCAGACACTTAAGCCTTTAGAAATTTCCCTTGCTTGGATATTGATTTCTCCAATAACTCATTTAGTATGCATGAATATCTATTCCTTAGGGGTTCATTCATGACGTTCTGATGCCCGACTTTTACGTCAATACAGGCATTCCTAAACACCTTCAGGGTATAAATCATCCTGCACTTGCTCTGGCAAACCACAGTTGCGGCACGATCCGGCTCGACTGCCTACTTGCGGATCGCCACGGCAAGTTCCGAAGGAAATCGAGTTCCAGCCTGACGCACTGACCAGACGCTGTCATCCTCTTCGCAGAGAATCCAGCTCCAGTGTTTCTGACTCCCCTTGCGGTGTGTTAGATATCGAGTCCCGGAAAAGAGATTCCAACTTCGCACAATCTAAGGTATGGAGCAGACTAGAACTTAGAGAAACTTCTGGCAACTCATGGCAAAACTAAAACTATGGCTATAGCTAGCTATACTTTAGAAAACAGCACCTACTTCTTACCTTGTACTACACTTAGGTTAGAACTATTTAGAAGCATCAGATAAGTATTCACCTTTTAGCCTGTGTTATTTATGTATGAATTTTAATTAATATATGTCATAGCTACAAACCATGCTATTGCAGTATTATTTTATCTTACTGCTAACTCTGTACATATTGTACTTCGCAGCCTGTCTTACGATTGTAGCAGTTTATGTCTCTTGCATGAGAAATAAGACTGTTCAATAAACCCTTTTTATTGAAAAGCCCATCTCTCTATTTCTGTGCAACTCTGTAGAAACGAAGCATGCACGATTGACTGAGTGAAACTGTTATCTATTGTTTCCACGGTTCTGAGATTGTTCCGACTCTGAGGGAAACAAAGTTGTCATGTTTATGCGGTTGTCAGAAACGAATCCCTTCTTGTGTATTCACAAAGTTTCTAGTTACCTCTGAGTTAGCTGGCACACACAAGTAATTAAGTTTAATGTACTCGATAGAGACATACTGACTTCAGTCCTATGTCAAATCTATAGTGTATATTATTCCAATGTGCAGAGCCTATCAGGGATATAGGAACTACACTACATGGCGCCCAACGGTTTGGTAAGGCACTAATTTAAACCTAGATACTGAAGTAACTCAGTCGTGCTTTTCTCAGACACCCCTCCATACTCCAATACTCCATAAGACGTCTGGAGTGGGTAGGAATAATATCCGCCATAGCTGAGTAGTGTGGTAAATAAAAATACCGGACTGAATTTCATACGGAATCTTAAAATAAAGTAAATAGCTCAAAATAACAAGAGGCAGAATCCGTGGTATAAGAGGTTTTCTAATGGGCTTTATTCCATTCAAAATGGCCGACTCGAGTCGCGGCCTTCAGGTTCCGTCACCACGAGGGTTCAGGAAGTGAAGTACAATAATTTATTAACAGACATGTATTTTTATAATAAGTACATTACAATGAAACGAATGTAGAAGGCGTAACATTTGATAAGAAAAGTGACAAAACAGTGACATAATCGAAACTAGGCGTAATAAGGAATAAAAGAAACATGATTGGTTAGAATTATCAGACATAGGTGGATCTATAAGATAATACTTGGCATAGATGCGCGCGCGGCAGCATGACGTGTAATTGACGTGCAACTAGGGGGTGAAGGGGACTTGACATTTAGCTCTACATGTGGAGACGAGAAGTCTGGGGGTCAAGTCAACCTAATCCCAAATCATATCTAACATCCTATGTTTAAAGAACTATGTTATCCACAAGGAAGAGACTCTCGGACAGAATCTATTCTATACTGACTGTGTACGTGTACAAGCGTCTAAGTGTCTATATGAGATGCGAGGGATAGAAAACTTTCCATGGCAACAGGGCTATGAATCACTTGCAGGAGGACGGAAAGGCTGAGTCCTTTGCTTGTGAGCTAAAGGAAATGTTTACCTAAATCACTGGACAGGAATGCATCGGCTGGAGAGCAAAATAGATAATTCGAAGGTGAAATACAACTTCTTGGCAGACAGGCGAAAACTGGCCGAGGCAGGCACCGTTAGCTGCACAGGGAGTAGGACAAAGTTCATGGATACAGATGCGAGCTCAAGCTGAAGCTGTCAGAGACAGAGAGCAGGGAAAGGCTTGAGGACAGAATCGGGCCTACTTGCCTGAACTGTAAAAATGAAGTAACTTAGCCATATAAAGTCGGTGGCCTTTCATACTTAGGAATCGAATATCCAACCCTGTGATGGCGGATCTGACAGAGAACATGTCGACGGTAGACACACATATGTTTGCGTCTTAGAAACTGGAACTGGAGGGAACATACATGTACTTGTAACATGCATATAGAACCGTTGGGGTCCAAGATAGGGGACATAACTGATCAGGAAAATCCACATTTCCACATTTCCTCCTTGTCCCCTTCTTGCCCTTCACGAGACATCAATCTTCATCATTCCATTGATTTGCTCATGGAGCATCATTTCTTCTTCCTTCCGGCATTCTGAACGGGACCTGTGATGTGGAATGCATGATGTGGCACACAGACCACAAATCGCTGGTCCACCTTGCAGGCATAAACAACAACTGAAGAGCATAAGAAGGCCAATACCTAGGAAGGATAAAACTCTCCATCCCCAGGCTGATATCACACTCCAAAACCACCCGGACCACGTCCAAGTGCCTGGATTTTCGTGTATCTGGCTTACAATCTTATGAAGGTGTGTTATAGCTTTATATACAGATGGCGAATTTTCTGGTATGAATATGCAGCAGCTGGATCCGATGACCCTGCAAGCTCCGCCCCTATCGGCCAGGATGACGTCAAGGACAAGACGATTCTGGAGAACAACAATTCTCATCACTGATTGTTCCTCTGTCAGATTGCCTAGGGCGGCTATAGTCTCGTTTACTACAGCTTCAAGAGTCTTGGTTAGTCTACGTATCAGCTTACTATTTGATATAGTACCTATATAGGGAAAGATACCTTTATTGAAATCTACATACTTGTCCCATGCCGTCTCAGTATAATCGACAACTGGGAGATCTCTCCGCTCTCTTTTGTGTACTAAATGAACATGTCGATAATAATCAGGAGGAGCTAGGAAAACAGGTGGCAAAAGGAATGCTATGTAACAGGTACCATCCCAATCTAGAGGCAGACGCATATATGCCGTCTGACCACATATGAAGTAAGAATGGCGAGAAGCTCTAAATGAAGATTTACCTTGATCACTATATTCTACTGTAGTAACGCATTGGCTATGGCCCATATGTATGGAACCAACTTTTCTTACACATAATTCACCCTTAACTGGAAATACTGACATAGTGGGCAGAATTAGTTCAACTTCGGATTTGACATTCAGAATCATAAGATTAGGCGTAAAATTACCTAATTTATACACTTCATTTTCTAAATCAGTTCCTGTTCTACTGGGGTGACCCTCCTTATTAGGGTGACAGACTTTGAATAAAACTAGATTCAGATTTCCCCATATCCAATGTTGTTGATAAACTGCTGTGTCTGGGTCTATGGAATTTAATAAACTAAACCATGCTCCACAGGAGCCATTGTGTGTGAATGGATGTGGAAAGAAAGGCAGAACTCCTTTGTTATTCTGATAGGGAGGAAGTCGGCCACACACCCAACAATTGGTCGCATTACTAGTCTGATGGGAATGATGTAACATACTAATGAAGGTGTTATTGCGCAGCGCAAGTCTATAAGATAATTCATGTGGCGGTAGGTCACTAAAAGAATGTTCTGCAGCAACATTATAAACATGTCTAGAGATAGGATGATATATGTGCAAAATCACACTCGTAATAATTACTAAAATACTCAATAAAAACAAAATTAATAATGTCCTCATACAGTAGCTACGCAGTGATTTACAATACGCCTGTCGTTTCAACATTTCTCGGGTATTTTCTCTACTCAGGTCCAAGGGATACATGTCGGAGACAATTCAACCGCTTCACCTTGGAGAGGACTTAAACAATCAAATTGCTCGACTGTTTGGGCCTAAGCTTTAATTTATAGTACTGAGAGTCATTCTGTTCAACAAAAGGAAGTTTTGAATCAGTCTGTGAGGGAGTGCAGGGCACAGTGTCTATATCTGAAGGTAGTCCATGAAATTTTTTGACGTGACTTGAATGAATCCACCCTTTGCGTCCCTCGATCTTCACGGCTGTTCTTGTGGTCAACAGGACCAACTTGGGTGCTTTCCACCTGGGCTCCAGTTGACTTTTCCTGTCGAAATTTCTCACAAAGACAAGATTACCCGGAACAACGTCATGGGGTTTCGCCTCAGTGTTGTCGGGAAAGGCTGCAGCTACCTGTGAACGAGAAGATTGTAGTGCAGACATCAAGGAAGCCAAGTAATCTGTCAGCATGTTACAGTCAATGTCAGTTATTTTGCGTGGTATAGGCGTCCCCCACATATTCGGTGGTCTACCAAAGATCACCTCATACGGGGATAGCCCTGTTCTAGAGTGTGCTACCATTCTCATGTAAAAGAGTGCAACTGGTAATGCTACTATCCAGTCGACACCTTTCTCTCTACATATTTTGGACAGTCTGATTTTCAGTGTCTGGTTATGTCTTTCTACGAGACCTGCTGCCTCGGGGTGTCGGACACAGTGGAATTTCCACTGATATCCCAACAAGAGTGAGACATGTTTCATTAATTCGGATGAGAAAGGCTGACCGTTATCTGAATATACAACACGTGGTAAACCGTACCGTGGGAAGAATTCTCGAACTAGCTGCTTGGCAGTAGTCGGGGCAGTGTAATCTGATACGGGATACGCCTCTGTCCAACGGGAGAGAGCGCAGACAACTACGAGGACATATTTGAATCCTCGACAACGTTCCATCTGAATATAATCCATCTGGAGGACTTCAAAAGGATGGTCAGGAGGCTGAAATCCACCCTGCTCTACGGGAACACTCTTTCCTGGATTAAACTGACAACATATCATACAGGTACGAACTTTTTGTTTAGCTGCTGCTCGTAAATGTTTGTTGAACCAAATGTGCTGAATGCTGTCTAGCATAGCCTTCTCTCCCAAATGTGCTGGACTGTGAACTGTAGCTATAATGGCTTGAACCATGGAATCAGGGAGAAACCATACAGATTTCTCCTTCGTCATCCATCCTTGATCTGTCTGGATCCCTCCTAGTTCCGTCCACTTCTTTATTTCTTCTGCTGTGGCATGTGTCTGTATGTCAATTACGTCAAGTGCGGGATCCTTAATTGTCATACACTGTGTTGGGGTCTGAACTATTGGCTTTGTCATGTCTAATGTGCGATTCTGAGCAGTCTGTTTAGCTGTTCGGTCAGCTAAATCATTTCCTTGAGAAATGGTATCAGTAACCTTCGTATGTGCTTTACATTTCATAATCGATATAGCAGTGGGTAGATGTATTGCGTCTAACAAGGCATGAATGAGGGGTCCGTGCTGAATGTGGGCACCATGGGACGTTAAATAACCTCTCTCTCGCCATAGCACGCCGAAGTCGTGTACAACTCCGAATGCATAACGTGAGTCAGTGTATACATTAACTTTCTTATTTGTGGCTTGAATACAGGCTTGCGTTAGAGCAATAAGTTCTGCTGCTTGGGCTGACAGAATATCTAT
This sequence comes from Triturus cristatus, assembly GCF_964204655.1. Lineage (NCBI taxonomy): Eukaryota > Metazoa > Chordata > Amphibia > Caudata > Salamandridae > Triturus > Triturus cristatus. Next base: position 872,392,778 of record NC_140588.1, read on the forward strand.
ACAATGTGTCTCAATAATTTCAGTGTCTGTTGTGACTGCATACGCGGCCACTAAATCTCCTGTACTTGCTCTCATGCATGATCCGTCTACATACAACGTCAGGTCTGGATCTAACAATGGAACGTCTGTCAAGTCTTGTCTAGGTTTCGTCTTTATTTCAATGATTTCAACACAATCATGAGCTAGTGGGTCTGTTCCAATTACAGGTAATAGTGTAGCAGGATTCAATGTATTACACCGTCGGATCTCTATGTGTGGTTGAAACAATGTCAGTTCATAACCGGTAAGTCTTGCTATGGTCAAGTGTTGTGTTTGTGTTCGGTTCACAAGAACCTCTACTGCATGTGGTACTTGAACTGTCAATGGGTGTCCTAATACTATGGCATCGCTTTGTCTGATTGCTAAAGCTGTCGCTGCCACTGATTTCAGGCATGCAGGCAAAGCCTGAGCTACGGGATCTAATGTACTGGAAAAATAAGCACATGGCTTGCATGATCCTGCTTGATCCTGAGTGAGTACTGACAAGGCAGTACCTTCGCGTTCTGTAACAAAGAGTGTAAAAGGTTTGCTATAACATGGTGTTGCTAAAACAGGTGCTTGACATAAAGCTTCCTTTAGGCTTTCAAAAGCTTGTGTATGTTCCTGAGTCCAAGGGAGAACAGTCGATGTGGCTGCCTCCTGTGTGGTTAACTGAATGAGTGGTTTTGCTAGAAATGCGTACTGAGGGATCCACTGCCTACAATATGAAGTGAGGCCTATGAAAGCTCGCACCTCCTTTTGTGTCCGGGGTATTGACATGTTAGCAATTAACTGGATGCGATCTGGTGTAAGCTGCCTTCCCTCCTTGGACAGCGAGTGACCAAGATAAATAACTCGCTGAACACAGAATTGCAGCTTAGAAGGGGACACCTTGTGCCCCTTGTCGGCTAGGAAATGTAAAACTGTCAGAGAAGCTTTTTCACATTCTGACTCGCTTCTCGCGGTGATCAGTAGATCATCGACATATTGAAGCAGTGCAGTATTGACTGGCATGTGGATACTGTCAAGTTCTCGTTTCAATGCTTGGCTGTAGATGCTGGGGCTTTCTGTGAATCCTTGGGGAGCGCGTGAGAATTTAAAACTGCGCCCATTTAAACTGAATCCGAACAAGTATTGGCTTTCCGGATCTATTGGGACGCTGAAAAAGGCATTCTTGAGATCAATTACAGTAAAGAATGTTGCTTCGGAATCAATTGCTGTCAACAATGATGATATATCAGGGACCACAGGGAATTGTGGTACAATACACTTGTTTAGTTCACGCAAATCAATAACCAATCGGTATACTGGCGGAGCAGTAGGATCAGTTCGTTTAAGAATCGGAATTATCGGTGAATTACATACATTGGAGTCTGTTTCTACAACTACTCCCTGGGCAATCAGCTCATCAATGATTTTCAACAAAGCCACTACAGCATCATGCGGTAACTTGTATTGTCGCATTCGTGGTAGTACCACTCCTGCTTTCAATGTAACTCGATAGGGTGTAATGTTCATGCAGCCAACATCCGTAGGGCCTTGTGCCCATAGATGTACTGGTAAAGTCTGTAGTCGGGGATCCATGTCTCTGGACACATAGTGACCTTTAAAATCACGTAAAAACAACCTTACTCCTTCCGGAGAACAACATATTATGGCTCCTAGTGCTTTCAGAGTCTTAATTCCTAACAGATTTTCTGGGCATGATTTAGTAAGCAATAAATCTGTAGTTCGTGTCAAAGGTCCTATCGTAAGTGGTAGAGGCTGTGATACTTCATTAACAATAGGTTTTCCCGAAAAACCAAGGGAAACATTTTGAGAGCCTGAGAGGGGTGCCCCTGGAACTTCACTACGTTTTATGGTTGTTCGACTTGCCCCTGTATCGAGTAAGAATTTTCTATCTTGACCTAATAATTCACTATGTACATAAGGTCCTTCTTGATCTACAGGAATCTCGATAAGCGGTAAGTCAACTTCCCTCTCTAGGCTGGTTCATGCGTAACGCTGATACTCAGGGTATTCATACTGTGCAGTCTGATACATTTGTCGTGTTGTGGTTTGTGTGGCAGTAGCAGGCAACGGTGGTGCAGCTGGCACAAACTGTATGGGTTGCTGTGAGGCTGGCATGGACTGTTGCTGAACTGGCATGGACTGTCCATGCTGCATAGCTCCTTGTTCATTCTGATCTTGTCTAACTAATCGTGGTCTCTCTTTTGCAATACCTGTAGCTATATTACGTTTCAGGACTGGACAATCGTGTACATAATGGCCTAGTTGTTTACAGTAATTGCAGGTTCCTTTTACAGGAACTGCAGAATCACCAGAATGTGTCACACCCTTTTTGTGACCATCTGCTGGTACTGTCTGAGAAACTAGCATTTTCATTTTTGTATCCTTCATGCGTCTATGCTCGTGTTCTTGTTCATCCCTAATTCTATTGTGATGATACTGTAACATTTGTAGCATTTGCGACGGAGTGTTACTTTGCCAGGTACTCTCGAATTTCAATATTCTATTCTTTACTGGAGGTAATGCATTTTCCACTAATTTTGTCACAAATAAATGTGGATATGAATCACTACTTGCTTTTATACCACTATTTATACCAAAACATTTTTCAAATCGAGCATAATAATCGCTTGTGTCTTCATCTTGCTTTTGTTTACAGGCTGTGATTGCACCCCAATCTTCCTTTTTTGTAGTTAATAAACGTGGCAGTACCTGTACTAGTAAACCTGGTAATAGTTTAACTTTATCCCCGAGCCCTGAACCTGCAGCTCGGCCCCTTTCTTCCTCTGCTAATGCTGTCCAGTCTATCTTTTGGTCTCCCACTTCCCACTCTTTTTCTTTCAGTTTTTCATATATGCCAGCAGGCAAAAGCACCTTTAATATCGTCATAATATCAGGAAAGGTGTACTCTCCCATCAGTAACATGTCTTTAATTTCTCGGTGGAAACCCGCTGGGTCTTTGTCATGACTAGGTACTACTTTTTTCATTTCTAATAATTCCATTTTTGATATGGGTGTGTAAACAAATACACGGTGAAACTCATTGTCTTCGCCTTTTATTGGGTGCACTTCTCGTAGGGGATTTTGTCTATCCATATAGTACGGCGCTCTTTCTCTGTGGGGCAGCGAGAGAGAATCCGGACTTACAAAAAGGACATACTGCTTACGTGACACTAATATCTCTTTAATTAGCCTGTTACTAGAACCTCTCCATCTGTTCGTGAGTAGTTCCGTTAATATATCAGGTAAAGGACCAGGGTCAGCATGTTGGCTCTTATATAATATGAGGAGTTGCTGAATCATATATATTCCAGCTAAACGTTGTTCATCTGTACTGAGGTTAAAAAACGTGTGTGCTACGGTCTCATCACCGTATTTTTCAGGACTGTCAATCCAGTGAACGGCTGATCTGGCTAATTCTTGCTCATCCATGGAATCGAGGAGGTGGTAACCTCTTCGTTCTCGTAGTATTTTATCTGCGGCTTGAAACGAATGTTCAGGAGATTTCAGATTTATTACAGGCGTCGGATACGTTCTGCTATTATTTGGACATACAGAGTGTATGGGATCAGAAAAACATCTAGTATTTTCACAGTATCTTCCTCTGCCTACATAGGCTATGGTCTCTGACTGTCTTGCGGAATTCCCTGATTCGGACACTTCATCTTGCTCAAACTCGTCTGTTCCCAATCTTTCTTCATGAATACGCTCTATTTCTTTACGGATTTTTCGGCACATGGCTATTATACAATTTTGCTTATCGTGTCTCCCTTCCGATATATTCTGACTCCATTTTGTAAGAATAAACATTGCATTCGGGTCTACCCCCGGACGATCTTGATTTCTGATCACACAGTTTATGAGGAAACGTAACAGTTCCCCCTGTATTTCTACTTTCTGGAATTCCATAGCTCTGTTAATACATCCTGGATCTCGTCCTGTTTGAACAAAATGATATATGTTATCCAGATGCGTAGTCATTCCTGGTAACCTTGCTAAATACTCTGCGGCTCGTCTGATACGTAATGATGCCAGGACCATTTCGTCCTCTTTACCGACCACGGGGTCATATCTACAATTTACAAGGAGTTCCTTAAGCGTACGTTCATTTACGAATTTTGGTGTACGTGAATGTGTTGACTCTTGAAAGACAAGTTTATTTATTCTAGGTGGTGTAAAAGTACTGCTAGCACCTCCCGTGGCCCCATCTGGGGCGTCGGGTGTGAAAGGGTTCGTCGAACGTGACACAGCAACTATGGGTGTTGATACCTCTGTAGAGTCGACTGCGGAGACAGATGCGGAAACAGATGTGCTTGCCGACGCTTGTGTCGGAACTTGCTGTTGCACGGGGACAGATACCTGATCCTGACGTTGAACCCCTCTGCCAGATGGTCTATGTGGTGCGGCGTTAGCATACTCGGGAGCTGCATCGTCTAGATATGAGGAAAGAAAAACATCTTCTGCGGTTCTGGGATGCCCCTTTGGATGTACCTTAATTGGAAATAATGGGGGTGGCAAGTCTTTTGGCATCTCTGTAACAGCCTTAGGTAGTCCTTCGGCTAGAAGGGGATACATACCATTCATAAGAGCATTTCTTTGTCTATTCACTTGTTCTGATTTCACTCGGATACCTTCCTCAATTAATAGATTTTCTTGAACTTTATTTGAACTTTCTTTACTCCTCTCTTCTTGTCTACGTGCTTTTTCTGTTCGTCTATGAGATTCTTTACGCCATAACTCAACAGCGTCTTTCTGTGACTGTCTGACCTTTCTTTTCCATAACTCTTCCTCCACTTTCATGATGCACTCTGCATCCCAGGTTCCCGCTATGGGCCACCTTTGACTTTCCGGTAATCCTTTGGTATAATCTACCCATAGATCAAGAAACAATATGGCATCTAAGCCATGTTTATGGTACATAAAATGCCCTGGGGTGTCCCTAGGAGGAATAGGAACTGCTTCTTCAAGCACCCCTTTTCTGGTAGTAATCTGTCTTAACTTCGAGAAGAGCGGCATATTGACAACTGATCTGATACTTACTCTTGAATTTTCTTAATACGAAAAACACCATAAATGAACAGTGAACAATGAACAGTCATTCATACCACAATATGCAAGACATTTCTGAATACTTTAAACATTAAACATTAAACATTATAACAATGATCGACAATGATGACAGTCTGCCTAACTAATCACCACGCTGAATTCTTGACAATAACTGAATACTTCGGAATACTTGATATACTGCTAAACAGTACATATACACTGCTAAACAGTGCAGACCGGATTTGTGTACCCAAATCCGTCTTGACCGGCACAACCTATGTGCGCGTCAACACGCCTCCCCGGCGATGGTACTCACCGAGTAGCTCCTTGAAACGGAAGGCCTCAGAGAATGGACAGGACTCGATAACTGCGGACATCGGACCCTCTGGACGTCGGGATTTCGGAAAACCTGGTGGGCCTCTGTATACCTCGGATCTTGCTCTCTCAGCTAGGCTCTGGTCGGGATACTTCGCACTTCTCACCGCCTCGTCTGGGTTGATCGCAGCCTCAGTCGCCCCCGCTTGACCGGAGGGAGCTTACAGGAAATCCTGCTGGTACGCGTTTATGGTCCGTCCAGCTGTGGCAGGAGACCGGGCCTGCAACGCACCGCCGGCGCGTGAGATGAGAAAGTGTCCCTATTCGGGCGCCATTATGTGGTAAATAAAAATACCGGACTGAATTTCATACGGAATCTTAAAATAAAGTAAATAGCTCAAAATAACAAGAGGCAGAATCCGTGGTATAAGAGGTTTTCTAATGGGCTTTATTCCATTCAAAATGGCCGACTCGAGTCGCGGCCTTCAGGTTCCGTCACCACGAGGGTTCAGGAAGTGAAGTACAATAATTTATTAACAGACATGTATTTTTATAATAAGTACATTACAATGAAACGAATGTAGAAGGCGTAACATTTGATAAGAAAAGTGACAAAACAGTGACATAATCGAAACTAGGCGTAATAAGGAATAAAAGAAACATGATTGGTTAGAATTATCAGACATAGGTGGATCTATAAGATAATACTTGGCATAGATGCGCGCGCGGCAGCATGACGTGTAATTGACGTGCAACTAGGGGGTGAAGGGGACTTGACATTTAGCTCTACATGTGGAGACGAGAAGTCTGGGGGTCAAGTCAACCTAATCCCAAATCATATCTAACATCCTATGTTTAAAGAACTATGTTATCCACAAGGAAGAGACTCTCGGACAGAATCTATTCTATACTGACTGTGTACGTGTACAAGCGTCTAAGTGTCTATATGAGATGCGAGGGATAGAAAACTTTCCATGGCAACAGGGCTATGAATCACTTGCAGGAGGACGGAAAGGCTGAGTCCTTTGCTTGTGAGCTAAAGGAAATGTTTACCTAAATCACTGGACAGGAATGCATCGGCTGGAGAGCAAAATAGATAATTCGAAGGTGAAATACAACTTCTTGGCAGACAGGCGAAAACTGGCCGAGGCAGGCACCGTTAGCTGCACAGGGAGTAGGACAAAGTTCATGGATACAGATGCGAGCTCAAGCTGAAGCTGTCAGAGACAGAGAGCAGGGAAAGGCTTGAGGACAGAATCGGGCCTACTTGCCTGAACTGTAAAAATGAAGTAACTTAGCCATATAAAGTCGGTGGCCTTTCATACTTAGGAATCGAATATCCAACCCTGTGATGGCGGATCTGACAGAGAACATGTCGACGGTAGACACACATATGTTTGCGTCTTAGAAACTGGAACTGGAGGGAACATACATGTACTTGTAACATGCATATAGAACCGTTGGGGTCCAAGATAGGGGACATAACTGATCAGGAAAATCCACATTTCCACAGTAGGACAAAAATCCTACGTATTAGCTGTTTGGTTTGTTCAACGTTGAAGAATACAGTGTTCCAAAATATAGTGCACCTTATCTTTCTTCCCTTGAAACTTGCTCTGAAACTTTCATTAAACAATGACCGAAAACGGCACAAACACCGATACTGGTGGAGCTGCGGATGACCAAGTCACAACAGCTTTTAATCGTACTGGTTTACAAGAAACCGACGAGGATGCTATAATCATCCATCCAAATTTAAGGAGAGCCATCACTCTAAAACGTATAAAACATGGCCTAACACCAAGAGGTGGTAGAGCAGTTTTTGTGATAGAGGCACATGAATCTCACCAGACAGAGGTATTCTATTCAAGGATAGTATACCCAGAATCAAATCCACTAACACATGTGTTTCACTTCTACAAAGAAGATGAACCACCTGAGGAATATATTCCTTTCGAGGATATTGAAATTCCACTCACATACTAGGAGCATGTGCTCTGGTTTAAAGGCGCCCACGTAATCTAAGGGATAATCTCCCGTTTGGTCAGTTTTTACGTATTAAACGAAACTGTACCAGACGGGAGGATTATTTCAAAGAGGCAAAAATCGTACAGACAAAATTGGTCATGAGAGGCTACCCATATAGGTTGGTCAAACGCTCTTTAAAAAGGGCCTGGTATTACGACCGTGAGGCATTGTTACACAATAAGGATGAGCCTACACCTAAACAAGAGTTGATTACGTGTGTTACGACATTTGGAACTGAATCTAACTCGATCAAAAAGATAGTGACCAAAAATTGGCACTTGATCCAGAAGGCAGAACCACAAATGGCACTACCCCGTTTTGCATTTAAGAGGGCAAGAAATCTAAGGGATTACCTTGTGAAAGCATATAAATAACCTAGCCCGAACACGTTGACCAACTTATGGGGTTTACCTCCGATCATGGGACACTATCCGTGTGGTCATTGTTCTGCCTGTCAAACCACATCAGTAGTCAAATCATGTATATTGAATGGGAAAGAGTGGATATTACGACAACACTCAAATTGCCTCACTAGAAATGTCATCTATTGTATAGAGTGCCCTTGTGGGTTGTTCTATATTGGAAAAACTACACAGGAGATAAAAAGACGAATTATCCAACACCAGTCACGCATTAGATGCAGGATTGAAACTGCACCAATGGTTGAACACTATCTAACAAAGGAACATATGCCCTCTGACATGAAATGGTTTGTACTTGAGACTGTGAAAATGAATAAACGCAGGCTAAATATAGATCGTTTGTTAACACTAAAGGAAAACCGGTGGATTTGGTCAGCTAAAACAGTGGAGAGGGGACTAAATTCCTTTGTAGAATGGCAAACCTTGTCAACTTTATAATTATGGCTTCTGCTTGTTACAGTGACAAAGTATACTGAGTGCACGTTATATTATTTAGCCTTTGGAATATGTTAAGACTGCAAACTGAAAGCATATATGATCCATAGAGATCGCAAAGGTTAGCTTTATCCTTGGCTTCTACTATTGTACTGAGATAGTAACGGATACTGTCCCAAGATGGCCGACACATTATGCAGTCCCGGTATTTGCAGTTGATTTTGTAGTACATTAATACTATGCACATATAACACACCTAAGATTTGAAATATCTACATTTAGTAATAGCGCTCTGCCTTTTTGGTTCCACGTTGTGTACCCAAGTACGACCAGGAAAGTTCCGATTGATTAGAATGCTTACAACTCAAAGATGGCCGATTTGTTTTTTGGTTTTACCATGCTGAGACCGGCATGCTGTTGGTTTAAAATTTCGGAGCCAGCGTGCATTTGGGGCTCGACTGATTTGGTGAGTGAGACACAGAATTCAAAGCTGTGGGATTTGAACGTAAAGAAGCAAGTAAATAGCGAGATAACACAGGCAATCGATATACATCTATATGGGTTTGGTAGAATAGGTGGCTGAAATATTGGTATTGTTATTTTCCCAGATTTCAACGGGAGAGACGAGTGTTGCCTTCTTGTCGGCGAGTAGCAGCCGGTATGTTTGTTTATACAATACGTTAGTTAATTGGTTTGAGTAGCAATTGTTGTCTCTCGTTGGTTTTTGAATCCAGTGCTTTTTCATCACAGAACGCTGTTTAAACGCTGTTCAATTCTAAAACAGATTGGATTTCTCAATACAGTGAGTTTTTTGGTACTATATATTTGGTGGTTATGATCCTTGCTATTCACGGGAGATTGTTCTCTTGGCTTGGTGTATAGGTGTTGGGCTCTTTCAAATTGGCACTCCACTTCGGGTGGTTGGAACAGATCACACCTGTTTTCCTTTCGTGTATATTTAATACAAACTTATGAACTCAAATATATTAATAGAATATATGTATATATTTTAATAGATTCATGGTGCAACTCCGGTCCTGAGGATGGTCTCTGTGATTGTTCTTCAAGAGTGAGACCGAAACGTCGACGCTGTGACATTTTTTTACATAATTAACAGGCATTTGAAGCCGCGTGAAATCTTTCTGTTTATATGGATTAAGTTCAATACATAGCCAAATGTGTGGTTGGCTTTGATTTGTTTGTAAATAATGTAATTGACTACTGCTAAATGAGATCGTAAATAAGACAGTAGTTCTATGTTGCCGTACATGAAATGTAAAGTGTATTGTTTCACTACTTTACCGGATGAAAATATTGAAAATATTGAAAATACAAATTTAGTTTTGTTAAAAAAAGCACTAAAAATGAACTTGGGTCATTTTTGAAAGTATATTTTGTGAGTTTCTTCTTTTTTGAGTTCAAAGAAATTAAGATCACTATTGTGACTGCCTAAATTAATTAATCTCAACAGAATAAATCCTCAAGGTTATTATTGTTATTTGACTAAAACATTACAATCACATTACCAGGCTCGGTCCACTAGGTAGACCATGAGCAACATGGCCGATTTTATCCGGCTATACACCTCATCCTGACATTGAAGAAATGACAGATGTAGAATTACTAGCTCAACTCAAGGAGCTAAGCACCATTTATAGACAATTGGTTCAATATGTCATGTGGACTTTCACAGTCCAACCACCATTAACCATTCAAACGCCAGCCCCTCATCAGGGGAATACATTAAAAATCACTCCACAGACTTTACACGCAGTCATGGGTAAAATACCCACAAAACGTGAACAAATTCCATTCTGGATAGCTCAAACAATTACTCAAATCGAAGCAGTATTTCCTAATACTAGCCCTTATGAGAAACACAGAATTCTAACAATCTGTTTACCGATGGGGATCACACCACATCTGGAAGACTGCACCACTTGGGGCACAGTCTTTGCTGCAATCTATACAAAAACACATGGTGTTCCGTCCATTGCGGTAATACCTGATATCCTGAAACAAATTCAAAACGAATACCGGGCAGAGCCTGCTCTGAATTTAGGTATGAAGTAACTGAAAAAGTTCAACCAGGTCTCAACAATAATATTATCTAATATTAAAGAAGAAGCAGCATCAGTGGCAATCCACCAGAAATTAAGGGAATTTGATGTAACAGAACAACAACAAGAACTAACAAGAATAATTGAAAAATCCTATGAAGAATTAGGCAGACAGTTTGGGGGGGGACCAGTTAAACCACAACTATCTGAAAGTCCTGATAAGGTCTTTCCTATAAACACTCCTACCTCTTCTAAAAAGAAGTGGGAAAATAGCAAACAGCATTCCAAAGAGAAGCGTTCTCAATCCCGAGGTAGGTCTCCTCAAAAGGAGCCCTCTGAAAGGAGGTATTACCTCAGGAATAGGGATAGTTTGAGAAAATCTGACACATATCAAGATACTGATACACGTTCCTCTCGTACCTTTCAGATATCATCACAGATGTCCGAAAGAAGAGAACAGTCAGAGAACAAAGAAGAATGTGTGAAGTCCAAAGATGATCAAGAAAATAAACAAAAACCTCAATTCTCCAAGAAGAAGGTAGCAGGTCTTAAGATCAGACATGCCGAGGATTCTGAGAACGCAACTAAAGAACGGAGAATGAGCTCAGACAATGTTGGACAGTGCAGCAGAAGTTACAGTAGCTCGCCAGAACCTGAAGGGGCTTCTGGAAACAGTGGACATGAATGAGGACATTCAATTTGAAACTGCAGACACCAGGGTTAGTTCTCCGCATAGATTATATGAAATAACATTCCGGATGGAGGGAGACATACCAAGAAAAGTGAAAGCACTCTTTTGGGAGCATCTTTCAAGGGGTTATGATATACTTCTAGCAGAACGAGACTGGCCACCGGAATTAGTCAGGGAGTGCCCACATGGCGAAGACATCATTATGCCAGCCTTCTCTAACCATGTTCCAATACATTTAAAATATACTTATGCCAGGAAATGGGCAGTGGCCCAGGCCCCAGCATTATATAAGAATCATGTAAGATGTGATGAGGACTCAACTCACCACAAAATCCAGTTAAAAAATCAACCAACTGCACAAAGGCAGTACCCAGTTAAGCAAGAAGCTAAAAAACAATTCAGGGAGATCTTAGATCAACTTGAATACCAGGGGGTGATTGAAACATGCACCTCATCAATGAACAATCCTTTGTTTCCTGTCTCCAAACCAGACAGCACATATTGTCTAGTTTTGGATTACAGACACCTAAACTCATGTTGTAAAACATTTGCAGTGCAAAATGCACACAGTACAGCATTAATGAATAACATCGTGCGTAAAAAATACAAAACCACATTAGACATTTCAAATGGTTTCTTTTGTCAAAATATTGCACCTGAAAGTAGATATTTGACCGCTTTCTCAATAATGGGGACTCAGGGTCAATTTTGTCGACTCCCACAGGGGTTCAAGAACAGCCCAGGGTTATTCTCATCAAAGGTAAAAGAGTTACTACGCTTTTATGATGATGAGGCATTGTCATATGTCGATGATATAGGTGGCCAAGATGGCGGCGAGGTGGGACGCAAGATTCGGAGCTCCTGCCCGCCGCCCGCCGAAAACAGCTTCTGATAGCCTCCGAGAGACCCGTGGACGTCTGCAGACACCGGCGGAGGGCTGCCCCAGTGACCCACTGGCCCTGACTGGCGCGGGAGGCGGCAACAGTTGGCCGCGGCTGGAGGCGGAGTTTCGGGAGGCGACCCGGCCTGCGGCGGATGGTACCCGGTGGAGGCTTCACCAACGCGGAGGCCCCGAGAGAGGTCTGCCGAGGCCAGCTACCCTGATACCGGCCTCTGCCTGGGGACCTGCTGCCCCGATCGCGGGCCGCCCTCGCCGGGCGTTGGAAATTACGGAGGCCCGGGCGGCGGGGGAGGGGCGGCCCTGGACTGTGGTGCGGCCCCTGGACTGCACCGCAGAGGCCTGCATGTGAGGATCCCCCCCCGGAAGAAGAGGGGTCATCCGAAGAAGGACATGTGAGAGGCAGATGTCCCAGCACATCCCCCAGGGCCTCCAAACCTGTTCTGGACAATGTTCTTTGTGCACAACCCGTTCACCATGTCCAATCGCACACAACACGCCCACATTACATGGAGGGTTCATGTTGGGCCAATGTAGCAGACGACTGTGGACTTTACTCTGGACATTTCATCTACCAGCACTTCCAACTCCAATGTGAACTTTGGATTCCCAAACCACTGTACAGCACCCACCATCCTGTGCACCTCACTCACACATGTTTGTAAATAAACTCACCAGTACACCATACTTGCCTCTGTTGTGATTCCAACTTGTCATGTACAGGGCGACGTCGATCTGCTACACAACACAGTGCATGCCAAATACTGCAACAATGTGACCAACATAAGGTGAGTCATGGGGATGTGACACATGTGAGGGAGACACACCACTATGGCAACACAACACATACTCACCATGGCCATGTTACTCATCACACACAATGATGTTGACCTGAAACACATTGGCATGCACAGACACAACACCAAACACAGTCAGTGGTAACAAGTCCACAGGTGAGGTAAGCAGATGTCACTCAGATGTGGGAAGACAGACAACTCACATAACAAAGCATAGCACAGGTTCATTACACATCAGCAACACGTTTATTCCACAATAGTTGCACAGTAATTCTACGTAACAGTGGACAGACGCTCACAATGTGTTGGAGAATTGAAGTCCAGGGATGTGTGGTACATCAATTGATGGGAATTGTCAACTTCCACACTGGTTTTGGCTTCTGGGTGTTGGGGGTCAGTGTTGACCACACAACAGGCAAAGGACCCTGGGAAGGACAGACAAGACACAGTCAAAAGCACAGACGAACAGGAGAGAAATGCAATACACATGCACAAAACATGTTGCAAAACACCTACACAAACACTAGTTAGCAGTACTACCCTATTGTGGAGTATACACCACCTGAATGGACACATCACAGCACGCATCCAGTCAAGTGGCACACAGACACACTCAGACCGCAACAGAGCTGGCTCAACACATTCCAGGCCACCTCCATACATTCACATAACAACACTGGAACCTCACATTCAGGTGAAGAAGTTGTTGTTGAGCTGGAAGCGGACGTCACCATCATCTTCATCATCACTGGCATCTTGGCCCAGGACGGGATCCTCCACAGGTGCTGGATGTTAGTCGTCGTCATCGTCATCCTGGATGAGAGGCACCTCCTTCCACACCGCCATGTTGTGTAGCATGCAGCATAACAGTATTATTTTACACACCTTTGCAGGCTCATATGGGAGGGCCCCTCCGGTCTTGTCCAGGCAGCGAAAGCGGCTTTTCAGGAGGCCGAATGTCCGCTCAATCACCCTCCTGCTCCGACCATGTGCCTCATTGTAGCGCAGCTCGGCTGGTGTCACAGGGTTCCTGAGGGGTGTCAGCAACCACAGCATGTTGGGGTATCCAGAGTCACCTACACACCCAAAAATGAACAAGTAGCTGAGTTTTGTAGGAGTGCGGAATACAACACTGACAAACACACACAATGAGAAACAGTCAGTACACACCGACAAGCCAGGCACGCTGAGCTGGTATCTGTGACATCAGCGTTACAATGTGACTACTCCTCATAATGTAGGCATCGTGCGCCGAACTAGGGAACCGTTCACACACATGTGTGATCAACATGTCAGCAAGACAGACCACCAGAGCATTGATCGAATGGTAGTGCTTCCTGTTCCGCTTCGCCTGCTCATGTGCCTGTGGTGGTATCAGTCAACATGTGTCCCGTCAATGGATCCAATTACGTTTGGCATCCTCCCCAGTGTATAAAAGGCATCCTTAATATCAGGGAGTTCATCTTGGCTCAGGAACTTGATATACAGGTCGAGGAATTGCAACATCCCCTCCAAGACATTGCGTAGCACCCGACTAAACATCGTTTGCGACATACCACCAGCAGTAGCCACAGTGTACTGGAAGGTACCGGTAGCAAAGAAGTGCAGGGCTGCCATCACCTTCACCTCTGGGGTCAGTGCTGTAGGGTATGTCCGGCCAGGTAGCAGATGTGGCGCCAACTGCTCCGCCAACTCCTCAATCAGTGGCCTGGTGCAGCGGTACCGTCTGATGCTGTCGCGTTCCTGCATGGTTGCAAGGTCTGGGAAAGGCCGATGGACAGCTGGTGCCCTGCAGTACAGAGATGCACAAAGGAAGATTGTCAGTACATCCACCCATGTGGCCATGACCACGATCACTATCACATGCTAGTTCATGACATTACACAATGTACTGAGGTGTGTGCTGTTGGGCATGGACACATATGTCACCTACAAGACCACCACCTCATATCTCAATTCCACATGTCCACATGAGTGCCATGTAGTGCAATGAGCTAATCATCTGGCTGTGTCACCCAACCTATGTGCTGCTGTAACGTTCAAAAACCCACCCCAGTGACAAATGAGGACTCATGTCTCCCAGGCATCACAGATCTTTGCCATGCAGAAACCCAGGGTCCCTGTATTGCCACATCAACACACCAGTGGACATGGCGTAGCACGTACACACCACAAGGCAAGCATAAGTCCCACAGGTAGTGGCCACTGTTGTTCCTGCCAGCCCTACATGTATGTCTCTTAGACACACACCCCATCAAGGTTGATGCATATACCACATGGATGTGGAGACTGTCACCCATTGGTAACATGTGATCAGACACATCTGAGACACAATATGCACACAGACTGTGGGTGCACATCAGTTTTGGGGCTGCAGGTCTCACTGTGACGTACATGCCATCACCCCCAGGACTCAGGGTGTATGTGACATGTCTTAAACATATCCAACCTGACACTGTGGCCTTCACTCATGCCCATTACTGTCCAATTGCACATCACAGTGCTAATGTGCACAACACACAAAGGACTCTGCCCCCATGTACAAGATAACAGCCTGGGAGTGGCTGCACAAAGTGCCAGACAAAAAAACAGCTGTGACCCCCTCAAACACCCAGGGAATGCAGCCTCACATGCCATGGGACACTGTGTGGCCAATGCTATAGTGTGGCAAGTGTGTGCAGGTGTCCATGGCCAGTATATGTGTGGTGCATCCGTCTAATAGTCACACTAATGAGGTCCGACACGGGTGACAATGCGTACGCATTGCACGGGTCATGACCGAGCCGTGCATACGCCTTCTCATTGAATCCAATGAGGTCCGACGCGGGTGACAATGCGTACGCATTGCACGGGTCATGACCAAGCCATGCATACGCCTTGTCATTGAATCCAATGAGGTTCGACGTGGGTGACAATGCGTACACATTGCACGGGTCATGACCGAGCCGTGCGTACACCTTGTCATTGAATCCAATGAGGTCCGACGCGGGTGACTATCATGCATACGCGTCAGACAGGCATGGTCCAAGACAGGCGTACGCCTTGGCCATTGAATCGTATGGTTACGGGTGCATGTGTATATTCAAAATACGCATTGTACAGTCAGTTGAACGAGTCGGGTGCACCCATTGGCTCAGGACTGTCATGGAGACGGATGCGGATTCAAAACTTGTACGAGTTGTGCACTGGAAATTCAGTTGGATGCCTACAACAATGTTGCAATTTCAAGTGTTCCATGAAGGTGAAGATTTGAACGATGTGGAAGGCGTGTACGAGTCGTACTTTTGAATGGATTGGCCAGATTCATAGGATGCAACCGTGTTGGACCTATCACTTGGGACACATGGCACAGCGTCTGCCTCTGCAGCACAGATATAAGGCTGGCTGGCCCCCAGGGAACTCACTTGCCTGCACTACATGTTACTGGACCACATCCCTGCTACCACTGCTGCTGTCTATGCATCCTCTGGCTCCTGCTATGGCACGTACACTGGAGAGGGCCTTCACTGAGGAGGAGAACCAGGCCCTGCTGGATGGGCTCCTTCCAGAGTACAGAAAGCCCTATGGCACACCAGGAGAGCAGGTGAGTGCGCTGTCCACTGCCTTCCTAATTATGCATGCTGTCTGACTAGCAGTACTAGCAGTGTGTACACCAGTGGCAAGCATTCTCACTGACTACTTTCATCCACCAAAGTGTGTAGGTACATGTAATGAATAGTTTTCATGCTGCTAAAGTGCATTATTGCAAGCTTAAACTATCCAGGCATTGTTAACATGTCAGACATGCATGTGAGTTTTCATTCCCCATGGTTGCACTACCTGTGTAATTTATTTCCCTTTGTGATGATGACATGTATATCCAATTGTGTGCTGCACAAATCTGGGGCATGTGTGTTAATGTACTTTTCACTTTGTCATCCTCACAGGTTGATGCCCACCAGAAGCAGGAGATCTGGCTGACCATCGCCTGGGCTGTTCGTTCTGTGGGGGTCTACAAGCGCCGGATCCGCAACTGCCAGAAGAGGTGGCAGGTCCTTCGTGGCTGGACCCGGAGGATAGCTAGAGTCCAGCTGAAGCTGTCACCTCCACGCAGGAGGGGCAGACACCGGACCCTGACTCCCCACATGCTCCGGATACTGGCGGTGATCTTCCTGGACCTGGATAGGCAGCTGAAGGCCAGACAGCAGCAGGAAAGGAGTAAGTCCATGCCTGATCTGTGTACTATGTCTGACATGCAAATAGCAGTCTTTTGTCCTGGGCACACTTCCACATTACGTAGGTCTTGTAGTCCCAAAATCAGGTCCCTCATTTGTGTGATGCACCCTCCTCATCTGTTCCACAGGTGTGACCCCTACAGTCTGTTGCTTGTGTCACTAGGGCACTGTGTCCCTGCAGTCAGCTATGTTTCAGGTACCAGTCAGCATCAGTTCCCGTGACTCTGTTGTGTGTTTCATGGGTGGTTCAATTGTTTACACAATGCCTGAGATCTGACATGTGAACTGTGTGTGCCCTTGAGATGTGTACCAATTGCTGGTCTGACTCGCAACATGTTTCTGGTGTATTCAAAACAAAACCATGCAACAGGGGACTCCGATTTTTGGGCATCAGGAGTATGTATATCAAGTATGTCACAATTGCTTAGCCACCTGACTACTGTCAGGGGCAAAACACTGTTTCACTTAGTCCTGCCCAGTCATGCCTCCTCAAGGGCATTCCGAAACACTCTGTAATCCCACTCCTGTGTATGAAATTGAAATTGTTGTGCTTAGTGACATGTGCCCTCAGGTGTGTGCCTCTGTGTCATTAGGGTGTGGCTTGTTGCTACGAACAACTGGGGTGTCCATGATTCAGAGGGTCAGCATGACATCTGCAATGTGACTGTGCGAAACAAGACCTGTGTGACATATAGGTGTGTGATCATCTGACAGCGCACAATGGTGTATGCAACTGTGTCCCTCATGCAGCTGGGTTATATGCATGGCAGACTGTGATGTGTTAATGTACATGGATTTGTGTTTGCTCAGACTCATATGAATGATTTGCATGATGTGGGGTCTTCTGGGTCCTGGATATGTTGTTTGCATGGGATGGGCAAGTGTGCCGGTCATCTGCAGAGTCAGATTTACCCCTGAGCTAGGATTGTGAGTCAGTGCATATTGTTGTTGTCTGGATGCCCTGCCCCTGTGACAGGAGACAGTGTTGACTGACTTTCAGGGCATCCCAGTGCCATGGCATTGAACTTGCTATGAGTGAGCCTGCGTTGTGTTCAAGTGTGCACCATGCACCCCATTGTGGCTTTGCCCAGCAGGACATGAGTAGATCATAGTGTGTGTTGCTGGCATGCATCCCAAGCATGTTCATTCACTCTAGACAGTCACAAGGGGGGTTGAACTGTGTTTTGCCTTTTCTGGGTGACTCAGCGCTAGGCTGAATAGACCTTGGCTGAATTTAGAGTAGCAGGAGGTGTTGTGTGTAGATTTAGATTCCGTATATAGGTTTCCCGATTTATGCCCTTATATAGGTACAGTTTTTATTGCCCTTATTTAGGCATAGAAAATGCAGCCCTTATTTAGGCATTGTCCATGCTAACCAAATACAGGCATGGTCTCCTACATCCGACAATCCATGTCACAATGAGTTCTTGGAAAACCAGACTCTTAAGCCTTTAGAAATTTCCCTTGCTTGGATATTGATTTCTCCAAGAACTCATTTAGTATGCATGAATATCTATTCCTTAGGGGTTCATTCATGATGTTCTGATGCCCGACTTTTACGTCAATACAGGCATTCCTAAACACCTTCAGGGTATAAATCATCCTGCACTTGCTCTGGCAAACAACGGTTGCGGCACGATCCGGCTCGACTGCCTACTTGCGGATCGCCACGGCAAGTTCCGAAGGAAATCGAGTTCCAGCCTGACGCACTGACCAGACGCTGTCATCCTCTTCGCAGAGAATCCAGCTCCAGTGTTTCTGACTCCCCTTGCGGTGTGTTAGATATCGAGTCCCGGAAAAGAGATTCCAACTTCGCACAATCTAAGGTATGGAGCAAACTAGAACTTAGAGAAACTTCTGGCAACTCATGGCAAAACTAAAACTATGGCTATAGCTAGCTATACTTTAGAAAACAGCACCTACTTCTTACCTTGTACTACACTTAGGTTAGAACTATTTAGAAGCATCAGATAAGTATTCACCTTTTAGCCTGTGTTATTTATGTATGAATTTTAATTAATATATGTCATAGCTACAAACCATGCTATTGCAGTATTATTTTATCTTACTGCTAACTCTGTACATATTGTACTTCGCAGCCTGTCTTACGATTGTAGCAGTTCATGCCTCTTGCATGAGAAATAAGACTGTTCAATAAACCCTTTTTATTGAAAAGCCCATCTCTCTATTTCTGTGCAACTCTGTAGAAACGAAGCATGCACGATTGACTGAGTGAAACTGTTATCTATTGTTTCCACGGTTCTGAGATTGTTCCGACTCTGAGGGAAACAAAGTTGTCATGTTTATGCGGTTGTCAGAAACGAATCCCTTCTTGTGTATTCACAAAGTTTCTAGTTACCTCTGAGTTGCCTGGCACACACAAGTAATTAAGTTTAATGTACTCGATAGAGACATACTGACTTCAGTCCTATGTCAAATCTATAGTGTATATTATTCCAATGTGCAGAGCCTATCAGGTATATAGGAACTACACTACATTGCGCCCAACGGTTTGGTAAGGCACTAATTTAAACCTAGATACTGAAGTAACTCAGTCGTGCTTTTCTCAGACACCCCTCCATACTCCAATACTCCATAAGACGTCTGGAGTGGGTAGGAATAATATCCGCCATAGCTGAGTAGGACAAAAATCCTACGTATTAGCTGTTTGGTTTGTTCAACGTTGAAGAATACAGTGTTCCAAAATATAGTGCACCTTATCTTTCTTCTCTTGAAACTTGCTCTGAAACTTTCATTAAACAATGACCGAAAACGGCACAAACACCGATACTGGTGGAGCTGCGGATGACCAAGTCACAACAGCTTTTAATCGTACTGGTTTACAAGAAACCGACGAGGATGCTATAATCATCCATCCAAATTTAAGGAGAGCCATCACTCTAAAACGTATAAAACATGGCCTAACACCAAGAGGTGGTAGAGCAGTTTTTGTGATAGAGGCACATGAATCTCACCAGACAGAGGTATTCTATTCAAGGATAGTATACCCAGAATCAAATCCACTAACACATGTGTTTCACTTCTACAAAGAAGATGAACCACCTGAGGAATATATTCCTTTCGAGGATATTGAAATTCCACTCACATACTAGGAGCATGAGCTCTGGTTTAAAGGCTCCCACGTAATCTACGGGATAATCTCCCGTTTGGTCAGTTTTTACGTATTAAACGAAACTGTACCAGACGGGAGGATTATTTCAAAGAGGCAAAAATCCTACAGACAAAATTGGTCATGAGAGGCTACCCATATAGGTTGGTCAAACGCTCTTTAAAAAGGGCCTGGTATTACGACCGTGAGGCATTGTTACACAATAAGGATGAGCCCACACCTAAACAAGAGTTGATTACGTGTGTTACGACATTTGGAACTGAATCTAACTCGATCAAAAAGATAGTGACCAAAAATTGGCACTTGATCCAGAAGGCAGAACCACAAATGGCACTACCCCGTTTTGCATTTAAGAGGGCAAGAAATCTAAGGGATTACCTTGTGAAAGCATATAAAGAACCTAGCCCGAACACGTTGACCAACTTATGGGGTTTACCTCCGATCATGGGACACTATCCGTGTGGTCATTGTTCTGCCTGTCCAACCACATCAGTAGTCAAATCATGTATATTGAATGGGAAAGAGTGGATATTACGACAACACTCAAATTGCCTCACTAGAAATGTCATCTATTGTATAGAGTGCCCTTGTGGGTTGTTCTATATTGGAAAAACTACACAGGAGATAAAAAGACGAATTATCCAACACCAGTCACGCATTAGATGCAGGATTGAAACTGCACCAATGGTTGAACACTATCTAACAAAGGAACATATGCCCTCTGACATGAAATGGTTTGTACTTGAGACTGTGAAAATGAATAAACGCAGGCTAAATATAGATCGTTTGTTAACACTAAAGGAAAACCGGTGGATTTGGTCAGCTAAAACAGTGGAGAGGGGACTAAATTCCTTTGTAGAATGGCAAACCTTGTCAACTTTATAATTATGGCTTCTGCTTGTTACAGTGACAAAGTATACTGAGTGCACGTTATATTATTTAGCCTTTGGAATATGTTAAGACTGCAAACTGAAAGCATATATGATCCATAGAGATCGCAAAGGTTAGCTTTATCCTTGGCTTCTACTATTGTACTGAGATAGTAACTGATACTGTCCCAAGATGGCCGACACATAATGCAGTCCCGGTATTTGCAGTTGATTTTGTAATACATTAATACTATGCACATATAACACACCTAAGATTTGAAATATCTACATTTAGTAATAGCGCTCTGCCTTTTTGGTTCCACGCTGTGTACCCAAGTACGACCAGGAAAGTTCCGATTGATTAGAATGCTTACAACTCAAACATGGCCGATTTGTTTTTTGGTTTTACCATGCTGAGACCGGCATGCTGTTGGTTTAAAATTTCGGAGCCAGCGTGCATTCGGGGCTCGACTGATTTGGTGAGTGAGACACAGAATTCAAAGCTGTGGGATTTGAACGTAAAGAAGTAAGTAAATAGCGAGATAACACAGGCAATCGATATACATCTATATGGGTTTGGTAGAATAGGTGGCTGAAATATTGGTATTGTTATTTTCCCAGATTTCAACGGGAGAGACGAGTGTTGCCTTCTTGTCGGCGAGTAGCAGCCGGTATGTTTGTTTATACAATACGTTAGTTAATTGGTTTGAGTAGCAATTGTTGTCTCTCGTTGGTTTTTGAATCCAGTGCTTTTTCACCACAGAACGCTGTTTAAACGCTGTTCAATTCTAAAACAGATTGGATTTCTCAATACAGTGAGTTTTTTGGTACCATATATTTGGTGGTTATGATCCTTGCTATTCACGGGAGATTGTTCTCTTGGCTTGGTGTATAGGTGTTGGGCTCTTTCAAATTGGCACTCCACTTCGGGTGGTTGGAACAGATCACACCTGTTTTCCTTTCGTGTATATTTAATACAAACTTATGAACTCAAATATATTAATAGAATATATGTATATATTTTAATAGATTCATGGTGCAACTCCGGTCCTGAGGATGGTCTCTGTGATTGTTCTTCAAGAGTGAGACCGAAACGTCGACGCTGTGACATTTTTTTACATAATTAACAGGCATTTGAAGCCGCGTGAAATCTTTCTGTTTATATCGATTACGTTCAATACATAGCCAAATGTGTGGTTGGCTTTGATTTGTTTGTAAATAATGTCATTGACTACTGCTAAATGAGATCGTAAATAAGACAGTAGTTCTATGTTGCCGTACATGAAATGTAAAGTGTATTGTTTCACTACTTTACCGGATGAAAATATTGAAAATATTGAAAATACAAATTTAGTTTTGTTAAAAAAAGCACTAAAAATGAACTTGGGTCATTTTTGAAAGTATATTTTGTGAGTTTCTTCTTTTTTGAGTTCAAAGAAATTAAGATCACTATGTGACTGCCTAAATTAATTAATCTCAACAGAATAAATCCTCAAGGTTATTATTGTTATTTGACTAAAACATTACAATCACATTACCAGGCTCGGCCCACTAGGTAGACCATGAGCAACATGGCCGATTTTAGCCGGCTATACACCTCATCCTGACATTGAAGAAATGACAGATGTAGAATTACTAGCTCAACTCAAGGAGCTAAGCACCATTTATAGACAATTGGTTCAATATGTCATGTGGACTTTCACAGTCCAACCACCATTAACCATTCAAACGCCAGCCCCTCATCAGGGGAATACATTAAAAATCACTCCACAGACTTTACACGCAGTCATGGGTAAAATACCCACAAAACATGAACAAATTCCATTCTGGATAGCTCAAACAATTACTCAAATCGAAGCAGTATTTCCTAATACTAGCCCTTATGAGAAACACAGAATTCTAACAATCTGTTTACCGATGGGGATCACACCACAGCTGGAAGACTGCACCACTTGGGGCACAGTCTTTGCTGCAATCTATACAAAAACACATGGTGTTCCGTCCATTGCGGTAATACCTGATATCCTGAAACAAATTCAAAACGAATACCGGGCAGATCCTGCTCTGAATTTAGGTATGAAGTAACTGAAAAAGTTCAACCAGGTCTCCACAATAATATTATCTAATATTAAAGAAGAAGCAGCATCAGTGGCAATCCACCAGAAATTAAGGGAATTTGATGTAACAGAACAACAACAAGAACTAACAAGAATAATTGAAAAATCCTATGAAGAATTAGGCAGACAGTTTGGGGGGGGACCAGTTAAACCACAACTATCTGAAAGTCCTGATAAGGTCTTTCCTATAAACACTCCTACCTCTTCTAAAAAGAAGTGGGAAAATAGCAAACAGCATTCCAAAGAGAAGCGTTCTCAATCCCGAGGTAGGTCTCCTCAAAAGGAGCCCTCTGAAAGGAGGTATTACCTCAGGAATAGGGATAATATGAGAAAACCTGACACATATCAAGATACTGATACACGTTCCTCTCGTACCTTTCAGATATCATCACAGATGTCCGAAAGAAGAGAACAGTCAGAGAACAAAGAAGAATGTGTGAAGTCCAAAGATGATCAAGAAAATAAACAAAAACCTCAATTCTCCAAGAAGAAGGTAGCAGGTCTTAAGATCAGACATGCCGAGGATTCTGAGAACGCAACTAAAGAACGGAGAATGAGCTCAGACAATGTTGGACAGTGCAGCAGAAGTTACAGTAGCTCGCCAGAACCTGAAGGGGCTTCTGGAAACAGTGGACATGAATGAGGACATTCAATTTGAAACTGCAGACACCAGGGTTAGTTCTCCGCATAGATTATATGAAATAACATTCCGGATGGAGGGAGACATACCAAGAAAAGTGAAAGCACTCTTTTGGGAGCATCTTTCAAGGGGTTATGATATACTTCTAGCAGAACGAGACTGGCCACCGGAATTTGTCAGGGAGTGCCCACATGGTGAAGACATCATTATGCCAGCCTTCTCTAACCATGTTCCAATACATTTAAAATATACTTATGCCAGGAAATGGGCAGTGGCCCAGGCCCCAGCATTATATAAGAATCATGTAAGATGGGATGAGGACTCAACTCACCACAAAATCCAGTTAAAAAATCAACCAACTGCACAAAGGCAGTACCCAGTTAAGCAAGAAGCTAAAAAACAATTCAGGGAGATCTTAGATCAACTTGAATACCAGGGGGTGATTGAAACATGCACCTCATCAATGAACAATCCTTTGTTTCCTGTCTCCAAACCAGACAACACATATTGTCTAGTTTTGGATTACAGACACCTAAACTTATGTTGTAAAACATTTGCAGTGCAAAATGCACACAGTACGGCATTAATGAATAACATCGTGCGTAAAAAATACAAAACCACATTAGACATTTCAAATGGTTTCTTTTGTCAAAATATTGCACCTGAAAGTAGATATTTGACCGCTTTCTCAATAATGGGGACTCAGGGTCAATTTTGTCGACTCCCACAGGGGTTCAAGAACAGCCCAGGGTTATTCTCATCAAAGGTAAAAGAGTTACTACGCTTTTATGATGATGAGGCATTGTCATATGTCGATGATATAGGTGGCCAAGATGGCGGTGAGGTAGGACGCAAGATTCGGAGCTCCTGCCCGCCGCCCGCCGAAAACAGCTTCTGATAGCCTCCGAGAGACCCGTGGACGTCTGCAGACACCGGCGGAGGGCTGCCCCAGTGACCCACTGGCCCTGACTGGCGCGGGAGGCGGCAACAGTTGGCCGCGGCTGGAGGCAGAGTTTCGGGAGGCGACCCGGCCTGCGGCGGATGGTACCCGGTGGTGGCTTCACCAACGCGGAGGCCCCGAGAGAGGTCTGCCGAGGCCAGCTACCCTGATACCGGCCTCTGCCTGGGGACCTGCTGCCCCGATCGCGGGCCGCCCTCGCCGGGCGTTGGAAATTACGGAGGCCCGGGCGGCGGGGGAGGGGCGGCCCTGGACTGCGGTGCGGCCCCTGGGGCTCGCCGGGTCCTGCGGCCGGATCCTTGCTGGCGCTGGAGCGGGACCTCTCCCTGTCCCGGGTGGTTGACGTCTGGACCGGTATTGAAAGCTGTCCTCCGCTGGGGAGAACTGGGACTGGAGCACCGGCGGCTGGACGGGGCCCGGGACCCGGCTGGAGTGCACCGTTGGCGGGGCCCGGATCTGGTGATCTGCTCCCGTGCGAGGTTCCGCCTGCTGCCGAGGTGACCGGAGCTCCGGTGGCGACGACGGCGGGGCCCTCGGCCCTTCCTGGCGCTGAACGGCGAGACGAGCTGCGACGCCTGAGGTGAGTGGAGGGCTACCTGTTCGCCCTGTGCGCGTGGGCGCGGCCCGGGCCTGGGGCCGCGGAGGCTGCCCTGGAGGTGGTGAGTCGAGGGAGTGCCGGAGCGGGAGCGGGGTGAGAGGCTGAGGGGCCCGGTGGGTGCCCGTGCCCGGGACGTGGGGAAGTGTCGACGGAGGCTGAGGGCCAAACCAGTGAACAGCCAGCGAACTAGACGGTGGGCCACGAGCGGACAGTGACCTGCGGGCGCACATGGCTACCCTCCCCCCTGTGGCCTTTACTGGGTGACGTGCCAGCCCGATTGGCGCCCCCCCCCCGACACCTTGCCACTGGACCTGCTGGGCAGCGGCGGGGGACGACCTGCGACCGGCTTACGAACTTGCCGTTACTAGACTCTATCTCCCTGCGCTTCCCGACACCCGGTGGCGACATCGACGTGCCTCTCGGCCCGTATCCAAGGCGAGGAAACCAAAGCCTCTAAAGGACATATTTGGGCACCCTCAGCCTGTCCCCAGCGATCAAGGCGTGGATTCCAAGATGGCGACCCTGCAGCACTCTCCCGGCGCTGGGGAGGAGCCGGTCACCAAGGCGTTCATGGAATCCCTCTTCCAAACTCTGCGGGCTGACCTACAGACAGTGAAGGCTGACCTCACCGCGGAGATAAAAGACATTCGCAGGGACGTGGAGGAGGTGGGGGAGTGAGTGGCGGCGCTGGAGGAGAGGAACGACGCCACTGTGTCAGACATGCACACGATCCAACAAGAAATCCTCCGCCTGCGAGACCAGCAGCTAGATGTTCAGACCCACCTCGAGGACCTGGAGAATAGGTCCCGCAGACATAACATCCGGATTCGCGGAGTGAAGGCCTCGGACGACACCACGGACCTTTCTGCCTTCGTCGTGGGCCTCCTCCGCCACATCCTAGCGGCGCCGGATGACGCCGAGATCGTCCTGGACAGAGCACATAGGGTCGGTCCACCCCGGGCGCCCAATAGCCCTCCTGCGGATATACTGGTGTGCGTCCAAGACTTTAAAACTAAAGAAGCGATCCTCGCGAAAGCAAGGACCCTCCATCCCGTCTCTTATAAGGGGCACTTTCCGGTGCTCTACCAAGACTTGGCCCTGATCACTTTGCAGCGCCGACGACAGTTCCGCCCTGTCACGGACCATCTCCGACAGCGGGGCATTCCATACTCGTGGGGGCACCCATTCCGCCTCATCTTCCGCCTTGATGGCAAACTTCACCAGCTGGGCTCGCTCTCCGCGGCCTGCAGAGTGCTGGACTTGGTGCCGCCGGATGGGGAGGAGGACTGTCGAGCTGCGGACCCGGGGCCGGGGCCCTCGGCGTCGGTATGGAGGCGACAGGGAGGGCGCAGACGGGGATGGAAGCCCAACAAAACAGACATAGCTAAGAGTCAGCGGGACGCATTGGCCTCGGCGACGGACGCGCTGTCCGGGGCGCCCTCGGGTGCTAAGTGAGCAGTGGCCACCTGTAGCCTCACGCACTTGACCCAGGGGTCTCCGGTGGGAGGCGGGCGGCGGAGGGAACCGATACTCCCCCTCTTGGTCGCACTATGGTCCCCACACCGACACTCCCCTGGCTTTGCCAAGGTGACGAACAATCTTTCCGGACCGTGACTTTGTTGTTGGGTTTTGCCAATGTTGTTATTATTGGTATACTTGGTTTGCAAGGGTTTTTTTTTTTTTTTTTTGGGTATGGGTTCCCTCGTCCGCTTTCCCCTGTCGTACCCCGACAGTTGCTGCACAAGGGCTTGGAGGGTCTGAGTTGCCACCCGCCCTTCCTTAGGATAGTTAGCGTTCTACAGCGATTCCGCCTTGCTCACTGGACCGTAGATGCCACACACCCCCCTTAAAGTTCTTACGCTAAATGTGCGGGGGCTGAATAATCCCGTCAAACGAAAGGCAGTCCTTAGCTACCTGGAACATTCGAAAGCGGACATATGCCTTCTACAAGAAACCCACCTACTGGCTAAGGACCACCATAGATTGAAATCCCGAGCCTTCCCAACACAGATGTTTTCCTCTGCCAACTCCAAGACGGCTGGGGTGGCCATTTTGTTTTCCCGCTCCTTCCCGGGCAGGGTCTTACACAAAGGGGCAGAGATCAGGGGTCGACTACTCACCTATCAAATTTTACTGGGAGGGGTGACCCTGGATGTTGATTCCATCTATGCACACAATGAAGGGCAGATTGCATTCCTCCTCAATGCTCTTGATGACACGGCCGCAGCTTCGGGCCGATGTCTGCTGCTGGTCGACGATCTCAATATCGTTTTTGACAACGCACTGGACCGTTCCGGTAAGAGAACTGGTCAGGCAGGTGTTCTCACAGCTGCCGGGCGAGCTCGTCTCCGTGATCTGGGGCTGTCGGACCTGTGGCGTCACTTTCACCCGTCTAGTCGAGGCTACACCTTTTACTCCGGGGCACACAAAATGTATGCACGCTTAGATTACTTCCTTAGCTCCTCATCACTTCAGGCCCACGCATTGAACACGGACATCTTACCGGCCTCCCTCTCTGATCACTCCCCAGTTCTGGCCACCTTCCAGCTCCCGCCATCCCTGCAGCCTCTCCGACATTGGCGCCTGCGCGATACACTGCTACACCACCCCTCTGTTATCGAACAGCTCCAGAAAACTATCTCGACCTTCCTCACTCTCAATGATAATCCGGATACGACTCTAGCGACACAGTGGGTGGCACTGAAGGCTGTTCTGAGGGGAGAATTCATAGCCATATCCTCTGCCCATAACCGCGAACGCAGCCGCAAACGGGCGGAACTTTCCCAGCGCGTCTCAGAGCTCGAACAAATGCATCAGCGGACCGGCGCCTCCCGGGCCTGGCGGCAACTTTGCATAGAAAGAAAGCAGCTGGCTGCCTTGGATCAGGACAGGGCCGAGTTCGCCGCGCTCAGGCTTCGACACGCATACTATACGGGAGGAGATAGGT
Organism: Triturus cristatus; assembly: GCF_964204655.1. Taxonomy (NCBI): domain Eukaryota; kingdom Metazoa; phylum Chordata; class Amphibia; order Caudata; family Salamandridae; genus Triturus; species Triturus cristatus. The sequence goes on from NC_140588.1 coordinate 872,420,973, forward strand.
GCGGCCGCCTGTTGGCAAACAAACTGCGGGAGACCAGACAAAAGCAGGGAGTCCGCGAGATCCGGACCCTAGGGGGGGAACCCGTAACTGACGACGCCGGTATAGCAGAGGCATTCCGCGACTTCTACGCGGGCCTCTATTCCGGGGATCCCCTGGAGACCCAGGTCTGCGCTGATTACATAGCAGGGGCCCACATGCCTTCCCTAACGCCCGTGCAGGCGGATCTCTTGGAGAGGGATATTCGGATAGAGGAGGTTGTCTCTGCGATCTCACGCCTTAAGCCTGGTAAATCGCCTGGCCCGGACGGCTACACGGCTGCCTTTTATAAGACTTTTTGCACCTGCGTGGCCCCTCTCCTGACAAATCTCTTCAATACCTTCGACCAAGCGGGAGCAATCCCGAGTGAAATGTTAGAGGCCGCGATAGTCGTTATCCCCAAATCAGGGAAGGATCGGACAGCCTGCAGCGCATACAGACCCATCTCCCTGTTGAACGTAGAAATTAAATTGTACACTAGCATTCTCGCGGCTCGATTGGCGCCGCATATGGCCAACCTGGTTGAACCTGATCAGGCGGGCTTTATTCCGCAGCGGCAAACAAGCTACAATACTAAGCGCATCTTGCATCTGATCGAAAAGGCGTCTCGTACGCAAGGAGAATACATGCTCTTGGCCATCGACGCAGAGAAGGCCTTCGACAGAGTGCACTGGCCGTACCTCGAGATGGTTCTGGAGAGCGCTGGGTTTGGGGAGAAGCTGCGTACCAGGATCTTAAACTGCTATCGCTCCCCCATGGCGATGGTCAGGGTGAATGGCTACACTTCCTCCCGCTTCCCCATTGGGAGGGGTACTAGACAGGGGTGCCCCCTGTCACCCCTTCTGTTCGCGCTCTATATGGAGCCTCTGGCTCTACGAGTGCGGCGACATCCCCTCATCACAGGGATTAAATTTGGAGGAGACGTCCATACCATTAGTCTCTACGCGGATGATATACTGCTCTCCCTGTCCGATCCAATACCGGCTCTGCGCGCTCTCTTCATCGAACTGTACGGCTTTGCGCGGGGGTCGGGGTTCAAAATCAATCTGGAGAAATCCATTGCACTTAACGTCTCCCTCTCCCCGCACACCCTGGCCCATATCCAGGAAGAGCACACCCTGAGTTGGGCAGCTGCCTCGATTCCCTATCTAGGCATTCACCTAGCCCCAAACCTCCAGGCCACCGCGGACATTAATTACTCTAATCTCCGCTCCCGCATTCGTACAGAACTGCGCAGATGGAAAACTTCTACGCTCTCTTGGCTGGGCAGGATTGCGGCCATCAAGATGACGGTCCTCCCACAGATCTTGTACCTCTTCCAAACTCTCCCCCTCCTCCCACCGCCCGGCTGGATCCAACAGACTCAGGCGGACCTAGCGCGCTTTATCTGGCATGGCCGTAAACCCCGATTTCGACATGCAGTAGCGACTCTCCCACCGGAACGGGGGGGGGGTAGGGGTGCCCGACCTTCAACTATACTATCATGCTTCTCAGCTTAGATACTTAGTGGAATGGCACCAATTGGAATCAGAGAAACACTGGCTGTTCCAAGACCAAGCGGTGGCGGCCAGACCGCTGCAGGGCATCCCCTTCCTTCGTAAACAGCATAGACCACCCAATCTCTACGCTTCCTATATCACAAGCACGGTGCTGGAATTTTGGGATCGCACTAACCTTGCCCACCGACTGACCTCCTTTCCGTCACCGCTCACCCCAATATTTGATAATCCAGAGTTTCGTCCTGGCGCGGACGCCCAGGTCTTTCGCGCCTGGCGCTCCTCCTCTTGTAGGTCCTTGGGTTATCTTTTCGATTTTGATGGCATAATCACATTTCAGCAGCTCAAGGAACACTACGGCCTCCCAGAATCAGAGCTCCTGCCGTATTTACAAGTCAGACACTGGGCACTCCACCAACAGGTTAGGCCCCAGGCGCAGCGTCTCCTGACCCCTTATGAAAAATGGCTAATGACACGCACGTCCAATAAGAAAATAATTTCTGACCTCTACAAAATGCTTCTGGACACCACCGCACACACATATAACGCAGGCCGGGCTCGGTGGGAAAGGGACCTGGGCAGATCCTTAAGCCACAAGGAATGGGACGGTATCTACCGTAGAGCGCGGCACTCTGCGTACCACATGGGTCTCACGGAGACTCTGACTAAAATTGCCACTTACTGGTATTACACGCCAGAGCGCCTGCATCGCTTTGACCCTCGCCGGAGTGCGCTGTGTTGGAGGGACTGTGGAGAAGTGGGCACCCTAGAACACGTTCTCTGGAGCTGTACCTGTATACAACCATACTGGTCCCGTTTTTTGGATGAAATTGATCTGCACTTCGAGACAGAGCTACCGCGCTTCCCCGCGTATATTCTTCTGGGCTTGCCCAACCCGCTGACATACCCACTCAAATCCCGGAGGGGCAGGCTGATTGCCATCGCCTTAGGCGCAGCGACACAAAACATACTGATACACTGGCGTTCAGCCCAGCTCCCGACACACTCTGGATGGCTCCAGAGACTCTGGGGGGTGTTGGGTATGGAGAAACTGACACTCACTTTAGCTGGTAGAGGATCCGAATTCCCAGAGTTATGGAGGCCCTTCCTCACCCTACTGGTGTCTGAATTCCGTGAGCTGACCTGTCCCCGTTATCTGCGGTTACTGCGCCTAGCAGACACGCAGATCCCAAACGCCACTTCCCAGGATCGCGGCAAGCGGCGGCGTTGACCCTTTAGAGGCTGCCTTCACTTGACCAGTTAACGCGGACGAGGGAAAGGGAGGGGGGAGGTATCATTGGGGTTTGTATGATTTTACTATTTTTATATTTTTTGGCCCGGTTTCTGTCTACTACCCGTAGTTTTGCTCAGCTTGGCAACCCAGTTGCCTCGTTGGTATTGTGCCTCTGGAATTGAGGGTGTTGTTGTTCAATGTTTGCTTGAAATCAATAAACAGATTTAAACCATATGTCGATGATATATATCTGACAGACGATGACCTGGACAGACCCCTGAACAGGGTGAACACCATTATATTAGGCTTTGCCTCTGAGGGTTACAAATTCAACTTTAAAAAGTCCAGAATTGCCCATCTCAATGTCCTTTTCCTAGGATATGAACTATCAAGTGAAGGAAAAGCCTGGCAGCCAACTTTTTAGAAAAGTGTGCGCTGCTTCAACCTCCAAAAATGCTGAAAAACTTACAGTTGATTCTAGGTTTCCTTAATTTTGGAAGAACCTACATTCTAAACTACGCAGAGAGGGTTAAACCTCTCTACGAATTAATCAAACCTGATTTTAAAACCACAACATGGACACAAGGACACACAGAAATTCTGCGTTCACTTTAAACAGACATGTTAGCAACAAAACACTTGCAAACATGCGTAAACGTATGCAACTTAGTGATCCGAATCATTCCAGGTCAATGCGGATTCACCTACTTAAATTTTAACAAAGGTGAAAAAGTACCCAATGCATACAAATCACACTTGTATACACAAGCAGAAATTAAATTCACTTCTACAGAAAAGATTCTGACAGCAGTTCAAACCGCTGTAGCAAAAGAAAGAGCCCTAGCACAGGGGAAACGGATAATGGTGGTGACTCCTGTACCAGCCTTAGAGGCAGTCACTAAAGCGAGCATTCCGAAGGCAAAAGCTTTACATCCAAGATGGATACAATGGGTTAATTCTCTTGCTGCAACTGATGTTGAATATGTTTTTGATCCTTATTTACAAACACAAGCATTCCTGCAATACGAACAAGAATGTCCTCTGACTACTGAAATTCTCCCTCTTGATCAGTGCGAATTCATAATTTACACTGATGGAGCTGCACAACCCGCTACAGATAGTAAACAAGCTTACAGTGCAGCATGCGTGATCGTTAAAGGTTGTATGCGCGATGGCAAATTCAGACCAATGGTCACAAAAACGCAATCTCTAGGAGATTGTACAGCTCAGCGAGCTGAACTACAAGCATTCAAGATGGCACTTGAAAACACAGATTGCGAATTTCCCACATTCATAGTGTGCGATTCTTTTTACTGTGTTCAACCCTACAATTAATATTTACAGAATTGGCTTCAAAATGGTTTCAAAGATGCAAAAGGTGGTACAATCAAGCATAAGATGCTTTGGTAACAGGTAGTTCAGTTGTGAAATGGACTACAAAACACTCACATGATACATACGCAGAGTCATCAACGTGATGGCGTTCACGTTGAAGGGAATTAATTGGCTGATGAAGCCGCGAAAGGGGCTGTGCAAACGGCTTCCGTAGCTGTAATCACTCGTTCAAAAACTAAAATAGACAGTGAAATAATGCTGGCTGTCAATGCTTCAAGCAAAGGCAGTGGTGCAGTGTTACCTACAAAATTTCCACTCATATATAATTGATGCGAACAGCGTTCCGTTTGCTCGATTCCCTGGAGTGGGGGATAGGGTAATACCAAACATGGAACGATGAGCAGCTTTCATTTGCGAAGCACATCTGGGAGAGGGTCTGACACAGCAGGGGATCTCTAAAACAATTTTAGAACTAAAAGAGATGTACTGGTGGCCAAGAATGAAAACACTGATTCACACTTTTATCGATGAATGCATAGACTGCAATAGAGATCGCAGTACAGAATGCCACCAGATACCTGACTATAACATAGCCAGCCCAGTTCAGACACCATTATTAGACAGCGACACATGCATTTGTTACTTTCTTGTCCAGCCCCATATGGAACAACGCCCAGAGCCCTGGGGTCATTGTTCAAAACCTTACGCTGGACTGGCATACGCCAGGCCAGCCCACTCCGCCTAAGCTCACAGGGGACGACGACAACGCTACATGTTCCAGGTCTTTCCTGTAGATCTAGTTGTCAGCATGCCACAGCCACTCCCTCATGGTTGGTTTAGACTCACACCACACCCATCCAGCACAGGCATCACAGGACAGGTGACCCTGCCAATATAAAGGGCTGGGCACACGTGCTCGATGCAATTTCCAACCTCCCTCGGGGTGTATGTTTGTGGTGTGCATGTAGGCATGGGGGCCCAGGGGCCTGCAACATCACATTCCACAGGCCCGTAGGTGCCATAATGGCATCCGCACCACGTGACCGAATCATAGAGGGTCCATGACTTGCGGGGCACAGACTTGGTGGCACCAGATACACTGCGGCCGGCACAGGCACACTGCCACAGGACTGTGACTTTCGGTGCACTGAGGTCCGGACTGCTCAGGTTTTGTGTGCCCTGCTGGACCGCAGTGTTGGCCTGAGCCAGCGAACAGCGGGGGCCTACCGCCACGTGGCATGGCCTCGCCGGTCACAGAGTTAGTGGCACCTTAGGGGCTGAGCGGGTGTGCAGCCTGCAATAAGGCCGGGTGCACTGGTATGTCCTCTGCCATGGCGAAATCAAGACCCAGCACCAAAAGTGATACCTGGTGGCCTGTGGAGCGGGGCTGCATGATGTGGAGGGTGCCATGTCCGCGGGCCCCGGGTTTGTGGCTTGCAGCGGCACATGGTAGGCCCTCATTGCTACACGCCAAGGGCGGAAGGTGAGCAGTGAGGCCTGGGTGCTCAGGGGCGGTTATGCACCGCTGGGCGGCGGGAGGGGCTGAGGTGCAGCTGCCTGGATACGCAGGGGCGGGCATGCACCGCTGGGCAGCAGGAGGGGCTGGGGTGCAGCTGCCTGGGTGCGCAGGGGCGGGCATGCACCACTGGGCAGCAGGAGGGGCTTGGGTGCAGCTGCGTGGGTGCGCAGGGGTGGACAGGCAATGATGTTGTGTGCACTTGTATGTACTGTGCCATTCATGTATCTGGACTCTGTTACAGATGACGGGTCTGTCTCAGATGTGGGACCTGGTGAACTGCACTACAAACCGGCACGTGGTTGGAGACACACCAGTGGCAGCAGGTGAGCAGTGTGGCCTGGGTGCACAGTGTCGGCACTCTCTCTCCTTGTCCCTCTCTTCTTTTCTCTATCTCTCTCTCCCCCTCTCTGTCCGTCTATCTCTCTCTCCCCCCTCTGTCCGTCTATCTCTCTCTCCCCCTCTCTGTCCATCTATCACTCTCTCCCCCTCTCTGTCTGTCTATCTCTCTCTATCCCTCTCTGTCAGTCTAGCTTCCTCTCCCTCTCTTTCTCTCTCTCTCCTTCGCTCTCTCTCTGTCCCTTGATGTGCGCAGGACACACCTAAGCATGATTTTTGTCTTGCAGGCTGTGACCTACGGAATGTCCCGAGGGGAGCCACCATGTGTCTTCATTTCTGTTCTGTGTTTATTTTAATAAATTTTCATTTGTTGCATCGAAGGTAAATGTGTGATGCTCATTTTTGTGATATAAAACTCAATTGGTAATACTGCAACTAATCTCAAGACTCAAATTCAATTATGAGTAGGCATCTTGAAACCAACAAAATGAACCTTAGACCATATATTTTGTCGAATAAATCAATGAATTTATTAATTTAATTTCCATTTTTTGCACCTTCCAATTGCTAAATTAATCTGGAACCTCAAAAGACTCTTAGTGAAACGTACTAAAACAACTTTCAGACCAACACATTCATTTGTTCACTCCATCCGTTCGATTCATGCATCATTTATTCACATTCACACCTTCTGAAACATACATACACTGAATTCTTCAATAATGTATTCAAAAGAATCGTAAAAAACCTTTTGTACAAGCCACAGAAATAATGCTAAACAATGTCAATCCTATATTTAACACTTTTTGATGTATTTAGATTCTTGTGGCCAAATGGCAAGGTCTACGCGTTTCGAGTCCCCTTTAGTCTTAGGGCTCTCATCAGGACCTGTAGACTAGAAACAGAAAAGACTAGTTCAGTATAACTAGGCGCCCAAAACGTCTTAATGCAAGTAGGAACCTTACGGACATAATTCGTTACCTCTGTCAGATGGTACATAGATCAGCCGATCTAGTAATCAGGAGAAGTCTGTAATTTCACGGAAACAAAAGCGAATAGAGCAAAAATAAAGTCAAGTGAATACTATGTGTCAGATTTTTTCTCACATTCATTCTTCTATATTTCGTGATTACTTACACGGTGTGTTTATGTCTTGCGTCTTTTATATTCAACACCAAAAAATGGATGAGAGAAACTTTTACCGACCCTTCTAATGAGGGGTTTGGACCAAATGACACATTTTCAGATGAAAAGGACTTACTTCGACGGCATTAATTGAGAACTGTACTGGAAGGCGATTTTAAGATTGACCAATCGAGTCGCTTTCAGTGCTGTAAAAAATCAATATGGGCAAACCTTAGGGCTTGTTTAAGTGACAATGACCTATACGTTTGAAATCAAGCGATAAACGGATTACCTTAAACATTCTGATGGCGGGGGTGAGTCGGATGTGTAGGCTGGCTGACTAGTCCTTAAGACTGTTTGCGTTCATTGTAGTGCGCTGAAACGAGATTATAGTGGTCGCATTTTAGGTGGTTCAATCTCGTGATATCATGTGTCTTGTTGGAATCAAAACTCGGCGTAATGAACATACCTTAAATCATCCGTTTTGATCGTTTTCGAATCCGCTCCCTCCGTCTGCCGGTTCTAGCCGTTTGAATTCTGTTCACGTGACTTAGTGATGGCGGAACTCATTATGTTTGCGGAAGTGTACGCTGTTGAGCCATGGAAGAAAGACTGCTTTATTGTTGCGTCTTTTTTTATTGTTTTAAAAGAGGAAGATGGAATTTGTTATTAAATATACAATTCGATCTAATATGTTCAGTGCACGGGCCGAAGTTCTTGGGAAGTGTTTGTTGATTAATAAAGGTAATAAAGGAGATATTTTGCACAGTCCTTTATTATACATAAGCTGAGGACTTGAACATGATATTGCAATTTGATGGGTTGAATGGATTTGTAAAATCAAATAGCATGAGGAGGAGGACCATGATCTTTAAGGAGTATTTGTTAATATAAATGATGGTTTTCAGTCCTGTGTTCAACATGTGAAGAGAAATAGCTTGTGGTATAGTTCACATTTCAGTAGACTTGTTGAATCAAGCAGAGCTTTATAGAGACCCGTAGGAGACAATGGATTGAACGACCATTTTTGTGACGACACATGCATGTCAGCAGATGTGATTGTGCGACATCAGGCTGATTGTTTGGTACATGATTATGTGTAGTTGATGTGGCATGTCTTTTTCTGGGGGGTGCCAGGGAGGGGGGGTCCTGTGGGTGGTGGCAGTGGGTGTTGTGGCCCTCTTGGGTGTCTGGCACGCATGTTCAGTGGCTACATGGCATCTGTTGTTCTTCAGGTGTGGCTCTGGGCTCTCTTTTCTGTTGCAGACTGGCGTCCGACTTTGCAACAGGTCAGAGCAAGTGTTAGTTTTCTGCTGCTAACGTGCCTTATCGCATGTTTCGTGGTCTTTTTGCCGATGTGGCTCGTCATTGAGAATGTTGTGGAGTGGTGTTGTCGCGGGTTTTTGCACGGGAACGCCTACTCTGCATCTCATTAGCAATAGTTGCCGGGTCATCTGTGGCAGTGTTTTATGCGGCTGTTATCGCAGGTAAACTGGTTCTATGGGCTGTTAGCACCAGCTTGTGAATGGGGTGATAAATTTATCGTGAGTTTGGCTGCGCTAAAATGCCGTTAACTCGGCGATAGCTCCTTGAGATATGGCCCTGTGTGTTGAGAAGTTTGGTACATCGGGTTATTAAAACAAAGTCACTGGCTGTTAGACCTTGCATCTTTTGGTGTGTTTCCCTGTCTTTTTGATTTCTGACCTACTGTTTTGATGGTATGCTGGATTTTGTTTTTGCTGGTTTAGTGTCTCTGCGCACTTTTTCACTGGTATTCAGTGCTAAGAGCAAGTACTCCTACTGTAAATTGTGTTATGATTGGTTTTCCATAGTTGGTATTTCTGTACAGTGCACTGTGTGTGCGCCCAGGGCTGGAAAATCGAATGCTACTAGTGGGCCTGTAGCACTGGTTGTGCCCACCACACTAATAGCCTTTCAAAGGTGTCTCAGACCTGCAGTAGCTGCATGCAGTTTTTAGTGCCCTGTCGACCTGGTAAGTGCACCCACTTGCCAAGCCCTAATCTTCCCTGTTCTTACATATAAGTCACCCCTAATGTACGCCCAAGGTGCTCCATGGGCAGGGTGCAGTGTATGTGAAAGGTAGGACATGTAGTAGTGTGTGTTCCATGTTCTGATTGTGAAATACTGTGCATTTTGCTTTTCACTATTGAAAGGCTGTCTTTCCCATAGCTAATCGTTGGAGCTGCTTGTGATATTTTACAAGTGTAACTTTCAATTGGGAAAATATGCAGAAATGAAGTTTAGGCTCTCTGAGCTCAAAATATAATAACACACCATTTTAGTAAAGGTGGTTTTTAAATTGTGTTTTGAAAATGCCATTTTTAGAAAGTGTGCATTTTCTTGTTTAACCATCCTGCATAACTCTGCCTGTTTGTGTATTCACCATCTGGGTTTGGAATGACAGGAGCTGAGGATGTGCAATAACTCTAGAAAGTCACCAGGGGGTTTAAGGTGTGGCCTGCCTTTACTGAATGACTCATAGCCTGGCTAAATAGACCCTTCTGCATTTAAAGTGGTGGGAGGGGTATTAACTAGCATCTGAATAGGCTATATCTGCTCTGCACAATGCCATCGCCACCTCCTGTAGTGAAGCTGGACTAGAGAGGGTAGAACAGGTTTCAACTGAGTAAAAGGGACTTACTGCCTAAAACTTCAAAGGAAACATTAGCATAAGTATTGGGCCCTGACCTCAGAACTTTAGAACTCTTTTGGACTAAGGAACCTGACAAGAAGAAAAGCTTGGAAAGCTGTCAGGAGGAAGTACCACTTTGCTGTGTGTTTTGCTGTGTTGGCCTGCAGTGGCTGCCTCTGTCTTGGGCAGTGAAAGGACTGGACTCGACTGGACTTTCTGCAACTTATTTTTCTGATTTCCTCCAAGGGCTTGAGGTTGAATTTTCCCCCTGTTCAAGAAGTCCCAGAAACAGCATAGACTTCAAGATCATCTACTACCAGCACTAGGAACTGTGAGTTTCATGCTGCAACAGAAGAAAAAGCAACCCGAAGCTGTTTTCAATGCCGCTGATGACTCTGTGACCTGTTTGCACCACAACCCTGGTTTCACTGAGGACACACCCCGACGCCAGCACCAAGCTGCTGCTTGCACCGTGACCTGAGGGCACCGCACTTCACGCGGCCTCGCTTCACATCGTAGCCCTTGAATCCCCAAAGATGCTGCCCCATGCTGACATAGATGCCGTTGCCTGCACTGTGGCTTGAGGGCACTGCTCATACTTTACTGGACGCACTGTACAATCGCACACCGCAGCCTTGGCCTACCTACACGGGTGTCATTGACTCCAGATCGTCTACCGATGACAGTGCTTAAGCAACGACGCTGCTTGCACCATGACCTGCCAGCACCGCAATGAGCGCTGCCCCACTTCGTACCGCAGCCCTGGTCTCATCGACGCCGCTGGATGCCGCCACTGAGCCGCTGCCTGCACCGTGACCTGAGGGCACTGCATGCTGCACCAGTCCACTTCGCACCGCAGCACCGGTGCTCCTGATTTCAACCTCACGGAGTTCAGTCTGCAATGCATGTGATTTCAAGGGCCCGATGACTATTTGGAGCTCATCGCAAGGTCCACAATGCCCTTTATTTCCAAGGTACTGTTTGTGTGTCTTCCGAATACCGTAGCTGGCCCACAAAGTTGCGGTCGGCCAGGACTGTTGGATTTGTTTGTTCACGATGCCATGATAGTACCGGACGGAGCTATCAACTTCAAGGAATTGTATTTTAATCCTATTATTCCAATATTCTTCCAACATTCTGATTACTGTATGTTGGATTTTTATCATTTAGGTCTTGTTTTACAAACTTGTTTTATTTTTCTGAAACTGGTGTGGTGTCCTTTTGTAGTGTTTTCATTGTATTACTGTGTATTATGTGCAAATGCTGTACATATTGACTCTGAGATAAGCCTGCCTGCTTGTACCAAGCAACCAAGTGGTGAACAGGGGTTATTTTAGACATGTAATTCCTTTACCCTGACTAGAAGGAAGGGCCCCTACTTGGACAAGGTGCATACCTCTGCCAACTAGAGACCCTCATTTCTAACACTGGCAGGATGGAAATAATTTGGTGAGTATAAATAGTTTGTGAGTTTTTTCTTACAATGCCTTCCTGGCTGATGTTTATGTTTGTCTTCACAAACATTTCTCAGAAATACAGAACATTTTTTGCAGCATATCTGAAAAGAAACAGCAGCTAAATATTTTCTGGAATTTTTAGTCATAAGCCTTTTATTTACTGATTCGACTCTTTTCATTTATTTCTGGCATTGGGCCAATGTTCCTGACAGTTAAGATTTATTGATTTAATTGCTTAGGATAACCGTGCAATAAAATCATCTCAAAGATGAATTTTCATGGCACGATGCAGCACTGAGGCAATTTTTCAAGTGCTGTGGTTATATTTCAGCAGGTACCAGGTGCAACATTTGCTTAAAGTAGAAATGTCTCATTACTTCAACACTGGGACACGCTCGTGGTCTTTTTTATGTACAAAATTTCATTTAGAAATGGAACTGTGTAGTTCCCTTGGAAATAGATGATATTTTGTTAATTGGTTCATATATTCAGTGCCCAGGAGAACGAGAAGCTTCTGTGTAATTAGGAGTGGGCTTAGAGGTTATTTAAAATGTTCCACGGATTCGCTTCTTTCCAGCTGTGAGATATTTCAACGCTGTGCCGGTGAGGAGCACGGCTGACATTTATGACAATATAGTTTATTGCATCTTCAGATCCTTTTATTTACACGACTAAAGTGCTCATTATAGTTGCAAACAACTGTGAGTGAATTATACATTCTGATTCATTCTCACAATAAAGGTAACATTTTTAAACTCAATAAGAGCATAGTTGTTTTTAGTGTTGCTGAGTTGTTTTAGAATTGTCACGGTAGGGCGAGTTATGTGTCACATTTACCAGTTCGTATATTGTAAGTATGACAGCGCCTTATCGTAATTCCACGGGGTGTCACGCCTATGCTGACGAGGGAATATGAGGGAACAATACGTTTCTAAGGGGCATATTAACAAGCCAGGCGCTAAAACGGCGATAATGGGCTTGATAATATGCTCTTTGGAATTCCATTTGAAGCCCATGTTAGACGTCCTTCACATTTAACATGGGCTTCAATTGGAATTCCATAGAGCATATTATCAAGCCCATTATCGCCGTTTTAGCGGCAGTTTTCTGCCGCTAAAGCGGCGATAATTTTATCGCCTGGCTTGATAATATGCCCCTAAGTTTCCCCTCTCAGAGATACTGACATTTTCTTTTTTAAGGCGAGGTCTATTGGATTGGTTGTTAAACATCGAAGGGGCATATTAACAAGCCAGGTGATAAAATTATCGCCGCTTTAGCGGCCGTTTTCTGCCGCTGAAACGGCGATATTGGGCTTGATAATATGCTCTATGGAATTCCAATTGAAGCCCATGTTAGATGTGAAGGACGTCTAACACGGGCTTCAATTGGAATTCCATAGAGCATATTATCAAGCCCATTATCGCCGCTTTAGCGGCAGTTTTCTGCCGCTAAAGCGGCGATAATTTTATCGCCTGGCTTGTTAATATGCCCCTAAATTCCCACATACTTGGTGCTAGAATGTAGACGTGTTTTCCTATAGGTTAAGGGGCATAGTTTCTCACGTCATCAGGCTCCTAAAAGAAATTGTTCAGGTTGTAGTCAATGAAGTGGTTGATTATGCTACACTTGTAAATATATTCCATAGTTAACTTCATTGCCTGGAAACTGTTTGGAAAACTTGTCAGTGATCACTCACCAATGGTAATTTTTCCAACATAAAATATCAGGCTGATCTGGAGTTTGTTGTTTCCATTTAAGAGACGTTATTGACTCATTTGGCGCCAGCAGGAACACGCGGGACGAATAGATGGCGTTACTCTGCATGTTTGCGTGTGGTAAGCGTGCTGCGTTGCACTAATATTTCAGACACCAACTTGAAAGATGATAGGGAGAAATAAAAGGGAAACTAATGAGTAAAACAACGAGCTGTGCATACTGACTGCCATGCGGGTTACTGACCCTCTTGTTGGGATGAGCAATCTCTTATTTGAGGATGAGGTCTGTAGTATCCTATGGCTAGCACTGATGTATGCTGTAAATCAGTGTTTGCCCATTAGAACGTTTGTACTGCATTCTGGTTGTCCTTAGTAATAGAATGCTAGGGTTTGAAGTGAGAGAATTACTAGGAGCCTAGATCTGAGTACAAGGTCTCTGCTCTCACAGAGTATAACGAGCGGGGTTTTGCTAAAGGCCATATGTAGTAAATATTAGCTGTATCAAAATATGATATTATCAACCACAAGCATCACATTGCAATGCACAACTCGTAAGGCAGACGCCATTTCGACCCAAGTACACTTTGATCGTCATTCTGCATGAGAAGATGGAAGGTGTGTGAAAGAAATGCCCACTCTCTCCCCCCCATCCTTCCCTAAAAATGCTTTGCGACCGCAATTGCAGTCACATTTCCCTTCTGTGAATCGCAGCTCGGGAACAAGGGGTAAACAGTGGTCCAGGAGGTCACTGGTCACTGGATACTGCCACTACCGTCTCTTTAAGGGATATAGGCTGGAATGAAAACAAACATTGACAAAATCAACGTGTAACATTTACTTATCTTACGGAATTAAAACATGGTTTGAGATTATAAAGAATATCTGTCATGGATTCCATTCACCCCATGCCCTTTATTATTCCCCATCTGGAGTGTAAATATCACGGTTCTCACGTAATGCACAGCATATCATCTGCTGGGCACACTACTTTCCGGGTCAGTAAAAGAGTTACAGTACACTCACAAACCGTGACGAAAGGAATGCATTCCATAAGTCTAAGCACAGGCAATTGCTTAGGGTAGCATTCAAACCCATTGTTTTTTTGCACCCATGCAACATCAGATTAGACAAACCCAGCCATACTCACATCACACTTGGTCCTCCTGGAACAGTCCAGCTCGAACTGTCAAGCCAGGTCCAGGCAGAGCCATAACACAAGCAACTCAAGACTGGCATTGGTCTGATTGGGCCTCTTGAATGAGGTGTTGCTTGGTTCCAGTGGCACAGTGATCAAAGGAGCCTCTTCTGGGCATACCCTAGACCACTAAGGGCATTACATCAAACACACAAAAGGTAATGTAAAAAATTCTTACAATTACCCTGACCACTGCCAATCACTTTGGTTAGCATTCAAATCCATCATTCCTTTGCGGGCCATGCCACCACAGATTAGACTCAGCTATATACAAATCAGTCTTCTCCTTGAAGTGCCTTATGTAGCTGAGTAGATAGATACTACATGATTGAGGTGGTTCATTTCCATAGAAAGACTAGACTTTACGGTAGATTAAAGGTACTTTCCATGTGATTCTACATGGATAGTGATTCAACCATGCATAGGCTAGGGAAGGGCTTGCAAGGCATTCCGTTTTCATTTTACCCTTTGCAGACGCCTTAAAATCTTGCATTTTGCTGAAAATTATGTCTCATTCAAATAAGGACCCAAAGATGGTACAGAGGACTTGCAAAATATCACTATCTAAAACATTGTAAGTTGCCTGTATCAACTCTGAGCAACACAAGACCTAATAGAGTTGCAGAGGCGAACTGTCCCACACACCAAAAATGTCATATTTTGTGTCGGGTTTAGTGGTATAGATCTTGTTAATGAAGGCATGTCACTTCAACATGCAGGCTTGAAGCCCTCCTTCTTGTTTAGAATAGGTCAAACATTGTGTACATGGAGAACAGAATCCCGGAGATCAGCTTGATGGACATTTCCAATTTGTAGGAGGGGATTCTGTTAGACAGGGACTATATATCACCAGTGCAGGCACTGGGTCAGTGCCTGGCAAAGTCTCCCAGTTGTTTCAGCTCATTCTCTAGGATACAGTTTGTCACTTGACATTCAGTACCCTCACCCAGTTCCTCATTTCTTGCCCTTCAAGACCCTTTGCCCTTCCTTCATGAGATATCTTCCGCTTATCTCATGAATTCTATGTATGCTTACTACACTCTTCTTCTTTTCGCTGCTTTGCTCCATATGCTACCACCCTCCATCCTGGTAACCTCTCCATTGGTGTATTATATCTTTTAGCAATTTTATTGCATACCTTCTTGCTCTTCAGGTGAGCCATCTTCCTCCATTTCAGCAGTCCCAGAGCCTGTCTCTGGCCATTTAGTTCTAATCCTGATTCTGCGCGGGACTGGGACTGCTTTCCATCTTTCCTCGCAGGGAGATTGGTAAGACTCATGATGGCAATTGGAGTTACATACTTTGCATATTGAGGGCTTGATTATGATGATGGGTGGACTCATGTCTACCCGGCATCACCGCGGTCTCGGGATCGACTGACCTCCAGTCGGCAGTCCTGACACTGCCGTTACAATGTGAACGCACATGGTGCAGTTGCATATGTCCATTTAACTCTATGAGAGCTTGGGCTGTGGCCATAAACTGGCCTTAGCACAAGCTCCCATGGAGAAATGGGAGATTCTGTTAATCCCTGCATCGTGTGGCAGGTACCCTACAGTGCCTGCCACAGAGTGCAGGGATTAACAGGGGGGCACCACAGGTGCCCCCAGGCCTCCAACCAGAGGCTGCTGTGGCAAGGAGGCCATGCTAGGGGCCCTCCAAAGTCACTGTCCGACAGGCTTTTTATGTCAGAAAGCTCGGCATGAAAAGCGTGTCAGAAACAAACATCATAATCCCTGCGGCTTAAATGCAGTGTATAGGAGATTATGAGCAGCCTGTGACTGGCTGACGGGCTCCTTGAACCCATCGGAAACCAGTCGGCCCAACCAGCTGGTTTCAAATCCGAGAGCCTTCATCGTAATAAGGCTGCTGGATTTGAAACCAATGATGTAAGTCGGAAAGTCTCCGACCTGTGGTCTGAGGTTTCCGACTTACATTGTAATGAGGGCATATATGTTTTGTATTGAATAAGCCTCACAGTGTTTTTGTGCTTCTTTTATTTGAGATATCTGGCAGTGGTTATGGGACAATCTTTATCACTGTGGCCGCCACTCAATACCAGTGTCCAGTATAATTTCACTTCCCCCATTTTTCCCTTGCTTATTATTGAGTACCTGGGCTGGACATACCATAATATTATTAATGCCAACATTTCGGCATTTATGGAATTTTGCCTATAACCCATAAGGTATATCAATGATATAGTTAATTTTGAAATCTATATGGGATATATTGTGTTGAGCTCTTTTCAGCTAGAGTAAATGTATGTATTAATTACTTTTCCCTTTGGTATTCAGAACTTTTCCATTAATACATGAAAAATTGCTATTTGCTCCGGTGGGTTATACACAAGGGGCATCAGATGAGTGAAAGTAGTTGTACTTGGCTGCTTTTCCTGCCATATAGAAGCACTATCTGTTGTGATATCACATAGCTCCCTTCAACTAGAGGTACACCCCTGACTTACAGACTTGATTCCACAGTGAGACACACTTCTTGAATGATGTGCTAGGGTGATCCAGTTAGCAATCAGTGGAGTTAGGGAGTATTGATTTTGTTTGACACTTTCGGTCTAATGAACATTTCCATACTAATTTAACGATTTAACATAATTTTCTTTCATAATTATAATACGTGATACAACGTTGCAATGAATACATAAATATAAATGTCCTTGATATGTGTTAAAATATATTCATAAATAAATTATAAGTGGGTGTTGGACCCGGCCTCGTGGCGTGGTCCTTAACCCCCTGGATTGTGCCCGTTCCCCGCCCCGGCCTTCACGGGCCACCCGTCTGAACTGCACCAAGACCCTTCACCCGGAGCTGCACGTGGTCGCATACTCCTCGTGGCTCCGCCATCTTGTTGGCATCCACGTCACACCGTGCCCCCGCCGGCGCGACCCCGCTCAACCCAGCCTCGACCCCAGCGAAGCCCCGCCATCGAGGCACCACGAACTAGCCAGGGGGTGCCGCAGGAACCATTCATCGCCCCCGGCGGAGGACAGTATCGATGGGACCCCCAACTGTCCTCCCCTCTCGAGGTGCGATCGCCCGGCAACTCCCATGGGCCTGGCGCCTCTCCTGCTGGGCGTCTGGCCACCTCCACCCGGCCACTCCGCCCCCTCGGGCGCATAGGTCCGGACATCAAAGGGCTCCAGACCTATATCTGGGGCGACCCCACCACAGCTCGGCAGTTGTATCCCGGAGTCGAGAGCCCTGCTGATTGAATCGCGGCTGACCCTACGGAGAAGAACTCTTGTCGGAACCATCACGAGCCCTGCTGACTGCGTCGCGGCTCCTTCCTGTGAACCCTTTCTGAACCACCTGGAACATCGGAGCCCTGCTGACGCTGTCGCGGCCCAACCTCGCTGAAGCCTCCCTCGGAGCCCTGCTGACGACGTCGCGGCTCGAGCTGAGCGGAAACCATCTTGAGAGCCCTGCTGATTGGATCGCGGCTCTCCACGAACTGTACGCCAGAGCCCTGCTGACGCCGTCGCGGCTCGACCCCTCCGAGATCCGGAGGTCCTCCAGCTTGAGGATAAGAACTGGGCCCCAGGTACCCTCGTACCGCATTCCTGCCAAAGACTGTCCCGCTACCCCGACCCTTCCAAAGAGACACTGAGACTTTTGGTGGATCCCTCGATCCCTTCGTGTAAATATTGCCCTCGTAACCCTTTTATTGCTGATAAAGAATTGCTTGTCACAAGACAACCTCCTTGAGTCCTGTGTGGTGGTGTTACTGTGCTAGTACGTGATAGGAGAAGGATCTCTCAGGAGACTTCTCGGCAGCGCTCGGCTACTTCGTGCAGTGTGAGGGCCCCCCTTGGTGGTCGCACCGACTCCTCGGGGTCCGCCTTCCAACATTTGGTGGCCAGCGACGGGATCCGAGCCGAACGCAGTACGTACCAGCCAGTACCCACTAGCTACCCATCCAAACGAACAGCATCATGAGCAGCCAGGAAAACAACGCGACAATGGAGTTCCAGCCCGAACGGCTGGAAGAATATACGCACAAAGAATTGAAACAGTTCTGCAAAGACAAAGGCATTGCAACCACCAGCCTGGGTACCAAAGAGGAGATGCAGAAAGCTCTGAGGGCATGGTTGGAGGCCGGGGCAGGCCCCTCCCAGGAGGAAGGGCCCTTGCCCCTGACTGAGACCGCAGCAACCGCACGGACTCCGGCAACCGGAGGAAGAAAGAGCCTAGAAACCGGCCTCTCCGAAGAAGAAATACGAGAGCGGGAAAAGGTCCGGAGCCACGAGCTAGAGCTCGCCCGACTGCGGCTGGACGGGGAACTCCAGCTGGCAGAGAAGAAACTGGCCCTAGAGCAGCTGCGCCTTCAAGAAGAGATAGAGGAGAAGAGACGACACCGGGAGTTGGAGGAAAAGAAACTAACTCTTGAGCACGAGCGCAGTCTCAAGGAGCTCGAGATCAAGGCCAAGAACGGAGGGACTGACACCCCCAGAGACACTCTACCGCCTTCCGAGGCCAAGGTGCATATCCCGAAAGAAGTCGTCAAGGAATATTACAAGAATGACGACATCCAACAATGGTTCAAGGCCTACGAGGTGGCCATGTCCTCTCATCGGGTGCCCCGAAAGGACTGGGGCGCGGGCCTGTGGGGGCGGTTCCTGAGTGAGGAGCGGGACACGCTGCTCCAGCTACCGGAGGAGGTGATGACCTCCTACGATCACATGAAGGAGGCCCTGCTCACCCGCTACGGGCTAACAGCGGAAATGTACCGCCAGCGGTTCAGAGACTGCAAGAAAATCCCGGGTACCACATGGGTGGAATATGTGGACTTTTTCAGTCGGGCCCTAGAAGGGTGGATCAAAGGGAGCAAAGCAACCACCTACGGGCAGCTGGTCGACCTCATCGTATGGGAACACCTTTGCAACAATTGCTTCGTGGAACTGAGGCAGCACCTCCTCGACAGCAAAATGACCGACCCGCGAAAACTTGCCGTCGAAGCCGATCGATGGGTCAACTCCCGGGTCCCCCGGAACTCAATGGGGGAGTACCAGAGGAACCCCCACGGGCCCCCCCGCCAGCGCGGTGGGGGGGGAGGGCCGAACAGGAACCGAGACCCTCCCGCCGGGCCCCCCAGGAGCCCCCCTCGAGGGCCACCGCAGCCACATCTCTCCCCGAGCCTAGCCCGAAAGGTGGGCCCGGCCCGACCCGGACCACGGCCGCCAGTGACCTGCTACGGCTGCCAACAAACAGGACACTTTGCCAGCGATCCGGCCTGCCCTCTGAACCGAAGAAACGGGGCCGGCGGGCACCCGCCCCGGCAGCTGACAGCCGCCGCCTTGGGGGGAGAAGAAGAGGAAGAGGAGGCCCTCGACCGAGAGAACACTGAGTGGGAGCCGGCAGCCATGTCCCTGGTCTGCCTGGGTAGCCGAGAGATGGTACCCTGCACCCCCATCCCAACCAACACCCAGAAGTACCGGCAGCAGGTCACGGTCAATGGACAACGGGCCGAAGCCCTTCGTGACACAGGCGCCAGTATCACCGCTGTCCGCTGCCACCTGGTGACCCCTGGGCAGATTCTACCGAATGTGCTGTGCCCCGTACGGACGGCCGACAACAGTGAAAGCCTATGCCAGATGGCCCTGGTCCCCTTCGAGTGGGGAGGGGTGACGGGCCTGCTAAAGGTGACAGTGCGCGACGACGCCCCGGTCGACTGCCTCCTGGGGAACGACTTGGAAAGTTCCCCCTGGGCTCAAGTAGAGCGACGAGAACACCTCCGAATGTTGGGACTGGCTGATTGGGCCTGCGCCATCACCCGGTCCATGACCGCCCAGGCCCCCCGCTCATCCTCGACCTCCGGGACCGCCCAGCCCGAGGGGCTCACACCCCCTCCCGCCAGCAGCGAGGAGGAGGCGGACACCGACCCTGGACCCAGCGAATCCTCCCCCGAAGAGATGGCTTCTCCGAGCGCCCTCCCAGAGCTGACACAATGGCGACACAAAGGGGGCCCCACCCGAGAGCAGTTCCAGCAAGAACAACAGTCCTGTCCCTCTCTCGAAGGGGTCCGACAACAGGCGACCGCGCAAGCCAACGGTGACCAGACCGGCACCCACTGGATCTACTGGACCGAGGGCCTGTTGTACAGTGAACAGAAAGTAGCAGAACTCGGGGCCAGCCGCGTGTTGGTGGTCCCCCTCCGCTTCCGGGAGTTCCTTCTCCACCTGGCCCATGATGTGCCCCTCGCCGGACACTTGGGGCAAGACAAAACGTACAGTCGTCTGGTGACCCACTTCTACTGGCCCCGGATGCGGAGAGATGTGGACAACCACTGCCGGTCCTGCCAGACCTGCCAAGCCAGCGGAAAGACGGGGGGTCGGGTCAAGGCCCCCCTCCAGCCCTTTCCCGCCGTCAGCACCCCGTTCGAACGGGTCGGAATCGATATTGTGGGACCCCTGGACCCCCAAACCGCCCTGGGCCACCGCTTCATCCTGGTCCTCGTGGACCACGCCACCAGGTACCCGGAGGCGGTCCCGCTAAGAACTATAACGGCCCCTGTGGTAGGCCGGGCCTTGATGGGGATCTTCTCCCGAGTGGGATTCCCCAGCGAAGTGGTGAGCGACCGCGGCACGAACTTTATCTCCCGGTACATGCGGTCTCTGTGGCAACAGTGCGGGGTCACATACAAGTTCACGACCCCCTATCACCCTCAGGGGAACGGCCTGGTTGAGCGGTTCAACCGAACATTAAAAGGGATGATCCAGGGCCTGGAAGAACCCCTCAGGCGGAAATGGGATGTCCTGCTGCCCTGCCTCCTGTTTGCCTATCGGGAGGTCCCGCAGAAGTCCCTGGGGTTCAGCCCGTTTGAACTATTGTATGGGCACCCGGTCCGCGGACCGCTCAGCCTGGTCAAGGAGGGCTGGGAGATGAAACCCCGAGGCGCCCCTCCTGACGTCTACCGATACCTCCTGACCCTCCGAAACCAGACCCGCAAGTTCCGAGCCATGGCCGAAGCCAACCTCGAGGCCAGCCAGGAGGACATGAAGCGGTGGTACGATCGCAACACCTCTACTATAGAATTCGAGCCAGGACAGAAAGTATGGGTCATGGCCCCGGTCGAACCCGGCGCCCTCCAGGACAAGTGGACCGGGCCCTTCAAGGTGGTGGAGAAGAAAAGTCCCGTCACCTACCTGGTCGATCTGGAGTCCCCCCGGAACCCCCTCCGGGTCCTACATGCTAACAGGCTAAAACCCCACTTCGCCCGGACCGAACTGAGCCTGCTGCTGGCGACTGACGAAGGGGGCGAGGTCGACTCCGAGCCCTTGCCCGACCTCCTGCAATCCGACGTTCACGATGGATCGATCGAAGGGGTCCAACTCGCCTCGTCCCTGACCCCGGAACAGCGCAACGACTGCCAGCAATTACTGCGGGACTACGCAGCCCTCTTCTCTCTCACCCCGGGGGTGACCCACTGGTGCGTCCACGATGTCGACACCGGGGAGAGCCCCCCCATACGGCACAGAGCCTACCGGGTGCCTGACCGAGTGCGGGCCTGCATCCAGGCTGAAGTAGCAAAGATGCTGGCCCTGGGAGTCATCGAGCCTTCCGACAGCCCGTGGGCCAGCCCTGTCGTCCTGGTGCCCAAGGCCGCAGCTCCCGGTCACCCCCCGGAGTTGCGATTCTGCGTGGACTACCGAGCCCTGAATGCAGTAACCAAGACAGACGCACACCCGATACCCCGGGCCGACGAACTCATCGACCGCCTAGGGGCCGCTCGCTACTTGAGCACGCTGGACCTCACCGCCGGGTACTGGCAGATCCAGCTCACCCCCGGCGCCCAAGAAAGATCCGCCTTTTCGACCCCGGATGGGCATTACCACTTTCGGGTGATGCCCTTCGGAATGAAGAACGCCCCGGCCACATTCCAAAGACTAGTGAACAAGGTTTTGGCCGGGCTTGAGGCCTTCAGCGCGGCCTACTTAGATGACATTGCCGTGTACAGCAACCACTGGGCCGAGCACCTTCTCCACCTGAAGGCCGTCCTGGCCGCCCTTCAGCGGGCCGGGCTCACAATCAAGGCCAGCAAATGCCAAATCGGCCACGGATCCGTGACCTACCTGGGCCATCAAGTAGGGAGCGGGCAGGTGGCCCCCCTCCAAGCAAAGATAGATGCCATCCAGACCTGGGAACCCCCCACTACCCAGACCGCTGTCCGGGCCTTCCTGGGCCTCACCGGATACTACCGGCGGTTTATCAGGGACTATGGGAGCATTGTTGGCCCCCTCACAGAGTTAACGTCCAAAAAGCAGCCCAAGAAGGTACACTGGACACCCCGCTGCCAAACAGCCTTCGACACCCTAAAAACAGCCATGTGTACTGCTCCGGTGCTGCAGGCCCCGGACTACCAGAAGGAGTTCGTGGTACAGACGGACGCCTCCGAGTATGGGATCGGGGCCGTCCTATCCCAAGCCGACGAAAAGGGGCTCGACCGACCAGTGGCCTTCCTCAGCCGACGACTACTGCCCCGAGAGCAACGCTGGAGCACTATTGAGCGTGAGGCCTTCGCTGTGGTGTGGGCCCTCAAGAAGCTCCGGCCCTACCTCTTTGGCACCCACTTCCGGGTCCAGACCGACCACCGGCCCTTGCAATGGCTAATGCAAATGCGGGGCGAGAACCCCAAGCTGCTGCGGTGGTCCATCTCGCTACAAGGAATGGACTTTGACGTCGAACACCGGCCCGGCAATGACCACGCCAACGCCGACGGCCTGTCCCGCTTCTTCCGCCTTGACGAGGAGAATCCCCAAGGAGATGGGTGACTCTCCATGCCTTCGGCTGGGGGGGACGCCTGTTGGACCCGGCCTCGTGGCGTGGTCCTTAACCCCCTGGATTGTGCCCGTTCCCCGCCCCGGCCTTCACGGGCCACCCGTCTGAACTGCACCAAGACCCTTCACCCGGAGCTGCACGTGGTCGCATACTCCTCGTGGCTCCGCCATCTTGTTGGCATCCACGTCACACCGTGCCCCCGCCGGCGCGACCCCGCTCAACCCAGCCTCGACCCCAGCGAAGCCCCGCCATCGAGGCACCACGAACTAGCCAGGGGGTGCCGCAGGAACCATTCATCGCCCCCGGCGGAGGACAGTATCGATGGGACCCCCAACTGTCCTCCCCTCTCGAGGTGCGATCGCCCGGCAACTCCCATGGGCCTGGCGCCTCTCCTGCTGGGCGTCTGGCCACCTCCACCCGGCCACTCCGCCCCCTCGGGCGCATAGGTCCGGACATCAAAGGGCTCCAGACCTATATCTGGGGCGACCCCACCACAGCTCGGCAGTTGTATCCCGGAGTCGAGAGCCCTGCTGATTGAATCGCGGCTGACCCTACGGAGAAGAACTCTTGTCGGAACCATCACGAGCCCTGCTGACTGCGTCGCGGCTCCTTCCTGTGAACCCTTTCTGAACCACCTGGAACATCGGAGCCCTGCTGACGCTGTCGCGGCCCAACCTCGCTGAAGCCTCCCTCGGAGCCCTGCTGACGACGTCGCGGCTCGAGCTGAGCGGAAACCATCTTGAGAGCCCTGCTGATTGCATCGCGGCTCTCCACGAACTGTACGCCAGAGCCCTGCTGACGCCGTCGCGGCTCGACCCCTCCGAGATCCGGAGGTCCTCCAGCTTGAGGATAAGAACTGGGCCCCAGGTACCCTCGTACCGCATTCCTGCCAAAGACTGTCCCGCTACCCCGACCCTTCCAAAGAGACACTGAGACTTTTGGTGGATCCCTCGATCCCTTCGTGTAAATATTGCCCTCGTAACCCTTTTATTGCTGATAAAGAATTGCTTGTCACAAGACAACCTCCTTGAGTCCTGTGTGGTGGTGTTACTGTGCTAGTACGTGATAGGAGAAGGATCTCTCAGGAGACTTCTCGGCAGCGCTCGGCTACTTCGTGCAGTGTGAGGGCCCCCCTTGGTGGTCGCACCGACTCCTCGGGGTCCGCCTTCCAACAGTGGGCTACTCTGAAATAAGAGCTATGTTTGCCTCCCTCAACATGGGCTAATTGTGCAGTCACAACTTTTGAGGGATGGTCACAATGCTTTACTAGCCTGTGCTACAGCTACTCTTTTTTTCATTTATTTCAAAGTATTAGTTTTATACAAACAAATACAAAAGCATTCTGTCACGGGGTTAGCCAAACATAGTATGTATGCACTGGTTACATGTACTTTACGGTAAGATATCTGTTTTAGCTAATCCCCTCTTACATTGACTTGCCGGGAAATTAGGTAAAGACTGATAGAAAGAGAGAAGCAGGAAAGAAAGAGGTGAGAGGAAGATATGAGAGAGGTTCTGTAGCCCTGAGTCTAATAGGGGTTTTAGTCATGTGACAAAACTGACACCCCACTATTTGATCTATGGTGGGAGAGATGGTCTAACAGTGCAGTCCAACTAGCCCCCCCCATTGTCCCTTCGGCCGTGGTGTCAACCTCCGAATCGCTCCATCCCCCCCTTCCCCATAGGGAAGGGGAGGAGGGAGCCAGACTGACTTCAAGGGGGTTTGTAAGAGTCTAAGGGGCATATTATCAAGAAACGTTGTTAAAATTTTCGCTGCTTTAGCGGCAGAAAACGGCCGCAAAAGCGGCGATAATGGGCTTGATAATATGCCCTTGAGAATTCCCATAGAAGCCCATGTTCTGGTGTCAACATGAGCTTCTATTGGAATTCTCTGCGGCATATTATCAAGCCCATTATCGCCGCTTTAGCGGCAGTTTTCTGCCGCTAAAGCAGCGATAATTTTAACGCCGTGCTTGATAATATGTCCCTAAGTGCGCATTGAGTGACTTCCACATCCCCATGCTTGCTGGTCTCCATGGCGAGTTCTGCAACGCAATGTTATCCACGCCTCTGAGGTACGTCACCCAGTTGAGCCAGCCCTTGTATGAGGTCTTAGTCGTGTCCTTCCAGTTGGCGAGGACCATTTTCACTGCCACAATGAGAAGCATGTCCAGTAGTTCTTAATCATGCTCTTATCGTATGGCTGTGGTCATGAATGCAGTGGTGAGGGAGGAGAATTCAGTCGTTAGTGTGCAGCCCAGTACGTTATTTATGAACCCAAAGAGTTTCTCCCAGAACTTTTTGAGTGATGGGCAGTAATAGATAAGATGTGCTAGGTCCCCCTTTTCCCTGCTACAGTTCCAGCACAGGTCATCTTCCCTGAGTCCCAGTGAGAATAATCGATCGGGGGTCCAGAAGGCTTTGCGGAGTAGCCAGAATTTAGTTTGTGCTAGTACTGGGGTGATTTTATTACGTGAGGCAGAGGACCATAATGTCGCCTGTTCTTGTTCATTCAGTGGGGTATTGCCTTGTTTTATCCAGTAGTTAGTTGTCTTGTCATTAATTTTGGTGGTGTTTGGGCGTAGTAGTTTGTAGAGGTGTGATACCTGATGACCTAGTCTGTTGATCTTTGCTAAATACTGTGAGATTGGCGGTTGAGCTTGTGATAGTTTGGCTTTGGATAGGGCTGTTTTGATTTCCAGGAAGTTGTAGAACTCGATGTCTGATGTCTGATAGGTCATGTTTAGATTTCAGTATGGCAAATATGGTGGGGTACCCCCCTTCCTCTAGCTGGTCTGGGTGGGAGATGCCTCTCTCTATCCATGTGTCGAGGATGAGGTATTTCCCCTTGTGACTGATCTTGCTATTGGCCCAGAGTGACTCCATCTTCGAGCCCTTTATGCTGTGCTCCATTTACTTGTCTATTTTTAGAAGGGCAATTTTTGTGTTCTTAAAAATGGAGCTGGAGGCATGAGGGTGTTTGTTAGCTGTTAATAGCGCCAATGGGTTTAGATTGCTCAGTATGGCTCTCTCGATTTGCAGCCATAGCGGTGTGTAGCCTTGAGGGGGTGCTATCCAGTAAGCCCCTTGTTTTGCCAGAAATGCAGTTTGGAAGGTTCTTAAGTCTGCTAGGTTTACGCCTCCCAGTTTTTTCCCCAGTCTTAGTTTTTTTATACTTATCCGTGCCTTCTTCCCCCGCCATGGAAATTTAGTAATCATGATGTCTACTTTACGGTGGAAGTCATCTGTGAGCAGGAGTGGGAGCATGCTGATCAGGTAGCTGATCTTTGGGGTGATCATCATTTTGATCATTTCGATTCTGCGCCACCAAGTTATAAATTTCGGGGACCATGCCTCCAGGAGTTTCTTTATTTTTTTTAAGCAGAATCTTCTCATGGTGGGCTAGTGTACTCATGTGGTCGTTGCCAAAGTGTATGCCTAGATATTTGATAAACCCTGTTTGCCAGGCCAGGCCTGACCCCCTAGGGTGTCCTTAGTGCAGTGGATGTTCAGGGGTTTGCATTCTGATTTGTCCCTGTTGTGCTTGTATCCTGAGTGGCCTGAGTATATCTCTATGGTGTCTATCAGGGCCTCAATTGAGGTCTTTGGTTGCTCCGTAACTATTAGGATGTCATCTGCGTATGCTGCCAGTTTTATTTCAGCATCATTGATGTTGACACCTTCTATTTTCGCGTTTAGGTTGATGTCGCTAATCAGGGGTTCTAACGCCAACAGAAAGAGTGAGGACGACAGTGGGCAGCCCTGTCTAGTGCCGCGTTGTAGTGTGAGTAGTTCGGAGAGTGAACCATTAATGACAATGCGTGCACTCGGGTCCCCGTATAGCGCCATCACCTTCCGAATATAACCTTCCCCTAAGTTGAATGATTTCATGCACTGTTCCAGGAAGGTCCATGATACCCTGTCGAAGGCCTTCTCGGCATCCAAGGTGATAGCTACCGCTGCTTCTGATTTCTTAGCTGTGTGTTCTAATATGTGGCATAGAAGTCTGGTGTTGTCATTAGACATTAGAGTTCTCAGGAAGCCTACTTGGGAGTTGCTTATTAAGTTGGGTAAGACGGAATTAAGTCCGGTTGCTAGGATTTTTGCATATATTTCGCAGTCCACATTAATCAGGGCTATGGGTCTCTAGTTCTTAGGCAGCAACTGATCCTTACCCTACTTTGGGATTACTATTATGTTCGCTTCAGACATGGATTGTGATACAAACCCATTCTCTGCACAGTGATTGAACACCCTCTTCATGGTTGGTTTTAGTTGCTCTAGAAAGGACTTGTAAAAGGTAGCTGTGTATCCATCCGGCCCCGGGGCTTTGTTAGCTTTCATAGACTTGACCGCCATTTCAATCTCTGCGGTGTTTATTTCTTGCCCTAGACTCTGTGATTCAGCACCAGTTAACTGTGGGAGGCCAAGTCTATTGAGGTATTTTTTGCATGCCTCCAGATTCAGAGTCTGGGCGTTTTTATAGAGTTCCTGATAGAACTCTTGAAAGGTCTTGAAGATGTCTTGTGTGGGTTTTGTTGTGTGGGTCTGTGATGGACGAGATGGTAAACTGGTTGCGTTTGTGTTTCAGGTAGGAGGGTAGTAGTTTCCCCGCTTTGTTTGCTTTGCAGAGGTTAATGGCTTTGTATTTGTTGAACCACAGCCTGGCTCTCTCACTCAGGATCTTATTGTATTCGTACTTTTTTCTAGTTAGGTCCGTTAGAAGTTTGGTATCCTGAGTGGCCCTAGCATGACTCGTTTCTAGGCTTTTGATGTCTTGCTCGAGTTGGGTCAGCTGTGACTTTGTGTCTTTATTTAGCTTGCCCTTAATTTTGATTATTGTGCCCCTGATGGTAGCCTTTAGTGCATCCCATAAGGTGGAGGCGCTAGTCCCCGGTAAATCGTTGTGCCTAAGGTATTCCCTTATTCCTCCTCAATTTTTTCCTTGTTTTCGGGGAGGCTAGGACGTCGCTGTTAAAACGCCACCTTCGGGGAATGTCTACGTTGTGGCAACCGCTCAGCTTTAGGCTTATAAAAGAGTGGTCTGACACTAACCTGGGCGCTATGTCGGAATGTTCTATTAGGTGTGTGTGTGGGCCTGTGATTTTTATGTAATCTATCCTGCTGTATGAGTTGTGTGGGTTAGAGTAGAATGTGAAGTCCCTTGTGTCTGGGTGCTGGAGTCGCCATGGGTCCTTGAGGTTGAATTTGCAGCATATGTTCTTTAATGTAGTGTGTGCACTTGTGGGTTGGTATTGGCATGGTGATTGTCTATCCAGTATGTGGTCCATTGGCATGTAAAAGTCCCCTGCCACCACCATGAGGTCGTTCTGTGGTAGGCTGTTGAGCTTGTGCGACACCCCTTCCCAGAAGGTGGGGTCGTCTGTGTATGGACCATATATGTTAGCTACATGTAGACTCTCTTCTCCCCTTCTCAGGTGTGTTATCAGAAGTCCGCCAGCCTCATCTTGGAGTTATGATTCTATTGTTAGGTTGGAACTTTTAGATACCAGTGTAATTACCCCTCGTTTCTTCCCCTCAGCCAGTGAGCACGCCACTTGAGAGAACCAGTTACCTTTCACTAGTCTGATATCCCCCAGGGATAGTTTGGTTTCTTGTAGCAGGACCACATCACCCTTAGTCTTAGCAAGATAGTCAAGGATCTGCTTACGTTTAATAGGGTGATTGAGCCCTTTGACATTGAGGGATACTATCTTTAGGTCAGCAGCCAGGTTGAGATTGTTGGTGGGGGCTATTATCTGGGGTCAGTCATGTCTGGCAAACCTAGTCTGCATCCCCAACTCTCTATTTATGTTGTGCCTTCTCCCCTCCCGCCCAGCCGGACCCTCTCTTGTCGATCTATTAGTGTCTGCCTTGTGTTAGTAACAGAGTTAGGTCTCTCTCTTCTGGCAATAACGGGTGTCTGGCCGAACCCTCTCATTAAGGGATGTATGAGTAAAGAGGTGAAAATAGAAAGGAAGACAGAGAAAAAAGAAAGCAAATAGTCAGGAGCCCCCCCCCACAATCCCCACCCCACCCTCCCTCTCCTCACAGAAACATCGGATGCTGAGCGTGCGACAACAGGGTCGCCTTCCCATCTCCCTGGGAGTTGTTTGGGTGATAGCTCTGCGTTTCTATGATCCCAAGAGTCTTTTACGATTCGTTTAATCCACCATTTCACAATGCGTACGCTAAGCGCTGTGACTGGGCACTATCACTGAGCAATTTACTATTAATTATGCGATAACTTTAACTACATTGCAGTCGAAGTTGTACAGGTATTGACCTGGACTCAGGACCCCTTCGTTCATACAACTATACGGAATGGTAGCCTGTGTGACACGTTTGCATGAGTGATAGTCACGCGTGTCTTGACCCCTCCATCAACGCAATCACACGGAGTGGATGTTTGTTTGGCACGTTTACCTGATTTTGGGCCAGACGTGTTTTGGGTTTCGCAATGAACCAGACTTCCTTAAACACCAGGTGATATAGCACTATAATCCTCTGTCGCACCTGTTGAGGAACATCACAGTGGTCACGCAGTGGTCGTGTGTTTTTCATGTTTGTTCTCTCTTTTTCAGAGTACAGCGGCTCTTTGGAAATCCCACAAGGCCGCATTGGTGAAACCATGAGTTTTACCTTGCACACACCCCCCATAGGTTAGGATACGCCTTAGCGTGCGTATACCACCATGGGGTTTCTGGTCCTGAAAAATGCTTAGCTAAAAATGCATCCATAAGCAGAAACATGTTGAACAACTTTCACGTTATTATTTAAATCAGACTCTCCTGGTATACCTAACCAGCCAGCTCACGTTTATCTCACTTGTTTTAAACGATCACCGGTTCTCCACCATTAAAATTACTTTGGGAAATAACCAGCGATCGTTTAACCTGCACTACCCCTACATTTACACTATACCCCCAAAAAACCTGCTCCGCCGTAATTCAGGTGTCGAAGCACACCAGGGGGACACTCGGTTCCTCTGGTGGGAACCCAATGATGAAACATGTCACCAACTAGGTTGGTGAGTGAGGGTTCTTTTAAATAAAGAGGTCTCTCCGCGTGCTACTCCAGCAATTTCCCTCTTTTCTAGCTCTTTTGTTGTTATTAAGTATATTCATCAGGGGGACGAAGAGTGACAATTCCCTCAATCTCTAGTTGTTAATATATATCATATTTCGTTGCCATCATAACAATCCTTTCCTCTGCATAGCAGATTTAGGTCTTACGAACTTTGTTCTCTTTCTCTCCCTAATTTCTTCCTCAAATTTTGCCAATCTAATATCTATGGCATCTTCAATTATTTTGTTCATCAACCATTTTCAAATCCTCCTTCAATTTCCAAGGGCACATCATTGGTGGGCCTAACTTCGGCATGGATCCTGCTATATTCTTCTCCACAGCAAACAGAAGGAGATAATGAACGGAGTGCTGAAACTTTTCAGACGCTCACCCTCAGTCAAAGATCTAGGTTTAATCCATCATTGTTCTTTAGATCACTTCACCACCCCAGTTCAGACCCCGCTATATGCAAATCAGTCTTGACCCTAGCGCCAGTCCGAACTGCCAAGCCCGGTCTTCCCTGGATAGGAAACAAGCATCCTGGGACGAGTTTCGGTGTAACACCCCTCATCAGCCAGGCTAGCTTGAATCCAGTGACAAAATGATCAAGGGGCCCACGTCTGGGCATACACTGCCAACTTAGAGCGAACAAAGCAAACACACGGAGATGATAAATGGAGCACTGAAACTTTTCAGACACTCACTCCCAGTCACAGATATGGGTTGAATCCATCATATTCTTCTCCACAGCAGATAATATTATTCAGTGGGCCAGATACTGACCAGCATCTGGCCAGGTCGATCCCTCTTCAGCTACAACCTGAAGCCTAACCTGATGAGGAAATCTCACTCCCAGAAAAGAGTTTAAGTCTGAAGGGAAAAACCTTAACCAGGCTGACACCGGTCAGCATCCGATCAACGTCAATGGCTTCCTGGGTGTGAACTCTGGACTTTCACCAATCATAATTTTCCTGCCTTCATTGATGACTTAACCAGACTTCATACTTTGACGACCCATCATTGATTAGCCCATCTTCAGATCTAGCCTGTTGCCTTGTCTCACTGCGGACTCTAACTTCTAAGAAGCAAAAAGTCAGAAGGTAATTCTTTGACCGGGACCTACCTGGTCATTGAAGCTGGACTATGTGCTCCATCACGGTCGGCCTTGAATCTTACCTTCATTCTGATCTAGCATGACAAGATGCCCGCAGTTGGCACTTAGTGATTTTTGACTATTTTTGTTTAAAACTTGTAACATTTATACCTCTGGTTTCCCATGTGACCATGTGTGTGGTTATGGGCCCGATTCACAAAAGTAATCTGAGACAAAATCCTAACTTTACGACTCAGTATTCACAAAAGGCATTTAGTAGTAGTAAAGTTAGGATTCCTAACTTTACTACTACTAAACTGAGACAAAATCCTAACTTTACGACTTTTGGTATTCACAAAAGGGATTTAGTAGTAGTAAAGTTAGGAATTCTAACTTTACTACTAATGCATCCCTTTTGTGAATACCCAAAGTCCTACAGTTAGGATTTTGTCTCAGATTACTTTTGCGAATCGGGCTGTGTTTTCATTTTGCTCCTTAACATATTTTTTATTTTTATAAATTGGAGTGAGATTTTGTTGTGTTGTGTTTTCAACTCTTTAGCTGTTTTGGTACTCCTAAATGCTTTTCTCATTTTCTTAAGTTAAGCCTGTCTGCTCTGTGCCTAGCTTCCAGGGCTTGAGCTCAGTTTTAAATTATTAAAATCCTTATTGACCATAACAAGGATAGTGCCATTATTACTTTTGGTAGACTGCCGTCCACCCCAACTAAATATCTACATTCTCACATTGGAGTTCAGTAGTGGGATTCAGAACTTGTGTTTAGCAGTACAGCTCAGCTATTAAGTTTTGGAAATTAAAAAAAAAACCTAGATTGAACTGAAGGAAAAAATAGATTTTTCATTTTTAATTGGCTTCAGGTCTTTGAGTGGATCATTTCACATTTTCTTCAAATTATTTTTATTTCAAATTCTTCACTTTTTAAAAGACTAAGGGAACATGGAGTTGGATGCGGCTACCTTGACAACACTCACAGTAGTGGAGATGAAGGCTCTATGCAAACAAAGGAAATTGAAGCTGGCAACAATGTCAAGAAGACAGATTTTGTAAAGGCCCTCGCCTGGGAGGCAGTCAGTAAAGCCTAGATTCCCTCTTAAACAGAGTCAAATCCAGAGCATGAAAGGGAAGGGAACAATCTGTCCCAGTTCTTTGGTGCCATATCCAGGGTTGGAAGTGAGGTGGGCTCTGACAGCACAAGCTTGTCCGAACTGCACCTCCGCCAGTTGGAGCTTAGGGTCAAGCAATCGGAAATGGAGCTACCGGCCAAACTGTAGGAAAGGAAAATGGCACTAGAAGAAAATGAATTGGCTTTGGAGGTAAAGTAGGGTGGGCTAGGTTTGAGGCTCAATGAAGATGGTGGCAGCAATGGTAAGGTGCCTGCAGGGGACTCACACCCCTCGCTTGCTTAACAGAATAGTGCACAGCTTTGTATTTGGGGTATTAACAAATTTCTTGCCTCCTGCAAAGGGACAATGAGATTGCGCATGGTAAGTCAGCAGCACTGGGGAACCACACTGTGGGAGTTACTACCTGCACAGAGGAGGGGTACACTCTTAATTGTAGAAGAGAGAGTAGCTGACACCTACATAAATGCATGAACAGTACACTGGTGCAGATGTTTGGTTTCACACCCGAGGAGTACCGGAAGAAATTCGGGACACACACAAAGGCACATAATAATCCTGGGCTGACTTTGTAGATGTCTCACTAAATGCATTAGAGGGCTGGGTGAAAGGCGATACTTATGATGGGCTATACAATATAATCATGAAGAAGCACTTCTTGAGTATTTGTCATTCAGAGTTACACCACCATCTAGTAGATTCGAAGTTGTTTGACTCCAGGAAGCCTTTTAAGGCAGCTGATATATCGGTGCACACTAGGGTGTCTAAGAAGTCCCATGGGGTGATTGCAAGAAATGTGGTTCAGCCCCTCCTCATGGTAATGAGGGGAGCAACAAGGAAAAAAAGAAGGATTTCTCACAAGCGTCCCAAAAGTCTACTCAAGAGGTGGTGTCCTATGACTTTTCCAATCCCAAATGGGTAAGGCACAAGCAGAAGAAATGTATTCACCAGTGAAGGCTAGACTATCACAAGCCAAAACACAAGAAGGGAAATCCAATCTGTTCCAAGAGGCCCCCACACATGGCTGTCCCATGGATTTCCAGTGTAACAATTGTGGTGAAGGCGTGCCCAGGGGAAGCTAAGGGGTTGAACTGATGTTACCTTAGTGTTTGTAGGTAGGTGAAATGTTGAAGCACTGGCTGTCTTACCTCTCAGTATGGTAAACTACAGGCAAGTACAGGCCTTTGCCAATCACCAACGTGACCAAGGGAGAGGCTCTGCGTGAGACAGGAGCCAGCATGAACACAGTGGTGGACCAGCTTGTTTGCCCAGATACTCTCCATAGGCTACAGGGACTCAGACCGCCTTTCAAAGAAGGAAGGCAAGCCTGGATCCTGGAACAATGGCCTGGGTTCCCATTACTAAGAGAAAGGGCAAGAGGTGTGGGAAAGCAGCCTCAAAACTTCCATTGGTTCAGAAGACATCTGACAACCCGGGCGGAGTATCTGGAGCCTAAAGGGAAAGGTGAGCTGACCCTGGGAAACCTGAAAAAACACTGTGAGGTACATGGGGAAGAGGATCCTTTAGGGACGAATTCTGTCAAACACAAAGAACATGCCAAACTTTTGAAGGCCTTCAGTGCCAGACTCAAGTCTGGCAGCTGAGGATTACCTATAAAACCTGTAGGATCTATTGAAAGGAAGGTGTGTCAAGCAGTGGGGCTAGAGACCCAAATACCGGGGCAGCAGGAGATCAGTGGCCCTCCAACAGTGCAGGGCCTTCCACTTCAGCTTAGCCCATCACATCCCCTTGACTGGGCATTTAGGTCAGACCAAAACCTGGGAAAGGTTGATCAACCACTTTTACTGACCTCCGATCCCCAAAAGGTGAAGGAGTTCTATTGCTCCTGCACCACCTGTCAACCCATGGATAACACAGAAGATCAACCCAAAATTCCATCAATTCCATTCCATTACATGGATTCCTTTTGAGAGGGTGAGGTTTGATATTGTTGGTTCTATGGACCCTAAAACTGCTTATAGAAATAAGATGAACTTGGTGAAGGTTGACTTTGTCATTAGGTACCCTGAAGCCATACCTATGAAGATGATAACTGCACCTGTGTTAACCAGGGCCTGCTTGATCTCTTTACCAGAGTAGGAAGTTAATCTCAGATAGGAGTGCAGGCTGCATGTCTTTATAATTGAAGGCTATGTGGGATAAATGTGTGGTGACTTACAAGTTCATCATCCCTTATCTCCCCCAAACCAATGGTCTTGCGGAGAGGTTCAACAAGACCTTAAAAGCCATGTGTATGGGGTTGTATGAGAAACTCCATAGGAAATGGTTTGTCCTACTCCCATTTCTTTTATTTGCTTACAGGAAGGTACCACAATAAGTAGTGAGCTTCAGACCCTTTGAGCTTTTGTATGGGTACCTTGGCAAAGGTCCCTTAGGTCTTGTCGAAGATGGATGGGAGAAACCTCTCAAGGAACACAACCAGGCCATTGTAGACTTTGTGCTGGGCCTGCATTCCTGCATGGCTGAGTATATAAAGAGGGCTCACAAGAACGTGGAGGCCAGCTAGGATCTTATCAAACACTGGTATGACTAAAAAGCAACCTTAGCTGAATACCAGCCAGGCCAGAAAGTGTGGGTTGTGCAGCCCGTGGCTCCCAGGACCCTCCAGGAAAAATTGACCTTAAATGCCCTTTACGTTACTGGAAAAGATGGGGGATGTCAACTATCTGGCAGACATTGGTAGCCCCAGAAACCCCCAATAAGGAGATCAATGTCAACCATCTGAAGCCCCAAATTGACAGGGGAGACATGACCATGCTCATTGTTACTGATGGAGGGGCAGAAGAGGAGAAAAAAGCCTCCAACAACTCACAGAATAGTTCTGTGAAGGCAGTAATGCTCTCCCCTACAGTGACAGATCAACATCGGAAAGACTGTCACTAATAGTTGGGCAGTTTGCTGGACTGATGTGTTTGTGACATTGACACTGGTGACAGCTTATCTGTCAAAAACAAAATTTACCAAATATTCAGGTTGTCAGACAATTTAAGTGTCAGCATCATGAAAGAAAGAGCCCAAAGGCCAACCCTATGCTGCTCATGGGAAAAGCTGTGGGGTTGACAGCCTACTGGGTTTTTGGACACAGGGCCTGTTGGCCAAGCCCCGTGATGAAGGATTTCATGTGGGTGTGTCATCAGTGATGTCATAAATGATGTCATAGAACATGATATGACTAATATAATAAATATGTGCGGTCATAAGCATTGCATGGCAGAGGCACAAGTGATAGTTAGCTCTGCTAACTATCACTTGTGAATTTCTAGCTCTTTTGAGCTCAAAACGTTAATTTCATCTAATTTCGACTAAATTAACATTTTATTTTTTAAAACACTTCCCCCTCTATTTCCCTAATGAACCACAACCCTGGAAATGAACACCGTAATAAATACAATACTTTAGTCAACAATAACATTTTTAACATAATTTAGAACGTAACAGTTCAAAATAACGTAAAGGTATAGTTGAAAAAATTATAGCACAATAAAATACAATAGCAAAAAAAAAAAAAAAAACTCAAAATACATTTTGCAAAATGCATCTCAATATACAATTCAAAATAAATTTAAATATATACATCACAATATTATTGAAAATTATATTTTAAACAGGATTATCATAGTAATTTCGATGTTTATGTTTCCAAGATAATGCTGTGTAGATATTTAAGATCTGCTCCTTCCATCATCATTCAGTAATTGCATTTCATATCACTTGTGTGGAAGACCGTACATTTTTAATTTGGCCTCCCTATATCTGCTAGGACTGTCACTTCTATAGCAGTGCTTTTTATTCGGTCGAAACAAAATCTCCCTTTCATAATCAGAAAAATCTAGTACCATGAATTTTTATCTGGCATCTTGACGATTATAGAAACATCAGCAAATACATCTCTTAGGGATCTACGTTTAACTCTAGTTATACTTTCATACTGTCTTTGTTTGGTTTTTCCAAATCATTAGGCACGAGTTAACAGAAGATATTAATTGATTTTTTGTTAGGATAACTAGAGTAAATCTAGACTTTGTCTTTAGGATGCTTTCTGTGACAGTGGTGGAAAATAGTTGACGGCCCATCAGGTAATCTTCAATGTTCATAGGGCTGCCACAATTAACCTTTTTTACCTCCGTTCTCATTTGAGATCTTGTGGTTACTCCTATTTTTTTTGTTTCTTATGTGGGTGTTCCTCTGTTTACCCCCCTTTTAAATCTTTTCCGAAATCTTGTTTTGCCGTGCATCTGGTTCTTTGCTGGGTTCTGGGTTCTGTGTGTCTCGTTCTTTTCAGTTCTGAAAAGAAGAGGGTTTTTCTTCTGTATATACTTGTTTGTGCACTAATGCTGTATCCAGGTCTGAGCAATACTCATTTTCAGAGTGGTAATATTCAATTTTCTTATCCATGGTTTTTTATAGCAGGCACCAGATCCTTACGGTGTCAGTGTTGTATAAGAAGTATGGCCTACAAACAACCACATTTATAAAATGATTACAGTAATACAAGACAATTACAGCTGTGTTGGACCTGACAGCCTTAGGGTAGTCTCCCCATCTATTTTTGATCGTGCCTCATTTTTTTCCACCCTCATTTTTGATGTTGGACTTAGGTCTCCGGGCGCCTTTTCATTGCCAACCAGTGTTAAGGTGCAGGTGTTCCCTTCTCCCAAGATGGCTGCCACAGACCCCTGCTACTGCAGAGTGGTCTTTCATAGTAGCACCCTAGCTGCCAGGAGCTGGCTGGAACCCCACAACAATGTTGCAACACCAGCCCGCCTTTTTTGTCCCATAGGTAGAATGGGGAAGCTCCTGGAATGTGCTGGAACCTTCTAGAAGGGAGGTGTGGTTTTTACTTTTGCCACCTTGGCTAGAGGTCACCTGACCTAGGGATACATAAGTGAGGGAGGGAACTTTTTGTAGTTAGTTGGCCAGTTGGGGTGAAGCAGAGCTGGAGAATCCACGCAGGAGTGTAGGCGGTAGGGCCTAGCCAGGGACTTATGCCTCTGAGAGTGACAGGGCTTAGGTGCTGCCTCTTAAGTGAGTGAGGGATTCTGTGAAACCCACTGATCTTGCCCAGCAGTAGGAGGACCCAGGGAACCTCTGCCCAGCCTGACTAGGAAGGTCCTAGTCGCCAACTCATCCCCTACCCCCCAAGGAACAGAACCCCAAGGGCGCCAGTATCATCTGCGCCACAAAGACTGACTTTTGAAACTGCAGAAGTAACATCCTGAAACTTCATGCCAAGCTGACTAGTGTAACTTCGTGAAACGACTGATTGCCTGACTGCTGGGGATCGACCAGGTGCTGGCGCTGTGTTTTCTGTGCTGCCAGACCTGACTTGTGACCCCCTGTGCAGATCTGCTGTCGAGCGCAGAGTTGACCGAGCTCCCGCTTAATTTGTCACCCCCCGGGTGCCAGGACCCGCAACGCGATCACCGCCGCGGCCCGTAGGCCTCAGGGAAGTGTCAGTGCCAAGTCGGAGCCCGCGGAGAAGTCCGGGGCCCCGCCGCTGCCGTCGCAGCGTCCGAAGGAAGAGCGAGTGTCCGGGAGTGTCCCGCGCCGTTGCGCGCATCGGAAAGAGGACCCGGAGCGGAACCGAGCGACGAGATCAAGGTAACCCCCCGGGGGCTGGGAGGTAGCGCGGCCGTGTGGCGGCCTGAGACTCGCCCCCCCCTGCTCCCCGGGAGTCGTGGGAAGGCCCGGTGCGCCCCCTGCCAGGTGGGAACGACACCGCATGCAGGAACTGTGACTTTCCCCCCTCCGTGGGATTTCCCGCCGTAATTGTGAGTCTCCCCTCCGTGGGATTACCCTCTCCTGGGGACTGCCGTTCGCAGGACTCAACAGTGCTCGATGCTTTCTATGTCCCCGTAGCGCTGATCGTTCAATGGTATTCAACAGTGCTCAATGCGTTCTATGTGGGAGTAGCGCTGATCGATCAATTGTATTCAACAGTGCTCAATGCGTTCTATGTCCCAGTAGCGCTGATCATTCAGTTGTATTCCACAGTGCTCAATGTGGTCTATGTCCCAGTAGCGCTGATCATTCCATTGTATTTAATAGTGCTCAATGCGTTCTATGTGGGAGTAGCGCTGATCGTCCAATTGTATTTACCAATGCTCAATGTGTTCTATGTTAGAGTAGCGCTGATCTTTCAAGTGTATTTACCAGTGCTCAATGCGTTCTATGTTAGAGTAGCGCTGATCGTTCAATTGTATTCAACAGTGCTCAATGCGTTCTATGTCTCAGTAGCGCTAATCATTCCTGTGTATTCACCAATCCACAAGCGCTCCTTTCGCCAGTGAAGGTCCCAAGTGCAAGGCGCTTACTGTACCCACCACGCTTATGCTCAGGGTACTAGGCAGGCATTATACGACCGCAAGTTATGCTCATGTACCTTTGTTTCTTCGTAGACACCAGTAGCGCCACGTGTGCAGGCCCCGGCCTGCAGCACTAGGGAAGTTCATACTGCAGGGACTGCTGAGGTAACAGTAATAAGGAACTGTAATGCACATGTTAAAGTGTACAGGTAATGAGTAACTATAATGCAAATGTGAATGTGTATAAGCTAAGATACATTGCCCTCCAAGATCACCGCGTGAGATCCTTTGATTAGATAAAACCTGATTAATTTGCATTCACCTTATTGTGTGGCGTCCATCATTGTGTGCGTTTACTGCTTCAGAGGATGCGTGTGTTGTATGGTCGCTTAACACACAGGCCTTTGGGTGCCCAGCCGCTCGTGTCACGTTACCCCCTTAGGGCCTGGAGACCCCAGGTCATACATTGTTGGCGAGCGGTGGGATTTTAGCACCTGTGACCATACAGCACCCTTCTGTGAAGCGGAGGGCGCCACAATTAAACGCCTATTGTTTTTCTACAAAAAGCTCTGAAACCATTGATTGCTGTGTATATTGATTCCACTGTCCAGGCTGAGTGTGTGAAAGAATCCTGGTTAGCTGGTTACTGTCACCCATATCCTAGGAATTTCTTCCTTAGTATCTAGGTCCCCACCTGTCACAATGGATTTCCAGTTAGCTGACCTTGAGGGGTACACTGTAAAGCAACTGAGAGAGTTCGGGCAGGGGATGGGGGTGCCTGGGGTGCGGAAGGCCAAAGGACCGGAACTCCGTACCGCCATTAGGGCATGGGTAGAGGCCCACCCAGAAGGGAGAGAGGATGAGGGACAGGAGGCGCCAGATGCACCTCAGGAGGAGAGCGCCCAGGAAGTACTAGACATATTAAATGTAGATGTGTCTGAAAATGTGCCCCCAGGGAGACGTTCTGGGGCCAGTAGTAGGACAGGGTCTAGGAGGAGCGAGTCTCCAGAGGAGTACGAGGACAGAAGGGAAGAGAGGCAGTTAAAATGGGAGCTGGCCAAATTGGAGCATGAAAGAGAAAGAGAGAGAGAGAACAAGAAATGGGCAATGGAGGAGAAGAAGCTGGCGCACGAGCTTCAGCTAAAAGAGTTGGAGCTGCGCGCCCTCCAATTGAATGCGTCCAATAAGGACAATGGTGGCAGCATACCTAAGGAGTCTCACGAGTCAAAATTCTACCTACCTAAGGAAGTCATTGCCAATTACACAGTGGGGGACGACATTGCTAAATGGTTGGAGGCATACGAGGTAGCCTTGACTGCCCATGGGGTACCCAAGAGTAATTGGGGAGGTGGGTTATATCGGTATATACCTCCCAACGTCAGGGACACCCTGTTATATTTGGCCAAGGCGGATCAGGTCAGGTATGCCCCCATGAAAGAGGCTTTACTGAAAAAGTTTGTTCTTAACCCCGAGAGGTACAGGCAGAAGTTCCGTGGCAGCCATAAGCTGTCCACACAGACGTGGGTGGATTTTTTTGATTATGCGAGAAAGGCACTAGATGGTTGGGTGCGTGGCAGCGAGGTGCAGGACTACCAAGGGGTGTACAATCTTTTTTTACGGGAGCACCTCTTGGATAAGTGCTTTCCGGAGCTGCGCCAACATCTGGTGGACCGCAAGTTGATGGATCCCCGTGAGCTTGCGGAAGAGGCAGATATTTGGGTGAGCACCCGGGTGTCTCACAAGGGCCCCGGGGGAGATGGCTCGAAGGGCGGACAGGGTTTCCCCCAGAAGAAGGAGGGGGGAGATAAAAAGGTGGAGTTCTCGAAAGGTCCCCAAAATAAGTTTGGGAAGGGAGTAGGAACCCCACCCCCGTCCAATTCCACAAGACCCACTTACCCTGACAGGAGTCAGCAGCCAAGGACTGTGCGGTGCTACGAATGTTTGGAGATTGGACACTACAAGGGAGATCCCCAGTGTCGCAAGCGACCCCCAGCCCCAACGGGCGGGAAAAGTCCCGGGGTGAGTAGTATAGCGCTTGGGGTGGAGCTGCCCTTAGATAGGGAAGGGGAGTGGACAGGCCTGACGCTGGTTTCACTCGGGGATAGAGGTGGTCCCCGTAGTGTCCCTGCCCCCGAACACTGCTAAATATCAGCAGAGGGTGAGAGTTAACGGGGAGGAGGTGGATGCTCTGAGGGACACAGGGGCCAGCATGACCACTGTCGTGCGGCGGCTGATGTCCCCAGACCAAGTAGTCCCCGAGGAGTTTCATCCCGCCGTATTGGCTGACGGCAGTCTGAGTCACTATCCAGTGGCTCGTGTTCCATTTGAGTGGGGAGGAGTCAAAGGCCTACTGAGAGTTGCTGTGAGCCCTGCCTTGCCTGTGGGGTGCTTGCTAGGTAACGACCTGGAGCACACCAAGTGGAAAGATGTCGAGTTTCGAGCTCACACCGAGATGCTGGGATTACCAGGGTGGACTTGCGTAGTCACGCGGTCCATGGCTGCCCAGCATGAAACTCACCCTGGGTTGGAGCCTGGAATAATGGCCCAACCTGACACCAGAAGAGGAAAAAAGGTGGTGGTAAAGGACACACCCCGTGAGATGGATGGGGAGGCCGCAGAGGTGCCCCCGGAGTCCGTGGAGGTGGATGTCGTTCCCGTGGAGGACTTGCCGACCCTTGCTGACTGGCATGTGGGAGGAGGCCCTACCCGGGAGGAATTTTGTCAGGCACAAAGGGCGTGCCCCACGCTTGAAGGCATGCGGCGACAGGCCGAAGCCCAAGTGGCCAGTCATGAGTTGGGAGGATATCATGTGTATTGGGAGGATGGTCTCCTATACAGTGAGCCCAGGGTGCCGGTACATGGATCTTCGAGGGCCATAGTGGTCCCCCAATGTTACCGGGCCTTCCTACTGGAGTTAGCGCACGAGATTCCCTTAGCCGGACACCTGGGCCAGGACAAAACCTTTGCACGGTTGGTCCCTCATTTTTATTGGCCCAGGATGAGGATTGCCTCAGACACCTTCTGTAAGACCTGTAAGTCTTGTCAGGCAAGTGGCAAGACTGGGACTAAATTGAAGGTCCCTTTGGAACCGCTCCCCGTGGTCGGGACCCCTTTTGAGAGGGTCGGTATTGATATTGTTGGGCCATTGGACCCTCCGACCGCAGCGGGACACCGGTTCATTCTGGTTTTGGTGGACCACGCCACAAGGTACCCAGAGGCTATTCCTCTGAGGACCATCACTGCACCGGTGGTGGCGCGGGCACTGTTGGGGATTTTTACCCGAGTGGGATTCCCCAAGGTCATGGTGTCGGACAGAGGCACCAATTTCATGTCGGCCTACATGCAGGCCATGTGGAAGGAGTGTGGGGTGACCTACCGGTTCTCCACTCCTTACCACCCCCAGACTAACGGACTTGTAGAGCGCTTCAATAAGACATTGAAGGGTATGATCCGGAGCCTGCCAGAGGGCTTGAGGCGTAAATGGGACGTCCTCCTCCCCTGCTTGTTTTTCTCCTACCGGGAGGTACCGCAGAAGGGAGTTGAGTTCAGCCCGTTTGAGTTGCTCTATGGCCATCCCGTTAGGGGTCCCCTCAGTTTAGTGAATGAGGGGTGGGAGAAGACTTCACAGAATCTTCCCCGTGACATTGTCAGCTACATGCTGGCGTTCCGCAGCCAGATGGCCAAGCTGTGGAAGGCGGCCTCAGAGAACCTGGAGGCTAGCAAGACCGTGATGAAGGAGTGGTATGACCGCAACGCTCGGACGGCCGAGTTGGACGTTGGACAGAAGGTGCGGGTTATGGAACCTGGGGAGCTTTGCGCCCTCCAGGACTGGTGGACTGGTCCGTACGACATTGTGGAGCGACGAGGCCAGACCACGTACGTTGTAGATTTGAAAACTCCCCGTCAGCCCCTCAGGGTGCTCCACGTCAATCGCCTGAAGCCGCACCATGAGCGATCAGAGCTTGCTCTCCTTAGGGTGACGGATGGGAGCGAGGAGGAAGAGAGTGAGGCTCTTCCTGACCTTCTAGCGGTACAGGAGAAGGATGGTTCGGTGGAAGGTGTAGTCCTCTCCCCATCCTTGACCCCAGAGCAACAGAGGGACTGCCGCCATGTCCTGGGACAGTTCGCCTTGTTGTTCTCCCTCACGCCTGGAATCACTCATCTGTGTACCCATGATGTGGACACAGGGGACAGCCCCCCGGTGAAGAACAAGTCTTACCGGCTCTCTGACCGAGTGAAAGATAGCATCCAGCGTGAGGTAGCCAAAATGCTGGAACTGGGGGTGATAGAACCTTCCAGCAGCCCGTGGGCTAGTCCAGTGGTGTTGGTGCCGAAAGCAGCCCCACCGGGTACAACACCGGAGCTTCGGTTCTGTGTGGACTACCGGGGGTTGAACTCTGTCACGAAGACAGATGCTCACCCCATCCCGCGTGCAGACGAGCTGGTGGACCGGCTGGGAGCAGCCCGGTACCTCAGCACCATCGACCTGACATCCGGATATTGGCAGATTGCCATGGCTGATGGAGCAAGGGAGAAAACAGCGTTCTCCACCCCCGAGGGCCACTACCAGTTCAGAGTGATGCCCTTTGGGCTCAAAAATGCTCCGGCCACATTCCAGCGGTTAGTGAATCAGGTACTATCTGGTCTGGAGTCCTTCTCAGCGGCCTACCTGGATGACATAGCTGTCTTCAGTGGCACCTGGGAGGACCATCTGCAACACCTCCAGGAGGTATTGCAGGCGCTGCAACGTGCTGGCCTAACAATTAAAGCCAGCAAGTGCCATATTGGACAGGGATCTGTCGTGTACCTGGGACACCTGGTGGGCGGAGGTAAGGTGCAACCCCTCCAGGCCAAAATAGAGACCATCTTGGCTTGGGAGCCCCCCAAGACCCAAATAGAGGTCCGAGCTTTTCTCGGCCTCACTGGGTATTACCGCCGGTTCGTCAAGGGATATGGTACCATCGTAACCCCCTTGACGGAATTGACCTCGAAGAAGCAACCTCGCAAGGTCATATGGACAGCTGCATGCCAAGAAGCCTTTGACACGCTGAAACATGCGATGTGTACCGCTCCAGTACTAGCAACACCAGATTTCCGCAAGGAATTTATTGTGCAGACCGACGCCTCAGAGCATGGCATAGGTGCGGTGCTCTTGCAACTCAACACCGAGGGCCAAGATCAACCAGTGGCCTTCATATCCAGGAGACTCCTCCCTCTGGAATGGCGATGGAGCACCATTGAGAGAGAAGCCTTCGCGGTGGTCTGGGCTCTGAAGAAGTTGAGGCCATACCTCTTTGGAACTCACTTCCTTATCCAGACCGACCACCGGCCCCTTCGCTGGCTCATGCAGATGAGAGGCGAAAACCCCAAGTTGTTGAGGTGGTCCATTTCCCTACAGGGGATGGATTTTCGGATGGAACATCGGCCCGGAGTTGACCACGCCAATGCTGACGGTCTCTCCAGGTTTTTCCGCCTTAGCGATGAGAACTCCCTAGGGGTTGGGTAGCTCTCCCCTCTTTCGGCTGGGGGGGACGCGTGTTGGACCTGTCAGCCTTAGGGTAGTCTCCCCATCTATTTTTGATCGTGCCTCATTTTTTTCCACCCTCATTTTTGATGTTGGACTTAAGTCTCCGGGCGCCTTTTCATTGCCAACCAGTGTTAAGGTGCAGGTGCTCCCTTCTCCCAAGATGGCTGCCACAGACCCCTGCTACTGCAGAGTGGTCTTTCATAGTAGCACCCTAGCTGCCAGGAGCTGGCTGGAACCCCACAACAATGTTGCAACACCAGCCCGCCTTTTTTGTCCCATAGGTAGAATGGGGAAGCTCCTGGAATGTGCTGGAACCGTCTAGAAGGGAGGTGTGGTTTTTACTTTTGCCGCCTTGGCTAGAGGTCACCTGACCTAGGGATACATAAGTGAGGGAGGGAACTTTTTGTAGTTAGCTGGCCAGTTGGGGTGAAGCAGAGCTGGAGAATCCACGCAGGAGTGTAGGTGGTAGGGCCTAGCCAGGGACTTATGCCTCTGAGAGTGACAGGGCTTAGGTGCTGCCTCTTAAGTGAGT
This sequence comes from Triturus cristatus, assembly GCF_964204655.1. NCBI lineage: Eukaryota > Metazoa > Chordata > Amphibia > Caudata > Salamandridae > Triturus > Triturus cristatus. Next base: position 872,465,556 of record NC_140588.1, read on the forward strand.
GAGGGATCCTGTGAAACCCACTGATCTTGCCCAGCAGTAGGAGGACCCAGGGACCTCTGCCCAGCCTGACTAGGAAGGTCCTTGTCGCCAACTCATCCCCTACCCCCCAAGGAACAGAACCCCAAGGGCGCCAGTATCATCTGCGCCACAAAGACTGACTTTTGAAACTGCAGAAGTAACATCCTGAAACTTCATGCCAAGCTGACTATTATAACTTCGTGAAACGACTGATTGCCTGACTGCTGGGGATCGACCAGGTGCTGACGCTGTGTTTCCTGCGCTGCCAGACCTGACCTGTGACCCCCTGTGCAGATCTGCTGTCGAGCGCGGAGCTGACCGAGCTCCCGCTTAATTTGCGACCCCCCGGGTGCAAAGACCCGCAACGCGATCACCGCCGTGGCCCGTAGGCCTCAGGGAAGTGTCAGTGCCAAGTCGGAGCCCGCGGAGAAGCCCGGGGCCCCGCCGCTGCCGTCGCAGCATCTGAAGGAAGAGCGAGTGTCCGGGAGTGTCCCGCGCCGTTGCGCGCATCGGAAGGAGGACCCGGAGCGGAACCGAGCGACGAGATCAAGGTAACCCCCCGGGGGCTGGGAGGTAGCGCGGCCGTGTGGCGGCCTGAGACTCGCCCCCCCCTGCTCCCCGGGAGTCGTGGGAAGGCCCGGTGCGCCCCCTGCCAGGTGGGAACGACACCGCATGCAGGAACTGTGACTTTCCCCCCTCCGTGGGATTTCCCGCCGTAATTGTGAGTCTCCCCTCCGTGGGATTACCCTCTCCTGGGGACTGCCGTTCGCAGGACTCAACAGTGCTCAATGCGTTCTATGTCCCCGTAGCGCTGATCGTTCAATGGTATTGCTCAATGCGTTCTATGTGGGAGTAGCGCTGATCGATCAATTGTATTCAACAGTGCTCAATGCGTTCTATGTCCCAGTAGCGCTGATCATTCAGTTGTATTCCACAGTGCTCAATGCAGTCTATGTCCCATTAGCGCTGATCATTCCATTGTATTTAATAGTGCTCAATGCGTTCTATGTGGCAGTAGCGCTGATCGTCCAATTGTATTTACCAGTGCTCAATGTGTTCTATGTTAGAGTAGCGCTGATCTTTCAATTGTATTCAACAGTGCTCAATGCGTTCTATGTCTCAGTAGCGCTAATCATTCCTGTGTATTCACCAATCCACAAGCGCTCCTTTCGCGAGTGAAGGTCCCAAGTGCAAGGCGCTTACTGTACCCACCACGCTTATGCTCAGGGTACTAGGCAGGCATTATACGACCGCAAGTTATGCTCATGTGCCTTTGTTTCTTCGTAGACACCAGTAGCGCCACGTGTGCAGGCCCCGGCCCGCAGCACTAGGGAAGTTCATACTGCAGGGACTGCTGAGGTAACAGTAATAAGGAACTGTAATGCACATGTTAAAGTGTACAGGTAATGAGAAACTGTAATGCAAATGTGAATGTGTATAAGCTAAGATACATTGCCCTCCAAGATCACCGCGTGTGAACCTTGGATTAGATAAAACCTGATTAATTTGCATTCACCTTATTGTGTGGCGTCCATCATTGTGTGCGTTTACTGCTTCAGAGGATGCGTGTGTTGTATGGTCGCTTAACACACAGGCCTTTGGGTGCCCAGCCGCTCGTGTCACGTTACCCCCTTAGGGCCTGGAGACCCCAGGTCTTACAAGCTGTTCAAGTGGAGTAAAAATAAATAACATTTCAGAATGTACACAGAAATCAATATAAAATGCTAAAGACATAATAAAATATTTTCATCATGTGCAAATTGTCAGACCCGACCTACCGGGGTCACAGATCCTGAGGGGCTTATTTATGAGCCCTTGTGTAACTTTTGCGCCGCTGGTGAGTCACTTTTTGTGACACAACACTAGCATAAAAAATGTGTCATGTTGCGTCATATTTACAAAGTGATGCATCTAGGTAGATGCGTCACTTTGTAAACTCCTGGGCCACATTATACCTGCTCCAGGCATAATGTATGAAGGGTGGGCGCTCTGACGCAAGTAAGCCTCGTAGAAGTGACGCAGTGAAATCTCTGAGATTTCACTGCATCACTTCTAGGATGCAAATGATTCAGTATCTTACGCCTGCCTCACAGCAGGCGTAAGACTGACGCAGGCACATTTGAAATTGGACTTCCCCATGTGAAATGACCCATTGATGGAGTTGCATCACTTTTGTGACACACTCCCGCAATGTGTCATTTTTGCGCCTACAGATACATCAGAACTACTGACAGATCTGTAACTCCTTGCGACATGATGCGTCATACTGTAAATATAATGCATCCAGCATGTCGCAAGGAGGGCGCAATGAAAAGTGACGCATCGCTGTTTTCACACAGCCATGCGTCACCTTTCATAAATGAGGCCATGAGTTCTTGAAGCAGAAAACTGTGTCAGATAGGTGCAGCATGAAAAGACAAGGGAAGAAACTGGAGGAATGGATAAAATGGCCTACCAAGAGTAACATGGAGGGAGGTTCCTAGTCACTTGCTGATCACAGTTTACGAGAATGAGTCTAAAGAAGTGATTTATGATATTTCTTAATACTGAAATAAATGATCATTCTTTCCTGCCTTTATTTATTAGCTATGTACACATTTATGCTCTGCTGCACCAATTATCGTCAGAATCAGAATCGTTTGAAAATCTGAGTGAGATAGGAGTATTTTGACTAAGGTGAAGAACATTTTTCTGGAACATTATAACTCACTACTGAGTGATATACTGGTCATTAAAGGCCTTCTTCTCACTTTAAAGGCCCTCTCTGCACAATATGAACACCTATAACAAGGAAGAGGGACTTAGAAGACCATAAGGTAGAAGGGCCATTATAGTAATGGACCCCTCCAATGTTCTAAATTAGACAGGGAGAAACTGAAGGAAAACAGTTGCATATTGGAGCAAGATGTATACTTAACCATTTTGCTCACACCAGCAGGCAACAACAGCTGCTAATTATGATTTTTGCAAGTTATGGGTCTGAGCCACCGGGGAGGGCACAAAACGAGGGGGTAATTAACAGCCATTATTGCCCTGCATGTAACGTCAATATATGGCTTCTAGCACCCACCAAATAGAAAAAGCCAGTAGAAAAGCAAATGTGTTCTATTTTTCTTTGACCGATTGGGTTTCCCTCACAGCAAAAAAGGAGGAGGAACGTGTGAGAAACAGCTTCTTGAGGAGAGTATGAGGGAGTGCTACAGCCCCTGCTCCCACATCACTCCCTATTAATGCAAGTGCTCAAGGGCTGGACTTCGAGAACTAGCCGACAGACAATGCTGCACTCTTGAAGGCCTGTAATGTCTGGTATTGCCACAGAAGAGAGCATTCTGATTGACTGGCCAGCTCCAATCATTTCATTTCGGGTATTAATAAGGATGATTGCAACTTTTTTAAGGAGGGTAAACTAGATCTTGTTAAACATATAGATTATGGGTCAAATATATTCCTATTTTTCTACAACTTCCTTAGAACAAGAGTGCTGTCGCGCAACTATTGATGCTGAGTAAAAAATGCTTTTTAAATTCATGTGTACTGACCTTTCATTGAAATGGTGGGATGCATTAGCTGGACGTCTTCATTAACCAACCATAGCCACAAAGCCTGAACTTCAAACAGCATCATTTGATTCCACTCAATAACAATTGCACATCACAAGTCATTTGTCGCCTATTTTCAACACATTTACTAAAAGTACAAATATTTACATGGCAGTGAGTTTATATTTACGGTTTAATTAAATAAACATTTTACACATTCCCCAACGCGTTTGCGTTGCTGCTAAATATGTGTAACGCGTTAGAAATACTGATGACATATTAAGCAGTGAGTGCCCCTTTCAGAGACCCATTAAACGAATGATCTTCAAATTCAACAGCTTATGGGTTAAATGTATAAGAATGTTACGCAGTCATCCTTTAAACGTGCAAACTGGCAATGGAGATCTGCAAGTTCATCAGGTAGTGGCAGTGATTTAAAAACGACAACCTTTCTGATAGTGATAATACAGAACAGCTATTAGAAGGATATTTTCGGAAAAAGATTGGGACTAACCCGTGAAGATTTGCAGAAATGTGAGTGAGCACTGCAAGTGTGTCCTGGGAGGTTCACTGAAATGCTGCAGGATCGGTAGGTTCCTATTTCAAAAGATGGCCTGCACTCAGCAGGCAGGGTAACTCAGGATGTATCTCTTTATTATTTATATATTTGCTAAGATTCTTTCTCATGTGGGATAGGAGAGTGGCAGAGCAATACAAGTTGTATGCATGAATTTATGTATGTATGCATTTATTTCTTTGTATGTTTTCTTACAAGCCTTTTTTCCCAGCCTGTGCAATTTTTAGGATAAACAAGTACTATCACTTGGTCTTCGATGGTAAACTGCCCCACCAAGCCCCCATGAGCTCTCTGAGTGGAAGAGGAATCAAGGCCTTGCTCAAAGCAGTGCTTAATTTGAGCAGGGGTTTGTGGTGCTGGCACCAACACTTAATTCTCAACACTGCCTCTAATGACCGTCCATCACATGGTGGTGCTATCTGAGCAAAATAGTGATTAATTCAATATATATTAAAAGTGACAATTTAGACTATTCCACGCCAGTCTTTGGGCTTTGCGTGACCTGGGATGGTCTGCATTGTCACACCTGCAGGGGTTGCAATGGTTAGTGGTTGTGTTCGTACTGTTACTGGCAGTACTGGCAGGGGCATGGGTTGGTGCAGGTTGCAGTGGCCTCCTGAAAAAGCCCTGGCACTTACATTTTCACATGTTAAGCACTGGATCAAAGGTATATCCAGCAATAAGGCCATGAGTGAATGCAATTACACAGTCATTTCCAAGATGAGGCAGGGTTAGATTTTAAACATTACACTAGACAAAATAAGTAAAAGCGCAATGTTATACTTTACAATGGTCATACCAGAGCCCCTGGCTATAAACATAACATAATGTTTGTGAACACTGACTAGTCGTGAACACCAAAAACATCCTAACATGTATGAATGACGGAATCACCACAGAATCATTCAAGTTATGTTTGCATACTGTTCGCAATCGCTAACCAAGCAAATCATTACATTGGAAAGTAGAGGATCACAGACCTCTTGTTCAAACTGACTAGTTTGTATTAGGCTTACAAACCTTTACTGTTTGTGTCCTATTGAACACTGAAAGCAAGCTAAAACAAAGAAACTATAGTAGCAATTAAAAATGGGAAGAGTGTCAGAGTTTGAGAAAATGAGTTACTGTTACGGGGAATACATTACCCAGTGGCGGTTGCCACCGGCTATGGTAGGGATAGCTGTTCAATAAGAAAAGCATTTTTTAGTGTTGCTAATAAATTTGGCCCCATTTGACAAATCTCCACGAAACCACTTGGCTAGTTTGTGCATGGAATATTTCATGGTGATCAATAAAGCGGGGGCCGAGAAAAAAGGAGGGAACCTAACTGCAAATTCCCCATGCATTTTCCATAGACTTCTTAAAAAGGGCTACAGTGAAAACGCCTGAACGGAAATACACCAAATTTGGCAGGAAGCTAGATCTTGGTCCACATATTGTGCTTTTTGGGATTTGTCTGGTAGTTTCTCTTTACAAATTAAGGGCAGAAATATTTTTATATCTGGACAGGTGGGTCAGCGAGAGTGCCATTTTAAAAATAGAGTGTTCTAATTGGTCCAAGGAGGTTTATTTCCCTTGAGCCAATTCGCTCTTGCAGGAGTCCAACTCCTGCAGGAGTGAGCTCTCAGATTGGCTACCAGCAGTAGCAGAATAATGTTGCTGGCAGCCAATACAGGCCTACAGGAATGAGTTCCTTGTACTGAAGTAGTAAATAAAAAAAATATAAGGGGGTAGGGTAGGAATAGCATGCCCCCCCAGGCCCCATGGCGGGGACCCAAGGGACCCGTGGATGGAAATGGTGCTTATGTATATCCTAGTTTAAGGTCTGGGTTGTCAGTCCCTAATAAATTGTAATATTTTGCAACCTTGGACCCACAAGTAACCAGGCTACTTACTCCACATAAAGGGGAAACATCTCCAGTGATTAAATATGCATACCACAGTTTGGCCCAGATCAATTGTGCACATGTTGACAGGCACAAAGGGCTTGAACATGCCTTTATTGATCTTGATATAGTGCAAACAGGAGGTTACTGGACCTCTGACTAAACAGAAGGGTCCATGAAGAAATGAAACAATGAAAGTCGGTACAGAATCTACTCATCAGTTTTTGCAGAAGGGGTGCAAAGGGACTCCACCTTGTAATTACAAGTGCAAAGGAAAATGGGTGATATCATTCCCAGGGCACACCAAGGAATTTCCCTGAGGAAATGCAGTGTAGGGGGTGACTTGATATCAAGGCCCTAACAACCTGATATCAAAAGCAGTATAGATGAGCTTGCATGGATAAATGATAATATGGTTGGGACTTTTCTCTATGCAATACTTATTTACATATTCATCTTGGACATATTTAAAGTGTAATATAGGCCAAAAGCCACGAGTTGGGTATGCTGCAGTCCCTCTAAATTTGCACTCATCAATGTTCAAGTTGTTTGTGATGTCAGTAGATCATTTGCACATGTGTGTAAAATTTCTCCAGAGCAACATATGATGGCTTCTTCTGCTATCAGTTGCGAATTGCTGCTCACCTGGATGTTGGTGTCTAGATACAGAGACATTCAGTTTCTTGATGGGTGATGCACACCATTATAGTGACAAACAAAATAGTACACATACCTCACCTTTTCCTGGTGGACACTTTCAAATATATTATCAATCTAAAATCCATTATTGATCACAGTGAGATATCCTTACTTATTTAAATTTCCCTTACAGCATCTCCTAACTACCTTCTGTCATCTCATGACTGTATCATATTTGAGGCATTATAGTGTACACTTTTTCTCATCTATCTTCATAAGAATAAAAGAAAAGTGTGAAAGTAATGTACCTGGGTGAGATTTGAAGTTAGTTGTGTTCGGGGACTATTGTATCTACCCTTAGAAAAGAGTAAGTTCTCTTTGTTCACTGGACCTGCACACTGGGAATAGCTTTAGATGTGGTGTTGAGATTTACTTTTGGCTAGTGCAATAAATGTATTGCTTATGAGCTGTATGGCAAAACTAATAACATGTGGAAATAAAAAGCTTAATAAATCTTAACAAAATTATACTGACAACACAAATGGTACCGTACTCTAGTTTTGGATCAATAGTCAACTTCAATAATGCTACTAAAATTACAGCCATGACATTAGTTTCAAAGCATGTTCAAACCTTTTCTAACGTGATTATCGTAGAATTTCCAGGCTGCTTGGGATTACTGTGCTAGGAATGCAATATTCAGTTGATTCTGTCTTGCTTGACAACACTCTGCAAGGACTGCAGATGAGGCATGATGATTTAAATTTACATGAGTCATGTAACTCAACTTCAACTGCTTAAAACATAAAGTAATGTCCTTCGAGCACAAAGGTGCTGAAGTTGCTACAAAATACCACTGAGGTTCTATCAATCAATAGACTATCAGTAACAAGCAGATCACTGAAAATATTCTTCAGTAAAGAGACAAAAGAACGTTTGAAGCTTGCCTAGATTTAAAAGGCAGCCTGAGCATAGTTAGCAGTGTCTTTGGATTTGGAGCAGGTGACCAGACAAACCACACCCACCCTGTTGTGAGAGACACAGTCTGAGCCAAGGACTGAGGATCAAGGAGGAAGGATCATAGACACAAAACCTAGCTGGAAGAACCAGGAGACCTCCAACGTGCACCATTTGGCACAGAATAGCTGTGAAAGTTACGAGAATACCCATGCTGTGGCCTAAGCCTGGCCCAGAGGTTGTGCCCTAGCAACTCCAGGCTCTAACTTGCTGGGCAAGCGAGCGATCCACCGATCCTTGGGCAGGCTCGACCACTGCCTAAAGTTACTGGTGAGTGCTGGGATAACATTGATCGCAGCGACAATGAGCACGAGGACTGGTTGGGTGCCATCAGAGTCATTTACCACAGGATTGGGCATGCTCAGCTGACATCCTCATGTGTCTTGCGGCGGGGGTCCATGGAAGGCCTCTGTGGGAAGATCTAAACACCAGCTGGTTACTTGCATCTTCCAATCACATTGGCAGAGGAGGAAGCGCTTTTACACTGCAACTTTGCAGAATGCATTTGATTGCACATCTGAATGAACATACTAGCCTGCATGGTTTGTGAACAGGAATAAGGTATGATGACTGCAAGTGTCTATCTATTACACACCAACTCCGCAGCAGACAGTGCTGTATCTACTAAGCAAGAGTGACATTCATAACAAAGAAAAGCATTAACTCACAAAGGAGCATTTTGCCAAGTGACATAGAAGACAGAAAGCATGCCCTCAATGAGATCTAGGATTTGGGAAAAAGGGGGTGGTGATGGACAGAGTTTCTGAATGATGCAGAATACTCTTACCAAGTCAAGAGATCATGGTTTTAATCCATCACCGTTTTTTAGCTCACTGCACCATCCCAGTTCAGAACCTGGCTACATGCAAATTAGTCTGTACCTGTCCCAGTGCATGATGGGAACAGGGCAAACCAAACTACCAAGCCAATTCTTATACTGGGAAGGAAACAAGCTTCCGGGGACCGGTTTCTGGCATCACAGCCTTCGTCGGCCCGGCTTGCCTGAATCCTGATGGTGCAATGAGCAAGGGACTCACGTCTGAGCATACCCTCCCACACTGAGTGTGGTTAAAAACGATTTGGGAAAAAGGGGGTGGTGATGGACAGAGTTTCTGAATGATGCAGAATACTCTTACCAAGTCAAGAGATCATGGTTTTAATCCATCACCGTTTTTTAGCTCACTGCACCATCCCAGTTCAGAACCTGGCTACATGCAAATTAGTCTGTACCTGTCCCAGTGCATGATGGGAACAGGGCAAACCAAACTACCAAGCCAATTCTTATACTGGGAAGGAAACAAGCTTCCGGGGACCGGTTTCTGGCATCACAGCCTTCGTCGGCCCGGCTTGCCTGAATCCTGATGGTGCAATGAGCAAGGGACTCACGTCTGAGCATACCCTCCCACACTGAGTGTGGTTAAAAACGATTTGGGAAAAAGGGGGTGGTGATGGACAGAGTTTCTGAATGATGCAGAATACTCTTACCAAGTCAAGAGATCATGGTTTTAATCCATCACCGTTTTTTAGCTCACTGCACCATCCCAGTTCAGAACCTGGCTACAGTGGGATGGGTATTCCCAGACGTGGGACCCGTGCTCACTACGCCACTGGAGTCAAGCTATCCTGGCTGATGACGGCTGATAGCCAGAAACCGGTCCTAGGATGCTTGATTCCGGTCCAGGGAAGACATGGCTTGGCAGTTCGGGCTGGACTGTTCCCATGAGGCACAGGGTCAAGACTGATTTGCATATGGCCATGTCTGAACTGGGGTGGCGTAGTGGGCAAAAGAACGATGGATTTAACCCAGATCTCTTGACTGGGGGAGAATGTCTGCATTGTCAGCATTCCGTCCATCATTTGTTTGTTGTAACGCTCAATGAGATCTAGAGCTTGAACATGTATGATTGAAGAGCAAGTAGAGCATAAAAGTGAAGGAGAGAGCCCTTCGACACTGAAATACAGTTAACCATTTCTTGTGACAGCAACAGAATGCAGTCCAGGAACAGGATACTTGTAAACCAGTTTATTGAGAGTCTGGTTTCCCTGCGATGCCAGCACAGCCATACGTCTGCCAGCTGGGCTCCAACTGACCTCATTGGACGCTCACCACCATGGAACCTGAGAAAAGTAACTGGTAAATAGGCGTGCGACTCGAGGATCCTGATGAAGTCGTCCACTGAGCATTGTACCAGCGGTGTGTCAGCCACTGATCGTCGCAGTTCCTCAGCTGCTGGCTACTTCAGGTCTCAGCTGGCAACTTGTCACCAAAATCTTGTAATGGCAAGATAATCCGGTACAGGATACCTGGAAACAACAACTGACCTCACTGGAACCTCACCACCCTAGAACCTGGAATGTAGGAAAGGTAAGAATCCACATTTCCCTGTCCATCTAGTATAACACAATTTTCACAACAGAGAACAACCAGTGGGTAAGAACATTCCTGCTGATTGCACTCTTCAGTACCAATGAACCACAATTGACTGAAGAAACCACATGAGTAACAACTGTGATCAACCCGAAGTGCCCTCATGAAACCGGTTCGAAACTGGTGATTACTATGTGGTGCAAAAAACAACTGGATATCAGATACAATAAGCATGTGGGAAAATGCACTACAAAAGGTGAAAAAAAACACATACAAAAGCCAAACAACAGTGAAGCACAATGGAGTCAGCCGGAGCAAGTGCAAAAGACAACCAGAAACCCAAAAGCACCCCAGAGGACCAGCCTGGGACTTCGGGGTCAGAAAAACAAGGGGAAGAAGAGTAGGAAGAAAAGGTTCAGTCCCCAGGAAAACAGGATCCTGATAACAGAGGGGATAGAACTCCATCAACTACTGTTCGTCACCTCCACTGTGTCACTGGCAACTAAAAATGGAATATGGCAGACCATCGTGGACTAGGTGAATGCAGTCGGAGTGCTGAAGAGGACAATGGACGAGGTCAAGAGGCACTGGAATGATGTCAAGCGCAAAACCAAGCAGAAACTCGCAAACAACAGGAAGGCAGCAATGCAGACTGAAGGCAGCGGCCCTGCACCACAGGAGGAGCTGGAAGAGATGGAGGAAATGGTGTCCACAGTCCTCAGTGGGGTGAAGATGTCAGGAGTTGGGGGACCGGACACTGCTCAACAGGACCGGACACAACAGCAACAGGGTGAGTAACGACCAGGGACTGGGGGGAAGGGGAGAGATGGGCACAATGGCACACATGCACAAGTAAGCATAGCACTTCTTAAGACAAACCATGCCCCAGACCCCAAACCCCCACCAATATAAAAATGCACTCAAGAATGCGACATCCGAGCACTGTAGAAGCACAGAAGTCAAAGACACACCACATGCAAGGGATCAGGGGAAGCCAAATCAGAGCTGCAGGGGCGACTCCCTCAAAAAGCGGCACACACATCACATGCAGAGCACATCAACATTGACAACGATGTGGCACAATCCGCAACATGTCCACAACAGAACAGGGGACACAACTGGTCCCGCTTGTGTGCAGTAACTGGCCAATCACATATGGCCACACAGGGAAATGTGAGTTGACAATGTACAGTACAAGTACAAACACACACCCCTGAAGTTGTTGAAATGTCCACTGTCCCACATCACATAGGCAGCTCACCACAAACAGTTACAATGTACACTGTCATTCAGTCTGCATGTAAACATGTACAGTGCATCAACATACATGTGAACACAATGTTAAACTGCATCTCCCCTTCACATTGCAGAGGGAAATTCAACTCCTCCAGCAGAGCAGTCCCAACCTCTCTTCTCTGAGGACGAAGAGGACAACCAGACCTTCGACTCCGACGACCTCCAACAGCTCGTGGACAGCCTGCGCAGCCCACTTCCAGGAGCAGGGCAGTCCAGCTGCTACGAGGAGAACCCACCCCCTGCACAGTACACACAGCAGGCAGCACCCACCACCACAGCTGCCTCCCAGGACCCCCACAAAGAACACATGGCCTTCCAACTCCATGTGTTGGGGTGCCAGAAGAAGCTGGCCAAACAGGTGCAGGTGGGGTTCGACCGCATGGCAGCCAAACTAGACACCATACGTGGATGTCTAAGTCCCATCAGGGACCACTCACAGTCCCTAACGAACACCAACAGTCCGCTCCATGCTCTCCAACGAACCATTGCTGACATCGCCAGGGTCCGGACTCAGAGGCAAGAACAACTGGCCAGCACGGGAGTTAGGACTCATGCGGAGGCTCATGGAGGACAGGGAGCGTCAGGGTGCAGAAACAGCGGCTGCCACGGCTGCACAACAGCGAGAGTTAGCTGGGTCCCTCAATGCCATGAAGACCATCCTCATGGCATTGCTGCCATAACGCCTTGCGCTGATGCATGCTGCTGCTACCACTCCATCCACATCTCATGCCCCCTGATGTGTCAGTGTCACACAATGCGACGGACATTCCTCCTCTGGCTCTTGCGGTGTCACTGCCAAACAGTGCTGGAGGCAGGACACCACCACCCACATGTGAGGCACATGCAACAGCTGAGGACAAAGATGCAGATGAATCTGCCCCCGTGGTCAGAAGAAAGCGGTAGCATTCATGTCTGCCATATGGCCTGTTTCTACTTCGTTCTGCCCTCAGCATCATCCCCTTCCACTGTCCCCTGATGCACTCTGCGACACTCACCTTGGACCTCGACATGGACTGCCATATTCTGTTTTGGCACCAAGGACACAGCTATCAGTCTGCGGACTGAACTCCTCCACTGCTGATGTACATGTCATTCCCTGAAGTACTCTGGCTGGCCCTCCACGGGCCAGTGCTGAAAGGTGGGGTTTGAATGGCCCTGTACTGCTCCAGCAGCAACACTGCACTGAATGTGCATTAAACATTTATTCCCATGTGAGTAACAAGGACCCCCTGTTAAAATAAGAATAAAATTCCTAGGACAGGGTAATATTCAGTGAAAAATAAATTCCTAGGCAATAGAATAGAACATTCCTCATGTTAATTATACTAAAAATGGAAACACTCTGACGACCAACCTATTAAGAAATGCAAAATTTAATAATGAATATTCAAAATTGTAAAATCATTACATACATCAATTAAAAACATAGGTTTTATAATACAGTCATAATTGGTCGCCTATATTATACACATCTTCTCATTCGGTTAAAAAAATACAATGTAAAAACACAAAACTGTGGCAGATAAACAATGAGTCTTCGACGCGCGTTTCAGCGTGAAACACGCCTTCGTCAGGAAGTGCCACACAAAGCCTGAAATTAAAATAAACAATACTAAATAACAATACATGAGCTGGTAATTCTGCATTCAGATAAAACAATTGTGGTACATTACATTGTAACAATCTATTCCTGTGCACATAATACTTTTGACTGATAAATGGTTGAAATCCTCCAATTGACAAAACTGTACATACTGCAATTACAAAAGAAAGAATGGAAAGAGATGACGGGATAATAAAGAAAGTGAATTAAAGACAAAGAAAAGAATCAATAATAAGGCTAAAAATCCCAGTATAGTTATAATAACACCAAACGTGACAAGATTGATTTATATAAATGCTTACTATGTGTATAAGGGAATCAATTATTAAATGTTCACAAAAAGAGGATGTATCCGAATGATTTCTTCTTTGATAGGAACAAAACCTATAAAATATCAAAAGTAAATAAAGGGACAAAAGGCAAAACAAATGGCTAAATGATTCGCATGGCAATAATTTTATGTATTACCTCAACTTGTATCACCTCAGTGTTAAAATTTGGCACCGATATGCGTAACCAAATTGCGAAGCAAACTCAATCCTAAATGAACAATTTAATGAAGAAAAAACTATGAATGTTGGAGGGCTATGCAGAATGTTGAGCTTGAGAAATAATCATATAGATATTAAAAACATGTTACCTAATATTAAGTAGGTGATGACTCACTGAGAGGTTAATTGTAGTGAACCATATGGATGGCGGTTTACTAATAAAAAGGCATAGTGTTCCTATAGTGGAAACAAATAATGAGATAAGATATTTCTCCAAATCAGTCCTACATGGAGGTATGCCGGATTATATATTTTTAACAATATAAGGAAATGTTAGAAAAAAATATGAAAAGAGCTCGAATGAACCCTTTGATTGAAACAAATATAGTTACAGAAAGGAAGAAAGAACATGATAAAAGAGGTGCTACATTTAGTGTAAATTAGCAAGCGACTCAGTAAAAGCAGATGAGCTAAGTTGTGGAAAAATAGTTAATGTAAAACCAGCTAATCAAAAGTATAGCACAAACTTTAACGGATATGCTTACCTTACTAATAAAATGCCGATATAAATACAAGGACACCACGGGAATGGATATACGCGTCCTAATGCTCGCAAAGAAGAAACGATATGAGATGTAACTAAGCAAGTTTAAATAGAACTGGCAATCTTAAAGACATGGTGTCAATGTCTGACATTGATGACGTCACCGCGTAACGTGGGCCAAACAACCAATGACTAAGGGAGGCATATCAGGTGATCGCACTGTTAGAAAGAGAAATAGAATAGAATGCCTACGGATATTAAATGGCAAGGACCGAAGTCTTGAATTAACTGAATACGGGGATTTGTAAACGATAGCCTGATGGATTGTAATTACTGAATCTAAATGATAAAAATTACCCATTTTAAAATCTAAAGTATAAAAAATGAAATTCTAAACAAACTTAAATCTAACCATGATGACCTTTTTAATGGACAGTGATAGGGAAGTACAGGGCTCGAGTCGGGGTACCACGCGGGTGGACGGCGTCCCCCCACTTATTTTACCGGATTTTACCGGGTGGATGCCGTCCCCCCTGCCCAAAAGCTGGAATTTCAATTATGGCGTTACTTGCCCGCACGGCCGCCCCGTTCAGTGACTCGAGAGATCCGTGCGATTGTAATTTTACCTGCATTATTACTATTATAATATTATGCATAACGCAAAGCAAGGAGAGTTGTAAAACAGGACTGGCTGTCATCACCCACATGACAGTGGAAAACTTGAGAGCTTGATAGCTGGAGCAAATGGAGCCACACATACACTCTTTGGCCTCTCTGTGTCATGATCGGAGCTCATTCAGAATGCTGCTAACACGCTGGCTTCTCAGATGCAATCGCATCTAAGGGGTGAGCGAGGGGAGGCAATGAGTCTGATGGTTCAAGCCACCTTTCGTGACGTCACTTCCTGTTGTGACGTCACTTCCGGTGACACCACCTAACTTGGAGCGTCCCCCCACTTCTTTTTTTAGGACTTGTGCCCTGGGGAAGTACATGTAAAACCTTGGGGAAGTTTCCATACTGGGACAGAGATAATATAGGTGTTAATTAAAACAAGGTTCAGTAACTCAAATTATTGCATTTTCCCACGGTAATTCATTGTTCAGCCCATTATTAAATGTGTTAAGAGAGAAAATCCAGAAAACTTTGCGTGCATTCATTTACACATCGGAGTGTCATGTCTATGATCTTGCAAGTGTGGAGGTATAGATGCATGTAAGGTCAATGATTTCACCTTACGTTCATGTTGCTTATGTTGTGGGTCTTGGGTCACAGGGTGACATATTGCCGATTGCATGCCGGGTGGTGCCGACACTAGAACGGGAAACACACATTTGCTACTTCCTTATCCAGGCCAGAACGGAAGCACGCCCAGAGCCCCGGGGTCATTGTTCACACCCTTACCCTGGACTGGCATACGCCAGGCCAGCCCACTCTGCTCACGCTCACAGGGGGGGACGACAACGCTACATGTCCCAGGTTTTCTGTAGGGATCTGCTGCTCACAGGTCTAGTTGTCCGCATGCCACAGCCACTCCCTCACGGCTGGTTCACACCCAAACAACACCCATTCGGCACCGGCATCACAGGACATGTAGCCCTGCACGTGCTGGACGCCATTTCCACTCAACTGGGTGTCTTCATGTGGGTATCTGTTATGCATGAGGGCCTAGGGCCCTGTCACGTCATGTTGTCCAGTGCCGATGGTGAGATGAGGTCGCCTGCACCATGGGACTCAATCATAAAGGGTCCATGGCTAGAGGTGCACAGACTTGGTGGCAGCGGATTCACTGCGGCAGGCACAGGCACTCCACCATGGGATGGTGTCTTTCGGTGCACTGAGATAGGGTCACATTCAGTGGTGAGCGGGTGTGCTGCCTGCAATGATGCGTTGTCCAGGTGGTCCGGAATGGTGGCATTGGTATGAGCCCTGCTGGACCTCAGTATAAGCCTAAGCCAGCGGGCAGTGCGGGCCTACCGCCATGTGGCGTTGCCTCATGGTTCACAGAGTTAGTGGCACCTATTGGGCTGAGCGGGTGTGCAGCCTGCGATGATGCCGTGTGCACTGATATGTTCTCTGCCATGGCAAAATCAAGACCCAGGATCAGGTGTGTGACCTGGTGGTCCACGGTGCGTGGCTGCATGATGTGGAGGGTGCCATGGTCACGGGCCCGGGCTTGGAGCTCCCCCTGGCACGTGGTTGTCCCTCTTGGAGACACGCTGGTGGCAGAAGGTGAGCAGTGAGGCCTGGTCACGCAGGGGCGGGCAGTCTCCGCTGGGCGGCGGGAGGTGCTGGGGTGCTGCGGCCTGTGTCCACAGGGGCGGGCAAGCGATGATGACATGTGCTACTGTATGGACTCTGCAATTCATGTCTCTGGCAACTGTTTCAGATGAGTGACCTGGGGGGCTGCAGAGTGTACCAGCACATGGTTGGAGACACACCGGTGGCTGCAGGTGAGCAGTGGGGCCTGGGTCCGCAGTGTCTGCACTCTCCCTGCCTCTCTCCCTCTCCCTCTCCCTCTTTCTCTTTCTCTCACCCTCTCTCTCCCTCTCTCCCGCTCTCTTTCTCTCTCCCTCTCTCCCTCTCTCTTTCTCTCGCCCTCTCTCCCTTTCACTCACTCCCTCTCCTCTTTTTCTTTCTCCCTCTCCCTCTCTCTTTCTCTTTCTTTCTCTCCCTCAATCCCTCTCCTCCTTCTCTCCCTCTCTCTCCCTTTCTCTCTCCGTCTCTCTTTCTCGCTCCCTCTGCTCCCTCTCCCCCTCTCTCTTTCTCTCTCCCTCCCTCTATCTCCCTCTCTCTCCCACTCTACCTCTCTCCCTCTCCTCCCTCTCCCCCCTCTCTCTCTCTCTGTTGCTCTCCCTCTCTGTCCTTTGATGGGCGCATCTCACACCTTCTTATCTGTCTTCCTGTCTTTCAGGCTGTGACTTACGAAATTCCTGGAGAAGACCCACCGTGCCTCTTCATGATTGTTTTTTTTTGTGTCATCTGTAATAAATGTTTTTTTTTGGTTATATGATGTGAATGTGTGTTTCCATTTTTGTGGCCACACTTGTATGTTAGGTGTTGTGGTTGTGCGACTTCAGGCGATTTGTTTGGGTCATGGTTTTGTGGAGTTGATGTGCATTCTTTTTGTCAGAAGGGAGGGGGGGTGGGATCCGGGGGGGTGGTGGTGGGTGTTGTTGCCCTATTGGGGCTCCAGACTGCATGTTCAGTTGCTGTGGGGCATCTGTTGATCTTCATGTTTGGCTATGGGCTGTGCTCCCTTGGCTGCTGCCGGTTGTGATACGACTTTGCACCATGTCAGAGCAGGTGTTAGTTTCCTGCTGCCAACGCGCCTTATCTCCTGTTTTGTGTTCTTATCGCAGATCAGGCTGGTCGTTGTGAATGTTGCAGAGTGGTGTTGTCGCGGCTTTTTGCTCGGGAACGCCTATTCTGCATCTCATTAGCGATAGTTGCCGGGGTCATCCATGGCAATGTTTTTCTAAGTAACCTGAACAGGTGGAAACAAGAGTAGGTAAGATGGTTAGCATGTTTCTCCAAACACAAAGATTCCTCCAAAAAGAAGCTCAAAGTCTTCATGTATTTTGCAGGCAGAAAAGGTTCAGGTCAAGAGAAGGGCCAAAGAAAAGGAAAAGGTGTAGCTGGGGAGGAGTGAGAAATCCAGGGTACAGCAGTCTTGTTGGAACTGAACTAACAGGTACATGCATCAACCATTTTTGCGAGCGCAAACGGTGCTAGTCGCAAAAATCGGCCGATTGTGCCCGCAAAAAGGGCTTCTGTGATGCATAAACCTGTCAGCCTCTCGCAATTTAAGAAATCACTAATTATTGAGATTTCTTACATTGTGATTGCATTTAAGTCCTTAAATGCAATGCATGATGGAATCGCAAATTGCGATTTTGCTAATAGGGGGCGCAAATTACCATCAATTTGTACTTGATGGTAATTTGCAAAAACTTTGAAAAATGCACTAAAGTGCATTTTTCAAAGTTGTAGGTTACACACACTCATGCCCTTGGGGCATGTGTGTGTGCA
This sequence comes from Triturus cristatus, assembly GCF_964204655.1. Lineage (NCBI taxonomy): Eukaryota > Metazoa > Chordata > Amphibia > Caudata > Salamandridae > Triturus > Triturus cristatus. Next base: position 872,483,563 of record NC_140588.1, read on the forward strand.
ACATGTGTGCACAGATCATTTTCCGGTGGGGCATCAGGGTGTCCTTTTGACACCCTTGAAATTGCATGCGCAATTTGCGAGTACCTATCGGTACTCACAAATTGCGCATGCAATCTCCCATTCATTCTTATGGGCCTGTAGGCCCATAGGAATGAATGGGAAAGCATTCCTTAATTGTGAGTCGCAATTTGCGACTCGCAATTAAGGAATGTTTGGGAATCTTTAATTTTGTAGCGATTCCTACATGCATTGGTTTTTGCATTTCCTTAATTGCGATTACTTAATAATCGACATTAAGGAATCGCAAAAGCCTACATTGATGCATGTACCTGTAAGTCTCTGCCAAGGGGTGAGAGAGGACATACATTGATTGAAGTTGTCCTGAGGGGATGACACAGTTTTATCCAGAGCTATAACAATCTGTGTATCATCCACATAATTGATGCAGATGACACCAAACGATTTGACCTATAAGGACAGATGTAGATATTAAACAGGTTTGGGTCAATAACAGACCCTGTGGAACACCTTGTCCCTCTGACTTATAGGCTGACACATAAGGAGGGAGATACATAGCTTGATGTCTATCCTCAAGGTAGGCTTTACACCACTTTGGTGCAGATCTCTGTGTAAACAACGCCACTGACCTCTGCCCAAGCCAATCCTTGAAAAATTGTGAAATAAAATAAATACCAGGCATATGCAACTCTTAATAAATTGTTGCATGCAATTCTCTCAAGTATCCCCTCAAGCATAGTTTAGAGACCTGACGGAACCTCCCAAAATAATCCAGTTCTCTGCATAGTTACTGCCACCAAGTGATATGGAATTAAGTATTAAGTTCTTTAAAATAATGTTCTTCTTTTCCAGTAACAGGTCTGTATTAATTTTCAGACAATTACAGTACATGCTTAGTGACACAGAGACTCCTAAGGAAAACTGAAGGAACAGGCGTAGAGTTCCCTGGATCGAGAGCCACTCAGGGAGCAGGTGTGAGAGTTTGCTACTATCAGTGACACGCTCTGAAATAGGCCATTCATAGAGCCCAGCGGAGAGCACAAATGAGAACTTGTTGTACCGATTGAGGCAATCACATGACGCAGGCATTCAATGCCCTCGATCAGGAAACACTCACAAAGAGCAGGTTTTACAGTAAGCCAAATCCACACTGAGACATACAGAAGCAGCCCCCCACCATTCCAGAGACACCCCTAAACATCAGGCATTATAGTATCCTAAATCCACCAAGACACTCAGAAGCAGACGTAGCACCCTGTATCAACATAGGCACAAGTATGAGCTGAGATTACTGCCCCGACTCCACTGGAGACATTAATTCTGTGACATCACTGTGCCTCACTCTATGGCTGCCGCTCATCTTCTGTGTCCAGGACTAAACATGGTGCTCCAGGAGTGAGTAGCAGGACAGACAAAACAAGTGTGACCTGCTTCTCCCTCTACAGCCACTGTAGACGGAGTAGCAGGGATGACGCATCAGCGGTGACCCTAGCGATCTTCCACTCAGGTACAGAAATTTTCATTGAAGTGGATGGTGCTCTTGAGTTCAGGTAGAGAAATGGGCAAGGGCCTGCGAAATATACCTAAATGGTGCGTGCTGCACACTGAATTGTATCTTGGTGCTTTAGTAATAGCTGTCAATGATGTTCGACCTCGAGAGGATGAAAGTTGGAAAAGGTCCAGTGATGATTTACGCTTTGCATAATCATAGGCTCTCACAACTTTTCACGATTATATTTTAGTGCTTTCCTAGTCGATGCAAATTAAATGCATGTTTGTGCGGAATTTGTGCAAGAGACAAAAAGGGGTTCCAAGTCCCCAAATAGCAAAGAAACTTTGAGGATTCGTGGCTAGGTTACACATAAAATACTTTAAAACATAAGCTCATCGTAAGAAAGAACTGCAGGAAAGGAGATACAGGCACGCAAACAGTGTGCTCTTTGCTGGTCATCCCAAGGAATACTCGATGGGCTTGAACTTGTCAGAAAAGGTGGGACATGCCATTTGCAGGCTATGATTTTTAAAGGGCACAAAGGACAGCCAATCAAAAGTGTGGGAGGAGTCAGACCCCACAAACTACACACAACAGATCACCGATGTAGCAGTCTAGTTGTTCCCTGTTAAGACTGCCCCCATGGCCCAGAAACATATAAACATTTTGTATCACTCTCTGGCCAGGCGGGGCCAGAGAGCTTAAATAAACGGGCGGAGGTCGCACGGGACTTCCGGCCCATACAGTGGACTATGTGTGTGCCTCATTACTTGTGGGTCCTGCATTGCCTGCGCAGATGCTGCGCGTAGCCCAGTGTTACATTGGCGACGGAGGGTGGGCGCCCTTGCCCGGCGAATGCTGTCTCCCTACCTCCGTGTGCACCTGACCGGCACCGCCGTCCAAGCGCCTGGTCCTTGCACTGAGGATCGTCGCACTCCCGCCGACTCCCGCTGTGCACCAGAGGCCTCACATGGGCAGCGAGCGTCTGCAGCCGCGTCATCCCTGGCTCATCACCGTCCAGGTACCCGGAGGATATCCGTGTGTTGCCCGCTGTCTCCACCGAGCAAGTCTGAGCGCGCCCGCAACACTGCCTGCATCGCGCGCACATGAGCATTAGCCTGCCAAGGCCCTCTGGCTGCCCCGCTCTGCAGCGCCAGGTCGAGTCAAGCCACGCCACCTGCTGGCCCCAGTTGTTACTGCATGCTCCACTTTCCTTCGCATCAACGCTGCCTGTGGTGCTAGGAGGTGCTGGGAGGTGACCTACCCGTGGACTGCTTCCTGCAAACTGTGCAACCCTGCATGTTTTCTTCCTTGGTTCTGAGGGGATGAGAGAGCTGGCCTGCTTTAGGTGTGACCCATCACCCTGAAATTGTCTCCAAGCCCACCTGGGGTAGGAACCCCTCAAGCAGCCTGACAAGCGTGCCGCGCAACACCTATTAGCGGAGGGCAGAAAGCGTCACTGGGCTGACAATGCCAAGGTACCACAATGATCCCTGCTGCGGCCCAACAAAATGCGCCTCCTGTACAGCAAGTGGCACAACACACATCACAACACGTGCAGATCACAGCATTGCCCCCGTTCAGCGAGCTCACCGATCCAGCGACAGCGTCACCGAGGTGTACGATCTGGATTGGCAGGCTCAACAACTACTTCACTGCCACTCGCGAGATGGACGGTGCAGTTGAAAGGTCGCTACTGCTCCATTTTCGGGGGAAGAGATATATAAGCTGTTTGCACATCTCCCGGACACCGGTGCCCCTAACGATTATGATGCAGCAGTCAGAGCATTAAATGCCCATTTTGACCCAAAACTTAACCCAGATTACGAGCGTTTCAAGCTCGGTCAGGCGCGCCAGAGAGACCGGGAGACTATGGACGCCTTCCACGCTCGTTTGCGAGAGTTGGCCAGTACCTGCACGGACGACGATCAGAATAAGGAGGTAAGGGCCCAAGCGATCCAAGGGTGCCGCAACAAACATCTTCGGACCCTCATATTGCGACAACCAGGAATCACCCTGGAAGACATTCTTATCCTAGCTCTGTCGCATGAACTTTCAGATGCCAGAGCCACAGTCATGGACGTCGTGCTTACCCAACAAGGAGAAAAACCAGTAACAGTAAAAACTGAACGAGCAGATGCGATACGCACCACAGCCAGAGGCACCCGAGGACGATGGCCGACCAGAAACTTGCGTGGGCCATGCTGTGGCTACTGTGGGAATGAAGGACACCCACCTGAGGAATGCCCTGCACAAGGCCGGACATGCTCCAAATGTGGCATCCCCAACCACTTTGCGAGAGTCTGCAGAGGAGGGGCCCAAAGCAGAGGAGCTTGTGGAAGATGACCGCCATCCAAGGCAGTGCGACAGTTGTCGCTCAATGAAGTGGACAATTCCACAGCAGCTAAGTCGTCAGCCAATCGAAGGCAGTACCTAGAAGACTCATCCACGGAGGACGAGGTGGAAGCCTACATGATATCATTCGCAAGTGATCTAAAACGAAGACGGAGACCCCAACCGATGTGCGCCATCAAAATTGCAGGATCACCAGTGACGGCTCTAATTGACACAGGAGCGTCCGTAAACGTGATGGGCTGTCAGCATTACAAGCAACTGAAGCTGAAATCTGTATTGATCCCATCAAGCGTGAAAATCTTGACGTATGGTAGCCAAAAACCATTACCTCTAAAAGGGAAGATGATAGTGCAAGTCAAATCAGACATGCACGAGGTCACCACAACGTTCCACGTCATAGACCGAGAAGCTGACATCTTAGTGAGCAGCCACACAGCAGAAGACCCAGGACTGGTGACTTTCGCCAACGCCGCCAAGACCCTACAGGCCGATGACATACTTGAGCTGTTCCCACAACTCTTCAAAGGCCTTGGGTGTATGAAGAGAAACCCCGTCAAGCTGCACATTGATAAGGTGGTCGAACCAGTCGCACTACGACACGGTTGCATACCTTTCCATCTCAGGCCACTCGTCGAGCAAGAGCTGCAGAATCTAGAACAGCAAGGAGTGATGGAAAAGGTCACGGGACCAATGGCATGGGTGTCGCCCATGGTCATTGCTGAGAAACCGAAGCAGCCAGGGAAAACACGTCTCTGCATTGACATTCGCATGCCGAATCAAGCAATAAAACGTGAGCGACACCTCACCCCAACGGTTGACGACATACTGGCTGATCGAAACGGATCCCAATGGTTTTCCAAGCTTGATCTCAATGCGGGTTATCACCAGTTGAAGCTGGCAGAGGAAAGCAGATATATTGCGACTTTCTCAACTCACATGGGGCTACGCCACTACAGAAGATTAAACTTTGGCACATCTTCGGCAGCAGAAATTTTCCAAAATGCAGTCCGGGAAATGCTGTCAGGGCTCCAGGGAGTTCTCAACGTCAGTGACAATATACTCATTCACTCAGCCATACTCGAAGAACACCATCGCCGTCTCAGGGCCACTTTGCAACGCCTGGTTGACCATGGGGTGACCCTACACTGGGACAAATGCCAATTCTTCCACATGTCCATCAAATTCTTTGGCTACGTATTCAGCCAAGATGGAGTGCAGGTAGACCCCAGGCAGTCGCAAGCTATCCAAGAAGCACCAGCACCCAGCACGGCGTCAGAAGTTCAGAGCTTCTTAGGCATGGCCACATCCTGTGGACGGTTCATACCTAACCTTGCTACCGTGGCTGAACCTTTAAGAGCTCTCACCAAAAAGGAGGCCGTGTGGAAATGGGGAAACGAGAAAGAAGAGGCATTCCAAAAGGTAAAGTCGACCCTGTTGAGCAAAACCACCATGGCATATTTCGACACTGCCCGGCGAACAGAAGTAGTGGTGGATACAAGCCCTGTGGGATTAGGAGCACTCCTCACCCAGGAAACAGAACCCGGAAAGTGGGTTCCCTCGCCTTCGTAAGCAAAGCGCTCACACCAACCGAAGATCGTTACTCCCAAATTGAGCGAGAAGCGCTTGCCATCAAATGGGCTTGTAATAACTTTCATCTGTATATCAGTGGACACCCCTTCAATGACGTAACTGACCACCAACCACTACTTCCTCTGTTCAGCGGCACCGCTCCACACCCACCTCCCAGAATCGAAAGGTGGGCCATACAGTTACAGCATTACCAAATGGAAATAGAATACAGACCCGGAGCCAAAAATCCTGCTGACTTTCTGGCCAGGCACTCGCTAGATGTCCTCCCAGGCAACACCAAACAAGAACAACGCACCGAGGAATACGTATGCATGCTGTCTCAATGGGCCTGTCCACAAGCCCTTACCATAGAGGAGATAAAGGCAGAAACGGACAATGATGCAGGTCTTCAAAAAGTACTATACGCAGTGGGTCATGGGAAGGTTTCCTCCAAGGCATCACAGGTTGGAACGAACTGGACCGAATCCGGCTAGGAAAGATGTGGCGGGTCCATGACGAATTAAGCACTACCGACAGTGGCATTATACTACGTGGGTCACGAATCGTCATCCCGGTAGGCCTCCAAGAACGTGCGACCGTTCTAGCACACGAAGGCCATAAAGGTACCGTTAGAATGAAGTCATGGATGCGAGAAAAGGTGTGGTTCACTGGTCTAGAAGCAGCCGTAGACGCAGTTGTGAGAAATTGCCGGGCCTGCCAGCTCACCAGCAACCCGGAAGCACCAGCACCGGTGATAACCGAAGATTCAGCACCATCCCCGTGGTCGTGGGTGAGCCTCGATTTCGGGAGCCTCCCAGACGGAAGGGTCACCGTGGTCTTAGTCGACAGTTACACAAAGTACCCTATTGTAGATGTTATACCGTCCACATCATTCAGCCATCTGCAACCAGTACTCGAGAAGGCGTTCGCTCTTTTTGGACTGCCTCAAGTCATGAAATCCGACAACGGGCCACCGTTCCAAGGGGGAGAGTTCAAAGAGCTACTAACGCAACTAGGAATCAAACACCACCGCATCACTCCACAATGGCCTCAAGCCAATGGTGAAGCAGAACACTTTATGCGAACACTAAATAAAATCCTTCGGATATCAGCAGCTGAACAATCTGACCCAGAAATGGCGCTTCACCGGTTCTTGAGAGAATATCGCAGTACCCCACATTGCACTACACAACGGTCGCTGTGGGCTCTCATGCTGGCTGGGCCCTGGCGAGACACCATTCCAGTGGCTGAGAACTGTACACCCGAGCCATACAATCCTGTTGACGCACAAACGCGACGAAGAACCACTAACTATAAAGCTAGCAGTCGGAGAAGAGCACAGCCGAGAGATCATAACACCTGGATGCACTGTCTTAGTGCGCCACCGTTACGGCAGAGGGAAATTCTGCACAGTATATGAGCCCAGACTGTGGACAGTGTTGAACATTAAAGGAACAGCCTTCACCGCCAAGAAGGGAGGAGAGATCATCACCCGGAACATCTCCTGGTTTAAACAAGTACCGCTAGACGATACCGAGCCATTGCACCCTAGCGGAATAAGTGATGAGGAACCCCCAAGTGGCAGTCTGTCACCACGATCTGACAGCGATTAAAGCCAGGTTCCCAAAACAGTCACTCCAACCCCGGATGATGGACAATCTAATGTCATGGAAGCACCGCCAGCCGCCAGCCCGATGAGAGGTCAGCGAGAGGTACACTGCCAGTACAGTTTAAGACCGAACCATAGGCTGAGTAAGAAACTGGCGGACTTTGTATGTTGACCCATCGTTGATATCCCCGTTGAACACTGTTTTGGGGTGGGATGTAGCAGTCTAGTTGTTCCCCGTTAAGACTGCCCCCATGGCCCGGAAACATATCCACATTTTGTATCACTCTCTGGCCAGGCATGGCCAGAGAGCTTAAATAAACGGGTGGAGGTCGCACGGGACTTCCGGCCCATACAGTGGACTGTGTGTGCCTCGTTACTTCTGGATCCTGCATTGCCTACGCAGATGCTGCGCGTAGCACAGTGTTACAACCTACAGCGCAAGTGCTGTTTACGCTTGACCTAAAAAACAGTGTACAAGAAAAAATGAATGAATACTTGAAAGGGCAAAGTGGCAAGAATGAAGAAGCAGCGTGCAAATAATACCCAAGGCCAATTGACGAAAGGAAGCTCACATTGCCCACAAAATACAAAAATAAACTGTTGGAGAAACCCGCTCAATGTTACAATCGCACCAATCAAATGTCATGTGCAAAGTGCCCAAACAACGGCTTCAGTGTGAAACGCAGTGAAGAGCCCCTTAAGCAACATCGCCGTATTGTACAAGCCTGCAATGAAAGTGCAATGAACATTTAAAGTCGTCAGAAGTGACGTGTAGAAATGTGTATGTATATAAACATAAAGGAAAGACTGCATGACAAATGGAGCCACTGAGTAGTTTGCAATACTCAAAACAGCATGTATTCCAATGTCATCATGTCCTGTCTGATAATGTCCTGACGAAGACATTTACATTGCTACTGTACAATATGCATGACAAGCTTTAAATAGACTTTATGTGCACATTTGTAATGCTGTCGTACAATATACGATATACATAGCAAACAATGGTTTGGTTTTGAAAAATATACGACAAAAACACCAACGTGCTAAGCTACATGTATACTACGTACTCTGAAAAACGACATAAAATGAACCATGACATTTACCTACAAATAGGAAATGTGTAGTGTTATTAAAAAGTAATCATTGAGAAAAAACACAGTGATAAACATCAACCATGGTGAAACCATGACGATGCATCACCCTTGTTGATAATGTACAACTCTGCTCAGTGCGCTGAGCATAAACATGGGCAAGAACTTTTGATAACAGTGCATAAAGGCTTACTCAATATATGACAAAAAAATGTAAAAAGAAACACAGCACTGTTGGTACCATAATGTGAGTGGCGGAGTCTTGGAACTATATAGCCTCCTGGTGAGCTAATTTTACTCCAACCCACTGAACTGGCCTCAAGACACAGATGGCAGGTCACCCTTCATAAAGAGTATACAGAAGCAGATTGCACAGACTTCATGGACACACATGACAGGGTACTCCATGAAGTCAAACAAAAGTTTCTATACTTCGAGATAATACATTCATGGTATTTGTTAGAAATGTTTTGCACCTTTGTCCAAGTAGGGACCCTTGTTTCTAGTCAGGATAAGGGACATACGCACTTAGACAACCCCTGCTCACCCCCTTGGTAGCTTGGCACAAGCAGGCACGCTTATCTCAGAGGCAGTGTGTAAAGTATTTGTGCACCCATACAGTAATACAGTGAAAACACTACAAATGGACGCAGCACCAGTTTAGAAAAATAAGTAATCTTTATCTAAACCAAACAAGCCTAAAACGAAAAAAATCCACAAAATATATACCAAGATGTCCTAAAAAATAGGTTAGTCACACAAATAAAGTTTGTAGCAACAAATAACTCCACTTGGAGCTATAACGACGTAGTGACAGATACAAATTCAAAGTACAGCGCTGACCGCGAAGTGCGTGGCGTCGGATGCCGAGTCACACAGACCCCCAAAGAACAGTACCTTGGCAATCGATGAAAGCAATGACGGTGCACGGCATCGGGGAGGTGATGCTTTGTTGGTTCCTTACAACAACAGGAGAGGGGATGCGTCGGACCCTTATGACCCCAGGGGAGGGGAGGTGATCCATCGGTTCCTCACTGCGATGCAGGGGAGATGAGGTGTCAGTTCCTTACTGTTGTTGGGGAGGTGAAGTGTCGGTTCCATACAGTTGCTGGGGATGTGATGTTGCAGTGGCGGTTAGGCATTGGTTCCTTACGATGGTGTGGTGTCGATGGACCCAGGAAGACACCCACGTCCAGTATCGTCTCCGCAATGATGAAGCACTAGCATCGATGAGGTTGGGGCTGTGGGGTGAGTTGCGTCAGTGTGTCATGAGCGTGCCCTCGGCTTCCGGTGCAGCCAGCAGCCTTGGTGACGGCGTCTGAGTCAATCCGGTGCGGCGTCACCAGGTGGTCGGGCTGCGGTGCAAGTCAGAGTTTTGTGCTTTTCACAAGCAGTGTCCACGGCTTTGTTCCAGGTCATGGCATCCCTTGCCAGCATTGGTGTTGCAATTTCCCTCTGTGGCAGCCTAAACAGAATTTCCAGATGGAGAAGGACAGAGGAAATGAAGTATTTGTGTCCCTGAGACTTCAGACCAGGAGGCAAGCTCTACACCAAGTCCTTGGAGATTTTCTTCAAGCAAGATACACAGCACACAGCAAATGTTTGGTCCACTTCTTGGCAGAAACAGCCACTGCAGGCCAACCCCAGACAGCACAGAGCAAAGGGGCAGTACTTCTCCTTCAATTTTCCCAGCTCTTCTCCTTGGCAGAGATCCCTCTTGAGTCCAGAAGTAATCTAACATTCTGGGGTCTGGGCCCCAAAATTTATACTAAAATTCTCTTTGTTCTCTTGTGGCAGAGAGGCTCCGTACTCAGTCAAAACCAGTTCTGTCCTCCCTGGCCCAGCTTCCCGCAGGAGGTGGAGACAGCATTGTTTAAGGCAGACCAGGCCCATTCAGGTGTAAGGAAATCTCCCCCCCCAGTATTCTAAATGCAGCCCAGGTCTATTCCATTCAGCACTGACTCATCCAGGAAAGACCGAACACACCTCAACCCCCCCAGTGGCTGTCTACAGTGAATGCACTTCCCCAGCCCCTATCACTTCAAAGCCAGACAGTCCAAATCCACAAACCAGTAGAGGTACCCAGGATGGCTAATCAAGAAAATAGACTCCATCTTTTTCCCAATGGGAAGTTATTTATATAAGATGTTATAAATAGACTCCCATTCTATCCTATGTGAACCCCTTTGCAGTCTATCTCCTTTTTCTGTATCTTTCCCGTCCTTTTCCCTTTAGAGTTATATAAGGCTTTAATAATGTCTTTATATTATGAATTGCTTGTGCTTTTTAGATGAATATGCAATAAGACATTGTGGGCACACAATAATGATTTTCTCTCTTTTGTTGTTTGTGAGTTGCCTTTTGTTATTTTAATATATACAATAAAGAAATAGTTGCAAAAACATGCTCAGAAACCAGGCTCCTCCAAATGCTTCTAGCTAAGCAAATAACTTAGTATTCAACAGTATTCAACAGTAATTGATCATAAGAAAGGTATAATCGTTCACAACTAATTTTCAGCTCACTGGCTAGAGGGTATTTGAAACATGATAAAGATATTTTTGTATTCATTATTTAAACAGCTGTTTCAAATGTTGGCCTTTATTTAGATTTTTTAAGAGCCCCTTTAATACCACTCTATAAAAATGGTGGAATGTAGGAGCTATAAAATTGAGCGACACCTACTTAGTTCCTTGGTTTAAACAAGATTAAGATCTAGAAAAGTACTGGTATTAGCCCCCTGCACTGCACCCACATCCCCTGCCAGAGAAAGGCTATGGAGTAATACAACCCACAATATTTAAGGCATCAATTGCCACATGAAGATGTGAGTACAGTCAGATTCCTCACAAAGGCAAAGGGACTGTTCTAGCACACTGTAACCTACTAGAGGGTGCTTTCCGAGGGCAAGCAAATCACTCAGGCGTCAAGATACATGCTTAAAGGGAGTGGACTAGAGCTGAATATCAAAGTAGCATTTATTTAATGGAAGTACCGAAGAATCGGTGGCAGGGACTGGAGTTGTGCACCTTCACCCAGCACACAATCCCAATACCACACTTAAAATAATGAGGACTCAAGTTGTCTGTTCACTCAGACATGCATTTTAGTATTTTACATTTAAAAATGATGCAGTAAACTCATTCATGAGTCTAATTTTGTACAGCACAAGGGTGTGTTTATGTGTAACGTGTTTGCTTGTTGATAATGTCATTTAATTTCAATACTAGAAAACACTGCTATGTGACAAAGAACCTTTTTTTTACCTAAAGAATCATGTGTGGAATATTCAACCTGTTCATCATGATGATTTATTCAGAGCATAGACATTTGCCATTCAGTGTTTACAGCAATGTATGGAATATAGACAAGAAACATCATACAAAGGTTCCATTAGACAATATAAGTGTTTCAAGCACAGACATATTTTATCCGATTTGCAAAATATTATATCAAAAGTATTATGATCAAATTCAAGGTTGTATGTTACACCAATCACAATAAGGCAGGGTCCCTGCATCATGGAAGGAAGCCATTCTGGTTCTGATTTTGAAGCCAGGCAAAGACCCCACTAAGGCAGATTCATATCGACCAATCTCCCTGCTGAATGCAGATTATAAGATCTTTGTCTGCATTCTTGCGGGGAGACTGGCAAAACTGGTTCCGAAGTTGATCCATCAGGACCAGAAGGGTTTTATGGCCGGAAGACACTTAGATGATCTGACTCATATACTGCTAGGTAATATAGATCTTGCGGTACAAAGACAAGTTCCCATGGCCTTGGTCGCGCTAGACGCGGCCAAGGCCTTTGATAAAGTCTGTTGGATCTATTTGTGGGTTGTTCTTGAGGCAATGGGATTTGGCCCGATTTTTATTGAGACCCTTCAGAGATGCTATCAGGGGGCCTCGGCCCGGATACTCCTGAATGGGGTGCTTACCTCTGTTTTTTACATCCAACGAGGGACCAGGCAGGGCTGTCCACTGTCCCCATTGTTGTTTAATATTTATATTGAACCGTTGGCGCAAGCGATCAGGTTAAATAATCTAATAGTTCCCTTTCAATCTGGTCCATATAGCTCGAAATTAGCCCTCTATGCGGACGACCTAGTAGTATATACTGGTAATCTGGAAATCTCGATTCCGGTTATAGAGAATCTAGTGGCCTCATTTGGTGCTGTCTCCGGGTATGAAGTAAATAGCTCCAAAACGGAGGTCATGTGCTGGAACATAGACAATTGGAGTGGGAAGGTCTCTTCTGAGTTTAGATACTTGGGAATTACAGTGGTTGCAGATTTGGATAGAATCCCGCAAATCAATTTAGATAGAGTTTCCAAGGAAATAGTCCGTCTCTTAAACAAATGGGGAAATCTTCCTTTGACGATTTTTGGCAAGGTCAACCTTGTAAAGATGATCATTCTCCCGAAACTCTCTTTTTTATTCTCCACCATTCCGTTGTCATTTTCATTGAAGGGTATTAATAAAATACAGGGTAGGATCGGGAGTTTTATATGGGGCGATAAGGGAGTAAGGCTCTCATGGAAAAAGCTCAGGCGTAGACTCCTTAAAGGAGGATTGGCTCTCCCAGATTTAAGCCTTTATGCAGCAGCCTTTCATTTCAGGAGCATACGAATGTTGTTGGGGAAGCTGGATGAGTCTAGCTGGGGCAAACTTTTAGCTGACATGGTGAGAACTGAGGGAGGGGATGTAGGAGAGGCTTTTCTTTACAAATTTGGTTCTCCTAGATTTTTCAAGCGGGTTAGACTAAAGATATTGAGGGCTGCTCTAGAGGTATGGTATAAGGTGAGATCAAGTTGGGGGATTGGTTATTTCTCAGACCTGGCTCCTATTTGGGATTCCCCTGGCACTCCTCTCTGGCTTAAGGATGCCCTAGCCATCCCAATAAAGCGTGCTGGTATCTCTGTCTGGTCAGATCTGCTGGATGGTGAAGGTGTTTTACCCTGGGAATACCTAAGAATCAAGATAGGTCCAGGTTTGTCTAGATTCAAATATCTCCAGATAACTTCTTGGTTTGGGGTGGAAAAGGAGAAGGACGAGATAAAAGGAAATGGGGAAATTGAGAGATTGTGTCAGCAAGGGCCCCTAAAGAAGGTGATTTCGGTCTGGTACAATTTACTTCTAGCGGCAGATGACATCAAAATACCCAAGGCGATTGAGGTATGGTTTTCCTCCAACTTGGCCCCCCAAGTCGATGCCCTCTTTGAGCCTTCCTTAAAATCTCTTTATAAATTTATAAAGCCAGCCTGCTTAAAGAAAAATCACTTTTTCGTTATAAATCGACTCTACTACACGCCCTATAAAATCGCTAAGTTTGCCCCCCTCCCCCCTCCGAAATGTCCAAGGTGTCATACCCCGTTAGCCAACGATGAGCATATTTTTTTCCAATGTCACAATCTGGAGGCTTTTTGGAATGAAGTGGGGCTATCCCTCCGGGACATTTTTAAATTCAAGGTGGAAGTAAATCTCTCTTTGGTGTTTTTTGGAGCCGATGGGCATTTCACTAGCTCTGCCACCGAGCAGGATAAAGGGTTATTAATGTACATGATATTATTGGCACGGAGAGAGATCTGCAAGAGATGGAAGGATCCACTCCCCCCGAAAAGAGAAGATTGGCTGAATGCGGCATTCAGTATGGCTAGGCTGGAGTATGAGCGCTCTGTGGACAAGGTCTTGCACCCGTTAATGAGTTGGGGTCGCTCGTTGAGCCTGTTACCATCAGTCCTATGATTACACCATATCCCTGAGAAACATCAGAAGGGATGGGTCTGGTGACCCCAAGCAAGCGCGGTAAGCCACTGGGCCTCCCCCCGCTCCATCCTTATTTGTTGGCTATTAAACCCGCTGCCGCTTGATCAGGTGAGATGAGGACAAAAAAAAAAAAAAAAAAAATGTTGGGATACAGAATATTTTTGCCTTAATATCAACTTGAATTTTTGACTCGCACAACCAGATAGCCGCGAGTGAAGCAATGTGCTTTTAGGCACTTTACTTACCTGTACGTTTTAAAATTGCATATTTCTTGTTCTACTGATTGGATTTCTCCTGTTTTGGTGTCAAAACAATTATTGAATTGTACTCTATTATTCTCAATTGGTGTTGTATTTTTCTTGTGTTGTGTTTTCACTGTATTACTGTTTGAAGTGCTGCATTAATACTATGCCTTTAAGTTAATCCTGCCAGCTTTTGTGCCAAACTACCAATGGGATAAGCACAGGTTAATTTGGGGTTGCTTGTGTTTTATCCTGACATAGAATGTGGTTGCTGTTTAAATAGGTTTCAACACCCCCTAATCCAGTAACCCAATTTCTAACAGTAGCACTTATGAAAGGCTCATAGGTCGCAAAGCCTGTAGTGTAAGCCTCACACATGCCTCACACATACCTAGATGCACTATTAGATATCTGTTGCACGATTTGTATCACACATACTTAGTTGCACTATTAGATATCTGTTGAACGATTTGTATCACAAATACTTAGTTGCTCTATTAGATATCTGTTGCACAATTTGTATCACAGGTGGTGTTTATCTGGATGATCCTTGTTCTGTGATTGGGATACCCAATGTGGTGACAGATGTTGAATGTAGGAGGCTTCTAATACTATATAAAAACATACTTTTTTTTTGTCTTATGTAGAAAACAATTGGGACTATATGGGTGGTGAGGCTTGCTGGGAACAGGTAGGTAAATTATGTTTTTTGGCAAGACAGGGTTGTACAGGAGCTGCAGACCTATTGTATTCTACGGGGATAGTATTCAAGAGTGTCCTATGATATTTACACATACATGCTGAGTTCACAGGGATGATAAGTGCAGCAAGGTAAAGGGGCCTGCTTTGCATGTGAGACAGTGTTGAGCATAATGATGAGGTGTTAATATTCTCTTATGTCTACATGAAGTATGCTTTGGCGGCAGATGCTTCTCTTATAACACTACAGCATCAGGGAGTAAGCAGTATATTGAGCCGTGAAGATTGTGTCAAATGACAGTAGTAACCCACATTGTTTTAGGCTCTTTTAATGGAGTGAACAATGGCAGAACTGGTGGCTTGTCATGACAGTTTGGCTGAGTTTCAGAGAATTATTATTGTTGAAGAGATGCACTCAAAAGTGGTAGGATATCATCCTGTCACACACTGATATTGGCCAACATGCACTAGGGATACTGTAATACTGTATGGGGGATATTTCCATGGTATTTACCTCTCAACCAATAACTTCAAAAGGTGACTCATGAATAGGGGATTTATCAGGAAAAATGCCATTGTGGTAAATCACCTTAATTGTTTGGCCAACATATTATTACATTCCTGTTGTCCTTGGCCCTCTCTGCAGTGACGACCCCAAATGTGTTGCCTAGCCCACCCCCCCCACCCCCATTTTCTGTATTATTTTTGTTGGCAATAGGACTCTGTACACTTTACCACTGCTAACCAGTACTAAAGTGCCTGTGCTCCCTCGCGTGGTAAGATTGTCCTATACTTGATTGGTACATTCACTTGTAAGTCCCTAGTAAAGTGGCACTGCATGTAGCCAAGTCCTGTAAGTTAAATACTGTTCACTCATTGTGACACCCACTTAAGTAGCCCTTTAAAACACTAAATTTTGATAGCGAATAAATAAATTTCATGTTTAGACTCAAATGAATTATAATTTAAAAACCTCTTTCATGGCAAAGTTGGATTGTAAGTCACAATTTTGAAAATGTGTATATATTAAGAGGGTAACTGTTCCTAAAGAGGGTCGTGTGTACTTTCGAAGTGTAGACAGATCGGGTAGAAAATGGGGAATTTCTCCTTTTGAATATAGTGCCCTCACACACCCTCTCGAGTGTCTTGCTTCATCATGGGGCGTTGCTCCTCGTGGGGGTGGCGCTGCAGTCCCCCACGGGCCCCGCAAGAGGGCTCTTTGTCGGAGATCTTTTGTTTGGAGACGCCGCAGTTGTGCATGGGGGTGTGTGGGCCTATCTAAAAGGTGGTGAGTGGTGTGTTTAAAAATTACTGGATAAAGTATAAGACCTTTATTCACAACTCTACCTAGTAAAAGTTTAAAATGGTGATCCTGGAGCTCCTCTTGGAAAAGAAATAAAGAGGGCAGATGTGATGATTACTGCTGCTCTCAGGAAGGTGCATGTGAGTCCTAATAAAAATTGGTCAACATGTTTCGCGCTTCAAGGTGGGTCCTTAAGGGATCCCGATGCGCTTCGTCAGGACCGAACTATAAATGAGTGAAGTAATAGTGAATGAAGGGGAACAGGTTTCAAAAGAAGGTTCTGTGTTGTAAACCTGTGATACCTTAATACTAGGTAAATCCAGCGTCCACGCGCTGGTAGGTACTCCTTCTTGTATGGATAACCTTTACCCAACCTGGATGGGGTAGAAATACACAAAGAAAGACACACAAATGGATAGGGGAGAGAGAAAAATAAAACATAACATCTGGTAAACAGGATCTATTGTGATCGCAATGTTACCCAGCACGAGCAGTAAAGTTAAAACCATGCTTCACAATGATTGCATGCAGGTACAAATAACTAGTGTTGGAACAGTATTCGACATCATGCTCGGGACCGCTATGGTGGGGTGCGAGTAATATTGGATCTATTAACAATACTCGAGTGCCACCAATGAGTATTCGACAACCTGTGAAAAAAGACTAGTAGCGGTCATGACGTGAGCTTGAAATGCTATTGTTTGTGAGGTTCTTTTCCAAGTACAGAGCTACATGATTAAGCCTACCTAGTTTGTGGTTTTGGCCTAGTGTGTACCAGGTGGTCTCTCAAATTCTGCGTTCGTCTAAATGCGAACAGAGGTGGTGGGCCAGGGTCAAATGATCCTGAATTCAGTATAGACCAATGTTTTTTGATGGCCTTTCGTACATTGTTGGAGCTAGGAGTGAAAGACATCATTTAGATTCTATTTAGTCTCTCTCTCATGCCGGGAACTTCTTGATGTCCCGCTACGTGTGCAATCACATATCCTTTCGATAAAGCTGGCACACCTCCCTGCCAGACACACCTCCGGTCTCCATAACAACTGAATGTTAAGTAATACTACGTCATGAACACTCCCCATGGTTTCCAGGACTGACTACACCAGCACCCTGCTCGACAACCTCGCCAACCTGGGACTCAAGCAACTGGTGTCCACCCCCACCCACCTTGCCGGACACACTCTCGACGCCGTCTTCTCATCCAGCACAGACATCGACTTCAGCCACGCCACAGAGCTTCACTGGACGGACCACAGCTGCGTCCACTTCACCTTCAAGAGAACGCCGACCCACCATCACCAACAACAGGCCGCCCGCAGAAGCTGGAACAAGATCACAGCAGACCAGCTCGCCACCTCCCTGAGCCAGCACCCTCCTGCCAGCTCAGCGAACCCCAGCCAGGCCGCCGACAACCTCACGAAGTGGATCAGCAACTGCGCGGACGAACTCGCCCCACTGAGGACCGCGCCCAGCAGACCCGGCAGCAAGAAGGCCCCATGGTTCACCGACGAACTCAAGAGCTCCAAGAAGAACTGCCGAGCCCTCGAGAAAGTCTGGAAAAGGGAACCGACACCGGACAACAGGACCTCCTTCAAGCTTGCTACCCGGAAGCACCACCAGCTGATCCGCGCCGCCAAGAAAACAGCATTCAAGGACCGGTTGGACAACAACGCACACAACTGCAAGGAACTCTTCAACATCGTGAAAGAGCTTTCCAACCCCAGCGCAGGAAACAACGACATCACCCCATCGCAAGACCTCTGCAACTCCCTCGCCTCATACTTCCACAACAAGATCACAGACATACACAGCAGCTTCGACAACCAACCAACGCACAGCATGACCGAACAACCACCCCCCACCACCACCCTCCACGCCTGGACCCCGATCAGTACCGAAGACACCATCCGCACGATGAACTCCATCCACTCCGGATCACCGACTGACCCCTGCCCTCACCACGTCTTCAACAAGGCCGACGCTGTCATCGCACCCCACCTGCGAGACATCATCAACACATCCTTCAACACCGCCACCTTCCCGGAGAGCTGGAAGCACGCCGAACTCAGCGCCCTACTCAAGAAACCAACAGCGGACCCCACCGACCTCAAGAATTACCGCCCCATCTCGCTTCTCCCGTTTCCAGCCAAAGTCATCGAGAAGACCGTCAACAAGCAGATGGCCGCCTTCCTCGAGACAAACGGATCCCTCGACCCCTCTCAGTCCGGCTTCCGAGCCAATCACAGCACCGAGACCGCCCTCATCGCCGCCACCGATGTCATCCGAGCCCTGATGGACAATGGAGAAACAGCGGCCCTCATCCTCCTAGACCTCTCCGCGGCTTTCGACACGGTCTGCCACCGCACCCTAGTACGGCGCCTCAGCAACGTCGGAATCCAGGACAAGGCGCTAGAATGGATCATCTCCTTCCTCGGCGGTAGAACACAGAGAGTCCGCCTACCACCATACAAGTCAGAGGCCTCCGAAGTCATCTGCGGCGTCCCCCAAGGATCTTCTCTGAGCCCCACCCTCTTCAACGTCTACATGAGCCCCCTCGCGGCCATCGTACGCAAACACAACCTCAGCATAATCTCCTACGCCGACGACACCCAGCTGATCCTCTCCCTGACCAACGACCCCGCCGCCGCCAAAGCCAACCTACAAGAAGGGATGAAAGAGGTAGCCGAGTGGATGACGACCAGCCGCCTGAAGCTGAACTCAGACAAGACGGAGGTCCTCATCCTGGGCTCCTCACCCTCCGCCTGGGACGACTCCTGGTGGCCTCCCGCCCTGGGCACCGCACCCAAACCGACAGACCATGCACGCAACCTGGGCTTCATCCTGGACTCCTCCCTCTCCATGACCAGGCAAGTCAACGCCGTCTCCTCGTCATGCTTCAACATCCTACGCATGCTACGGAAGATCTTCTGGTGGATCCCCACAGAGACCAGGAAGACCGTCCCCCAGGCCCTCGTCACCAGCCGACTGGACTACGGCAACGCCCTCTACGCCGGCACCACCGCCAAGCTCCAGAAGAGACTCCAGCGGATCCAAAACGCCTCAGCCAGACTCATCCTCGACATCCCACGAACCAGCCACATCTCCGGACATCTGAGAGACCTCCACTGGCTCCCCGTCAGCAAGAGAGTCACCTTCCGCCTCCTCACCCACGCACACAAAGCCCTACACGACCAAGGCCCGAGCTACCTCAACAGCCGAGTCAACTTCTACGCTCCCAAACGCCACCTCCGATCTGCCAGCCACGCCCTCGCCGCCGTCCCCCGCATCCGAAGAGCGACTACAGGAGGAAGGTCCTTCTCCTACCTGGCCGCCAAGACCTGGAACTCCCTCCCGACCGACCTGCGCCTGACCCAAGACCACCTCTCCTTCAGGAAGAAGCTGAAGACCTGGCTGTTCGAGCAGTAGCGGCACCCCCCCCCCCAGCGCCTTGAGACCCTACGGGTATGTAGCGCGCTCTAGAAATGTCTTTGATTGATTGATTGATTGACAAATCACATAACGACCAATAAGGTCCGGCGGAACCAAGAATCACCTTGACTACGCATGACGCTACGTCATGACGTCATCATTCAGTGTCCCGGGACCACCCCTACCCGGAACTAGCAATCACGAAGTAACATACTTATAAACGGGGCTTCGAAACTTCCTTTGTCCATCCCAGCGTTGTCCGGAGGAGGGGTAGGTTACTTCACCCTTGGCGAAAGAGCACCCATGAGTATCAACCTAAATCCAATGAGGTGAGCTTATGCGCTCTGTTTCTGATGACAGTTTACCGACATCCTTGATAATTTTTGTTTCCTTTATCCAGTTTCTCTTTTTGCCTACTCCGCACTGCTGATGGAGCCCATTCCCTATACTTTCAGGGTAGGCTTAATCATGTAGCTCTGTACTTGGAAAAGAACCTCACAAACAATAGCATTTCAAGCTCACGTCATGACCGCTACTAGTCTTTTTTCACAGGTTGTCGAATACTCATTGGTGGCACTCGAGTATTGTTAATAGATCCAATATTACTCGCACCCCACCATAGCGGTCCCGAGCATGATGTCGAATACTGTTCCAACACTAGTTATTTGTACCTGCATGCAATCATTGTGAAGCATGGTTTTAACTTTACTGCTCGTGCTGGGTAACATTGCGATCACAATAGATCCTGTTTACCAGATGTTATGTTTTATTTTTCTCTCTCCCCTATCCATTTGTGTGTCTTTCTTTGTGTATTTCTACCCCATCCAGGTTGGGTAAAGGTTATCCATACAAGAAGGAGTACCTACCAGCGCGTGGACGCTGGATTTACCTATTATTAAGGTATCACAGGTTTACAACACAGAACCTTCTTTTGAAACCTGTTCCCCTTCATTCACTATTACTTCACTCATTTATAGTTCGGTCCTGACGAAGCGCATCGGGATCCCTTAAGGACCCACCTTGAAGCGCGAAACATGTTGACCAATTTTTATTAGGACTCACATGCACCTTCCTGAGAGCAGCAGTAATCATCACATCTGCCCTCTTTATTTCTTTTCCAAGAGGAGCTCCAGGATCACCATTTTAAACTTTTACTAGGTAGAGTTGCGAATAAAGGTCTTATACTTTATCCAGTAATTTTTAAACACACCACTCACCACCTTTTAGATAGGCCCACACACCCCCATGCACAACTGCGGCGTCTCCAAACAAAAGATCTCCGACAAAGAGCCCTCTTGCGGGGCCCGTGGGGGACTGCAGCGCCACCCCCACGAGGAGCAACGCCCCATGATGAAGCAAGACACTCGAGAGGGTGTGTGAGGGCACTATATTCAAAAGGAGAAATTCCCCATTTTCTACCCGATCTGTCTACACTTCGAAAGTACACACGACCCTCTTTAGGAACAGTTACCCTCTTAATATATACACGTGATTCTGAGGGAGCACGGGTACTGGACCTATCTCCAATTACGCTCCCGGTCCCCCCCTCTTTTTGTAGCATAACAATTTTGAAAATGCCACATTTAGAAAGTTGCCAATTCCTTGCCCTAATCATATTTGTACCTCTGCCAGTATCCTGGGTCACATGACTGTGAATTGCTCAGCTGTTGCTGTTTTTATACGCCTGGCAGACAGTGAGACAAAGAGTACTGTGTTTGCAGGATGAGCCAACCTGCCTGGATTGCTTGTGGTTCAGCTGTTCCTTGCTCACATGCAAAGGAACCTGACACTAGTCTTAGGTCACCTCAGACTTCTTGGAGCTTTGACTGGGGATGAGAAGAACTTTCCAAAACCATGTGTGGAAGTAGACTTGAAGACTCCCCCACTTCAAAGTCTGGCACCAGGCATAAATATTGGACCCACAGAGCTCTGGACCTGCAGAAATAGAAGAAGAAGGACTTGTACTCCCGGAAATTACCCTGCTGCATGAGGCCTGCCTTATTCCCAAGAGGCCAGTCCTGTAGCTTGATGCCTGTTTTTTTTCAAGTGGTGTGCCCTGCTGCTCGAGGACTACTTGATCCCAAAAGGCCTGCCCTCCTGCTTGAGGTCTGCCCTGCTCTATGAGAAGGAAGACTGGACCTGCTCCCTTTATCCCAAGTGACACCAAGGGTCAGTAGGCTGACCTCCTGTTCTGGTCCTAAATCCTTAGCTGCCATCAAAGGGAACTTCTTCTGCCCTACCTTCCATCAAATCCAGTTTGAAGCGACGTGAAGCCCGCAAAGTTTCATTGCACAGCTGAAAGCTTCACCCGAACTGTCATCGAGAGACACAAAGCCTTCCCAAACAGCAACAAGCTTCACTAGAACCAATGCCAAGTGATACAAAGCTCCACAAAGCCTCACCAAACAGCTGCAAGCTTCATCTAAACCGATGCCGAGTGACGCAAAGCCTCGCAAACTTTGTCCTCTGCACGGCCTGTGCTCTTTATTACAGTTCACCTGAACATGTGATTTTGTCCCTGTCTAGCATGACCAGATACCCTCAGTGGTACTTTCTGCTTCTTGGCGCTATTTTTATTAAAACCTTTAAAACTGGATACCTCCGGTTCTACCGAATAGGTTTTTGTCATTCTGATATAATTTTATTTATTAGAATGTGCTCTATTTTTCTAAATTCATTGGGATTTATCTTGTGAAGTGTCACGTATTCACTTTATCTCTGTTTGAGTACTGCATACATACTTTACACTTTGCCTCTAAATTAAGCCTGACTGCTATATGGCAAGATATCGCAAGTAATTGACGTGCTGCTTGCTCGCTGATCGCTACTCGCTTGAGGACATTATTTTAAAATTGTTTTAATAATTGCTATAAGAATCTTGTTTTTTGCTTTATGTCCATTTACCCGCATTTTAAAACAACAAACATCACACATTAGGAACCCTTTGTTCCTCATCCCTTGCTGCTATATTTTTAGTACTGTTATTTGCACATTCAAATATGGCGCTGCCATAACCTGCTTGTAGCTCCCTATCATAGTCACGTGGGGTCCGCTCTTCCCCTGACCTATCAGCTTGCTCCGGCCTCTGTTTAAACTGCCTGATGCAAGCGCGCACGTCGTAAGTAAATGACGCGCTGCTTGCTCACTGATCGCTACTAGCTTGAGGACATTATTTTAAAAGTGTTTTAATAATTGCTTTAAGAATCTTGTTTTTTGCTTTATGTCCACTTACTCGCATTTTAAACCGACAAACATCACACATTAGGAACCCTTTGTTCCTCATCTCTTGCTGCTATATTTTTAGTACTATTATGAAATGAAATGAAAAGGTGATTTGTATAGCGCTGCTGCTGCCCGAGGGCGTCCAAGCGCTGAGTAGAGGGCAAAGTACTCTGAGGAGGGGGTGAGGTGCTTAGTTTCTGAAAAGGAGGGTTTTTAGTTCTTTGCGGAATGAGGAGAGAGTCTGATTGGATCTTAAAGAGGGGGGAAGGGAGTTCCAAAGCTTGGAAGTGTTGAGCTCGAAGGCCCTGCCTCCGGCCCTAGATCTTTTGATTCGGGGAACTGTGGCAAGGCAGGCGTTAGATGATCGGAGCTGTTTGCCGGGGTGGTATGGAGTGAGAAGGGGATGGTTGATCTGGGGGCCAGCTCTGTAGAAGGCTTGGTGGGAGATACAGAGGGCCTTGAATTGTATTCTTTCCCTGACAGGGAGCCAGTGGAGAGATCGAATCCCTGCCTTGACTGATTCTCTGCGGGGTATCTGTAGTAGTGTCCTGGCTGCACAGTTCTGGGTCCGTTGAAGTTTTTCTAATACATATTCTGGTGCTCCTAGGTAGAGGGCATTGTTGAGATCAAGCCTAGATTGAATGAGGCCCTGAATGATGATTTGTTTGGCTTCGAGGGGTAGGATAGGGAGGATTTTTTTCAGCATCCGGATCAATCCGAAGCATGTTGCTGAGGTCTTGGTTGCCTGGGTATTAAGAGTCAGGGATTTATTAAGCCAGACTCCTAAGCTCTTGATGTCCTCCTTTGGAGATGGGGGTGGGCCCAAGCTGGGGGGCCATAGCTGTGCAATGGTGGTTGGGGAAGGGGGGCCGAGGAGCAGGATCTCGGTTTTGTCCCCATTCAATTTTAGAGAGGATGCCGTCATCCAGCTTTTTATCTCTTCCATGCAGGATGCCATGTTGACTTGTGGGAGCCTGCTGTTCTTCTGTGCCAGGGAGACCACAAGCTGGGTATCGTCCGCATATGATATGATCTTGATACCATATTGACGAACGATCCCAGCCAGCGGTCTCATGTAGACATTAAACAGCGTGGGGCTCAGGGAGGAGCCCTGTGGCACCCCGCAGCTCAGAGGTTTGCTGATGGAGCAGGAGTCGCCATCGAAGACCTGGAAGGTTCTTCCACTCAGGAAGGATCTTAACCATGCAAGAGCATTTCCAGAGACTCCAAGATCGAAAAGTCGTTGCAATAGAGTTTTGTGGCATACCGTGTCGTGAGCGGCGCTGAGGTCGAGGAGGACCACTGCCACTGATCCCCCTTGATCCAGGATCTTTCTTGATTCTTCTATCACGGCTAGGAGAGCTGTTTCCGTGCCATGTTTTGGGCGGAATCCTGTTTGGGTGACATCCAATAGGAGATTTTCTTCGAGGTGTTTGGTTAGGTGGTGATTAAAATACTTTTCCAGTATTTTACTTGCCCAGGGTAACAGAGAAATGGGACGATAGTTGTTAGAGTCGTTCACGTTGAGGTTGGGCTTTTTTAAAAGTGCTTTCACCATATTTTATTTTTTTATTTTATTGAACTTATATTGCGCGCAGCTACCCGCAGTGGGTTTCCCGGCGCCAGGGATAGACTGAAGGAGAAATCGGAAAACAAGTAATTGCAAGAGGGAAACATTAGACCGGAGGAATCTGGAACTAGAACAGGAGGGTCTTCAGCTTTTTGCGGAAAGCCAGAAGACTGGGTTCTGTTTTAAGCGCCAATGGGAGAGCATTCCACATCTTGGGGCCCAGATATGCGAATGAACGGCCTCCCATTTTTGCCAGTCGGATTCTGGGAATCACAAGATTGCCACTGTTAGATGACCTCAAAAGGCGGCCAGGCTGATATGGCTGCGCAAGATTGTGCAAGTAGGCCGGAGCGGAGCCTTGGCGAATTTTGAAGAGGATGCACAAAGTTTTGAAGGCCACTCGATCCGAGATTTTTAACCAATGGAGGTCACGTAGAGCCTGCATTGCGGACATTCTCCTTGGGACATTACGCAGCAGGCGGGCAGCTGAGTTCTGTACAACCTGGAGTTTATTGATTGTAGCTTTATCTGCTCCTAGATAAAGCACATTGCCATAGTCGATATGGGACATCACAAGGGCCTGTACGACAGTTCTACGAGTGGACTCAGGCAGCATCCATATGATCTTTTGCAACCAGCGAAGGGTGTTAAAGCAGATCGCAGCGACCTTAGTTGCCTGCTGCCTCATCGAGAGTTTGTCGTCGATTAGGACACCGAGGTTACGAGCAACAGGCACAGGGGTAGGCAGAGGACCCATGTCACTGGGCCAATGTCGTGGACCCCAGAGATCTTTTTGTTTGCCTAGTATGATCACCTCGGTCTTGTCTCCGTTGAGCTTTAACAGATGCATTTGCATCCAAGCTGCAACGCGAGAGAGGCCGATTTTGAGGGCAGAGGTGTCCTGAGCCCTGCTGCTAGACAGAGAGAACACAATCTGCGTGTCGTCTGCGTATGAGTATATAGACAGACCGGCGTCCTCTACGATGGAAGCAAGTGGTCTGATGTAAATATTGAACAACAGAGGGCTCAATATAGACCCTTGGGGGACGCCGTAGGCAGAGGAATGAATCGCAGATTCAGCTTTGTTTGAGAAAACCTGAAAGGTGCGCTCCTTAAGAAATGAAGACACCCAGGCGAGCGCAGATCCAGCAACACCGAGGGAACCGAGAGACTCCAATAAGATGGAGTGGGACACGGTATCGAAAGCAGCGCTTAAGTCAAGAAGAATCAGCGCAAAGGTCTCACCGCCATCGATACCGTGTCGGAGTCGCTCAGTTACCCCTAGGAGTGCGGATTCGGTGGAATAATTAGCGCGAAAGCCTGATTGGGACGGATGGAGATATCCCATGTTTTCAACAAACTCATTAAGTTGGGTGTTAACATGGCGTTCTAGGATTTTAGAACAGGCTGGCAGCAGGGATATAGGCCTGAAGTTGGCAAGATTTGTGATGTCAGCACCAGATTTTTTCGGCAGGGGGACGACCATGGCATGTTTCCAGTCCTGTTCCACTCGAGATTCGATGAGCGAGACGTTTAATAGCCTCATTAGGAATCTTCGTGGTTCAAGGTCAAGTTGTTTGAGTATCTTCATGGGGACTGGGTCCCGCGGAGATCCAGACCTGATGCTTTTTAGGCAGGATAGGAAAGAAGAGTCGTCAAATGGTGTCCAGTTGTAAATAAACTCAGTGGGGGAGGTGGAGGTATTACAATACGGACCGTGTAGAGAGGAATCAGTTGGAGAGGGAAGGGAAGCAAGAGATTGATGGATGCCCTCAACCTTAGATACAAAAAAGTCTGCAATGGCATTACATTGAGTGGCATCTAAAGCCGGCAGTGCGGGGACAGTATCAGCTCCTGTGAGTTTTTTAACTGTGGCAAAAAGAGTTCGGGGACAGTTTTGCACTGAAGTGATTGTGGAGACAGTGTAGGAGGCCTTAGCACGTTTGCAGTTTGCATGATAAAGTTTTAGTTCTTCTTTGTAGATCACTTTAGAGGAAGCTGAATAGGACGCCCTCCATTTCCTCTCCAGGGCTTTGCATTTGGAGCGTAGGATTTTCAGCTCCTCTGAATACCAGGGTGCTGGTGGGCGCAAGGATCTATGTTTGCTCCTGGATTGAGGGACAAGAGTCGATACTGCATCTGTCAGCCAATCAGAAATGGAAACATTCAGATTCTGGTCAGTATTGATGGAGGATGGAATAGACTCAGTTAGACGCAGGTTAAAATCGGCTATATTGAGCTTGTCCCAGCGATACGATGATTTAATTTCATCCGCATGGACCCTGGCAGAGTATGAAGCAGGTGGTAGTACAAAGTGAACCGCATAGTGATCAGACCAGACAAGCGGGCGGGCAGAGTGGGTACAGTCAAATGAGAGAGTAGAGATGATAGGATCCAAAAGATGGCCAGCATTATGAGTGGCTCCAGAGTTACAGAGTTTGAGGTTAAAAACCTCAAGGTCAGAAAGAAGGATTTTATTGAGGGGGTTGTTGACATCATCGAAGTGAATGTTTAAATCACCAAGAATGGTGAAATTATTAGATTTTAGTAGTGTTGCTGATAAGCAATCAGTAAGTGAGGGAATCCAAGGTGCGGCATTTCCGGGCGGCCGATAAATTAGCAGACCGGAGAGCGTCATTCGAGGATTAATCGTAAGTTTGAACAGTGCAGCCTCACTACCTGGGAGATGTAGAGGTTCCAGTTTACATTGATAAATAGATTTATAAATGATTGCAATTCCACCACCTTTACCTAAGGGTCTGTCCTGATGCAGCACAACATAGTTGGGAGGGACGGCTGCGGCAATGTCGGGACCCGAGCTGGCCTGAATCCAAGTCTCGGTCAGGAACAGAGCGTCAGGTGATTCCTCAGTGATAAAATCGAAGATGTTTAGTTTGTTCCTAGGGAGCGATCTACAATTTAGGCTCCAGAAATGGAGAGGGGACGGGGAGGTGATTGGGCCCTTAGTGGGTTTTCTTTTTCCCCTATAGTGCTTAACGCTCTGCTGTGTCTTGGAGAGCTGCATTTTACCAGTAGTGAAGCCACAACCAGCACAAGTGAAATAATGGCAAGGCAGAATGCACAAGGAACAAGATATGGGGGTACAAGGTCGAAAAGACAGTAATGTCGTGGAAGAGTAGATGTACTTACGACCACCCTGAGTCTGATTGTCGAAGGGCATGATGAATGAGGGACAGCCCGTCCTGCAGCCCGTCCTCAGCGCGGACGGGCGCAGACGGGCTTCTCTTTGGCTTGTCTTAGGCGTTCTTAGGCACAACCCTGCGCGCAACCGCGCAGGGTTATGTGACTCCAATCAGACACAAATGGTTAGATAATCTGGGCTTAAATCTTTTTCTACATTATGTGGAAGTCTATCTTATACTGTGTATGATAAAAAAAAAATTAACTATTGACTTGCATATCCATT
This sequence comes from Triturus cristatus, assembly GCF_964204655.1. Lineage (NCBI taxonomy): Eukaryota > Metazoa > Chordata > Amphibia > Caudata > Salamandridae > Triturus > Triturus cristatus. The sequence goes on from NC_140588.1 coordinate 872,511,358, forward strand.
GTGCTTTCAGTCGCAGGATGGGGGCTTAGCATCACAAACACATTTTACCCCTAGTGCACCAACCACAATTCAGTTCTGTAACTGGTTACACACACGGACATTTGCAGTGATCGCATTAACCAAATGAATTTTCATAACATATATAATGCGTTTCCCATATGCTTTACCACAATTCCCATAATTTGTAAGCACTTCAACCTGTGGACCTCCAATATACTTTGTGCGAGGCTGTTACTGAGGCACCATCCCCAGCGCAGTCCAGCACACATCAGCTCAGGCCCGCACACACACGTCCTTCTTGGGCCATGTCAATCAAAAATGATATCGGCAAATTGTAACACTTTCAATAAACTACAATCCTTTGTTTCGTTTTAATTAACTTGTGGGAGACAGACTGCAACTTCAGTCGGTACTCGTTGTTCATGGATTTCTATGTTCCTGGGCTTCCTTTGAGAGGCCTTTTTCCATATGGGGGGTACTATTCCCTTTTCCAAGGAGCAGTTCAGTAGCTCTAAAAGGGGGGGGGGATTGTTTGGCTAGCCATGGTCATCGTGAGGGGGGGTGCTGGGTCAGAGGGAGAGCCAGATTTTATTTGAAGTGCAAGAATTTGAAGCGATTCCAGGTCTAACGGTGGGATGTCACTCATGGTTGCTAGACGCAGAGGGGTAGTATCTGTTGAGAGCTGGGGCTCATTGATGATTGGGTCGGATGCGGAGGTGGTGAAGGAGGAGTATATTTTGTTGATTTTTTGGTGGAAGACATCGGCTAGATCATTGCATCGGCCGATAGGGTTATCGGCTGGCACTGAAGGGGGGGAGATTTTGGAGAGGGTTTTGACGATTTGGTAGATTTCTTTGGGCTTGGATCTGGTGGAAATAATTTTTCCATTGTAATAGGTGGAATGGGCTTTAGTGTTCCCAAGTTTGTATGCTTTTATCGTTTCCTTGTATCTGGCTTTGTCAGTGGTGGAGTATTCAAGGCGCCATTTCCTTTCCATCCTTCTACACTGACGTTTGAGTTCCCTTAGTTCTTCTGAGTGCCAAGGAGCAGTTTCCTGGGCTCTTTTTAGTACTGTTTTTCTGACGGGAAGAATGGTGTCAAGGGAATCCTCGATCCACTCATTAAAGATCCCACTATCCAGTAGGGGATCCTGAGTAAATGAGGGTTTCGTGGCCGTAAGTTGGTTGCCCCATTGCTCTAGAGGGAGTTTTGACCAGTTCCTCTTTGTGCGGGAGGTGGGGATTTTAGGGGTGGGTTTATGGGTGAACCAGGTGAGTGGGATGAGAAAGTGGTCTGTCCACGGGAGCTGAGTGATGGACCCTACTGAGAGGTTGGGACAGTTACTGAAAACAGGGTCTAGCAGATGACCTTTGTTGTGGGTGGGGTTTTTAATTAGTTGCTCCAGCTGGATGGCGGCTAGGCTTGAGACTAGCTCATTAGTAGTGTTGTCAGACCGGTCGTCAAAGTGCAGGTTAAGGTCGCCAAGTATAGTGAAGTTGGCGGAGGACATGGCGGAAATCGCTACTTGCGAGGGAAGTGCCAAGTGAAAGTTGTTCAGAGGTCCTGGGGGGCGGTATATGAGTATACCTGTTAGGCTATCATTATGAGTGAATTTCAGGCAGAAGGACATCATTTCACAGTCCGGGATTGGATCCGTTGTGTAGTGACACTGAATTGCGGATTTGTGTATGACAGCGATCCCTCCTCCTTGTCGCCGAGTGCGGTCTCTACGGGCGATCTGATAGCCGGGAGGGAGTGCTTGGATTACATCTGGGTCGCAGTCAGGAGTTAACCAGGTCTCAGTTAGTAAGACAGCGCCGGGTTTTTTCTCGTCAATTAGTAGAAAGATTTCTGCGCTATGTTTAGGCAGTGATCTGCAGTTTAGGAGTAGTATGGTGAAACTTTGTTGCTCCGGGGTATGTCGGTAAAACTTGAGACTAGAGTTACAATGAGGGCAGGAGGTAGGAAGGGACAGAGGGTGGTGGAGGTGGTAACAGCGGGCTTCCTTGGGAGGTTTGAGTTTGAGGAGGTCACTAATGCTATATTGGGTTCTGGTGGAGATACCAGGGGGGATGGCCCTTGGTCCCTGTCGGTTGCGGACGGGCGCAGATGGGCTTGCTTTTGGCGCACCTTCGGCGCGCTGGCAGCACGCCCGCTGCACGCGTCCACTGCACGTCCTGGGGAGGCACATTTTTAATGCGGTGTAGGGGGCGTGGCCTCACGTTTGTGGGCGTGGCCTGCGGGCTTTCGGCGCAATGGCGGTTGTTCTATCTCCACCCCGTGGCAGCGTTCAGATTGGCTGCTCGGGACTGAGGAGATCGGTGACAAAGGGTGGGAAGTGCTCAGGAGAAGAAGTAAGTTTTTTAAAAATAAACACACAAGTATTAAAAGCATTTTTTAGAAAATCGCGCTTTTCAGCGTGCTCCCGGCTTCCGCCTCAGGAGTGCAATGTCTCTTAATGATGTCTGGCGTCAGCGCGCCTTTTGTAGCGGTGCAGGGGGGCGTGTCCTCACGTTTGTGGGCGTGGCCTGCGGGCTTTTGGCGCAATGGCGGTCGTTCTATCTCCACCCCGTGGCAGCGTTCAGATCGGCTGCTCGGGACTGAGGAGATCGGTGACAAAGGGTGGGAAGTGCTCAGGAGAAGAAGTAAGTTTTTTAAAAATAAACACACAAATATTAAAAGCAATTTTTAGAAAATCGCGCTTTTCAGCGTGCTCCCGGCTTCCGCCTCAGGAGTGCAATGTCTCTTATTTGCACATTCAAATATGGCGCTGCCATAACCTGCTTGTAGCTCCCTATCAGAGTCACGTGGGGTCCGCTCTTCCCCATACCTATCAGCTTGCTCCGGCCTCTGTTTAAAATGCCTGATGCAAGCGTGCAGCGGGCGAGCCGATGGCGCGCCGGAGGCGTGCCAGAGGCAAGCCGGTCTGCGCTTGTCTGCGCCCTGACGCACCCAGTAGCCAGCAAGGACCCTTCACTTGCCTCTCCCATTTTGAATTCCTTAACTTACACTGCTGACGATTTGCGGTCTCTGAGACGTTCGGTCTCTTCTCTGTGCACCTTATACAATCATCAGTCACAGAGATTTGTTTGCTCTAACTGTAGATTTGCGTTGGGCCGCGGTCATAAAAACAGCCGACTGCTGCCTTGAGGGCCACTGTTCCTTCTGCATTAAAGGAAAACTCGTTCTCAAAGGTAGGCGACCACTTACATTTTTGGAGTTTCAACTGCCGTTCCCTTCCTAAAAACAAAGCTCATATCTTTGATTTGTTACACACAGAAAAGCCTGATGCTCTGTTCCTCACCGAAACTTGGCTTCACACCAGTTCCGGTACGGATATTGCATGCGCCCTCCCCCCTGACTATGTTATTGTCAGGAGCGATAGAGGCACCGGAAGGGGAGGTGGGATAGCGATTATCTTTAAATCGAAGCACTCTTGCAAGCTGGAACCTCAACTCTTTCCTGACTGCGAAGCCGCTTTATTTAAACTTGCCATATCACCTCGAATTACTTATTCCGGAATGCTCATTTACCGTCCCCCTGGCAATGCTAGGAAATGGTTATCCTCCTTTCTGGATCTAATTGCCCCTTTTATTTTACAAGCTGCTAACTTTACGATTTTGGGTGACCTAAATCTTCACCTAGAAGACCCCCTGAACTCCGAGAGCACTACTTTCTTAGCTGATCTTGAAGCTCTTGACTTGATACTCCTTAATAAGGGGCATACACATCAGGCAGGGCATCTATTGGACCCTATTCTGTCTAACCTTCTTCTAGAATGTAATTCTCCCGCCCTTCCCCTAGGTTGGTCAGATCATTTTGCCATTTACTTCCAACTCACTGTCCCAGAAGATACCTCGCCTTTCTCTACACACATTAGTGGGAATAGGAGACCATGGCACAAACTAAATTTAGACTTGTTAAATAGCCTTCTTATAGCGAATTCCCCAGATCTGAACCTCCCGCTTCGATCTCTAAATGTGACGGTTTCCAATTGGCTATCTACATCCATTAATCTCTGTTTGCCTCTGACACCGAAAGCCAGTTTCTCCCATCGTTCCCCGGCCCCTTGGTTTAACAATGACTTGAAGATTCTGAAGTCCAAATGTAAGCTTTTGGAAAGAAAATTGCGCAAAATTTACGCTCCCAGCTGCACAGCCGACTATAAGGCCACCCTTCATACCTATCACTCTGCTTGTAAGGCTGCAAGGGTCACCTTTGTCTCCAACAATATTAACAACTCATTGAACTGTCCCCAAGCCCTATTTTCAATGGTCAAAAAGCTGGCAGGTGCTAACACCCTTCCTTTACCCCCTGTCCTCAACACCATTAAATGCAATAATATTGCTAATTTCTTTATTACCAAGGTGGAGTCTAGATACAGTAACTTAATTACTTCCGTTCCCGCTAACTCTGAGAAACTTTGTTCAGATATCATCTGTATGAACCTACCCCCGCCATATCAAAAATTTCACATTGGCCCCTTCTTGACGATGGTTCCTTCCTTGATTGCTTAGCTAGGGTAAAATCAGGCTCTCCTCTTGATCCTTTACCGGCTAATATTTTAAAACAAATATCCCCAGTTGTCTTAGGAATTCGTAAGGTGCTCCTAAACTCTTCCTTACGGGAGTCCTTTATTCCTTTAGATTGGAAACATGCGATGGTGGTTCCCCTTCTAAAAAAGGCCCAACGCTGACCCATCTATCCTATCTAATTACCGCCCAATCTCACTTCTACCCGTGTTCTCTAAAATCTTAGAAAAACATGTAAACTTTCAGCTTGCAACTCACATTGAAAACTCAGGTTTTTTACATCCATCTCAATCGGGTTTTAGGACCCATTTTTCAACAGAGACCACCTTACTGGGAGTAACTGAAAAGCTGCGCTCCTGTCTTGACCAAGATGAGACTATGGCACTTATCCTACTAGACCAGAGTGCAGCATTCGACACTGTGTCTCACTCTATCCTGTTAAAATCTCTCAAATCAGCAGGAGTGGAAGGGTCAGCCCTCTTGTGGCTGACCTCTTTTCTCAGTGATCGCACTTTCCAGGTTTTCTCCTCCGGTTCTTCACCCACTCCTCGTTCATCTGCGTATGGAGTTCCCCAGGGGTCCACTCTGAGCCCATTACTCTTCAACATCTATGTGAGAACCCTTGCGACCATCGTAGAGGATGCTGGCCTCTCCCTGTACTCCTACGCGGATGACACACAAATCATCTTTTCTTTATCTTCTTCTAAAGATGCTCCTGTATCTTCTCTGCAGAGCGGGCTACGTCATGTATCGGAATGGATGAATGCAATTTTTTTAAAATTGAACGGGGACAAAACTGAGGTCATCATTTTGGGCAAACATAAACATCTTTGGAGTCCTCTCCATTGGCCTCAGGAAATGGGTTCGTTCCCCCAGCCGGTTGCTCAGGTCCGTAACCTTGGGTTTATTATTGACAATCAACTATCCATGCTGCAACAGGCGGTCGGTACCGCTGGCATCTGTTTTACTATACTCAGATGGCTACGGAAGATCATCTGGATGCTTTCTGCCTCCACTCAAAAACTGTGGTCTAGGCTCTTGTTATCTCTCGCCTGGACTATGGCAATGTACTTTATCTGGGAGGCAGTAAGGAACAACTGAATAAGCTCCAGGTGGTTCAAAATTCTGTGGCGCGCCTTCTTTGCCACGTTCCTAGAAAAACCTCCATCTCTCCTTTCCTCCGTAATTTGCATTGGCTTCGTATTGAAAGCCGTATCAAATTTAAGACCTTATGTCACATTTTCAAAATCAAACAAGGTTCATCTCCGGCATACTTGCAGGAACTTATTCGCCCTTATGCTCCTCCCCGAGCTTTACGTTCTTCCGCTCTGGGTAACCTAGTACTCCCTAGATTCAAACTGACCAGAATGGGTGGGCGTTCCTTTGCTTGTCTTGGGCCTAGACTTTGGAACTCCTTCCCTAACTTCATGAAACATGAATCTTCTTACCTCAAGTTTCGACGAGACCTTAAAACCTGGATATTCACTCAGTAATCAGCTCAGTTACTTAGTCTACAGTTGTGGACACACTTGCGCCGGGAAACCCTGTCTAGGGTAGCTGTGCGCCATATAAATTTAATTAATAATAATAATAAGATCTGAGGGTTTAGCCCATATTAATTAAGTTACTTTTGTGATTGACCCTGACAAGGATTGGGATTGTTGCATGAGTGGGGCTTGCAGCTCCCTCACCATTACCCAATTTCTTACTATTTTCCTTACTTCCAATGCCCTCTAAGATAATTAGGAGAAACCATAGTGTGAGGATGCAGTAGTCATTCCACCCACAAGTTCCTATTTGTCACATTCATCAAAAATGATGTGTCTGGTGACAGTATAGACGTACAGGACATCCACACTTTCAAACAGAATATCCTGTTACTGCTCAATATGGGGCATGAGCCAGATAGCCATATGAATTCCCTGGGTAGGCTATTTCAGTGTGTATATCACAAAATATCCTGAGTTGTAGGTTGGGTTGAGATTGGTGTGTTCTAAGAATGTAGCAAGATAGGGGTTGCTGACCATAAATACTTTAACAGTGAGATCATAATATGAATGACTGAATGTGTCAGTCTCTACACATTACATGGACTGCTGAACGTTGAATGAGTAGTGTGGGCAACATGTAGATGAATGAAAGGGGGAGTGAATTAACGAGAACAAGCTGTTTTATCAGAAACGTTGCAGGGCACCTTCAAGTGTGGGTTTTCCATACAGTCTGTGTGGCCTGTATCAGTGGCACCACAGCAACCTAAACACCACCTAAGGTGGTGGCAGGTGACAATGGTGGTTGTGACATTGAATTTGTGATGAAAGATACATTTCGGATTATGTGCATGAGTGCGTGCAGTTGTGTGTGAATTACAGAAAACATATACATATAATGTGCATCTTGATGCAGCTCCATTTGCTTCACTTGCTTGCCCACACCATCTTCAAACCAGATGCATCATTTACAAGGCCATCAAGACCAGCATCCTTGCACATCATGCAGGCAAGGTTGCCATCTCTTCTGGTTCTCAGAAGATCGGCTGCCAGGATTCTTCAGACTAAGAAACTTAAACAAGGCAGCAGGCATTTTCCATTAAGGCACACAAGAGCCCAAAAAACATTCACATATCCATCGGCACCTTCCTAACACTGCTCCAATTTAGGAAAGATTTGAAGACGCATTTCTTTAATGAGCACTACATCACATTGCATTACAGGTCTACCCACCATATACCACTCCTGTCACTTGTTGCCTTAATGCTTGTCTTTGACCCAGTAAAACACTCAGATGCCGTTTCAGTATGTTTGTGGCATAGTAAAACCACATATATACACACATTCACACAGAAATAGTGACAGAAATGCAATGGGCTGTGCAGAGAAAATTTCTATGGGGATGATTGGGCGTGTTTGTTTGCTTGAGTTATATGCTTTTGGGGTTTTGTTGCTGACATTAATCAAACACAGCCACCTGCCTCTGAGAAGGGGATGAGCTGTTCAATCATTCAATCATTTAAGGTGGTAAAACGCTCACACCTAGGATGTGGGTTGGTGTTGTAGTGGTTTATGATTGTTCCACTGGACTTGAAATATTTTAAGACAGTGCTGAGGATTTTTAGCCTGTGTCGCACCATGTTTGTTTTTAGGTAGGTAGAAAGATGCCTTTGTGTTAGATAGTATGTCGAGGTGTATGACTGAGTACCTGGCAATTGGCCATCTAGGTTTCATTGGAGGGCATGTTTTGGGATGTGACAGAGTTGCAGAAACATATATAACTGAAGACATGTTTTTATTTCAGTGCTTACCTGGCCTGAGTGCCATGGGCTCTGGAGTAGCAAGCCATGCAAAATGTAAGAGTGAGTTGCTTTTTAGGTTTGATTGGGTGATGTAACATAGGTCCTCCCCTAGGCATAGTAGCTGCATCCTGTAATCCTTTGTAATTTTTTCACTTCTCCTCCTGTCCTGCAGCCTCTTTACCCATGGTACGTGTCTCCTCCCAGTTGGGATTTGCCAAGTCATTTAGCTCCTGCTTGTCTGCCACGCTGAAGGTGTGTGGAGGAAGATTCAGGTACATCCTATATGCCCACTTTATAGGTCCTATCTATCTCTACTCAGTGTTCCCTTGCTTTGATGTTTAGCTGAAATGCAAAATGCTTTGAAAGGAGCAGCTATGTATGTGTTTGGACGTGTGATTGCTTCCTAATAAGTGTGATTGGAGTCAGATGTGGCCATTTTCTTAAGCCCTGCTGCCCCATCTTTAATATTGTGGCTAGGTTGTGTGGGCATTGGTGTGGCCACAGTTGTAAAGTTTGCACCTGCAGTCTGATGCCTTGACATGTTATGAACTCAAAATCAGGTGTAGCTCTTTAAGCTTGATGGGGGGATGCGGTTCTGACAGCGCACATCTGTAATATTACATGCACTGTTTTTGTAAATAGGGGTTATTCACAGCTTTGCATCCATGCAAGGTTGAACTAATACAAATACTCATTATTGTGCTTACAAATTTACCTTTATGAATTGAGCCCACATTTTACATACTAAAAAGTCAAATTCCACTCAGTGGTGCCACTTTGCTAAGCTCTTCTTTTAACAGCAGTTGCGTCATGCCAATTAACCCTCCTGATGATGTCACTTTAATGATGGGCCATTGTACTTCTTATCAAAAAGAAGAAAAAAATCTTGCGACTCTACAGATTTAGAGGACAAATATGCACAAGTCTATTCATTAAATTAGCACAAATTGAAGGCATATTGGTTTTTAAAAGATCATTAGTCTGACCGGTTAAATCATGCAGTTTGCAAAGAATTACTGTTATGAAAAGCATGCTGTTCTTTAACTGTCATTTGCTTCCCTTCATGGACGAGGTTGTGCACCACATGTTAATGTTAAATATTTTGAACAGGCCCCACCAGTTCTGCTTTGCATCACATTTGCCTGTGTGGTCTGGCTCTAAATCAGTGTTTCCAGTGGCAAGGGCAAAATATAGCAAATGACTTAAATAATTCATTTGCACTTTGCAATTCAAGCCGGGGAACGAAGCTCATGTGTCGTTTTCTTGTAAAGCAAATACTTACACGGAGTCTAGGATTAGAGGAATAGATCAGTGGGATTACCAGTAGGAAGGAGCAACGATCAAGGTTATCGACGAGCTGTGCGGAAACCATTAGGATCCTGACAGACTGCCTTTTGATATACACTGCTGGAATGAATCACCGCGCTTCCCACAGACCGCGTGCCAGGCAGAGGCTTTAAATGGGTTATTCACAGCGCCATGCCCAGCTCCTACCACCATAGATGGATTGCCCTTCCTATTACGGTGTGGATAGAGGAAAGCATGATTTACTACCCTATTTAAATATTCATTTTGAAATGTAAATTATTGTAGGAAGGACTATTACTGCAGTCATTTCTATGAATTCATAAAGAGATCATCTCATCTCTTCTCTGACATCTTTCACATCACTTCGAAAAAGTAACACTTGCGTTATTGCCAGCGTGCCCAGAATATTGTGTTGCACGGGCTGCCTGTGCTTTGTTGGTAAAGTGTTGATAAATCGAGACTCGAAAGTGGCTTTAAGGGAAGTGTATTAAAGGTAGTAAGGGTGCTACAGCAAAATAATTTTAGAGGATAATTAAATATTGAGGGCGTTAGCTGCCAAAAAGTATATCACTGGAGAAGATTTAAGGCCATATGTATGAACACATTTTCCCATAGACACAGAATGGGTAAAGCCCTTTGATACCTCTGGCCCCTAGATCCTCATCCGAGCGGGCTTTTGCTTTCTATTTTTCGAATCCACCAACATTCCCAGGAGTATGTCTGGAAAGCTGCACCAGGCGCAGGTTTCCTACTTGGAATATTATGTGACAATTGCAGAGGGCTCCTCTTCCCACTACATGGAAGTCTACGTAGGGTATCATTTCGCACAGGGGAAAAGAAGCCACCTTTATAAATGCATGTTTTTTACTCAAAGGGGACGGTGAGGTTTTTCCTGAGAAAAAACATCTTCCTCTATACCCCTACCATTTCTTGGGTCAGCTCTTGAGGCAATTCCTCTTCCCATCTGAAAAGGCAAAATGTGCATTGGAAGGCCTGTTTTCTACCACTTGAATGGGATTTGCAACTGCAGATTTAGTTGCACTGGTGAAGGAGCAATCTGCAGTATTAAATCGGGCTATGCCTGCTAAGATTCCCTTTTTGAACTTCTGATAAATGTATGTTTTTGCCAATAACCTATGTTTACAAAAATATATCTTTGTAAGTAGGGCCCACCGACACTAACATAGCTAATCATCTCCTTTCTGTATGAATGGTGAAATGTCCATTAGTAGATTTAGGCTGACAATGTATAACAGACTAGGTGGGATATTTACAATGAAATGGCTCGGTACCGCAAGCAATTTTGCTGCGCCGAGTTACGCCATCTAAAAAATGCAGGGAAAGCTACATATTTCCAAGAATACAGCTCACCCCTATGCTCTCCCCTGCACCAGCATTAAAACAGCAGCCTTGTACCAACGCAGGCACCCTTGCACGATGACATTTTGTTGCAACAACTTGAGAATAACTGAGCCTCCTTGAACTGAACTTTGTGGCTGAGTTTTAAAATTGCATTGCCACTTAACAGACTGAGACACATTTTTTCCTGGATGTAATCATTAGGGAATTTGACACTGTGCATTTATTAGAGACAATCAAATAGACTTTGCTAAAAGAATTAAGAAGAATCCCTAGGCCGAGTCTGCTGAAAGAGCGTAAGGTTGTTGATGGGGTTGATTCATTAAAGCCTCTACGTATATCTACACGTTTCGATCTCACCTTATTACAGTTGTCACTTAGAAGAACACAGAGTAAGGGTAAGGAAGACCTTGTAAATACTATAATTGCATTTGGACTACATGGACATTGTTGCTAATTGCACAGTCGGAAACAAACAAAAAAATACTTTTGCTGAAGCTTTTTCAAATAAACGGTCTTAATTCAGAGAAATAATGAAACCTAATAGTAATAATAGCACAAATGGACGTAGGTACATAATAGCAGGTGTGTTAAAAACTGTAAGTGTAGTACTAACTCTGTTGCTTGTGGGATTATATATAACAACTTCTAGTTTAGAGAAGATTAGGTTTACACCTACCCCCAAGACCTCACTTTCTACTGATGATAGAAAGCGCTCACTTGATGAGAAAGGCTTACACACATATGATTCTAGAGGAGATCTTGCTTCAAATGTTTATCACAAATTGCTTTATGAGTACATTGACACTATAGATGCTAGGAAGTGCTATGTTTGTACGCAAGTACCTGCATAAGCTGAAGATGATATCACACACCATCACGTTCCTCTGATTTATGCTGTTACTTGTAGCTTGTGTGTGAGTCTTTTATACAGACAAGGACATTTTCAGTATTACTTTTCAAATTATAATTGAAGTTCCCATACTTATTTATTTAAATTATCACCATAAAACTAAAAATGTAGAGACAGCTGAAGTATTTTTCAACCCCACCATGACACTAGACATTGTTTATGCTCACCAAAACAATTTGACGTGTGTCTTAATCAATGTAGAAAATAGCTTTATAAATTCAGTAAAGGACAGAAGGAATGGAATCTAAATCAAAGAAAGTTACAATTGTATATCAGTTGGTTTAAGAACAAATTGAGCAACAAGTAGCAAAGAATAAAGCTGCATTAAGTTTATATTGGAGACACAAAGACAAATTATGCATATCTAGAGGAAAATCCGCAACTGATACAAAATGTAACTCACTGTAACCACTGGCACTCAGGGAGAGGTTATGTTACATTATCAACAGGACTCTGCAAGTATGTGCAGCATGCACCCAGACCACCACATTTCACAGTTGTAGTAGTGACCAAGATAACCTAGTAAGGTCCTTGCCACCGAGGCTCCAAACACACTTTGCACATGTACTTCTTCACCATAAACTGTTCGCCGGGACTGAGGTCATGACGCTGCTCCTGATGAGGCTTGGCTGTAGCCTCTCCAACCTGATGAGACCCAGAATGCCCCACATCAGCTAGTCCTTTGCAGTAATCGAGAGCCATGTCATTTGTAATGTTCACAAGCTCATTTGCAGGCACAGCCATCAATCTCATGGCTCTGCCCAAGATTGTTTCATGGAGAGATAATTCTATCCTCCTATCAGAAGTACAGCGAAGACTCATCAACACAAGGGACAACACATCAGGCCACTTCAAACATGTCAAAGCAGACACTTTAGCAAGTCGGGATTCAGCGTCCTATTGACTTGCTCCACAGTGACTAAAGCCTCAGCTCCGTAACTGCAATGTAGCCTCTGCTCCACTTGTTTAGGATCTCATTATTATAATGAGTTCCTCAATCTGACTCCAGCGAAGGTGAAAATCTCAGAAAAATCCCACTTAACAACAACTTAGCTCCTGTGAGACTGTAATTTCTCATGGTCGGGTAAGCTTCAACCCAACGTGCGAAGATGCACACATCACCAATACATATTTCAGCTCATTTCACACAGGCATCTTGATAAAGTCTAATTGCGTCCTAGGGACCTCCTGATCTCCCAATGTGACTCAGTGTTACTGCAGTTCTTCTTCCTATGTTCATTTGCTGACACACAACTAACCCTTCAGCCAACAATATGAACATAGGATCAAACCATATTTGCCAAAACAAATGCACCATGGCATCCCTACTTACATGAACAGGTCCATAATAATGCATCACCACTGGGAGTAACAAACTATCTGGCAACCCAGGTCTTTCATCTCCTGAAACCCAAATGTCATCTTCATCTCTCTTGACACAACCTGCTCTAACCCAGCCTTGCTGTTCTGCTTCTGATGCTGCCTCCTGAAGTCTATTAACTTATTCCCATGTATCAGCTGTAGTTAGCAAGTGGTAGTAAGGTCTCATCTGTTCTTTCATTTTGATATTTACCATTGAGAGTACAAGCATTCAAGGCACAATATCTGATCCGCATACCTATTGTCCACTTTCAGATAAACACCTCCCTTGCGGAACATTTCAGAACCGCGATCTGGGACGTAGCTGTAGTTTCTTCAGCAAGTTATGCACACATTCTCAGTTGTGAATCAGGGAGGCTGAGGAGGTCATAAATCTCTGCTGTGACCATAACTGTAATGACACCAAAGCCATACTGACTATCAGTGAAAATTGTAACTTTCGGTTGGTCTGAAACAGAGCATGACCTAGTAAGAACAATCAATTCAGCTACTTGTGGAGAAAACACTCCTTGAAGCCAGGAGGCTTTGACCACACTTGAGAGAGTACAACCTGCGTATGCAGCTCTCAGGCTTCCCTCATGATCTCATAAACAGGAACCATCAACAAACATTGCATAATATGATTCCGGTAGTGGCACATCTTGTATGTCAGTTCTTGGTTCACAGTTCAGTAGCATTGAAACCGTCATGCTCAACTTCACCTTCAATAGCATCATTTACAGGAACAGGCAACAGACAATCAGGATTCAATGTGGTACATCTCTTAAGGGTTATGTTGTCCTCCACAAGTATGGCTTGCCCATACTTGGCCCAACGGCTATTGGTCAGATGTTGGGTTCTGGTACGTGTTAACAATATTTACACAGAGTGGGGGTGCAAAAACTGTTAAAGGATGACCCATAACAATGCTTTCACACTGCTCATTGCTGACACCTGTAGAAGACACAGCTTTGAGACGGACAGGCAAAGCAGCAGCTACTGGATCAAGTGTAGATGAATTATAAGCAACGGGTTTGTGAGCATTCCCATGCATCTGTATTATCTCAGAGAGAGTACAGCCCTCGCTCCCACTGCAACAAAGTAAATAATTTATTGTAATCAGGCATTCCCAGTGCATGACAGAAACATTCTCTCAGCTCTAAGAAGGCATGCATGCAATCATCAGCCAATGGTATCAGATCTGACAGTGGCTTTAGTGGCTAATTGATCCAGCACTGTTTTAGGATGTTAAAAATCTCTAATCTAGGACCTCTTTAGATCAAGTGAAAGAGGAAAGTGGTCACTATCCCAGTGATCAATGACTGCCATATAAACCATTTGCTGCTTAATCCTCAAATCTAACAGAATATAATCAATGTTATTCTTATAATCACCCCTCATAAACTTTGTTTAGCTTTTCAATCTGAAGTTGACTTCCTGTCATACGCTCTTAAGCTATGTGACACAGTTATAACTACTACCTGTAGGGCAGCTGCACTTATTTGAAATTCTTCCTGGGATTGGAATAAGAGGGAATTGGGCTTTTTGTGGCTTCTTTAGGTAGATTTTACATATATCCAGAAATGTTCTAAGGAGATTGTTGTTGTGGCGCTCTTTTAGTGGCGTGAAATGCTCTTCCCAATGGAGCATCTTTCAGTTCACAATGATGTGCGGTGCGGTGCTCAAATCACTTTTATGTGGTTCTCTTCACAGTGAGTGTACAGTCTTTTGCGGAGTGATGTATTTATCGCTGCACTTTAGTGTTATTTTTTTTAGTTTTTTTAATCAAACAATTTTTATTACTTTTATAAAGCAGGCACACTTTTAAAACATCATGCATGCATTCTATCAGCAGTTAATTTACTGTTTGTATATAGCAATAGGTGTATGTCAAGGAACATCAGAGTATCTGGTATAAACATGAAATACCCTACCCTTCCTCCCTCCCCATGAGGGAAATGAAGAAGAGGATGTGGAATGTGAGAGGATGTGGTAACCATCAGTGCTGGTGACTTTGGAGCAAGGGAACCGGGTTTGCGTCTTAGAGTTGGCTCAACATCTTGTGATTATGGCAAGTTCACTTAATCACTTGCCTACAAAAAAAAAGTGTCCTTGTGTAATTAAACTGACGCTCCTGTGACGCGCTCCAATACCTTTGGATCGAATTCATGCCATATAAACCTGCAATTAAAAAAAATGCATTCTGATGCAAGAAAAATAGATTACATGATCATCGTTCAGGTCATACTTTGAGTGCCAACAGTTGTTTAAACCTAGTCGTGGTGAGCCAATGTTTCCTTTAGTATGCATGTAGATTCTCTTTTGCATCCCCAAACGTTCCAATGTTAATTTTGTGTGATGACTGTATGCAATACTCCAGTCACCAGTCTCCAGTGATGTGGAACACACACCACTCACCACAGTGCAAAGTAGTGCATAAAGCTATGCAAAGATGTGTGGTGGCCTTCATAGTGGTATTTGGTGCTGTTTAAGGCATTTCGTGAGCAGAACATTTCAAATTTGATTCCATTAGTGTAGGAAAATAATTTTTTTACAATGGTCTCCTCTAATTTTTGCATTATCTGTTTTTCTGAAATTAGAACTCCATGCACTTTACCCCTGCAAAACAGGAGTAATGTGCCTGTGCTCCCCTTTAAATATGGTTAGATTGGTTTATCTCTAATTGACTTATATAACTTGGGTATAAGTCCCTATTATCTGGCATAGAAAAAGTACCTAGGGCCTGAAGTGAGTTGCCACCTCTGGACTGCAGCACCTATTGTGCCATCCACAGAATTGGCTTGGGAAACATGGCTTCAGGCCTACCATGTGTATCCTGACTTTCGTCGCCTAAAATCCTGCTGTCAAGCCTGTCAAGATAACCCTTATTGACAGGTGGGAAACCCTGTTTTTAGATATTAATAAGTCACCGCTAAGTACATCTTGTTGCCAACAATGTAAGGTGCCTGATGTTTAAAAATGAAACATTGTCAAATTACTTCGGTGACTAAAAGCTATTTTCACTGCCAGGGCTCGAGCTGAATCCTAGAAAATGTCAAGGTCCAGAATATACAGTTTAATCAGTAACATTTGACTGGAGCTGGCGCCAACAGTCATTAAAATGCAAATACTTGTTAAAAGCCCACTTCAAAGGTGAAGTCGAATTTGAATTCATATTTAAGTAACATAGCTTTTAGACAGTAACATTTTCTCTCCCTGAAGCACCCAGAGGTTAATTTACATTAGGGCTTTGGGGGGAGGGGCGGCTGACCAGCGGGAGGCCTGCCCCCCCCGGGGGGTTTTGGGCCGTGGGGGCATCTGTAGCTCAGTGGGCTGGTTGGGCTTCTTTGTGCTGGCGTTGGGCTTGCTGGGCTGGGGTTGGGCTGGTTTTGGTCTTTATAACCGCCCATCTTATGTCACGAGCCACCATTTTGGTGGTTGTGACACGACAGCCGGTTTTGCAGGGTGCACACTGGGGTTTTTGCTTTGTCCGGGCCTTTTGCTTTGTTTGCCTGGTTGGTCGCGTTGCGGCAAGGCGTCAGTTCGGGATAGCGGGCGAGACATTGGTGGCAGCGGGAGGTTTGCAATGCACGCAGGCGACGCGGCTGCCCAGGAGCATTTGCTGAGGCGATATGGCATGCTTTGAAGATCCGCGGGTGCTGGAGGCCCTCCGCCTCCTTGAGGACGCGGGCCGCACAGACATGCTGAAGCCCGAAGTGAAGGTGAGACCCCCTAGACGCTCAGCGAGTGGCGTCGCAGCAGCGGTATTCGCCTGCGAGCCGGTATTCGCCTGCGAGCCACCGCGCGCATTGAAATGGGTGTCAGGGGAGGGGGGGCGTGGCCGCATGGTGCCAGCGGCAGCGCCGTTGAAATGTTGGCGCGGGAGGAGGCGGGGCGCAGTCCCGAGGCCCCCTTTGAAGTTTAAAGAAGGAGCGGGAGGCCATGCAGACAGGGGAAAGGCAGGTGCCGAGGAAGGCGCAGCAGGCGAGGGGGGGCGGCGCCCAGAGGCAGAAGCAGGGCAATGGGCGAGGCGCAGTGGCCACAAAGCAGAGGTGGGGCGGTGCGGGGGACGCGCCAACATCGGGAAGCAACAGGGGTCCTCTCCTTTGATAATCGACTGTTCTGAGAAAGGGGAAGGGGGGAGGGGGAGGGAGGAGGGTTTTTTTTGGGGGTTTAGAGGGTCCACGAGGAGGGTCTAGGAGCACAGGGGTACAGGCCAGGCTGCGGAGCCCAGGGTGGGGGAGGGGCCGGGTGGGCAGGAGGCGGGGGGTTGCATGAGGGTCGCAGGGGGAGGGAGATGCCGGGGAGGGGCGGGGCAGCGGGTTTGGTGTTGCCGGGCTGGGGGTCTGTGCCGGCTCTGGATGCAGTGGAAGGGTGCGGGGGGTGCCAGAGGGCCCACACAAGTAGTAGCCGGTTGGGAGGGCCTGGGGGGAGAAGGTGGAAATGTCTGGTGTGGGGGGGTACGGGGGAGCTGGGGGGGCATAGGGGGGCGGCGCGATCTGCCAGGAAGTGGAATCTCTGGTATGGAGCGACAGGGAGGAGGGGGCAGGCGGCTTGGGCTCTCTGGGCAGTGGAGGGGAGTTTGGGGCATAGCGGTCTACCCCTTCACAGTGCCGGGGTCATTCGTCTGGGGTCGGGGGGGATCCTGGGGGGACACTGGGGGATGGGGCGGAGCGGGGGACAGTTTTAACCCTGACATGTTGAACTCCACTCATTTCTTTCGGCAGGAAAGTGTGGTGAGGTGCTCGGGAGAGCAGCATGCGGCTCCAATCCACCGAGGGGATGGGCCGGCTCTGCCTTATGCGGGCGGTCGTGAACCCACGAGGGACCTGACAGTGGCGTCCTACGGGAGGCGGGCAGTAAGTCCCCGCCAGCCCCACCACCAAGGGTCGATGCCGCCACCGGGGGATGGGGGCAGAGGTCCGTCAGTTCAGATCGGGACCCAGAAGAGTGGCTCACAAAGCGGAGGAGGAAGAGTGTGGATTTGGGAGAGCTGCTCCGCACATGTAGGGAACGGGCATGGCTGAGCAGGCTGAAGCCCGCGAAGGGCGGCCTCTGGCAGGAACACATGGGGGGCTGGACACCGGGGAGGGTGGCGCGCAGTTGGACTATGATGAGGAGAGCATGGAGGAAGGGGAAATACTGGAGCAAAGGTGGGGAGTGGGTCAGGTTAGGGGGGATCGGAGTAATGCTCTTACTAGTTTCTGCTCCACTGATTAGGTGGCGGGATCCGGTGTGGACGCCGACATTGATGCCAGGTAAGGCACGGAACGGAGCGGGGAGTGGGTCGGGTGGGGCCCCCCAGGACAGGGTCTCAGTCAGCACAGATGCAAGGGGGGAGGAGATGGGGGGTGCGTTTGAATAAAGGAACGTATGTGCGGGACACTGGGGTGGGGCCAGACGAGGCAGGTACAGGCGGGGATGGGTCCTTGGGCAAAAAAGTAGATGGGGACTCCCAAGGAAGGTAAAGAGGAGGAGATTCATGATGTCCCGGTGCGCAAACTGCTGTATATGGGCATTACGAAACCCTTGGGGGCACACTTGTCATTGGCTACCAAGGAACAGATATGGAAAGGGGAGTACATGGATATCCTGAAGCTCCTGCACTGTGAGCTGATGGTGAAGGAAGGGTCTAAGTAGGAGGAGCAGGAATTGGCCAAGCGGCAGAGAGTGCCACTGAATATCGAAAATTGGACGGCGGGTTTCTTGATTTTTGCCAGTGTGTACTGCGAAAAGTACCCAGATAGGTCGGTCGCGCTTTTCAAATACATGGAGGTGATCCGGTGGGCGCAGGTCATGTATGGGGGTTACGCTTGGTCGCACTATGATGAGGAGTTTAGGGCGCGTTTGGACTGGGACCCGGAGGCGAAATGGGGGGAAATCGATTCGGATCTGTACCAGCAGACGATGGGAGGGGCGACGTTTGGCAAAACGATTTACACGGCCAGCGGTTTGCCACTCGCGCCCCGCCCCTTTCCAAACCGCCCCACCCATGGGGGGTGGGGCAGGGAGAGAATACCGTTGGTGCCATGGTGGCAGCGTGTTGGGATTATAACAAGGGCTTTTGAGCTAGACAATATTGCAAATTCCGGCACGAATGCTCCAAATGTCGGAAGCGTCACCCGGTGGTGCAATGCTGGGGAATGGGAGGTGGCACTCAAGGCCAGCAGTCCGCGCCAAGGGGGCAACAGTCAGGAGGCAGGGGAGGTAGGGGAGGCCAGGGGACTTTGGGCAAAGTCGCTTACGCCAGTTAAACAGGATCGGCTGGAACCCTTCTTGGCGTCTTGTCCATGGACCGAAGACGCGGGGCTGCTACGGCAAGGTTTTCGGGAGGGTTTCCAGCTGGCATACGAGGGTCCAAGAATCGCCAGGTGGGCCGAAAATCTGAAATCAGCCAATACGCATAAGACGGTGGTACGGGAAAAACTGGGCAGAGACGTACGGGAGGGGTGGATGGCAGGCCCTTTTCGTGAGACTCTATCCGGGACCTGATCATCTCCCCCAAAGGAGTGGTGCCAAAGAAGGATCCGGGCCAGTTTCACCTGATTCAGCATCTGTCATGGCCAGAGAGGGCGTCGGTCAATGATTACATAGCGGCGGAACTGTCGTCGGTATCTTACTCCTCCATGGATTTGGCGCGGCGGTTGGTGGTGATGGTGGGGGCGGACACCCTCATGGTAAAATGTGACATCAAGTCGGCTTTCCGGTTGTTACCGGTGCACCCGGAGGACTACCAACTGTTGGGTATACAGTTCGACAGCGCCATTTTTGTGGACAAAGCTTTGCCCATGGGGTGTTCAATCTTGTGCGCTTTGTTTGAACTTTTCAGTACCTTCTTGCAGTGGGCTTTTTCGTGGCACACAGGCAAAGAGATGGTGACGCACTACCTGGATTACTTTTTCCTGGTGGGACTGCCCGGGTTCGGCGGACTGCCAGCAACAGCTGGATGGTTTTACAGAGCTCATGGGCTACCTGGGTGTGCCCGCGGCATCAGAGAAGACACAAGGTCCCGGCACGGTACTGTCATTTCTGGGAATAGAGCTAGACTCAGTGGCCATGGAGGCACGCTTGCCGGAAGACAAAAAGGTGCATATGCTGTGATTGGTGAACACCATATTGGTGAAACAGAAGGTGACGGTGTGGGAGGTACAGGTTCTTTTGGGGCATTTGAACTTCGCGTGCCGAGTGGTGCGGGCGTGGCGTACTTTTTGCAGATGACTGGGCCGGGCCCTGTCCGGTTTGACACTACGGCACCATCATCTGTGCTTGTCGGCAGGGATAAAGGAGGACCTGCGCATGTGGCGGGCCTTCTTAGAGCGATTTAATGGTATCCCTATGGCTCCCCCGGAAGAGTGGGAATGGGACGTGACCATCTCCTCGGACGCGGCGGGAGTAGGTGTTTTTGGTTTGTACTGGCAGGGGAGGTGGTGCGCGGAGGTCTGGCCGCCACACTGGCAGGACGGGGGGAGGAGCATCGCTATCTTGGAACTGTTCCCACTGGTGGTAGCAGTGACGGTGTGGGCGTGGCAGCTAGTGCACAAAAGGGTGATTTTTAGAATGGACAACATGTCGGTGGTCCATGTCGTCAATAGGCAGTCAGCTAGGGACCCACAGATGCTCAAGTTGTTGAGGGTGTTTGTGCTGCGATGTTTGCAACATGACATCTTGTTTCAAGCCCGGCATGTGCCAGGGGTGGACAATGACATTGTGGATGCTTTGTCTCATTCACAGTGGCAGAGGTTTCATGGGCTAGCCACGGAGGCAGACGAACGCAAGACGCTGGTGCCAGCGGGACTGTGGTCAGTAGGAGAGAAAGGGTCGTACAACTGGTAAGAGGGTCTGTGGCCATTTCCACTTGGAACGCATATGAGCAGGCATGGTGGGAATGTTTGGACAGTGGAGCAGGGCGACATGACAATCGATGGGTGAGGGGCGAACAGGTCGTGCAGTTTATTCTGGCGATGATGGACAGGGGGATGTCGAAAGAGACGATTGCAAGCAAGTTGTCAGCCATAGCATTTATGGGGAAATTGTGGTGGGGCTATGCGCCGTCGGCGGGTGAATTGGGTCTATTCTAAGGTTAGATGCGAGAAAGGAGCGCCAAGGCCCGTCAGCGTTGTCCCATCACGGCGAGTATTCTTGTCGGCTTGATACAGCTCTTGCCGTGCATCTGCCACAACCGGGAGGAGACCACTTTGTTTTCCACACTCATGTCGTGGATGTATTTTGGGGCCTTTTGGGTGTCCGAGCTTGTTGGGCCTAGGGGAAAGCCAGGGATACAATGGGGAGAGGTGGAATTGCGGTCCAGGGAGGTGGCGGTTCTGTTACAGCGCTCAAAGACCGATCAACAGGGAGCGGGGAAATAGGTTGTCATTGGACTCGCGTTGGATCTGGCAGTGTGCCCAGCAGGATGGGGGGAGACTCTGGCATCCAGGGTGGCGGCGGCAGCGGGGGAGGTTTTTCGCCAGGTCGACGGTGGAAGGGTGACAGCGGCTCAGCTGCTTTGGGTTCTTCGGCACGCCCTGCATGTCATGGGTGAGGACCCCAGACTTTTTGGGACGCATTCTTTTCGCATAGGTGCGGTGACAGATGCAGCCAGGAATGGGTGGGGGAGGGAGGAACTTATGCGCTTGAGGAGGTGGAAATCGGAATGCTACAAGACGTATGTCAGGTTGCGGGGTGTCGGGATGGAAGAGGAGGCCTGAATTGCTGTTCTCTTGTCTTACATGTGTGTCTTTTCAGGTGCGGTGGCGGGGCCGGACGTGGCCGGTTTGTCCATCCTCATCTTAGGACACTCTTTTGTGAAGTGAGCGGAGCGTTCTGAATGGGACAAGAACAGGAATCTTAATTTAGAGTAGGATCCTAGACTTTTTCGTTGTTATTGGCAGGGAAAGGGGGGCATGAGGTGGCAGGAGCTATTTCCGGTGTTGAACAAGGTGGTCAGGGGGGAGTTTTTCCGGAGGTTTTAGTCATTCACTTAGGAGAAAACGATCTCGTGTAATGCAAGGACCTGGCGCTCTTGAAGCAAATGAAGCGGGATTTGCTGGAGATTCGGCAACAGTGGTCAGGTTGCCATATCATATGGTCTGAGTTGATCCCTAGGAGAATTTGGAGAGGGGCTGAACGGCCAGCGGCCATAGATATGGCGCGAAGGAAGATTAATAGGGACATGAGGATTTTCTGCGATAGGGAGGGGTTAGGTAGGATGGAACACCCGGAGATGAGCTATGCGGCAGTGTATTTCTTTAGTGAGGATGGGGTTCATCTGTCTCGATATGGCATGGAATTGTACATGGTACAGCTGAAGGAGCCTTTGGACAGGGCTATAGGTGTGTGCAGATATCCGAAGCGTCAGGATGCCTAAGGTGGGGTCGAAAGCCGTCAGTCCTGACTTTCGAGTGGCGTTTTTCCTAGGTCATTTGGGATATAATGAGGTATGGTTACAGTGTGATAGAACATGAGAAGTTACCTAGTTAGGTAGGTGTAGAAAAGTTAGGAATTGCAAGTTTGTGTTTATAATCGTTGCAGGGAGCAAACATGTTTAGGGGAGGGGGTGGGGGATAAGATAGGAAGACTATATTTAGTGAGGATTAGTTTTGTACGACACAGGCCAAGAGACGTTGTTTGTAAGGTGCACCTGTTTCCAATAAAGCGGCCTTTTTCACACCAACAAGCTAGTCTGTGGTCTGTGCTGCCCCCCTGTTTGGCCCAATAGGGCTTTGGGGGGGGCGGCCGACCAGTGGGAGGCCTGCTCTCCCTGGGGGGTTTTGGGTCGGGGGGCAGCCGAAGCTCAGTGGGCTGGTTGGGCTCCTTTGGGCTGGTGTTGGGCTCGCTGGGCTGGTGTTGGGCTGGTTTTGGGCTGGGGGTCTTTATAACCGGCCATCTTATGTCACGAGCCACCATTTTGGTGGTTGTGACATGACAGCCAGTTTTGCAGGGTGCACACTGGGCTTTTTGTTTTGTCCCGTCCACCCTCCTTAGAGTGTTTTTTCCTTTGGTCACCCCTTTTATAGTTTTCTCTGTTAGTTTAGCCTATTCAGATTTCGGTTTGGAGGTTTTCTTGGGAGCAGGTGCATCGGAGGGGAAATTTGTACGGGGTTGTCGCTGGAACAGGTGCTGGTGTGGTGCGCTATGCTTCTGGAGGGCGTTTTTCCTAGGTCATTGTGGATATAATGAGGTATGGTTACAGTGTGATAGAACATAAGAAGTTGCCTAGTTAGGTAGGTGTAGAAAAGTTAGGAATTGCAAGTTTGTGTTTATAATCGTTGCAGGGGGGAAACATGTTTAGGGGAGGGGGTGGGGGTAAGATAGGAAGACTATATTTAGTGAGGATTAGTTTTGTACGGCACAGGCCAAGGGACGTTGTTTGTAAGGTGCACCTGTTTCCAATAAAGCGGCCTTTTTCACACCAACAAGCTAGTCTGTGGTCTGTGCTGCCCACCTGTTTGGCCCAATAGCTCTCCAGCAGCTGTCCAGCAAAGTGCTTGACTTTAATGGGGTGTGAAGACTTCTTCCAGGGCATTACAATCAATTAGGGTAGCCATGAGCTCAATAAATGTTGCTTAATTCATTCATTCATTCATTCATTCATTCATTCATCAATCAATCATGGGTTTGTTGAGCGCGACTACTCACACATAAGGGTTTCAAGGCACTGGGTGGGGAGGCACAGGGTCCTGCCCATCAAGGAGGAGATCTATTGAAGAGCCATGTTTTGAGGGCCTCGTGTAGTTGGGGAGTGATGTCGTCTGTCTGAGGTGGAGCGGGAGGGCGTCCCAGGCTCTGGCCGTGAGGAAGGAGAAGGAGCTCCCTCCCGATAGGCACCACGGTGTGGGAGAGCTGGGCTGATCGTAGGGTCTTTGGGGTGCATGGAATGTGAGTCGGCTGTTCAGGTATGCTGGTCCAGTGTTTCGGAGGGCTTTGTGTGCGTGGGTGAGGATCTTGAAGGTGATTCTTGCCTCGATGGGGAGCTAGTAGAGTGTGCGCAGGTGCTTGGTGATGTGGCAGTGTCGTGGCTGGTTGAGGATTAGTCTGGCGGCGGCGTTTTGGATGTTTTGAAGCTTGAGGGTGAGGTTTTTGTTGATTCTGGCATAGAGTGCGTTGCCGTAGTCAAGTTTGCTGGTGACAAGGACATGAGTGACGGTCTTTCTGTGTTCGAGAGGGATCCATGTGAATGTCTTGCGTAGGAGGCAGAGGGTGTGGAAGCAGGAGGATGCGACGGAGTTGATCAGGCGGTCCATTTTGAGTTTGGAGTCCAGGATGATTCCGAGGTTGCGTGCGTGGTTCGTGTGGGTGGGCGGGCTTCCAAGGGCGGGGGGCTACCTGGTGTCATTCCAAGCATCGGGGTGTGGACCCATGATGAGTACTTCTGTTTTGTCTGTGTAGAGTTGTAGACAGATGCTCTTCATCCATTTGGCGACTGCTTCCATGCCTTCTTGAAAGTTGGGTTTGGCTGCGTTGGGTTCGTTGGATAGGGAGAGGATGAGTTGGGTGCCGTCAGCGAATGAAAAAATGTTGAGTCATTGAGCTCTGACAATGGGGGCGAGCGGAGCCATGTAGATGTTGAACAACATGGAGCTGAGGGAGGATCCTTGGGGGACTCCGCAGGTGGTCGGTGTAGGATCCGAGAGAAAGGGAGGGAGTCTGACCCGCTGCGTTCTGCCAGAGAGGAATGAGCGGATCCATTCAAGGGCCTTGTCCCGGATTCCTGCATCTTGAAGTCTGCATGTTAGGGTGCGTCGAGAGACTGTGTTGAAGGCCACTGAAAGGTCGAGGAGGATGAGGCTACTGTCTCTCCTCTATCCAGGAGGGGGCAGATGTATTCTGTTGCGGCAAGGAGGGCGTTTTCTGTGCTGTGGTTCTTACTGAAGCCGGATTGGGAGGAGTCGAGGATGTTGTGCTCTTCGATGAAGGTGGCGAGTTAGCTGTTGATGGCTTTCTCGATTAATTTGCCTGGGAACGGAAGCATGGAGATGGGTCTCTAGTTCTTGAGGTCGGTGGAGTCTGCTGAAGGTTTCTTCAGGAAGGGGTTAACCTTGGCGTGCTTCCAGTTGTAGGAGAAGGAGGCGTTCGCTAGGGAGTGGTTGATGGTGTGGCGAAGCATGGGAGCGATGGTGTCGGCGGCTCTGTTGAAGATGTGGTGGGCAGGGGTCCGTGGGGACCCCGGAGTGGATTGACTTCATCGTCTTCAGTGTATCTTCGATGGTGAGGGCTGTCCAGCTGTCAATCGTTGGCTTCAAGGTGTCTGAGTGGTTGGTGAGGGTTCTGTGTGTTGGCTGTCTTCGTCAACGTTTTTGTAAATGTTCTTGATTTTGTGTTGGAAGAAGGTGCTGAGTTTTTCACAGAGGTCTTGTGAGAGAGGGATGTCTGCAGACTCACTGATGGGTTTGGCAAACTCCTTGATGATGCGGAAGAGTTCTATGCTGTTGTGCGAGTGCGTGGAGATTCTGTCTTTGATCCCTTTCTTTCTTGTATTTCTGATGAGTTGGTGGTGGGCGTTGGTGGCGGCTCTGAAGTTGTTGTGGGCTTCTGTAGATTTGGAGTTTGTCCTGGCCTTTTCGAGGCGGCGGCATTTGTGTTTGGACTCTCGGAGTTCGGTGGTGAACCAGCTGGCTTTCCTGGCGTGTGTTTGTTGTTCTTCTTAAGGGGGGCTATGGTTTGGCACAGTCAGAGATCCATCTGTGCAGGGTTTGGGCTGAGATGTTGGGGTCATTGTTGTCCGTGATGGTTGGGGTGGAGTTGCCGAGTGAGGTGGTGAGCTGGTTGTCGGTGATTTTAGTCCAATTTCTGCGTGGGAGCAGGTGCAGTTTTCTGTGGATGGTGGGTGTTCTGAAAGTGAAGTGGATGCAGCGATGGTCTGTCCACAGGAGTTTAGTGGTGTGGCTGAAAGTGATGGAGTTTCCTGTTGTGAATTGGAGGTTGAGGGTGTGTCCTGCTGAGTGTGTGGGCTCAGTCATGATCTGGCAGAGTCCTATGTTGTGGAGGTTGTCCAGGAGGGATGTAGTGTTGGGGTCTTGTTGGTTGTTGAGGTGGAAGTTGATGTCTCCCAGCAAGGTGTAGTTGGTGGACGCAATGACCTGTGGGGTGATGTTGTCCGTGATGGAGTTGGTGA
Source organism: Triturus cristatus (assembly GCF_964204655.1). Lineage (NCBI taxonomy): Eukaryota > Metazoa > Chordata > Amphibia > Caudata > Salamandridae > Triturus > Triturus cristatus. The sequence goes on from NC_140588.1 coordinate 872,537,229, forward strand.
ATGGTCCACGGGGTCCGGGGGGTCGATAGATGAGGGTTCCCCTGAGGGTGGTGGTAGGGCTGGCCGGTATCTTGAAGTGTAGATTTTCCATCAGGTCTGTGGGCTCGTCAGAAAGTGTGCTCAGTCGGAGGGTGGATTTGTGGATGATGGCGATTCCCCCCCAGGGCAGGTGCGGCAGTCCTCCAGGAGATCTTGTATCCTTGGGGAATGACAATGGCGATGTCATGTCCCGAGGTGGTGTTGATCCAGGTTTCAGTGAAGAATGCGAAGTCCGGGGTGGTGCTGTCGAGGAGGTCCCAGATTTTGGCGGCATGTTTGTGGAGGGATGGGACGTTGAGGAGGATGCCTTGCAGGTTCTTTGGTGCAGTTGCATTGTTGTGGGCGGATTGTGCTGGATCCGTGGTCTTGGTGGTGCTGCAAGAGTGGCGGCAGCAGTGAAAGGTTCATAGGTGTCGGCTGGTGATGCTAGCTTGCAGTTGTTGTTGCCACCTTGGTTGAGTGCGTAGAGTGCCACTGGGTTGTAGCGTTGGCGGTTCTGAGGTCCAGAGTTTCTGGTGCTCGTCGCGTTCAGATCACGTTCGGGTCACAGACAGACACAGACGGGCTTGCCTTTGGCACACTTTCAGCAAAGCGGCTGCCATTAAATAGGGGTCGGGAGGGCTGGACAGCTGGGAGGTGGGAGCGGGGAGGGGAACTGGCTTGGGCAGAAGAAACGGAGCGAGGGAAGGAGTAAGAGGTCAACTGAACCACCAGGGAAGAGGCGCAGGTATAGCCTGCGGGTGGAGGAGGTCCTCAAACACCAGCACTCGAGAGTGCAGGGGCTCAGGAGGGCCTCACTCGATGGTGGAGCTGCGAGGGTGGGAGAGCAACTTCAATGATAATAAGTCAGTGTTCTTGCTTAGGTCTGGTGACAGGGTGGACTGGCAGTGGGGCATTTGATCCCTATCAGCCCAGGAAGGACGGTTGAGTAGCCCTTGACCTCCAGGGCTTGTGGGTCTTCGCCACCACTGACTCAGCCGCCTCGCTCCATGAGACCGTACCTCATTCCCAGCAATCAAGGCCCTCCTATTCGGTCCCTCTGTCAGGTGACTGCTTACCTGGTACACTGATACTATTGTATTGGACCTGATTTACTGGTCCTTTTATTTTAGGTTCAATTGTTGTCTATTTTGGTGTCTTTTACTGTATTTGGCATCTTTTTTGCCTTATTTAGTAGTTACTGCCCCTGCCTGCTCCTGACATTTTTTTGCTCCTGCAGGTTCCTGCTCCCCACCCTCCCGCCTCCCTGACAGTCCCTCCACCTCCCAGGACTACTTATAGAGGTTGCTGCACGGCCCCAGTGAGTAGCCCTTGACCTACTGGTCTTGTGCGCTGCTCCCCCCTCTGCAGCTGCCTCAGATGCCTTGCTCAGCGAGATTGTGCCTTATTACCAGCCCATGAGGCCCTCCTGTACGGTCTGCTATGACAGCTTGCCTGGTACACTGATACTATTGTATTGGACCTGATTTACTGATTTTATTTTAGGTTCATTTTGGCTTCTTTTGTTGCATTTTGCATCTTTTTGCCTTATTTGGTACTCACCTCCCCCTGCCCCTCTCAGGTCATTTCCCACTCCTGCAGGTTCCCACACCGCACCCTCCTAACTCCCTGCCAGCCCCTCACATCTCCCAGGAATACTTATAGAGGCTGCTGCACAGCCCCAGTGAGTAGCCCTTGTACTCCTGGATTTGTACGCCTCTCCCCTAATGCCTCCGGTTCAGTCCAGCTGTCGGGTGACCGCTTGCCTGGTATGCTGATACTATTGTATTGGACCTGATTTATAGTTGCTTTTGCTGCATTTGGCATCTTTTTTTCTTATTTGGTAGTTACTGCTCCCCCACTCCCGCTGTTTTCCCGCTCCTTCATGTTCCTGCTTCCACCATCCTGCCTCCTTGCCAGTCCCTCCCACCTCCAAGGACTACTTATGGAGGCCGCTGGGCAGCCCCAGTGTGTAGACCTTGACCTTGTGGTCTTGTGCACCGCTCCCCCCGCTGCCACTATCTCACACTCCTAGCTCCACAAGACTGTGCCTTGCTCCCAGCCCTCAATGCTCTCCTGTTCGATCCCGCATTCGGGTGATTGCTTGCCTGGTACGCTGATATTATTTATTGGACCTGATTTTCTGGTAATTTTATTTTAGGTTTAGTGATAGTATATTTTGCCTTTTTTTGTTGCATTTGACATCTTTTTGTTTTATTTGGAATTTACTACCCCCTGACCACAGGAACCCGCTCCCTGCCCTCTCGCCTCCCTGCCAGCCCCACCTACCTCCCATGACTACTTATGGAGGCTGCTGTACCCATTCGTGCCTGGACCACGCCACTGCTAGGATCCCTGTTTTTCCATCCCATCAAAGCTACACTGCCCAAATCTCCTAGCCCCAGACCCCGACACACCAACAGCCACAGCTGCTGCACATCCCCATGCACCACCAGAGGACCATTCTCCTGCTGACACTGCTGCTTCACCTTCAGGACTAAAGTAACCTGCGACATCAGAAACACCGCGAACACCACAATGTCCACCTCGTCAATCGAGACCACCATGACAAAACTCCAATGCATTCTACTCAACGCATGATCACTCTGCAGACATGCCATGGAGATCTGGAACACAATCTCATCCCTTATCCCGGATGTCATCTTCTTCACAGAGATCTGGCTGAAACCTGCCTCCACACTAGACATCGACATCGTCATATCTGAAGACTACAAGATAACACACCGGGACCGAACCAAAAAACATGGAGGAGAAATCACTATCATCTACAAGGGCAAGAATGTGTAATAACTACCATAAAAGTAGCTTAATGCAACTCCTCATATCGCAGTCCATCGCGGGAAAATAAGACTGTGGTAACGTGGTGTTCACAAGCCAGCGGTACCATGCGATAGGCCCACGATAACGCGTCAAATGTCCACGATAAAGTCAACACGACACCACAAAATTGCAAAACACGAACACCCAAAAAGTTGCGATGAGGCCAATCGCGATACAAAAACCAGCAAAAAACCAGCCACAGGCCTGCAAATCCCACGCGTCATGCGGGAAAATGCACTACAAAAGCAACGGAAAAAAGGGAGAAAAAAAACTGCGTAGCACCATGGATGCACCAGGGCCAACACGAACCACACAAGCCCCACAGACCACCAGCAGGGAACAACGGGGTCGGGGAAGGCCAAGGAGAAGAGTTCATAAAAGTCAGGTTGCTGTCCGCAGGAAAACCAGATCAGCATCACGGAGGTGACAGAACACAACCATCAACTGACACACAATTAGACCAACGTGAAAGCAGTTGGATTGTCAAGGAGGGCAATGGAGGCCACGAGGTGCTGGCATGATGTGAAAAGCCAAACCAAGCACAAACCGGCTGCCAACAGGAAGGTTGCAACGGTGACAGGAGGTGGGAATCCTGTGCCACAGGAGGAGCTCGAGGAAACGGGGGCCACAGTCATCAGTGTGGAGCCACTGCAAGGAGGTGGGAGTCAGGACACAACTCGAGAGGACCTGACACAACATCAACAGGGTGAGTAATTACCAGGGACTGGGGGGACGGGGGAAGATAGGCACAGTGGCACACATGCACAATGACGTATAGCACACTGCACACCCACAATAACCCTGGATCATGTCCCTGATCCCCGTGGCACACTGCAGCACACACATATAGCAATCACAGCACATCCACATTGAAGACAATGTGGTACAACGTGCAGACCCGACACCGCAGAACTGAGGACACAACTGGCTGCGCTCATGCGCTGCAACAGGCCAACCACATCTAACAGAGCAGGAATCGGTGAGAAGGAAATATACGCGTACAACCTCACATCCGTCATGTAGTCCAAATGTCCACTGTCCCGCATCAAAATCCAGCACCTCCCAAACAGTCACAATGTACATAGACATACAGTCTGCATGTAAACAAGAAGAATGCAGCAACATACATGTCAACACAATGTCAACATGCATATCCCCTTCACATTGCAGAGGGACAAACAACACATCCAGCAGAGCAGACCAGACTACTCATCAGCGATGCTGGAGAGGACGACCACACCACCGATGGCCCACAACAGCTCATGCATCCCAGGCAACCCACCACCAGGACCAGGGCAGCCAAGCTACATAGAGGAGAACCCAGCCCATGCACAGACCACACAGCAGGAAGCACCCACCAGCACGGCTGGCTCCCAACATCTCACCGAGCCACACATGGCATTCCAATGCCAGGTATCAGGATGCCAAATGGATGTGGCCCAACAGGTGTGGGTGGGGTCCGAACCCATGGATTACAAACTAGATCACAGGCGTGGGTGTCTAATTCCCCTCAGAGACCACCTACACCATACAAAGAGACCCACACTGCGACAGAGACACATGCATTTGCACATTTCCGGTACTGAACCACGCCCAGAGGCATGCAATTATCATTCATAAACCCACGCTGGACTTGCTTACAATGGCCCAGTCCACTCCTCTTATGTATTGAGTGGGTGACTATAATGCTACATGTCCAAGGTCTAACACGCTGCCTGCGGTGACATGTTGGCGTCCGCTGTACACAACACAATGTAATGTTGTCTGGCCCTCATACATACATTATGACCACACGGACACACGCAGATAGTTCATGGAACTGGCCACGTGCACGTGTGCCCGGCCCCTTTATTGGCAGGGCCACATGCACATCAACGCCTGTGCTGGATGTGTGTGGGGTGAGTGTGAGCCAATCCCCACGGTGTGTGAGCTTTCCCCCACGGAGTGGGTGGTGCTGGCAACAACTTGAACAGTGAACACCATTAAAACGGAAACTACAAACACCAGCATAACAGAGACAAATGCGGAGCATCATGGAGGTAGCCGGAGCAAGTACGGAGGTCACCCAATATGCAAACAGAAGTGTCCGTGAGTTGCAGTGCACCGATGTTGGGGCACCTGGAGTGCCGAGCAGAGTATCAGGCAGATGATGGCATCCACCACAGGTGTGAGCAACTCCGCTTGTCTGCCAGTACGACTGTTCCAACTCTTGCAGTTGGCGGATGGAGGTGGCCCTGGCAGTGGTGGCATGTGCCTCCTGCGATGATGCGTCGTCTGGGCTGGTCAGGACTCGATTTGATGTGTGAGCCCTGGTGCAACGCAGTTGAGGTGGGAGTCAGTGGACAGCGCAGGGCCACATACACATGGCGTCGATGACCCCTAGGCCATCATCTCAGGGGCCATCCAATATCTCATGAGCCAGGACCCCGACTTGAGTTGCACAGAGTTAGTGGCCCCAGAGGCACTGTGGCAGGCACAGGCACACCGCCACTGGACGGTGACATGCTGTGCAGTGAGATGGGCCACGCGAGCTGAGCGGGTCCTCATCGATATACGAGGTGAATGTGGCAGTGGATTACGGGAGACAGTGGAAGGTGTCCTCCAGGGCATGATGCAGAGGGTAGAAGCCGTCCGGAAGCAGCAAATGGAGGAGTGGAATGCTACTGCCTCGTTTTTGCCACCAAGTCAGTATCACAGACATGATGGTGACGACAACCCCCGGTCCATGGACTTAGTCGCCACCAAAGTTCAACCAGAAAGTGTTCATGGATCTCGAGGAACAGACTTAGTGGCACCGGAGCTGAAAGGGTATGCAGTCTGTGATGAGTCTGTGCAGTGTGGCCAAAGGCAGCAGTCAGATCGGGCCAAACGCGGTTCAGCGAGCTCCTCCTGGAACTCTAACACACGACGTTGACATGACATTTGGGGGTGACTTGTGGTTGACGGATGTAAAAGCACCAGAGCTGAGTGGGTGTTCAGTCAGCGATGATGACGTGTCCTGCCTGGAACAGACTGGATTGGATTGGCGTGGGGCCTGCTGGACCACAGTGTAGGCCAACGTCATAGTCATCAAGGGCCCACAGACACATGTGGTTGGGATGCTATGCACATACTTGGTGTCATCAGATCGAAGCGAGTACAGTGATGTAAACGCTGCATTAATGTGTGTACTCAGACATTGTATGATCAAGACTCAGTCCCCTATGTGTGACCTACTCGACCGCAGTGTAGGCCAGAGGCAGCAGTGAGCAGTGGGCCACAGCCACGTGTCGTTGGCTTGTGATGCACAGAGTTAGTGACACCAGGGCAGTTGTCTGTAGTGTTCGATCACCTTTGTAACGATGATCCTTTTTTCCTCCTGACTGACATGCGTCATCCTCTTACACCTCTCCTTGCGTGCAAAGACATGTACTCTGCCATTGAAAAATCAAGACTCAGTCCCACATGTGCGACCGACTCGAGCGCAGCGTGGCCCGAGGGCAGTAGTCCGCGTGGGCCCACGGACACGTGTGGATGAAATGCTATGCACTGACTTGGTGTCACCATATCGAAGGGAGTATAGTGACATAAAATCAGCCATAATTAATGTTCTCTGCCATAGTGTAATCAACTCAGTTCCAAATGTGTGACCTACTTGTCCGCTGTGTATGCCAGTGGAGTACATCAACGAGAAGGGAGTACTGCGGGCCTGTGTCGCGGGGCCGTGATGATCTGAGGAGGCTGCCAGGTTCGCTGCACTCCGGCTTGGAGCTTGCACCGGCACATGGTGGGCCCTCTTCGACACACGCCGGTGTTGGCAGGTGTGCATTAAGGCCTGGGTGCGCAGGGTCTGGCAGGACTGGTACGGGGACCTGCGGCCCGGGGTGCAACAGGCGCACAGGATAACAGGCAACACCACTCACGGCGACGGCGTCGGCCTCATGGTGGGGTGAGGGGTGCCGCCCTGGCAGACATGTTGGGCATTCCAGAAGAGAACCACGCCCAGGGCTACGAGCTTTTTGTTCACACCCCTATGCTGGCCTGGCATACGCCGGGCCAGCCCGCTCCGCTCACGCTTACAGGGGGGGACGTAACAAGCTACATTTCTGGGATCTTCCCCACTGGCTGGGGTGACATGGTTGCATTCACTGTCCACTACACTCCAAACACCAGCGGTGTACGTCGACATGGATATGTGTGTGGTCTGCATACTGCAGTCTGGCCATCGCCTCCACGCCACACTTGGTATTGGGTACATTCTCATTCATGGGTCACTTGCATCCTTCGCACATGCCTGGTCGCCACCTCTTCCCACAATCTGCTATCGTGTGGCTGAGGTGCCATGCCGTTGATGGGTTATGTGCATGGCTAGCCCAGGTTGCCACAGTAAGTTGTGCTGTCGTGTCTGGTGGGTGAGCATGTTGTTTGGCATGTTGTATGTGAGTTTGTGATGTGTGCATTCCCAGTGTTGTGAGTTGCATGATTGTGGAGTTGAGGTGTGTGGTGTGTTAATTTGGTACTTGCCAACGAGCAGCACATTTCCGTAGGTGCCAGACTGGAGGCACCTGTTGATGATGGACTGTCGGAAGATGTAGGACTCATGCACTCTGCCTGGGGGTTGGCGTCGACGTTGGTGTAGATTCCCCGGTGGTCCACTATTGCCTGCACATTGATGGCATATGTGTGCTTTCGGTAGCGGGTATTGTGTGCAGTGTTGCCAGGGTGCACAAGTAGGACATGTGTGCAGTCAATTACCCCCTGACACGTGCGGGAATACAGCTATGGCGTAGACACCTTGCTTGGTCTCCAGCTGTTCCTGCACAGTGTGGGGGAAGTGTTACATTGAAGAAAGTACTCTAGCAGGTAAGCAATCCAGTAGCCGTAGGTGTAATTAAGTAGGTTTATTAGTTATAAGTAAGATGGTAAAGAAGGCCCCACCGGGAGCAGCATCCAGCTGCTCAGCCCCACTCACTCAAACTGACCACACATTCAAATCTTATTCAATGCTTATTTGGAAATTCTAACTTTGTCATCGTCATGGCATACTGTATTTATTCTCTTCTGCTTTCTTTTGTTTTCATTGTTTTGAAGGAGGGAGATGTGTTATATTCTATACTATTCTGTGTCTCCTTCTCCCTGCTGCTCAGCCTGTGTGTGTGATGTAATTAGAATGTTCGTGAATGCATGGTTTGAATGTGTGGTCAGTTTGAGTGAGATGGGCTGAGCGCATGGATGCTGCTCCCGGTGGGGCCTTCTTTACCATCTAACTTGTGACTAATAAACCTACTTATTACACCTATGGCTACTGGATTACTTATCTGCCAGAGTACCTTCTTCAGTGTAACAGGAAGTATAGGTAGTGTGGTACCAAGCTGATGATGGCATCCAAGACAGTTGTGGGGAACTTAGATTGAGCTGGCTGTGAGATTCCTCCGACTCTGGCAGTTGTTGTTTGGAAGGTACCAGAGGCCAACAGATGCAGTACAGCCAGCATCTTGGTCTGAGGTGGGATGTTGGTTGTCCGCTGTGTTGGTACCATCAGCCTGTGGGCAATGGTGGTCTGGATGCGTGGGATGGTTGTCATTTTGAGCCTGTGGTGGGCAATGACATTCCCTGGTGTTGGGTCTGTGAGGTTGGTGCGTTTTCATGAGGTCGCTCTCTTTGTCTGTGTTGCCTCAGTGTTGGTCCAGGAGGGGGGCAGGAGGGACTGGGGGGTTGTTCCTGGGGGTGGTGGCGGAGGGTGTAGTGGCCCTGTTGGGGGTCCGAGTTGCATGATCAGTGGCTCCATGGCATCTGTTGTTCTTCATGTGTGGCTGTTTTCTGGGCTCCTTTTTCTGGTGCCAGTTGTAGTCCGACTTTGCACCAGGTCAGAGCAGGTGTTAATTTCCTGCTGCTAATGCGCTTTATCACCAGTTTTGTGATCTTATCGCAGATCATGGTTGGTCGTTGCGAATGTTGAGGTGTGGTGTTGTCGCAGCTTTTTGCTTCGGAACGCCTACTCTGCATTTCATTAGCAATAGTTGCCCGGGTCATCCGTGGCGATGCTTTTTGAGGATGCTATCGCCGGAAAACTGGTGGTACCGGCTGTTAGCATCAGCTTGTGAATGGGGCGGTATTTTTATCGCGACTTTGTCTGCGATAAAGTGCCGATAACTCGGCGATAGCTCCTTGAGAATATGCCCCACTGTTTTGTAGTTGGGGTTCTTTCTCTGTAATATATATATAAATCCACTACAAATGGGAAAAACTATTGTCCAAAAGTGCAGAAAATGCAAAAATTACATGAGTCCAATAGAAATCTCTCAAAGCATTCCAAAGTATCTAAAGAGAAACAAAAAAGTGTTTGAAAGAATAAGTGCTTAAGGAAACCTGCAGAAAAGGAAATCAAAGTAAAAAGCATTGATTTATAGTAAACCAAAAATGATTTCCTTAAGAAAAAAATGTAAACTCCCAATGCCCATAGGACACGCTCGTAGACCTGGAAAGAAAATGAAGAAACCCACCCGCAAAACAAATTAAATTTCCAAAAAGACATATACATAACAGTTAATCATCAAAATCAAACTAACCTAACACATTTCACATTACTAAAATAGCATATGAAATGCCAAAATGACAAATTAGAGAAAAACAGTAACAATGTACAAAACACCCACAGACAGCACTATAACTAACTTGTAGAGCTCCCCCATAGACCCCTCTACTCTCAAAACACAAAAACAAAATTAAATGACTTACCTGCTCCAATGAACTGCAGCACCTTACTGCAACCTGGGAAAATAGACTAAAAATCACACTAATAGGTTACAATATAGAAGGTAGTGGTAACACAAAAATAGCTGCTCAAACAAACTAAAAAAAAAAAAGATCTCCCCATAGAAATGAGAGGTTAATATTGCAAATATGTTAGATAAATGTATACAAAAATGTAAACAAATGATTACGCTTGAAAAACGTATAAATTGAATAGTAGTATAAAATATATAAAATTATTTAATGTATACTGAAAAATGATATGTTAGAATAATGCTGAAAAATGTATATAAAAAAGTTGACATGTTAGAAATCTGTAAAACAATGGAAATAAAAATTGAAAATATAAAACATATACTAGTATTGGAATACATTTTTCATGTTTTTGTAGCAATAAAAAATAAAAATAAAATATTGTATTTACTGAACTTTATATAAATGTTTATTTTTAAATTGAAGTATACATAAATAAAAATGTAAAAAATATACAATAATTAAACTCTGAAGCATACATCCAAAACTGATTTACATATTACATATACAAAAATTGTTATTATTTTTTACAAACATATAACAAACTATTTTTTTATTATATTTCTAATCATCAACAATACTACTAAAATAACACTAAACATTTTTACTACATACAAATAAAAGTAAAATAAAATATTTCAGAAAAAAACATAAACTTAAATAATCTCACCAAGGGCATTATTAACATGTTTGGTGGTCCGTGAACCGCGATACTCGTGGTCATGGTCTGAATGCTGCAAGTTCGACGGTCCGACTTTCGTATTCCGAGTTGTGCAGAACCCTTTTGGAAAAATTGCAGCTGAACCGCCAACAACGCCAGCACACCACCAACTGCCGGGTTCACGGTCGGGAAAAAGCAGCTGCCATAGGACGGTACAGGGGAGTTTCACCACCATCCGTATTGTGAGTTGACTTTTCCACGAGCTGAGCGCGGTGATGTGACCGCTAGCTTCTAGTGGACTTAAACTAAGGACTTGGGGTGCGTACTCACCCCTTTCTTGTTCTTCCATACAGAGCTTGACGTGGTTCCTTTTCTTCAGCTCCTCCCTTCAAAGCAGCATCTTCACCCCAAGGAGTGCAACCCTGCTTGAGGCGCTAAATGGGTGAGTCCTTTTTTTTTTACCATACTCCCATTGCCTGGACTGCGCACATATGGACCAGACTCCAGCAATGGGTAGATGGTATTTTTCCCCCTGTATCATGCATTTGTGTGCATCCCACACATATGTATTTGAAGTGTACACACAGGCATCGACACATATGGAAAAGTATTCACCACTGCTGCAAAATCTCGTCACCCACACTGTGGGCACCGTGGTAAACTCGTCATACAGTGGTCAGGAGACCGCTGGCGCTGCAGTCTCCTGGCGGTGTTTGCGCGGTCTGACTGTCAAACTCGTAATAAGCCCTAAACACATGAAATTCTTAGACACTAAATGGGTGCCATTTACTATCCCCACTCCAATCTGACCATATATTGGGGGATGGTGTAGGACACTAAAGGAGTGGCATTTAGTATTCCCACTCGAATCTAAACCATGTTGGGGGAAGAATTTGGACACTAAAGAGTTAGCATATACTATTCCCACTCAAATCTAAACCAATTTGAGGAACATGTTATCTAAGTGGTGACATTAACTATTCCCACTGCAATCCATACCAATTAGGGGAAGGCGTTGTGCACTAAAGAGTTGACATTCACTATTTCCATTCCAATTTAAACCAATTTGGGGAAGGTGTTAGACATTGAAGGGGTGACATATACAAGTCCCACTCCAATCCAAACAAACTTCAGGGGTGACATTTATTATTTCCATTCCAGACCATTATGTGGTTTCCAGACCAAACCAAACAATTTGGGAATGTGTTGGACACTGAGCGGGTGAAATTTACTATTTCCACTCCAATATAAACTACTTTGGGGTAGGCGTTGGACACTAAAGAGTGGAAATGTACTATTCCAACTTCAATATAAACCAATTTGGGGAAGGTGTTGGAACCTAAAGGGGTGACTACAATCTAAACAAATTTAAAGAATATGTTGGATACGGAAAGGGTGACATTTACTATTACAACTTCAATCTACCCATATTGGGAATAGGTGTTGGACAATAAAGGGGTGACATTTACTGTTCCCATTGCAATTCTAACCATGTTGGGGGAAGTTGATAGACAATAAAGAGTGGACATTTTCTATTCCCATTCCAATCTAAACCGTATTGGGGGAAGGCATAGGACACTAAAGGCGCTACATTTACTATTAACATTCCATTCTAGACCAATTTGGGGAAGGTGTTTGACATTGGAGGTGTGACATTTACTTTAACCACTTCAATGTATACCAATTTAAGGAAGGTATTGAGCACTAAAGGGGTGACATTTACTTTTCCCATTTCAATCAAAACCAATTTAAGGAATGTGTCGGATACTGAGGGGGTGGAATTCATTATTCCCACTTCAAAGTAAACTAGTTTGGGGTAGGCGTTGGACACTAAAGAGTAGACATTTATTCTTCCAACTTCAAATATAAACCAATTTGGGGAAGGCGTTGGACACTAAAGGGGTGACTACAATCTAAACAAATTTAAAGAATGTGTTGGATACTGAAAGGGTGACATTTACTATTACGACTTCAATCTACACATATTGGGAGTAGGTGTTGGACACTAAAGGGCTGACATTTACTGTTCCCATTGCAATTCAAGCCATGTTGGGGGAAGGTGTTATACAATAAAGAGTGGACATTTACTATTCCCACTCCAATCTAAACCATATTGGGGGAAGGCATAGGACACTAAAGGGGTTACATTTACTATTAACATTCCATTCTAGATCAATTTGGGGAAGGTGTTTGACATTGAAGGCATAACATTTACTTTTAACCACTCCAATGTAAACCAATTTAAGTAATGTGTTAGACACTAAAGGAGTGGCATTTACTATTCCCACTTCAAACTAAAACAATTTGTGGGAGGAATCGGACACTAAAGGGTTGAAATTTACTATTCCCACTCCAATCTAAACCAAATTGAGAAAGGTGTTGAACACTGAAGGGCCAACATTTACTATTCTTACTCCAATCTAAAATAATTTGGGGAAGGTGTTGGATTCTAAATGGGTGACATTTACTATTTATGATCAAAAGGAGGGACGCGGAGCCAAGTTTGTGAGGTCCTGCTCGTAGGCCCCAATGGAACAGTAGATAAGGAAAGAGCAGTTCCTAGGGGTGCTGTCTAGGACAGGGGAAAGGGGGGGGAAGAAGAGGGAGGGGAGGGGAAGCACAGGTGTTTCTTCGAAATGCCCTCACACATCCCAAGGGATGTCATGCTTCATCATATGGGCATTTGCCCCTCGTCTGGCCGGCGCTGCAATGCCTGACGGGCTCCCGAAACCGGGGCTCTTTATCGGGGATCTTTTGAAGAAGCCGTATGGGTGCGTGTGGGTGTGAGGGCGGATTGGTGCACTAGGTGTGAGGTGGATAAAAAAGGTTATAGGAGCAGTCCTGCCAATTACAGTTTTAATTCATGAGGTAGCTCCAACCTTATTAAAATTGTGAAGAAGCCCTGTATAGGAAATAATGTTCCCTAAGGGCTAAACTTGAGTGAGTGTGGTCAACATGTTTCGTGCCCCATCTGCCCCAGAAGGGGTCAATGGCACTTCGTCAGGACCGATTAAATGAGAAATGAGTGCACCGCCGTATCGCAGTAGTTGCTGATTACGGCAGGAGGAAGTTGATGGAGAACTGGTACTTGGGATGTACCAAAACCTGTGGGAGAAAGGGACAAGGCGAAAAAAGGGGGGTGGGAGGGGTGGGGGGGGAGATAAGACCAGCGGTTAAACCTGCCAAGAACACATTAAGTACAGGTGCTGTGGTGCGGAACACATTGTGAACTTCAAGTGGCTAAAAGTCTCCAACCCAGCTAAGGAGTGATGGTAGACTAGGTAGATGAGTTGTGAGGGAACCAGTGTATGGTAATCCGAGGTGGTAAAAAGGTAGTAAAAAACAGAGTAAAAAACGAGTGACCAGCATGATATGCGATCTTATGTGGTTCAGTGAGAGAGACAAGCTCGACTAATCGTGACGTTAACCAATAATGAGCGTCTAATTAGGCAACAAAATTAATTTAACGTCTAACCAGACCATTTCAATTAGCATTTGACCACTACAATAGACCGTGACCTGCAGGAAAATGAGGTTAAACAGTTTTTAGATCTGGTAGCTAGAGCAATTATGGCAAAAACCGGACTGTAATACAATAACATGCATGATGGGAAAGCTACTGTAAAACCGGTGACGGGCATAAGTTGAAGACTCACCCCCAATGGCCTAATTCGGGCTGACGGGGAGGTACAGAGCACTACAATTGCTCCAGAGTCTAAGAGGAAGGCAAAACAAAAGAAAAGAAAAATGACAGGTCCTGTTACAGCACTCAATTGGAAAACGGCGTGCAGGGAAGGCTTACCGTATTCGAAGAAAGACCTTGTGTGATACTCACAGCGGTAGACAAGCAACTTCGCCGGTGTCCTACCCTCGCTCTGGGCCCCGTGAAGAGACGCTTGCGTGGGCGTGCTTAAGTAGCGCTTTCTGATGAGCGTACCTGAACGTGGCGGCCATCTTAGAGTGGGCTCTCAGAGCAAATCCAACGAGGATCATTTACCGGAAGTTTCTGGTTTGTCCGCCGTAGTATCGCGGCGGCCATATTGGAGTGGAATAGGTGTTTATAGAAGTTAAAGGTGTGATCTATCTGATCGGGCGCTGACCCTTATTCCTATACCTATATGTATGTCAATCATACCCAAACTTAATATGATGTAGTGCATAATGTAATCAACGGAAAAGTTAAATAACATGAGGGAGGCAGAGTTTCACAAAGTGCTCATAAGTTATAGAGTGCCTAAAGAGTCCACCTCGGAGTATGTTTTCCCAGATAAAACCATCCATCATGGGCATGTAATTATTATCAGTTCAGCTTCGAAAGTGTGGTAATAAAACCAGAGGGGTGGTATCATACCAGTTAAATGGAGTTGTGCCATTAAATGATTAGAGATGACGTGAGACCAGTTCAACCTTGATGTCTCTAATTATTGTTTAGTTCTGCCCAGGGTATGTCGTCATTTAAACCCCTGAGATGAGAGCCCAACTTAAACACCCAGCATTGTTCTTTCCTAAACAGGGCTTCTTTTGTGATGTTTGGGAAGGCCTCTAGAATGGTCCAAGTTAGATCATTGGGCGTATGGTTGTTTTCTGCAAAATGTGAGCACATTTTAGTATTTGTTTTTTTGCAACGTACGTTGCTTCTGTGTTCAATTAGTCTAGTTTTGACTTGGCGGGTGGTCATCCCTATGTATTGTAGGGGGCATGGACACGTGATCAGATAGATACAGTTACGGGTGTTGCAATTAGTGTGTCTTTTCTGGGTCCAACTCCAGTTGCTAGTCAGTTGAACTGTTTTGGAAGCTCGAGTTAAAGGACATGCCACACATTGACCGCAAGGGTAATGACCACAGACCGGAGGTAGGTTCCATAAGGTGGTGGGAACTGCAGGGTCTGTCTTTTTTGGTCTGGTGTTAATAAGGAGATCCTTAAGGTTTGACGTGCGTTTAAAGGCAAATCTCGGTTTTGGTATGGACAAATCACCTGAGTCCAGGATACGCCAATGTTTATTAATGACCCTTTTTAACATGTTGGATTCTGTGGTAAAAGTAGTAACGCATGTGATCAGATCTGATTCAGGTTTGGTTTTTGATTCCAAGAGGGTTGATCTGTGAGTGTTGCGTGTTCGTTTCTGTGCATTGTCAATGATACGGGTAGGGTATTGTCTCTGAGCTAGATTCATACTGAGTTCAGAAGCTTGTCTTTTATAGTTTTCCATTTGGCTACAGTTCCTGCGGATGCGCAGGAACTGCCCGTATGGAAGGTTATCCTTAAGTGCTTTTGGATGGAAACTATTGTATAGTAAGGGACAGTGGCTGTCGGTGGGCTTTTTGTATGTGATTGTTTCCAAAACGCCCATCTGGTTGATAATGGTTAGGTCAAGGAACGGAAGTTCCTGCGTGGAACAATTAGCGGTGAATTTTAAAAAGGGATTGAGATCATTGATCCATGACATGAAATTTGGAATATCTTCCATGTGACCCTTCCAAAAAATTAAAATGTCATCGATGTAACGTTTCCATAGGAGAACGTTACTCGAAAAAGGGTTGGTGTCCGTGAGCACATACCTTGCCTCAAAGTCCGACATATAGAGACATGCCAGACTTGGGGCAAAGGTACTGCCCATCGAAGTACCTTGGGTTTGGTGGAACATAAGTTCCTCAAATTGAAAAAAGTTTTCGGTGAGAGCGATACTTGCACATTCCATGACGAAACTCACGGGGGTGGGTGAGTCCCAGGTCGTATTGAGCAAGATCGTCTCAACCACCTCAAGAGTATTGAGTTGAGGGATGTTGGTATAGAGGGCCTCAACATCCAGCGTACAAAGTACGTCTGGATGTGGGACCTCCAAGTTGGTAAGTTCAATCAATTTTAGGACGTCTCTGGTGTCTTGTAAGAATGTGGGGGTGGTACGCACTAATGGTCGTAAAAAATGATCGCAAAATTTAGAAAGTGGTTCCAAAAGAGACCCTATGCCAGACACAATTGGTCTTCCAGGGGGGGGAGATACCCCTTTGTGGATTTTTGGCAGTGTATAAAAATAGGGTATTTTTGGTTTGGTGTTCACTAAAAATTCGGCTTCATTTTTAGAAATCCATCCTTGGTTCCTTGCCGCTGTGACCATGGAGTTTATTTTGGTAGACAGGCGGGGCGTGGGGTCAGTAATAAGTGGTGTGTAGTAGTTGGTGTTTTGTAATTGGCGTAGACATTCCATTCGGTAGTCTGTGCTCGCCATAATCACTATAGCACCACCTTTGTCTGCTTCCTTGATCGTTATGGAAGCGTCGTTGGCTAGTGTTTTTATAGCCAGGGCCTCCTCATTGGTCATGTTTGAAAAATTCGAAGTATGGCGTTTGTTGGAAATTTCTTTAAGTACTGCTTTCTCAAAAGTGAGGATTTCTGATGGGACCATGCTGGTGGTAGGAGTGAAAGTAGAAGGTTTTCGTAGACCGGTATCCGAAGGTTGTGGATTCCGTTGTTCGCCAAAATAGGCCTTGAGGCGGATTTTTCTAAAGAGATTATGGATTTCCAAGTTAGTGCGAAAGGCATCTACCTTAGGTGTAGGTACAAATCCTAGGCCTCTTTTAAGGACATTTGTTTCTGTGTTGGTAAGAGGGCGATCTGATAGGTTTACGATTAATTTCTCTTCTCCTGGTGGCTCCGTAGTTCCATGTGTAGTGGTGGTTGCGGCGCCTGATCCTGCCATTGTACTTGTTTTTGTTGGTTCTGTACGCCTCTTCTTCTTCTGCCTCGCCCCTTGCCCCAGCCTCTGCCTAAAAAAGGTTGTGGTTGGAAGGGTGGGAAGAGAGGTGGTGGTCCTTGTGGATATTGCCACATGGGTGGTCCATGGAATGGATAAGAACCTTGAAAGGGAGGCGGCCCTTGGAAAGGTCCTTGGTATGGCGAATTTCCATATCCGTAATTGGTGTTGGTAGGTCTACGAGACTGCTGGTTGTGGTAATAGGTTCCTTGCGACTCAGTACTAGAGTTGCTGCTTGAGGAATTAGTGCGTCGGCGAGGATTAGTACTCTCGTCGGATAAGTAGTCATCTCCAGAGGGTACAAAATCATCTTTAAGGTAGGGGTACACCTTTTCCTTGCTGAACCGTGTGATGTCCTTCTGGAGCTTGGTTACTTTTTGTTGCATCAAGTAATCTTTGTTGTCATTGATCTCTTTTGTTATTTCTGCCAGTTTTGCCTTAAGCGGTGATGGTTATGTTGGCCTTCATAGTACCTTCTGCTATGGTAATCTTTTGGATGAGGTTGTCAGCTAACCTTTTGGCGGTTTTTATAATAAGTACCAGAAGATCCCTGGTGCATTTCCATGACACCTGGGACCATTCCACCTTAAAGAGCTTGTCCTCTAGGAAAATCCTTGGGGTATTGGTGACGATCAAACCATTCAGTGCTATATTCGCACGCAGATATTCCGTCATGATGGCACCGTGCATGATAATTTTCATGAGTTGCCTTTTCATGTTTAAGATAGTAGTCCAATCTCCAGCTGAGTTGCTGGTTGATGCCCCTCCATCTGGATCCAGTATGGAGGGTCCACTCAGGATTTCTGAGACGTAATCCTCGCCAAAGGATAGGCCTTGGATGTTGTCCATGGCGGATATGAGGCGACTAGCAATAGCTAGTAGGAGGAACGAAAGTCCCACGGCTGAACCGCCGCGCGTTTACTTATGATCAAAAGGAGGGACGCGGAGCCAAGTTTGTGAGGTCCTGCTCGTAGGCCCCAATGGAACAGTAGATAAGGAAAGAGCAGTTCCTAGGGGTGCTGTCTAGGACAGGGGAAAGGGGGGGGAAGAAGAGGGAGGGGAGGGGAAGCACAGGTGTTTCTTCGAAATGCCCTCACACATCCCAAGGGATGTCATGCTTCATCATATGGGCATTTGCCCCTCGTCTGGCCGGCGCTGCAATGCCTGACGGGCTCCCGAAACCGGGGCTCTTTATCGGGGATCTTTTGAAGAAGCCGTATGGGTGCGTGTGGGTGTGAGGGCGGATTGGTGCACTAGGGGTGAGGTGGATAAAAAAGGTTATAAGAGCAGTCCTGCCAATTACAGTTTTAATTCATGAGGTAGCTCCAACCTTATTAAAATTGTGAAGAAGCCCTGTATAGGAAATAATGTTCCCTAAGGGCTAAACTTGAGTGAGTGTGGTCAACATGTTTCATGCCCCATCTGCCCCAGAAGGGGTCAATGGCACTTCGTCAGGACCGATTAAATGAGAAATGAGTGCACCGCCGTATCGCAGTAGTTGCTGATTACGGCAGGAGGAAGTTGATGGAGAACTGGTACATGGGATGTACCAAAACCTGTGGGAGAAAGGGACAAGGCAAAAAAAGGGGGGTGGGGGGGGGGAGATAAGACCAGCGGTTAAACCTGCCAAGAACACATTAAGTACAGGTGCTGTGGTGCGGAACACATTGTGAACTTCAAGTGGCTAAAAGTCTCCAACCCAGCTAAGGAGTGATGGTAGACTAGGTAGATGAGTCGTGAGGGAACCAGTGTATGGTAATCCGAGGTGGTAAAAAGGTAGTAAAAAACAGAGTAAAAAACGAGTGACCAGCATGATATGCGATCTTATGTGGTTCAGTGAGAGAGACAAGCTCGACTAATCGTGACGTTAACCAATAATGAGCGTCTAATTAGGCAACAAAATTAATTTAACGTCTAACCAGACCATTTCAATTAGCATTTGACCACTACAATAGACCGTGACCTGCAGGAAAATGAGGTTAAACAGTTTTTAGATCTGGTAGCTAGAGCAATTATGGCAAAAACCGGACTGTAATACAATAACATGCATGATGGGAAAGCTACTGTAAAACCGGTGACGGGCATAAGTTGAAGACTCACCCCCAATGGCCTAATTCGGGCTGACGGGGAGGTACAGAGCACTACAGTTGCTCCGGAGTCTAAGAGGAAGGCAAAACAAAAGAAAAGAAAAATGACAGGTCCTGTTACAGCAATCAATTGGAAAACGGCGTGCAGGGAAGGCTTACCGTATTCGAAGAAAGACCTTGTGTGATACTCACAGCGGTAGACAAGCAACTTCGCCGGTGTCCTACCCTCGCTCTGGGCCCCGTGAAGAGACGCTTGCGTGGGCGTGCTTAAGTAGCGCTTTCTGATGAGCGTACCTGAACGTGGCGGCCATCTTAGAGTGGGCTCTCAGTGGGATTGCTGAGAGGTTGTCAAAGGCCATGTCCCTTTTTGCAGCACTCTTCAAAACCAATCAATCAATCAATCAGGGAATTGTAAATGCATTGCTCACCCATGAGTGTCTCAAGGCGCTGGGGGGGAAACAGCTGTTCGGATCTTTTGAAGAGCCAGGTCTTGAGTGCCTTCCTGAAGGTTTCAGTGAGGGGGCACGTCTGATGCCGATGGGGAGCTCGTTCCTGGTCTTGGCCGTGATGTAGGAGAAGGCTCGTCCCCCTGTTCTGGCTCTCTGGATGAGCGGGGTTTCAGCGAGGGCAAGGTTGGCTGTGCGGAGGTTTCATTTGGGTGCGTGGAAGGTGATTCTCTTGTTTGAGGTATTGAGGTCCTGTGTTGTGGAGGCATTTGCAGGCGTGGGTCTTTACCTTGAATGTGACTCTCTTCTTGACGGGGAGCCAGTTGAGGTTCCGTAGGTGTTGACTGATGTGCTCATGTCAGGAGATGCCGAGGACGAGTCTGGCTGTGGTGTTCTGTATCATCTGGAGCTTGCGGAGTAGAGACTTGTTGATGCCGGCGTAAAGGACATTTCCATAGTCCAATCTGCTGGTTATGAGTACGTGGGTGACGGTCTTTTTTCACTCAGCTGGATCCATTTGAAGGTCTTTTGGAGGATGCAGAGGGTGTTGAAGCAGCTGGACGTGATAGTGTTGACCTGCTTGTTCATGGAGAGGGAGGTATTGAGTATGATGCCGAGGTTTCTGGCCTGGTCAGTGGGGGTCAGCGGGCTGCCGAGTGCGGTGGGCCACCAGGTGTAGTTCCATGCTGATTGGGTGGTTCTGAGTGCGAGGACTTCTGTCTTCTCCGCGTTGAGCTTCAGGCAGCTGTTGCTCATCCAGGATGCGACGTCCTGCATTCCTTCCTGTAAGTTGAGTCTGGTGGTGTTGGGGTCCTTGGTGAGGAAGGGGATGAGCTGGGTGTCATTGGCGTAGGATACTATGCTGAGGTTTTGCTGTCTGACAATGGCGGCGAGGGGGGCTATGTAGATATTGAAGAGGGTAGGGCTGAGTGATGATCCATGGGGTACTCCGCAGTTGATTTCCATGGGTTCGGAGAGGAAGGGTGGCATTCTGATTTGTTGGCTTCTGCCAGTGAGGAATGAGCGGATACAGTCAAGGGCGGTTCCCTGTATGCCGGCGTCATGTAGTCTGGAGGCAAGTGTGTGGTGTGAGACAGTGTTGAATGCTGCTGACAGGTCGATAGGTTCAGGGCTGTGGTGTGGCCTTGGTCAAGGAGGGTGCGGATGTCATCTGTGGGTGCAAGTAGGGCGGTCTCGGTGCTGTGGTTGCAACAGAATCTGGATTGGTAGGGGTCAAGGAGTTGTCTTCGATGAACTTTGTTAGCTGTGCATTGATGGCCTTCTTCATAACTTTCATGATGAAGGGGAGGAGAGAGATGGTCCAGTTGTTTTTGAGGTCCGTGGGATCTGCTGAGGGTTTCTTAAGCAGGGGCCGTACTTATGTGTCGGGGAAGTTGCCAGTCATGAAGGTGGTGTTGATGGTGTGTCCTAATTCTGGTGCAATGGTGGTGGCGGCTCTGTGGTAGATGTGCAGTGAGCAGGGGTCCGTGGAGACCCCCAAGGGGATGCCTTTCATGGTGGAGGCGGTCTCTTTGGTCATGGCCAGTGTCAAGGAGGCGATGGTGGGTTAGCTGGTGTTGCTGGGTGAGATGGTTGTGGCATTCGGTGTTTGGTCGTTGAAGTTGTCATAGAGGTTCTTGATTTTTAGGTGGAAGTACAATCCGAGCTTGTCGCAGAGGTCCTGGGAGGGTGTGATGTCCATGGTTTCGATGGGGGGGTTGGTGAATTCCTGATGATACTGAAAAGCTCCTTGGAGTTGCTTGCATTGGTGAGGACTTTGTTGTGGGTGAAGGATTATTTGGTGGTTCTGATGTGTTGGTGGTGCTCCGTCATGGCGTCTTTGTAGGTGGTGTGGTTTTCGGGTGTTTTGTTGTTTCGCCAGTTCTTCTCTAGGCGTCTGCAGGTGCATCTGGCTTCTTGGAGGTCGGCGGTGAACCAGGTGGCTTTCCTGTGGCGCTGTCTGTCATAGTTGCGTAGCGGGCGAGCTTGTCTGCGTACTGCTGGTGGGGTGATGAGGTCCCCTTCTGTCCTGTGGACTTTAGGGCTAAAGTGGACTTCATCCCCCAAGCAGCAGTGCGCCAGGAGGTGTGTTTTCAGAGTGGTGTAAAAAGGGGGTGTGACCTCTGACCACTCTCAGCAATCCTGTGTGGGGCTTACTGGAGGTCCCTGGTGGGTTAGTTGGCCCCTAAGAACCTCCAGCACTGAAGGGGACTTCAATCCCCATCTAGGAGTGCGCCAGGGAGTGCGCCAGGCAGCGCGTTTGCAGAGTGGTAGGCAAAGCGGGAGTGGCCTGCTATGAGAACTTAGCAATCCTGCTGTGTGGGACTTACTGCAGGTAATAGGAGGGGTAGTTGGCCCCCAAGGATGTCCTTGGGGGCCAAATACCCTCCTGTTACCTGTAGTAAGTCCCATACAGTGGGATTGCTAAGAGGTCTTCAGAGGCCACACCCCCTTTCTCCACCACTCTGCAAACGCACCTCCTGGAACACTACTGGTTGGGGGTTGAAGTCCACTTTATACTTGAGGGACTTTGGGGGTCAAGAAGCCCTCCTGGTACCTCTTGTAAGTCATATGCAGTGGAATTCTTGAGTGCTGGTTGGAGGCCCAACCCCCACCACTCTGCAAATACGACCACTAGTTAAAGAAGCATTTGCAATGTAATAGGTCTCGCATTTGCGAAAATTAGGGCTACTGGCATTGTAAAAGTAAAAGTTTTTTACTAATGTTTTTTAGAGTGGAGTGGATGTCCGTTGCGTGTAGTGGAATTATTTCGTATATTGTGCAGTGAAATTATGTGGATAGAAAGTATGTGGTATTTAGGGTATGGGAATTATGTAGAGTTGGATTATGTGTTATGGAGAGTAATTATGCGGTAAGGTAGTCTGTGTTGTGGAGTGGTAACCTCGGGTTTAGTCTTCCTCGTTTCCATAAAAGTTAAACTATAAACTCAATGAGACAAAAAAGAAGGAGCCACTGAAGAGCACTTCTGGACCTAGTTGGAGGTATGAGCAGGGCCACTGGAATTATGCGACTGTTCGGCTGCAATGATTTTCACATAATTAGACATTTTCCGCATTTGCCACATAATCCATCATCTGCTGCATAATCTTCAGATTTTAACAAATTATTTTTTATTTCTAGCTCAAACGGCTAAAATGTTACCAGAAATGCAGCGACAAGTGTTACAGTGTGGTGGAAGGCCCTTTGGTCCCCTGTTACTTATTGCTAAATGTGGGTGTTAAATTGGTACTAATGGTGCACAAACCACTCTTGCTTCTTTCTGCACCTCTCTTGCCTCTTTCTGCATTTTTCTCGTTTCTTTCTGCACCTTTCTTCCTTTTTCTGCATTTCTCTTGCCTATTTCTCCACATCTCTTCCGCTCTCTGTACCTCCCTTCTTTCTGCACCTCTCTTGCCTCTTTCTGAACCTCTGTTGCTTCTTTCTGCATTTCTCTTACCTCTTTCTGCACCCTCTTCCCTCTTTCTGCTCCTCCCTTGCTACTTTCTGTACCTCTCTTGCTTCTTTCTGTACCCCTCTTCCCTCTTTCTGCATCCCTCTTTCTGCACCTTTGTTGCCTTTTTCTGCACCTCACTTTCCTCTTTCTGCACTTCTCTTACCTATTTCTGCCCCTCTTTTGCCTCTTTCGGCACCTCTGTTGACGCTTTCTGCACCTCACTTGTTTCTTTCTGCACCCCTCTTGCCTTTTTCTGAACCCCTCTTTCTGTACCTCTCTTGCCTCTTTCTACACCCCTGTTCTCTCATTCTATGCCTCTCCTGCCTGGTTCTGTACCTCTCTTGCCTCTTTCTACACTTCTCTTGACTCTTTCTGCACCTCTCTTACTTCTTTTTGCACCATGTTCCCTCTTTCTGCACCTCTCCTGCCTGTTTCTGCACCGCTCTTGCCTCTTCCTGCACACCTCTTTCTGCACCTGTTGCTTCTTTCTGCACTCCTCTTCCCAATTTCTGTACCCCTCCTCCCTATTTCTGCATTTCTCTTCCCTCTTTCTGCACCTCTCTTGCTTCTTTCTGCACATCTCTTGCCTCTTTCTGCAGTTCTCTTGCCTCTTTCTGCAGCTCTGTTGCTTCTTTCTGCACCTCACTTGCCTCATTCTGTACTGCTCTTGCTTCTTTCTGCACCTGACAAACATCTTTCTGCATCTCACTTTCCTCTTTCTGCACCTCTCTTCCTTTTTTCTATACCTTTTTTGTTTCTTTCTGCCACTTTCTTTTTTTTTGTCCTCATTCTCCCCAGGCATTGATGACTCTTACCTTTGCCAAACCTCTATGACGGGGAAAGACCACGGACCCCCCACTGGGATTGGGGGTGAGGAGAGGAAGAGGCGCAGGCCTGAGAAAACACCATCCTCCTGTTGGTATATCTCTCTCAGACAGCATCTGATTTCCCGGTGGCTGCATAAAATGTACTGTGGGGGCCCATAGCAGCTAAGTCAGAGAGTTCTATTGGCGTAATCATTGGACAGGGGATTCCTCTTGTAACCTTTTAATACTATGCATTAAGCCACTCCCTGGCTTCGGTTACCCCCTACACAACTTTGTAAAATCTCCCAGAATTTTTTTCTCTTTTTGGACCCATTACCCAATAAGTCCATTCTTGACATATAGAACATGGGCTCTAGTCATTTTGCGTGCTGCGGCGGTGTTTCACTTATCCAATTACGACAAATCTACCTTCTAGCTAGCAATAGTGCATAAAACAATACATTCCTGGGTGCTCCTGTCACACCCTCCTTAACCTCAAAGATAATTTGTTCAAGGCTTACCTTTCTGTGTATTCCCAAAATACCTGTAAGTGTTGATTCAACTTCATGCCAGAAACTTTGAATATGCATGCATTGGAAAAACATGTGTACATCTGTTGCTTTTTCTAAGCCGCACTTTGCACAGGCCGCCGGATTTCCTTTCCCCATTTTGGACAGCTTCTCAGGAGTTATGTATGCCCTATGAAGTAAGAAGAAATGATTCCTTTTAAAAAAAAAACAGGCTTGACAATAGAATAAACTGTACGCATCGATACTTGCCAGATATGTTGTAGATTACAGCTCGGCAAGCATCTGCCCCATATATCTTCTACCAAGGTGAATTATCCGTCGATGTTATCCTGCAGACCCCAATACCATAGTGAAACTTCTTTCACGCCTGGAGGTTTACTGGCTAGCTGCTCCTCCAGTTCATTGGCTACACCCAATGGTGTTTTTCATGCCTGGGCCCAGCTCTTAAGTTGCATATATTTGAAAAAGGATATTTTGTCCTTCATAAGATCCTTCATCTCACTCCATGAGATTAACTCTCCAGCCTGCGTAATCTCGCCCACACCAGTACACCTGTCTCACTCATAGACCGAGCCAGTTTAACCTTAAGGCATTCAGGAGTTCCTGGAGAGTCCCAGATTGGTGCATAGAAGGAATAATAATCTACTCTAAGCCGCCTACGTATCAAATACCACATTCTAGTAAGAGCTTGTCGCACTTTTAGCGTAACTTTCTTGAAACATTTTGGGTCCCCGAACTTAAAGAGGAAACCACCATGTCCCCCTCTACTCTCCTTTATCATTGCAGAAAACATGGAGCCTATTTCCGTGTCGTCAGGGGTTCTAAAAAGCATTCTGGAGTTGGAGATTTGAAAAGCCCAAGCAGATATCTGGATATCTGGTAGTGACAGCCCCCCTTTCTCTCTTCATCTCCACAGCTTTTTCCAGGATATCCGAACCCCTTCGTATGCCCAGATGAAAGAATTTATAGTTTGTTGAATTTTATCTATCATTGATTTCTCAAAATGGAGGGTAATGGTGCTAAATAGAATTGTGATTTTTGGCAGGATCACCATCTTAACCAGGTTAACTCGTCCAAAGATCGTAAGGGGAAGGTTTACCCAGCTCTTCAATAATTGCACTATTTCCTTATAGATTTATAATTGGTTAGTTTCCGGGATTTTATTGATATCCTCCACTATTTTGATCCCCAAGTATTTCATATCCTTTTTAATCAAAGGGTTATCTACCCTCTGATTCCAGACCATGATCTCAGTTTTGGACTCGTTTATCTGGTACCCTGAAATTTTACCAAACCTCATAGCTAACTGAAGGGCAGGTGACAATGTGGCCTCAAGGTCAGAAGTAAAGATAACCAAATCATCTGCATACAGGGCAACTTTCTTCTCCCAAGACTTCCAATGGAAGGCGGGGATATTTGTTGTCATTCTCAATTTCTGGGCAAAAGGCTCTATATACAAATTAAATTCCAGGGGAGATAAAGGGCATCCCTGTCTTGTGCCTCTTGCAATTTTGAAGGGGGTGGTTAGATTACCATTTACTAGAAGTCTCGCCGTGGGGTTTTGATATATTATTTGTACAGCCCTACAGAATTTGTCCCCTAATTTTAGTCTCTTCAAAACCACAAGCATATAGGACCACCTGACCCTGTCAAAGACCTTAGCGCCGTCTAACATAATAACCGAAAGGGGGACAGAATAAGTTGTTGCCACATCAATTGCTCCAATAAGCCCATATATTAGTTCATGGATATGCCTCCCTCTGATAAATCCCTTCTGATTGTTATGAATTTATCCCTCCAGCAACCTTGCTTAATCTCCCCACCAATATAGAAATAAAGATTTTATCATAATAGGGATATAGGCCTATATCATTTGCGGTTGGTGGGGTCCTTGCCAAGCTTTAGGATAAGAGAGATCATCGCTTAATTCCAAGATCTTGGAAGTTGTATCCCATTTACCAAGATCTCTTTAATTACCTCTGTCAAAAAGGGAATTCGGACTTCCCCCAGGGTCTTGTACAAGTCAGCTAGTATCTCATTGGGTCCGGCGGCTTTACCACCCTTGGATGTTTGTATGGCCTTCCCCACTTCTTCCTCTGTTACATCTTGATTAAGACTTACTTTTGGGACCTGGTCCAAAGGCTTCACAGACTAACCAGGCTACTACCTCCTCCTCCGAGACCTCTTCCTCTTCGGAATAAAGTTTCTGGAAGTACTCAAAGAAAGCCTCTTCCACTTCGGAACCCTTTGTTAACATTGTGCTAGACTGCCCCAGCTTAATTCCATTGATCTAGTTTCTATTTTTTGTCAGACTTAATTTTCCAGGTTAGGAGCTTCCCTGCTCCCTCCCCATACTCAAAGTGGGCTAACTTGCTTGCATCCCATCTTTACTTGATCCTGTTTTGCAAGGTTTCTTCCACTTTATTTTTAAGTGATATCAGTCTCTACTCCCTCTGGGTGCTACTGCCATCGGTCATACGCCTATCTGACTCTATCTTTCTTATTTCCGCTTCAAAATTACTCAGCTCTTGTCTATATTGCCTATTCCCATAGGTAAGTACATTTGTAATTCTTCTTCTGAGGAAGGCTTTTTTTTTTTAAGACACTTTTGATTGGTTTTTTCATACCATATATAACAATCTTTGGCATTGCATACAATGAGGATCATTCCACAAGTACCTGCAGTTTCATTCCATATCAAATAAGATGTAGGCTTTTTATCGCATCCCGCACTATCCCATTTGAGGTGGAACCACAAATAATCCGAAGGAACTTCCCTACATCTATCTTCAGGCCATCCATGGTGTCCTTCTCTGAGAAAATGGTGCGATCCAAAGTCCACCTTCTATCTTTATGCTGACTATTCTTTCTAAGTGTTGATAGAACTGCAGAGTGGTCAGATAGATGTGCGGGAATATATTCAATGTCTAACACCTCCTGTTTCAGATTTACTTCTACCAAGAAATAATCGGCTCTTGATCTATGCCCATATTTTATATTATGGAACGATGCACCTTATCGAGCTCCTACCCTCTCTCTCCATATATCGCTAAGAGCATTCTGCCGCATCATGGATCTCAAAAAAGCCAGAGATTGCGGAGTAGGTATAGCCTTACTATTACAGGATTTATCCACCTTAGTATCCAAAATAATATTAAAATCTCCCGACATTATCACTGGACCTGGAAATCTAATAAGTTTGTGAAAACAGACTTTAAAGGTTCACAATCGCCTTGGTTTGGGCCATAGTATCCTACTAAAGTAAGTGGATGGTCTCCTATTTTTAAATCAGCTATGATCCATCTTCCGGACTTATCCACTCATGTACTTATAAACCTCACGCCACCACCCTGTTTTTTTAATGATAATTGCTACCCCTCTTATATTAGCTGTCTGTTCTGTACACCCTTCCTGTTGAACCCTTCTTTGTTTTTTAAACAACTTCATGCATTCTTCTTTAACCAGGTGGCTTTCCTGTAAAATTAAAATTTGTGCTGAGGAATCTTTGAGGTATTGTAAGATCCGGTCCCTTCTACCCCTTGTGAGGAACCCGTTAACATTCCATGATAAAATCTGCATCATCTTCTATGCTATCTGTCCAATATAAAAGCCATCATGCTGCAACTCAACTGGATTCTGCTTATTTGAGATATCTGAGGAAATTTTTGTCGTTTTTCCCACATGCTCCCCACCCTGTGCCCTCTACCTCCCGCCCGGAGAACTCCTCTCTATTTCCTACTGGACCTAACACAGGACCCATTTTCTTCCTAGCCCCCTTGCTGTGCGCCGCCACCCATATTGACATGAATGAAAGCACCAACCCCTACATCCCCATCCCCTACACCCCTTAACTAAGTCTCATTAGCCTTCATCTCCTATATTATGTGTCATTCTCCATGTACTGCCCCCCCTTCTTGATTACTTCAAGAAGCTCATCAGCTTCTTTGACAGTTTTCAAAAAGTGCATTTTGTTATTATCCATAACTCTAAGGGGCATATTCTCAAGAACATGTGATAACCATCACAAAAGTTACTTAACGCAACCTACAACATTGCAGTCGATCGCGGGAATTTTATGCCTTGTTAACCAGGCATTCACAACATGGCAGTACCATGCGATAGCCACCAGATAATGTGTCAACTGACCGCGATAAAATCAACGCCACGCCGCAAAAATGCAAAATATAAAAGCAAAAAAGGCTGCGATGAGGCCAATCACGATACATAAATCAGCGAAAACCAGCTACAGGCCTGCAATTCACACGCGTCAGGCGGGAACAATCACCATAAAAGTAGAAAAAAAACGGACAAACAAATGCCAAACAACAGCCAAGCACAATGGATGTTGCCGGAGCAAGTACGGAGGAGAACCAGAACCCCACAAGCCCCCCCGGAGGATTTGCCTGGGACCTTGGGGTCAGGGAAGGCCAAGGAGAAGAAGAGTAGGGAAGAAGCGCTTTAGTCCACAGGAAAACAGGATCCTGATAACGGAGGTATCCGAACACCATAAACAACTGTTTGTCACCTCCACTGTGTCATTGGCAACAAAAATTGACTATGGCAGGCCATCGTGGACAAGGTGAATGCAGTCAGAGTGCTGAAGAGAACAATGGACGAGGTCAAGAGGCGCTGGAATGACGTCAAGCCCAAAACCAAGCTGAAATTCGCCAACAACTGGAAGGCAGCAATGCAGAATGGAGGTGGCAGTCCTGCACCACAGGAGGAGCTGGACGACATGGAGGAAATGGTGTCCCCAGTCATCAGTGGGGAGACGGTGGCAGGAGTTGGGGGACCGGACACTGCTCAACAGGACCGGACATGACAGCAAGAGGGTGAGTAACGACCAGGGACTGGGGGACAGGGAAAGATGGGCACAATGGCACACATGCACAATTAAGTAGAGCACAGGTGCTGACAAATCATGCCCCACATCCCAACTCCCACCAAGAGAACTATGTACCCAAATATGCAAATTTCAGCACTGTATGAGCACAGAAATCAGAGGCACATCGAATGTAAGGGATAAGGGGCAGCCAAATCAGAGCTGCAAGGGCGACTCCCCCAAAATGTGGCACACACACATCACGTGAACAGCACATCAACATTGATAATGAAGTGGTACAAACCGCAACACATTCACCACAGAACAGAGGACACAGCTGGTGCTGATTGGGTGTAGACATTGGCCAATCACAAGTGGGATTTCAGAGAAATGTGAGTTGATAATGTACAAGTACAAACACACAGCCGAGATGTTGTCGAAATGTCCACTGTCCCGCAGCAAATGGGCAGCCCCTCCGAAACAGCCACGATGTACACAGTCATGCAGTCTGTATGTAAACATGTTCCAAGTGACAACACACATGTGAACACATTGTTAAACTGCAACTCCCCTTCACATTGCATTGGGACAATAACCACCTCCTGCAGAGCAGTCCCAACCTCTTTTCTCTGATGACGAAGAGGACCACAACACCTTTGACTCCGACGCCCTCTGAGAGTTCATTGACAGTCTCCACAACACACCTCCAGAAGCAGGGCAGCCCAGCTGCAATGAGGAGAACCCACCCCCTGCACAGACCACACTGCAGGCAGCACCCACCACCACGGCTGCCTCCCAGAACCCCTATGAAGAACACATGGCCTTCCAACGCTGTGTGTTGGGATGCCCGGAGCAGCTGGCTGAACAGGTGCAGGTGGGCTTCGACTGCATGGCAGACAAACTAGATGCCATAAGTGGGTGTCTAAGTCCCATCAGGGACCACTCACAGTCCCTAACAGACACCGACAGTCCGCTCCATGCTCTCCAATGAACCATGTCTGACATCGCCACAGTCCTGACTGTGAGACAAGAACTACTGTCTAGTCAGAATGTCTCCAGCGAGCTCGCCCAGCAGTTGGGACTCATGCAGAACCTCATGGAGTACATGGAGCGGGCCAATGCGGAAAGAGTGACTGCCACGGCTGCACACCGGCGAGAGGCAGCTGGGTTACACAATGACCTCAAAACCAACCTCATGGCATTGCTGCCACAAGGCCTGGCGCAGAGGCATGCTGCTGCTACCACTACATCCACATCTCCGCCCCCTGAAGTGTCAGTGCCACACAGTGCGGCAGATATTCCACCTCTGGCCCCTGAGGTGGCACTGCCACACAGTGCTGGAGAAAGGCCAGCACCACTGACACGTGAGGCACATGAAACAGCAAAGGACAAAGATGCGGATGAAACTGCCCTCGTGGTCAGAGGAAGCGGTAGCATCCATCTCCGAATCATGGCGGGTTTCAGCTTGGTTCTGCCCTTTGCATCGTCAACTTTCACTGTCCCCGATACAGTCTGCGACACTCACCTTGGACCACGACATGGACTGCCATAACCTGTTTGATCGCCAATGACACAGCTATCAGACTGCGGACTGAACTCTTCCACTGCCTTTGGACTGGTCATTCCCTGAATGACTCTGGCTGGCCCTCTACGGGCCAACATTTGAAAGTGGGGTTTGTATGGCCCTGTACTACTCCAGATGCAACACTCCACTGAATGTGCATTAAACATTAGGAATCACACAGATGTGTCGTGTCTATGGTCTTTCAAGTGTGGTAGCATGGATGAATGTAGGGTCAGTGAATTCCTCTTACCTCCATGTGGCTCATGTCATTGGACTTGGGTCACAGGGTGACACATTGCCGATTGTCGTCAAGGTGGCGACGACGCAACAACTGCGACTCATGCATTTGTTACTTCCTTGTCCAGCCCCGTACAGAACCACGCACAGATCCCCAGGGTCACTGTTCAAACCCTTACACTGGAGTGGCATGCGCTAGGCCAGCCCACTACGCTTACGCTCGAGGGGGGAGGCAACAACGCCACATGTGCCAGGACTCACCTGTAGTGATCTGCTGCACACAGGTCTAGTTGTCAGCATGCCACGGCAACTCCCTCATGGCTGGTTTACACCCACACCACACCCATCCAGCACACGTGTCACAGCACATGTGACCCTGCCAATGAAAAAGGGGCGGGCGCACGTGCACGACACCATTTCCAACCTCTCTCGGGGTGCATCTGTGTGGTGTGCATGTAGGCATGGGGACCCAGGGGCCTGCACCATCACATTCCGCAGGCCCAGAAGGGACATGATGGCGTCCGCACCATGATACCCAATCATAGAGTGTCCCTGACTGTGGGGGTACAGACTTGGTGGCATCAGATACACTGCAGCCAGCACAGGCACACCACCATGGGACGGTGACTTTCGGTGCACTGAGGTAGGGGCACCTTAAGCACTGAGTGGGTGTGCAGCCTGCGATGATGCCCAGTCCCAGCGGTCCGGACGGCTCAGGTTTTGTGTGCTCTGCTGGACCGTAGTGTAGGCCTGAGCCAGTGAGTAGCGTGGCCTACTGCCACATGGCGTCGCTTCCTTGATCACAGAGTTAGTTGCACCTATTAGGCTAAGTGGATGTGCAGCCTGCGATGAGGTTGGGTGCACTGGTATGTCATCTGCCATGAAGTAATCAAGAACCAGCACCAAAAGTGAGACCTGGTGGCTTGCGGAGCGGGGCTACATGATGTGGAGGGTGCCATGCCTGCGTTCCCCGGTCTTGTGGCTTGCAACGGCATGTGGTGGGCCCTCTTTTCTACACGCCGGTGGCGGAAGGTGAGCAGTGAGACCTGCATGTGCAGGGGCGGGCATGCACCACTGGGCGGCAGGAGGGGCTGGGGTGCAGCTTCCTGGGTACGCACGGGCAGACAGGTGATGGTGTGGTGTGGAATTGTATATACTTTGCCATTCAGGTATCTGGACTCTGTTTCAGATGACAGGTCTGTCTCAGATGTAGGACCTGGTATGCACTACATACCAGCATGTGGTTGGAGACCCACCAGTGGCAGCATGTGAGCAGTGTGGCCTGGGTGCGCAGTGTAGGCACTCTCTCTCCCTGTTCCTCTCTTCTTTTCTCTATCTCTCCCTCCCCTGTCTGTCCATCTATCTCTCTCTCCCCCTCTCTGTCTGTCTGTCTCTCTCTCTCTCCCTCTCTGTCCATCTATCTCTCTCTCCCCCTCTCTGTCCGTCTTTATCTCTCTTTCTCTCTCTCTCCTTCACTCTCTCTCTGTCCCTTGATGTGCACAGGACACACCTTCTCATCATGATTTTTGTCTTGCAGGCTGTGACCTACGGATTGTCCCGAGGGGAGCCGCCATGTGTCTTCATTTCTGTTCTGTGTTTATTTTAATAAATTATCATTTGTTGATTCAAAGGTGAATGTGTGATGCTCATTTTTGTGACAACACATACAGGTCACCAGATGTGATTGTGCGACATCTTGCGGTTTATATGGTACATGATTCAGTGTTGTTGATGTGGCATGTCTTTGGCTGGGGGGGGGGGTCTGGAGAGGGGGGGTCCTGGGGGTGGTGGCAGTGGGTGTTGTGGCCCTCTTGGGTGTCTGGCACACATGTTCAGTGGCTCCATGGCATCTGTTGTTCTTCAGGTGTGGCTCTGGGCTGGGCTCTCTTTTCTGGTGCAGGTTGTAGTCCGACTTTGCACCAGGTCAGAGCAGGTGTTAGTTTCCTGGTGCTAACATGCCTTAATGCCTATTTTGTGATCTTATCGCAGATCAGGCTGGTCGTTGGGAATGTTGTGGAGTGGTGTTGTCGCTGCTTTTTGCTCGGGAACGCCGACTCTGCATTTCATTAGCGATAGTTGCCGGGGGCATCTGTGGCGATGTTTTTTGCAGATGCTTTAGCGGGAAAACTGGTGATATCGGCTGTTAACATCAGCTTGTGAATGGGGAGATAAATTTATCCCAACTTTGGCAGCGCAAAGGTGCAGTTAACTCGCTGATAGCTCCTTGAGAATATGGCCCTAAGGGTGACAGGAAACTTTAATTGTGCAGAGACACCTGTTTTTCGAAAATCCTCAAGACATTTCCAGAGTTCCCATTGTCTGTCCAGGGTGACCCAGGCCAGGTCAGCCCTGATTTCAAAGGGGAGATCCTTTCCCCTTAGTGTTATCAATTTCAGTGCACTCGGTTGGATTTTTTCTTTCAGGGTGTATGTTTGTGAATTAAGCATGATTTTCCGTGGTTTTGTTCTATTTGGGTTTTTCCAAAATGGATCCCTGTATACTCACTGGATGTCCTGTTTAATTTCTGCCTTACTTTCTTCTATATGGAGGGAATCCTTTATTAAAGATGCCACAAATGATTTCAGATTGTACCCCTCTCCTCCCTAGGGAGCATTTAATATACGCAAATTGTTTTTTCTTGAACTATTTTCCAGTTGTTCTACCTTTTCCTGCAGTGCCTGCTCCACTCTCTGCAGGGCTACAATCTACTTCATACAGTCATTTAGGTTCGCCCTTAAATCGCCAACATAGGTTTCAAGTGACTGAGTTCTTGCTGTCAGGGAGTCAATCTTCTTTTCGAAAACTTCACAGCAGTTGCGTATCTTGCTCTGATTTGCCTCCGATAGCGCAAAACCTTTTCTAATATCTCCAGAGAGTGAGGCGAACATATCTTCCAATGAGCCTCCACCAGACCTAGTACTGGTGGTTCCAGCATCTACACCCTGGTCTATTTTCTGGTTAGCATGCTCGGGTGACCTTGTCGCTATCGGGCGGATTATCATCCTTGCATGCTACTGATTTCTCCCTTTTATCACCTGCCACCCCTCCTGGTGTACCTTCTGTTGCTGACTCCATTAAGTGCACAGTCATCCCCTGGTCAAGCATTTCAGGATTCCTATTAAGTATGACTACAGGTGGAAGAACCTTAAAAAAGTCTGCAGGGAAGGGGTTACTTTAATTTTATGGTTTAAAATATCTCCCATGCTCTTTTTTTCACCCATGTGTACTTTCTAGAAGGCTTGATCCCCTTCTCCCTTAGTTCTAGGATCCCCAGTACTAACTTTGGAAAAAATGGAGGAAATGCAGTCCTTATCTAGAGGGAGGGGGGGCTTGTTCCGTTTTCAGGGTAGAGACACTAGTAGGACCTTCCACTATCCTACTGCCTTGCTCCTGCTGCCTCTCCACTTGCATCCCAGACTCAACCAAATCCAAACTGTCCTCCTTACAAGCAGCCTTACTGGCTTTCACCTATGTATTCCTTCTTCCACCTTGGGGGTCTTCCTGCCCCTCACTGCAGTCTCACCAGGGTACCCTGTTTCTCCGGAGTTCAGCTCTCGGGCTGCCGCCTGCGAAGCAGCGCTTGTGCTGACGCTGCCCCCGCTGTTCCTGTGGAGCCCCCGTGCCGCAGCCTTGCAACTCTTAGGAAGCTCCAGGTCGGCGCGAGACCAGTGGCTACCTCTGCTCGAAGTCGAAGCTGGGGCTGGCAGGTTGATGAGGCACATCCAATTCAGGTATGGGGGAGGAGTGGGGGGTTGTTAAGCATCTGTGGTGGAGGAGCACATCACTGGGACCTAGCGACCGACTGGGTTAGCTCGCGCCATGTTCTCCCTAGTTCTGCTACTTTCTTGTCTGCTTTTTCTCTTCCCTTGCTTCTTTCTGCACCTCTGTTGCTTCTTTCAGCTTCTTTCAGCACTTCTCTTGCCTCTTTCTGCACCTCACTTGCCTCTTTCTGATCTCTGTTGACGTTTTCTGCACCTCACTTGCTTCTTCATGCAACTCTCTTGCCTTTTTCTGCACCCCTCATTCTGTACCTCTATTGCCTCTTTCTGCACCCTGTTCCCTCTTTCTGCGCCTCTCCTGCCTGTTTCTGCACCCCGTTCTCTCTTTCTGCACCTCTCCTGCCTGTTTCTGTACCTCTCTTGCCTCTTTCTGCACACCTCTTTCTGCACCTCTGTTGCTTCTTTCTGCATCCCTCTTGCCTCTTTCTGTACCCCTCTTCCCTCTTTCTGCACATCTCTTCTCTCTTTTTGTACCTCTCTTGCCTCTTGCTGCAGCTCTGTTGCTTCTTTCAGCACCTCACTTGCCTCTTTCTGCACCTCTCTTGCCTCTTTCGTGCAGAAAGAGGCAAGAAAGGTGAAGAAAGAAGCAACAGAGGTGCAGAAAGAAGCAAGAGAAGTGATGAAAGAGACAAGAGAGTTGCAGAAAGGAACAAGAAAGGTGTCAAAAAAAGGAAGAGAAGTGCAGAAAGAGGCTAAAGAAGTGCAGAAAGAGGCAAGAGAAGTGCTGAAAGAAGCAACAGAGGTGCAGAAAGAAGCAAGAGAAGTGATGAAACAGTCAAGAGAGCTGCAGAAAGGAACAAGAAAGGTGTCAAAAAAAGGAATAGAAGTGCAGAAAGAGGCAAGTGAGATGCAAAAAGAGGCAAGTCAGGTGCAAGTCTGTCTGCACCCCGGTTCCATCTTTCTGGACCTTGTTTGCCTGTTTGTACACGTTTCTTGCCTCTTTCTGCAGTTCTCTTGCCTCCTTCTTCACCACTGATGCTTCTTTATGCACGTCTCTTGCCTCTTTCTGTACCGCTCTCACCTCTTTCTGCTCCCCTGTTCCTTCTTTCTGCACTTCTCTTACTTTTTCTGTACCTCTCTTGCTTCTTTCAGTGCCCCTTGCCTCTTTCTGCACCCCTCTTCCCTCTTTCTGGACTTCTCTTCCCTCTTTCTGCACCTATCTTGCCTCTTTCTGTACTTTTCTTGCCTCTTTCTACACCACTGTTGTTTTTTCTGCACTTCTCTTGTGTCTTTCTGCACCTCTCTTGCTTCTTTCTGCACTTGTCTTCCCTCTTTCTGCACCTCTCTTGCCTTTTTGTGTACTTATGTTGTCTCTATCTGTACCTCTGCTGCTTCTTTCTGCACTTCTCTTGTCTGTTTCTGCACCTCTATTGCTTCTTTCTGCACTTCTCTTGTCTCTTTCTGTGCCTCTGTTGCTTTTATCAGCACTTTGCTTGCCTCTTTCTGCACCCCTTGCCTATTTCTGCACTTTCTGTTGCTTCTTTCTGCATTTCTGTTGTTTCTTACTGTAGCTCTCTTCCTTCTTTCTGCACCTCCCTTCCCTCTTTCTGCACCTGCACCTCTCTTGCCTATTTCTGTATCCATGTTCACTCTTTCTGCACCGCTCTTGCCTGTCTCTGCACACCTCTTGCCTCTTTCTGCACTTCTATTGCCTCTTTCTGCACCTCTGTTGGCTCATTCCGCACTTCTCTTGCTTCTTTATGTACCTCTGTTGCTTCTTTCTGCACTCCTCTTGCTTCTTTCTTCACCTCTCTCCCTCTTTCAGCACCTCTCTTGACCCCTTGTGTACCTCTCTTGCCTCTTTCTACAGTTCTCTTGCCTCTTTCTGCACTTCTATTGCTTCTTTCTGCACTTCTGTTGTTTCTTTCTGTATCTCTCTTGCTTCTTTCTGTACCTCCCTTCCCTCTTTCTGCACCTCTCTTGCCTATTTCTGTATCCATGTTCACTCTTTCTGCACCTCTCTTGCCTTTTTCTGTATACCTCTTTCCTCTTGCTGCACCCCTGTTGCTTCTTTCTGTACCTCTCTTGCTTTTTTCTGTACCCCTTTGCCTCTTTCTGCATCCCTCTTTCTGCATCCCTCTTCCCTCTTTATGAACCTCTCTTGCCTCTTTCTGCACCACTGTTGTTTTTTCTGCACTTCTCTTTAGCTTCTTTCTGCACCTCTGTTGCCTCTTTCTGCACTCGTCTTCCCCCTTTCTGCACATCTCTTGTCTGTTTGTGCACATCTCTTGTCTCTGTGCACCACTCTTGCTTCTTTCTGCAATTCTTTTGCCTCTTTCTGTACCTCTTTTGCTTTTATCAGCTCTTCTCTTTCCTCTTTCTACAGCCCTCTTGTCTCTTTCTACACTTCTGCTGCTTCTTTCTGCACTTCTCTTGCTTCTTTCTGCACCTCTGTTGCCTCTTTCTGCACTCGTCTTCCCCCTTTCTGCACATCTCTTGTCTGTTTGTGCACATCTCTTGTCTCTGTGCACCACTCTTGCTTCTTTCTGCAATTCTTTTGCCTCTTTCTGTACCTCTTTTGCTTTTATCAGCTCTTCTCTTTCCTCTTTCTACAGCCCTCTTGTCTCTTTCTACACTTCTGCTGCTTCTTTCTGTATCTCGCTTGCCTCTTTCTGCACCCATGTTCACTCTTTATGTACCTCTCTTGCCTGTGTATGTACCTCTGTTCCCTCTTTCTGTACCCCTCTTGACTCTTTCTGCACCTCTGTTCCTTCTTTCTGCACTTCTCTTGCTTCTTTCTGTACCTCTCTTGCTTCTTTCTGCACTCCTCTTGCCTCTTTCTGCACCCCTCTTCCCTCTTTCAGCACCTCTCTTGCCCCCTTTTGCACCTCTCTTGCCTCTTTCTACAGTTCTCTTGCCTCTTTCTGCACCTTTGTTGCTTCTTTCTGTACTTTTCTTGCCTCTTTCAGCACCCCTCTTGCCTCTGTCTGCACCTTTGTTGGTTCTTTCTGCAGTTCTATTGCCTCTTTCTGCACCTCTCTTGCCATTTTCCATGCATCTCTTGGATTTTTCTGTGCATCTCTTGCCTCTTTTTGCACTTCTCTTGCCTCTTTCTGCACTCCTATTGCCTCTTTCTGAGCCTCTTTTGGTTCTTTCTATACTTTTCGTGCCTCTTTCTGCACCCCTCTTGCCTCTTTCTGTACCTCTGTTGCCTCTTTCTGAGCTAACTATAATTTGCACCCCTACAATGCACTGCTGATGACCTCACATATGATATCACTCATGACATGGTCAGTGACATTACTGATGACATCACTGATAACATCCACTTAATATCTGATGCACCTCCTCACACCCTCATATAACCTTTCATACACCCACAGACTACCATTTTTGAAACCATAGACATGCCAATACCAGTTAGTACATGCCCGCTCACTGATTCATATGTCTGCACACATACCTCCACCCACTCACCCATACAATTACTCATACACACAGTCATTCATCAATACAGCCACTGATTTATGCACTCATACACCCATACAGACACTCACACACCTCCACTCACCCATAGAGTTACTCACACACCTAGTCAGTCACCCAAAGAATCAATCACACTGCCATTTACTCACCTATACAGTTATATACACACCACCTCACTTATTCATACAGATAGTAACGCATACTTACTCTCTTCTACAATCACACACTTACCCTTATAGCCACTCTCACACTCACTCACTCACACATACAGTTACTTATATACTCCAACACTCACTTATACTGCCTTTTACATATGCAGTTACTCAGCCATATACTACTGAGACATCCATACACTCACTGACAAAGCCATACACACTCACTCAACCATACCGTCCCTCAAAGATGCAATCATGAACCCATACACCCATGGATTCACCCACTCCTACATCCATGCAGGGAGTCACACAGCCCCACACCCATCCACACAGTCACTCAGGCACCCATTCAGGTACTCTGACAACTAATAAATAACCCATATAGACACTCATGTACCTATTCATGAACCCATTTACACAGCTTATTCACTCACCCATACACTCACTAAGCCATGTTTAATCATTCACTCATACAGCCAATCATGCACCATCCATACAGACACTCATATACCCGCTCATTCTTTGAATACACCTTTGCATATATATAACATTCTTACAATTTTTAGAAACACTCACACTCACAGGATGATGTCATCAGTGATGTCATTTGAGATGTCACTGCCCATGTCATGGTTATGTAATATGTGACTTCATCAGCAGTGCATTGTGGGAGCGCGATTGATAGTTAGCTCAACTAAGTAAAATGGATGAATTTATGTATATATGTGTGTATAGATATATATATGTATATTACCTACTGGCGGTCGCCAGTAGGTAGTTATAGTTAGGACCCCTTTTCCATAGGAAATCCGCAACATTCTATTTTGAATAACGTTGGCGCCGGTCGATGAATCCTCGCGAATTTCTCAAAATAGGTGGGGCGCTACGCTCCGCTCCTACCCTGAAAGTCTCGGGGGGATTCGTCAAGCGGGGGCTGAGATAAAAGGGGGGTCCCAAAACGCGTTTTTCCCATGCATTTTTCCATAGGACCTTTAGACAGAGCTACAGCCCGAACGGCTGAACAGAATTACTAGAAATTTGGCAGAGAGGTAGTCCCTAGGTCAAGGAAGTGCCTTTTGTAGGTTTGGTGTAAATCTGTTCAGTAGATTCTGAGAAAATAGCCTTTAAATCAATATATATATCTGAGCCCGCTTACGGTACGCTTACCGTACGCTTACCGTACGCGTACGGTGGCGTGCGCGAGCGCGATTCTGATTGGCTCTTAGATCTTAGTAAACATTCGAATCGGCCGAAACCAGGAAGCGGCGTCCGCCATTTTGTCTCTCGCACTGAGTGTTATTTATCAAACATGATGCCCAAAAACATGTTACGGGGCTGTTTTGACAACTCCCTCCCACACAGTCATGTTGAGGGAGTCCCCAAACATCCCCCAAGAGCAAAAACGTTTTTTTTTTTTTTCGGCAATTTCGGCGAGTACGCTTACCGTACGCTTACCGTACGCGTACGGTTAAAAAAAAAATAAATAAAAAAAACACTATCCACACTTACCCCACCCCCTGCGCTTTTGGTGGCCGCAGGCCACCAAATGTACAGGGCTTATTAGACCTGTGAAAAAAAACTAAATTTTGGCAACATGAAATTATAAAATCGAAATAAAAAAAACACTATCCACATTGACCCCACCCCCTGTGCTTTTGGTGGGCGAAGGCCACCAAATGTACAGGGCTTATTAAAGTTGCTAAAAACCGTGCACGGAACGAACTGCGTTAAGTGGGCGCGCACGCCTCGAATGGCGTAAAGTAACTTAGCATTTAAAAAAACGTACAAATTCACTGAAAAAACCATAGGTTTCACACACGTTATAGTTAGGAATTAGCATTTAAAAAACCTTGCAAATTCACTGAAAAAACCATAGGTTTCACACATGTTATAGTTAGCGGAAATTTTACTGATAAAAAACCAATGAAATTGCCCCGTTATAGTTAGTGCTGGCAACTATAACTCACGCGACCGCAATCTTCTGCTGATGACATATGTGTCTTTATAAAAAAAAATATTTGTAATATATGTATAGCTAAAAATGTATGGAAGAAGACATGGGCAAATAAGTGTCTAAATACAGTATTAGCATCAGCAGAGGATTGCGGTCGCGTGAGTTATAGTTGCCAGCACTAACTATAACGGGGCAATTTCATTGGTTTTTTATCAGTAAAATTTCCGCTAACTATAACATGTGTGAAACCTATGGTTTTTTCAGTGAATATATATATATATAGAGAGAGAGAGAGATAGAGAGAGAGAGAGAGAGAGAGAGAAACAGAGTTTCACCGTCGTCGCAGCCACACACCCTGGGTGCCGCCTATACGCGGTGGTGAGCCGCGTTACATAACGTTTCACAGTCGAAGACAAGATTAGTGTCAGCCGACACAAGCAGGAGCACACTCAAATCAAGTCCGTGAAAAAATATATTTATTCCATATAGACCACCCTCTCCAGTGCTGACAGACATGTTTCGCCACTCTGGCTTTGTCAATGTCAGTGTCTTTCATAAAGTACCACCATTTTAAAGTAAAAAAATGTGCAAGTGCAGGTGAAAGAAAATGGTAAACATAGAAGACGGCACAATACATACTGAATACTTATGTTTTCGTGTCGGCCATCTTTACATGTAATGCAGCATTATTCGAGAAGTAAATAAACATTTTGTTTGTCCTCAATGTACATGGAACAAGGCAACTAAGTTCCCAATCTCATAGATATTCATCTATACTTTAAATAGTGTTAGAAGAGAAAGCTATTTTTTTTCTTCTCTTTCTTCTTACATTTATGTTTTTCTTCGCTATTTTTAAGTATCAATATCATATGTGGAGCCATCTTGCTTAATGTATATGCTTCACTAATTTATAGAAAATGGGACTATTGTGCCAAACCTATTAAGCCCTGAATGGGCATTCAAAGTCCAAGAGGTTCTCTTGTGTAAATGGAGAATAAAAGAGAGGAGGCTAAGTCATTCTCCGCTCAAATTTGAATGTACAGTATTGCATTGGAGCACACATTATTTACTTGTCAAGACACATGTCTATAATATAAGGCAAAAAATTGAAAGAAAAAGGCAAAACCCAGAAATATACAAAGTCAAAAACAGTAAAAAATTGCTTAAAATTATCTATAATCAAGATTACATATGAAAAGAGGATACCTAAAATGACAGACAGTATAGCCTCAAGTCCCACTTGAATAACTGTGTAATATAACATTTAAATGTTCCTTAGTTTAGTGAATGATGATTAAAAGTAAGGGTACAGAAGATCTATAGTTCAAGATGTCACTAATTACCTAACTATTCAGATAATTACATGGACCTTATTCCAAATGGGCCCATAATACTTCGTCATTATTCAGGCCCTGAGGGGACATTTTACCTAGTTCGAAGATGTATCTAGAGTCTAGGGCACGTTTTTGACCCTGTCTCCCCCTTTCTCATTTTTGGGTATTTGGTCCAAGCAGTTAAAGGCTAGAAGATCACGGTTGCTCATGTGAACGTCTTCAAAAGGGCGAGCCACAGGATAATTCCTGTCCTTTTGGGCAATCGCCCGCATGCGTTCCAACACAAGCTTCTTTGCTGCATTTATAGTGCTGCCGATATATTTTTTCTTGCATGGGCATTCCAAACAATATATAGTAAATTCAGAGTTACAGTTAAGTAATTTGTTAATGTTTCTAGTAGATTTTACACCTTTTCCAGGTAACTCATAGGTGGTCTTTTTGTAACTATATTTGCATGCCTTGCATTTCATGCAGGGAAAGAACCCATTTACCGGTGCTTTTATTCTAGCCGTGGATTTGTAGTGACTGGAGACTAGTAGATCCTTAATGGATCTAGATCTTCTGCATGTTATGAGTGACTGTGTGGCAATTTGATTCTTGAAGATATTGTTGGTTTTAAGAATATGCCAGTTCTTGCGAAACATCTGTACTATTTTGGCAGACTGTGTGTTAAAGCGTGTAATCATACGGGTAGGTTCAGAAGATTTAGTGATGTTGTCCTTTTTGGCAGCTTTAATGGGTAAAAGTTCCTTTCTGGTTGTCTTTTCTACTTTTTTTATTGCTGCATCAAGAGAATTATCTGAATAACCTCTTGCTTTAAAACGGCCACATGCTTCAGTTCTTGCTATGGTGTAATCTTCATGCTTCAAGAGCAAAAGCTCCCCATATGGAATATTATAGATCATACTCTTCGATCATGCGCCCCGGGGACCACCACCTCCCTGGGGCTTTGTACAGATTTTGAGGGGGGCCGCGTGGCCCCCCTCCTGGAGCCTGTGGTGGCCCTGGAGACCACCACTACCCCCCAGGGCTGGCTCCTGCAGTGTCCCGGGGTGCCCACCCCTGGGACACTGTTGTTTGCAATGACAGGTCGGGAGCCTCGCGGCTCCCGACCTGTCATTGCAAACAGCTTTGCTTCATTGAAGCGAGAGCAGGGAAAACTGATCTCACTTCAATGAAGCAAAGCAGAGTGCTTTTCGTCATCGGGAGCTGCATGTCAGCAGCTCCCCATGTGGAAAAGCAATACTGGCCCACGTAGGATGCGGGGAGCCGGTGGGACCGTGGGGGCATTGGGGCTCCCCCATGGTCCTCAACGTGTCATATGGGCCCCGGGGATGGGGTCCCCGGGGCGAATAGAAATTAATGGTAAAAGTTGTTATTTATTTATGGAAAAATACAGAGTCGCGTACCTAGCGCGGCGCTCAGCGCGACCTCTAGTGTGCACGCGAGGGGTACGTGACTCCTAGCATGAACAGTTATGCCGGCTCCCAAAGGTCGTGGGGAGCTGGCCGGACCGAGGGGGCATTGGGGCTCCCCCGACGGTCCCCAACATGTTAAATTGGCCCTGGGGTTTGGGTCCCTGTGGCGAATAGAAATGAATGGTTAGAGCCATGTTTTTTTAACGGGAAAATATGGAGTCGCGTACCTCGCGCGGCGCTCAGCGCGGCCCCTAGTGTGCACGTGAGGAGTACGCGACTCCTAGCGCAAAAAGCTATGCCGGCTCCCGAAAGTCGCGGGGAGCCAGCTGGGCCGTGGGGGCATCAGGGCTCCCCCCACAGTCCCCAACGTGTTATATGGGCCCCGGGCAATGGGCTCCCCTGGGCGAATAGAAATTAATGGTAAGAGCCATGTTTTT
Organism: Triturus cristatus; assembly: GCF_964204655.1. Taxonomy (NCBI): domain Eukaryota; kingdom Metazoa; phylum Chordata; class Amphibia; order Caudata; family Salamandridae; genus Triturus; species Triturus cristatus. Next base: position 872,580,717 of record NC_140588.1, read on the forward strand.
TTTTTACGGGTAAATACGGAGTCGCGTACCTAGCGCGGCCCCTAGTGTGCACGCGAGGGGTACAAGACTCCTAGAGCGAAAAGCTATGCCGGTGCCTGAAGGTCGTGGGGAGCTGGCGGGACCGTGGGGGCATTGGGGCTACCCCCACGGTCCACAACATGTTATATGGGCCCTGGGAATGGGGTCCCCGGGGCGAATAGAAATTAATGGTAAGAGCCATGTTTTTTTTTACGGGAAAATACTGAGTCGCGTACCTAGCGGGGCCCCTAGTGTGCACGCGAGGGGTACGCGACTCCAATTCGTGCTGGGTGCACGACTCCAAGCAAAAATATATTTTTTTAAATTAATAAAAACCTAGGTTATATGTTAGGATATTGGGTGGCTCTAAAAAGAGCCCTTGTGTTTATTGGGAGATTGTTGTAGCTACATATAAGTGCCAATGCAGAGTCTTAAGTTGTTGACAAAGACTCTGTTTCCCTCATCTGTGAAATGTACACCATCTCTTCTGTATATGCCATCCATATTAATACGCAGAATGTTGTTTTATATGAACCCCATACTATGGTCTCTGAGATAAGCAGAAACATCTTTATTGACATTTTTACTAGCTTTCTCAATCTGTGGACAAAATTGATTGGACCTGTTCCATTTCTGTCTTTGGCATATGTTAGCGTACACAAAGGCAGTTTGGGGGAAAAGCAACATCAATTCTGCAAAGGTGTCCTTCATTAGCATTTCCAGAGCTATACCAGTCAATGTGCCTAGGTCATTGCCACCACAGTGCACATTCATGAGGTCAGGTGGTTGGAGATGCAAAAAGGATTTAACCAATGGCATCAATTGGTGCCACTTTAATCCTCTCTGTCCAATCCATTTAATGTCTACATTTTGCAAAGCTAGGTCTGTGTCAATACCTCAGCTTTCAGCATACCTTCTGCAACAGAAAATATAGCTGTGTCCAATAATCCACACAGAAAGCATCTTGAAGTGATTTCTGTAGGTAATCAGAAGATGTCTGCAGCTGTCTATCTAAAATGGTGGACAAGATGCTGTTTTTAAGAAAGTAGAGATTTGATTGACTGTTTAACAACACTCTACATTCAAATATAGGGTGCATTTTACTTTGTTTAGAAAACATGTTTCTTATTGGTTATTAATAAATGTTGGAAAGGTACAGCAGAAAGGGTAAGGTCAAGCATTGCAAAGCCAACCACACCTGCTATTGTCATTTGTGGTGAACTTGTGACCTGGCAGCTAAGTTGAATATTGCATGAACTGTTGCTATGGAAACTGACATTAAGGACAAGGGGTGAAGATGTCAGTTGAAAAGCTTTATTCTCTATGACCAATGGAAATTCATTTTTCAATTTGAAAAACACTGGGAAGCAATGCTATTTGTTGTTTATGTCTTTATGTATGGAAAAATATAGGGAAAGTTTGCCAATACTGGTTCACCCTTGCAGAGTGTGTTGATCTGCATTCTCTGTGTGAAAAAGAAATTCCTGAGTGAGTGTGTGAGATTTTTCATTCAACAGATTTATTTTAAGGTGAGTTACATATTTTTGAGGTTAATTAGAAAAGATTTAACATTTTTATGAAACTGTGTTGTTTGAAATGTATTATAAAATGCAGAGATGTATATTGGGATTATTTTTATTGTACTTGAAGTTTGCTTAAAAAACAATATGTACAGTAAAATATATATTTAAGTGTGTTGGGAGATATAGTTAACTGAATGCTCTTATTTACTATTAATTGGTTAAATATGTAGTAAGAATGTGTAATTTCTAAAATATTCATATGAGGTGTAGTTTATTAGGCATGATTATTTATTCTGTGTAAAAAGGTAAAGTTTAAAAATATTGCATTATTATAGATAGTGTGGTAAAATGAGGTACAATTGTGCTGTATGTAAAATTATCATATAAGCTGTTAATAATTATGAATCTGTTATCAGTTGGTAAAGTTTGTGCAGTTTAAAAAATACTTATAAAAAAGTGTTCTTTATTACTCTTCTTTATTAGGTCTGTTGAGAGGTACAGTTTGATGAAGTTGCATATTTGTAGATTTAAAGGACAATATGTAGCTGCAAAGAAAGTCAGTACACTTTATTCTTTCTGGTATGTAGTAGTTGGTATGTCATGAGTCAGGTATTTGCTTACATTATATTTATATTTGTATGAATTAATGAGAGGTATCTGATACATTAGAGGATTGCACACGTGGTGAAAATGTAATTTTATAAGTGTATGACAAGTGATTTTGTGGTGCTATAATGTCTAATTTTGTAGTCAGTATATAAGTAAATGTGCACAATCTATGCGGTACCTTTACCTCCAGCACACTAGTGATTCACTCCTGTAAAAATCCATACAGTAGCCATGTAGATAAGCAATTACACTGTCAGTCCCTGCCCACTGCTCCTATCATCCTGACAGCACTATGTCTGTATCTACTCTCTGTGCTGAAACACAAGCACTTGAAAACTCACTCTCCTGTCAACTACCAGCACTGTCACTATCTAGTCAATGTCCATACACCTGTAGAATGCCTCAGCCATTAAGACATATAGTGCTACAGTGAAATGTGCACAATGTATGCAGGCCTGTAACCCCCAGCAGACTTCTGATTCACCTTTTCAATAACCAGGTAGTATGTATGCAGTGCCCTAATCAGCCTATCAGTCTCTGTCCACTCCTGCAATTATCCTGACAGAAGCATGTCCTTATCTAATCACTGTGCCAACACACAAGCACTTACAAACTCACTCTCCTGTCAACTACCACCACTCTCACTATCTAGTCAGTCTCCATACACCGGTAGAATGCCTCAGGCATTAAGACACATAGTGCTACAGTGAAATGTGCACAATGTATGCAGAGCACTGATTCACCCTTGCTATAAGCCAGGTAGTATTCAAGTAGTGCCCCAATTAGACTGTGACTCTCTATCCAGTCCTGCAATCATTCTGACAGAACCATGTCCTTATTTACTGCCTGTGCCAACACACAAGCACTTAAAAACTCACTCTTCTGTCAACTCATAGCACTCTCACTATCTAGTCAGTGTCCATACACCTTTTTGAATGCCTCAGGCATTAAGACACATGGTGCTACAGTGACATGTGTGCAATGTATGCAAGCCTGTAATCCCCAGCAGACTATTGATTCAACCTTGTAATAAGTCATGTAGTATTCATGCAGTGTCCAATCAGAGTATCAGTCTCTGTCCACTCCTGCAATCATCCTAACAGAAGCATGTCCTTATCTAATTTCTGTGCCAACAGAGAAGCACTTAAAAACTCACCCTCCTGTCAACTATCAGCGCTCTCATTATCTACTCAGTATCCAGACACTTGTAGAATGCCTTAGGCATTAAGACACATAGTGCTACAGTGAAATGTGCGCAATGTATGCAGGCCCCTAACCCCCAGCAGAGTACTGATTCACCCTTGCTATAAGCCAGGTAGTATTCATGCAGTGCCCAAATTAGATTGGCAGTCTCTGTCCACTCCTGCAAACAAACTGTCAGAAGGATGTCCTTATCTGATCTCTGTGCGAACACAGAAGCACTTATAAAGTCTCTGTGCAGTCAACTACCAGCAGTGTAAGTATCCAGCCACTATGCATGCATTTGTAGAATGACTCAGGTATTAAGACACGCAGTGCTACAATCAAATGTGCACAATCTATGCAGGCCTCTAACCCCCAGCGGAGTACTGATTCACCCTTGCTACAAGCCAGGTATTATTCATGCAGTGCCCCAATTAGATTGTCAGTCTCTGTCCACTCCTGCAATCATACTGTCGGAAGGATGTCCTCATCTAATCTCTGTGCCAACACAGAAGCACATATAAAGTCTCCGTGCAGTCAACTACCAGCAGTGTAAGTATCCAGCTACTATGCATGCATTTGTAGAATGACTCAGGTATTAAGACACGCAGTGGTGCAATCAAATGTGCAAAATATATGCAGGCCTCTAACCCCCAGCAGAGTACTGATTCACCCTTGCTATAAGCCAGGTAGTCTTCAAGTACTGCCCCAATCAGACTATCAGTCTCTGTCCACTCCTGCAATTATCCTGACAGAACCATATCTTTCTTTAATCTCTGTGCCAACATGCAACAACTAATAAGCTTACCCTACTGTTATCTACCAGCACTCTAACTATACAGTCTAGGTATCCTCATTTCTATTCCATATACTTCTCCATCACTTATCCACCACTATACATATCCTTTTGCTCTGTCAATACCAACAGTCTCTTCTTATCCTATCACTCCGCCAATATCTCAGCCTTCATAAATTGACCATGTAATGTACTTGCAGCACTGTAATCATTCCAGTTACTCGTAATGTATTTATAGAGTGGCTTAGCTACTAATACAAGTACACCAAGACAAAAACGCCTTTAGTGATTATTTTTGTGCAGGAAGGTGTCCCTTCCTACACAAAAACAATATCTCCACGACACAAACATCCTTGCATCATGATGCAAGGGTGCCTGCAGTAGCACTTGGCAGCTGTTTGTGCGCCAGTGCAGGAAGAAGCACAGAGTTGCGAGATATTTATGCAAATATGTCACATCCCTGTTCTTCAGAAGTGCAGCAGCGCGGTGCAGCTAAAGAGCTTGCAGTGTCATGCTGCAGTACTTCCTTATAGATCTGCACTTATGCATTCACCATACACTACTAACGCATTCTTTCACTCAATCATGCTCTACACATATATTCAACCAAACTTTCACACATTACCATGCAATTATAGTTCTTTCTTTAACCAGATAAGGTAGTTCTGATGAGAACTTTTTTTTTCTTCTTTTTTCTTTTATATTTTTAAAAATTTTTTGAACAGTTTTGTATTTATTTTGGTGTTTTTTAAAAAAATGAACAAAAAAAGAACGAATAAAACAGGAATCTTTTGAAATTATGTATCATTCCAAAAAACAAAAAAAACAAAAAAATTAACAATGATGATTCCGTTGCGCAGCACAAACTGCATTTACTGACTGCTCACCGAAGCAGATTAGTTTCTTGCACTTATCACAATGTTGTTCAAGAAACGCAAATTATGGCCTAATGTCCGGTGCAGGTGTTGCTGAGGACGCTCCAGATGTAGTTGCTGCAGCAGGTGAGGGGTTCATAGTTGCTCACCTCATTTCCTCCCGATCCAGGTTCAGAGGATGTATGCTTCTGAGAAGTTATACATTGAGGAAATGCCGCAAGAATACTTCTTTTCACTACCTCTAGACAGGACTCGGTCACAAATTTTGCATGTGACCTTTGTTGCATTCACTTTCTTCTGTCCTGGTGGATAAGTGACGAATTTCCATACAATAGACACCAGCCTCTGTGGACGTGGTGCCTCTTCCAAAAATTCTTCTTCAGAAGAAACTTCTTCATCCTGCTGTCCAGAAGTCATTTTTTTGTTCCTTTTTTAAAAACACCCAAAAAACCAAGCAAAAAAGTGTTCTTGAAGGAAAAGAGATGTCTCTCTAAACAGGCTCCAACAAGAATTATTGAAATGGGTGGGGTCCTTCAATAGTTACAGTGGGGAATGTTATGAGCCAATTAAATTTTTTTTTTAGGTTACATGGGATCCGCGCACCATGCGCTTACGAAGCACGCACCCTACATGACTTCGCGAAAATATAATTAAAAGTAATATAACTTTATTACAAATAAAAATATATTATTTTTATGAATACCTTAGATAATTTCTAGCCCTAATATGTATATTAAAGACACATACATATCATTTTAGAACATAAAAAATTTAGCGGAAGTCGCCCACTCAGCACGCCCCACATATGACATCACGCGGGGCCCGCCACAGCACAAGCGTTGCGTACCATAATGCGCATGTGTCACGAATTAGCGGGAGCAGGAGTCGCGCATCAGTTGCATACCTATCGCGCACAACACGTAATATTATACGTATATCACGTAACTGGAAAACACGCACCCGTCGCACACCATACGCGGATCCTTCACAACTTTTCCAATATTGCGGCTGTAATACGCACACCCATCGCGTTAGGTACGCTTAGGGTGCGCGACTCCAAAATTCATTAAAAAAAAAGAAAATAATATAAATATATTTTACATTTTTTTAAAAATACAGTATATTTCAGTTTTAATTAAAAAAAAAGAATTTTAAACAATTTTCAGAAAATTATATAATATTGTTTAATAAATAATATATTTACAAATTAACAGTTTAAAAAAATCTTCACATTCTGTACAAAAAACATAGAAATTCACTGGAAAAAACCATAGGTTTTAGGGAAAGATATAGTTAGTTGGACATTTCACTCGTATAAAACCATAGAAATTCCCCCGTGATAGTTAGTTCAGCTAACTATAACTCGCGCCCCCATAATGCACTGCTGATGACGTTACATATTACATCACTCATGACATGGTCAGTGACATCACTCATGAGATCTCAAATGACATCACTGATGACATCACTAATGACATCATCCAGTGACTGTGTGTTTCTGTAAAGTTTAAACATGTTTAATAAATATAGGGAAAGGCGTGTTGAAGAATGAGTGGGTGTATAAGTGTCTGAATGGATGATTTAGTAGGTGCGTGACTGACTCTATAAGTGAGTGAATTAACTTATCTTACTGAATGCATGGGTTAGTGAGTAAACTGTGTGAATGTCTGTCTCTGTCTGTCAGTTGGTGTGTAAGCGGCTGCATGGGTTTGCAAATAGCTAAATGAGTGTCTATATGGGTTATTGATTGGTTGTCTGAGTATCTGTATGGGTGCCTGAGTGTTTGTGTGGGTAGGGTATATGTGACTCTGTACATAGATGTGTGAGTGGGTGAATCATTGTGTGCATGGTTTCAAGAGTGCATCTGTGATGGACTGTATGGGTGGGTGATTGTGTGTATAGGTGTGTTAGTGAGTGAATGTATATCTCAGTTGTATATGTGTTAGTAACTACATATGTGAAAGGCAGTATATATGTGTGTTGGAGTATATAAATGGCTGTAAGTGAGAGTGTGTTATTGTTAGAGTGGCTGTATGGATGAGTCTGTGCTTGTATCAGTGTTTGTATAGAAGCGTAAGTATGTGCTACTATTTGTATGAGTAAGTGAGCTGGTGTGTGTATAACTGTATAAGTGAGTAAATGGTGGTGTGATTAATTATTTGCATGACTGACTAGGTGTGTGAGTACCTCTATGGATGAGTGGCGGTGTGTGAGTTTCTATATAGGTGTATGAGTGCATATGATAGTCTTGTACTGAGTGACCATAAGTATGAGTGACGGTACGGGTGAGTGAGTGGATGTGTGTGTAGAGCTAAGAATCAGTGAGTGGGTATGTAGTTATTGGTGTTGAAGTGTCTATGGTTTTGAGAATGGCAGTCTGTAATTTAGAGTGGGTGTATCAAAGGTTATATTAGGGTGTGAGAAGATGCATCAATTTTTCACATGAATGATGTCATCAGTGATGTCATTTGAGATGTCATCAGTGATGTCATCATTGATGTCATCAGTGATGTCACTGACCATGTCATGAGTGATGTAATATGTGACGTCATCAGCAGTGCAAAAAAACCTATGTTTTTTCAGTGAATAAATATATATATATATACATATATAAAAGATGGGGTTGCACTCAAACAACAGTGTACATCCTGACATCCATCACATCTTGGGCTGCCTGGCCTGACGTGTTTCGGAATCACTTCCTTTATCAAAGGCTGAGACACAAAGTTCACTGCATCGTCTGCTTTCACACATTTATTCAATAAAACACCTTCGGATAGGCTGCTGTGAAAGAGTCTTTAGCCCTCTCATAGGCTGCTCAAATGAGTCTTTTGCATATCGCATTCTGGGTAATGTAGTCCCAAATGGGTGCCGTGAACCGGGGGTACCTTCTACATGCCCTCAGATGGGTCCCAAGGCGTGGATGGTTGAAATCCTCTGTGCTGTTGCATCATGGATGTGCAGGGCACAATTTACAGCTCCATGCCCGCTGTGATTGTGATGGTGCACTCCCACACGGCGTAGGCAGCCGTGTGTACATAATGCTCCAGTTTGCCTAAAAGACAGGGGTGCACTCAAACAACAGTGTACATCCTGACATCCATCACATCTTGGGCTGCCTGGCCTGACGCGTTTCGGAAATCACTTCCTTTATCAAAGGCTGAGACACAAAGTTCACCGCATCGTCAGCTTTCACACATTTATTCAATAAAACACCTTCGGATAGGCTGCTGTGAAAGAGTCTTTAGCCCTCTCATAGGCTGCTCAAATGAGTCTTTTGCATATCGCATTCTGGGTAATGTAGTCCCAAATGGGTGCCGTGAACTGTGGGTACCTTCTACATGCCCTCAGATGGGTCCCAAGGCGTGGATGGTTGAAATCCTCGGTGCTGTTGCATCATGGATGTGCCGGGCACAATTTACGGCTCCATGCCCGCTGTGATTGCGATGGTGCACTCCCCCACGGCATAGGCAGCCGTGTGCACATAATGCTCCAGTTTCCCTAAAAGATGGGGGTGCACTCAAACAACAGTGTACATCCTGACATCCATCACATCTTGGGCTGCCTGGCCTGACGCATTTCGGAAATAACTTCCTTTATCAAAGGCTGAGACACAAAGTTCACCGCATCATCTGCTTTCACACATTTATGCAATGACACCTTCGGATAGGCTGCTGTGCACCCCCGTCTTTTATGCAAACTGGAGCATTATATATATATATTCACAGAAAAAACCATAGGTTTCAGGCACGTTATAGTTAGGAATTAGCATTTAAAAAACCTCAGAAATTAACTGAAAAAACCATAGGTTTCAGGGGTGTTATAGTTAGCTGGACTTTTCACTTGTACATAACCATTGAAATTCCCCCGTTATAGTTAGTTCAGCTAACTATAACTCGCGCGCCCGCAATGCACTGCTGATGACGTCACATATTACATCACTCATGATATGGTCAGTGACATAACTCATGACATCACTGATGACATCTCAAATGACATCACTGATGACATCATCCAGTGAATGTCTGTTTTTCTGAAAATTAAATATGTTTTATATATGTATATCTTAAGGTCGATGGAAGAATAAATGGGTATATAAGTGTCTAAATGGATGATTTTTTTTGAAAAATTGATTGTGTAACTGACTGATTAAGTGTATCATAGTGAATACATGGCTTAGTGAGTAATGTTTAAATATGTAAATATCTGTATCAGTCTCTCACTTTGTGTATAAGTGGCTGCATGGGTTGGTGAGTAGCTACATGGGTGTCTATATAGGTTATTAGTTGGTTTTTTGAGTATCAGTCTGAGTGTCTGCATGGTTCGGTGGGGGGTATTACGTAGTGCATAGGTGCATGAATGACTGACTCACTGTTTGTATGTGTTGAAGACAGCATGTGTGCAGGACTGTATGGGTGTATGAGTGTGTGTATGGGTGTGTTAGTGAGTGAATGCCTGTCTCAATAGTGTCTTTATGAGTAACTACATATGTTTTAAACTAGTTTATGTGACTATTGGTGTATATAAGTGAGTATATGTGAGAGTGAGAGATTGAAAGAGTTCCTGTATGAATAAGTATGTGTTTCTATAAGTGATTGTTTAAAAGACTAAGTATGTGTAAGTTTCTGTAGAAGTAAGTGTGGTGGTGTCGTGTGTATAACTGTATATGCAAGTAAATGTATGTTTGATTCTTTATTAGCATGAGTGACTATGTGTGTGAGTAACTCTATGGATGAGTGGCATTGTGTAACAGGATGCTGCACCCTTTGAAACCGGTGTCGTGCACCCATATATTGCCTGATTGAGACCTGCATACCGAGGAGGGCGGGACTGCGAGGACCAGCTTCCCCAGCGCCTGGAGCACCATCAGCGCAGCTGGGTCCTCTTCCCAGCCACTCCCCTTGACCAAGCAAAGCAGCGACTCGCGGCCCCCGCTTCGCGGGAGCCGCTCGTGGTTATAAATTCCTGCTGGCACTTGGTTCTTGTGTGCCCTGACTCTTGTTTCCTTTGCTCCACGCCAGTCTGATTGAGACCTGCATACCGAGGAGGGCGGGACTGCGAGGACTAGCTTCCCCAGCGCCTGGAGCACGATCGGCGCAGCTGGGTCCTCTTCCCAGCCACTCCCCTTGACCAGCAAAGCAGCGACTTGCGGCCCCCGCTTCGCGGGAGCCGCTCGTGGTTATAAATTCCTGCTGGCACTTGGTTCTTGTGTGCCCTGACTCTTGTTTCCTTTGCTCCACGCCAGCCTGATTGAGAAGGGCGGGACTGCGAGGACCAGCTTCCCCAGCGCCTGGAGCACCATCGGCGCAGCTGGGTCCTCTTCCCAGCCACTCCCCTTGACCAGCAAAGCAGCGACACGAGGCCCCCGCTTCGCGGGAGCCGCTCGTGGTTATAAATTCCTGCTGGCACTTGGTTCTTGTGTGCCCTGACTCTTGTTTCCTTTGCTCCACGCCAGTCTGATTGAGACCTGCATACCGAGGAGGGCGGGACTGCGAGGACTAGCTTCCCCAGCGCCTGGAGCACGATCGGCGCAGCTGGGTCCTCTTCCCAGCCACTCCCCTTGACCAGCAAAGCAGCGACTTGCGGCCCCCGCTTCGCGGGAGCCGCTCGTGGTTATAAATTCCTGCTGGCACTTGGTTCTTGTGTGCCCTGACTCTTGTTTCCTTTGCTCCACGCCAGCCTGATTGAGAAGGGCGGGACTGCGAGGACCAGCTTCCCCAGCGCCTGGAGCACCATCGGCGCAGCTGGGTCCTCTTCCCAGCCACTCCCCTTGACCAGCAAAGCAGCGACTCGAGGCCCCCGCTTCGCGGGAGCCGCTCGTGGTTATAAATTCCTGCTGGCACTTGGTTCTTGTGTGCCCTGACTCTTGTTTCCTTTGCTCCACACCAGCCTGATTGAGACCTGCATACCGAGGAGGGCGGGACTGCGAGGACCAGCTTCCCCAGCGCCTGGAGCACCATCGGCGCAGCTGGGTCCTTTTCCCAGCCACTCCCCTTGACCAGCAAAGCAGCGACTCGCGGCCCCCGCTTTGCGGGGGCCGCTCGTGGTTATAAATTCCTGCTGGCACTTGGTTCTTGTGTGCCCTGACTCTTGTTTCCTTTGCTCCACGCCAGCCTGATTGAGACCTGCATACCGAGGAGGGCGGGACTGCGAGGACCAGCTTCCCCAGCGCCTGGAGCACCATCGGCGCAGCTGGGTCCTCTTCCCAGCCACTCCCCTTAGTTACTCCGCCTTACGTATACCGCAATAACATTCGCGCTAGCGGAACGCGCGCGGAACGAAGAGCGGAGCGAAGACCGGGCAAAGAGCGGGCCGTTTGAGGCCATTCTAGGACGGCCGAGTCAAGGCCAAGGACTTACCTTATCGCAAATTTTAGTTCTTAGTATTAGAAGAATTTTATGAGAATGTCGGCTAGAGAAACTAGAAGCAGATCTACCCGGGCTGTAGGAGCGGCTAAAAGTACTTTAGACACTTATTTTGCCAAAGCTGGTTCACTAATAATTGATGAAATATCCATTCTTGAAAGGCGAATATCCCAAGAGATTGACTGGGTTAGAAGATCTTCATTAGGTCCCCTTGCACTTGCTATCACGCCTGAACAAACTGGTGCCCCGAAAAGGGTAGATTTAAGAAGGACAAACGTTACTCCTGAATTAGCTGACCTGCGCAGTCCTATCTCAATTACCACTGACTGCGAGATGTCTGCTATTACGGAGCTAAGCATTTTACCTCTCCCTTGCGCCAGGCCACCATCACTTCCCTCGAATGCTACTCAAACCCTCCCCACTGGTGATGCAATTACCGAGAGCTCTACTTCTAATTCAGACTTAATACGGAGGACGAGGGAAGGAGCAATTCCTAAGAAGAAAATCATAAAAAAGGTTGGCTCCATTGGAGGACGCAAGGTGAATGCTCCTAAAGGTAACTCTAAAAATGAGTCATCTCACAAGATTCCCAAAACCAAGCTATCGAGCCAATCTGGGAAAAATAGGTTACCACACGCTCCAAATATACATGAGCTACCCCCCAGCCCTAATTGCATAGCAGGGAATGAGCCACCCACTCTCTTGGACATTCGAGTCCTCCTAAGGGAAATTCTCAATCCCCTGGAGGATCGCATTTCCAAGATGGAATCACTCCTATTGAAAATCCATACGGGCCTTTTATGCACAACGGAGGGGAAGAAGATATCTAGTGCTAAGACCAGCAAGGAGAGGGAGAATGAATCTGAGCCCCTCTCCAAAAAAGGCCTACTTCCATCCCAGCCTATTTTAATACAAGAACCTTCCGTATGTACATCAGAGAATCCATCTTTACCTAATTCAACTTGTGCAAACATAAATCGCCAAGATGTTTTGGTCGCACCTCCTCCAGAGGCACCAATGATGGATTCACAGCACAAGATAGTCAACCTTCCACCCCAGGCCATCCCATATGTGGTGATCCTAGCAGGTATTCCTGAATTAATCCCTCCTGCCAGAGAACCAGTGGGTGCATTAAAAAACAAGATTATTCACTGGTTGTCCATTAATAGACCCCTGCCCGAGGGCATACACAGTGAGGTTCTTATGGTGAGAAGAGTCCCCTGGGTAGGCACCACTAGGAAGTCTATTCAGGGTGACTGTGTTGTGATCAACTTCAGGGACCCTGCCACTGTTAAGTACATCTGTAGCTGGCCCCGGAATATGCACGGGTCGTCCATCCAAACCCTCCCCCTGTCTTTTTTCTACCCCTTGGTGGGGCACGAGGGGGAGGGAGAGGGATGGGAACTGGTGTCTAGTAGCAGGGATCGGAGGTGGAGACCCAATGCAAATAAAATTCACCCTATCCCTAGAATCGCGGCGGATAATTATTTTCCCACATATAACAGGTTTAGTTACATAGATAGGGTGGACTGACTGGGTAGGCAAAGCCTAGGCGAGGTAGTGGACCGTAAAAGGTCTCCACTATATGATGTACAGCTAGATACTCTCATACAGAACAACGGATCCCAGCAGATGCAAACCAACTTGGAATCCTGTGTGGTGGCTTCTACTTTATCTAATGGTGCAGTACAGGGGAGCCTAGCACAGGATGAATTGTCTGCCAACTCGAATGTACACCCTATGGCCACTGTATCGACATCTCCTAACCCTGTGAGGACCCTAGCCCCCCTTCTTAAAATTCTATCTTGGAATGTGGCGGGCTTATCTAATAAATTAAATTGCCCGGCTTGGAACATTTTCATAGAGAACAAGAATATATGTCTGTTCCAAGAAACCTGGATGAGGGAAGATCTTACTCGCACTGGCATCGCCGTTTTTTCCAAGAACGCCAAATGGAGTGGCAAAGGCCGTCCTTCTGGCGGTCTTGCAATTTGGATAGCGGTAGAATTAGGCTGTAGGGCTGTCCCCCTGCCAGTAAACTCGGAGGATATTTTGGCTGTACTTCTGGAGTGGCCTGGCTCGCACCGCCTCTTGGTAATAAATGCCTATTCGAGGCCAGTTAGTATCTCGAAAGAATCTTGCACTATTGATGAGCTCGATCTTGCCCTTAACACAATTCCTGAGGGCATCCCCTACATAATAGGTGGAGATCTGAACTGTCATTTTGAGCCACTCATGGGTCCATTGGATGGCCTGACCAAGGAGGAGGATCTGGCCTGGTCTATACCACCCTCCCAGCTACCGGCCCCAAGAGTATGGTCCCCTTTGGCGGTGCAAATTACATCTCTTACTCTCAAACACGGACTCAGGGCCTGCAACGGAAGGTTACCATCAGATATTCCTCCAAAATGCACCTTCCATAGAGGAAACAAAACATCAAGTCTTGATTATATTTTGGTCCCACTGGCCTTGTGGTCACAATTAAGTGATTTCCACATATTGCCAAGAGAGGATAGTGACCATAATGCTTTGGAGCTCGAGTTATACTGCTCTGGCCTGGAATCTAGGGAAAAGAATAGGGAGTCTCCCGATGTGGGGCTACTTCTCTCAAATAACAGACGTAGAATAAAATGGGAGAATATAGTAGCCAAACAAGGGCTGTTACCTAAGCTATACGCCCTACTAACTCCCATGTTAGAGAAGGGCCAAGTTTTAAACACCCAACCCAGTATGATGGGATCATTTACTAAGTTGGGCCAGCTGCATGCAGATCTTACTACATCTGTATCAGGAATTCTAACCAGCAAACCCAAAAAGGCCTGTGGGTTTACTTCTGGTCCCTCCTGGTATAATTCTGCATGTAGGAAGGCTAAAAGCGACCTTCTCTTTGCAATTAAGACTGGACTAGGCCGGGCAGAAATCAGCAAACGAAGACTGGCATACAAATCCCTAATCAAGAATGCAAAACTAGAATGGGAACACGAAAAATGGGAGAAACTAACGAAACTTTTGGCACGCAGAGATTCACGAAAATTCTGGCGCTGTGTAAACACAGGCTCAGACGAGTTGGTCTCTGCGGTCGAACCTAACATCTCAGCCAAGACCTGGCAGGACCATTTCCAGTCTCTATATATGTCACCTGAGGGGACTGGAGCGGACCCTGTCCAGGTAGAAACAAACACACTATCGGGTTTGTCACTCTCTTTTTCACTCAAAGAAGTTAAAGTAGCCATCATGGGTCTGGCATCAGGAAAGGCACCGGGTTTGGATGGCCTTCCGGGAGACCTATTCAAACAGGAACCCGAAGTCTGGGCACCTTATTTTGTCTTTCTATTTAATTCTATTCTAAAGGGTATGGAGCTTCCCGACACTTGGCTGGGTGCAGAGATTGTCCCAATTTTTAAAAAGGGTTCACCTCTGCTCCCAGCCAATTATAGACCAATCAGTCTTATTGATGTCTCCAAAAAATTATTTGGCAGACTCATTCTTAACCACCTACAAGACTGGATCGAGGAATCAAACACGATGAGCACATATCAAGCTGGATTCAGAAGAAAAGTCTCTACCATCGACCAGATTTTTAGATTAAATTGTATCCACTGGAAGACTGTTCTAATAGAGGGCGGTACTCTTTGTACGATTTTTGTTGATTTACGCGCCGCATTTGATTTAGTGCCACGGGATAAACTGTGGGTCGTCTTGGACGATCTTAGCGTCCCAAATGGTATATTAGATATTTTAAGAAGACTGCACTTGGGGAATTTCGCAAGGGTGAGGTTTGGAAGGGGGGGCACCCTTACTGATCGTTTCCCCGTTGACAGGGGGGTTAGACAGGGTTGTGTGTTGGCACCGACTCTGTTCTGCCTCTTTGTCAACGGGGTGATCAGTCACTTGAATGCACTAGAAAAAACTGATGCTCCTAGACTTGGAGGCACGGGGGTACCTGCTATTCTCTTTGCAGATGATACCCTGTTGCTCTCCAAGTCTCCTATGGGCATTCAACGGATCCTTGATGGATTCGCAAATTTCTGTGCGATCCGGGGGTTGGAGATCAATGCTTCCAAAACTAAGTATATGATCTTCAACCCCCCCCGAAATCACGTGCCAACCCTACCCTTGGGCCCTCTAGGCTGGAGAGGGTCTCTACATTCGAGTACTTAGGGATAACATTAAATGAGTCTATGACCTGGGATTCACATCGCACCAAGGCGAGACTCAAATTAACCCAAATGACAGGTGGACTGGCAAGGATGTCCCGCGGTCTGACTTACCAGCCGTTTTCCCCTCGCTTACAAATTTATAGAATGCAGGCAAAAGGGGCAGTGACCTATGGAGCTGAATTATGGGGGCATTCTGCCACCCAGACCATGCAGGTCACTGAGAATAATTTTATCAGGCAATTAACAGGGCTCCCGCCTAGCACCCCACTTTTACCACTGAGATTGGATTTAGGCCTTAGACCAATTACAGAAGAACTGGGTCTTAAACCCCTATTGTACTGGCGAAAACTATGGTCGGTACCAGAATTGTCTAATTATAGATCTGAGCTTCAGGAAATAATGAGACTATGCAACCCTGCACGGTTCCCTTGGCTCAGATATATTAAACAAACATGTGAGGCATTAGGCAGACAGAATTTATGGTCCGATCCAGAAAATACTTGCCCTAGAACTTCACGACAGTCTCTTTCAAAAGCCTACTATGAATACCATTTGCGCACTCACATTAATAACACAGAGGAGAGGTCCCTGACGGGCAAATTCTTGGGGTCAAAAGACTCATATCTCCAGGAGGTCGTATACGATAATATTGGCCCGCCGCTTACTAGGAAGCTTTTTATGCAATGGCGGTATGGCACCCTTCCTCTTAAAGTGCACACTGCTCGCTGGACAAGTTCTGAGACTTCACTACAATGCCCAGCTTGCGCATACTTGAGGGAGTGTGACTTGCACATAATATTCTTCTGTCCAGCATACAGAAGAGCAAGAAACTACTGGTTAGTTCCAATACTCAAAAATCTGGGTTTTAGGCGCTATCTTCCTGCCTATAGGATTCTGAAAAGAGATTTGTCAGCCCCAATTGCATTTGCAAAATTTTTAACATCAATGTGGCACAGACGTAATCAATGCATTAAGTTATTATTAAATGAATGATGGTTTTATATTTTGGTCAATTGACTGTACATTACAATTGTATTTTATCTTCATGAGTTTTTTTATGTTGTAATCCTTTTATGGTCTGAAAGACCGAAATAAAGAATAATTGAATTGTATCATAGTGAATACATGGCTTAGTGAGTGATGTTTAAATATGTAAATATCTGTATCAGTCTCTCACTTTGTGTATAAGTGGCTGCATGGGTTGGTGAGTAGCTACATGGGTGTCTATATAGGTTATTAGTTGGTTTTTTGAGTATCAGTCTGAGTGTCTGTATGGTTCGGTGGGGGGTATTACATAGTGCATAGGTGCATGAATGAGTGACTCACTGTTTGTATGTGTTGAAGACAGCATGTGTGCAGGACTGTATGGGTGTATGAGTGTGTGTATGGGTGTGTTAGTGAGTGAATGACTGTCTCAATAGTGTCTTTATGAGTAACTACATATGTTTTAAACTAGTTTATGTGACTATTGGTGTATATAAGTGAGTATATGTGAGAGTGAGAGATTGAAAGAGTTCCTGTATGAATAAGTATGTGTTTCTATAAGTGATTGTTTAAAAGACTAAGTATGTGTAAGTTTCTGTAGAAGTAAGTGTGGTGGTGTGTGTATAACTGTATATGCAAGTAAATGTATGTTTGATTCTTTATTAGCATGAGTGACTATGTGTGTGAGTAACTCTATGGATGAGTGGCATTGTGTAACAGGATGTATAGGTGTATGAGTACATATGATGAGTGAGTACATGTATGAGTGACTGTATAGGACTGTTGGTGAATGAGTGGATGTGTATGTGGATCTTAGAATTACTGAAGAGGTTGTTGTAACTGGTATTGGTATGTCCATTGTTTTGAAAATTTTAGTCTCTATTTTTGAATGTGTGTATCAAAGGTTTTATTAGGGTGAGAGAAGGTCTGCCACTCTATCACAAGGATGATGTCATCAGTGATGTCATCAGTGATGTCATTTGAGATGTCATCAGTGATGTCATGAGTGATGTCACTGACCATGTCATGAGTGATGTAATATGTGACGTCATCAGCAGTGCATTGCGGGCGCGCGAGTTATAGTTAGCTGAACTAAGTATAACGGGGGAATTTCAATGGTTTTGTACAAGTGAAAAGTCCAGCTAAATATAACACCCCTGAAACCTATGGTTTTTTCAGTTAATTTCTGAGGTTTTTTAAATGCTAATTCCTAACTATAACGTGCCTGAAACCTATGGTTTTTTCTGTGAATTTCAAAGGTTTTTTAAATGCTAATTTCTAACTATGCCTACAGAGATAGGACATGTGAAGAAAGAAGACAAAATGCACAGAAAGAAAAAAAAGAAGTGCAGAAAGAAGCAACAGAAGTCCTCAAAGATGAAGAAAAGTGCAGAAAGAAGGATAACGTGCAGAAAGAACAAAAAGAAGAGCAGAAAGAATCCTTGTTGCAAAATCATCCTGTACCCTCAACTTTTTCAGACGGATACTGGTGGTAACTGAGCCTGAGAGCCAGTGCTATGTTAAAAGACACTTAGAATACAGTGAAAACACCTACATACACTAGGGAACATTATGCGTTGGGGTCCCCCTGTGATTAGCATGACCTCCTCTGTAAGCCCCTAGTATATAATAGGGCAGGGGGATTAAAACTACCTCTTAAAACAGGCCACAGGGCGTTTTTGCACACGTTAACTCAGGCGCTGTCCCCTCCCTTCACCACTGTGTAAACACGCCCTGTGTCCGTTTGTAGTTGGGAGATTAAGTTCATTTGTATCCAGAGGGTCCCTAGGGTCCAACTAGCCCACTAGGTACCTCCAGTAAGTGCCACAGAACTGCGTTGCAGAGAGGTGTAAAAAGTGGCACAGCCTGGACCACCTCTCTGCAATGCAGCTCAGTGGCGCTTACTGGAAGCACTTGGTGGGCTAGTTAGCCCCCAGGGGCCCTCAGTATTGAAGGGAAATTATATCCCCAATTTAAAACGTGCCATAGTGCGTGTTTGCACACGTCACCTCAGGCCCCGTCCCCTCCCTTCACCACTGTGTAAACGCGCCCTGTGGCTGTTCTAAGTTGAGAGATTAAGTCCCCTTGAATCCTAAGGGTCCCTAGGGTCAAACTAGACCACTAGGTACCTCCAGTAAGCACCACAGAGCTGCATTGCAGAGAGGTGTAAAAAGGGGCTTGGCCTCAGAACACCTGTCTGCAGCGCAGCTCCCTGGCGCATACTGGAGATGCCTGTTGGGCCAGTTGGCCCTCAGGGACCCTCAGTATTGAAGAGGAATTAATTCCCCAAATTACAACTCGCCAGGGGGCACGTTTGCAGAGTGCTGCAAGGAGGGGGCGTGGCCTCCGGCACGATGCCAGTCTTTTATTTATTTTAATTTTTTAAGAAGGGGGGCTGTGTGGTTCCCCTTCTTATTCTAATTTATTCGCCCTGATGACCCCATCCCCCAGGGCCTGTCTCCTAATTATATTTTTTTGACCCCAATCCCCAGGGCCGGCTACTGTTTTTTGTTATTTTTAAAAAATATATATTTATAGACACACCTAGGACATGCTGGACAAACCGTACGTACCTATCACCATGACGATTTGAGTGATATTCATTAAAAGGCGACTATGCATACAATGAATCCACGTGGAATGTATTTACACCATTAGTGAAGCTCTGACATGTCTGATGCCCTACCGTGCCTAATCCCGGTAGACACCCTTGCCGTTTATTTATACAAACATGGGTAGCTATTGATGGGCACATTTAATACACATGCACACCAAGCCATTCAAAGGGGATTCGACAAAAATTTGACCAAAACTATGTAAGAAACCCCCCTCATGGTTAATAAAACACACATCCACTGCCGGATGTGTAATACTTTTTATTTTACTCTCTGGAAAGGGGATGAACATCACTTGAGAGTCACAGCGCGCTCCTGGCAGAGCCCAATGCTGTGTTACACCCACCATTGCCTGCCGAGTGCCACACACCTCTGTGTTGTATTCCACCAGCTAGTGCATTTGCTATGACACTCTCTAGCCCATGTGCACTGTAACACCACCCCGTGAATATGTCATGCCACACTTGTCTTCGCACGGGTTATATTGCCCCATCTAACGTGCCTTCCTCGATGCCTATGTTATAACGCACAGTGCTATGCCATACATATTACAATCTGGGATCCATATCTTTGTCACAGTGCATATGCAACGTTACACTCCCCAGCACATATTTTATATTGCAACTTTAGAGACTAGTTAGGTTACACAACACTGCCCTGTGCATATTACACTCCAAGGCGCATATCGCATAGCACGCGCTAGTGCCTGTGCTATCTCGCGCTCTCCAATGAATCTGTCATTGCGCACAATGTATTGCATATTATATTTCACGCCCGGTTCATCTTATATCACACTTTGTGGTGCATAGTTTATACCATACACTATATCTAGTTTTCATTTTCAATCGTGCTCTCAGGACTATGTTCTATATAACACTGTGTTCACCTACCCTTTTCACGGGCATTACATTTTGCGTTAGGGGGTGGAGGGTCAGGGGGTGTTTCTGCCAAGTGAGCCCGGAGTCACAGTCACAAACGTCCTCTTCTTCCTGAATAAAAGTGAGATTATGCTGCATACTTGTTCATATTTTATGTAGTTCGCACAGACACACGTTTTAAAAACAATAAAGTTCCTAATACCCGCCTTCTCTGAACAGTTAGCTTGCTGCCCCATCCCCCTCCTCCCTATCCTCTGTTGTGTGAATCCATGGACTAGCCTCCTCCCTCCTGCCATGCATGGTCTGATGTGCTGCCACTGCCCTCAATTTAGTATGATGTACCAGTCCCCTCCTCCTGCCCTCCATTGCCCAATTCTATGCCCCATCATTGACCTCCTGCTTAAACTCTGTGCTTAGCTTGCTGCCCCTATTCTCCTTCCCCCTGCCCTCCAATGTCTTTGTGCATGCCCCTGCTCCATCCTTTTTGCCCACCATGTTCCATGGATCTGCCACTCCTATCTACTCTGAGTGTTCTGTTGAGCTGCCACTCCCCTCCCACCTGCCTAGCATTGTCAGATGACTGTAACCTGTCCCTGCCACCTCCACCCTGCCTGTCCACATGCCATGCCCCTATCCTCTTCCTCCTGTCCTACATGGTTCATTGTACTGCCACACCCTTCTGCCCTCCCTGGTCGTTGTGCTGCAACTGCTCCTCCTGCCTGCCCCGTACGGTCTGTTGTGAGGCCCCTTCCCCTGAACTTTCTTGTCTGTGCACAGGTCCTGACCCTCCTTTCTATCCTCCATCGTCCTTTGTGCATGCCCCTGCACCCTCCTTCTTGCCCATCATAGCCATTGTGCTGCCACTAACCCTCCCACTTGCCATGCATGGTCTTCTGTGCTGCCATGGCCCCTCCCACCTTCCCTGTGTGGTCAGTTAGCTGCCCCTGACCCCCTCCCACCTTCCCTCCATGGTCTGTGTGTATGCCATCACAGTCTCACTGTTGCTCTTCATGGTGTGTCTTGCTTCTAGTGCCCATCCTGCCTGCCTGACCT
Organism: Triturus cristatus; assembly: GCF_964204655.1. NCBI lineage: Eukaryota > Metazoa > Chordata > Amphibia > Caudata > Salamandridae > Triturus > Triturus cristatus. Next base: position 872,601,775 of record NC_140588.1, read on the forward strand.
CCATGGCTATCTTGCTGCTCCTGCCCTGCCCCCTTGCCACCAGCCCTCTGTTTACATGTGCAGACCCCTACTCCCTCCCTCCTGGCTTGTCTGTTCCATTGTAATGCCCCTGATCCGTCCCTCCTGCCATTTATGGTCTGTTATGCTGCAGCTTTCTCTCCTGTCTGTCCATTATGGTCAGCTAGCTACCATTGCCTCTTTCCCCTCTGTTCTCTGTTGTCCATGTGCATGGTCCTGTCCCCTCCCTCTTGCTTTCTATGGATTGTTGTGCTGCACTCCCGTCCTGCATGCCCTGTGTGGTGTATTGTGCTGCTGCAAACCCTGATGCCTGCCCTGCAGGGTCAGTTTGGTGCACCTCTCCATGTCCCTCCTGTCCTCTGTTATCCAAGTCCATGTCCCTACCCCATTTCTTTCCATGATCCAATGTCCCATACTTGCGAACATTTTGAACTTGGTAAGAGGGAGATTTTGAAAAAAAACTGGGGTATTGATTTTCCCCTTTGAGTTACATTGAAAAAGAGGAGATTGTAGACAGGAGACAGATCAAATAAAGCCCATTTGAGCTTAAAAACATTGGACGTTTCCTGGCTGAATCGGGTCTGTTGGCATGTATGGTTGTACTACCATTGCCTCTTCCTTCTGTCCACAATGGTCTATTACATTGCCACAGCCTCTCTTGCAAGTCCTGTATTGTTGGTTTGTTGCCCCTGCCTCCCTTTCCACTGCCCTCCACAGTCTGTTGTGCTGCCACGGCCCTTCCTGCCTGCCCAGTGTGGTTAAATTGTTGCCTTTGCACCCTCCTACCTGCCTTCAATTTTCAGAGTCCGTGCCCCTGGCCTCTGCCTCTCAACAGTATCCTAATGAACAACTAGATTGCTAACATTCTATATTTATTACAAAAGTGTGGAACGCCTGACGTCATCTTGATGTAATCAAAACTGTAATACCTAGAGCATTTCCTTTAGAAATTACATATATGAGAGGGTCTTATTGGCATCAAAATTATGGTTAGTGCTCTAAAAGACTAAAATAAGGACATATTTTCTGAGTTTTCAAATAGCGACAAAGCACTTTTATATTATTTGTTATCTTTATGTTTTTTTATCCAGTTGACCACTTGATTAAATGTTGCACTTAGGGGAGAGGATGTGGTGTTACTTCCAGAACTGCAGACTTTGCAACTGGGGAACCAGGTTGGAGTTTCTGCTTCAGCTCGACATTCTGTGATTCTGGTCAAATCACTTAGTCTCCCCATGTCTACAACCAAAATGAATTTGTTCTTGTGTGATGTAACCAATGCTCATGTGAAGCACTCCAATACCTGACAAGTCTGCACTATATAACACTGTAAAAACACAAAATAATACGTGTTTTGCACACTTCTGTCATTGGGCTATATTTGGGCTACATCTGGGTGATTTTGGGCTACATTTGGGCTCTTTTGTCTCCGGTGGCCATCTTGGGAGATTTATTTGTTATGAAGTTTCCTAATTTCCTCATGTACTGCAGTCTCCTCAGTAGGAAATGCTTTCAGTTTTTTACTTTGATTCCATCATGAAGGTATTCAGATATGTCACACATTTGCCATAAATTCTGAAAGTTAGCACTCTAGTTGCTCATTAAATCACTGTAGTAAAACTACTGCTCACCAGGGAAAACTGTTGCTGGTATTGAAAGTGCATGTTTCAGTCTGCATGTCAGAATTTTTTAATGAAATAAAAGAGGATTTCAGAAGTCAAAATGTGCCCTAGTTTTTCTTTCTGCAGCACTAATCATACTTGTTATGGAAAAATGAACCCCCTCATTTTGTTCCTTTTTAAATTAAATGTTTTAAGAGTTACCACTTTAATCCAAGCAAGATGGCTTCAGGTGTGCCATACGTTTATCATAAGTAGGACTGCTAGCGCTCTAGTTGTTCTTTGGAACACTCTGGGAAGCTGCAGTAGAACACAAAGGAATCAACTGACAGTCTCTGCCCTTGTTGGATGTACATGTTTTACTGAGAATGTCAGACTTCATTCTCACATGATTGAGAAAGATAATGTGAATTTACAGAAAATAAGCTCTCAGTTTAGCTTATAGATCACCTTCCAAACCTCTGTGGGAAAAGCATGAGAAAATATTTTTCTCTCAATCATGATATCCCAGCAGAAGGCTTTTTCACATGGTGAAATCACCTTAGAACATACCACAATTCCTAAAATGAGTATGGTACCATCAACAAATGATTTATAATGTAACTAAAGTCTTAAAACCTTCTATTAACTGAAATGCTTTTTAATGAGGTGCTATCATGTATATTGGTCCCAAGATGGCTGCCAACACTTCTTGGATGAAGTGCTGACAGCCAATCAGATCTCTGGATGAGATGTGTGGTTAGGCTCCGCCCACATATATATATGATTTTACTTTTGATTTTCTCAGGAACTACTGAACAGATTGACACCAGAATCCCCCCGAGACTTTCAGGGTAGGAGCGGAGCGGAGCGCCTCACCTATTTTGAAAATTTCGCGAGGATTCGTCAACCAGCGCCAAAGTTATTCCAAATAGAATGTTGCGGATTTCCTATGGAAACACGGTCCTAACTATAACTAACTACTGGCGACCGCCAGTAGATAATATATATATATATATATATATATTCACTGAAAAAACCATGGGTTTCACACACGTTATAGTTAGGAATTAGCATTTAAAAAACCTTAGAAATTCAATGAAAAAACCAAAGGTTTCACACATGTTATAGTTAGCTGGACATTTCACTCGTAAAAAACCATTGAAATTCCCCCGTTATAGTTAGTTCAGCTAACTATAACTCGCGCGCCCGCAATGCACTACTGATGACGTCACATATTACATCACTCATGACATGGTCAGTGACATCACTCATGACATCACTGATGACATCTCAAATGACATCACTGATGACATCATCCTTGTGATAGAGTGGTAGACCTCCTCTCACCCTAATATAACCTTTGATACACACATATAAAAATAGAGACTGAAATTTTCAAAATAATGGACATACAAATAACAGTTACAACAACCTATTCAGTAATTCTAAGATCCACATACACATCCACTCATCCACCAACAATCCTATACAGTCACTCATACATGTACTCACACATCATATGTACTCATACACCTAAACATCCTGTAACACAATGCCACTCATTCATAGAGTTACTCACACATAGTCACTCATGCTAATAAAGAATCAAACATCCATTTACCTGCATATACAGTTATACACACACCACCACACTTACTTTTACAGAAACTTACACATACTTAGTCTTTTAAACAATCACTTATAGAAACACATACTTATTCATACAGGCACTCTTCCAATCTCTCACTCGCACATATACTTACTTATATACACCAATAGTCATATATACTAGTTTAAAAATATGTAGTTACTCATAAAGACACTATTGAGACAGTCATTCACTCACTAACACACCCATACACACACTCATCCACCCATACGGTCCTACACACATGCTGTCTTCAACACATACAAACAGTGAGTCACTCATTCATGCACCTATGCACTACATAATAACCCCCACCGAACCATGAAGACACTCAGACACTCATACTGATATTCAAAAAACCAACTAATAACCTATATAGACACTCATGTAGCTACTCACCAACCCATGCAGCCACTTATATACAAAGTGAGAGACTGATACAGGTATTTACACATTTAAACATTACTCACTTAGCCATGTATTCATAAAGATACACTTAATCAGTCAGTTACACAATCAATTTTTAAAAAACAAATCATCAATTTAGACACTTATATACTCATTTATTCTTCCATCAACCTTGAGATATACATATATTAAACTTTTTTAATTTTCAGAAAAACACACATTCACTGGATGATGTCATCAGTGATGTCATTTGAGATGTCATCAGTGATGTCATGAGTGATGTCACTGACCATGTCATGAGTGATGTAATATGTGACGTCATCAGTAGTGCATTGCGGGCGCGCGAGTTATAGTTAGCTGAACTAACTATAACGGGGGAATTTCAATGGTTTTTTACGAGTGAAATGTCCAGCTAACTATAACATGTGCGAAACCTTTGGTTTTTTCATTGAATTTCTAAGGTTTTTTAAATGCTAATTCCTAACTATAACGTGTGTGAAACCCATGGTTTTTTCAGTGAATTTCAAAGGTTTTTTAAATGCTAATTCCTAACTATAACGTGTGTGAAACCCATGGTTTTTTCAGTGAATTTGCAAGGTTTTTTAAATGCTTTTTTTTTTTACATATTTTTATTTTAATTTTCTATCCTTTTTTAAAGACTATAGTTAAATTTTTAAAATTCTACAATATGTTTTTATTTTACATTTTTTATATAATAAACAGGTAAAATTTATTAGCAATACATTTTTTCCTTTTTTTTAAATTTTTTTTTAGTGCGCGTACGGTAAGCTTAAGGTAGGCGTACGGTTTACGCAATGTCCGTAATTTATCTACGCTGTTTGCGTATAGTTACGCAATTTGCGTAGCCGCGCGTACTCTGCGTGGGGCGCGTACGCGTGTACGCTACACGCGCACGTTATGGGGAAGTGTTGGGGAGTGACTGTTATGCGCATGCGCGCGAGCGCGTGTCTTTTTTACGCGCATGCGTACTTTTGCCGTAAGCGCACCGTAAGCGTACGGTGGGTCATGTGATCATGAAACACAACTTTTGATTGGTTGAAACTACTTTCAGTTCTAGAACTCTCCTACACCACACCCATTCCCCTCATTTCTGCTTGTGATCCCTTAGGAGAAGGAGCTGGGTTGTCTTTGTGATACGATGGCAGAACAGCAGAGCTCTTCTGAGAGTGAGGCTAGCAGCACTACCTTGAGGCAGAGAGCGAGGAAACAAAAGACCTCTTACGTATGGGAGTATTTTACTTTTCCAGAAGGCCAGCAAAAGGTAAATGCACCCTTAGTGACTTGTAAGCTGTGTAAGCGTGTACTTTCAAGAGGGAATCCTGACAGGAAGTATTCCTTTGGGAATCACACCATGATGAGACACCTTAAGGATGTACACAGAAGGACACATGCTCGACTTACTGAAGGTAACCCTTCAGTAAATCAACCAAGCACATCCACAGCAGCTCAGCCTGGACCATCATCTGCAGGGCCGAGTCCTTCTTCTGCAGGTCAGGTGAGCCCTTCATCTGTGGGGGGAGCATCTCCTTTTTCTGGTCCTCTGGAAATTAACCCTCGGTTTGCGAGGGTTGAAGTACGGTGCGCCACTTGTCATGATCTAATTAGTTATAGGGAGACCAGTATTTCCCTAGTGAACTGTAAAATAGATCAGCACACTTGTCGTACCATCTAATATTCCCAATCTTTCTTTCCTCTGTCCCTGCATGAACACAACGGCTCTTTTAAGAGCCAACCTTACCTTTCATCTATTTTTTATATATGTTTTTAAAAACTTTTTTTTTTTTTTTTTTACCGTACGCGTACGGTACGCGTAATTTTTTTTTTTTTTTTTTAAAAACACTAAAAATCAATTATCACATTACAAGGTCCTTGAGAGACTACAATTAAAAACTGAAAATGTGATTGTAGAGAAGTGGAAAAAAGGGACCATGATATTATTGACTTACCATACCCACTCAAAAAAAGATTTAGGGCCTCATGTAGGTAACCAAATACCGGTCGGTAACGGCCGATTTTCGGTAAATATGCCGTTACCGACCGGTATTCAGACAAGTGAGATGTAGGAGTCCAAAAACGACTTTTCGGTAAATATGAGGCGGTAAATACCGAATCATATTTACCGAATTCTAAAATACCGAATCAGATTTACCGAATACATACTTAACGAATCGGTAAATATGAAGTGGTAAATATGAAGTGGTAAAAATTAAAATGACATGTAGGAGCACTCGGTAATTAAGAAATCCAAGAAAATCGGTAAATAAGAGTCGGTAATTAACACGGATTGAAAGCAGGTGGTAACCATCAACAGTGCATATAAGCAATCCCAAAATGCAACAGCGTGGACAACATGGCCGCTATGTATGTCATTGCAAGGCGCCTACGTCTACAGGCAGCAGGACTGAGGGTTTGGCGACGGGAGGAACGCATCTACAGACAGCGCATCACACTATTCCAGCTGACTGATGCAGAGATACATGAGAGGTACAGGCTACACCCCGAAACCATCATGGACTTAATCAGGGACCTTCACCCACTCCTGGACCAGCCAATAAGAAGGGCGCACGCCATACCCCCACATGTGCAGGTGCTCTGCAGCCTACATCTGCTGGCATCCGGCAGTAATCAGGTGGTGATAGCTGCGGTGGGTGGTGTATCCCAGAGTTGCCTGTCACGTTTCTTCAGGAAGTTCCTGGATGCCATGATGCAGAGAATGCACCACTACATCAGCTTCCCCAACACACAGGCTGCACTGCAGAAAACAAAAACAGACTTTTATCACATGGCACAGTTCCCCCATGTCATCGGCTGTATTGATGGTACACACATCCCAATCTGTCCACCAGCTGACACAGAGCACATCTACAGGAACAGGAAGTCCACCCACTCCATCAATGTGCATACCGATTTGAATGATTTTGTTAAGGGTCCTGTGGGTGGCAGAACCAAAAGGTGGGCGTATGCTATTTACAACGAAGTCTGGAAGTTGTCGCAGATTGATGCGGCTTCCAGATTGAGAGCTATTGATCAAGCAAACATGGAGAAGGTTATAGCCGTTATAGATAATAGCATTAGCACTCTCTCTTCTAGGATTTATACATTAGACAATATTGTTTCTTCGGTTGTTGATATTGTGCATGATGATATGTCTGTGTTATATCATGGTCAAAACCAGTTGCGTTCTGTTATGCAGTTTGCATGGACGTTGCAGACGTTAAAGGCAGGGAGGGTCCCTTGGGACTATCTGACCACTACATCGTTATTCCTTCCCTACAACCTTACTGACAAGCAGCGATTTATGTCCATGAAGGATGCTACATATTCATTGTTACAGATTGAAAAGTTAGAACCGTTGCCTTTCTCTGTAGCGGAGATCAATTCAGCTACGTGGTTAGTACACGGATTGATAACTCTCCCTTTCGCGCTTTTTAAGTTTACGTCTTGTATGAAACATTATGCTTTGGGTAGGTATGAACCGCTGGGCACCGCTTTCATGCATGAGGTTTGGTCCCTCCCCTTTACGTATAGATGTACTAGGGACAGAACTGAGGTTTATCTGAAGGGTGAGGAATGTACCACGACACCAGACCATTCCTTGGTATGTAGGCACATTCAATTACACGGTGCATGCAATGTACAAGCCCCGAATTTGGCCTGCGTGCTACGGGGTGTCCCAGTGCCTGTGATTGCTCCTTCTTTCACGCTGCTTGCAAACGGTAGTTATTTAATTTTGACTAATGAAGCTTGCTGCGGGATGGTAGTGGGAATCCCGTACAGTAACTGTCTCGCAGAAAGTTGTCTGCTGCAATAATGTTCTTTTTCCACCCCCGCATGGGCGGCTGGATGTTTCCATCTGGCCTTCGATTCCAACCTTGAAAGCAGAGTTCAACAAGTTGAGCAGAATAAGAGCGCTATTGTCCCAAAAAGAGGTGCCTTTGACTTCCTCTCGTGAAACATTTGTCCTTCACGTTGCTAATACGCGCACTGAGGTACAGGCGCTTCTGAATACTGACCTCCCCCTGCATTTCGGCTCTTTGATCCAAACTATTTTCAATGCCTCGTCCACGACCGTCCTGGCTCATTTTTTTAAACTTGTGGGCTCGGGTCTCGTGACCTCTTTCCAAACTATTTTTGGTGTGATTCCGGCATTTTTTCATTCACTTTTCTCGAGCATCTTTGGAGGTGTCCCGCTGCTTCTGGCGCTAGTGGCAGGTGTGCTGCTTTTCCTTTTTATACTCCGGAATGGCTGCTCCTTCTGTGCCACACGAGCACCTGTCCCGTCTGCATCTTCTTCGTGATAGGATGCTTGACTTTTAAGGTACTTTGCCATTGGCGACTTTGAGCCTGGCTTATGGATTATCCTTCAGGTATTCCTACTTCACCTGCGTACAACCTGTATTTCACTGCCTGGATTGTCCCTTTGAATGGCCTCTGGATTTGTGCTTGACCAACATGGTGTCTCCGGTGCCGGATTTCGATCGACTGATGAGGCCCTTAGTGTCTCACGAGTTGGCCTGTTCTGGTGTCCGGATTATGGCCTGTGGTGCGGCGCATGGTATCCTGGGTAATTGGGACATCTCTGCGGCCGCCTACGACTTCTTGGCTATGAGCTATTTGGAGGAACATTCCGGGTGCCCTCTGATTGTGCTAGAGGCTCCGATGGTTGGAGAACACGTATGTTCCTTTTCTTTACTTAATTGGATGGCTGAGACTTTTAGTGGCCCTGCAAACGATTTTTTGTTGGAAGCAGTGGCCACATATGCTGCCTATACATTCATGGATTAACTGGACTGTCGTCCATTGCGCCTGTGCTACTGGACAGCACCCTGGCGCAACATTTATTTCTTGTATTTCTCTTTTTTCTCTTCCTGATGGTCGTTTTGAGTTTTTTTATCTACTTGCATTATTTTTTAGAATTCTATGCTGCTATTTTTTGTAGTTTCGGACTTTGGCGCAGCATCGGTTACGCCTTGTTCTGCTCTGACGAAACTGAACTCTGCGTTCTCTCTTTTCTTGCCTATTAAATAGTGCTTCGATCAAGGGGGCGTGTAGTGAGTTCTCCCTGAATACGTACATACATTGTTAAGTTTGCATAACCACGTTAAATGTTAGACAGCCATCTTTTTGTCTTTGCACACGACACTGCGTTTACATGTTATTTCTTAAATAAACTGCTGACTCGAGACTTGCTTCACACGAGAGCAATCTGTTGTTACCATCCCAAGCTCTGCGCAGCGACCTTGGTCTGTACATGGTGTGACAAACAGTCTGGAATAGTACACAATGCATGTTTTCCACTCTAGGTTGATCGACCCACTATTTAGCCATGACACACGCGCAGCTGCAAATACCTGAAAGTTGGTGCTTTTAATATCACAGACATCATGTTTATTATTCAGACCGAAGACGAGCCTTCCTGCGAGAAGACTCCTGATGCTCCTGTGATGTGATTTCACTAAGCTGATCTTTGAGGTATGGGGTCCCCTATTCAAGCCTGAGAGACCTTCTATTAGCATAATAATAATATTAGCTTCTTAGTAAAGGGAAGGTGGTAGTATCCTCTGTATTTTCCGATTCGGTAAATACCACCTCGGTATTTTCCGATTCGGTAACTACCACCTCGGTATTTACCGATTCGGTGAATTCCGATTCGTGATTACCGAATGTTACCGAATCGGTAACTGTTACCGAATTTTTACCTACATATAACTTTCCGATTCTAATTTACCGATTCGGTACGGCTCGGTATTTAAGAAACGGTAAAATTTATTTACCTACATGAGGCCCTTAGTCATTTAAATTTTTTTTTAATTGCTTTAAAAATGGTTCTAGTTTTCGAAAATTTTCTATCTCAATCTGAAAAAAAAAAAAAGGATTAATATTTAATAAAACATTTTATAATACAGTACACATATTTACATATTTTTCAAAAAATATTTTTGCCTTTTTTTTGCTGTTTTCAGAAAATATTGCATTTCACTATAAATTGTGAAAGCAATTGCATTCATCATTTAACAGCAGGCAAAAAAAAAATTTAACAATCTCAAAGATTGTTTTAAAAAAGCCCACAATCTCTTTTTGTATAAACATAACTTTATAGAAATGCATAATATTCTTAAAAAATATCATCTAATATCAATACTTATTTCTTTAAAATACCGTCTGATATTTTTGTTTCAGAAGTATAATCACAATAATATATCTCAAATAACTCCACAATACATCGGGTTCCATTTCCTTTAGGCCAAATAGTAATTTTAAAATTCTTTTTTTGTTAAATTTCCAATGGTAATCCAATAAAAATCTAAAGTTTAAATTGTACAGATGTCACCGATACTCTGTAACATTTTGGTTTCCGAAAGATTAATTAATAATTAAATAAGTCCACAATAGAATTGTTTACCTTTCCGCATGGCCAAATAGTAATTTTAAAAATCTTTTTTGAAAAAATTTCCAATGGCAATCCAATAACATTCCAAAATTTAAATTGTGCAGATGTTACCGATTTTTTCTAAATTTTTGGTTTTCCAAAGTTTCCTTAAAAAATGGAAAAATTCCACATTACAATTGGTTACCTTTCCATTAGGCCAAATGATAATTTGTTAAATCTTTTTATTTGTAAATTCCAAATGGTAATCCAATAAAATGGTAAAATTGTTTTGTCCAGATGTTGCCAAATCTCTCTAAAATTTAGGTTTCAGGAAGATTAGATAGGAATTTGCTAAATCAAAAGGCAAACGTTGCTTAAAAATCAATTGGGAATCATTACACAGTGTCCAGCCTTTTTCACATTTAAGATAAACTGTGTAATGACCAGAAGTTACAGTAGGTCCATCATGGAAAATTATTGCAACTGTTACAAAAGTTTTTCCTGAAATTGATAATTGCTGTCCTGTAAACTTCTTTATTAAAGTATCCAATTTTGAACCATCAGCTCTACATCGTTGCATCATTAAAATTACATACTGTCTGTATTCCTTTAAAATTAATGTTGAAAACATGTCAGATTTACACTCACCGCATTGCATGCTATGATTAGCATCTTTAACTAATTTAGCAAAAGTGACTGTTTTAATCTCTGGCAATGTTAAATAAATAAACCTTTCAGAATCAACATTAGAGCCACATATATTATAACAGTTTTCACAACTATGTTCCCATTTATAAGAGAGACCAAATAAATTTTCAATGGGAACCCCTTCTTCTTCCAGTACCTGAAGAAAATAAATCAAGAATTCCTGTGTGTCTTGCTGTACATTTTGAGAAAACTGTGTTTGTCCTGAACATACATCTAAAACTTTTCTAATTTCAGTAGCACTTTCTATTTGAGTTTTATCATTACTCAGCTTTTCAAAAAGGAGACTCAGCACAGAACAGAATCTTTTTCCCTGATTTACTATTATCTGCTCTTGCAAACTTTCCAGATAAAATGCAACATTCAGCACTACATTAGCGTAGCAGTTGACACCAGAGCTATTTTCAAAATAACATCCTACAACCTGTTCTTCATTTTCCTTATTCTTTTTGCTTGCAATTACATCACTCCTCTTTTTTTTCCTCCTCTCTACATCTTCATTACAGATATTCTCATTTCTCCTTTTACGAGAAACTACACGTTTCTCCAACACAGGATACTGACCTAAATGAGGAGCATAGCTTCTTCTTAATCTATTATACTCCTTTACACAATTTGTATCAGCACTAACTTTTGAATCATCAAAGTCTATCATGAATAAACCTGATAATGTTTTCACTCGTGACAAAGCAACATATGCCATACCTTCTTTGAACACAGTTGAACCAATGTTCACAAATGCACAATCTACAGTCAATCCTTGAGACTTGTGAATAGTTACAGCATATGCTAGCGAAAACGGAAACTGCTTCCTACGTACATATAAGTCTTTCACAAGCATGAAACGAACTGAACAACGACAAATGTCTTTAACTTCTTCTATCTGATCAAATTTTATTTTTAAACATTCAATTCCATCTTTTTTCTGATAATTAATAAAACCCACAACTCTTCCCATAGCTCCATTAACTAAACCTTTTTCAACATCCAAATTTCTCCTTAAAAATACTCTACAGTTCATGCAAACATATAGATTTTTTTCTAATCCAGCTGTTTTGGAAATGTTCTTCTCTAGTGAATCCAATTTATTTTTCAGTGTGCCTGTTAATGTGACAGTAATTCTTCCATCCTCAATTTTGTCCACTGCTTCCAATTTCCTGATATCTTCCTTTTCCAATTTCAAAAGCTCCTCCTTGAATATTGAGCATTCATGTAGAGTTGGCATTAAGCAGATGACACTTTTGTTTTCTGCAATGTTCTTGTATATCTTCTCTGCAACTATTTCTTCCTTTGGAAATAAATTATGTAGCAGGCGACTCTGTAATGCTTTTTTGCCAGCTTCAGTGAGTAGTCCAATTCTGATATCTTTCAGAATACTTCCATGTTCTTCATCGTTTGCTTGCCTCATATTAGTAGTAAGTTCCTTGTACTCAAAGAAGGACCAAATATTTGTATTACCGATGCTTCCCAATGACTTCTTCGTGTCTTCATGTGTCACAGTATTAAACACTGGTTGTCCTTTAACTGGAGTAAGTTGCAAAAGATCTCCAAAAACTATGACGTGTTTTCCACCAAATAACACGTCATAGTCTGTCTTCAGAATTTGCTGCATTCTTAAATGCACAAAGGCAAGCATTAAGTTTGATACCATGCTCACCTCATCAATAATGAGAACTTGCATCTTCTTCAATACTCTTGAAACTTCCAAGCATGCTTCTCCAGTTAGCTTGTTGTATTGTATTTTGTTCTCATGCTCCACTGGTAACATTAGCAAACGATGTAAAGTGATTCCTTTTATGTTATATGCTGCTAACCCAGTTGGAGCAGTAACCACACAAGACAAAGTAGAATCCGTTTTTTGCTGTAGGTAGCTTCTGATGACTTTTATTAGGAAACTTTTTCCAGTTCCAGCTTGTCCGCTTACATACATCCTGATTGGATGAAATGATGTGCATGAGCACTCTTTTTTTTCATGTAGAAATCCGTGATCAATTTTGTTTCTGATCTCTTCATAAATTTGTTGCTGCTCTTCGTTCAGTTGTCTTTCCAAATTTTGTAAGTCTATAAATTCTCCTTGAGCTTGATTCATAGCCGTTTCCACTTCATTCATGGCTATTGATGCTTCATTTTCAATGATTGGTTGTCCTAGGGGATCTTGACTGAGTGTTCCTGAACTTTGGCTGTCCTGAGAACTGTCTCTAGCTATTTCTGCTGCAATTGTAGTTTCCTGTTCAATTTCTTCATTTAACATTTGCAGATAAGTTGTGAATGTATTGCATTGTATGCTGTCTTTGCAAGCATTAAAAGAATCTTCATAGCTTTGAAATTCTCCCAGTAGTTAATCCTCTGTACGCCATGGTTTAAACAGCTGTAAAAGAGCCAAGTAGTAAAATTCCTTTTTGTCAGTAGTGTCGCAACTCAGCTTCCGGTGATTTATCAAACTTCCTTTTGTTTGCTTCACCAAACATCCTTCCTCACCAATGACTTTATATTTTCCATTGTTGATGTCTTCTGCGGCTTTGCGTGAATAAATGTAGTTCTGCAGCACTTCATAGAGACACATGTTCTCCAGATGATGACTTCTCTTGGGATAATATGTGTCCAACATGTTTGATTTCAAAATATCTGTACTTTGGGTCATTCTCGGCAAAATATTCAATTTCTCCAACAGATTTCAGTACCCGATTTCTCATTGCTGCAAGGCCTAAACTTGCCCAAATTATTCTTCTTGATTTCGAGTAGAGACTTGCAGAAGATAACCTATCTGAACATTCGTAGGATCCAATTTCTCGATGCGATAACATCTTCAAACTGAAACTGTACAGCTTCTTACTGACAGTTTTCTCGTGAGAAATCTCTTCCCACATTTCCTTCAATTCTGTTTTTTCTGATTTCGTAATGTAAGACGTTACATATCAAGCAACAGCAATGGAATTGTCAGCTACATACTGTATATCCATGTTAGCGTTCCACATGGATAAAATCACTGGGTTGTAGTCATTTATATTTTTTGATTCTTCTTTTCTTTTAAGGTTGTAGGTATTCTTAGGTGATTTTCTTGTAATAGTATGTCTCACAGATGACATAAAGCTGTTTACTCTTCCATTTGAAAGAACAGGTCTAGGAAATCCAAATCGACATTTAGTGTAGTATTTATCTTTGCTCTTGTATTTCCGTCGACAGTATTTTCCACACCGATGACTTTGGAAACGTAAAACTTGCTCCTTTAACTTTTTCTCTTCTGTGCTTTTTGGTATAGCACATGTTGCATATTCTTCAATGTAAGATAACACTGCTTCATCAGTATCTGTTCCAAACTTTGGGGCATCCTTGATCTACAACAGCATATGAATATGAGGAGCACCTCTTGCCTGGTACTCTTTTCTCCAAAAGAAATCCACTACTTCTCCTAGAGGTGGATTTTTTTTATTGCAGATGAAGGACATCATAGCCTCAAATCTATGATTGAAATATCTGCAAACATTAACCGGATCCAATGAGCACAGTTCTCCTGCTGTCTTGTATTCGATGTTTTTAATGTTTGAATTTGCCTCTCGTAGAAAATCCAGTAAATCATCCCAAGCGTACTCCGCACAGCTTAGGGTAATGAACCATGTTGGTGTTCCTAAATTCCGTAACATGCATTTTAATTCACCATGGCGTTGGTACCAATATTCATTTGTCCCACGCTGACAAGCCATCAGATTGATCAGTTGTGTTTCCAAATGATCATCTCGGTGCTGCACTTTCTCCATAAAATCCTTAGCAGACACATTTTGCAAATGTACTCCACTTTTTAAAATGTGATTTACTGCATAAGACAATGCAGACAAGTCGCTTTCAAATAAAAGATGGAACAAATAAGGAATACTTTGTCGAAATCTGGGATCTTCAGCATATAGTCTTGTAGTCCGATACTCAGAAGCTGGAATCTGTTCCGGACGTTCATCGTATCGTCCTCCTTTTCCTTTAGGAAACAGCTGAGGAAAACATCGAGCTTCCAAGCTCTCCTCCCATACACTCACGGGAGTTCCTTTTGCTTTCTTCATCTGAAATAGATCAATATTGTCTCCCATAACTTCTTTTGAATGAAGAGGATGTATGCTAAAATGTTCATAAATTTCTTCTTCCTTTGACTTGTCCACTTTTTCAATTTGTCCAGTTGGTGTTTCTGTGTCTTCTTGTAAATCTTCTTCATCTTCTTCTTCTATATAAATTGATTCATACCATTTGTTATTCCTTTTCAAATACAAATTTGCTCTTTGTACTTTCCATGCATCTACCAGCTCCTGCCAAATCTTCTTATTCTTTGTAGGTACACCATTAACCAGAATAATTAATGGTTCAGTTTCCAAAGTATCCGCATCAAAAATGTACAAAATGTCTGTACTGGAAAGAATGATTTTTTTTTTTTTATTTTTAAAAACCTTTATTTCAAAAATCAGGACACAGCTATTCAGCCGACAGCCCGAAGGTTCGGCAGCATTGAGAGTTAGATACAGTGATGTGTCCCCACTACAGTACAAAGAGTAGTGCAAAGGTCCAATTTTAGGTAAACACAAAAAACCCACAACAAACCCCAGCAAGGCAAGAACATTGAAAGCCCATGGTGAAAGCCCCCAGGGGAGGCCGGACCCCACTCATCTACTAGTTACAAGACAGTGTACGGAGGAAGAAGGGGGACAGCAGAGGCCCAAAACGGTTTCTAAAGCCAAACTGTGCTGGAAAGAAGGTCAGGGGGAAAGCTGTTCCTCGGGAGGTTCCAGATCCGGGGCAAGACATATTCCCCCCCTGTATTGGTTCCACCGCCCCCAGATGGCATGCCACTTCCGGGGGCGACCTCTAGAGCAATAGACCGTCTTCTCCCTAAACATGCTCCAGTCCAGGTTCTCTTTCCACGCGGTCAGTGTAGGGGGTCCCGAGGAGCCCCACAATCGCGCGATATCCCTTTTAGCGACCATGTTACCCAGAGTCACCCATTGGGTCTGCGCCTCATCGAGGTCAGTGGGCCCCCAGACGTTCAGGAGGCAGCACCGCGCCTCCGGCTGCACAGCAATGCCCGTCACCTCCCCCATAACTGCATGGACTCTCCTCCAGAACTCCACAATGACACCACATTCCCAAATGATGTGCAGGAAAGTACCCACCATACCACAACCCCTCCTGCACAGGCCGTCCTCCGAGAATCCCATGTGGACCAGCCTTGGCCCCGTCACATACACCCGGTGCAGTATTTTAAGCTGCACCAGCCTCAGACGCGACGGGATCGCAACCTCCTTAGGAGAAGAAACCGCTGACTGCCAGTCCTCATTATCCAACTCAAGGCCATCCCTAGTCCACTGTTCTCTCAGCCCCAAAAGCATGTCTGCCCGGACGTTAATCAATTTCTTATATATGAGCGAGATCGTGCTCTCGGGCATATGACCATCAAGGACCCGGTCCTCAAGGGGAGAGGACTCCGGCACCTTCTCACCCTCCACGAGGACTGATCGGAGGGCGTGGCGCAGCTGGATATACCTGAAATACTCGGAGGGCCCCAGCTCATACTCAGTCTGCAACTCCTCGAAGGACTTCACCCTCCCCTTATGCAGCACATCTCCCACCTTGGATATACCTATCAGGTCCCACTTATCAAAGCCCTTCGTATGCCAGAGCCTTCCCAATCTCTCCGATTCAAACAATGGGGTAGCGAGGGTGAGCCTATCCTTCCAGCCCAGCGAGTCAGTCGCCGTCTTCCACACACGCACCGCCACACCTGTGGGCCCCGTGAGGGACGAGTCTAGGGACCGCGAATACAACGCCCTGTAGTAGTTGCCACCACGCAGCAACCACCTGTCCATGGCATACCCAGGGCTGAGGGCGGGGCCATAAAACCCATGGTTGATCGCACTCAGCTGCGTGGCCCAATAGTACCGTCGGATGTCTGGGAGCGCAATGCCCCCATCGTACCACGGGAGCGTCAACTTTGCAATAGCTATTCGCGGCCTCCCATCCCACAGTAACGTCCGTTGGAGGCCTTCGACCTCCCGAAAGTATTTGGCCGGTACCCAGTCCAAAGTGTTCTGGAGGGCGTAGAGGAAGCGGGGAAGAGACATCATTTTGAACAGGGCCGCACGCCCAACAAGGGAGAGCGGCAGCCTCCGCCAACCTTCAACATCTCGCCTCAAGCGTGCCAGGGGGGGGAGCAGATTCTTCTCGTAGCGCACAGCAGGGTCCATGGATATAAAGATCCCCAAATACACGAAACCCTGCTGGGCGACCTGTATCGAACATGTTCTAGGGATCGGTGGGACCTCGCCACTAAGAACGTACAAGTACGATTTGCCCCAATTAATAACGAGCCCCGAGTTCCTACCGAACGATGCGAGTACGTCACAGACCACCAGGATATCATCGGCATAAAGCGAGATACGGTTCTCGTGATCAGGCGACCACCGAAGGCCCCGTATATCCGGGTGCCAACGTATCCACGCAGCCAACGGCTCAAGGGCGAGGGCGAACAACAGAGGCGACAGGGGGCAACCCTGCCGAGTACCCCTACCAAGCCGAAACGGAGTAGATGCCCGACCATTCACCACAACATTCGCTAGCGGCCCCTCGTACAGCAACCTAACCCAACTCACGAATCCGCGACCAAAACCAAACTTGGCCAGCACGGCCCATAAGTATGCCCACTCCACCGTGTCAAAGGCCATCGTGGCATCAAGAGACGCCACAATAGCCGGTTCACGCAGCGTGCCCGCCCTGGCGATGACGCCATGAAGACGCCTAAGGTTTAATGCTGTGTTTCGGTGCGGGATGAAGCCGGATTGATCCGGGTGGACCAAGTCGCCAAGTACCCTAATCAAACGGGTCGCCAGGAGTTTAGCCAGAATTTTCGGCTCAGCGTTGAGGAGTGAAATGGGCCGATAGGAGGCGCACCTATCTCGGGGTTTACCCTCTTTATGTATGACCACGATCGACGCTAGCCGCTGATCCAACGGAAGGATCCCATCCCCCCGCGCCTCCAAAAACATGGCGCGCAGGTGAGGGGCGACCCTATCCGGGAACAGCTTGTACAGATCGATCGGCAATCCGTTCGGTCCAGAGGCCTTACCCGAGTTTAACGCGCGAATAGCCCCCGCCACCTCGTCAACCGTTATGTCACCATCCAAATCGTCCCTATCTATGTCAGAGAGGCAGGGCAACTCGATATCACGGAGGAGATCCGATGAGTCCTCGGGCGGCCTGTCCGACACAGAGGAATAAACCCTACGAAAATACTCCGCGAAACACTTCACAATCCCCTCAGGATCCACAATCGCCTCTCCCCTCTCTCCCGTCAACTCTGGCACCACTCTATTGACCCGTTCTTTCCTGTCCAACCACGCCAGGAGTTTCCCTGCCTTATCACCAACATCATACAGGCGGCCCTGTTGTTCCCTACTGAGGGTCTTAGCGGCGTTCGTCACCAGGTCCCTATACTCCGTCTGCTTCAAGCAAAGCTCATGCAGTGAGGACTCTGTAACCCCCTCCTCCATAGCCCCCTCAAGGGCCGCGATCTCCTCCTCTACCTGCCGTACCTCGCCATCCCTCCGACTCTTGGCAGCCACCACCAGGGAGAGGGCTTCCCCCCGAAGCACGGTCTTAAAAGCTTCCCACAGCGACACCGCCGAGTCCACGGTTCCCAGATTGTCCTTGAAGTAATTATCTACCTTCTTTACCAGGGCGCTGCGCATCTTGGGGTCTCGGAAATACCATGGGTTGATGGGGGCCACCCTCCCTCCTCCCGCCCGACCTAGATCCAGCCGGATCCACACTGGCGAGTGGTCAGAGATACCGCGTGCCATGTGCCTCGCCTCGGATACCAACGAGGCATGTGCGGCAAGAGTGAGCAGGTAGTCAATCCTGGAGAGGCTACCATGCGCCCCGGAGTGGAACGTGTATTGACTCTGTGTGGGGTGCCGGAGCCTCCAGCAGTCTATCAGACCAAGCGTGTCTAGGAAATCTGGAAGCCATTTCTGAGCCCCCCCTGTGTCCCTGGGCGGGTATCTATCCAACAGTCCGGAGCCCACAGCGTTGAAATCCCCTCCCACTACCAGCATACCCCCCGGGAGAGTCAGCAAAGCCCTGCCCAGATCAGCAAATGTGGAGGCCTGCAGGGCCGGCGGGACATAAACCGAAACCAAAACCAAAGTCCTTCCTTCCCACCGCCCCGCCACCGCCACAAACCTCCCCCTATCGTCAACAATGGTGGAGTCCACCTCAAAAGGCAACGATGCTCTAACTAGGATGCCCACACCCCTGGACCCAGAAGAGAATCCCGAGTGTGCAATGAATTTATACCCCTTCCTATTCAGGGCATAGCACGTATTACCTATGAGATGCGTCTCCTGCAGCAGGGCAACATCTGGCATCGAGCGTTTCAAAAATTGCAAAACAATCCCCCTCTTGATGCGATCCCCCAAACCATTAACATTCCAGCTTATAACACTTAAGCCTCTACCCCCCATCCTCAAACGGAAAGAGGCCCACCCCACACCCGAGGAGCCACCATGGAACAGCCCTGAGGATAATCATCATGCCTTGCAGAAATAAACCCCCCAACAACAAACTCCAAATCCCCGAAACTCCCCCCACCCTGCACCCCTGCTGTAGCTTACAAAGCCCCCCCAACTTGCAGTGTGCCTGTCGCCCTACAAAACCAAAAGTCTACAAAAAGTACCCTAAGGGAGGAAAAGAGCACCCCTCGTCCTCCCGCAACCCTCCACAGTTACTGCACTCTGTTCAATTTCTCAAGTATAGTCAAATCAAGTCAGGCCGGCTCTGAGATATCAGCCCTGTCCATCCCGGCCACTGTCTCCATGCTCGGCTGTGTCGTCTCCCGTCCGTCGCCAGGGCAAAGCGTCCAGCCATTCGTCGGCCATAACAGGAGAGTCAAAAAAGAATGTCCGATCTTCGTGCACCACCCGTAGTCTGGCAGGGAAAAGCATGGCATACTTCAGATCCAGTTCCCGAAGCCTCCGCTTCACCCCCAGGAAGCTCTGTCTCTGTCTCTGCACCTGCTGGGTGAAGTCCGGATAAAAATTCACCGACGCATTCTGGAAAGGAACTGGGCCCGCCACCCTCGATGCTTGCAGGATAGCGTCCCGATCTCGAAAATGAAAGAGCCGGGCGACAATCGGCCGCGGCGGGGCACCCGCCTTGGGCCGCCCGCCCGGCACCCTATGGGCCCTTTCCACCGCAAAAAACTTTCCAAGGCCCCTAGGCTTCAGATGATTAAGGACCAAATCCTCAACAAGCAGGTCCGCTGAAGCCTCATCCGAGGACTCCGGGACCCCGATGACGCGCACGTTGTTGCGCCTGGCCCGGCTCTCGAAGTCCTCCAGCCGGCGGGCGACGAGGTCACTCTCGGCCCTCAGCTTACGGACCTCGGTCTGCAGTTCCGCAACATCATCAGTGAGGCCCGTGGTCTTGAGGTCCAGGTTCTTAACGCGTTCGTTCGTCTTGCCCAGGTCCGAGCGGATCAGATTGACATCCACCAGGATGGCATCCACCTTATGCGCCAGGGCCTCGAACTGTCTCCCCATCGAGGTCTGCATCCCGTCGAGCGCGCCCATGACATCCTGTAGGGAGAGCTCCGGTGTCACAGGCGAGTCCTCCTTCTGGGCATCCGGCGCCTGGCTCGATCCACTCGGTGATGCTTTCTGGAGAGCGTAGCGGTCCATGCTGTTGACTTGGGTATACGTTCCCCGCCTGGTAGACTTAGTCTTCAGCCGATCCCCTTCTGCTTTGCCCGACATAATGGACTCCAGGCAGTCCAGTGCAGTTAAGACTGTTCCCTCTCAGGGAGAGGAATAAGGAGTGAGCAGTTCTGCCTTATGCTGCCAGAGTAGCCCGCCGAGCGTCCTTGGGGTAATAAAGCCACCCAGAGCTCTCCAGTGTCCGGGCAGACAAAGGGAACGAAATCGAAAGTGAAAGAGCGGGGACCTCCGTCCGACAGTTCACACCTCGCCTGGCCGTTGTTGATCAACTAGGAGCCGGGCATCCTGCCAGCTCTAGTCCCTGGCATCCCCGGGAGATAGGCCGCAATCTTCCGCCAGGCGTAAGTCCGGTTCCCGATGGGCGATCCGACCGCGGGTAGCATCAATCGCCTCCCTGACAACTCACCAACACGATGCCATGCATACCATCAGGATTAGAGACAGGATAGTCGACGGAGGGCGCGGGGGTCTCGGGAGCTCTAAACTCACGCGGCCATCTTGGTCAAGCGCTAGGCTCCTCCCCGGAAAGAATGATTTCAATCGAAAAGGACATTTCATCAACAACCTTCTCTACATCTGATACCGTTCCACGGAACAGAGCCCTATTCAATTCATCTAACTTTATTGCTGGACTTTTAGCAAAATACAACCGTCTCACAAACTTTCTCATTTCAGTATGATGAACAGCCAGCATCCTTAAATGATGGAAAACACTATTACACACTTTTCTAGATAGACAAGCCAGAGAATGACCCTGCAAACCAGTATTCTCTCTCACTCTGCATGGATCCAAACTTTGAAGCACCTTAATCTTCTGTTTTACACTTTTTTTACTATATTCTCTTAGAAACTCACGAAATTTATCAATAGATTCCTGACGCACAGTGCAAATACTACTACAATTCCAAGTGTACACTGGGGCTTTAGGACGTCTCCCCATAGCCTCATCCGCCATCACTTGTACCTCATCTCTGGGAACCATTATCTCCTTCTCCATTATGCAACCATTTTTCACTTCATAAGCACGACCTCTGGTGTCAACTGCATGCAGCAAACTATTACTTTGAAAATAACTCTCTTCATTAAAAAAAGGTTCACTACTTGAACTATGCATCCATTTTCCTAAAAACACTTTAGAAAAGTTTGTTCTGTTCACTACTCTTTTCCTTTTGCTATGTGATTTCAGTACATTAACCATTTTGTCTAATGTACGCATCCTATTCAAAATTAAAATGAATAGTTTCCTTTTTAATTCTAATGCCTTTGCTGCAATGGCTTCAATTTCTTTTTTTCTCTTATAAAACTTAGCCTTTTGCACTTGGCCTTAAATGGCGACCGTGCGACGCAGGTGAGTGTGACCCACTTGTGGGACACCCCCGCGCCGCACGGCCACCAGCTGCTGCGTGTGCCCCATCGCCTTGCCCTCTGCCTCGCTGCCTGCCTCGCTGCCGGCTCTCCCGGCTGTTGTCTGTTTTTGATTTGTTTTTCTTGTTTTGTTCGACACTTGTGCCTGTTTTTCCTGTCAGTTTCGGCCCGTGTTAACGCTGTTTATTTTCCCTTCTGTGCCTGGTTTTTAATCTGTTTTTCTTGACCGTGATAGTGTTTTCCTTCCTGTTTGCCCGCCTACCTCGCCGCCCTCCACCTTCCCTCCCCGCTCCCCGCTCCCGCCACCACCGCTGACCCCGCCCCTTTTTTCTTTCTGTTCCCTCCCCGCTCCCGCCACCACCGCTGACCCCGCCCCTTTTTTCTTTCTGTTCCCTCCCCGCTCCCGCCTCCCAGCTGCTCCGCCCACCCGCGCACTTGGCCTTAAATGGCGACCGTGCGCGCCGATTGTGCGCCGAAGGTGCGCCAAAGGTAAGCCCGTCTACGCCC
Source organism: Triturus cristatus (assembly GCF_964204655.1). NCBI lineage: Eukaryota > Metazoa > Chordata > Amphibia > Caudata > Salamandridae > Triturus > Triturus cristatus. Next base: position 872,624,161 of record NC_140588.1, read on the forward strand.
GTCCGCGCCTGGACCGCGCCCAGTGCCAGGACCCCTGGCCCACGAGGACCCCGACCGACCCGCCTGACGTACACCGCCGCCACCCTCATCGCACTCAACATCGGCCGAGTCCCGGGATGCTGCAGAGCCACCCCACGACACACCCACGGACCCTTCAGCTGCAACACCTGCAAATTCACCTGCATCGGGACCTGCCCGACACCAGCACCCGCCAAGCCGAGCACCAGCAGCAACCACCTCAAGTGCATCCTGCTCAACACCCGCTCCGTCCACAGACACGCCATCGAACTCTGGAACCTCCTCGACACCACAGCCCCCGACGTCGCCTTCATCACGGAGACCTGGATGAACGCCTCCTCAGCGCCCGACATCGCCATCGCAATCCCTGAAGGTTACAAGATCACCCGGAAGGACCGCAACACCAACCAGGTGGGAGGAGGCATCGCCATCATCCACAAGAACACCATCCGCATCACGACCAGCACCGACAACACCCCACCCTCCGCCGAACACCTGCACTTCCAGATCCACACCGACCCGAAGACCACCCTCAGAGGCACCCTGATCTACCGACCTCCGGGACCACGCACACAATTCAGCGAGGACATCGCCGACTTCGTCAGCCCGCACGCCTTCCCCTCCGCTGACTACATCCTCCTGGGGGACTTCAATTTCCACCTGGAGAACAACAACGACTGCAACACCAGCACCCTGCTCGACAACCTCGCCAACCTTGGACTCAAGCAGCTGGTGTCCACCCCCACCCACCTCGCCGGACACACACTCGACGCCATCTTCTCATCCAGCAGAGACATCACCTTCAGCCACGCCACAGAACTCCACTGGACAGACCACAGATGCATCCACTTCACCTTCAGAAGAACGACGACCCACCACCAACAGCAACAGGTTGCCCGAAGAAGCTGGAACAAGATCACAGCCGACCAGCTCGCCGCCTCCCTGAGCCAGCACCCTCCGGCCAGCTCAGCGAACCCCAGCCAGGCCGCCGACAACCTCACGAAGTGGATTAGCAACTGCGCAGACGAACTCGCCCCACTGAGGACCCCGCCCAGCAGACCCGGCAGTAAGAGAGCCCCATGGTTCACCGACGAACTCAAGAGCTCCAAGAAGGACTGCCGAGCCCTCGAGAAAGCCTGGAGAAGGGAACCCACGCCGGACAACAGGACCACCCTCAAGCTCGCCACCCGGAAACACCACCAACTGATCCGCATCGCCAAGAAAACAGCTTTCAAAAACCGACTAGACAACAACGCACACAACTGCAAGGAACTCTTCAACATCGTGAAAGAGCTCTCCAACCCCAACGCCGGAAACAACGACATCACCCCTTCGCAAGACCTCTGCAACTCCCTCGCTTCCTACTTCCACAACAAGATCGCGGACATACACGACAGCTTCAGCACTCAACCGACGCACGCCACGACCGCAGGACCTCCACCCACCACCACCCTCCGCGCCTGGACCCCGGTCAACACCGAAGACACCGTCCACACGATGAACTCCATCCACTCCGGATCTCCTACCGACCCCTGCCCTCACCACGTCTTCAACAAAGCCGACGTTGTCATCGCACCCCACCTGCGGGACATCATCAACACCTCATTCGACACCGCCACCTTCCCCGAGAGCTGGAAGCACGCCGAACTCAGCGCTCTACTGAAGAAACCTACAGCAGATCCCACCGAACTCAAGAATTACCGCCCCATCTCGCTCCTCCCGTTTCCAGCCAAAGTCATCGAGAAGACCGTCAACAAACAGCTGGCCGCCTTCCTCGAGACGAATGGATCCCTCGACCCATCACAGTCCGGTTTCCGTGCCAACCACAGCACCGAGACCGCCCTCATCGCCGCCATCGACGACATCCGAGCCCTGATGGACAACGGGGAAACAGCGGCCCTCATCCTCCTAGACCTCTCCGCGGCTTTCGACACGGTCTGCCACCGCACCCTAGTGCAGCGCCTCAGCAACGTCGGAATCCAGGAGAAGGCGCTGGAATGGATCGTCTCCTTTCTCGACGGAAGAACACAAAGAGTCCGCCTACCACCGTACAAGTCAGAGGCCACCAAAGTCATCTGCGGCATCCCACAAGGATCCTCACTGAGCCCGACTCTCTTCAACGTCTACATGAGCCCCCTCGCGGCCATCGCACGCCAACACAACCTCAACATAATCTCCTACGCCGACGACACCCAGCTGATCCTCTCCCTGACCAACGAACCCGCCACCGCCAGAGCCAACCTGCACGAGGGGATGAGAGAGGTAGCCGAGTGGATGACGACGAGCCGCCTGAAACTGAACTCAGATAAGACGGAGGTCCTCATCCTGGGCCCCTCGCCCTCCGCCTGGGACGACTCCTGGTGGCCCCCCGCCCTGGGCACCGCACCCAAACCGACGGACCACGCACGCAACCTGGGTTTCATCTTGGACTCCTCCCTCTCCATGACCAAGCATGTCAACGCCGTCTCCTCGTCATGCTTCAACATCCTGCGCATGCTGCGGAAGATCTTCTGGTGGATCCCCACAGAGACCAGGAAGACCGTCACCCAGGCCCTCGTCACCAGCCGACTGGACTACGGCAACGCACTCTATGCCGGAACCACCGCCAAGATCCAGAAGAGGCACCAGCGCATCCAGAACGCCTCAGCCAGACTCATCCTCGACATCCCACGACACAGCCACATCTCCGGACACCTAAGAGACCTGCACTGGCTCCCGGTCAACAAGAGAATCACCTTCCGCCTCCTTACCCACGCACACAGAGCTCTCCACGACCAAGGCCCGAGCTACCTCAACAACCGAATCAACTTCTACGCTCCCAAACGCCACCTCAGATCCGCCAGCCACGCCCTCGCCGCCGTCCCACGCATCCGCAGAGCCACCACAGGAGGAAGGTCCTTCTCCTACCTGGCCGCCAAGACCTGGAACTCCCTCCCGGCAGACCTGCGCCTGACCCAAGACCACCTCTCCTTCAGGAAGAAGCTCAAGACCTGGCTGTTCGAGCAGTAGCGGCACCCCCCCCCCATAGCGCCTCGAGACCCTACGGGTAGGTAGCGCGCTCTATAAATGTCTTTGATTGATTGATTGTATATTTCTTCACATCCTTTATCAAATTGGACATAACTCTTCTCTGAAACATTTTTCTACGTATCTCTTTAAACGCTGTTTTTCTGTTTAAGTTAATCTTTTTAGTTGCAGAAGGTATATTTGCATTAACTAAATTCTCAATTTTATCCTGTCCTTTTCGATTGAAATCATTCTTTCCAGTACAGACATTTTGTACATTTTTCCTTTTTTTGAATATGTTCTTTAGAAAAAATTTTGTCTGCTTACCAGAAGATTTTTTCTTTTTCCCAACATGAGCATCTTCAACTAACTTAGGTCCTCCAGTTGTCTTCAAATATAGGTTTTTTTTGTGGTCTTTTTTTACTCTGGATTTTGTAGGCATCTTAAATTTTGTTCACTGCTCTTCAGCAATACCTGAAAAAAACTAAAAAAAAATTCCTTTATTTTATTTAAATATATTACTACATTTGTTTTCACATTAGTTACAAAACGAAATTTCTTTGCCAATTTGAAAGCACACTTACTACTCTTTTTTTGGCAAGTGATAATCACTTTTACAGACTGACACATTATGAATCCACTTTTCAGATTTTTTAAAAAGCACATGTCCAAACTGCTTTTTCAGACCAGCACCATTTGTAACCTGGGTGACTGCCTACACTCCAGCAAGGGCAACCAGCCTTAGTGATGCTGAATGTATTTGCATTACTGACTGAAACCTCAAACCCCACTCGCTTGTGAATACTGTGCATGATTCCACATGGTAAGCAGCTGGGTGTGTGCTAACAGTCTGCTTCTGCACCAAAAAATGGCTCCCCCTTTCCATCTAATGCAACTGTGAAATCACCAGAGCAATACGCAATAAATCTCTGCCTGTAATTCCTATTTGCACACAGAGTCATGTTTTCACATTAGGCCCTTAAACGAAATTTCTTTGCCAATTTGAAAGCACACTTACTGCTCTTTTTTTTGGCAAGTCATAAACACTTTTACAGACTGACACATTATGAATCCACTTTTCAGATTTTTTAAAAAGCACATGTCCAAACTGCTTTTTCAGACCAGCACCATTTGTAACCTGGGTGACTGCCTACACTCCAGCAAGGGCAACCAGCCTTAGTGATGCTGAATGTATTTGCATTACTGACTGAAACCTCAAACCCCACTCGCTTGTGAATACTGTGCATGATTCCACATGGTAAGCAGCTGGGTGTGTGCTAAGAGTCTGCTTCTTCACCAAAAAATGGCTCCCCCTTTCCTTCTAATGCAACTGTGAAATCACCAGAGCAATACGCAATAAATCTCTGCCTGTAATTCCTATTTGCACACAGAGTCATGTTTTCACATTAGTCACAAAACGAAATTTCTTTGCCAATTTGAAAGCACACTTACTGCTCTTTTTTTTGGCAAGTGATAAACACTTTTACAGACTGACACATTATGAATCCACTTTTCAGATTTTTTAAAAAGCACATGTCCAAACTGCTTTTTCAGACCAGCACCATTTGTAACCTGGGTGACTGCCTACACTCCAGCAAGGGCAAACAGCCTTAGTGATGCTGAATGTATTTGCATTACTGACTGAAACCTCAAACCCCACTCGCTTGTGAATACTGTCCATGATTCCACATGGTAAGCAGCTGGGTGTGTGCTAAGAGTCTGCTTCTGCACCAAAAAATGGCTCCCCCTTTCCATCTAATGCAACTGTGAAATCACCAGAGCAATACGCAATAAATCTCTGCCTGTAATTCCTATTTGCACACAGAGATATGTTTTCACATTAGGCCCTTAAACGAAATTTCTTTGCCAATTTAAAAGCACACTTACTGCTCTTTTTTTTGGCAAGTGATAAACACTTTTACAGACTGACACATTATGAATCCACTTTTCAGATTTTTTAAAAAGCACATGTCCAAACTGCTTTTTCAGACCAGCGCCATTTGTAACCTGGGTGACTGCCTACACTCCAGCAAGGGCAAACAGCCTTAGTGATGCTGAATGTATTTGCATTACTGACTGAAACCTCAAACCCCACTCGCTTGTGAATACTGTCCATGATTCCACATGGTAAGCAGCTGGGTGTGTGCTAAGAGTCTGCTTCTGCACCAAAAAATGGCTCCCCCTTTCCATCTAATGCAACTGTGAAATCACCAGAGCAATACGCAATAAATCTCTGCCTGTAATTCCTATTTGCACACAGAGTCATGTTTTCACATTAGGCCCTTAAACGAAATTTCTTTGCCAATTTGAAAGCACACTTACGGCTCTTTTTTTTGGCAAGTGATAAACACTTTTACAGACTGACACATTATGAATCCACTTTTCAGATTTTTTAAAAAGCACATGTCCAAACTGCTTTTTCAGACCAGCACCATTTGTAACCTGGGTGACTGCCTACACTCCAGCAAGGGCAACCAGCCTTAGTGATGCTGAATGTATTTGCATTACTGACTGAAACCTCAAACCCCACTCGCTTGTGAATACTGTGCATGATTCCACATGGTAAGCAGCTGGCTGTGTGCTAAGAGTCTGCTTCTGCACCAAAAAATGGCTCCCCCTTTCCATCTAATGCAACTGTGAAATCACCAGAACAATACGCAATAAATCTCTGCCTGTAATTCCTATTTGCACACAGAGTCATGTTTTCACATGAGGCCCTTAAACGAAATTTCTTTGCCAATTTGAAAGCACACTTACTGCTCTTTTTTTTGGCAAGTGATAAACACTTTTACAGACTGACACATTATGAATCCACTTTTCAGATTTTTTAAAAAGCACATGTCCAAACTGCTTTTTCAGACCAGCACCATTTGTAACCTGGGTGACTGCCTACACTCCAGCAAGGGCAACCAGCCTTAGTGATGCTGAATGTATTTGCATTACTGACTGAAACCTCAAACCCCACTCGCTTGTGAATACTGTGCATGATTCCACATGGTAAGCAGCTGGGTGTGTGCTAAGAGTCTGCTTCTGCACCAAAAATGGCTCCCCCTTTCCATCTAATGCAACTGTGAAATCACCAGAGCAATACGCAATAAATCTCTGCCTGTAATTCCTATTTGCACACAGAGTCATGTTTTCACATTAGTCACAAAACGAAATTTCTTTGCCAATTTGAAAGCACACTTACTGCTCTTTTTTTTGGCAAGTGATAAACACTTTTACAGACTGACACATTATGAATCCACTTTTCAGATTTTTTAAAAAGCACATGTCCAAACTGCTTTTTCAGACCAGCACCATTTGTAACCTGGGTGACTGCCTACACTCCAGCAAGGGCAACCAGCCTTAGTGATGCTGAATGTATTTGCATTACTGACTGAAACCTCAAACCCCACTCGCTTGTAAATACTGTGCATGATTCCACATGGTAAGCAGCTGGGTGTGTGCTAAGAGTCTGCTTCTGCACCAAAAAATGGCTCCCCCTTTCCATCTAATGCAACTGTGAAATCACCAGAGCAATACGCAATAAATCTCTGCCTGTAATTCCTATTTGCACACAGAGTCATGTTTTCACATTAGTCACAAAACGAAATTTCTTTGCCAATTTGAAAGCACACTTACTGCTCTTTTTTTTGGCAAGTGATAAACACTTTTACAGACTGACACATTATGAATCCACTTTTCAGATTTTTTAAAAAGCACAGGTCCAAACTGCTTTTTCAGACCAGCACCATTTGTAACCTGGGTGACTGCCTACACTCCAGCAAGGGCAACCAGCCTTAGTGATGCTGAATGTATTTGCATTACTGACTGAAACCTCAAACCCCACTCGCTTGTGAATACTGTGCATGATTCCACATAGTAAGCAGCTGGGTGTGTGCTAAGAGTCTGCTTCTGCACCAAAAAATGGCTCCCCCTTTCCATCTAATGCAACTGTGAAATCACCAGAGCAATACGCAATAAATCTCTGCCTGTAATTCCTATTTGCACACAGAGTCATGTTTTCACATTAGTCACAAAACGAAATTTCTTTGCGAATTTGAAAGCACACTTACTGCTCTTTTGTTTGGCAAGTGATAAACACTTTTACAGACTGACACATTATGAATCCACTTTTCAGATTTTTTAAAAAGCACATGTCCAAACTGCTTTTTCAGACCAGCACCATTTGTAACCTGGGTGACTGCCTACACTCCAGCAAGGGCAACCAGCCTTAGTGATGCTGAATGTATTTGCATTACTGACTGAAACCTCAAACCCCACTCGCTTGTGAATACTGTGCATGATTCCACATAGTAAGCAGCTGGGTGTGTGCTAAGAGTCTGCTTCTGCACCAAAAAATGGCTCCCCCTTTCCATCTAATGCAACTGTGAAATCACCAGAGCAATACGCAATAAATCTCTGCCTGTAATTCCTATTTGCACACAGAGTCATGTTTTCACATTAGTCACAAAACGAAATTTCTTTGCCAATTTGAAAGCACACTTACTGCTCTTTTTTTTGGCAAGTGATAAACACTTTTACAGACTGACACATTATGAATCCACTTTTCAGATTTTTTAAAAAGCACATGTCCAAACTGCTTTTTCAGACCAGCACCATTTGTAACCTGGGTGACTGCCTACACTCCAACAAGGGCAACCAGCCTTAGTGATGCTGAATGTATTTGCATTACTGAGTCCAACCTCAAACCCTTAAACTATTCTTTTTTTATACCAGTACACCTTAATTTACTGTGAAAACATAGTCCATATTATGTTACTTGTTCCTCACATTTAAATTTCTCCCAAAACAGAAAATAATAAACACAACTTCAACAAAAAGAATTGCATTTCTATTATTCATTTCTTAATTTACCATATACATCCCCTCTCAAACTCTAAACTCACCTTTAAAATTAGTTAGTTGTGAAAGAAATGTGGCACTCAAACAGCAGATTATCAGAGCCAGGATCTCTGTTCTTTACACCTCTCTCCTCTCAGCAGAACAAGATAATGGCAAACTTTCCCTCTCTTTTTCCACATATATACATGTTAATTTCAAATCTCAGTGCTTCCCCCTTTTTTTCAAATGTAATCACACATTTCTATTGGTTGAAAACCAACCCTTTTCCAAAAGTACCCTTCCCCCAACTTGACTTCTGCCTAGTACCCTTCCCCCAACTTGACTTCTGCCTGCTACCATAGCAACAGCTCATGGAACACTGCTGTGTGGAGTTAGGTCAGAAGTTCGCCAAACAATGTTTCAATTCCGCAGAGCAAGAGTGCTTGACTTTTCAAACCTAACTGCAAATCCATAGTACTGTTCTTTGGTAACACATTTTTCTGTACCAATACAAAACATGCTTCTATTAATTTACACATACAGCCTAGTTTTTATTCTAGAATGGTATGAAACAGCCAATCAGTTCTTTTTTTTATGAAAAAAATATGTATGCCTCCATTTCCAAACTGTCTTTCATTTCTTTTTACCATTCTACTGAATTACACCTCCTGAGTGCATCCAGTTCTCCTTTGAAGATGTTCACAGTGTGGATTGTAGGGCACAGCTATGTCTTCTGGAGTGAAAAGTTTGCAGAGAAAACAGGTATGGTGAGAGACCTTGCTTTGCCAAATGTAGACATTAAATGGATTGGTCAGAGAGGGTTAAAGTGGCACCAATTGATGCCATTGGTGAAATCCTTCATGCAAAACCAACACCCTGACCTCATAATAGTGCACTGTGGTGGCAATGACCTAGGCACTTTGACTGGGGTAGGTCTGGAAATGCTTATGAAGGACACCTTTGCACAACTGTTTTCACTTTTCCCTAAAACTGCCTTTGTGTTTTCTAACATATGCCAAAGGCAAAAATGGAACTGGTCCAATCATTTCTGTCCGCAGATTGACAAAGCAAGAAAGCACGTCAACAAATCTGTTTCTGCTTTCCTCCGTGACTATGGTATGGGTTCCATTTACCACAACAACTTGCGTTACGACATGCAAGACATTTATAGAGGAGATGGTGTGCACTTCAATGATGAAGGGAACAGAGTCTTCCTCTTGAACCTTAGACTCTGCATCGGTACTTACTTGTAGGTACCACTTAAAAATCACTTCATAAACACAACGGCTCTTTTTAGAGCCCCCTAATATCTAAACACTTAAATCTGCATTTCATTTCTTTTTTTATTTTATTTTTTTACCGTACGCTTACCGTACGCGTACCCCGTGATTTTTTTTAAAATCAATAAATGTTTTCTTTGTACTTTTCTGTCCTTCTTTGACCCCCTTACAAATGTTAGGGGGTCTGTAACTCTCCTCCTTGCCCCTTTTTCTTGTTATCACTCTTTTTTTTCTGAGTGAAACACACGAAATGGCGGCCGCCGCTTCCTGGTTTCGGCCGATTCGAATGTTTACTAAGATCTAAGAGCCAATCAGAATCGTGCTCGCGCACGCCACCGTACGCGTACGGTAAGCGTACCGTAAGCGCACCGTAAGCTGGCTCAGATATATATATTGATTTAAAGGCTATTTTCTCAGAATCTTCTGAACAGATTTACACCAAACCTACAAAAGGCACTTCCTTGACCTGAGGACTACCTCTCTGCCAAATTTCTAGTAATTCTGTTCAGACGTTCGGGCTGTAGCCCTGTCTAAAGGTCCTATGGAAAAATGCATGGGAAAAACGCGTTTTGGGACCCCCCTTTTATCTCAGCCCCCGCTTGACGAATCCCCCCGAGACTTTCAGGGAAGGAGCGGAGCGTAGCGCCCCACCTATTTTGAAAAATTCGCGAGGATTCGTCGACCGGCGCCAAAGTTATTCAAAATAGAATGTTGCGGATTTCCTATGGAAACGTGGTCCTAACTATAACTACCTACTGGCGACCGCCAGTAGGTAATATATATATATATATATATATATATATATATATATATATATATATATATATATATATATATATATATATATATATATATATATATATTAAGGCTCACGGTTTTCAGTTTAAACGGATTTTTACATATAAATACAGACGGAAAGCTTTTTAGCTTTTGTCTGTATTTATTTAATAAAACGGGAAAATACTAACAAAACCAATGCTCCTCCTGCCTCTGTGCTCCTCTGTAAAATCCGAGTCAGAGGTGCACAGGGGCGTCAAAAAGAAAGGGGAAACTACTGTCCTGAAACTGCTCCAGAGATGGGGTGGGGGGACTGGCAGCTCCATGTCTGCAGAGACACTCCAGCACCCCCTCAAAGCGTTAGTTCACGCAAGATAATTGTTGGAGCAGTGGCAGCAGCAGATGTCCATTAAGAGGTGTGAAAACACCCCAGGACATCGGCTGCAGCTCCAGCAACCTTTTGTTTTTTAGGTCTCAGGTGTGGGGGATATAGGGCACAACTGGAATTGGGAGTATTTTGCCACAAATCGGAGTGGGCCGGTGAGAAGGGTGGGTTGCTTAATGAAAGGCAGGACGTTTTTTGAAAGAGGTGGCCGTGGGTGTAGTCGATGTGATCGAAACTGTAGCTAGGGAGGGGCACTGCATTTAAACATAAGAAAGGAGTATCACGTGTAAACGGAGGCCTGGGGACATAAGCGAAGTGTCGTGGCACATAGGAACTGGAGGTAGGGTAGAGCAAAGTTAGGTCATCGCCGCTTGACGCAGAGATTGGGAGCTAGAACTGCAAGGGGTGATGTGCCAAGGGAGAAAAATCCACAGGGGTTTACATATGCCGTAGGAAAGAGATTCTTAGGAACTGCGATGTGCACTGGGAGCAATTTGCAAAATATGTCTTAGGAAATATGCATTGTTGTGCTAAATAGTTGGAGAGAGTTGTACAAGGTGAATATGACATGAGAGCGAGTGCTAACAGCAGTGATGGGTTTGAGGGGGTCGTTCAGAGACAGCAATTTGCTCCTTGAGGAAGGGTGGAGGGGCTGGTATGGGAGAAAGCTGCAGGCGGTGTTGTGCTCAGTGGAGGAGTGAGACATGCTTGCTGGTATTTGGGCAGAGATAGAGAACTGCAAGTATGAGGTGACTTGGTAGAGACATCTGCTGGCTAGAATGTCCCCGGAGGCTGGGTTTGTTGCAAGCAATGATGTGTTTTGGGAGAGAGAGGTGCAGTGGGTGAAGTGCAATGGGAGAGAAAGCTTCAGGGAGTGTTGTTCCAAAAGTGAAACAGCTGCAGAGGAAGTGCGGTGCCATGGAGAGAGAGAGAGGCCCGAAGAGATGTGGACGCATCCATGAGATACAATTCTGCAAGGTTGATGTGCTTTGCGTGAGAGCACCAGGGGTGAGACAACCTGGGAGCGAGATCTGAATGGTGCGAGCTGCGCGTGCGCTAGAAACGAAAGACGCAGGAGGCAAGGCGTGACCTGGGAGAGAGAGCTGCAGGGGTTGGTGCTCTCTAAGAAACCTCTGAGCCTGGAGATGCATCCTTAGTGGGAGGATCATATCTGTAGGCTGTGACATACCCTAGATAGATACCCAAAAGTAGTGGGATGTGCCTTAAGAGAGACGGCTGCAGAAAATGAGTGATGCCCTTAGAAAAAGTTGTGAATCAGATCTGTGCCTGGAAAGATAGCTAAGTGGCTGGTGATCCTTAAGAGAGGTGCATGGCTGATGTGCCTTGTGACAGGTGCAGTGGTAATGTATCTTGGGAGATAGTTTTGTTGTATTATGTACACAGAGGAAGAGAATTGCCCGATATAAAATTGGAACTGCAAAAGAGAGTTGTAAGAGGTAGATTATGCTTTCAAAAAGACGTCTGCACGGAGTGGAGCATACCCAGTGTTTGAAATGGAAAAATGGAAGTGCAGGTACTCTGCATCAGAGTACCTGCTTGTTTCTGAGAAGTGCTGGTACTCTTCAATTATAAGTATTACTTTTTTTTTTTGTTTGAAGTACTGGTACTCTTCCTCAAAATAAAAAGAGTTCTGGTATTCAGCACCGGACAGTACCGGCCCATTTAAAGCACTGACCCTGTAAAAAACAGAATGGGCTGCCTTTGGTGACCGCTCCGTGAATACTGTTTTACAGTAGTAGCATCAAAAGTGGATGTGTCTTTACTTCCACTGTGAATGCTCCCTTGTGTCTGACTATTAGCCACAGTGGGGCAGTCTAGTGTGATGTATGGGGGGTGTTGGTGGTGTAAAAAACATTAATAAAAGACAGTACCATTTACAAAACAAAACTCACACTAGTACAAATGCAAGAAGGGGACAAAGAAGTGGCAATCTGGTATTGGGGTATGGTGGAGGAGGCGGATGGAGACTTTGTCCTGCCAGAAAAGCTATGGGGGAAGGAGTTGATCCCCCAGTGTGAGGATTTATGGATAAGATCATTTTCTTTTCTTGATAAAATTGTGAAACCAGTCTGGCTGAGACGTAATCACCTGTTTACCCTTCACTGGGCCTACTTTTCACCCCTGAGGCTCTCCAAGTTTCTCCCTGGGAAGAAATGCAATAAGTGTAATTTGGTGGCAGCCTCAGATATACATATGTTTTTGGATTGCCCGGCCATCAGGCTGTTTTGGGAGGAAGTAATGGCCACCTTGGCCTCAATTCTAAGCTTATCATTGGAAAGTACTCTTCCGCTAATAATTTTTGGTCTGGAGGGAAATATATCTGGACAGGCAAAGTCTTTCCTTTTTTACTCCATCATCCTGGCAAGACGACAAATATGTAAATTTTGGGTGGATGCCAAAGCCCCATCTCACGCTGCGTGGCTGACATCAATGTATGAAACCGCCAAGTCTGATCAGGCTAGAACATGCTCCAAACAAAAGGTGTCCTTTTGGGAATTGCTAACTAACTGGAGATAGGATACCGTTTTTTTTTTTTATTATTTTATTATTTTTTTTTTTTTCCGGGTCCGATGATTATGTAAACTAGGCTCCAGTAGATCCTGGGAAGTGGTCTCCCCCGTACGTTATTTTGTTTGTTTTCCTGGGTCGACTTATATTGACTGGTGCCTCTCCGTTCCTTGCTCAAAGAGGTAGTCTCCCGCCCAATATACATATTCTGCCCGGAAAAAGATATGGAGGATATATCGATACAACATTCTATGGCAGATAATTGGTGCTTGGCTTCTCTTCGGCGAGTGGAGGTAATGGCAAATGAGGACACAAAAAAAAAAAAAAAATGCAATAGATTTCACAATTACAACAAAGTGAGCTATTGCCATTTTGCATTACATCATTTGATTAATGCTTCACGAAGGGAAAAAAAACAAAGACATTTACAATGACAATAGCTCAAAATAATGTCATTGCGAGACCTATTGCATTGTAAATGCTTGTTGTTGTATGGGAGGGTGAAGGAGGTTGATGTGGCAGGGCACAGGGGCTGAAATGCCTCCAACAACTATTAGCTGCATCTCTCAGTGACTATGCACGCTGTTGGGCAATGAGGCTGAGTGAGTGGTGAGAAAGTCAGTTAGCATGACTTCATTTTTCCATTTAATGTTTATTTAAGTGCTACTTAAATAAAAATAAAAACAAGAACAAAAAATGACTTGCACCACCTATGCTCTACATTTTCTCCATAGTGTCCATATCAAAGCACTATTCTGTACAGATGAAGATGCAGGATTCTATAGATATTTGGGCGATTTACAATGCCTTGTGGGGTAGGTCGTCTTCTAATGCACACTAAGAATGATCTGATATTCTTCGAGCAGACACTCTCTGTGATGGCTGATTAAATGTGAGTAAAAGAGGTAGTAATGCATTGACATTTTGCAAGACAGCTGCGCAAATGAGACCTACTCACAATCACTAATTCACGCAGCTTTTCTTAGAGGACAGGGAAGAAATTTGCTCCCAATATGTAAAGCGCACTTAACATAGGCTCCATTTTAAAAAAACAGCTATAACAACCTGGTGCAAGTGTGCATGCCAACTTAAAACATGTGGAAAAATACTAGCTTTAGCGTTTTTTTTCTTGCGTCAAAAATAAATGTGGATAAATACAGATAAAATGACCAAAAAATAAATATGGATAAATACAGACGGAAATGTGAAAAAAACTAAATACCATAAAACCGGGAGCCCTATATATATTATCTACTGGCGGTCGCCAGTAGATAGTTATAGTTAGGACCGAGTTCCCAGAGGAAATCTGAAAATTCTATTTTGAATAACTTTGGCGCCGGTTGACGAATCTTTGTGAAATTTTCAAAACTGATGGGGCGCTCTGCTCAGCTCCTACCCTGAAAGTCTCGGAATGATTCGTCAAGCGGGGGCTGAGAAAAAAGGGGGGTCCCAAAACACGTTTTCCCCATGCATTTTCCCATAGGACCTTTAGTCGAAGGTACAGCCCGAACGGCTGAACAGAATTACTTGAAATTCGGCAAAGAGGTAGTCCTCAGGTCAGGGATGTGCCTTTTGCATATATGGTGTCAATCTGTTCAGTAGTTTCTGAGAAAATTGCAGTTAAAAGTACATAAATATCTATATGCGCGCACGGCGGCAAAAAATTCATTAAAAAAATTGAATTAAAAATCAAGTTTAAGTGTTTAGATGTTGGTTGGCTCTAAAAAGAGCCGTTGTGTTCATTGGGTGTTTTTTGGTACCTATAAGTAAATACCGATGCAGAGTCTTTAGTTCAAGAGGAAGACTCTGTTCCCTTCATCTGTGAAATGTACACCGTCTCCTCTATAGATGCCTTGCCACTCCCCTCACTATTTCTTCTTATTTCCTGGGAAAAGGAGCTGAACAGGTATCAATTTTACTTGAAAATGGTAGAACAGCAGTCTACTTCAGGGAGTGAGGAGGAGTTCTGGATGCACTCAGAAGCATTGGTTCACAGTAGTTTGTGTTCCAGAATCTTCAAACACCACACCCACTCCCCTTGTGGAATCTGAAATAAAAGCAAGAAATGAATCCACCTCAAACAGTTCTCAGTCAAGGGTAAGATAACAGCGTTTATTAGAAACCAACAATAGATTAGCGTGCAGCACGGGGGCACCCAGCAAAGTCACTGAGTGCCCAAAGATGTGACATTGGTGATAGCTTTTATAAGCCAAAACCACAAAGGATACGGCATCATCACATACGTAGCACAAATTAAGCATAGTTCATTTGACCAATTTGCAAGGGCCTAGATAGTTATATACCATTTAAGGTCCGAAAAGTACTGTTGCAGACTGCGTGACCTAGGTCTGCTTCTGGGACTTTCCACTGTAATGTAAGATAAAGGTCTGGTGCTTTTTCAGTTAATAGTTGCAACATAATAGAATGTCCCAGACATATTACAAAATGTGCTATGCTGAAATGTCTGTGTCTACATGAGCATCTTCTGTATTATTCTTGATCGAACCGTGTGTTACAAAAGCTGTGTCTCTGAAGCGAATGGTAAAGTACAGGCATTTTGTGCACTGCTCTCCATGTCAACTTAGCAGGGCCTAGAAGCTTACAGCATTTGGTATCATACAAAAAAGATGGCTTCTACATTGCCCCATCTGATACCAAATCACTATCTTCTAACCCCCCACCTCCCTGCCGGCCATTGATGAACAGTATTTCTATTGGTTTTTTTTGTGCAAATATTATTATCAGTGCAGTCACTTTTTTCCATGGGACTGGTGTCAATATGGCTCCTAACACTGATGGCCATGTTCTGTCCCTTCTTCTTGTACTGGGCATTGTTCCTTTCTTTCACTTTTTAGTTAATGTCTCTGATAAGACCAGATCAGATCTCTTCTATTGCATAAATCACGCAATCCAAAATGTCAAGTCAAATGTCTGCTATTTCTTGTGCTATTGTTTGATGTCCAAAAAAGTGGGGAACGAGATGTCTTGCAAGATCAGGTCTCTTAACACACTCAATAGCGGAGTATTTGGCACAGTTAGTTCCAGCACACTATTTAATTTTATTCCAGGACACAATAACCTAATACGAATTATTAGTTGATACTCTTCTACCCTCACTTGTATAGATCTAAGCCTTCCAGATCTTGTTGCTGGCATTTGTCGTAATTGGTGTGTACTTAGGTAGTTACATACCCTTAACCAAGTGTTCAATTCAGTTCTTTGATGTTCCAAAGCCTTGTTTTTGATATCTAACTAGCGGGTGATGCACCTCCTAGGGGTCTATTGGTACAGACACCAGTCAACCATTTAGAAGAAAACGTTGGTGCCTTGATGGTGTACTGTCAGAGGTTACTAGCACATGACAGTTGGCACTCCCTTGGAAAGTAGCTGGTACAGACGTCTTTGGAGTGATGATACCCAGAGGCCTGGGCTTGTTGTGCGCATTATGTTACTGCCTCTGGTGTCTTCTGTTTTCTGTTGGAGGCCTAGCCTGCCCGAGCAGGTGTCTGCCTCTATCTCCTGTTGTTCTTGTCTTGCGTGGTGGATCGAAGGTTGTACCTGCGAGGTGCCTCAGCTTATTCTCTGCTGTCTGGTCCGTCTGCTTTGGAGCTGTGGATCCAGGATGTCAGCCCTTGGCACTTCACTGCTGTTACTGTGCTGAGGATGATCTGGTGACGTCCCTTCCACCTTGGCTGGAAGCAGTGCCGTTGGGTGTGGGCTTTTACCCAGATCCAGTCACCAGGCTACAGGTCATGTGGCAGTGGAGTTGTTGCCTCTGGAAGAGCCTGCAGTACCTGGTGGTGAAGATAACGTAAGTTCTCTGTTAATTTCTTGCAGTAACATAAAAGCAGGTAGTCTGTTAATGATAGTGGAGCTGTGGACATATGGCCTGCAATGTTCATGGGGTGGCCAAATATTATTTGCTGGGCTGGGCTTTGTTACCCTATCTGGCGTGCTCCTCATAGTCAGCAGGGCTAGTGGTAGTGCACCTACCCCTGAAAGTTCAGTTGATGCACACATTTTTCCAATCTTATTCCAAAGCGATGCGATAAGTTCCTGTAGGAGGCATTTGGCAACCGTATGTGCATCACAGTTCTCCGTTAGGTATGCTTCGGTCCACTTACTGAACATGCACACAATTACCATCACATGTTTGTACTTGTGGGTGAGGGACATGTCTATGAAGTCCATCTGGAGGCTTTCAAATGGTCTTGGGGAGGTGGGAAATGACCATGTGCAGTTGGTGTGCCCTTTCCAGTATTGTATTGTGCGCAAACAGTGCATTGCCTGCAAAGTCTTTCTGCTATTTGGCGGAACTTGGAGTTGTACCAGCATTGGGAAAACAGTCTGATTCATGACATCTCGGCCAACATGTGAGAGATCGTGAAAAAAGGCATGTGATAGAAGGAAGCATTGCTGAGGGCAGGCATATCTTCCCATTGGGCCCTGTCCATAACCCCTCCTTTGTTTGCACACATCCTCCTTTGGCCCATTTCTCTTTTTCATCCTCCCCTACCTTCCTCTTAATATAAATTGGGTCAGAGTGTACTGAGTCACTGTTATATTTAGTATTCTTCTCGCTGCTTGTTATTTGTACCATTGCTAACTGGCAGCCTGTCAGTGCTATTGTCTTTTCTTCCCCATCAATAAATGTGTTGCCCTTTGATACATATTCCATTGATGATGTGTGCGCTGCACATTTTATTATAGCCACTGTCGTTGGTCTTAGTAATGCTTGGAGGAAGCCACTGATCAACTGTGCATGTTATATTTGTTGGCCTGTGGGTGTGAGGAATCCCCTCATGGAGAGAGAGGGAAAGAGACAACATTTTGATAAACACAGAAGGTCACTGTTAATGCCAGACCTAATTAGGGGCTGAGTTATGAAATAAAGTGCACCCACGTACTCTGATTAAGTGCAGATATACATCTGTGGTTATTTCACAAGACTTTACAGAAGCAGGACAGGAAATAGTACTCCTAGAAAATATTTGTGAACTGCATTTAATCATGAGCAAATGTGCAGGTGTAGATCTTCTCATGCGAAAATCTGAGTGTTTGCAAGCACACTTTTCCTCCATCCACTTTTAGCCAACCTTGGAAGAAGTATTATGTCTGCCATTTTCAGGAGTAAAAATCCAACCTGTCTCAGCATTCCTACCATTACCTCCATCCTCTGTATGTAGATCTGTGGAACGTGGCAGCATAAGGTAATAGTTAGTATTCAAACCCTACTATGGAAGGAGCCCTGGCATAATCAGAAATGCTCATTTAGAGATCTTATATAATGATATTGCTGCCATAATTTGTCGCCGCATTACGTGGCATAAAAGGGACAAGTGGTTTTTGTCACAGGACACCTATTCACTAACACCCCTAAAGACTGCACCTGTACATTAAAAGACATAATAAATTTGTACACATTGTATCCTTGAAACATCATTATACGAAGCACAGTCATTCAATGCGCACTATCCTTCTGCATTGGCATATACTCATTACTAAAGAACAATAAATAAACATAATATCACTACTCTTTGTCCAATCCTTTGTAGCCCCTGGCGAATGCACTGCTTTCAAAAGCATTTTAGCGCATTCCCCTTACAGTATAAATTGTTATATATCCTGCAACTCTGAAGAACCTAGAAATGAAAAACATTAATATACATACACAATATTTCTTCTAGATGCATACATAACATAGTACGTCTCCTTGTTCCATTCAATTAGGCAAAACCCTTTAAGAGCGCAATATACCCAGTGCTATTCTATATGTGCTTGTGAGGATGGTGACGTTATATGTTAGGCTGCCGTCTGTGGAGTGAGAAATGGGGAAAACAAGCCAGCTACCTAACATGACCTAATTGTGTTATCCTGGGCATTTCATTTTCATCTCAGCAACTTACATCGTTCTTAATAATGGGAACCCAGGCCACCCAGATCATTCATCTTTTAGCTCAATAGCTAATATGTTCAAATGCACACTTCGAAAAACCAGCACTTGAAACAGGGACAATACCTATCAATGCACGGAAATAACCTGATCACTGGCAGGAGGGTCCTCTGTTCCCCCTGCTTTTTAATTAAGTAGCCTTTGCGCAATGTAATGGAATCTTTTGTCCTTTAAAATAGCAAATGTCTCCTGTTGTAAATCACTCTGGGAGATGGGGTGGGGGACCCGTGGATAGCATCACTCTGGCCCTCACAATGTCAATTGACAAGACACCAAACAGACATGTACAACACACATCTTTTCTATGACGTTCTTGCATCTGAAAATGTTGAACCAAAACTTATTAAAGAGCATATACACAAAATAACATTTCCCTTCATCAATCTTTAAATGAACCTTAAACAATAATAATTTCTAACAGTTATTCAATCCTATTTTGTTAATATACCCTTAAGAATTGGCATTTCCTTCCATTCTCCGCTGCGAAGAATACATATTTTTTTTGTATAACCAGTTCTGTTTATACCCACAGAAAACTGTTGTAGTGTGTGGTGTAGTCTTGGCGCAATGCCCAGAATCTGTGGCCAGCCCACGATCGTTATTTCAAAGCCAGTCCACAAGAGTTTTCTTTAACCCCTTAATGTATCATATAATCAAAGGCCGTGCTGGCCATTTCTCAGTAACTATTGCTTTATATTTTATTTTTTTTCTCACTCTTTCTACTCTACAAAATTATCAGGCGTTGCCTTCCATCTATTTGTCTCCCTTCCTGTCTCATTAGTTCTATGTACCCTCTTCTTTGTTCTACATGTAATTTCAGAAATACGTTGGTAAAGGACATGAGATCTGCTCTGGACCATGAGACATGTACAAATTCCACTTTATTCTCCTTTTCACCAGGTGGAGGGGGCACATTTCACAGGGGCATTATCAATGTGGTGCGTTGTGGGCACTTGGAAAGAAATCAGGGAACGTAAATTTGACAACATCGCAACTATATTATGGAGAGAGGGGGGCTGTTCCCTTATTCTGTGTTAGTCTTAGGGCCAAAGCTTTCTGCTTAGAAGCACAGTGGGCCTCAGGACCTTAGCCCATTAAGACGCGGTATTGTATTTTATTTTTCTGTGCATAATCTTAACAGCTTATTTTTCTTTCTGCAGAAATTGAAAGGTGCATAGGCTGCGTCCTGTCCCATAGTTACAAGAGAAGCAGTATTTTGAAACATCCTGTCAAAAGTTCTATTTGGTTAACTTCCCCATTTATGAGTTTGTGCACGAGAAATTTGCAAAAGGTCTGCTCATCATGGGACAGCTCGGTGGGTTGTGCCCCTGTGGTAGAGAATACCAGTGCATAAATATGTGTTTAGCACGCACAATGTATCCTCTCTAAAAACACATTTACTTTGCACTGGTAAGGGTAAACACACTTCAGCGCGCCTCCCACTTCCTCACAGAGGAGAAGCGTGCTCACTCATGTACATTAATCTAACTGAAGGGATGTCTATCAACCCCTTACTGATGATAGAGTGGGCCTGCCCAAAATTTGTTGTGCCAGCTCAGGGTCCAAGAGCTCTGTTGCTAGAGTATTACAAAACAAACCCTATAATTAAATAAAAGCACTTCAAATAAATGCACACAATACAATAACAGATCTTCAAATTAATGCATATAATGCAATACCAACACCAACACCCTCCTTGTTGTGAGTAGGTGGGCACCTATTCACATCTGGAGACCACCCTTGGTATCCATCAGGAGGCAGTGCACCAGAACCGGCTGATCTCCGGCAACTATTTCCCCTAAACTAGTCCCACCGTAATCTTCCATTCCCTTTAGTTTCAACATCTGTCTCAAATATAACAATTTTTTTATGTCTTACGTTCCCTGACACGGGAACTGTAAGTCCGGTCTTCTAGCTGTCATGTCATGCCATTTGTATACAAACAATATGGAGTGAAGTCCTTGGCTTAGGGCCACATTGTACACCGTGGAGTCTTTCGGGGGGGCTGGCTGACTGCTATCTAATTTATATTTACCAAGTGAATTTCCCATTGTGAAAGGTCAGTGTGCAGTGTGTTGCGTGCAAGCGCTAAACAGGGACAGGGCAGACACACCGGACAGATGGGTGGGGGCCTCGCGCCGGACAATGGACAGACACCACCACAGTGGGTTAACGTACGTGATCATACTCTTCTCAGCCACTCTCCAGCTGATGTGATAGCAGAGGGAGCCATTCGTCAGGCAAACAGACAGATCAGTTACTTCAAGTTCACCCAAGCGGTTTTAAGTGAGAATGAGAAATAGTTCTGGGTGCTAAATACTGGCGTCCCATGAACGGAAGAAAAGGTGACAGAATAGTGTCGGAAGGAAGGTTAGTAATTCCGCCTCCTTGCAGTCTTCCGTTATCCCATAAGCTGGGATAACGGCTAGGCGGAATTGGAGTCTGTCAGGCAATCCACTAGATAGTGCAGGGTGGTGAACTCTACATGCAGTGCAGGCAAACATATGAAACAAAACACATCCCTGCGCGCAGCGCTGTCAAAGAGGCTGTGTACTAAGAGTATGTGTATTGCCCTTACTCTAATCCCAAAATAGTAACGGGGGGACTTTTATTACGTCAAGAGGTCTCAGGGACAGGACGCAGAGGGTCACTTGCCCTGTATATTATTATTGAACGATGGCGTACAGAACAATTGATATGGGGCAGTCAGACAGATTAGCAGCGTCAAATGTTAGTGGTGTTAGCGTCACAATACCCAAAGAAGAGATAACATCATACAGAGACTAGTAAAGCTCTGGAACCCTAACCAAACCTTGCCACTATATATAAGAGGCCTATGTAGTACACAAAAAAATGCAAGGAATTCCCATAGCAACAAACAAATCAGCAACCACGAATAAATCAACAACAACAAACAGGTCAACTACAACAAATAGGTCAACTGATACTCCCCCCCCCTGTGCCTAGGAAATTCCCTAGGCACAGCTGGAGACCGCCTCAGGCGTCCAGTGGGAGGCAGCGCCCCTCTGGGTACCCGGGTCCAGCGGCGCTGAGGTGAGGCAACTTGGCCCAGACCTGAGTACAGGGACCTGGAGAACTGGCGCCCTAAGAAACCGTTGCAACCAAAAGAGCGGCAGTCCAGGGACCGCCACTCCCACGATATCGTACCTGTACCAAACAGGATGCGCGCTGTCAGGGGTGCAAAACCGCCACCACCTGAACCTGGGGAGCCAAACCGCCACAACTCTAAAACGAGGGGCTAACTGCTACCACCCAAAACCTGGGGAGCATAACTGCTACAACTCTAAAACGAGGAGCTACCTGCCACCACCCAAACTGGAGTACATAACTCCCAAAGGAAACTTACCGGCGTCTGTTGAGTCTGGCAAAGCGTACCGACCTCTGTTCAAGTCCACGGGAAAAATCCGTGAATGTCCTGCCCCCCCCCAACGGCCGGGGACTCTCTGCTAGCAAGACAGGGGGGTGCAGTAGGTCGCCCTCCTCGGCACGCCATCAGCCAGGTGCTGCCTGGCACCAGGGAGTCACTGCGTGCTGGGAACCTGCAGAAGGGCGCTGTCACCGGCCAGGTGGGGAGGGAATCCGGACCAGGAACTGAACGGTAGAGCAAAAATGCACATGTAAAAATTCAGGCAGAGAGCGGCAGCAATGTCAGAGATCAAGAGCTACGCACGGAACCAGAGGAGAAAGCCTGTCTGCATCCTCTAACGAGGGGCAGACACAATACAGGAACTCAGTCCACATCCGAATGATGACAGACCGCAAAGTAAATCACAAGAGCCACAAAAAGAACACAGAAGAAAGTGAGAAGTACAGGCGTAATGATAGCCATTGAGGTGTCCCACAAGTCGGGGAAGCAGACCTTATATATGTCGCCCGGGCACAAGCATATTACCCTTGACATAGGAGAGAGAGAGAAAGAGAAAGGAAAAGGGAGCAGGAGCCAGAGGCAAAGCGAAGTCAACAGACGGGCAGACAGTCCCCCAGCGTTCCAAGGGAGGCGGAGGAGAGAGGAAGGCAAATGGAAATCGTCCTTCATCCACACGTCTCCGAACCCTGATGGAAGCTGGAGTCCAGGCCGCCAGTCCGTGAAATCGCCAGTGGTCTGGAAGCTGCATTCTCCACCAAATGTGGAATCTGAAATAAAAGCAAGAAATGAATCCACCTCAAACAGTTCTCAGTCAAGGGTAAGATAACAGCGTTTATTAGAAACCAACAATAGATTAGCGTGCAGCACGGGGGCACCCAGCAAAGTCACTGAGTGCCCAAAGATGTGACATTGGTGATAGCTTTTATAAGCCAAAACCACAAAGGATACGGCATCATCACATACGTAGCACAAATTAAGCATAGTTCATTTGACCAATTTGCAAGGGCCTAGATAGTTATATACCATTTAAGGTCCGAAAAGTACTGTTGCAGACTGCGTGACCTAGGTCTGCTTCTGGGACTTTCCACTGTAATGTAAGATAAAGGTCTGGTGCTTTTTCAGTTAATAGTTGCAACATAATAGAATGTCCCAGACATATTACAAAATGTGCTATGCTGAAATGTCTGTGTCTACATGAGCATCTTCTGTATTATTCTTGATCGAACCGTGTGTTACAAAAGCTGTGTCTCTGAAGCGAATGGTAAAGTACAGGCATTTTGTGCACTGCTCTCCATGTCAACTTAGCAGGGCCTAGAAGCTTACAGCATTTGGTATCATACAAAAAAGATGGCTTCTACACCCTCACTATTTCATCTTATTTCCTGGGACAAGGAGCTGAACAGCTATCAATTTTACTTGAAAATGGCAGAACAGCAGTCTACTTCAGGGAGTGAGGAGGAGACCTGGATGCACTGAGAAGGTGTCTTTCAGTAGAATGGCAATATGAAAAGAAAGATAGTTGTAAAATGGAGGCTTACATACTTTTTTTTTAATAAAAAGAACTCATTGGCTGTTTCACATCATTCTACACTAAAAACCAGGCTGTATGTTTACATTTTTAAAAGCATGTTTTTTATTGGTTCAGAAAAATGTGTTCCCACAGAACATTACTTTGGATTTGCTGTTAAGTTTGAAAAGTCAAGCACTCTTGCTCTTTGGATTAGAAACATTGTGTGCTGAAAGTCTGACCTCTCTGCTCACACCAGTGTTCCATGATCTGTTGCTATGGTAGCAGGCAGAAGTCATGTTGGGGGTAGGAATCGTTTGGAAAGGGTTGAAATTTGCAACCAATAGAAATGTGTGTTTCCATTTGAAAACATGTGGGAAGCAATGTGATTTGAAGTTAACATGTATATGTGTGAAAAAAGAGAGGGAAAGTTTGCCATTTACTGGTTCTGGTGAGAGGTGTACAGCTCAGAGATTCTGGCTCTGATAATCTGCTGTGTGAGTGCCACATTTCTTTCTCAACTAACTACTTTTAAAGGTGAGTTATGGATTTGAGAGGGGATGTATGTGGTGCATTGTTATATAAATAATAGAAATGTGTTTCTTCTTTTAAAGTTGTGTTTTACATTTTATGTTATGGAAGATATTTAACTTCCTTGAACTTGTAAGATATTATGCAGTATGTCTACACCATAAGTTAAGGTGTACTGGTATCACTCAGGAATACTGTTTTGTGCCTAGAATCACATCATGAGTCTGTGTGCACACAGGAATTGTTGTCAGAGATTTAATTTGTGTTGCTCTTGTTCTGTAAGACTTGCACTCGCAGGAAAGGGGCAGCTTGTTTTCTTGAACTGTGATGGTTAGCATTCAGCACAAATCAATATCTCACAAATGAGAGGCAAATGCTAACACATTTGAATTCAACATGGTAGATTTTCCTTCCATTCCTGCAATGGGTGAGGTAGTTCCTACATGTTCAAAACTCCAATTAACCCTTACCACACATGTACTCTTACATACATCTCTGCAGTCTTCATGCACTTGTGCAAGCGTCCATGCAGATCTCTCTTGCACCTGACAATACACAGTCTCCAGAAGCACACTCTTAGCACACAGGCAGCTCATTTTCCTGCACTCCCATGCTTACTATTCAGCACTGTGTGGTATTTCAGGTAGCAGTGTGTAACGCTAACACATTCAACGTCACCAAGGCTCATTTCCTTTGCTCTAGTCTAATCACTCACCCAGGTTCCACATGCTCATGGTCTCAAGTAGCTGTTAGGACATGTGCTCTTTTCTGCCTCTCTAAACTATAAGGAAAATGTGTCAGGCTGTTACAGTAATTATCACTTGCTCTACCACAGTAGTAAATGTGCTTTGAAATTGCCAATCAAATATCGTTTTCTGCCTAGAATCACACCATGAGTCTGTCTGCACACAGGAATTGTTGTCAGAGATTTAATTTGTGTTGCTCTTGTTCTGTAAGACTTGCACTCGTAGGAAAGGGGCAGCTTGTTTTCTTGAACTGTGATGGTTAGCATTCAGCACTAATCACTATCTCACAGATGAGAGGCAAATGCTAACACATTTGAAATCAACATGGTAGATTTTCCTTCCACTCCTGCAATGGGTGAGGTAGTTCCTACATGTTCAAAACTCCAATTAACCCTTACCACACATGTACTCTTACATACATCTCTGCAGTCTTCATGCAGTTGTGCAAACGTCCATGCAGTTCTCTCTTGCACCTGACAATACACATTCTCCAGAAGCACACTCTTAGCAAACAGGCAGCTGATTTTCCTGCACTCCCATGCTTACTATTCAGCACTGTGTGGTATTTCAGATAGCAGTGTGTAACGCTAACACATTCAACATCACCAAGGCTCATTTCATTTGCTCTAGTCTAATCACTCACCCAGGTTCCACATGCACATGGTTTCAAGTAGCTGTTGGGACATGTGCTCTTTTCTGCCTCTCTAAACTATAAGGAAAATGTGTCAGGCTGTTACAGTAATTATCACTTGCTCTACCACAGTAGTAAATGTGCGTTGAAATTGCCAATCAAATATCGTTTTCTGCCTAGAATCACAACACGAGTCTGTCTGCACACAGGAATTGTTGTCAGAGATTTAATTTGTGTTGCTCTTGTTCTGTAAGACTTGCACTCGCAGGAAAGGGGCAGCTTGTTTTCTTGAACTGTGATGGTTAGCATTCAGCACAAATTACTATCTCACAAATGAGAGGCAAATGCTAACACATTTGAAATCAACATGGTAGATTTTCGTTCCACTCCTGCAATGGGTGAGGTAGATCCTACATGTTCAAAACTCCAATTAACCCTTACCACACATGTACACTTACATACATCTCTGCAGTCTTCATGCAGTTGTGCAAGCGTCCATGCAGATCTCTCTTGCACCTGACAATACACAGTCTCCAGAAGCACACTCTTAGCACACAGGCAGCTGATTTTCCTGCCCTCCCATGCTTACTATTCAGCACTGTGTGGTATTTCAGGTAGCAGTGTGTAACGCTAACACATTCAACGTCACCAAGGCTCATTTCCTTTGCTCTAGTCTAATCACTCACCCAGGTTCCACATGCTCATGGTCTCAAGTAGCTGTTAGGACATGTGCTCTTTTCTGCCTCTCTAAAATATAAGGAAAATGTGTCAGGCTGTTACAGTAATTATCACTTGCTCTACCCCAGTAGTAAATGTGCTTTGAAATTGCCAATCAAATATCGTTTTCTGCCTAGAATCACAGCATGAGTCTGTCTGCACACAGGAATTGTTGTCAGAGATTTAATTTGTGTTGCTCTTGTTCTGCAAGACTTGAACTCGCAGGAAAGGGGCAGCTTGTTTTCTTGAACTGTGATGGTTAGCATTCAGCACAAATCACTATCTCACAAATGAGAGGCAAATGCTAACACATTTGAAATTAATATGGTAGATTTTTGTTCCACTCCTGCAATGGGTGAGGTAGTTGCTACATGTTCAAAACTCCAATTAACCCTTACCACACATGTAATCTTACATACATCTCTGCAGTCTTCATGCAGTTGTGCAAGCGTCCATGCAGATCTCTCTTGCACCTAACAATACACAGTCTCCAGAAACACACTCTTAGCACACAGGCAGCTGCTTGTCCTGCACTCCCATGCTTAATATTCAGCACTGTGTGGTATTTCAGATAGCAGTGTGTAACGCTAACACATTCAACGTCACCAAGGCTCATTTCCTTTGCTCTAGTCTAATCACTCACCCAGGTTCCACATGCTCATGGTCTCAAGTAGCTGTTAGGACATGTGCTCTTTTCTGCCTCTCTAAACTATAAGGAAAATGTGTCAGGCTGTTACAGTAATTATTACTTGCTCTACCACAGTAGTAAATGTGCTTTGAAATTGCCAATCAAATATCGTTTTCTGCCTAGAATCACACCATGATTCTGTGTGCACAGAGGAATTGTTGTCAGAGATTTAATTTGTGTTGCTCTTGTTCTGTAAGACTTGCACTCGTAGGAAAGGGGCAGCTCATATCATAGGATTTGAAAAGCTAAAAAAAAAATATAGTAATATATTTAAATTACATACAGGTATTTTTTTTTAGTTTCTTTTAGGTATGGGGAACAACACTGAAATAAATTAAACATGCCTATACAATCAAGAAAGAGAAAAGAACAGCAAAAACATCTATATTTGAAGACAACTGGACAACACAAATTAGTTGAAGAACCTCATGTTGGAAAAAAGAAAAAGTCTTCTGGTAAGCAGACTAAGGATTTTAAAAAAAGTATCTTCAAACATAGAAAAAATGTAAAAAATATATCCACTGCAAATAGTGTTTCAAGTAGAAAACAACAAGACAATAGAAAGAAAATACTAAATGCTAATGTACAATCAGAAGCAAGAAAGAATGACTTAAAAAGAAAAACAGAATTTCAAAACATTCGTAGAAAAATGTTTCAGTGAAGAGTGATGTTCAATTTGCTAAAGGAAGTGAAAAAATATAGGAAGAAAGCAAAATTTTATAAGAAAAAGAAACATATTTAATTAATTGTTGCAAAGGCTTTGGAATTAAAAAGAAAACTATTCATTTTAATTTTGAACAGGATTCGTACATTAGATAAAATAGTCAATGTAATGAAGTCAAAAAGCAAAAGGAAATAACTTATGTAAAGTGTTCTTAGGAGAATGGAAGCATAGTTCAAGTACTGAACCATTTTTTAATGAAGAGAGTTATCTTCAAAGTAATAGTTTGCTGCATGCAGTTGAAACCAGTGGTCGAGCTTATGAAGTTAAGGATGGTTGTGTAATGGAAAAGGAGAAAATGGTTCCAAGAAATGAGGAAGAAGTGTTAGCTGATGAGGTTATGGGGAAACGTCCTAAAGCCCCAGTGTACACTTGGAATTGTAGTAGTATTTGTACTGTAGACAAGAATCTATTGATAAATATACGTGACTTTCTAAGAGAATATAGTAAAAAAAAGTGTTAAACAGAAGATTAAGGTGCTTCAAAGACTAGATCCATGCAGAGTGAGAAAGAATACTGGTTTTCAAGGACATTCTATGGCTTGTCTTTGTAGGAAAGTTTGTCAAAGTGTTTTTCACCATTTTAGGATGCTGGCAGTACATCATACTGAAATGAGAAAGTTTGTGAGAAGATTGTATTTTGCTAAAAGTCCAGCACTAAAGTTAAATGAGTTAAATAGTGCTCTGTTCCGTGGATCTGTATCAGATGTGAAGAAGGTTTGTGAGGATATTGAGTTTTGTTACTTTGGTCCAGAGCAAGAAAGTGCAGGAAATGACACAGTTATTGAAGAAAATGTGGAAGAGAATGTAGAACCCACTGTTAGTAAAAATTTATGAAAGACCAAATATTACTTGTATTTGTTGCCGGAGAATCCATTATAAAACTCAAACAAGGAATGTTAATCTCTATAAAAAAAGTGAAAAAGAAAATAATTGTGAGTGGAAGGATTTTGCTACATATTTGTTTCTGGAAAATTGTTTTGATTTGGGTGAAGATCAGCGTATTTGTAAATACTGTTATAACAAGTTAGAAGAAAATAAAATGCCAGCTAGAGCTGTACATAATAATTTAGAATTGGTCGATATTCCTGCAGAACTTAGTGATTTAAATACGTATGAGTCTATACTCATTCAATGTGTCCATCCGTTTCAGACTATAGTTCGTATGGAGCCCAAAACAGGTAAATTACCTCCTTCAGATTTACAAAGAGGTTTAAAAGGAAGAGTTGTCTATTTGCCATTAGATTTGAAAAAAATATTGAAACAATTGATGCAGATAGTTTGGAAACTGAACCATTGGTTATTCTGGTTAATGATGTACCTACAAAGAATAAGAAAATTTGGCAGGAGCTAGTAGATGTACGAAAAGTACAAAGAGCAAATTTATATTTGAAAAGAAATAATAAGTACTATGAATCAATTTATATGGATGAAGATGAAGAAGTTTTACTAGCAGACACAGGAATACCAACTGGGCAAATTGAAAAAGTGGATAAGTCAAAAGAAGAAGAAATTTATGAACATTTCAGCATACATCTTCTTCATTCTAAAGAAGTTATGGGAAACACTATTGATCTGTTTCTGATGAAAAAAGCAAAAGGAACTCCCGTGAGTGTATGGGAGGAGAGCTTGGAAGCTCGTTGTTTTCCCCAGCTGTTTCCTACAGGAAAAGGTGGACGATATGATGAACGTCCAGTACAGATTCCTGCTTCTCAGTATCGGACTACAAGATTATATGCAGAAGATCCAAGATTTCATCAAAGTATTCCTTATTTGTTCCATCTTTTATTTGAAAGTGACTTGTCTGCACTATCTTATGCAGAAAATCACATTTTAAAAACTGGAGTACATATAAATAATGTGTCTGCAAAGGATTTTATGAACAAAGTGCAACAGCGAGATGATCATTTGGAATCTCAATTGATTGATCTGATGGCTTGTCAGCCTGGAACTAATGAATATTGGTACCGACGCCATGGAGAATTGAAATGTATGTTACGGAATTTAGGAACTCCTACATGGTTCCTTACCCTAAGCTGTGCTGAGTACGCTTGGGATGATTTACTGGATTTTCTTCTAGAGGCAAATTCAAATATTGAAAACATCCAATACAAGACAACAGGAGAATTGTGCTCATTGGATCCGGTTAATATTTGCAGATATTTCAATCATAGATTTGAGGCTATGATGTCCTTCATCTGCAATAAAATAAATCCACCTCTTGGAGAAGTTGTGGATTTTTTTTGGAGAAAAGAGTACCAAGCAAGAGGTGCTCCTCATATTCATATGCTGTTGTGGATCAAGGATGCCCCAAAATTTGGAACAGATTCGATGATGCAGTTTTATCTTTCATTGAAGAATATGCAACATGTGCTATACCAAAAAGCACAGAAGAAAAAAACTTAAAAGAGCAAGTTTTAAGTTTCCAAAGTCATCGGTGTGGAAAATACTGTTGACGAAAGTACAAGAGTAAAGATCAATTCTACACAAAATGTCGATTTGGATTTCCACGACCTGTTCTTTCAAAAGGAAGAGTAAACAGTTTTATGTCAGCTGTGCGACATACCATTACAAGAAAATCTCCGAAAAATACCTACAACCTAACAAGAAAACAACAGTCAAAATATATAAATGACTACAACCCAGCCATTTTATCCATGTGGAATGCTAACATGGATATTCAGTATGTAGCTGACAATTCTATTGCTGTTGCTCGGTATGTCACATCTTACATCACTAAATCTAAGAAAACGGAATTGAAAGAAATGTGGGAAGAGATTTCTCACGAGAAGACTGTCAGTAAAAAGCTATACAGTTTCAGTTTAAAGATGTTATCGCATCGAGAAATTGGCTCATACAAATGCTCAGATAGGTTATCATCTGCAAGTCTGTACTCCAAATCCAGAAGAATAATTTGGGTAAGTTTTGGCCTTGCAGGAATGCGAAATCGGGTACTGAAATCTATTTGAGAAATTGAATGTTTAGCAGAGAACGAACCAGAAAGTACAGACATTTTGAAAACAAATATGTTGGACACATATTACCCAAACAGAAGTCATCATCTTGAGAACATGTGTCTCTATGAAGTGCTGCAGAGCTACATTTATAAACGGAATGCCACAGAAGACATCAACAATGGAAAATATAAAGTCATTGGTGAGGAAGGATGTTTGGTGAAACAAACAAAAGGAAGTTTGATTAATCACAGGAAGCTGAGTTGCGACACTACTGACAAAAAGGAATTTTACTACTTAGCACTTTTACAGCTGTTTAAACCATGGCGTTCAGAGGATGAATTACTTGGAGATTTCCAGAGCTATGAAGATTCCTTTAATGCATGCAAAGATAACATAGAATGCAGTACTTTCTCAAATTATGTACAAATGTTAAATGAAGAAATTGAACAAGAAGTTACAATTGCAGCTGAAGTAGCTAGAGACAGTTCTCAAGACAGTCAAAGCTCTGGTACGCTCAGTCAAGATCCTCTAGGACAACCAATTGTAGAAAATGAAGCTGCAATGGCCATGACTGAAGTGGAAACAGCTATGAATCAAGCTCAGTAAGATTTAATAGACTTACCAAATTTGGAACAACAACTGAATGATGAACAACAACAAATTTATGAAGAAGTCACAAAACAAATTGATCATGGATTACTACATGAAAATAAAGAGTGCTCATGCACAGCATTTGAACCAATCAGAATGTATGTGAGTGGACAAGCTGGAACTGGAAAAAGTTTCTTAATTAAAGTAATTAGAAGATACCTACAGAAAAAAACTGATTCAGCTTTGTCTTGTGTTGTTACTGCTCCAACTGGGTTAGCAGCATATAACATAAAAGGAATTACCTTACATCGCTTGCTAATGTTACCAGTAGAGCATGAGAACAAAATAGAATACCAGAAGCATGTTTTGAAGTTTCAAGACTGTTGAAGAAAATGAAAGTTCTCATTATTGATGAGGTAAGCATGGTATCAAACGTAATGCTTGCCTTTGTGCATTTAAGAATGCAGCAAATTCTAAAGACAGACTATGACGTGTTATTTGGAGGAAAACATGTTATAGTTTTTGGGGATCTACTGCAGCTCACTCCAGTTAAAGGACAACCAGTATTTAATACTGTTACACATGAAGACACAAAAAAGTCGTTAGGAAGTATAGGTAATGTGAATATTTGTTCATACTTTGAGTACAAAGAACTCATTACCAATATGCGGCAAGCAAATGATGATGATTATGCAAGTATTCTCAAAGATATCAGAATTGGACTACAGAAAATGGCAGAAAAGCTTTACAGAGTCGATTGCTATGTAATTTGTTTCCAACAGAACAAATAGTTCCAGAGAAAATATACAAGAAAATTGCAGAAAAAAATACTGTAATCTGCTTAATGCCAACACTACATGAATGCTCTATATTCAATGAAGAACTTTTGAAATTGGAAAATGAAGAGATTATGAAAATGGAAGCCGTGGATAAAATACAGCATGAAGGAATAACTATTACATTGACAGGCAAATTGAAAACTAAATTGGATTCTCTAGAGAAAAACATATCGAAAACAGCAGGTTTAGAAAAGAATCTTTATGTATGTATGAACTGTCGAGTAATTTTAAGACGTAATTTGAATGTAGAAAAAGGTTTAGTGAATGGAGCTATGGGTAAAGTTGTGGGTTTTTTTAACTACCAGAAAAAAGATGGAATTTAATTTTTAAAAATAAAATTTGATCAGATTGAAGAGGTTAAAGACAATAGTCGTTGTTCAGTTCGTTTTTTGCTTGTGAAAGACTTATATGTACGTAGGAAGCAGTTTCCATTTTCTCTAGCATATGCTGTAACTATTCACAAATCTCAAGGATTAACTGTAGATAGTGCTTTTGTAAACATTGGATCTAGTGTGTTTAAAGAAGGTATGGCATATGTTGCTTTGTCACGAGTGAAAAAATTATCTGGTTTATTCATGATAGACTTTGATGACTTAAAAGTTAGTGCTGATGCAAATTGTGTAAAGGAGTATAATAGATTAAGAAGAAGCTATGCTCCTCATTTAGGTCAGTATCCTGTGTTTGAAAAACGTGTTGTTTGTCGGAAAAGGAGAATTGAGAATATCTGTAATGAGGATGTACAGAAGAGAAAATAAAGGAGAGTGATGTGATTGCAAGCAAAAAGAAAAAGGACAATGTTGAAGAGGTTGTTGGTTGTCATTTTGAAAATAGCTCTGGTGTCAACTGCTACACTAATATAATGCTGAATGTTGTATTTTATCTTGAAAGTTTGCAAGATCAGATAATACTAAATCATGAAAAAAGTTTTTGTTTTCTGCTGAGTTTCCTTTATGAGAAGCTGAGTAATGATAAAACTAAAATAAAAAGTGCTTTTGATGTTAGAAATCTTTTAGATGTATGTTCTGGATGTACACAGTTTACTGAAAATGTCCAGCAAGATGCACAGGAATTCTTAATGTATATGCTTATGGTACTGGAAGATGAAGGGGTAGAAATAGAAAATATGTTTGGTCTCTCTTATAAATGGGAACATTGTCATGAAAACTGTATGAACACATGCAGCACTAATGTTGATTCTGAAAGGTTCATACATTTAACATTACCAGAGAGTAAAGCAGTGACTTTTAGTAAATTAGTTAAAGATGCAAATCACAACATGGAATGTTTTCAATGTAAATCCGAAATGTTATCAACGTTATTTTTAAAGAAATATGAACAGTATATAATTTTAATGATGCAACGTTGTAGAGCTGATGGAACAAAATTGGACACTTTAATAAAGAAGTTTACAGGAAATCAACTATCAATATCAGGAAAGACTTTTGTTGCAGGTGCAATAATTTTCCATGATGGACCTTCTATAACTTCTGGTCATTACACAGCTTATCTAAAATGTGAAAAAGGCTGGACACTGTGTAATGATTCTCAATTGATTTTCAAGCAACGTTTGCCTGCAGAATTACCAAATTCCTACTTAATTTTTTTAAAACCAAAATTTTAGATACAAATTTCAGCATCTGAAGAAACCATTATTTCGATTTTATAAGATTACCATTGGATATTTCACCTAAAAAGGGTTTAAAAATTACCATTTGGCCTCATGGAAAGGTAAATATTTCTATTGTGGACTTCTTTGACCGACATTATTTTGGTGTATGTGCTTAAGCAATAAGATTTACAGACGTTATTTATTGCAAATAGTTATTGTTCTTAGAAGATATTTTTAATATATATGTTACATTTCTATCAAGGTATGTTTTACTGAGGATAGATTCAGGGCTTTTTTAAACAATCTTTCAGATTGTTTATTTTTTTGCCCGCTGTTAAGTGATGAATGCAATTGATATCACTATTTTCAGTGAAATTCAATATATTTTGAAAACAGCAAAAAAAGGGCAAAAAATTACTTTGTTAAATATGAAAATATGTGGACTGTATTCTAAAATGTATTGTTAAATATTACTACTATTTTTCTTTTTTTTCAGATCGAGAAAGAAAATTTAGGAAATTGAATCCTTTTTTCTTGCAATTAAAAAACCCCATTTATTTCTAATTAAGTTATTTTGTTGGTCAGGTAAGTTTAAAATAACTGTATTTCTCACCCCTTCACTTTCATGCTCCCTTTTGTTCACTTCTCCTCACTCTGCTTTTCTCATTCCCCTTTTCTCTCTCTTCTTCCTTTACTGCTCTTTCGTAACTCCCTCACTCCTTCTCTACTACTCCTCTTGGTTTACTGCCTCCATCACTATTTTTTCAACCATGTTTCTCTCCCTGTCTCCATATATCTCAGTCATTCTAACTGCCTTAGTCCTTCTCAGTTCCTTGCTCTCTGTCTCTGTTTCTGTTTCTCTCCCTTTGTCTGTCTTACCCTTAATTTCCTTAACATCTCTGGGGCAGATTTACAAGCCCCCTGCGCCTCCACTACGTCACTTTCATTACGTACTGGTGGCGCAGGGGGCTCCTTCATATTTACAAGGAGAGGAAAAGCCACCCTGCGTGTCTTTTCCCCTCCTTGTAAATACAGCCACTATGCGTTGAAGGGGCGTTCAATGGGTCTTGTTGTGGGTGTTCCCACGCAACACCCATAGAACTAGACACATCTCCAGATTCACGAGAAATCGTAACTCTGGAGATGCGTGTGAATACTACGCCACCCTAGAGGTGGCGTAGCGAGGCACAACGAGGAGAAATGTTTTCATTTCTCCCAGTTTTTTCCTCTTTCAGTGCGTGCTGCATGCTACAGCACGCATTGAAAGAGGAAAAAGCCTCTTGTGATTATTTTTGTGCAGGAAGGTGTCCCTTTCTGCAGAAGAACAATCTCCCCACCACGCAGGCATCCTTGCAGCATGGTGCAAGGGAGCCTGCGCCGGCGCATGGCTGCAGTTTGTGCGCCAGCGCAGGGGAAGCATAGAGATGCGATATATTCTTGTAAATATGTTGCATCTCTGTGCTTCGAAACTAACGCAGCACGACGCAGCAAAATTACTTGCTGCACCGTGCTGCGTTAGTTTGTTATAAATCTGCCCCTCTGTTTCTACCACTCATCCTCTCTCCATCACTCATTTTCCATCTATGTTAATTTTTTAACCTTCTCCGTCATTCTCCTTCCCTCACCTTCCCTAACTGTCACTATCCTTTACTCATAGTCACTCCTATTCTCCTACTTCACTTCCTCCTGCCTGTATCTCACACCCCTTCACCTTTTCGCATTCTTTCCTTCACTCTCCCTCACTCTGCTTTGCTCATTGAAATCCTGACTCCCTTTCTCTCACTCCAGTTTCCTAAATCCCTCCATCCCCTCACTCCCCATCTCTCATTTTCTCTTACCCCCTTTTTTAATCCTCATACCTGTTATCTCACCATCACTCCACTTCTCTTATTTTCAATCCCTTTACCCTGCTGTACTTCATCCGCTTCGTCTGTTACTCCCTTTTCCTATCTCCGTTCCTTAGTCTCCTTTTCTCACTCCCCCCTCCCTCTCTCTCCATTACTCACTGCCATTCCCTTACTCATTCACTCTTCTTACCTGTATCCTCTACCCTTAGTCCTTTTGTTGCAGTTTCACTTCCCTTTCATGACTGATTATACTTTCCTTTTCTCACTCATTCTGTCAGTCCTTTCCTCCTCTTCACTCAGTCATTTCAATCATTTCAATCATTCATGTATACACTACACATTCATTCAATAAAATTACAACACAGTATATTAGGAATATAGCTCTTCTTGGAGAAGTGAAGTGAGTTCTGAAAATAACTGTTTTTTTTGTCTTTTTTGTTTTGTATTTTTTTTAGTTTTTTAACAATTTTGTATTTTTTTTTTTTTTAGAGCAGCAAAAAAAAAAAAACAGGGAATGAAAAAGTGGTCAACGGGAACAAAAAAAAAATTGAAAAAATTATACGGTGGAGCATGTATGCTGCTGGATTTTGTTCTCTATTAAGTTGATGCTGCTCTCACCATAAAAGAGAACAACATTGCACACATTGCACCATATATGGACCTTCTGGAACACAGGGTGGATATCCGGAGGTCTTGATGCTCGTGATTCTGCAGCTGCAGATGATGTGCTCGGCTGAGCTCCTGGAGGGTTGTCTCTTGTGGCTCTTGTGGATTCACGGACATAAGCCACAAGATGCACTTTTTGAAAGTGCCTCAGCATAGTATAAATGCTAAAGGAGAATTTTTTGGGGGGATCTCCTCTAGAAAGGACAACTCCACAAACAGTGCAGGTGACTTTTGGAGCATTCACCTTCTTCTGCCCCTCTGGAAAAGTAAAGAACTTCCATATGAAGGAGTCCTTTTGTTTCCTCTGGATTGCTGTCACAAAGGTCTCCTCTTCACTCTCTGTAGAAGATTGCTGTTCTTCCATTCTCACGTAGTGGTAAAGCTCTCCAGCTCCTTCTCCCAGGAAATAAGAAGAAATAATGAGGGGAGTGGGTGTGGTGTTTGAAGATTCTGGAACTGAAACTACTATGAACCAATGAAAAGTGTTGTTTCGTAATCACATGACTTGCCGTGCGCGCATGGAGCACGCACACATGCGCACACGGAGCACGCATGGAGCACGCACGCATGCGTACACGGAGCACGCACGGAGCACGCACGCATGCGCACAAGGAGACGGTGCACGCACCATGCACGCACCGTGTGCACACGGTGCGCGCACGGTGCGCGCACCGTAAAAAACCCTAAAAAAAATAAATAATTTTTTTATAAGTTTATGGAAGATATTAACTATGCTGTTCAACTTTATCAAAATAAAAAAAAAGAGCTGTGCAATTCCATATTACAGGATACAGTTACTCTATAACTATATATATAGGGAGTTTATTGAAAAATAAATATATAAAAAATATAATAATACATACATAAATTAGCATATAAAAAATTTGCTAATTCAGTCAAAAAAAACATAGGTTTCACACGCGGTAAACTTAGGAATTGGCATTTAAAAAACTTTTGAAATTCACTGAAAAAAACATAGGTTTCACACACGTTATAGTTAGGAATTAGCATTTAAAAAACCTTGCAAATTCACTGAAAAAACCAAAGGTTTCACACACGTTATAGTTAGGAATTAGCATTTAAAAAACCTTGCAAATTCACTGAAAAAACCATAGGTTTCACACACGTTATAGTTAGGAATTAGCATTTAAAAAACCTTGAAAATTCACAGAAAAAACCATAGGTTTCACACATGTTATAGTTAGCGGGACATTTTACTCGTACAAAACCATTGAAATTCCCCCGTTATAGTTAGTTCAGCTAACTATAACTCGCGCGCCCGCAATCCACTGCTGATGACGTCACATATTACATCACTCATGACATGGTCAGTGACATCACTCATGACATCACTGATGACATCTCAAATGACATCACTGATGACATCACTGATGACGTCATCCATGTCATAAATTACCACATCTTCTCACACCCTAATATAACCTTGGATACACAAAATTTCAGACTTCCATTCTCAAAACCATACATACTCCAATACCAATAACTACATACCCACTTATTAACTCTTAGGTCTACATACACCTTCACTCATTCACCTGTACAGTCACTCATACTTACCGTCACTCCATACAAGACTATCATATGCATTTATACACCTATATAGACACTCACACACCACCAATCATCCATTGAGGTACTCTCACACCTAGTCAGTCATGCAAATAATCACACTCCCATTTACTCACCTATGCAGTTATACACACTCAAGTTCACTTACTCATAAAAATAGTACCACATTCTTACGCTCTTATAGAATCATTGATACAAGCACACACTCATCCATACAGTCACTCTCACAATCACACACTCTCACATCCACCCACTTATATACTCTTACACGCTTATATACTGTCTTTCACATATGTAGTTAGTCACAAATGTACCACTGAGATATACTTTCAATCCCTAATACACCCATACATACACTCACTCAACCATACAGTCCATCACAGATGCACTCTTAAAATCATGCACTGATAGAATCACCCACTCACACATCTATGCATAGAGTCACACACACCCTACCCACACAAACAGTCAGGAACCCATACAGATACACAGACAAGCAATCAATAACTCATATAGACACTCATATAGCTATTCACAAAACCATGCAGCCACTTATACACCAACATACAGACACATACAGACATTTACACAGTTTAGTCAGTAGTCTGCAGTAAGATACATTTAATGACTCACTTATGGAGTCAGTTACGCAGCACAGAAAATCATCCATTTACACACTTGTACACCCACTTATTCTTTAACAGGCCTTTCCCTATATATATTAAACATATTAAAATTGTTCAGAAACACATACTCAATGGATGATGTCATCAGTGATGTCATCAGTGATGTCATTTGAGATGTCATCAGTGATGTCATCAGTGATGTCACTGACCATGTCATGAGTTATGTAATATGTGACGTCATCAGCAGTGGATTGCGGGCGCGCGAGTTATAGTTGGCTGAACTAACTATAACGGGGGAATTTCAATTTCAATGGTTTTGTACGAGTGAAATGTCCAGCTAACTATAACATGTGTGAAACCTATGGTTTTTTCAGTGAATTTTCAAGGTTTTTTAAATGCTTATTCCTAACTATAACGTGTGTGAAACCTATGGATTTTTCAGTGATTTTGCAAGGTTTTTTAAACGCTAATTCCTAACTATAACGTGTGTGAAACCTATGTTTTTTTCAGTGAATATATATATATATATATACATACGAAAAAGCCCCTCCATGCAGAAAAGGTAAGAGGCCACTGCGGGGAATCTTGGAAACCTTTTAATGAAACAGCAAAAGCATTTTGCATTTCGGCATTAGTAGCCTTCCTCAGATGCCGCTGTTGCCAGGAAAAAATGTGTCTCCACCCACG
This sequence comes from Triturus cristatus, assembly GCF_964204655.1. NCBI lineage: Eukaryota > Metazoa > Chordata > Amphibia > Caudata > Salamandridae > Triturus > Triturus cristatus. The sequence goes on from NC_140588.1 coordinate 872,663,276, forward strand.
CCTTTGTAGTATCCTGCATAGCCCCCCATTGGGGGGAGTATTCCAACCCCAAGTCACATGGGCGCTCTCCCACTGCAGTCCAAAACTGACTACAGTACCTAGAAGGCACTATTGCCGACTGGATGTTGCGTGGGGAAGGGAAGAAAAAATAGAAACCGAAATAGGCATGTACTGTTCAGGATAAAGGCGCAGTATGTTAAACAATGGAGAAGTCCTGGTTTAAAATGATGTAATCAGGCTCCCTTGGGTCCCCTTGACGTTCAAGCCCCTGGTGCAAGTTTCAGTCGGGCAGCAAGTCGAAATCACAGTGGACTCGGCTCCTCGTGTAGTCACGATCTGCACCTGTCAGCAAACCCTTACTTTCACTTACACTCGAGGCGGGCAGGAGTTGTTCCAATGCCTTGGATGAAGAGAGCAAGCTGTAACAGCTGGCACCAGCACCACTCCCGCCACTTAGAAGAATGGTTCCTCTTTCACGCCACTGGCAGGCGTACACAAATCCAAATGAAAAACCCCTCCATGCAGAAAAGGTAAGAGGCCACTGCGGGGAATCTTGGAAACCTTTTAATGAAACAGCAAAAGCATATTGCATTTCGGCATTAGTAGCCTTCCTCAGATGCCACTGCTGCCAGGAAAAAATGTGTCTCCACCCACGACTTTGTAGTATCCTGCATAGCCCCCCATTGGGGGGAGTATTCCGACCCCAAGTCACATTGGCGCTCTCCCACTGCAGTCCAAAAGTGACTACAGTACCCAGAAGGCACTATTGCCGACTGGATGTTGCGTGGGGAAGGGAAGAAAAAATAGAAACCCAAATAGGCATGTACTGTTCAGGGTAAAGGCGCAGTATGTTAAACAATGGAGAAGTCCCGGTTTAAAATTATGTAATCAGGCTCCCTTGGGTCCCCTTGACATTCAAGCCCCCGGTGCAAGTTTCAGTCGGGCAGCAAGTCGAAATCACAGTGGACTCGGCTCCTTGTGTAGTCACGATCTGCACCTGACAGCAATCCCTTACTTTCACTTCCACTTGAGGTGGGCAGGAGTTGTTCCAATGCCTTGGATGAATGCCTTGGATGAAGAGAGCAAATATATATATATATATATATATATATATATATATATATGAAAAGAACTTCGCCACTGCTGCCACATACTCTGGAAGGACGAACACGGACCCAAGCAATTCAGTGCGTGAAGATATTTTTAATCCATAAGTGCAACACGTACCACCATGACGCGTTTCGGCCTCAACACGGAGGCCTTGATCACATGACGCCCGAGGTAAAAGCCAAATTATTTAAAGTGCCAGTGACTGCAACACGTGATATCTGGGCCAATAGACATAAAAGACATATCAATGTAAAGTGTGGCCACGAGACAGTGACACCAGAATACGATAATACAAATTTTTCGCATTGTACAACATAACATGATGTGCAAAATAGCAAACTTTGGCAAGGTATAAAAATGCCGCAACATTTGTACACACAGACTGTGGGTAGCAGTAGGTCATCTATTCGAGTAGCGATATTTAGGATTTGTTAATGCAAAGTGCTGCTTGGTTGTTGCTTAATTTATAAAAAAAACAACAAGCCAACTACTCGGATAAAAACAAATGTGCAAATAGTGCAATGTGCAAATTACTGCAAGTGCAAGAAAACAGCACGTTAAAGATGCTCCTCAAAGTGAGGTGATGCCATCAAAATATGCAACATGCTAAAGTGCAAATGCCAACAATTTTTAGTGCAAAAAACAGTTACAGTACAATGTTCAACTTCTTAATGGTCACAAGTTTAGTCCAAGAAGTCTTTAAGATGCCCAACTCATAATCAACTGCTTTTCTAAAAAAAACAAAAAACACTGGAACATAACCACATATTCAATGATTGTCCATCATAAGTAGCTCCCCACTTCGTGTGTTTGAATACCGAGCTGGTTGTAAAATATATCAACCTTTCCTGCTGGGAGAACCAGATTCCTAAACATGCGGGATAACTTTTACTAAATATCCATTACATCATAAATCTTCAAAAGATGTTATCAACCATTAAAAAAGCATGCGTTTGTATTGTGTTGGACAGTCCATAGAGTCTCATATCTAATCTGCCCAGAGAGAATCACGCATCAGTGAAATATGTATATATAAAAGGAGGAGGGGAGAAAGTAGTAATAATAACAAAAAAATCATTGCAAAAAAGTATATATTGCATAAGCAACTCAGATGTTGATGTTTCAGATAGTATCGCTATATGCAAAACAACAGTCGACAGGAATGAACTGCGTTAAAACAAAATTGGGCAACGGAACTGAATCCAATTAGGCCATTTGTATTGAAACACAGTGGTCCACTTTCTCCTGGGTTGCTGACTATTGTTATAGACAGGTAAAGAGATCTTCACTAGAATTAAGCCCGTTGGGGGTTCTAGAGTCCAACATGAGGATATATCTAGTCTCCAACTGTCTGAGCAGAGATTCCCGATCGCCTCCTCGACGGAGCCGTGGGACTGTGTCTACTACAAAGTAGCTTAAAGAGTCTAGGCAACTGTCATGAATCTCTTTAAACTGTCTGGCGACAGGGTATGCTGCATCATTGTTACTGATAGCCCGCATGTGCTGGAGAATGCGTTTGTGAACCTGCAGCTTGGTGCTACCAACATACTGCAGGCCACACGCACACTCCAGCACATACACGGCAAATTCAGTCTTGCGCGTTAATTTCTTTGAAATCAAAACAGGAACATCACTAAAGGGAGTCGAATAGGATGTCCTGTTTTGACCAAGTTTGCAGGCTTTACAGCTGGTGCACTTAAAAAAACCCTTAGAGCTCTGTAACCAAGAGTTATTCCTGCTAATCTCTGGACTTCTTTGCACCAGCATATCATTCATTGAGCGAGATCTGCGGAATGTGATAGCTGGGGATTTAGGCAACAACTCACCAATTATTGGGTCATTGCATTGCATATATATAGCGTGCCTTGGTCAGACCACTTCCTATTGCCTTTCACCTGGAAGCTGGATGGATTAAAAGAGCCCCGCCCTGCTTGGCCACAGTTTGAAAGAAGATGCTGGAGCAGGGTTGATCTGGATGAGTTAAGGAGTATTCTTATAAACTTCAAACCAGACATCTAGGATCCCATTAGAGAAGGGGCCAGGGCAATCAGCGCCTGGCTTAAGAGGGGTGCTGATATTGTCGCGCCTACTTCATCCTCTAGAAAGAAGACAAAGACTTTTTCAGCTTGCTGGTTTACAAAGGAGCTAGCTCTGGAAAGAGCCGCTTCTAAGAAACTAGAAAGAGTGTGGTGGCCGACATATGCCGACTCTGATAGTCATTTATACATGGTCCTTAAAATGCAACCATATGAATATCAAGAGAAGACGTGGAATTTTTTACTCATATTGCATTAAAGAGGCCAAGAACGATCGGTGGGAGATCTTCAAAATTGTATCTAATTTTACCGATTCTAAAGCTACGTCTCCCCCGCTGGAACCCAGTGAGTCCCTTTGTTCGAGTCTTATTGATTTTTTTGAGGAGAAAATTATAAGAAGCATGCAAACTTGACAGGTGATAACAATACTCTGACAGGTCGAGCGGCCGAAGAACCAGTGGAGATTTGACAACATCCCCCACTGGTTACTTTTGCAGTGGCATCAGTGGAGGAGTTAACTGTGGCATTTTTGAACTGTAGGTCAGGGTCCCAAACGGATCCGATACACCCCTACATTCTGAAGTAAATATTGGAAATTATTGCTCCACTGTATCAAACACTATGTGCTACTTCCCTTGACTCAGGCATTGTGCCCAATAACTGGAAAAAGGCCAGGGTGATTCCATTGATAAAAAAGCGAATGCTGCCCCTGACTGTTTAGTACATTTGAGGCCTGTCACGCAGCTGCCAGCAGCTTCTAAGGTGTTGGTGAAGGTGGTAAGCTTGCAACTTACCACCTTCTAAGCTGAAAAGAACTTGCTCTCCCCCTCGCAATCAGGGTTTAGATCTGGCCACAGTACCAAGACAACACTGCTGTAGGTCTCTGAGTCCATCAAGTTCAATCTGGATGCTGGCCGCAATGTGGCTCTGGTGCTGCTGGACTTGTCAGCAGCTTTAGACAAGGTGGATCATCATTTTCTGCTGCACAGGTTAAAACATATGGGAGTGGTGGGCTCTGCGTTGAGTTGGCTGGGCTCTTTGCTTCATTGTCACAAGCAGGCGGTGTGGATGAAACCATATGCCTCGGAGTTAAAGAGTTTAATGGAGGGTGCCACAAGGCTCCTCCCTTAGTCCTACTCTATTTAATATTTATGTGCCTTCCTTGGTGTATTTGGTGGAATCCTATAACATCACGATCATCTCTTCTGTGGATGATACTCAACTCCTGCTCACGTACGAGGGGGAGGCCGGGAGGGCGAAGACTGCCTTTGCTAACTGCAAGGTAGCATTGTTAGACTGGTTGAGGGCTAACAGATTGAAATGCAACCCGGATAAGACAGATACGATGGAGGTCTTATTATTTCGACAAAATCCCCTTTCCGGTTGGGTGGGGGCCTGACCTGAAAGAGTTCCCCCTCTGCCCCCACCAACGGGGTTGTGTCAAAAAATGTGGGTGTACTGTTCGACACCCAGCTTCCATTCAGTGCACAGGTGTCAGCGTTGGAGAAATCCTGTTTCTGGATCTTTCGCATGCTGAGGAAGTTTCTGTATCTACTCCCTCATGAGGCCCAAATCACAGTGGTTAGATCACTAATTTTATCCAGGTTGAACTATGCTAATGTCCTGTATCTTGGTGTCCCGGAATATCTGATCCAGCGCTTACAAGTCATGTAGAATACGGCTGACTGTTTACTATACAAAATTCCAAAGGGCACGTCAGTCTCAGCATAATGAGCTAAACTGCACTGGCTACCAGTCCTTAAGAGAATTAGGTATAAAGCTCTGCCCCCATCACATCAAGCCCTCCCCAAAATGGGACCTAGGTACTTAAGGGCCCGCATACTGCCCAGGGAGACTGCTGCAATCAAGCTCATCTGGTATTATTGTCGTGCGGCACTTCCTGAAACAGTGGAAGGGAGGTGCTTCTCCATGTTGATAGCAGCACATGTGTGGAATAAACTCCCTGACTACCTCAGCCGGATACCCGAAGAAGCTACATTTTAATGAAAATTTAAGACATTTTTGTTTAGAGGTTAGCAGTGAACTATGGCCTCTATCCTCAGATCTCTTCCCTTTGGGCATACCTAGTAGTGCCACACACATCGTAGCTGTGGGTTTTAGAAATGGGCAATTCAATTCAATATATAAATATATATATACATGTATTTTCAAACATAGTTTTAAAAAAATTATCCCCCCACCTTTGTCCCCTAAATACCCAATATCAGGCTACTAAAAATATGAAACAATTATTTATATACATTAATACAACTATAGATACAAATTTCAACAGTTTCATAATTGAAAAATTATACTACTAAAAACACAAATAAATATAAATGATAAACAAATAAATCAAAAGCTCTACAACAAATTATATACTAATTAACACTTACAAACAATGTTACATAAAAAGCTATTTTCTACATCTATATTTATTCCAACGATATTATAAACAACACTAAAAACTATATTCTTACATTTTTGTATCACAATAGTTTTTTAAAATATTTTGTCCAAATACCCCAGGATTCAGCCTCATGTTGTGGCTAGTGCCAAACATAAATGTGACACCCCAAAAAAACTCTCCTCAGGGGAGCTCTGAAGTATTGGAACTGGTCCACTTGTAGCCAGGACAAAGACGTGGACCTCCAAGGGTCAGTTGGCTGGCCTTCTGTGTGACTATGGGACACAACAAGCTGCAAGACGTTTTTGTTTTAGATGACCAATTGGACAGTACTAACTGAGCCAATTGGACCAGGAATAGACCTTGTTGGTGGCCTCTGCTAGAGTGAGTCATAGTATCTACATTATGTTCCTGAGTTCCTGGGAACATTGGAAATGACACAGAGTAGCAGCTCTAGGAACCCTGAAAAGTGGTGGCTTTTAGACTTTCAGGACTTCTGGAACCTCAGAGGACCTCGCACCAAAAGTGCCCGATTTTAAAATACATTTCTCTCATAGAGCTTCAGGCCTGCCTTGCTAGAGGATATTGAGGTGCATAAAAAAGAATATGGGCCTGATTACGATGGCAGTCAGTTGGACTGCAGACAGCCATTGCAACAGTCGGGAGATGGCCCAAAATGCATGTGGACTGTTCAATCACCAAATTTGGATAGAGCCATCGGGCTGGCGGTTGAAACTCTGGCGGTACTATGGCAGGGGCATGCGGCGGCCACAGGAAAGTGCTGCCGCAGAGGCTGCCACCATGCAGCACCTTCAACAGCACCTTCAGTATGTCAGTGCACTATGTCATGTATGGTACACGGTGCATGGAGGTAAGTGTCATGGAAGGGAGTACTACATGTGCCCCCAGGGACAATTTCTTTGGGGCCCTCCATCTCTTTCTGACACCCTTTGCATGGTGGGGTTCCCACCATGAAAAGGCTATCTAAAAGGGATATCGTAATCCTGATGAAGGTGCCAGCTTTGGCACCGCTGCCATTCCTGGATGCTCCTCCGACCACCGCACCGTCGGGGTCCTGGATCCTGGCGTGCCTTTCATCAGGCTGGTGTCGGTCCGACTACTAGTATCTTAATATGGCAGTCAGACCAAAGGGCTGTCGGTTGCCGGACCACCTCGGGTAGGATGGCAGTAGTCCGACCACCAACATCATAATCAGGCACTAAGTTAGAAGATAAAATCTTGGATTAATCTGCGCTCTATTGTGGTCAGTCTGAAATTGCACCTAGGTCCCGGTCTACCACTTACATAGACTACCATTGATGCTTAGTGCTTTTTGCCACTATTTTTTGCCTAAAAGTTTTGAAAAAACATCACTGGTTCCCCTAATTGGAATTTTATTAATCTGGTGTTGTTTTGTTTATTACAGTTTTCTCTACTTTTCTAATTCAGTTTGGGATTTCTATTTTTGGTGTTTTAAATGTATTGCTGTTTTGGTACTGTTTACATACTTTACATATTGCCCTCGGATAAGCCTGTCTGATCTGCACCATATCAACCAGGGGGACGAGTTCATGTTAATTTAGTTGCTCTAGGGTTCACCCTGACAGGTTAGTATTAGTGTTCCTTGATGTGAGTGACTGCCCACCCCAAATAAAAATCCAGTTACTTTAAACGCTTGTATTTGCTACAGACAGGGGATCTCTTGTATTGACAAAGTAAGCGTAGTGCACATCCAGTGGTGCAAGATGCTCTAATATGCACTGTAAAGATGGATCTGCATGTCTATATAGGGGAAGGATGGTTATGCTGCAATAAGGTATTGTTTCAAAAGGTGAGGCAAATGGCAAGGACCTACAAGATCTGAAATGGCATGGTTTTCCATATTCTAGAGACACAGTAGGGGACGAAATACCATTTTATCTGGGGATGTTTCTTCTGTGAGTTTTTTGCATGTTCCTTCTAAGTTGTGATTTAGGTCACAATGCTCAGAGAGATCTAGGACTTTGTTTCTTTGGAGACAATAGAGTAAATCTTGACTTTGATACAAGTGAGGAGAGGTAGCAGAGTTATTTCAGTGCTGTAGTAATTCTCAGTTTTAAAAATCCCTTTATTAACCTTTCCCGCTCCAATTTATAGTAATTTGGGGAAGGTGTTGGACACTGGCATACTGTTTCAAGTAGAACACTCTGTGCTAAGCCTGAGTTTGGGACTCCAGCTACCAAGGCATTACCTCCATTGAGATGTGATAAAACCAGAGTTTGGGCAGCTGTTTTGAAGTAGTGCTGGAGTCGTATATGAAAGAATATGCAGTAGAGTGGGGGGCAGTGCATAGTGGTACATGGTGAGCTTGGTTGCACAGTATTGTTCTCTGCACAGTGCAGTGCCTTGCACAGTTTTGTGTGGATGATCTGCACAATGATTTGGAAAATCTCTTCACAGTGGTGTTTGGTATTTGTGCAGTTGTTTAATCCATTATGTAGACTATGGCCTACACATAGGTTTGCTGGGCTCTGCATAGCACTTTGTGCAGTGCTATAATTAGAGATGTGCGGAATTATATATACTAGTACTCTAGAACTTAGGGCCTCAATACAATGCCGGTCTGATCAGATTCCTTGGCCCTGTCGGAGGCAGTCAGACTGCCTCAGTCTCATCGGAACCAGTCGGTCCAACCGTCGGATTATGATGCATGCATCATGTACTCCAACCAACCGATGACAGACTGCCTACTCTGATGGTGTTTCTCCAACCGCTGAGATGGTGGTGGAAGAAAAGCAGCAGCCACAGAGCTGTACAGGAAGTTCCAACCGCCATCCAGATTACAATGTGCATTTCTGACAAGCAGACCATGGTGGTCTGACCGGCTGCCTCGACTCGTCGGAAACAAAGGATTTGGGGTGCATACTCACTCAAATCAGCTTCTCACCCACAGTCTCTGGTGTGGATCCCTTTCTTCAGGCCCCTCCTACACTGTGGCAGCTGGACCCCGAAGACTACCACCATGTGGGCGTCGAATGCAGGTGAGTCCATATCCCCCATTGACTGAACGGTGCACAGATCACCACAATCCAGCATTGGGGTACATGCCGCACAAGGCATATCCCCACATATGCCATGTATGTGTGTACATATTATATGTTTCCTGTGAGTTTGTCTGCACTTGCAGCACCATATTCAGGGATATGTGCACCGCCATAGATGAGACAACCACGGTTGCAATGGTTGCATCATAATAGGGTGGGGGGAACTTTCCCAGCTTCGGCTGTCGGAACATGACCGGCATTGTAATGAGGCCCTTAGTTTTGCATTGTAGTTAATAGTGGTGTGCAGACCTATATCTGATGTTATATGGAATTGCTCAAAGCGGTCTGAAATGCTACTGTACACCATAATGTGCTGTGTTGTTCACTTTGGGGAACAGTCCTCCGAAATATTATTTGTGGAATGCTACAAAGTGGTGCGCAGTACAATGGATAGTAGTATGCTTTATTCTACACACTGATGTGTGGAATGTTACAAACTTGTCTACACACTGATGTACGGAATGCTACAAAGTTGCGTGCATTACAATGCAGCACTATGCTTAGTATCATCCTTAGGCCTAATGAATTATAAGAACTTGTATTTATATTGGAATTGAGCATAACAGTGTGTGTTTCCCTAGTCTGTAAAATAGTGCTTTTTTCTATGTAATGGTCTGCGGAGCGACGTGTGGTGCTCTTCACAGCAATATGCAGTGTACTGATCTATAAAGCAATGTGTTATTCTCTGTACATTGGTATGCAGTGCCTACACAATGGTGTAGGGGGCTCTGATTGGTGCAGTCATGTGTAGTGGTTTGAAAATTAGATTACATTGCTCTGAATTGTGATAATGTGTCTGCACAATGGTGTGTGGTGATAGAGCTTCACCTAGTTGTTTGGGGCTTTGATCAATGGAGTATATAGTGTGTGGTGTCTCTACAGTCTGTTCATTGCTAAGTCCTGAACAATTGTCGGTGGAACTCTACAGAAGTGTCATGAGAGATTTTTAATCTTGGGTATGAATGTGGAAGTTACCTTCTGAAATGAGGCCTGCAGATAACAGGCTGAGCAAATGGTTACTTGGCAAGACTGATCAGTGAACAATAATGGTGCGACTAACGTACTGTTATTCACTGCACAGTCTTCATTACTTTGAAAGCTTATTTTAAATCCTAAAGTTTGTAAGCTATTTTTGCCCTGTAGTCCATTTCAAATAATTTAATCTCGACCATTAAACTAGTATTTTGAATGCATTAAACAACATGTTAGGAGCAATTTCTTTGAAGTAAGCATCACCAGAGAGCATTTTCTACTCTTGTGGAAAAAATAAATATTCACTAATTTACTTTTGATGTTGCTTTTAGTATATATAGTAAACAGCACATGCTCCGAGAATACTCTTGCAGCATTTCTTGTTTTCAGTATATTCCATGAATAGAAAAGATAAGGAGCAGAGGAGTGTTTTTTGTCACCATATATTTGAAGTGTTTGTTTAAAATATAGATATAAAATAACGGGTCATTGGTTATCAATAACTATAGTTAATTTAAACACATGTACCTCCTTTTATATGGTGAAAACATGCTTTAAAACACAAATATCAACAACAATGTTATACATATTATTTTTATCTTCCAAAAGGAGAATTGTACCAACAAACAACTAGATGGGACTACTGTGGTCTCTGGCTTTGATTTGCTACTGGTTAAGAGACAGAAGTCTCTAAGCATCTATGCGCTGCCACGAGTTTTCACTTCGTCCATGCTAATTCATCGCTGGTCCTTCAGTCCTGGCAGAATTAAAGTTCACTTGTGCAGAGAGCAAATTGAACGTCCATTGGATTGTGATAACTCTAGACACTTACAGCATTATACGGCTGGCTCACATCAACAAGCCATTGTCAGCAAGCATGGGTCACCTCCTTTCATTTCAGTGATTCATTGCATGGAAGCTCTGCACAGCAAGTATAATAATCAGTTGTAGATAGCTGTCTTGAGTATTACATTTCAAAATATCACTTAGAGTCATTACATATTCCAAAAACATCTAAGTTGTGCCAAATCCAGAGGACAGAAATCAGATATCAAAAAGACATAATGCATATTTAGCACAGCAAAGGAACTACAATAAATGTGCTGCGTTTTCAACTTGTGGATTTCAAGAAGTATTTACATTTCTGTAGTAGTCTCTTCTTTATCTTGCTGTTTATTCTATATGCATGTACTTCTCCATGTCACTGTGATGTCAGTGTCATGGTGATGGAGTGTTGTGCTTTGAATCCCCAGGCTGACCAGTTGGTTCCTGGAAGCTGTGGAGACGGACAGACAATAAATGTTGTATTTGACTTCAACCATATGTAGTGTGGTTACTACAAATTTGGCGACGAGAACTGTATGAGTCTCCTCCCATGCGTGCAGAGGCGCCTCCCTGGTGGTCTGTTGCCGAAGTTTCAGCTACAAGTTTATTTTCCACGAGTTACTATCTGCTAATCTTATTTTATCAGAAGAAGATGACAGCGCAACTTTAGAGACGAGGTGACACAACACAAGCACTACCGCAATTTAATTTACGTCTGGCAAATCCTGTCTGGCTAAAGTAATACAAACTCAAGTGTGAAATATACAAGGAAAGTGATCCGGTTACCTTCTCTGACCTACCAATCATCCAGCGTTGTGAAGAACTGTCGGGGCACACCGTCAGGACCTGTGTGAGTCTTCATCTACACTTTTTGCGGAGTTGTTGGGAGTCGATCTCTGTGCGCTGTGCGACCCGCTCTTGCCGCTGCCGATGGAGAAATGATGACGCATTAGAATGTGCGGCGAGATTCAGCGAGGGCGGTGACATCACAGACAAACGAAGGAAGTGTTCAGAAGTCCGTACATGCGTAGGCCACGTAAGGAAGTTACGTGAAAGGGAGGCCAAGAGCGTACAACGCACCAAGAAAGTGGAAGTGATTAGACACGCACGGGAGAGTGTGTGACACAGGAAGTAATCCAGGGATTCTCTGCGTACATGCGGAGAGTGTGTGTGTAAGCACGCACGGGTGTTACGCGAGTAGAGCGTAACATCAGAAATTATCCAGTGAACTTCAGTGCACGTCGGAAGAAGGTGTTCGAGAGTGGCTATCAAAATAACTGCTGCGGTAATTCTTCACGGAATATTGTTTGACATTGAAGAAGTGGGAGAAAACAGTTTCTGACTATATCAGGATTCCGATTGCTGGGTGAAAGACTGTAATATCGGTCGAGACACATGGTAGAGTTATAGTGAAGTATTCAACGTTGTGTCTCTCTCAATTTATATGAATGTTTGAATTCTGAGTACAATGGCTTTTATTAGGTCGCTTTTTGTAACATGTCAACCTGATATTTAGTGTTTGCGGAAAATAGGCAAACAATCCTGAAGTTTTCAAGGGTTTTCTGCATTCATTAGAACAATTTTATTTCCCATTATCATTTTCAATATTTACTTTCAGTGTTTATTTTTTGTCATTATTATAAGGGCATCAGGTTAATTAAGACCTGCAATTTTGTTCTTATTTCCTTGTTGTGCAGAGTTCTTCCACATAGTTCAACATGCAAAATGTACAAGCCCCTCCTCCTTTTTACAGCTTCCAGGGGATCCCCCGGTTAAGTTTAAAATTTGGCACAGTGCATTTGAGAAATACCTTGGAGCAATAGGGGGTTCAAGATTCAGTGCTGAAAGGAAAAGGTTTATTTTAGAACATAATTTAGGCTTCGAAGGTCAAGCTGTACTTGAGCACTTACCTCCGATACCTGTAGTAGTAGGTGAAGAAGTCTTGAATGAATACGACTAAGCAGTAAGAATGTTAGAAATCCAGTTCGATGTGGAGAGCAGTCTAGTGGTATCTAGACATACGTTTTTTACCAGGGAACACGGAAGTGGAGAAAGTATTGTATCCTATGTAGCGGCATTACGCATTTTAGCGTCTGAGTGTGAATTTAAACACTTTTGTTCCCAATTGATACGTGATCAAATTGTAGTTCATTGTCATAATAGGAAAGTTCAGCAAAAATTGCTTACCTTAAAAAATCCTTCTCTAGAAGAAACAATTGGGATTGTGAAAAGTATAGAGTTGTCTGAGAAGTCCTCAAATGAACTCAAACCTGAAAAAAATACAATAAGTATTGTAAAAGAATACAGCGAGGACTCAAAAGATTCTAAAGATAAAAGTATCGATAAAGTCAGAGTTAATAATGATCAGAGGAGTGTTAGATTTGCTCCGAACAAGTTTGTGCCCAACAAATCAGGAAAGAAAAGTGGTTATGCTAGGAATTTGTGTAATAAGTGTGGTTTTCCTTCTCATTTTCCTAATGCACGAGTGTGTCCAGCTAAGAATGCAACTTGTCGGAAGTGTGGGAAACCAGGTCATTTTGCCAAAATGTGTACCTCTCGTGGGGGTGTGAATGTGGTTTATGCAGAAGGAACCAGACAAGATGTTTATGATGAGGTTGTCAGTTCCTTAACTGATTTCGTTGTGGTCGTGAAGGATGATTTGGAGGATTGTGTTGACCCCGTTATTGACATTCTTGTAGATGGAAAGTGTCTTAAACTGTTAGTTGATTCAGGGGCAAGAATGACTATGATAACAGAAGAACTTTTTGAAGAAACTTGGGGGGACAAGCCTCTGAATCCTCCGGACAGAAGCCCAGTTTCGTACGAAGGGAGACGTATTGACTTGAGAGGGTTTTTTGATACTTCTTTGATTTTCAAGGATAAGTGCATTCAGGGGAAAGTCTATGTAGCGAAAAAAGGCCTGAACATTTTGGGGTGGTACCATCAAGGACTGTTCGGCATGACTCTTAGACCAGGTACTCTGGAGCAAGTTTCCATTGTGCCTGAGGAGCCCAATGATGAGAGTTTGGGTCCTTGGTTGAAAAGATTTCCAAAAGTTTTTGGTGACAACTTAGGACGTATCACAGGGTTCAAACATACTATTAAAGTGAAAGAGGGAGCTTCACCAGTGAAGCATAAGTTACGTAATGTACCCTTTAGTATTAGGGATGATCTCTCTGCTGGTCTCAAGAGAATGTGTGAGAATGGAGTAATCGAACCTATTGAGTCGTCTCTGTGGTTGAGTCCTTTGGTTGTCGCCAGGAAGAAAAATGGCAGTCTCAGGGTATGTATTGACTTGCGCAGTCTTAATAGAGAGATTTGGGTGGATTCTCACCCACTTCCCCGGATAGATGATATTCTTTCTAAGTTCACTGGAGCTAGGTGGTGTTCCAAGATAGATTTAGCTTCAGCTTATCATCAAATTGAACTCGATCAAAACTCCAAACATTTGACGGCTTTTGTGTCTCCTGTCGGGACATTTCAGTTTCGGAGAATGCCTTTTGGGTTGGCCTCGGCGGCGGCGGTTTTTCAGCGGATTATGGAAAAGGTGTTAGTTGGGGTTCCGAATACAGTAGTGTTTCAGGACGATATCTTGGTAGCTGGAAAAGACAAAATTGAACATGATGAAAATGTTTCTAGGGTTCTAGAACGGCTTGAAATCAAGGGGATTGTGGCGAATAAGCTTAAATGTACGTTTGGAGTGCAGTCAATAGAATATTTGGGGCATTGTATTTCCGGCGAGGGTATAGTGCCTAGGCAAGGGTTGATTGATGCAATATCTAATGCACCTTGTCTTGGTTCTAGAGATCAGGTATCTTCATTTTTGGGGATGTGCGAATTTTATGCGAAGTTCATTCCTAATTTTGCAGGGAAAACGGCCAACATGAGGGTGTTACTGAGGAAAAGGACGGTTTTCAGTTGGAGTGATTTGTGTCAGAATGAATTCACGCAGATCAAAAAAGAATTGGCTACATGTCAAATTCTTACCCCTTTTGATCCTCTATATCAGTGCACGGTATCGGTGGACGCTAGTCTTGATGGTCTGGGTGGTATGATTTCTCAGATCAAAGAAGGGAAGGAGTATACGGTGGGGTTTGCGTCCAGAGCTTTAAGACCAAGTGAAAAAAATGACTCTGTCATTGAGAGAGAACTTTTGGCGTGTTGCTGGGCGGTTGAGCATTTTAAATGTTTTCTCTGGGGTAAGACCTTTAGACTTCTGATGGACCATAAACCGTTAATTCCTATATTAGAAGGGAAAGTGGTGAGAGATCACACGCCTAGGATTGCTAGGTTGAGTGCAAAATTGTTGCAGTACAATTTTGTTGTTGCGCATATTTCTGGTGGGAAAAACACAAGGGTTGACTATCTGTCGAGGTCACCCTTACCCCTGAAGAATGATGAACATGATGTTGGCATAACAGATGAGTGTATTATTGCAGTTGTAGATGCTTGTTGTATTGGATCTTTTTCTGAACATGATTGGTTCCGTGGGATGGAGTCTGACAATCTTCTCAAAAAAGTAAGAGAGCTCATAGTGTTGGGGTGGCCTAAGGAAAAGCATCTTGATCCTGATCTTCATCCTTTTGCAAAGGTTGCTGATGAACTTTCAGTAGAGGATGGTGGCATGATTATGCGGGGAGACAAGTTCGTGCCCCCGGTGTCTCTCAGGAGTCGCATTGTGGAGTATGGCCATGAAGGACATTTAGGTCAGACCAACACAAAAAGAAGGATTAGAGCGGTATATTGGTGGCCTTCCATGGATCGCCAAATAAATGACGTTGTTGAAACATGTTTGACGTGTTGTACGAGTGACAAGGTGATCAAAGTTACATCGCCGCCGGTACAGCATATTGAAAGGCCTGATGGTCCATGGTTAAAATTGGCCATAGATTTTGTTGGTCCATTCACCATTTGCCTAACAAATATAAGTTTGCTCTGGTGGTGGCTGACTATTTCAGTAAGTGGTGGGATGTGCATTTTATGTCGGATCCCAATTCAAGAAAAGTTATTAAGTTTCTTCAGGCTCTTTTTGGTAGAGAAGGATTTCCCAAGGAAATTGTCTCAGACAATGGAGTGCAGTTTACTTCAAAAGAAATGTCTGATTTCTTGTCTCAGTCAGGTATTGTCCATTAACGAGTGGCGTTGTATCATCCTCAAGCCAATGGGCTCATTGAGCGCAACAACAGAGTGTTGGTGGAATGTATTCAGTGGGCTGTTTCGGGTAAGGTGGACATCAGGGAGGCGGTCCAGAGTATGTTGTGGGCTCATCGTACGACTCCTAGCTCATCAACTGGCTCTAACCCCTTTGCTTTATTGAGAGGTAGGGAGGCTTCTTTTCATATGTGCCCAGCTTGGATGAAAAAATGGGAGGTGTTGTCCAAGGATCGTGGAAATAGGGTCAACAAGGAAGGTGAGCGCAGTATAGTGTCTGAATCTGAGGGGGATAGTGAAGATCATTCTAAACCTAGGGTTAGGATGGGAGATTGGGTTAGGATTAAATCTCCTTTGCATGTTCCCAAGGGATTGTCTAAGTTTGGTCCACCAGTTAGAGTAGATGCCATTTCACGTTTTGCCATAAGAGTTAATGGGAAAAATTGGTGGAACCTTTCTAGAGTCTACAAGGTACCAGTGAAGGTGGTGACAAGGTTGGGTTTAGAGTCAGGTGATTTGAACCAAGTTCAACCCGAGGTTAGAGTACTTCCGAAGGTAGGGGTTGAACAGAGGGAAGAGTCTTCTGTTATGAAATATGTTCCTCCTCGGAGAAGCAATAGGACAAGTGTTCCACCCAATCGTTTAGATCTTTAGTTTTAGGTTATGTGTGTTATTCACTTATGTAATAATCATTTCTTTAGATCAGGTCTGCTTTGCATCTTTCATATACTTGTATTGTACATTTAGTAGGTATTATTCTATATGTCTATTGTTATGTTTTGCTATACTTTTTGTATGTTTTATTATTTGTTTTAATTTGTTTTATGATTTTCTTGGGAGAAGGGAGATGTTGTAGTAGTCTCTTCTTTATCTTGCTGTTTATTCTATATGCATGTACTTCTCCATGTCACTGTGATGTCAGTGTCATGGTGATGGAGTGTTGTGCTTTGAATCTCCAGGCTGACCAGTTGGTTCCTGGAAGCTGTGGAGATGGACAGACAATAAATGTTGTATTTGACTTCAACCATATATAGTGAGGTTACTACAATTTCTGTCTGGGGTGCTAAAATGCATGCATTTCTCATGAGTTTTTATTTAATAAATACATGATCAAGGCAATTATGGTCTTAATTTTCTTCACTTTACTACTACGATTTGAAATAATGATTTTTAGAAGGAACAGCCACAGCAGAATACTCAGTATTTGATATAAATGGAGTGATTATGAGTGCTACATATTATGACTATGCAAAATACGCCATGGATGGAATGTGCCTACAAAGAGCTTTGTTTTGAGGTTCATTATTTTGAAGAGGGCTGTGAGTGAATGGGCACAGAGACCGACGTACAATATCACCATGTACACCTGAGTGTTTTAATGTGAGGCCAAGGACGTTGACAGCAATGTCTTTTTTAGGATGCGTCTCATTAATAAGTTGTTATGAAGACTGCATCCAAACACCTGCAAATCCTTCTTTCAGTCCAGTCGTTCATTCTTCTTGAAGGTGTAACTGCCTGTGTGCTGTCTCAATGCATTATTATTGTGTGGGACTGTACTGTGCCTGCATATTTGTTGTCTATATGTGTGCCAATATCCCTGTGCAGATTGTGTACCTGGGAACCTTGATCTCCCTGGCTTGCCCTAGTATTTAGTTAACTGACTATCATTTCATTCGGTCAGGAGCTAATTGTTCCCATTTCTTCTACATTTATAGTTTCTGCTCTTTTGGCTACCTACTAGTACTCAATTTTTGGTGGCTAATTCCATTCTAGAGGTGCATGCCTCATCCCCTGTGTCTGGTTCCCTCCTATCAACTCTCATGCGCCATCGAGCACAATTGTATGGACTTAGAGCAAGATACGCCCTATACAAACGCAACTACAAATGGCTATGTGTATGTGAAAGTGACTCCATTTCAGATGATCTCTGTATATGGATGCTTGTTGATCTGTGTATATAGGAGCCCCTTTGTCTGTTTGGTGTATGTTCGTGGATGGCTGTAGGTGTGCTGGTTTGTGCATGAATTGATTATATCTATCAGTATGTTTCTTTGAACCTCCACATTATTGCTGTTAGGTGTGTGAGTTGGCAAGCTCACAAAAAAGAAATTCAGTGGATTTTGATTGAAGATGTAATCCCAATACCTATTCTTCAGACTGTCTCACAACTGATGCACCACATAGAACCAAAAAGCACATTTCTCTCAAAGTGTTAGACACCTCAAATGCTGCTATCACTATAAAGAGCGCAGATAAGGGTGGAGCCATAGTGGTGATGAATACCTCAGATTACAATCATGAGGTATTAAGACTGCTAGGTGAGCAGAAGAATTATCATCCCCTCCCTAGAGATCCTGTCCATGAACTACAGGAGATGATTACAAAAATGGTGGCGGAAGCTAGGAGCAAGAACTGGATTACGAGTAAGGAGGCAGAGTTTTTAGGCAACAACAAGCCGAGAACCCCAGCCTTCTATATACTCCCGAAGGTACATAAAGCACAATAGCCCCCCCTGGGCGTCCGATAGTCTCGGGAATTTCCTCTATTCTCGAGCCACTTTCTCAATTTGCGGACTTTTTCTTAAGACAACAATCATATGTCCAGGATACAACAGACATTTTAATGAGCTGGAGTTTGACTCATCGCAGCAGTTCCTGCTTACTATCGACATTGAGTCACTTTATACCAGTATCCCCCAGGAGGCCACGCTGGTGGCAGCAGCGAAGGCCCTGGGGGAGCAAGATTGGTTTTATGACATGCCCCAATCATTCGTGCTCCAATGTATTGAGCTCGCCTTTACACGTAACTATTTCGGTTACAAGGATGACCTGTATTTACAGGTGTCCGGAACATCGATGGGCGCAACTTTTGCGCCCAGTCTGGCCTGCATTTATGTAGGCCAGTTTGAGGAACATTTTCTGTATCACACATCGAACCCCTTCCAGAGACACATTTGCCTCTGGAAGAGGTATATTGACGATGTGTTGTGCATTTGGAAAGGGAATCAGAACACACTCCTGGAATTTTTGAATTGGCTCAATAGTCTCGACCCGTGTCTAAAATTTACTTGGACATTCAGTAATGAATGTGCGGTATATTTAGATCTTGACATTAAGGTACAGGGTAAGGCCTTGAACACAATGGTTCATCAAAAGGGGTCAGATAGGAATTCACTCCTACATTACAATTCATATCATCCGAGAGCCTTACGTGATAACTTGCCGGTAGGCCAGTTCTTCAGGTATCGACGCAATTGCTCCACTGTGGAGACTTTTGCTCAACAAGCAGATGAGCTCTCTAATAAGCTGATACAAAGAGCATACCCCAAAAAAATCATCAATAGAGCGTGTAAAAGAGCACGCAACACACCACGGGAGGCGCTCTTAGAAAGGAATAAAAGAGAGACAAGTGATTGCCTTACGGTGGTTATGACTTTTGACCCTTTGGCCTCCAAGATTAGGCAATTGCTGAGAAAACATTGGTCATTGCTGTCCACTGCAGATTTCAAAATGCCACAACCTAGATTTGCATTTAGGCGTGCAACGAATTTAAAGGATAAGCTAGTGCACACGCGACCACAAGCTAAGCAAAGATCTTCATCATTGCCGGCTGGACATTACCCGTGTGGTGGATGTTCAGTTTGTAAGTTGACAGAAAAGACAAATTATGTTAATCTCAACAGTGGTAAAAAATGGCATCTGAACACATTTTCAAATTGCAACACAACAAATGTGATTTACAGACTTACTTGTGAGTGTGGGCTACAGTACATAGGCCTAACTACCAGAAAAATAAAGATACGGATTCAGGAGCATTTGAGTACCATCAAAGCCGGCAAGCTCACCACGCGCCTGGTACAACACTTTGGTGAATCCAAACATGACCTGCAAGCCTTGAAATGGGTTGTCCTGGAGAGGGTGTTAGCCAGTAATGATACCATAGATAAAGTGCTGGCAACCAGAGAAGCCCGTTTGATTTATACTGAGAAGGCGGATCTCATAGACCTGAATGATCATATTGAGTGGAATAAAGTGAGCAGATAGTAACACCACTCCACACATATTGATCTAGCTCCACATTAGCAGTTCACATGGTTTGAGGAATATATAAGCTAATCCTATGTGTTTCCTTTAGTGTGGGAAATTGCTGTGTTGTGGCTGATTATTAAACAACTGAACATCCACATTTGAGCATCTTATGAACGACAGGGGCTTCATATCGAAGTCTGTTAAGGAATTGCAGGAATTTGTTCCCTTGTAATAATGACACAAACTGATTTAGTTCCAAAATGGTTGTTTATATGGTTTGAGGAACGTATATGAGAAACTTGTGTATTACATTTAAATTGTGCTGTCATGCTGGATAATTAAACAATTGAAGATCTGATTTAGAGCTGCCCGGGAGCGATAGTGACTGCTCTAAGATGGCCGCCGTGGTCGTTGCAGATTCGAGCCGTCACTACTATTGGCCGCGTAATACGTGAAGCGGAAGGAGGGGCGCGGCATAGAGAGACTACATCAGAGGCTGTGAAACGAATTTGACTTGAGGCGGTGACGAGATAAGGATCGCTCCAACATTGGTTACGGTGAGAGTTCTTAGAACCCCGGTACAAAGGTGGTGAAATGCTGCGGATGCGGCACGGTGTGCCGGGTGTTGGTAAATGTAACTACGGTGAATCTTTGTGCTGCTGTAATGAGTCCAAGGCGGGACCATGTTGAGCAATGATGTGTTGATGAAAACTGATTTGTGGTTAAAACACTGCCAGTGTTTGAACGTAATTGGCTTTTAGAGACATATAAAATGAGATTGTAGGTGATGCAGTGGGTATATACTTGTGGAAATCACCAATTTTAATATGCATCGGTACTTGATGATAAGTTGCAAACCTCTTTTCCACAAGTGGAACACGCGCTAGTTTCAGCGCACTTCCGAGAATCGGGAAAAGGAATATTTAATAGAACCCTGATTGACATTGTGAAGGCTGATATGAATGCCCTCGGCCTTTATATGGTAAATACACCTATGGGAACGAGCATTTGGTGTAATTGATGAATGGTTGGTCCATATTTTATTGAAGATTAAATAGAAAATTGCCGTTCTATTTCTCTTCTTTCCTGTTTTTTATACAGCCCTTCTGTAACACAAAAGTGGATGTCCAGTGAGGCGAGTGATTAAAACCCTATGCCCTGATGAAATTGCCACAATAAAGATTAATGGCAATGAAACATGTTGGCCTTCCTTATAAAGGTTAGCGACATATAGTGCTTTTATTTTTGAGTGAACTCACTGGTTGTGAATAAAGAGGGTGACCTAAAGTGAGTCTTCAACTCAATTTTAACATTGCTTGGAACACTTGTTCTTGGCAATACACTGGGTTTTTCATTCTCTTTCTTTGTCTATGGGGACAGCAAAGTTTCCATTTAAAAATTATTTCTTTTTCTTTGTCTATTCACCTTTTCCTTTACTGGACACTATCTCTATGAGTTGGCAACCAATGATGATAAAACGTGGGCATACCAGCGAGAACCAGCTGGCAGCCTTCCTGGTGTTGCATACGTGAGGTGCCTTCTCATCATTCACTCTTCACTTCTCACATCGACTTTCCTGACTTTTTTGTGAGCTGTGGTGTCATACTTTGCGTGAGGTAATGAAGGGCTGTATTGCAGGTTGTTTTAATTGAAATTCAAGAGGTTCAGGACCTGGCTAAGTTTGGACGTGTTGCCGTTGGTTGGGAAATAGTTATTCCCCATAGTAGTGGAGGTCCTTGAATTGAAAAGTGAGTCCTCTTGATGCCAAGCCATTATTGGTGTTGATACCTCAACATGTTAGCCAATTGGATCCAGCAGCAGATTGGCAAAATATGAATTACGTAGACACATTGGGGCATATTTACGAGGAAGTGGCGGAGCGCGGCATTAGCCTCCTTGGTTAAACGCCATGCTTTGCCACTTCTGAAACACAGGGCTGCACTCTATTTACAAGGATACGGTACAGCCCTGCATTTCCCCCTGTGCTGGCACTAGTTTAGCCCTCTAGCGTCAATGCAGACACCCTGCGTTGCAGGGGAAGATTGTTTATGTGCAGGAAGGTGTCCCTTCCTGGACTTGAACAATCTGAAATGGCGTTTTGTAACTTTTGTGTGTGCTGCTTAATGCAGCATACATAGAAGTTGCAAAATGTCATTTTTTATATGATTGTTTATGTGCAGGAAGGTACAACTTCCTGTGAGTGTTCCACGGCAACACCCATTGATTTTAATGCTGATTGTTTATGTGCAGGAAGGTGTACACATAAACAATCATTGGCATTTTGCTGTTTCTATGTGTGCTGCACAAAGCAGCACACATGAAAACAGCAAAAACTATGAGAAATTAAGCATTTCTCCCCATTGCGCCAGGGCAAGACCAGGTTTTCCCTGGTCTTAATTTTGGCGCTGCCCCATATTTACACCGCCCTTGTAGATATGGGGCAGCGTTAGAATCAATGGGTGTTGCGGTGGAACACCCACCGCAGCACCCATTGCCCGCCCCTTTCACGCTAAGTATAGGGTGAAAGGGTGCCTTATTTCCAAGGCAGAGTTAAGCTACTTCAAGTGGCTTAACTCTGCCTTGTAAATAAGGCGAAACCCCTATCGCCAACAAAACGTCAGAAAAAGTGATACTGTGGTGGCGATAGGGGCTTATAGGGGCTTCTAAATATGCCCCTGTGTGTTGACTTTGGCCACTTTAAAAAAATATATATTTTTTCAATATTGGAAATACCTTTGCCATTGTGTGCAATTCCATTAGTGTTTTTCCAAATTATGCTGATACATCCAAATATGTTTTGCAGGTATCTTGCATGACTTTCTTCTCAGGAGTGCACAAAAAAGTAAAAAGATCTGCAAGATACCGATGGGAGAAATATCTCGCAACAAAAATTGTTTTGTGAACAAGTCTCCTGCCTGCAAAAAAGTCACAAAACTACATGATGAAATGACCAAAAATGTAGAGAAATTGTGGCTAACTTGAAATTTTGCAAATTTTAAAGATGTCATTAAAGTTTCACTAAGTTGAAACTGGGATGTAAAGTGTTGAAGTCTGGGTTCAATATTAAATAGAATTGCAGAATTTGAAACTGTTCTGCTCACATCAAGGGATAGATTACATGGACATCGGCTGGTTGCCTTTTTAATACTGACTCAATGGTTTATGAAAATATTTATGCTGCTCGTTGTACGAATCTTTTAGTGTCTCCAAGCCCCTTTATGACCTAGTCACAAGAAGATGTTGATGCCTCAGCATGAAACCAATTTCCATCAGTGATATGGCTTTTAAGAGTAGCATTGCAGAAAACACTTAGACATCAATTCCAAATTGTGGAAAATAATTGGAGTTCTTCCTTGCTCTGTTAACTGTGTAATTTCTAATGCTACTTTACACTAAATGATGACCCTCAGATTAACCTCAACATGAGGGGCCTGAGAATGATATGGTTAGGAAAGCATTCCCACCTATGTCCAGATTACGAAGTGGTTAGGAAGGCTTCCTAACAGCGTTTGCTCCTTCCGAATCCGATCAGGAACGTGCCTTCCTGACTGAGGGCCAGATTACGATGCGGTTAGGAACATAGGCTCTCATAGAAGTCAATGGGAGTCCAACCAAATCGTATCTGGAAGCTTCCGGATGCATCATACTCAGTCGGCCAGACTCTCCCAATCTGAGTCGGTCGGAAACCATTTCCAAACCGGTTAGATCGGGAAGATTTCCTAACTTCATCGTAATAGGGCCCAAAGTGAACAGTTCTTTTGGGATCAGTGAAAATAAGGGTTCATCTTCAACAAAAGCGTATTTTTACAGGCTGATGGCTTTTGATAATACATCACTGCAGTATTCTTTAACAGCTAGGGGGCCAATTTATGTTGATCCGAAAGGCTCCGGATGGGATTCGGGATTGCAGACTCCTATTCAGAACCCTTTTTTCCAAACGAATTGTACACATTTTCCCATGTCCGATTATGATGCCTGGAAACCGTTTGGGCAGTCCAAATTGGTTCCAGTAGGCATTCGGACAGCCCGAGTCTTTCGGAGCTGAATCATACAGCTCTCCAGACATGGTTTATGCACGGGCGATTACGATGAACGATTCGGACAGCCGTTCCGATTCAGTCTGCCTGACACAAAACAGCTGTCAGAATCTGTCTGGGGGCCTATTGTGGGCCCCCCATAACCCACAGGTGTCCGATTGGGGCCCATGGGGGTACCCAAGGGACCCCTCTTCCAACCATGCAGAATGTGGCAAGCACCATGGTATGCCCACCACAGGGTGCAAGGTTTTCCCCAACCACCTCTTTTTTCAATGGGAGCCGGTGTTGTTATTCCGAACACAGATGCCCATTGAAGTCATTGTGAGTCTGACCAAACGATGTTGGGAAGTATCGTAGTCAGTCATTTGGACTCGAAGAACCTGATTAATTTGGAAACGACTCCGAGACTGATTCGTTCGGAACAGTTTCTGAACCACATCGTAATCGGACCCTAGGTGGGAACTGGGATACCAATTTACTTGACTAGCTGATTTGTCATTCATTAGGCTGACAAGGAAAATATGGCTGAGGCCTACATATGGAGCCTGAGTCCTATGGCTTTTTAACCTACAGGCAGACCTGTTATGGCAAAGAGTTATTTTGAGCATATACCACTGAAACATTCGCCTCAGATGGTCAGGTCCTGTTCCTTGTAGGGCCTTTTAGATGATGCAGAGAGATTTAAAACGCACCCAATTCCTAACCGATAGCCAGTCAGGTCTTTTTAATTGCCATGGAAATTGGTGCAAATTTGGAAGTGCCAGTAAGCAGTCTGGCGCCCGCATTTTGCAACATTTGAAGTTTGTTCAGAAAAAGTTCTTGAATATTCAAGTAGAGACTGTTACAATAGTCCAGCCTTGAGAGGATGACCGCTGTAACCACTCCCCGACGACTGTAAGCTGACAAAAAAAGCAGTATTTTCTTAATCATTCTGAGGGCGTACGAAGTAGCAGATGCCACTGCATTAAGTTGGTCACCAAAGTTAAGCTTATCATCCACGATTACTCCTAAGTTTTTTATTTTCCTGGTGGGTATAGGAAAAGTACCTAGAGTCTCTGGCCAGCAATTTGGGGTCCAGAAGTTGGCAACATTTCCAAATATGATGACCTCCGTTTTGCCCGAGTTGAGCTTCAGCCAATTTTGTGCCATCCACCTCCTAACCGCTTCCATACAGTCATGGAACCGTTTGCATATTCTCAATTCTCATCCTGGCAGCAGAGACACAACAATTTGTGTGTCATCTGCATACGAGGTAAGGCAAAACCTAAAGGACTTGATCAGGGAGGCCCTGAGACAATACATACACATTAAAAAGTGTTGGGCTCAAAGACGACCCCTGCGGAACTCCACAAGGCAGGGAAAACGTTTTGAAGTAGAATTCGCCCAATGACACGATTGGTGATCTGTCAGCTAAGAAGGATTTCAAAAGCTTCCACACCTTATCATGGACCCTGCATGACCTCAAACGGTCCATCAACAGATCATGATGGACCATATCAAAGGCCGAAGACAGATCCAGCATAATTAGAACGGCCTTGCCTCCCCGATCCAAGGCTTCCCTAATCTTGTCGGTGGATTTTATGAGAGCGGACTCTGTACTGTGTCCTTCTCTAAAACTAAATTGGTGGGGTCCAGTGTGGGAGTTTCACGTAGAAAAGCACTGAGTTGCACATTCATAGTTTTCTCAACCAGTTTTGCTGGGAGTGGAAGGCGTGAGATTGGTCAAAAATTGTTGGGATCCTTGGGGTCCAAACTGGGTTTCTTTAGTAGTTGCAGAACCGAGGCTACCTTCCAAAGTTTGGGGATGTGCCCTGTTTCGAACATTGCATTGAATATGGAGGTGAGTGAAAGGGCAACAGGTCCCAAGGCAAGTTTGACCACAGAAACTGGACAGGGGGTCATACGGAGAGCCAAATCTTGCTGATATGAGGAGCCTCTGAGTGTCAGTTGTAGATAACGGCACTAACTTGTCAAAGGTAGGGATGTGGTCAATTGCTGGCTTGTGTCTCTCCATTAGGACGACCGTCCCCACTGTGCTTGGACAGTTACATGCCGAGAAGAGGACTTCCAATTTATTCAAAAAGAACCTTGCGATATCCTTGCATATTTCCTCGCTAGTCTGAAATTTTGCTGGGAACGGGGACGCCAAGCTAGATACAGTTTTGAAGAGTTATTTAGCAGAATTTTTTGCTAGATTAATTTGATTAGCAAAGAAAATTCGCTTTGCACTGAATAATAATAATAATAATAATACAGAATTTTATAAAGCGCAAACAGTTACCTCTCCAGGAGGTGTCCCGGCGCTGAACGCAAGCAGAAAAAACAAATACCGAAGTGCAAAACAGTTAATTAACGAGGTTGGGAGAAGAGCCAGGTTTTCAGCATTGATTTAAAACACGATTCAGAGGGGGCCTGTTGGAGCTCCGGGGGGAGTGAGTTTCAAAGACTTGCTACATTGGCAGAGAACGTTCTGCCGCCCAGCGGGCCCTTCTTATTCGCGGGACTGCAAGCTGGGTCCGGAGGTTGGAGTGAAGAGAGCGGGCCTGCGTGTATCTTGGCAGTCGGTCCCTCAAGTAAGTAGGACATGAGCCAAACAAGGATCTGAAAGCTAACGTAAGAGCCTTGAATTTAATCCTGTGTGCCACAGGTAGCCAGTGAAGTGATCGAAGATGCGGAGAGATGGAATGCTTGAATGGAATATGCATTAACAGTCTCGCAGCCGCATTCTGGACCACTTGCAAGCGTTGAATTAAGTATTTGGGCAATCCCAGGAACAGGCCATTCGCGTAATCCAATCTAGATGTGACTGTCGCATGGATTACCATTTTCCTGCAATGTGTCGGCAAAAGTCGCAGGATTTTGCGAAGATTCCTAAGTTTACCCAAGCAACAGCCCATCAGCTGTTGGGTGTGGGAAACAAAGGACAGATTGTTGTCCCATCGCACTCCCAGATTTTTTGCCGAGGGGCTGGGAGAAGGGGGGGAGCCCATTGCTGCCAGCCACCAGAGCTCAGAGGGGGGCGGGGCGCCTTTGCCAAAATGCAGCACTTCCGTTTTGTCCACATTAAGTTTCAATTTATTAGTGTTCATCCAGCGCGCCACATCCTGGAGGCAGCCTTTAAAATTTGACAAGGCTGCCTCAGACCCCTCTGCGTATGGATACACAAGCTGAGTATCATCGGCATAAGATACTGCCTTGACCTCCCAGTTAGCGATCAGTGTGAAGAGTGGGGCCATATAGATATTAAATAGAAGTGGACTAAGCGCCGAGCCCTGAGGTACGCCACAACCTAACTGCTTAGGTGTAGAAGAAACAGTCCCCAAGGCGACCTTCTGGGTTCGCTGGGACAGGTAGGAGTGTAACCAGGCCAGCGCTTGATCCTGTATGCCCACTTCCGACAGTCTCATCAACAACCTTGCGTGATCAACGGTGTCGAAAGCCGCCGAAAGATCCAGGAGCACCAGCAAAGCTGAGTCTCCCGAATCTAACGACCATCTTATTGATTCTGCCACCTCGATCAGAGCTGTCTCGTGCTAAAACCTGGTCTAAAACCTGACTGAGTCTCGTGCAGAATCTTGTTGTCCTCTATGTATTTACTGAGTTGCCGCTGGACAACTTTCTCCAGCATCTTGCCCGGGGCAGCCAGAAGGGAGATAGGGCGTAGGTTGGTGAGATCCATTAGGCTTTTTCTTTAAAGGGAGGAGGGTAGCATGTTTCCATATGTCTGGGAAGACCCCCGATGAGATGGATGTATTCCAGACGTGTTGTAAGGACGGGGCCACAAAATCCGCCATTGTGCACCACAGTTTGGGAGGGCAGGGGTCATCCGGCGAGCCTGACTTGCAACACCTTAATTCATGTAAAACCGCGGGCAGAGTTACAGGTTGAAAACAGGTCAGCGGACCGCTTATCAGCAGTTTAGCAGATTCTTCTGTTTTCTCTGTCGCTACCTCTGGGCCAAATGAATCATAAACGCTCTTAATCTTCTGGTCAAAGAAATCCGAGCTTTTATTACAGATAGTGACCGAAGGCGGTATCTCCCTTTCAATGCATCTAGGCTTGAAGAAGGACTGAACCACCTTGAAGACTTCCTTGCTGGAGTGTTCTGCCTGTTCAATTGACGCAGCAAAAAATTGTTTCTTTGCCTTTCGGACAGCCTTCTGAAATTTATGGGAGGCCATCTTATAATGAGTTCTCTCCAGAGTCCCATAATTTACCCTCCACCGCCTCTCTAAACGTTTACATTTAGCCTTCTCCGTTCTAAGATCCTGTGAGAACCATGGAGCAGAGGGGGAGTCCCTTTTGGACAGCGCGCGTTTAGCTGGAGCAATGGATGAAATCATATTTTCAATCCAGTAATGAAGCCGCTGCGCGTCAGAATTAGCGTTCCGTGTTAACGTGGGCATGTTTTGCACCAGGACTGGGCCCATAGCGGACGGGACAAGCTTCGACCATTGTCTTTTCATGAAAACTCGTTTGCTTGGCGTTGGTCTGTCAGCTGCCAGATTTATTGAAAAAGGTAAAAGCAGAT
Source organism: Triturus cristatus (assembly GCF_964204655.1). NCBI lineage: Eukaryota > Metazoa > Chordata > Amphibia > Caudata > Salamandridae > Triturus > Triturus cristatus. The sequence continues at coordinate 872,691,456 of NC_140588.1, forward strand.
GGTCAGACCAAAGTAGTGGCAGAGGATCTTCCAGCAACACCCCTTCAATGTTCGAAAGGATGAGATCGAGTGTGTGACCCGCCCTGTGTGTGGGTCCCTTATTAATTAGGCTCAGATTTGCGGCCATCAGGGTGGCCCTTAATATCTCTGCTTGGGCACAATCTGTTCTGTCCATATGGATGTTGAAATCCCCCACAACAAGGAAGTAGGGATGGAGGAGGGAGCTCTGCACTATTACGTCCAGCAGGTCAGTAAGATTAGAGTCATTCCCCCCAGGTGGGCGGTAGATAACTAGACCTGCTAAGGATGTCTGAGAGCCCACCTGAATGCAGAAGTGAAGCCCCTCCATGCCCGCAATCAGCATAGGGGCCGAGGATGTTAGTGTGAGCTGATCTTTAATTATAGCAGCTACCCCACCACCTCTTTTTCCACCCTGTCGGTTGGCGAGGCACATTGTGTATCCCAGGGGCACTGCCAAGGCTATAGCCGTCACGTTATCCTCACTAAGCCACGTTTCAGTTAAAAATAAAACATCCCAATCATGGCCTTCCAGTAGCAGCCAGATATCATTGGCATGCTTCGAAAGGGATCTACAATTCAGCAACCCTGCTCTAAGACTTCTATTGCTGAGCGGTCTGGACTTGCGGAGCCCCTTCACCTCATTCTCCCATACACCGAGGTATTTCCCACACGTCCCGCAAGTAAAATCGAGGGGGAGGGAGCCTGGGTCAACATCCGTGTTAAGCCTCCACAGATCATCTCGAGACCACACGATTCTTTCCCTGTCGGTTCCATTTCGAGCAGCATGCCTGGCCCTGGTCACACACTGGTCGCGGACGGGCGCAGACGGGCTTGCCTTGCGTCCGCTGCGCGTTAGCCAGGGCATCAGTTTTAAACGTGAGGAGAAGCAGCAACTAGAGCGCTGACTGCCGTGTACCGGAAGTAGTAGACTCCCTCCACATCAATCGGGACAACACCCGTGGTGGAACGGGGAGGAGCAACCGGTCACGGCAATCAGACAGCACCGAGAACAGGTAAGCTATGTGCAAATAGCAATATTTAGGGTGCGTTTAATGTGCAAACAGGCGTTTTAAAATACGTAAAATACGAGTTGTTTGTAAATCAAGAGGCTCTTTGTATGTTTTTCTCTTTTCTTGCATTCTTTCCTCCAATTCCACTCAAGACGTTTACAAATAAGTTTTTGATTTTTAAGTTCCTCCGTATACCATGGGGTGGAGGGTTGTGATCTTTTTGGAAACAGAATTTTTATTGGGGCTAGTTTTTTACAGGCTGACACCATCCAATCAGTGTATTGGATGGCAGCATCCTCCACTCCTGAAGGCATACGGCCAGCCGTTATGATAAGCATTTCTTCTAAGTCTGTGCCCTCAATTTTGTTCCAGGCTCTAATTTCCATCTGCCTCTAAGGGCCCCCTCCAACAGCACAATGTTCTGGAAGGGCCAGCTCCAATTGTACAGCTGCATGGTCTGTCCAGACGAGAGGCAGCAGACCAGTGAACAAGAGATGCAGGTGGTTAGAAAAAATACCATCTGTCAAAATAAACCTTTTGGAAGAAGGGAAACCCTATGTTTAATATTAACTAAGTCACCCCCCTTAAAAGGCCGTATAGCCCACAAGATAGTGTGTCTGGTGTTTAAAAGTACAATATGCAAGAATTTAATTTGTGCATCGGGTGGTGGGGTGTTGACTCCCAACAGCTAAAAGGAAGGGAGCTAGAGGTGTGGGGCTGCTCTGCGGGAGGGAAGTTCTGACCCAACCACTGGATGGCGGAGTAGTCTGCAGCATGTGAATCCAGAGAATTCTACAATTTACAAAACTACTCCTACAGGTAGGTAACCATTTTATTATTTTGCTCATAAATCTACAGTTGCTGTAAATTATTGTCAATTGTTAACCACTTTTCATATTTACAATTGGTTTAAATGCACAGTAGTAGTGCAGTACATGTTTTCTAACAAACTGGTAGAGACCAAGCAATTAGTTGAGCTCAGATAAGAGCACCGTGAGGGTATGCAACAAGTTTGGAGAGGATGCAGTATCCTCGTTGACAGAGGCAAAAAAATGTCTGCTTAAACTACCAGGGGACCATCTTGAGTTGCTTCAGTGACTCTGGGCTCCAAGGATCAGTGGTTCTGGGCAGCTGCCTTTGAGGCTATCTCCAAAAACCTTCAGTCATCTTGTTATTCAGTGATTGTTCAGGTCTTTCTGCCAGTGGGTGCTCTCCTTCTCTCCAGCTCACAGCAGCACGGTTTTCGTGAGAGACTGCCGCTTATCCCCAGCCTCAGTGGAAGATGGCAATGATCCTGATGAGTTTTAAAAAACAAAAAAGTTAAAAACCTGTTTTTTGTGGTGGGCGGTGTTTACATAATGCCCACTTCTAGCTTAATGGTGGGAGCTATCAACTTTGGAACTGTAGAAACAGGTTCGAGTTCCGTGTCTGCTCAACATCCTGAGATTTTGGGAAAATCACTTTATCTCCCTGTGCCTTAAAAATTATAATAATAAGCTTGTGTAATGTAATATGCTGGTGCTTGCATAAACCACCTAGGTTGAGTGTGTGCTATGTAAAAGTGCAAACATTTTTTTTTTAATGCCGAAGGACTTCAGAATTTTCCCAAATTTGGTTCAACAAGGCAATTTTACCTGTCCCTCCAAAGGTGAGCTTTCTTAAAGTTGAAAACTTCTAATTCTGTGCAAGTCATGTTAGTTTTGGTGATTGGCAACAGATAGGTTTAGCTGCCTACCAGCTGGTAAGATCATCCATCAAACAGGGCACTGACATATTGTGGTTGGTTCAATGTATTGCTTTCTCTTGGCTGTTAGTTGGTGGCATGTAGTACTGGCGCTTCCGTATAGCTTACTGTGTATAACAGGCATATATTAGGAATGAAGATCCAATGGCAAACTGGCCAGGGTCGGGATGTGCTCAAGCTGATGGGAAGGTTAGGAAAGGGCAAAAGCCAAGGGTAAACCTTTGCATGAATCATTCAATTAAAGATCTGAAGATTCATTGAACCGTTAGTCTGTGCCATAATGTAACCTTGAATATCATTTCTTTTCAGCACCTGGGTTCTATGAACATGCTGGACAAACCAGCACACACTTCAATGTGCTAACAACAAGTCCAGCCTGTCCCTGCAACGGGGACTGGGAATCTCTCTAGTACTTTCACCAGGGGGATTTTCTCTTCAATGCCCCATATTGGGGCTGTATTATGTTTTGACGGATCAGCACATTGCCTTCATTAAATCGTAAATGAAAGAAGCCCGAAGCCTTTCTAGGCACCTTTACTGTAAACTGTGCTTAGGAGTACATCTGAGCCCCTGAGCACACATTACAGAAGGAGAGGTACTATTTAAAAGGAAGCATCTTCTTTCCATTGTTGCCTCATCCTAGTGGATACCTCGGGTATCTCCATTGAGGGTGGTTCCCCCAAACAATAATCCCTCCACTAGACCATGGAAGAAGGATGTGGCTGCCATTATGGCAAATTACTCCCCTAACAGTCTTTCTGTTCCACACGTGGATTGGGCAGATTTATGGATATATCCCCAATCCATCCATCCTGGGGAAGGTGGGGGTATAGGATTAGGCAGAAAACACCATTAGCGGAAAACTTTCTTTCTATGAAGAAGGGTGGAAGGTCCAGCCAGTGTTATTATCTGGCCACACCCCAGGAGCCACGACATCATTACTACAACCCTGGAAGGTGGACTGGCCAATTTACTCCCACTCCATGGGTCGAGAAGCACCTCTAGACACTGTAGGTTACAGTTCCTAGGAAGAGCTGGGGGGCCGTATTGGTATTAGCCATCACCGCTCAACCCAAAGGCCACTAATAGTTCTTTGGCCACCCTCTGCCTTCTGTCGTTGTCCTTTTCAGGGTTTACAACTAGATGGCTCCTCAGGGGTACAGAAACCGCTCCCCCACCTCCAACAGTACCTATGGGCTTAACACTGTTTTGCCTCAAGAGTGGGCATGGTGATATGGGTAAGGAGCACACAAACCTCAGCCCCTTGAAAAAATACAATCCTTCAGATCTGTCAGTCTCTCTGGTGGATATATAGGATGAGTGGCACAACTTCTACTTACTGCCACCAATTCCATCTGTTTCCACAGGCAATGTCTTCAGTATTAACGCTTGGGGTTGGCTAGCAACCATACTAACCATGAGCATTTCTGATGACTGGAGATATAGTGGACACCTACACGTTTTCTTACCCATATTGCTGTGTAAATGATAACACAACTGATAAGTGTTCTGTTACTATGAGGAATGGAAGGAGTTTAGGCCTCATGGTTAGCTGGCCCCTGAGGAATCCTCCCAGGGAAATCCTGCACACTTCCATACCCAAAATGTACTGAAAATGTGAAAGCTACACTAAATGGTATTACCTTTCTCCCCCAGTCCCCTCCAATTCAAAGGATGGGGTTAATTACTTAGGCCTGGTGGTCACCGAGGGAGCCCTGCTAACCCTGACCTTTCTGAAAGCTACACACCGAGGGCAATCCTGGTTGATATGGCTTCTGGAGACCTCTGCATGTTTGCTTATCAAGGATGCTTTTTAATTATCAAAACTATGCCTTAAAGCCCTATAAGACCCATGCCCTTTTTCCAATATAGTTTTTCGCAGTAGTTCGGCCTGGCGTGACCTACACCATAACAATCCTTCCAACCAAGTGCTTTTCTGACAGCTAGATAACGACAGGAGCCTAGAGTTGTGCTGATTGTGTTGATCCTTTAATATTTTCTTACCCAACATATCCTGCAAATCTCAGTGCTTTGCCTTAAAAACGCAATTTCATTGTACTTTCTAGGGTGGGTGGCTGCTGTATTTGAGCCTGAGATCCACCGACACCCAGAGAACCTACCATAGCTAGGTCTTTCTGAAACTGCTGACTGGAGAATCCAGAGTGGTGTGGCCTCTACACATCACATACTATTCCTACCTAAAAAAGCTGTGCAAATGCTAGAGAACAGGTAGAAAAGCAGTGCACGTAGTATGTGTGGTTGTTAATGCACTTGTTCTATATAGTTCTGTCATCTAGTGTTGTGCTTGTACTTTGCAAGTTGTTTTTCTTTGGGGAGGTTTTTCCCTTGGTTTGGAGTGCAAATGGGCACATACCAACAAGCAGTGGTGGTCAGTGCAGGTAACTGCTGCAGGGCGCTGGGGCGGGGTGGGGGTGAAAGTGACAAATGGTGGCATAGGGAAAGTAAAATAAATAAATAAAAAAAACCATTTACCTTGCGCTCGCCGCATCCCCGAGTTGGCGATGCGGCGTGCGCCTGGGAAGTGGTGTTATTTATTTATTTATTTTACATTCCCAATTTCGTCATTTGTCACTTTCACACCCTCACCTGCCCCCGCCCCACTGCCCCACTGCACTTACCTGCACGGGCCACCACTGCTAACAAGGGTACCAGGCTTGTTAATGTTTCGGGCTCTTGCGGTAGAAAGTTTGAGCACCATTGTAGAGAGAAGCTTTTAATCAGTGACACCAAACGGTTCACCAGAACATCACCGGGACATTAAATCTACGATCGTTGAGGCTCAGTCTCAATGTTTCTCATTGACTTCGGAGAATAAGAGCTGCAAAGGGTGATGGAACGGACAGCCTTCAAAAAGTGCCCCCAGTGTCACTCCATATACCCCAGGGCAGACACCCGCATGGTCTGGAACCTGTGCCTCTCACAAGTTCCCAGACATACAGTGTGTCTTTTGTTTGGTGTTTCACTGTAAAAGACCCTCAGACAATGAAGGGATAAACAGGTAGCACACCACACCATGCAGTGATAATCCATAGGCACCTCGCCTGGCATCCTCGGTGAAATGGACCTTCTTGGAGCAGAGGAGGAGCAGTAAGACATCAAGTCACAGGGCCTGCTAGGGCATCAAGCCAATCCACAAATTGTTCCATCCAAAAAGTGCGAACCAGAGGAACTCTAACATGTAAAGGCTCCTTTGACTTCCTCCATGGGACCGCACATCGAATTTATGAGGGCCAATACTATCGATCAGCTTTCACACAAGACAAAATAACCACTCACTGCGGCGGACCACCACCCCTTCATGGGCAGACATCTAGCCATGTTCATAACCTGGCCACCTCCAGGGGAACTCCCTAGCTCTCCGGCTCCGGTCAGCCCCAAGGTAAGACATCAGACAAAAAGAAGGAGTCACAGGTGTTGATTTACATCAGTCCTCTACCTCCAAAAAATCCAATCAGCCATCAAGGCTAAAATATCTCTTGATGTTGCTACCCAGTTGGGACTAGAGAAAAGCCTAGCCTTTGTAGACTGCGCCATAGCAGCCTTTTAATATACTGTTGGCCCAGAAAACACTGCTGGCTGCAAATTCTAAGGACCTCCCTGGCAGAACCTTGGACGGTGGGAAGAGGCTGATGAAAGGCAATGACACAGCCATATTTATGCACAGTTGGGAAAAATCTCTTCTAGGGACACTAAGATCAGAGCCCACCCACACGAAGAGGGGGCGTACTTTTGAGAAGGAGCCTAGAACAGACAGTACTCCAGACACTGCTTCACAACCTAAGCCCTTTCAAGGATGGCACCACTAGCCCTCCTCCACTTGAATCTCCTTTGCCACCTCAACTGGAAGTGACTCCTAAATCACCTTGCTCCCACTTCACCAGGGTCTCCACTTTCCTATTCTGCCACATGCACCCCCAGTCCTTTTGCTCTTCCTGGAGACTACGAGGCAACCATCTACTCTTATCCATTTGATGTTGATTAATCGGGAGGATCAGGATGTGGATGCCCCAGGTGATAAAGACTTGGAGCCTGTCCCACATAGGTCCTTTCCACCAATGAGTCAGCTACCACTCGTTTAAAGGTCTTTACTCCACCATAAGGTAGATATTCATACCTTTTTAGAGGAAGTAGACTTTGTGCTGAAAGCTTATTTAGGTCCGAACGGTCTGTGCAGTTCTTCCAAATGCTAAAAGGGAGATTCAAACCTGCTCCAGACATCTTTTGAGATCCAGTTAAGGCCTGGTAGTCACCCCTAGAGTAGAGAAGAAATACAAGCCTTCTCCCTCAGATGATATACATATATATCATGTCTTACTTGATTCTGTTATGGTGCTCACTGCTCATAAACATGCCTCTGCAAAAGTCACTAGAGATGCCTCTCCAATGGACAATGAAAACCAAAGGATATATGTAGGGAAAAGAGTGGCAGTAGAAACCGCCACTCATTGGCAGATAACCAACTCTAAAGGCCTCCTCTCTAAGTATGACAGGGTGCAATGGAAGGCATTTCTGAACAGCTCAGAAAGAAGGGGGAGCAAAGGGTGTCTGAAGGTAAAATCCTTTCCATTGCCGCAGTAAGGTTCTTGTTAGATGCAGCATATAAGACAGCCATGGAGGGTGACACTTCTCATTCTTCGTAAACACTCCTGGCACTCTGTACCTCCAATCTCCTTTCAGAGGCAATAATACAGGGGTACAGCAAACGCCACTTCCCCAGAACATCCCCAGTCATACCAATACCAGCAGTCTAACCACCAGCAAGCAGGCAGGAGGTACTTGTGTGCCTCTTATAGAGGCATTTCTACCAGAGTTCAAGGCTGAGGCAGTCCCAACAGAGGAGCCTCTGCCACAAAACACTGACTTGCTTCTTATTTACACAAATCACACTACAAATGTCTGAGGGAGACTTTAAAACTTCTTCCTTCGGAAGAGCTCTCATGAGACCACCAGGTTTTAAACTATAATACAGCATGGCTACTATTTAGAACTCCTGTCGACCCCCCCAAACATTCCACCCCGCTCACACACCCTAGGCATGGAACACCTCCATCTTCTTCAAGAAGAGTTTCAAGCGCTCCTTCTCAAGGGGAATAAACAACCATTACCTTTACAACACTAAGGCAAAGTTATGTACTCTCTCATTTTGTTATTCCTATAAAGGACCACTTCCAAAGACCATTCTTCAATCTCAGGCTCTTCAACAGATACATCCTGTAGGAACATTTCCACATAACCACTCCCCAGAATGGTATCCCACTCAAGCAGCAAGACAACTTCATGACGATCATAGACCTGAAGGATGGCCGCTTACATATATCCATTGTTCAAGCTCATTGGCACTACTTGGCTTCATGGTAAGTGGACACTACCAGTTCAAGTTAATACCCAATAGGGTCACAACAGATACAAGGGTGTGCACACAATATTTTGCATTGGTAGCCGCACACTTCAGGAGGGAAGCCATACATATCTTCCCTCTGCCTAATCAATTGGCTGATCAAGAGCACAGGCATACAGTAATGTTTGGCACACAGTAAATATCAGAGTATTTGAGAGTATTTTTACCATTTTCCCTTGATCCATCAAGGCTTTTCTGTGTTACTGTTGCATTAGTTAAACCTTACAGTTTTGCTTTCCTTTTTATTGCAGTTATTGAATGATATGCCTGAAATATGGGACCTGCCTTTTTAATGCTGTTGGAGAAGAATGGCTAAGATTCTAGTCCGCCTATCACATTTTCAGTGATTGTGTTCAATTTAAATTTTGTTCAAGTTAATAGGATTCCTAATTTTGACATAAATCATATTAAATGATCAATCAAGGAGGTAGTCCTTTTCAGCTTTGCTTCACATGTTTAAGGAAAAGTTTGAATGGAGTATACACGAGTACCTGTAGTCTGTGGCATGACTAAGGGAAATGTGTCATTGTGCATTGAACTTTGCTTCCTATTATAAGCAGATACATTTATATAAAGGAAACATTTATTTTACACCACATGATATATGGGTATATCTCACCATGTCGTAATTGCTGCTTCTATGTACATAAAGATGCATATACAGAGAGTTTAATCACTGCTATGAACATTTTAGGAAATGTCATGAAAAAATGTGCATACCTCACCACAAGATAGATGTGCACATCACACCATGTAAATAGTGCTGCTTCTATGCACACATCAGTATTTATATAGAGAGGTTTTCTCCAGGCAGCAAACATTTTCCAAGTTTCCTGTGCATATATGTATATATAAGTTAATTTCATTTTTTGTTATAAAAATCATCCTTTCAAACGTTGTCCCATCCCTCCTCTCTATAACCCATTCAAAACTTTTCAGACTACTGCAAACTCCTAAACATCATTCCACAACTTCCCCCTCCTTTGTTACTCATCACCCCAACTAACAGACATGCATGACCACTACTTAAACAAAACATTTCTAATTATCCCTTTCAAATCAATTCCTGTCATTATATTCCTACTATAAACTCTATTAAACACACAAGAATGTAAGGGCACAAAACTAACACAACTAATGCAGGGGGAAAGGAAACATCTATTTCTAATCTACGACTTATTAACCTCAAACCTTCGATTCCGGAGTAGTGTTTCAATGCTTCGTCAGGGATAGTAAGCAATATACAAATACCATTTACAATTACAAAAGTGGGAAGGTTGGCCCTTGGGAACTTTTTGTCCATTGGCCAGAGAGTGCCAGGGAGTCACCTCTCCCCACTGGCTAGTGAATTGAAGAAAAGTAGAACCACACCCCCAAATCCTCAGGACACTTTCTGGTCTTGTGGCAGAAGAAAATATGACTGGACCTGCTGAGTGTAACCTGTGAGGAGACCTGGGGGATGGAGCTGCTCACACTTATGTCCAGAACTGAGATGTGGACTTCAAGGTACATTAGTTGACCTCCTGTGTGACTTCAGGGGTATGGCAAGAGGCCTTTCCTGTGAACCAGTTTCAATTGAAATTTGACTGAAGCTTACTGATGGCCTCTGCTGTAGTGTTTCCAGGCTTCTAAGTGCTGCCCCTGAGGTCCTTGTAACCTTAGAAGTGGCTAAGAGGAATTACCCCAGAAAGTCTGAAAAGTGGGGACTTAGATTTTAGATTGGTGATAGATAATTACACCCAGAGTGGGAGTTTGTTTTCAGAAAAATAGAAATTACATACCCGCCTTACCCTGCGTCTGGAAGGCATTACATGGGTGGAACATTGCCATTCCTGTGCATCCAACCAACGGTGCAACTTCCTGGGGGGTTTAACGAGGATTTTTTTTTTACTTCTTGTTACATGCTTTTCTGCCTGTGTTATGCATTTTGCAGCACCCATACAAAGAGGAATAAGTCTCTAAGGATTGTATTTTTGGAGGAAAGTATCCCTTCCTACATAAACAAAACTCCTGCTCACAATGCAGCTGGCCTTGCACAATGGTGCAAGGGTGTCTCCTTTGGTGCTAGGTAGCCACAACTGCACCAGCACAGGGAGAGAGCTATGAAAAAATGGTACAGTTCTGCTCTGTCTGCTTTCGCTGCGCTGCGTGAAAGATTTGTAAATTCGGGCTCTTTTACACATGCACAGGTATCCGCACTGGCAGGACTCTATAATTAATTTACAGAGGGAAGTTGTGTGGCGTATGAATGACCTCCCCCATAAGTTTAAAAGCAGAGGATAAAGAAGGCTGACTGCCTTATTTGGACCGGATGTTACATGCAAGGTTTAAAAAAATATATATATATTCGCAGCACTACCCTGCAAAGCCACCAACCCTGTGAAGTTGTAAATTAAATACATTTGGTTGAGGCTCCTGAATCTAGCTATAAATTTGTGCAGCAATTTTAAAACACTGCCTTACAACGTATATTAGTAGGGGCAGTGCAAATTATTTTGCAGTGTCTTCTTCACAAATTACCCCAGGATAAATGTTGGATCGGATGCTATCGTTCCACTTTCCACTTTCCACTTTCCACCCTATAGATCCAGAAAGTAGTGCTGTGCATCCTCATTGCTTTAGGGAGTTCTCTGTTGCATACTCCCTGTTTATGTTTTCACTGGTGATTAAACAATTTTTGGTGGATTTTATCAACTGTAGCCAAAAGCAATTGTTGCAGGATATGGCATTAACAAATGATCAACTGTAGATATAGCAATTGTAGCAGGATGAGACAAAAACAAATTATCAACTTTGGTCAATACCAATTGTAGCAGGATGAGACATAACCAAATTACAGGAGTGAATTGCACCGGCTCACACTGTAGGATGAGGGTGACCGAATGAATAATAGTGTCACAAAACTTGGAAAAAGGAATTACGGGGTGCACGAGCGATAATAGTGTAATGCTGCGAAAAATAATTTGGGTGCTTAATGGAGCGGTTGTGAACTCAGATGTGTTGTGATGGCAAATTGCCCTCATACCCTGTACTTTTTTTTGTCTTTTGAAAATACCTAAGGCAGCAGGCTCCCATGAATTCAATGTGGTGAGCTCCGTGACTGTGCTCAATGAAGCATGTACTGAATGCCAAAAAAGTGCCATTCCATGGCATGACCAGAGCATGTGCTGGAAGTGAGTAACCTGGGTGAAACACCTAGGACAAGTGAAAATGGCTCTTGTGAGCATAAGATTTAGACAAGACGGTGTAAGGTAAGCCCTGTGAAGGATCATATATTGGATCATTTTAAAATGAGCATGCCTCAGACAGTCTTAGGGGACTCCAGGGCACTAGACCACTCGGTGTCGTGAAGAGGTCTTGTTAAGTCCTCCTCGAGAGGTGGTGGATGTCAACCAAAGACATGTTTGCATGTTTCCTAATTACTTTGAATAGCCATATGGTGAGATGTCAACCACCCTCAGACGACATAGAGTATGTATCACCGCATGGGTAGGCAGTTCTTCATCCAGTACTCCCCATAATGGTCGCAGTGCCACCAGTAATTGCCCATATGTTGCTAACTGTCCCAGGGTAATATTTTAGGCCTGATGAATTTGTTTGAATGTTAGGATCTACCAACGTTTCTAAGGATTATACATGCCATTCCTACAGCTGCTCATCCGTTTATAGACCTAAGGGTACCGGCAGGCCCTGGAGGGGTATTTTGGGGGAATATACTCATAAGCTGAATAACTCTAGTTAGACTTTTTGGGCCGATCCACCTGTGTTGGGACCAGGAGCGATTTATATTGATAGTGGGGTGTAAGACCAGGCGTATTATATAGGAGGGGAGTGGACCATCTCCTGTGATTTATTCCTGCCAATCATCTGGGTACCCATTGGAGCTGTGCTTCTAGGTAATACGTTTCAAAGCAATGTGCCTCAAGCCCACCTTGACCCACTGGCAGCTGGAGGTTTTGTAGAACCACTCGACGTCTCACATCGTGCCACAGCAAGTCTCCCAACAATTGATCTACATTGCAGAATAAGCGACGTTGAAGAAACACGGGTACATTTATAAAATAATATAGAAGGAGGGGAGGACGATCATTTTAGAAAGTCCTCTCCTGCCTGTGAGTGCAAGGGGGAACCAATGCCAGAAGCGAATTTGAGATCTAAGGTTTTTGTGGGCACATATTAGATTACCCTCAAATAGGTATTTTTGGAAATGGCATAGACGAACCTCCAGATAACAGACCTCAGCTGTCCTCCGGGCAAGCGGAGTGCTGCTCGTTTGGATTACCTGTGGAGGAGCATTGCTGCAAAATGGAAATGTGCAAGATTTAGCCCAGTTCTCTCGGAGGCCAGCTGCTTCCTCAAAGTCCTGGAAAGTAGACGATATTGAGAACATGTCTGCTGATGCGTCTCGGATATATAATAACAAGTAATCCACTTAAAGCGACACAGTATGTGTGGTTCCGTCAAGAGGGATACTCCACCGCTATCCTTCCGAGTGAAAACAATGAGCTAGTGACTCCATGATGACTGTGAATAGGCTAGGGGAGGAAGGGCAGCCCTGACATGTGCCTCGACCTATTGGAAAGGGGGGGAAATCAGATGACCAATGCATGCCCTAAATGACAGATTTGTGAACAATAGCTTCATGTAGGTCAGCAGGCATCGGCCTAGGAAGGCTGCCCATAGAATCTTGAAGAGGTACTCCCAAGATAAAGAATCAAAGACCTTCTCGAGGTCCAATATGACGCATGCTGCCTGCGGGTATCGCAGCAAGGCCTGATCCATCACTTAGAAGAGTCTTCTAATATTATTAGATGTGTTATGTCCTTCGTTTGGGTGATTGAGAATGGGAAGTACACTCAAGGACAGATTCACTAGGACTTTGCCAAGCATTTTATGGTTGGCGCCCAATATGGGCACCGGGCAGTAGGAGGGGAGGCAAGTGGACTCCCTATCAGGCTTCAGCAGGGATGCTACACAAGATTCCTGGAGGGAGGCTGGGAGCACACCAGTGGTAAGGGCTTCATTGCATACCTCAACTAAAGCTGGAGCCAGGCTGACTGAGAACCAACCTGGTATCTTATTTCAGGATAGGTCATATATTCCTTGCTTTGCCTCAGCTACTGTAATGAGTTTGTCTAACTCCTCTCTCATAGCAAAGCTTTGTCGTGTGCAGTGGGAGGGGTTTTAGGAAACATATAATTATGCCAGGAGGTGTGTCAGGAGGTGCCTTGCATAGCTCTGCATAGTATCTGCTGAATGCTTGTAGTATAGCCGTTTGGGAGCTCAAAATAGGGCCTGTGGCAGGGGCGATTACCGTAACTGATGAAGTATGTGTTTACTGTCAAGCCAACAATGCCAGTAGGTGACCGCGTTTGTCAACCACAGCTGGAATGCAGGCTGTGTATTCTGTGTAAATATAGCAGAGGAAGTGTACTACTAATGCAGGTTGAGGTTTCTTGGCGTCTATCAAGGTGTGATGCGTTGTGCCACTCAGAAGGGGATTGTTATCCAATACAGTCACTGCCTCATCCACGTCTACGGGTGCCCTGGTCAGTTCCCTGTGAAACCCAGCCATGTTTTGAATACAGAAGCCCATAGGGACCACTTTAAAGGAATCCCATTCAACTGCACGGCTGCTGGCTGTGCCATGATTTTTTTCAAAGTACTGGGCTCTGTGGGAAAAATGGGTATTGCAAAATACCGGGTCACCTACTGTATCTTTGGATAACCCCCAAGTAGTAACCGATGGGTGAGGAGACCACCACTCGATCTCTACTATTTGTGCAGCATCGTCTGATATCACACAGCCCAGGAATTCTGAGTGAAGAAGATGTGGAATTAGGTCCTGAGAACACATGAATTGGTCTAAGCGGACGTAGATATTGTGTGGGGTCAAGGAATGAAAGTAAAGGCATAGGTGTGGATTATGGGCTCTCCATGCATCGTGAAGGGACCACTGTTGAGCCCATCCAGAGAACTGCCCGGAGTGCTGTTGAGCTGGGCCTTGAAGGAGTGGGGGTGGAAACGGTCAGGAGAGACATCCAGTACATTGTAAGAATCACCACCTAGTATGCATGGCAAACCTACCCATTGAGCTAGGACTCTGGATAGAGCCATCAAGAATGTAATTTGCTTGGAATTTGGTGCTTGGATACAACCTAGAAGAACGGGCTCACCATTTAACCGACCCTCTACAAAAACATATATCTGCCCTCCTTATCAATGACTATGTTTTGTGTTCGAGAGGGGGTACCCGTGCATATCCAGAGCAGGTCACCCGAGAATATGCGGAATATGTTGTACCATAAACCGTACCTCTCATCGCCTGCTCAGGCACTAAAGTTCATCGCTAGCTAGATGTGTTTCCTATAGAAAACTGATGTCTGCCCAGTGTCCTTTGATGTAAGCATATACTGGGTAACGACGGTGTGCTGAATGTATCCTCCGTACATTTAGAGTGAAAAATCGTAATGTGCGTTTAGTGGCCATAGGCAAATTAGAGATATGTGTGGGGAGGGAAGGTTGGATGGTATGTGGGTACCATTGTCATTTATTCGTTTCGGCCTGCAAGAAGGGAGATCATATGTCGCTCGAGCAATGGGCATAAAAACAACAGGTAGCAAACAACAAAACCACAACCAGAGCCCGCTGCCAAAGGCAGCACACCCAAACCTTTGCTCTATGAGCCAGTACATGAAACAGGGGTGATGGCGGAGTACCGCAAAAGGTGGAGAAATAGCTGAAAAAGAGACTTTTGCTGCACTCTCGCCCGAGATACTGTTTTACAATTTACTAGGCTGGTGATTTCATCAAAGCTTGAACGTTGTGATTAAATGCATTTTACAATCCAAAATGTCTGTTTGTGTAAATTTTGGGCATCCCTGAATAAGATGGCACTTATTAAATATCGACAGGCTATACATGTTTCTGTATTCATATTATATACATGCACTACATTCTGTGGATCCGGTTGTTGTATATGATATAAAAAATTCAAGACGTGCACCTTAATAGCCTAAGCACAAATATTTGCCAAACACCTATTAAACAAGAAAAATCAATCATTTTTGATCTTACATTAAATTGGCTGATTTTTCCTTACAGACTCATTTCAAGTATAAGTACCTTTGCTTCTGTTCTAGTACTTGAAAATATCCACTCTAGCCAAAGATAGTTAAATTGCCCAGGACCCATGGGCGCTCATAAACTGTGTTTTAACTGGTTTCCAAAATGTCAGCCAATACACATGGAACCTTTACTGTTGCAATGTAAATGACTGATCTCAGCACTGATCTTCTCCAAGGGTAAAGATTTTTATTACTAATTAAAAAGTGGATTTTGTTATTAATTGCTCCCAATTGACATGACTTTTAAGTAAAATCACCATTTGCTTAGAATTATTCTTTGGTATTTGTAGCTACTTTATCTTTTCATGACGCATAGAGTGTGCAAAACTTGCCATTTTGGAAAAAAAAATGATGCCAAATTGCAGCTAACAAACTTCTTACCAAAGTAGCGTAATTATTCCAACATAACTATTTATAAATTATAACTGGTGGTCTGATAATGTGTAATTAAATTAACGAGTCTATTTCGAAGTGAACTAGATTCAAGTAACACATCACTTTATTTTCAAAGCATAATATTCAACGTTATTAGATGGGTTACAGGTTCATTGATTCATAGCGCCAAAATTATTCTGAATATTGGCTGTCACCTTCCCTACTAAAAGACCAAAATCAATCCTAATTTTCAAATAGAAAGTTTGTGTTTTCGTTCATTCGAGTCTAGCCTCATTTCCACATTTGATTTTAAATGGCTCTCTTTTTCAGACAACATCACAGACAAGCCCTCAACACTTGTGTTCTTTTTTAAAATATTTTTTTAATTTTTTTATATGGCGTACATTATAACCACACAGATATTATTGTAAAGCACAAATAAACCAAAGCGGTATAAATAAGCAAATACAAGAGCCAACATACAATCATTGTCCACAGGGATGGAAACAGAGACGTACGCATGCAAGGTGTATTGGATCATCGACCCAACAAAGACCCACAGAAACGATGTGAAGTCATGACCAGCAAGGGAGCCAATCAGAAGTCCCCTCAGTGGGTCCCAATTTTCCTTAGCGTAGCTGTCGGCTCGTCGTTATCTATTAATAGAGTGTCGAGAAGGCTAGTATTCAGAAATTCATGCCACCAAAGCATATGATCAGGGGCCTGAGCACGCAGCCAATGCCGGGCTAAGATCAGTGGTGCCAGAGCAATTGCAAAAAAGTAGATCCCGGCAACAGAGGCGTAGCAAGAGCATGTGGCGCCCGGGGCTATCCCTCAGATTGCCGCCCCAGGGCGGGAGGGGGGGTTTGCTGGGGAAAAAGGACGGCAAGCACTTGAAAGAGGGCCGAGAGACACGTAGTTACCTCGATCATGCAAGTTACATGCACATACATGACACAGTCCAAGGCTACACATTTGAATACACCGGTGACTGGCAGTACAAAAGAGAACACACAGACTGCATGATCTATCTGGGGACTCAGAAAACGGCATGTGACATCCATCAGAGAGCTACGTGAACAATTACCTGGTTATCCCCTCAGCACAATGCAAACATGCACATACATGACACTGTTCAGGGATCCATCATCTACAGCTGACATTAAATGACCATTCATCATGGTCCCCCCATTCAAGCAGTGCACTTTGTGATCTGCATGGTACAGGTTCTTTGCAGCAGGCACATTAACCCTTTGTGCTACCTTTCCAGGAGTCAACCCTTCCACTAGACAAAACTCGGATCTCTCTCTAGGAAGAACAGTAATCACCGAAGTTATCATGACATTTTTATTGTTTCGGAAAATTGCTGGAGGCCAGGAAGGAGGCAGCAAGTTTTTTGAAAAACCATAATATACTTGCAAACACTACGCACCCACCCGAAATAGGTACCCAGTGCAGTCACAACGTTCGCACCGCCCTAACCTGCTCAGGGTTCATGTGACCTCAGTGACAGAGTCACAGTGACTGGATCACTGTTGCTCTAGGGTGTGCTGCTTCGTAGGCCTGCCCGCAAGACTGGAGATGAACTTCAGTATGGATTGTGGTGGACAGGCCTTCAAGGTTAACTCACAATTGACACCACTAGGCTACACCTGCTTGTGCTAAGACATCAAGCCTTCTAAGGTCTAGTGGGGCCTTCTAAGGTCTAGCATGGGAATATGCTCCCTCAGTAGAGTGGTCTGGTGGACTGGTCATGAATTGTGACACTGGTGTTCATATTAGAGAGATTGTCTGTATTATTAGTATGTCATTTCAATACTGATGTTTTACATCATACATATTCTTTGTTTGTATTGTTTGTTGTTTTAACCACACAGCCTTGAAAAAGTCGTGGGGAAATTATACCCCGTGTATGACGAAACACGTGTTGGCTGGAATCAAGCATTGGGATTTTGCAGTATTAAAGGAATTAAGAAGCAAAAAGAAAGATCTTATTTGTATTTTCTTGTATCAGTAAATTGATCTTTTAAGTGGAAACACGGTATACACTTGTATGAAATAATTGATTACACGTGTGCTAAGGAGTTATACAGGATTTAGCCGGACGACCTACCTCCCATAGGGTAATCGTGCTAAGTCAGATATGTTTCTGACGTTAGATTCCTGCGGAAATGGGTATTTAGCACAAATTCTATTCTCGCTAGGCGGATATGGGGCAGCATTGGTAATAGCACAAAGCTGCGTTATCGATGTTTTCTCATGCTGTGAATGTGAGGCAGGCCTACCTTGCATCTCATTAGCGATGAGATGCAAGGCGTTGGTGAAACGGGTGCTACAACAAGGGAACACACGCTGAAGCCTGTTAGCTTGACCTTGTTGATACTGTGATAGAATTATCGGCGCTTTTCGGCCGAAAACGGATGCTGAAGCGGCGATAATTCTCTTGATAATATCCCCCTAGGACTTTAGCCTATATATGTATATGCATTATTGAGAGTAAAGCCCAGTAGTCTCTTTCACAGATACGCCCAAATGGAGTGAAAAACCCTAAGGAACATATGTTCAAGGAGTTAACGCCGCATTAGTGGCACTTTTCCGATGGTTTTGCGGCGAGATTGTTATCGCCTTATGTACAAGATGCAGCTAACCTCTGTTAGCGGCAACTTTCCAGCAAAAACATCCATTATAAAGATCGCCAAATGCAAGGGAGGCGTTCCTGTGCAAAAACGGCCGCTAACCGCCCCTTTGCGACATTTACAAGGGATTCCTTAAGTCTGGAGGACGAAAAAAACTGCCTCTACCTGCAGTTGGAGGCAGTTTTTTAAGACCAGAAAATAGCTGGTCCTAAAAATGAAGATAACCCTTAGGGCCTCATTTCAGCAGGTTTTGTTGTTGGACCGCGCTGCAAGCAATGTTGGTGCGCTGTCCTGCGGCAAAACTACAGGGCAGGACTGCGCACCATCAATAAGATAGTGCCCATTCCTGGGCCTCACTCATGAAAAGTGTTGCAGCGATGTGACAAGACAGCGTTGCAACACTTTTCACTGCCCTCTTCTTGCGACACCGCTGATGCACTGTATTTACAGGTACATCTGGAATCCTGACATATCTGTCTGCTCTAAAGTTACCCATTGCTGCAGTTGTGTCACAACCATGACGCAACTCCAGCAATGCATGGGGCTGCCTTTCCCTGTGGTACTGTGTCACCCTTACGCCTTCAATCATGTAGGCGTAAGGTACTGAAGTAGTGCCGTTATTGAGGGGTGCCTTTGTGTCGGTGCAGTTGGAGATCCATCGGTGGCGTTTGCGCGTTGCGGTGTCATCGTCTGTAAGCGTTGGCGGAGTGGTGGTGCTGAGGGAGTTGACGAGACGTACTTCGGTGGCCTTGATCCAGCTGCAAGGGAGGAGATGATGGTGGTTGTGTACGGTGGGCACGGTGAAGCCGTAATGTATACAATGATGGTCGGATCAGGAGAGTCTGGTGGTGTGGCTGTAGTTGAAGGTCCCAATGATGGAGGAGATGTGCTTGACCGTGTGTTCTGCTATGTGGCTTGCCGCTGTGACTAGCTGCTTGAGTCTGATGTCGGGGAGCTACCCCAGGAGGGGGTAGTGTTTTGGTCACTGGGATTGTCCAGGTGGAACTTGAGTTCACCGAGTAGGATGTCATTGGTGGATGGGAGAGCCTGGTGTGCAATGCGGTCTACAATGGTATGGGAGAATGGGTGTCCATGGCCCAGGTGGCCTGCAGATGAGGGTGCCACAGAGGATGCATTTGGGGTTGGTCTGGATCTGGAAGTTGAGGTATTCCATGGTCACTGTTGGGTCATTAGAGTGAGTGGTCAGTCGGAGTGTGCTTCTGTAGGTGATGGCAATGCCTCCTCCTGGATGGTCGGGGTGGTCCTTGCAGGTGATTTAGTAGTTGTCAGTGATGGCGATGGCGATGTCCGGTCCAGGGCAGATGTTGATCCTGGCAGGTGATGTGGCGTCCAGGGTTGATGGCGAGGTGGGTGCTGGCGCCGTTGGGGTG
Organism: Triturus cristatus; assembly: GCF_964204655.1. Lineage (NCBI taxonomy): Eukaryota > Metazoa > Chordata > Amphibia > Caudata > Salamandridae > Triturus > Triturus cristatus. Next base: position 872,711,179 of record NC_140588.1, read on the forward strand.
GAGTGTCCGAGAGGAAGGGTCCTTGGTGCTGAGCATGGTCCAGGGGCAGACGGACTCAGACAGGCTTTCCTATGGCTTGCCTTTGGCACGAGAGACGTCCATTACAACACAGGCATTACATCATAATGCCTTTAGAATGCAAATCCAACAACGCAGGTGCCTTTACATAGCATTCCATTACAACTCATTGTGAGGTCAGTAAATATTTTTAATTGTTAGGGTGGGTATGGGTTCCGGGTGTCATAGAGGAAATGTGGGGTGTGTTATGGGTTAAAATTTGAAATTTGGGGTGTGTTTTGGGGTCCATCATGAAATTTGGGGGGTGGTTTGGGGTCAATCATGAAAATTGGTCTGTGCATTTGGGTCAAACATGAAAATTGGGGTGCACATTTGAGTCAAATATGAAATTTGTGGGTGCATTTGGGTCACATATGATATTTAGGGTGTGTTTTGGGGGCTCAAAGATGAATTTTAGGGTTCAGGGTTTGCTTTGGGGTGCAAGGGTCAGTTTTAGGGTTGCACCCACTGAAGTGGGAATAGTAATGTTTACATTTCCACAATCCAACACCTTCCCTACTGCAGCAATATTCCCAGTATTCGTATGCATTGTAATCGAATCCGATATAATGGTATGCGTCGTAACTCCATATATACCTTTGGCACACCAGTGGTATGCCCGCTGCCCATGGCTGTACAGCGGTCACCAATGAGAAGTGTGTCATAAACTAGTTCTTGTCTCTTTCCTACTGCTCAGCTGGAATGTGTGATGACTTCATAGAATGTTTGGGTGCCTGTGTGTGTGCGTGGTGCGTCAGTTGGTAAATGCAGGCTGAGCAGCAGGGCGGCTGCTCCTGGTGGGGCTACGCTTCATTTACTCTTTCCCTTCTACTCATCTATCCTGGAACTAAGCTACAATAAAGATATCCTGCCTATACACCCGGCCTGTGTACCATCTATATACAACAATTTGGCGACGATCTTGAAGAACCTACATGTGGAGTAAAGAAGGCCCTGTAAAAAAATGAACTAAGGAACCAAGAGACTGAAACTTTAAGGAAAAGGAAACGTTATGGAAACCAAGACATTGAAACTTTAAAGGAACGCCCTGGTCAGCCCCACCAGTGTCCTGTACTACCTAGACCTCCTACTGCCTGGGCGTTTGTCATCCCACTACTGAGGACCCCGCTGTCACCTGCAAGACTTCTATGTTACTATCTACAGTGTGGGCAACCTGTTGTGTTCATTGAAATCTTCCAACAGCCTACTGTGCGCTGTACCCTTAACAGTCTACAACTCACTGGAGATCTTGGACTGTGAGAAGCACCTACAGCGCATCAAGATCTTAAGTATACAGTGACTGCCTATTGAAGCAGCCTCAGTGCATGGTGAAGTGTATTTGTTGAGCGACGTGCTGCTTGGATACATGCCACACATGTTTGTCTTTCAACAGGCTACCGTCTCGTCTATGCGTGGGCTTTGCTTGGTGTTTTCAGCCCTGCGTGCCAGCACAAGACTTGTGAACCTCAACGTGTGCCAGTGCCTATTCTCTTAAATTTGTTGTATTTCTGGCGTGAGACGGCTGAATAGCACATGGGGTGGCCTTTTCTCACTGCCTGCCTCAAGAGGCTGTCGTCTGGGGGAAAAGATGGATTTGTTTTCAGTTCGTTTTCACACTTGCCAACAGTGCGGTTAAAAAGAAAACTGCCACACAGCCGTTCAACATTTCAAACTGGACACGCGCTCCTCAGCAACATTTGAATGTGCGGCCCGAGCCCAAGGTATCAGCACGCGCGCTCTTACCTCCGTCATAGATTCCTAGGGCTCTTTCGTGGCATCTTCTTTGACTGTAACATGACTATAGGATTGTGTCAGTGATACGTACCTCATGTATGCTTTTTCTCCAGCCCTGAAGAAGTCTGGGGTTTATACCCTCTGACGAAACACGTGTTGGCTGGTTGGATCCACAGAATTTCATATAAAACTGCGAAACGAAATACAAACCTGTTTTTCTTGTCATCCATTGCCTATACAGTTGTTTTGTTTGACATATGTTGTGGATACTTCATGCTAAATATGCAATTTTACTTATAACGTGTGCACAATTGGTACTCTGTTGAGATTAGTGGACCTTCGTCCACCATTGGAGGGTTTTAGGGGTATTTTCCCTCTTCTGTAGCACCGTTACAGATATTCTGGTCCATTCACTTACGTGATTCCCAGTGCGCCCATCAGAGGCCTGACACATCAATAACACCCCCTGTGTGTTCAAATTCTTTGACTTTGTGGCATCTCCGAATCCTTTCAGCTGCTTACGGATGCTCTGCTCCCTTGACGTGCTGGTAGCCACCCGGGACGGCGTGAACTACGTGCCGCCATCTTTCAGTTGGACCCCGCATGATGTTACCTGCTTTTCTTATGAGTGTTTTCTGCCAACCACGGTTGCTGTGACTTTACAATAAAGTTAATTGAAGCTTTTCTTCTTCGTTAAAGGCAACACTGTGTACCAATACTGAGGTAGTTTCCAGCTTGCAGTTTCCAGCTTGAAATCGCATCTCAGTGAAGTTTTCAATCTTCGTGGCGAATGTAAAACATTGTTCAACCTTTTGGCATTTTGATGAGTCAAACGATGTGGGCTAAGTTTGGTTCAGCTTTCCATAGAAGCTGCACGCAACACATCAATAAGTTTTGAAGGCCTTGCAGGATGCTAACCAGGATTAACTCCCTGTGCTACACCGCATCAGGTATGAACAGCTATATGGAGATTTTTGTGAGTACCTCGGGTGAGAGATTGCTCACCGGAGCTCGAGACTTTCTTTTCATTATAGTGCTGGCCATTATAATGCATGTCTCGTTTAGTGCGTGTGCGCTTAAGCGCTTAGTGTCCCTATCAGTTGTAGGGCAGTCCTGCTTCCAGTTTATACTGCACTGCATACTCATCTTTGGGGAGGCCATGGGGGTGATGTACCCTGTCCTGAGGCGATATAGTGGGTGGTCGCTGCCTCCCATTCAGTCTATGGTGCCCTTTGTACTAATGGTGAGGTTGTGGCTGCAGTTAGTAACTTAATTCAGTTTTTAGGGTGGCTCTTACTCTGCTGTGTACCCTGTCATGGGGAGGTTGTATGGGTGATCAGTGTTCTTTATGTTTAGAGTGTACCCATGCATTGGGAGGTTGTGAGAGCGGTGACTGCCCAAGTCTAGTTTTTTTTAGTGTAGAGTTTACCTATTTTGGGGAGGTTGTGGGGCCAGTCAATGCTCCAATTTTGTTTCCTAGGGTGATGAGTACCCTATGGTGTACCCTGTCATGGGGAGGTTGAGTATGTTGTACCCTGTCACGTACACCTATTCAAGTTGCAATTTAATTTTCAAGCAAAGAGTGTTCTCATTTTTGAGGAGGTTGTGGGAGCGAGTGGTCCTATTTTATGTTAAACGTAGGTTGTGGGGGCAGTTAGCCTCCCAGTCATATTTTCATACATAGAGTGTACCCATCCATGGGGAGGTTGTCGGAGCCAGTCAATACTCCAATTTTGGTTTCTGGGTTGATGTTTTACCATACAGTTTATCCTTCATTGAGAAAGTTGTGGAGTCTGTTAATGCTCCATTTGAATTGACGAAATTAAACGATGTACCCTTTAATGGGGAGTTTAATGTTTTTTTTTCTTTAGGTTGTGGGGGCAGTTATTCTCCCTAGCATAAGAGTGTACCCTTTTTACGGGGAGGTTGTTGGGACAGTGCGTATCCCAAAGTCATGCCCTCGCTATTTTGTTCTTCCCCAAGGGAGGGGGATGGGACATGCCTAGTTATTCTTCCTAGTATTTATTCTTCTATTTTTCATGATGTATTGCACCTATTGTCATATGCACTTTGAAGTGTTTCTTTCCATGCTTATGTTATTTCTGTTGTATCGTTTATAATGTAATTTCCTCTATTGTACTCCTTTGCTGTTTGATTCCCTAAGTAAAGACGATGTGTCATAAACTAGTTCTTGTCTCTTCCCTACTGCTCAGCTGGAATGTGTGATACCTGTGTGTGTGTGTGTAGAGCGTCATTTGGTGAATGCAGGCTGAGCAGCAGGGAGGCTGCTCCTGGTGGGGCTACGCTTCATCTACTCTTTACCTTCTACTCATCTATCCTGGAACTAAGCTACAATAAAGATATCCTGATTATACACCCGGCCTGTGTACCATCTATTTACAACAAAGAGCTGCAGGGGTGACTGGACAGCTGGGAGGTGGGAAAAGCCAGAAAGAACACTGGATGGTGCGCTGACGCGGGGTGTGTGTGTGTGAGCAGGTGTTGTAAATATTTAAATGAGAAAAATCTTACCTCGAGGCCGGGTTCCATGCCTTCGTTGCTCCTGCTCTCCTGAGTCTGCTTCCAGGATCAGGCAGTAGGCAGCCAGGCTCCCTCCCCTAAGCCAATCACAAAGCTGAAATGCGGCGTTGGGATTGGTCATTGGAGCCAAAACGGGGTGTTCAGCCAGGGGCTGGGGGTGTGGGCATGTTCTCCATGCAGGCTGTAATGCAGCCTGCATTGCTAAAAGGACAGTGCATATGACTGCTTTGTGCAGCCTGAGTTGGCCGATCAAACAGTCACTGCGCACTTGAGTGGGCATGCCACTCCGCCCCTGCCCTGCTCCGTGAGTGAAGCAGCCCTACCCACCCTCCCGCCCGCAAAGAAAACATGGCATGATAACATCAGGAAGTTATCATCATGTGATGATTGTTCCTCTTCTTGCACTGCTTGGAAGCAGTGGGGCAAGGCTCTTCCACCATAGCGGATGAGCCAACACTGCGGGTGCGTTATCTACTGGTGCTAGGCCTGGGAGACTCGACCCCCGAGCCTCCTCCGCTACATGTCCCACTTTCTCCTTACCTGGACATTGACACCGTGGCGCAATCGGCTATACTCTCTCAAAATCTGTGACTCACACAGCAGGAGCCTAAGCCAGGTGGGATTTCACAAGAGTGGGTACAGCAGTCACTGCAAAGTCTGCTGGTGAACCTCCAGATGCAGTTGATGCAGCAGGGCACCCTAGGCGTGAACTTGCAGTGCTCCCGCAACACAAGTTTGGCGCAGCTCAGGGGCCTCAGCGTCTGGCCAGCACAACCTCATCCGGCCTGTGAAGCATAGAGGTGCCGCCCACCGTTGGTAATCCTCTCTGTGCACCCCGGTGTAGTGGTGGATCGTAGTATGTGATGCAGACCTCCCTACGTTGGAGCTCAGGAGCGCCTCTACCATTCACAGCTCCATGGGGCCCTAGGTGGTCTTCTCACACAGGTCAGCAACGTGTCTCCATGCGACTGACCAGACTTCACCACCAGGTACGGGCGATCGCCGCCCCTCAATGTCTACCACCACTGCTCATCGACTCCACAGCTCCTCTGCATCCCACTCCAGGCTCCAGCACAGGTCCAGCAACCTCTCCAGGCTCCAGAAGCAGGTGCAGCGAGGCATCCAGGCTCCAGATGCAGGTCCAGTGAGGCATTCAGGCTCCAGATGCAGGTCCAGCCATGCATCCATGCTCCAGAGGCCAGTCCAGCCTGCTCCAGACGCAGGTCCAGCAACGCATTCAGACTCCAGACACAGGTCCAGCGAGGCATCCGGGCTCCAGATGCAGGTCCAGTGACGCATCCATGCTCCAGGCACAGGTCCAGCGACCCATCCAGGCTTTCATCCTGGTCATCCTGGATGTTGGGTAGCTTAAGGGGGTTGTTGATGTGTACTGCACTTGGCCCTTGCTGCTCCATTCTGCCTTTCTTTGCTTTTTTGTTGCCTATTTTCTTTTGAAGGTCGACTGATAGGCTATTTTTTCCATTAGAGGCAAAAAAAACTTCACGTTGGCCTGACTAACGTGCGTTTTTTTTGCTGCTAATGGACCTTTTGTTGTTTTTTGCCCGCTAACGCCGGAATTCCTATCGCCATCACGCTAATGTTAACGGCAGTTTTTCACTGCTGATCCCTGAAGCTATCGCCATGTAGCGATGTCTTGTACATATGTCGCTAACAAGGCAATAGTTTTCACCGCTACACAGCAGTAAGAAAACTGCCACTAACTAGCGTTAGCGGTAGTTTTCGCCAGTCCTTGTACATATGCCCCTAAGCATCTTAAACTGGGTCCTTATGAAGTAAACCATGTCGATGAAACCACTGCGGGTGAGCAATGGTCACCCTCAAGGTGAATATTCTGGGAAAATACAACCCAATTCCCCGGGTTCACTACCAAGACCATGGTTAAATGTGCCATAAATGCACATAAATAATAAACCCGTAAGGCTGGTAGAGAGAGGCCTCCTTTCTCTGAGGGAGCTGTATGCTGGATCTGGGCTTTTTATAGCCCCAAATAAACTTTTGCAAAGGGGTCTCTGACAAAAAGTCTTTAGGAAGATAGAGAGATATACATCTGCAAAGATATATTTTGGCAATAACATTATTTTGATACGTTTTGTAAAAATTGCTTTGTAAAGGTAGTGCGTGGTAAAAGTTGCGTTGTAAAGGTTGTTTACCGTTTACACCGTGTAATTAACCACATATGTAATCTGTTCCACTTTAATTGCCTTTTATTGTCTCTTCCATCTTTACTAATACTTCTACTCCTAAGTATGTAGCACAATTTACCCACGGCCTGTCCTGTCCCAAAGGGGAGATGTTTTGTCAAGATTAAGTTTGTACTCTGAGACAGCACCCATATTCACTTGCTTTTGCTTCTCTTGCAGATAGAGAGGCGGCCAGAGCAGAGGTCAAAATAGCAAGATTAACTGTGTACACTAGAACTTAGAGCTTGAGTCGATGGTTTTGCAATTGGAGAATGTTTCCAGACTTCTTCAAGGCTTGAATATAGGGCTCTATATAAAGTGCAAAGAGCTGGAGGGAAAGAGGACTACCTTGTCAGGTACCCTTTTGATCGATATGGGGTCAGAGGGATTACTCAAGCAAAGAACTGGGGCTTTAAGACCCTGGTATAATAGCTGGATCCTGATGATGAACTGCGGGCCAATGCCCTCATAATTGCCCAGTGCAAAAAGAACCATTGATGGACAGAATGCAGAACAATGTCATACATTCACCCCAGTACAGAGATCTGGGCCTAAATCCATTGTTTTTTTGCTCCCCATACCATTCCAGTTTGGACCCGGTCATATGCAAATCAGTCTTGACCCTGCACCCAATGGGAACAGTCCAGCCCAAACTGCCAGGCCAGGTCGTCACTGGACTGGAAACAAGCATCCTAGGACCGGTTTCGGGGTTTCACCCCTCATCAGCCAGTATAGCTTAACTCCAGTGGCATGGAAAGCACGGGACCCACGTCTGGGCATAACCGCCCCACTCAGGGTGACAAACGCAAAAAGAACCATTGATGGACAGAATGCAGAACAATGTCATACATTCACCCCAGTACAGAGATATGGGCCGAAATCCATCATTCGTTTGCTCCCCATGCCATTCCAGTTTGGACACAGCCATAAGCAAATCAGTCTTGACCCTGCGCCCAATGGGAACAGTCCAGCCCGAACTGCCAGGCCAGGTCCTCCCTGGACTGGAAACAAGCATCCTAGGACCGGTTTTGGGGTTTCACTCCTCATCAGCCAGGATAGCTTGACTCCAGTGGCATGGAGAGCACGGGACCCACGTCTGGGCATAACCGCCCCACTCAGGGTGACAAACGCAAAAAGAACCATTGATGAACAGAATGCAGAACAATGTCATACATTCACCAAGTACAGAGATCTGGGCCTAAATCCATCGTTTTTTTGCTCCCCATGCCATTCCAGTTTGGACCCAGCCATATGCAAATCAGTCTTGACCCTGCACCCAATGGGAACAGTCCAGCCCGAACTGCCAGGCCAGGTCCTCCCTGGACTGGAAACAAGCATCCTGGGACCGGTTTTGGGGTTTCACTCCTCATCAGCCAGGATATCTTGTCTCCAGTGGCATGGAGAGCACGGGACCCACATCTGGGCATAACTGCCCCACTCAGGGTGACAAACGCAAAAAGAACCATTGATGGACAGAATGCAGAACAATGTCATACATTCACCCCAGTACAGAGATATGGGCCGAAATCCATCATTCGTTTGCTCCCCATGCCATTCCAGTTTGGACACAGCCATAAGCAAATCAGTCTTGACCCTGCGCCCAATGGGAACAGTCCAGCCCGAACTGCCAGGCCAGGTCCTCCCTGGACTGGAAACAAGCATCCTAGGACCGGTTTTGGGGTTTCACTCCTCATCAGCCAGGATAGCTTGACTCCAGTGGCATGGAGAGCACGGGACCCACGTCTGGGCATAACCGCCCCACTCAGGGTGACAAACGCAAAAAGAACCATTGATGAACAGAATGCAGAACAATGTCATACATTCACCAAGTACAGAGATCTGGGCCTAAATCCATCGTTTTTTTGCTCCCCATGCCATTCCAGTTTGGACCCAGCCATATGCAAATCAGTCTTGACCCTGCACCCAATGGGAACAGTCCAGCCCGAACTGCCAGGCCAGGTCCTCCCTGGACTGGAAACAAGCATCCTGGGACCGGTTTTGGGGTTTCACTCCTCATCAGCCAGGATATCTTGTCTCCAGTGGCATGGAGAGCACGGGACCCACATCTGGGCATAACTGCCCCACTCAGGGTGACAAACGCAAAAAGAACCATTGATGGACAGAATGCAGAACAATGTCATACATTCACCTCAGTACAGAGATCTGGGCCTAAATCCATTTTTTTTGTGTGATTTTGTTTTGCTCCCCATGCCATTCCAGTTTTGACCCAGCCATATGCAAATCATTCTTGACCCTGCACCTAATGGGAACAGTCCAGCCCGAACTGCCAGGCCAGGTCCTCCCTGGACTGGAAACAAGCATCCTAGGACCGGATTCAGGGTTTCACCCCTCATCAGCCGGGATAGCTTGACTCCAGTGGCAGTGGCCAGTTCGGGCTGGACTGTTCCCAGGAGGCACAGGGTCAAGACTGATTTGCATATGGCCAGGTCTAAACTGGGGTGGCATGGTGAGCAAAAGAAGGATGGATTTAACCCAGATCTCTTGACTGGGGTGAATGTTTTGATTTGTTCTGCATTCCGTCCATCACTTGTGTGTCTTTTGATTTCTCGCCCTATGTGCGCTGGAATCAAGCTATCCTGGCTGAAGTGGGGTGAAACCCCAAAACCGGTCCTAGGGTGCTGGTTTCCAGTCCAGGGAGGACCTGGCTTGGCAGTTTGGGCTGTACTGTTCCCATGAGACACAGGGTCAAGACTGATTTGCATATAGCCAGGTCTAAACTGGGGTGGCATGGTGAGCAAAATAATGATGGATTTAACCCAGATCTCTTGACTGGGGTGAAAGTTTTGATTTGTTCTGCATTCCGTCCATCAATTATGTGTCTTTTGCTCATAATTGCCCAGAGGAAACCCATGAAAAATGATTTTTCTGCATCAATCCAACAGCTGGCCCAACCTCCAAAGCAGTAATTGCCTTATTAACATGCCAAGAAGTGTCACGCCCTGGTATGATCCACTGACTGTTCAAACAGCTACCGGTTCCGTTTCTGCTTCCATGTCAGCCATGTCAGTGACTCAGATGCTGACACTGTGTTATCTCAGCCACTAACCCTGCTGGACTGCCCAAGCTCCAGCCTACACTGCAGTCACGTTATTGTGTCAAGTGTCCATGCTGAGCAGCCTGAATCCCCTCTGCCGCCGCTGAGCTGTTTGAGCTGTTAAGATATGTGGGGCCGAGTGGGGCACGGATCCCCTAGGTTGGTTGCTGTCCGCAGCCTGAAGCCCCAGCCCCCAGATGTTCACTGAAGCCTGGACATCCTTTTTACAGCTTGGAACAGCAACAGGAGTAGCGGCAGGAGTTGAGAGCTTCATTCCGCCTGTGAGCTCATAGCGGGTAGTGCCTATGGAGGCTTGGAGCTTAGGGTTTGTGGCTCATAGAGGTATTTCAAGAGCTGTCAGTGTGTTTGCTCCGTGAGAGGCCTGAGCCAAACCCCTCCCAGCAGCAGCCAGCAGCCATGTGAAAACTCCAGGCAACCCCAAGCTTATAAGCAGAAAATCCCCAGTTAGAACATTGGACTAGGACCAAGATTCAACCAGCTGGGCTGATTAAAGATGCCCCCCCCTCACTGATCTCTGTCATTCCGTTGTTTGTTGTTGGCATTGCTGTGGTTGGAGACTGACATGCTAGGTCATAGACTTAACAGCTGCAGTGCGGCTGTGACCAGAAATAGACTGGTGTGGCTTGCATGTGAGGGCACGGCCAGCTTCAACCCTGTGTTCCTCTCATGGGCCCACAACAAGGACCTTGCAGTGACATAACCAATAAACCCATAATCTACAAATAAAACAATGGATTTGGTTACCTTTGATAAGTCACAAGTCTGTGGATGATAGTGTGCTTGTGGCCCTCCCCCATTGTCCAATGGAAAGTCACAATTTCCAAATGCATATCGACCACCCCCCTAGGAAAACAGCAGAGTGGTTGGTACTCTAGGCTTCCGTGTGACAACCCTCCGGGACTTTTAAAAAACTTCCATTGTCAATAGGGCAGTCGACAGCACAGCCACAACCTCAGGAAGAGAGTGTTTCTCTCAAACATCTCAGCCCGGTGCATCCAACAAAAAGCCCCACAACATTTACATTTCAGGGTGTGGTACATCCACCCCAGCCAGTATTGCCCTCTTTGGACAGCAACGGTCCCACCAGTAGCCCAGAGGTTGAGGGCGTGGTATCTCAATTGAAGCTGCTACTTTGGTAATATCAGCTTTAAACCAACAGCCTGGCCAACAGTCTCCTTCGCAGATGGATACATCTGGGTACAACCATTCCCCTATTGTTATATCAAGTGGCCATCATTTATTCTCTCAGACGTTATTCCCCCGTTTAAGGAATTCCTCTAACAGAATGTGCAAGGTCCTCTCCATACCGGCTACCCAAACTCAGCAGCTAGCTTGCGGCCCGACCCACCACAAGAGACAAGTGCAGACTGCATTATTATCCCACCAGCTGCCCAATGGACTCGGGCTCTGACAGGAAACATAATACCACTCGCACCCATGAAATAGCTTCACCCGGACGTCTCAGGAAATTTGGCACATGAACCTGGTGGCATGGAACCAAATGATCAATCTCTTCTGGAACTGTCCTTTTTTCACACTGAGCCCACCAGGAACCCTGGCTTGCAAAACAAAATTGTTCTTCAGTAGCTACTGCTACCGGACGGGATCGGTGGACACACTTACCTGACTATGGCCAGCCAGCTGGCTGCCGTCTCTCTACCGTCTCTTCATCTCCAGCCGGTTATCACCTCTCCTCCGTCCTTTTCATCTCGATTCAGGCAGCAGGAAGCACCTAGGCTCCCAGGTTCCCCACATTCAATCACACCTCTGAAATGCACTCAGCCAGGGAATGGGAGCCTGGGCAAATTCTCCACCCAGGCTGTAATGCAGCCTGGGTGGAGAACATGCAAAGTGCGCGTGACTCTTTGGCCAGCCCGAAACCGCTGGCCAAAGCGTCATGTTCACTTACAGAGTGTGCCCACCACTTCTCTCCCTGCAGTGCTCTGGTGTCACAGAGCCCGGCTCCTCCCACACATAACCAACTGAGCCACTGCAGTAGGAAAAATAAAATGACAGTAACGCTGCATTGTTATCATTTTATTTTTCCTTCTTGAACTGCTCAGGGAGCAGTGGGGCGACACTCCTCTGCCTTAGCGGGAGAAGCCACCGATACAACAATAGACTTATCCAGCACAATATGGCCACAGCTTCTTTAAACATTCCAATCTACGGTTTCCGCTTTAAACTATCACTCAGATAAATTGGATGTGCAAGTTAACCTTTCAAACTCGCTGGCCATTTTGATAGCCAGTATAGGATAACAAACTCGATGACTTAAATAAGCTGATCATCAACAACAAACAGGTGTAGCCCCCAACAAACCTTTATGCCTCAAAATGACAAAACTTTGGATGCATACTCTATGTCTAACACAGAACCTTAAGCTTCTTGGTCAAAGTCCAGCTGGTGCAACTGCGATCAGGACCCATGACCTCTCCATTCGCACCCAGGGAGCTGCGCCAAAAAATGAACCACTGTCATATTGTTGTCCTAGTAACACAAATATTTCATCTTCAACCTTGAATTTTGAGCAGCCAGGGGCACTACCAACTTCAACTGTGTTTTTAGTGGATGCTCTATCCTCGGGGAGTAAATTAGCTCCGGGGGAAATGGCCGATCAAGGACCCTTCATCACCATGGCCGGCCCCTTCAGTAAGAGGGAAAAGAAAAGACTTAAAACAGTGAAACAAAACAAAACAAATGGTAGCACATCCTCTGCAACCCGCAACTTGTTTTTGCTGTTTGCAAACTTATAAACAGAATCTCTTCAACCCAACGGTGAAGTAAGCAGCCCCCACAATCGGCACCTACTTCAACGTTGAACCCCCACCCCCAAGTCGACACAGTACTTGCTGGCACTAAGCCATTGAAAAGTCTTCCTGACAATGGGTTGCATCAATTGCATGGACAGCCAGGTGCATGTGAAGAAGCTACAGTATCAACGTTTACCACTGATTCGAGCAGAGTGGGGCAAAATCAACCACCGAAATACTCTAGCTAGGACTGCCACCGTGAGTCTGAGTGAGACACCGAATTATCCAAGATACGGCCACTGAAAAAAATCAACCCTCCTAATGTAGCTAACAGCAACCCGTAACGGTCCCAGATGGATACCCTCCAAGTAATGATAACAAAGAATCAAGGCCCGTTGACCCCCCAACCGGAGCCAGAACATAAAATCTAGCACCCATATTATGAACCACAGGAGGAGCGTCAGCAATGAACTTTCTGGAGCTACCAAAGGCAGACCGGAACCCACTCAGGCATCAGGCACCACAACAAGAAACAGTCTTGCAATGTTCAAACACCAAGATGCTGTTCAGTCCGGAGTATCATTCGCAACTCCCCCGCGACATCTTCAACAGTGGGAACATCATAATGGGTGTTGAAGACATTCCCGAACTGAGTGGATTGGAGTCATGTGATATTACATCAATTGAATTCTTCCCCCAAAAGGCTCCCAAATCACAGAACCCACAGTCGTTTTGTCAACCGTTGTGCAGTTAATATTATCCAGATCTTAGATATTTAGCACATGGGGCATCAAGATCAGTCCCTTTAAATATGTTGCGAAATTCAATCGAATAGCCCATCTATATGACTCCCCCAACCAAACCATTACCTCAACCACAATCAAGGACTTTAAGAAAGCCCGCAGTAAGACTCTGATGAGGGTCCGGAAGACCCCGGTAAGAAAGGAACCTCTATACACATTCACGTAGGCACAGAAAACCTACAAGCAGGCAGAAAAATGCAAATGGTCAAGAGTATTTCTTATGTAAACAGATCACAACACAAAGCAATCCGCCAGTATGGCTGTGAGCCCTAATGACTGATTAAAAAACATGGTAAGGAAATCGAACAAACACATCCCCATGCATGTCAGAGTATTTCTTGACAACACTCCTCTGTTAGTAAAAATCCCAACTCCAAGAACTTCTGGGCCTTTGTGAACAGGCAATTGAATGGTGCAAGAGGGTGGGCTGTGCGCATCCCTGCTGATTTGCAGGGATGCGCCAGGAAACGTAAATCTGCCGCAGAGATGTTAAGGAAATTAAGGGTAAGACAGACAAAGGGAGAGAGACAGAAACAGAGACAGAGAGCAAGGAACTGAGAAGGAGTAAGGCAGTTAGAATGACTGAGACATATGGAGACAGGGAGAGAAACATGGTTGAAAAAACTAGCGATGGAGGCAGTAAACCTAGGGGAGTAGTAGAGAAGGAGGGAGGGAGTTACGAAAGAGCAGTAAAGGAAGAAGAGAGATGGAAGGGGAATGAGAAAAGCAGAGTGAGGAGAAGTGAAGAAAAGGGAGCATGAAAGTGAAGGGGTGAGAAATACAGATATTTTAAACTTACCTGACCAACAAAATAACTTAATTAGAAATAAATGTTTGTTTTTAATTACAAGAAAAATGGATTCAATTTCCTAAATTTTCTTTCTCGATCTGAAAAAAAAGAAAAAAGTAGTAATATTTAACAATACATTTTAGAATACAGTACACATATTTTCATATTTAACAAAGTATTTTTTTGCCCTTTTTTTGCTGTTTTCAGAATATATTGAATTTCACTGAAAATAGTGATATCAATTGCATTCATCACTTAACAGCGGGCAAAAAAATAAACAATCTGAAAGATTGTTTAAAAAAGCCCTGAATCTATCCTCAGTAAAACATACCTTAATAGAAATGTAACATATATATTAAAAATATCTTCTAAGAACAATAACTATTTGCAATAAATAACGTCTGTAAATCTTAGTCCTTAAGCACATACACCAAAATAATATCTGTCAAAGAAGTCCACAATAGAAAGATTTACCTTTCCATGAGGCCAAATGGTAATTTTTAAATCCTTTTTTGATGAAATATCCAATGATAATCCTATAAAATCGAAATAATGGTTTCTTTAGATGCTGCAATTTGTATCTAACATTTTGGTTTTAGAAAAATTAAGTAGGAATTTGGTAATTCTGCAGGCAAACTTTGCTTGAAAATCAATTGAGAATCATTACACAGTGTCTAGTCTTTTTCACATTTTAGATAAACTGTGTAATGACCAGAAGTTATAGAAGGTCCATCATGGAAAATTATTGCAACTGCAACCAAAGTCTTTCCTGATATTGATAATTGATTTCCTACAAACTTCTTTATTAAAGTGTCCAATTTTGTTCCATCAGCTCTACAACGTTGCATCATTAAAATTATATACTGTCCATATTTCTTTAAAAATAAGTTGATAACATTTCTGATTTACATTGAGAACATTCCATGTTGTGATTTGCATCTTTATCTAACTTACTAAAAGTCATTGATTTACTCTCTGGTAATATTAAATGTATGAACCTTTCAGAATCAACATTAGTGCTGCATGTGTTCATACAGTTTTCACAACAATGTTCCGATTTATAAGAGAGACCAAACATATTTTCTATTTCTACCCCTTCATCTTCCAGTACCATAAGCATATACATTAAGAATTCCTGTGCATCTTGCTGGACATTTTGAGTAAACTGTGTACATCCAGAACATACATCTAAAAGATTTCTAACATCAGAAGCACTTTCTATTTTAGTTTTATCATTACTCAACTTCTCATAAATGAAACTCAGCAGAGAACAAAATCTTTTTTCATGATTTAGTATTATCTGCTCTTGCAAACTTTCAAGATAAAATACAACATTCAGCACTACATTAGCGTAGCAGTTGACACCAGAGCTATTTTCAAAATGACAACCAACAACCTCTTCAACATTGTCCTTTTTCTTTTTGCTTGCAATCACATCACTCTCCTTTTGTTTTCTCTTCTGTACATCCTCATTACAGATATTCTCAATTCTCCTTTTCCGACAAACAACACGTTTTTCAAACACAGGATACTGACCTAAATGAGGAGCATAGCTTATTCTTAATCTATTATACTCCTTTACACAATTTGCATCAGCACTAACTTTTGAGTCATCAAAGTCTATCATGAATAAACCTGATAATTTTTTCACTCGTGACAAAGCAACATATGCCATACCTTCTTTAAAACACTATATCCAATGTTTACAAATGCACTATCTACAGTTAATCCTTGAGATTTGTGAATAGTTACAGCATATGCTAGAGAAAACGGAAACTGCTTCCTACGTACATATAAGTCTTTCACAATCAAAAAACGAACTGAACAACGACTGATGTCTTTAACATCTTCAATCTGATCAAATTTTATTTTTAAAAATTCAATTCCATCTTTTTTCTGGTAATTAACAAAACCCACAACTTTACCCATAGCTCCATTCACTAAACCTTTTTCTACATTCAAATTACGTCTTAAAATGACTCGACAGTTCATACATACATAAAGATTATTTTCTAAACTAGCTGTTTTTGATATGTTTCTCTCTAGAGAATCCAATTTCGTTTTCAATTTGCCTGTCAATATAATAGTTATTCCTTCATGCTGTATTTTATCCACGGCTTCCATTTTCATAATCTCTTCATTTTCCAATTTCAAAAGTTCTTCATTGAAGATAGAGCATTCATGTAGTGTTGGCATTAAGCAGATTACAGTATTTGTTTCTGCAATTTCCTTGTATATTTTCTCTGAAACTATTTGTTCTGTTGGAAACAAATTACATAGCAATCAATTCTGTAAAGCTTTTCTGCCATGCTCTGTGAGTAGTCCAATTCTGATATCTTCGAGAATACTTGCATAATCATCATCATTTGCTTGCCGCATATTGGTAATGAGTTCTTTGTACTCAAAGTATGACCAAATATTCACATTACCTATACTTCCTAATGACTTTTTTGTGTCTTCATGTGCAAGAGTATTAAATACTGGTTGTCCTTTAACTGGAGTGAGCTGCAGTAGATCCCCAAAAACTATAACATGTTTTCCTCCAAATAACACGTCATAGTCTGTCTTTAGAATTTGCTGCATTCTTAAATGCACAAAGGCAAGCATTAAGTTTGATACCATGCTTACCTCATCAATAATGAGAACTTTCATTTTCTTCAACAGTCTTGAAACTTCAAAACATGCTTCTCCTGTTAGCTTGTGGTATTCTATTTTGTTCTCATGCTTTACTGGTAACATTAGCAAACAATGTAAGGTAATTACTTTTATGTTATATGCTGCTAACCCAGTTGGAGCAGTAACAACACAAGACAAAGTTGAATCAGTTTTTTTCTGTAGGTAGCTTCTAATTACTTTAATCAAGAAACTTTTTCCAGTTCCAGCTTGTCCACTCACATACATTCTGATTGGTTCAAATGCTGTGCATGAGCACTCTTTATTTTCATGTAGTAATCCATGATCAATTTGTTTTGTGACTTCTTCATAAATTTGTTTTTGTTCATCATTCAGTTGTTGTTCCAAATTTGGTAAGTCTATGAAATGTTCCTGAGCTTGATTCATAGCTGTTTCCACTTCAGTCATGGCTATTGCAGCTTCATTTTCTACGATTGCTTGTCCTAGGGGATCTTGACTGAGCGTACCAGAACTTTGACTGTCTTGAGAACTGTCTCTAGCTACTTCAGCTGCAATTGTAGCTTCTTGTTCAATTTCTTCATTTAACATTTGTACATAATTTGAGAAAGTACTGCATTCTATGTTATCTTTGCATGCATTAAAGGAATCTTCATAGCTCTGAAAATCTCCAAGTAATTCATCCTCTGAACGCCATGGTTTAAACAGCTGTAAAAGTGCTAACTAGTAAAATTCCTTTTTGTCAGTAGTGTCGCAACTCAGCTTCCTGTGATTAATCAAACTTCCTTTTGTTTGTTTCACCAAACATTCTTCCTCACCAATGACTTTATATTTTCCATTGTTGTTTTCTTCTGTGGCATTCTGTTTTTAAATGTAGTTCTGCAGCACTTCATAGAGACACATGTTCTCAAGATGATGACTTCTGTTTGGGTAATATGTGTCCAACATATTTGTTTTCAAAATGTCTGTACTTTCTGGTTCTTTCTCTGCTAAATATTCAATTTCTCGAATAGATTTCAGTACCCGATTTCGCATTCCTGCAAGGCCTAAACTTACCAAAATTATTCTTCTGGATTTGGAGTACAGACTTGCAGATGATAACCTATCTGAGCATTCGTAAGAGCCAATTTTTCGATGCGATAACATCTTTAAACTGAAACTGTATAGCTTTTTACTGACAGTCTTCTCGTGAGAAATCTCTTCCCACATTTCTTTCAATTCCGTTTTCTCAGATTTAGTGATGTAAGATGTGACATACCGAGCAACAGCAATAGAATTGTCAGCTACATACTGAATATCCATGTTAGCATTCCACATGGATAAAATGACTGGGTGGTAGTCATTTATATATTTTGACTCTTCTTTTCTTCTTAGGTTGTAGGTATTTTTCGGAGATTTTCTTGTAATGGTATGTCGCACAGCTGACATAAAACTGTTTACTCTTCCTTTTGAAAGAACAGGTCGTGGAAATCCAAATCGACATTTTGTGTAGAATTTATCTTTACTCTTGTACTTTCGTCGACAGTATTTTCCACCCCGATGACTTTGGAAACGTAAAACTTGCTCTTTTAAGTTTTTTTCTTCTGCGCTTTTAGGTATAGCACATGTTGCATATTCTTTAATGAAAGATAAAACTGCATCATCAGAATCTGTTCCAAATTTTGGAGCATCCTTGATCCACAACAGCATATGAATATGAGGAGCCCCTCTTGCTTGGTACTCTTTTCTCCAAAAGAAATCCACAATTTCTCCAAGAGGTGGATTTTTTTTATTGCAAATGAAGGACATCATAGCCTCAAATCTATGATTGAAATATCTGCAAACATTAACCGGATCCAATGAGCACAATTCTCCTGCTGTCTTGTTTTGGATGTTTTCAATATTTGAATTTGCCTCTCGAAGAAAATCCAGTAAATCATCCCAAGCGTACTCAGCACAGCTTAGGGTAAGGAACCATGTAGGAGTTCCTAAATTCCGTAACATACATTTCAATTCTCCATGGCGTCGGTACCAATATTCATTAGTTCCACGCTGACAAGCCATCAGATTAATCAATTGAGATTCCAAATGATCATCTCGCTGTTGCACTTTGTTCATAAAATCCTTTGCAGACACATTATGTAGATGTTAAGAAAACGATGGAGGGTAGTGCCTTCTTAATTGGTCCACGTCAGTGGATAATCAATATCAGAGACATTGCTCGAATGAAGATCATTTGTGTTGTTTTTATTTATCTTAGATTACATCCGACAGCTCCTTTCACTAGTCGACTTTCCCGAGGACCGCAGAGACGTCTTTTCTACTCTCACAGGAAGACTGTGTTGATTAATATTCACCGCCTTGAAAAAGCCCACGGCCATTGGGCCACTAGGGCGAAACACGTGTCGGCTTTTGTTTTTCTCTTCACAATTTGAAATTTTTGCGCTCCTTTGATAAAAAGATAAATAAAAACAACACAAATGATCTTCATTCGAGCAATGTCTCTGATATTGATTATCCACTGACGTGGACCAATTAAGAAGGCACTACCCTCCATCGTTTTCTTAACCTAAACTTTTCAATGGCTCTTGGGTGTAGCCATTTACAAGGACTGTGCCACATATAAAATTGGGCCCTAACAACTGCAGCGTCGCAAGTCCAGAACTTTCCACCCATACAGCAACCTATACATTATGTAGATGTACTCCAGTTTTTAAAATGTGATTTACTGCATAAGATAGTGCAGACAAGTCACTTTCAAATAAAAGATGGAACAAATAAGGAATACTTTGACGAAATCTTGGATCTTCTGCATATAATCTTGTAGTCCGATACTCAGAAGCAGGAATCTGTACTGGACATTCATCATATCGTCCACCTTTTCCTGTAGGAAACAGCTGGGGAAAACAACGAGCTTCCAAGCTCTCCTCCCATACACTCACGGGAGTTCCTTTTGCTTTTTTCATCTGAAACAGATCACTAATGTTTCCCATAACTTCTTTAGAATGAACAGGATGTATGCTGAAAAGTTCATAAATTTCTTCTTCTTTTGACTTATACACTTTTTCAATTTGCCCAGTTGGTATTCCTGTGTCTGCTAGTAAAACTTCTTCATCTTCATCCATATAAATTGATTCATAGTACTTATTATTTCTTTTCAAATATAAATTTGCTCTTTGTACTTTTCGTACATCTACTAGCTCCTGCCAAATTTTCTTATTCTTTGTAGGTACACCATTAACCAGAATACCTAATGGTTCAGTTTCCAAACTATCTGCATCAATTGTTTCAATATTTTTTTTCAAATCTAATGGCAAATAGACAACTCTTCCTTTTAAACCTCTTTGTAAATCTGAAGGAGGTAATTTACCTGTTTTGGGCTCCATACGAACTATAGTCTGAAACGGATGGACACATTGAATTAGTATAGACTCATACGTATTTAAATCACTAAGTTCTGCAGGAATATCAACCAATTCTAAATTATTTTCTTCTAACTTGTTATAACAGTATTTACAAATACGCTGATCTTCACCCAAATCAAAACAATTTTCCAGAAACAAATATGTAGCAAAATCCTTCCACTCATAATTATTTTCATTTTCACTTTTTTTTATAGAGATCAACATTCCTTGTTTGAGTTTTATAATGGCTTCTCCGGCAAGAAATACAAGTAATATTTGGTCTTTCATTATAGATGATAGTAAATTTTGTTATTTGATCTTCAAAATTTTTACTAACAGTGGGTTCTACATTCTCTTCCACATTTTCTTCAATAACTGTGTCATTTCCTGCACTTTCTTGTTCTGGACCAAAGTAACAAAACTGAATATCATCAGTAACCTTCTCTACATCTGATACAGATCCACGCAACAGAGCACTATTCAAATCATTTAACTTTAGTGCTGGACTTTTAGCAAAATACAATCTTCTCACAAACTTTCTCATTTCAGTATGATGTACTGCCAGCATCCTAAAATGGTGAAAAACACTTTGAGAAACTTTCCTAGAAAGACAAGCCAGAGAATGTCCTTGCAAACCAGTATTCTTTCTCACTCTGCATGGATCTAGTCTTTGAAGCTCCTTAATCTTCTGTTTAACACTTTTTTTACTATATTCTCTTAGAAAGTCACGTAATTTATCAATAGATTCTTGTCGTACTGTACAAATACTACTACAATTCCAAGTGTACACTGGGGCTTTAGGACGTTCCCCATAACCTCATCAGCTAACACTTCTTCCTCATTTCTTGGAACCATTTTCTCCTTTTCCATTACACAACCATCTTTAACTTCATAACTTCGACCACTGGTGTCAACTGCATGCAGCAAACTATTACTTTGAAGATAACTCTCTTCATTAAAAAATGGTTCAGTACTTGAACTATGCTTCCATTCTCCTAAGAACACATTACAAAAGTTTTTTTTCACTACTCTTTTCTTTTTGCTTTTTGACTTCATTACATTGACTATTTTATCTAATGTACGGATCCTGTTCAAAATTAAAATGAATAGTTTTCTTTTTAATTCCAAAGCCTTTGCAACAATTGATTCAATATGTTTCTTTTTCTTATACAATATTGCTGTCTTCCTATATTTTTTCACATCCTTTAGCAAATTGAACACCACTCTTCTCTGAAACATTTTTTTACGAATGTTTTGAAATTCTGTTTTTCTTTTTAAGTCATTCTTTCTTGCTTCTGATTGTACATTAGCATTTAGTAATTTCTTTCTATTGTGTTGTTGTTTTCTTCTTGAAACACTATTTGCAGTGGATATACTTTCTACATTTTTTCTATGTTTGAGGATATTTTAAAAAAAATCCTTAGTCTGCTTACCAGAAGACTTTTTCTTTTTTCCAACATGAGGTTCTTCAACTAATTTCTGTTGTCCAGTTGTCTTCAAATATAGATGTTTTTGCTGTTCTTTTCTCTTTCTTGGTTTATAGGCATGTTTAATTTATTTCTGTGTTGATCAGCAATACCTAAAGGAAACTAAAAAAAAAATACCTTTATGTAATTTAAATATATTACTATATTTTTTTTGAGCTTTTCAAATCCTATTATATGAGCTGCCCCTTTCCTACGAGTGCAAGTCTTCCAGAACAAGAGCGGCAGAAAAGAGCACATGTCCTAACAGCTACTTGAGACCATGAGCATGTGGAACCTGGGTGAGTGATTAGACTAGAGCAAAGGAAATGAGCCTTGGTGATGTTGAATGTGTTAGCGTTACACACTGCTATCTGAAATACCACACAGTGCTGAATAGTAAGCATGGGAGTGCAGGAGAAGCAGCTGTCTGTGTGCTAAGAGTGTGTTTCTGGAGACTGTGTATTGTCAGGTGCGAGAGAGATCTGCATGGACGCTTGCACAACTGCATGAAGACTGCAGAGATGTATGTAAGATCACCTGTGGTAAGGGTTAATTGGAGTATTTAACATGTAGGAACTACCTCACCCATTGCAGGAGTGAAAGGAAAATCTACCCTGTTGTTTTCAAATGTGTTAGCATTTGCCTCTCATCTGTGACATAGTGATGTGTGCTGTATGCTAACCATCACAGTTCAAGAAAACAAGCTGCCCCTTTCCTACGAGTGCAAGTCTTACAGAACAAGAGCAACACAAATTAAATCTCTGACAACAATTCCTGTGTGCACACAGACTCATGGTGTGATTCTAGGCAGAAAACAATATTTGATTGGCAATTTCAAAGCACATTTACTACTGTGGTAGAGCAAGTGATAATTACTGTAACAGCCTGACACATTTTCCTTATAGTTTAGAGAGGCAGAAAATAGCACATGTCCTAACAGCTACTTGAGACCATGAGCATGTGGACCCTGGGTGAGTGATTAGACTAGAGCAAAGGAAATGAGCCTTGGTGATGTTGAATGTGTTAGCGTTACACACTGCTATCTGAAATACCACACAGTGCTGAATAGTAAGCATGGGAGTGCAGGAGAAGCAGCTGCCTGTGTGCTAAGAGTGTGTTTCTGGAGACTGTGTATTGTCAGTTGCAAGAGAGATCTGCATGGACACTTGCACAACTGTATAAAGACTGCAGAGATGTATGTAAGATCACCTGTGGTAAGGGTTAATTGGAGTTTTGAACATGTAGGAACTACCTCACCCATTTCAGGAGTGGAAGGAAAATCTACCCTCTTGTTTTCAAATAAGTTACCATTTGCCTCTCATCTGTGAGATAGTGATTTGTGCTGAATGCTAACCATCACAGTTCAAGAAAACAAGCTGCCCCTTTCCTACGAGTGCAAGTCTTACAGAACAAGAGCAACACAAATTAAATCTCTGGCAAAAATTCCTGTGTGCACACAGACTCATGGTGTGATTCTAGGCAGAAAACGATATTTGATTGGCAATTTCAAAGCACATTTACTACTGTGGTAGAGCAAGTGAAAATTACTGTAACAGCCTGACACATTTTCCTTATAGTTTAGAGAGGCAGAAAAGAGCACATGTCCTAACAGCTACTTGAGACCATGAGCATGTGGAACCTGGGTGAGTGATTAGACTAGAGCAAAGGAAATGAGCCTTGGTGATGTTGAATGTGTTAGCGTTACACACTGCTATCTGAAATACCACACAGTGCTGAATAGTACGCATGTGAGTGCAGGAGAAGCAGCTGCCTGTGTGCTAAGAGTGTGTTTCTGGAGACTGTGTATTGTCAGGTGCAAGAGAGATCTGCATGGACGCTTACACAACTGCATGAAGACTGCAGAGATGTATGTAAGATCACCTGTGGTAAGGGTTAATTGGAGTTTTGAACATGTAGGAACTACCTCACCCATTGCAGGAGGGGAAGGAAAATCTACCCTGTTGTTTTCAAATGTGTTAGCATTTGTCTCTCATCTGTGAGATAGTGATTTGTGCTGAATGCTAACCATCACAGTTCAAGAAAACAAGCTGCCCCTTTCTTACGAGTGCAAGACTTACAGAACAAGAGCAACATGAATTAAATCTCTGACAACAATTCCTGTGTGCACACAGACTCGTGGTGAGATTCTAGGCACAAAACAGTATTCCTGGGTGATACCAGTACACCTTAACTTATGGTGAAGACATACTCCATAATATCTTACAAGTTCAAGGCAGTTAAATATCTTCCAAAACATAAACTGTAAAACACAACTTTAAAAGAAGAAACAAATTTCTATTATTTATATCAAAATACACCACATACATCCCCTCTCAAATTCATAACTCACCTTTAAAAGTAGTTAGTTGAGAAAGAAATGTGCCACTCACACAGCAGATTATCAGAGCCAGAATCTCCGAGCTGTACTCCTCTCACCAAAACCACTAAATTGCAAAATTTCCCTCTCTTTTTTCACACATATACATGTTAACTTCAAATCACATTGCTTCCCACATTTTTTTAAATGGAAACACACATTTCTATTGGTTTCTAATTTCAACCCTTTTCCAAATGATTCCTACCCCCAACATGACTTCTGCCTGCTACCATAGCAACAGATCATGGAACACTGGTGTGAGCAGAGAGGTCAGAAGTTCAGCACACAATGCTTCTAATCCAAAGAGCAAGAGTGCTTGACTTTTCAAACCTAACAGCATACCCAAAGTAATCTTCTGTGGGAACACATTTTTCTGAACCAATACAAGACATGCTTTTAAAAATGTAAACATACAGCCTAGTTTTTAGTTTTGAATGGTCTGAAACAGCCAATGAGCTCTTTTTATTAAAAAAAAGTATGTAAGCCTCCATTTTACAACTATCTTTCTTTTCATATTGCCATTCTACTGAAAGACACCTTCTGAGTGCATCCAGATCTCCTTGAAAGATGTTCACAGTGTGGATTGTAGGTCATAGCTATGTCTACTGGAGTGAAAAGTATGCAGAAAAAAGAGGTATTGTGAAAGACCTTGCTTTGCCAAATGTTAACATTAAATGGATTGGTCAGAGAGGGTTAAAGTGGCACCAATTAATGCCTTTGGTGAAATCCTTTCTACATCTCCCACAGCCTGACCTTATAATTGTGCACTGTGGTGGAAATGACCTAGGCACTTTAACTGGGGTAGGTCTGGAAATGCTTGTTAAGGACACCTTTGTGCAATTGATGTCACTTTTTCCACAAACTACCTTTGTATATTCCAATATATGCCAAAGGCAGAAGTGGAACTGGTCCAACCAATATTGTCCGCAGTTTGAGAAAGCAAAAAAGCACGTCAATAAGTCTGTTTCTGCTTTCCTCAGAGACTATGGTATGGGTTCTATATACCACAACAACTTGTGTTACAACATGCAATGCATTTATAGAGGAGACGGTGTTCATTTCACAGATGAAGGGAACAGAGTCTTCCTCTTGAACTTTAGACTCTGCATCGGTACTTACTTGTAGGTACAAAAAACACTCAATGAACACAACGGCTCTTTTTAGAGCCAACCAGCATCTAAACACTTTAACTTGATTTTTGATTCTATTTATTTAATGAATTTTTTGCCACCTTGGGACCTTAGGGGTCTTTCATGGTCCCCCTGAGAAGGCCTAGGGGGTCAGGGTCTCTCTACCCTGCCCCCTTTTCACGTTCTCCACTTGGGTTTTTAGCTCTCTTCTGCCTCTAAAACTCAAAATGGCGTCTGGGGGGTGCGCGCACCGTGCACGCACCCCGCGATTTTTTGAAAAAAAATAAACTGTTTTATTCACCCTTCGGGGTCCTTCAGGGACCCCCTGACAAAGGCTAGGGGGTCAGGAACTCTCTACCCTGCCCCCTTTTCACGTTCTCCACCTTTCTTTTTCACTTCCACACACAAAATGGCGTCTGACACTTCCTGATTTCGACCGATTCGAAAGTTGACTGACATCTAACCACCAATCAGAATTACGCTCGTGCACGGCACTGTGCGCGCACGGTGCGCGCATATAGA
Organism: Triturus cristatus; assembly: GCF_964204655.1. Lineage (NCBI taxonomy): Eukaryota > Metazoa > Chordata > Amphibia > Caudata > Salamandridae > Triturus > Triturus cristatus. The sequence continues at coordinate 872,736,643 of NC_140588.1, forward strand.
TATTTATGTACTTTTAACTGCAATTTTCTCAGGAACTACTAAACAGATTGACACCATATATGCAAAAGACACATCCCTGACCTGAGGACTACCTCTTTGCCAAATTTCAAGTAATTCTGTTCCGCCGTTCGGGCTGTACCTTCGACTAAAGGTCCTATGGGAAAATGCATGGGGAAAACGCGTTTTGGGACCCACTTTTTTCTCAGCCCCCCCTTGACGAATCACCCTGAGACTTTCAGGGTAGGAGATGAGCGGAGCGCCCTATTAGTTTTCAAAATTTCACGAAGATAAGTCAACCGGCGCCAAAGTTATTCAAAATAGAATTTTCAGATTTCCTATGGGAACTCGGTCCTAACTATAACTATCTACTGGCGACCGCCAGTAGATAATATATATATATATATATATATATAAATATATATACAAACAAATAAATGTTAAGCGACATTCCACTGTCGCGAAGTTGCACCACCCGGATTGGAGGGCCACGGAGACACTTGGACTGTACGAAGTCTCCGGTTGGAGTATCCAGATAGCTTCATTGTCGGAAGCCCTTTGCCCTGGGGGGCCCACTGGAGGGCCAAACTAATTTTAATTATTTCATGAGGATGCGCTGGACCCACTATGGTGAAGAAATGACAGAGAGGGCATAAAGCCTACTATAGGAAAATCTACTAGAGACGCAAAGTACCAGAATGCAACACGACGTTGACACTGGGTGATGGCGAAATAAAAGACGGACTTTCATAATGCCTTCTTTGTATTCTTGTGCTCCTCAGGGACGCCTGTGATCAAGGAGCGCTACGGCTCTGAAACGCGTAAGGCAGAATACAATTGCCCGAGGGAAGGGAAGCGGCTGAGCAGTTAATGTGACTGGATTCAGAGTGCACTTCAAGCGCTGGTCCTTTGTAAAACAAATGTTAAGCGGCAGTCCACTGTCGCGAAGTTGCACCACCCGGATTGGGGGGCCACGGAGACACTTGGACTGTACGAAGTCTCCAGTTGGAGTATCCAGATAGCTTCATTGTCGGAAGCCCTTTGCCCTGGGGGGCCCACTGGAGGGCCAAACTAATTTTAATTATTTCATGAGGATGCGCTGGACCCACTATGGTAAAGAAATGACAGAGAGGGCATAAACCCTACTATAGGAAAATTTACTAGGGACACAAAGTACCAGAATGCAACACGACGTTGACACTGGGTGATGGCAAAATAAAAGACGGACTTTCATAATGCCTTCTTTGTATTCTTGTGCTCCTCAGGAACGCCTGTGATCAAGGAGCGCTACGGCTCTGAAACGCGTAAGGCAGAATACAATTGCCCGAGGGAAGGGAAGCCGCTGAGCAGTTAATGTGACTGGATTGAGAGTGCACTTCAAGCGCTGGTCCTTTGTAAAACAAATGTTAAGCAGCAGTCCAATGTCGCGAAGTTGCACCACCCGGATTGGGGGGCCACGGAGACACTTGGACTGTACGAAGTCTCCGGTTGGAGTATCCAGTTAGCTTCATTGTCGGAAGCCCTTTGCCCTGGGGGGCCCACTGGAGGGCCAAACTAATTTTAATTATTTCATGAGGATGCGCTGGACCCACTATGGTGAAGAAATGACAGAGAGGGCATAAAGCCTACTATAGGAAAATTGACTAGAGACGCAAAGTACCAGAATGCAACACGACGTTGACACTGTTTGATGGCGAAATAAAAGACGGACTTTCATAATGCCTTCTTTGTATTCTTGTGCTCCTCAGGAACGCCTGTGATCAAGGAGCGCTATGGCTCTGAAACGCGTAAGGCAGAATACAATTGCCCGAGGGAAGGGAAGCCGCTGAGCAGTTAATGTGACTGGATTGAGAGTGCACTTCAAGCGCTGGTCCTTTGTAAAACAAATGTTAAGCGGCAGTCCAATGTCGCGAAGTTGCACCACCCGGATTGGGGGGTCACGGAGACACTTGGACTGTACGAAGTCTCCGGTTGGAGTATCCAGTTAGCTTCATTTTCGGAAGTCCTTTGCCCTGGGGGGCCCACTGGAGGGCCAAACTAATTTTAATTATTTCATGAGGATGTGCTGGACCCACTATGGTGAAGAAATGACAGAGAGGGCATAAAGCCTACTATAGGAAAATTTACTAGAGACGCTAAGTACCAGAATGCAACACGACGTTGACACTGGGTGATGGCGAAATAAAAGACGGACTTTCATAATGCCTTCTTTGTATTCTTGTGCTCCTCAGGAACGCCTGTGATCAAGGAGCGCTACGGTTCTGAAACGCGTAAGGCAGAATACAATTGCCCGAGGGAGGGGAAGCCGCTGAGCAGTTAATGTGACTGGATTGAGAGTGCACTTCAAGCGCTGGTCCTTTGTAAAACATATATATATATATATATATATATATATATATATTCACTGAAAAAACATAGGTTTTAGGGAAAGTTATAGTTAGTTGGAAATTTCACCCGTACAAAACTAGAGAAATTCCCCAGTTATAGTTAGTTCAGCTAACTATAACTCGCTCCCCCGCAATGCACTGCTGATGACGTCACACATTACATCACTCATGACATGGTCAGTGACATCACTGATGACATCTCAAATGGCATCACTGATGACATCACTGATGACATCATCCAGTGACTTTGTGTTTCTGTAAAGTTTAAATGTGTTTAATATATATAGGGAACGGCGTATTAAAAACTGAGCAGGTGTATAAGTGTCTGAATGGATGACTTATTAGGTGCGTGACTGACTATAAGTGAGTGATTAAACGTATCTTAATGAATGCATGGGTTAGTGAGTAAACTGTGTAAATGTCTGTATCCATCTGTCTGTTGGTGTGTAATCGGCTGCATGGGTTTGCGAATAGCTACGTGAGTGTCTATATGGGTTATTAATTGGTTGTCTGAGTGTTTGTGTGGGTGGGGTGTGTATGACTCTGTACATAGATGTGTGAGTGGGTGATTCACTGGGTGGATGGTTTCAAGAGTGCATCTGTAATGGGCTGTATGGGTGGGTGAGTGTGTGTATGGGTGTGTTAGTGAGTGAATGTATATCTCAGTGGTACATGTGTGAGTAACTACATATGTGAAAGGCAGTATATATGTATGTTGGAGTACATAAATGGCTATAAGTGAGAGTGTGTGTTTGTGAGAGTGGCTGTATGGATGAGTGTGTGCTTGTATCAGTGATTGTATAAGAGCGTAAGAATGTGCTAGTATTTGTATGAGTAATTGAGCTGGTGTCTGTATAACTGTATAGGTGAGTAAATGGCAGTGTGATTAATTATTTGCATGACTGACTAGGTATGTGAGTACCTCTATGGATGAGTGGTGGTGGGTGAGTGTCTATATAGATGTATGAGTGCATATGATAGTCCTGTACTGAGTGACCATAAGTATGAGTGACTATACGGGTGAGTGAGTGGATGTGTGTGTAAACCTAAGAATCAGTGAGTGGGTATGTAGTTATTGGTGTTGGAGTGTCTATGGTTTTGAGAATGGCAGTCTAAAATTTAGAGTGGGGGTGTCAAAGGTTATATTAAGGTGTGAGAAGATGCATCCATTTATCACATGGATGATGTCATCAGTGATGTCATCAGTGATGTCATTTGAGATGTCATCAGTGATGTCACTGACCATGTCACTGACCATGTCATGAGTGATGTAATATGTGACATCATCAGCAGTGCATTGCGGGGGCGCGAGTTATAGTTAGCTGAACTAACTATAAAAGGGAATTTCTCTGGTTTTGTATGAGTGAAATGTCAAACTAGCTATAGTGTTCCCTAAAACCTATGGTTTTTACAGTGAATTTCTAAGGTTTTTTATTTTTTTTATTTTTTATTTTATTTTTCATTTTTGCGGTGGTGGGGGAGGGATTGGCGATTTATACTTCATAGAAACAAATACAAATATAAGTACAATACATTAAAAATAAACAAAGAAAAAAAATACATGACAGTTAATGACAAAAAACAACTTATTAGTTTGCTAACCAATCCTGAAATGGAGCCCAGTTTTTTGCAGCAATTAAACGTCTTCTCCTTCCCTGAAACTTACGTACAGCAGTTTCTAATTTAAACCATGCCAACATCCTGGTCTGCCAGTGAAAAAAAGTGGGAGGTTGGGGGTTTATCCAAATAGAAGTAATACAAAGTCTAAACATTGCCATTGCAATAAACAAAAAAGAATGTAAATGTCTTGATCTGGTGGAATCCATAGCATATTGATAACCTGTAATCACCATTTCAGCAGAAATTTTGATTGAAGATTGAGTTATCTGTGTGAGAAACGTTTCAATTTGGTTAATAAAGAGTGATAATTCTGGGCAGTCAAAAAACATGTGCAGAGAATCCGCAGATGGAAATTTGCATCTTGCACATGATAGACTTGTGCCTCCGGGGGCTATCCCCCATCTGACTAGTTTTGCTGGGGTATAATAAAGATTAAACATAGCCATATAACTTTGGGTACGAAGAGTACCAGAGACAAAAACCGTCTTGGCTAACATCAGTGGTACCTTTAAATCTATAGAGGGTACCCCAAATTTGACCGCCCATTTATTATTAACATCAGAGAGATCATCTGGTAATTGAGACAATAAAGTTTGATACAATGTACCATTTTTGGCTTTTTTTTTAACCAATTCAAATATCAAAATCTTCTCAAAGAGTGCTGGATTTTCTGAGAGTTTTTTATCGAGAAAACTTCTAATTTGAAGATATTTAAAAAAATGATTAGATTGCAATTCAAATTTGTGTTGCAAAAAAGAGAAGGATGCTAGCATGCCAGAGTCAGCTAGGTCGCCTATATCAGTCAGGCCTTGCGAGGCCCAGATAACAGTTATTGAATCTTGAAATATCACTGGAGGGAGCCCAGACGCATTTAATGGTGTATGATAATTAAATTTGTAATTAGAGAAAAGACGCCAAATTTTTTGCCAGATCGTAAACAGGGCCCATGCTACCTTAAACCTCGTTTTTTTGAAATAACTTGGTTCTAAAATACGTGTTAATATCCCTTGTGTAGCGTCGCCTAATGAAATTGAGTATATTGAAGGAGCCAAAAATGGCGGTAATACCACCTTCTTTCCAAATAGTGGAAAAGCAAAATGTTGGATCATCGCAGCCCAATAATAGTAAATAAGATTTGGAACTGACTAACCCCCGCGTTCTTGCGGGAGATAGGTCCATTTAGCAGCTCGTCGTGGTTTGCGGTATGCCCATAAGAACCTCTGACAGATTCTTTGTGCTTTTATTAAAGTAGGGTTAGAAATTAATAACGGGATAGACCTAAATAAATATAAAAATTTTGGAAGTACCAACATTTTAAGAACATTGCAGCGCCCAAATAAGGAGAGATGGAGGTGGTTCAGCCATTCTAGTTTGTTATGAAGCTGATCAATAATAGGTAAATAGTTTAAATCTGAAATTTGACCAACATCCGCCGAGATCTGAATGCCTAAGTATGTCGCTTGTGGGGCAATGAGAGCAGTTGATATTGGCATAGCTGACGATTGCAAAATTTGAGTTTTAGTAATATTTAACTTATAACCTGAAATTAAACCAAATTGGACTGCTAGGGTCTCCAATGCAGGAAGAGAAATAGTGATGTTATTTGTTAATACTACTATATCGTCAGCATATGCCAATATTTTATACTCGATGCCATGAACAATAAGTGGAGAGATGTTTTGGGCTCTTTCTATCAAAGATAAAAAAGGATCAATATATAAAGCGAAAAGGAGAGGGGAACAGGGGCACCCTTGTCTGGTGCCACGTGTAATAGGAAAGTAACTTGATTCCTCTCCTGAAATACGGATTTTGGCAATTGGGGAGATATACAATGTTTGCAAAGCTAGAATAAATTCAAGCGGTATCCCTTTCCAATGAAGAACGGCCCAGAGATAGCCCCAGGAGACCCTGTCGAACGCCTTCTCGGCGTCCAACAGGATCACACCCAGGGGAGAGTTTGTCACCTGGGCCCAATCTAAAAGAGCGATAACACGCTTAATATGATCGGTAGTGTCTCTACCCTGAATAAAACCATGCTGGCGAATGGAAACTAACGGAGAGATAATTTGAACGAGACAAAATGCCAAGACTCTGGAATAAATTTTACTGTCGGTGTTAATTAATGCTATAGGCCGGTATGATGCTGGATTTAGTTCGTCTTTACCTTTCTTTTTAAATAATACAATGGTCGATTGTCGCCAGGTTTCAGGAATAACCCCCCTCTGAGCAAGTTGAAAAACTTTAAGCATCTGTTGTTTAAATAAATGTGAAAACGTTTTATAAAATTCGAGATGTATGAGATCAGGTCCTGCCGCTTTACCGGAAGACAAAGATTTTATGGCAGCTTCAATTTCTTCCCAACTAATAGATTCAGCCAAGATTGAATTCTGATCGGGAGAGGACTTCCGAGTTTCAAGGGATTTTAAAAAATTATCTAATTGTTTTTGTTGCTGCTGGAATATGTTTGGTTCCTCAGTATATAAAGTTGAATAGAGATCCACAAAGGTGTTTAACACACCATTAGGTGAATCTTGTAGAATGCCAGATCGATCTTTAACCTTTGTTATATAGCTAGCTATTGCCCTTTGTTGTAATCTTTTTGCTAAAACCTTACCAGACGCTTCACCAAACTCATACATTGATGTACGAAATTGAAAGTACTTAGTAGCTATGTCAACATATAAGGGATCCAGGAGATTAGCCTTGGCAAGAGCAACCGCTTTCTGACAAGATGTTAGATCTTCACCGATATGGATACTAGTGCTTAGGTCTAGCTCAGCTTGTTGGAGTGCTAGAACTCTATTTTTGAAATTTTGCTGTTCAGTTTGCCATCGATAGGACGCAATTCTCTTAGTTTCACCACGTAAGGCAGCTTTAAAGGTATCCCAGACTAAACCTACAGATGCTGTATGGCTATTAATTGCAAAGAAGTCTGGAATCCAAGCTAGCATCCGTTCCTGATATAGTTTATCCAACAATAACTTCCTATCGAAAGTCCAGGGTCTAATATGATGCGGAGGTCGATCCCAAGAAAAACTAAAAATTATAGAATTATGATCGGATATAGTCCGTGGGTCAAGCCGAACCTTAATAGATTTCAAAACTTCGAAAGAAGCGAAGGCATAATCTATACGAACCAATTTTTGATGAGGTATTGAGTAAAAAGTAAATCCGTTGTGGGCTGAATTGCTGACATGCCATATATCTACCAAACCATGTTCAAGTAATAATATACGAAGTGCTTTATAGACCTGAGGTTTCCGGCCAACATAATCGGTAGATTTGGTGATATCTAGCCAACTAGGAATATTGATATTGAAATCTCCACAGAAGATTATCGGGTGCGGCCAATTAGCTAGTTCTACATTTAGATCCATCAGGATCTGTGGGTCATCCAAGTTGGATGCATATATTGAGCAAATCGAAAGTACAGATTTATTAATAAGCAATTCAACTATTAACCATCTACCTGTGTTGTCTTGTTTAGTTCTCTTAACTTGGGCAACCCCTACTTTTGAAATGATAGCAACACCCCTAATAGTAGAAGTTTGTCTGGTAGTGGCCATTAAATCATAGCCCAAAAACTTAAGATAGTGCCGATTGGCCCAAGAGATATGAGTTTCTTGCAGGCAGATCAAATCCACTTGCATAGCCTGCATCAACTTATGAAGGATCCTACGCTTCTTAAGATCATTTAAACCACATATGTTCCAAGTTGCACAGGTCAATCTGCGATTTGCCATTTAAAGATAATAGAGAGGGAAAACATCATATATATATATATATATGTATACCTAAGAGAAAATTATATGGATTATAATAAATATACCACCAACATGTCATAAAAAAACACATAGTTAACATCCTAAGCGTAATTGAAATTACACTGCCATGTATGTTACTAATATCGCCAATCACCTCGAATACCCACCACAGTACCACCCAGTGACCCCCCCAGTGCCCCCAACCCACCTTCCAACCCCCCCTCCCCCCCCGTTGCCCCCCCCCTACCCCTTAACCAAAATCGGGAGCTCAGGACCAAGGTCCTTGTGATGGTTGAGTGAGCGTCACACCACACTCCGCTGGGCCTAAAACAATACACATAATATTATAGAAGAGTCAGTCCTATTAGAATAACATTAATATAATAAAGAAAAAAAAGGTCATTTAGTTGATGCTATTTGCATACTATTAGCACTCTTTTAACACATTAACTTAATGAAAAAAAACAAATGCAGCAACGTTTTTTGTATTATATAAATCAATCCCTAAAAGTGTATGAAAATCCCCATTCTAAACAGTGATAGTAGTCATCATTTTTTTTGCCCCTTTTCCCCCCTTTTTTTTTTTTGCTTTGAAAAAGAGCCTTAATGACAGCTAACTAAAAAAAATATATACTACATTGTGTCCAGATAGTCCCTTGCAGTTATTTCAGAGAGAAAAATTTTAGTTTCTGTCTTATATATTATTTTCAGCTTTGCTGGGAAAAGCAAAAAAGCCTGGGCACCTTTCGCCTGAAAAAGAGGGATCTGCTGACGGAGATGCCAACGGCGATCTACTGTCTCTGCTGCAAGATCGGGTCGAACAAAAAATTGGCAGCCCTTGGCAGATCTTTTCTTATTAGGTCGAGCTAGATCAAATATACATTCACGGGCAAGAAAGGTGTTAAAGCAGACCAGGATGGCACGTGGATAAGAACTGTTAGTGTTGGTAGAGGGTGATTTCTTTTTTTTTGAGAGCGGGAAGCGATGTGCTCTCTGGATTTCTAAGTTCCAATTCCATTGAGTAACCTCTGGGAATGCTTCAGTAAAAAGCTCAACTATAAACTGCCGGACATCGCCTCCTTCAATATCCTCCTCAACTCCCAAAACACGTAAGTTATTCCTTCTTGAGCGATTCTCAAGGTCCGATAGTTTCCATATTATATCTTTTCGCTGTTCCTTAACCTCAGTGACCAAATCCTTTTGGACAGCTGCAGCATCTTCAAGGGCTGAGATCCCCTCTTCGGCTTCAGTAACTCTTGTATTAATCTCAGCTGTTGATTTTATTACACGTCGGAGGGAATTTTGCAATTTACGACACACAGATTGGGTGCGTAAGTTCTCTTGCTTAGTTGCTTCTCTGTGTTGGATAATCGTATGATATATTGTTGACAGAGAAACCTCCTCCGGCACGTCAGGTAAGGCCCCACCGTTGGAATTTAGTGATATCTGAAGATCGATTTGGGATTGGTCTTCTAGAGGTTTGATGCCAGGGGCCTTACGGACTGTATCAGTGGCTAGAGCTTCTGTGGTCACACTAGGTCGCCAGTCAACAGCTTCGCTATCGTAGTCTGACCACTCTAAATCAGGATCGCCCTCCTCTTCAGACAGCGAGTGATCTGATACAGAATAGAATTTTTCGGTTGAGTCACTGATCGCCCCCGTGACATGAGACTCCGCCGAGGCTCCCGAAATGATGACCAGTTGAAACCACATCATCCATAATGCACTGGGCCGAAACAGAGCCGGATGCGGACACCAGGGGAGCCGAGAGAAGCAAATCCACCAGAGAAGAGGGATACCCTGTAAGCTGAGGTATGTCGGGTATATCAGGAATAGCCACTGAGGGAACCAAATGGGGAGAATCAATCACAGCATGAGGAGGTGGAGCATGAATACCCATCGAGGAAGAGTTTTGCGCTGCGACAGACAAAGTAGCAGATGTAGAAGCTACTGTTGCAGATACCAATGTAGCGGATGAAGCGGAGGAAACAGATAAAGCAGTTTTTTCCCTAGCTCCCAGTTTGGCAAAAATGTCAGATAAAGTCTGCACCTTACCTGGTACTGAAGATGGAGCTGCAGCTGTAACAGCTGATGAACCCTGAGCAGGGATTTTATCCGACATTGGAGCTCTGCCCTTCCGAGTGGTCCGTGAAACGTTAGTATCAACGTCTGGCGGGTGATTACGGGTAGGATTACGAGACTTCACCGGTTTGGAAGCTGACTTCGACGCTTTTGGTGGCATCACCGGTACAACAGGGAAATCCGAAAGAGACCTGGAAGGGAGCCGGGAATCCACGGAGAAGGTAGGCTTTGTGTTAGACGCCGTATAGAATACGTTAGAATTCAAGCACCGAACAGCCCGCCAACGCCAGCACAGTCTTAATGAGAGGGCGGGTCTTAGGATGTCCAGGCAAGATACAAGTGCCATATGTATTGCGATGACTTTCAGCTCCTCCGTCTTATTTTAGATTAAATTTCGTTGTATTTCGCTGTACTTCTAGTAAGAACGATACCCGATCTCCTCAGCATCTCCCCAGCGATTCCCCGACACAGCCAGCTGCCTAGAAGGGATAAGACCGTTAGGATATTAACACGGTCCAGCGGAGTGAAAAACGCTGCCTCACTCGGCCAGTGTCACGGCCGCCATCTTGCTAAGGTTTTTTAAATGCTAATTTTTAACTATAACATGCCTGAAACCTATGTTTTTTTAAGTGAATTTCAAAGGTTTTTTAAATGCTAGTTTCTAACTATGCCTACAAGTAGGACATATGAAGAAAGAAGAAAAAACGCACAGAAAGAAGCAAAAGAAATGCAGAAAAACGCAACAGAATTCCACAAAGAAGAAGAAAAGTGCAAGAAGATGCAAGACGTGCAGAAAGAAACAACAGAGGGGCAGAAAGAGGCTTTGTTGCAAAATCATCCTGTGCCCACAACTTTTTCAGATGGGTACTGGTGATACCTGACTCTGACTAACCAGGCCTAGAGCCAGTGCTATGCTAAAAGACACTTAGAATACAGTGAAAAAACCTACATACACTATGGAACACTATGCGTTGGGGTAGCCCTGTGATTAGCGTGACCTCCTCTGTAAGGCCCTAGTACATAATAGGGAAGGGGGATTAAAACTACCTCTAAGTCAGAGATGCAGAAATATGCTATTATAACTAGTAGTCATGTTTGCAGAGTGGTGGAGAAAGGGTGCTGGGCGTCCAACCAACGCTCAGGAATTCCGCTGCGCAGGATTTACAGGAGGTACCAGGAGGGATTCTTGGCCCCCAAACTCCCTCAGGACTAAATTGAACTTCATCCCCCATCACGTAGTCTGCCACGAGGCACGTTTGCAGAGTGGTAGAGAAAGGAGGCCATGGCCTCCGAAGACGTCTTAGCAATCCCACTGTGTGGGACTTACTGGAGGTAACAAGGGGGCCAACTTCCCAAACTATTACCTCCAGTCAGTCCCACAAAGCAGCACTGGTAAGTACCAGGCCACCCCCACTTAGCCCACCACTCTACAAACACGCTCCCTGGCACGCTCTTGGATGGGGATTGAAGTCCCCTTCACTGCTGGGGTCCTTTAGGGGCCAACTAGCCTACATTTTACCTCCAGTAAGCCCCACGCAGTGGGATTGGTGAGAGGTAGACAAAGGCCATGCCCCCTTTGTCCACCACTCTGCAAACACACCCCCTGGCACGTTGTAAGTTGGGGGATTAAGTCCCCTTGAATCCTGAGGGTCCCTGGGGTCCAACTAGCCCACCAGGTACCTCTAGTATGCGCCATAGAGCTGCGTTGCAGAGCGGTGTAAAAAGAGACATGGCCTGGCCCACCTCTCTACAATGCAGCGCAGTGGCACTTACTGGAGGTACTTGGTGGGGTAGTTGGCCCCCAGGGATCCTCAGGATTGAAGAGGAATTAATTCCCCAACTTAAAACGCGCCACAGGGTGTGTTTGCACACACGTCACCTCAGGCCCTATCCCTCCATTCACCACTGTGCAAACGCGCCCGTGGTACGGTTTAAGTTGGGGGATTAAGTCCCCATGAATCCTGAGGCTCCCTGGGGTTCAACTAGCCCACCAGGTACCTCCAGTAAGCGCCAGGCCACGGGAAGCACCCTCGCAAGACCTGAGCGGGTCTACCACAGTGCACTTGCACAGTTGTTTAGCGGAGCTGGAGAGGTCATTTATTTGCAGGGCGTCCCCATTGGAACATTGTTTGTCGCATGAAATTAATTTTATTGGCATATTCACAGACAGCGCCCACTTGGTGAGAAAGAGACTACCAGTCCCATGATGCAAAGCGCTGCTTATCTGAGCGGATGTAACGAAATAAAAGAGGGAATAATCTGGTATGCTGTTGTCTGCCTTTCTTTGCCAATAACTGTCCAGATGAAGGGAGATTCCCGAAACGCGTTGACAGTAGGAGTATGGGGAAGTGCTTCGGGGGAGCAGCCTTTCGTTTTGGCTTTCACCACCAGTGAGTGCATCCTAACGGAGCGGCAAACTTCTTTTTCACATTTTTGTGGCCAAGCCCAGACCACGGGAAGCAGCATCGCAAGACCCGTCACAGTGCACTTGCACAGTTGTTTAACGGAGCTGGAGGGGTCATTTATTTGCAGGGCGTCCCCATTGGAACATTGTTTGTCCCATGAAATTAATTTTATTGGCATATTCAAAGACAGCGCCCACTTGGTGAGAAAGAGACTACCAGTCCCATGATGCAAAGCACTGCTTATCTAAGCGGAATGTAACGAAATAAAAGAGGGAAAAATCTGGTATGCTGTTGTCTGCCTTTCTTTGCCAATAACTGTCCAGAAGAAGGGAGATTCCCGAAACGCGTTGACAGTAGGAGTATGGAGAAGTGCTTTCCCACAAACTGCAATGCGAAACATATTCCGGCGATAAGCCACGTTAGAACCAGGTATTTTACACCTGCTTTCTGCTGGTGTTAAGCAGGACGACTACCTGCACCATGAATTGGAACACAGCCAAGAGCCACCCCAGAACACCCACAGGTGCCATAGAATCAATGAGCATGATGCAGGGATACCCATGAGGGCCAAAAGACTCATCGCAACAACTCCAGGACCGCCAACGCCCCCCAAACCCGCATCTGAACAAGTATGTCCCTGTGGTCATTGTCTTAGCATGATAGGCACGAGCCCTGCAACATCACAGTGTGCTGTCACCTCAGCGTTGGCAGTGATCCTGGACATGCAGCTACGCACACATTCTCCTGCATGCACAACAGGCATGTGCTGTTCCGGAGTACACAGGTCAGCGCAGGGGTATGCCTATCTGGCAAGGGGAACAGGATGTCTCGGAGATGTCCGTGTACAGGAGTTGCGGTAAGTCTGTCTGTGTTCTGGTGTGGCCTGCCACAAAGGCCACAGATGTTGTAAAGTGCCATGCACCACCTCCAAACGGCACTGTGATGGTGTAGTTTGAATGTAGCAGGACATGCGCGAATAAGCATTACAATGGTGTGCCGTACGAGTGCACAAGATACAACAGTGCACCGTAGAAAGGTGTGGGGGCTTGTGGGAGGGAGAAGCAGCTGTTTGGCAATGTAACACACAGTGAACTCGCCCATGTGCCACGTGCTGGGCATCTCAGCCATGATAACCACGGTCGCACAACACCAACAACCGGCCTTTGCACACATCCTGTATGAATGCAACATGGTTTTCACTTCTATGCTCGTTCAGTGGTGTGATGTTGGTGGGTTGTGTGACTTGTACTCCTTGTTGGTGTGGTTCATTTTGACCATTGTTTGTCTATACTTGTGCTGTACTTAATTGTGCATGTGTACCATTCTGCCCATCTTCCTCCGTCCCCCCACTCCCTGCTTCTTCCTTTTCCTGGTGCTGTTGTGTCTATAATTTTGTTGTTCCACACATAAACACATGTAAAGAACAAATTCGAATAGTTCCTTGATTCTTTTAGGTTTCAAAACTCCTCTCTATTGGTTTCTTTTTAATTTTCCATACAAACCGTTTTTTTAATATTCAACAACACATAGAAGTCAGAAGTGCAATGTATTCTATCAACACACTTTCTAGAACATTCTACAACATGTGAAGGTTAAAATTTCATATTGTTTTTTAAACGTAATGATATTTCTTTGCAACATTTTCTCGAACATTTAACGGCACGTGCAGGTTAAAAGTTCATGATTGTTTTAAGTTCGAACAGTGCCTTCCGAATGCAAGTAGCAGCTGTGTTTCAGTTGAGCAAATGTTATCCTATGATATGTAGTCCAAGTTGAAACTGCTTTTTCTTAACCAATCACAAAGATGCTTTTCCACAAAACGAATGTGCACCCCACTTTTAAAAAAGAATACTTTTCAACTCCCAATCACGTATCGTTTTGTATGGCAAAAACAAGTACTTCCCCATCTCTAAACATATCTCTTATTCTACCAAGGAACTGCATGAGCTACAGACATCTGTCCATACCTTCCAACCCTACCTTCAAAATGCTAGTGTTTTTCGTAGGCCATAGCTATATTTTTAGGTGCAAGAGGTATGCACAACACAGACGTATTGACTTAGACCTACGTTTACAAAATGTCGCCATTAAATTGAAAATTGAAGTTGCACCAATTGCTACCTTTGTTTAAAACCTCTTTGCATCTTCCACACCCTGACCTTATGATTGTGCATTGTGGTGGATATGACCTAGGCACATTGACTGGGGTAGGTTTGGAAATGCTTATGAAGGACACCTTTGAACACCTCAGCTCAGCACCATGTGACTCTGGGCAAAAGCTCACTTAATAGCTCATATAATTTCCACACCGGCCTCGAGGGCCTTCAGTCCCATAGGGGTGAGTAGTTTGCACTTTACAAATACCGTATTGATTTGATGCGCACACATTTACCTTTGCACTCCCTGTATAACACCCCCTAGGCACCATACACAAGTTACAATGTTCAAAACAAAAGTTCCTCAGAGTAGGTATAACTACATGCTGACACTACTTGACAGATGCGGCACAGCGGCCAGAGCACATGACTTCACAGCATATGACACACAGTTTAGACTCACGCTTTCATCTCCGACTCCGGCAGCACCTCAGCTTAGCACCATGAGACTCTAGACAATACCTCACATATTTTCCGTACCCCAGGACTTTCAAACCAGTAGGAGTCAGTAGTTCACCCTAGTAGGTATAAACACATGCTGACACTACTTCCACAGGTGTGTTGCAGCAGCCAGGGCACATGACTTCGCACCATAAGACACACAGTTTAGGCTCACGCTTTCATCACCGACTCCCGCAGCAGCTCACCTTAGCAGCATCAGACTACGCAATACCTCACTTAATTTTCATACCCAGCACTTTCAGACCGGTCGGTATGAGTAGTTCGCTTCGCACCCCCTCTATAGCACACACCAAACACCCCACAGAGGTTACAGTGCTCCTACCCTCCTCTTTCCCACATTTTTTGCCCTTTTTCCCCCTTGCTCGCTTCAACAGAATCACAAAATGGCGGCCAACACTTCCTAGTTGCAAACGTTCGCAGCCATTCAGCAGCAAGCTCATGCTCGTAACGCCTCAGCCAATCAGATGGCAGAATTCCCAAATATCGATATCTGTAAATTTCGATACTTCTCAAAGACTGCTGAATGGATTTACACCAAATAAACAAAAGCGTGCTATCTAGACCAAGACCCTTCTCCCTGCCAGATTTGGGGTAATTCCGTTCACCCGTTCGACCTGTAGCCTTGTCTAAAGTTTCCTATGGAAATTAACATTGAAAAAACACGTTTTGGGACCCCCCTTTTTTCTCGGCCCCCCCTTGATGAATCAACCCCAAACTTTCAACATAGGAGCTGATCTCAACAAAGACAATTTCACGAAGATTCATCAATCGGTGCAAATAGAATGCTGCCATTTTCCTATAGTAACTAGGTCCTAAACATAACTACCTACTGGCGACCGCCAGTAGGTCATATATATATATATATATATATATATATATATATATATATATATATATATATATATATATATATATATATACATATATATATATTAATATTTATATACATTTCACTGATTTGTATCTACTAGGTCTGAAATTACCAAGGAAATGCTATTGCCCAGCACCCTGGGATAAATCTTAGAGTCAGATATTATCAGAGCTATAGGGCAGTATGAGCCACAAATGGGTTTCTTTCCTTTTCTTAGGGAAGATGACAATATTCTCAAAGGACTCAATATTTTCAATATGACTCAAAGGAATTAAAGAGATCACTGAGGACCAATACATGCAAAAATGTGGTGGAGAATTCAAGAGGAATTTGGTCAGGGCCGGAGGGTTTCCCCCTTGGTAGCTGGCTGACCATAGCCTTGACTTCAGCTAAGGAGTTCTTGGCTTCTAGCTTGAACCGTTGTGACTCAGTCAGTTTCTGGTGATGATATTTCTGAATAAATTGATCAATAGAATCTGTAGAATCGACTCCTTCCTCACTATACAGCTTCTGATAGAAACAGTCATACTCCTCCCAGATAAGCATGTGATTGCTCACTTACTCTCCCTTGACATTGATGATTTCCTAAATTATGCAAGCACTGGCCCTGTCTGTAATCCTAAAAGAGAATATTTGCCCCATTTCTTCAATATTTTCAAAAGTGGTTTATTGTTTGGCTCACCCCTTTTTGATCACGCTGTCAAGTAAACTTTTCCTAATAGTGGCTTGAGCAATAGCTAGCTGATATGAAAGTAATATAAATGCCCCTCTATCCTGATAATTACACTCCATGCCAGGAGGTGTCCCATTTGAACAAGATAAGAGCGTATGCAGGCTTCAACGTGATCTTGTTCCTTCCGTCGATATGAGGAAAAATAGGGTGGGCTCTACAGAAGGCTTTAAGGGCATCCCAAACTGATAGAGTAGAAGCTGAACCATTATTCTACTCCAAAAATATCACTTCCCTATCCATAAAATGAACAATAGCTTCATCAAAAATAAGTTTCCTATCAAAAATCCAGAGGCGAGCTCAAAAGGGTTGAGAGAAGCCCTCTAAGTGAAAATAGAGGGTAAGTGAATTATGGCCAAAGATCACCCTCGGATCCAGATCGAAGCTGAGGAGCTGTTACAAAAAGTGACCAGAACATGTCTATCCGAGAAAGGGAATTATGGGGCATCAAATAATAGTTAAACCTAGACTCCCCAGGGAAACAATGTCAACAGACATCAACAAGAGCGTAAGAAGACGTAACTTGCTTCAAGGCCTCGCTTGGGCACTTTTTTCTACTAGAAGTAGTACTGCTTGTAGTAGTAGACCTTATGTCTTGATGGAAACAATCAAGGCACAGGTGAAGAGTAACAGTTAAGTGACTACACAAAATCAGTTTCTGGCCCCTGATGCAATGTTAACAGAAGACCTTTATCCATTCCTGTTAGAGCCGCAAATGATGCAAAGTGTAAACTGGGCAGTCCCCCCTGTGATCACCAAGAGAAGTCATTGACCATTCGAATCCACGCTAGAAATTCTTTATTTGTTTTTTTACAACCATAAAAATTAACACTTAAAATTATTACAATGTAAGTTAAAAAACGATTTCACGATAAAATACATCATTATATCTGGATATGTACAAAAACGTTCCTACTCATTAATAACCATGTTCACAAGTTCACGGTAAAGTGCATAATTATGTCTAAATCTGTACATGATTTTCCAACTCATTAGTAACCATATTCACAGGTTCAATGTCCGCTTTTTTTAAGAGTGTGTCAATCAAGGTTAAAAACTTTACACCTCGACAAATTAAAATGTTTGATGATCCCCCCGCCCTGCGGGTAATAGTCTGCCTACAAGTATGAATATTAAGCTCTTTTAAAATTGGTTTGAAAAGCGTTCTTCTCGCTTCACTGACTGTAGGACAGGCACACATCACATGGCATAGGGACTCCTCATGATATCCACATAGTCTACAAGTTGCGTTATGATATATTTCCCTTTCCAACTTGGTTGCAAATCCTTGGTTTCGTGTACTCCAAACCGATACAGCATATACTTCTTTTTTAGAAACAATCTGAAGTGAGCTGCTAGATAGTCTTGCGGTTTCAGTTTTACATAGGAATTTCACTGTCCAAGAATGATGTCTTTTTGCCACTAAATGTTTGTAGTCTAGAAAAGATAATTTTTTTGCAGCGCCATTGCACACGCTGTTAAATGCCACCCTCTCCATCTTACCGTCCCCATGCCTCTTGAATGTCCAATTCCACCACAGCCGTTCTTAGGTCTTCACCCCATGAATACGTTTTTTTTTTTTTTATCAAACTGGGCCCTTATTTCTGCCCAGCATACATTGTTCAGGGTACCTGGTTCCGAAGAGCGAAGTTTCCAACACAATTTCACAAAAACAGATTGACTCTGGAATTTCTGGTTTTGAAGTCCAAATTCCAGGCGAATCGGTGCTGGTGACACTTCTCTAGGGAGCTTAAAAATGGCTTTATACACTTTCGTCTGTAAATCATTTAAAATTCCGAATTCCCAGCTACGCCATATTTCCAATCCGTAAGCCAGAGCTGGGAGTAATTGTGCTGCCATTGTGTTTAAAAGATGACCATACGACAGGCAAATCAATTTTGTTTGTAGCTATTTATATGCGAAAATTAAGGTTTGTGCCTTTGCTCTTATTGCACTTTTCTGAACCGTAAAGGACATGCATCGCCCTAAATTGATGCCCAAATACTTGTAAGTGCCAACTTCCTCTATTTCTTTACCCTTGGCGAACCACTTGAATTTTTCGGGTCTAGGGCCCACTAAACGCACCACCTTTGTTTTTTTCCTGTTTATCTCCAGCCCCTGGCAGTCGAAGTAGTTAGTCAGGCAGTCAATGACTCTTTATAAGCCAATAGGGGTTTGGCTTAGGACCACTATGTCGTCTGCGTATTGCAGATACTGTATGTGGTCCTTTGCCAATTTCGGGGGATGGCCATTTACTTTTGACACATGGTTGTTCAGGTCTGCAAGGTACACGTTAAAAAGGCTTGGGGCCAAAACACACCCCTGTTTCATGCCATTTTTTTATATCAATCTTAGATGATGCTATGCTACCATCTCCCAGTTTCACCCGGGCCCAGGTTTCACCATGGAGGGCTACTATGGAGTTAATTAGTAGCTGCGGTACACCCCATCCTTTCAATTTTGTCCATAGTCGTTCACTTGGGACTCTGTCGAAAGCCGATTTTAAGTCAATTTAACATACAAATGGACCTGATTTCTTTAAGATTGCTTTATCCAGCCACCCACCAGCTCTTATCCTGCACCAATAAGTCTATTTGACTTTGGGTGAAAGTGAAGCAAGCAGCACAAAGGGCATAAAATCTATTCCCAATAAGTCTGGCGCCGGTTGACGAATCCTCGCGAAATTTTCCAAACTTTTTGCCAGCTCCGCTCCGCTCCTACGCTGAACATTTCATGGTGATTCGTCAAGCGGGGGCCGAGAAAAAAGGGGGGTCACAAAACGCGTTTTCCCCATGCAATTTCCCATAGGATCTGTTGTTGCAGCTGCAGCCTGAACCGCTGAACAGAATGACACCACATTTGGCAAAGAGGTAGTCCTCAGTTCAGACTCGTGCCTTTTACATAAATGGTGTGAATCCGTTCAGTAGTTCCTGAGAAAATTAGAGTTAAAAGTACATAAATATCTATGGCCGGGGAGGATCCGCGGACCCTACCCGCACCGTATGCGCACCCTCCCCGAACCGAGCGCGCACCCTCCCGATCGCGTGCTGAATGCTAATTGGCTGCCGAGTGTCTCTCTACATTTGAAACCAGGAACTGTTGGCAGACATTTTCTGCCTCGGTAGAAGCGAGGCAGAAAATGGGAATAAGTGTGTAAAACATATAAAGGGAGCAGAGTGGAAATACTCTGACCCTCTAGAGGTGCTTAGGGGGTCCCAGAAGGACCACCTGGGGCCCCCTTTAAAAAAAAAAACTGCGAAATGCCCGCGCGGTGCGCGCATCCTATCGCATTGGGTGCGCGGATCCACGGATTTTTTTTTTTTTTTTAAAAAGACAAGAAATCATTGGTTGTATGACTACTTTGTACATTGAAAGGTAGGGTGTAAATTTCTGTTTTTTAAAGGTTAACAAAAACAGATTGTAAGGAACATTATATATGATTAGCTGATATGTTGAAAAGTGAAGCACACTTCCTCTTTTGTTTAGCAACATTGTGTGCTGAACTTCTGACCTGTGTGCTCAGTGCAGTGTTCCATGACCTGTTTCTATGGTAACAGGCAGAAGGCAGATTGGGGGAAGGGTTGAAATGTATTTCAGTTGGAAAGGGTTGAAATGTTTAACCAATAGAAATGTTTGTTTGCTTTTTGAGTTTATGTGTGAAGGATTGTGATTTGATGTTTACATGTATATGTGTGGAAAATGAAAGGGAAACTTTTCCATTCTTTGTTTTTGCTGAGAGGTGCACAGTGCAGAGATTCTGTAAAAGAAAATATGGTGAGTGACTGATATACTTCTTAATCTACAAAAGAACTTGAAAGATGAGTTATTTAATTGTGAGGGGATGTATGTAGACTATTTTGATTTTAATCAGACTAATGTATTTCTCCTGCTAATGTGTAGGGAGTACTTTGTTTTCTCTACAATCTTATTGACAGTGTGTGTGCATGTAGACACCATTCTGTGATAAGCATTTGTGTTTTTCATGTGTTTGCAGACAGATAACTGTGCTGTTTTTATATTTTGGTAGAATTAGAAACCAGTCATTGTTTATGAATTTGTGAAATGAGTTATGTTATGTTTCTATACTAAAATGTAGTACTTCTTCTAGATGAAGAAATGTGTTTTGGTATAGTGCAAGGGATAGTGGTGTTTGTCTAGAATCACACAGTGAGTATGTGTGCATTTGGGAACCACTGTGAGAGAAGCATTTGGTAACATCGTGTATTTGCTGACAGATAACTGTTTTAACCTGTCATGTTGTTAAGTTTTCGTAGCATTAGAAGACAGTTATGGCTTATGCTTTGATTAAATGAGTCAGGCTTTGACAGAAAAGTGCAGGCCTGAAATATGTAGATTGTGTGCAGTTCCCTTACCACTTGCACTGTAGTGAATGAGTTTTGGTAAACTCCTAAGGATAGTGGTGCTTGTCTAGAATCACACTGTGAGTTAGTGTGTATTTGGGATCACTGTGAGAGAAGCATTTGGTAACATCATGTATTTGCTGACAGATAACTGTTTTAAAACCTGTCATGTTGTGAAGTTTTAGTAGCATTAGAATCCAGTCTTTGCTTATGCATTGATTAAATGAGTCATGCTTTGACACTGATGTGCTGTACTTAAATATGTAGATTGTGTGCAGTACCATTAACTCTTCTAGACTAGTGAATGAGTTTTGGTAAACTCCTAGGATAGTGTCGCTTGTCTAAAGTCACACTGTGAGTCTGTGTGCATTTGGGTAAGGATTGTGAGAGAAGCATTTGGTAACATCGTGTATTTGCTGACAGATAACTGTTTTAAAACCGGTCATGTTGTGAAGTTTTAGTAGCATTAGAAGCCAGTCTTTGCTTATGCTTTGATTATATGAGTCAGGCTTTGACATAAAAGTGCAGTCCTGAAATATGAAGATTGTGTGCAGTTCCCTTACCAGTTCCACAGTAGTGAATGATTTTTGGTAAACTCCTAGGTATAGTGGTTGTTGTCTAGAATCACACTGTGAGTCTGTGTGCATTTGAGAACCACTGTGAGAGAAGCATTTGGTAACATCGTGTATTTGCTGACAGATAACTAATTTAAAACCTCTCATGTTGTCAAGTTTTAGTAGCATTAGAAGCTTGTCTTTGCCTATGCTTTCATTAAATGAGTCAGGCTTTGACACTAATGTGCTGTACTTAAATATGTAGATTGTGTGCAGTACCATTACCTCTTCTAGACTAGTGAATGAGTTTTGGTAAATTGCTAGGGATAGTGGTTGTTGTCTAGAATCACACTGTGAGTCTGTGTGCATTTGGGAACCACTGTGAGAGAAGCATTTGGTAACATCGTGTATTTTTTTAGCAGATAACTCTTTTAAAATCTGTCATGTTGTCAAGTTTTAGTAGCATTAGAAGCTAGTCTTTGCTTATGCATTGATAAAATGAGTCAGGGTTTGATAGAGGTGCAGTACCATGTACTATTCTCTTCACTGTGGCAGAACTGAAAATTTAAAAGTTTTACCCAGGCACTGTCCTAGAAGTAGTCTGATGATTTAGTCAGTTTCTAAGTACCAAATAGACTGCTTCAAATGTCTATGCAGTATGCATGTAGTGTTCTAACATACTATACACTTGTCTTTTTCACCTTCAATTCCCTAGTCAGTATCCATACACTTCCAGCAAACACCCTGTCACTCCCCTTGCACTCCTTTAGTGACCTATTAAGCATCATGTACCAATCCATGCACTGCGCCAAAACCCAAACCCTTATAAATTCACCCAGGCACTCTCCTTGCAGTACTCTAATCATTCAGTCAGTACCCAAGTACTCATCCAGTGACCCAGGCTTTAGCATATGGACTGCTTCAAACCCCTATCCACTATGCATGCAGACCTCTAACCACCTACACAATTGTCTTTCACACCTTCAATTCCCTAGTCAGTATCCATACACTTCCAGGAAACACCCTGTCACTCCCTTTGCAGTCCTCTAGTGACCCATTCAGCATCATGTACAAATCCATTCAATGTGCAAAAACTCAAACACTTATAAATTCACCAAGGTACTATCTTTGCAGTACTCTAATCATTCAGTCAGTGCCTAAGTATTCATGCACTGAGCCAGGCCTTAGCACATGGGCTGCTTCAAACCACTATCCACTATGTATGCAGTCTTCTAACCACTTAGACACTTGTCTTTCACACTTTCAATTTCCTAGTCAGTATCCGTACAGCCCAGCAAACATCTTGTCACTGCCTTAGCACTCCTCTAGTGACCCATTCAGTACCAAGTACTAATCCATTCCCTGTGCGAAAAGCCTGCCACTTATAAATTCACCTAGGCACTCTCCTTGCTGTACTCTAATCATTCAGTCAGTACCCAAGTAGTCATGCAGTGAGCCAGGCCATAGCACATGGACTGCTTTAAATGCCTATGCAGTATGGATGCAGTCCTCTAATCACCTACACAGTTGTGTTTCACACCTTCAATTCCCTAGTTAGTATTCATACACTAGTAGCAAACACCCTGTCACTCACCCCGTGTGTCTCCTTATAGTACTGTAATCATTTAGTCAGTTAGCATGTAGTGTTTTAGTGAGGTAGGCTTTAGGGCATGAACTGCTTCAAAGTAGTATGCACTATGCATGTAGTGTTTTAACCATCGTCACACTTGTGGTTCAGGGCTATAGTTTCTTAGTATTTATATAAAATGTGTTTGTACAGTAATGGAATAGTATAATTTTTAAAGTTATTAATATACATTTATTTGTGATTCTTTTTTACAGATACAGAACAGGAGTGTTTCTCATCTGTTTGCACTCTTCTCGTGCAAGATTGTTTGGATGAAGGGTCCTTAGGTGTTTCATCATACTTGCTGTGCCGCACGAGTATTTTTTGTTAGGATCCCCTCGTAACAGAACTATTTTGAAAATCTTGCGCATGACAAAGGTGGCATTGGTCTTTGTTTCCCCCTCGAGAAAAGTAGAACATTTCCACATCACTGAAGGAAAACGTTGTGGGCGTGGTGTATCCTCCAAAAATTCATCTTTAGATTTGGTGAACATTTTAAAGCGACATTATTTACAGTTTTTGTAACTTAAAGTTAAAAAAATTTGTTAGCTGTGTGCATTTTATATATCTGTGATTTTTATCTTGTTTTTTTTTTGAGAATGGCACGTTGTGTTTTTTTTTGCCCGCTGTTAAGTGATGAGTACGATTGAAATCACTATTTTTAGTGAAATTTAATATATTCTGAGAACAGCAAAAAAGGCAAAAAAATTACTTTGTGGAAATTATGCTGTGTTGTAAAAAATGTATTATTTGGTGTCGATTCCGATCCTGTAAAACCCGGGTACGAATGGTCGTACGGAGCGTTTTTTCCGTCCGACTCGTACCCGGGAAAAACACCTTACAAACTCGCAAGTACGATTCGCACAGAAATACCATTTCCATACGAGTCGTAAAAAACACCGACCGGCAAAAAAATACACACAAATCAGATTCTGGACGGCGCATACGCGACGTCCGGACGGAGTCAGTCAGCGTTCTACGGACCAGCAAGTACGATTCGTGCCGACGTCACTCCGCACGCAGCAGTTTTTACGGGAGTCAAAAACTGCCGGAAAATTGAGGACGACGCGAACAAGGAGCCCCGGTACGCGACGGACAGCGATGGACCCCAACCTACGCGTCATCCCGGCCCTCATAGCCTATCACCTGGTGTACAGAAACCGCCGCAGACGCCGCAGA
Source organism: Triturus cristatus (assembly GCF_964204655.1). Lineage (NCBI taxonomy): Eukaryota > Metazoa > Chordata > Amphibia > Caudata > Salamandridae > Triturus > Triturus cristatus. Next base: position 872,760,838 of record NC_140588.1, read on the forward strand.
AGGTCAGAACAACCCCCAGGGGCAAAGGGGGGGGTGTGCGCAAGGGGAAGGAAACATAACCCACACCCCACAAATTACTAAAACATCCTGCACATCAATTACCTCCATGGACTGGTCACTTCGGGGGGTGTTATGTTATGTTAGAACTATATTTCTTGAGCGCACGGCTACCCAGAACGGGTGTCCCGGCGCTTTGGCAGAGAGTCCTGAACACAACCAAGAAAAACCCAGCGGCAGAAACACTGTAGGCCCACTGGTTAGGCGGAGAAGAGGAGCGTCTTGAGCTCCTTTCTAAAGGCCAGAAGATTGTTAGCCTTGCGGAGTGACAGAGGGAGCTCATTCCACAAACTGGCCGCCATAAACTGGAAAGACCGGCCTCCCATCCGCACGCGTTTGATCACTGGTACCTCCACTTTAGCCAGGTCAGCAGATCTCAAACTCCTCCGGGGAACGTAGAGAGCAATCCGCTTCCTGAGGTAAGCTGGGCCAATGCAGTGGAGGGCTTTAAACGCCAGCGTGAGGACCTTGAAACTAATTCTGCTAGGGATAGACAGCCAATGCAGCCTACCGCGCAGTAGAGAGGCACTGGCTCTCCGTGGAAGGCCAAAGATGGCTCTGGCCGCCGAGTTTTGGACAACTTGCAATCTGGATACCAGATATTTAGGCAGACCAGAGAAAAGTGCGTTAGCGTAGTCTAAACGCGAGCCCACAAGTGCTTGCACGATGTTCTTGCGATATTGAGGGGAAAGCAGTGGGAGAAATTTCCTCACCATCTTCAAGATACCGAAACATTTCCCTGCCAGGCCCGTGATGTGGGGACGAAAAGAAAGACTGTCGTCAAATACCACACCCAGATTTTTTACTTGGGCAGATGGTTTCTCAGGGGGGAACATGTCGGAAGGCCACCACGATTTCCAGCCAGGGTCCTCAGCGCAGCCAAAAAAGAGCAACTCGGACTTATCCGAGTTACATTTCAGGTTCTGGTGCTGAAACCATGCAAAAACAGCACTCAGGCAGTCTCTGATTCTGTCACCATTAAAAACCTCTCCCTTCCTGCAGGTAAACAGGAGCTGGGTGTCATCAGCGTATGAGATGACCCGGGCTCCAAATGCCTCAGCGACCTTCGCCAAAGGGGCCACATAAATGTTAAATATGGTGGGGCTCAGGATGGATCCTTGAGGCACCCCCACCTCTAGCGAAGGCATTTCTGCGGAGAACGGAGGAGCCCGGATCACCTGCCGACGGTCGGTTAAGAAGGATTGAAACCAGTCCAACACCGTCCCCCGCAGACCTACCTCCCTGAGTCTTAGGAGGAGGCCGGCGTGTGGGACGGTGTCGAATGCCGCCGACAGGTCCAGCAAGACCAACATAGCCTTTCCCCCAAGATCAAGCGTTTCCCTGATGGCGTCGGTCACCTCCACAAGAGCTGTCTCCGTACTGTAATTGGCACGGAAACCAGATTGGGAGTCATGCAGCAGTTTGTTATTCTCTATAAAGGTGGTAAGAGTATGCTGAACATGTTTCTCCGCCACCTTCGCCAGAGCAGGGAGGAGGGAGATTGGTCTATAGTTGGCCCACTGTAAAGGGTCGAGCAGAGGTTTCTTAATGAGCGGGAGAATAAGAGCATGCTTCCATTCTTTAGGGACCACTCCAGAACTCAGAGACATGTTGAGCAAGGGGTTCAGCAAGTTGTTAATAGCTGGTGCCACCGAGCTCAGGCATTTGGCCGGACACGCATCCAAGGGGGATCCAGATTTCAACCGGGAAAGCAGCTCCAGAGAGGACTCGCAGGATAGCGGGGGGAACGTCGAAAGAGTGGGCGCCAGCTCGGCTGCAGCGGATGGAAGGACCTTCAGATCACTTTCCACAGCTGCAGCCACTTCCAGGGACCCCACCCGATCGAAAGAGTCCTGAATCCTACGGATCTTGTCCACAAAGAAGTCAGCAAGCTGCTTGATCCACTCCTCAGTATGGGAGTGAACCCTAGCGGCCGCCACCGGCTCTACGAATTCCTTCACAATTCGGAATAGTTCCCGGCTCGTGTTATCAGCCTGGTCTATTCTATGCTCGAAGTAGATCTTTTTAGCTTCGGCAATCTGTCTGTGATAGGATTTTATCGCACCCCTGTACTTCAGTTTCTCCTCAGGCGCATATCTGCGCCGCCAGAGCCTTTCAGATCTTTTGCAGTCCTGGCGCGCTTTTCGCAGAGTAGCGGTGAACCAAGGAGCGGAATCCTGGCAGGGGGCTGTCCTGACCGGTTTCCGAGGGGCAAGCTCCTCGAATCTTGTCCGAAGCCAGTCCTGGACTAGCGGCAGGTCGACTTCTAAGTTCCCAGTCGTAATGCAAGGATGTGCATGGAGTGCGTCAGCGAGCATATCAGTTGACACCAGGTGAAAGGCTCTAGCTTGACGAGACCCGTCCTTATGAGCTCTTTGACTCGTCTGGTGCTCAGCTAACAACACGAAATTAATTAAATAATGGTCGGACCATAGAACCGGCAAAGGGGAGGACACCTTAATTGGCACAGTGGAAAAGATTAAATCCAACGTATGCCCTTTCACGTGCGTTGGACTATCGATGAAAGAGGACAGTCCGAGCATCTCGGTAATGTCCCGTAATTTAGATGCATCGGCGTCAGTTGTCGAGTCCATGTGCAGATTTAAGTCGCCCAGCAGTACACAGTGTGCCGAGCGCACACAGGGTACTGACAGTGCCACCTGTAAATCCTCGAAAAACGAGCCTAAAGGCCCTGGAGGTCTATAGATCAAAATTCCTGTGCAGGTATGTGAAGCCGACAGCTGGAGAATAAAGCCCAGAGCTTCACAACCAGCGATATTATCTACAGGATAAGAGGTGCAGACAAGGGACTTGTCAACAACTAAGGCCACCCCACCACCTCTGCCTCCAGTTCTATCCCTCCTTAAGATGGTGAAGTTGGGGGGAAGGGCACTAGCGATGTCAGGTTCCGAGCCAGCCCCCAACCAAGTCTCTGTCAAAAAAAGACAGGAGATTTTCGAGAGCGTAAGGAGGTCCCAAATTTCCATGGAATGACGCGCCAAGGATCTGGTATTTAACAAGGCACACTGACATTCCAAGGGGAGGGAGAGGGGAGCGCGAGATGGAGATGATATGGGACGCCAAGAACATCCAGGGCACCCTTTAGCCAGGTGTCGACCACCAGGGAAAAGACAAATACAACCGCTCTTGGGGGGACGGAGCGCACATAAAGCGGCCGCACTATACCTAATCATCCTACACACCTACCCAAGATGCCAGAGTCCCGCCTCGGCCGCCTCCGAGACGCTGACGAGCGCAGACGGGCAGGACTCTGGCACGACTCAGGCGCAGGGATGGCGCAACCGCTGCGCGTCACCGCTGCGCTAGTCTGGCGAGCTTTAAATAGCGTCGTCTCGGCGTCCCAGGTGACCTGGACGCTCAAAGATGGCGCTCGCACTACTCCCCACTCCAAGATGGCGCTCAGCCCAAACCCTCCCGGTAACCCGGATCCGCCCAACAGCGGTGGAGTTCACCAAAGTTAGAGTGCAAGTAAGGGCCAGAAATGGTTTAGAGGCAGGGAAGCAGGCTAAAAAGTAAAAGAAACAAAATCCAAAAAACGAAGGTTTTTTTTTTTTTAAAAATACAGAGCAAACAAGCGCGCGACCAGCGCGGTCCTAAGCGAGGTGCCAAGAGAGATCTTGGCCACAGGAACCCAAAGCAGGCTCACCTTGCAGCTGGCTCGCCCTAAATAGCGTCGTCTCGGCGTCCCAGGTGACCTGGACGCTCAAAGATGGCGCTCGCACTACTCCCCACTCCAAGATGGCGCTCAGCCCAAACCCTCCCGGTAACCCGGATCCGCCCAACAGCGGTGGAGTTCACCAAAGTTAGAGTGCAAGTAAGGGCCAGAAATGGTTTAGAGGCAGGGAAGCAGGCTAAAAAGTAAAAGAAACAAAATCCAAAAAACGAAGGTTTTTTTTTTTTTTTAAATACAGAGCAAACAAGCGCGCGACCAGCGCGGTCCTAAGCGAGGTGCCAAGAGAGATCTTGGCCACAGGAACCCAAAGCAGGCTCACCTTGCAGCTGGCTCGCCCTAAATAGCGTCGTCTCGGCGTCCCAGGTGACCTGGACGCTCAAAGATGGCGCTCGCACTACTCCCCACTCCAAGATGGCGCTCAGCCCAAACCCTCCCGGTAACCCGGATCCGCCCAACAGCGGTGGAGTTCACCAAAGTTAGAGTGCAAGTAAGGGCCAGAAATGGTTTAGAGGCAGGGAAGCAGGCTAAAAAGTAAAAGAAACAAAATCCAAAAAACGAAGGTTTTTTTTTTTTTTTTAAAATACAGAGCAAACAAGCGCGCGACCAGCGCGGTCCTAAGCGAGGTGCCAAGAGAGATCTTGGCCACAGGAACCCAAAGCGTCCACCAATCCCATGTCCCGCCAAAACGGAAGTGGACGTGGACTCGTACCCGTCACCACCACAATGGTGGTACGGGACCCACGTCCCAAAGGCATGGATACGGGCCGCACCCCCAAAGTTGGGGTGCCGTAGGGGTACGGCCCGTACCCAGGCCATCAGCGCGTGGGTACGGCACATACCACGCCTACCCCTACGTCACACCAACAAGGGTGGGACGGCCCGTACCCACGTCCCAAAGGCATGGATACGGGCCGCACCCCCAAAGCTGGGGTGCCGTAGGGGTACGGGCTGTACCCAGGCCATCAGTGCGTGGGTATGGCACATACCACGCCTACCCCTACGTCACACCAACAATGGAGGGACGGCTCGTACCCATGTCCCAAAGGCATGGGTACGGGCCGCGCCCCCAAAGTAGGGGTGCCGTAGGGGTACGGGCCGTACCCAGGCCATCAGCGTGTGGGTACGGCTCGTAGCATGACAGTGGACAGATACATAGGGGTGTGTGCCTATCACTCCCAGCAGTGCCCAGACATATGAGGGGTGGGTGCCTATCACTCCCAGCAGTGCCCAGACATATGAGGGGTGGGTGTAGAGGACCCCCAGCAGTGGCCAGACATATGAGGGGTGTGTGCCCATCACTCCCAGCAGTGCCCAGACAAATGAGGGGTGGGTGCCTATCACTCCCAGCAGTGCCCAGACAAATGAGGGGTGGGTGTAGAGGACCCCCAGCAGTGGCCAGACATATGAGGGGTGTGTGCCTATCACTCCCAGCAGTGCCCAGACATATGAGGGGTGGGTGCCTATCACTCCCAGCAGTGCCCAGACAAATGAGGGGTGGGTGTAGAGGACCCCCAGCAGTGCCCAGACATATAAGGGGTGGGTGTCTATCACTCCCAGCAGTGCCCAGACATATGAGGGGTGGGTGCCTATCACTCCCAGCAGTGCCCAGACATATGAGGGGTGGGTGCAGAGGACCCCCAGCAGTGGACAGACACATGGGGGGGGGTGTACATCACCCTCCGATGAGCAAAACTCCATGGGTGCATGAAGGCATCCACAATGTGCGACAATGTTGAGAGTGCCATGACAACAAATCACTGACAGCAGTGTCCCACTCCCATGAGCATGGATGTCCTTCCCCCACTGCATGACATACCACATGTGGGTGTGATGACAAATTACACATGCATACCCACCCCTGGCGGAGGCAGCACAATAAACACGCTGAGATCATGCAACAAGACTGGATCCTCATGTCAAACACCACTAAACTAAGAGAGCCTAAGGGAACACACACTGTCACCCACATTCCAGGAATGATAGGAATGTACAGGTGCCGGGGCAGCCAACAAGTTGTAGCCTCCCATGGAAGGAAAAGGGTGGAGTACACACAGATACAATGCCCACAATTGTCAGTCACATGCCCAAATACCCTGCAGTACACGTAACACATGTGTGTGAGGCAGGGAGTACACACATGCATAGTGCGGAAAAGGAAAAATGTCCACATGAAGTCATGTCAATATACTCCATACACAAGTACAGTGTCCAGCAAGCATGCCACAAACGATGCAGGTGGAGACATTGCAAAGCATGCATGGCCAAAGTCGAAGGGATGTGTCACACACCGAGGAAATGTTGACACAGCTCAGCACAACAATTGGGAAACACCCTGCAGGGAAGATGACAGGTGCCACAGAGGAAGGAACACACCTTGAGACAATGTCACCATGCAGTAAGAGCTAACATAACCTACGAATATATGCAGACACCTTGTGACGGCATGCAGATACCAGGGTCCACCCCATGAGCAGCACACTACAACATTTCCCAGACACCCAACACATTATCACCGTCCCAACTCAGGGAGCAGCAGCATCAACAGCAATACCAGAAAAGCTATAGTGTGCAAAGGAAAAACAAAAATCCACATTCAGCATTTCGAAGAAAATTAGCTACAGTACACCATTCACCAAGCCCATAGGCCACGCCAGATGCAAAGTCCTGGGGGGGGACACGTTGGAACACGTCTCCCCTAGCTTGCCTGCACAGTGCACTGTACCATATCATCCACAGAAGGGGGGCATCATGTGGGGCGGAAGAACCAGGCACCGCAGGGACAGGAGGGGCATGGGTAGGTGTCGTGGGTGCAGGGACGGACTACTCCACCACAGGGGGTGGGGCATCGCCAAAGGAGGAGGTCAGTATGGCGCTGCACACGGCCGCAAGCTCTTCCAGTGTCTCCCCTGCACCCGAAGGAACCACAGGCCCCAAGGAGGGGGGGGATGGAGGGATGGTTCGCAGCGCAACTGGGGGAGGGTGTGGACAGGGGGGGGAATCAACTACCCTCAAACGCTTGCGGGGTGGTGTCACACTGGGGTTGAGGGACGGACTGGCCATGAAGGACTCTCTGTCCGACTGTTGGGCAGGAGAGCCAAGGGGAGTGGTTTTGGAGGTAGTGGGTCATGAGGACTGCGGACTCCTACTGTGACAGCGTGGCTGCTGTTTGCCCCCCGACCCAGTGCCTGTGCCTTCTCCCCCCTGTGTGTGCGTGACAGGAGGTGTGCGCTTGGCCTTCCCTGGTGGTGTGCTGCCTCTGTCTGGTGGGGTGCGTGCATGGGGACGTCTGGGTGTGTATGGGACAGCCATGGGAGTGGGAAGTGCGGATGGTGCCGGGGTAGGGGGGGACGGAGCGCTGCAGGAGACCCACTGCTGCCGTCAGTGACGAGTCCATGGACCTCAGCAACACCCGTTGGTCAGACATCGCTGATGACATGATCTCCATGTACGACACCATCCGTGTCAGCAGTCTGGTGTGGCCATGGAGGACACGCAGCAGCGATGTCTGACCAACCTGCAACTGGCGCTGAATGTTCACAGACTCTGCATTGACGGCAGCAGGGGAGACAGGGGCAGGGGGTGCGGTGCCTGGCACGAAGGAGATATGTTTGGTGTACCACAAACTCCCCTCAGAAACCAGAACCCCTTATCCGACTAGCTTAGTGTCCCATTCGTTAGCCCAGGTTGAGCTTGGCGGTCCCAATGTATAGACAACCCAGCACAAGCGCTTGACAATATTCTCAGGCATGGTGGGAATCAGACATACCTGTTTGTCATTATTCTCAGATCAGTCCACAACAGAATAGACACAGACACGGTAAAGTTGAAAGAGTTCATTCAATGAACCTCGCGTCCTAAGATGCAGTACTGTGGCTAACATAAGCAGACAAATGGTTAAGTTCAGAAGCATCAGCATTGTTGCAATATCATAGACAATGAAAGGAGCAATCATGAGAAAATGACAGTGGAAACAGCAACCTTCCTGTCGCCAGTAAACCAATAGTAGTATCATTCGACTAATAGAAGGTCCCTAGGCTTGAACGGGGGACCCCCCCACCGTACAGATCAGCTCAGTGGTATCACATCACAGGATCATCTAGTCTCTTCTCCTGCGAAAGTTCCCCATCACAATGAAACTAAAACGTGCTGCACTGCAATATGGCAAGCATTTGTCTATCAGGTATCTGCAGCTGCGTGCATGTAATGGCTAAATAGTGGGACGATCAACTTGCACACAACAACATGCACCGTCTAGTCACCCAAACTGTCTGTGTACACAATGTACAGTACAATCTCGCTGCTCACTGTGAAGGATGTCAAACAACAGACAGTTCTCATGTGAAGCAAACTCGAGTAGGCATTTTAAAATTGATAACACGCAACTACAGTGTCGCGTGCAAAAGCAGCAAAATTGGCAAGATGGATTACTAACAACTAACGCGGTGGTGCCAACTTAGCATTGTACATAGGGAGATAGGAATCATCACTACACCCCCCCTTGTTCGTACCACTAACCACTAATTCGAGAACGCAGAGTTCAAGTTTGATAGAACTGAACCAAGGGCATGAACTGGAAGTCCATAGAAGGGAAGCGAAAAAGTCGGAGAAGAACTGTCAATTATGAACGATGTTGCAGGGAAATTAACCATGTCAAAGGGGAAAAAATATAACATCGATGGATGCACCATGAAATGAGGAGAGCAAAAGTCACCCCATCAAGGTATAAGCACAATAAGTTGCAACAGCTTCCAAGAGGAAATCATTTGAACGTTCCGCAAAATTATCTGCCATCCAGTTCAGCAGGGGGAAAGAACACACGTGTTCCTCAACAATCGGGGCATCCAGCACCATTTGTGGACAACAGGTGGGGACATCAAGATAACTTCTGGATAAGAATTCTGTTGCAGCCGTTCCGATGTCCCAATTCCCTAGGACTCCATGTGCTGCAGCACAGGCCATAATCCTGATGCCAGAACAGTCCAAATCATGAGCCACTAAGGGGCTCATCAGTCGATCATAATCCGGGTCAGGAGACACCGAGTTAGACAGGCACAAATCCAGAGCCCATTCGAATGGACAATCTAGGCAATGAAAGACAGGTTGCACGCAGGTAAAGAAGGGAAACCAGAAGGACAATCCATAGGCACTGCTTAAGGTCGCCAGCGGCAGAGTGCCGTAGAATTCAAGCATCTGTTTCCGAAGATGGAGCAGCCGGTGCATGCTGTCTTGTAACGCAAGTTGTGAAGCCACAGCGTAGTATGCAGATCAATAATAGCACCCCAGCTACGAGGGTGAGAAGCAAAGGGAGACCTCCGAAGACGCTAGAAAAAATAAAATGATGAAATGCGGGGTTCCCACCAAACAGAGTTTGGAAGGAGGTCACGAGCACGGAGCCCACAATTTAGAAAAAAACATCCAGGCCAATTGTTGACAAGGCATGAAGATAGTCTTATTCCGAGTACCAAATATGTAGTGGGAGATCAGTCTTCAAAAGCGCTTGCACCTCTGTGCGCGTGTGAGCTACGTGAAGGACAAATGTTTCTCGGGATGAAGTCCACACGACATGTTTTTGAGACAAAAGAGCCCTTATTCTGCTCATCTTGTTGAACTCTGCTTTCAAGTTTGGAATGGAAGGCCAGATGGATACATCGAGCTGGCCATGCGGGGGTGGGAAAAGGACGTAATGACAGAAAACCACTCGAAGTGATACAGTCACGATGTGAGCAATTCCCGGAAGCATCCCACAGCAAGCTTCATCATTGAATAGCACATAATTACCTTTAGCAAGCAGCGTACAAGACGGGGTCATAACTGGCACACGAATCCCTTTCAGAATACAAGCTAAATCATAAGACTGCATTTGACAAGCACCATGCAATTGAATGTGCCTACACACCACAGAATGATCCGGAGTGGAAGTGCACCCTTCACCTTTTAAATACACCTCCTTACCGTCTCTCACGCACCTGTTGTCGCCTAACACGGACACAAGGGACCCGAGCAAGTGGGAGGGCGGTGATGGGAATGTAGGGTGCGGCGCGAGATGGAGTGCTGCCTTCAGCTCTGGGAGCAGTCTCCGTCCCCTCTGGGAGCTCTGCCTCGGACCCGGCAGCGTCATAGTCGGTGTTGGGACTGGACAGGTCCTCCGCCTGACTCCCCTCGGCCTCCGTGCAACTTGCTGCGCCAGACTCCCCAGCACTGGTGGCCCCGGTGCTGGATACTTCCCCAACGTCCGTGCCAGTGTCTCCCTCGGTTTCCCCCGACGATGCTGTGGGCAAGGTGAAGAGACAGGAAATGATCAGACACCTGTATACATATGACACATGAGTCCAAACTACATAGGACACAGCGCATAGCATGAACAGCAACATGAGTAACATCTACAATACTACAAACATATGTAGGGCCTGCACCACACAGTTGGTTTACCCACCATGCCACTGGGAAACAATGGGGAGCATGACACAACAGCAAATTACTCGATATCAATTGATAGAGAGGTGCTACTCTCTGGGGACAGTCGAGCACTGCATCACTGGCATGGCACAGTCACCTACACCCGCAACTTTCCCCTGATGCCAGGGACACGGATAATGACACCTGAGATGTAACTACCGGCGTTGCACGATGTGACTATGTCATGTGTGTGTCATGTGTTCCCATGAGCTTGCTGTAGTTGTTCTGTGACATGCATCTGCAGTTGCTGCATCCAACATGTGTGTGTGTGTCAATGGGCATGGCACACTATTACGCACACCAGGCCACATGTGGAATCAGACGTAACGGGTGTATGTATGCATCACACATGGACTTGCGAGACAAGGACATATCTGCGTAGTCTCAATGTATGTGTGATCATTCCTGACATGTACCCCTTCATGGCAAGGTGTGTGGACTGTCCTATTTCAAGGACATGTGACCTGTGCCTCTAGTGTTCCGCAACCGGTCTGTATGCTGAAACATCCTTCTCATGCACATATGTGTATGTCTGTCACTCCTGTAATGCGTCTGCCTGTTCACTTACACTGGGCCACAGCTAGTTCCATGGCATGTCATGTTGACCTTGAGCACCCACGTGTGTAGCTGACTGTTGGTAGGGGTGTCACCTGGCTGGCATACGTGTCCTGGATGCATTGCACAGTGCAGACTCTGTATGTAGCATATGTGTATTAGCTGCTGAACATGTGCTCAGTTAATTGACAGTGGTGTAGTGCTGTACTCAATCTTTGTTATTCCTTCCAAATTTCTGCAGGGCACCGCCTCTCCCCCGACCAATGCCAGACTTGGCTGACATGAGGGAACGTGACTGTATACGCCGCTACCGCTTCTCCCTACCGTTGATTGACAACTTGACCACAAGGCTGGAACCACACCTCCAACCGCTACACAGGTATCCTACTGCACTGACACCCAAGATGAAGGTGATGGCAGCCCTACATTTCTTTGCCACGGGTACGTTTCAATTGACCCTAGCTGATGTAGGTGGCATGTCCCAGACCATGTTCAGCTATGATGTGTTAGAGGCCATGTTGTTACACCTGGATTAATTCATACATTTCCCAACTCGTGAGCAGTTGACAGGTGTTAAGGGTGAGTTCTATGCCCTGGGAGGGATGCCCCATGTCATTGGGGCCATTGATGGGACACATGTGGCTTTGGTACCACCACACGCACAGGAGGTAGCCTTCCGTAACCGCAAACATTACCACTCCATCAATGCCCTTGTGGTATGTCTTGCTAACATGATGATATCCCATGTCTGTGCCCGTTTTCCAGGATCAGCACACGATGCCTACATCATGAGGCGTAGCAGGGTGCCTGAAATGATGCTGCAGCTGCGCAACGAACGTGCATGTCTTGTTGGTGGGTATACTCTGTTAGTCCTGTATTTAACGGTATCTTAATATCTTACTGCTTCTCTTGACCCACCTCTGTCCATGATGTTTCCATGTAGGGGACGCTGGCTATCCCAACATGCCATGGCTGATGACGCCTCTCCGCAACCCCAGAACAGCCGCAGAACACCGGTACAACGACACCCATGGGCAGACGAGGCGCGTGATTGAGAGGACGTTTGGACTCCTGAAGAGCAGATTCCGGTGCCTCCACAAGACCGGCGGCGCACTCCCATATGCCCCGGTGAAGGTCTGCAAAATCTTCCTTGTGTGCTGCATGCTGCACAACATGGCAGTTGAGAAGGCCGTGCCACTCATCCTGGATCCGGATGAGCTGGATAATCCACCCGTGGAGGATGAAGGGCTCGGGCACGGGGCAAGTGAGGATGAGGATGAGGATGAGGACATCCGGAGTCAGCTGATCCGCAACTTCTTCTAATGATGGTGAGTCCCTGTGTCTGAGTGTGCATGCTTAGAGCCTTGTGTGGCATGTGTTGCAATGTGTGTGTCGAGCTGACTCTGTGCTGAGTGACTTGGAGGTGTGTTCTGATGTGTCATTCAAGTGATGATGTCATTCCCCAAATTTTTGCGGGTACACAAAATTAATTATTAGCATGGTGACAACATCAATCCTGTAGAGTGCATGTACATGTCTGCGGATTACTAGCTCTTCGCTGACTTGTTGTGTGTCTGTCCTCCCCAGGTTCCTGCGGCTGTCGTCTGCTCATGTCATCTTTGCACTCCTGCTATTCCTCATGAGTATTGCAACGTGTGCTGGATCAGAGTTACATGCACAGACATGGTGAAAAGTCATTTTGGGTAAGGAGTGCAGCAAGGTGTTTTGTGGGTGGTACGTGTTTGTGATATGTGGGGACTGCTCCTGTGCATGTTGTGTTACTGTGCATACATGTCGACTCACCATGGGCCACCTGACGTGTTGCATGGCTCCCATGAATTGATAGTCACCCTTCCTGACAGTCATCTGTCATGGATTGTGGATTCTGATGAAGGCATCAATGTGTGTATAACGTCCCTCAGAAACATACGGGATGCTAATGGTGGACATGGTGTGGGACATCCCCATATGAGGCTCAATGGGGAATTGTACACTCTCCGTGTGCAGCAAGGGGTGTGAGGCTCAACCCCTTCACTTGTGTGCCAGCTCAGTAGGATTTACCACATCTGTGTGTTGCAGGGGGTGTCCAGTGTAGGTCACACATGGTCAGCCGAATGAGCTGTGATTCTGTTCCAATGGATGCAATTCCATTAGTGTGAGGCTGAGTAATAAAGGTGTTCGTCACACTCCAAGGTGCCTCGTCTCTGTCAATGCAGGTCTCTTGCCACTTGGCATGCGGCATCTCTGCCATACTTGCTGTCGATAATGCATAGGAGTCCATGTGTAGTTTAGCGACATGCATGCAGTTGCTCATGGATTAGGCTTTCTATTGGGCATGAAGTACATGGTCGTATATGTTTTTTAGCAAGGTCGACCACACAATGGGCCATCACCAGCTGCTGAGGGTGTGTCTCCTGTGCGCAGGTTGCCCTTCAGTTTCCTGATCCGGTGTAATGGCTCTTTGGTGATTGTGCATGCATTGTTTCTGGGTGTGCCATGTGACACTGGACACTCCTAACTTTAAACAGGCGCCTGTTGCAGTTGTCCTTCTGACATCCTAGTCTTTGTGTGCAAAATGGGGCATTTTTCAGGGAGATGGCGCCTGCTGCTGCGGGCCCTGCACAAGCACCCAGTGGCCACACACACGAGACGGTGTGCACCATGTTTGTCTCGCTCACATATGCCATGCCAGTCCACAACCTGATGCTGCAACGCCCTCTGCATTATGCACATGATCCACATATAGATCCACTCCAAGTTACGATAGACCATCCCCCAGGTCCATGACAACATCCGTCTCATATACAGCCCTGCCCTCTACGGAGCAAGTACAGCCGGACTCCCAGGAAACTGGTCCACTTCCAGCGGGCATCTGCACACCTCAACTTCTACACCCTGCGCCCCAGCCACCTCACCGTCCACCATAGATAGCTGCAATGGATCACTGTCTGCTGCAGGATGACCTCCAAACTCCCCACCCACACTCAGGAGGCAGTCCACAACCCCGACCCCAACCAACCTTGTACGTCTGTCATCCTAGATCCCGTTGGGCCATCTCCGTGCATCCAACCTTGCCCTGGCCACCGTTCTTCACATCCACCGTACTACAGCATACAGGACATTGTTCTCCCACCTGGCCACACATACCTGGGACTCCCTCCCTGGGTACCTCCACATGAGCCATGACCTCTACGCCTTGATGATGATCTCCCAAATAGGTCTGTCCGCACAGTTTAGCAAGCCCCCCTCAGCAGCCAGAGGCCATCACAGGTGAGTGTTGTGCTCCATGCCTACATTGAATGATACCTTGTGACCCATGTGTGTCCTGTACCAGACTCTGATCCCAGGGTATGGATGGCTGGAGTTAGTTCAACACTCAGGCATAGTTATACATTTCCACACACATATGTTGTTGAATAATGCAAAATGACAGCAACATCTCATGTGCAGAACAATATGAATTTATTTTTGGTGGGTGAGTCTTTTGGTATATTTGCTAAGGTGCTCTACCGGGGGAATAGAATCCAAAGTTCACAGGGGGAGATGGCATCCTTGTCAGTTGAAGTCATCAGAGTCCAGACCACAGTGTTGGTCATCATTGGTCAGACTGTGACCAGCAAGGCCATGTGGCAGAGAAGGTCATTGGGTGAGGTGCTGCTGTTGCGCTAGAGGGCCAGGTGCCAGGCCAGGTGACCTGGGAGATGGGGATGGTCCGCTGACTCTCACGGTCTTTTCCGTGGACGATCCACCTTCCTCCGGGGACCCTCAGATGCAGGCCTTGACGATGTTAGGGACGCTCCGTCAGACGAATCCTGCTCCTCCTCGTCCCTCCCTGTGTGTGGTGCTGGTCTACGCCTGGTGGTACAGGGAGGGTTTGCCAGGCTTTGGGTGATCTGATGGAGTGATTGGCTCACGTCCCTGTGCACCGCCAGGAGCTCAGCCAGTCTTGCCTCCATCCGTCCTTGGTGTTGTTGATGACTGGCATGATGCTCGACCTGCAGGTTCTTGATCTCATCGAGGGTCCCCTGCATCCCGGAAAGTCTGGACACGAGCTGGTCCATGCCTCTGGTGTCACGCCGGTATGAGTCCAGGATGTTGCGTATGTGTGACATACCGGGGTCCTGAGCTGGCTGGTCAGGTTCACGCCTCCGCCTGCCTCCACTCCCACCACCCCTGCCCACACGAGCCTGGCCTGCCGTTGTGGGCACATCAGGTCTACGGGACCCCTGAGGGATGGCATTTGCAGGGTTGCCTGCCTCCTCCTGGGTGCCCGCAGAACCTTGTCCCTCCTGGTCAGACTGGCTGTGTTGTTCAGTGCGAGCAGGGCTCCTGGGTGTGTCCTGGGATGTGGCAGGAATGGGGTTGGGGGTTGGCACAGATGTACCTGACGCAGGTGCTGCAGGGGCTTGTACACCAGAGGTGCCAGGTTGGTCGGGGTCATCCACGGAGTGGTGAGAGTCATCGCTGCCGGTGGGATCATCTTCACGCGGTGCCTGGGACTGTGATTCTTCCCCCCCAGTGTTGGGGGGAGATCGTCGACGTTGCCCTGTGTATGAGAGAGAGACAATGTTAATGCTGTTTCATGCCACATCCATGTTTCATACATATTCAAGTTGACACAGTTCACCCAGGTAGTTGGATGTCCCTAGCATTCCTCTCAGTGTCCCCTTGGGGATGGGCATATTGCGGGGGACAGATTGGGATGTTCTCCTGAGTGTGTGACCTGTAGATAGTTGGCTCTGATGCTTACTTGGCTCTGGATTGGTCTTGTTGTGTCACATGTCCATAGTGGGAGTGTGTGAATCCGTTGCCTGCCCCGGGGGGGGTGCTTGTGTTGGGGGGGGGGTGTGACCGGGCGTGCTGTTGTGTGTAGTGTGAGTTGTCATTGGGTCTCCCAGGTGATGTGTGTGTCCCCTCATGGTGCATGCTGGCATGACAGTGTGTGTGAGTTCCTGTGCTAGATACCTGTGCTTGTGGAGTTGGTGTTTGAGTGTACAGTGGTCCCAGGAGGGCCTTGTGCTGCATACAGCAGGGCCAAGTGTCAGCTACCTTGTCAGTACTTTGCCAGTCCCTGTGCATTGTGCATGGGTATGTACCTATGCCATATGGGCTGAGGGCATTGGTGTCTGCCTCTCATTTTCACAATGTGTTGTGTGGGGCCCACCCTCCCAGCCTCCCGGACATCCAGTCTTGTGTTTGTGGTTGTTGTTGCCTTGGACATGGCCTTGCCTTGATTTGTGAAGGGTGAATGGTGACGTTAGTGGCATAGGCGTGGTTTTTGGGTGTGGTTGTGTGCGGTGAGTGCTTGGGGGTAGGTGCGTGCATTTGTTGTGGTTGGCAGGCACGCAACACCCATTGGACTCACAGGGCTTCAGCCCCCCCTGTCGTGTGTGGCAGCCCGGGATGAGACAGCTTCCCGGCGCACACACAGCCGCACCCGAGCACTTTACAGGTCTTTAGAAGACCATTTGCATGTTAATGAGGCCTCGCTGTTGTTTCACTCCTTTAAGAGCCCACTCTGCCTATGGCTTAAAAGATTCATCCCCCCCGACTTTTTTCTTACCCCCCCCCGAAATTTGGCTCTAGTTGCACCTCTGGTGGTTGGGGTGTGGATGCCATTCCCCCCAAGTTACGTGAGTTGTTTGTGTACTCACCAGGCTCTGTGACTCCTTCGACTCCGTGTAGTCCCACCGGCGGTAGCATGGCCATCACCTTCTCCTCCCAGGGATGGTAGTGTACGGGTCTGCGGGCGGCCCACCTCCAGTGATGTTGGTCTGGGCATGTTCTTCATTCTTTTTTCTCTTGACCACCCTGCGCAGATCGTACCACCTGGCTTGGCATTCATGCCTGGTCCTTCGGATGGGCGCAACAGCATTCACCTTGTCGACAATCCTCTGCCACATGGCAGATTTTGCAGCTATGCTGGTCTGTCTGACCAATGTTCCAAACAGCAGTGGCTCGACTCTGATGACAAGGAGCTCCAGCTCCGCCGTGGTGAACTTTGGATTCTTGTCTGTGGGCATGGTGTGGGGAGTGGGTGTGGATGGTTGTGGGTGTGTGGGTGTGAATGTGAAGAGGGGATGTTTGTGGAGGTGGTTGTGTGAAGGTGTGTGAGTGAAGGTGTAGCGAAGGTATGAGTTGTGTGGGGTTGTTTGTCAGTGGGGTCTGGCAGCAGTAGGTCTGTTGCAAAGGCTCATGGGTTGTGTGTGTGGGCCCTTTTTATTGGTCCATTTTTGGGTGTGGCTGTGTTTGAATTTTGGTGGGTGTGTTATAAGTGGTGGTTGTGATTTGGGGCGTCTGTTTGCCTGTTTGGATGTGCCAGGTCAGTCTTTGAGATGTATTTTGTCATGTCGACGTGTTTTGTGGTGTTGTGCGAGTCGGATTGACTCTCCTTGTGCTGTTTTACAGTGTCCTGGTTCTGTAAGAGTATTTTTCGCGTAGGTACGATCCGTACATACGCGATGCTGGGTGAGGGGGCTGGGGTACGGTGTTGGTGTGCGGCACGTACATGCGGTGCAGGGGTACGGTGCGTACATGCGGTGGGGGGCTGGGGGTACAGTGCGTACATGCGGTGCAGGGGTACAGTGCATACATGCGGTGGGGGGGCTGGTGGTACAGTGCGTACATGCGGTGCAGGGGCTCGGTGCATACATGCGGTGGGGGGCTGGGGGTACAGTGCGTACATGCGGTGCAGGGGTACGGTGCGTACATGCGGTGGTACGGCACGTACATGAGGGGGTGATGCGCGTACATGGGGGGTACGGCGCGTACAGTTGCGGGCCTGGGGTGCAGTGCAGACAGGGTGTTGTACGGTGCTGACATATTTGGGTGTGGGGGGGCTGTAAGGCTCATACACGGGCATGAGTTTACCCCTGTACATGTGTGCTACTGCGTTGGCTCCGTACGGGCCTTTTTACGTGCGATTGTGTATTTGGACGGGTGTTCGGGACCGTACTTCCGCGCTCGGTCTTGTGTTTTACGATTTGTAAGTGAAACTGTCCGGCTCACTTTCGTACACTTTTCCCGATGGTATTCGGACGTGGACACTTTCCGACGCACTCTCGTAGACTTTTCCCAACACTATTCGTAGTTCTTTTTCAGGTCCCAATCGTACTTAGCAGTTTGTACGGTACTTGTGCGACTCGTACGTAAAAAAATACAGATACGAGTAGTACGCATCTTATTTTTAACGGATCGGAATCGGCACCCATATGTTATCATTTTTTTTTCCTTTTCTTTCACAGATCCAAATTTTAAAATAAGCAATTTATATGACTTTATATTGGAATGAAAAACAGAAAAAAATGTATACCATTTTTTATTCCTATTACTGTGAAGGTAAGTTTAACTAAGTCTCAATATGCAGAATGAAGAGGTCTGCAAAAAGCTACAAAGTTGAAACACGTTTCTAAAAACACTCTGTTTATGTAGTTTTGAAATCTGACCATAATCAGATATCATGTGACCTGCAAAAAAAGAGATTTGAGGGGTTCATAATATTTCCCATTTTAGCTATTGAAGGACTGCAATTATTTCAATCATTCTTCTTTGAACATCTTTGCAGACAAAACTCTGTGCTTACCTTCTATCATTCGCAAGGAAATTTAAAAACGGAAATATGTCACTTTTTGTAACATAGTTATTGTGCAAGATACTCTTTCATATTTACAAAGAGAGGAAAAGGCACTCTGTGCACTTTATATACTCCATGTAAATACAACCTCATCATGCACACCACTTTGTGTTGAAAGGGTGTTCTAAAAGTGTTGTTGTGCATGATTGCACTTAATACTCATAGAACAAGACACATGTCTAGATTTATCAGAAATCATAAATCTCGATATGTGTGTGAATGCTGCATCATTCTAAAATTGGTGTAGGAAAGCACAACAAGGAGAATTGTTTTAATTTCTCCACATTTTTATATCTTCAATGCATGCTGAAATGTTCAGCATACATTGAAGGAGAAAAATGCATTTTCTCATTGTATTTGTGCAGGAAGGTGTGTCTTCCTGTAGAAAAACAAACAGCACATGACACAGATATCCTTGCACTATGGTGTAAGGGTGCCTGTGTCACCACATGGCTGCAGTTTAAGCAGTCGTGCAGAGAGAAGCATAGATTTGCAACATATTTATGTACATATGTTGCATCCCTGTGCTTCGGAAGT
The DNA here is from genome assembly GCF_964204655.1 of Triturus cristatus. Lineage (NCBI taxonomy): Eukaryota > Metazoa > Chordata > Amphibia > Caudata > Salamandridae > Triturus > Triturus cristatus. The sequence goes on from NC_140588.1 coordinate 872,779,770, forward strand.
ACTACAGCACACTGCAGTTAAAGAGGTTACTGTGTGATGCTGCAGCACTTACTCATAGTTCTGCACTTATACATTCACCATACACTACTAATGCATTCATTCAGTCAATTACGTACTACACATACATTCATCTAAACTTTCACAGACTAACAAAGAAAGTTAGCTCTTTTTTTAAACCAGGAAAGTTAGTTCTTAGAAGAACTTTTTTTTTCTTCTTTTTTGTTTTTTAATTTTGTTGTACTTTTTGGAACAATTTTCTTATTTTTGTGTTTTTTTCAAAAGGAAAAAGAGACAACAGGAGGAACAAAACAGTCAACTTCTGCAAAAAAAAAATAAACACAAGTTTAGCACTTGCGGTTTTGCTGCGCTCGGCAGATTAGTTCAATTGACTGCTCGACGTAACATAGTAGTTTGTTGCATTTAATGCAACTAATTTTTAGTTTTCCAAATTCTGGACGTATGTCCGGATGAGTGCTTGATGGTGATGCTGCAGAAGTGCTTGCCACTGCTGGCTGAGGCTGCTGTCGGAGTCTTCTGCATTCCTGCTTGGCCAGGTTCATGGGATGCAGAGTCTTCAGGTGTTTTAACATACTTGCAGTCCCACAAGAGTATTTTTTTGATGGATCTCCTCTGGAAAGCACTCTTTGACATATTTTACATGTCACTTTAGTTGAATTAGATTTATTTTGTCCTTCTGGGAAGGAAAACAATTTCCACACCACAGAGGTGTATCTTTCTGGGCGTGGAGGTTCCACAACAAATTCCTCATCGGATGAATGGTCTGATTCTGATGGTGGCGCTGTGCAGAAGCCATTGTCTTCAGAAAAATTGCAGCTGTGGAAATCTTCCCCAAAAAGTTTCTTCTAGTTCTGTGTGAGATGTTCCTCCAAAGAAGCTCTAAGAATGATTGAAATGGGTGGGGTCTTTCAATAGTTAGAATAGGAAGTGTAATGAACCAATCAAATCTCTTTTTTTGCAGGTCACATGGGATCCGTGCACCGTGCGCTTACGTAGCACGCACCCAGCGCGCATCCGCGAAATTGAATAAAAAAAAAAAATAGGATTAGATGTAAAAATATATTAGTTTTAAGACTAGTTTAGAGTTTGTCTTCAATTAATATTCAGATGAAGTAGATATATATATGTTTTTTTAAATGTTAAATATTTCGCGGGATCCGCGCACCTACCGCGTCATAGACGCAGATGACGCATTGCAGAAGCGCGTAAACGTCGCGTTACGTACATCGAATGTGTCGCGTATATGCTGGGAGTCGCGTACCGGTCGCATTGCGATCGCGCACTGAACACGTACCCAACGAATACCATGCGCGGATGCTATCGCGTAGGGATCTGGAACGGTGCGCTTAGGGTGCGCGGATCCAAAAACATTGAAAAATATATATAAAATAAAGTTTTGCACATATAGTTAAAAAAATATTTTGAAAAAGTTAAAAAAATATGTTTGAAAAACCCATTAAGTTCAAATAATATTTTTAAATTTTTAAAAGAATTAATTGAAAAAATAAGTTTAAAAATGGTGATTAAAAAGTATTTTTAAACAAATGTAATTATTGAAATTGAAACACTGAATTTGAAAAATATACAAATCCAATCAAAATCATTAAACATGATATCTTCAGAGATAAGTTATAGATAGGAATTATCATTTAAAAAACCTTTGAAATTCACTGGAAAAAATCATAGGTTTCATCCACGTTATAGTTAGGAATTGGCATTTAAAAAACCTTTGAAATTCACTGAAAAAACCAAAGGTTTCAGGGGCGTTATAGTTAGGAATTGGCATTTAAAAAACCTTAGAAATTCACTGAAAAAACCATAGGTTTCAGGGGTGTTATAGTTAGCTGGACATTTCCCTTGTACAAAACCCTAGAAATTCCCCTGTTATAGTTAGTTCAGCTAACTATAACTCGCGCCCCCGCAATGCACTGCTGATGATGTCACATATTACATCACTCATGACATGGTCGGTGACATCACTGATGACATCACTGATGACATCTCAAATGACATCACTGATGACATCACTGATTACGTCATCCAGTGACTGTGTGTTTCTGTAAAGTTTAAATATGTTTTATATATTTATAGTGAAAGGCCTGTTGAAGAATGAGTGGGTGTACAAGTGTGTGAATGGATGAGTTTGTAGGTGTGTAACTGACTCTATAAGTGAGTCATTAAATGTATCTTACTGCAGACTAGTGACTAAACTGTGTGAATGTCTGCATGTGTCTGTGTGTTTGTGTATAAGTGGCTGCATGGTTTTGTGAATAGCTATATGAGTGTCTATATGGGTTATTGATTGGTTGTCTGAGTATCTGTATGGGTGCCTGATTGTTTGTGTGCGTAGGCTGTGTGTGACTCTGTGCATAGATGTGTGAGTGGGTGATTCTATGGGTGTATGGTTTTAAGAGTGCATCTGTGATGAACTGTATGGTTGAGTGAGTGTATGTATGGGTGTGTTAGGGATTGAATGTATATCTCAGTGGTACATTTGTGACTAACTACATGTGTGAAAGGCAGTATATATGCGTGTAAGAGTATATAAGTGGGTATATGTGAGAGTGTGTGATTGTGAGAGTGGCTGTATGGATGAGTGTGTGCTTGTATCAATGACTGTATAAGAGCGTAAGAATGTGGTACTATTTTTATGAGTAAGTGAACTTGAGTGTGTATAACTGCATAGGTAAGTAAATGGGAGTGTAATTAATTATTTGCATGACTGACTAGGTGTGAAAATACCTCTATGGATGATTGGTGGTGTGTAAGTGTCTATGTAGGTGTATAAATGCATATGATAGTCTTGTACTGAGTGACTGTAAGTATGAGTGACTGTACAGGTGAATGAGTGGGGGTGTATGTAGACCTAAGAGTTAATAAGTGGGTATGTAGGTATTGGTATTGGAGTATCTCTGGTTTTGAGAAAGTACATCTGAAATTTTGAGTTGGTGTATCAACGGTTAAATTAGGGTGTGAGAAGATGCAGTAATTTATCACATGGATGACGTCATCAGTGATGTCATCAGTGATGTCATTTGAGATGTCATAAGTGATGTCATCAGTGATGTCACTGACCATGTCATGAGTGATGTAATATGTGACATCATCAGCAGTGCATTGCGGGGGCGCGAGTTATAGTTAGCTGAACTAACTATAACAGGGGAATTTCTAGGGTTTTGTACGAGGGAAATGTCCAGCTAACTATAATACCCCTAAAACCTAAGGTTTTTTCAGTTAATTTCTAAGGTTTTTTAAATGCCAATTCCTAACTATAACACCTCTGAAACCTTTGGTTTTTTCAGTGAATATATATATATATATGTATATTTTATTTTTTTTTAGTTAAAAAAACCACAGGTTTCACGTACGTTGTAGTTAATAATTAGCATTTTGAAAAACTTAGAAATTCACTGAAAAACAATAGGTTTCAGGGATGTTATAGTTAGTTGGACATTTCACTTGTACAAATCCAAAGAAATGTGGCAGTTATAATTAGTTGAGCTAACTATAACTCACACCCCTCAATGCATTGCTGAAGACATCACATATTACATCACTCAGGACATGGTCAGTGACATCACTGATGACATCACTGATGACATCTCAAATGACATCACTGATGACATCATCCAGCGACTAAGTGTTTCTAAAAGGTTTATGAATTGTATATATATATACGCCAATGTGTATTAAAGAATAAGTGGGTGTATGAGTGTTGAATGGATGATTTAGTGGGTGAGTGACTGACTGTATAAGTGAGTGATTAAACGTGTCTTAGTGAATGCTAATCTGTGATTTTTAAAATAATAATTACTATCTATAACGTCCCTGAAACCTGTGTTTTTTTTCTGTGAATTTCAAAGGGGTTTTAAATGCTAACTTCTAACTATAAGGTCCCTGAAACCTATGTTTTTTCAGTGAATTTCAAAGGTTTTTTAAATGCTAATTACTAACTATAACGTTCCTGAAACCTATGTTTTTTCAGTGAATTTCTAAGGTTTTTTAAATACTAATTACTAACTATCATGTAGCAGTAGCATTTGCAGAGTGGTGCAGAAAGGGGTCTGGGCCTCCAACCAGCGCTCAGACATTCCACTGTGTTGGACGTACAGAAGGTACTGGGAGGGCTTCTTGGCCCCCAATGTCCCTCAGGAGTTAAGTGGACTTCATCCCCCAACCCGTAGTGTGCCAAGAGGTATGTTTGCAGGGTGGTGGAAAAAGGAGGGCATGCAAGTGATGTAAGTTATGAAAAAGAACATGAATGACAATCTATCATCATCAAATCATAAAAACTTTGCAGGTAAGGCATTTGTTAGGTTGAACCCATAATTGACACAAATAAATAGGGCACACCTGCACTCCTATCATGCTTTCCTGCACTCCTATCATGCTTTATACTGTAGTTTTCTTTGGTCTCCACTGAAATGATTGCATTGAGGCTAGCGATAAAGGCACAGGAGCACTTGCATGCCTACTAGGCATTATATGGTAAATGGTGAGCTCGTAGTGCTTCACAGAAGCCCAAGCTCATATGAGAGGTGGGGAGATGATCTGCTCAGCCTGAGACCTTTGCCAGGGGCGGGATCCAGAGACATCTCCACTAGAACCCCTGAGACCAAAAATGCGGGTAATTAATCTCTACAGCCACCAACGATGCTGAGAGAGTGTCAGTGGGAGAGACCTCCCGGGCTTCAGGGGCCCAGAGTACCTTTGAGCACGGTTGTCTGAAATGGAGTGGAACCTGCGGTAGTCCGGCCAGTCCTGCTCTTGGAAGGAGGTGCGCCTAGCCAGTTGTGTCACGACAACCAGGGAGGGTCCAGAATCAAGTGAGGAAGGCATCGGTCCAGGGTGCTCCAGCTCCCAAGGTAGGAAAGAGGCACACAAACTGGTGGTAAACGTATATAAGGGAATTCCCAATGGTATCCTCTGAGAGGAGTAGGCCTCACAGTAGTGAGAAAAAAATAGTCTGTTTGTCACAACTAGGACATGCTGTGGCAATCCTGAGACTTGAAAGGCTACATCAGTGGGAGGCACAAGCAATACTGCAGGCCCACTAGTAGCCTTTAATTCACAGGCCAGAGTATATGGCATAGCACTTTACAAGGGACTTACAAGTAAACTAAATATGCCAAACAGGTGAAAACCAATCATACCATTTTTAAGGGAAGAGAGTACATGCACTTTAGCACTTATTAGTAGTGGTAAAGAAACCAGAGTTCTAAAGCCAACACAAAGAAGGTCATAAAAATAGGCGGAGTAAGGCAAAACATCTGGTTATAACCCTTCAAAAAGGTCCCGGTCCAACACCCTCTGCACGCAATCCTGTGAGTGAGTCTATAAGTTCCTCCGCTTAGATGTTTGGGGGCTTTAGAAGTAAACTCCTGGGGTGGATTGGGACTTAAAGGACTAAAGTCAAAAGATAAAATCTTTTGCCCAGGAGAAACTGGGTTGGTGTAACGGACCCACGCTCCATTGCGTACAGTGATTTTTTTAACTTTAAACTGTAATAATTCATATCTCCAGTTTTTGTCATTACTGTTTTAGTGCTACATAAATACTTTACAAATTACCTGTAAGCTAAGTCTGTCTGCTATGTGCCATAGCTACCAAGGGTTTGAGCTAAAGTTTATTTATTGACTATATAGGTTTACCCTCAGAAGGTTTGTGAATTTTACTTGAGGTGTATACTTACCCCCTTCAGATATAAACCTAATTTTTTGCAGTCATCAACTAATTTTAGGTATGCAGGCTATGTTGGCATTCTTGACAATGAAGGCCCATTCATTGTATTCCAAGTTGTATTCCCTAGAAACTTTGAATTACCTGTGGTTTCACGACCTGTAATGTAGGTCCCACAAGGCAATTCCTAATTCCATGGGGTTTTATGTGCGATTGCATCGTACTGGGGTGGATTTACCTTATGGTAATGGTAAAATCATGTACAATTTTACCATGCCCCCAGTACTTTGCAACTTGCAATATCGTTTTTTTTTCATACTCTTCTCTTTCCCATATATACCAAGGTGGGAAGATCAACTCTATAGACAGTTCCAGTGCCAGATGGGCGGTCTCTAGGTCCTTTACTCTGCAATCACCTTCCTATCTAGCCCCAACTCTCTGGTGGCACATCCAGTACACACAGTAAATCCTTTGCTCGTCTCGCTATTCGTTTTATTTAAAATTGCACACTGTTAATTGCTTGGAATAGCTTGTACTTAGTTCCTTGCACGTAGTTTTTATGAAATAAGTGAAAAAAGTTCTGTTTGAATGCATGTAGAACTAAACCTAAGTCAGATATTTTCATTTTATTGTCACTTGAGTATTTGGGTTTTGGATTTATGTAATCAAGTTTGTATTTCTACATTGTAAAGTGTTCTATGAGCCTTTGGCAAGGTTCACACAATATAAAAATAATAAATAAATACTAATCCATAGGAGCAACTCAAATATTTCTGAGAGGTAAAACAAAAGGCTCAATATCATCTTGAGAGTTTTCACAAGAAAAGTTGAATTTTATTTCTTAACCAATTTAAAATAACTTTTCTCAGAATATACTCTGTTTGAAAATGTAAGGACTATGTGAGACGTTTTCTGTTTTCGATTTAACGTTCTATTTAAAGTCAGGAGATCTAAAATGGGAATTATACGCTGATCAGTTTAATGATGCTTTATCCCATCATGAATATGCCCAGCTATGAGCTAAAAAAAAAATAATGAGGAGCAAATATGGACGACATGTATCATCTAGTCAAATAACGATTACCTAAATGCGATTCTCTGCGAATCGCATTCAGGCAATCGCTATTTGAATATAGGAAACTCCATGAGTTTCATTTAGCGTTACCTAATGTGTCACAAAATGACCTACCTCATTAATATTAATGAGGCTGGTCGCAATTTGCGACCTATAGGGAGTCGCTAAAATCACATGTATGGTGGCCTGTTAGGGTCAGCAGACCATGTTGTCTGTGATTGCTTTCAAATGCTGCCCATTTTCATTAAAGGAAAACAGGTTGTATTTGAAATAGAAAAATGACAGGTTTTCTTTCAACTTTTCAAGAGAAGGCAGAGGCCCTTGGGACAACTGCCTGGTCTTAACCAATTTTTAGGAACATTCACCAAGGGGAAAGGGTCCCTTGGAGACCCCTTCCTGCTTGGGAATGGCTTTCCACCTACTTGAAGTAGGTGGTAAAATACAAATGTTTTGCGACTGCATTTTTGTTGCTGTGATTCAGTATTAGGAAGGGATGCCTTACACACGCCCTTTCCTAATACTGGCACGGATCTGTGAATCGGGCCATTTCCAACTTGTAAAATGCATGATACATGTGGCCTTAAGAGTGATTCAAGAGTGACGCTTTCTTGAAATCTTGATGATTTCTTATTTAGCCGTGATTGATTGAATGGGCATGGTGGGTTTTAAACAAGCAATGCAAGCAGTTGTATATTAATGCCATAACTATTAAGTTAGGGGAAAGCTTTTTATAATCAAGAATCACATTAAGTATAAAGGATTAATTAACATTAGGTTGCTTTACAAACATTAGGCTGCTGCAAGACCCATATTTCCAAAAAGGTCTTGGGGCACCATGCTCTCTCTCATGGACTCTTTAGACCTAAGGGACTCACACACAAAAAATCACAAACTAAAATATTCAGTCATACCCTAGATGCCTCCCATACTTTTTCACTCACAGCAGATGTTTCATAAATATCACTTAAAAATCTGAGGTACCTTTCAGCCATTGAAGTGTAGCAGCGAACATCCATGGAACAGTGAGCCTTCTGACAAGCGCCCTGAATGGTATAGTACATTTCTCATAAATAGAGTGCATAACAAGGTGTCCATTTTGAAGATATTGTTATGAAGGTTGGGTCTGCATCAAGGGTTTCCCAGATATGAAAGCCATTGGGGTCTCTGCTGTCAGAAACCCCCCTTTCTCAATACACTATATTGTAGGACAGGCATGACGTCCGTTGCTTTTTTGATTGGATGTCCTATTTTTGACCTCGTCTCAATGAGGCCCCTGCTCTCTTGTAGACTCATATGATAATTGGTTGTCAAATATGTTTTATATTCAAATAAAACAACTGCCTTCAACACAAGCAGATGTACTATTCAGAATAGATGGCTTGACAATGGTTTGCCATGACTAAGATCATTCTTTGATTAATGATGTGACAAATAAAACAAAAATTGCAGCATAGCTTATTGGCATGACATTTAACTCACCGGAATCCTCTCATACATATTCACTCACAGCAAATGTTTTATAAATATGAATTATAAATCTTGAACACCTTTTAGCCTTCAGAGTATTGAGGCAAATGTCCCCTCTGACAAGTGCTCTGAACACATTAAAATATTACTCCAAAACCAACACTAACAGAGTGCAAAACGTTGTTGAGTGATGGGGCACACATCAAAGTGATTCTCATTTCAACAAAGATGGCTACAGCCACCATGACTAGGTCATGTCCCTAATAGTGATAGGTAGAAGATGATTAGGGTAAAGGACCTTTCACTTCCACCTTTACTGGTATGCTGTCTACTGACTCACCCCGATAAATCTGTAAAAGAGGCCATTACTTCATTGATCAGATAGAATAGGCAAAATATTCAGCCAAAACACTCTTCCAGATTGTCAACACATTAACCAACTTCAACAACTAGAATATATCTGGCAGTAATCAATCCTTCTGTGATAAACCTGCTGTTTTATAATAAATGTTCCTCAAACAATCAAGCCAATCAAAGTGTATCTAAAGATCTAAATTCTCCCCTCTTATCTGAGACTCTGATTTAATGTACCCATCTTACGTTAGAGCAGGTAATGAAATTGTTGGTATCAGTAAAATACGGCTCTCCAACTGATCCTTGTCCTCCAGCAATTCACAGCTTGCCCCAGGGGCAGTAGCGTTAGATCTTACTAATATTTTCAATAAGATGTTTAGATCAAGTTATTTTCCCAAATACTGGAAAATAGCCTCTGTGCTACCTTTAATTTAAAAAAAAACACATTCAATCCTCAGGTACTTAGCAGCTACCATCCTATTTTTTGTCTCCTGATGCCTGTCAAAATTGTAGATAAGGCCTTGAACTTGGAACTAGTTTCCTTTTTTAACCAATGCCATCTTTTCTACTGCTCTCCGTTTGGATTCAGAAGTGGTCACAGTACTGAATCTGCACTGATTGTGGCCTCTGAGGAAATCAAGGCAATCCCAGACAATGGAGGTAATGCAGCTCTCATTTTACTTGATATGTTCTCTGCATTTAACACACTCAACTACAAAGTGCTCCTCGATAATCTCAATAACATCGGGATCAAGGGTACTGCATTGGCCATTTTAAACTCTTTTCTCACTGCCAGAAAACAGTCAGGAGGCCTTAATGAGTTTGCTTCTATTCCCTTCTCCCTCCACTGTAGGCTACCACAGAGATCATCATTAAGTCCCATGCTTTTTAATATATACACCACATCACTGGCCATTGATTAGCACTCTTGGCTTTCCCATATTGTCGAATGCAGACGCCACACAAATTGTTGTCTCTATCTTAAATGATGTTCAAGATGCAGCTAATTGATTCCATGTCTTCATGCTGGAAGTGGGCATTTGGATGAAAGGCAATAGCCTTGAACTTAACTTTGGTAAGACTGAAGTCCTGCTGTTTGGTAATACCGTTTTCTTCTCGTTCCCTATTTCATGACCTCAGGCTCTGCGATCTCTTCCAACTCCCACTAAGAAATTAAGAAATCGAAGTGACATGTTTGATGACAAGGTGACGTTCGGAGCTCAAATCAACATAGTCACTTCCTCCTCATGTCATACCTTAAGGATTATTAAATAAGATATTCCTTTCATTCATTTCAAGCTTCGGTAGACTGTAACAGTGACCCTTGTTCTTTCCAGAATTGACTACTGCACTGCCCTTTACATGCATTTGCAGCAGCAACCTTTGAACAAATTGCCTTTATGGATCTCTGCATCACCCATAAGGCCCTTACACAAATGTTGGCCCAGATTACCTTATGTGTAGCTTCAAGTAATACATTCCATTCTGGACACTTCACTCTGCATGTGCCAGAAATGTAAGGTTCCTAAATTCAAACGCACTTCTTTGGCCTGCAGAAGTTTTATCTGCTGCCCTGCCAAAATTTGGAATGGCCTTTCTTTAAAATTGGAATCCTTGTCTAATCTACTACACTTTAGGAAGGCACTAATAACCTGGCAATTCTCTGCCTAGTTGTTGGCCATTCGGAGTTTATGAACCCTTCTGCCCATTATTTATGGGTTTTTTCTATTGCTTTCAGCCATCCTTGTGTTTTTTAATTATGTCTTCAAGTCTCAGTGATTTAAAGCAAATAATACTCATTCTTTGTGTCAATAAGAATCTTTTGATGCACATTTAAATACCTGTTCTAAGTGCACACGCCTGTTGGTAAGCACCCGCACTAGTCTATTAAAAGTATATGTGAATAGGGGCCATATGTAGGAAGCCAAATTGCGATCGCAAATGCAGAAATTCGCCGAATTTCTGCGTTTGCGATCGCAATTTGGGCAGTGTGCTATGTAGCACACAAAAACCCACACGCAAAATAAGGAATTGCTAAATTTGCGATTCCTTATTTTGCTAATGCATTTAAGGAATCCCAAATTGCGATTCCTTAAATGCAATGTAGGAAGCACCCAATTTGTGCGATTTTGGCTTAAGGAATCGCATATTACCACCAACCTCAGGTTGGTGGTAATTTGAGATGTCGTTGAAAAAAAGCACTTTTTTGCATTTTCCAAAGTGCCATGTGGCGCACATACATGGCCTTAGCGCATGTATGTGCGCCACGTGTACACACATGTTTATTTATTGCATTCACAATTTGCGATTCTCTAATTGAGAATCGCAAATTGAGAATGTCTTCCTATTCATTCCTATGGGCCTTCTAGCCCATAGGAATGAATGGCAAGGTATTATTTATTTGCGAATCTCAATTTGGGATTCTCAAATAAGGAATAGGTGGGAATCGCAAAATATTTTGCTAATCCTACCTACATTCCGTTTTGCAATTCTCTAATTGCGATTCCCTAAAAATTGCAATTAGAGAATCGCAAAACACGTTTTACCTACATATGGCCCTAGATTTTTATTTTCTATTTAAGATTTCTATTACAAGCATATAGCCGCCATGTTAAGGTAGCAGTATTTTTCTTTTTATTTTGGTGGTATATGCTTCCAATAAAAATAGAAATATACCTCACATCGGATTGCCAAGGCCATATAATTAGATTTCCCAGTGAGTGTTTAAATAAATGTCTTTGCCTGGACCTGCCTGCATCTAGTCTTTCATTCTTGCGACTATGTTGCAAACCACTTTGCCCTATAAACACTTTTCAAAAACACGAATACACCATGAATAAGCTGGTCAAAACAAAACTGAGCCATTAGACTACAGATGTTCCTATCTTTCAAATGTGTGACGGTATTTAGAATGAGTTAACATGCCCGGATACTAATAATTGTTCTTTTGCCATCGCTCACTGATTCCTCAGGTTGCATATTTTGTTTGTTAAATGGAAAGATTTATTCATAGATTACTCTTAAATAACGTTGCTTCATCGCCACAAATATAAAATAGAAAACACTAGTTTAGAAACAATTGACCTATATTTTAAAACTTCATTCCTTAGTAAGTCTGGTTAAGAATTTTAAAACCACTGTTTCCAAAATACCCTCCTCATAATTGTAATAAAACCTAAATTTAGTAAATCTGGTTAATAAATATAACAGCAGTTTTAAAAATGCCCTGCACTTATGTTCAAGAAAAACTTCATCCAGTAAGTCATATTAATAAATATAATACCACAGTTTCAAAAAATGCCCTGCACTTAGTTGCAGTAAAGCCTACATTTTAGTAAGGCTGATTGAAATATATGAAATCACTGTTCGTCAATTCCTTGCTACACTACCTCATTCAGTTTAAAAGCATGAGGCAATAAAACGTGTATCACCCACGGAATGCTTATTACTGTGAGAAATCACATGGAGAGCGGAAATGATTTAGTAGCTGCTAAATTTAGCTTATACAAACACTGAGAAAGCCACATGGCTGGAAATTCTGCTTTTAGAAAAATATAACAGAGCTGTTTTAAAAATTGCAATTTTACTGGCTGGCTTGCCAGCTGGATGCGATTTTCATATTGTAATAAAGGATTACCTTTTATCATTTTTAAGGTGCTCTTGGAAAAGAAATATCCATTTTCCTGCGGCGCACACCGGGGAGGAGATTGCAGAGCTGCTATAACTTAAAGAGAATGAAAGTGAATGTTGCAAAGAGGTCGCAGGAAAGGTCAGGCAGCAGGTTTGATGTGTCAGTGGATAAATGATGGGAGCACATCTGGAAGAGTTTGGTGAATAAATAAAATGTGAGAGCTCATATATCACTGCCCACCTTCCAATCTGTAAGGGAAAGAGAAAATAAATTCTTTAATAACCTTGTAAAGCAGATAAAAGATATTGAATAAACTTCCGAAATCGCCTGGGCTAAAGTGTCCATAAAGATTTTAAGAGTGGTTAAAGGGGAGCAATGTTTAACAGATCTTCATTACTTCAAACTATTTCATTTGCAAAGGTCATTCATTAGACTATAATTGAAAAACCTCACATTCAATTATAGGATGTTTCAGTATGTGTGTGGTACAGGCATCTATTCTGCAGACAATCGCTTGCAGGGAGCATTACGCATATCTGGACGTGTTTGTCTTTGAAAGGTTTAAGAAAGCTTGTTTGGCCTTTCACAGGGCACTTTCTCCGATATCAGTCTTATTGTCAAGCACTCTACCCTAACTTCAAAACACAGGTGTTGCATTTATCTTTCCTTTAATATTTGATTAAACCCTGTCATGTAGCCTGAAATGACAATGCCAGGGTTGTTCCCTTCTGGGCTGCAGCCGTCTGCAATGGTGGCAAAGCGTACTCCGACACCATCAGGGCCGCGGCTGACCGCTGAGCCAATTGTACTGGTGGTTCCCTTGTGGTGGTTCCCCAATGGTGGAAGACCACCGTGGAACAGTCGCTGCAAAGCACCACAACAGTGCCCTTGGGATGGATTAAAAAACGACACAGCTAATGTCCATTGGCCATGTGGAGACCCCTGCAAATCACACTATGAACCCCATCCATGACCATGATCCTTTGCTTCTCAACTGCAGCACTGCAAGACAGCCACCAACGTCTTTTGAAAAAAGGCCGCCCTTTTTTTAATCATCCGATTTAACACTCTCCACACCCATTTTTTTTTCTTTCATTTCATCTCTAAGATCCCTTGTTTTTTTCCACATTGTCAATTACTTTATTTTGTAGTTATGGCTCATCCAAGAAAAAACACGTTTTGCAGAGGCTGAGTTGTGAGCCATGGTGGATGAAATCATAAGAGTAGAGCCAACATTGTTTGGAGCCCAAGTCCAACATTCTACTCTCAGTAGGAGAATGCAAATGTGGACCAGAATAGTCATCAAAGTGAATGCTGTAGGTGCAACCCTGCGCACACAGCTGGAAATTAGGAAGATGTGGCACGACCTGAGGGCGAAGTTCTATAACCTGGCCTCCGAGCATCACCTGGAGGCCCAGAAGACTGGCGGTGACCCTCCCAGCACCTCATTACAACTCTTTTCCTGGGAGAAGAACATCATGTGGTTAATTATTACATTTTAGATGTTTTCGGTATTCATTTTGAGCTGCATATATATTTTTCAGCAGATTTGTTAAACCCTATTGCAGGGAAACTCCAGCCCGAAATGCATTGGGATGGATAGTTTTCATGTGCATTTGGAACAAAAATGTTTCATGTTTTGAGAATGGAGAATGGTGTTATGAAAGAAAATAACACCTTCATTTGAAGAATAAACATTACAAAGATTACTAAATACAATGATATGAGTTTAAAATAAAGACACCCTTTGATGCAATTCAAAATATTTTTTATGATTAAGGATGATTTGATTTAATTCCTTCTTTGGGAATTTGGGCTGTGCAAGAAGGGGGCGCTCCCCATTGGCGGGACACCGTTTGAGTTTTAATCCCTTACAGTCTGCGATCAGAGAGTGATACCTTGCTGCATGTGACAACTTGACCACGTCTCAACAGAAAGTAACATTACACATTTAAAAATTAGAAGTGTGTGATTCTCCCATCTTTAGAAGAAGGTGTACGCCATCCTGCATTCTGAGGGCTTAACAAGAATAACTGAGGGAGTAGGGTCTGGTCAGTTACACCTCACTAACTGTCACAACAATTCAACATCCTGTCATCTCAGCTTTTGCTAAAGTGTTCTCTACTTTCCTAACATGCAGTACTCAAAGTACCAGAGATGTTTGATTGTCTGTTTCAATGTGTATTGTTGCATATAAGATCACATGTATCAATCTCCATTACATGCTACATGTTGCAATGTTGTCTGTAAGTGTAATACTATGAAATTATCATCCCAGTACCCATGATATGTGTCAGTATATAAATGTATCCAGCCCAACTACATTTTGGCAACAATGCCTGTATGTTACCCTAACCATTTTTCATGTGTTGGGAAGTAGCGATAGAAATGACGACAACTTCCATTAGGTCCTTTTTCAGTAACTCTAAACACGATGCAATAGTGTTGTTTGCTCATATTCACTTGTCAGGCATGTTACAACTGATGTTCACCTTTCATGGAGTTACCACGTTGTCAAGTGTGGGAAGTAGAGATAGAAATGACTATAACAACTACGAGGCCCTGTTTCTGTAACAGAAAGCAAAATGCAATAGTGTTTTTGCCCATTCTCACCTGTCTGCCATGTTATAACTGATAATCGACTCTCATGCACTGTGCAATATGCAGACAATGTTCTACTTAGAGATATGTCTGACTACTTTGCTTGATGTTGTCATGGTTTCCTCAACTGAAACAATTGATGGCATGAGTGACACCATCCCAAATGTATAACTCAAATATATGTAAAGCATGAGGGTAACTCAGCTGATTAGAAGTGGAAGGTGACTAATTGACTCTGCATTGCTCGCATTATGACTAATACTAAATACACAATCAAGTTGTGTGTTTTCCTGTATTCTACACAACTAGGCCTTGGAATGGTCAAATACACATGTTACTTCTACACTGTATTGGATTAACTGTTTGTGAGATGTCATGTTCATTTCTTCTTCCAAAATGCAACATATCAGCACATATGATAAGCTGCTCAATTCTACTACGTGTATTGAATGCCTCCAAATGTTTCGTAAACAAGTTCAATGCCACGAACATAGACTACAATAGAAATCTCTACCTATTTTTTTTATTCCTAGGACTCGACTTACTGTGACTCAAACAATGTTAATGTAGATACCACATTTCCACCAGTAACAATGTTGTCTACTTCTCAACGGATCTATCTGGCAGAGCACCTGGCCAGACCTTTGAAACCGAACAGACTCCCACTCCACTCCAGGTTCAAGCCCTCAGTTATGACAACACTGCTGGAGATATGAATGTGGGTGACCTTCCTGGCACTTTTGGTCAGCCTGGGCAGACGGCAGCAGTGGGTCTCACTGTGCCCACAACAATACCTCCCACTTGAGTTGCAACAACACAGCCAACCCCTGCCCCCCATCCTGTGTACCTAGCAAAGTCAGTAATATCTTGCACCCCCCACTCCTGGATTCTGTGGTGGCAATCATCAACCCAGTCACTGATGAACCAGGAACCAATGGGAAGGTGCAGTCTGGGACAAGGAAACAGACCCATGGGGGTATGGTTTATGGGAGGGTAACTGTGGGCCTGGTGACTGAGCCCACTGGGGCCACTTGCACCCAGGCCATGATCCCCCAAGTTTTGGGATCCTATCAGGACTCCCAAGGCATGATGGGTCAGATACTAATGGAAATTTGGGAGGTGAAGCAGCTGCAGAGGGACATACACCCACCCACCCTCTGCACCAACATGGGCCAGCTTATTGGGGTGCTGCAGGACATCAACACTGCCCTCTGTAGGGCTTTTCTACCACCATCTACCCCCTCTTGTGGTCCAAAACATCTGGGCCATCAACAGCTGCAGCAGCCACAGGAAGGAAGGCCCTGTCATAGGAAGACATGTCTGCAGACATTTCTGTCTCAGCAGCAGAAGATCCCCTCTCATCCGCAAGAGTGGATGTATACCCAAAAATCGAGGAGGTGTGGATGGCAACAAACCTACCACCACCAGTAAGAAACCTCAAACCTAATTCCCTCATGGGTGTGCAACATATTCACTTTGTGGACTATTTCTGGACACCTTTCCGTTTCTGATGGGAGTAGTATTTGGACTTTAGACAATTTGGCATCTACAACTATGGTTTCATTCTCCACGACTGACTCCTTCACTTTTTGTTTTCCCTGTTTGGTTTGGCACATTATTAATTTTCTTCTTCTTCACCTCACTACATACACTAGTCACAAACGCATTGCTTCTTATTTTATCTCTCACTTCTAGCAATGTATATGTACTCCCAAGTGAACTTTACAATGCCAAAACAAGCTACTCTATAAGCATGGATTTGTTGAATCTAAACAATGTTTAATTCAGGATCACAACCATGTCACACCAACACATACACACAAGTGTCTCCTCTTATAATATATGTATTACATTGTTCCAACCATAAGCTGTCATGATGTCAGAAACAGCAAATCAGTTAAAATTTCAAATCATAGAACAAGTACAAAGAAGTCCAGATCGAGATAATTCGAAAAATCTACTCCAAAGGGAAGTTTTTTGGATCAAGAAATTGCAGACGATGATACCGTATGGTCTAAGTGACAAATTAGAAATGGCATGTTTTTTATAAATATACATATCATCTGAGGAATCCCCATGGGCCCCGTACGCGATATTTAAACAGGCATTGATTATACAGTCATACACTAACACTTATAACACAGAAACAATGACACCTGATTACATAATTCTCAATTTGATTTATTTGTTGTAAGGTATATTGTTGGAATTTGTCATGAAACACAATCAAACCTTTGCTTTAACATTTTGATGCCTTACTGTCTTTTTCTACAGATTCTGTTATCTTTGTGTTACACACACACTTTGAACACGAGGTTTTGTTTTATAATAGTGATTGTCTCACAGTATTTCTTAAAATGTAATCCTTTTAAAATATAATCTTTTTCAACACACATATCCTTCCAGGCACTTTGGTGGTGGGCACAGGCCGTTTAAGCTTCACAGTCGCAATATCAACATTTTGTTTTACACCCGGGATTTGGTCTGTTTACAGTTTCTATTCAGTTACCATTGTCCTCATGAGTCCGTCTTTAGTGTTAGGTTTATCGACATACTGGTGGATTCAAGTTTATCTCAGAAGCGTTTGGAGTCCGTCGTCATTGTTTTTCGCGTGACCCCGTTTAAACCTTTTTTTAGAAAAGCTTCTAGAAAGAGAGTTAATTCACGTACGCTTCATTTAAGAAGCTTTGCTTAGTCCGCTTTCAGTGTTGATCTCGTCATCACGTCACAGTTGGAACCAGGAAGTTTCTTCTCGGTTACGAAGTCCGCGGTTTAGCGTTACACTAACGGTTATCTGACGCTCTACATTTCGTGATAGACACGCTTCGGTAAGCATAGCCTGCAGCTTTTGTACAGAAATGGTTCTATTGGTTTTTCGTTACACAGGACTGAGGAATAATTCAGGCTTATGTATGTTTTAGACGTCACAAAGCATTTGGTGTCTTGAGGAAATCTCCAGCTACTGGTGTTACAGCTTGTCACTGCTAAACGGTCGCTTTTTGATTTACATCTACTCATGTCATGTGGTGAGTTTTTCTTCAGTTCCATGTAATATTGAGAGTACAATGGCTTTAAAGAGTGGCTTTCTTCAATGGGCGCCTGTTATGTTTTCAGGTTACACAGACTGTGAACACGATTTTGAAATATTCAGTATTCGGCAGTTTAGTCATCAGGTACGTGCTTGATTTCACTACAAGGGTTTTGATCACGTTCTGCGTTGTCTTACCTTTGGTTTGGACAAATGAGAATTGTATATTTTATTTTCTATTTCTTCTTTAGAGTGAAGGAATCATCTCGTGGTATTAAGATAGTAAGTGAAAGTTGTGTACACGCTTGTCCACAGCACTTTGGTGGAGGGAGCACGCTATGCACATACACTACAGAAACATTTTACATTTTATCTGAATCCAAGTGTTCATTGGTTGAGAATAGTCTCCTTTTTCTTCTTTTTCACAGAATACCCCTGACGAAGGGACCCTGAGTCCCGAAATGCATTGGGTTTCTACGCCACAATTACTATGTGATATGCAAGAATAATCTTATGTGAAAAAAATTATTATGTGACATTTGCATTTTTTGTCAATCAAGAGTTTATATGTTTATTTTGTTTACATTATGATGCCACAAATTGATCAATAAGTTGTATTGAACGTATGAAAACATTTATTAGCTGTGCATTCTGCAGTCCTAGTCACCATTCAGGGTCTAGGCCACTTCATTTGAGAAACAGCAAATCAGACATTACTCAAATAGTTAGTGATCACATTTTCAGGTGCAGAATTTAACAACATGGAAGGAGAGAACAAATCAGACAATTTCATATGGAATAGGCAACATGAAAATAGGTCTAAATCATCAGCTGGGGCCATATCGCCTATCTCACAAAAGTAATCCCATATCATGTAAAACAAGAAACAGACGCATCACCGTAAAACAGTTTCTAATCACAGGATCCTTCCAATCCAGTGTTGCTGCATCTTGTGGAATGTTGCAAATAAATGTCAGTGATGTGTCACAAACACTTAGGTCTACAATGAGGAGACACATCAAACGCTACATACAGTTCATACACAATGAGGATTTAGCCAATGTGAAGGCAGAATAGCAGGATTATGGCCCAACACAACATTGTGTTGGAGTGCATGATGGCACATCATTTCCATTAGGACCACCACATTACAAGGAACAAGTCTGATGGAACCCTCTTAACTTTCATCCTATTGCTGTGCAAGCTGTCTTGGTACACCCAAAGTCTGTGACAGATATTGCCAGGATCAATCCATGTCACCTTTGTACATCCAAACAGCTTCATACACCTGCTAATGTCACAGCTCTGAAATGTCCAAATGAAGATGCCATGGTGAAGATATCTATACAGACCAAAACAAAGAGATTAGCTATGATACCATACATATGACATAATTAACATAGTCATCTTCTAGAGAACACAACCCAAGCCAAGATTGTAAGCTAAACAAAGCAACACGAAAACACAAACATCTATCACCAGATTGTGCCAGAGATTTATCTTCCCAGTATTTTCCATAAACATACTCCTCACATCATTGCAACAAGAGTTGCTTTAATAGTCAGAGTCATGACATCTCACAACATACTTACACTCATGAATAGAAGTAATCGAGATCTTGCCACAAGTCAGCTTCTTCGTCTTCACCACTATCATCATCATTTGGCATTTCAGGATCCTCACCCAGTGGCTCATGATGGTCTCAATCTTCTGTGATATAAGGGATGTTTCACAGCAGGGCAATGTTGTGGAGCATGCAGTAGGACACTGGGATTTGAGATACCTTCCTGGGTGGTTAGAGGAGGGCTCCCCCAGTCTAGTCTAGACTTCTGAATCTGGGCTCCAGGGGTCCAAAACCCCGCTCTACTGATTGCAGTGTTCTTCCATGGGCCGCATTGAAGCAGACTTTCAGTGGTGTAGTTTGATTACTCAGCGGTGCCAACAACTATGGACAGCTGGGATACACTGAGTCTCCGAAATGGAAGACAGACATAAGTGCAACAAAGGTTACACACTTTCTGAATCTACAACCTGATATTACCCATATAAAGTTAGGACAGATCAAACTTACCAACAAGCTATGACCTCTCCAGTAAAAGTTGTGACATCAGCTTGGATAATATGCCATTCTGCAGTACGAAGGAATCGTGGACTGATCCTGGGAACCAGGCACAGACGTTTGAGATGTACAAATCCGGTAAACAGACAACTTGCACATCGATAGAATGGAAGTTCTTCCTGTTACGGTATGCTTGTTCTCTGGCTTGAGATGGCACTAAAGCAATATGGGTGCCATCAATGGCTCCAACCACATGTGGGAGATTACCAAATCCATAGAGATTAACCTTCACATGGTCTAAATCCAGACATTTGGGGAACTGTATATAGCTGTCAATGCGTTTCATCATTGCAGAAAGCAGGTTTTTGAGTACACCACTGAACACTGGTTGTGACATACGACCAACTATAGCCACAGTGTTCTGGAAGGAACCTGTGGCCAAAAATTTAATACTGCCATAAGTCTCACTATAGGTGGAATGAATGTCGGATTCACATTTTGAGTTAGTAGATCAGGCTCCAACGGATGACATAAATCATGTATTGTTTGCCTGTTTAAAGAAAACTTCTTGATTACATGCCTTTCTTCCATTGTCTGAAGGTCTGGAAATCAGCGGGACACTGGAGGCTGTCATCCCCTCCCTCTCCCAGGGTACCTATGTGAGGAGTGAAAACTATATTGAACATTCGTCAGTGTCCACAGTATCATAGATGAAGAGCAAGCCAAAAGTCATGTGACAAAACATAGCTGCTTATGAAAGCATTACACATAATTCAAAAAGGCATTGTCTACTGTTCAACATACACCAATAATCCCCTTTGTGGCCTTCACATGTGTCTGTAAGAAATGTGCACATTATCCATTCAGAAATGTAAAATGTGCACAATAATGACGATTTCATGAAATTGTAGGTCCAAAACCATCAACCGCGGTGTACAGTGCACCACACACATTCTGTCTTTATGCAAAGAAATGCACTACACAGACGGTTTTTGTAGTAGAAATTACATGGGAATGGAATATTTCAAATGTAAACATGTCAGCCCTCATTTGTACTGGTGGTGACGCACTTAAAAGTCACCAGTAATGTAGTTCCAACCACTTAAATGGCGGATGACTGACCTCACATATAGGACATTTGGAACTACTGCCGCCGGAGGAAGTCGACTGCTTTGTTACAATCATTCAATCTAGCTAGACATACAATGGTATGTTGAATTGCATCCCTGTAACAGTGCTGCATGTGACAAAAGGTGTGTCCTGTGATGGCAGTACATACCACACAAAAGTCAATCATACATAGTGCCCCACATGACCACACATCTCCAGAAAGGTGCTCTCAATTACACATATACCAGCCCTTTCTTTATGACCTAAGTCATAGGATGTAGTCTATACTATGGTACTAACCTTTATGGACCATATGTATTAAGTCAGTGCGCCTGACTGTAAAGGTGCCTGCACAATCATGCAAAAGTGGTTTACCCTTTAGAAGCTCACAATGGTGTGTTGTGTTTCATAGTATCTCACATCATAGTATGTGAAGGATGGCCCTGAGCTACATGTTTTTTTTGGGCTGACTTAGTCAATGTAGGTCATGAATAGGGTTAATGATAGTCAGCAGATAACTACAACATTGTGTATTCATGTCTTTGTTGTGCTTTGCATCTGAGACTGACACATGTAGTGTGTTAACTATTGATTAATGTTTGTGCTAGGTGTGTAAAAAATGTATGTCAACCAAACAGATGCCCTAAGGCTTGCAGCTATAATATGTGCATTCATCTATTACATCCATACAGGTCTGTACAGAAGCAGTCCATTTGGAAAGCCATCATCCAGAAGGTGTGGACCCTGGTGGTCTTTCGCCGGCACAGCATCCACTTTCGTAAAAGGTGGGAGGACCTGAGGTGCTGGAGCTGGACCAGGAATATCATGTAGGTCCACCTATGGCTGTCCTCCCAATGTGGACAGGGCGCATGCCAGACCCTGACCCCTTAGTGACCGACATACTGGTGGTGGCCTACCCGGCACTTTATGGGCAGTTGAGGGCCCACAGCAGCAACAAAGGGGTGTGTCCTGGCAAGAGTCAGACATGTTACACTGCCAACTTTGTGTGTAAAAGACAGGCATTTCTCCATCATTATTGAGGTGGCCCATGTGTACCACACAAGCAGAGTTACTGTTATGTAGGTCTGGTAGTGAGTGCATGCTGATGTGCTGTGCCTATTGTCCTTAGGACCAGGAACACATCCAATTACAAATACCAATTTACTGTCTTGAACAGACACATGGTTGTGTGGAGTAAACATTCTGCTCATGGTGTTTGTTGTTGGGGGGACAATTGTACCACACAGGCCACTTGTCTTCCATATTTAAGGAGGGATGTTCCTTTACTAATGTCTCTCGTGTGATGGTAGCCCTATCACATGTGACATGGCATACAGTGCACTCTTTATGCAGTGACTGGACAATGCTTCCCATTGGTATATTGGAATTCAACAGTGACAGGAGCGTGCACACATCACTGGTGCTATCAGCATTTGTGGCTATATGTTGCCCAGTGTACATTTCCCTGTTGCTACTTCATCTGCAATGGTGTTTGAAGATTCATTCAAAGACTGGTGGCATCCATCATGAAGTTAAATGTAGAAATTCATGGATCTTATGTGAGTGTGTACACTCAGTCTTACAAGGCAATTTGTGTTTTTGCTATATCAAATGATGCAGTGATATGCCATACCATTACTACTATAGTGCTCCGACCTCTTCATGTAAACGAAATTAACTGACACACAGCAACCTTCAAAGGTGTATTGGCTTGTGGGATTGCAATCTATGATTGGTGTCATCACCTGTACCAAGCATTGGAGATGTTCATATGGTTATATAAAATCTTGTGCTGTGTGATTTCGGAGTATCTATCACCCAAAATTTTGACCCTCAATGTTTCAAGACAACTTGTCAACAGCTAAACTACTTCAGTACAGCTGTCATTAGACTTTTCAGATAGTGGACATATGATGCAGTTTGAACTCAAAATGGTCATCAGTGTGCAATGAGCGTTTGCATGTGACATGATTTCTGCCATAGCACATATTGATGGTACATTGGTCTGTAACTTGACCTTCATGATATCATGATGTGTTATGATGAAAATGACAATCTGTTGTAATCCAGGGCCTTGTGTAAACAATGTGTAAATGTAAAAACTTGCTTCAAACGTATTTGGCAACATCATTTTACTATGGTATAGTACAAGTGCCAAAGTATGCAAGGTGATCAACTATCCTGGTATGGGCATAAGGATGGAGTGTAGAATAGTCCAAAAATGCAGTTGGAGCTGGCTAGGGTTATGACGTAAGTGGAACCAACTGTTTGCAGGTTATGTAGCATGCATGCATGCCCTCATGCTAATTGTGAAGCCTATATAGTGAACCATGAAGCTGGTGTGATATGTGCACTTAATGAATGGTTTCTGTTGATATGTGATGGTCAGGTGTGGAAACACAGTTGCAATAAACTGTTTTTACTTGTAATTTCAGATGCATCCAGAGCAAACGAAGGAGAGGGGGCTAACATTGTTGGGGACACAGCTGGTCACAGTGGTTCAGGACATAACAGTACAGACAAGGAGGGATCAAGTGACCAGGAGGCCAAAAGGTTATTGGGAGTGCCACAGAGGACACAAGCTCAAGTTCATCTATCATCCGTTGGACACTCCTGAGTGGTGGCAGACACAACAGTATTAGTTCCACCTCCCTCCTTGTGTGCCAGCCCGAGTTCCATCATCACCCTTCCTATTTTCCTGCAACCAGATTGGCAGGCCTCTTCTTCTAAGATGGTCGCTGTCTCCTTCGCTGCAGGCACCTCATCCCCTGCCCCTGTTGCCCCCACTGCCCTGAGTTAGGAGGCTATTGACCTCCTGACGAACATCGCTGTGAGTCAGACTGCACTTCTGAATGCCATCCAGCTGCAAGTCAGCCAGCTCACACAGTTGGTGGCCTACCTGGAAGGCATCCACTGTGCTATGTCTGGCCTACAGAAGTCATTTCAGGCTCTGACCTCCTCCCTCATGAATTTCTTCCACCCGTCCCAACCTTCCACCCCACCTCCTGCCCCATCAAATTCTCTATTCTCATACCTGTTTCAAGTGCACACAAACATGCACATGCACACACTTCATCAGACCCAAGCACCACACACAAACAAAAATCATATAAAAAGGCAGGAATACAACCACTTACAAGACACTCACCCCCTCACCACGACCACCATCCC
Organism: Triturus cristatus; assembly: GCF_964204655.1. Taxonomy (NCBI): domain Eukaryota; kingdom Metazoa; phylum Chordata; class Amphibia; order Caudata; family Salamandridae; genus Triturus; species Triturus cristatus. The sequence continues at coordinate 872,803,963 of NC_140588.1, forward strand.
AACATTCCCCAGACACCACACCCACAGCCACAGACCCATGCACAACACCCAGCATTCATACAGACACCACACCAATGCCCACAGACCCCTACACAATACCCAACAGTCACAGAGACACCACACCAACACCCACATACCCCTCCACAACACCCAGCATTTATGCTGACACCACACCAATACCCTCATACCACTCCACAACACCCAGCATTTACGCAGACACAACACCAACACCCACAGACCCCTCCACAATGCCCAGCACTCCACATAAAAAAATGCAAATGCTCAGTCACCCACACAACAGATACCCACAGAACACATAGTAGATATAGCACACAAACCTCTCACTTTCACTTCTACTCCCTCTCCCTCCCAAACCCAAATCTCTCCTGAACATGCCGTGAGAAAGTGCCATCTTTCTTGCATGGTATGGCCCCACTTTTTGCTGAATTGCTGACTGTACTTCGACTGAGTGTGCCCTGGGCTCCTGCCAATCAGGTGCCCAGGGCCTATGTTCCTTCCCTAAAACCTAAAACCCAAATTGGCAAACCCTGGCCACATGTCAGCCCCTGGTAAATGGTACCCTAGGTACCAGGGTCTTGTGACCAGGGAATGCCTCTAAGGGCTGCAGCACTTATTGTGCCACCCTTAGAGGCCCTGTACCTATCACAAACACACTGCCCTTGCAGGCTGAGTGTCTGGGTACAAGACAAAACACAGAGTCGACATGGCACACATCCCTGTGTGCCATGCCCACAACCGACACTGCCCTGGCATACATCAGCCACCCCTCTAGCTGGGTGCCCTATGCCAGTGGTGTGGGCACAGGAGCAGAAGCCCTGTGCCCCTACAGTACCCAGGTCCATTCCTTGGCACTGTAAGTGCAGTGCTGCCATTTAAGAGTATATGGTGCTGGGAGCTCGTCAAACACAAACTCCACAGCACCATAATAGCAACATTAAAGACTGAGAAGTTTGGTATCAAACTTCTCAGCACATTAAACCTGCATTGATGCCAGTGTGGGATTTAATGTACAAAGCACTGCAGAGGGCATCTTAGAGAAGCCCCCTGAAACCTATCCTACAATCCACGTCTTGTCTGAGAGGCTGCCTAGGCTACCACACAGCAGACATGTCGCTGGACCCCTGGGTGGAGAGCCCTCGCTCTCCTGGGCCTGCAACAATGCACATCCTGGGTGAGGTGCTAGGTCTCCTCCCCCAGGATGGGCAGGGGGGAAGCTTCAAAGGCATACCGCCTTTATGAGCTTCTCCAGACCATTTGCTGTACCCAGCAACTGCCCTCCACCGGTTCTGACCCCCACTCTGGCGGGAGACTGGCCGGAAACCCAAAGTAAGGACAGGGGATGTGCCAGCCTCTGCCAACCCCACCCCTCAGGTGGGGGAGGCGAGGTGAAGCACATCTCCGGGCATCTTAAAGATGGGAAGCCATGCCCAATCAGGACTAGGCTACTGCCCCCTCCCACAGGAGAGTGACAGGATAGGAGGTGTACCCACCCCAGGGCAGGGACCCATTGGTCCCCGCCCTTTACCTTCCTGTAACGCCCTTAAATCTAGTATTTAGGGGCACCCTGAACCTTCCCTCCTCAGATTCTAGATTCTGAAAAAGCAAAGAAGAATAAGAAGAAAGAAGACCTGCCATGCAGCTGCTAAGAAGAGGAAGACACCAACTGCTTTGGCCCCAACCCTACCGGCCTGTCGACGCTCGAACCTGCTCCTGCTAAATCCCGGCACCTCGTGTGGCCAGCAACCTCACAAACCCCAGAGGACCTGGCTACCTTATGACTCTGAGCATCTGGGACTCCCATGAACAGTGGCTCTGCTCAAAGCAAGTTTCTAACCCCTGGCATCAGCCCGGAACCGCAAACCCTGCACACTCTGCACCCGCCAAGCCTGGCCTGTGCCGGAGTGGACAAAGACCCCAAGGACGTCCCCCCGACGACTATGACCCCGAATCCAGAACCCAAGGACCCACTTCGACGCTCCTGATGATGCCTGCAGCCTCAGATCCAGGGACCCCCCCAACCGCGATCAACAGAGGGTAAGATTTCCCGACATCAAAAGGCACCCCTGCACCCGGTGCCCTGCGGCCCCCTGTGCCCGACTCTTGGGTACCTACCTATCCTCCAACTACCCAACTTACCTCTCGAAGTGGTGGTGGCACCTGAAGAATCTTCGTACCCGAGCTTGCAGCCTTTGTTCGTCCTTGAGCTTTCCCATTGAAATCCATTGAGCGCCCGAAGGCTCAAAAGCACCCTGCACCCAGCCGCCCGAGTGGCCCTGGCAGTGCAACTTCTATTCCTACCTACTTCCCCATTTGCCCTGAGCAAGTGACCAGGAGCCCAGCTCCCAGAGCCGCGTGGCCTGCTAGTCAGCAGCCACCAACCAAGGCCCCCGTGCTTCCCATAGGATAACATTGGGCCTAACTCATGCTGCACCCGGCCGCCCCAGTGCCGCTGAGGGTGTAACAACTGTACTTACCTGACCCTGGGAGACCTCTGAGTCTATGCCCAGAACCTTAACTCTGCCAGTCGAGTACTTACCCAAAAGCTGATAATTCACTCTTCTTCCATAGGGTAACATTGACTGGCTTCTTCTGAAATTTCTAAGTGTGGAGTTTCTAAACTTTAAAATATTCACCTAAAATCCACGAGTGACGAAAACGGAAATACTCACCTGCTATTAGGAGAGATCCCAGTGCTGGATCTTGGTGCCCAGCACTGACCCTGAAAAGTACTTACAACCGTACTTACCACTAACTCAATTTTCTCCCATAGGAAACCATTGACTGTTTTTCTGTGAAATTTCTTCTAAGTGTCGATTTTTGCAAACTACAAATATTCTTTAAAAATCGTACCAACTGTGAAAACGTAATTACTTACTTGTTTTAGATAGATGCCCCAGTGCTGAGCCTAGGAGCCCAGCACTGGATTACAAAAGTAACGAGAACATACTTTACCCGTAACTTGAACTTTCTCCCATAGGAAACCATTGACTGTTTTTCTATGAAATTTCTTCTGTCGATTTTGCAAACTTATAAATATTCTTTAAAAATCGCCTGTATAACTTAAACGCAGTTTCTCAACTGCTTACAAGTGGCACACTAGTGCTGGATCCAGGATTGTATTGTATTGTATTGTATACAGATTTATATAGCGCGAAAAAAACTGTAACCCTACGGGTATCCAGGCGCTCTGACCAGGCGAGATGATAATTGCACAGAGAGGCAGGGTCAGGGGCTTCATGCTGCTGGGAAAAGCCAGGTCTTAAGGCTCTTCCTGAATTCTGTCAGTGACTGCATCTGTCTGAGAGCAGGTGGAAGTGTGTTCCAACTTTGAGCTCCAACCACCCTAAATGCCCTCCCTCCCAGTCTGGCTTGTTTAAAGCTAGGCTGTACCAGCAGGTTGGCCTTAGATGACCGTAACTGCCTTACGGGGGAGTACCAGGCAAATCTTTCCTGGAGTGGGATCGGGCCTGTTCCATGAATTGCCTTGTATACCAGGCACAGAGATTTGAAGAGGACCCTCTCTCCGACGGGTAGCCAGTGTAATTCTCTTAGTGCCTGGGTGGAAGATGAGTCGAACTTGCGACCAAGTGCCAGCTTAGCAGCGGCTGACTGAACTCTCTGTAGCCCCTGCAGAATGTATTGGGGGGCTCCGAGGTACAGAGAGTTACAGTAATCCAGTCTGCTGAGAATGATGCTTCTGACGACCGTGTTACGGGAATCTGCAGGCAGCAGCGGAAGAACACGGCGTAGAAGTCGCAGCAGACCATAGCAGATGCTGGAAGTTTTACTAGCCTGTGAAGCCAACTGGAGGTTGTTATCAAATAATACCCCCAGATTCCATACGGAGCTAGCTGGCGTCAGTGGGGCTGAGTCCGGGGCAAGCCTAAAATCCACTGGGGGATGTTGGATCTGTTTCGGTGGTGCAAAAAACAGCAGTTCAGTTTTGTCTCCGTTGAACTGCAGACAGTTCCTCCGCAACCAGTCCGTGGTCTGCCTCATGCAGCTTTGGAACTGTTCCAGAGGAACCGCCTGTCTACCTTCCAGGGAGAAAGCCAGTTGGGTGTCATCCGCGTAGTTAATCAGCTCCACCCCGTACGCTTTAATGATGGAGAATAGCGGTTGTAAGTATATATTAAACAGGATGGGGCTGATGCTGGAACCTTGTGGGACTCCAAGTCCACAGGTGCGTTCTCTGAGACGAAAGGTCCCATGGTCACCTTTTGATGCCTTCCCATTAAGTAGGAGCGAAGCCACTGTAGTGCCTAGCCCCCTACCCCGACCTCGGCCAACCGTCCCAGCAGCGTGTCGTGACTCACGGTATCGAAAGCGGCTGACAAGTCTAGGAGCACCAGAACGGCGGTGCTCCCTGTGTCAGCCCGCATCCGCAACGAGTCCATCATGGTGATTAATGCGGACTCGGTTCCGTGGCAAGGGCGGAAGCCGAACTGGTCCTTGTCCAGCAGGCTGTTGGCTTCTAGGTAACTCGAGAGGGATCTGCTCACCGCCTTCTCCAAGATTTTAATCGGGAACGGGAGGAGAGAGATAGGCCGAAAGCTGGCGGGAGTGGTTGGGTCCAAAGTAGGTTTTTTAATGAGGGGGGAGACCACGGCCTGCTTCCAGCCGTCCGGGACCATCCCCTCAGCCAGCGACTGATTGCATATCTGGTGCAACCAGGGGAAGGTCGGGTAACCAAATAGTTTCCAAGCCTTCTGAGTCGAGGGGAGAGCCCGACGAGATGCTATGTGCCGTCTTAATAAACGACTCCTCCGAAAAAGAAGGAAAGAAGGTCAGGGAGCAATCCCTGCCGTGTTTCTCGTGGGTCATTCCCTTCCCGGGGTCGTCGGTTGCTCTATCAGTGCCCTTAAAGAGATCCGTTATCTTCGTCACCTTGTCCTTAAAATAGGTGGCAATCTCATCACATAACCTCTTGGAGGGTATGACTTTGTTTTCAAGGCAACTTGGGGCCGATAAGGAATTCACTATTCTGAACAGTTCCCTCGCCCCGTTTGGGGCATGGGCTATGGAGTCCGCATAGAAGCTCGCTTTACGGTCCAGGATAAGTTGCTTATATCTGCTCTGTGCAGACTTCAGCGCCATTTTATCCCTGGCAAGGAGCCCCTTCCTCCACCTCCTTTCGGCCTGCCTACAGAGCTGTTTTAGCTGTCGCAGATCGTCGTCATACTGAGGAAATAAAAAATTGTGTCCCCTGTGTGCCCCCTCAACGCTTCATGTACACATGCATGTAATCCATGCATTTCCACTCCATGGCCTGTCTATCATGATGCTTATACTATAAAACGTGGCCTGCCATCATCCAGTCTCCCATGAGAGAAACGACAAATCTGCATTGAGGCCTACACGTTTTGCATCATGTTTTCTTGCACTCGTGTCATTTTCATGAAAGCCCATTATTAATGCTCAGCCAGAGCCGAAAAGAGGGTTTCAGGCCTCAGACGCTCTGAGAGCTGCAGCTGCGTATCCTTGGCCTTGCACACTTGGGCCTCAGCCAAAGGGGCCCTGTCCGAGGTGCCGAGACAGTATTGAGCACGGTTATCTGCTTACTCCTACTGAACCACATTCCTGCCTGGAGAAGGAGGAATAAACATAACCCATCTGCAAAGGAGAAAGACTAGCCTTTCTGTCTCTTTTTGTGTGATTACAAAGCTCACGTCAGTGAAAAGCCCATAGCCCCCATGTAAGGCCTATGCAGTGAGTGAAGAAATAAATGCCACATCGGCTCTTGGTGATGGGCAACCTATGTCACAAATCAGTCCCTGCTCCGGACTTTAGATATCAGATAATACAAGATGTACTGGTCGTCCTGACACTGAAGGCCTCTCTTCCAGACTCCCCGACTGCACAAGCAGCCTTCCCCCAGTCACACGTCAATTACACGTCATGCTCAAGTTGAGCACAAGTAAGGCAAAGTTCCAGTAAAGTTCCAGCTGATCACGCAACCCCCTCCAGGTATCCACCCACCTATGACATTCACCAATGATCATCACGTGGACGCCCACATGGACGCCCACCTTTACGCCTACTTACACACCCACATGCTCTTATCTCATTTTCTCTTGCTCTGCCTGAAGCACTCCTGCTTACGTATAATATCGAATGTATATATACTGTACTCTGTGAATAAAGTTTGAGAATATTCTGAGCAGAAGACCCTTCCTGATCCCTTGTGGTGATGGAACTATTCTCCCTATAACTCGAGTTATTGGAATAAAGCCCTTTTGAACCTGATACCACAGACTCAGCCTCTTGCTTTATGCATGATCATATTGATATTATAGAAATTATGAGCGCGTAATACTTTATTTACGACATTTAAGGGCGCCCGAACAGGGACAAATCTCTTTCCCCACGCGCCGGAGATGAAGGTCCAGTTTTGTCCCCTTCCACGGCCGTGACGGACTTCAAGTGTACACGTCGCGGGTTTTCCCGCCAACTCCCTCAGGCCAACGAAGGAGACGGATTGCGACCAGGCATCCATACGAGGCGGTGAGGATTGCGGATCGTCCCGACCCAGAGCCCACCCTGCGAGAGAGCTGTGTCCGAGGTCTCTAGAGATCCACCACAGATACGCCATTCCCTGCGTAGCGTCAAGTGTCCGAGGCCTTCAAGTTCTGCTTCCCGGTGAGTTTTTCATGGGGGTTGCAATAAAGACGGGTTCATTTAATGAACACGGTAAAGACGTGTCTCACTTGTGAGACCGGTATGTTCAAGAGCATGCATCAAGTATTAAAGTATTAAAGAATTAAAGTAATCCAAGTTTTCAGGTGCACCGATTTAACTGTATGAATGTTATTGTCTTAGTCAGGTTCAGTTAGGTTTGAATGTGTCAGGTTTTTATGTAAGTTTGTTTCATTGTGGTTTTTGTTTTTAGGTCATTGTGATTTTTGTTTTCGGTTACATTCCAACATGCCGTTGTTTTCAAAACTGCGTAAGATTAGTACCAGAAAAGGTGTACTAGAGGAACCAGTTAACATTCCGCCTAGAGACACACCTGGACATTTCATGTACTGTAAGCATGGTTTAGATGCCGTGTTGTTTTTAGAACTATGGGTGGATTACACGAAGGATTTAGAGACAAAGTATAGATGGCCTATCACGGGAACATGGGATGCGGAATGCATTATGAAGGTAGAGGAAGAGATATGGAAGAGAAAATCTAGACCTGCTCAGAAGGATGCCATTGAGTTATGGCGCAAGGAGTCACATAGAAGAACAGAGAAAGAGTTCCACAAAGCAGAGAGAAGTAGACAGGAGTCCGAAAGAGCCAAAGAAGAGAAATTACAGGAGGAAGGGGAACGGGTAAAAAGAGAGCAGACTGAAAGAGAAAGAAATACTGTCGTTGCTGGTATTTATCCCGTCCTTTCAGAGGAACTAGCAAGAGTGGCTCCAGTAGAAAGACCCATTAGAGTGCCACCGCAAGTACCCCGAAAAATAAAACAAACAGCATCCGAAACGTTTATTAACGCCTACCTAGAGGAATCCCCACCAGCATATGTGGACGGATCTTTCCCTGCACCTCCAACGCAAGCCCAGCTCCAGGAGCTCGAGGACGGCGGGGAGGGAGGATCTGGGACAGCATCAGGAGGGGGACCAACAGTAAAAGTAGACATCTCCGAATGTATATATGATCCAGATCCAGGAAAGGGCAGAATGCTCGTGTTTTCACTAAGGCTTAGACGAGCAGTCGCAGATTTGGAAAAATTACCAGATATGGATCAACATCTAAAGAAAATGTACACATTCATAAGAACAGGGGAAGTTTCTGAGTGCATAGCAGAAGCTGTACAAAATAGAAAAGTAATTATTAAGAACTATATCCTTCGCTTCCTGATTAACTGTCTGATCAGGGAAAAAGACGAAGGTGATGGGGACGTAGACCGTTGTTATATTGGTTGGAGTGATCGCATAGATGCCTGTCAGCATGATAAATCAGGAAAGACAGACAACATGTTGACCAAAATCCGAAAGGCAATAATAGCGTCACACAAAGCAGGACCGAACGAAAAGGCTGAGTTATCATCTGATGATGAAGCAGGGGACAAAGACAGAATACAATATGTGGGCCATGCCCGGCGATTTGAAAGGCCCGAGGGCCTCAATCACCGTAAACAGGGAACAGCTATAAAAGAAAGATATTCCCTTGAAAGTTTGTTCCAAATCACTGAAAAAGCGGTGAATAAATGGTTAGGTAACGATCAGCCCCTCACCCCGACCGAAAATGAATTAGCAAGGTCAGCCACCCTGTGGGTATCCCAATATGATATATATAATAATGATATTGTAGCACAGACGTTCTTGAGCCTCCCACCAAACGAACAGCGCATAGCTGGTATTTACATGGTCCAACATTTGATTACGTTGTATGAGAGTCAATATTCTGGTCCTGGTCTATTGTATAAGTTGCTGGACGACATAATACTAGACAGGTGGATGAACATGGGTACTGAATTGATTAATGTCATCCTGGATCAGCGACACAAATATATAGTATACGTGACTAGGTCCCTGCTTCCCGCTCCACCACAGGGTAAGGGACAGTTATACGACAAGTTGAACCCCCTACGAGAAGTTCATCCTGTAAAGGATACAAACAATGTGCTGCAACGGGTGTATGTCTACACCCCCTTGTCAAAATTAGAGATACTGGAAATGAAAAAAATGTTGCCCTCCCATGATAAAGACCCGGGGGGTTTTCACCGAGAACTAAAGGACATTCTCCGCTTAGGAGAATATACATATGCTGACATTCTAAAGTTATTGAAAGTACTATTGCCTGCTGGTATCTACGAAAAGCTTAAAGGACAGGACTGGGAGGTGGGAGAGAAAAAGATCAGCTGGGATCTGTTGGAAAGAGAGGAAGAAGGAAGAGGCCCTGGGATTGGTCTGGGCCCCCGAGCTAAAGACTTACCTGAACTCCTTGTACAAGTTTTGCCTAGATTATTGGTTACTAAGAAGGAAGACTGGGATGCTATTTCAGCCTGTAAACAGAAACCAGACGAGGACACTAGCGATTTTTACTCTAGGTTTGAGAAGTGTTTCACTATCAATAGTGGTCTTAAGCGATTCATATCCCCATCTTTTCGTGAGCAAACTAGTAGAAAATTCCCTACCAGAGGTAAAGTATAGGGTACTTAAGGTTGAGAGTACTTGGCAAGCAAACAGCCCTTCACAAATGTTACAGATGTTACAATACCACCAGAATAGAATTAGAGAAGAACAAGACCAGGAAAAGAGACGCATGAAAGACACAAAGATGAAGATGCTGGTGGCCCAATCGACACCGGCAAACACAAACACGAACAAAAATAGCACGAAACAAACTAATGGGACCTGTAATTATTGCAAGAAGCCAGGCCACTTCGTCAATGAATGTGCAGTCCTGAAACACAATATAGCTATAGGTAAAACAAAGCCACGTCCTTATCCTCCCAAGGAAAATAACACACATCAGACATCAGATACGTTTCCACCGCCGCCACCGCCTGTCCATGCACCTGCACCAGCCCACGCCACAACACAAATGTATGAGCACGCTCAAACTAACTATCCAGAATACCAAGTATATTCATGAAGCAGCCCAGAGAGGTAATTCGACTTGCCCCTTATTCCAGTTCCTGTGGACCAAGAGGGTCCCTATGTACATGCACGTTTACTAGGACAAAATAAAAAGTTTTTGATTGACACTGGGGCGAATAGAACTACCATCAGTCATTCCGAGGTTCCAGGGGCACCCCTCTCGGGCTCAAAGAGTATATCCCTGGGCTTTTCAGGAAAGCCTATTATTAATGAGGTTTCAGAACCAGTCTCTTTAGGAGTTGGTCCACTAATACATACAACAGACTTACTGCTTACTAAATCATGTCCAGAAAACGTACTTGGTATAAAGACGTTAAAGGAACTGGGAGCAATTATCTGTTGCTCGCCAGAAGGAGTGCGACTGTATTTACGTGATTTCAAGGGACATTTTGTAATAAAAGATTTTGACATCAGGCTCCAAAATGTACCACAGCACCTATGGGCACAAGGCCCGACTGACGTAGGTTTCATGAACATTACACCACACCAGGTCACCCTCAAGGAAGGAGTAGTGGGAGTAGTGCTGCCACGGATTAGACAATACAAAATAGCACCTGAGGCTGAAGTAGGGTTACTGAAAATAATAGATGAACTCATCGCACAAGGGGTGGTGATAGAGACAGATTCAAACATATGCAATTCACCTGTTCTTCCTATTCTCAAAAGAACTGATCGCAATACATCGCCTGTCTATAGATTAGTTGTGGACCTGCAAGAATTAAACAAATGTGTGGTGCCGCAGTATCCTGTGGTCCCGGACATTTCTTCATTATTGACTGCCATTGATGCGAAGGCTACGTTCTTTACAGTTATCGATCTGAAGAACGCATTTTTCAGTATCCCAATACATCCAGACAGCCAATATCTTTTCGGTTTCAGTTTAAAAGGCCGCAGCTTCAGATTCACAAGAGCACCACAGGGCTTCACGGAAAGTCCTAGCATCTACAGTCAGGCACTCAAAAGACAACTAGACAGTATTCATATGCCTACCACTACAGCACTGATACAGTATGTAGATGACATTCTCATCACTGCAAGATCGGAAAGTGACTGTGAAAATGCATCACTTATGGTTTTACATTTCTTGGCTGACAAGGGGCACAAAGTGTCCCCTTCGAAGCTACAATTCTGTGAACAGCAAGTGACGTACCTTGGGCACTTGCTATCCAAGGAGGGTAGGCGACTGACACCAGAACGTATTCAATTGATTTCTGGCCTTTCACAGCCCAAGACACAAAAAGAGGTACGTGCATTCATTGGCCTCACTTCATATTGCAGGCAGTGGATCCCCCAGTATGCTTACATAGCCAAGCCCCTAATACAGTTGACAACACAGGAGGCAGCTTCTACTAATGTCCTCCCTTGGACACAGGAACACACTGTAGCATTTGAAGAATTAAAAAGAGCTTTATGTCAAGCACCAGTTTTAGCGATCCCTGATTACAACAAATCTTTTATGCTTTTTGTGACAGAGCGGGATGGAACAGCACTATCTGTCCTCACACAAGATCATGCAGGAAAACACAAGCCCTGTGCTTATTTTTCTAGTACATTGGACCCAGTAGCCCAGGCTTTGCCTGCGTGCCTAAAATCTGTTGCAGCAACGGCCTTAGCCATAAGACAAAGTGACTCGATAGTGCTGGGCCACCCCCTGACAGTACAAGTACCGCACGCAGTAGAGGTTCTCTTGAACCAGACACAAACCCAACACCTGACTGTAGCGAGACTGACAGGTTATGAGCTGACGTTATTTCAACCACACATAGAGATCAGACGATGCAACATACTGAATCCTGCTACTCTTTTGCCCTCTAGTACAGAAAACGTTCCACCACATGACTGTGTTGAAGTGATACATACCGTGACTAAGACAAGACAAGACTTGACAGACGTTGCACTCCCAGACCCTGACCTAACACTCTATGTTGACGGCTAATGCATGAGGACGGGGGCGGGAGAATTAGTGGCAGCGTATGCAGTGACCACTGCTACTGAAATCATAGAGACTAAAAGAATAGACATACTGTCAGCACAAGCAGCAGAGCTCATCGCTCTGACACAAGCATGCATAAGAGCTAAGCACTTGAGAGTAAACATTTACACCGATTCACAATACGCATTTGGGGTAGTGCACGATTTCGGAGTGCTGTAGAGAGAAAGAGGTTTCTTGACCTATCACGGGGCCAAGATACAGCATGGCCCCCTTATTCAAGCCCTTCTGGAAGCGATACATTTACCAACAGCCATAGCTTCCTGAAATGCAAAGCACATACTAAAGCCACAGATACCATTTCTCAAGGCAATGATCTGGCAGACCGAACTGCTAAACAGACAGCTCAGACCCCACTAGACATGACGAACTCACAGATACCATCAATGACCAAAGCCATGACAGTCAGGGATCCTTCCAGGGATGTACAAGACATACAGACACATGCTACTCTAGACAAATTAAAGAAATGGTCGGAACAAGGAGGGGTACTGACTGATCAGGGTTGGATGACTAAGGGCAAAGCAACATGGTTTCTTCCTGATTCGATGGTACAAGTGATCATAAATACCACACATAGTCCTGCACACTTAGGAGAGAAAGCAATGCTAGACAGCTTACAGAATATATGGTTCAACAAACACCTGCGTGCAGCAGCAAAACAAATGGTCAGAACATGTATGATCTGTTGCCAATTCAATCCAGGTAAAGGCATTCCGATGGAACAAGGTGGATTCCATCCACCTGACCACCCTTTTGAAGTCCTCCAGATGGATTATATCCAAATGGACAGATGTAGAGGTTACAAATATGTCCTGGTAGTAGTATGTTCACTGACAAGGTGGACAGAAGCTTTTCCAGTCCCTGATTATACTGCTGTAACTACCGCCAGACAATTGGTGCGAGAGTTTTTCCCACGTTATGGATTACCGCGTGTCGTATATTCCGACAACGGTCAGCCTTTCTCCTCTGAACTCATGAAACAGGTGTCCCTCCTGTTAGCGTATACCTGGAAGTTCCACTGCGTACGACATCCTGAGGCAGCAGGCCTTGTAGAAAGACACAAACAGACTTTAAAGATAAAACTAGCAAAGATTTGCACAGACAAAGGTGTAGATTGGATGGTAGCCCTGCCGGTTGCCCTCTTTTACATGCGAATGGTAGCCCATTCTGGAACAGGCTTATCTCCCTATGAAGTGGTCTTTGGTAGACCACCGAATATGTGGGGCACTCCAATGCCTAAAAAGATTACTGACGTTGATAGTAACATGCTGACAGATTACCTGGCTTCCTTGATGTCTGCACTACTCTCTTGTCGTTTGCAGGTTGCTGCCGCCTTCCCTGACAACACCCAGGTCAAGGACCACTCCATCGCTCCTGGGGATTATGTTTTAATAAGGAACTTTGATAGAACGAGTCCTCTTGAGCCGAGGTGGAAGGCACCAAAACTGGTATTATTAACCACGAGGACAGCTGTTAAAGTCGAAGGACGGAAAGGATGGGTTCATCTTCATCATTGTAAATGCTACTTCGGGAATAACGATTCATTTAAAAAGGACACAAACTTTTAAGATTTTGAGCACCCTTTACTAGAGGAGACTCCCCAGCAGGAGTACAAAGCTAAACTTAGATCGAAAAAGTCAGAACCCGTTTGATCAATTAAGTCCACTAGGTGGTGAAGCGGTTGAACATGTATTCTGGCTTGCATAAGATCTTGGACAATGATAATGATAAAAAGAGCAAGATGAAAAGCAAATACTGTAAAATATTACGTGGTAGATGTATAGTGACTTTGATTTTTCTATCTCTTCTGTGCATCACGATAATATGTATCAGCTTAATACTACATGCTATTTTTCCTCCTATTGCCTCACTCTTACACTCCTCCACTAATGATACCATAAAGCACACATTTAGTGATCTGCCATCCCATGAGCTATCATATCGACTTGCCCTGCGCAACAATACCTTTATTCAGATGCTGCACCATTCACATCAGACTAGCAATGCTACAGACTGCTGGGTCTGTGGCCGACTTCCCCCGTATCAGAAGGTGAAGGGAGTGTTGCCTCTTTTCCCTTTTCCGTTCTCCCATAATGGTTCTTGCGGAGCATGGTTTGCCTTAATGACATCCATCAATGGTGATGCCAAAGAATGTCAAGACAAGGAGTGTAGGGGCGAATGGGTATGGGGTAACTTGAATAAAGTCATGAATGAAGCATGTTTCCCAGATGAAGAAGGTCTTCCCCAAAGAAAAGGTACAGATCTAGAAAATGAAGAGTACCAGCAAGGAAATGCGACCCTCGACTTTATAGTGTTGAATGTCAAGCCCATACACAATTTAGGTCCATCCTCAATTACCGTCCTGCCAGTAAAAGGGAACTTGTGTGTCAGAAAAGAAGGCTCAGTACATTTGGGGCACAGCGAGTGTAATACTATAATAGTGTTTAAAGACAAAGGAAAGTCCTATTTCAGAGCATCACGACACACCTACTTTATTTGTGGCCAGACAGCCTATGTACAACTGCCCTTAGACTGGGGTGGGACGTGCTACATATCATTTCTTTTACCACCCGTTTTCCTGGCCCCATCGAACTATCATCAAAATCTCCAACTAGCACTTATCAGACACAGACGAGGGCTCGATGCCTCCGGCATTGACCAGACTGAGACAGCTTGGGAACAATATACAGATTTCAACAAAGGATTTTTCTTCTTCATAGGTCCCGTCCAGAATAGAAAACTTATCCGCAGGTTAACAAGGATTCTAGAAACAGTTGCAAATGTGACCGCATCAGCCCTGGGGAACTTGACCCAGGAACAGTCTGTTATGAGAATGGTCGTTCTTCAGAATCGTCTTGTTCTTGACGTCATCCTGGCGGATAGGGGCGGGGCTTGTAGGATCATCGGCTCCAGCTGTTGCGTTTTTATTCCTAATAACGCACCGTCTGTATACAAAGCAATAACAAGGCTCCACAAGATTGCCCAAAGCATACACCAAGACCCAGGCACGTGGACTTGGTCCAGTTGGCTCTGGGGAATAATATCGGCATGGGGATGGAAAGTGTTGACCGTCTGTGGGTTGATACTACTAATGATATTCAGTTGTTGCCTATGTCTGCAGTGTGGCCCGGCCATTTGCGGCCTGTGTGCTACTGCATGTGTTCCACATCCCCATTTACAAAGCATTGAAAATGGAAAAATAATGCTGCAAGAACAGATCGACTGTCTCATGAGAATAGATGTGACATGAAGGGCCCACTAGGGGACAAGGAGGGAATGAGGAAATAAAAAATTGTGTCCCCTGTGTGCCCCCTCAACGCTTCATGTACACATGCATGTAATCCATGCATTTCCCCTTCCATGGCCTGTCTATCATGATGCTTATACTATAAAACGTGGCCTGCCATCATCCAGTCTCCCATGAGAGAAACGACAAATCTGCATTGAGGCCTACACGTTTTGCATCATGTTTTCTTGCACTCGTGTCATTTTCATGAAAGCCCATTATTAATGCTCAGCCAGAGCCAAAAAGAGGTTTCAGGCCTCAGACGCTCTGAGAGCTGCAGCTGCGTATCCTTGGCCTTGCACACTTGGGCCTCAGCCAAAGGGGCCTTGTCCGAGGTGCCGAGACAGTATTGAGCACGGTTATCTGCTTACTCCTACTGAACCACATTCCTGCCTGGAGAAGGAGGAATAAACATAACCCATCTGCAAAGGAGAAAGCCTAGCCTTTCTGTCTCTTTTTGTGTGATTACAAAGCTCACGTCAGTGAAAAGCCCATAGCCCCCATGTAAGGCCTATGCAGTGAGTGAAGAAATAAATGCCACATCGGCTCTTGGTGATGGGCAACCTATGTCACAAATCAGTCCCTGCTCCGGACTTTAGATATCAGATAATACAAGATGTACTGGTCGTCCTGACACTGAAGGCCTCTCTTCCAGACTCCCCGACTGCACAAGCAGCCTTCCCCCAGTCACACGTCAATTACACGTCATGCTCAAGTTGAGCACAAGTAAGGCAAAGTTCCAGTAAAGTTCCAGCTGATCACGCAACCCCCTCCAGGTATCCACCCACCTATGACATTCACCAATGATCATCACGTGGGCGCCCACATGGACGCCCACCTTTACGCCTACTTACACACCCACATGCTCTTATCTCATTTTCTCTTGCTCTGCCTGAAGCACTCCTGCTTACGTATAATATCGAATGTATATATACTGTACTCTGTGAATAAAGTTTGAGAATATTCTGAGCAGAAGACCCTTCCTGATCCCTTGTGGTGATGGAACTATTCTCCCTATAACGCGAGTTATTGGAATAAAGCCCTTTTGAACCTGATACCACAGACTCAGACTCTTGCTTTATGCATGATCATATTGATATTATAGAAATTATGAGCGCGTAATACTTTATTTACGACAATACCAAGGCGCTGATGGCCTGCTTCTGATTTTTATCATTTTTTTCGGGATTATCAGGTCCAGCTCATTAGTTACAAACTTATGGTAGGCATTGTAGTTTGCCTCCACCGATCTGGAGGCTAGGAAAAGGCTAACTATGGGAGGAGTCAACAAGAATCCAGTTTTAGTCAGTTTGGCCCAGTTTCTGCTCTCTCTATGCAATGTCGTGGCTTCAGATTGGAAGAAGGTGGCTGTTAACATCAGCTTAAACTGAATACAATGGTGGTCTGTCCATATAAGCGGGAGAACATTTAAGAGTTCAGCTTCCGCCTTATTGGCGAACAGAAGATCCAATATATGACCTTTTTGGTGGGTGGAAGAAGTGATTAGTTGGTGAAGACCAAGGCCGTAACAGGTAGATGTCAGGTCTCGCAGCTGGTTCTTGGTGCTTGCGTCTTTACGCCAATTAAAATCACCTAGGACAATCATTTTAGAGTGTGTCAGAGTCAGATTGGTGATTATATTCAAGAAAGGTTGCATTGGGGTGTGCGACCCCGGGGGACGGTAACAGAGCAGGCCTGTAAGTAAGTTCCCTCTGTCACTTTGCAGCGAAAAGGCCATTGCCTCAATTCCCTCAAGTGCTTCCGTTTGTAACAGGATTGGACAAAGTTTCTCCCTGTAAATTAGTCCTACCCCTCCGCCCATCCCTCCCTGTCTGGGCTTATGTAGAAACTTAAAGCCCTCCGGACAGGCGGAGCTAATCTCCACTGCTGCGTCTGTCCTAGCCCATGTCTCTGTGAGGAAGAGCGCATCCAGCCGCAAATCTTCTAGTAATAGTAGTGCGATTTCGGTGTGATGCTTAACTAGTGACCTGCAATTCAATAGGGCACAGTTAAGGGTGCTCGGCTCCTTCGGGCATTTGTTACCTGTTCTAGTTCCTAGGTTGGCGCTCATGTTCTGAATGTGTGCGGTGTGACCCATCCTGCCCCTTATCTCCAGGAGCTGTGATCTGGTATACCGATGGTGTCCCGTCACGTCGCTAGCTGGGTCCTGAGTCGTCCTGTGCTCGTCCGTGGCGCGGACGGGCGCAGACGGGCTTGCCTCTGGCGCGCCTCTGGCTGCGCACTAGCATTTGGCCTCTTTTATGTCCTGCCCCCAAGTAATCCTGGAGCCCCTAGCAATATGGCGCCTAACTACGGCCTTCCTGCCTGTCCTAAGATGGCGCTTGGCACAGTGTAGGCGAGGGAAATCCCGCTCAAGCAGCAGGTGAGAGGAAGTATTTTTTTAAGGTGCAGGTATGCGGATATGCAGGAGATGAAATCATTTTTTTTAAAAGTACATGTAATCACACAATTAAAAACCGGTCCAACACTGATCTAGAAAAAGTACTCATAACCCAACTTACCTGCTGAGTGAATTTCCTTCCATAGGATAATATTGGTAATTTGATCAGAAAAAGTTTCTAAGTGTCAACTTTTAAAATAGCAAAATATTGTTTAAAAATCACAACAGTAACTTAACTGAATTTACTCACTTTTTTCCAAGAACTGTCTCAGGACTGAATCTAGGATCCAGTCCTGGAATTAGAAAAGTAATCCTGAAAGTAATCAAGTGCACCTAACTTAAAATTCCCATTGATCTCAATGTATTATTGTGTTTGAAATTGTGTTGCCTATTGTAACAACCTGTAAATTGGATATTGCGAAAGTATTTAACTAAAGCATCTCATTCTGAGAAAGTATATTTTGCTACCTATTGTTGGTTCTAAAATAAAACAACCATATATTTTTTTATATAAACCATTGGCCTAGAGTTCAGTTCTTGAGTGTGTGAGACCATTTGCTGACTGACTGTGTACAACAGATGCTTTACACTGTCCTCTGATACTGCCTTACTGCTCGACCAAGCTACCGCTTTAGAGAGTAAGGTTATATCTAACTTTAACCTCGGCCAAACCTCTGGGGACTGTGGACTCTGTACACACTGTACCTATTTGGGAACAGTATATACAGAGCCACTTTCTCACACATGCTTTCCATTTCCCCCCACGAAAGTGTCCCGTTTACCCTTGCCCTTAACCCTGTGACATCCAATCCCTCTTCCCAAAGTTCAAAAAACATCTCCCAAAGCACAACCCATCCCTTCCACATCCCAATCCACCCCTCAAAAACTGGATCCCCACTCCACTAAACCCTACCTTACCCCTAAGCCAAGAAAACTCCTTCCAAACCCCAACCCATCCCTTCCACATCTCAATCAATCCCTGAAATACAAGATCCCCACCCCACTAAACTCGGCCATCTCCTGAATATCATTTTCAAGTTGCCTACTATGCCCAATGTATACCCATTTGTGAGGTGGTTCCCTGGCACTGTCAGTAAGGACTGGTTTGGTGGCACAGCGGTGTGCTGTGGCACAGATTCCTGAAATGGACTGGCCATTGGCTTTTGTATTACCTTATGTTTTTAATCCATTTATTAAAAATGCTCATAGTTTGGAAGACTTAAGTCCTGGCATTACTTTTCTAATTATTGGACATTTTTGGATAAGCAGTGATGTGTGACTACAGTTGTGTTGGTTTCATTCCTGATTGCTGATGTTGGATGAAATCCAATTGGGGCTGACATTGCATTGGGTGTTATATTATATGGTGAGTATTTCAGCTTCGTCTGGCCAATGTCAACATCATCCTATGTTGCACTTCTCTCTATAATGTAGATTGGATATGTGTGTGATGTGTTCAAGTGAGATATTTGTTTATCCACACATAGAGGATGTTATATTGTCATAGCTTTGTGGATATTTTTATGGACATGTGCCCATTTTCTGGTGTATACCTTACACCTACTTTAGCTAAATGTGTGACAGATGCTGTTAGTACTGTGCTTGATTTCATTACTTGCACTTTCACATTACCTGCACCTTCATGGCACTTGGTAATGCTATTGCTTCTCCATGATGTACTTTATTCCACAGGTCCTGTGCATATAGAGTTTTTAAGGCATGTGCAAAATGGACTAAGGCCCAGAACTCCAGCCTTTCAGTGTTCCCCCTGGTAAAGGCATCCCTTTTCTGGAGGGTGAGCAGCCAAAATATCAAAACTAAAATATCTACCTACACAAATATCGAGTTTTAAATATAGAAGGGACAGAATATCGATGTCAATAATATCTATGGATAGAATATCGATCCTAAGGTAAGTATTTTAATATCGATGTCAGTAATATCGAAGTTAGTAATATCGACATCAAATATATCGATTTTTCTAATATTGATGTTACTAATATCGATATTTATATTATTGTTATGTATTTTAATATGTATTTAATATGTATGTGTTATATGTTTTTAGTTAAGTGTTCTACTGGTTTTAACATATATGTATACAATTTTTATATGTTAACAATGTTTTTTTAAGTTAATTTTGTGTTTTAGTACCGTAGCGGGTTGTGGGCTTATAGGGGAATAGGGTGGGAAGTAATTTAATTATATGGAATTAATTATACATTTTTAGGAATTATAAATTGATTTTAATACATGTTTGCGTTTCAGTTCCGTAGCGGGTTGTGGGTTTATAGGGGAATAGGGTGGGAAGTAATTTAATTGTAATTAATTAATAATTTATTTTCATTTATTGGTATTGATAATGATATTATTGTTAATTAAGTATTAATTGGTAATTAATTTGTATTAATTGGCAATTAGTTTTAATTAGTTGATTAATTGATAATTATGTTCAGTGTATTATTTTATTAGTGGAGTGTGTCGTGCGTTTATAGGGGAATAGTGTTGGAAGTAATTGAAATCTAATTAAGTAATTATTAAATTAGTTGTTGGGTATTGATAATTAATTAATTGGACAGTAATTATTAATTGGTAAATATTTTAAATTATACTATTTTGGTTATGAAAAATAATTAATTGTTGATTAATCATTAATTGTGAATTAAATATAATTAAATATTATGCATTGATATTTCTAATTAATATATTAATAAGTAATTAATAATTGGTAAGTAATGTGTGGCGTATGAAAAATATTTAATAGTTCAATTTTTTTAATTGGTAATTAATGTTTCATAATTATTATTTTGCGGTATATATTTTTTTAAATGGTTAATTATATTTTAATTGGTATTTACTTTTTAATAATTCATATGTTTTTGGTTATGAAAAATATTTTATCGTTTAATATTTATTATTTGGTAATTAATATGTATTAATTACTATTTATTGGTATTTATTATTAATGTATTTTTAATTAATTATTCTTTGGTAGTTATGTTTGTAATAATTATTTATTGGTATTTGTAAATAATTTTGAGTTATTTAATAATTAAATCACTAATTATTTTAAATAATTATTTTATTTATAACTATGTTATTCTTAACTTCTACGCTATCCAACACTTTCCCTACTGTTGCACCCTCTGGAGTTGGAATAGTAAATGTTATCCCTACGCTATCCAACACTTTCCGTACTGTTGCATTCTCTGGAGTTGGAATAGTAATTTTTACCCCTACGCTATCCAACACTTTCCCTACTGTTGCACTCTCTGGAGTTGGAATGGTAATTTGTACCCCTACGCTATCCAACACTTTCCCTACTGTTGCACTCTCTGGAGTTGGAATAGTAATTTGTACCCCTACGCTATCCAACACTTTCCCTACTGTTGCACTCTCTGGAGTTGGAATAGTAATTTGTACCCCTACGCTATCCAACACTTTCCCTACTGTTGCACTCTCTGGAGTGGGAATAGTAATTTTTACCCCTACGCTATCCAACACTTTCCCTACTGTTGCACTCTCTGGAGTTGGAATAGTAATTTTTACCCTTACGCTATCCAACACTTTCCCTACTGTTGCACTCTCTGGAGTGGGAATAGTAATTTTTACCCCTACGCTATCCAACACTTTCCCTACTGTTGCACTCTGTGGAGTTGGAATAGTAATGTTTACCCCTACGCTATCCAACACTTTCCCTACTGTTGCACTCTCTGGAGTGGGAATAGTAATTTTTACCCCTACGCTATCCAACACTTTCCCTACTGTTGCACTCTGTGGAGTTGAAATAGTAATTTTTACCCCTACGCTATCCAACACTTTCCCTACTGTTGCACTCTCTGGAGTGGGAATAGTAATTTTTACCCCTACGCTATCCAACACTTTCCCTACTGTTGCACTCTCTGGAGTGGGAATAGTAATTTTTACCCCTACGCTATCCAACACTTTCCCTACTGTTGCACTCTCTGGAGTTGGAATAGTAATTTTTACCCCTCTGCTATTCAACACTTTCCCTACTGTTGCACTCTCTGGAGTGGGAATAGTAATTTTTAGCTCTACGCTATCCAACACTTTCCCTATTGTTACACTCCCTGGAGTGGAAATAGTAATTTTTAGCTCTACGCTATCCAACATTTTCTTTACTGTTTTTTTTTGGAGCTGGAGTAGTAGTTTTATTCTCTCTGATATTTAATATTTTTTGTATTATTTTAGCTAATGTAATATATAATTAATTTTAACAATATTCAAATTAAATGTAATTTTTTAAATGTGTTATATATATATATTTAATTTTTATTCATGTTATTGTTTTATGTGTACGATGTATTTGTAATTTATAATAATTTTTAACAAGTTATAAGTTATTAAAACAATTATTAAAATGTATTATTAAGTAAGTATATAGATTATATATTATATGTATATGTTTAATTAATGTTTTATTACATTATATATATTAATTATTAATTTTAAACATTATAACATATACTTAATTATGTTTATTTTATTTATAAGTATTATTTGGTTTATTTTACATTTTTTTTTTAACTAAAAAATACTTTATATTTTTAATAACGATATTTTTGACATTCTATATTTTATTTTCGATATTTTTGTACTTACCATGTTGTAGATAGGATCTCGATATTCTTGTCATCGATATTTTTGTGTCGATATTTTAGTAGGTCGATTTTCTGTCCGTCGATATTCTGTCAGACATTCTTTCTGGAGAGAGTGTTTACATTGTGGCTTTTGAATGCTTCACACACTGGCTATTTGTAATCCCATTTACTGACATTACCTTTTGATGTGAGTGATGTTTGAAAGTCCAGTACAGAGTTGTTGCAGAGAAGTTATGTTTGAGTTTCATGACACTGACAAACAGATGTATGTTTGATCTCACAACAGGGCCTAGGATGTATGTAATGTGAGGGTGTCACAAAGATGGAAAGGTGTGATATTGATGTGGAGGTGCTGTTGTGTGGCACAATTTGATGCACTCATCACTATCACTGATTATGAAATGTAAACACATGTCTATTTGTGGAGAGTGTGACTATGCAACGTCAGTGACCTGGCCAAAAAGGGTATCATAGAGCAGTACTTGGATTATACAATAAACAAATTCCAAACAGGGTCCCCACAAAATATGTTTGGTCCAGGGACCCAAACTCCCTTTCCAGGTCCATGCCGGGGCATCAATTTGCTGAGGAGTCAATGGAAACAGGTAAGAATATGACTTACCATTAGCTGCGTCCATGATGGACATCATCCAGCAGGTAAAGCAGTGTCAGGACGTGTACGATTGGCTCCGTGGCAGCACAGGGGATATGGAGGTGATAAAAGGTGAGTTTTGCCCTTATATCCCTCCCTATCCGCCAGTTCAGATGTGGTGGTTGGACCTCCACATTCACGCCGGCTGTAAGGCACCTCATAATTGGCCCGGCAGTAATAATGACAGTTTCCGCTCTGACAGACACAATGGACTATGCCGCCACAATTGGGATTTCCTGGTGGTGGTAGCGGTACCATGGTAGTCTTTCATCTATGTAACGGCATGCCTCGTAATAGGGTATTCAGACCTCCAGCCGTGTCGTGGTTGATCTGCCACCACTGTCCCAAGATAGCCAAACTTGGAATCAGAGCCTTAGTAATTAAAAATGTTCTCTACTTTTGTTTTGAAACACCAATTACAATATAGATAAAATATGTTATGTGTTTTTTGACCTATGGAATTTATTATTAAAATAACCAATATAGGTTTAATGTATTATTTTTCATTATTTATTACAGATCTATTTTTTACTTAAAGGCTGTCTTCAGTATTGAACAATATATAACTTTTACCAATTGTTTATACAATTATTTATTGAATAATTATTATAATTTAATATTTAATTTAATATAAATGAAATACTTCCCACCCAATCACTCAAAAAACCCATCAACTTAGAAAAAGCATATTTTCACTAATACGGAGGTGAATAATTCATGGGCAATACACGAAGCCATGCAGCAATACATCACTTCCAATCCCATACTCATAAATGTGTTCGGGAATCTGCCCTTATAATAATTAACATCAGTATTATTATCATTCTTATGATTAAAAATATATTTTCTTACTCACAATATTTTGCTTAATTGATATTTTATAGTTGATATTCTGGAACCAAACCGTAGCAGTCCCAATTTTCTGTGTGGCATAGTGTAATTGCATCACCTCAAGTGGGCGCTAAAAATGGACTTCAAGAGTGGAATACATTTTCTGTATCCACATTAGACGTCAGCCTGATGTTCTGGGAGTTATCTCTCATTTCCAAAGCTTTCAAGCCCACTCAGTAACAATCCACTTGGCAGAGCTGGTAGAGACTCAGCCATTTAGAAGACAGCCTTAAATCTCTCTATATATTAGGATGGGGTATTGTTTTGTTTGAGGAGGGCAGGCTCACGCCAGACTCTGACACTCGGTCGGGTGGGAGAGGAGGCGGCCTGGCAATTGTATATAAAGAACAATATTCTTGTTGATGCATGGCTAGCTCTATTCCCGACTGCGAAAGCCTTGCTTTTAGTATTAACTTTTCCCCCAACACCTGCTTCTCAGGCACCCTGGTCTATAGACCTCCAGGCCCCTCGAGGCAGTTTCATAAAGTCTTACCCTTGATTTTAGCCGAAGATGTTACAACACTTTCGAACTATACAGTGTTGGGCGACCTCAATTTCCATTTTGATGCCGCCCATGACCATATCGCTATCGAGTTAGCGAATGACCTAGCGGCCTTACAACTGGAGCAGCTGGTCGACTCTGCCACTCATTATAAGGGCCATTTACTAGACCCTGTGTTTAGCAATTGTTCTGATCTTAAGGCTGGACACCCCATTGTTCTTCCATGGACGGACCATTTCCTTGTCCCTCTTTCATGGTCTACCTGCACACCACCCCGCTTAATCCATTGCAAGAAGAATTTTAGAAACTGGACGAAACTCTCTACGGAATCCTGGTCCAACAGCCTTGCCAGCTCCTGCCCTCCCCTCAACATGGATCCTAACATAGCCAATGAGGAGTACGAAGAGTGGATCTCACAAGCTCTGGAGATTATTCTCCCCCTTCGAAAAATTACCATAAAACGCCTACTAAAATCCGCCCCTTGGTTTTCTGTGGAACTTAGGAAAAAAAGAGGCATTGCAGGAAATTGGAAAGACGGTGGCGCCTTGACTTTCTCTTAAGTGAGAAAGCTCTCTATAGAAAGGCAATCAGAGCCTACAAAAACGAGGTTAAACTCGCCCAAGCAACTTATTTTTCCACTCAAATTCTGCGGGCTATATCAAAACCCAAGGAAATCTTTCAAATAGTGAAGAGTCTTACAAAAGCCCCACCGTCGTCTACGCTGCCTTGTAAAACATTAACGCACTGTAACAATCTGGCAGCCTTCTTTTACCAAAAAGTTCTTCAAATGTATTCTTCTTTTCCTGATACTGACTCTCATCTTGTTTCTCAGACATGGCCCTGTCATGCGGAACTCTCTTCTCAACCTATGGCTATTTTGGAATGTTTCCCTATGTTGGAACAGGACTCTTTGGAGTCTTTAGCACGGCAAGTGAAATCCGGATCACCTTGTGACCCAGCCCCTCCAAAAGCTATGATGTTGGTAATCCAGGTGGTTCTTCCTACCATCAAGAATCTCCTTAATGCTTCCATCACCGTCGGTGTGGTCCCACCACTCTGGAAGCAGGCTATGGTCCGTGCCTTGCTAAAAAAAAACAATTTGGATCCTGGCGACTTTAGTAATTATCGCCCCATCTCCCTGCTCCCCTGGATGAGCAAGATCTTGGAGAAGCACATTAATATACACCTGACGGCTTTTCTGGAGTCCAATCAGCTGCTGGATATCACCCAAACAGGTTTCCGACCAAAACATGGGACGGAGACCGCCTTATTGGCGGTAACCGAGGAAACCAGAAGGATCTTGGATCAAGGAGGGTCAGTGGCAGTGATCCTCCTTGATCTAAGCACAGCTTTTGACACTGTTAGCCATGGTGTGCTTCTCTGCCGCCTCTCTGAAATGGGAATTTCAGGCAAGGTATTATGCTGGCTTAAATCCTTCCTAAGCAATAGATCCTTTCAGGTCTTCGAGGGGGATATTGTTTCCTCCAGTAAACCCCTGAGCTGTGGGGTCCCGCAGGGCTCATCACTAAGCCCTGCGCTATTTAATATCTATATACGACCACTGGCTGAGGTCGTCCGCCCATTTGGTATTAAGATCGTTTCCTACGCGGAGGATACTCAGCTAGTGGTATCCCTGGCACAGGAGGATAGTGGCTCCGCGCAGAGGGGACTAAGGGAATGTCTGGAGGATGTGAAAGGATGGATGACGAGATCTTTCCTTAAACTTAACGGGGACAAAACGGAGCTGATGCTTCTGGGGCCCGCTGCCCCAACATCTTTCAACTCTCTTTGGCCCCCCTGCTTAGGCACTCCACCGGCATCCAAGGATAATATAAAAAGTCTGGGAATATGGCTGGACAAAGCCCTAACTTTCAACACTCAGGCTACGAAGTAGTCTGCGACCTGTTTTGGCCTACTTAGGATGCTTAGAAAAGTGTTCCCACTTTTACCCATGGAGGCCAAGCAGGTCGCTGTTCAAGGTCTGATTCAATCTCGACTGGACTTTGGCAACTCTTTATACCTTGGTGCCCCTGACTATACTCTTCGTAAGCTGCAGACCGTTCAAAGCTGTGCTGCTCGCACATTATTACAGCTGCCACGGAGATTATCAGCTAAACCCGGACTGAGGAGCCTGCATTGGCTACCGGTCCGGGAAAGAATCTCCTTTAAAGCACTGTGCATTGCCCATCAGGCCTTCTGGGACAAAGGACCGGCAATTTGCCGAAACCTTATCACTCATTACCATCCTAGGAAACAACTCAGCTCCGGCCAGGCTTTTCTAGCAACAGTACCCAGAATTAGGAGAACACGGGTTGGCGGCAGGATGTTTTCATATAATGCCGCCAAGCTGTGGAACCTCTTACCCCCTCAACTCAGATCCAATCCCAACCTTTCCTCTTTTCGAAAACATCTAAAGACCTTCCTCTTCCCCCCCCAAAATTAATTTCCTTGAATCGCTTTGGTCGTCCCCACCTCACTCTTCAAGTAGCGCTTGGACGCCTCAGGGCAGCAATTTGCGCTTTATAAATCCACTTTTCATTTCATTTCATTTCATTTCATTAATGAATGTACATTTTATGTTTTAAGTGTGACTAGATTCTAAGGAGTGTTTTCTTTCTTCAATCCTGTCCTGTTTTATGACCTATCTGTTTCAGGCAATCCTAACGTGAGGCCTGGTAAAAATACTGATCTCTCTATTTTAATTTCATTTTCGTAATCTACGCTCATGTCACTCTGACTCAATCCCAGTGATCGCACACCTCACACTTATACACAGGTTTTTGCCTCCTGTCTGTTTGTAGATCAGATGTAGGTTAATATTTATGCACTTCTTTTCTTTAATAGTCCCCATTTCAAGTGCATTAGTATCATTTTTAGGAGCATGATTACTGTCTATGTCTAATATGAATACAATGATAGACAAGGATCTAAACACATCCATATCACTCACACAGGTGTGTCATAGCTATATTCATGATATTTCATTAGTCTATAGGTTGACATATCTTTGTTTTATATCCTTCAACACTATTACGACAGTATCTTTATTGTATATGTGTATTTTACTCACCATGGGGCATGTTTACAATGGCCATATCTCCGCTTTTGTGGCTTTTAAAGCCAAAAAAGCAGAGATAAAAATATCGCCCTATTTACAAGAGGGTGATAACATGCATTAGCGCATGTTATCACCCTTTTACCCGATTCCTCCCTTTTCATCTCTAATGAGATGCAAAGTGGGCGTCACTGGGCAGTACAACATTGTAAATATCGCTGATGTACACATCACGATATTTACAAGGCTTCCCACGCATTTTAGCAGACGTTAGTTTTTGGAGAAAACAGCTGCATGGCGATAATTTCCTGCGATAGCCAGCGATAACATTTTTCTCGCTAAGAGCGGCCAGCAATAATTATCACTGCCGCTTGTTAATATGCCCCCATATCCCTTTCATTGCTTATACATACAGTTACAGGGATAATTCATATTACCTTGTGTTACTTTGAGAAGATCATGCATTGCCTGCCCATCTTCAAACTGCACAAATCTCTCTTCTGTGCCAACTAGTATGCCAATATGTAGATTGTCCATGGATCATTGAGACTGTTAAGTCTAAACAGATATAATTTGCAATATGTATAATCATATGTCCCTTTCCATAAGTGCCTCAATTTTGTATTACATTTTCATTAAAAAACTGTCTAAGTTCTCTTGGCTTCCATTTATTAAATCGTAAATCTAAAATGTGGGGTTTATGGCTAATCAGTATTTTAATATGTTACTAAATACATGTCTCCATTTCCCATTTACATTGTTAACCTAATTATGTTGCACTTTTCACCCTCCTTTTTTACACATTTCCTCATTCCTTAAATTTGAAGAATTCTTTTTAATTCCCTATTTCAGAATTACCTTGATATTTACCTTATCTTATTATTTCTCATGTGTTATCCACTAATAACAATTTCATCCCACTATCTTAGACCCAGAAATTATTCATATACTTCTTATTACTATACCATTTATTTACTCTGATAATAATTATATTTAAAGTATGTTAAAAATACCTACTACCCATCAGGCATCATGGAATATTTTTCAAGCATACATTCTGTGATCTGCCATCTGTCAGCACATTAAGCCTGTGGTGTCTTTACACATATTACGCATATTATAAATTGTTTTTTTTATTTCTACCTTGTTTTTAGGCTTCAACTTGGCTCACAAGCATATGAACATTGACTAATTTGCCTGTCATTTGTATGTGTTTGAATTACCCAGTGGCAGTCGCCACTGGGTAGTTATATTTAGGACAACATTTGCATAGGAATATGATTTCTTTGGTTATCTAATAACTTTGTTGCTGTTTTATGTATCTTCACCAAACTTTCCCAATAAAATCTCATCCAACTCAGCTCCTTCCTGGAAAGTATCGGGGTGATCCATCAAGGGGGACTCTAAATGTATTTTCATAATGCAATTTTTCATAGGAAAATTAGACACAGCTTCAGCCAAAACAGCTAAACGGAATTACAGCACTTTTGGCAGAAAGCTAGACCTTGATCCAGAAAGTGAGCTTTTTGTGACTTTGTGTAAATCAATTCAGTAGTTTTTGAGAAAAATGTTTGCATATTTAACCCTGCTGAGGATCCACAAATGTAACAGATCAAAAGATGAGATCTGATTGGCTGCCAGCACATCACCAAAGATGTAACATCAGTCATTTTAGGGCATGGGTACTCAGTCCACTGTCCTACAAAAGGTTATAAAGAACATATAGGGGTGAGGGAAGGGATACCCTGCCCTCTATGCAAGGGGGGGGGGGTTCCCAGAGAGTCCTATATTGTCACTAAAAAAACATTTTTGTAATTGGCGCTGTAGATTTACGGAGGATCATCAAATAATGGTGCCTATAAAAAAGTTGATGCAGTCTCCTGCACTTTTTAAACCTGCCCCCCAGGCTGGGCAGAGCCCTGGAGGTTTGGCACTTTTTTCTGGGGAGAAGGGGTGTGCTGCCCATTCCGTGAGCCATTTTTTTTTTCCGAGGGCCCATCCCTCCTGGCCTCTTTTCAGTAAAAGAGGAGGAGGGTGCACAAGACCCCTCCCTGAGCCTCTTTTAGTCCCTGGGACACCATCCATCTGGGTCTCTTTTGTTAAAATTAGGAAGAGGGCATGCAGCCACCCTTCGCTAGCCTTATTGAGGCCCCTGGAACTCCATTCCTCAGTGGCCAGAGTTACATGTTTGGGAGGGCTGAGCAGCTTTCCTCCTGAGTATTACATTGGCCCTGGGGATCGACGAGTGCAGTGTTTCCCCTTCTCAAGATCACTGCTGTAGTTCCTGTCTTGGAGAGTGTGGGCTGGGAATATAAACTTTATTCCTTGCCTGCACTCCCGCAAGCAAGAAAAACAACTTTGCTACCACACGGCTGGGAGCACAGAATTAAGCTCTGCCCTGCCTGGGCAGGAGCAAAGGAAAAAAGCTGGTTCCCACTGATACTCTCAAAGGGTGCTGGCTGGGGAGCTGACTGGAGCCGTGGGGTCATTAAGGCTCCCCCACAGGCCCCAACAGATGCCACATTGTGGATGCCCCAGGTGGGGACTGAGGCCCCAATGTAAAAAGTACAATGACTGGCTCCCTCCGGCACCATCATAGGTGCTGGCAGGGGAATGGGCAGGAGCCACTGGGAACTTCGGGCTTCTCCCATGGCCCCTAACAGATGTCGTGATGCGGGTGCCTCAGGAGGGCACTGTGGTACTCATGAAAAAAGAAACCAAAAAAGAATAATAAATGAACAGCAGGAGTCACACATTTATTATTCACTGATGCTCCAAGGAGCACCCCATAATACACTGTGAGAGCTTTCATAAATTACATGTTTTCTTTCTGGTGGTACCACTAGAAGGGGCAGGGGCACTGTCAACTATTTTTTTATGTTGTAGAGGGCTACACTGAAGCATAAAAAAACTCATACTGCTGGAAAAGAATTCCAGGAACCCATTGTTTTTTAAATGTTTTTTGATCTTTTGTTATTTACAAGTTATGGCAAGACCACAGTCTATTTTCAATGAGACAGCAAAGGTAACCTTCATTTTATCTTACCTCACAAAAGAATCAATGGCCTGGGTGGCTTCCTTGATTATTAGCAAGAGTCCTTGGCTTTTAAACTGCATTTAGTTCTTAATACAAGTTAAAACACATCATTGAAAAGAAAGACTTTACAACCAGTTTCTATTGAGCTTTTCATTTTAAAACAATAAGATTTTTTTGAGGAACTGCTGGATGTTCTCTCTTTGGTGGTTAATTCACCTATGACAAGGATGACTGTTATAGATTTATCATTGCAAACTTGACTTAAAAGGTGCCTATATTCTGGTAATGATTCAAGAGGTTGTGGAAGATAGCAATCAATACATGATACAGATATTAAGAATATCACATTATGCCATTTGGTCCATGCACTGTCTCATCTGCTTTCCAGCACTTTGTGAAAGACAATATTAAAGACTTACTGGATACCTTTATGATTGTCTGCAGGGATGATATTCATATGTTTTCGAAGAAAATGCAACATAGAGAACAAAGGATTCCCCAGATATAAGCTAAGCATTTCATGGCCTGCTATTCCTTGACCAGTACTGAACAAAAGAACCCTATGTATGAAAGGGAATTGTTGACAGTCATAGAAATATATTCATACATTGTTGTCATCAATCTGAAGGGGACATCCATATGGTCAAAAGGCGGACAGATCACAAGAATTCGTCATCTTTAACATCAAAGAAGTATGCCAATGTTCACCATGTCAATTAATCTCTCTTCTTTTCTAATGTTGGCTATGACATTAGATATATTTTTATTTTAACATATTATTCTGGCCATCATTTTAGAAAATATGATGCCTTATAGAGGTAGACAGGTGCAGAAGGGGGTCATCCCGACTTGAAGGATATTAGCCATCACCAACATAACAAATGATAACTAGGATCTATTTTGAAACAAAGAGCTGGCATCAAGAAGTCCATTAAATAAACTAATTGGTTGCAACAAGAGCCTTGGAGGCAGCAGAAAAGTCCTATCTCTTTTGAGGCACGACCTTATATCTCCATTGAGAAGAGTTACAAGAATAGGCGCTGAGCTGATGTTATTGTTGATGTTACTCTTAGCCAGACAGCCAGCCAGAACAATGAAAATCACAGGATTTTCTTGGTAATCATTTTGGATGACCACATCAAAGTCATACTATCAAAAAATATGTGCAATATTTTGAAGTCTGTAACAAAGCTAAAGCTTATCATGCCAGTCATGAGGTTGTTCTCTAGCCTCTACCCGTGCCATAGTAATCCTCCTTTCATACTTCTATGGATTTTAATTTTGCACTGCCAAAAAAACTAAGATTCATAATTCTGATTGTGGTCACAGACTACTTTTCCAAACTGGGACATTTCTTTTCTTTCAAGAACCATTCCCGAGCAGTAGAACTAGCCCTCTTTTCCTGTTTATATGGCCTTCTGAATGGCAGAATTACTGACTGTGACTCTCAAATGTGCAAACACAAGGAGATGATGGACAGAGCGCTGAAACTTTTCAGACACTCACCCCCAGTCACAAATCTGGGTTGAATCCATCATCGTTCTTTAGCTCACTTCGCCACCTCAGTTCAGACCCAGCTATATGCAAATCAGTACTGACCCTGTGCCTCATGGGAACAGTCCAGCCCAAACTGCCAAGCCAGGTCTTCCCTGAACCTGAACCAAGCATCCTGGGACAGGTTTCTGGTTAACACCCATTATCAGCCAGGCTAGCTTGAATCCAGTGGCAAAGTGAGCAAGGGACCCACGTCTGGGCATACCCTGCCAACTTAGGGAGAACAAAGCAAACAAAAGCAGATGATGGAAGGAGCGCTGAAACCTTTCAGACACTCACCCCCAGTCACAGCTCTGGGTTGAATCCATCATCTTTCTTTATCTCAATTCGTCACCTCAGTTCAGACCCAGCTATATGCAAATAAGTCTTGACCCTGTGCCTCATGGGAACAGTCCAGCCTGAACTGCCAAGCTATGTTTTCCCTGAACCGGAAACAAGAATCCTTGGACCGGTTTCTACGTAACACCATTCATCAGCCAGGCTAGCTTGAAGCCAGTGGCAAAGTGAGAAAGGGACCCACGTCTGGGCATACCCTGCCAGCTTTGGGCGAACAAAGCAAACACAAGCAGATGATAGATGGAGCGCTGAAACTTTTCAGACACTCACCACAACTCACAGATCTGGGTTGAATCCTTCATCGTTCTTTAGCTCACTTCGCCACCTCAGTTCAGACCCAGCTATATGCAAATCAGTCTTGACCCTGTGCCTCATGGGAACCGTCTAGCCCGAACTGTCAAGCCAGGTCTTCCATGAATGGGAAACAAGCATCCTGGGACTGGTTTCTGGGTAACACCTTTCATCAGCCAGGCTAGCTTGAAACCAGTGGCAAAGTGAGCAAGGGACCCTCGTCTGGGCATACTCTGCCAACTTAGGGTGAACAAAGCAAACATAGGCAAATGATGGACAAAGTGCTGAAA
The DNA here is from genome assembly GCF_964204655.1 of Triturus cristatus. Taxonomy (NCBI): domain Eukaryota; kingdom Metazoa; phylum Chordata; class Amphibia; order Caudata; family Salamandridae; genus Triturus; species Triturus cristatus. The sequence goes on from NC_140588.1 coordinate 872,836,488, forward strand.
CTTTTCAGACACTCACCACCAGTCTCAGATCTATTTGAATCCATCATCGTTCTTTAGCTCACTTCGACACCTCAGTTCAGACCCAGCTATATGCAAATCAGTCTTGACCCTGTGCCTCATGGGATCAGTTAGCCCGAAATGCCAAGCCAGGACTTCCCTGAAGCAGAAACAAGCATCCTGGGACAGGTTTCTGAGTAACACCCTTCATCAGCCAGGCTAGCTTGAATCCCTTGCCAAAGTGAGCAAGAGACCCATGTCTTTGCATACCCTGCCAATTTAGGGCGAACAAAGCAAACACAAGGAGATGATGGACGGAGCGATTAAACTTTTCAGACACTCACCCCAGTCACAAATCTAGGTTGAATCCATCATCGTTCTTTAGCTCACTTCGCCACCTCAGTTCAGACCCAGCTATATGCAAATCAGTCTTGACCCTGTGCCTCACGGGAACAGTCCAGCATTAACTGCCAAGCCAGGTCTTAACTGAACCGGAAACAAGCATCCTTGGACCGGTCTCTGCGTAACACCCTTCGTCAGCAAGGCAACTTGAATCCAGTGGCAAAGTGAGCAAAGGACCCACGTTTGGGCATATCCTGCCAACATAGGGTGAACAAAGCAAACAAGAGGAGATGATGAACGGAGCGCTGGATCTTTTCAGACTCTCACCCCCAGTCACAGATCTGGTTTGAATCCATCATCGTTCTTTAACTCACTTCGGCACCTCTGTTCAGACCCAGCTATATGGAAATCAGTATTGACCCTGTGCCTCATGGGACCAATCCTGCCTGAACGGCCAAGCCAGGTCTTCCCTGAACCGGACACAAGCATCCTTGCACCGGTTACTGGGTAACACCCTTCATCAGCCAGGCAAGCTTGAATCCAGTGGCAAAGTGAGCAAATGACCCACGTCTGGGCATACCATGCTAACTTAGGGCGAACAAAGCAAACACAAGGAGATGATGGACGGAGCGATGAAACTTTTCAGACACTCACCCCCAGTCACAAATCTGGATTGAATCCATCATCGTTCTTTAGCTCATTTCCCCACCTCAGTTCAGGCCCAGCTATATGCAAATCAGTCTTGACCCTGTGCCTCATGGGAACAGTCCAGCCCGAACTGCCAAGCCAGGTCTTCCCTGAACTGGAAACAAGCATTCTGGGACAGGTTTATGGGTAACACACTTGATCAGCCAGGCTAGCTTGAAACCAGTGACAAAGTGATCAAGGGACCCTCGTCTGGGCATACCCTGCCAACTTAGGGCAAACAAAGCAAACATAAGCAGATGATGGACGGAGCGCTGAAACATTTCAGACACTCACCACCAGTCTCAGATCTGTTTGAATCCATCATCGTCCTTTAGCTCAATTCGCCACCTCAGTTCAGACCCAGCTATATGCAAATCAGTCTCGACCCTGCACCTCTTGGGACCAGTCCAGCCTGAAAGGCCAAGCCAGTTGTTCGCTGAACCGGAAACAAGCATCCTTGGACCGGTTTCTGCGTAACACCCTTCATCAGCAAGGCAACTTGAATCCAGTGGCAAAGTGAGCAAAGGACCCACGTTTGGGCATGCCCTTTCAACTTAGGGTGAACAAAGCAAACAAGAGGAGATGATGAACGGAGCACTGAAACTTTTCAGACACTCACCCCCAGTCACAGATCTGGTTTGAATCCATGATCGTTCTTAAGCTCACTTCCCACCTCAGTGCAGACCCAGATATATGCAAATCAGTCTTGACCATGTGCCTCATGGGAACATTCCAGCCCGAACACACAAGCCAGGTCTTCCCTGAACTGGAAACAAGCATTCTGGAACAGGTTTATGGGTAACACACTTGATCAGCCAGGCTAGCTTGAATCCAGTGGCAAAGTGAGCAAGGGACACACGTCTGGGCATACCCTGCCAACTTAGGGTGAACAAAGCAAACACAAGCAGATGATGGACGGGGCAATGAAACTTTTCAGACACTCACCTCTAGTCACAGATCTGGGTTGAATCCATCATCGTTCTTTAGCTCACTTCACCGCCTCATTCTGACACAGCTATATGCAAATCAATCTTGACCATGTGCCTCATGGGAACAGTCCAGCCTGAACTGCCTAGCCAGGTCTTCCCTGAACCAGAAATAAGTATCCTGGGACCGGTTTCTGGGCATCACCCTTCATCAGCCAGGCTAGCTTGAATCCAGTGGCAAAGTGAGGAAGAGACCCACGTCTGGGCATACCCTGCCAACTTAGGGCGAACAAAGCAAACACAAGGAGATGATGGACGTAGCAATAAAACTTTTCAGACACTTACCCTCAGTCACAAATCTGGGTTGAATCCATTATCGTTCTCCAGCTCACTTCGCCACCTCAGTTTAGACCCAGCTATATGCAAATCAGTATTGACCTTGTGCCTCATGGGAACAGTCCAGCCCGAACTGCCAAGCCAGGTCTTCCCTGAACCGGAAACAAGCATACTGGGACAGGTTTCTGGGTAACACCCATCATCTGCCAGGCTAGCTCGAATCCAGTGGTAAGGTGAGCAAGAGACCCACATCTGGGCATACCCTGTCAACTTAGGGCGAACAAAGCAAACACAAGCAGATGATGGATGGAGTGCTGAAACTTTTCAGACACTCACCACCAGTCACAGATCTGGATTGAATCCATCATCGTTCTTTACCTCACTTCGCCACCTCAGTTCAGACCCAGCTATAGGCAAATCAGTCTTAACCCTGTGCCTCATGGGAACAGTCCAGCCAGAAATGCCAAGCCAGGTCTTCCCTGAACCAGCAACAAGCATCCTGGGACCCTTTTCTGGGCAGCACCCTTCATCAGTCAGGCTAGCTCGAATCCAGTGGCAAAGTGAGCAAGGGACCCTCGCCTGGGCATACCCTGCCAACTTAGGGCGACCAAAGCAAACACAAGCAGATGATGGACGGAGCGATGAAACTTTTGAGACACTAAGGCCCTGTCACAGATCTGGGTTGAATCCATCATCCTTCTTTAGCTCACTTCGCCACCTCAGTTTAGATCCAGCTATATGCAAATCAGTCTTGACCCTGTGACTCATGGGCGCAGTCCAGCCTGAACTGCCAAGCCAGGTCTTCCCTGAACCAGAAACAAGCATCCTGGGACTGGGTTCTGGGCAACACCCTTCATCTGCCAGGCTAGCTTGAATCCAGTGGCAAAGTGAGCAAGGTACCCACGTCTGGAAATACCCTGCCAAATTAGGCCAAACAAAGCAAACACAAGAAGATGATGGACAGAGCAATGAAACTTTACAGACACTCACCCCAGTCATAGATCTGGTTTCAATCCATCATCGTTCTTTAGCTCACTTCACCTCCTCAGTTCATACCCAGCTATAGGCAAATCAGTCTTAACCCTGTGCCTCATGGGAACAGTCCAGCCTGAAATGCCTAGCCAGGTCTTCCCTGAACCAGCAACAAGCATCCTGGGACCCTTTTCTGGGCAACACACTTCATCAGCCAGGCTAGCTCGAATCCAGTGGCAAAGTGAGCAAGGGACCCTCGCCTGGGCATACCCTGCCAACTTAGGGCGACCAAAGCAAACACAAGCAGATGATGGACGGAGCGATGAAACTTTTGAGACACTCACGCCCAGTCACAGATCTGGGTTGAATCCATCATCCTTCTTTAGCTCACTTCGCCACCTCAGTTTAGATCCAGCTATATGCAAATGAGTCTTGACCCTGTGACTCATGGGAGCAGTCCAGCCTGAACTGCCAAGCCAGGTCTTCCCTGAACCAGAAACAAGCATCCTGGGACTGGTTTCTGGGCAACACCCTTCATCTGCCAGGCTAGCTTGAATCCAGTGGCAAAGTGAGCAAGGTACCCACGTCTGGAAATACCCTGCCAAATTAGGCCAAACAAAGCAAACACAAGAAGATGATGGACAGAGCAATGAAACTTTACAGACACTCACCCCAGTCATAGATCTGGTTTCAATCCATCATCGTTCTTTAGCTCACTTCGCCTCCTCAGTTCAGACTCAGCTATATGCAAATCAGTCTTGACCCTGTGCCTCATGGGAACAGTCCAGCCCGAACGGCCAAGCCAGGTCTTCTCTGAAGAGGAAACAAGCATCCTGGGACAGGTTTATGGGTAACACCCTTCATCAGCCAGGCTAGCTTGAATCCAGTGGCAAAGTGAGCAAGGGACCTACGTCTGGGCATACCCTGCCAACTTAGGGCGAACAAAGCAAACACAAGGAGATGATGGACGGAGCGATGAAACTTTTCAGACACTCACCCAAAGTCACAAATCTGGGTTGTATCAATCATTGTTCTTTAGCTCACTTCGTCATCTCAGTTCAGACCCAGCTATATGCAAATCAGTATTGACCGTGTGCCTCATGGGAACAGTCCAGCCTGAACTGTCAAGCCAGGTCTTCCCTGAACCAGAAACAAGCATCACGGGACTGGATTCTGGCCAACACCCTTCATCAGCCAGGCTAGCTTGAATCCAGTATCAAAGTGAGCAAGGGACCCACGTCTGGGCATACCCAACAGCAAGAAAGCCTCATGGTTCACCGACGATCGCAAAGACTCCAAGAAATCCTGCCGTACCCTCGAAAAAGCCTGGTGCCATGACCAGTCAACAGAAAATATGACAGCCCTCAAGAACGCCATCTGCAAACACCACCAGCTGATCCCCACCACCAAAAGGACATCATTCAGAGACCGACTGGACAACAACACCCACAACAGCAAAGAACTCTTCAGCATCGTCAACGAGCTCTCCAACCCCAGCGCCAGCAACAACGCCATCACGCCATCGCAAGACCTCTGCGACTCACTCGCCACGTCCTTCCACCGCAAGATCGCCGATATACACGACAGCTTCGGCGCTCAGACTACATACCCAGCCACCGAACCAACACCCCCCACCACCACCCTGTGCACCTGGAACCCCATCGGCATGGAAGACACCACCCTCATGATGAACACCATCCATTCAGGCTCCCCAGCCGACCCCTACCCACACCACATCTTCAACAAAGCCGACTCCATCATCGCACCCCAACTCCGGGACATCATTAACAACTCCTTCACATCCGCCACATTCCCGGAGAGCTGGAAGCATGCAGAGATCAGCGCCCTCCCGAAGAAACCCACTGCGGACCCCACAGACCTCAAGAACTTCCGTTCCATCTCGCTTCTCCCCTTCCCCGCTAAAGTCATCGAGAAAACCGTCAACAAACAGCTGACCACCTTCGTCGAGACGAACAGCTCCCTCGACCCATCGCAGTCCGGATTCCGAGCAAACCACAGCACCGAGACCGCCCTCATCGCAGCTACCGACGACATCAGAACCCTGCTCGACAACGGTGAAACTGCCGCCCTCATCCTCCTCGACTTGTCGGCCGCATTCGACACTGTCTGCCATCGCACCCTGACCACCCGCCTCCACCACGCCGGGATCCAAGGGAAGGCCCTGGAATGGATCACCTCCTTCCTCTCCGACAGAACTCAGAGAGTCCGTCTCCCGCCCTTCCGCGCAGCGGCCACCAAGATCATCTGCGGCGTACCCCAAGGATCCTTGCTCAGCCCCACCCTCTTCAATGTCTACATGAGCCCCCTCGCAGCCATCGCACGCAAACACAACCTAAACATCATCTCCTACGCCGACGACACCCAACTGATCCTCTCCTTCACCAATGACCCCGCCACCGCCAGAGCCAGCTTCCAGGAAGGAATGAAAGACGTCGCGGAATGGATGAAGCTCAGCCGTCTGAAGCTGAACTCAGACAAAACGGAAGTCAATCAATGATTCAATCAATCAGCGAATTTGTATAGCGCGCTACTCACCCGCAAGGGTCTCAAGGCGCTGGGGGGGGGTCGCTACTGCTCGAACAGCCAGGTCTTGAGTTGTTTCCTGAAGGAGAGATGGTTCTGGGTCAGCCGTAGCTGTTGAATCCATCATCGTTCTTTAGCTCACTTCGCCACCTCAGTTCAGACCCAGCTATATGCAAATCAGTCTTGACCCTGTGCCTCATGGGAACCGTCTAGCCCGAACTGCCAAGCCAGCTCTTCCCTGAATGGGAAACAAGCATCCTGGGACTGGTTTCTGGGTAACACCTTTCATCAGCCAGGCTAGCTTGAAACCAGTGGCAAAGTGAGCAAGGGACCCTCGTCTGGGCATACCCTGCCGACTTAGGGTGAACAAAGCAAACATAGGCAGATGATGCACGAAGTGCTGAAACTTTTCAGACACTCACCACCAGTCTCAGATCTATTTGAATCCATCATCGTTCTTTAGCTCACTTCTCCACCTCAGTTCAGACCCAGCTATATGCAAATCAGTCTTGACCCTGTGCCTCATGGGATCAGTTAGCCCAAACTGCCAAGCCAGGACTTCCCTGAAGCGGAAACAAGCATCCTGGGACAGGTTTCTGAGTAACACCCTTCATCAGCCAGGCTAGCTTGAATCCCTTGCCAAAGTGAGCAAGAGACCCATGTCTTTGCATACCCTGCCAATTTAGGGTGAACAAAGCAAACACAAGGAGATGATGGACGGAGCGATTAAACTTTTCAGACACTCACCCCAGTCACAAGTCTAAGTTGAATCCATCATCGTTCTTTAGCTCACTTCGCCACCTCAGTTCAGACCCAGCTATATGCAAATCAGTCTTGACCCTGTGCCTCACAGAAACAGTCCAGCATTAACTGCCAAGCCAGGTCTTAACTGAACCGGAAACAAGCATCCTTGGACCGGTTTCTGCGTAACACCCTTCATCATCAAGGCAACTTGAATCCAGTGGCAAAGTGAGCAAAGGACCCACGTTTGGGCATATCCTGCCAACTTAGGGTGAACAAAGCAAACAAGAGGAGATGATGAACGGAGCGCTGGATCTTTTCAGACTCTCACCCCCAGTCACAGATCTGGTTTGAATCCATCATCGTTCTTTAACTCACTTTGCCATCTCTGTTCAGACCCAGCTATATGGAAATCAGTATTGACCCTGTGCCTCATGGGACCAATCCTGCCTGAACGGCCAAGCCAGGTCTTCCCTGAACTGGACACAAGCATCCTTGCACCGGTTTCTGGGTAACACCCTTCATCAGCCAGGCAAGCTTGAATCCAGTGGCAAAGTGAGCAAATGACCCACGTCTGGGCATACCATGCTAACTTAGGGCGAACAAAGCAAACACAAGGAGATGATGGACGGAGCGATGAAACTTTTCAGACACTCACCCCCAGTCACAAATCTGGGTTGAATCCATCATCGTTCTTTAGCTCATTTCCCCACCTCAGTTCAGGCCCAGCTATATGCAAATCAGTCTTGACCCTGTGCCTCATGGGAACAGTCCAGCCCGAACTGCCAAGCCAGGTCTTCCCTGAACTGGAAACAAGCATTCTGGGACAGGTTTATGGGTAACACACTTGATCAGCCAGGCTAGCTTGAAACCAGTGACGAAGTGATCAAGGGACCCTCGTCTGGGCATACCCTGCCAACTTAGGGCAAACAAAGCAAACATAAGCAGATGATGGACGGAGCGCTGAAACATTTCAGACACTCACCACCAGTCTCAGATCTGTTTGAATCCATCATCGTCCTTTAGCTCAATTCGCCACCTCAGTTCAGACCCAGCTATATGCAAATCAGTCTTGACCCTGCACCTCTTGGGACCAGTCCAGCCTGAAAGGCCAAGCCAGTTGTTCGCTGAACCGGAAACAAGCATCCTTGGACCGGTTTCTGCGTAACACCCTTCATCAGCAAGGCAACTTGAATCCAGTGGCAAAGTGAGCAAAGGACCCACGTTTGGGCATACCCTTTCAACTTAGGGTGAACAAAGCAAACAAGAGGAGATGATGAACGGAGCACTGAAACTTTTCAGACACTCACCCCCAGTCACAGATCTGGTTTGAATCCATGATCGTTCTTAAGCTCACTTCGCCACCTCAGTTCAGTCCCAGATATATGCAAATCAGTCTTGACCATGTGCCTCATGGGAACATTCCAGCCCGAACAGACAAGCCAGGTCTTCCCTGAACTGGAAACAAGTATTCTGGAACAGGTTTATGGGTAACACACTTGATCAGCCAGGCTAGCTTGAATCCAGTGGCAAAGTGAGCAAGGGACACACGTCTGGGCATACCCTGCCAACTTAGGGCGAACAAAGCACACACAAGCAGATGATGGACGGAGCAATGAAACTTTTCAGACACTCAACCCAGTCACATATCTGGGTTGAATCCATCATCATTCTTTAGCTCACTTTGCCACCTCAGATCAGACCCAGCTATGTGCAAATTAGCCTTGACCATGTGCCTCATGGGAACAGTCCAGTCCGAACGGCCAAGCCAGGTCCTCCCTGAACTGGAAACAAGTATTCTGGAACAGGTTTATGGGTAACACACTTGATCAGCCAGGCTAGCTTGAATGCAGTGGCAAAGTGAGCAAGGGACACACGTCTGGGCATACCCTGCCAACTTAGGGCGAACAAAGCAAACAAAAGGAGATGATGGACGGAGGGATGAAACTTTTCACTCCCTCCCAGTCACATTTTTGGTTTGAATCCATCATCGTTATTTAGTTCACTTCGCTCCTCAGTTCAGACACAGCTATATGCAAATCAGTCTTGACCCTGTTTCTTATGGGAATAGTCCAGCCCAAACTGCCAAGCCAGGTCTTCCCTGAACCGGAAACAAGCATCATGGGACAGCTTTCTGGGTAACACCCTTCATCAGCCAGGCTATCTTGAATCCAGTGGCAAAGTGATCAAGGGACCCACATCTGGGCATACCCTGCCAACTTAGGGCGAACAAAGCAAACACAAGCAGATGATGGACGGAGCAATGAAACTTTTCAGATACTCACCCCCAGTCACAGATCTGGGTTGAATCCATCATCGTTCTTTAGATCAATTTGCCACCTCAGTTCAGACCCAGCTATATGCAAATCAGTCTTGACCCTGTGCCTCATGGGAACCGTCCAGCCCGAACTGCCAAGCCAGGTCTTCCCTGAACCGGAATCTAGCATCCTGGGACTGGTTTCTGGGTAACACCCTTCATCAGCCAGGCTAGCTTGAAACCAGTGGCAAAGTGAGCAAGTGTCCCTCGCCTGGGCATACCCTGCCAACTTAGGGCAAACAGAGCAAATACAAGGAGATGATGGAACGAGCGCTGAAACTTTTCAGACACTCACCCCTAGTCACAGATCTGGGTTGAATCCATCATCTTTCTTTAGCTCACTTCGCCACCACAATTCAGACCCAGTTATATGCAAATCAGTCTTGACCCTATGCCTCATGGGAACAGTCCAGCCTGAACTGCCAAGCCAGGTCTTCCATGAACCGGAAACAAGCATCCTGGGACAGGTGCCTGGGTAGCACCCTTCATTAGCAAGGCTAGCTTGAATCTAGTGCCAAAGTGAGCAAGGGACCCACATCTGGGCATACCCTTCCAACTTAGGGCGAACAGAGCAAACAAAAGGAGATCATGGACGGAGCGATGAAACTTTACAGAACCTCACCCCAGTCACAAATCTGGGTTGAATCCATCATTGTTCTTTAGCTCACTTTGCCACCTCAGTTCAGACCCAGCTATATGTAAATCAGTCTTGACCATGTGCCTCATGGGAACAGTCCATCCTGAACTGCCAAGCCAGGTCTTCCCTGAACCAGAAATAAGCATCCTGGGACTGGTTTCTGGGCAACGCCATTCATCAGCCAGGCTAGGTTGAATCCAGTGGCAAAGTGAGGAAGGAACCCATGTCTGGGCATACCCTACCAACTTAGGGCAAAAAAAGCAAAAAAAGGAGATGATGGACGGGTTGAATCCATCATCGTTATTTAGCTCACTTCGCCACCTCAGTTCAGACCCAGCTATATGCAAATCAGTCTTGACCCTGTGACCCATGGGAACAGTCCAGCCTGAACGTCCAAGCCAGGTTTTCCATGAACTGGAAACAAGCATCCTGGGACAGGATTATGGGCAACACCCTTCATCTGCCAGGCTAACTTGAATCTAGTGGCAAAGTGAGCAAGGGACCCACGTCTGGGCATAACCTGCCAACTTAGGGCGAACAAAGCAAACAAAAGGAGATGATGGACGGAGGGATGAAACTTTTCACTCCCTCCCAGTCACATTTTTGGTTTGAATCCATCATCGTTATTTAGTTCACTTAGCTCCTCAGTTCAGACACAGCTATATGCAAATCAGTCTTGACCCTGTTTCTTATGGGAATAGTCCAGCCCAAACTGCCAAGCCAGGTCTTCCCTGAACCGGAAACAAGCATCATGGGACAGCTTTCTAAGTAACACCCTTCATCAGCCAGGCTATCTTGAATCCAGTGGCAAAGTGATCAAGGGACCCACATCTGGGCATACCCTGCCAACGTAGGGCGAACAAAGCAATCACAAGCAGATGATGGACGGAGCAATGAAACTTTTCAGACACTCACCCCCAGTCACAGATCTGGTTTGAATCCATCATCGTTCTTTAGATCAATTTGCCACCTCAGTTCAGACCCAGCTATATGCAAATCACTCTTGACCATGTGCCTCATGGGAACAGTTCAGCCTAAACTGCCAAGCCAGATCTTCCCTGAACCAGAAACAAGCATCCTGGGACTGATTTCTGGGTGACACGCTTTATCAGCCAGGCAAGCTTGAATCCAGTGGCAAAGTGAGCAAGGGACCCACGTCTGGGCATACTCTGCCAACTTAGGGTGAACAAAGCAAACACAAGGAGATGATGGATGGAGCAATGAATCTTTTCAGACACTCACCCCAGTCACAGATCTGGGTTGAATCCATCGTCTTTTTTTAGCTCAATTCGCCACCTCAGTTTAGACACAGCTATGTGCAAATCAATCTTGACCCTGTGCCTCATGGGAAAAGACCACCCTGAACTGCGAAGCCAGGTCTTCCCTGAACCGGAAACAAGCATCCTTGTACCGGTTTATGCGAAACACCATTCATCAGCCAGGCTCGCTTGAATCCAGTGGCAAGGTGAGCAAGGGACCCACATCTGGGCATACCCTGTCAACTTAGGGCGAACAAAGCACACATAAGCTGATGATGGATGGAGCGCTGAAACTTTTCAGTTACTCACCACCAGTCACAGATCTGGGTTGAATCCATCATCGTTCATTAGCTCACTTTGTCACCTCAGTTCAGACCCAGCTATATGCAAATCAGTCTTGACCCTGTGCCTCATGGGAACCGTCCAGCCCGAACTGCCAAGCCAGGTCTTCCATGAACTGGAAACAAGCATCCTGGGACAGGATTATGGGCAACACCCTTCATCTGCCAGGCTAACTTGAATCCAGTGGCAAAGTGAGCAAAGGACCCACGTTTGGGCATATCCTGCCAACTTAGGGTGAACAAAGCAAACAAGAGGAGATGATGAACGGAGCGCTGGATCTTTTCAGACTCTCACCCCCAGTCACAGATCTGGTTTGAATCCATCATCGTTCTTTAACTCACTTTGCCATCTCTGTTCAGACCCAGCTATATGGAAATCAGTATTGACCCTGTGCCTCATGGGACCAATCCTGCCTGAACGGCCAAGCCAGGTCTTCCCTGAACTGGACACAAGCATCCTTGCACCGGTTTCTGGGTAACACCCTTCATCAGCCAGGCAAGCTTGAATCCAGTGGCAAAGTGAGCAAATGACCCACGTCTGGGCATACCATGCTAACTTAGGGCGAACAAAGCAAACACAAGGAGATGATGGACGGAGCGATGAAACTTTTCAGACACTCACCCCCAGTCACAAATCTGGGTTGAATCCATCATCGTTCTTTAGCTCATTTCCCCACCTCAGTTCAGGCCCAGCTATATGCAAATCAGTCTTGACCCTGTGCCTCATGGGAACAGTCCAGCCCGAACTGCCAAGCCAGGTCTTCCCTGAACTGGAAACAAGCATTCTGGGACAGGTTTATGGGTAACACACTTGATCAGCCAGGCTAGCTTGAAACCAGTGACGAAGTGATCAAGGGACCCTCGTCTGGGCATTCCCTGCCAACTTAGGGCAAACAAAGCAAACATAAGCAGATGATGGACGGAGCGCTGAAACATTTCAGACACTCACCACCAGTCTCAGATCTGTTTGAATCCATCATCGTCCTTTAGCTCAATTCGCCACCTCAGTTCAGACCCAGCTATATGCAAATCAGTCTTGACCCTGCACCTCTTGGGACCAGTCCAGCCTGAAAGGCCAAGCCAGTTGTTCGCTGAACCGGAAACAAGCATCCTTGGACCGGTTTCTGCGTAACACCCTTCATCAGCAAGGCAACTTGAATCCAGTGGCAAAGTGAGCAAAGGACCCACGTTTGGGCATACCCTTTCAACTTAGGGTGAACAAAGCAAACAAGAGGAGATGATGAACGGAGCACTGAAACTTTTCAGACACTCACCCCCAGTCACAGATCTGGTTTGAATCCATGATCGTTCTTAAGCTCACTTCGCCACCTCAGTTCAGTCCCAGATATATGCAAATCAGTCTTGACCATGTGCCTCATGGGAACATTCCAGCCCGAACAGACAAGCCAGGTCTTCCCTGAACTGGAAACAAGTATTCTGGAACAGGTTTATGGGTAACACACTTGATCAGCCAGGCTAGCTTGAATCCAGTGGCAAAGTGAGCAAGGGACACACGTCTGGGCATACCCTGCCAACTTAGGGCGAACAAAGCACACACAAGCAGATGATGGACGGAGCAATGAAACTTTTCAGACACTCACCCCAGTCACATATCTGGGTTGAATCCATCATCATTCTTTAGCTCACTTTGCCACCTCAGATCAGACCCAGCTATGTGCAAATTAGCCTTGACCATGTGCCTCATGGGAACAGTCCAGTCCGAACGGCCAAGCCAGGTCCTCCCTGAACTGGAAACAAGTATTCTGGAACAGGTTTATGGGTAACACACTTGATCAGCCAGGCTAGCTTGAATGCAGTGGCAAAGTGAGCAAGGGACACACGTCTGGGCATACCCTGCCAACTTAGGGCGAACAAAGCAAACAAAAGGAGATGATGGACGGAGGGATGAAACTTTTCACTCCCTCCCAGTCACATTTTTGGTTTGAATCCATCATCGTTATTTAGTTCACTTCGCTCCTCAGTTCAGACACAGCTATATGCAAATCAGTCTTGACCCTGTTTCTTATGGGAATAGTCCAGCCCAAACTGCCAAGCCAGGTCTTCCCTGAACCGGAAACAAGCATCATGGGACAGCTTTCTGGGTAACACCCTTCATCAGCCAGGCTATCTTGAATCCAGTGGCAAAGTGATCAAGGGACCCACATCTGGGCATACCCTGCCAACTTAGGGCGAACAAAGCAAACACAAGCAGATGATGGACGGAGCAATGAAACTTTTCAGATACTCACCCCCAGTCACAGATCTGGGTTGAATCCATCATCGTTCTTTAGATCAATTTGCCACCTCAGTTCAGACCCAGCTATATGCAAATCAGTCTTGACCCTGTGCCTCATGGGAACCGTCCAGCCCGAACTGCCAAGCCAGGTCTTCCCTGAACCGGAATCTAGCATCCTGGGACTGGTTTCTGGGTAACACCCTTCATCAGCCAGGCTAGCTTGAAACCAGTGGCAAAGTGAGCAAGTGTCCCTCGCCTGGGCATACCCTGCCAACTTAGGGCAAACAGAGCAAATACAAGGAGATGATGGAACGAGCGCTGAAACTTTTCAGACACTCACCCCTAGTCACAGATCTGGGTTGAATCCATCATCTTTCTTTAGCTCACTTCGCCACCACAATTCAGACCCAGTTATATGCAAATCAGTCTTGACCCTATGCCTCATGGGAACAGTCCAGCCTGAACTGCCAAGCCAGGTCTTCCATGAACCGGAAACAAGCATCCTGGGACAGGTGCCTGGGTAGCACCCTTCATTAGCAAGGCTAGCTTGAATCTAGTGCCAAAGTGAGCAAGGGACCCACATCTGGGCATACCCTTCCAACTTAGGGCGAACAGAGCAAACAAAAGGAGATCATGGACGGAGCGATGAAACTTTACAGAACCTCACCCCAGTCACAAATCTGGGTTGAATCCATCATTGTTCTTTAGCTCACTTTGCCACCTCAGTTCAGACCCAGCTATATGTAAATCAGTCTTGACCATGTGCCTCATGGGAACAGTCCATCCTGAACTGCCAAGCCAGGTCTTCCCTGAACCAGAAATAAGCATCCTGGGACTGGTTTCTGGGCAACGCCATTCATCAGCCAGGCTAGGTTGAATCCAGTGGCAAAGTGAGGAAGGAACCCATGTCTGGGCATACCCTACCAACTTAGGGCAAAAAAAGCAAAAAAAGGAGATGATGGACGGGTTGAATCCATCATCGTTATTTAGCTCACTTCGCCACCTCAGTTCAGACCCAGCTATATGCAAATCAGTCTTGACCCTGTGACCCATGGGAACAGTCCAGCCTGAACGTCCAAGCCAGGTTTTCCATGAACTGGAAACAAGCATCCTGGGACAGGATTATGGGCAACACCCTTCATCTGCCAGGCTAACTTGAATCTAGTGGCAAAGTGAGCAAGGGACCCACGTCTGGGCATAACCTGCCAACTTAGGGCGAACAAAGCAAACAAAAGGAGATGATGGACGGAGGGATGAAACTTTTCACTCCCTCCCAGTCACATTTTTGGTTTGAATCCATCATCGTTATTTAGTTCACTTAGCTCCTCAGTTCAGACACAGCTATATGCAAATCAGTCTTGACCCTGTTTCTTATGGGAATAGTCCAGCCCAAACTGCCAAGCCAGGTCTTCCCTGAACCGGAAACAAGCATCATGGGACAGCTTTCTAAGTAACACCCTTCATCAGCCAGGCTATCTTGAATCCAGTGGCAAAGTGATCAAGGGACCCACATCTGGGCATACCCTGCCAACGTAGGGCGAACAAAGCAATCACAAGCAGATGATGGACGGAGCAATGAAACTTTTCAGACACTCACCCCCAGTCACAGATCTGGTTTGAATCCATCATCGTTCTTTAGATCAATTTGCCACCTCAGTTCAGACCCAGCTATATGCAAATCACTCTTGACCATGTGCCTCATGGGAACAGTTCAGCCTAAACTGCCAAGCCAGATCTTCCCTGAACCAGAAACAAGCATCCTGGGACTGATTTCTGGGTGACACGCTTTATCAGCCAGGCAAGCTTGAATCCAGTGGCAAAGTGAGCAAGGGACCCACGTCTGGGCATACTCTGCCAACTTAGGGTGAACAAAGCAAACACAAGGAGATGATGGATGGAGCAATGAATCTTTTCAGACACTCACCCCAGTCACAGATCTGGGTTGAATCCATCGTCTTTTTTTAGCTCAATTCGCCACCTCAGTTTAGACACAGCTATGTGCAAATCAATCTTGACCCTGTGCCTCATGGGAAAAGACCACCCTGAACTGCGAAGCCAGGTCTTCCCTGAACCGGAAACAAGCATCCTTGTACCGGTTTATGCGAAACACCATTCATCAGCCAGGCTCGCTTGAATCCAGTGGCAAGGTGAGCAAGGGACCCACATCTGGGCATACCCTGTCAACTTAGGGCGAACAAAGCACACATAAGCTGATGATGGATGGAGCGCTGAAACTTTTCAGTTACTCACCACCAGTCACAGATCTGGGTTGAATCCATCATCGTTCATTAGCTCACTTTGTCACCTCAGTTCAGACCCAGCTATATGCAAATCAGTCTTGACCCTGTGCCTCATGGGAACCGTCCAGCCCGAACTGCCAAGCCAGGTCTTCCCTGAACTGGAATCTAGCATCCTGGGACTGGTTTCTGGGTAACACCCTTCATCAGCCAGGCTAGCTTGAAACCAGTGGCAAAGTGAGCAAGTGTCCCTCGCCTGTGCATACCCTGCCAACTTAGGGCAAACAGAGCAAATACAAGGAGATGATGGAACGAGCGCTGAAACTTTTCAGACACTCACCCCTAGTCACAGATCTGGGTTGAATCCATCATCTTTCTTTAGCTCACTTCGCCACCTCAATTCAGACCCAGTTATATGCAAATCAGTCTTGTCCCTATGCCTCATGGGAACAGTCCAGCCTGAACTGCCAAGCCAGGTCTTCCATGAACCGGAAACAAGCATCCTGGGACAGGTGCCTGGGTAGCACCCTTCATTAGCAAGGCTAGCTTGAATCCAGTGCCAAAGTGAGCAAGGGACCCACATCTGGGCATACCCTGCCAACTTAGGGCAAACAGAGCAAACAAAAGGAGATCATGGACGGAGCGATGAAACTTTTCAGACACTCACCCCAGTCACAAATCTGGGTTGAATCCATCATTGTTCTTTAGCTCACTTTGCCACCTCAGTTCAGACCCAGCTATATGCAAATCAGTCTTGACCATGTGCCTCATGGGAACAGTCCAACCTGAACTGCCAAGCCAGGTCTTCCCTGAACCAGAAATAAGCATCCTGGGACTGGTTTCTGGGCAACGCCATTCATCAGCCAGGCTAGGTTGAATCCAGTGACAAAGTGAGGAAGGAACCCATGTCTGGGCATACCCTACCAACTTAGGGCGAAAAAAGCAAAAAAAGAAGATGATGGACGGAGCAATGAAACTTTTCAGGCACTCACCCCCAGTCATAGATATGGGTTGAATCCATCATCGGTATTTAGCTCACTTCGCCACCTCAGTTCAGACCCAGCTATATGCAAATCAGTCTTGACCCTGTGACCCATGGGAACAGTCCAGCCTGAACGTCCAAGCCAGGTTTTCCATGAACTGGAAACAAGCATCCTGGGACAGGATTATGGGCAACACCCTTCATCTGCCAGGCTAACTTGAATCTAGTGGCAAAGTGAGCAAGGGACCCACGTCTGGGCATAACCTGCCAACTTAGGGCGAACAAAGCAAACACAAGGAGATGATGGATGGAGCGATGAAACTTTTCAGACACTCACCCCAGTCACAGATCTGGTTTGAATCCATCATCGTTCTTTAGCTCACTTCGCCACCTCAGTTCAGACCCAGCTATATGCAAATCAGTCTTGACCCTGTGCCTCATGGGAACAGTCCAGCCCGAATGTCCAAGCCAGGTCATCCCCGAACTGGAAACAAGCATCCTGGGACATGTTTATGGGTAACACCCTTCATCAGCCACGCTAGCTTGAATCCATTGGCAAAGTGAGCAAGGGACCAACGTCTGGGCATACCCTGCCAACTTAGGGTGAACAAAGCATACACAAGGAGATGATGGGTGGAGCAATGAAACTTTTCAGGCACTCACCCCCAGTCATAGATATGGGTTGAATCCATCATCGTTATTTAGCTCACTTCGCCACCTCAGTTCAGACCCAGCTATATGCAAATCAGTCTTGACCCTGTGACCCATGGGAACAGTCCAGCCTGAACGTCCAAGCCAGGTTTTCCATGAACTGGAAACAAGCATCCTGGGACAGGATTATGGGCAACACCCTTCATCTGCCAGGCTAACTTGAATCTAGTGGCAAAGTGAGCAAGGGACCCACGTCTGGGCATAACCTGCCAACTTAGGGCGAACAAAGCAAACACAAGGAGATGATGGATGGAGCGATGAAACTTTTCAGACACTCACCCTCAGTCACATATCTGGGCTGAATCCATCATTGTTCTGAAGCTCACTTTGCCACCTCAGTTAATACCCAGCTATATGCAAATCAATATTGACCCTGTACCTCATGGGAACAGTCCAGCCTGAACTGCCAAGCCAGGTCTTCCCTGAACCAGAAACAATCATCCAGGGACATCTTTCTGGGTAACACCCTTCATCAGCCAGGCTAGCTTGAATCCAGTGGCAAAGTGAGCAAGGGACCCACGTCTGGGCATACCCTGCCAACTTAGGGCGAACAAAGCAAACATAAGCAGATGATGGACGGAGCAATGAAACTTTTCAGACACTCACCCCCAGTCACAGATCTGGGTTGAATCCATCATCGTCCTTTAGCTCACTTTGCCACCTCAGTTCAGACCATGTTTTCAGATGTTTTTTAAGCAGCCCATAAGTAGGGCTTGCATGGACGTCGTCTGGCAGCCTGTTCCAATGATTGGGCACAAGATAAGAATAGGAGCTCCCTCCCATTCTAGTTTTGTTAATCCTCATTGGGCACAACAGACCGCGATTGCTTGACCTTAATTCCCGGCAAGGTGTTTAGGGAATCAGTTTTTTCCTAAGGTAGGCCAGACCCTGCCCCTGTAGCGTTTTAAATACCAAACACAGAAGCCTAAACTGAGCTCGCTTCCTAATGGGCAGCCAATGAAATAGGCACAGAAGGGGTTCCGAAGATGAAGGGAATGGCTAGTTAAGAGCAAGACGTGCAGCAGTATTCTGCACAATCTGCAGTCTAGAAAGAAGATCTTCCCTGATCCCTACCAGTAGAGAGTTGCCGTAATCCAACCTGCTCACTAGTAGAGCCTGAATAAGCTGCTTTCTTGCAGAAAGAGAAATCCACGGAATGATCTTTCGAAGCATACGCATCAGGCTAAAGGAAGTGCCCGAGATGCTGTTCATGTGTTTTTCACTTTAACTTAAACGTATAAACATGTGTGTGTATATGTGTGTGTGTGTGTGTAAATAACTGGGAAGCAAGAACACCTTTTTAGCACTTGACTGGGGGATAAGGGCTGTGAGGTAGAGTAGTCAAAGGACTTACTCAGGGGTGCTGTGCGTTAGTGACTCACCACTCAACAGCGCAAAAAACATAACTTGAAACATCACTGTCCAGTCAGTGCTTTTTCTGTGAAAAAGAAAAGCACTTCATCACACACACTACTAAATATTACAAACAGATGTATGCAAACTGTTAGATTTGGGGGTCTCTAGTTGGCACAGGTAGGTACTTGTAACAAATAGGGACCCTTGCCTCTAGTCAGGGTAAGGGGTACCCTCCTAAAATAACCCCTGCTCACCCCCTTGGTAGCTTGGCACGAGCAGACAGGCTTATCTCAGAGGCAGTGTGTAAAGCATTTGTGACCACACACAGTAATCCAGTGACAACACTACAAATGGACACCACACAGGTTTTATATAAAAAATAAGTATACTTTATATAGATTTACCACAAGACCATAAACGACAAAAATACACAATACTATTACTTTAAGATGGTAGTTTTTAGCTTCATTTAGTTCAGTTCTTAAGATGCTACACTTTGAGTCAATGTACCTTACGATGTGTTACGCTTCCACGACAAGTAATGTCGCAGCGATGGAAATGCGGCAAAGTTCTGGTGCAAAGAAATAAAGACGTGAAGATCTTCCAGATGCGGCACGCTTCTCTGGGGAATGAGAGAAGTTCTCGGTTCGATGCGTGGACTGCAGCGGTGACACCCTTGTTCAGAAGTGCGACGGCAACAGCTCCAACGGCGACACCCTTCTCCCACAATGCGTGAAGCTTCCGCACGATGCAACAACTACAGCGGCAACATCCTTGTTCAGGAATGCGACGGCAGCAGCTCCGATGGCGGCGCGCTTCTCGAGGATGCAAGGCGCGTTCTCCAATGCGGTGCAATGCGACAGTATCAGCGGCGACACCCTTGTCCAGAAGTGCGACGGCAGCAACAGCGATGTCGACACGCTTCTTCCTCATTGCGAGACTCTTCTCTCGATGCGGTGCAGTGCGTCAACTCCAGCGGCGACACCCTTGTTCAGAAGTGCGACGGCAGGCAGCAGCGACGGCGACACACTTCCTTTTCGTTGCGAGACGCTTCTCTCGATGCGGCGCAGTGCGATAACTCCAGCAGCGACACCCTTGTTCAGAAGTGCGACGGCAGCAGCAGCGACGGCGACACGCTTCGGCTTCGTTGAGTCGCGCTTCCAGCTCCTTGCGACACGCAGTCCCTCAGAAGGCCCCAAAACAGCAGCCGGCACTTCCCTTGGAGATCCTTACAAGTTGAAATAAGCACACAAAGTCTCTTCTCCTTCCTTTGACAGTCAGGCAAACCACTGCAGGCCAATCCCCCAAGCAGCACTTCAGTCTCTCCTCAGTTTCTTCAGGTTCCGCTCCTCAGTAAAGGTTTCTTCTTGTTCCAAAAGTGATCTAAATTCTTGGGATCAGGGTCCCACTACTTATACCCCAAAATCCTTTGTCCTCTAAAGGGAGAGGGGCCTTTGCCCAGTCCAAACCAGTTCTGGAGCACACTGGTACATGGCTCCTTCTTTCCTTTCACAGTGCAGGGCAGAAACATCAGATGCCCCACAGGAGGTGGAGCCAGCACTGTGGAGGGCAGGCACTGTCCTATTCAGGTCCCAGGTGCAACTCCCCCTCCCATCTAGATGCAGATCTCTCTATTCACCACTGGGCAGACTCACCCTGTCTCCTGGAATCCCCCAGCCCTGTCACTCAAACTCCAGACAAGGAATACACAACCTAGCAGAGGCAGGTTTGAATGGTTAGACAAGAAAATACCTACTTTCAAAAAGTGGCATTTTCAAACACAGAATGATGAAAACTCATAGCAACAAATAGATTTGTGAAAATATTATATAAAAAAGAGATTTACAATTTACCTCTCATCATTGACCATTTGACACAGTGTTTACACATGGTTGAATAAAAGAAGTGAGGATTTAAATGCACCATGGTCATGATCATGCAGATCTATCAGTTATACAAAATAAGAAGAAAAAAATATATATTTCAGAAACTGAGGAGTAAATAAATGTTACTGCCTCAAGAGAGAATGTCCCACCAACAGAAGATTAAGTTAACATTTACAATCCCTTTGTAACAAATGTATCTTTAATGGCTATTCAAGAATGCTTATCAAGTTTGCATGCAAAAGGTGGTTGTCCACAGTGGTCAGCTTCTGCCTCTGTCAATGCCAACATGCCCTTTATGGTCAGCTTGCTGCCCCAGCCCACATTCCACATGTCAAGAGTTCATGTGCCTGCCCTGCCCCCTCCCTCATGCCCTCCGTTGTCCATTTTGCTGCCCCTGCAATCCTGCCCTCCATGGTCAGCTCGCTGTCCCTGCTCATACCTCTTCCCAGCCCTCTGTTCTCCATTGGCATGCACCAGTCTCCTCCCTCCTGCCCTACAAAGTTCACTGTGCAGCCCTACTTCTGACAGTCAGCCCTCTGTAGTCAACCTGGCCTTTTTTCGCCATCTGTGTGCCTCTACCCCTTCCCAATTACCCTTCATGGTAACCTTGTTGTCCCTTCTCCTGCTCCTATACCCCCTGTCCTCCTTGTGCAGGCCCTGCCCATTCCCTCCTATCCACCGTTGTCCATAGTGTTGCCACTGACCATACTACACGGTCTTCAGTGGTCAGGTTGCTCTCCTTGCCCCATCTGCCTTCCATGGTCCATTTTGCTGCATCTGCACATGCTTATCCTCATTTTAGCTTTATAGAACATTAACCATAACTTCTATGATAAAAATCACCATTTCATAATGTTCATTTCTAAAGGAAATACTTTAGGCTTTAAAGCTGTGATTCAAGCATCAGGTCTGCCACACGTTTGGCATAAATACAAATGTTAGCGTTCTACTTGTTTATTAGGGCACAGTGGGAAGCTGTGGTAGCACATTGGGAAGGTAACTGATAGACTGCTGCTGGTCTTAAAAGTAAGTTTCAGTCTGCAAGTCAGAATATTTTACTGGCATGAATGAGAAATACATATAAGAACTCATAGAAAATGTGTCCTCATTTTACCTTTCTAGAGCAATAGCCATAATTTCTATGACAAAATGTTGTTTATTTTTAAAGGGCATGCTTTAACTTTTACAGCATTTAAGCGATCAAGATATCTTCAGGAATACCAACCTTTTATCATGAATACATATTGCTAGCTCTCTGGTTGTTCATTAGAACACTGTGGGAGGTTGCAGTAGAACGCTGGGTATTTAGCTGCTGCCTCTGCCTCAGAATGTCAGACTATATTCTCAAATGGCTGAAGAAAGTAGTTTAAATTTATAGAAAATGTGCTGTCATTTTAGTTTCTGTAGGCACTTTCCATAACCTTTAAGAAAAATATGAGAGAAAACAGTTTTCTCTCAAACATGGTTCATCAAATCTCAGCAGAGGATCAGGATTTTTTACTGGGTAAAATCACCCTAGAACACGTCATAATTCCAGAAATTAGTATAATACCACCCAAAAAGTATTTATAGTGTGCCTAAAATATGCTATCACCCTTTATATGTGTTCCTTTTTGTGACCCTCAAAATCTAGAATTCACTACAATGCAGTTAAATTTGAACCATGTCCCTGAGTCCTGCGATGGCTGCAACAGTAGGTTGACCATGTTTTGGCCAGCCACTTATGAGGGGGCCGTTTCGAACGCCTCCACATGCTCCTTGGGATCAGGGTGTTCTCACCTTTCCTCTTTAAATTTTGTTTGGATATGTCTCTGAATCCTATGATGGCTACCTCAACATATTGTACAGGCTGTCACCAGCCAACCAGAATTGACTAGTCCCTTTTAATGGGGCTAAGCAGAGCATATCTAGATACCAACAGTCCATACTAAGTACCTCTTTGAATGCACATTTCTGAATGGATTTATACCAAATAACATGAAGCATGCTTTCTGAGAAATAGTTCTAACTTTGTGCCAAATTTGGTGAAATTCTATTCAGATGTTTTTTCTGTATTGCTTCGCAAAATATACTATGGTAATTATTAAGGGGAAAGCAATGTGTTGGGACCCCCCCTTTTCTCTTGGCACTGGTTTGATGGGGATCACTCTGAAACTTTCAATGACTGAGCTGGGTGGATGAACTCTTTTTTGGGAACGTTTTGTGAAGATTCACCAAACAGCACTAAAGTTACCTAAAGTACCCGTGCTATACATTGTAAGGATATTACAAGTCACGGAGGAGTTCCATGACCATTTACAGGAGACCAAATAGAGGAATGAGGCGAATAGCTACGTTCATTTATAAGGTTATGAAACTCTGAGGTGACTTGCAAAATCCTTACTATGTATGACAGGGGTTACATTATTCCTTATGATATATGGTCACACTGTCACCTTTCCCATAACACCCATAAACTCTTAAAAACACTTACACTCACTTGATGATATCATCAGTGATGTCATTTGAGATGTCATCAGTGATGTCACTGACCATGTCAAGAGCGATGGAATATGTGAGGTCATAATTAGTGCATTGGGGAGAGGATGTGGCCTAAGGGCTAGGGCAGTTGATCTCACATCTGGGCATCTGGGTTCTAGCCCCGGCAATGACGCTCAACATCTGTGATTCTGGACAAATCACTTAATCCCTCTGTGTGTAACAAAAATTAATGTGTCACTGTGTAATGCAACTGATGCTCATGTAAGGCACTCTGATACCTGATACCCTGATACCTACGGGTCAAGTTTGTGCTCTATAAAACTCCCCCAAAAAATTAAAAAATGATCAGGCGTATGTTAGTTAGATGGGATAACTGTAAACACAAAAAAGCTTATACAGCACACCCTTATGATCTGTCCAACACTAATTTGGGAAGAATTCAAAACACAACCACAATTCATATATTGGTCCAGCTGATATTGGAATATTAAATTAAACCAATGTTTTTCAAAACCAACAGACAGTCCAAACCAAGTCAAACAATTTTCAGATCCTTGTCTTTATTGGTTCTTTTTTTAAAAGATTCCCAGCACACGATCTAGCCGACACGTGTTTCTTCCGTACTCAGACTTTTTCAAGGCTGGAAAAGTAAGTATATACAATAAATATGCCATATATGTGCAAAATACAGAAAGAATCCTATTTACAAAAAGGGAAAAACATTTATCATCACAACGTGGGCCCCTAATTATGTAATTAGGGGCACACTTTTAGTGCCGGACATAAAAGAGTGCGCCTAATTACGTAATTAGGGGCACACTTTTATTGCCGGACATACTGTCGACGTGCTTATGTACCTCATTTTTTTCTTTGGTAGGCACATTCTTATTATGGATTTGTACCGTCGTTTTGGACTATTCTCTGAAGCCCCTACTTTATATTGACTGACTCTTTGCCGCACATATATCGAAGACTTTTGTCTTTTGGAGGTATGTTTCAGTTAGGTAGTTGTGTTTTGCATTTATATCACGCCAGCACAGTGAGAGTTTACAATCGTTTCTTTTTAATTTTTATTTGTTTCTATACATTAGCGAGATACCTTGCGGCATTCAGCAGCCCTGTTGTTAACCCTGGATTCTTCAAGTCACTAGTCGCATACTACTTTATTGCATGTGGGTGAGTGTGATCAACATATATCGTTTATGTACTTGGGCATTCCAATGCGGAAATACTCAACTGGCAGTTCTCTGTTTTTATCCAGGAGAATACTTAGTTATTCATTGCAATTATGTTTGTCAACCTTATGCACTAGATGTATTGTACTATCCTTGAATTGTTGACAATTCTTAGCTCCTTTTGATAACATTCAACAATACTGTGCTCTATGGAATCACCATTATCTGTAACATATATGTTTAGTCTTGATACTCTCTTAGACACCCTAGCAACGGAACAATTGTTCCTTCTGTATTTCTGATTGAATTAGTACTTGGATATAGCCAATGTGGCCTGATTCGGGATCATTAATATTAGACTAGATCTCTATATATTATATTGCTGTCAGGCAGGGCAACCATTCGTGGGCGCCTTTTACGTTTTGGTCCCCAGATTGATTGTTAAATATTCCTGACGGAGTTTATACGCATAGCATTATCTGCACATGGCACAATTCATTGATCTAATAAACTTTCTTTTTTATTCTGTGACATTAGATCTACGGGATATCTACCGGAAACACGTCGGACATTTCCTATGCAGTCTGATGCACTGCTGTGCTTACATGCTACTCAAATCTACTGTTGTCTTATTCCCATATTGGTGGGTTGTTACACTTGTTTTAAAGACTCAGTGTATTGGTTTATCTTTCGATGCGTCCTCTTAGCGAGACACAGTGTTGGGTTATCTGCATGGTTTACATGTAACACTATTACAGTCCTTTCTTTATTAACACAATTTTGGTGTTGGCTATACTGTTTTCATCAATTTCTTGCAGCCATGTGAAAATTGCTTTATTGTCAGGCATGTTATCATTTTTCTGTTCCTCAAAGGGTTATTTCATCTATGCCACTTGGGTCTATCCTATTCTTGGATTGTATTTCTGGAACTTAATGTTACTCTACAGAGAAATGTATCATTTTGTTGAGGTGTATAGATCTAATAATTTTAGATTTTGATTACATTTTATTGTATTGGCTCTGAATAAGAGAAGGTTGTGATAATAATACTTTTTTTTACCTTTTTGTAAACAGGATTCTTTCTGTATGTTGTACATATATGGTATATTTGTTGTATATGCTTACTTTTCCAGCCTTGAAAAAGTCTGAGTACAGACGAAACACGTGTTGACTAGATCGTGTGCTGGGAATCTTTAAAAAAAAAGAACCAATAAAGACAAGGATCTGAAAATTGTTTGACTTGGTTTCTTGGTTTGAACTGTCTGTTGGTTTTGAACAACATTGATTTCATTTAATTTTCCAATATCTGCTGGACCAATATATGAATTTTGGTTGTGTTTTGAACTCTTCCCATATTAGTTTTGGACAGATCACTCTACATAAGGGTGTGCTGTATAAGCTTTTTTGTGTTTATGTATATACATGTGATGTTGTAATATGCTGACAGCATCTTTAGGTAGTAGGTGCTACAAGCTGCCCTAGCACCCCGTGCCAACTTTTGGTAATACAAGAATACACGCTTATAACTACGAGATAAATATATAGGGTTACTATTTGATGTGCGGTTTTTCCCTTTGGGGAACACTACTACCTAATTTTTTTGGTTTAGCTGGGATAACTATAACTGCTTAATTTCACTGGTTTTGTACGCCTAAAACCTGAGACTGACTATTATGTCCCTGTAACCATTGTTTTTTTCAGTGAATTTCTAAGGTTTTTTTAAATTCTTTCTCCTAACTATAACGTCCGTCTGACTTTTTGTTTTTAAGTGAATTGCTATGTTTTTTTAACTAGTATTCGTGTTTGCAGACTGGTGGAGAAAAAGGACATGGCCTTTGATGATCTCTCAGCAATCCCACTGTGTGGGATTTACTGGAGGTAACAGGAAGAGTCGTTCTCCCCCAAGGATGTTGATCAGCCAAGGGAACTTCATACCCCAACCAGTAGTGCGCCAGAAGGCATGTTTGCAGAGTGGTGGAGAAAGGGGTGTGGCCTCCATAGGCGTCTCATCAATCCTGCTGTGTGGGACTTGCTGAAGGTAACAGGATGGGTTGTTGCCCCCAAAGACCCTCAGGAGTCATTTGGAACTAACTAGTTCGTCATTAGGGTATGAATTTGGAGAACTCCAAAAATTCTCTGTTATTGTGTTATAGGCATAGTCTCAACTGGTGAAAATTTTAAGTTTGAGATTGGACACATTACCAGTCAGCCTAACTGGTATGCTTTGGAAATAGAAGCCACTGAAAGAAAGACTCCTCAGAGTAATGGTATCTGTTTTACAGAATTCAGTGACTACAGCCTGTGTGATGTCTTCATTGAGTGGAAGAGTATTAAAAATTACCTTGTCATGCCTCCAGTATCAACTATACCTTTAATCTAAATATTATGCTTCTGCAATAAGCGGGCTACTGCAAAGAAAGGCCACTGAGGGGCAGGACAAAGTTGTACAACACAGAGTTTTCAAGCACAGCCAATGGAGACTCCAGATACCTGAAGCTCTAGGACTTGTAAAAACTGGCACAAGACAGCACTGAAGAAACGGTGCTGAAAGGTACCAAACCTTGAGAGCAAGGTAATGGTAAGGGATATCTAGAGACAAAAATCTAATGAAGAATCTCTGTAAAAGTTTAAAAAGAGGACAAAGAAGAAAACTAGAGGGTGATGAAGCAGCCAAAACTTTGACTGAATTGTATCCCAGCAAAAAGTTGAACTGACTTCCATTTGTACAGTTAAACAGGAGATAGGCAGCAAAAGTCCACCATGAGATGTATGGAAGCCATTTTGAATTGGTCTTACTTAACATTCATTAGGAACAGGGAGCCATTGAAAGAAGGGCTTATTGAAGAAGTGGAATCCATGATGTGGCATTGAGGTGAGTGGAATCAAGTGACCGCCATACTGTCATCACAGAGTGCTGCCCAGTAAATGCCCAAGACATCAGCTAGATTAGGAGAAGCTCCAGCACCTGTGCTGCACTGGTGCCAAAGAAGAGAACACTGCTTTTTCTCCCAGCTTGAGGGTAACAAACCTAGGATGTGTGTACCATGTGAAGACAAAGTCCCAGAAGCCACCAGTAAATTATATCAAGCTGGAAGTGTCTGCCAGGCACCAGTTCTCACTTGAGTTAGGGCTTCTAATGGGTCCACTCCTCAGTGGTCAGTTGGGCCTTCTGGGAGCTAGGAGTCCTTCTGCTTTTTGTGTCACTGAAGTAGGTAATAGGCTATCAACCACCTGCCCACATGTGGTAATGGAAAATTTTCATTCGCAGGGTAATATAACAAAGAACTTGGCAAAGAAGCTGAAATATGAAAAGACATCTTTATTAAACTCAAATGAGTGAGACTACGTCTCCCAGAAGCTGACCTATCGCAACTGAAAGAGGCAGTCTACCAGAATGGTCTTAGCTCAGACCTTTTATACCATTTATTATGCCCTAGGCATGCAAGGGAGTTGTACCAGTCACATTCCTAAACAAATGAAAAAGCTAGAGAGGCAACAGGTGAGTAGCCTTTGGGGTTTTAGAAGGATATGGGCAAAACATTATAATTACAGGGTTTCATAAAGGTTACAATTGACAAAGGTAAAAAGCCGGACAAAACCAACATTCTTCTTTAGACAAGCTGGACAAACCCATAATAAAAATGGTCACCTCCCCATCGTAAATAGACCATAAAAGCAGGAACAGAAACAGATAGGAATAGGGTAAGGCATGTTTGTGTGTAATACATATTTACAATGTTCTGTGCTCTGATCCTTAATCTTGATCAGCTAAAGGGAAGGAACTGGCTTGGCAAGGTCGGCCTCAGGCAATAGAGTCAGCTTTCGCCAGGTCATGCAGGAGTCAGCACAAACCCAAGCTAAGGTGTATGTGTTCTAAATACTTGTTCAGCCACAGTCAGGGCCTATGTAAAGGGCAACCACAAAATGGCTGCCATGCACAAAATGGAACCCAAGGGTTCAGAACAAAACCTTCAAATACACAGTGAATCCATCGGTGTAACATGACGAAAACACTCATGCATACCACACTCATCATTTGCGGTTCGCTGAAACCAAAATCGTCATGATACGACAACCTTTATTGAACGGGTTCAGAATTCACGGAACCACACACAGAAGAATAGTTCCAGTCTCCGGTTCCCAGCAAGAATCAGAGTCACTGAGCCTTCTTTGTCTTGCTTTCAGAGTGTTCTTTCTTCTTATATTTTTGTCCCAGGTCCAACAATGTTCAGAGGAGGTGTTGGTGAGATCCTGTACACGAGTCAGTGATTGTAGATTTCCTACACCCAATCCTGAAATGTTCTTGTCATATCTTATTTCTGTTTTTGGCACTTTGACCCTTGATTTACGGGAAACCCTTCCAGAAGCCCTTAAGCATTATAGCTCTTGCCATCCTGTAGATGGAGCTGCTCTGAACCTTCCCTTGGCTTGTTTCTATGGAGATGGGGACCTCTCTCAGGGCTATAACTGATTGTTACTTCTGCTAGGAATAGAGATAGAATGTCAAAGATGACCTTGGGAATGAAAAGTAGAAGTTTCTAATAGCCTGATCTGGAATCTCCAAGTCAAAGCATGAACTATGAAAGCTGAACTTTGTTCTGCCAGTTATTACATATGGCTAATACCTACTAAATGAGTACCTGTTGACACCATTCCTGCTTTTCTGCAGCCAAGAGCAAGTCATTGGGCCCGATTCATAAAGTAAACTGAGACAAAAGTCTAACTTTACGACTTTTGGTAGTCACTAAGGGCACTTCCAAGTAGTAAAGTTAGACTTTTGTCTTAGTTTTGGCCTCAGTTAAGCTTAAGACCAAAACTTACGTTTAACTAAGACAAAAGTCTAACTTTACTATTCGTAAATGTCTGTTGTGAATACCGAAAGTCGTAAAGCTAGACTTTTGTCTCCATTTACCATTGTGAATAAGGCCATAGCTACCCACCCACCCAGCCAATGTTGTGCAATGGGCCTCTGGTTCAAGGCTTAGAAGCTAAGCAATTATCTCAGACAGTACAAGTACACTTACTTAAAGTTACAGTTCCAACAACTGTATTTCACCTTTTATATGTTATGCACCCAGCAGTGTGGGATTATCAGCCACACTTTAGGATTTTCTAAATGATGCGAGCATTTTTCTATGCCATGTGTTACCGCATTTCTTTAAAACTGCAGCCAGGGCATCACAGTGTTTACTTAAACCATACATTTTTGTCATATATGTAGGTGGTGTAAATTCACACTGAGCTCTACAAAGAGCATATGGATGCCACTGATGTATGGTGACACGACTATACATAGATGAACAATAGAAGTAAATCGGGCTTAACACCTCTACAGAGAGTGGTGATCAATTACCTTTGGTCAAGACTGCACATGGCTACTGAAGAGCAATGTTGAAAGGGAAACACTACTTGTAATAGTTCTGATAGATGAGGATGTGTTGTGAATTATAACTTGTTCAGTATACTCCATTAAAAAAGAATTTTATCCAGTAGGAAGCCAACAAAACAAACTCACATTTCCAATATTTGAAGGAATATTACATGGTTATTTGTGGCATACATTGTCTAAAAGAACCAGCACTTCAGCCTTCACCCCCAAGTGTCTCCAAGTCCTCTCTCCCTTCCATGCAACGCAGCACAGAATGTCCCCTTGCTCTGGTTTGGAAAAAGGTATTTTTTAATTATTACAATTAATTATTTTAGGATGTAGGTTAGTGTGTAGAGTTTCAGGCTTTCTATGTAGGAGTGAGTTACAGTTATACATTTTTTAACCAATTTTTGGTTAGAGTCCAATGCAGGGATAGTTTTCTCCTCTTCCAATGCCTGCTAGAATACAATATCTCACCATGATAAAAAGTAAGGAGTTGGATATATTAGTCCATCCCCCCCAAAAAGATTGAGGAATATTAAGTAAGGCATTTCAACTTAAATTGATTTAGACCAATATTGGACATGTTCAGTGATGGGTATGTGAATTATTATACAGTGCCAACTGTTCTGTGGGTTCCAGCCAGAATGTTAGTAAAAATGATGATGTTTTGGGGGGTGAATTGGACTGTTTAGACAACGTATTGTACTGCTCTTATTCAGAATGATGAGTTTGCCTGTAGAGCAATCACAGACCGCCAGTGGGTCAGGCTGTGCATGAAATGTTTGAGTTCAAATTCCTTTTTCAAGTTTGGTCCTTGTGTGCATTTAAATGTTAGGCTAGCTGCTCCAATTGACACCTTATAGATCATTGCCTGAAAAGCCAATAAATTGGTAAGTTCATCATTGACTTGTGACCACTGGGACCACCATTTTTGAATTCCAAAGCCCTTGCTTGATGTAAAAGACTTTTGAGAGGTCTTTTGGTTGCTGCTTGAGAGCCCTTGTTGTGTTGTTGGGATGAAAAGCAGATTTGAGGCTCACCTAGAATGAACCTTGGGTTGTATAATCCTCACTCACAGTCTGATTGCTTGCACCAGTCTTTCAGACACCTTCACTTGTCTGAACTCCTAATTTCACACAATCCCATTGAGAACGCATCAAGTATGGTCTCCTTCTTCATGGCCCCTGCAATGGAAACATCTAGGTGCCTGAGGAATAAAAACAGATAGGATTCACTACAATTTACCAATTACTGTGTAACCTATTTGGCCACACAGTAAAGCTCAGAGTCGATTGATGGGACACAGCATAAAAATACAAACTCACTAAATGATATACAAAATGACAGATAAAATTGATCCTAAATGACAGATAGCAAATGAGGAATACGGTAGCTAGTACACCAAAAATAAGAGATAAAGTCTGATGCATAGATTGAGAGTTTCAATCCTCTTCCCTATACATGAGGTTGTCTAAGGAAACGTACTAAACTGTGTTCTAGCTGGGGAACAGGGAAACCCCATTAAATCAAGGAAGCAGAGAAAGGTGTCAGCATAGCAGAACTTCTGTAAAAGTTCTCAAAGGCACATAACAGAGATATTGCAAAGAGGTCTATACCTCTTATAGTCTAAAGGGGAATCTGAACAAAGCAAAAGTGCAACGCCCACTGATACCCACCAAAAGAACCTTTGAGAATTCCAGGTCACATGTCTAATTATTTCTCATCTGCAAACAAAAATCTTTGCAAATACACTCACAATTTCTTTCCTTTGGTCTTCACATTAAAATGTCCTTCAATGCCTCCTGTGTTCATATTCCGCTTGGACAGCAGTCCTCACCTGGTTTGTTAAGTCTTCTTATCCTTGCCAAAAGATACTCCTTTCAAACTTTGCTATCGCTTTCACACAATGTGCCTTGCTTGAACCATGAGATCATGCATCTGCACCTGCAGAGGAAAGAAAAACAGTGCATCCAAGCAAGAATTCTCATTACAAATTAAGCTTTACGAAATCCAAAAGCTGAAGGCCTTTGGTCAACTTTAGTATCGTAAGCATTTCAGAGCACATTTAAATGCATTATTACAAATTCATATACAGTTACAATACAGATGTAGAGCACTATTCGAATGGATACATTTTCAGTTATATAATAATTGGAGGGTAATTTTTAAAGAAATACGTGAACATACAAAAAAAACATATTATAAACACCACTCAGATGTAGATTTAAGTGAGAACTTCAACTCGTTGTTACTGTAAAAACTTTAATTTAGACACTCATAAATGGCGAGATTATACAGTAGATGCACTTTCTGTAATTGTTCAAATGCCCTACATTATGTTAATAAGATTACATCACACAAGTACATACAGCCATACATACATATATATGTGGCCTAGTTAAACATGAAAGGGTGGAGCCAAAATTATGCTGCTCCAACATGCATATGAATACCCAGATATGGCAGTCAAGCCTTCTCCTTCATATCTCCTAAAGAGTGAAGCGACCTGCTGCTATACATAAGAGCTTACAGCTCACTTCTTGAATTCTGTAAGAAGCTAAAGGCTGGGCTTTTCGAGTAGGTTCGCTAGGCCGTAGGTGTGCCTAGACTCACACCTGCTCAGCATAAGGGTACCCTCCCAGGTGATGGTATGCCCTACAAATCAGCATCATGTATCATAGCATAGTATATCCTGTTATTCTCATTGGTACTTGAGCTTTTTGAAACTTTTGCTGCCTTGTCTGATCTGACGATCTCTGGGCAGGTGATTACTGACATTTTGGGTGGCAAAGCGAAGGCAACTAAGTCCACAGAGGCAGTATCGGTTGGGAGAAAGGAAGAAAGCCCGTTTCCTTCGAAGGGTCGATCAGAAGCATGGCAGGGGCAGCTTTCTCCAACAATGCTCAGAAACCTCCACTGTCAGTTAGACCTCCAGAGATGCAAAAGCAGTACTAGTCCAATCCCCTTCCTTGGTCAGGCAAATGGTGGATGTGAGCCAGCTATGCAAAGGGGGCACAAGAAAGTTCCCTATTCCACATCCCATCAGTCAATAGCGAAATCCTAGTCAATATGATCAGCCTCAGTCAAGGTAGTGGCTCTTCAAGCCCTCTGCTGTAATCTAGAGGAATGATGTCAGCAGAGAGGAAGGCATGGTGCAAGTAGGTCAGATTATTTTCTTTTTTGTCAAAGATAAAACTTCACACACTTAGGGATCTATTTACTAAGGGTGTGCACCAGCACTTGCATGGTAAGATGGATCTCTAGTTACCCTATCAGCCTAGAGAGAGTTCTTAGAAGATAGTGAAGTTAGTTGAGAGCTACGGTGTGCTAAAGTCAAAGCAGCTGTTTAGACCAAATTAGGTTGTACCTCGAGAAATTTATCAAGAACTTTCTCGGCAGCAAAATGTCGAGAGCCCTTTTTGGTCAGTCACCTTATGTATCATGTTTAATTACTTCAATTACTAAACTTAATATTCATACAAGAAGGAAATCTTTTGTGCTTTAAAGGTATTTTCTTCAATTTTATTTAGTATCACAAATATGAGTAGTCAGTATGCTCTATAAACCGAAAATACATATATATAACAAACCTACCACCTTTGAATATTTACAAATCATGCAAAAACAAGGAGATGGTGAACGGCAACCTTTCAGATACTCACCCCCAGTCACAGATCTGGGTTGAATCCATCATCGTTCTTTAGCTCACTTTGCCATCCCAGTTCGAAGACCTCGAAACTGATCACAGGATGCTTGTTTCCGGTCCAGGGAAGACCTGGCTTGGCAGTTCGGGCTGGAATGTTTCCATAAAGAACAGGGTCAAAACTGATTTGCATATATGGCTAGGTCTGAACTGGGGTGGCGAAGTAAGCTAAAGAACGATGATGGATTCAACCCAGATCTGTGACTGGGGATGAGTGTCTGAAAAGTTTCAGCGCTCTGTCCATCATCTCCTTGTGTTTGCTTTGTTGCCATAAGTTGGCAGGGTATTCCCAGATGTGGGTCCCTTGCTCACTTTACCACTGGATTCAAGCTAGCCTGGCTGATGAGAAGTGCTACCCCAAACTGGTCCCAGGATGCTTGTTTCCGGTCCAGGGAAGACCTGGCTTGGCAGTTCGGGCTGGACTGTTCCCATAAGGAACAGGGTCAAGACTGATTTGCATATGGCTGGGTCTGAACTGGGGTGGTGAAGTGAGCTAAAGAACGATGATGGATGATGGATTCAACTCACATCTGTGACTGGGGGTCAGTGTCTGAAACGTTTGAGTGCCTCGTCCATCATCTCCTTGGGCCCGATTCACAGAACTAACTTAAGACAAAATCCTAAACTTACTACCATTTTGGTATTCACAGAAGGCACTTACTCATTTTGGTATTCACAGAAGGCACTTACTCATTTCTGTATTCACAGAAGTTAGGAGTCCTAACTTTAGGACTCCTAAATGCCTTCTGTGAATACCGAAAGTCTTAAAATTAGGATTTTCTCAGTTTAGTAGTAGTATAGTTAGGACTCCTAACTTTAGAAATCCTAAATGCCTTCTGTGAATACCAAAAGTCTTAAAATTATGATTTTTCTCAATTTAGTAGTAGTAAAGTTAGGATTCTTCTGTGAATACCAAAATGAGTAAGTGCCTTCTGTGAATACAAAAATGGTAGTAAATTTAGGATTTTGTCTTAAGTTAGTTCTGTGAATTGGGCCCCTTGTGTTTTCTATGTACAAATCGTGTTACAATTTTTGGGCCCCTTTCCGCCAACATTCTACTAACCTATATGCGTGCGAGTAGTAATGCTGATAGTGAAAAGAGGTTTGGAATTATTTTGAAGGACATTAAATGTCCAATTAGAAACTCATCCTTGCAATATATGCAAAATATTTAGGAATGAGCATCTTGACAGCTTACTATTTTCTTTTAAGATTAAAACTTTTCTGTCTGGTAACCACTGAAGTCAAGAAGTCTGTCGTGTGAGCTTCGATCTATTCATCAGTACTTGTCTAATGAGGTTAGCAAGAGCATACATCATTAGGTATGGGAAATGAAACGAGGACAGTGATGCGGCCAGGAAAAAATGCATTGCACACATAACTGACCTTCTATTCCTAGCGACTTTAAGATTTCATGCCAAGTTGTAAATAATATACATTTTGATTTAGTAGGATAGTTTATAGCTCTTCATTCTCCCTTTAGATATGATTTCTATGTAGTTAGGCTATAGAAGAAAATAATGCATCAGTGTTCTTGTAGCAATCTTTAAACTATCGTAACTATTTTCACAGATGGAATGAATTGCACACCCAGCCAATTTAAAATATGCAGTAAGTTAGGAGAAAAAATGTTTTAGGAGGTGCAAAAGGTAATCTACTTTTTTGTAAAGAACGTTAAGTTGACTGAGGATATCTGTGCTGTCTTTTATCATCAGCTTGAATGACAACGTATAGAATGGTGTCCATATTTCTAATAATCTAAATATTGCCAAAGTCTGCTTCACACTGTTCATGATAAAATTGTATGGAAGTAACAAATAGATGTTACTATGAAAATAGCAAACACATTTTGTGAGGGCAAACTATGTCACGATTGGCTTTATTTACGTTTGTATTAATTCTGTATTTATTGTTCTGGAGGTGTACCTATAAATAGTACAACAGACCCGTTTGCACCATAGCCAAGGTGATCGAGGGACTCTTTGAAACTGAACGATGGCTATCTTTTACAACTAACCAGGGAGTAAGTGGAACTCTTCTTTTACTTCACATACATTTAGGACCATGCATTTCTTGCCATGATAGCATTTGAGGCATGTGTGTAGTTTGTGGTGTCCGTTGTCTGTTTTGATTTGTTTCCCAATGATTCGTCTTTCCTTTCTAGGCTTCCTTCTGGTGCCAGTGCTCGTGGCAGTAGGTATTAGTGTCAACACTGGCAAGTGATGAACTGATTAACAGTTATCTAGACCAGCTGTGATGATTTTGTTTGTACATTTGCCATCTGGCACATTTGGGGTGTGTGGTATTTTGTGAAAAACGAAGGTTCACATACAAAGTGGGAAAGCTTTAATGCATAGTGTTTGTCCTGGGAAGAATAACTTCCAGTACAAAACCTATGCCTTACAGAACGCACACACACACACGCGCACTGTGGTGTAGGGGTATGTGCAATGGCGCTTGGCTGCCAAAAGTGCGACACAACGGGGGGA
This sequence comes from Triturus cristatus, assembly GCF_964204655.1. Taxonomy (NCBI): domain Eukaryota; kingdom Metazoa; phylum Chordata; class Amphibia; order Caudata; family Salamandridae; genus Triturus; species Triturus cristatus. The sequence goes on from NC_140588.1 coordinate 872,872,214, forward strand.
GAGAAAAAACGTACCATATCTTAGTAGGTATTGTGCATTTTTCTCTCTTCCTATAAACTATAAATCTAGGCCTAGATTTCTGTCCACAAGAAGCATACAGCATGACCTACACTAACCAAATCTCAACTCTCTTCTCTACCATGAGCCAGGTGAGGACTTTCAGAGTTGGATCTTTGTTTTCACGTTCCTTGAGCTTAAGACATACTTTTATGTTTTATTATCTGCAGCATCATGGCTGGCTTTTTGGTGAGACCTGTGTACATATTATTTCAGCAGTCTAGTCAAGAGAAGATCCAGATATTGACTAAGGAGATGGATTGAGCTGTGTACCAGGAGAATCTTCCAAGCCAGCTTTTATTGTTAGTTCATTCTTTGCATGAGCATAATGACTTTATGAGAACCAGGGTGCTCAAAATCAAAGAAAAGTACTTAGGGGCTCAATACGAGTCTGGCGGTCCATTGAGCACCAGACTCAATGGACAGCCAACTGCTACGGCTTTCATGGCGATTCCATCACCATGAAAACCATGGCAGAGAGGAAACAAAAGGGGGCCCTACATGCCCCCTGTTGCCTCTGGGTCTGGGGAATCATGCAGGGGGCACATGTCGTGCCCTCCTGTGTGCATGCACCACAGTACCTGCACTGCATGGACTGCAGCAGTCCATGACGTGCAGGTACTGATTTTGACGGTCCCATTGCGGTGCCTATTTCATGGCGGGCTGTTCAACCATGGGTTTGGAGGTTCGGGGCGGTCCCGCTCTTGCACTGCCAAACTCGTAATTAGGCCCTTACTGTTTTTTATGATTTTGGAGAATACTTAAGTGCTATGGCTAATTGGAAGGAAGCCTACATTTGTATTGCCTATAATAAGTTCAAACACTTTGTAATGCTCATTTAGAAATAGTGACTCTCCTTCACACTAAAATCTATGTCTTCTCATACACGTTTTAATGCAAAGGCAAACTTGGCAGCTGCCCAAGTCCCGTCGTTTAAAGGGACCTCATGATCATGAGTGAGTGGGATAGCCAAATTCCAGTTTCTTTTTTTATTTGACAGCTCTACAGGCTTAAATACTAAGTATTTGCTCTGGGGCACAGCCACACCAAGCAAATCAGCACAAACTCCTGCAGGGATATTTATATTCCAGCAGAAACGTTATTTTGCATTGGAAAGGTGAAATTTTCTCAGCACAAAGAGTGCTTAACTCTGCTTTGCACCACTTTGCGTCAAGGGCCCGTATCTTCAGTGTATCCTGGGCCAATAGGAGCAAGGTCCGATCGCTTACTGATAGCCTGACTAGACTTTGCACAAACAAAATAACACCTGCTTGAAGCAGGCAGTAACATGGAGAAATGTTATCGTTCCTAGAAATGTTCCACACATATTGCATGCTGCTGCACTATACAGCACATATATGATGTGTGGAATGTTTAAGAATTTGTCTGGGTGTAGGATTTTGTATTAGAAGGGTATGTTTATGGTTTAAATCCTATGTTAGACAGCACACATCTCAAGGTGAAAGGCTGTGCACTAGCGTGGGGTAAGTGAATAGCAGCAGGTCATTTTTAATTAATATGGCTCTCTGTTTCTTCCTCTTGCACAACTAAGCTTAGCAAAAATGTTTGCTGTCCTGCGTTGTGATAGGAAATAAATCTGCCCATTGATGTGCAGGCCTGACCTGCCCAGCCTTATAATCAAACTCTCAGGCAGTTGATGGCAACTGAACTGAAAAAGAATTGTATTGTGCATTTCTCTCCTTACTTTCTTTCACCTCTTCTACCTCTGTGCTCATGCATCCTATCTCAGCTCTTTATAACTCACCTTCATCTACATCACTTGGCTTTCAATGTACACAATATACCCCATCAACTTCATCACTCTCAAGCTCCCTCGTATGACCTTCGCCCCTCTTTCTATCACTCTATGCCTATATTTATATCTCTCAATTCTGATCCCCTCTCTTTATCTTACCGCTTTCTCTCTAACTAATTCCTCTATCTGCACCTCACTGCAATTTTCCATCTGACTTCCCTGTATTTCTGCTTCACTGCTCACACATCCTCATATCTATCTTTACCTGACCGCTCCAGTTCTCTCTCCATGTTAGTGCTACCTTAACTCCTTCTCAGCCATTTATCTACGTCACCACTTCTCTTCACCTATATCTTATTTCTCTCTCTAACTCAGATGTCCATCGTTACCTCACCTCTCTGTCACCTCTTTATAGAGGGTGCTCTCACTCTCTCTCACACAAAATAGGCCTGGTCCTGGGAGATGGGGTCCCCGGGGCCAAAATTGGTGCATGGAAGGGGGGTCACTCTCCCCCCCTCTCTGAATAGATAACAAATTAAAGAAATTTAAAAAGGCTGGCAAATCGCTGGAGACCATCCCCTTTTCTTCACCACTCGAAAAATGTGTCTCTTGGTGCACTTGTGGTTGGGGGATGGAGTCCCTTTGGCTGCTGAGGGTCCTTGGGGGCCAACAAGACCACCTGTTACCTCCAGTAAGTCCCACACTGGGATTTCTGAGTGACCTTTGGAGGCCACGCCCCCTTTCTCCACCACTCTGAAAACGTGCCTCCTGGTGCACTGCTGGTTAGGGAATGATATCCCCTTGGCTCCAGATGGTTCTTAGGGGCCAACTACCTCTCCTGTTACCTTTAGTATGTCCTACATTGCGGGTTTCCTTAGAGGTCTTTAGAGGCCACACCCCATTTCTCCACCACCCTGCAAACACAGCTCCTGGTGCACTGCTGGTTCAGGGATGAAGTCCCCTTGGCTGCTGAGGGTCCATGGGGGCCAACCCTCCCTCCTGTTACCTCCAGTAAGTAGCACAGAGTGGGATTGCTGAGAGGCTGTCGGAGCTCACTCCCCCTTTTGTCCACCACTCTTCAAATGCACCTCCTGGTGTACTGCTGGCTGGGGGATGAAGTCCCCTTGGATGATGGGTGTCCTTGGGGGCCAACTGCCCCTCCTGTTACCTCAAGTAAGTCCCACAGAGAAGTATTGCTAAGAGTTTGTCGGAGTTCAAACCCTCTTTCTCCACCACTCTGCAGACACGCCTCTTGGTGTACTGCTGGTTAGTGGATGAAGTCCCCTTGGATGCTGAGGGCATTGCAGATTAGCATGGAATAGTTAGCCCAGCTAACTATAACTGCTGAATTTGATGTCAACATTCTCACTCAACGGACATTAAATAGTACAATAAGTCTTCTGTTTTCATTTCTTTTTGGAAGTTTATTCTTTTTTCTTTTGTAGTTAGAAATATAGAAGAAATGCCAACACGTGTTTCGCACACAATGCGCTTCTTCAGGGCTATCACATGAACAAAAATTGATACATTAAAATCATAATCATAATTGTCCAAATATACATCTGATTTAGACTAAACACACAAATTTTTCATAAGTGCACATGTACAGTAATACCCAATTCTATCACCTTATTAACTGACAAAATCATAGACATATTGAGCCTATTTAACAATTTGCAATTTCACATTCATCTTATTAACATTTAAACAATATACAACCTTCTTATCATTTCATTTGTTCATAAACATGTTTTACTATAGGGCTGCAAGAATTCCTTGTGCCACATTACTGCATGACACCATTTTGACTTTGTATTTAATATATTGTTTATTTTCCTATTTTTCTATTGTCTGCAAATAAAATCTGTCTTACTGATTACGGGGCAAGAATGTAATTACCTTTTCACATTCCTTGAAACAACTTGTGTAGAGGTTTTATCCAATTGTATTATGTGCCTCCTTAGTGCTCTCAGATTCCTAAAACAACACATTAAAATATAATCCCATTACTTGTTTCTCCTTTTATTTTCAATAGTGCTGTCATACTACAAACTTCTTCTATTTCACCTTAAAATAATTTCCTCACCTTAATAGTTGTTAGTATCCCATGAAGTATGAAGTGTAATCCTCTGAACTTGTATTCTTGCACAGTATAATTCAAGTCTAGCGCCCCTTTATAAGGTCTGCAGTAATGAAAAGAACAGTGACCCTACATTACTCCTCGGTCTGCAAGTCCGTGTTTAGCAAATGTTATAACTGATCCCCACATAGTTAATTGCTTACAGCTCCCACCATGCTCACTATCTTGGGGAAAAAACGAATTGTTTTGAATAGCAACCTTCAATACGGATTTTAAGATTGTAGAATTCAAGAACTAAACGGGGACGGGAGAAATACCTTCCTAATAATCATCCTTAGATACACTAGCAAAACCCCCGATTCACTATCTCGAAAAAACAAATTATTTTGAATAGCAACCTTCAATGCGGATTTTGAGATTGCAGAATTTCAGAAATAGACGGAGACGGAAAAAATAACTTCCTAATAATCATGCTTAGATACACTAGCAAAACCCCTGGTTCTATTGATCTAATTACTATCGTACAGTGGCTCAGGGCGGGGGCGGGGCCTGATATGACAAGTGTGCAAGGATTCAAGGGGACGTAATCCCCCAACTTAAAACGAGCCATGTGGCGCATTTGCACAGTGAAGGCGGGGCTGGGGCCTGATGTGACAAGTGTGCAAACGCACTCCGTGGCACGTTTTAAGTTGGTGGATTAAATCCCTTTGTATCCTGAGGGTCCCTGGGGGCAACTAGCCCACCAGGTACCTTCAGTAAGCACAACAGAGTTGCGTTGCAGACGGGTATCCACTCAGTACCCATATACTCATGCAATGACCCATTCACTAACACATGCACTGCTGCAATACCTTGAGGACTACCTATGCAGTCCAGTAATCTCCCTGGTACTATATATGTAGTCCTCCAATCACCCAGCTAATTCTATGTGCTTAGCCAATCACTGTGCCAAAACCCAAGCACTTTTAAAATCATAATGCACTCTCCTTGCAGCACTCTAATCATCCAGTCACTACCCATGTACTCATGAAATGACCCAGGCACTAATGCATGGCAAATACAGAGGAGGTCATGCTAATCACAGGGGTACCCCAAGGCATAGTGTTCCCTAGTGTATGTAGGTGTTTTCACTGTTTTCTAAGTGTCTTTTAGCATAGCACTGGCTCCGGTCCTGGTTAGTCAGAGTCAGTTACCACCAGTACCCATCAGTAAAAGTTGGGGGCACAGGAGGACTTTCTGCTCCTCTATTGGTTCTTTCTGCACATCTCTTGCTTCTTGCTGCACTTTTCTTCATCTTTCTGGACTTCTGTTGCCTCTTTCGGCATTTGTCTTGCTTTTTCTGCACTTTTCTTCTTCTTTCTTCACATGTCCTACCTTTGTAGGCATAGTTCAAAATTAGCATTTAAAAAACCTTGAAATTCACTGAAAAAATGATAGGTTTCAGGCACATTTTAGTTAGAAATTAGCATTTAAAACAACATTGAAATTCACTGAAAAAACCATAGGTTTCAGGCACGTTATAGTAAGAAATTAGCATTTAAAAAACCTTAGAAATTCACTGAAAAAACAATAGGTTTCAGGGACGTTATAGTTATTTGAACATTTCACTCGTACAAAACCCTAGAAATTCCCCTGTTATAGCTAGTTCAGTTAACTATAACTCGTGCCCCCGCAATGCACTGCTGATGACGTCACATATTATATCATTCATGACATGGTCAGTGACATCACTGATGACATCACTGATGACATCTCAAATGACATCACTGATGACATCATACACTGTTGCACCTCCTCACACTCCAATATAATCTTTGATACATCCACTGTAAAATACAGACTACCATTTTCGAAGCCATCGACATACCAATACCAGTTATTACATATGCACACTCTGATTCCTAGGTCCACACACACATCCACTCATTCACCCATACAATCACTCATACATACAGTCACTCATCAATACAACACTATCATATGCAATCATACATCTATACAGACACTCAAGCACCGCCACTCATCCATGGAGTTACTCACACACCTAGTCAGTCATGCAAAGAATCAATCACACTCCCATTTCCTCACCCATACAGTTATACACACACCACCTCACTTTTTCAAACTTATACTAACACATACTTACTCTCTTATACAATCACTGATACAAGTACACACTCATCCATACAGCCACTCTCACAATCACTGACTCTCACACTGCCTTTTACATATGTAGTTACTTGGACATGTACCACTGAGACATCCAATCTCTCACCAACATACCCATACACACACTCATCCGCCCATACAGCTGTTTCCACATGTACTCTTGAAACCATACACCCAGTGAATCAACCACTCACACATCTATGCACAGAGCCACACAACTCCCACCCACCCACACACACACTCAGTCTCCCATACAAATACTCAGCCAAGCAATCAATAACCCATATAGACACTCATGTGGCTACTGACAAACACATGCAGCAGCTTACACAACAACCGACATACTGATACACACATTCAGACAGTTTAGTCACTAGCCCATGCATTTAGTAAGACACATTTAATCACTCACTTATACAGTCAGTCACGCGCCTACTAGATCCTTCATCCAGACACTTACATACCCACTCATTCTTCAATACACTTTGGCATACATATAAAACATATTTAAACTTTACAGAAACACACAGTCACTGGATGATGTCATCAGTGATGTCATAAGTGATGTCATTTGAAATGTCATCAGTGATGTCATCAGTGATGTCACTGACCTTGTCATGAATGATGTAATATGTGACGTCATCAGCAGTGCATTGTGGGGGCACGAGTTATAGTTAGCTGAACTAACTATAACAGGGCAATTTCTATGGTTTTGCACGAGTGAAATGTCCAAATAACTATAACGTCCCTGAAGCCCATGGTTTTTTTCAGTGAATACATATATATATTCACTGAAACAAACATAGGTTTCACACACGTTATAGTTAGGAATTAGCATTTAAAAAACCTTGCAAATTCAATGCTGTTTGCATGTGCAAAAGCAATGCCGGCTCCTGCAGGACGCGGGAAGCCGGTGGAACAGCGGGGGCATTGGGACTCCCGCCACGGTCCCCAACGGATAGGGCCTGCAACACTCTGCAAATGCGCCCTGTGGTGCGTTTTAAGTTGGGGAATTATTTCCCCTTCACTACTGGGGGTCCCTGGGGGCCAACTAGCCTACCAGGTACCTCCAGTAAGCGCCACAGGCCTGCGTTGCAGAGAGGTGGTCCAGGCAACGCCCCTTTTTACACCTCTCTACAAAGCTCTCTGGCGCTTACTGGAGGTACCTCGTGGGCTAGTTGGACCCCAGGGACCCTCAGGATTCAAGGGGACTTTATCCCCCCAACTTAAAACGCGCCACATTTAAAAAACCTTAGAAATTTACTGAAAAAACCACAGGTTTTAGGGAAGGTTATAGTTAGTTGGACATTTCACTCGTACAAAACCAGAAAAATTCCCCCGTTATAGTTAGTTCAGCTAACTATAACTCGCGCACCCGCAATCCACTGCTGATGACGTCACATATTACATCACTCATGACATGGTCAGTGACATCACTCATGACATCACTGATGACATCTAAAATGACATCCCTGATGACATCACTGATGACGTCATCCATTGAGTCTGTGTTTCTTAACAATTTTAATATGTTTAATATATATATGGAAAGGCCTGTTGAAGAATGAGTGGGTGTACAAGTGTGTAAATGGATGAGTTTCTTTGGTGCGTAACTGAATCTATAAGTGAGTCATTAAATGTATCTTACTGCAGACTAGTGACTAATCTGTGTGAATGTCTGTATGTTTCTGTCTTTTGGTGTATAAGTGGCTGCATGGTTTTGTGAATATCTATATGAGTGTCTATGTGGGTTATCGATTGGTTGTCTGAGTATCTGTATGGGTGCCTGAGTGTTAGTGTGGGTAGGCTGTGTGTGACTCTGTGCATAGATGTGTGAGTGGGTGATTCTATGGGTGCATGGTTTTAAGAGTGGATCTGAGATGGACTGTACGGTTGAGCGAGTGTATGTATGGGTGTGTTAGGGATTCAATGTATATCTCAGTGGTACATTTGTGACTAACTACATATGTGAAAGGCAGTATATATGTGTGTAAGAGTATATAAGTGGCTAGATGTGAGAATGTGTGATTGTGACAGTGACTGTATGGATGAGTGTGTGCTTTTGTCAATGATTCTAATGGAGCATAAAAATGTGATACTATTTTTGTGAGCAAGGGAACTTGATTGTGTATAACTGTATAGGTGAGTAAATGGCAGTGTGATTATTTTTATGAATGACTAGGTGTGAGAGTACCTCTATGGATGATTGGCAGTGTGTGAGTGTCTATATAGGTGTGTGTATAAATTCATATGATACTTTTTTATGGAGTGACTGTAACTATGAGTGACTTTACACGTGAGTGTGTGGAGGTGTATGAAGACCTAAAAGTTAATATGTGGGTATGCAGTTATTGGCATTGCATTATTTATGGATATGAGAATGGAACTCTGTAATTTTGAGTTGGTATATCAAAGGTTTTATAATGGTGTGAAAAGATGTTCTAATTTATCACATTGTTGACGTCATCAGTGATGTCATCAGTGATGTCATTTTAGATGTCATCAGTGATGTCATGAGTGATGTCACTGACCATGTAATGAGTGATGTAATATGTGACGTCATCAGCAGTGGATTGCGGGTGCGCGAGTTATAGTTAGCTGAACTAACTATAACAGGGGAATTTCATTGGTTTTTTACGAGCAAAATGTCCAGCTAACTATAACATTTGTGAAACCTATGGTTTTTTCATTGAATTTGCAAGGTTTTTTAAATGCTAATTCCTAACTATAACGTGTGTGAAACCTATGGTTTTTTCAGTGAAATTGCAAGGTTTTTTAAATGCCAATTTCTAAATATAACGCTTGTGAAACCTATATTTTTTAGTATTTTTGCATGGTTTTTTGAATTCTAATTCCTAACTATAATGTGTGTGAAACCTATGGTTTTTTATTGAATTTCTTTTTTTTTTTAAATCATTTTTTTCCTTTTTATTTTTTCCTTTAAACACTATTCTACCTATGTATATATTCATGGTTTTAATTCATTCTTCAATTTATAATGATTCACCTTTTTTAAATAAATGGTTAGATATAGTTGTATAACATAGTTAATATCTTCAACAAACCTTTTTTTTTAAAAAAATGTCACCATGCGCGTACGGTAAGCTTACAGTAAGCGCAAGCTTCGCTTTATGTACGGTGAGCGTACGTAATATTTCTACTCTGTTTGCGCATGCTTACGCAATTTGCGTAGGCGCCCGTACTTCCTACGCAACGCGTAAGCGCATGCGTTACACGTGCGCGCGCGCACGTTACACGGAAATTTACGAGCGTGCCTGTAATGCGCATGCGCGCGTGCACATGTCTTTCGTACGCGCATGCGTACTTTTACCGTACGCGCCCGGTAAGCTTAACGTGCGCGTACGGTTGGTCATGTGATCAAGAAACAACACTTTTGATTGGTTTAAACTACTTTAAGTTCTGGAATCTTCCTACACCACACCCATTCCCCTCATTACTGCTTGTGATTTCATAGGAGAAGGAGCTGAATTGTCTTTGGGATACAATGGCAGAGCAGCAGACCTCTTCTGAGAGTGAGCAGGGCAGCAGCATCATCAGGCAGAGAAGGAGGAAACAAAAGAATTCTTTTGTTTGGGAGTATTTTACTTTTCCAGAAGAGCAGAAAAAGGTAAATGCTCCATTAATCACCTGCTCACTTTGTGAGCGTGTCTTATCTAGAGGTAACCCAAGGAAGAAGTATTCCTTTGGTAATCACACTATGCTGAGACACATTAGGGATGTACATCCCAGGACTTTTGCTCGACATTCTGAAGCAAACCATTCAGAAAGTCACCCGAGCACACCCGCAGAAGCTCAGCCGAGTACATCTTCGGCAGCTCAGCCGAGCCCTTCCTCTGCGGTGGGAGCATCACCCTCTTCTGCTCCTCTGGAAACGAACCCTCGATTTCAGAGGGTACAAATGAGGTGCACCAGATGTTATGGTCTAATTGTTCATGGGGAGAGCAGTGTTTCCCTAATAAACAATAAGATAGACCAGCACATCTGTGGTCCTTGTTAATATTCCCAATCTTTCTTTCCTCTGTCCCTGAATTAACACAACGGCTCTTTTAAGAGCCAACCTTACCTCCCAACTTTTTTTCAATTTTTTTAATTAATTTTTTCAATTTTTTATTTTACAGTGCGTGTACGGTACGCACATTTAAATTTTTTTTAAAAGAACACATTTTTTTTTTACCCTACAAGGTCCTTGAGGGTGTACAATGGAAATGAGAAAAGCAGAGAGAGGAGAAGTGAAAAAAGGGAGCATGAAACTAAATGTGTGATAAATACAGAAATTTCACACTTACCTGACCAACAAAATAACGTATTTATTAATAAATGCTTCATTTAAATTGCTAGAAAAAAGGTTTATTTTTTCGTACATTTTTTTTCTCAATCTGAAAAAAAAGAAAAAAGTATTAATATTTAATAATACATTTTAGAATACAGTACACATATTTTCATATTTAAAAACAATTTTTTGCCCATTTTTTGCTGTTTTCAGAATATATTGCATTTCACTGTAAATCGTGAAAGCAATTGCATTCATCACTTAACAGCGGGCAAAAAAAAAATAACTATCTGAAAGATTGTTTAAAAAAAGCCCAGAATCTCTTCTCACTAAACATACCTTTATAGAAATGTAACATATTTTTAAAAAATATCATGTAAGAACAACAACTATTTCCACTAAATATCGTCTTAAAATTTTTGTTGCATAAGCATAATCACCAAAATAATATGTGTCAAAGAAGTCCACAATTCAAATTGTTACCTTTCCTTTAGGACAAATGGTAATTTTTAAAATCTTTTTTGATGAAATTTCCAATGGTAATCCGATAAAATTGCAAAAATGATTTGTACAGATGTTGCAAATTCTATCTAAAATTTTGGTTTCAGAAAAATTAAATAGGAATTTGCTAATTCAAAAGGCAAACGTTGCTTAAAAACCAATTGAGAATCATTACACAGTGTCCAGCCTTTTTCACATTTAAGATAAACTGTGTAATGACCAGAAGTTACAGTAGGTCCATCATGGAAAATTATTGCAACTGTAACAAAAGTTTTTCCTGAAATTGATAATTGCTGTCCTATAAACTTCTTTATTAAAGTGTCCAATTTTGAACCATCAGCTCTACAACGTTGCATCCTTAAAATTACATACTGTCCATATTTCTTTAAAAATAACGTTGAAAACATGTCAGATTTACATTCACAGCATTCCATGCTATGATTGGCATCTTTAACTAATTTACTAAAACTCACTGATTTACTTTCTGGCAATGTTAAATACATAAACCTTTCTGAATCAACATTAGAGCTGCATGTGTAGAAACAGTTTTCACAAGTATGTTCCCATTTATAAGAGAGACCGAACATATTCTCAATATCTATGCCTTCATCTTCCAGTACCATAAGGACATACATCAAGAATTCCTGTGCATCTTGTTGGACATTTTGAGTAAACTGTGTACGTCCTGAACATACATATAAAAGATTTCTAATTCCAGTAGCACTTTCTATTTTAGTTTTATCGATACTCAGCTTCTCATAAAGGAGACTTAGCACAGAACAGAATCTTTTATCATGATTTACTATTATCTGCTCTTGCAAACGTTCAAGATAAAATACAACATTTAGCACTACATTAGCATAGCAGTTGACACCAGAGCTATTTTCAAAATGACAACCAACAACTTCTTCAACATTATCCTTTTTCTTTTTGCTTGCAATCACATGAGTCTCTTTTTGTTTTCTCTTCTCTACATCCTCATTACAGATATTTTCAAATCTCCTTTTCCGAGAAACAACACGTTTTTCCAACACAGGATACTGACCTAAATGAGGAGCATAGCTTCTTCTTAATCTATTATACTCCTTTACACAATTAAAATCTGCACTAACTCTTGAGTCATCAAACTCTATCATGAATAAACCAGATAATGTTTTCACTCGTGACAAAGCAACATATGCCATACCTTCTTTGAACACAGTAGAACCAATGTTTACAAAAGCACTATCTACAGTTAATCGTTGAGACTTGTGAATAGTTACAGCATATGCTAGAGAAAATGGAAACTGCTTCCTACGTACATATAAGTCTTTTACAAGCAAAAAACGGACTGAACAATGACTAATCTCTTTAACCTCTGCAATCTGATCAAATTTTATTTTTAAAAATTCAATTCCATCTTTTTTCTGGTATTTCACAAAACCCACAACTTTACCCATAGCTCCATTCACTAAACCTTTTTCAACATCCAAATTTCTCCTTAAAAATACTCGACAGTTCATGCAAAGATATAGGTTTTTTTCTAATCCAGCTGTTTTCGAAATGTTCTTCTCTAGAGAATCCAATTTATTTTTCAGTTTGCCTGTTAATGTAATAGTAATTCCCTCATGCTGAATTTTATCAACTGCTTCCATTTTCTTAATCTCTTCCTTTTCCAATTTCAAAAGTTCCTCATTGAATATCGAGCATTCACGTAGTGTTGACATTAAGCAGATTACAGTATTATTTTCTGCAATGTTCTTGTATATATTCTCTGCAACTATTTCTTCCTTTGGAAATAAATTATGTAGCAACCGACTCTGTAATGCTTTTCTGCCAACTTCTGTGAGTAGTCCAATTCTGATATCTTTCAGAATACTTGCATAATCTTCATCGCTTGCTTGCCTCATATTGGTGGTAAGTTCTTTGTACTCAAAGAACGACCAAATATTCGCATTACCAATGCTTCCTAATGACTTCTTCGTGTCTTCATGTGTCACAGTATTAAACACTGGTTGTCCTTTAACTGTAGTAAGCTGTAGAAGATCCCCAAAAACTATAACATGTTTTCCTCCAAATAACACGTCATAGTCTCTCTTTAGAATTTGCTGCATTCTTAAATGCACAAAGGCAAGCATTAAGTTTGATACCATGTTTACCTCATCAATAATGAGAACTTGCATCTTCTTCAACACTCTTGAAACTTCGAAGCATGCTTCTCCTGTAAGCTTGTGATATTCTATTTTGTTCTCATGCTCCACTGGTAACATTAGCAAGCGATGTAAGGTAATTCCTTTTATATTATATGCTGCTAACCCAGTTGGAGCAGTAACAACACAAGACAAAGTTGAATCTGTTTTTTGCGGTAGGTAGCTTCTGATGACTTTAATTAGGAAACTTTTTCCAGTTCCAGCTTGTCCACTCACATACATCCTGATTGGTTCAAATGATGTGCATGTGCACGCTTTATTTTCATGTAGTAATCCGTGATCAATTTTTTTCTGACTTCTTCATAAATTTGTTTTTGTTCTTCATTCAGTTGTTGTTCTAAATTTGGTAAGTCTATTAAATCTTCTTGAGCTTGATTCATAGCTGTTTCAACTTCATTCATGGCTATTGCAGCTTCATTTTCTACAATTGGTTGTCCTAGGGGATCTTGACTGAGCGTTTCAGAACTTTGGCTGTCTCGAGAACTGTCTCTAGCTACTTCAGCTGCAATTGTTGCTTCCTGTTCAATTTCTTCATTTAACATTTGCACATAATTTATGAAAGTACTGCATTCAATCGTATCTTTACATGCATTGAATGAATCCTCATAGCTTTCAAATTCTCCAAGTAGTTCGTCCTCTGTACGCCATGGTTTAAACAGCTGTAAAAGTGCCAAGTAGTAAAATTCCTTTTTGTCGGGGGAGGAGCCTAGCGTGCATCCAAGATGGTCGCGTGAGCACAGGGCTCCCCGGACCCTCGCTGCTCCTCGGAACTTATCCTGACTTTATCCTGACTTGGTTGACGGATTCTGGAAGATGAACGTTGGCTGAACCCTAAACTCTTTTCAGAAACCAAATCGGACCTGGGAGACCTGATCTATGGTGGTTTGAACTTTTGAGGCCCAACTGATGGCTGTGCCGGTGCGAAGGTGAACTGTGGAGCCGGGGCATAGTTGAACAACAACGGCATCGGGGCTGTGCCAGCGGCCGTCCCATCACTTTCGGTTTCACTTTTGGATCTCTGAGTGGCTGGACCGTGGAGTTGCTTTGTGCGGCTGGGTTTTCACTCGGCCTTCGCTTGGTGCCTTTGCCCCCGCTTGATACCAGTGTGCCCATTGACTTTGATCCTCTCGCACCGCCACATTGCGGTCTCTGGTACGGCTCGTGTCTGCTTCGCCTGTGCCCCTTCGACGCTTGCTCGGTGGTCCCCTTCGGTGAGCGTGGTTCAACATGGGTGGCAAGGAGGATCCCGAGAGGCGTAAGACCAAGACATCCCTACGTGGGGGACCGGTCCACACTAACAACATGGACCGCTACACTCAGGGTAAAGGGTCCCCTGGGACGGCCAGTGTTCTCACGGATGACGCCGGTGGTGTTCCGTCCGTCCCTCCGGATTTGTCATTGCAGGACATCATGGGCGCCATTAACGGCATCAAGGAGACCATCGCTAAGCAGTACGAGGCCTTGGCCCGTAAAATCGACACGGTGGCCATTGATGTTACGCTAATTCGGGCGGATCTCTCTAAGACCAATGAGAGGGTTCAATCGCTGGATTCGCGGACGTCCACCCTTGGTACGGATGTGTCGGACCTGCAGACTGCTCTTGGCGACCTCAAGTCGGCCAACGACCTGATGGCCCGGCGGCTGGAGGACTTCGAGGGACGGGCTCGACGCAATAACATCCGCGTCATAGGTGTTCCAGAGACCTCCGACAATCGCCCGGTTGATCTTATGGTTGAAGATCTCATCCTCACCCAGCTTGCCCCCACTGGCCTGAGTAAGTTCTTTGCCGTGGAGCGGGCCCATCGAGTCCCAGGCGGTCGGCCACGACCGGGAGCCCCCCCGAGGCCTATTGTTGCAAAACTTTTTCACTACAGAGACCGAGATGCGATTCTGCAGGCCTCACGGGTACATGGCCCGGTCCGATATGAGAACTCATCCGTTAACTTTTTCCCGGACTTCACCCAACTTGTCCAGAAACAGCGGATGGGCTTCCAGGGGGTGAAGCGCCGTCTCCGGGACCTGGGTCTTAAGTACTCTATGCTTTTTCCTGCTAGGCTCCGAGTGGAATACGAAGACCGGACTACCTTTTTTGACTGTCCTGCGACTGTGAGTGACTGGTTGGATTCTCTGCCGGACCGGGGTGACCGGCCTGGGCGTTCTGGTGGTGCCGAGGGTGGCGGGCCTCCTTCGGAGTGACTTTTGGTCCTTGACTTTGATATTTTGTTTTGTTCGGCTGGGTTCTACTTCTTTTGTACATTTTGTTTAATTATGATCTGTGTAGGGGGCGGGCGGGGACGGGTCCCTTTCCTCCTCCGGGGTCTTTTTGTAGAATGGGGTTTGTAGGGCAACAGGCACACTGCAAGTTGGGGTGGTTTTTTGGACCGCAGGGGTGCAGGGTGGGGGGAGTTGAATTAGGGGGGGGGTTGGTGGGTGGGAGGGGTTGTTTGGATTTGTGTTTTTTGTTTTCAAGGCGAGGTATTGGCTCTGTTTCAGTTTCAGGTGTCGCGCTATTTGCTGGGGGACCCTTGATCTTCTGGGGGGGATGGGGGGGACGGGTTGAGATTGATGTCTTGGAACGTCAACGGATTGGGGGATCGTATCAAACGTGGTGTTGTGCTGCAATATTTGCGTCGTTTGACTCCTGATGTGGTATTCTTACAGGAGACGCATCTGGTTGGTAATGTTTGTCATGCCATGAACAGGGGGGGATACCGACTCGTGGCCCATTCCGGTTTCACCACTGGCTCTAGAGGGGTGGGCATTCTCCTACGATCTTCACTTCCGCTAGAGATCACCAGGGTTGTCCTAGACGATAGAGGGCGCTATGCGGCCCTGACTGGGAGGTGGGAGGGACAGTCCCTTTCCTTGGTTTCGGTTTATGTTCCCCCGGGCCTCCAGAACTCCACTTTCTCAGACTTGGGTCTTCTGCTGCTTGAGCTTCCTGACAGTCTTTTGCTTATGGGTGGGGATTTTAATTCTGTTGTTTCGGGTGATCTGGATCGCCACCCACCCAGGGCCCTCCCTGCTGCCCAGGCGTGGCTCGGCGGGTTCTCGGATACCTTCGGTCTGGTGGATTGTTGGAGGTTAATGCATCCGACACAGTGTCAGTACACATTTCACTCTGGGGCCCATGGGAGTCTCTCCAGATTGGATTATTTTCTTATGCCCGCGGCCCAGACTGCCCGGATTCGAGAGGTTAAGCACCTGGCCCGGGGTATCTCTGATCATTCCCCACTGTGGTTGCTTTTCGACACCGGGACGCGGTCCGCTGGGCGGATCGCCCCAAGTAACCCTTGGTACTTGCGAGACCCCAAGATTCGTGATAGCCTTGTTAAGTCGATTGATCAGTATTTTCTCGAGAATGAGGGGTCGGTGTTGTCCTCAGTGTCCCTGTGGGAAGCCTTCAAAGCAGTGCTCCGTGGGCATGCCCTATCCCTGATAGTGGAGGCTAAGAAGGTTAAGAATGAGGCGGTGGTGAAGCTGGAGACTGAAATATCGGGGCTGGAGGCAGCTTTGGAGACGAGTGTCACTCAGGATGGGCTTCATGCCCTCAGCTTGAAGCAGTTTGAATATAAGTCTCTTGTTATGGACGCTGCCAAGACCATGTATAGGGAGCAGCAGGGTAGGTTGTATGATGCCGGAGACAAGGCGGGTAAACTGATTGCTTGGTTGGATAAGAAGGAGAGAGTGAATCGTGTGGTCCCGGAGCTTCAGATTTCGGATGGAGTGTGTGTGACTGACCCTGGTGAGATTGTGGAGTGTTTTGCTGACCTCTTCCGGGCGGTGTATTCCCCGGTGTCTGATAGAGATGAGGATGACTCTCGTCTCTTGCTGCGGGATATTGCCTTGCCCGGCTTATCCGTCGAGGACCGTGATGCCTCACTGTCTGTCGACGAGATTGCTACCGCAATTCGTTCCCTTCACTCAGGCAAGGCTATGGGCCCCAACGGACTGCCGATTGAACTGTACAAACTATGCCCGGATAAAATCGCGCCCTTCCTCCGTCGTATGTTTCTGGAGTCGCTCGAGCGGGGTTCCCTTCCCGACGGCGAGCGTCTGGCTACTATAGTTGTGATTCCCAAGGACGGTAAGCCACGAGACCGCTGTGCCTCATATAGGCCTATTTCCCTACTAAATGCCGAACCGAAAATCCTTGCCAAGGTCCTCGCTAATCGCTTGCTGAGAGTTATATGTGATTTGATACATCCGGATCAATGCGGCTTTATCCCTCATCGTAATACCGCTCTCAACTTGCGGCGTCTACACGGCGTCCTCGCTAGGGCGGAGTATTTCTCTGAACCGGCCATATTGGTTTCCTTAGACGCCACGATGGCCTTTGATACCATCGAGTGGCCATTCCTTTGGGCCGTCTTGGCGAAGTTTGGCTTTGGGGAGGGATTTATTAGTTGGGTTAAGCTCCTCTATGCTGGACCAATGGCTCAGGTTGTTGTCAATGGGCGGGTTTCTCGGCCCTTCGCTCTCGGGAGGGGTACTAGGCAGGGGTGTCCGTTGTCCCCTCTGCTCTTTGCTCTCGCCTTGGAACCGCTCGCTGCCTGGCTCCGCTGGGCGCCCTCGATCAGAGGGATCCGGTGGGCCCCGGGCTTCGAGGATCGGGTCTCGTTGTAAGCGGATGACATTCTTTTGTACCTCACCTCGCCGCGGAAGTCGCTCAATGTGCTTTTTGATGTCCTTACTTCCTTCGGGAGAAATTCGGGGTTGATAATTAACTGGTCCAAATCTTGCGTGTATCCTATCTCCGGTGGCCTTCCTCTCTTACCGCCTCGGCTTCCGATTCAAACATCTCAATACGGCTTTAAATACTTGGGGGTGTACGTTTCGTTGGATCCGGCGGTCCGCTACGAGCAGAATCTCCTGTCTCCCCTCCGGCGTTTGAGGGTGGATACGGCTCGGTGGTGTAAGTTGCCCTTGTCTCCACTCGGTCGCGCAGCACTGTTTAAAATGATGTCCCTTCCCAGATTTCTTTACGCACTCCAGAACTCCTTCGATATCATTCCGGCGGCCTACTTTAGGGAAGTGGAGAGTTTGCAGAGGAGACTGGTTTGGGACGGTCGTGCGCGTATCGCTTTGGCAAAGCTGACTCTTCCCTGGTATGACGGGGCATCGCTCTTCCTGACATCAGAAGGTACTATTGGGCCTCCCAGCTGTCTGCCATTAACCATGCTACGTATGCTCCTGTTTCAAACCCGGCATATGAGATGGATAAATTCCTGCTTCCCGGCGGCAACTATAACAGAGCGCTTTACTCTCGATCTGCCGGGAGGACCCTCACGGGCCCTACTAGGATTGCGGTACGTGTGTGGAAGGCGGCGAATGTAGCTGTGGGCTGGAGTGAGCGTTTAACGTGTGCTACTCCTTTATTCGCCTCAGAACGCTTGGGAAGCCTCTGGACAACGAAAGGCTTTGAGCACTGGGATACGATCGGCATTAGCAGAGTGGGGGACCTATGGGTTAAAGGCGCGGTTAAATCCTCCGCGGCGCTTCAGAGCGAGTACGAGCTTAGTGAAAGGGAGTTCTTCCGCTATGCCCAGGTTCGGCACGCCTTACTCTCTGTCTTTGGGGAGGGGACCACGGTCCCTGTTTCTTCGCCTCTCGAGGACCGTATACTCGACGGACACGTCCCCGACAGCACTATCTCCCTGATTTATAAAAAACTAATAAATAATCGGGCTGATCTCTTGGTGCGTCTTCGGGAGACGTGGACGGGGGATGGGGTTGAGTTGGACGACGAGGACTGGCAGTCTGCGCTGTCATCCCCTAAGGAGGTTGCCATCCCGGCCCGTCTCCGTCTTGTCCAGCTTAAGATTCTCCATCGTATCTATGTGACGGGTCCCCGTTTGGTCTCGATGGGGTTTACTGACGATGGGCTCTGTAAGCGTGGCTGCGGGCTCAGTGCCACCTTTCTCCACATCCTCTGGGAGTGCCGCGAGGTGGCGGAATATTGGCGCCGGGTGCATGATGTTATGAAATGAGTCACTGGGGTCGCTCTGCTGCCGGAGGTGCGCCGATGTGTTCTGAATGTGTGGGAGCCCAATGACTATAATGCGGGCCAGACTCGGTGGGTGGCCCTTGGGAACATGATTGCAAAGAGAGATATTGCGCAGCTTTGGGGTTCCCGACGGCCTCCCACCGTGTCCGTATGGAAGGAGAACATGGACTGGTGCATGTTTAGGGAGAAGACGGTGTATGTGGCTCACGGTAAACCGGGGGCGTGGGGTAGAATCTGGGGTCAGTGGAATGTGTATCGAGGGACTATCTGTTCTCCCCCCCTGGTGGATACGTCTGAGGTTGCCTTGTCCCCCTGATCCTTGAGGGTTCCTTGCTTAATTTGTTCATCTGTGTACAGTTTTGGTTTTCCCGTGGCCCCCCACTCCCTCTCAGACCCCTTTTTATTGACCACCCTATAGTGGTCGGGTGTGGAGTTCCTCTGCTGTGGTTAGACGCCCTTTCAATGTTTTTCGCCTTGCTTTTTGGTTTTTTTTATTTACTTTTGTTGATATTTATATAAAATGGGTGTATCCTGACGTCCCTTATGTGCAGTCTGATCTCCTGTAATTTGGCGGAGCCCCTGTGGGCCAGTCATTGTTTTTGAACTGCTTGACCATTTCTGGATACTAGCGGCCGGCCCAGGAGGTTGTAGGCCCGTGCTTGTACCTTTTTTCTCTGCACAATAAAGCTTTTTTACCCCAAAAAAAATAAATAATAATAATAATTCCTTTTTGTCAGTAGTGTCGCAACTCAGCTTCCTATGATTAATCAAACTTCCTTTTGTTTGCTTCACCAAACATCCTTCCTCACCAATGACTTTATATTTTCCATTTTTGATGTCTTCTGTGGCTTTCCGTGTAAAAATGTAGTTTTGCAGCACTTCATAGAGACACATGTTCTCAAGATGACAACTTCTTTTTGGGTAATACGTGTCCAACATGTTTGTTTTCAAAATATCTGTACTTTCTGGGTCGTTCTCGGCCAAATATTCAATTTCTGCAACAGATTTCAATACCCGATTTCGCATTGCTGCAAGGCCTAAACTTACCCAAATTATTCTTCTGGATTTCGAGTACAGACTTGTAGATGATAACCTATCTGAGCATTCGTAGGATCCAATTTCTCGATGCGATAACATCTTTAAACTGAAACTGTATAGCTTCTTACTGACAGTTTTCTCGTGAGAAATCTCTTCCCACGTTTCCTTCAATTCCGTTTTCGCAGATTTAGTAATGTACGATGTGACATACCGAGCAACAGCAATAGAATTGTCTGCCACATACTGAATATCCATGTTAGCATTCCACATGGATAAAATGACTGGGTTGTAGTCATTTATATATTTTGACTCTTCTTTTCTTCTTAGGTTGTACGTATTTTTTGGAGATTTTCTTGTA
This sequence comes from Triturus cristatus, assembly GCF_964204655.1. Taxonomy (NCBI): domain Eukaryota; kingdom Metazoa; phylum Chordata; class Amphibia; order Caudata; family Salamandridae; genus Triturus; species Triturus cristatus. Next base: position 872,892,660 of record NC_140588.1, read on the forward strand.
ATAGTATGTCGCACAGCTGACATAAAACTGTTTACTTTTCCTTTTGAAAGAACAGGTCTGGGAAATCCAAATCGACATTTTGTGTAGAATTTATCTTTGCTCTTGTACTTCCGTCGACAGTATTTTCCACACCGATGACTTTGGAAACGTAAAACTTGGTCTTTTAACTTTTTCTCTTCTGTGCTTTTAGGTATAGCACATGTTGCATATTCTTCGATGAAAGATAAAACTGCTTCATCAGCATCTGTTCCAAATTTTGGGGCATCCTTGATCCACAACAGCATATGAATATGAGGAGCACCTCTTGGTTGGTACTCTTTTCTCCAAAAGAAATCCACAACTTCTCCAAGAGGTGGATTTTTTTTATTGCAGATGAAGGACATCATAGCCTCAAATCTATGATTGAAATATCTGCAAACATTAACCGGATCCAATGAGCACAGTTCTCCTGCTGTCTTGTATTCGATGTTTTTAATGATTGAATTTGCCTCTCGAAGAAAATCCAGAAGATCATCCCAAGCGTACTCTGCACAGCTTAGGGTAAGGAACCATGTAGGAGTTCCTAAATTCCGTAACATACATTTCAATTCTCCATGGCGTCGGTACCAATATTCATTTGTCCCACGCTGACAAGCCATCAGATTGATCAATTGTGATTCCAAATGATCATCTCGCTGCTGCACTTTGTTAATAAAATCCTTAGCAGACACATTATGTAGATGTACTCCACTTTTTAAAATGTGATTTACTGCATAAGATAGTGCAGACAAGTCACTTTCAAATAACAGATGGAACAAATAAGGAATACTTTGACGAAATCTGGGATCTTCTGCATATAATCTTATAGTCCGATACTCAGAAGCAGGAATCTGGACTGGACGTTCATCGTATCGTCCACCTTCTCCTGTAGGAAACAGCTGGGGAAAACAACGAGCTTCCAAACTCTCCTTCCATACACTTACGGGAGTTCCTTTGGCTTTTTTCATCTGAAACAGATCAATAGTGTTTGCCATAACTTCTTTTGAATGAAGAGGATGTATGCTGAAATGTTCATAAATTTCTTCTTCTTTTGACTTGTCCACTTTTTCAATTTGCCCAGTTGGTGTGTCTGTGTCTCCTAGTAAATCTTCTTCATCTTCATCTATATAAATTGATTCATACCATTTATTATTCCTTTTCAAATATAAATTTGCTCTTTGTACTTTCCGTTCATCTACCAGCTCCTGCCAAATTTTCTTACTCTTTGTAGGTACACCATTAACCAGAATAACTAATGGTTCAGTTTCCAAAGTATCTGTACCAATAGTTTCCATATTTTTTTTCAAATCCAATGGCAAATAGACAACTCTTCCTTTTAAACCTCTCTGTAAATCTGAAGGAGGTAATTTACCAGTTTTGGGCTCCATACGTACTATGGTCTGGAACGGATGAACACTTTGAATGAGTATAGACTCATACGTATTTAAATCAGAAAGTTCTGCAGGAATTTCAACCAATTCTAAATTATTATGTACAGCTCTAGCTGGCATTTTATTTTCTTCTAACTTGTTGTAACAGTATTTACAAATACGATGATCTTCACCCAAATCAAAACAATTTTCAAGAAATATATATGTTGCAAAATCCTTCCACTTATAATTATCTTCTTCTTCACTTTTTTTGTAGAGATCAACATTCCTTGTTTGGATTTCATAATGGCTTCTCCGGCAACAAATACAAGTAATATTTGGTCTTTCATTAGAGATGATAGCAAATTTTGTTATTTGATCTTCAAATTTCTTATTTACGGAGGGTTCAACATTCTCTTCCACATTTTCCTCAATAACTGTGTCATTCCCTGCACTTTCTTGTTCCGGACCAAAGTAACTTAACTGAATTTCATCAGTAACCTTCTCAACATCTGATACAGTTCCACGGAACAGAGCCCTATTCAACTCATTTAACTTTAGTGCTGGACTTTTAGCAAAATACAATCTTCTCACAAATGTTCTAATTTCAGTATGATGAACTGCCAGCATCCTAAAATGGTGAAAAACACTTTGACAAACTTTCCTAGATAGACAAGCCAGAGAGTGTCCTTGCAAACCAGTATTCTCTCTCACTCTGCATGGATCTAGTCCTTGAAGCACCTTAATCTTCTGTTTAACACTCCTTTTACTATATTCTCTTAAAAACTCACGTAATTTATCAATAGATTCATGTCGCAAAGTACAAATACTACTAAAATTCCAAGTATACACTGGGGCTTTAGGACGTCTCCCCATAACCTCATCCGCAATCACTTCTTCCTCATTTCTTGGAACCATTTTCTCCTTTTCCATTATGCAACCATCTTTCACTTCATAAGCTCGTCCAGTGGTGCCAACTGCATGCAGCAAACTATTACTTTGAAGATAACTCTCTTCATTAAAAAATGGTTCTGTACTTGAACTATGCATCCATTCTCCTAAAAACACTTTACAAAAGTTATTTCTTTTCACTACTCTTTTCTTTTTGCTTTGTGACTTCATTACATTGACCATTTTTTCTAATGTACGCATCCTGTTCAAAATTAAAATGAATAGTTTTCTTTTTAATTCTAAAGCCTTAGCTACAATGGCTTCAATATCTTTTTTTCTCTTGTACAATTTCGTTTTTTTCTTATATTTTTTCACATCCTTTAGCAAATTGGACATCACTCTTCTCTGAAACATTTTTCTACGGATCTCTTTAAATGCTGTTTTTCTTTTTAAGTCAATCTTTATTGCTTCTGCTTGTACATTAGCATTTAGTAAATTCTCACTTTTGTCCTGTTGTTTTCTACTTGAAACAGTTTTTCCAGTTGGGACATTTTTTAAATTTTTCCTTTTTTTGAATATATTTTTAAAGAATTCCTTTGTCTGCTTACCAGACTTTTTCTTTTTTCCAACATGAGCATCTTCAACTAACTTGGGTCCTCCAGTTGTCTTCAAATATACATGTTTTTTCTGTTCTTTTCGCTTTCTTGATTTTATAGGCATCTTATATTTCCTTCACTGCTCTGCAGCAATACCTGAAAGAAACTACAAAAAAAAATACCTTTTGTAATTTAAATATTTTACTATATTTTTTATGAGCTTTTCAAATCTTATAATACTATCTACCCCTTTCCTACAAGTGAAAAACACAATAAAACCAACACGAATTAAATCTCTAGGAACAATTCCTGTGAGCACACAGACTCTTGGTGTGATTCTAGGCAGAAAACGATATTTGATTTGCAATTCAAAAGCACACTTACTACTGGTTTTTTTGCAAGTGAAAATTACTATAACAGTCTGACACATTTTCCTTACAGTTTAGAGAGGCAGAAAAGAGCACATGTCCAATCAGCTTTTACAGACCATGTACATGTGTAACCTGGCTGACTGACTATACTCCAGCAAAGGTAATGAGCCTTGGTGATGTTCAATGCATTAGCGTTACTCACTCCTACCTAAAACACCACACAGTGCTGATTAGTAAGCATGAGTGTACAGGAAAAACAGCTAGCTCTCTGCTAAGAGTGTGGTTCTGGAGACTGTCTACTGTCAGGTGCAAGAGAGACTTGAATGGACCCTTACATAACTGCATGAACACTGTAAACATGTATGTAAGACTACATGTGTGGTAAGGGTTAATATGAGTTTTTAGCATGTAGCAACTACATGACCCATTGCACGAGTGGAAGAAAAATCTACCATGTTGATTTCAAATATGTTAGCATTTGCCTCTTATTTGAGATACTGTTTTGGGCTGAATGCTAACCATCACATTTCCAGAAAACAAGCTTCCCCTTTCCTACGAATGCAATTCTAAAAGAACCGGAGTGACACGAAATACATCTCTGACAACAATTCCGGTGTGCTCACAGACTCATGGTGTGATTCTAGGCAGAAAACGAAATTTGCTTGCCAATTTGAAAGCACACTTACTACTGTTTTTTTCTGCAAGTGTTAAGTACTCTAACAGTCTGATACATTTTCATTACAGTTTTCAGAAACAGAAAACAGCACATGTGCAAACAGCTTTTTGAGACCATGAACATGTGTAACCTTGGTGACTGACTACACTCCAGCAAAATAAATCAGCCTTAGTAATGTTGAATGTATTAGTGTTACTCACTGCTACCTGAAACACCACTCACTTGTGAATACTAAGCATGATTCTACAGGATAAACAGCTGGGTGTGTGCTAAGAGTCTGCTTCTGCAGACTGTGTATTTTCAGTTACAAGAGACATATGCATGGATACATCCAAAAAGAACCAGAGTGACACGAAATACATCTCTCACAACAATTCCTGTGTGCTCACAGACTCATGGTGTGATTCTAGGCAGAAAACGAAATTTGCTTGCCAATTTCAAAGCACACTTACTACTGTTTTTTTCTGCAAGTGATAAGTACTCTAACAGTCTGATACATTTTCATTACAGTTTTCAGAAACAGAAAACAGCACATGTGCAAACAGCTTTTTGAGACCATGAACATGTGTAACCTTGGTGACTGACTACACTCCAGCAAAAGAAATCAGCCTTAGTGATGTTGAATGTATTAGCGTTACTCACTGCTACCTGAAACACCACTCACTTGTGAATACTAAGCATGATTCTACAGGATAAACAGCTGGGTGTGTGCTAAGAGTCTGCCTCTGCAGACTGTGTATTTTCAGTTGCAAGAGACATATGCATGCATGCATCCATAACAGCATAAACATTGTAGTAATGTATGTAAAAGTACATGTGTGGCAAGGGTTAAATGGAGTTTTGTATATGTAGGACCAAGCTCAGCAATTGCATGATTAGAAGCAAAATCTACTATATCAATTTCAAATGTGTTATCATTTGCCTCCCATTTGTGTGATACTGATTTATGCTGAATGGATACCATCACAGTTCCCGAAAAAAAGCTGACCCTTTCCTACAAATGGCATTCTTACAGAACCAGGCCAACAGAAATAAAATCTCTGACAACATCCAAAACCTCCCCTTTCCTACCAATGCAATTCTAAAAGAACCAGAGTTACACGAAATACATCTCTGACAACAATTCCTGTGTTCTCACAGACTCATGATGTGATTCTAGGCAGAAAACAAAATTTGCTTGTCAATTTGAAAGCACACTTACTACTGTTTTTTTCTGCAAGTGATAAGTACTCTAACAGTCTGATACATTTTCATTACAGTTTTCAGAAACAGAAAACAGCACATGTGCAAACAGCTTTTTGAGACCATGAACATGTGTAACCTTGGTGACTGACTACACTCCAGCAAAATAAATCAGCCTCAGTGATGTTGAATGTATTAGCGTTACTCACTCCTACCTGAAACACCACTCACTTGTGAATACTAAGCATGATTCTACAGGATAAACAGCTGGGTGTGTGCTAAGAGTCTGCTTCTGCAGACTGTGTATTTTCAGTTGCAAGAGACATATGCATGCATGCATCCATAACAGCATAAACATTGTAGTAATGTATGTAAAAGTACTTGTGTGGCAAGGTTTAATTGCAGTTTTGTATATGTACGACCAAGCTCAGCAATTGCATGATTAGAAGCTAAATCTGCTATATCAATTTCAAATGTGTTAGCATTTGCCTCCCATTTGTGTGTTACTGATTTATGCTGAATGGAAACCATCATATTTACAAAAAGAAAGCTGCCCCTTTCCTACAAATGCCATTCTTACAGAACCGGACCAACACTATTAAAATCTCTGACAACAATTCCTGTGTGCACACAGACTCATGGGTTGATTCTAGGCACAAAACAGTATTCCTCAGTGATACCAGTACACCTTAACTTATGGTGAAAACATACTCCATAATATTTTACTAGTTCAAGACAGTTAAATATCTCCCAAACCACAAAATGTAAAACATAACTTTTAAAGAAGAATCACAATTCTAATATTTATATCAAAAATCACCACATACATCCTCTCTCAAACTCATATCTCACCTTTAAAATTAGTTAGTTGAGAAAGAAATGTGGCACTCAAACAGCAGACTATCAGAGTCAGAATACCAGAGCTCTACACCTCTCTCCTCTCTCCAGAACCAGTAAATGGCAATGTTTCCCTCTCTTTTTTCACACATATACATGTTAATTACAAATCTCAGTGCTTCCCACATTTTTTCAAATGAAATCACACATTTCTATTGGTTGAAAACGTCAACCCTTTTCCAAATGAACCCTTCCCCCAATTTGACTTCTGCCTGCTACCATAGCAACAGCTCATGGAACACTGCTGTGAGCAGAGAGGTCAGAAGTGCAGCACACAATGTTTCAAATCCAAAGAGCAAGAGTGCTTCACCTGTCATACCTAACAGCAAATCCAAATGAATCTTCTGTGGGAACACAATTTTCTGAGCCAATAAAAAACATGCTTCTAAAAATGTACACATACAGCCTAGTTTTAACTGTAAAATGATTTGAATCAGCCAATGAGTTCTTTTTATTTAAAAAAAATATGTATGCCTCCATTTTACAACTGTCTTTCATTTCATATTGCCATTCTACTGAAAGACACCTCCTGAGTGCATCCAGATCTCCTTGAAAGATGTTCACAGTGTGGATTGTAGGTCACAGCTATGTCTTCTGGAGTGAAAAGTATGCAGAAAAAAGAGGTATGGTGAGAGACCTTGCTTTGCCAAATGTAGACATTAAATGGATTGGTCAGAGAGGGTTAAAGTGGCACCAATTAATGCCTTTGGTGAAAACCTTTCGACATCTCCCACAGCCTAACCTTATTATTGTGCACTGTGGTGGAAATGACCTAGGCACTTTAACTGGGGTAGGTCTGGAAATGCTTATTAAGGACACCTTTGTGCAATTGATGTCGCTTTTTCCTCAATCTGCCTTTGTATATTCTAACATATGCCAAAGGCAAAAGTGGAACTGGTCCAATCAATTTTGTCCGCAGATTGACAAAGCAAGAAAGCACGTCAACAAATCTATTTATGCTTTCCTCAGAGACTATGGTATGGGTTCTATATACCACAACAACTTGCGTTACAACATGCAAGGCATTTATAGAGGAGACGGTGTACATTTCACTGATGAAGGCAACAGAGTCTTCCTCTTGAACTTTAGACTCTGCATCGGTACTTACTTGTAAGTACCACAAAAAAACACTTCATAAACACAACGGCTCTTTTTAGAGCCCCCTAATATCTAAACACTTAAATTTGATTTTTACTTCTATTTTTTTATCGTTTTTTTTCTGCCGTACGCGTACGGTAAGCTTACCGTACGCGCACCCCGTGATTTTTTAAAAAAAAATGTAAATGTATTTTTCATACTTTTGTGACCTTCTTGGACCCCCTGACAAACGCTAGGGGGTCTGCAACTCTCTTCGTTGCCCCCTTTTCACATTCTCCACCTTTGTTTATCAGTGTGAGACACACAAAATGGCGGCCGACACTTCCTGATTTCGACCGATTTGAATGTTTACAGTCATGTAACCACCAATCAGAATTAAGCTCACGCACGGCACCGTGCGCGTACGGTAAGTTTACCGTACGCGCTCGGAGCGCGCTTATAGATATATATATTGATTTAAATGCTATTTTCACCGCAAATACTGAACACATTTACACCAGACCTACAAAAGGCACATCCCTGACCTGAGGACTACCTCTCTGCCAAATTTCAAGTAATTCTGTTCAGCCGTTCGGGCTGTAGCTTGGACTAAAGGTCCTATGGAAAAATGCATGGGGAAAACACGTTTTGGGACCCCCCCTTTTTCTCAGCCCCCGCTTGACAAATCCCCCCAAGACTTTCAGGATAGGAGCGGAGCGGAGCGCCCCACCTATTTTGAAAATTTCGCCAGGATTCATCAATCGGCGCCAAAGTTATTCCACATAGAATGTTGCGGATTTCCTATGGAAACACGGTCCTAACTATAACTATCTACTGGCGACCGCCAGTAGATAATATATATATATATATATCTTCACTGAAAAAACCATAGGTTTCAGGCACGTTATAGTTAGGAATTAGCATTTAAACAACCTTAGAAATTCACTGAAAAAAACATAGGTTTCAGGGGCGTTATAGTTAGATGGACTTTTCACTCGTACAAAACCATTGAAATTCCCCCGTTATAGTTAGTTCAGCTAACTATAACTTGCGCGCCCGCAATGCACTGCTGTTGACGTTACATATTACATCACTCCTGACATGGTCAGTGACATCACTCATGACATCACTGATGACATCTCAAACGACATCACTGATGACATCACTGATGTCATCATCCTTGTGATAGAGTGGCAGACCTCCTCTCCCTCTAATATAACCTTTGATACACACATTCAAAAATAGAAACAAAAATTTTCAAAACAATGGACATACCAATACCAGTTACAACAACCTATTCAGTAATTCTAAGATCCACATACACATCCACTCATTCACCAACAGTCCTATACAGTCACTCATACATGGAGAAGTGTGGCTCACTGGTTAGAGTAGGCAGACCTGGAAGCAGAGGTCAGCCCGGGACCAGGGTTCAATTCCCGGCTCGGCTGGGTCTTGAGTTCATAAATTGTCCATGGACTTGATAATTCTCGCTCCAGTGCATACTCGATTCATGGGTTCACACTCTGCGACTCTGGGCAATAGCTTGCTTAATCTCCACAATGGCCCCTCGCGGCGGGATGCCTGGCTTTCACCTTGTGGATGCCCTGCTGGGTTATCTCACAGGGGAATACCAGGACGGGTTCCCTAAGCAAGCGCTTAGAGACCGGTTGGTGATTTGCGCTATATAAATATCTGCACATTTACATTTACATGTACTCACTCATCATATGTACTCACACACCTATACATCCTGTTACACAACGCCACTCATCCATAGAGTTACTCACACACATGCTAATAAAGAATCAAACATCCATTTACTTGCATATACAGTTATACACACACCACCACACTTACTTCTACAGAAACATACTTAGTCTTTTAAACAATCACTTATAGAAACACATACTTATTCATACAGGAACTCTTCCAATCTCTCACTCTCACATATACTCACTTATATACACCAAGAGTCACATATACTAGTTTAAAACATATGTAGTTACTCATAAAGACACTATTGAGACAGTTGTTGACTCACTAACACACCCATGCACACACTCATCCACCCATACAGTCCTGCACGCATGCTGTCTTCAACACATACAAACAGTGAGTCACTCATTCATGCACCTATGCACTACGTAATACCCCCCACCGAACCATACAGACACTCAGACACTCATACTGATACTCAAAAAACCAACTAATAACCTATATAGACACTCATGTAGCTACTCACCAACCCATGCAGCCACTTATACACAAAGTGAGAGACTGATACAGATATTTACATATTTAAACATTACTCACTAAGCCATGGATTCACTAAGATACACTTAATCAGTCAGTTATACAATCAATTTTTCAAAAACAAATCATCCATTTAGACACTTCTATACCCATTTATTCTTCCATCGACCTTGAGATATACATTTATAAAACATATGTAATTTTCAGAAAAACACACATTCACTGGATGATGTCATCAGATGTCATCAGTGATGTCATTTGAGATGTCATCAGTGATGTTATGAGTGATGTCACTGACCATGTCATGAGTGATGTAATATGTGACGTCATCAGCAGTGCATTGCGGGCGCGCGAGTTATAGTTAGCTGAACTAACTATAACAGGGGAATTTCAATGGTTTTGTACGAGTGAAAAGTCCAGCTAACTATAACGCCCCTGAAACCTATATTTTTTTCAGTGAATTTCTAAGGTTGTTTAAATACGAATTCCTAACTATAACGTGCCTGAAACCTATGGTTTTTTCAGTGAATATATATGCCGTGTGTGCACCGTGCGCGCACATCGCGATTTAAAAAAAAAAAAAATTGTTTTTTTCGCCCTTGGGGGTCCTTCTGTGACCCCCTGACCAAGGCTAGGGGGTCAGGAACTGTCCACTCTGCCCCCTTTTCACGTTCTCCACCTTTTTTTTCCACCCCCTCTGACTGCGAGAGACAAAATGGCGGCCGGCACTTCCTGGTTTCGACCGATTCGAATGTTTACCAACATCTAACAACCAATCAGAATTGCGCTCGCGCACGGCAGGGTGCACGCACAGTGCGCGCACGGTGCGCGCGTATAGATATTGATATGCTTTTAAATGCTATTTTCTCAGGAAATACTGAACATATTTACACCAGACCTGCAAAAGGCACTTCCTTGACCTTATGGCTACCTCTCTGCCAAATTTCACGTAATTCTGTTCAGCCGTTCGGGCTGTAGCTGCGACTAAAGGTCCTATGGAAAAATGCATGGGGAAATGCGTTTTGGGACCCCCCTTTTTCTCAGCCCCCGCTTGACGAATCACCCCGAGACTTTCAGGGTAGGAGCTGAACAGAGCGCCCCATTAGTTTTGAAAATTTCGCGAGGATTCGTCAACCGGTGCCAAAGTTATTCAAGATAAAATTTTGAGATTTCCTATGGAAACTAGGTTGTAACTATAACTATCTACTGGCGATCGCCAGTAGATAATATATATATATATATATATATATATATATATATATATATATATATATATATATATATATATATATATGTATATATATATATCAACACGCTTGCCTTTGATCCTCTATTTGAAACGAAGAAAGCAAGAGTAGACCCAAATTCGTCTTCAGTGATTTTATTGTGTAATCACCATGTCGCCATGATGCGTTTCGGCCGGAAGCACCAGCCTTGATCATATATATATATACATATATGATAAAATAAAATTAGACATAATATAGGATGGCTCCTAAAAGAGCCATGTTATTTAACTAAATATATTTATATATGTTTGCCAAGTCAAGTTTTTAGATTTGAAATGAATATATAGTTTCCATAGTTGGGAAATGTACACCATCAGCCCAATACAGTGCTGCATTTCCATATTTTATATTTAAATGAAAAATGGTAGACATTTTATGAGCGCAAAGAAATGCTGACACTACCTTGTTCACTTGTCTTCGAGTCTTTTCAAACTTACCAGCATTTTATAGTAGACCACTTCCACTTTAGTCTCTGACAAATATTCAAGAACAAAAAATGTTTTAAGATGGAAAATGCTTCCTTCATTCCAATTTTCAATCTAACTCTAGCTCCAGTTAAGTGTCCTATATCATTGCCACTACAGTGGATTACCATTAAGTGGGGATGATCAAAATCACTAACAGTGGGAATTAGAGGGTGTACCTGATTCCATTCAAAGTTTTCACCAATCCAAGTTAGTTCATCTCCTTTCAAACTTGAATCTTGTTTAACCCTTTCTGTATTAACATGCTATCTGGCCCACAAAAACAAAACAATAGTCTAAGGAGGAAGTAAGAGGAGATATACGGCTGTTGGGTAGGAAACTGGTGAGCCCAACAAACTCAGGAAGGATGGTCATAACTCTCTCTCCTGCAACAATAACAGTATGGCAGAGGAGATGTTATGTCACAGTACTGCCATATTACTCTACTATATTGCGATTCTGCTTCAAAAGATGTAGTTGCACTGAAGTACCAGGAGCTGGTACTTCTGGAAGGACATATGCACCGGGTGTTGCTTGAGGTACTGGTGGGGCAAAAGAAGTAGAAGGTGCTACCCGAGGGACTGATGCAGCAGGTAGTGGCAGAGGTGCTGATGAAGCAGAAGAAGCCAACGATGTTGTAGTAACCGAAGAAGTGGCCGCTGCCGATCTTTGTGTTTTGGACTCTTCTATCTCTTTCTGATGCCTAATTTCTTCAAATGCCAGCCTGATGAAATAAATTGCGTGCAAGTATTTCCTCACTCCTGTGGTACAGAAGATGTCTTGTTTAATTTTGCATGGGACATAATTTTGTTGCATATATTGCATTTAAGAAGTTTAGAATTAACTAGGAGCACAACCTTCTATTTTGAATATATCAAATTGAATGAGGGTACATAATAATAATTATAATAATACAAATAATGATGCAATTTGTAATGCGCATTGTTACACCACAACGGTGGGCCCCAGCACCAGGACCTAGAATTGAAAGAGGCGAGACATGGGAAAAGCGTACCTGAGGGGGTTTCATACACTTCCTGTTTCATACAATTGACATTGGCTTAGAACTATGTCGATTGTACGAAACAAGAAGTGTATACCTCTTATCCCCATCCATATTGAGGTTTTTGGCAGGAATAAGTAACTTTCTAAAAGTACCTTTTCCAAAATATTTATTACAAATTCAACTTCACCAATGAATTTTGCTTGTAATAAAGATCACAAAAAGACCAACACTTTTATTTTGTAGTTGTCTTCGTATGTTTTCTTATTGAACAGTCAACTCTGCTACAGGGAAAAATGTATTTTAAGGCTGTTTCCCTTTGAGGAAATTTTTAGCATTATACATTTATCTGTCCTACTTCTAAATACAATACACCATGCGGTATGGACAGTAGGACCTATTAATGTTAAACAGGAAGGTTTAGGCATGCAAAAAGGGGTTATTTTGACTGGTCACATTTGCATTTTAAACCTGCACAGCCAGGCCACAGATGGCAGGCCTGCAGTCATGTTTACACTGTCACTTTAGTGGATGGCACAATGGGTGCTGCAGTCCACTTGTGACATTTAACTTGCAGGCCCTTGGTACACTTCAGTAACATATAATAGGGACTTATAGGTAAGCTAAATATGTCATCATGTTGTAAGGGTGAGCACAGGAACTTTGCTACTGGTTAGTAGAGGTAAAGTGCACAGAAATTTACTTCCAGCAATAAACAGTCAAGGCAAAAATCTGGTAGTAGACCACGAAAAAGATGGTAATTTCCACAACATGATATATATCATGCACACCTTATTAAAAGTGAAGTATATTCTATGGCACTTGTAATCTGGTGGATAGTATATTCATCATGCTTGTGATTGAGTACCCATCCACCTAACCCTAAATCAGGCCTGAATTGACTTATGCGATGAGGCTATCATACTTTAAAATACATCAGGAAATAAATGGCATTAACACTCTTTGTTCATATATAGTCTCTCCAGGTACCTTTTTTAGCACCTAAACTGAAATGCAACACTTATGCTCAATGTTTTGATAAAAATAATAATCTGGCCTAAGATTTCAAACCAAAATCAATAAAATATGAAATGGTGGATATCTCTAGCACATGTTACCTATTAATGACAAATATTCTGACTGGATCCAGTCTGCTTAATTGAAGATTACATCTCTGTATCCAATATGTGTATCACAGTACGGAATACCCCAGACAAGACAAAGGTCATCTGCACCCTTTTTAGGACATATAGACTAAATTGCATCACTGGGGACTAAATGATCTTACATTAATTTATTAAAACAATTATGGTGTGTCAGGGAGAAACGATCTACTGGATATAAATTATTTCAGTAATTATTTCAAATCTCTATTCAAAAATAAAAAAAGAGCTCACAGTTTCCATATTCTAGTGAGTTCTCCCTGACTTGGATATCAAAGTTAGCATCATAGTTACAGGTTTCACTGCTTCATTTTGTCGCCTTGGTATAAATCATGTTCAAATATTGTAGGTTGCAAGATTAGTATAAACAAAAACTAAATTGAAAAACTTTAGGTTTTCCTTCATGCTATTTTGGCTGTGCTTTTGATTTTTGTATCTGTCACTCTGTAATCTTATTATTGTCAATCTGCCTTCTTCAATAATAGATCACTAGGAAATTATCATTTTTCTGCTCTGGATTTAGACACTTATTAAATGAGGAATTCTAAAAATGCTGTATACTTGTCAATAAAGACATGAAGGCTTCTAAAATATTGGATACTTGTCAGTGTTAGACCTGGCACCTTGGTGTGGGTCTCCCTTCCATTTTTGCTGTTGCCTCATGTGTTTTTGCTGGTGTTAGATGCTCAGGGCACTGTCCAGTGCCACAGTGCAAGTGCACCCTATTGTAGAATGATGTATGAATGTGTGATTCCATGATTGGTTGGTTTGGTTTACCTGTCAGACCCTAGTACAGTGCACCAGGAGTGCCCAGGGCTGGTAAATTCAAATGCTGCTGGTGGGCTTGCAGCACTGGTTGTGCCACCCACAGAAGCAGCATGTAAAAGTGTGTCTATGGTCTGCCATTGCAAAGCCTGCGTGCAATCTGGTACTGTCATGCTGACTGGGCAAGTGCACCCACTTGCCAGTCCCTAAACTTTCCCTTTTCTTCATATCAGAGACCCTTATGCTAGGCCCAAGCGCAGGGTGCATTGTAAATATAAGGTAGGGCATGCCCTGGTGTGTGTGGCATGTTCTAATAGTGAATTACAGCCATTTTTGTTTTTAACTATTGCAAGGCTACCTGTTCTCCATCGGCGAGAATGGGCAGTTTGATTATTACATCTTATAGTCCTAACTGACTCAGGGAACATGATAGAAATTCGAATTTAGTATGCCTGAACTCAGAATGATAAAATACATCTTTTAGTGAAGTTGGTTTTAACATTCTGTGTTTGAAAATACCACTTTTAGAAAGTAGGTATTTTGTTGTCTAACCATTCAAACCCGCCTCTGCTAGCTGTGTATTCCTTGTCTGGAGTTTTTTAGTGACATGGTTGGGGAGTTGCAGGAGACAGGGTGAGGCAGCCCAGTGGTGAATAGAGAGATCTGCATCTAGATGGGAGGGAGCAGCTGCACCTGGGACCTGAATAGGGATGTGCCTTACCTCCACAATGCTGGCTCCACCTCATGTGGTGTGTCTGATGTCTCTGCCCTGCACTCTGAAATGAAAGAAGGAGTCATGTAAACAAAGTGCTCCAGGACTGACCAGAACTGGATTGGACTAGGCAAAGGCCACTCTGCCCTCAGAGGACAAAGGATTTTGGGGTATAAGTATTGGGACCGTGATCCCAAGAATTTAGATCACTTTGGGAAACAAGAAGAAACCTTTGCTGAGGAGAGGAACCAAAAAGAAACTGGGGAGAGACTATCCCTGAAACTGGCAGATTGGCCTGCAGGGGTTGCCTACTGCCAAGGAGAGGGGAGGAGAAAGGAACTTTGTGTGAAGGTCAGGATCAGCCAGTAGCTTTCATAAGCAGAAGGCTGACCCCTAGAGAGAAACGTTGGTCAGCATTGAGAGGGAGGCCTTTGCTGTGGTTTGGGCTCTGAAGAAGTTGAGGCCATACTTATTTGGTACTCACATCCTTGTTCAGACAGACCGTAAGCCCAAAACAAATGAAGGGTGAAAACCCCAAACTGCCTAGGTGGTCCATTTCCCGACAGGGGATGGACTTTACAGTGGAACATAGACCTGGGAGTAACCATGCCAATGCAGATGGACTCTCTAGGTATTTCCACTTAGAACATGAAGACTCAACTGATCAAGGTTAGTTAAATGTCCCTGCGCATTGGGGGGGGGGGGGGGTTGTGTAGGAGAGTAGGATCTGCTTCACATGTGTACCCCCACTTTTTGCTGGTGTTTCACTGTTTTTCGACCTTAGTCTGGCTGTGGCCCTGCTAATCAGGACCCCAGCCTAGCTGCTTCCTCTCTAAAATGGTTTCCATGTACATTAGGTACATTTCTAATTGGAATCTGGAGTGCCTTATAAGCCCTAGTATATGGTATACTATGTACCTAGGGCATAGGTACCTCAGAGGCCTACCAGGGGCTGAAGCATGTATTATGCCACCCCTGGGAAGCACTCCAAAATGACACCACAGATCTGCTACTGCAGCCTGGGTAAGGTGGTGCTTGCACCCTTTACAGCGGTATATGCTACCTATACCACTACCATTGCACACATATATAAAACCTATAAGTCATTCCTATGGCAGGCCTTAACAATCCTGAAGGCAGAGTGTTTGGTTTTTTATGTGAGAGGGTGCCCCAGCATGAGCAGAGCCCCTTTGCAGTGTTTGGAGTACCTCCTCTGATGCTGTTTGTGGTGCAGTCTGACCATATACTCTTAAAATGCATTATAACCTCACTGTAAATGCTAACTTTGGACTGGCTGCACGGGAACATGTTGTGTTTGGTGTCAAACACTTTGGAATACTACCCCGCCAGTTCTGGCGGCGGAGGTAGCATTCCACCCTTCTAGAGGGAGAGACATGTTCACACTGGTCTAACCCGGTAAAGACTTTCTACAGCCCTGGCATCAAAAAATGGATGCCACTGCCACAGACACGGGTCTGGCCTCCTTCTGCTGACCCAAACACCGGCAGGGGAGGCCTGGACAATAGGTTTCCTGTCCCAGGGAGGTGTAACCACCTCCCCAGATAGGCATATTTGTATTGGGGCTGGGCGGGAGCACTCCTTGGTGCTTTGAAGTTCTGCACTAGGGGCACACTTGGTGTCCCTATGCATAGTCCAGTTCAAACCGGTTTCAGGGGCTACTGGCCCCTGCTCTGGCGTGAAACTGGACAAAGGAAATGGGTGTAACCACCCCTCTTTCCAAACCCTCTCATAGGTGAGTCCCTAGAGTATGTCCAGCCCCCAAACTTAGAATAAGTATGGGAACCCAGTCCTTGTGACTTTAGATTACCCTGGACAAAACTTTTGCAACATATATCCTGGACCTTCGACGTTCTACTTTAACTAGAAGACTGAAGAAATCTCCCTTGGGGTCAAGGAGTGACTCCCCTGCCTGGCAGGCACCAAAGAAGCAACTGTCCGGTCTGCAATTCTGAAGCTCCGGCCGGACGCCAAAGGCTCTGCATCCCCAGAGGTGTATTTCCAGACTTCCCCGAGGCTACCCTCAATCCACAGCAAAGCTGAGGGCCGTGGCTATCGTGGGTTACGTGGAACTGTGACCCCTGGACACCGTGATCTTTTGCTGATTCATCATCTTCCTGGTCTTCCTCGAAGTTTTGCTTTGGTCTTCGAGTAGCCCCAGCCTTGAGCACCTCCTGCATCGAAGATTGCTGGCCTCCACTCCACGAGTGACCTGTGGGCCCATTTCCAGAGGGAACGCTCAAGGCTCCTTCGTGATCGCTAGCCCGTTGGCTCGTAGGTCCCCATGAAGGCAACTCCTCTTCTGATTGGGCTTTCCTGGTTGCTCCAGACGTGCCCCGACTTACCCTTGCTGGGTGAGTCCCCCAGACCTTGCTGGTCTGCACCGACGTCCTTTCTGTTTCCAAGTGACTTGCCATTGCTAAGGCTTGTTGGGTCCAATCTGGTCGCCGACACCGCAGCACGTGACAGATTTTGTATGATAGCTCGAATCCAGCTCCTGGTTGTCGTTGACGCCTCCTGGACCTTGTGGCTGAAGAGTCAAGACACCCGTCAACTCACCTGAAGCACCCAACATCTGTGGGCTTTGGACTATCGTGCCCTTGGTCACTGGCAAGTTACCCAGACTCTGACCCCTCTGCTTTCAGGTTTCTTCCATCCTAGATCCAGGCTTGGATCTCTCCGGACACTTCTCCTGTTCACGGCAGCAGCACTTTCTGAGCAGCTTCCATTGAAAACAGCAACGCGACCCGAAACCATTTGACACCTATGCACCCGGCTTCCCTGGGTGAGGTAAATCGAGTACTCTGGTGCTCCTGTGGATGTTGGCCCTAGACACCTCTAAGTTCAAAAGGGTTCGCTCGTAGTCATCCTCGAAGTGTCCTTAAACTCTTAATTTCCAACCGCGACTTTCCACATAGAAGTTAACGGTGATTCACACTGCACGCTTCCCCCGTGGGTCCCCTGTGTCACTACCTTGGGTGGTTCCTTGTGATCCAAGCACTTTTACAGGCTCTAGGCCTTGGGTCTAGTTCAGTCGTGGTTCTTATACCACTTTATTGGTATATGGTTTGGTACGCCCCTAGGGCCCAAACATGTATTTGTGCTTTTACTGTTGAATACTGACTTGTAACTTAAGCACTTCAAACTCCAGTCTCATAAAGAGACTAGAGGGGTGTGTTTTATCTTAAATACATATATTTTAAATATATACCTGGTCCGTTGTCCTTTCATTTGATCATTCAAGAGATTACAGACTGGTAAAACAAGCTGCTTTACATTCCTTCAAGGCTTAGCCTGAAGGCTACCCTCCATAGCTACCACTAGGATAGCTTTCAATAAAGGTTGTCTTTAACCTATCACCATAAGGGGTTGTTTGGACTGATACAAGGTGCCCACTATAACTAGTGGACAGCATATATCAGTCCAACTTCTCACACCCTGCGTGTCGCATCTACAGGTACATTGAACTAAAAGTGTTGCATTTAAGAACTAAAGAGAACTAAGCTAAAACTACCATTTAAAGTAACAGTATTGGTGGATTTGTGTCGTTGATGGTCTTGTGGTAAATCTATATAAAGAATACTTATTTTTGATATACAACTTGTGTGGCGTCCATCTGTAGTGTTGTCACTTGATTACTGTATTTGTTCACAAATGCTTTACACACTGCCTCTGAGATAAGCCTGTCTGCTCGTGCCAAGCTACCAAGGGGGTGAGCAGGGGTTATTTTAGGAGTGTACTCCTTTGCCCTGACTAGAGGCGAGGGTCCCTATTTGTCACAAGTGCATACCTGTGCCAACTAGAGACCCCCAAGTCTTACATTTGTGGTCAGCAGTGACGATTCTGGACTTGCATTTGTGACTCATGTACAGTGATTGGTGAACACTACTAGTGAGTGCAGACCAAAACGCAACCACATACTTTTAGTAGATTGTTTTTCTGAGAATTTATATTTTTGAGTACTGCCAAGTTTAACCATGGTGGAGAAAGCAGCATCCATAGCATCTGATGAATTTGAATGGGAAGAGGAGAAACTGGGAAGCTACAAAGCAAGGGAGCTGAAGTACTTCTGCAAAAAAATCAATATTTCCTCTGTGGGGTTCAGCAGGAAGGAGGAGCTCTACAGGGCACTGAGGGCCGGGGTAGCAGCTAGAAATGCCCCTGATGATGTGGAAGAGAATGAGGGTGCAAATGAGCAGTTGGAAGGACCATTGGGCCCAGGGGGAACGAAAGCAGTCGTCCCAGCAAGTAGCAGTGTTTCTTCCAGAGGCCTGTCTCCAGAGGAGCTAGAGGACAGGGAGAGATGTAGATGCATGAGCTGGAGCTGACCAAGCTCCAGCTAAATGGGCAGTTAGAACTTGAAATGCAAACTAGAACGTTAGCCCTAAAAGAGAAGAAAATGCAGTTTGAACATGAAAAGGTTTTGAGGGAGTTGGAGTTGAAGGCCAAGAGCTTAGATATTGCTCCCTCTGGTGGCAGCACAACATCATTGCCTGTTGAATCTAGAGTGTATATTTCTAAGGATGTGGTGAAATAATTTTAAAAAAATTATGGTATTGGGCAGTGGTACAAGGCTTATGAGGTAGCCATGTCTTCCCACCGGGTCCCTGAGAGGGATTGGGGAGCGGGGTTGTGGGGACGGTTCCTTAGTGAGGGGCGGGACACACTGCTAGATTTGCCGGCTGATGTCTATAATTCTTATCCCCACATGAAAGGTGCATTAATGTCCAGGTATAGGTTAACTCTTGAATTGTACAGACAGAGGTTATGGGGTTACAAGAAGATAGAGAACAGTACCTGGGTGGAATATGTCACTTTTTTTCTGCAGAGCATTGGATGGTTGGGTGAAGGGTAGCAAAGTTGTTGATTTTCAGGGACGTCTTGATTTGATTGCATGGTATCACTTGTCAAGTAACTGTTTTCCTGAGCTACGCCAGCACCTGATTGATAGTAGGCTGACTAATCCTAGGAAGCTTGATGAAGAGGCGGACCGCTGAGTCAGTACCAGGGTCCACAAGGGTCACGTGGGAGACTCAGCCAAGAGTGGGCAGGGTCCACAGCAGAAGAGTGGGGGGACAAGGGTAAACAGAGGGAGTTCTATAGAAAGCCCCAAAGTTGTCCCCAAGGGAACCAAGGGAAAGGTTCTCAGCCTCCCCCCAGAAACCATCAGGGGCCCGACAGGTCCACCTGTTCAAAGAGGGCCCCCAAAATGCTACAAATGTAGAGACCTGGGTCATTTAGAGAATGATCCCAAGTGTCGCCTGTTTGGAAAACCGGCACCCCTTGGTGCAGCCCCCCGGCAGATGGCTAGTGTAGCCCTGGGTGAGGAGATGGGTGCCCAAGGTAGGTGGGGTCCTGCAGAGATGTCCCTTGTCTCATTAGGAGATTGTGAGGTGGTCCCCAGGACGCAGCTGCCTGATAACACCAAAAGATACAGGAAGTGGGTGACAATCAATGGCCATAGAGTGGAGGCTCTTAGAGATACAGGAGCCAGTGTGACAGCTGTCAAGTGTCACCTGGTGTCTCAAGAGCAAGTTGTCCCTGGTGCATTCTACCCAGTTGTTGTCGCTGATAACACAGAGAGTCACTGTGAGGTGGCTCAGGTTCCCTTTGAGTGGGGGGTCTCTGGTACTCTTCAGGTCGCTGTGAGGCCCTCCATGCCTGTTGACTGGAGAGCTCCCCTTGGGCAAAGGTGGAGTGGAGTGCTCATTTAGAAATGTTGGGTTTGCCTGACTGGGCGTGTGTGACCACCCGGTCCATGGCAGTGAGTAAAGGTGCTCAAGAGGACCTGGAGCTTGAGAGGGAGGCCCAGGTATCTGCCATCAAGAGTAGAGGCAGCGGGTGCGGGAAACCAGACCCTGAAATGCCCACTGTCCAGGAGGTAGCAGACCCTGAGGGGGATGACCTGGAGCCTTCAGGGGAACAGGTAGCCGAACTGGTGGACCTGCCTGAGCTGACCCATTGGCAGCAAGAAGGAGGACCCTCCAGGGAGGAATTCTGCAAGGAGCAGAAAGAATGCCATTCTCTTGTGGGTCTGCGGCAACAGGCTGCAGACCAGGCAGCAGGTGATCAGTCTCGGTCACATTGGATTTACTGGGAGAATTACCTCTTGTATACTGAGCCTAAGGTTGCTGAGCCTGGGTCAGCCCGTGTGCTGGTAGTACCCCAGCGCTTCAGAGCCTTCCTACTGGGGCTGGCTCATGATGCTCCATTGGCAGGACATTCGGGATAGGACAAGACCTTTGAGAGGCTTGTCACCCACTGTTATTGGCCCCAAATGCGCAGGAGTTCAGACACTCACTGCAGGACATGCTAGACTTGCCAGGTAAGTGGAAAGAGTGGGAGGAAGCACAAGGCTCCTCTCCAGCCATTCCCTGTGGTCAGCACCCCCTTTGAACGGGTGGGTATTGACATTGTGGGGCCACTGGACCCCAAGACAGCCATGGGCAACAGGCTCATCCTGGTCTTGATGGACCATGCCACCCGGTACCCGGAAGCCATACCTCTGAGGGCAGTGATGGCCCCTATGGTAGGACGAGCACTGATGGGAATTTTCTCCAGAGAGGGATTCCCTCGCGAGGTAGTGTCTGACTGAGATACTAACTTCATTTCCAAGTATATGAAGTCCCTGTGGCAGGAGTGTGGGGTAACCTACAAGTTTACCACTCCTTACCACCCCCAAGGAAATGGGTTGGTTGAAAGGTTCAACCAAACCCTGAAGGGCATGATTATGGGTCTTGAGGAACCCATGAGGTGTAAGTGGGATTTCCTCTTACCATGCCTACTCTTTGCTTACCGTGAGGTGCCACAGAAATCTCTAGGGTTCAGCCCCTTTGAGCTTCTCTATGGACACCCAGTGAGAGGACCTCTGAGTTTGGTTAAAGAAGGCTGGGAGCAATCTCCCAGGAAACCTCCCCAGGATGTATATAGCCACATGCTGGCCTTTAGGAACCAAACTCGACGTTTCAGGCAACTCACTGAGGTGAATCTGGAAGCCAGCCAGGAGGAGATGAAGCGGTGGTACGACCAGAATGACACTCTGATAGAGCTTCAGCCTGGTCAGAAAGTGTGGGTCATGGCCCCAGTGGAGCCCTGCGCGCTCCAGGATAAGTGGACCCGCCCATTTGAGGTTGTGGAGCGCAAAAGTCCGGTTACCTACTTGGTGGACTTGCGGTCTCCCAGGAACCCCTTGAGGGTCCTGCATGTAAACCGCCTGAAGCTCCACTTGGAGAGGTCCCAAGTGGGCGTGCTCTTAGCAACAGATGGTGGAATGGAGGAGGAGACCGAGCCTCTTCCAGACCTCCTGTCAGCGACAGAGCAAGATGGGACAGTGGATGGTGTCAACCTCTCTTCCACACTGACCCCTGAGCAACAGAATGACTGCTGCCAGTTGCTGGGACAGTTTTCTGATCTGTTCTCCCTGGTTCCTGGTGTCACTGATTGGTGCGTCCATGATGTGGACACTGGGGCTAGTACACCTGTGAGGCACAAAACCTACAGGGTGACTGACAGGGTGAGAGCTTGCATCAAGGAGGAGGTCTCTAAGATGTTTGTGTTAGGGGTGATTGAGTCCTCTAACAGTCCTTGGGCCAGCCCAGTGGTCTTGGTCCCAAAGGCTGCCGCACCGGGTGCCGCGCCAGAACTCCGGTTCTGTGTGGACTACCGAGGGCTCAATTCAGTCACCAGGACTGACGCGCACCCCATCCCCAGAGCTGATAAGCTCATAGATCGGCTAGGGGCTACACGGTACCTCAGCACGTTTGATCTAACGTCTAGGTACCGGCAGATCGCCTTGACTGATGGGGCAAGAGAGAGGTCAGCATTCTCCACACAGGATGGGCACTACCAGTTCTGGGTTATGCCCTTTGGGATGAAGAATGCCCCTGCCACCTTTCAGAGGTTGGTCAACCAGGTGTTGGCTGGACTGGACTTGTTCAGTGCCGCCTACCTGGATGACATTCCAGTGTTCAGCACCGGTTGGGAGAACATCTGCGCCATCTCTGGGAAGTGTTGATGGCGCTGCGGAGGGCAGGCCTCACGATCAAGGCGAGTAAGTGCCAGATCGGGCAGGGTTCCGTGGTGTACTTGGGACACCAGGTGGGGAGCGGCCAGGTGGCGCCCCTACAACCCAAGATTGAAACCATCCTGTCTTGGGAACAGCCCAAAACCCAGACAGAGGTGAGAGCCTTTTTAGGACTCACGGGTTACTACAGGAGATTTGTCAAGGGGTATGGCAACACTGTTGCACCCTTGACAGCGCTGACTTCCAGGAAGCAGCCAAAGAGAGTGATTTGGACTGACACCTGTCAGAAAGCTTTTGAGG
The DNA here is from genome assembly GCF_964204655.1 of Triturus cristatus. Taxonomy (NCBI): domain Eukaryota; kingdom Metazoa; phylum Chordata; class Amphibia; order Caudata; family Salamandridae; genus Triturus; species Triturus cristatus. The sequence continues at coordinate 872,915,731 of NC_140588.1, forward strand.
CCCAAAAAACTGCTATGTGCATGGAGCTGTGCTCTTGGCACCCAATTCTCCAGAGAGTTCATAATACAAACAGACGCTTCAGAGCATGGTGTGGGGGCTGTTCTGGGACAGATGAATGAGGAGGGCCTAGATCAACCCGTAGCCTTCATCAGTAGGAGGTTACTTCCACGGGAACAGAGGTGGAGTGCTCTTGAGCGTGAGGCATTTGCTATGGTCTGGGCACTGAAGAAGCTGAGACCATACCTGTTTGGGACTCACTTCCGGGTTCAGACAGACCACAGACCCCTCAGATGGTTGATGCAGATGAGGGGTGAGAATTCAAAGCTGTTGAGGTGGTCCATTTCCCTACAGGAGATGGATTTCACGGTGGAACATCGCCCTGGTACAGAACACACCAATGCTGATGGTCTGTCCAGATTTTTCCGTATAGTGATGAGAACTCCCAGGAGGCAGGGTAGTTCTCCCCACATTTCAGCTGGAGGGGACACATGTTAGACCTGGCACCTTGGCGTGGGTCTCCCTTACATTTTTGCTGTTGCCTCATGTGTTTTGCTGGTGTTAGATGCTCAGGGCACTGTGCCACTGCTGTCCAGTGCCACAGTGTAAGTGCTCCCTATTGTAAATTGATGTATGAATTTGTGATTCCATGATTGGTTGGTTTGGTTTACCTGTCAGACCCTAGTACAGTGCACCATGAGTGCCCAGGGCTGGTAAATCCAAATGCTGCTGGTGGGCTTGCAGCACTGGTTGTGCCACCCACAGAAGCAGCCTGTAAAAGTGTGTCTAAGGTCTGCCATTGCAGAGCCTGTGTGCAGTCTGGTACTGTCATGCTGACTGGGCAAGTGCACCCACTTGCCAGTCCATAAACCTTCCCTTTTCTTCATATCAGACACCCCTATGGGAGGCCCAAGGGCAGGGTGCACTGTACGTATAAGGTAGGGCATGCCCTGGTGTGTGTGGCATGTTCTAATAGTGAATTACAGCCATTTTCGTTTTTCACTATTGCAAGGCTACCTGTTCTCCACAGGCCAGAATGGGCAGTTTGATTATTACATCTTATAATTCTAACTGACTCAGGGAACATGGTAGAAATTCGAATTTAGTATGCCTGAACTCAGAATGATAAAATACATTTTTTAGTGAAGTTGGTTTTAACATTCTGTGTTTGAAAATACCACTTTTAGAAAGTAGGTATTTTCTTATCTAACCATTCAAATCTGCCTCTGTTAGGCTGTGTATTCCTTGTCTGGAGTTTGAGTGACAGGGCTGGGGAATTCCAGGAGACAGGGTGAGGCAGCCCAGTGGTGAATAGAGAGATCTACATCTAGATGGGAGGGAGGAGTTGCACCTGGGACCTGAATAGGGCTGTGCCTTCCCTCCACAATGCTGGCTCCACCTCCTGTGGTGCGTCTGATGTCTCTGCCCTGCACTCTGAAAGGAAAGAAGGAGTCATGTAAACAAAGTGCTCCAGGACTGACCAGAACTGGTTTGGACCAGGCAAAGGCCCCTCTGCCCTCAGAGGACAAAGGATTTTGGGGTATAAGTGTTGAGACCCTGAACCCAAGAATTTAGATCACTTTGGGAAACAAGAAGCAACCTTTGCTGAGGAGAGGAACCAAGAAAAAACTGAGGAGATAATATCCCTGAAACTGGGGGATTGGCCTGCAGGGGTTGCCTACTGCCAAAGAGAGGAGAAAGGAACTTTGTGTGTACTCTTGCTCAACTTGTGAAGTATCTCCAAGGGCTTGGAAAAGAGCTTGCCTCCTGCTGAAGTCTCAGAGACAACAGACTTCAACCCCCAGCTCCCCAGAGTTCTTTGGAAGTGCCTGCTCTGTGTTTGGGCCTTCTGAGGGACTGCGTGTCGCAAGGAGCTGGAAGCGTGACTCACGGAGAAGAAGCGTGTCGCCGTCGCAGCCGCTGCAGTCGCATCACTGAACAAGGGTGTCGCCGCTGTAGCTGTCACATTGTACCACATCACAAGAAGTGCCCCGCAACCCTGAAGAAGCGTGTCGCCGTCGCAGCCATCGTAGCTGATGCATTGCACCGCATCAAGAGAAGAGTCTCGCATCGAGGAAGAAGTGTGTCCCCGTCGCAGCCGCTGCCGTCGCATCTTGGATGACGCCGCTCTAGCTGTCGCATTGCACCGCATAGAGAAAAGCGCCTTGCACCCACGGAGAAGCGTGCTGCCGTTGGAACTGCTGCAGTTATCGCATCGAGCGGAAGCGTCTCGCATCGCGGAAGAAGAGTGTCGCCGCCAATGCCGCTGTTGTCGCATCACTGGACAAGGGTGCCGCCGCTGTAGCTGACACATCAAGCCGAGATCTCTCGCAACATCAGAGAAGCGAGCCGCATCAGGAAGATCTTCACATCTTTATTTCTTTGCACCAAACTTTCATCGCATCAACATCGTTGCAACACTTTTGTTGTCCTGCGTGTCGCATCTACAGGTACATTGAACTAAAAGTGTGGCAATTAAGAACTAAAGAGAACTAAGCTAAAACTACCATTAAAATATCAGTATTGTGGATTTTTGTTGTTTATGGTCTTGTGGTAAATCTATATAAAGAATACTTATTTTTGATATAAAAATTGTGTGGTGTCCATCTGTAGTGTTGTCACTTGATTACTGAATGTGTTCACAAATGCTTTACACACTGCCTCTGAGATACGCCTGTCTGTTCGTGCCAAGCTACCAAAGTGGTGAGCAGGGGTTATTTTAGGACTGTACCCCTTTACCCTGAATAGAGGTGAGGGTCCCTATTTGTCACAAGTGCATACCTGTGCCAACTAGAGACCCCCAAGTCTAACAGTCATTAATAAGATACATGTCCCACATTGTTCTCCTTTTGCTCTCAGGTGTTTTAGGTCTGTAGTTTATTTCCCATCCTAGCTACCTAGAACTGGGAAGAGAAACTGCTTCTTTAGCTGTTAATAAAGAGCTCTCTGCACTGGTAACAGGTTTGCATGTGTGCATCATGCGCTGTATGGCTGATCCCTGAATATTAAGGAACAATTGCAGTAATGCATTCAACTATACCATCTTTATTCAAATTCACAATAAATATATACAAATTTAGCATGCAGTCCTGTAGCAGGCCCACCCAATCCCATGCAGGTATCAGGGAGATATGCTAGATCACCAAAGTGAACTAAACGCAGCATGCCCTGTGGGTGCCCTAAGGCTTCAAAGTACACAATGTCAAACAAAATGTATTGCAAATAGTCAAAAAATGTATTTAAAAAACAAATGTCTACAATTTGTACAAGATAAATAAAAAACAATGGCTTTCACTTCAACTGAAGAGATGTAATGAGTTGCCTGGAGGCTTGGTGTCTTGTTTGCAAATGTTACATCACACCTGCAGATGACAAAAAATAGCATTCTCAATAGAAAAAAAACATATTCATGACTGTAGCAAGTGACCCAATGCATTTCGGGTGGGAATCACCCTTCATCAGAAGAACTGTAATTTGAAAAAAAGACTCAATTATTGATCACATATGGAAAATATGGAAAAAACTACACAGGTGCAAACACAGACAACATCCATAATAACAATTTACACGAGGGTAAAACCAACTGCCAGATTGATGCATGCTATGTACAATAAAAATGCGTGAGACAGGAAAATAAAAAGGAGCAACAAAGGAAAAAGGAAAGAACAAAAATCAACAACAAGTTCCTGTATGCACTTTTGCTGGTATAAATTGAGGTTAAATCACCTTAAGCAGTGAAAAGCACAAACCTAAGAGCATGCAGTCCAAGACTACAAGTGTACCATGAGGGACATGCAAAGCGACTTTACCTATGATGATGTATCATGTTGCGCTGAACTCAATGTAGACCAAGTACAACAAAATACCTATGGGTCAAGAAAAACATATGATGGCCTATAAGAATTTCGGTGTCTACAATACGGTAGTGAGAAAATACTAACACCGGAGTGATAAAAAGCCAAAAGCATATACATGTAAAAATATGCAGATGGCTGTAGCCATCATCTGACCACGCGGTTATGAACCTGTGGCCGTAAAAGTTAAACAAAAAGTGAAAGTGAGTAAGGCAGCCATGTCAGAATAGTTCAGAATATGTAAGCAATAAATGATAAATAAACGCACCAGATGATTCACAGGACTTCGAAGCCAACGGCGTCACTGTGACACCGAAATGAGAAAAGTGTGTATCGAGCAGTGAGCAAAAAAGCTAATAGACAGCCGTGTCAACAGCCAGTGAAGTCAGCATATGCACAACGTGCCCCAAAATAGACGAAAGACTAAGGGGCATATTATCAATGGCCAGCGATAATTATCGCTGGCCGTTCATAGCGATAGAAAAATTATCGCCAGCTGTCGCTAAATATTATCGCCATGATAACGCTATATTTACAACGCATAGCGCTATGGCGATAATATTTCAGCGATAGCGGTGTTTTCAATGGAACATCACTGGTTTTCCAGCGATGTTCCATTGAAAACAGCGATAACATTGCTGATAGGACGCTGTGGTCCTATCAGCATAATACATATCCCATTAAAAGTATGCCTTAGTCAGGAATTTAACAGGTGTTAAATTCCTGAGTTAAGGCTGAGGTAGCGCAATTTTTTTTATCGCTGCACCTCCTTGTTAATATCGCAAAGCTGCCTTCACGATATTAACATGTGTTGTTTTCACAGCCACGCCTCTTTTGCATCTCATTAGTGATGCGAGGCGAGGCTGTGAAAAAACGGGCTCTACATCAAGGAAACACGCGCTAGCATGTCCTTGATGATATTGCGATATAATTATCGCCGCTTTTCGCCCAAAAACGGATGCTAAAGCGGCGATAATTATATCGCCAGCCCTTGCTAATATGCCCCTAAGTGACCCACAGTAAAGAATTGCGGAAGCACTTAAACCCACAGCTAAGAGTGCACGAAGTGGCCCAAAGTAAAGACTTATGGAAGCACATTACCTCATAGCTGACAGTGCACCCGACTACAAGCAGATGGGAAAGTGAGAGATGCGAGGGTAAAAATAAGTTTAAAATCGCCTCATGAAAAATACATATCATGTCCACAATGGCAAGGAATGCATAGTATAGGGTGATTAGACAATGCAGTTTCTCAGTGCCTGTGCTATCTGTTTAACAAAGTCAAAGGCATCTTGATAATAGTTACACAAAAATTGTAAAATTGCCATGTGTAATCAGTGACAGAAAAGAGCAAAAACAAAAGGATCTATGTTTACATGAAGTCAGAACTATAAAAAGAATGTGGCATGGCGATTTACTCAAGCATATGTGTGACATAGCATACACAGTGATATAAAATATATAAAGGCATGCCATAAGGGGATAGACAACAACATGAAAGGAAATAAAACAACATGAAAAATGTGTAACATTTGCAGTATGTACATGAGGTGTTGTGTAGTGCCATGTGTCTGTGACAGGAAGATTACTCTGACAGCTAGTCAGATGTGAAAGATGCATGTGGTATTCAGAGAAGAATTAAGGAAAGCAGGAAAGTTGTTGAGACCCATAAGACAATTCGAGTACTTAATGCTGTGCGACTCACGTTGCGATACACGTTTCTGGGTGTTGATTTCCGGATTCACCACTGTGGTTTCTAGCACCATGAATCTGAGTTGTACAATATTGCACATGTTCCATCCAGTGGGCCACAAGAGATGAGTTTCTGTTCTTGTGTCTAATCATGCTTTTGTGCTCACTAATACGCACCTCAATGCGTCTTTCAGCTTTGCCTACATAGATTAAGCCACACGGACACATGGCATGAACGACTAGTCGGGAGTTGCAATCTGCCAACTGTTTAAGTTGGTTCACTCTTTCAGTTTGTCGGTGAGAAATGGTGCTGCCAACGATGGCATTTCCACTACTTGCGCAATGATGGCATCACTTCATCCCTTTGGATGGAGTAGCCACCTGCTGCAAGGGTGATGATAACATGTCTTTCAGATTCAGAGTACGTGTGTACGCAAATAGGGGTTTATTCAAATAAAGATCTTGGAAGTTCGATTCTGTTTGCAGAAGTTCCCAACAGTGCAAATGAGCTGTGTGATGGAATTAGATGGGGTGGAGAATCTGAACATAAAGACCTCCCTCCCCTGCTGGTTTAATGGCTTATTTTTTACATAATATTGTTGAATGATCCAGAGTGGATGTATGATGTAATGCAATTTCCAACACGTCTTCGGGGTACCCCAAAGGTTAAAGCAACATTATCGTTAGGTGAAAATGTTTAATCATAACATTTTAACACAAAAAACACTGAAATTCACAAATTAACGTTATTTTAAGTGAATGCAATTAGTAAATTACATTTATATTCGTATATAAATATATCTATATACATACACAGACACACACACATACACAATGCTTATGGGCGCCTTTAGGTGCTTTTAGGTGCTAATAATTCTGATGAAATAGCGCCAACAAATATCCCAGTTTGAGGAGTGATTCATGAGGCAGGTTTTGTGATCTTTGTGAAAAAGATTTCACGTAGCTCTAAGGGTAGCTGATTCCAAAGCTTAGAGCCTAACACAGGAGCCAACCACCCCCTATGCCTCTAACAGACCCAAAATATAGGAATAAGCAAACAAACAATACATTTTTGCTGATCTCAATAATCTAGAGAAAGAGTAAAAATTGAAAAGCTGCTGCAGGCTACATTGGACTTCCTAATAGATGAGTTGATTACTGTGAACTAACATTTTAAATTGAATCCTTTTTAGGTCGAGCCTAACCAGCGTGAATGCACTCCTGCAAGACCTGCATTAATCACTCTATATGGAGTGTAATCTTCTGCTTCAATTGGTTCATTCATGCGTCGCTTGTTTTTCCTGGCTCCTTATTGGTGGCGCGCCCGATACAGTTGTTATGTGTTCCTCTGGGAACTACTTGTTTAAAATTAGTTCTAGTGTTACAATGTACACGGGCGCCGCGCATCATGTTTTAGCACGGCGACCCTATCATCTTTCTTTGCACACCCATAAAAGGTACACCGGTGCCTTACTTTATATTTAGCATGGCGCCTACTTTTATGGGTTTAAAAATATATATTGTATTTCATGGCGTCCACTTCATGGCCACCACGCACATACAATCTATTTACACATGCACAGCGCTTTGTTTTAGCACAGCACCCGCTTGTTTTTATTTCCTTCCCTACTTGTTTGAAATTAGTGCTAGTGTTACAATGCACACAGGCACCACACTTTATTTTAGAGCAGCACCCACTTGTTTTAATTCCCTTCCCTACCTGTTTAAAATGAGTGCAAGTGTGACATGTACACGGGGCCACACTTGTTTTAATTTCCTTCCCTGGCCAACCTCAATAGCTCCCATTGGCAGTTCGGCGAAGGGAGAATCAGTAGAAATTGCAGCCTTCTCCTGTTGCCTTCTCCCTGCCCCTTTGGATTATTATTCTCCTTCTCTCCCTGTGAAGCTGTCGGAGGAAAGAGGAGCCTGGAAAGAGACCGCCGGCCCGCCCGCCATGATGGCAAGTCTGTGCCTCTCATTTTACATTCTCTTGTGAAAGCCACTCTTCAAAACCCAAGTCAATTAATGAAAAGCACTACATGGCCTTCCTGCGTCATCCGGACTGGCCCCCTCCAGCAGAGTACATGGACCTTATCTGGTCTCCAGCATATCCCTGATCTGCCGCTATATGAGCAGCACATAGACGTAGTTGCCATGCTCTTGGAACAAACTTATTAGTTATAAATCCCCCTGTTAAAAGTGCGGATTGTTGCACTGTTCACTCATTTAATGTTTCTTGCCCCCTATCTCTCAGTGCTCGTTAACTCTTGTCCACCCAATCCCTTAATCTCTTGTCTCACACATTCACGTTTTACTCGTATAACCTGCCTTCTCTTACATTCTGTTTAAATACCTTATTTCCTTCCTGAAATCTCCCGGCAATCCATTCAACTTCCAACCTACTTGTTTCCTCCGCTTCCTGTCCTACTCTCCTCCATATCACTATTCTCTGTCCTATCCCCTGTGGTGTGCAGTGTTCAACCCTGCCTCTTCTCCACTTATAGCTTCTATAATCTACGTGCAGGTATATAGGGGATCACTGAACTAGATTGCTTCTTGTATGACCTGGTCAGGCACTCCAGTCACAGGTGGGATTGCATTTAAGGTTTTACAGTTTTTGTTTATTTCTGCAAACAAAAGCCCTTCCGCCAGTACATTAAATGGGGGATGCTCACTGTATTTGGTCAATATATTCAACTCTTTGACTAGCTAATTACACCAATTAGCAGTTAAAAGGTGACAAATTTACATTTGGAAAGTAACTGGTGTGGCATTGTTTTAAATACATTTTGATTAGCTGGAGCTAGAAACGTTTTTGTAAAAATATTGCAACTATGCAGCAGATGATAGAATATGTGGCATTCTCATGCTTACAGCTTGCAGTCGCATTTATCCAGTGGCCCTGCCTGCATCCAATTTGGCATCCCATCCTGGGCATGTCATTTTATATAAAATGCTTTCATTATTGTTATATTTTAAATGTAGTATTATTATTATTATTACCCACAAACAGCCAAAACTCCAGTCCACACACTGACTGCTCAGCATGTCGGGCACTACCTGACTGCCCCATGCTTACATTTTTTGGTGGAAGCAACGTGTTTCAATTTGTGTGCAATGTAAGGCCGCCTTTCTTTATAGTTATGTTTCATAATTGATAATCTTTGTAATACAATCCACACAAATAAACTCCACACCATGTCACATAATTCCAAACAGCATCATTTCACTCCATGCAACACACTTCCACGCTACACAATTCAACTCTACCCATTTCTATTCCACACCACATAATTCAAAGCAAACACCATAATCAACTCAACAACACGATTACAGAGCACACCACATACATCCAATCCAGAACACAGAATTCCACCTCATGCCATAAAATTCAATATCACACTACCTTATTAAACTCCATTAAATACCACTCCATCACACAAAACCACTCCACATAATTCCAGTACAATCAATACCACATAATCACTATCCACTGCACACCATGCCATATAGTTCCACTACACAATTCTACTTTACACCATACACAATTATACAACAAACAATTCCAAACCAATTTACATAATTCCACTCCACACCCCTCCAAACCATAACACATGTGTAAAAGACATTATCATTTTCAATGCCAAAAGCTCTAACTCTCACAAATGAGAGACCTATTGCATTGAAAATGCTTGTTGCAGCTGCCATTCAGTGAAGATCCCTTACCTTAGAAGAGATGGAAAACTGACTTGGAGGAGTCAGAAGAAGTCTAACTACAGTATTATGAAATAACTCAAGTTCCCAATAAGACAGTGTGGCAGGCCAAGATATAGAGCAATGGAATAACCCAAAAATGCACCACTGTTTACCTAGCTAATACAGAAAGAATCTTTCTGAGGCTTTTCATAATTCTGGAACAGATGGCAATGACAGCATTTACTTGAGGTCGAAAAGATAAATGATGATTAGATTTATCTCCTAGATTTCTATTCAACAAGTTAGGAACTGGGAGTTGGGCAAGTATTTTTGGCCACCATTGATCACGTCAAACTTGACGTTACGGCAGATCTGGTTTCTCAGAATTAAGTTTCCGATAATTGCCATGAATCCATGAGGAGAGTGATGTTAAATATTGCCTTATACCTATTACAACAGAGTTCATTCTCCTCTATAGTGAGATGATCGATGGAGCATCCTTCATGGTACCAAAGCACTCAATGGAAGTCCAAACAGAATCACTTCATAGTTTCAGAGTTCATATGAGTATGTTCATTCTGTGCTTATATTGACAATAGAAGCCCAGTAGCAGTAGTCCATAAACATGTGTTGCAATTTGGATAAGACTGCCGACGTGTTTTGTCACAAGGTGACTTTTTTAAGGCTAGATGAAGGATAGTGTCTGGGTCAAAAGTTGGCCAAAAGATGTATACGTAGAGGTGTGATTGTCAAACCGGATATGTAATGGAAGTGAAAATTCTGTAAGTATAGATCCAATCTGTCTAGTGTATTCAGGTTGCTACAGTAGAGTGTCTTTTAAATCTGAGGAGTAGATGCAATCAATATTTAGTGATCCAGAACGAGTAATATCTATGTATCATGAACATTAATGTCTGTCCAAATCATGAATATGATGAGGACATATGTCCAAAATTATTCTGTGGGTCATAGTCTTCTGGTAATGGCCCAGAAAATTGTGTTGTAAATGCAATTCCAAATGTAGTTACACCTAAAAGTTGTGGTGCCTGTTTTTTGTAAGTAGGTAGAACTATAGGTAAACCAATAAGTGAGGTAACTTTGCTAAGTTCCTCAGTAGCGGCGTAAACTGTGTCCAGTTTTGGCATCCCAGAATAAAATTACAGATTGAAAATACTACTAAGAATCTATGAAGTGATTCTGTTTGGACTTCTATTGAGTGCTTTGGTACTGTGGGTTATAATGTATAAACGGAGCAACATTTTGGGGCAACATGTTTCTAGCATCCGATTTGTGGGCAGACAGCAGTATAAGCGAAAACCCCACCTGCACATTTCCATAAACCTAGGCATCTCCTATGGGGAGATGGGGTTAAATTCCTTAAGACAGTAAGTGCAGCATGCAGATGGATCGGTAAACCACGCTGTCATAGAGACAAAGTAAGTTGGACTAGAAAACAAGTCTTGTATGCTAATTAAATGTTTTATTTAAACAGCAATGTTTTTGCACATGGATTGAGAATGTATGATATTTAGACTTAATGAGCCTGGATGCATCATGGATTTGACGATTGTTGGACCTGGCCCTCTCTGCAGGGTCACCCCTAAACCTTTTGCGTTTTCCTCTTCACTTTTTGCTGAATTTGTTTTTATGTTCTGTGTACTTTACCATTGCTAACCAGTGCTAAAATGCCTGTGCACTCTCCTAGAAACATGGTCATATTGGCTTATACCCAATTGACATATTTCATTTAACTGTAAGTTTCTTGTAGTGTGGTATGCCATATACCAAGGGCCTGTAAATTAAATGCTACTAGTGGGCTGGACTGTTCCCATGAGGCACAGGGTCAGAATGATTTGCATATATCCATGTCTGAACTGGGGTGGCAGAGTGGGCTAAAGAACGGTGATGGATCAAACCCAGATCTGTTGACTGGGTGTGAGTATTTGATTGGTTCTGATGCTCCGTCCATCACCACTCCCTTTTGTACCGCTTTGTTCTTCATAAGTTGGCAGGGTATGCTCAGACGTGAGTCCCTTGCTCACTTTGCCACTGGATTCAAGCAAGCCTGGCTGAAGACGGCTGAAATGCCAGAAACCGGTCCTAGGAAGCTTGTTTCCGGTCCAGGGAAGGCATGGCTTGGCAGTTCGGGCTGGACTGTTCCCATGAGGCACAAGGTCAGACTGATTTGCATATAGCCATGTCTTAACTGGGGTGGCAGAGTGGGCTAAAGAACGGTGATGGATCAAACCCAGATCTGTTGACTGGGTGTGAGTATTTGATTGGTTCTGATGCTCCGTCCATCACCACCCCCTTTTGTACCGCTTTGATCGCCATAAGTTGGCAGGGTGTGCTCAGACGTGAGTCCCTTGCTCACTTTGCCACTGGATTCAAGCAAGCCTGGCTGAAGATGGCTGAAATGCCAGAAACCGGTCCTAGGAAGCTTGTTTCCGGTCCAGGGAAGGCATAGCTTGGCAGTTCGGGCTGGACTGTTCCCATGAGGCACAGGGTCAGACTGATTTGCATATAGCCATGTCTGAACTGGGGTGGCAGAGTGGGCTAAAGAACGGTGATGGATCAAACCCAGATCTGTTGACTGGGTGTGAGTATTTGATTGGTTCTGATGCTCCGTCCATCACCACCCCCTTTTCTACCGCTTTCTTCGCCATTAGTTGGCAGGGTATGCTCAGACGTGAGTCCCTTGCTCACTTTGCCAATGGGTTCAAGCAAGCCTGGCTGAAGACGGCTGAAATGCCAGAAACCGGTCCTAGGAAGCTTGTTTCCGGTCCAGGGAAGGCATGGCTTGGCAGTCCGGGCTGGACTGTTCCCATGAGGCACAGGGTCAGACTGATTTGCATATAGCCATGTCTGAACTGGGGTGGCAGAGTGGGCTAAAGAACGGTGATGGATCAAACCCAGATCTGTTGACTGGGTGTGAGTATTTGATTGGTTCTGATGCTCCGTCCATCACCACCCCCTTTTGTACCACTAGTGGACCTGCAGCACTTATTGTGCACCCACTTAAATTGCCCTTTAAAACATGTACCATGGTTGCTATTGCAGCCTGAATGCAGTGTTAAACTGCCAAGTTGACTCGGCATGAAGACCCCCATGCCAAGCCTTATTGGCCTTTTATTACATATGTCACCCCTAAGGTAGGCCCTATGTAGCCCATAGGGCAGGTTAATCTGTAATTAAAAGGTTGGACATGTACTTTAAAGCGTTACATGTCCCGATAGTGAAAAACTCCAAAATTAGTTTTTGCATACTGTGAGACCTTCCCCTCCCTTTGGATAAGATTGGGGAATACTTCTTACATTTATTTTTAATGGGGTGCAGGTAGCTATGCCATGTATGGTATCTATGAAATAGTAATGATAAACCCTCTTTAGTGGTAAAGTCGGATTTTTCATTACAATTTTTAAAATACAACTTATAGAAAGTTGACACTTTCCTGCCCATACGCCTTTATGCCTGCAGCCTGTCTTGGGTCACCTGACTGGCTTTAGCTGACTGTTAGACTTGGTCAATTCTGTGGTACTTTAAATTTTGGGACCACGTAGGAGGCATGGCCCTACCCTGCCTATTTCGGTATCAGCGAACCGCGAATGGCCAATGCGGTATGTACAAGTGTTTTGCATAACGTTTCATCGATAAATTCACTTTGTATACGATATTACACATTGACTTCGTGGGTTCCATTTTAGAGCGGTAGCCATCTTATGGTTGCCCTCACATAGGCTGCACATTAAGGACATGCACAGGCCTTCAGAACACATGTACCTTCTATTGACTTCTCTGTGACCTGTGCGAATTGGCTCCACTGCCCGAGGTCAGACCGGTCTCACGAGCTCCCCTTCCTACGGCCACCTGTGATTAGCATCAGGGTTTGACACACCATAAAGCCTTTCATCCCACACAAGCCCCCGACTAATCTCTTTCACACCTGACTCTGCTTCCTGCTTTATCGCCTGTTTTACGAGGAGGAGGTGCCCGTGTTTATTGGGGTCTGCTGATATCTGATGAGGGATCTGAGCCTCGCTGGGTAAATAATTGTGGGCTGGCTGAACTGAAATGTGGGATGGTCATCATGACTCTGCCTTTTCGTTTGTAATGAATACATATGAATGACCATATCGTAAAACGAGGAATGTGTGCCTGAAGCATGATATTTTGTATATAAGGAGAAGACTGGTTTTGTAACTTTGAGCAGTCTCCTGAGAACATACTCGAGTGTACTTCTAGGATACCTGTTACTGACTGCAGTCATAATAAAATCGATCTTTGACGCCACCACAAGACTCTGTGTTTCTGTGGTCCAAGACAGGAAGAACTCGAAGTCATAGGGTGCTACCCCTGGCACCGCCGGGGTCCTAAAAACCCCAGTACTTCAGTTGGCGCCCAAGGTAGGGCAATTTCAGCGGTACTGGTCCAAGCCAGCGGTTCGTGAGTTGCTTCGTGTGGAAATTCTGGAGGAAGGCTGCCACTTCATCGACCCCTGCATGTCGACGTGGTCCGAAAGTCTTTACTGCGAGGTTCTCCGCGTCCTGACGGCTACGAAGGACTGCTGCCCTGACTATCGCCCTGTTTTGGACCCTTGATTATTTGGTAGAGCGAAACGATTAACCGAGTCTTCTGGTGACGTCATCGATACCTCAGTTAAGTATAAGTGGAGCGCCTCCTAATTCTTAGTTTGGTTCTTAGTTTTGGTATCCCTTCGGGATCTTTTTGATTTGGAGCTTGCAAGCGCCAATGCCGAAGGACTCGTGTATTCACGAGACTATCGCGTTTTGATAATCCTTTGAAGTTTGAAACTAGACTAGTGAGCAAAGATGCCTGGTTCTAGTATATTTGGAAACTTGTTTTGTTTGGGTTGTAAAAGGGATTCCCAATTAGAGGATTCGTGTCCGGTTCCTCCAATTGGAACTCCAACTTATGAGCTTTATGTAAAACATGGCGTGGGCCCCATTGCATATAATGAAGTATGGATCCGATACACCAGGAAGGATGGTGTTTTAAAATGGCCCCAAAATGGTAGTTTCGATACAGATATCTTAGACAATTTGGAAGTTAAATTATTTAAAAAGAAAGCCCGGCCGGCGATGTTTGATTCTTTCCGCCTATGGCGAAAGGAAGCAAAACAGAAGGAAATTAAATTAGCAAAAAGAAATAAGAGAGAAAAAGGTATGTCGATGGTGCAAGCAGCTGTACAATTTAAAGATAATGAGGAGGAACAAATGAATGAGCAGTTACATAGACAGCGTAAACTAGGGATCGATACATTTTACCCAGTTTTGCCGCACCTTCAACAAGATGTGTTAAAAGAAAAGGAGAAAGATCCCCTAATGTCACATTTGCTGAGTTCGCCACCTCCGTATGCGCAGAGTGCTACAGCACCTCCGCAACCCTTGAATGCACAGCCTCCAGTTAATGTGCCGCAAGCTTTCCTGCAGCCGCCAGCCCCTCCTCAGCTGGCGCCTACTCTTGTGGTGCAGCCCCCTCAAGGGCCGCCGACTTTGCTGCCTGCCTCCCCTTTGCCTTCTGCAACTTTGCCTGCTGCACCAACTGCCTCCCTTGGCAATCTCCCTGATACTGTCCTTGCATCTGCATCTACACCTACTGTGCTTCCCTCTGTCTTTCCCCCTGTTCTTGCCTCACCCTCTCCTTCTACACGACGGAGAATAGCTAGTGCTGTTACTAGTTTCATATCACCTTTATTTGGGTCGTCTGGTGCGACCCCTGACTCAAAGCGTAAGCAGCTGCGTAGTCAGCGGCCTGGTTCTGAAGAGAGAGAAGTATTAGACCGCATGGCACACAGATGGATTGTTTACCCTTCGAGATATGATGTGGAATCTGTTCTAAGTGTTTTTCATCAATGGGAAGCACCAAAGCAAAGATATGCTTTTGATAAGATGTGTGAATTCCTCGGTGAGGAATTGGAAGATCATGGTTTAGACTCAAGCCCGCAGGTTTTGTGTCGCTTACGGTTTGAATTTGACAAAGGCACAATTGTGGGCCCCAACGTTGATAGAGCAGTTACGACATTGTTGTCCTTCAGGAATGGGGATTGTCATCAGTCACTGTTCGAACAAGAGTTCGCTATAGGGAAAAAGGGAAAAGTGCGACAATACCCTATGAGAGAAGTCCCTCCGGTATGGAAGGAAGCCGTTGCGGCTGATGACAGTCTCGGTATTGCTGCTGCTCCAGCTCATTTCCAGCGTGTTTGGGTGCATGTCCCTTGGAAACGATCTGAAGTAATAGCGCTTAAACAGACATTGCCTGATCCCCGTAAAAACCCTGCAGGATATTATAAGGAGTTATCACAGACGGCAGAATCATGTATCATGAATCTAGCTGACATAGATATGTTGTTTGGAAATGTTGTTCCACGGCCTTTGTGGGGATTGATTCGTAATGCAGATCATGCTGCAGAGTTAGGTGACACATGGGCTAATATTATTATTGCTAATGATGGACAAGATGGTGGTGCCAAGCCTGACCCTTTGGTAGCAGAACTCCCTGCTAGAATCATTGCTTACATGAAGACTTTAATGCCCGCGATGCGTGTGAATTGGAATAAATTGTCTGCGTGTAAGCAGAAGAAAGATGAAATAGTGTCTGATTTCTTCACCAGGTTTGAGGAAACGTTTATTGTCCACAGTGGTCAAGATATGAGTACGGAAGGTGGTCAACGATTATTTGTTGATAAATTTGTGCATAATTTGCTTCCCGAGTTGTGTAAGAAGTTAAAAGATTCAGAGAGTTCTTGGGCTGTTTCCTCATCAGCCCAAATACTGGCTACTGCACAGTATTACGAAAATAGAGATAAGGATGAGAAAGATAAAGCAGACAAGAAAACGAAAGAGTTAAAAACGAAGGTTCTTTTACAGCAGGCTTACCCGCCACGTGGTGGCCAGAGTAATTATCAGCAACAGCCACAGTTTCAGAGAAACGTGCAAAGGTACGAGTATTCTCAACCACGTGTTCCTGTAGGCCCTAATCAATGTTCATATTGAAAGGAAGAGGGTCATTTCAAGTATAGTTGTCCTATTCTGTTACAGCGCGCTAATGTCGCTTTTAGCACCAGAGGTAGAGGTGGTCAACAAGCTCCTAGAGGTAGGGGACGCGGGAATGTTCCCCAGAACACGCGTCCTCTTCCATCTCAAAATTCAATTAATAGTTTTGATCAGCAAGCCAATGTAACTGGTAGGACAGCTCAGTAATATAACAATGACTATTATGCAGAGGATGAAAATGTAGAAAGTAATGGTTACTAGGATAGCCGTAGACAAAGAGAGGGAGTTGTTTCAGTGCCAGTGGATCAGAGTGGACCGTATGTCAAGGTGACTACAGCGGGTGTGTCAGAACCTTTTCTGTTGGATACTGGTGCTGCAAAACGTTCAATTATGCATTCAAAACTCCCTGGCGCACCTTTGTCTGGCGACACGAATGTTTCAGTAGGTTTTTCTGGTGCCCCGGTTAGGAACCCGATCTCTAGTCCTATGCCCCTTTCTGTTGGACCTTGTGAGCTGAAAGCACCCCTTATCCTGACGACAGGTTGTGGTGAAAACCTGTTAGGATTAGATTTGTTGGAGAGATTACATGCGACATTATATTGTTCCCCCTCGGGAGTACAACTTACACTTGGTAGGGAAGTGATTTCTCCAATGTATTTGTCAAGGAATGAACTGCCAGCTGAATTGTTGTCTCTTCCGGATGCTCTTTGGGCTTCTGGTCTTAATGATGTGGGCCTTTTGGAAATACCGCCATACGTGGTAACGTTGAAAGCCAATGTTAAACTGCCACGCATTCCCCAGTACAAGATCTCTAATGAAGGTGAAAAAGCGTTGCTAGCGATTATCTATGATTTGATTGAAAAGGATGTAATTGAAGAGACAAGAGGTAATGTTTGCAATAGCCCTGTTTTGCCTGTTTTAAAACGTACTGACCCTTCACAGCCACCTGTTTACAGATTTGTGATCGATCTTAGAGAGGTAAATAAGATTGTTGTGCCACAGTTTCCAGTTGTCCCTGATATAACTGCTTTGTTAACTATGATCCCAGCTTCCGCTGCTTGGTTCTCAGTGATTGATTTAAAGAATGCCTTCTTTAGCATCCCGATTGCAGAGGAAAGTAGGGACATTTTTGGTTTTAGCCTAGGAGGTCGTAGCTTCCGTTTTAAACGTGCTCCTCAAGGCTACTTGAAAGCCCATCAATATACAGCCAAGCTTTAAAAGCACAGCTTGATGCAATTGTTTTACCTAGTGGTGCCACCCTTATCCAGTATGTTGACGATTTACTAATCGCCGCGGATCTGAGGAGATGTGTAAAGAAGCTACGGTGTCATTGTTGCGTCATTTGTCTGCCTTCCATCACAAAGTGTCTCTTTCAAAACTGCAATATTGTCGACAAGAAGTGACCTACTTAGGTCATCTCTTTTCGAAGGAGGGAAGGAAACTGACCCCAGAAAGAACTCAGGCCATTGCAAAATTGAGCGTGCCAAGAACACAGAGAGAAGTGCGTGCTTTCTTGGGTATTACTTCCTACCCAGTGGATCCCGAGTTTTTCTTAGCTGGCAAAACCTTTAATAGCATTGACATGTAAAGATACACCGAATCTCGTCCCATGGTCTGAAGAGTGTCAGAAAAGTTTTTCTGAATTGCGTGAGGCATTATGTTCAGCTCCTGTGTTGGGCACCCCCGACTACAGCAAGCCTTTTACATTGTATGTTCACGAGAAAGAAGGTTGTGCATTGTCAGTGTTGACACAGTCTTTTGGAGACAAACAGCGCCCATGTGCGTATTTTTCATCGACCTTGGATCCGGTAGCTAAGGCCTTGCCAAGTTGTTTGAGAGCCACAGCGGCAGCAGCTGTCTCTATTCGACAGTCTGCTGGGTTAGTAATGAATAACACGTTAATTGTGATGGTTCCGCACGCAGTGGACACGTTGTTGAACAGGACCAAGACACAGCACTTAACTAGTGCTCGATTGTCAGGTTATGAGTTGACAATATTAGCGAGTCATGTACACATAAAAAGATGCAACACATTGAATCCAGCTACTTTATTGCCGATTGCAGCAGACACAGATGAGATTGAACAGCATGATTGTCTGTTCAGAACAGAAGAGGAAACAAAAGGGAAAGTGGATCTTAAAGATACTGCCTTGACTGAGTGTGATGGTACCTTATGGGTGGATGGTTCATGCTTCAAGCTTCCGAATGGTGATACGACTGCTGCATATGCTGTCACGACTTTGCACACGGTTGTTGAAACCGCACGTATACCACATAACTCGGCTCAAGCAGCAGAGCTAATTGCACTCACGAGAGCATGTGTGTTGTCGAAAGGTATGAAGGTGAACATATACACCGATAGTCAGTATGCGTTTGCCGTGGCCCATAGTTTTGGGCGCTGGTGGAAAGAACGTGGATTCCTGACTTCGCATGGAACCAAAATTCAAAATGGTCAGTTGGTGAATGATCTCCTTAAGTCACTGACCCTGCCGCTGCAAGTTGCGATTGTAAAATGCAGTGCACACAAGAAAGTTACAGATGATGTCGGTCGTGGTAATGCATTTGCTGATGAAGTTGCGAAAGAAACAGCAAAGAATGTAAATAATCGAATGTATGTTGCAGGCCCTGCAAGATGGGTTGGTGATGTTGGAATGTGTGAAGACACGATAGAGAGCGTGAAGTCCCTTCAAGCTGAAGCCACAGAGAAAGAATTGAGCAAGTGGAGAGAAAGTACGGGTAAATTGGATGAAAAAGGTTGTTCGGTCGATTTGTCAGAACATCAGCGTTGGTTGTTACCCGATGCGTATGTGCTTGCAGTGGTGACGATGGCTCATAGAATGGCCCATATTAGTGTAAAAGGGATTTGCAAGTTGTTGGCTCCAGTATGGCAAAATGCTGGAATTCCCAAATGTGCAGAGAATGTGGTTAAGAATTGCATGGTGTGTCTGAAGTACAATCCTGGTAGGGGAACCCCAACTCCAGCTGGTCATTTTGCACCTCCAACGTATCCGTTCGAGGTTTTGCAGCTAGATTTCATCCACATGGAAAGGTGCAACAATTTAAAATATGTACTCGTTGTTGTCTGTGCCTTCTCAAAGTGGATAGAAGCATACCCCTTAAAAGACAATACTGCCTTATCCACAGCTAAAGCCCTCGTCAAAGAATTTTTCCCTAAATTTGGAATGCCAAGAATGGTCTGGAGTGATAATGGGAGTGAATTTGTGGGTCGAGTGATGAAAGAAGTATGTGAAGGGCTAGGCATTATACAGAAATTTCACGCTGCAAATCACCCCCAATCAGCTGGATTAGTGCTATAAAGGCACCTTAAAACTTAAATTGGCTAAGATCCAGGCGAGCTCTGGTCTTAAATGGCCTGACGCTCTGCCTTTAGCACTCCTGTCAACCAGAATGACTGTGCATTCACCAATGGGACTTAGTCCGTATGAGATAGTGTTTGGCCGCCCGGCCAACATATGGGGAGTGCCAAGGCCCACAAAATTCAGCGAAATCGAACATCCAATACTGCTTGACTATCTATATGAATTGACGGCTAAATTGCGTGTTTTACACCAACAGGTGCACGATACCCTGCCTCAAGCCTCTGAAGCTCCAGGACACCCCATCGATCCTGGAACGTGGGTGCTGGTGAAGAATTTTCATCGGGCAAAGAATGATGAGCCCCGTTGGACCGCCCCCCATCTCGTCCTTCTTTCTACAAGATCGGCTGTTCGAGTGAAAGGAAAGAAGAACTGGATCCACGGCGTCCACTGTAAAAGGGTCCCTTTGCCTTTGCCATATGACCGGTGGATCCAGGAGGGGATTGCTGATTCTGAAACTGAGACCGTGCCTCGTTTTCTGCCTTTTAGCGATGCGCGTGTGAAAGGAACAAGCTCTGAGCAAGAAAGTGACAATATTCTGCAAGAAGCTGTGCCACCGTCAATCCGATTGGATACTACAGAGCCTGAACTTTTGTTTCAGGATCAGACAGTACCCGGACGAGAACGCTATAACTTGAGGCCTAGAACTATGGACAAATACAAATTCTTTTTCTTTGATATTTTTTGACAGTACAGCTCTCTCTCATCTGAGAAACTTTCTTATTTTTGGTTTTTCTTTTTCGAACCACCATCCGGGTTCAGCTGTAGGGTCGCGGTGCCAAGACTTTGGGGTACAAGCCGGAGACGTTAGGTCAACGGTTCTGGTCAGTCTGGGGCGTTCCCTGGACTGACAGGTGTATTCCTAAGCAGAAGAAACTCACCCGCCACGAACAGCATGATTAAAGGATGGAGTTTTTCAAGATGGAGAGACCCGCTGAGGAAATGAACTTTAAGAAAAAAATATGTAAAATAATGAAAAGCAAACATTTTGTATTATTATGTCTGTTTGCACTAGTTAGTATGATGATGTTTACTGTGGGATATGTATTATTGTCCTCTCAAGTGCCATTTGCACCCACTGTACAGCCTGTACCTCCTCCTACTGTCTCCTTCCACTCTTTCCACCCCCTGCCTGAACACGAACAAGCTAGACGGTCTGAGTTCGTAAATAACTCGTTTATTCAACTCCTGCACCAGCACCAACTAGTTATGAATACAACCAATTGTTGGGTGTGTGGTTTAATGCCACATACCATTAATAAGGGTATCCCATATCTAGTGCTGCCGTTTAGCTATAATGGATCATCCTGGGCATTCCAGACTATGTTTCTTTTTGCATTAGATGCCTACTCCCCGCGACAACCGCGTTCCATCAGACCTAGCACAAACAATAAGGCCTTAATGAAAGGAGTTGCTGATATGAGCAGAGATATCGACGCATACTCATCTATTCCCAAGGATGAATTGCGAGCTTATGTAGGTTGGAACGCGACGGGGTATAGCATTAGTCTGGGCGAAAAGCAGCGCAAAATTTCATCCCCAATTTGGGTCGTACCCCACATAGGTCGGTTCTGTTTACAAGGTAATGGTCAGAATCCAAGAGCTCAACTGGGGAAAAGTGACTGTACAGAAACGTACACTTTTCCATCACAATTTTCCCCTGCGTTTTTGGCTGCCAAGTGTACATATTTTGTTTGCAATGACCGAGCATATACATGGTTGCCCCCTGATTTCTCGGGCACATGTTATACTGCTGCCTCTGATTATCACAAGACCAGAGTTGTGAGAGGCGTTGTTAGTCAGGAGGATACTGCCGGTCAGGAAGCGGGAGACTTCTTTATGGGTTTCCTGCCGTTTTGGGGACCGATGGTCAATAGTAGGAACCTGAGACAACTGACTCATGTGGTTGAATCCACTGTTAATGTAACGGCTGGTGCCCTTGGTAATTTGACAGCTGAGCTCCAAGCGGATCGCCTCATGACTTTGCAGAACCGTATGGTTCTAGACGTCATACTTGCAGACCGTGGTGGGGTATGTAAGGTCATCCAATCTAGCTGTTGCATTTTCATACCATATAACGCTCCAACAGTTTATCAAGCCATCTCCAAACTGCATAAAATATCTGAATCTATTCACGTGGATAAAGGAGATTGGTCACTGATGGGGTGGTTCTGGGAACTGATATCTGCCTGGGGATGGAAGATTCTGATTGTCATTGGAATGATCTTAGCCATTCTTTTCCTGTTCTGTCTGTGTGTACAGTGTGCTCCTACAGTATGTGGCCTCTGTGCTACATCGTGTATAAGGAAACCTGTAACAAGGGACGAGCTAAGCAATAGGATGATGCTACAGCAACAACTCCATGACCTTATGAATATAGACCTGGACTCGAATTAATATGAGTATAGTTATTGCCTATGTAAGGGCAAAAGGAGGGTCTGTGGTACTTTAAATTTTGGGACCACATAGGAGGCATGGCCCTACCCTGCCTATTTCGGTATCAGCGAACCGCGAATGGCCAATGCGGTATGTACAAGTGTTTTGCATAACGTTTCATCGATAAATTCATTTTGTATACGATATTACACATTGACTTCGTGGGTTCCATTTTAGAGCGGTAGCCATCTTATGGTTGCCCTCACATAGGCTGCACATTAAGGACATGCACAGGCCTTCAGAACACATGTACCTTCTATTGACTTCTCTGTGACCTGTGCGAACTGGCTCCACTGCCCGAGGTCAGTCCGGTCTCACGAGCTCCCCTTCCTACGGCCACCTGTGATTAGCATCAGGGTTTGACACACCATAAAGCCTTTCATCCCACACAAGCCCCCGACTAATCTCTTTCACACCTGACTCTGCTTCCTGCTTTATCGCCTGTTTTACGAGGAGGAGGTGCCCGTGTTTATTGGGGTCTGCTGATATCTGATGAGGGATCTGAGCCTCGCTGGGTAAATAATTGTGGGCTGGCTGAACTGAAATGTGGGAGGGTCATCATGACTCTGCCTTTTCATTTGTAATGAATACATATGAATGACCATATCGTAAAACGAGGAATGTGTGCCTGAAGCATGATATTTTGTATATAAGGAGAAGACTGGTTTTGTAACTTTGAGCAGTCTCCTGAGAACATACTCGTGTGTACTTCTAGGATACCTGTTACTGACTGCAGTCATAATAAAATCGATCTTTGACGCCACCACAAGACTCTGTGTTTCTGTGGTCCAAGACAGGAAGAACTCGAAGTCATAGGGTGCTACCCCTGGCACCGCTGGGGTCCTAAAAACCCCAGTACTTCATTTCCTCCCAGACAGTTACATAATGGAGGGATTTGGTGTGTCTGAATAGGCCATCTGCTGGCAGGACGAGGGGCTGGAACTAAGCACAGCCCCACTTGCAATTGTATACTCTGTCTTCACACAAAGAACCTAACAACCCCACATTCTTACTGCAGCCAGCTTGGAGCCAGGGCAGATGAGTCAGGAAATTCAATGAACTTTAAAGCTCCTGCCTAGAAGCTCGTTCTACATTCCTGAAGGGTATAAAAAAGGGACCTCAGACACCAACTCTTTAGAACACTTCTGGACCTGTGGAAACTTGCCAGGAAGAAGGACTGCTGTGTTGCTGGGAGGACTGCCATTCTGCTGGACTGCTGCTCTGAAGGACTGCTGCCCTGCTGGATTTCTACTGTGTTGCCCTGATGTTAAGGTGCCTTCTGTCTGGGTACAAGGACTGGACATTCATATGCCCCCAAACCTCTAGAGTGACTCACAAGGGCTAGTTTGCTGGTCTCCTGTTCAGAGTCACAGGGACACAAAAGCCTAATTACACAAAAGCTTCCTCCATCTTTAACCCACATCTGGAACCAGCCTGAGTGAGTCCTGACCCTCCAAGTAGTGCCTCTCCAGTCCTGAACACTTAAAATTTGTTCTGAAGATGCCAAGATAGCCAAAATACAAAACTTGGGAGTTAGATACATTTTTTCTCAAATAAGGATTAACCCGATTGGCTATACGCCAGAGGTGCATCGGTTGTTGAATTTAATTCACAGCTTTTCCCACCATGTTCTTCTCCACAACAGCAAATGCTTTTTAGTGATCCTTCACCAAAGGAGTATCCGACCTTGTGGAAATGTCCTCTGCTACAGCCCTCTGATTCATGAGATTTTTGACATTTTAGACACTAGGTCAGAATGTAGAAATGTTAATCGCGGCTTTGACCCAAGGCTATCTGACGATGACCCTTCCTACTCATACACCGCCTGCAACCTTGCCGTGCTAAACTTTACTTTACGAGACACATTTTCTCAGTCTCAGTCCAAAGGTGAGCGCTGACCAGGTCCAATCCATTTTGTGCATCCGTCCACACGCGCAGTCAACTGTATTCTTCGACTCTCATGCGACTAGATGCCCACAGTTCGCGCTTTTATTGTCAGGCGCTAGTTTTTACCGAAAACTTTCAAAAATCATAGCGATAGTTGTACTGATTGGATTTTCATCATTTTGGTGTCAAATAATGTATTCAAATTTACTTTTAACTTTGGGAATTTACTTGTTCTGTGTTTTTACTTTATTGCTGTTTGGGTGCTGCATAAATCTTTTACACATTGCCTCTAAGCTAAGCTTGACTGCTTTTTATGCCAAGCTACCCAGAATTATCCGTAGGATAATTTTGTGACTTTTTTGTTGTTCACTCTGCAAAGGATTGTGGCTGTTGCTTGGCCAGGGCTCACACCCCAGTCAACCAATAATCCTATTCCTCACAGTGATAGAAAACATTCGCCCTTGACAAGTTTTTTTGCAGACTCAATCTTTTGACTAAAGAAGAAAACTTTAGCTGATTTAATCTTCTTGTGATAATCTTTAATGGCCAAGCTATCAGAATGTTTATCTGCCTTGTCCAATGTGGCTCGCCATTTTCTCTCTAATTGACAGCTATTTCATTTTCTAATGAGTAGAGCCTGATTTACCTAAGGCTCTGCTACATGTATGCATTCATAGCATAGATTTTGGGGGCAATGGTACCCTTCTATATGAAACAAGCGGCAGAAGTCCAACATTCTTAAAATAACAACAGCACTACCGGTGCTGAGGAGAATTAATTACAAGTTATTATCTCAAGTACGTTACATTCTTTCTAGCTAGATCCAGAAGATTAAGATTCGGTGAAATATACCAAACATGCAACAAAATGATATAAATGTACTGCTTCCTCCAAAGGTGAATGTGACTACTGTAGTTGCAAAGGTGCCTTATTATCACTTATCTAATCTTATATATTCTCTCCACAGATCCCATAATTTCTATCTCTCCTGCCTTTGCCTTGAGTGTTCTTTTGTATTTTACAAGTAGCATGAGGTACTTTATGTACAGATTCAAGCTGCCCTGCAATATATTATACCATCTAAAACTGTGGATGGGCAAATGTCAAGCCATCCAGACACTGGTTGTTGTAACAACTGCACCAACAGACACAGAGGTAGCATCGCCATCATACACAAAGAATCGATCACCTGTACCACCACCGATGACGAAACCACCCCAATCATAGAACACATGGACTGCATTGATGACAAAGCCACCATCAAAGGCCACCTCACCTACAGTCCCCCATCACGGAATTTATCACCCTTCTCACTATTAAATCTGTACACTATGTTTTTAAAGGAGACCTCAACTTCCACCTCGATGGCCCGATGGACATCAATTCCACCGACCTCCTGGAAAGATTGGATAACATTGGCCTCAAGCAGCTAGTTACAAACACCACGCATAAAGCAGGACAAACACTGGACCCCATCTCCACATCCATCAACAGAATCAGATACAGACACACCATGGAACTCACCTGGTTGGACCACTCCATCGTACACTTCACTGTCACGGGGCCTCTCTGCACCACCCTCCAAACCAACCACCAGAGCATCCCCTTCCACAGCTGGACCAAGGTCACCCGGCACCAATTTACTGATGCCCTCAGCATCACACAGCCGAACATCACCACCAACTTGAGCCAGGCAGTAGAGACCACAACCACCTTTCCCGAAGCATGGAAACATGCAGAGGTAAGACCAATCCTAAAAAAAACCCTTTGCAGACCCCAGCAAGCTTCAGAACTACCATCCTATCTCACTGCGCCTGTTCCCTGCCAAAGTCGTGGAGAAGGCCTCCAACTCACCTAACACCTGTAGAGAAACTGCCTGCTGGACCCTTCCCAAATCAGGTTTCAGAGCTAATCACAGCACCGAGACAGCCCTGATAGCCAAAACTGACAAAATCTGCACACTACTCGACAGAGGAGAATTAGCTGCCCTGATCCTGTTCAACCTCTCCACAGCATTCAACACCATCTCCCACCACACACATATCGATTGACTACACCAGATCGGAATCACAGATGATGCACTCAGATAGATGGCATCCTTTTTCATGGGTTGCACTTAGAGAAACTGTCTCCCTCCCTTCTCCTCACAACCCAAGCTCACCATTTGAAGCATCCTTCAAGGCTCATCCCTCAGTCCAACCCTGTTCAACATTTACATGACACCATTCACAGACATCGTCAGAAACCTATGACATCAACATCATCTCCTACGCTGACGGCACCCAAATTGTCCTTCATCTCTCTCAGCGGACTCCACCTCAACAAAGACCAACTTCTATGACTATATGAGTACCATCTTAGCATGGATGAAGAATAACTGCCTGAAGCTTAACAAAGACAAAACGGAGGTTCTGATCTTCTGCAGACACACCTCTTTCTGGAATGACTTCTGGTGGCCATCAGAACTCAGACCCACCCCCAATCCAAAAGACCATGCCCGCAACCTCGGCATCATCCTGGACAGCGAACTCTCCATGAAAATTTAGGTCAATGCCATCTCCTCAGCCGCTTCCATACTCTTTGCATGCTCTGTAAAATCTTCAAGTGGCTCCCCATCAACACCAGGAAAACGGTGGAGCAGTCCTACATCACCAGCCAGCTGGATTATGGCAACGCACTAACTCATGAAAAGACTCCAGACGCTCCAGAATGCAGCAGCCAGAATGATCCTCAACCTGCCCAAGAAGACCCACATCACTCCACTGTCTCCCCATACAGAAGTAATGCCACTTTAAGCTTCTGACCCACGCCCACAAAACCCTCCACAAGTAAGGACCCGCCTACATAAACTGCCATCTAAATTCTCCCCAATCTCCCAGGAACCTCTGCTTCGGTCACCACGCCCACGAACATTTACCATGCATTCACAGCTGCTGTACAGAAGGATGCTCCTTTTCCCACTGTGCTACCAAGCCCTGGAAGGTCAATGTCAAGTGATTGATTTCAAAACAAAAGCTGCATTTTCAGGTAACCTTTCTGTAGTGATCAGGGAACAGTGAAAATAGTAACTTGTATTCATGCAGCAATGGTAAATATATTGAATGGCGGAGCCCCCCAAACATCATGGCAGCTCAGTTGCTACCTCCAAATGCTAGCTCCATTAATATTCCAAAACCCCACATTTTACATCACTAAACCCCCCTTGCATTCTACTTGCTTGTTCAGAAAACAACATCACTTTTCCCCTTCCAATATAAAAAACTCATATATAATAAGATAACACTGCTATAGGAAAACGTGCCACATGTTGTTTTGCATCATGCCAAATATATAGTTGACTGAAGAAATTAAATGTATTCTACTCACCAGAACCATTCCACAATAAAAAATAAAATACCTTAGCTTAAAACGTACAGAAAATACACTCTGTTGAGCAATATTGGAATTCCTGTACATATAAACATCTAATTCAGAGCTTTCAAAACATTTCATGTTGGTGACACACTTTTTAAACATGCATCATTTTGCGACACGGTAATGCAGTTTCACTAGCAAACCGGAGGTTAAATTAACTGCAATTTTAGACGTGCATAATTTTGCAACACAGTAATTCAGTTTTACTAGCAAACTGGAGGTTAAATTAACTGCATGTAAAAGATAAGGACAAATACATATGTCATAGAAATTGTAAATAACAAAGTGTATGGGGACACAACATATCTCACAAAGACTTTTCATTAAAAAATATATGATTAGTAAGATAACACACATACATTTCCAAACTGCTGATAGCTTCTGGGAGTGCTCCAGGAAAGAGTATACACGCCCATTTTAGAAGTTCAACCACCCTCCCTTAAAAGTGAACTAGCCTTGATAGAAAATGACTGTGATGGCACATTAAATGCATACCCACTCGCTTGAAAAGTGCTGTACTCTGCTATTGAAAGTACAGAAAGTAGAAAGTACAGAATCCCTGCTGCGATATCTTGTGAATGTCTCACCAACATATAGTGCTCAATGCAGACGTTCTGTCACCCTCACATTAAAGTGAACCATCCTTGCTGAGAAGTGATTGTGTGGGCACTTTAAAATTAAAATATCCTGCCCACTTCGTATGTGCTGCCTGCACCATTAAAAGTGTGTAGTCCTGGTGAGAAGTTCTGTCACAGTCCCATTAAAAGTGAACCAGCCTTTGCTGACTCCTGGGTCTGTGAAGTGGACAATTAATTACTTGAGTGATGTTTGTCGTCCATGCTCTGTATAGCACTTTCCCAGCCACAATACATAATCACACATGATGGCATGTGTAGCTAGGGCCCCAAACCAACCTCCTCTTGCATAGGCAGCTGCACTCACCTAATTCCAGGTGGACCCTGGGCTCTGCCACCCAATATTCTTCCGGCCCTGCCTTCCAAGACTTGTGGCTTGATCTGTGGGTCTCTGGTGAGAAAGGGTGGTTTTCTAGAGTCCGTGGAGAGCATGACAGGGTTTTTAACTGGCTGTGGGTGTTTCACCCATAACAGCATTTTGGCTCATGGTGGCAGTAGTGCCTGGGCGTCTCCGCTCCCTGGGGCTCAGACAGACAGCGTAGCCTTGCTCCCCTCGGCAGCCAACGGACTGTGCTCCCTGGGCTAACACTCCTGTAAGAACCGCGCTGTACCGAGCACTGAGAATGGGGAGCAGAGGCGGCTCTGTGGACTGGACGGGACTGCGCATTTGACGTGGACAGCAAAGGGAACGAGGCCACGCCCACACGCTTGCCTAACAGTCTCCATCTCCTTCCTCCACGTACTGCGTGACTGACATGTCCAGTACCGTCCTGCAAAATCAATAAATAGACCATGTCTATTCATTGCCGCGCCACACATCCACATATGGCAGGCGACACAGTACCGTGTCACGACACAGAGTGTGGAAAGCTCTGATCTAATTCTTCAAGAAGAGCACTTACAGAAACCAACCCAATCATAAACCACCATTTACTTCCTGAACCAGAGAGGAACATGCCTGTTTCTGATACTTCTGCGGACTATGGGGTCATCACTAGTTTTAGGAACTGCAGACGGTAGGACAACCTGGCTAAAGGGCAGAGTTACCACAGCATCACACTTAACAACCCTTCCTAAATTCCACCAATTGGTAACATTGACCCGAATGGCATTTCCATCTTTCTTGTCCACCACACAAGGCTCACTAAGTTTCTCATCTTAACTTTAGTGTTCTTATCACATACTCGGTTATGCCTATCAAATGTTTCTTTTTGCTTAACTTTAGCGTTGGCAACATTTTTCTTGACTCTAGAGTTGTAGTCATCCAAATGAATTGCAATTTTGAACCACTTATTCGTCCAACTGGAACTCATTTTTCTGGCTGTCTTTCTTCCCCTCAGCAGTTAAAATGGGGGCACCTATGTGATGGAATGAGGATTCATATGATAAAACAATAGCATAGAATGCAAGGCATTCAAAACAACTCATCCATTGGCCATTGCCCATTACTCACACCGGATCATCACCCTGTTCAATCGCTCAACATGGCCGTTTGTTTAGGGATGATATAGGGACATTCTGAGATGCTTAAAATCACATGCTTTAGGAAACATCTCCATCTCCCCGCTCATAAACTGAACCCCTTTATCTGAAATTGAGCACCTGGGTAAACCTTCCCTGATAAAAATGTAATTTAAATATTCTATAACAAACTTTGAACCGAGTTCGGGTATGAATTTCACTTCATGTGACTTAGAATGGAGATCCACCGCTACCAATGCATAATGCAACTGGATTGGTGGACAGTTGAATGGGCCAACCAAATGAATGGTTATTTTCTCCAAGACTTGAGAGAAACGCTCAATTGGTTGTAATGGGGATTTTCTGACAACCAAACCTTTTTCCGCTCTTGAGCACACCACACATCTTCCAAAAAAATAGTCAATCTCTTTATCCATAGATGGCAATCACAACATCTGTCTGATATTGTGCTTGATAAAGGTCGTCCCCAAATGCCCCTCAAGTTCCAGTTTGATCAGTATGTCTGATATCTTCTGGTGAAACCAATCTATCCCTTCTAAAAAGAATGCCATATTCTACAGAAAGTTCATCATGCACCTTACAAAAAGGTTGACATGGTAACTCGAATGATCTTTCCAGTGTCCATCCTGTTTTATATGGGAAATCACCTGTTTCGGGGCCGAATGTTAACACAAGTTAGATTTCCACGCATCCTCCTACATTGCATATAACTCTTCTAAATCCATTGCAGCAATAAAACAATCTCCATTAAAACCCTTATTTCCATCACCTGGATTCTCCTTTGGAGTTGGAAACCTTAACAAAAATCTACCCTAACATTCTTCACACCTTTGATGTGCTCTATGTCAAATTGATTTTGCTCTGATCCTACCAGTCCTGTGGGTCTATTCCTCAATATTCTCCCCAGAAAAAATGTCAATTACTGGCTTCAGATCAGTCACAATCATAAACGTTTTTCCCCACACTTGAGATTTACATTTTTGGATAGCTATTGTAGAATTGTGATTATCTGATTTCTTCAACACTTGAGATGCATAGCAAAAGGTGTTTTCATCTCTACCATCAATTTGTGTAAGAAATGCCTCTAACCCAATATTTTATGAATCAACAATGATACAACATTGGAATTTTGCATTAAACGGCTTTAACACCCTTGAGCTGGCTAATTCTTTTTTAATTGACTCAAATGAGCCGTGGCAAGTAGTGTCCCATTTGAACATAGCATTTTTTTTTTCAACAGCGTGGTCAAAGGTTTGACGGGGAAGGCACAGTCAGGGATGAATCGAGAAAACATTTTGCACACACCCATGAACTATTTCAAACCAAAGTTGACAACCGGTGATTTAGCATCTTGTACACCCAAAGGTTTCCTTTATTTATAGGGTACATGGGATATGGATAAAAAGGTGTATTGGGGGTTTTTGTTGAATATAACTGTTCAATTAAACCGCCTCAATCTGTGACAACATGTATCAGCCAGCACTACGAGCCCATTCGGGTCTGGGGCCTTAGTCAGAGCTTTATTGATAATATGCCTCCCCTTCTATGCATGCACACCATGCACACTTGTGAGGCCTAAGGATGTCACCAGTCTTGTTCCTCTGTTCTTGAGGATTTTCCTCTATTCCAGTATTCTAAGGCGGTGGTCTGAAGAGAAGATGCCAGGTATTCTCGTGGTCTGCTTCTTTCGCGAAAGCGTGACTAAAAGACAGCACCAGCATCCAGAACCACATGAAACCTAGGTTTAATTAAACAGTTATATTCCATAAGAAATGCCAACATACCTTTTTATCCATACCCCATGTACTCTTTTAAGTCTACCTCTAGGTATTTTTAAAGGTAATCTTTCATCTGGATCCCTGTTTATCCAGCTCTAATTTAATCTAAGAACTCCCATTTCATCTTCTGGCTGAGTCTGCACTGGTGGCATCATACTACCAGGGTGTGGATAGGCACCAACGTTGAAGCTTGTCACGATAAGTGAGTGAGTCATCCACTCAAATATCTTTGGATACTCAAGAGGTTAAAATAGAAACGCCTTTTCCTGATAATGGTAAAAATAAGTGTAACAAAAAAAAACGTAAAAACTTTCTAAATCCTCCACTTGCTTTTTGTGTGTAACTATTGATGCTGGGAGAGTGCAACTGGTCTAACTATCTCTCGCTCTCTACATTGTGGTAAAAAATGCTTTTTGTGCCAGGTCTCAGAACAATCTTGAAAAGTCCTTGGTGGAACCACCCCAGGATGGATAAACCTTTAATTGCCACATAGACCTTTCAAAAGTCTTCCAGTCCTTGAAGATAAAAACAGCCTCAATATACCCTGATAGTTCTATTGGCCTCCCTTCATATGAAACCGGAGCATGATCCGGTTGTTCAAGTATTCCCCCAGACCACAATTAATCAAAAACTTCCTGAGTCACCATTGCAAACCTGGCACCAGAATCGACCAAAAGTGTGAGGGATTTATTACGCACTATTGCATTCACATAATGATCAATGCACTCTGCGGGATCTTACATACCAACTTCCTCCCCAACCACGAATACCATGTCCTGAAGATCACTCTCGACTGTGTATTACAATCACCATCTACTAAATTTGCTACAACATTGTTACTTTTGTCTATTGAGCTAGATTTACTCAAAACTCAATGAGTGTAAAATTAAGCATTTTTTCCTTTCTGCTCAGAACATTGAAGCACCTATTGCCCCAAGATGTTTTTGAAATGCATGAAACCAGTTCCTCCAAGATACTGGTGGTTGCCCTGGACAATCTAAAAATGGAGGTGGTGGACTGACAGACTTCATGTTATGTGAATATAATTGTAGAAAATCAGTTCTATGTACTAAACAGTACAAATCATACAATACACATACATAGGCACCCTTTAACAACTAATATTATAAGTAAAATATTCCACTGAAGGACTACCCCAAAAAATCATTGAACTGCTCTAGTAGATGACATACGGTGAACTAAATGTGTAAACATGCATAATATTATACAGACTCATATCTGTTGTATCAGTGACCTAAAACAACTGTAAATCAATGATGCCCAAAAAATCTTGAAAAAGAAGAGTGAGCCTATCACTGGGAACTCCAGTGATACACCATGTTTCTAACAGAAAGTGAGTGTATTACTTTGGACTTTTCACCAACATATTCGCAATTGAAGAGTGAGCGTATCACTGTGGACTTCAATTATACACTTTTGACTTCTGAGTATCATTCATTTCTGTGTCGAAAGTGAACAGAGTGGCTAGATCTTCAGGCAGCGGCAGCAGCAGTAGCTGAATCCTAACCTGAAACATGGAGGCTGTCTTAACTGTGCCTGTGCCTAGTTTCTATAATAACATAGGCCCTAACAAAATGGCCTCGAATGCTGACACCAGACATCATGTCTTGACAGCCTAGTTGATTTATATTTACTCATTCAGTACTTGACCGCTTCCTCAATGTTTCCAAATTCTAAGACTAATTCTGCTGGATGGAATTAGCTAAAACATCACCGAATAGTCAGTGAACAGAAAAATAAACGAAACACACAGTAATTTGTTTGTCAAACCTTAGATGTACGGGAAGGAGTACACTGTACAAGATAACCACTACGCTTTGCGTCAATGACACAAGAGCATTTTGCTGGTAAAATGTCCTATTCTAACTTCAGTTAATGGCCACTATGTTAGACATCACTGTTCAGCGCCTTGAACTTGTGCAAACATGGGCGGAATCAATGTGAAAGAGACATGCACAAAGGTTCATTTTCTGAAACCGCTTGAATTTAGAAAAATGGGTGCTAAAGCCACTTATAATTAGTAGAACATGCCGCTTGAATTTAGAAACAATGCAAAAATGACTTTCAATTGTGTAGGGTTGTCCTGTTCCTGGTAGCTCATGCTCCCGCTCCTCGCCAACAGAAGTTGTAGTGATCAGAGATCAGCACAAAAACTGTAACATGGTTTTCATGCAGCAATGGTAAGTTTATTGAATACAAGAGCCACCCAGATGTTGTGTCAGCTTAGCTGGTACCTGCATCTGCCAATGGAAAGCACATACACTTAGCTCCCTCAATATTCCAAAACCCCACATTTTACATCACTAAGCCCCCTTGCATTCTAGTTGCTTGTTCAGAATACTGCACTCTCCTTTAACTCTAAGGGGCTCATTTATGAGCTTGTGATGCACTACAGTGCAGCAAGTCACCTTGCTGCACTGCGTGACAGGAAAAGGGCAGGAATGTGCCATATTTAAGGCAATACAATGCATTCCTTTCCTTTCCCTTGTGCTTGCCCCTTTTGGCCACCTAGCGTTAATGCAGGCACGCAACCCCTTCCAGGCATGCAAGTTCACCCCATTCTCCCTGGTCTTGTCATGCACCATCCGCCCTTCCAAACATTCAGGGGACAGCAGTTTATGGTGTATAACAGGCCACAGTTTATTTTAAACATGGATCATGTATTTGGCAACTTACTGGTTGGTCATTCTAGACCCATGTTTGCATGTTACATCTCACACTTATCCGTCCAAACATTGTCCCAATGGCTTTATCTCCATTTCTGTCCGACAGCACTGACACTGCTCTGTGGCCCCTTTTTGCAGGTGTCTCGGGATTCTGTGGGATGTAGGCTTCTCTTGCTACCAACTTTGTGGGCAGCCGTTAGACCCAGCCCGGGCTGCAAGTGCCGTTCCGCTTCCCTGGAACCTTGCTGACCACTCACCTCCTCCCCATTTCCCTGCCGTGTGGCATCCCAAGGACAATGTCCAAGCTCCTCATATGTTCTGACTGTCATTGTGTGCAGTCACCTGCTCCCCATGTCCCTGCCATGAGGCATCCTAAGGACACTGTTTGAGAAGCTCTTCTACCCAGGTTACCCTTTCCTCTGGGTCTCTTTCTGTGCTGCCTCCGCCTCGTCCTTCTCCACTGTCCTTACGCTGCGACAAATGTATTGCTTAGGTGTGGGTGGGTTCCAAGGCGATGAGGTGATGGTCAGCTGAGGCCATGAGGGGGCCCCTGCCCCTTTTGACCTCCTTTGCCTTCATGCCCTCCTTCCTCTATTGGGTAGTTTGTGATTACAAAAGGTGCACCCAATTGTAATGCATCGTTTTTCCCGGTCTTTTACCCGCAGTGCTTCCGGTGTTCCCTTTACCAGTGGGGGTTTCCTGCAGGCCCCTATTAGGTCTGGCTTTGCCTCCCTGGCCCGCATCCCTTGCACCTGGTGCAAGCATGCCTGTGTTTATTGCAGGATTGTTCTTGTGAAGGAAGGGGCACCTTCCTGCTCAAAGAAAATCCTGCGAGGCATTTTCATCTTTCTATGTGTGCTGCAGAATGAGAGAGAAAAAAACAAGGAGAAATAAATATAATTCTCCTTGTTATTCCTTCACTGGGAAGGTGTAAGATTTTGGTGCATACCCATATTTAGAAGTTCTTGTAAATCTGGGGATGCATTAAAATCTCTGGGATTTGTGTAGGAAAACCCACACGCTGCCCATGGAACACCTGCCCAGGGCAGCGTAACACGCTTAAGTGATGAGGTTTGAGCTGCATGACTCCTGATTTTTTATGCAACTTGGAGCCATGCAAAGTGGCTTTGATTGGCTCCAATAATCTGACTAAGAGGTGTGCGCCATGCATGTATCACTTTGCAAGGTGCAAATGTGATGCAAACGTCTCATAAATAAGCCCCCAAATACATTGAGCATGCTAGATAAATTCAAATATATGCACTGCATTGTGAAACAAAAGTTCAACTTTCAGTTCAGTGAACCTGTTTCTTTATGGTCATCTGCAAAAATGAGTGCTATGTGAGGGATCAAGTTATTCCGAATAAAACATTTCCAGACCCCTCACCCATGTTTATCCTTTATCTGTAGGGTTCTTCCTTACCCCTTGTGCTCCGAAATAAACTTAATAGGGATGAATTAGTTTACAAGCAAACAATGGCCTCTTTTGACTCACTAATGTTGGTCTACTGATATGAGGGACCCACTCGGACACAAGGAAACTGACACAGGGACTCCAACAATGCCACTTGGGCATTAACAAGAGGGCACTGAGACTGTCAGTGGCGTACTGCTACAGGAGCGCCAACACTGGCATGGGTACACTCATTTGGGGACAGTGACAAAAGGACTCCAGGACACTGATTAGGATACACTGACATATGGACACTAGCAAATAGGCACTGTCACAAAGATACTAATACTGGAAAATCAAGATTAATACTAGGACACTGGCACAAGAAGCGTTGAAACAAAAGCATCTGTACTGACATGGGAACAGTGACACTAGAACACTCATATGGAGCACAAACCCTAAAGCTGTGACACTGTCATAATCGAGTTTCACTGGGACATTGGTACAGGGGTGTTAGTACAAAAGGATACTGACAAGAAGTTAGGAACTCTGGGACAGAATGCCAGAACAGAGATACGACATAGGGTCACTGACATGGGGAAATATATACAGAGTAATCACATCTGGATACTGACGTGTGCTCTGACACAAGAACACTGAAAAGCAGGTGCTGCCACTAGGACACTGCCACTAAGACTCAGGCACTAAAACAATAAGCCAGGGGCACCAACATTGACATGGGGATGTTAACTCTTAAACATTTTATTGGATCACAAACATTGACACTAGAACACTGACACAGTGTCACCAACACTACACTAAGGGCCTTATTACAAGTGTTTGCATATATCTTCATTTTGGATAATCAACTATGTTCAAAAAGGAAAAAATACAATGGACATTCTTCTGGTAAATGGCAGTGCCAACTGAAACCAACAGACACATTTCTACACCAATAACCACCGTTAAGATGCAGCTGGAAGCAATGGGAAATGTGTTCTCGTCAGATCCGCTGCTGGACAAAATCCACCCCGTGGACAACTGGATTCAACAGGAACCACCTGAATCCAATCGAAACAATTCCCACCCGGTGCTTCCGACATGATTGCAAAAAAGGATACAAAATCCACTTGTGCAAGGCCAGGCTCCAAAACGAAGACTACCAAAATCTAAATCTCGCGTCAACACCTCATCAGGGGTAGAGGCGCTATATAAAATATGTAAATATCTCCCTAGCAAAATTTCACCTTGCATTTAATACCCCTATTAACCACTTGCCAACCCCTACACCAAGCATCGAGTTAGAACAGTAAATGGACCCAGTCCATGCATGCTGGGAAGTGAGTCTGAATTGAGAAATTAAATACAGAACACTTTTTATGGAGGCGTCCAAGGTCGAGATTTTGACAGTTTACATTTTGGAGTCTTATTTGCGAATCGTGATTTAAGCAATCTGAGTTTTTCACATGAAACAACTACATGTTTTTTTTTTTAAAAACAGTAAAATCCCTCAGCTTCCACAAACCTGGACAAACTGTGCTTAACTCCAACCATTCTCAAAAAGCCACCCGCTGCTGAACTAGTTTTATGGAAATATAGGTGGTGCTACAGTACTTGTGTTGGCTTGTGACGCACCAGGCAGGAGGCATGGGCGGTGTTTAAACAGGGCATCGTTTTCAGCAGCAGGCTATCACCCGGAGCAAAAAAGAGAAATTAAGAAAGGGGGAGAAAAGGGGCCCTGGATCGGCCTACCCAGGGTGCAGGGTGGAGGGTGGACAGGCTCCAGATTCCAATCCCACCACGTCAGGCCTGGCCGCTTCGTCATCACCAGGCTGCGTCCTCCAATGCGTGAACCTCTACCTGGCGAGGGGGCGATACCACCTACCCGCGGGCACACTAATACTATGAAACCTTTTAGTCCCGACCGTCCAAGTCATCATTTGCCTCATAAAAGGAAAACGGCAGTGAGGATGCAACGTTTGCTTTAACAATGAAATGAAACCAGTGTCTCTAACCCTGTCCTAATCATATGCGCAATACAAACTACTCTCTTACGCATGTGTGGGGGATGTCTTTCTGTGTGCTCACGAAGCGTTAGGGCTTTAACTCTTCGTGATCACACAGAAAGACATCCCCCATGCATGTGTAAGAGCCGTTTGTATTGCACATGTGATTAGGACAAGTCAGGCAAAATATAGTGCAAAGTTACCCACCAATCACAGGCCAAACAAGAATTGAAAATGCAGTAGGACTCATATTTACGAGAGACCTATTGCATTTTCAACAGAAGTGCGGGCATCAAAGAAGGCACGAGCGGGAGGGGGTGGAGGGGTGGTTGTGGTCCAAGAAGTTACAGACTGCAGAAGGGAACGGGGAGAGGCAGGGAAACAAAATGTTTTTTAAAGTAAAGGGGCTGATAGCCTCGGAAGAACAAAAATGACGACATGGCTGCCAGGAGGTGGGACTAACAAGCCAAAAACCAATCATAATGCAGAATTTCTGATTGAAGCCAATCAAAAATATGGCTGGAAAGTGGGCGGAGCTTCCCCCACTATAGTGTATACTGCATGTCTCGCAAAGCGAGCAGCGCTTTGCACTGCAACGCTATGCGAGACCTAAAAAGGAACATTTAAGCAGAATAAGTCTGCTGCATATGGAGAAAAAGCGGGGCTCTTTTTTTCATTGATCATTTACATTGCACTGTCTGCCACCTCCCTGGTCAATTTGGAAGTACTATGCCAGCAGCCACAGATAGAGAAAAAGACCAAAATATAACACTGCCCAAAATATATCACTGCCCTTTACTGTTAGTGGCTTGAGGTTGAAACTAGTGCAGAGGTCCAATGTCCTCTTAGGAGACTGCTTTCAGGAATTCTGAATGTCAGCACCATTGAATACTAAGGCTGACTGGTGTTCATTCTGCATCAAGCCACTTTCCTCCACCACCATAAACTCACTGGCTCTCTTTTTTACTCTTGCAAAGTTTTTCATCCTTGTTTTCTCCTTTCGTGTCCAATGCCTTAATTTCTGTTCCTTCTTTTTTCTTCTATGTCTTTCTCTCTTTTGGTTTGGATCAAAGTCTGAGGTAGAAAAATAAGCCCAGGTCCCAAGAGTGCTGGCCCGGGATAGGTGCAACTGCATTGTTTGAAATCTCACCACAACTGAGACATATTTATTACTGTAGCAGCATACAGGATAGGGCATTGGAGCTCTAACCTCTATAGGTGGTTTCCGACACTTGGCGTCCCCTAGAGTGCATGGTGTCCCTGGCTTAATGTCCTTTCTGTTACCAGTGACATTTTGGTACATTGAAAATTATACTGGAAATAATGTTTGCTGCATGTATACATCTTTATGAGACGAGTGATAGCATAAAGAAAGTAGTTTCCCAGTTTCGCAATTTATTATTATGCACCATGTGGAGGTTTAAATATTTAATCATATATTTCGCATTGCTCTGTCTGGCATACCATTCATCCTGGCAATAATTTCTCTTTTAGGTTAGTACTTAATGTGAACGAAGGTGTCTGTTTTCATGTTATCCCTTTTATTCCAATCTCTTAAGTAACCATTGTTTCACATTTGTTATGCAAATTTAATTTCACTGCATAATTTCAGTAACGATTGAGAATGCCTCTTTACCATGCCTAGAGGTTTATTTATTTTTAGAAACTGCATTTTTAACTTGAAAGGGAGGCTTGTCATTTGACTTTGACAAAAACTATTGCAAAATGTATAATTGCTGTCATTCGTTTAGATCAAGGAACCAAATGCACGCTTTAACGTCCAGTGATGAAAATGCACATAGTTCTGTGTTTTTTCTTCTTCAAACCAAAGCACTACCCATGTTAAATGACCCTAAGTGTACAATTAGGCACAAAGTGCACGACACACTCTTCATAATGACCTCCTCTGACAGGAAATGTATTGTGCTGATTCTTAGAAGTAATGCCTTTAATTAGGGTAATTGATTCAGTGCACTTGGAAGCTCAGCCTATGAGAAGCTTATTATAACACTGCACCAAGAGGCTGGCTGAAACATTATAAAACTCGTTTATCCGGCTCAAGACCAAATCAGGTTCACACAAGCTGAGTCATGCAAGTAAGAACAACTGAGATGTACTTAATCCAATCTTCACTTTAAAAAAATGTGTGCAGTACACCACTGTAAGATTAATGACATTGTTTCCTTTACTTTTGTGCATTTATCTCTATACAGCAACTAAAAGGGGCAACGGTGAGGGAGCTTCACTATATAACATCCTAGCATGTAAAAGGCAGGGATATGTTGTGAGAGCAAAGTCACGAAATCATTTATGAGTACAGGAGGACAAACAACAGGAGTACTCTTTTATGCCTTTGAGAATAGCCCAAATCACTAGGCCTGGGCCAAAATTACGTTCCGTTCGCGGAAATTGCGATAATTTGGCATTTTCGCGTTCCGCGGAAAGCGCGAAAATGTCAAAATTTACGCATTCCGCAGCTTAGCGATAATTTGTTTCTTGCTCGCGCTGTAAAATAATACATTCTCGCTTGCGCGCGAACGCCTTACCTGAATCCCCGCGTTCGCCGACAAGTTTTCCCGATCCGGTCGCGTTCTCCACGAGATGTTGGATTGTTGGTAGCCATTTGCGCTGTCTCGCGACAGTTAGCGCCCGCAGTAATGTCATGCGTCGTGCGATCACGTCTTTCTTCTCGCGATCATGCACCGCGAGACAAGTGAAAACAAGATGGCCACGCCTGCGAGCAACCGCATGGGTAAGTTGGCGAGCCGCGACCACGCAGAAAATACAGCGAACAGGCGGGAAAAAAACTTCCGCATCTACGCGATATTTCCGCATGTTTGCGGAGATTTTTAACATTTTCGCGATAATTTGCGAAAGTGAATTTCGCGAATTCCGCCCACCCCTACAAATCACCCCACTCACCATTAGTAAAACTGCAAAGAGTGCACAGTCCTTTCTTTGTTTATTAATAACACATGAAGATTCCTAGATTATTTCCTTTTTATTTTCGTTTTAGATGGGGCAAATTCACAAAGGCAAGCGAGAGAACGTAAAACTGTATTACAGTAGTACTACTTTCCAAACTCCAAAGTGCATCAGCGCATAGGCCGTTCAGTATTTAGTAGAAGAAGTAGAAGAAGAGAAGAGTTATTCTATATAGTGGTTGTTCATAGATTTTCTTTGCACATGAAGTTTTCCATACCATACCAGCTGCACTCTTGGAGCACATATACACCCGAAAGGGTCTCTTTGGACTATTGGCAGTGTTTCATATTACTAAATGAGTTTATTTTATTGGTCTCAGAAGGAGTGGGTGTATCACTCCACTGGCATGTCACTTACCATAAAGATTGCCATTTTTGCCTTCTCTACAGTTAACTTTTTAGCATCACCCAGCATTTTATCAGGTGTTTGGAGAAAATATTGAATAACATATATCGTGATACAAAAATATTGTGTCCAGTGTATCGGGATGTCCAAAATATTGTTGACAGGAAAATCGAAGGTAAGAATATCTTTCTCAGGGTCTTATTACAAGTACAGCAGTCCTAAGGACTGCCGCCATGAGACCGTTGGCTCTGCAGGGATCAAGGATCCAGCTGCACTGGCAGTCTGGAACCGACCTGCATATCCACCACCCTTTTCCTGGTGGTGATCCTGCCATAAAAAGGGTGGCAGACAGGAAGTAAATGTGGCGGTCTGCTTTCAAGGCTCTCCTATGAGCCTTATACAGCCCTTGCCATGAAACCGCCACAGCAACGCCCACCGGCCCTAGATTACAATCACAATGGGATGGGTAGGTGGGTGCACAACTGGCTTGGTGGTCCTCCTGATGGCGCAGCATTGGGGAGTCAACAGGAGGACTGCAAAAACTCATAATAAGGCCCTCAGTGTTATTTTTAATATTGTTGTAAAAAATATCATGTAATAAAAAATATTTACATATAATATCTTTTGTAACTGTTATTTTATATGTTTTTTATCGTAGTGTGTTTGATTTTATGTGTTTAATACTTATCTATTTGTGTGTTTAGTAAGATTATTTATGAATTATGAAGTTTTTTAAATGTTTATTATTAGCTGTGTTAATGTCTAATAAGCTAATGTATATACATTTTTGTTGTAAATGGATTTTGAGTTTGAACTTGATATGGAATGGTGCACCAGTAACCTTCGTCTCCAAAATAACAAAACAAACAATTGTAGCAATAGGTGTTCCT
The DNA here is from genome assembly GCF_964204655.1 of Triturus cristatus. NCBI lineage: Eukaryota > Metazoa > Chordata > Amphibia > Caudata > Salamandridae > Triturus > Triturus cristatus. The sequence goes on from NC_140588.1 coordinate 872,957,298, forward strand.
TTTTATTTTATTTTCAGATTTTTTTTCCATATAAAACAGCCAGCCAACGAGTTTTGTTCAATTTAAATCACTTGAACTTCATCATGACTTCCAAATATAAATAGATTGTTGGAGTAGTCCCACTAAATCGTACATGTGAAAGGTGTAAAAATTGGATTCCTACTCTTTGTATTAGAAGATATATCATCAATAAATCCTTGTTTTATACTCAATCCATACGTATGGCCACAGGTTAGATATCCCCGTCCTCCGATATGAAAATTTTGTCTACACGCCAACTATCGCCAACTCTAGACTGCCTTTTCATATCGAAGGTGCCATTGACGGGCATATCTAACCCGTGGCCGAATCCAATTTTTATACCTTTTACATGTAGGATTTAGTGGGAATACTTCATTAGATCAGTGGGAACATGTAAGTCCAATTTACTGAATCAAAGGGCTTGTCCATGTCAACAAGGAGCAAGGCGGCCGGTTCGTCCAGTCGGTCGACTGCTGCAATAGCGTTGTGGAGTCTGCGAACGTTGTGTCGGTCGACTGGTGGGGCATAAAGCTGGCTTGGTCGAGATAGATCAAATCTGCCAAGTGTGGGATTAATGTATTCGCCAGTATTTTGGCTAAGAATTTGGCGTTAAAATTAAGTAGTGATATAGGCTGATACGAGGAGCAAAGTTCTGCTGGGGGTCGTCCCGGTTTGAGGAACACCAGGATTTCAGCGTGCCTCCATTCCAAAGGAAGGACTCTATCTTGGAGGGCTTCCTCCAGGGTCTCTAAGAAGTGTGGCCCAAGAATGGAAATGAATCCTTTGAAGAATTCATCAGAGAACCTGTTGGGTCGCAGCGCCTTCCCTGGCGCAATATCCGCCGCCACAGAGGTGAGCTCCTCAAGCGTGATGGGTTCATCCAAGGAGTCCTGCACCGAATTGGAAAGCCGCTGCGGTGGAATGGCCAGGAAGAAGTTTTCAATTTGGGATTCAGATTTGACCTCGCACTTGGTATACAATGAACAATAGAAGTTGTCAAAAACCAAGGACATGGAGGAAGGGTCAGACAACACCTCGCCTGAGGCGACGAAACCACAGGGACCCCAATCGGCTTTAGGGCATATTGACACAGTCTGTGAAGTAATTCCCAAACTTATCCCCCCATTGATAGATACTGCTTTGGGAAGCCTGCAGGGCCAATTTTGTTTCATCAAAAAGGAGGCTATGATACTGCCTCTGCAGCACTACCAGCCGCCTACGGGCGTCACTACCCACCGGTGCCAAGGCCTCACATAAATCAAGGCCTCTCTCTTTTGGCGTCTAACAGATGTAAAGTGGCTGATGTCGAACCCTCGAATGGTGGCCTTCATAGCCTCCCACTATGTCAAAGCGGAGGGTGCAGATTTAGTGTTAAGTGTGAATTAGTCAACCTATGAAGTATAAATATTTGTTTTATAGATAAGGTCATGTAGCTGCTAAGGTGACATATGCCATCGAAAGGCCGCCTGCTCAGGCCCGATGCCCAACTCCATTTGGACTGTGGAGTGATCTGAGAAGCCACGCGGGAGAACCTCTTCAGCCCCAACCCTGGAGGTGTGAGCCCTGGAGACAAAGATGTAGTCAAGCCTGGAAAAGGACCCATGAGCTGCAGAGAAATATGTGAAACTGGTGTCTACAGGGTGAAAGATCTGCCAGTAATAGGCCCAGCCTAGTGTCTGAATCAGGGAAGCCAGCTGGGAATCTGTGAGTGTGGCATGTGTTGAGACGGGCGACATAGATCTACGGCGGGGTCCATTACATCATTCCAGTCACTGCCCACAACCATCACGACATCTGGAAATGAGCCCCATGTGTCTATTATGCACTCTGAAAATGTCTGGGTAAGGGGCGGGGGAGCGATCGCGCAGTCGAACACTATGGGCTTACTCCAGAGCATGCCGTGGAGGAAGACGTATCGACCCTGATGATCGGTCCAGGTACGAATATGAGTGTATGGAAGTCTGTGATGGATGGCTATTGTGACTCCCTGTTACCTACTTGTAAACCCAGAGTGATAGACATGAATAAACCTGTAGCGAGCAAGGCAAGGGGCATGGGTACCTAGTAAGTGGGTCTCTTGCAGGAGCAAGACGTCAGCCCCAAGTCACTTCGCACATTTACGGGCAGCTCCCTCCTTAATCTTATCTAAGAATCTGCACACATTCCAGGAGACAACCCGAAGTACACCAAAGGGTGCAGATTCAGTCAGAGATGGACATCCTGGAAGGAGTATGAAGTGGACACGTGAGAGAGGCAGCATACGCCAGTGAGCAGCAATATGTAGATGTGGAAAACAACAAAAAATAACCACAAATGAGAAAGGAACATTTCCCTCCCCTCCCTCCCCCTGTTGTGTGTCGATTTAGATACCGTATATAGGTTTCCCGATTTATGTCCTTATATAGGCACAATTCGCATTGTCCATATTTAGGCATAGAAATCCTACCCTTATTTAGGCATTATCCATGCTAACCAAATACAGGCATGGCCACCTACATCCGTTCATCTACGTCACAACGAGTTCTTGGAAAACCAGATTCTTAAGCCTTTAGGACTTCCCCTTGCTTGGGTATTGATTTCTCCAAGAACTCATTTATTATGCATGAACATCTATTCCATAGGGGTTCATTCATGGCGTTCTTCTGCCCGACTTTTACGTCAACACTGGCATTCGTAAACACCTTGAAGGTATAAATATACCTTCACTTACCATGACAAACCATGGTTCGGCTGCCTACTTGCAAGATGCGGCTCACCACGGCAAGTTCAGAAGGAGGTCAAGTCCCTACCTGACAACCTGACCAGACGCTGTCATCCTCCTCGCAGAGAATCCAGCTCCAGTGTTTCTGACTCCCCTTGCGGGGTGTTAGAGATCGAGACTTGGAAAGAGATTCCAACCTCACTCATTCTAAGGTATGGAGCGGACTAGAACCTAGAGGGACTTTTGGCAAATCTTGGCAACTATAGCTAAACTAGACTATAGACAAACAGCACCTACTTCTTACCTCATACTACACTTAGGTTAGGTACTCTGGGGTAGAACTACCTAGAAGCATCAGATGAGTATTAACATTTTAGCCTGTGTTATTTATGTATGTATTTTTATGAATATCTGTCATAGCTACAAACCATGCTATTGCAGTATTATTTTATCTTACTGCTAACACTGTACATATTTTACTTCGCATTCTGTCTTACGATTGTAGCAGTTCATATCTCTTGCACGAGAAATAAGACTGTTCAATAAACTCTTTTTATTGAAACGCCCGTCTATCTATTTCTGTGTAACTCTGTAGAAATGAAGCATGCACGATTGACTGAGTGAAACTGTTATCTATTGTTTCCACAATTCTGAGATTGTTCCGATTCTAAGGGAAATAAAGTTGTCATGTTTATGCGGTTGTCAGAAACTAATCCCTTCTTGATCATTCGAGAAGTTTTCTAGTGACCTCCGATTTAGCTGGCACACACAAGGAATTAAGTTCAATGTACTCGATAGAGACATACTCACCTCAGTCCTATGTCAAAACTATAGTGTATATTATTCCAATGCGCAGAACCTATCAGGGATATAGAAACTACACTACATGGCGCCCAACGGTTTGGTAAGGCACTAATTTAACACTAGATACTGAAGTAACTCAGTCGTGCTTTTCTCAGAGACCCCTACTCATAATACTCCATAAGATGTCTGGAGTGGATAGGGATAATATCTGCCATAGCTGAGTAGGACAAAAATCCTAATCCTATCTATTAGCTGTTTGGTGTGTTCAACGTTGAAGGATACAGTGTTCCAAAATATTATGCACCTTATCTTTGTTCCCTTGAAACTTGCTCTGCAATTTTCATTAAACAAATGTCCATAAATGGGGATAATAACACCGGAAACGGTGGAGCTGTACCCGACGATGTCGCAGCAGCTTTTGATTATACAGGTTTTAATTAAACCGATGAAAATGCGAAAACCATCGCTCCAAATTTAAGGAGAGCCGTCACTCTAAAACTTATAAAACATGGCCTAACACCAAGAGGTGGTAGAGCAGTTTTTGTGATAGAGGCACATAAATCTCACCAGACATAGTTATTCTATTCATGGATAGTATTCCCAGAATCAAATCCAGTAACTAAAACGTTTCACTTCTACAAAGAAGATGAACCACCTGAGAAATATATTCCTTTTGAGGATATTGAAATTTCACTCACATACCAGGAGCATGATCTCTGGTTTAAAGGCGCCCTCAAACATTACAATCACATTACCAGGCTTGGTCCACTAGGTAGACCAGGAGCAACATGGCCGATTTTAGCCGGCTACACACCTCATCTGGACATTGAAGAACTGTCAAATGAAGAATTACTTGCTCAACTCAAGGAGTTAATCAAAATATATAGACAATTGGTTCAATATGTCATGCGGACTTTCACAGTCCAACCAACAATAGCCATTCCAAGACAACCCTCTCACCAGGGGAATGCGCTAAAAATCACACCACAGACTTTATATGCAGTCATGGGTAAAATGCCCTCAAAACGTGAACAAATTCCATTCTGGATAGCTCAAAAAATTACTCAAATCGAAGTGGTATTTCCTAATACCAGCCCTTATGAGAAACATAGAATTCTAACAATCTGTTTACCAATGGGGATAACACCACATCTGGAAGACTGCACCACTTGGGGCACAGTCTTTGCTGCTATCTACACTAAAACACATGGTGTTCCGTCTATGGCGGTAATACCTGATGTCCTGAAACAAATTCAAAACGAATACGGGGCTGAACCTACTCTGAATTTAGGTATGAAGTTACTGAAAAATTTCGACCTGGTCTCAACAATAATATTATCTAATATTAAAGGAGAAGCAGCATCAGTGGCAATCCGCCAGAAATTAATGGAATTTGATGTAACAGAACAACCACAAGAACTAGCCAGAATAATTGAAAAATCATATGAAGAATTAAGCCGAGACAGTTGGGAGGGAAATCAGTTAAACCACAACTGTATGAAAGTCCTGAAAAGGCCTTTACTAAAAACAATCCTACCTCTTCTAAAAAGAAGTGGGAAAATAAGAAACAACATTCAAAAGAGAAAGATTCTCAACCCTGAGGTAGGTCTCCTCAAAAGGAGCCATCTGAAAGGAGGTATAACCTCAGGAATAGGGATAATTTGAGAAAACCTGACAGGTATCAAATACTGATACATGTTCCTCTCGTACCTTTCAGATATCGTCACAGACATCCGAAAGAAGAGGACGTCAGATCAAAAAGAAGAACGCGTGGAGTCCAAAGACGATCAACACGTTCAGAAAAAAAAAAAAAAACTCAATTCTCCAAGAAGAAAGTAGCAGGTCTGAAGATAAGACATGCTGAGGATTCTGAGAACACAACTTAAGAACGGAGAATGGGCGCAGACAATGTTGGACAGTGCAGCAGAAGTATCAATAGCTCGCCAGAACCTGAAGGGACTTCTGGAGACAGTGGACCTGAATGAAGACATTTGAGTTGAAACTGCAGACACCAGGGTTAGTTCTCCGTAAAATGTTATATGAAATAACACTCCGGATGGAGGGAGACATACCAAGAAAAGTGAAAGCATTGGGAGCGACTTTCAAAGGGTTATGATATACTTCTAGCAGAACGGGACTGGCCACAGGAATTTGTCAGAGAGTGCCCACATGGCGAAGACATCATCATGCCAGCCTTCTCTAACCATGTTCCAGTACATTTAAAATATGCTTATGCCAGGAAATGGGCAGTGGCCCAAGCCCCAGCATTATATAAAAATCATGTAGGATGGGATGAGGACTCACCTCACCATAAGATCCAGTTAAATCAACCAACTGAACAAAGGCAGTATCCAATTAAGCAAGAAGCTAAAAAATAGGTCAGGGAAATCTTAGATCAACTTGAATACCAAGTAGTGATTGAAACATGCACCTCATCAATGAAAAATCCTTTGTTTCCTGTTTCCAAACCAGACAATACATATTGTCTAGTTTTGGATTACAGACACCTAAACTCTTGTTGTAAAACATTTGCAGTGCAAAATGCACATAGTACAGCATTAATGAATAACATTGTGCGTAAAGAAAATAAAACCACATTAGATATTTCTAATGGTTTCTTTTGTCAAACATAGCACCTGAAAGTAGGTATTTGACAGCTTTCTCAATAATGGGGACCCAGCGTCGATTCTGACGTCTCCCTCAGGGATTCAAGAATAGTCCGAGGTTATTCTCAGCAAGGGTAACAGAGTTACTACAAATTTATGATGACAAGGCATTGTCATATGTCGATGATATCTATCTGACAGACGATGACCTGAACAGGCACTTGAACAGGGTGAATACCATTATGCTGGGCTTCACCTCTGAAGGTTATAAATTCAATTTTAAAAAATCGAGAATTGCTCATCTCAGGATATGAACTATTAAGTGAAGGAAAAAGCCTGGCAGCCAACTTTTTAGAAAAGTGTGCGCTGCTCCAACCTCCAAAAACAATGAAAAACTTAGTCGATTCTAAATTTCCAAAATTTTGGACGAACATACATTCTAAACTACGCAGAAAGTGTTAAACCTCTCTATGAATTAATCAAACCAGATTTTAAAATCACACATTGGACACAGGAACACACAGATGTCCTGCGTTCACTTCAAGCAAACATGTTAGCAACGAAACATTTACAAACACGCGTAAACGTACACAACTTAGTGATCCGAATCATTCCGGGTCAATGCGGATTCACCTACTTAACTTTTAACGAAGGTGAAAAAGTACCAATTGCATACAAATCACATTTGTATACTCAAGCAGAAATGAAATTTACATCGACAGAAAACATTCTGACACAAGTTCAAACCGCTATTAGCAAAAGAAAGAGCCCTAGCACAGTGGAAACGTATTATGGTCGTAACCGCTGTACCAGCCTTAGAGGCAGTTACAAAAGTAAGTATTCCGAATGCAAAAGCTTTACATCCAAGATGGATACAGTGGGTTAATTCTCTTGCTGCAACTGATGTTGAGTATGTTTTTGATCTTTATTTAAAAACACAAGCATTCCTGCAATACGAACTCGAATTTGCTCTGCCTACTGAAATTCTCCCTCTTGACCAGTACAAATTTATAATTTATACTGACGAATCTGCACAACCCACTACGGGGGGTAAGCAAGCTTATAGAGCAGCATGCGTGATCGTTAAAGGTCATATGCTCGATGGGAAATTCAGACCAATGGTCCCAAAGACGCAACCTCTAGGAGATTGCACAGCTCAGCGAGCTGAACTACAAGCATTTAAAATGGCACTTGAAAATACGGATCGCAAATTCCCCACACTCATAGTGTGCTATTCTTTTTATTGTGTGCAATCATACAATGAATATTTACAGAATTGGCTTCAAAATGGTTTCAAAGATGCAAACGGTGGCACAATCAAGCATAAAACGCTTTGGGAACAAGTAGTTCAGGTGTGAAACGGACTACAAAACACTTACGTGATACACACGCTGAGTCATCAACGTGATGGCGTTCACTTTGAAGGGAACTCATTGGCTGATGAAGCTACGAAAGGGGCTGTGCAAACGGCTTCCGTAGCTGCAATCACTCGTTCAAAAACAAAAATAGACAGTGAAATAATACTGTCTGTTAATGCTTCGAGCAAAGGCAGCGGTGCAGCGTTACCTAAAAGGTTTCCACTCAAATACTCATATATAATTGATGCGAACAATGTCCTGTTTCCTCGAATCACTGGAGTGGGGGATAGGGTAATACCAAACATGGAACATAGATTAGGACTAATCCTAGCAGCACATGAAGGGATCGCCTCTGCCCATGCAGGTGTTTCCACCTCAGTATCATTATTAAAACAGAGATACTGGTGGCCAGACATTAGGAAACAGACCAGGAATTATATTTTGGAATGCGAAATATGCCAGAAGATGAAAGTCTCTACTGTGAAACGTCCTGAGCAGACGCCCCTGTTAATTTCAGATAAACCATTAGCATGTGTTTACCTGGAACACTGCGGTCCCTTCCTTCACCTTACAAATATCAAAACACAAATACAAATGGTAACTATAAATATATCATGGTCGCAGTGGATTCGTGTTCAAGGTTCCTTTGGATGTGGCCTCAGCGCTCGGCTGACGCTCAAACTGTTATAAAAGATTTGCGAGTCTTTATTGGCACATACGCAATTGGTACACTACATTCTGACCAGGGTCCTGCGTTTAGCTCTCGAGCTTACAAAGAAGCTATGGCCAGTTTGGGTGTAGCATTGCGGTATTCTTCTTCATTCCATCCTGATGGAAATTCTGGAAAGAAAAAAACTGGACTTAAAGCAGTCTATAACAGCTAGGGTATTAGGTTCGGGTGATGGGTGGGTTAAACATCTTTATGCGGTCCAACGCTCATTAAACAATTTGCCAAGAAGTTCTCTAGGGGGTGTCACTCCATATGAAGTCCTATTTGGAATTAGAATGTTGATTCAGGACCTTGACATGAAAGGCACAGTGGTGGAAAATAAAAAGTTTGATATCAAAGATCGTTTGGCTGTTTTACAGGACTTAAATGAACTAAGATCAAAACAAAGCAACATGTTCCTGAAGCCAACCACCACTTTCTGAATACCAAAGCTTGGTGATCTAGTCAGAGAAAAGATCGTGGACAATAAGGAATTTGGGCCTTCTTACAGACAACAAGTACCTGTCCTAGCAAACCACGGATCGAGAACAGTACTACTGCCGCCCCTTGCTGGTAAAAAGAAGAAATGATTTGTGTCCATCGACCTGATCAAACCACACTATGTGGCCGATGCTAAGCAGTAGGCCAAGTGGACTCTGACAATGTAGCAGGCGCACTCTGCAAGCTACAATCCAAGAGGTTCAAACTGAGAGACTCATCACCTTTGAAGATTCTACAGTGAGAAATGAAAGATTAAGCAACAAAGCTATGGAACTCGTCCCTCTTGAGACTCAAATAACAGTTCGTCCTGATATACATGTCTACAACGAAGTAACAAGTGATCAACTGGTTCCAGCGATTTCAACGAATCCTGATGCAATTCCAACCATTGACAGAACGGCCTCTGGCTATTTCATTAACTTTGATACGTTTTCTGAGGATCCCAGCGAACCTGAAACGACTCCAGCACAAAGAACTTTCAAAGAACAAGCAACAGACTTTTTTCATATCCTGAAAAATTCTTTACCAAAAATGTGCCTTAAGCCCCCGGTTCAAAGCAAAATTTAAACTGCCGTACCGCTACAACAATGTAGCTCTATTGGAATCAACCCGTCAATAGGTGCCTACTGTGCAGGAAAGCTTACACACCAGGAGGAGCCCCAAAGGAAAAGGATTTAAATGATTTTGCACCGCTTTACAAATCACGTGCTAGCAATGATATTTATATAGAGCAAATATTTTGAAATTACTGGGGGCTCTGGCAGAATTAAAACATTTACCACCTACATGTATAGAGGCAATAGAATTTAGGTGCGGCAATCCATACAAAGCCCCCTTAGTTATCTGGACATCATCTAAAATCGCCGATTTGATTCTGTCAAAGCACAACCTCTTTTCTGAGTGGGGAATACCTGTATCAGAGTCACCTTAGGAAAAATACTGAGTTGTGCTATTAAAGAATGATCAAACACACTCACTAACAAAGGGTAAAATACAACTAGAGGAAGGACAGGGAAAGACTGTTTCCTTTTTAGGTCTCACCTAGCGATGCAGCGCTTGCGCTACATGATCGGCGAGATCTATTGTCGTCGGTTTTCTTTTGGAACTGGGGTAAAGCGGCGATAATGTTAACGCCATGCTTGATAATATGCCCCATAGTGCTTATTTAGAAACATCTAACTCCTACCCACCAAGACTGGCAACCAGGAGAGTGGCCTCACTACAATACGCTTACTATCTTGTCATTGTGAATCTAACCAGTATTGGCCTACACAGGCTACTCAACCAATTAAACATCTACTGTGTCGAGAATTAAGTGGCCATTAATCTTACAAAAACACAGGTAATGATTTTTGACAGGAAAAGAAACAAGAATGGTAGCTGGTCGCTGGGGAGGAAACCAATTCCCTGAGGCACGTCATAAAAATACCTCGGCGTCTGCCTACAAACCCGCCAGTCACATCACTTACACCAGAGCACACTGAAACAAAGAATTGCTTCCCTATTCTCAGCATTCCAGCGAATACACTGGAAATTGAAAAGCCCGACCTTCCAGCCATTACTAGCTGCAATACAAGTTTATCCCAACTCTCTGTCATGGCACTGAAGCTTTACCGGGCAAGTTCGGGACTTTTCTTAATTCAGCATAAAATGAGGTCTTTAGACTTTTATTTCACCTACCTCAGAGTGCACCCCCCTCACAGATCAGATTAGACTTTGGGATAATAAATAAAAAAACTAGCACAAACAGGCACACTAATCAAATATATGTCATTAATAAGATGCTCTGATGAAAAAATATTGCAATCTCTAATACGGAATGCAATTCAAAATAACACAACAAAATTCAAACAACTGGACCCAAGCTCTTAATACAGCATTAAAAGATCTGAAAGCCAAAGAGTTATGGGACATGGAACTCCCACACAAATCAAGTTGTCAATAGACAAATGAGGAGACCGTCATGGCTAAAAGACAAAGAAGAGTTCAGAAAAAGAAGGCACACCTGGATAATGATTGGCACTTACAGAATACCTTACAACATTAATTAGATCATTCTACAAAAGCAAACCACTTCATTTACGTTTTGGCTTTTGCAAAACACTAGAATACATCCCCAAATGGCAACCAAAACCTTTGAATACAAAGTGCAGACTTTGCCAATTACACAAGGAAAGTCTGACCCACATCCTATTGATCTGCCTAATCTTATTAATGGAAAGAAACATTTTATTGAAAATAATTTTTAATATGCATGGTATCTGATCATGTCAGCACGCTTTACTATTTTGTATGAAAGGGTAGTCTCTACAAATAATAGCAGCCTTTATAAAATAATCTCAAAGTGGAGCGGCTATTGACTGCAAAAGTTCTGATGAATACAAGGTAAAGATGGCACTACAGTGATTTTATCCAAATAGAGCGATAAAATGATTATAACGTTTTTGATGAATATTATGTAATGTCGGCAACCTTTCACGTTCTTGTGTGTGATAAAATCTCACCTTAAAGTGTATCGGTCATGGATTGTAAATGGTCTGATGAACTTAACACAAGGCCAATAATGTAGAAATGTATTATCAAAGCAAAGAGGTAAACGATTGTAAAGCTTTGGAGGAACATCATGTAAACTCTGCATCTTTAGACTGTATGTGTGTTAGCTTATTGCTCATTATTGCTTGTATCTGTCATAGACAAAGACAACTTATGGTAAAACCCACACAACCCAGCAGAGGTATGATGTATTTTGCGCCTAAGATAGGGAGGCATAGGCTGCGCTGTGTATCACTTGATTCTTTTTAAACATCCGCAATGTTTTACGCATAATAATAGGTTTAAACAAATTCAATATAAGAGTATACTAAGATAGATATATATACGGTTGTCTTCTGACACTAGTATGAATATCTTTTATGAATTTTATCGTTGTTCAAAATGAAATTGTCAAACTGATCTATAAAAATCAGTGCACTTTCTAATGTTTTATTTGTACAATATACTATTTTTTTTTTTTTTTACTGAAATAAAATTACCTTTGAACTATGGAAGAATATCAATTCCTGCGTAATGAGCATCCAACTATGCCTGTGTTGTATTTTTTTTAGTTCAAAAGGTTTTTTTATTAGGTTTTCAACAGACAAAACAAAACAAGGCAGAAGGGAAAACACATGCCATACAGAGATGTAGCCAGAAACCTAGTGTTCAGACAACATGTGCAGAGTCCAATGACTCTCTAAAAATTCTCTCATGATATGGAAACAAACAGACTGCAAGGCAACGAATATACATAATACTGCAAATATACAAAATATACCAGAAGGAAAATTATAAAGTGGTTCACTGAGGAACCTCATACCGTCCAATATTAGGAACAGTTTCTAATGGTCAAGCATAGGGGGATTACAACCAGAGAATAACACATTTACCGGTGACAAGCATGTGTAGGCGCTTTGATGGCCCATCTTGAAGAGCATAAGGTTACAAAGATATAAAGTGGGCACACAGATTATGGGAAAGTATGTGTTGTATTTTATTCCAAAAGTGCATACAAATATAGTTTCACCTTCTGGCAGGCCAATAATCTATGCCAGAACCAACATATTTGAATGTATTTCCCAATATGTGGCCTTTTTTCCACAAGAATATGTACGGAATATGCCATCCTTATTTCAAGATACAGATGATTTCTTCAAAAGGATATACGAGATGTCATGGAGCTAGGAATCCATTCTAATGATATTAAGTGTGACGTCGCTCTGTACCAGCATCAATCGTAAAGATGGCTAAAAGCTGTGGAATATTTCTTCAGGAGCAGACCATTAAAACTTCATGAACACAGCAAGATGTTAATATCTAAGATAAAATGGTGTTTAGAAAATAACTTGTTTCTTTTCAACAATGAAATATTCCACTAGGTGTGAGGGGGAACAACCTTTACAACGCAACTTTTACAACGCACTACCATTACAACGCATTTTTTACAACGCATAATCCATTACAACGCATGACATTACAACGCATGACACTACAACGCATTTTTAAAAACTACCTTTACAACGCATTCCATTACAACGCATACTACCATTACAACGCATACCATTACAACGCATAATATTACACTATACTATCCAACACTTACCCTACTGATGCACCCCCTGGAGTTAGAATAGTAATTTTTACCCCTATACTATCCAACACTTACCCTACTGATGCACCCCCTGGAGTTAGAATAGTAATTTTTTCCCCTATACTATCCAACACTTACCCTACTGATGCACCCCCTGGAGTTAGAATAGTAATTTTTACCCCTATACTATCCAACACTTACCCTACTGATGCACCCCCTGGAGTTAGAATAGTAATTTTTACCCCTATACTATCCAACACTTACCCTACTGATGCACCCCCTGGAGTTAGAATAGTAATTTTTACCCCTATACTATCCAACACTTACCCTACTGATGCACCCCCTGGAGTTAGAATAGTAATTTTTACCCCTATACTATCCAACACTTACCCTACTGTTGCACCCCCTGGAGTTAGAATAGTAATTTTTACCCCTATACTATCCAACACTTACCCTACTGATGCACCCCCTGGAGTTAGAATAGTAATTTTTACCCCTATACTATCCAACACTTACCCTACTGTTGCACCCCCTGGAATTAGAATAGTAATTTTTACCCCTATACTATCCAACACTTACCCTACTGTTGCACCCCCTGGAGTTAGAATAGTAATTTTTACCCCTATACTATCCAACACTTACCCTACTGTTGCACCCCCTGGACTTAGATTAGTAATTTTTACCCCTACACTATCCAACACTTACCCTACTGTTGCACCCCCTGGAGTTAGAATAGTAATTTTTACCCCTACACTATCCAACACTTACCCTACTGTTGCACCCCCTGGAGTTAGAATAGTAATTTTTACCCCTATACTATCTAATACTTACCTTAAATGTAATTTAATATTATGCGTTTTAATGGTATGCGTTGTAAAGGTAGTATGCGTTGTAATGGTAATGCGTTGTAAAGGTATTTTTAAAAAATGCGTTGTAGTGTCATGCGTTGTAATGTCATGCGTTGTAATGGATTATGCGTTGTAAAAAATGCGTTGTAAGTGCATGCGTTGTAAAAGTGTGCGTTGTAACGTCATACATCCAGGTGTGAGGGGTCGTCATGGGTGCCTGCTTCTCCCCCAGCTACGCGTGTTTACACATGGGTTGGTGGGTGGAGCTGGTACTCACGGTTGATTACAGTGAATGCTGAGAAAATCATGTGATTTTTTTGGATCCTCTATATAGATGATTTGTTTATAGTGTGGAAGGGGACTTGAGATACTGCGGAAAAATGTGTGACTAATATCAGCAACCATAATGTAAATCTAAAGTAGCCATATGTTTGAATTCCCAGATGTACAAGTGATCATAAAGACGAATAAAATTGAGTCCTGACTATATAGGAAGGAAACATCTTACAATTTTGTGCTACACTCTAATAGCTTTCACTTCAGGCATTTAGTAATTAGTATGCCATATGGAAAAATACTAAGGCTAAAGAGAATTTGTAGTTGCGACAACGAATTGAAGGTTGCGCAACAAGAAACCAACAAAGATTCTTAGCACGTGGATACTCCTTGAAAATTTTAGATCAGACTATAGCAAAAACAAAGAAAAAAGTAGGGAAGCTCTGCTATTTGGGAGGACAACTAGTTACAGAAAGAAAAAAGACAATACAAATACAACAGACGATGGTGCCAGACGTTTTCTTACTTACAGCAAACAAGAACACAAACTTAGGTCCATACTTAGAAAGCAGTGGGCCATCATTTACGTGATCCCATAATTGAATCAAAACTCCCAAAACACCCATTATCAGAAGAGCTATGAGCATGAGCAATGCATAGGTTAGAAGTAGTCCGGAGACAACTGAATCAGACAATTGGCTAACATCCAAGACGGGATTCTACAAATGTAATTCCTGTAGAACTTGCCAATTTGGTACCAACGATACACAGTCCCATACTCTATTTCATGATACACCAGTCAATATTGATAAATTCCTTACCTGCAAAGCTGTGTTTGCAGTTTATGCTCTTGAGTGTGCGTGTAAGTTACGTTATGCTTGTTAACTGCAGATCAACAGCATTACATGCCACGGAAATTTCAGAAACCATCCTCAGTGAGGCTATTGACATTGCCTTTCTCATAGAAACCTGGCTCAACGACCACTCGATGGCCATCCTTGACCTGCTCATCCCCCTCCTGGCTACTCTATCATTAGACAGGACAGAATTGACAGAATTGACAGAAAAGGGGGTGGCCTAGCCATAATTCATAAATCGGAGTTACAACTTTCCCTTCTGAAGAACACTGATCACTTGACCTTTGAATACCTTGGCGTAGAACTCACTGTCAAAGGCTCTCCTCCGATTAGACTGCATAACACTTCCCCTTTGCTGATGAATTATCTTACATTCTCACAAACTTCTCCCTTTCTGCCTCAAAAAATCTGTTTTTAGGAGATTTTAACATAAACTGGAATAATGCAGCTGACCCCACTGTTAGGCGATTCGGTAACCTACTTGAGATGAATGACCTTAAGCATCTATGCAATAAACCAACCCATATCCAAGGGGCCACACTTGACGCAATCATCTCTAGCATTGAATTGGTCTCACTTACCAACATCATCCCCATCGACTGGTCAGACCACCATCTCATTCTGTTCAACATCTCAAGCAGCGCCTTACTTCCTCCAGCAGTTAATAACAAACCCAAGATGTGTACCAGATACCTCAAACTAGCCTTCTTCTAGTGTACTTGAGTCTAAAATTCAAGCTCAGCTACAACTCCTCCCTCACTCCCAAAATGCAAATGAGCTCACTGAACATTTCAATAAGGCCATTTATGATGTCCTGGATGAAGTCGCACCGCTTAAACTAAAACAACAAAGAACAACTCAATCCAAATCTTGGTTCAATCCTGAACTCAATAACGAAAGAAGACAACTCAGACTAGCATAAAGAATTGGAGACAACACCCCTCGCCCTCTCATCTTGCCCTCCTCAGTTATGCAAGATCAACATGTAAGAAGCACATTTTCAATGAAAAAACATCATTCTTTCATGCCCAACTTGATCATGCCAAAAATCGGCCTAGAGACTTCTTTAACATTGTTAGAAGGCAAACGTCATCTGCCCCTTCAGAACTGATGACCTCAAATGAAAGGTGTGAGGAAATTTCCAACTTCTTCTCTAAAAAAATTGCTAAAATTGTTCAATCCTTTCCTCAAATTTTGGCCCTGCCTATCCCACAAATTTCTGTTGACGTCCCTCCTTTTTCTATATCTTCCCTCCCTCCTAATGCTCTCACTCACCTATCTACTCCAACTATTTCTTGAGGCATCCTTTCCAACTTACAATTGAAAAATAACACCCCCTGGTCTAAATTCAATCCTATGACTAAGCTCGAAGTCTTTAATATCAGCGCTAAATTAAATCCGACCTCGCGCACCAAAGACCCGCTCCCTTCTAAGCTAGTTCATAACCTTAACCACATCATTGCCCCATGTTGGACAAAAATCATTAACACCTCTTTAGCCACTGGGTGCATCCACGACTCCCTCCAACTCGGGCAAATCACCCCCATTCTTAAAAACTTAAAGACCCTAATGATCCAAACAACCTCCGTTCCATCTCCAACCTCCCACTTCTAGCTAAAACCTTGGGGAAATGTGCATTACTTCAACTCGACAACCACATGGGCAAATACAACTTACTTGACTCCTTTCAATCCGGTTTCAGGAATGGCTGTAGTACAGAAACTGCCATGCTGGACATTGTCGATGACATTCACCGCTCCTTAAATAACGGTAAGGCTTTCCTTCTTATCCTGCTTGATCTCTCAGCAGCATTTGATACTGTCAATATCTCCTCCTCACAAGAATCTTTGAAAGCTTGCTCCAGCCTTAATGGAATGGTCCTTAACTGGTTCACTCCCTACCTCTAGCACTGAACACAACAAATAAAAATTTGCTCCTGCCTCTCTAACGCTACCCCTGTCTCCCTGGGTGTCCCCAAGGGCTCAATTCTCTCCCCCTCTCTCTTCAACCTCTTCATTGAACCCCTTACTCTCATTTTGAAACAAGCTGGGATCTACTATCACCTTTATGCTGATGACTCCCAACTCTACTGCAAAATCAAATCACATTCTGATGTACTTCATCTAAACAACACTAAGCAAGATTAAATCCTGGTTTTACTCCAACCATCTTAAACTGAACCCTAACAAAATGGAATTTATTCTTTTCTCCCCAAAAAACAACCATCTCCCTATCCAAGGCTGGATCTCTGACCTCAATGCCCTCAACTGTCCGCTCACCCTATCTAACTCAACAAAAGACCTTGGCTTCATTCTTGATAAAAATCTGGCACTGAAGGGCGATATAAATAACACTGCCAAAAGAGCACTTTTCACTCTCAGACACCTCAAGAAAATCAAACTGTTCATCCCTCAAGACGACTTCAAATGGGTCGTCAAATCACTAGTCCTCTCCAAACTTGACTACGGCAATGCTAGTCTCACTGGAAACCCTAAGGTCCACCTGACCCCTTTAGAGCTGTGCTCAACTTGGCTGCCAGACTCCTTACCGACTGCAAACAATATGACCACATCACGCCTGCCCTCAAATCACTTAATTGGGTCCCCATCGAAGGAAGATGCATTTACAAGACTGACTGCATCACCCACAAAGCCCTTCACTCTCAATCTCCCGTGTACTTAACTAACAAACTCAAACAAGTGGGCTGTGTCAGACTGATGAGAATTTCCACGGCTCTCCTCCTCATTCCCCTGTTACAAAAAAAGAAATCTACCCAGCCTCACTCCTTCTCTGGAAATGCTCCGAGCATCTGGAATGCCCTCCCAAGGGACCTGTGCTGCAACCCCTCCTACCTCGGCTTTAAAAGAGACCTAAAATGTCACCTCCTCAACAAATATTGGAGTGGTGGAGTCTGTGTCTGTTCTGTCCTTGTGAATCATATTTTGTGTAGTTTGTATACCTAAGTGTTGTTTTTTGTATTTGAAATTGTCTTTGGTCCCTATCAGACCACCAAACTCGTGATGGCGGTCCCACCACGCCATATGTTCTTGCTCCTGTAAAGTGGTCTGATACCTCTGGGTCTAGCCAGCGCTATATAAAACCTTTAAAATAAAAAAAATAAAAAACAAATATTGTACAGAAGTTATTTATAGTCAACATTGGGCTGCTGTATACCACACTATCTGTCAATATTTGCTGCTTGAAAAAATATATATATGTATTTATAAATAGATTAAGCTCACTTAGGGCATAAATGTAACAGTTAGGTGCCGATTCTGATCACGTAAAACCCGGGTACAAATGGTCGTATGGCGCGTTTTCTCCGTACGACTCGTACCCAGGAATTCCACCGTACAAACCAGCAAGTACGATTCGTACAGAAATACCATTTCCGTACGAATCGTAAAAAACACCGTACGGCTAAAAAATACATACAATTCCGATCATGGACAGCGCAGTGAGTCAGGCAGCGTTTTACGGACCAGCAAGTACGATTTGTACCCTCAGCACTCCGCACGGCTATATTTTTACGGGAGCCAAAAAGTGCCGGAAAAGCTAAGTACGCCGCAATGCACGAGGAAAAGGGGGCCCGCTACGCGACGTACACGCCATCACCCACATTGTATGTGTCATCATGTACGGTGCGTACCCCAACATTGCATATGTACAGTCCGTACCCCCAACCCCCCGTATGTACGGACCGTACCCCCAGCCCCGTATGTACGCGCCGTACCCCCAGCCCCGTATGTACGCGCCATACCCCCAGCCCCGTTTGTACATGCCGTACTCCCACCCCAGCCCCGTATGTATGCGCCGTACCCCCAGCCCCGTATGTATGCACCGTACCCCCATCCCCGTATGTACGCGCCATACCCCCAGCACGTACATATGGGGCTGGGGTTACGGCGCGTACATATGGGGCTGGGGGTATGGCGCGTTCATACGGGGTTGGGGTGGGGGGCGTACGACTCGTACCCCGGGCACAAGTGTACCCGGAGTAGGGGTCGTACACAGTTCGCTCTGTACGGGACGTTTTCCATACCCTTGTGCATTCGGAACGCCGGTACGGATCGGACTTGTGCACTCGGACTTCAGTTTTATGACTCGTACGTAAAACTGTCCGGGGACGTCTCATAGACTTTTCCCGAGGCGATTCATATGTATTTTTCCCGTACGAATCGTACTTCACTGTTTGTTCGGTACTTGTACGATTCGTACGTAAAAAAATACGGATACGAGTTGTACGGGAAAAAAAAATACAGGATCGGAATCGGCCCCTTAATGTATATGACCCCAAAATATATGACCAAAAAAAGCAAGGAGTAAACAAAATGCATTATGCACTTTATAACTATGTACGAAGTTCGCACTAATGCCGAACTGTATTGTCCTGTTCCCATGCTGTTTTATTAAAACAAATTGGAAAAAGTCTATTTACACGTTATATGTGTATGTATTTATTTATTTATAAATATTTATAAAGATCAGGCAATCAATGTAAATATGCATTATGAGCTATTATATGCACTATTTTGCACATACAAGCTTTATGAATTGCAGTCTGTGGCTAGTAAGAATGCCAACCTTCCTTGAGTCTAATTTTTATGTTGTGGTGGTCAGGCATCACTTGTGCACTATAAAAAGCAGTGAAAGTTTCTTATCGTGCAATGTGAACAAGGCCGGGACTGGCCGAAATGTGTCATGCAAACCACTTGCAATAAATATTGGCGCATACATGTTGGAGTCTGTGTCCCTGGTTTTTTGATTGACGTAATGGGATTGGGGTTTTCATGTGATCAAGTCATCTGGGAGGGACGAAATGCTTAATGGCTGCCGCTGTTGGTTTGTGAGAAGAAAATAAACATAGCAGTATTTTAAAGAATTGTGTGGTCCGTGCTCTTTTTATCATGCATGCAGAAACAAGGCGCGGAATTGAAGGAGTGTTTCACGAGATATATATATATATATATATACACACACACACACACACAGATATATATATGTATATATATATATGATCCACAGATCTCTTGCACAAGAGAAGAAGTGGGCACGCCAGTCAAGGTAATGGTTTATTGATTCTTTATTGTATTATGTCTGTTCTGACGTGTTTCAGCTGATCCCACCCTTTTTTGAGATGTCATCAGTGATGTCACTGAGCATGTCATGAGTGATGTAATATGTGAGGTCAAAAGCATTGCAATGTGGGGGTGTGAGTTAAAGGTAGCTCAGCTAACTATAACTGCTGAATTTATCTGGTTTTGTATGAGTGAAAAGTCAGCCTAACTATAACGTCCCTGTAACCTTTTGTTTTTCAGTGAATTTCTAAGGATTTTTAAATGCTAATTCTTAACAATAGCATCCTTGTAACCTTTGGTTTTTTCAGTTTCTAAGGTTTTTTTAAATTCTATTTCTTAACTGTAACATCCATTTTTTTAAGTGAACCTCTAAGATTTTAGTTTTTTCCGTCTATAATTGGATATTATGTATTCTCTTCATATAATATACCACTCATTTTTAGATATGGTATGTGTTTATCAAAAAGCACATTAATAACTGGTTTTATTTTTAACTCTTTTGTGAGTCAGCACAATATTGTCACATTTACTGTGGAGAATCTGTGATCAGTAAATGTATTGTACATACTGAAAAATACACTTAAAGAAATGTTTTAAATAAAGTTTATGTTTAACTATTTAGTGAAACATTGTTTCAACTTTTCTTTCTGTAATCAATTTAGGAGAAAACCACCTTTACAAAAAAAGATGTATATATATTCGCGACTACGACGTCATCGCTGTGACATCAGTAGTGTTGATTAGAATGTGGTTAGTACAAAATGTAAAACATATATTTTGACATATTCTACAGTATATTTAACAGTAGAGCTTTATTAGTGTACTTTTCAAACTCATGTTTTTGTAGTGAGTTTCCAAAATAATCCTCTTCAAACACTATTTTCCATTTCTGCAAAGACAGAGAAAGCCTCAGTGACATTGGTAATCTCGGATACCGCGTGTTTTTAAACAACTCTGAAACATATATGCATAGGTATTGTGAACACGTTTGAGTATAGCTGTTCACTGCTATAGTTTTGAAATTTCTGCTTTTCTTTCCTTTTTCAAAGAAAACTACTTTAAACTTGTATTTTCACTTCGGTAACGGCAAATATATTGGTCACCACAAATAACACATGACCGGGAAAACAAGGATTATCATTGGATAATATACTTTTCAGCAAACTAAATAGGAAGTACACACCCAATCTCCTTCTTGAATCTTCTTTCATAGAACTTAATTCTGAGCAGGTGGATTCATCTTGGTGTGAAAAGATTTTGGGCTTACTTTGAATCAGAAATTGCAACACAGGAAGGAGATGGGGTCTGCAGGACCAACAGCTGGACCAGGATGTGGAGGAGGTGGAGACTGAAGATTTGAAAGAAGAGGGTCCTCCACAGAAGAGAGCCAGTGTGGCAGGGGATTATTTCAAAATCCCATCAGAGGGATTGAAAACTGCTGCAAAACTAGTGCACTGCACAATCTGCGACAAGACCCCCTCTAGAGGGACGAACAAGAAACATTCATGTGGGACAACATCCATGTTATCATAAAGGAAGCTAGAGGGCGATCTACTTCGGTGGCAGCAGCAACAATTCCCAGCCAGAAAGTCCCTTTATAGGTGAAGACTACTACTGGAACAGATATGGCTCCAGAGTTTTGAGAAATGGCCACGTACTGCATGGACTGTAGTGTTGTTACAAGTGCTGGTGAGCAGTGTCTTACAGCAATTTGCAATGCTACAAAACAGCATACATGCAAACTTTTCCTATTTTATATGTTTTTGCACATTTTTCAGTGAGCGTTTTTTCAATTCCTCCTGTCCCAGTTGCCATTTTTGTTATTGAAAAAAGAAGAAAAAATGTGAACACTTTAAAAAAGCAAAAAAAATCAAAAACAAAAAAAGGTTCCTGTTGGAACTGCCTTTTCCAATAAAAAAAAGATAAAGTATGCATATATGTTGTAATGAGTATATGAATGCTGTATGGATGACTGAATGAGTGCATAACTGGTGCATGGATGGTACAATGAGTGGAGCAGTGCTGCAAGAGTGAATCTATGAGTACATAAGTAGTACCTAAGTGATTGGATGAGTCCATGGGTAGTGCCTGGGTAACTGGATGAGTGCAAGGGTACTGCCTGAGTGATTGGGTGAGTGAATGCATAGTGCTTGGGTGATTGGATGAGTGCATGCATAGCGGCTGGGTGATTGGATGAATACAAGGGTACTACCTCAGTGATTGGGGGAGTGCATGGGTGGTGTCTGGGTGATTGGATGAGGTACTACGTGAGTGAATTGATGAGTGTAACAGTAGTGCCTAGGCCATTAGATGAGAGCATGGATAGCGCCTGAGTGAGTGAATGAGTGCATGGGTACTGCCTCTGTGAATGGATGAGTGCAAAGGTTGTGATTGGGTGATTGGAAGTGTGCATGAGTAGTGCCTGGGTGAATGGATGAGTGCATGGGTAGTGTTAGAGTGAACGGATAGGTGCAAGGGTAGTGCCTGAGTGAATGGATGAGTGCATGGGTAATGTTGGGAGAATGAATGAGTGCATGAGTGATACCTATTTGATTGGATGACTGCATGGTCAGTGCCTGAGTGAGTACATGTGTGCCTGGGTGAATGGTTGAGAAAAAGGTAGAGCTTTGGTGATTGAATGTGTGCATGAGTAGTGCCTGGGTGAATGGGTGAGTGCATGGGTAGTGCCTGAGTAAATGTATGAGGGCATGGGTAGTGCTTGAATGAATGGATGAGTGCATGCAAGAGTAGTGCCTCGGACACTGGATGCATGCATGGGTAGTGCCTGAGTGAATGGATGAGCGCATCCCTAGAGCTTGAGTGAATGGATGAGTGCAAGGACAGTGCCTGATGTTATTTTTAAAGATCCCATCCCCTCAATGCACTCATTTTATTCTATATTAGGTTAGCAATGTGTGGCTAAATGTTCGCCATTTGTATACATGTTATGCAACCTATTGTGTTATCCTCATCATGTGCAGGCATTAGTTAGCCAGTGTGACTCCATTTTGTATGTCGTAATCCTTATTAGACTGCTTAGGCTGTGCCCATACTAGGCCTCATTATTTAGTATTGCTTGTATCAGCAGAACACTGTACTTCATTATTATTTTCTCTTCTGTCCAAGGCTGTTTCCCGACTTGCTAATGAATAGGCTATTTTGCCCTCGCATATCTTTCCAAGTGTGTAGTTATGCTCCCACGTTTGGAGATGCTGAGACTCGGTGCTGTGGCCTTGAGTTGTAGCTAGCATGTACCCATCTGGCAGGTGGTAGCTGTTCCCCCTGTGCCTCCTTTGTTCATGTTCGGCCCAGGCCTGTAACTTTCCATAGAGGGTGTGGTTGAAAGCTCTCGGGAAGGTTCATTACGTGTTGCGGATTGCTGGGGGGGTCAGTCCCTCGGCAAACATCTCCGGGTGCAGGTCAGATTGGACTCCTCTGCAGAGTATTGTTAATAAAATGTAAGTTTGTATTCTCTACTATGTGACCGACTCTTCATTCTTGCGAAGGCATAGCAGGTGGTTGTAAGAAACCTGAGTGGCCCTAGAGAGCCCCTTCCTTCACTGGGTGATTGGATGTGTGCATAAGTTGTGCCTGGGTGAATGGATGAGTGCATGGGTAGTACTTGATTATAAAGAGGAATGATGGAGCTGATGATTGTATCCATTGAACTGGCATTTGGCCATAAAGCGACAGGAGCGGTTGTGTATCACCCTCCGGGGGAAAACAAGAAAGTCTTTTTTGCCTCTTTATTAGAAATCCTGGCCCCATATGTCCTGCAAACGAAGGATTTTTTCCTTCTAGGCGATTTTAATTTTCATTTTGATATGAATTTTAACACGAATACGGTTGATCTGCTGGCAGCCATGGAATCATTAGAGCTGTCGCCCAGAGTAGCTGGCCCAACCCATAGAGTAGGCCATACGCTAGATAATATTTTCACCAATATCCCTAGCTTGAACACTGAACCACCTCTAGTAGTGAGCTGGTCGGACCACATGGCCCTGAGTTTTTCTTTTTCGGCTCCGAAAGGTTTGGAAAAGCCGCAAGGGCGGAAAGTTTTGCGTAGACAATGGAGGAAGGTTACACCTAAGAGGTTTAGTACAATATTTTCTCCTCCCCTGCTCAATGAGTGTCAGGACATCAATATAGCCTTAGGCAAATTAGAAGCAGAGGTCATAAGGACTTTTGACAAGATCGCCCGAGCAAATTGGCTACAAAATATGATAAAAAATGCCCTGCCCCTTGGTATCCGGACAGTTTAAAGACGCAGAAGGCTACCTGTAGGGTCAAAGAACGAAAATGGAGGAAAACAAAAGCGGAGTCTGATAGATTTGCCTATAACATTCTTCGTAGGATGTATCTTAACAAGAAGAACATTCCTAGCCACTCGCATAGAGGGGGCAAAGGGTTCCTCTAAAGAACTCTTTAGGATTATTAAGGAATTCACGGCCCCTAGCGTAACCAACTCTTCCTGTCCTTCCACACAGGAATTCTGCGATAAGCTCGCAACACATTTTAAAAACAAAATTGACATCATATATGACTCCTTTAAGCCATTACCAGATAACTGGGAAGAAAGTCAATCCACTAATACCTCTTTGTCGGTGAGACTTGAGACTTTCGCAACCATCACCAGGGAACAGGTGTTACCATTACTGAAAGGCATTAAGTCAGGCTCCCCGTCCGATATAGCTCCCCCCTATCTGCTGTCGGACTTAGCAATGGATCTAATAAACCCTATAACGGAAGTCTGTAATCTGTCCTTAGCTACATCTTCTTTTCCGGCTAGCTGGAAAAAGGCCTTCATTAAACCCCTGCCTAAGAAACCATCGTTAGACCGTGCCGATCTGCAGAATTACAGACCTATCTCGCTCCTCCCAGGCTGCTCGAAAGTTATGGAAACATTGATCAATCGCCAACTTTCAGATCATTTGGATCAGCATGGCCTCTTAGATCCCTCGCAGTCGGGTTTCCGTGCTGGTTACAGCACGGAGTCCGCACTGGTGGAGGTAACAGATACCATCAGACTCCGACTGGATGAAGGGACTCCGGCTGTGCTGGTCCTACTTGATCTGTCAGCTGCCTTTGACACCATCGCACACAGAATTCTGTTGAATAGACTGCGAGAGATAGAAGTCATTGGAGGGGCATGGGAGTGGCTGCGGAGTTTTCTATCGGACAGATCCCAATGTGTACAGTTAGACCCTTTTGCCTCTCAGACCACAGTGGTGGATAAGGGGGTGCCTCAGGGTTCCATCTTAAGCCCCGCATTGTTTAACATCTATGTGGCACCCCTGGCTACCATTGTAAAATCCTGTGGTTTCCAAACCATCTCCTATGCGGATGACACTCAGGTGTTAATCCCCATAGAAAAGGACCACTTGGTGACCAGAGACAGGTTTAAGAGCTGTATGATTAAAATCTCCATATGGATGAAAAACAACTTCCTCCAACTTAATTCCAACAAGAAGGAGATCCTACTGTTTGGTAAAGCAGAGGAACTGTGGATGGATGAATGGTGGCTGGAAGAACTTGGTTCACCCCCTTCCCCTAAAAAATGGGTAAATAATCTGGGTATTGCAATAGACAATAATGTATCCATGGAACAACATGTTAAAATCTTATCAGGCAAATGTTTTGGCCTGATGCGTACCTTGAAGAAGGTCTTCCCGTGGGTTCCTCTCTCTGCTAGAAGGGTTTTGATCCAGTCACTGCTAGTCAGTAGACTGGATTATGGGAATGCCCTCCTAGTGGGGGTGAGGGAGGATTTGTTGTCGAGGTTACAAGTCGTGCAAAACACGGCGGCTCGCCTTGCCTTGAATAAACCTCCACTCACTCCATCCTTACCGCTATTGAGAGAACTGCATTGGCTGCCGATAAGAAAGAGGGCTCTCTTTAAACTTTTGTGCCTAGCTTTCAAGGCACGTATATCTTACAAATAAGCTAGTATGGTACTCTCCGGCTCGTCGTTTAAGATCTAGCGGTCAAAAGCTTCTCCAAATGCCGAGAATCAGTAAAGTGAAGATGGGAGGGCATGCCTTTTCCTATCTGGCACCCAAACACTGGAATCTGTTGCCTATAGATCTGCACTCGTGCTCTAATCTAACCATCTTCCAGAAGCACCTAAAGACCTGGTTATTTAACTGAGTTGCTTGGTACTCCGAAGCCTGCCTCCAAAGGTGCAGAGAGATTCCATTGGGGATGATTCGTGCACCATATAAATATAAATAATAATAATAATAATAATAAATAATAAAGAGGAAAGCATGGATAGTGCCTGAGTGAATAGATGAGTGCATGGGTAGTGCCTGAATGATTGGGCACGTGCATGGGTAGTGCCTGGGTGAATGTATGAGCTCTTCGCTAGTGCCTGAGTGAATGGATGACTGCATGGGTAGCACTCGAATTATTGTATGAGTGCAAGGGCAGTGTCTGGGTGATTGCATGAGTTGGTGGATAGTGCCTGGGGGATTGGATGAGAGCATGGGTGGTACCTGAGTGATTGGATGAGTCCATGGGTAGTACCTGGGTGACTGGATGAGTGGAAGAGTAGTGCCTGGGTAACTGGATGAGGGCATAGATAGCACCTTATTGAAACGATGTGTGCATGGGTAGTGCCTGATTGATTCCATGACTGCATAGGAAGTGTCTTAGTGAATGGATGAGTGTATTGGTACAACTTGAGTGATTGGATTAGTACATGGGTAGTGCCCCGTTTATTGTTTGAGTGTGTGGATAGTGCCTGGGTAACTGGATGAGTGCATAAGTAGCGCCTCATTGAATGCATGAGTGCAAGGATAGTGCCTGGGTGAGTGGATGAGTGCATGCATAGTTCGAGTGCATGGATAGTGCCTGGGTAATTGGATGAGTGCATGGGAACTGCTTGAGTTAATGGATGAGTGCATGGGTAGTGGCTGTGCGAATAAATAATTGCCAAGGTAGTGCCTGGGTGATTGGAAATATGCATGGCTAGTACCTGGGTGAATGGATGAATGCACAGGTAGTGCATGAGTGAATGGATCAGTGCAACAGTAGTGCCTGCGTAAATGAATGAGTGGAATGGTAATGCCTGAGTGATTGGATGAGTGCAAGGTCATGCCTGGATAATTGGGTGAGTGCATGGATAGTGCCTGCTTGATTGGGTTAATGCATGCATAGAGCCTGCATGATTGGGTGAGTGATTGGATAGTGATTGAATGAGTGCATGGGTAGTGCCTGGGTGATTGGAAGAGTGCATAGGTAGTGCCTCATTGAATGGATGAGTGCATGGTTAGTGCCTCTGTGAATGGATGAGTGCAAGAGTAACACCTGAGTGATTGGATTAGTGCATTGGTACCGCCTCATTGAGCAGATAAGTGCAAGCATACTGCCTGGGTGATTGGATAAGTGCATGGCTAGTGGCTGGGTGATTGGGTGTGTGCATGGATAGTGCTAGGGTGATTAGATGAGTGCATGGGTATTGCTAGGAATCCATTCTAATGATATTAAGTGTGACGTCGCTCTGTACTAGCATCAATCGTCAAGATGGCTAAAAGCTGTGGAATATTTCTTCAGGAGCAGACCATTAAAACGTCACGAACACAGCAAGATGTTAATATCTATGATAAAATGGTGTTTAGAAAATAACTTGTTTCTTATCAACAATAAAATATTCCACTAGGTGTGAGGGGTCGTCATGGGTACCTGCTTCTCCCCCAGCTACGCGTGTTTACACATGGGTTGGTGGGTGGAGCGGGTACTCATGGTTGATTACAGTGAAAGCTGAGAAAATCATGTGATTTTTTGGCTCCTCTATATATATGATTTGTTTATAGTGTGGAAGGGGACTTGAGATACTGCGGAAAAATTTGTGACTAATATCAGCACCCATTCTGTAAATCTAAAGTAGCCATATGTTTGAATTCCCAGATGTACAAGTGATCATAAAGACGAATAAAATTGAGTCCTGACTATATAGGAAGGAAACATCTTACAATTTTATGCTACACTCTAATAGCTTTCACTTCAGGCATTTAGTACATAGTATTCCATATGGGGAAATGCTAAGGCTAAAGAGAATTTGTAGTTGCGACAACGAATTGAAGGTTGCGCAACAAGAAACCAACAAAGATTTTTAGCACGTGGATACTCCTTGAAAGTTTTAGATCAGACTATTGCAAAAACAAAGAAAAAAGTAGAGAAGCTCTACTATTTGGGAGGACAACTAGTTACAGAAAGAAAAAAGACAATACAAATACAACAGACGATGGTGCCAGACGTGTTCTTACTTACAGCAAACAAGAACACGAACTTATGTCCATACTTAGAAAGCAGTGGGCCATCATTTTAAGTGATCCCATAATTGAATCAAAACTCCCAAAAAACCCATTATCACTTTCAGAAGAGCTATGTGCATGAGCAATGCATAGGTTAGAAGTAGTGCGGAGACAATTGAATCAGACAATTGGCTAACATACAAGACGCGATTCTACAAATGTAATTCCTGTAGACCTTGCCAATTTGGTACCAACATGACACAGTCCCGTACTCTATTTCATGATACACCAGTCAATATCCATAAATTCCTTACCTGCAAAGCTGTGTTTGCAGTTTATGCTCCTGAGTGTGCGTGTAAGTTACGTTATATTTGGAGCACCAAATTACAAGTACATAAACAAATACTTCAGCACATAAGAACCATAATAAATTTGGATCTCACTTATCAGGTAGCTTGACACTTCAAACAACATCATAAGAATAATCACAGTAATTTTAGTTACTATATATTGGCGCAGTACCTAAACTAAGGCAAGGTGGCAACCAAGAATTAGTGCTAAGACAGTTGGAGACAAGATACATTTTAAGTTTGGATACCTAGTCACCGAATGGGCTTAATACCTGTGAGGACCTATATACCTACCTTTAACTAACTAGTATAGGAACCATGCCCGCAGTGGCCAATTGGGGAGTTGCCATGTTTACCCCCAAACTTCTATATTTCAATGGACATATTACATGTGTCAGACAGAATTTTCAAATAGACTGTAGTGACAATTGCTTTTAGTTGTTTTTTCACTTTTTTGCATACATCACTCTAGGAAATTGGGAGGTGTGGTGATATAAATAAAAAATGAAACATTATACTATAGTTACAACATCTCTCAACATGCCCAATGGCCGACCATTCCCCCTTGCAGATGAGCTCACAGGCCTTACCGTGCTGTTTGCTCCCTCTCCACTGCTGACCTTAATGACCTGAGCAATTCCTATCACCCTAAGTCTCAGGTGATGGATCACCTCCATTACTCCAACATCCCAGTAACAGTGGGTGTTAACCGAGTCCTTTCAAATCTCATCTCTCCTAGACCTCGAGCACAACTCACCTCCATCTACTCAAACCCGCCACGGATAACCTGAACCCCCTTTTATGCATGCTTGTTAACTGCAGATCGACAGCATTACATGTCACGGAAATTTCAGAAACCATCCTCAGTGAGGCTATTGACAGTGCCTTCCTCACAGAAACCTGGCTCAACCTGGCTCAACGACCACTCGATGGCCATCCTTGACCTGCTCATCCCCCTCCTGGCTACTCCATCATTAGACAGGACAGAACTGACAGAAAAGGGGGTGGCCTAGCCATAATTCATAAATCGGAGTTACAACTTTCCCTTTCTGAAGAACACTGATCACTTGACCTTTGAATACCTTGGCGTAGAACTCACTGTCAAAGGATCTCCTCCGATTAGACTGCATAACACTTACCCTTTGCTGATGAATTATCTTACCTTCTCACACACTTCTCCCTTTCTGCCTCAAAAATCTGTTTTTAGGAGATTTTAATATCCACTGGAATAATGCAGCTGACCCCACTGTTAGGTGCCTCGTTAACCTACTTGAAATGACTGACCTTAAGCATCTATGCAATAAACCAACCCATATCCAAGGGGCCACACTTGACGCAATCATCTCTAGCATTGAATTGGTCTCACTTACCAACATCATCCACATCGACTGGTCAGACCACCATCTCATTCTGTTCAACATCTCAAGCAGCGCCTTACTTCCCCAAGCAGTTAATAACAAACCCAAAATGTGTACCAGATACCTCAAACTAGCCTTCTTCTAGTGTACTCGAGTCTAAAATTCAAGCTCAACTACAACTCCTACCCCACTCCCAAAATGCTCACTGAACATTTCAATAAGGCCATTTATGATGTCCTGGATGAAGTTGCACCGCTTAAACTAAAACAACAAAGAACAACTCAATCCAAATCTTGGTTCAATCCTGAACTCAATAACGAAAGAAGAAAACTCAGACTAGCATAATGAACTTGCAGACAACACCCCTCTCCCTCTCATCTTGCCCTCCTCAGATCTGCAAGATCAACTTGTAAGAAGCACATTTTCAATGAAAAAACATCATTCTTTCGTGCCCAACTTGATCATGCCAAAAATCGGCCCAGAGAATCCTTTAACATTGTTAGAAGACAAACGTCATCTGCCCCTTCAGAACTGACGACCTCAAACGAAAGGTGTGAGGAAATTTCCAACTTCTTCTCTGATATAAGCTATTTTAACTCATGCTTGGCCGGACGCGCAGCGGAATACGAAGGGAAGCGGCTGCGAGATTTACATCGTAGTGCTGTAAGGATTTCACTAGTGATTATCGCTTTTAACTGTGGGCTTGCCCTCATTTTATTAATTTTATCATTATTACTGTGCTTTTTAAATCTTGGAAAGCGGACTCAGTTTTATGTTATTTATTGCTGGGGTGGTACGCTAGTGCAGAGTGAGGGTGATTTCATCTCCACGATAAGAAATAGTTTGTGCTCTGACTCACCTGCTCGTTTTTGTGTGCAGTCTCCGCTTCTCCGGTCCAACGCCGGCCTTGTGCCGTTCGATTGGAGGGAAGCGGACACACCTTTTCTGTCAGCCAATCATCCATAAGACCTTGCACTTCCGGTTTCGTGACCGGATCCAACCCCTCCCGCGCCCGGCCAGCTATTTTAACTCATGCTGGGCCGGAAGCGCCGAAGGCGCGCCAAAGGCAAGCCCGTCTGCGCCCGACCGCACTAAGGACATGCCTAAGGCAGAAAACGCTTCCCAAACAGTGCCTGAACTACAATACAGTTCCGAGGCTTTAAGGTCACTCAACGATAAGAGTGAATGCAACCACCAAGTTGCCCTGGAAAAAATATGGGGAGCTTACACTTGTTATAAGTGCAGACAGACGTTTCTCTATAGCCTCTCCACAGGGATCAATAAGACAAGCCCTCCCATTTCAACTCGCAATTCTAAGTTGCAAGGCGGTCTTATCAATGCGAGATCTCTCAGTAAACACTGTCAAGATATCAGGGACCTAATACTGGACATGCAGCTCGATTTCTTATTCATTACGGAATCGTGGTTGAAAGAATGGTGCAATCCAGACATAGCCATTGCACTTCCTCCTAACTATAACATCTACATAAAGGACAGGTCAGACGGCAGAGGAGGTGAACTGGCCATCATCATTCGTGACTCCCTTTCCTGCTCCACTCTAGACCTATTCTCCTTTAAAGGCGCAGAAAGCTTAGGATTCTGTATTTCCTTGGACGCCTCACTGTCGTTTTCAGGGGTCCTAATTTACCGACCGCCTGGACAGAGCGCCACCTTCATAGACTCGCTAGGAGACGCCTTAAGCCAGCCACTCCTCAATTACACTAATTTTACAATGCTCTGGGATTTCAATCTCCATCTGGAATCCAAAGTATCTCCTGGCACGGACAATTTCCTTCAAATAATTGAACTTCTCACTCTAAAACAACTGGTTAAACACCCCACCCACCAGGCTGGCCACACCCTAGATGGGATCTGTTCCAACTTTACTGCACTTACGGTGAACCTCCCCATCCCTTTAATTTGGACAGACCATCACATGATCCCACTTACCTTAGTGTATTCAACAACAGGGAGCCCTGACCCCACCTCCCTCAACCCTAAACCCAGTCGTCAATGGTCCAAACTTTTGAATAACCCTAAGCTTATGCCCCTTGCCCAGGCATGCAGACCAACTCCCACATGTAACCCCAAAACAAGAGGCATGCCACTTCCATACTTGGCTCTCCACCATATGCAATGATTTAGCGCCCCTAGAGTTTCACGACAGGAGAGGAAAGAGGAAACCTAAAACTCCGAGACCACCCTGGTTCACTCCCGAGTTAGCCAAAGAACAATATCATTGCAAGCAACTAGAACGTAAATGGAGAAAGTCCTACACTACTGATGATAGGCTAGCCTACAAAGTATATAGAAGACTTTACCATGTTCATATTAAATCCACCAAAAAGGTTTATTATTCAAAAGCCATACTGGAGTCAAAACTTGATCAAAAATCAATTTTTAAAATGATCAACTCCTTCACGAATCCCAAAGGACTACAGAAAGATCTACCCCCCTCACAAACTCTGTGCAACAACATCTCTAATTACTTCGAAGATAAGATTTCCAAAATACAAAAAAACTTCCCCCTTACCCCTTCTAACATAGAGACCGAAGCCCCCAATCCTGGTCAGACTACCTTTGGTATTTCAACCTTTAAACCGGTGTCACTGGAATCCACCGCCATATTGACCTGTAAATCAGGATCCCCATTGGATGCCTATCCCCCCATGATCCTACACAAACTTATTGACATAGTCAACCCGGTCATAAATCAATTGGTCAATTCCTCTTTAAGCGTAAGCATTGTCCCAGACGACTGGAAACTCGCCCTGGGCAAACCCCTCTCTAACTTACGGCTCATTTCACTGCTCCTGGCGCTGGGCAAAATTCCGGAGAGGTTCGTGCTTAAAGATCTCTCAAACTTCATCGAATCCAATAGCACTCTTCATCCTCAACAATCAGGCTTCCGTCCCAGACACTCAGGGGAGTCTGCCCTCCTAGAGATCACAGAGGCGTTAAAATCCCTCGCAGACTCGGGTAAGAAAGCGGTCCTGATTTTCCTGGATCTTTCTGCCGCGTTCGATACTATCTCCAATGACATTCTTCTCGCAAGACTCGAACGCGGCGGCATCACGGGTACTGCTCTGGCATGGATCAGATCTTTTCTCACCAACCGTATACAAACTGTCTCCCTAGGCCCCTTTCTCTCTACGGAGAAGAACATAACAACAGGTGTCCCTCAGGGCTCCTCCTTGAGCCCTCTGTTATTTAACATTTATATGGCCCCTCTCATCTTCCTTATAAAATCCTTTGGAATCGAAGTCACCTCCTATGCTGACGACACCCAAATGATCGTCTCCCTGGACAAAAATAACACCAATGCCGAAACGAACTTCAAAACGTGTCTTTCCCACGTCATACAATGGATGAAGAACAACCATCTACAATGTAACACCGACAAAACTGAAATCCTACCCATTGGCACTAATGTTACTTTCATCCCTGCTAGTTGGTGGCCAGAAGGCACCTCCCCTCCACCAGAGATGGTAAAAGTAGCCAGAAACTTGGGGGTCAAGTTTGACTCCGTCCTATCCTTTCTCCCTCACGCTCTGCTTTAGCTTAATGAGATCGCTGAAGAAATTCTTCAATCTCATTCCACTGGCAGCCAAGAAATCAGTGACAGTCGCCCTAATCCTCTCGTGCTTAGGCTACTGCAACAGCCTGCTAGCGGGTACTAACACATCCACAATAAAAAGATTGCAAGTGGCTCAAAATGCTGCAGCCCGTCTGGTTTTAAAGCTCCCTCGCAGATCTTCGGCTACCTCGGCGCTCAAAACTCTGCATTGGCTTCCCATCCATAAAATAATCCTCTTCAAGATTCTCTTGATCACCCATAAAGCCACTTGCAGGTCAGGGCCCAGGTACCTCTCAGCTCGATTCTCCCCTTACACCACCATTAGGACTCTTAGATCTTCCTCAGCAAATCTCCAAAAACCACCCCATTTTAAACTCATTACTAAGGGAGCCAAAACGGTTGCATACCTTGGTTCTAAAGCGTGGAACGCACTCCCTATCAGCCTACGACTCCAGGAATCTGAATCCCTCTTTAGGAAGGCATTAAAAACTTGGATATACAATATCCCAGATGACCACTGTTTTGCGCTAATCTAAATTTTCTTCCATCTTGAAATTCCTTCCCAGCTTCCCTCACCTTGTTTCCGTAGCGCCAGGAGGCTCCTCGCGGGGTGACAGTTTGCGCTTTATAAATGCATATTTACATTACATTACATTACATAATTGCTAAAATTGTTCAATCCTTTCCTCAAATGTTGGCCCTGCCTAGCCCACAAATTTCTGTTGATGTCCCTCCTTTTTCTATATCTTCCCTCCCTCCTAATGCTCTCACTCACCTATCTACTCCAACTATTTCTTGAGGCATCCTTTCCAACTTACAATTGAAAAATAACGCCTCCTGGTCTAATTTCAATCCTATAACTAAGCTCGAAGTCATTAATATCAGCGCTAAATTAAATCCGACCTCGTGCACCAAAGACCCGCTCCCTTCTAAGCTAGTTCATAACCTTACCACATCATTGCCCCATGTTGGACAAAAATCATTAACACCTCTTTTGCCACTGGGTGCATCCCCCACTCCCTCCAACTCAGGCAAATCACTCCCATTCTTAAAAACTTAAAGACCCCAATGATCAAAACAACCTCCGTTCCATCTCCAACCTCCCACTTCTAGCTAAAACCTTGGGGAAATGTGCATTACTTCAACTCGACAACCACATGGGCAAATACAACTTACTTGGCTCCTTTCAATCCGGTTTCAGGAATGGCTGTAGTACAGAAACTGCCATGCTGGACATTGTCGATGACATTCACCGCTCCTTAAATAACAGTAAGGCTTTCCTTCTTATCCTGCTTGATCTCTCAGCAGCATTTGATACAGTCAATATCTCCTCCTCACAAGTATCTCTGAAAGCTCGCTCCAGCCTTAATGGAATGGTCCTTAACTGGTTCACTTCCTACCTCCAGCACTGAACACAGCAAATACAAATTAGCTCCTGCCTCTCTAACGCTACCCCTGTCTCCCTGGGTGTCCGCAAGGGCTCAATTCTCTACTCCTCACTCTTCAACCTCTTCATTGAACCCCTTACTCTAATTTTGAAACAAGCTGGGATCTACTATCACCTTTATGCTGATGACACCCAACTCTACTGCAAAATAAAATCACATTCTGATGTGCTTCATCTAAACAACACTGAGCAAGATTAAATCCTGGTTTTACTCCAACCATCTTAAACTGAACCCTAACAAAACGGAATTTATTCTTTTCTCCCCAAAAAACAACCGTCTCCCCATCCAAGGCTGGATCTCTGACCTCAATGCCCTCAACTGTCCGCTCACCCTATCTAACTCAACAAAATCCCTTGGCTTCATTCTTGATAAAAATCTGGCACTGAAGGGCGATATAAATAACACTGCCAAAAGAGCACGTTTCAATCTCAGACACCTCAAGAAAATCAAACTCTTCATCCCTCAAGACGACTTCAAATGGGTTGTCAAATCACTAGTCCTCTCCAAACTTGACTGTGGCAATGCTAGTCTCACTGGAACCCCTAAGGTCCACCTGAACCCCTTAGAGCTGTGCTCAACTTGGCTGCCAGACTCCTTACCGACTGCAAACAATATGACCACATCACGCCTGCCCTCAAATCACTTAATTGGGTCCCCATCGAAGGAAGATGCATTTACAAGACTGACTGCATCACCCACAAAGCCCTTCACTCTCAATCTCCAGTGTACTTAACTAACAAACTCAAACAAGTGGGCTGTGTCAGACTGATGAGAATCTCCACGGCTCTCCTCCTCATTCCCCTGTTACAAAAAAAGAAATCTACCCAGCCTCGCTCCTTCTCTGGAAATGCTCTGAGCATCTGGAATGCCCTCCCAAGGGACCTGGGCTGCAACCCCTCCTACCTCGGCATTAAAAGAGACCTAAATGTCACCTCCTCAACAAATATTGGAGTGGTGGAGTCTGTGTCTGTTCTGTCCTTGTGAATCATATTTTGTGTATTTTGTATACCTAAGTGTTGTTTTTTGTTTGAAATTGTCTTTGGTCCCTATTAGACCACCATACTCGTGATGGCGGTCCCACCACGCCATATGTTCCTGCTCCTGTAAAGCGCTCTGATACCTCTGGGTCTAGCCAGCGCTATATAAAACCTTTAAAATAAAAAAAATAAAAAACAAATATTGTACAGAAGTTAGCATAGTCAAAATTGGTCTGCTATATACCACACTATCTGTCAATATTTGCTGCTTGAAAAAATATATATATGTATTTATAAATAGATTAAGCTCACTTAGGGCATAAATGTAACAGTTAATGTATATGACCACAAAATATATGACCAAAAAAAGCAAGCAGTAAACAAAATGCATTATGCACTTTATAACTATGTACTAAGTTCGCACAAATGCCGAAAACTGTATTGTCCGGTTTCCATGCTGTTTTATTAAAACAAATTGGAAAAAGTCTATTTACACGTTATATGTGTATGTATTTATTTATTTATAAATATTTATAAAGATCAGGCAATCAATGTAAATATGCATTATGAGCTATTATATACATTATTTTGCACATACAAGCTTTATGAATTGCAGTCTGTGGCTAGTAAGAATGCCAACCTTCCTTGAGTCTATTTTTTATGTTGTGGTGGTCAGGCATCACTTGTGAACTATAAAAAGCAGTGAAAGTTTCTTAGCGTGCAATGTGAACAAGGCCGGGACTGGCCGAAATGTGTCATGCAAACCACTTGCAATAAATATTGGCACATACATGTTGGAGTCTGTGTCCCTGGTTTTTTGATCGACGTAATGGGATTGGGGTTTTCATGTGATCAAGTCCTCTGGGAGGGTCGAAAATGCGTAATGGCTGCCGCTGTTGGTTTGTGAGAAGAAAATAAACATAGCGGTATTTTAAAGAATTTTGTGGTCCGTGCTCTTTTCATCATGCATGCAGAAACAAGGCGCGGAATTGAAGGAGTGTTTCACGATATGTATATATATATATATATATATATATATATATATATATATATATATATATATATATATATATATATATATATATATACACACACACACACACACACACACAGATATATATATCTGTATATATATATATATATATATGATCCACAGATCTCTTGCACAAGAGAAGAAGTTGGCACTCCAGACAAGGTAATGGTTTATTGATTCTTTATTGTATTGTGTCTGTTCTGACGTGTTTCAGCTGATCCCACCATTTTTGGAGATGTCATCAGTGATGTCACTGAGCATGTCATGAGTGATGTAATATGTGAGGTCAAAAGCAGTGCATTGTGGGGGTGTGAGTTAAAGTTAGCTCAGCTAACTATAACTGCTGAATGTATCTGGTTTTGTATGAGTGAAATGTCAGCCTAACTATAACGTCCCTGTAACCTTTTGTTTTTCAGTGAATTTCTAAGGATTTTTAAATGCTAATTCTTAACAATAACATTCCTGTAACCTTTGTTTTTTTCAGTTACTAAGGTTTTTTAAAATTCTATTTCTTAATTGTAACATCCATTTTTTTAAGTGAACCCCTAAGATTTTAGTTTTTTCCGTCTATAATTGGATGTTATGTATTCTCTTCATATTATATACCACTCATTTTTAGATATGGTATGTGTTTATCAGAACGCACATTAATAACTGGTTTTATTTTTAACACTTTTGTGAGTCAGCACAATATTGTCACATTTACTGTGGAGAATCTGTGATCAGTAAATGTATTGTACATACTGAAAAATACACTTAAAGACATTTTTTAAATAAAGTTTAAGTTTAAATATTGAGTGAAATATTGTTTTAACTCTTCTTTCTGTGGTCAATTTAGGAGAACAACACCTTTACAAAAAAAATATATATATTCGCGACTACGACATCATCGCTGTGACATCAGTAGTCTTGAATAGAATGTGGTTAGTACAAAATGTAAAACATATATTTTGACCTATTCTACAGTATATTTAAGAGTTGAGCTTTATTAGTGTACTTTTCAAACTCATGTTTTTGTAGTGAGTTTCCAAAATAATCCTCTTCAAACACTATTTTCCATTTCCACAAAGACAGAGAAAGCCTCAGTGACATTGGTAATCTCGGATACCGCGTGTTTTTAAACAACTCTGAAACATATATGCATAGGCATTGTGAACAAGTTTGAGTAGAGCTGTTCACTGTTATAGTATTGAAAGTTCTGCTTTTCTTTCCTTTTTCAAAGAAAACTACTTTAAACTTGTATTTTCACTTCGGTAACGGCAAATATATTGGTCACCGCAAATATCACATGACCGGGAAAACAAGGATTATCATTGGATAATAGACTTTTCAGCAAACTAAATAGGAAGTACACACCCAATCTCCTTCTTGAATCTTCTTTCATAGAACTTCATTCTGAGTAGGTGGATTCATCTTGGTGTGCAGAGATGTTGGGCTTTCTTTGAATCAGAAATTGCAACACAGGAAGGAGATGGGGTCAGCAGGACCAACAGCTGGACCAGGATGTGGAGGAGGTGGAAGACTGAAGAGTTGAAAGAAGAGGGTCCTCCACAGAAGAGAACCAGTGTGGCATTGGATTATTTCAAAATCCCACCAGAAGGATCGAAAACTGCTGCAAAACTAGTGCAATGCACAATCTGCGACAAGACCCCCTCTAGAGGGACGAACAAGAAACATTCATGTGGGACAACATCCATGATATGGCTCCAGAGTTTTGAGAAATGACCACGTACTGCATGGACTGTAGTGTTGTTACAAGTGCTGGTGAGCAGTGTCTTACAGCAATTTGCAATGCTACAAAATAGCATACATGCAAACTTTTCCTATTTTATTTGTTTTTGCTCATTTTTCAGTGAGCGTTTTTTCAATGCCTCCTGTCCCAGTTGCCATTTTTGTTATTAAAAAAAAGAAGAAAAAATGTGAACACTTTACAAAAGCAAAAAAATATCAAAAACAAAAAAAGGTTCCTGTTGGAACTGCCTTTTCCAATAAAAAAAAGATAAAGTATGTATATATGTTGCAATGAGTATATGAATGCTGTATGGATGACTGAATGAGTGCATAATAGGTGCATGGATGTTACAATGAGTGGAGCAGTGCTGCAAGAGTGAATCTATGAGTGCATAAGTAGTGCCTAAGTGATTGGATGAGTCCATGGGTAGTGCCTGGGTAACTGGATGAGTGCAAGGGTACTGCCTGAGTGATTGGTGAGTGCATGCATAGTGCTTGGGTGATTGGATGAGTGCATGCATAGCGGCTTGCTGATTGGATGAATACAAGGGTACTACCTCAGTGATTGGGGGAGTGCATGGGTGGTGTCTGGGTGATTGGATGAGTAGTGCTTGAGTGAATGGATGAATGCATGGGTACTAAGTGAGTGAATTGACGAGTGTAACAGTAGTGCCAGGGACATTAGATGAGAGCATGGGATAGCGCCTGAGTGAGTGAATGAGTGCATGCCTCTGTGAATGGATGAGTGCAAAGGTAGTGATTGGGTGATTGGAAGTGTGCATGAGTAGTGCCTGGGTGAATGGATGAGTGCATGGGTAGTGTTAGAGTGAACGGATAGGTGCAAGGGTAGTGCCTGAGTGAATGGATGAGTGCATGGGTAATGTTGGGAGAATGAATGAGTGCATGAGTGGTACCTATTTGATTGGATGACTGCATGGGCAGTGCCTGAGTGAGTAGATGTGTGCCTGGGTGAATGGTTGAGAAGAAGGGTAGAGCCTTGGTGATTGGATGTGTGCATGAGTAATGCCTGGGTGAGTGCATAGGTAGTGCCTGAGTAAATGGATGAGGGCATGGGTAGTGCTTGAATGAATGGATGAGTGCATGCAAGAGTAGTGCCTCGGACACTGGATGCATCCATGGGTTGTGCCTGAGTGAATGGATGAGCGCTTGCCTAGAGCTTGAGTGAATGGATGAGTGCAAGCACAGTGCCTGATGTTATGTTTAAAGATCCCATCCCCTCAATGCACTCGTTTTATTCTATATTAGGATAGCAATGTGTGGCTAAATGTACGCCATTTGTATTCATGTTATGCAACCTATTGAGTTATCCTCATCATGTGCAGGCATTAGTTAGCCAGTGTGACTCCATTTTGTATGTAATAATCCTTATTAGATTGCTTAGGCTGTGCCCATACTAGGCCTCATTATTTAGTATTGCTTGTCTCAGCCGAACACTGTACTTCATTATTCTTTTCTCTTCTGTCCAAGGCTGTTTCCTGACTCGCTAATGAATAGGCTATTTTGTCCTCGGAAATCTTTCCAAGTGTGTAGTTCTGCTCCCACGTTCGGAGACGCTGAGACTCTGCGCTGTGGCCTTGAGTTGTAGCTAGAATGTACCCATCTGGCAGGTGGTAGCTGTTCCCCCTGTAACTTTCCATAGAGGGTGTGGTTGAAAGCTCTCGGGGAGGTTCATTACGTGTTGCAGATTGCTGGGGGGGTCAGTCCCTCGGCAAACATCTCCGGGTGCAGGTCAGATTGGATTCCTCTGCAGAGTATTGTTAATGAAATGTAAGTTTGTATTCTCTAC
Source organism: Triturus cristatus (assembly GCF_964204655.1). Lineage (NCBI taxonomy): Eukaryota > Metazoa > Chordata > Amphibia > Caudata > Salamandridae > Triturus > Triturus cristatus. Next base: position 872,997,719 of record NC_140588.1, read on the forward strand.
TATGTGACCGACTCTTCATTCTTGCGAAGGCATAGCAGGTGGTTGTAAGAAACCTGAGTGGCCCTAGAGAACCCCTTCCTTCACTGGGTGATTGGATGTGTGCATGAGTTGTGCCTGGGTGAATGGATGAGTGCATGGGTAGTACTTGATTATAAAGAGGAAAGCATGGATAGTGCCTGAGTGAATAAATGAGTGCATGGGCAGTGCCTGAATGATTGGGCACGTGCATGGGTAGTGCCTGAGTGAATGTATGAGCTCTTCGCTAGTGCCTGAGTGAATGGATGACTGCATGGGTAGCACTCAAATTATTGTATGAGTACAAGGGTAGTGTCAGGGTGATTGCATGAGTTGGTGGATAGTGCCTGGGGGATTGGATGAGAGCATGGGTGGTACCTGAGTGATTGGATGAGTCCATGGGTAGTGCCTGGGTAACTGGATGAGGGAATAGATAGCACCTTATTGAAACGATGTGTGCATGGGTAGTGCCTGATTGATTCCATGACTGCATAGGAAGTGTCTTAGTGAATGGATGAGTGTATTGGTACAACTTGAGTGATTGGATTAGTACATGGGTAGTGCCCCGTTTATTGTTTGAGTGTGTGGATAGTGCCTGGGTAACTGGATGAGTGCATAAGTAGCACCTCATTGAATGTATGAGTGCAAGGATAGTGCCTGGGTGATTGGATGAGTGCATGCATAGTTCAAGTGCATGGATAGTGCCTGGGTAATTGGATGAGTGCATGGGAACTGCTTGGGTTAATGGATGAGTGCATGGGTAGTGGCTGTGCGAATAAATGATTGCCAAGGTAGTGCCTGGGTGATTGGAAATATGCATGGTTAGTACCTGGGTGAATGGATGAATGCATAGGTAGTGCATGAGTGAATGGATCAGTGCAACAGTAGTGCCTGAGTAAATGAAGGAGTGGAATGGTAATGCCTGAGTGATTGGATGAGTGCAAGGTCATGCCTGGATAATTGGGTGAGTGCATGGATAGTGCCTGCTTGATTGGGTGAATGCATACATAGTGCCTGCATGATTGGGTGAGTGATTGGATAGTGATTGAATGAGTGCATGGGTAGTGCCTGGGTGATTGGAAGAGTACATAGGTAGTGCCTCATTGAATGGATGAGTGCATGGTTAGTGCCTCTGTGAATGGATGAGTGCAAGGGTAACACCTGAGTGATTGGATTAGTGCATTGGCACCGCCTCATTGAGCAGATGAGTGCAAGCATACTGCCTGGGTGATTGGATAAGTGTATGGCTAGTGGCTGGGTGATTGGGTGTGTGCATGGATAGTGTTAGGGTGATTAGATGAGTGCATGGGTATTGCCTGGGTGATTGGATGAGTGCAAGAGTAGTGCTCGGGTCATTGGATAAGTGCATTGGTAGTAACTGAGTTAATGGATGAGCACATGCGTAAAGCCTGAGTGAATGGATGAGTGCATGGGTAGCGCCTAAGTGATTGTACGAGTGCAAGGGAAGTGCCTGGGGATTGGATGAGTGTATGGGTAGTACCTCATTGATTGGATGAGTGCATGGGTAGTGCTTGGGTGACTGTCTGAGTGGAAGAGTAGTGCCTGGGTGATTGGATGAGTGCATGGGTAGTGCTTGGGTGACTGGATGAGTGAGAGAGTAGTGCCTGGGTGATTGGATGAGTGCATGGGTAGTGTTTGAGTAAATGGATAGGTGCAATGGTAGTGCCTAGGTGAATGGCTGAGTGCATGGGTAGTGCTTGAGTGAATGGATAGGTGCAAGGGTAGAGCCTGAGTGAATGAATGAGTGCATGCATAATGGCTGGGTGAATAAATGAATGCATGGGTAAGGCCTGTTTGATTGGATGAGTGCATGGGCTGTGCCTCGGTGAGAAATTAGTGCTTGGACAGTGCCTGGGTAAATTGGTGAATAGAAGGGTATTGTCTGGGTGATTGGATGTGTGCATGAGTAGTACCTGGGTAAATGGGTGAGTGCATGGGTAGGGCCTGGGTGATTTGACATGTGCAGGCTTGTGTCTGGGTGATTGGAAGAGTGCATAGGTAGTGACTCGGTGAATGGATGAGTGCATGGGTAGTGGCTAAGTCATTGAATGAGTGCATGGGTAGTGCCTGAGTGAATGGATGAGCATATGCATAGTGTCTGAGTGAATGGATGAGTGCATGGGTAGTACCTGCGAAGACTGGATGGGTGGAAGAGTTTCACCTGGGTGATTGGATGAATGCATGGATAGCACCTCATTCAATGGATAAGTGCATGGGTAGTGCCTGGTTGATTGCATGACTGCATGGGTAGTCCCTGAGTTAATAGATGAGTGTATAGGTACTGCCTGTGTGATTGGATTAGTGCATGGGTAATGCCTCATTTATTGTATGAGTGTTTGGGTAGTGTCTGGGTGATTGGATGAGTGCAAAAGTACCACATGGGTGATTGATGAGTACATAGGTAGCACCTCATTGAATGGATGAATGCAAGGATAGTGCCTTTGTGATTGGATGAGTGCATGCATAGTTCATGGCTGATTGGGTAAGTGCATGGATAGTGCCTGAATAATTGGATCAGTGCATGGGAACTACTTGTGTGAATGGATGAGTGTATGGTTAGAACCCGGGTGAATGGATGAGTGCATGGGCAGTGCCTGAGTATATGGATCAGTGCACGGGTAGTGCCTAAGTAAATGAATGAGTGGAAGGGTAAAGCCTGAGTTATTGGATGAGTGCAAGGTAGTGCCTGGGTGATTGGGCGAATGTATGCATAGCATCCTCATGATTGGGTGAGTGCATGTATTGTGCCTGGGTGATTGGATGAGTGCTTGGGTAGTGCCTCAGTAAATGGATGAATGTATGGGCAGTGGCTAAGTCATTGGATGAGTGCATGGGTAGTACCTGAGTGAATGGATAAGCACATGTGTAGTGCCTGAGTGAATATATGAGTGCAAGAGTAACGCCTGAGTGATTGGACGAGTGCCTGGATACCAACTCATTGAGTGGATGAGTACAAATATACTACCTCAGTGATTGGACAAGTGCATAGCTGGTATTGGGGTGATTGGGTGAGTGCCTGACCAGTAGTAGGGTGATTGGATGAGTGCATGTGTACTGCCTGGGTGATTGGATGAGTTCATGAGTAGTTTTTTGGTCGAGTGGATGAGTGCATGGATAGTGCCTGCTTGATTGGGTGAATGCATGCATAGTGCCTGCATGATTGGGTGAGTGATTGGATAGTGATTGAATGAGTGCATGGGTAGTGCCTGGGTGATTGGAAGAGTGCATAGGTAGTGCCTCATTGAATGGATGAGTGCATGGTTAGTGACTCTGTAAATGGATGAGTGCAAGAGTAACACCTGAGTGATTTGATTAGTGCATTGGTACTGCCTCGTTGAGCCGATGAGTGCAAGCATACTGCCTGGGTGATTGGATGAGTGCAAGAGTAGTGCCTGGGTCATTGGATAAGTGCATTGGTATGAGCGCATGCGTAAAGCCTGAGTGAATGGATGAGTGCATGGGTAGCGCCTAAGTGATTGTACGTGTGCAAGGGAAGTACCTGGGGATTGGATGAGTGTATGGGTAGTACCTCATTGATTGGATGAGTGCATGGGTAGTGCTTGAGTGACTCAGTGGAAGAGTAGTGCCTGGGTGATTGGGTGAGTGCATGGGTAGTGCTTGGGTGACTGGATGAGTGAGAGAGTAGTGCCTGGGTGATTGGATGAATGCATGGGTAGTGTTTGAGTAAATGGATAGGTGCAAGGGTAGAGCCTAGGTGAATGGCTGAGTGCATGGGTAGTGCTTGAGTGAATGGATAAGTGCAAGGGTAGAGCCTGAGTGAATGAATGAGTGCATGCATAATGGCTGGGTGAATAAATGAGTGCATGGGCAATGCCTGTTTGATTGGATGAGTGCATGGGCAGTGCTTTGGTGAGTAAATGAGTGCTTGGACAGTGCCTGGGTAAATTGGTGAATAGAAGGGTATTGTCTGGGTGATTGGATGTGTGCAGGAGTAGTACCTGGGTGAATGGGTGAGTGCATGGGTAGGGCCTGAATGATTTGACATGTGCAGGCTTGTGTCTGGGTGATTGGAAGAGTGCATAGGTAGTGACTCAGTGAATGGATGAGTGCATGGGTAGTGGCTAAGTCATCAAATGAGTGCATGGGTAGTGCCTGAGTGAATAGATGAGCATATGCATAGTGTCTGAGTGAATGGATGAGTGCATGGGTAGTACCTGCGAAGACTGGATTGGTAGAAGAGTTGCACCTGGGTGATTGGATGAGTGCATGAACAGCACCTCATTCAATGGATGAGTGCATGGGTAGTGCCTGGTTGATTGCATGACTGCATGGGTAGTCCCTTAGTGAATAGATGAGTGTATAGGTACTGCCTGTGTGATTGGATTAGTGCATGGGTAATGCCTAATTTATTGTATGAGTGTTTGGGTAGTGCCTGGGTGATTGGATAAGTGCAAAAGTACCACATGGGTGATTGAAGAGTGCATAGGTAGCACCTCATTGAATTGATGAATACAAGGATAGTGCCTTTGTGATTGGATGAGTGCATGCATAGTTCATGGCTGATTGGGTAAGTGCATGGATAGTGCCTGAATAATTGGATCAGTGCATGGGAACTACTTGTGTGAATGGATGAGTGTATGGTTAGAACCCGAGTGAATGGATGAGTGCATGGGCAGTGCCTGAGTATATGGATCAGTGCACGGGTAGTGCCTAAGTAAATGAATGAGTGGAAGGGTAAAGCCTGAGTTATTGGATGAGTGCAAGGCAGTGCCTGGATAATTGGATGAGTGCATGGATAGTGCCTGGGTGATTGGGCGAATGTATGCATAGCATCCTCGTGATTGGGTGAGTGCATGTATTGTGCCTGGGTGATTGGATGAGTGCTTGGGTAGTGCCTCAGTAAATGGATGAATGTATGGGCAGTGGCTAAGTCATTGGATTAGTGCATGGGTAGTACCTGAGTGAATGGATAAGCACGTGTGTAGTGCCTGAGTGAATATATGAGTGCAAGAGTAACGCCTGAGTGATTGGACGAGTGCCTGGATACCAACTCATTGAGTGGATGAGTACAAATATACTACCTCAGTGATTGGACAAGTGCATAGCTGGTATCGGGGTGATTGGGTGAGTGCATGACCAGTAGTAGGGTGATTGGATGAGTGCATGTGTACTGCCTGGGTGATTGGATGAGTTCATGAGTAGTTTTTTGTTTTGGTCGAGTGGATGAGTGCATGGATAGTGCCTGCTTGATTGGGTGAATGCATGCATAGTGCCTGCATGATTGGGTGAGTGATTGGATAGTGATTGAATGAGTGCATGGGTAGTGCCTGGGTGATTGGAAGAGTGCATAGGTAGTGCCTCATTGAATGGATGAGTGCATGGTTAGTGACTCTGTAAATGGATAAGTGCAAGAGTAACACCTGAGTGATTTGATTAGTGCATTGGTACTGCCTCGTTGAGCCGATGAGTGCAAGCATACTGCCTGGGTGATTGGATGAGTGCAAGAGTAGTGCCTGGGTCATTGGATAAGTGCATTGGTATGAGCACATGCGTAAAGCCTGAGTGAATGGATGAGTGCATGGGTAGTGCCTAAGTGATTGTACGAGTGCAAGGGAAGTACCTGGGGATTGGATGAGTGTATGGGTAGTACCTCATTGATTGGATGAGTGCATGGGTAGTGCTTGGGTGACTCAGTGGAAGAGTAGTGCCTGGGTGATTGGGTGAGTGCATGGGTAGTGCTTGGGTGACTGGATGAGTGAGAGAGTAGTGCCTGGGTGATTGGATGAATGCATGGGTAGTGTTTGAGTAAATGGATAGGTGCAAGGGTAGAGCCTAGATGAATGGCTGAGTGCATGGGTAGTGCTTGAGTGAAGGGATAGGTGCAAGGGTAGAGCCTGAGTGAATGAATGAGTGCATGCATAATGGCTGGGTGAATAAATGAGTGCATGGATAAGGCCTGTTTGATTGGATGAGTGCATGGGCAGTGCCTTGGTGAGTAAATGAGTGCTTGGACAGTGCCTGGGTAAATTGGTGAATAGAAGGGCATTGTCTGGGTGATTGGATGTGTGCATGAGTAGTACCTGGGTGAATGGGTGAGTGCATGGGTAGGGCCTGAATGATTTGACATGTGCAGGCTTGTGTCTGGGTGATTGGAAGAGTGCATAGGTAGTGACTCAGTGAATGGATGAGTGCATGGGTAGTGGCTAAGTCATTGAATGAGTGCATGGGTAGTGCCTGAGTGAATGGATGAGCATATGCATAGTGTCTGAGTGAATGGATGAGTGCATGGGTAGTACCTGCGAAGACTGGATTGGTAGAAGAGTTGCACCTGGGTGATTGGATGAGTGCATGAATAGCACCTAATTCAATGGACGAGTGCATGGGTAGTGCCTGGTTGGTTGCATGACTGCATGGGTAGTCCCTGAGTGAATAGATGAGTGTATAGGTACTTCCTGTGTGATTGGATTAGTGCATGGGTAATGCCTCATTTATTGTATGAGTGTTTGGGTAGTGCCTGGGTGATTGGATAAGTGCAGAAGTACCACATGGGTGATTGAAGAGTGCATATGTAGCACCTCATTGAATGGATGAATGCAAGGATAGTGCCTTTGTGATTGGATGAGTGCATGCATAGTTCATGGCTGATTGGGTAAGTGCATGGATAGTGCCTGAATAATTGGATCAGTGCATGGGAACTACTTGTGTGAATGGATGAGTGTATGGTTAGAACCCGAGTGAATGGATGAGTGCATGGGCAGTGCCTGAGTATATGGATCAGTGCACGGGTAGTGCCTAAGTAAATGAATGAGTGGAAGGGTAAAGCCTGAGTTATTGGATGAGTGCAAGGCAGTGCCTGGATAATTGGATGAGTGCATGGATAGTGCCTGGGTGATTGGGCGAATGTATGCATAGCATCCTCGTGATTGGGTGAGTGCATGTATTGTGCCTGGGTGATTGGATGAGTGCTTGGGTAGTGCCTCAGTAAATGGATGAATGTATGGGCAGTGGCTAAGTCATTGGATGAGTGCATGGGTAGTACCTGAGTGAATGGATAAGCACATGTGTAGTGCCTGAGTGAATATATGAGTGCAAGAGTAACGCCTGAGTGATTGGATGAGTGCATGGATACCAACTCATTGAGTGGATGAGTACAAATATACTGCCTCAGTGATTGGACAAGTGCATAGCTGGTATCTGGGTGAATGGGTGGGTACATGGCTAGTACTAGGGTGATTGGATGAGTGCATGGGTACTGCCTGGTTGATTGGATGAGTTCATGAGTAGTGCCTGGGTGAGTGGATGAGTGCATGGGTACTGCCTCAGTGAATTGGTGAGTGCAAAGATAGTGTCGGATGATTGGATGAGTACATGGAGAGCACTTAGGTGATTGGGAGAGTGTATAGATAGTGCCTGAGTGAATGGAGGAGTGCATGGGTACTGCTTTGGTGATTGGATTAGTGCATAGGTAGTTCCTGGTTGATTGTAGGAGTGTGTGACTAGGTGAGTGCAAGGGTAGTACCTGGGTCATTGGATAAGTGCAGGGGTAGTGCCTGAGTGAATGGGTGAGCACACTCATAGTGCCTGAGTGAATGGATGAGTATATGTGTAGCACCTAAGTTATTGTATGAGTGCAAAGGTAGTGCCTGGGTGATTGCATGTGTGTGTGGATAGTGCATGGGGATTGGATGAGTGCATAGGCAGTACCTGAGTGATTGGATGAGTTCCTGGGTAGTCTCTGTGTGACTGGATGAGTAGAAGAGTAGTGCCTGGGTAATTGGATGAATGCATGGATAGCACCTCATTGAATGGATGAGTGCATGGGTACTGCTTGAGTGATTGGATGGGTAGTGCCTAGTATATTGCATGAGTGTGTGGATAACACCTGGGTGATTGTATGAGGGCAAAAGTACCACCCGGGAGATTGGTTGAGTGGATTAGTAGTGCCTCACTGAATGAATGAGTGCAAGGCTAGTGCCTGCATGATTGGATGAGTACATGCATGTTTTGTGGCTGATTAGGTAAGTGCATGGATAGTGCCTGGGTAATTGGATGAGTGCATGGGAACTGCTTGTGTGAATGGATGAGTGCACAGTTAGTGGTTCTGTGAATTTATGAGTGCAAAGGTAGTGCCTGAGTGATTGGAAAAGTGCATGGTTAGTACCTAGGAGAATGGTTGAGTGCATGGGTACTGCGTTAGTGAATGGATCAGTGCAAGTGTAGTGCCACTGTAAATGAATCAGTGAAAGGGTAACGCCTGAGTGATTGGATGAGTAGTGCCTAGGTAATTAGATGTGTGCATGGATAATGCCTGGGTGATTTGGTCAATGCATGCATAGTGCCTGCATGATTGGGTGAGTGCATGGATAATGCCTGGGTGATTGGATGACTGCATAGGTGGTGCCTGCATGATTGGATGAGTGCATAGGTAGTGCCTCAGTGAATGGATGAGTGCATGTTTAGTGCCTCAGTAAATGAATGAGTGCATGGGTAGTGCCCAGGTGACTTGATGAATAGAAGCGTAGCATCTGGGTGATTGAATGAATGCTTGGATAGCACCTCATTGAATGGATAAATGCATGGATAGTACCTGGTTGATTGCATGACTGCATGGGTAGTACCTGATTGATGGATGAGTGTATGGGTACTGCCTGGGTGATTGGCTTAGTGCATGGGTAGTTCCTGGTTTATTGCATGAGTGCATAGATAGTGCCTGGGTGACTGGAAGTGTGGACAATTACCACATGGGTGATTGGATGAGTGTATAAATAGCACCTCATTGAATGGATGAGTGCAAGGAGAGTACCTGGGTGATTGGATGAGTGCATGCATAGTTTGTGGCTGATTGGGAGATTGCATGCATAGTGGATGTGTGAATGGATGAGTGCAAAGGTAGTGCCTGGGTGATTGGATATGTGCATGGTTAGTGCTTGGGTGAATGGATGAGTGCATGGGTAGGGCCTGGGTGATTGGATGAGTGCATGGGTACTGCCTGTGTGATTGGATGAGGGCATGAGTAGTGCCTAGGTGAGTGGATGAGTGCATGGGCAGTGTCTCAGTCAATGGATAAGTGCATGCACAGTGTGCAGGTGATTCTATAGTGCATGGATAGTGCCTGGGTGATTGGATGAGTGTCTGAGTAGTGGCTGAGAGATTAGATGAATTCAAGTACAGTAAATGAGTTATTGGATTACTGCTTAGGTATTGGCTGGATGATTTGTCAAGTGCAACTGATGTGCCTGGTAGATGGGATGGGGACATGAGTAGTAGCTCAATTAATCCACCACTAGATTATTGATTTGCCACACATAATATCTTGACCTCCAACAGCTATGAAAAAATAGAAACAGACAAAAATGGGGCAGAATTTCATTTTGACCATTAGGTAACCAAACAACATACAATATTTTTTAAACAAAACTTTAATTCAACATAGCAAATGTTTCACAGTTTTTTTCTGTTTTCAGCTTTCATCTTGTTCATTTTCAACAGTGCATTGTACAAACACTTATCATTAAACAGTGGGGAAAAACAATCCATGGATTGTAAAAAAAAAAAAATGCGCACAGAAGATCCTTACAACGATGTCATACTGTTCACTGCACTCACTACAAGTTTTTTAATACTGGCTTACTGATAGGTTACTACCTTAATAAAAGCAACAATATGTTAAACAGCTTCTGATATTTTTATATCTTGTACAAAATGTTGAACAATTATGAAGCAGTCTATATTTTTGCATATCCTTTTGTAAACATCATACCTGGTAGACCAAATGAAGTCTAAAATGTTCTTACTCCATGTATGAAAAACATAACTCATAGAACTACATAGAAGTCACTGTCGCAGAAATAAAAGGGGACTTTTTTTTAATGGTAAAGAGAGATTTTTCACATGGAAGTTAAGGCTACTGGTATTATAGTACCTCCATTTACTTTGTATCTATAGTAACACAATGTAGTTGTCAAATGTTTTATGAATTCCTTTCCCGCAGTTAAAAAGAATCCTTCTTTTCTAACAGCTTGCCATAGACTATACTCCTAATAGGCCGAATAATGTCTCAGAAACACATAATCCAAATATATGTCAACACAATACCACATTTTCTTATCCTAGATTCTACTTAAAACTTCTGTTCTAGAAATAGCAACTATGAGTCTGGTAACCTTTACGTAGTCTTGATTTGTATGTCACCTGAATGTCATTGCACTCTGTCCATCCTGTTTGACATCTTGAATATATTGTGTGGTGTCCAGTGATTATATTAACTCCTTCAAGAAATATGATTGCTATAGTTGTGAAGGTTGTTTTTGAGATGGAAATTTGTGCAGCTTTAAAGATTGTAATTTCAGTCCCTAATTTCATACCATCCGCTCTGCATTGTTGTAGCAGGACTATGACATACTTTCCATACATTTGAAGAAACAACGTTGACCTAAGTTCTGATCTATAGTTTGGACAAGACATATCTTGAAGGGGCATTCATCTAATGGTCCTAGCATTACAATGAGAAATTTTTCTTGAGCATCCTGCAAAAGATTTTGAGAGAACACCAGTACAGCCATTGGTGAGTTTTCTTATTCCAGTAGCTGAATGTATAATACTTCTATCATTTCTTAATTATTTTTCAAGTAAACTACATAGTTGTAAAGACATTCTTTTAGATTTCTTTTCTTTAATAGAATTTGAAAAATGACGCAAATGATAAAGTTGTTTTCACTCTACAGTTGCATAAAAGTGCACTCCAGATTCATTATCAAAGTGATAGCCTTGTATTTCCTCATTGTGCTGTAGTTTCCTTTTCTTTCTTAATTGTTTATTTTCTTTTTGTTCATCTTTCTGTTCAACTCTGATAGACTGTTTTGATATTTTCCGCCTCGGACATGGTATTGGTTTTTGAACCACAGGATACTGACCTAAATGAGGAGCATATTGAGCTCTTAACCAATTATACTCCGTTACACAGCTCACATTAGCACTCACTTTCTTCTCATCAAAATCAATCAGAAATAAGCCAGACAGTGTTCTAATTTGCTACAAAGCAACATGTGACATTCCTTCTTTGAAAACCCTACTACCAATATTAACAAGACCTGTATCTACACTTAAATCGTGTGATTTGTGAATAGTTACTGCATAAACTAAAGAGTGAAGACAGTGGGAACTGCTTTCGCTGGACAAACAAGTCTTTCACACGTAGGAAATGTACAACTCATCTACCAATCTGCTTAATTTCAGCAATATGATCACATTTTATGGCTATGTATTCCACATCATTTCTGTTTGGATAACTAATACATTTTATAACTTCACCCATTGCACCATTCACTAGAACTTCCTCAACATTTAAATTCCGTTATAAGATTACACGACAAATATGCAACTGTTTTTCTAATCCTTCAGTTTTCAACATGAGGTTTTCTAAACTATCCAACTTCGATTGCAGTTTTTCTGTTAGTAGCACTGTAACTCCTTGATATTCCATGTTATCATTTGCTTTAATTTCAATGATCTCTTCTTTTTCCAGTTGCAATATTTGTTCATTGAATTTACTACCCTCCTAAAGAGTTGGCACTAGGCCTGGGCTAAAATTTCGTTCCGTTCGCGGAAATTGCGATAATTTGACATTTTCGCGTTCCGCGGAAAGTGCGAAAATGTCAAAATTTCCGCATTCCGCAGCTTTGCGATAATTTGGTTATTGCTCGCGCTGTAAAATAATACATTCTCGCGCGCGCGCGCGATCGCCTTACCTGAATCCCTGTGTTCGCTGACAAGTTTTCTTGATCCGGTCGCGTTCTCCATGAGATGTTGTATTGTTTTTAGCCATTTGCGCTGTCTCGCGACAGTTCGCGCCCGCAGTGACGTCATGCGTTGCGCGATCACGTCTTTCTTCTCGCGATCATGCACCGCGAGACAACTGAAAACAAGATGGCCGTGCCCGCGAGCAACCGCATGGGTAAGTTGGCGAGCCGCAACCATGCAGAAAATCTCGCGAACATGCGGGAAAAAAACTTCCGCATCTTCGTGATATTTCCGCGTGTTTGCGATAATTTTTAACATTTTCGCGATAATTTGCGAAAGTGGATTTCGCAAATTCCGCCCACCCCTAGTTGGCACCAAACAAACAATAGACTTCTCTTCCTCAACAAAATTATACATTACTTCAGCAGCTGAAACATTACTTGGAAACAAATTTTTCATGAGTCTGTTTTGTAATACTGTATTTCCCTCTTTTGTGAGGACTCCCACTCTTATATCTGCATAAGGCATATCTGAAGCTTTAGATTAGCTCTTTGCATTGAAAGTTTTCCAAAATGTTTACATTTCCAATGCTTCCTAGTAAAACCCTTATTTCTTTATGTAGTAGTTTCTTAAATATAGTTTGTCCTTTTACATGAGTTAGTTATAGCAGGTCTCCATGGACTATTAAGTGATTTCCTCCAAAAAGTACATTGTGGTCTGGTTTTAATATTTGCTGCCTTCTTAAATGTATAAAAGCTAGCATTAGGTTAAACACAATGCTGACTTCATCAATAATTAGTTGCTTTAATTTCTTTAATATACTTGCCACTACATGACAAGCATCACCAGATAAGTTGTTGTATTGTAATTTGTTGTCATGTTCAACAGGCAGCATTAATAATCAATGAAGGATAACTCCTTTAACATTATGAGCAGCTAAGCCTGTTAGTGCAGTGACTACACACAACACATTTGAATGTGTTGTCTACTGTAGGTAACTAGTCCTTTAATCAGGAAGCTTTGTCCAGTTCCAGCTTAACCAATTATGTGCAATAGAACTTGTTTGTATGTACAACATTCACACTTTTTTTTCTCATGGAGAAATCCATGTTCTACTTTACCTTTTGCCTCTTCAAAAATGTCTTTCTGATCGGCATTCAATTGCTGTATTAGTAGTTCTATATCCACAGTTTTCCGTCCTACTTACTGCATTGCATTGCATTCTCCACTTCATTCATAGCTATTGCAGCTTCATTTTCAATGATTGGCTGTCCAAGAGGATCTTGACTTCCAGGTGCTGAACTTTGACTGCTCTCTTGCTATCTCAGCAGTAATTGTTTCTTCTTGCTCAATCTCTTCTCTCAACATTTTAAGATGCACTGCAAGCACACAGCACTCTCTGCTGTCTTTCACAGCACTGAATGAGTCTTCATAACAGCCAAATTCTCCAAGTAGCTCACTTTCAGTCAGTCAGTCAATTAGTCTTTATTTCGGTTATCATAATCATTAAAGACATCGTACAATAAAAAATAAAAGGACTAACAGATTCATGAAATAAAATCAATTTGATTAATCCATATCAATAAAACCTTTGGAATAATAGATCACAGTAATAAAACACTTAATATTAAAATTGGATAAAAATAAATAAGTATCAGTTTTCATATAACCACGAGTGTACACCATAAACAGAACTTTCACAATTTTGGCAACACTATTTAGCCCCATGACTAATAAAGGAACAATGCTAACACGATATTTGGGTAGGGGATTCACATACATAGACAGAATGATGGGACAACCATAAGACGATTAAATGCTAAAAATCTTAATAAAATTGGCACAACTATGGTGCCCTTATCATTTTTGCTCGAATAACCCATATCCATCCCAAAAATTTGGCAACAGCGATCACTATGGACTCTTGTGAATCTGGCTTCAAAATCCTTAGTGCCTCCACGCCCGACCTTGGTTTAAGCCATTTGTTCCTGGGAGGCTTATAAGCAGGGCATAAAAACAGAACGTGTGCTAATGTTTCCTTCTGTGATGGACATGCAGTACATTTGTCATCGTTCCGGGGGTGCCATTTACATGTGAAAGATTTTTTTGGAAGGGAACCCACTCTAAACTAGTGATACCGTTTCCTATCATTAGGTACAGTGATAAGATCCCAGTAACATTAATACTTAGTCTCTTGTTTGTGCTCCAAAAATTCCCTTGTCAAGGTAAGCTCGTTAGGGATGAAAAGCACTTCATCATAACCATATTCCAATATGCTAACTTGAACTCTTTCTTTGAAGGAAAAAGGTTTTCTGCAGGATCCTCCCATAAACTACTCATCCCCATATCACTCAGTGTATCTTTTATCCTTCTTAGCCAGGAGATCTTACATGAGCAATCTGCCCCCCTGGTTTCAAGAAGTGCTTGGGCATACAGAGGTAACCCAGAGCCTTCTCCATTATGCCACAGGTCTGATGCAAGCTATGGCCTCAATTTTATAGCAGCCCAAATCTAAATAAAGAGGCAATAATGGTGTTGATTGTGGGAGACCTAATAAGGCTCTCACAAATTTGTTTTGGGCTGTAATCAAGGTTGCTAGATCCTCAAAGTCCCACAGCTCAGCCCCATATAGTACCGAGGTACTGCTTTTAGGTTTGTAAATCTTAAGAACTGGAGCCACTGGCTTAGTAGGAGAAATTCTCTGTTCCTTCAGAAGAACTCCAGTCATTTGGGCATGTTTAAGAGCCTGCATATCGATCTGAGGCTTCCAATTTAGTTTCCTTCCTAATGTGACTCCCAAGTACATAAAAACATCTGTCTGCTCTTATGGGACTTTGTTCATAAAAACTCTCCCTTTTATGACTTTACATTTGTGGAGAACCATAAACCCGGTCTTCTCCACATTTACCACCAGTTCATGATCGCGGCAAAACACCTCAAACCTAGAAAGGGCCGACTGCAACCCTTTTTGGGTCTTACAAATTATCAGGGTGTCATCCGCAAACATTAGCAGGGGTATCTTCATACCTACTAAGGTAGGAGCATCTGTGGGGTAGTTAGAGAAATATTGCAGGACCCTGTTAATAAATATAGAAAACAATGTAGGTGCGAGGACACACCACTGGCGAACCCCCTTGGAAATGGGGAACTTATCCGTAACGTCCCTCTGCATGCCCCAGCAGACCTGAGCATAATTAGAATGGTGTAAAGTAACTAAAATAGCCAGTATTTCAGATGGCATCCCCATATCCATGAAAACTCTCCACATTTTGATGTGGGGCACCAAATCAAAAGCAGATTTAAGATCGATAAAAGCCGCATAAATTGTGCCCCCTCCTATGATAACCACCCGCCAATAAATGATCATGAACCTAAAAACCTGATCTATGGTGCCAATGTGTGGTCGAAACCCTGCTTGCAATGGTGACATAACATCTGTTTCATACATCCACGTCTGGACATAGTAACAACCTAGCAATTATTTTTTGAATATAATCAATAAGACTTATTGGCCTGTAACTACCAGGTTTGGATCGATCCCCCTTCTTAAAAATTGGGATGATTTCTGCTCCAGACCATGTTTCTGGAATGGAGGCGCCACTAGCTATAGCGTTAGCAAGTAGCTAAATATAGGCCACCCAGTTATCCTCATCATGCATGAACAGGTCCGCCGGTATGTAGTCTAGGCCAGGAGCCCTGCCTTTCGGGATTGATTTAAGTGCATGTTGGACCTCTAACCTGGAGAAGTGCAGGGTGGCAGTAGGGTCGGGCATATCAAATTGATCAATATTATCTTCAAAGACAGCAAACTAGGCCTCGAAATGCGAGGTCTACAGCTCAGGTGCAACATGGTTGACTGGAGCTTGGTTTGATTCGCCACTGTCCCATTTGACGAGATGCCAGAAATTAGCCATGTTTTTCCCTTTGCTGGCTGTAAGTAGATCTTGCCAACGATTTTCATCCCAGTGCCTTTTGGCTTGTGATAGAATTTGCTTGAACCCAGCCATTGCCTTTTTGATATCGCCCGAGTTCTTTAGTCTAATGGCTCTTGATAGTGTCCTGTAAGCCTCTCTGCAAGATTTATAGTACAAGGAGGCTACCCTTGAGCAAGGTTCTTTCCTTGTTTTTTTTTAGCTTTTTAGTAAAAAACAAAATTGAGTTTAATAAACAGATCATTGTGGACCTGTAAAATGATTGAGTTTGTATCCTCCTGAATATCGCAGTTGTGGAGGGTAGCTATCGAGCGCTCAACAAACACCTTCATCTGTTCTAAGTGCCCTTCATTGTCAATGATCTTAGCCCATATGACTCTCCTAGAGTCGTTTGTCAGCTTAACTTCTACTGTTGCCATCTCAATTTCCTGATAATTGTAAATGGGAAGACCTTGTACCTGCAATAATAGTACAAGAGGGTTGTAGTCACTTTCAATCCGCTCCTGTACTACCATATCCTGTAGGGAGGACCAGAATTCTATGTTGAGAAAAATATAATCGATACGGCTGCTTCTCAACCCATTGTTAAATGTGTGAGAGCCCCGCCTATCTGATTTAGACCTCCCATTCACTGCCCTTACTCCCCGTTCCAAACATAGCCCTTTTAGCTGTAATGCAGCCTCGGTCCATCTTTTAATAAGTTGGAGGTCAAGGGACGGAATGTCCCATTGTGCATCCTCCTCAACACTGAGTTTACCATCCTCATAATCTAAGGGCTCAAAGGAGCAATTGAAATCCCCTAAGATTATCAAATTACTGCGTCCCATATACTGATCTAAAAAACCATCTAAGAGCGCAACTCTGCTGGAACCTCTGCCCCCTGGAGTCCCTCTTGCATAAACATTAATGACCACTATATCCGGTACGTTTGCAATCCGGAGTCTAATGACCATAATATCCTTGCTGTCAATCTGAACTTCCTCCACTATGTAGCCTGCTTGTTGTCTAACCCAGATGACAAGTCCCCCTATGGGTCTGCCTCTCTGTCCCCCCAAAGCCGGTTTGTAAAAATGTAGGAACCCAGTGTGATAGATGTGTTCTAGTGCCCAGGTTTCCTGGAATGCCCAGATATCGTGATTGTCAATAAATGCAGACCATTCAGTTGAGGAGGTTTTAGAAGAAAGCCCTGCCATATTCCAGCAGACTAGTGACAAATTTGGCTTTTTAAGCCCTTTGTTTCGAGTATTGGGAGTGACCAAGGGGTTAAGAACATAAACATTATCCAAGTCCTCCAGACTAGATGTACTAATAGACGTGGGGAACCCTTCTAAGGAAATTATTGGAAGATTGTCCTCCCTCACTGCACTACTCATGTCCATGTCCACCACACCATGGCCTGCATCCCTCAAGATGTTAATGCCACACACGTATTCAGCCCCTACCTGTTTGGGATACCTGTTTGAAATTGGTTCCTCATTATTAAGAATGTTTAGATCCAAATCATTCTCACAATGTCCCCTGTATTCTTGTATGCCTATAAGAGATAGACTAATATTTGATCCAAGTCAATCGATATCATCTAAGGAGGCAAAGTTACCAAAGCGGTTAAATGTAGGGACTGGATAGTTATATTGGGCACAAGCTTCGGGTACCACCCTCCATGCACTGCGCCTACTTCTATAGTTGGTTGGTAAAAAAAGCCCAGGGAAAGAATATTAATATCATCCATCTTGATATGTCGATTTCCAGCCCTGTCCAAGATGTGCTGGACCAGACCCGGAGACCCAAACCTTAAAACCACACTGTCACCGGACAGGGACTTGTGTGATTTACCAATCCAGGATACTCTTTGAACCATTTTAAAATCAGAGAAAAGATCATACTTAATGACAGTCCTAACGGTCAGCAGATGTAGGGCCCTAATCTTCAGTGTAGACCAGTGTTCCTACGTAGCAGACGGTAACACAGGAACATTGGCTAAGGCAACTGTGTAGGGTGTCGCATCCGGAGGAAGATGTAAAGACGTGGGGGTGTACAAATTACTACCGACACGTTGCTGAAGAGCCCGAGTACGGGAGTCACCCACTGTCAATGCTAATGGAGGGGGTACGCCGCTTTGAGTAGGATGCATGGTTTAGTTAACCACGTGTGCAACTGCGACTGGGGGTGGGGGACAATGTACTGTGTTTGGGGGTGCCCTGGAGTCTATTCCGCTCACTGACTGTGAGCCCGTCCCTTCTCCCTGCCGCACACTAGGATTAGTTAACAGAGTACTGGAGATAAACTGCTCTATTTTTGCCAGTCTTCCTTCTATCAGAGTCAGTTTTTCTAATAGCGGGTTGATCAGGGCTCAGAGTTTGTTTTCTATCCGTGTACAAAATACGTCCTCAGATGGACGTGATAGTGAATCAGAAGTTGCGGTGGTAGCAGTTGTTATACATAAATTGTCGGGGCGTTGTTAGGCTTTAAACTACCTTCGCTCCCATTTTCACCCGCCTTGCGTTTAGCAGCTCTAGGTACCTGTTGATTGGGCTTCAAGAGTCCTCGAGCTTTCCTTTTTTTTAATGGCGGTTCCCCACCACAGACCTGACTAGACTTCTGTCTCCTCATGAGGACCATTCGGGTCTTGGGGGTGTGGGCTGAACTTTCCAGGCCGGAGAGTAAAGAATGTGATCGTACCGGGAGAGTCTGACTAGACTGTGGGGTTACATCAACAGTGGCAATGTGCTCAGGAAGAGACAACAACCCTATACTGCTTAATGGTTGTTGGGGTTCCAGCGACAACCTGCTTTCAGTGAGCTGAATCTCATGGATTAGCGCTGATTCGGCCCTAGAAAGAAATGCGTCTAATGTCCCCACAACTTCAGAGCCCACACCTGCCTTACACTTGCTCATTTTAGCCAACAACTAAATATCATCAACAGAGACTACCAAGCACAATGCTTGCAAGTCACACGTTAGGGGGGTAGCCCAGCCCAGTCCCTGCCTGTCTCTGATGGGCTCAGACAGGCCTGCCCTTGCTCCAGGCTTCATCCGGGCGTCGTCCCGCGCGCATCCTGTGCTGCGGTTGATGAGGCAGCGCTTTATGCGCGATGACCATGCCTCCCCCTCACTCGTAGCAGCTGCGGTGATGTTGCACCCTGGGGTTTGAAGTCCTCTCCCAGGGTGATTAGAGCAATGCAGGGATGAGTATCACGTGGCCCTAGGACCCTAGTCCCACCAGGGATTCCTCCAACTCAAGTGGCAGCACAAAAGCGTCCCACACAACCAACAGACAACAGGACAATAGGAACAGCAGAAAAAGTCTCCCGCGCCGTGGGGGGAGAGGCAGCACTTTATGCGCGATGACCATGCCTCCCCCTCACTCACGGCAGCTGCGGTCATGATGTTGCACCCTGGGGGTTGTAGTCCTCTTCCAGGGTGATGAGAGCAATGCAGGGATGAGTATGGCGTGGCCCTGAGACCCTAGTCCCACCAGGGATTCCTCAAACTCAAGTGGCAGCACAAAGCCGCCCCGCATAGCCAACAGACAACAGGACAATAAGAACAGCAGAAAAAAGTTACTTTCAGTTCGCCATGGCTTAAACAACTGTAACAAGGCTAAATAGAAAAACTCTCTTTTGTCTGGAGTTTGGCAACTTAGCTTTCAATGGTTGTCCTTTACATCCAGCCACAGCAAATTTACCCCCATCTATGTGTTCACTGACATTACTTCTGAAAGTATAATGTTGAGGTATTTCATAGAGACTCATCCTTTCCAGATGAGGACTTCTTCTTAGATAGTATGTATCCATCATGGGGAACAACCTTTACAACGCAACTTTTACAACGCACTACACTTACAACGCATTTTTTACAACGCAACATCCATTACAACGCATTCCATTACATAGCATGACACTACAACGCATTTTTAAAAACTACCTTTACAACGCATTCCATTACATCGCATACTACCTTTACAACGCATACCATTACAACGCATAATATTACACTACACTATCCAACACTTACCCTACTGTTGCACCCCCTGGAGTTAGAATAGTAATTTTTACCCCTATACTATCCAACACTTACCCTACTGTTGCACCCCCTGGAGTTAGAAAAGTAATTTTTACCCCTATACTATCCAACACTTACCCTACTGTTGCACCCCCTGGAGTTAGAAAAGTAATTTTTACCCCTATACTATCTAATACTTACCTTAAATGCAATTTAATATTATGCGTTGTAATGGTATGCGTTGTAAAGGTAGTATGCGTTGTAATGGAATGCGTTGTAAAGGTAGTTTTTAAAAATGCGTTGTAGTGTCATGCTATGTAATGGAATGCGTTGTAATGGATTTTGCGTTGTAAAAAATGCGTTGTAAGTGCATGCGTTGTAAAAGTGTGCGTTGTAACGACATACATCCATCCATCATGTTACTCTTCCGAATATCTGTACTGCGTGGCTCAAATTGTGCAAGGCATTGAATTTTAAGCAAAGACTTCAGTACTCTGTTACGGATATTAGCAAGCCCTAAACTCACCCATAGAACTCCTCTAGATTCAGAAAACAAACTAGCTGAGCTTAACCAGTCTACACATTTATAGGAGCCTATCTTTCTGTGAGAAAGCCTTTTCAAACTAAAACTGTACACTTTCGTAGTATGACTCTTTTCTGTTGAAATCTCCTCCCACATCTCCTTCATCTAATTTTCTCTAACTTTGTTATATAAGATGTAATGTACCAAGCCGCAACAATTGAGTTGTCTGTAACAAACTGTATATACATGTTTGCATTCCACATCTTCAGAATCACAGAGTTGTAGTCATTACTGTACTCTGAGGCCTCTGTTTTTCTTAGGTTGTATGTATTTTTCGGTGATTTCCTTGTAAGTGTATGTCTGACTTCAGATAAAAAGCTGGTGGCTCTTCCTTGTGAGGTGACAGGTCATGGGAATCCGAAACAACATCTTGTACAACATTTCCCTTTTACTTTATATTTTCGCTGACAGTATTTTCCTTGTCTATGATTTTGGAATCGTAGAACTTGCTCCATTAATATGTTGTCACTACTCTCCTTTGAGATGGAGCAAGTTACATACTGCTCAATAAAGGACAGCACAGACTCATCACTGTCTGTTCCAAACTTTGGGGCATCATTTACCCACAACAGCATGTGAATATGGGGAGCACCTCCGGCTTGGTACTCCTAAGGCCAAAATAAATCAATCACTTCACCAAGGGGAGGTTTTGTTTTGTTCAAGATATAAGACATCATTGCTTGAAATCTTTGATTAAAATATCTGCAGGGTCTAGTGAGCACAATTCTCCTGGCGTCTTCAGACAAATTTTTTTTATATTGGAATTTGCCTCCTGCAAGAATTCTAGCAGGTCATTCCATGCATATTCAGCACAACTCAGCGTCAGGAACTAAGTAGGTGCTCTAAGGTTCCTCAACATGCTCTTCAGTTCACCATGACGCCAATACCAATTTTCATCAGTCCCCCGCTGACATGCCATTAGGCTTATTAAATTGCATTCCAAGTGCTCGACTTTTCCTTGAACTTTCTCCAAAAGTTCTCTTGCTGATATATTATGCAATTAACTCCTGTTTTTAGAAAATGATTTACTGCATGAGAGGCCAGACAAGTCACGCTCATATAATAGGTGAAATACATATGGAGTACACTGACTAAATCTAGGGTCTTCTGAATAAAGTCTAGTTCATTTATACTCATCTGCAGGTATTTGCACAGGCCACTTGTCATACCTGCCACCTACTTCAGTAGGAAAAAGATGTGGGAAACACCGAGCTTCTAAACTTTTTTCCCACACACTTAGTGGAGCTCTTTTTGCTTCCTTCATTTGAAACAGCTCAATGGCATCACCAATAACCTCTTTAGAATGCAAAGGGCGGATGCTTTAATGTTCATAAATGTCTTCTGTTCTGGACGGATCTACCTTCTCAATCTGACCTGTTGATGTCTGATCCACCATATGTGTGTTATATATTACAGGCTTTCCACATTTCTATAGTAAACATTGTTTTGTACTAGATATAAAGTTGCTTTTTAAACTTAGTAACATCTACTAACTCCTTGTTCGTGGTAGGCACACCATTTACAAGAATTACTTGTCCTCCCTCTAAATCTACCCCTACAGTTTCAATGTTTTTCTTGACATCGTATGGCAAATACACTACTCTAACTTTTAGATCTTTCTGCATGTTTTTGGCTCCAAACATACTATAGCCTGAAATGGATGTATAGTTTGGATAAGAATGGACTCATAAATATTTAAACCTTGAAGTGCTTCTGGAATGGGAACCAGTTCTAACTTGCTATGCCCAGCTCTAGAAGGCATTCAATTATCCTCTAATTTATTGTAGAAATCCTTACATATAACTTGTAGTGTGGTAAAATCGCTGTTCTACAAATATGTTCAGTGCAAGCTTTTGTCAGTTATCATCATTCTCTTTTTCACTTTTTAATTTTAAGTCAACAGACCGCTTTTGATTATTTTAGTGAGTGCGTCAACAACATATACAAGCATACTCAGGATATTCAGAACACACTCTCTTAAATTTTGTAATCTCTTCTTGAAAACTATCAATTGTAGTACCTGTGTCCTTTTCTGCAACTTCTCCTGTTATCAGCTCCTGTTCTCGGGTCAAAGAAACGGAACTGCACATCATCACAAACCTTTTCTACCTCTGCCACAGTCCCATGCACAAGTGCCCTATTCATTTCTCCTAAACATAAAGCAGGAGTTTTCACATAGTACAGCCTCCTAACTAAAGTTTGCATTGTTGAGTGAGGTAAAGCTAACATCCGAAAATGATGAAAGGTTATTTGATGCACTTTCTTTGATAAACAAGGTAGTGAGTGTCCCTGCAAATTTGTATGATTTCTCAGCATGCAAGGATATAGACCTTGTAAAGTACTTATTTTGCGTTTTAAACTTCACCTTGGAAATATAAGTAGAAATGTTCTTAATATATCAATGGATTGCTGTCTAACACTAGAAACACTACTACAATTCCATTTGTATACAGGGGCCTGACCAAGCCTTCCTTATACATCTTCTACAATAACTTCTTCTACATTTCTAGGTACCATCATCTCTTTTGCTATAGGACTGACTTTCTTTATTTTACAACACCGTCCTCTTTCATCAATAGCATTAACTAATCTGTTATCCTGGAGATAGCTTTCTCCATTAAAGAAATGCTCTGTACTAGAAGCATATATCCATTCTCCACTAAAAACTGTACATAAGTTATTTCTATTAACTAATCTTTTCTTCTGGTTTATCCCCTCATGCACAACAAGATTTTGTAAAGAATCTTCATTTTATTTAGAATCAAAATGAAAAGCTTCCTCTTCAAAGCAAAGGCCTTATCAACTACTCTCTCAACTCATTCTTTCTGTTTCAGTGTATCTCTCCTTCTTCTATATTTTTTCAAATTTGCCAGTAGATTTACAACCACTCTACTACGAAACATCCTGGCTATGATTTCCTTAAACTACTTCTGTCTCCCGGTTAAGGTGCGTCCGTGTTTTTTAAAATCTTTTCTGTTCTTGCAATGTACACTTTGTCCACTCTTATTGATTCTCATAGTCATAATTTAATTTTCTTTACTTTGCAATGTTTGCAAATGTCCATATATTGTTAAGAAGTGACTTTGTCCTTTGACCAGTAGCTCTTTTTTCTGTCACTAGTTTTTCTGCAGTTTGACCCTTTTGTAACTCATTACTGCAAACATCCTGTAGTTGATTCTGTTGCTTTTTCGTCCGATCTTTTGTAGGCATTCTAACTGTGTGTAGTTATGAAGATATTGTTCTGTAAAAAAAAGCAAGTACATTTTAATTGTTACCGTAGCCAATCTACCAACTATATCACTACTCACTTACACATGATTCAAGAACAGTTTTCATGTTATGTTGCAGTTTTAAATCCACAGATGAACCTAGATCTATATCATATATGCACATACCTTAATTTAACAAACCCAAAGCAAAACACAAAACTTTATTTATTAGTGACTTTTTAACATTTTTGCACCCTGTTTTACTACACAGCTACAGCATATCTCACATATACATGGTGACAGAACAGTTTATCCCTTCTGTAGTAAATTTTAAAATGAACAACAAGGATAGGAGTCGTATATTTGCAAGTCCCTTGCACTTTCCGGTGCATCACTGTTTTTGACACACCATTGCCATAATGTGGTGCTCAATATTTACACTGCCACATAAAGCCACTCTGTGTCACTTTTCATGGCCTTATTAATATGGGCCCTTTTCAGGCAGCATTTTGCATGAATGGAGCATGCCATTGGGTTTTGTGACCCGTTTGTGCATGCAAAAATACCTAAGGGCTACGTACAAACCCTAATTAGCGAGTCGCGATTTATTTGCGACTCGCTAATCAGAATTTTCGACTCACTATTAGGAAGGGGCATTTAAAGGGCGTCCCTTCCTAATAGCAAGGCTGAGCCCTATGTAGGACTGTTTTGCAACCACAATTGCGGTCGCAAAACACCTACTTCAAGCAGGTGGTAAAGCATTTGCAAACGGGAAGGCATCCCCAGGGGACCCCTTCCCCTTTGGAAATGCATGGGAAAATATTTGTTATGGGCAGGCAGTGGTCTCAGGGACCACTGCCTGCCCTTAAAAAATGAAACACAAACGTTTCATTCATTTTTTTATTAAAAACACTGCTTTATTTAAAAGCAGTCCCAGACATTGAGGTCTGCTGAGCCCAGCAGGCCACCATCCTTAGGAGGGCCAGCCATTCCCAATGGGGGCGCAAATTGTGAGTGGCTCCTTCATATTCATGAGCCTCGCTTTTTGCGTCCCCATTGTGAATCGCTAACAGTGTCTCTGACACTGTTGTACATTTGCTTTTGTGATTCACAATTTTTCACAATTTGCGAGTCGCAAAAGCAAATGATCATACATCTGGCCATAAATCTCTGATTCATTGGTTATCTCCTTCTGTAAGTATAAAACAACCTGTTTTACTGTATATATGCTTTTCTACTGAGCTATGTGTGAGTGAAGTCTAGATATCAACATTGGTATATAATTGCATACATGGCTCTCTAGTTTAAGATTATTTAGACAAATGCGTGATTACTTAAAACCATAGCAATAAATATGCAAGATAATAAATGTTTACACAGTAAGTTAAAATATTAATTGATAACATCTTTCAATTACATTTTTTTCAAATATGACAGATAAAAAGAATTCAGACAGTCGCAACTTGAAAGTTAGGGATGCTATTGTGCAACAACATTTCAATTTGTATATCTGCCAATGAATGACAAATCCACCCCTGACGGCCTAAAAGTTAATATAACCATTCAATAGTAACTTTTACATGATAAAACATAAATTCATGGTAAAACACAGTTAAATTCAAATGGTAAAATCTTTAGTGTCAATATAAAATATTTCTAATAGTAAGAGGCAAGTGGAGTTCACAATCAAAGGCTAAAAGAACACTCAAGGGAAGTATTTCAGTTCATTAATCATCCTTAGGGAGATATTGAAAAATCAATGGGTCTGCCCCTAATAGTGTTTTGGGGAACTCTATATTGATCCTAGTGGATGATATGACCGTTGAATTATTTTTTATATCAACTGTACTGGACGATTCACATGTTCTTTAGTCTTTGCTCCACTTTTAGCAAAAATTTGACAAAATTACAATTTAACTGAGGGTCCCATGGCTCTCTAGGAGCATGCATTGCTTTGTTACTGAGCATCCACATGCATCAGTAAGTTTCTAAAATGGAATGCTATACCTACATCATTTCTCAAATAATTCTTCTGCTTCTGAAACATATATTCAGCATTTCTCAACAAAAATTACACTCCAAATGAAGGCAGTACAAGAACTCTTGAGACATTCAGCACTATTAATTCTCCTCAATTTCAAACAAACCACGTTTAAAGAAAAAGCACCTCCCTCACCATATACATGAAATTTTCATCAGCCTTACTGATCACAGATAACCATGTAAACATCCATGCAATTTCTTAATAGATGTACACCTTCAAGCCATCTTTCCAAAAATATTTACCTCTCTGCATCTTTAAGTAAACTCAAAACTCCCACCGTATATATAGCTATGTGCAACCACAAGAACCATATCTCACCATCTAAGCATATGCAAAGCTGTCATATAATTTAAAAAACACGTTGACAAACACTCCCCAATACATAACTAACAAGTATTACGTCTTTCTAATTCATATACAGGCAGACAACATGTTCTCATCTTTTATTTGCGACTACACTACTCCTGTTTAATAATGTTACTAAAAGTACTACAACTCCAAGAATGCAAATAACAGATGTATTTGCTCTGCATATGAAGTTTTGACATTCAAAACATTCTTAATTCCTCATTGCAACTTTCCACAATACTATACTATTATTTTTCATTAAAGTACACAATGTAATAAAGCGGCACTTATTTATTTTTCTCTTACTTCCCAAAACATTCAACACTAACTTCTTAAACACATACCCTCTAATAGATACAGTTCATCTGATATATTTTTTCATATCACTTTGATACTCTTTTTGATCAAACTCCCATATAAATCTTCATTTCTAATTTAATTTCCATAAAGAATTACAATTTTATGTACATACCAGAGAATTCAGTTTGTAGATTATATTGTTGTTTTTGCACTTTCTGTTAGGATTTGTAAAAACTAAGCACAAGAATGGTACACAAATTTCATACACAGCAACAATGAAATGGCAACCTCTTCAACTTTGCACTCTGTGATCATGAGAAAGGTAACAAATGAAATCATGTCTTACATATTAGACTACACTGTCTCCACTTCTGAATGGTTAGTATCTGTTAACCCTTTCCCTAACTTTCAAAAAGAGATTCCTATTTATGTGAGTTTGCAGTGTATTTGCGATGATCGCAGAGAAATCGCAAAAAAAACTGGAGTTCACACTAAGATTCAATTTTTAAAAAAAAACTCTATAGAACAGTTTAATCAATAATCCTGAGGTGGAAATTAACGCTTGCCATTACTTTAATTGTGTCATCACTCCTCAACTTTAAAACAAATTTTGTCTCTTTAACACCCTTCCCCCAATACACTCTTAGCTCAGTGAACCTAACAGCCCAAAGGACCCTGTAGGTCAAAACTTTCACAGCACATTCTAGAAGGAACTTGCTGCTTCTATATGAGATACAGCAGGTGTGGTTTACTCCACAGATTCAAAATCATATCCATGTCTGCATTACATTTCTTCTTTTAAACAGCAGCCAATAATAAGACCTTTTCCCTAATGCATCCGACACACGCTCTAATTTTATTCACTTTCATGCTGACAGCATCCAATGAAATATATATATATATATATTTTAAAAGCACCTCAATTTTAACTGTTTTTCCTTTGGAAAACTACCTTATTTAGGTCTAGTCTTCTCCTGACTGCTATTGCTCCTTAACTTCAAAATGCTTAAAGTATTGATTGTGGGCCACAGCTGTATCTTTTGGGCTAAAGAGGCTGCAAAAAGAGAGGTATTGACAGGGACTTGGGTTTTCCAAATGTGCGGATTACTTGTTTTGGCCAGAGAGGGTTAAAGTTCATCAGTTGCTGGCTTTGGTTAAACCATTGTGTATTCCCAAGCTCCTCACCTCATGATTGTGCAATGTGGTGGCAATAATTTAGGTACATTGATTGGAGTAGGGCTAGAAATCCTAATGAAAGAAACCTTTGCAGAATTGATGTTGCTTTTCCCTCACACTGTCTTGGTGTACTCTGATATATGCCAAAGACGCAAATGGAAGTGGTCAAATCAATTCTATCCACAGATACACAAAGCCAGGAAACATGTTAACAAAACTGTTTCTGTAGTCCTCAGAGACCATGGCATGGGCTGTATCTAGAACAATAATCTGCATTTTGACATGCATGGAATTTATAGAAATGATGGCAGGCACTTTACAGATGAAGGTAACAGGGTGTTTCTAAATAACTTAAATCTCTGCATCGGTCTTATGTATAGCAGACATATGCACACAACCAATGCCACAGCTTTTGTCAGAGCCACCCTAGTACCCAAAATATTGTGTTTTTTTCAAAAGGGTTATTTTTCTTTAGGTTTTGAAGATCTTGGCGATGACATCACAGTCCCCGCGGACACGTCATGAAAATTGAAAATGAAAGCAGACATTCAATGACCACCAATACATCCAAAAATAATGTCAAAAAATCCATTGTGAACATTGCCCTACACATATTTCTATATATATTCTTCTTTGAAAGCATGTTTTAACTGATATTTTTCTACTAGGTTTCTTTAAAAACCATCTTTCAGACCTATTTCCTGTTTTCGCGGTTATTGGTGACGTGGCGATGATGTTGTTAACCGCAATGATCACGACTTTCCCTTAAAGTCCAAAACAGATATATACACACATATTAAAGTATTTTACACACTAGGGGTTTCTCACACGATTCTCTAAAGTCATGCTTTTCTATAGAGTTTCTATGAAAACCATCTCTAAAACCTAATTTCTGTTTTCGTGGTGACTCCGGAGACCACGATCTCGTAGGTAATCCCGGTTCCTCCGGACACATCGCAAAAACAGAAAACAAAAACAGACATTCAATGGCCACCAACACATCTAATATTCATATGTAAAAAAATCCATTCTGAACATTGCACTACACATATCACTATATACATACGTCTTTCAAAGCATGTTTAAACTCACATTTTTCTAAGTTTCTTCAAAAACCGTCAGACTGCTTTTAGTTTCTTCATGGCATCCAGTCGAGGGATGCAGGATCTATCCAAGGACCTTTTTCAATGAATAGCCTGAACTACTTGGCATACTTCGCATACATTTTGGACGATAAGAATGAATACTTTACAATGACCTCATTGCCTTGAAAAAGCCTTGGCCAGCAGGCCACTGGGCGAAACATGTGTCGGTTGTTATTGTGCTTGCCGGCAACTTAGAAAATTATAAATAAAATGGACTAAAATACAATGATCTTCTTGTTTCCTTCCTGTAAACCACTACGACAGACCATACTAAGTCGTGCGGATACCAACTTAAATTTTGGGATTATACCAATCCTGAAATTGAAGTGAATTTTGAAGGCACAAAACCCTTTCATCTTGTGAATATCTATCGGATTTCCAGTAACTACAATTGGGTCCTGCCTATTTGTGCGTGAACCTTGGTGGCACCCACTTCCTTGTTCTATAAACTTTAAAAATCCTCTTTCAGATATATTTTCAGTTTTTGAAGTTATTCAGGATGTCACGATTTTGTTGTTAACTGCCACGATCACAAAGTTTAAAATACATATATGCGCACATATTTTACACACTAGGGATTTCTTACAGTATTCTCTAAAGGCAAGTTTTTCTAGAGAGTATCTATAAAAACCATCTCTAAAACCTATATTATTTTTTCACGGTGACTCCCGCAATTTTGATGATGTCGGTAATCCCGATCCCCAGGGACACGTCACGAAAACAGAAAGCAAAAGCAGGAATTCAATAGCCACCACCACATTCAACAATGAAAACGTTATAATGAATTCTATAATCAATATCTCTATAACAATGCTTATTAATGATCCACTGATATATTTTTTTATATTTCCACCAATATTCGTGATAACGCCGATAGTCGCGATGTCCCTCGAAGGTACACGAGGGCTGCGTTGGCAGTTGTGTTGTTGCCACGAATATCTCAGACAATCAAAAAAAATCAATTTTGGACACATCACTTTTCGATGTGTTTGAGTTATAGTTAGTTGAACTAACTATAACGGCCGAATTTCTCTGGTTTTGTACGAGTGAAATGTCTAGCTAACTTTAACGTCCCTGAACCCTATGGTTTTTTCAGTGAATTTCAACGTTTTTTTAAAATGCTAATTTCGAACTATAACATAGCAGTCATGTTTGCAGAGTGGTGGAGAAAGGTGAGATTTACCGGAGGTAACAGGAGGGGCAGTTAGCCCCCAATGTCAACCTTGGGGGCCCACTATCCCTTTTATAACCTCCAGTAAGTCCCATATAGCAGGATAGCTAACTTGTTATATCAGGCCCGCCACATCCCTACACCACTGTGCAAACATGCCCTCTGGCACGTTATAAGTTGGGGGATTAAGTCCCCTTGAGTCCTGAGGGTCCCTGGGGGCCAACTAGCCCACTAGGTACCTAGTAAGCGGCTTCTGGCGCACTGCTGCTCGACAGATAAAGTCCACTTGTGTCAATCAATCAATCACTAGATTTATAAAGCGCGCTCAAGGCGCTGGGGGGGGCGCTACTGCTCGAAGAGCCAGGTCTTGAGCTGTTTCCTGAAGGAGAGATGGTTCTTGGTCAGACGTAGGTGGGTGGGGAGGGAGTTCCAAGTCTTAGCCGCCAGGTAGGAAAAGGATCTTCCTCCGGCGGTGGTCTTGTGGATGCGTGGGACGGTGGCGAGGGCGAGGCTGGCGGAGCGGAGCTGGCGGGTGGACGTGTAGAATGTGAGTCGGTTGTTGAGGTATGCGGGGCCCATGTCGTGGAGAGCTTTGTGTGCGTGGGTGAGGAGCCTGAACGTGATCCTCTTGCTGATGGGGAGCCAGTGCAGGTCTCTCAGCTGGGGGGAGATGTGGCTGAAGCGGGGGGTGTCCAGGATAAGTCGTGCAAAGGCGTTCTGTATGTGCTGGAGTCGCTTCTGTAGTTTGGCTGTGGTTCCAGCGTAGAGGGTGTTGCCGTAGTCCAGATGGCTGGTGACGAGGGCCTGGGTGACCGTCTTCCTGGTGTCTGTGGGGATCCACCGGAAGATCTTCCGGAGGGTGCGCAGGGTGTTGAAGCAGGATGATGAGATGGCGTTGACTTGCTTGGTCATTGTGAGCGAAGAGTCCAGGATGAAGCCCAGGTTGCGTGCATGGTCCGCAGGCTTTGGGGCAGAGCCCAGGGCAGGGGGCCACCAGGAGTCGTCCCTGGCGGAGGGGGAGGTTCCCAGGATGAGGACTTCCATCTTATCGGAGTTCAGTTTCAGCCTGCTGAGCTTCATCCAGTCCGCGACGTCTTTCATTCCTTCCTGGAGGTTGACTCTCGCGGTGGCGGGGTCGTTGGTGAGGGAGAGGATCAGCTGGGTGTCGTCGTTCGCGTAGGAGATGATGTTCAGGCTGTGTTGGCGTGCGATGGCTGTGAGGGGGCTCATGTAGACGTTGAAGAGGGTGGGGCTGAGTGAGGATCCTTGCGGGATGCCGCAAATGACTTCAGTGGCCGAGGACCGGAACGGGGGAAGACGGACTCTCTGTGTTCTACCGGCGAGGAACGAGGTGATCCACTCCAAGGCCTTTCCCTGGATTCCTATGTTGCTGAGGCGCTGTATCAGGGTGCGGTGACATACGGTGTCGAAGGCTGCCGAGAGGTCCAGGAGGATGAGGGCGGCTGTTTCCCCGTTGTCTAGCAGGGACCTGATGTCGTCGGTGGCTGCGCTGAGGCCGGTCTTGGTGCTGTGGTTAGCTCGGAAGCCAGACTGTGAGAGGTCGAGGGATCCGTTAGTCTCGAGGAAGGTGGAGAGCTGCTTGTTGACGATCTTCTCAATGACTTTGGCTGGAAACGGGAGAAGCGAGATGGGTCGGAAGTTCTTGAGGTCTGTGGGGTCCGCGGTGGGTTTCTTCAGGAGGGCGCTGAGCTTGGCGTGTTTCCAGCTCTCTGGGAAGGTGGCGGATGTGAAGGAGTTGTTGATGATGTCCCGGAGATGGGGTGCGATGACTGAGTCAGCTTTGTTGAAGATGTGGTGTGGGCAGGATTCGGTAGGGGAACCGGAATGGATGGTGTTCATCGTGTGGGTGGTGTCTTCGGTGCTGACCGACGTCCAGGTGTGGAGGGTGGTGGTAGGGGGCGCAGGATCGGTGGTAGGGTGCGTGGTATGTGCTCCGAAGCTGTTGTGTATGTCGGCAATCTTGCGGTGTAAGAACGAGGCGAGTGAGTCGCAGAGGTCCTGCGAGGGTGTGATGTCGTTGTTGCAGGCGCTGGGCCTGGAGAGCTCTTTGACGATGCTGAAGAGTTCCTTGCTGTTGTGGGAGTTGTTGTCCAGTCGTTCTTTGAATGTGGTCCTTTTGGTGGTGCGGCTCAGTTGGTGGTGTTTGCAGGTGGCGTTCTTGAGGGCTGTCATGTTTTCTGCTGTTTGGTCGTGGTGCCAGGCTTTCTCGAGGGTGCGGCAGGTTTTCTTGGAGATTTTGAGGTCGTTGGTGAACCAGGAGGCTTTCTTGCTGCCGTGTCTGCTGGGGGGTTTCTTCAGTGGTGCGAGGTCATCGGCGCAGTTGGTGAGCCATTGTGTGAAGTTGTGGGCTGCTTCATTGGGGTCCTTGGTGAAGTTGGGGGGGTTCTGGCTGAGGGAGGTGGTGAGCTGGTCAGCGGTGATCTTGCTCCAGCTTCTGCGGGGAGCCTGTTGAGGGTGGTGGTGGGTTGTGGTTCTCATGAAGTTGAAATGGACGCAGCTGTGGTCCGTCCAGTGTAGTCCGGTGGAGTGGCTGAAGGAGATGTGCTTGCTGGAGGAGAAGATGGGGTCGAGCGTGTGGCCGGCATAGTGGGTCGGGGTGTTCACCAGTTGCTTGAGTCCGAGGTTGGCGAGGTTGTCCATAAGGGTGGCGGTGTTGCTGTCATTGTTGTTTTCCAGGTGGAAGTTGAGGTCTCCTAGGAGGATGTAGTCTGACGAGGTGAGGGCGTGCGAGCTGATGAAGTCTGGACTCAAGAGGACCTCATCGCCCCATCAGCAATGCACCAGAAGCAGCGTTTGCAGAGTGGTGTGAAAAGGGGCATGGCCTCAGACCACCTCTCTGCAATGCAGCTCTGTGGCACTTACTGGAGGTACCTGGTGGGCTAGTTTGCCCCCAGGGACCCTCAGGATTTAAGGGGACTTAATCCCCCAACCTACAACATGCCAGGGGGTGCATTTGCACACTTTTTAGATCAGACCCCGCCCCCTCCCTGCGCCACTCTGCAAATGTGCCCCCTGGTGTGTGGTAAATTGAGGGATTAAGTCCCCTTGACTCCTGAGGATCCCTGGCGGCCAACTAGACCACCAGGTACCTCCAGTAAATGCCGAAGAGCTGTGTTGCAGAGAGGAGGTCCGAGGCCATGCCCCTTTTTTACACCACGCTTCAAACACGGCTTCTGGCGCACTGCTGCTCAGAGGATAAAGTCCACTTGTGTCCTGAGATCCTCAGGAATCCAGAGGACCTCACCGCCCCATCAGCAGTGCACCAGAAGCCGCGTTTGCTGGGTGATGTAAAAAGGTTCTTGCCCTCGGACCACCTCTCTGCAACATAGCTCTGTGGTGCTTACTGGAGGTACCTGGTGGGCTAGTTTGCCCCCAGAGACCCTCAGGATTCAAGGGGACTTAATCCCCCAACAGACAACATGCCAGGGGGTGCATTTGCACACTTGTTAGATCAGGCCCCGCCCCCTCCCTGTACCACTCTGCAAAAACACCCCCTGGTGCGTTGTAAGTTGGGGGATTAAGTCCCCTTGAATCCTAAGGGTCCCTGGGGGCCAACTAGCCCACCAGGTACCTCCAGTAAATGCCACAGAGCTGTGTTGCAGAGAGGTGGTCCAAGGCTATGACCCTTTTTTACACCCCGCTACAAACACGGACTCTAGTGCACTGCTGCTCGGAGGATGAAGTCCACTTGTGTTCTGAGGTCCGCAGGACACAAGAGGACCTCATCATCCCACCAGCAGTGCACCAGAAGCCGCGTTTGCAGAGTGGTGTAAAAAGGGGCGTGGCCTCAGATCACGACTCTGCAATGCAGCTCTCTGGCACATACTGGAGGTACCTGGTGGGCAAGTTGGCCCCCAGGGACCCTCAGTATTCAAGGGGAAGTAATACCCCAACTTCCAACGCAAGATGTCGGCTTTTTTCTTTGTTATTTTTTAGAAGGGGGCTGTGTGGCCCCCTTCTTTTACTATTTTTGTGGCCCTGGGGACCCCATCCCCCAGGGCCTGAGTACTTTTGGGGAAAAAAATGGGAAGGGGCCCACAGTGGCCTCCCTCCGAGGCCAATTTAGGCCCTGGGGACCCCATCCCCTGGGGCATGCCCTCCTTCTTTAAAAAATAATTAAAGGGAAGGCCCCCCTTCCCTGGGCCACTTTCGGCCCCTGGGACCCCATCCCCCGGGGCATGGCCTCTTCTTTTTTTTAAACTTTATTAATTGTTTAAATTGGGGGAGGGGGGCTGCGTGGCCCCCTCCCCTAGGCCACTTCTGGCCCCATGGACCCCATCCCCTGGGGCCCGCCTGCATTTTATTATATTTATTTTTTACTGGAGGGGGCCAAGTGGGCCCCCTCCAGGGCAACTTCTTACCCCGGGGACCCCATCCCCTTGGGTCTGGCCTCACCGTTGGGGACCGTGGGGGGAGCTCCAATGCCCCCACGGTCCTGTCAGCTCCCCGCTTCCTGCGGGAGACGGCATTGCTTTTGATCAAGGAGAGCTGCTGACATGCAGCTCCCCTTGCTCAAAAGCAATTCTGTTTTGCTTTATTGAAGCGAGAGCAGGTTTTCCTCAATGAAGCAAAGCAGAGTTTGCTATGGCAGGGTGGGAGCTGTGCTCCCACCCACCCATAGCAAACAGCAATGTCCCGAAGCCAGGCCCTGGGGGGTGGCAGTCCCCAGTGCCGCCAAGGGCTCCAGGAGGGGGGCCGCGCGGTTCCCCTCCCAATGTTTACAAAGCCCTGGTAGGTGGTGGTCCCCGGGGCCGGGGGCCATAACAGACCCCCCAATTTGCATATTTAGTGCCCCAGGGAGGTGGTGGTCCCTGGGGCATGTGGGGGGACTGGAGCCCCCCACACACATATTTAAAAAAACAGAACCCCTGGGAGGTGGCTGTCCCCGGGGCTGCAGGGGGGCTGCGTGCCCTTCGCATTTAATTGGAAAAAGCCCCTGGGAGGTGGTTGTCCCCGGGGCATGTGGGGGGGCACGAGACCCCCACACACATTCTATTTAATAAAAATAAGAGACCCGGGATGTGGCTGTCCCCAAGGCTGCGGGGGGGCTGCACGCCCCCACAAATCATCAACAAAGCCCCAGGGAGGTGGCAGTCTCTGGGGCTGCAGGGGTCCCTGTGGGCCCCCACTATATAATTTGGGCATGGCCCCGGGACCTGGCCCACCCGGGGGCTTAACAGTAACGGAGCGCGGAAGTCCGCGCTTCGTGTTTTGTTTTTTTTCTCACCAGGATTCGCACACCCAGCGCGAATTCTGCCAGTTTTTTTTTTTTTTAATGCTGTTTTTGGCCCTGGGGACCCCCTCGGCAGGCCTAGGGGTCAGGGTGTTTCTACCCTGCCCCCTTTTCCTGTTTTTTAAATATTTTTCTCACTGTTTTCTTGTGATTCGGTTACGGAGGCACAAGATGGCTGCCGACACTTCCTGGTTTGGAGTGTTGGCAGCCAATCAGAAGTCAGCTCGTGCCCGGAAGGAGTCGCTACTCCTCCTCTGTGCTCAGATATTGATATTTTTATTTTTTATATTGCTCAGCATCTACTGAAATGATTTACACCATTTAAAAAAAAGATTGCTTTCAGGACCAAGACCTACTTTTTTGCCAAATTTGGTGTAATTACGTTCAGCAGTTCGGGCTGTAGCCTTTTCCAATTTTTCCTATGGAAATTAACATCAGGAAAATGCGTTTCAGACCCCCCTTTTTTTCTCAGGCCCTGCTTGATGAATCACTCCGAAACTTTCAAGACAGGAGCAGACCGGAGCGGGCCATTAGTTTTGAAAAGTTTGCGATGATTCGTGAAATGGTGCCGGAGATATTGGCAAAAGAAAAAATGCTTTTCCTATGGAAACTAGGTCCTAACTATAAGGTAATGTATAAATATGTGGTTATATATATCTATATATAAATATATATATATATATATTCACTGAAAAAACCATAGGTTTCAGGGGTGTTATAGTTAGCTGGACATTTCCCTCGTACAAAACCCTAGAAATTACCCTGTTATAGTTAGCTGAACTAACTATAACTCGCGCCCCCGCAATGCACTGCTGATGACGTCACATATTACATCACTCATGACATGGTCAGTGACATCACTGATGACATCACTCATGACATCTCAAATGACATCACTGATGATGTCATCCATGTGATAAATTAGTGCATCTTCTCACACCCTAATATAACCTTTGACACACCGACTCAAAATTTCAGACGGCCATTTTGAAAACCATAGATACTCCAATACCAATAACTACACACCCACTCATTGACTCTTAGGTCTACATACATCTCCACTCACTCACCTGTACAGTCACTCATACTTACAGTCACTCTGTGCATTTATACACCTATATAGACACTCACACACCGCCAATCATCCATTGAGGTACTGACACATCTAGTCAGTAATGCAAATAATTAATCACAGTCCAATTTACTCACCTATACAGTTAAACACACTCAAGTTCACTTACTCATAAAAATACTAACAAATTCTGTGTCTTCCTGCAGAAAAACAAACAGCACATGACACAGATATCCTTGCACTATGGCGCATACAGCCACTCCCAAAATCACACACTCTCATATATAGATAGTTATATACTCTTACACACATATACACTGCGTTTCACATATGTAGTTACTGACACATGTACAACTGAGATATACATTCAATTACTAACACACCCATACATACACTCACCCAACCATACAGTCCATCACAGATGCACTCTTAAAACCATGCACCCACTGAATCACCCACTCACACATCTAGTCACAGAGTCACACACACCCTACCCACACAAACACTCAGGTACCCATACAGATACTCAGACAACCAATCAATAACCCATATAGACATTCATATAGCTATTCACAAAACCATGCAGCCACTTATACACCAACACACAGAAACATACAGACATTCACACAGTTTAGTCACTAGTCTGCAGTAAGATACATTTAATGACTCACTTATAGAGTCAGTTGCGCACCTAGAAAATCATCCATTCACACACTTGTACACCAACTTATTTTTCAACAGGCCTTTCCCTATATATATTAAACATATTAAAACTGTTCAGAAACACATACTCAATGGATGATGTCATCAGTAATGTCATCAGTAGTGTCATTTGAGATGTCATCAGTGATGTCATCAGTGATGTCACTGACCATGTCATGAGTGATGTAATATGTGACGTCATCAGCAGTGCATTGCGGGGGCGCGAGTTATAGTTAGCTGAACTAACTATAACAGGGGAATTTCTAGGGTTTTGTACGAGGGAAATGTCCAGCTAACTATAACACCCCTGAAACCTATGGTTTCTTCAGTGAATTTCTAAGGTTTCTTAAATGCCAATTCCTAACTATAACGTGCATGAAACCTATGGTTTTTTCAGTGAATTTCAAAGGTTTTTTAAATGCTAATTCCTATCTATAATTTATCTCTAAAGATATCATGAAAAGCATTCTTTTTTAAAAGTAAGGTGCACATTAGTTTTGTGGAAAAGCATCTTTGTGATTGGTTAAGAAAAAGCAGTTTCAACTTGGAGTACATATCATAGGATAAAATTTGCTCAGCTCAACCACACCTGCTACTTGCATTTGAAAGGCACTGTTCGAACTTAAAACAATCGTCAACTTTTAACCTGCACGTGTCGTTAAATGTTCAAGAAAATGTTACAAAAAAATATCGTAAAGTTTAAAAAAATTGATGAACTTTTAACCTGTACGTATTGTAGAATGTTCTAGAAAGTGTGTTGATAGAATACATTGCACTTCTGACTTCTATGTGTTGTTGAATATTAAAAAAAACGGTTCATATGGAAAATTAAAAAGAAACCAATAGAGAAGTTTTGAAACCTAAAAGAATCAA
This sequence comes from Triturus cristatus, assembly GCF_964204655.1. Lineage (NCBI taxonomy): Eukaryota > Metazoa > Chordata > Amphibia > Caudata > Salamandridae > Triturus > Triturus cristatus. The sequence goes on from NC_140588.1 coordinate 873,035,266, forward strand.
GGAACTATTCTAATTTATTCTTTACATGTATGTATGTGTGCAGCAACAAAATTATAGACACAGCAGCACTAGGAAGAGGAAGAAGCAGGGAGTGGGGGGACGGGGGGAGATGGGCAGAATGGCACACATGCAAAATTAAGTACAGCACAGGTACAGACAAACAATGGCCAAAATGAAACACACTAACAAGGAGCACAAGTCACACAACCCGCCAACATCACACCACTGAACGAGCATAGAAGTGAAAACCACGCTGTGTTCATACAGGATATGTACAAAGGCCAGTCGTTGGTGTTGTGGGATGTCTGCGACCATGGTCATCATGGATGAGACGCCCAGCATGTGGCACATGGTCGAGTTCACTGTGTGTTATGCTGCCAAACGGCTGCTTCTCCCTCCCACGCGCCCCCACACTTTTGTACAGTGCGCTGTTGTATCTCGTGCACTCGTACGGCACACCATTGTAATGCCTATTTGCGCATGTCCTGTTACATTCCAACTACAACATCACAGTGCCGTTTGGAGGTGGTGCATGCCACTTTACAACATCGACTGCTGCGGCTCTTGAAACAGGCCACACCAGAACACAGAGACACACTTACCACACTTCCTGTACACGGACATGTCCGAGACACCCCGTTCCCCTTGCCGGATAGGCACACCCCTCCACTGACCTGTGAACCCCAGACCAGCACACGCCAGTTGTGCATGCAGGAGGATGCGTGCGTAGCTACACGTCCAGGCTCACTGCCAACACTGAGGTGACAGCACACTGTGATGTTGCAGGGCTCATGCCTATCATGCTAAGACAATGACCACAGGGACACACTTACTAAGATGTGGGTTTGGGGGGCATTGGCGGTCCTGGAGTTGTTGAGATAAGTCTTCTGGCCCTCATGGGTATCCCTGTATCATGCTCATTGACTCTATGGCACCTGTGGGTGTTCTGGTGTGGCTCTTGGCTGTGTTGCCTTTCATGGTGCAGGTAGTTGTCCTGCTTAACACCAGCAGAAAGCAGGTGTAAAATCCCTGGTGCTAACGTGTCTTATCGCCGGAATTTGTTTCGCATTGCAATTGGTGTGAAAGTTGTGATGTGATTTTTTTCGTGTGCAGAACAATATACGAACTGAGCAGTGTATCTCGTCAAGATCCAGCACCTGACGCACTATTCCCAATCAATATAAATACAATGAGATTTCTTAATAGATTTTGTGTGTACACTGTAAGTGCAGCCAATACCTCGGTGCAATACAATGCAGGATTTTAGTATTTAGAATAAATCGGAAAGGTGCACCTTGTGTCTTTTTGCACGGGAACAGCTACTCTCCATTTCATTATCAGCACTTTAACGGAAGTAAAGTTGAGATAAATCTAACACACTATTCAGACGTTGGTGCAAACTGAAGATATCACCAGTATTCCAGCGATAAGTGCCCCAAAATTTAACACCATGGTGGACTCCATCAAATAACAGTAATAAGAACAAGAAAGAGTCACACAGCAGTTAAGAGAACAACCAAAAACATTATTAATTTTTTTTTCAAACTTTATTTTTTATAATATTAAATATATAAACTATAAACTATTTTCAAACTTTCTTTTTTTATTAACATAAATATAAACAATAAACAAATAAACAAAATGTAACAACAATAATACAAAACAACAAGGCGGAACACTCCTGTGGGAACCACGGATGTCGACGACAGACCTGGAAAATCAGAAAGATTGTTAAAAAAAAAACAACTTGGTATTCTCAACAAAATACCACAAGAAACAAATCACAGATATATAAAATGTATACAGCTAACAAAATGTTATAAGTTTAACTTACAAAAACTGTAAATGTTGCCGCTTTAAAATATTTACCAAATCTGAGGAAAATTATTTGCAGAAGACACCAAGCCCACAACGTTTTTCTTCAGTGGTGAAGAAATTTTTAACTTTTTCCAAGGGGCAAACAAAGACCAATGCCACCTTCTTCATTCGCAAGATTTGCCAAAGAGTTCTGTTACAAGGGGATCCTAACAAAAAATACTTGTGCGGCACAGCAAGTATGATGAAACACCTAAGGACCCTTCATCCAAACAATCTTGCACGAGAAGAGTGCAAACAGATAAGAAACACTCCTGTTCTGTATCCGTAAAAAAGAATCACAAATAAATGTATATTAATAACTTTCAAATTTACACTATTCCATTACTGTACAAACACATTTTATATAAAAACTGACTAAGAAACTATAGCCCTGAACCACAAGTGTGACGATCATTAAAACACTACATGCATAGTGCATACTACTTTGAAGCAGTTCATGCCCTAAAGCCTACCTCACTAAAACACTACATGCTAACTGACTAAATGATTACAGTACTATAAGGAGACACACTGGGTGAGTGACAGGGTGTTTGCTAGAAGAGTATGTAATGTAATGTAAAGGTGAATTTATAAAGCGCGGCTACCACTCCAAGGAGTATCTTGGCGCTAAGTCAACCAGATGGAATGGTTGGGGGAGGCAGACAAAATTCACGCTAACAACAATAACTACACCATTGCTAAGCAGGCTGCATCCGTAAGGGAAAAAATCCATGTCTTCAGAGCCTTTCTAAACTGAGTCTCCTGAGACAAGGATCGAATGGAAGAAGGAAGATTATTCCAGGCTTTAGCGCCTAAGACAAAAAGAGATTTTCCACCTTTAGTGGCTAGCCTGAATTTAGGGATAGTAAGCAGATTCAGTCCTGAAGATCTCAGACAACGTGCCGGGTGGTAACGTTTAAAGCCATTGCACAAATATTTAGGACCTCGCTGATGAAAGGCCCTAAAAGTAAGTAGAAGGATCTTAAAAAGAATCCTTTTACAAATAGGAAGCCAATGAAGCGCCTTCAATGCCGCTGATGCTGATGATTTGCGAGGCCAGCGTAGTACTAAATGAGCCGCAGCATGCTGGACTATTTGTAGTCTATGTAGTACTGATTTATTAGCTCCAGCGTATAGACTATTACAATAGTCCAGCCTGGATGCAATCAGGGCAACTGCGACTGTCTTCCTAGCTGGTAAGGGCAGAAGATCGAAAAACTTCCTTAAAGTTTTTATTATGCAAAAGCATGAGCCCGCTACAATCAGCGCTTGTTGTTTGAAGGATAGCTTGCAATCGAACCTAATGCCCAAGTTTCGAGCGGAGGTGATGGTCATAGGGGGAGCCTCTGCATCATCAGGCCAGCAGGTTGTTGGAGAAAACAGATTTTGTTTTCCAAAGGGAATGATTTCGGTTTTGCCAGCATTGCATTTAAGGTGATTGTCCGCCATCCAGTGAAAAGTAGCTGCTAGGCACTGCCTGAGATTTTCCTCGTTGTCTGATTGGTCACTGTCCAGTACTAAAATAAGCTGAGTATCATCAGCGTACGAGATACTATTAATCTGGAAGCTTGTGATTAATTTCATCAGGGGGACCATATACAAGTTAAAAAGCAAAGGACTCAGGCTTGATCCCTGAGGAACTCCAGAGCTAAGGGTCTTGGCCTCCAATTGAAAATCACCTAGCACTGTAATTTGTCGTCTATTTGTGAGGAAATTTTTTAGCCAAGCCAGAACCACCCCACCTACTCCTGCGGCAGCCAGACGGTTCAGAAGGATGTTATGAGAAACCGTATCAAAGGCTGCCGACAGGTCGAGTAGGATTAAAACAGCTTTCTTACCCTGGTCCAGGGCCATCCGAAGGGTCTCTGCTGTAAACAGCAGGGCAGATTCGGTAGAGTGATTAGACCGAAACCCTGACTGATTAGGATGCAGAATATTATTTTCTTCCAAGAAATTCGTGAGTTGGTAATTCACGAACTTCTCAGTCATTTTGGATAAAGCAGGGAGCAGGGATATTGGCCGTAAATTGGAGAGGGTGGTCGGGTCAGCTAGTGCCTTTTTATGAAGGGGCTTAAGAGCAGCAAGTTTCCAATCATTCGGGACATCCGCTGTGGCTAGAGATGAATTAATGATCCCGTTGATAATGGGATTCATTACTGTAGCTAAGGTCTGTAAGACTGATGGAGGGCAGGGATCAAAAGGAGAGCCCGATTTACAGGCAAAAATGGCTTTTAGAGAATCTTCCAGCGGAACATAAGAGAATGTTTCCAGAATGGTTACACCTTTCTTGCTCTCTGTGTTTTCAGTGAATTCTAAAATGGACGATGTTTGGGGGAAGGTCCTAACAATATCAAGAATCTTATTTTCAAAGTAATCTGAAATTTCATCACAGAGTTTCTGAGATGGAGGGATTTCCTGCAGGAGGACTGAAGGATTGGTAAAGTCCTTAACTATTTTAAAAATTTCTTTTTCTTTTTTACCTTGAGCTGCCATAGAGATGGCCTGAAGAAAGTAGGCTTTCTTAGCTGACTTTATGCTAGCATGATAGATTCTTCTTGCTTGTTTATAGTTGTCACGAGCCGAGGCTTCATATAGCCTGTGCCATCTCCGTTCCAGTTTTTTTAGCTCTGTCAGTTCTAATCTCAAGGCAGATGAGAACCAAGGGGCTCTCCTTTTTGTTGTTCTAGTATTAGAACTTGAGGTCTGGGACCTGATAGGATCTAATCGGTGACCTGCCTTGGTTAACCAATCGCAGAAACCTTGATTGTCTCCGGTTGTATTCCCTGTTGTCGTGGGTGCACTAGATGTGAGAAATTCAATCACATCAGGTCTACTGGATAATTTCTTCCAGTTGGGTTTACGTATAAACTTGGAAGTGAGTTTATTGTTGGTATTAGGTATCACATTTTTGTGATTAAATGAAATATGAAAAGGTATGAAAAAATGGTCAGACCAGATCTGAGGACAAGGTGATTTTACAGCAAGTCCAGTGAAGTTAGAGCAGATACAGTCCAAGAGGTGACCTCCTGAATGTGTGCTTTCATGGGTCAAGAGAGTAAGTCCCAGGACATTAATGATCTCCATAAAGCAATCAACTCCAGGGGCTGAAGGGGAATCAAGATGCAGGTTTAGATCTCCTAACATAGTAAAATTGGCAAATCTAAGCACTAGATCACTTAGTACATTTCCCAAATTATCCAGAAAATCCTTAGATGGACCTGGGGGGCGATAAATCAATACACCAGAAAAAGTGAAGGACTCATGAATGGCCAGAGAGAAAGCTAATGCTTCGGCTCCTTTGATGTCTACCAAATCATAGGAAGAACATTTTAAGGAATTACGATGAATAATAGCAATGCCTCCTCCCCGTTGTGTAGGTCTATCTAACCGCTGAATAGAATAGTCCTGCGGTAGGGCTATGGCTAAATCAGGGTTACACCACGGCTTCAACCAAGTTTCAGTAACCATCAGCCAATCGAGCATGTTGTCAGAGATCAAGTCATGAATGTTCTGAGCATTTTTGCAAATAGAGCGGGCATTGATAAGGCCACCTCGAAGTGCTATGGAGTTGGCGGTAGTCTTATGATACGACGGATGAGGTGCGGAGAGTGGCGAGTCAACCCTAAGCAACATGTCCAACATACCCATGTCGGCAGTAGTAGTTCGTGTTAACTTACGTCAGGGGGTTCCGCCTCAGCGCCTCCTTAGCGCTGACGGGCGCAGACGGGCAGGACTCTGGCCCGACTCAGGCACGAGTCAGGCACGACCGCTGCGCGTTACCGCTGCGCGAGCAGAGGGAGGGTTAAATAGTAACTCCCCACACGTTCACCTGAGCACTAGAGCGCTCAGTGCAATGGCCCACCAGCTAATCCAGTCCCCCAAGATGGCGGCGAAAGCTCAATGGGTCGGTGATACAATCCGCTAAAGCAGCGGTGAGGACACAGTTTAAAGTGCGGGAGTGTGGGCGGTTTGAATTACTATTAAAAACAAGGTATGATTAAAGCAACTAACTCAGATACAAAACTAGGAATATAGTTAAAAACGCTAATAAATTTCTTTGCGGCAAGCGAAGCGCTAGCAAGTACAAAGCGCCGCGATTATCCGTCTGGCTATCCCTTAGGGCATGATACTAAGCGGTCAGCTTAAATAGTAACTCCCCACACGTTCACCTGAGCACTAGATCGCTCAGTGCAATGGCCCACCAGCTAATCCAGTCCCCCAAGATGGCGGCGAAAGCTCAATGGGTCGGTGATACAATCCGCTAAAGCAGCGGTGAGGACACAGTTTAAAGTGCGGGAGTGTGGGCGGTTTGAATTACAATTAAAAACAAGGTATGATTAAAGCAACTAACTCAGTTATGAATACTAACTAGGGAATTGAAGGTGTGAAACACAACTGTGTAGGTGATTAGAGGACTGCATCCATACTGTATAGGCATTTAAAGCAGTCCATGTGCTAAGGCCTGGCTCACTGCATGACTACTTGGGTACTGACTGAATGATTAGAGTACAGCAAGGAGAGTGCCTAGGTGAATTTATAAGCGCTAGGCTTTTCGCACAGGGAATGGATTAGTACTTGGTACTGAATGGGTCACTAGAGGAGTGCAAAGGCAGTGACAAGTGCTGGACTGTATGGATACTGACTAGGAAATTGAAAGTGTGAAAGACAAGTGTCTAGGTGGTTAGAAGACTGCATGCATAGTGCATAGGGGTTTGAAGCAGTCCATGTGCTAAGGCCTGGCTCAGTGTATGACTGAATGATTAGAGTACTGCAAAGATAGTATCTTGGTGAATTTATAAGTGTTTGGGTTTTAGCACAGGGAATGGATTAGTACATGGTGCTGAATGGGTCACTAGAGGACTGCAAAGGGAGTGACAGGGTATTTCGTGGAAGTGTATGGATACTGACTAGGGAATTGAAGGTGAGAAAGACAATTGTGTAGGTGGTTAGGGGACTGCATTCATAGTGGATAAGGGTTTGAAGCAGTCCATATACTAAGGCCTGGATCACTGGATGAGTACTTGGGTACTGACTGAATGATTAGAGTACTGCAAGGAGAGTGCCTGGGTGAATTTATTAGGGTTTGGCACAGTGAATGGATTATTACATGATGCTGAATGGGTCACTAGAGGAGTGCAAGGGCAGTGACAGGGTGTTTGCTGGAAGTGAACGGATACTGACTGGGGAATTGAAGGCGTGAAAGACAAGTGTGTAGATGGTTAGAGGACTGCATGCATAGTGGATAGGGGTTTGAAGAAGTCCATGTGCTAAGACCTGGCTCAGTGCATGAATACTTAGGCAGTGACTGAATCATTAGAGTGCTGGAAAGAGAGTGTCTTGGTGAATTTATAAGTGTTTGGCTTTTAGCACAGTGAATGGATTAGTACATGCTGTTGGATGGGTCTCTAGAGAACTGCAAAGGAAGTGACAGGATGTTTCCTGGAAGTGTATGGATACTGACTAGGGAATTGAAGGTGTAAAAGACCAGTGTATAGTATGTTAGAACACTACATGCATACTGCATAGACATTTGAAGCAATCTATTTGGTACTTAGAAACTGACTAAATAATCAGACTACTTCTAGTACAGTGCTTAGGTTAAACTTTAACATGTTCAGTTCTGCCACAGTGAACAGAATAGTACATGGTACAGCACCTTAGTGTCAAACCCTGATTCATTTTATCAATGCATAAGCAAAGACTAGCTTCTAATGCTACTAAAACTTGACAACATGAGAGGTTTTAAATTAATTATCTGTCAGCAAATACACAATGTTACCAAATGCTTCTCTCACAGTGGTTCTCAAATGCACACAGACCACTATACCTAGGAGTTTACAAAAAATCATTCACTACTGTGGAACTGGTAAGGGAACTGCACACAATCTTCATATTTCAAGACTGCACTTTTATGTCAAAGCCTGACTCATATAATCAAAGCATAAGCAAAGACTGGCTTCTAATGCTACTAAAACTTCACAACATGACCGGTTTTAAAACAGGTATCTGTAAGCAAATACACGATGTTACCAAATGCGTCTCTCACAATCCTTACCCAAATGCACACAGACTCACAGTGTGATTTTAGACAAGCAACACTATCCTAGGAGTTCACCAAAACTCATTCACTAGTCTGGAAGAGTTAATGGTACTGCACACAATCTACATATTTAAGTACACCACATCAGTATCAAAGCATGACTCATTTAATCAACGCATAAGCAAAGACTGGATTCTAATCCTACTAAAACTTCACAACATGACAGGTTTTAAAACAGTTATCTGTCAGCAAATACATGATGTTACCAAATGCTTCTCTCACAGTGATCCCAAATACACACTAACTCACAGTGTGATTCTAGACGAGCACCACTATCCCTATGAGTTTACCAAAACTCATTCACTACAGTGCAAGTGGTAAGGGAACTGCACACAATCTACATATTTCACAACTGCAATTTACTGTCAATGCCTGACTCATATAATGACAGCATAAGCCATAAATGTCTTCTAATGCTACTAAAACTTGACAACATGACATGTTTTACAACACTTATCTGTCAGCAAATACACAATGTTACCAAACACTTCTCTCACAGTGGTTCCCAAATGCACACAGACTCCCAGTGTGATTCTAGACAAACAACACTATCCCTAGGAGTTTACCAAAACTCATTCACTACAGTGGAAGTGGTAAAGGAACTGCACACAATCTACATATTTCACGACTACTTTAATGTCAATGCCTGACTAATGTAATCAACGCATAAGCAAAGACTGGCTTCTAATGCTACTAAAACTTGACAACATGACTGGTTTTAAAACAGTTATCTGTTAGCAAATACACAATGTTACCAAATGCTTCTCTCACAATCCTTACCCAAATGCACACAGACTCACAGTGTGGTTTTAGACAATCAACACTATCCTAGGAGTTTACCAAAACTCATTCACTAGTCTGGAAGAGTTAATGGTACTGAACACAATCTACATATTTAAGTACAGCACATCAGTGTCAAAGCATGCCTCATTTAATCAACGCATAAGCAAAGACTGGATTCTAATGCTACTAAAACTTCAGAACATGACAGGTTTTAAAAAAGTTATCTGTAAGCAAATACATGATATCACCAAATGCTTCTCTCACACTGATCCCAAATACACACTAACGCACACTGTGATTCTAGACATGCACCACTATCCCTATGAGTTTACCAAAACTCATTCACTACAGTGCGACTGGTAAGGGAACTGCACACAATCTACATATTTCAGGACTGCACTTTTCTGTCAAAGCCTGACTCATTTAATCAAATCATAAGCCATAACTGTCTTCTAATGATACTAAAACTGCACAACATGACAAGTTAAAACAGTTATCTGTCAGCAAATACACGATGTTACCAAATGCTTCTCTCACAGTGGTTCCCAAATGCACACAGACTCACTGTGTGATTCTAGACAAACAACACTATCCCTTGCACTATACCAAAACACATTTCTTCATCTAGAAGTAGTACTACATTTTAGTATAGAAACAGAACATAACTCATTTCACAAATTCATAAACAATGACTGGTTTATAATTCTACCAAAATATAAAAACAGCACAGTTATCTCTCTACAAACACATGAAAAACACAAATGCTTATCACAGAAAGGTTTCTACATGCACACACATTGTAGAGAAAAAAAGTACTCCCTACACTTTAGCAGGAGAAATACATTAGTCTGAGTAAAATCAAAATAGTCTACATCCATCCCCTCACAATTAAATAACTCATCTTTCAAGTTCTTTTGTAGATTAAGAAGTATATCAATCACTCACCATATTTTCTTTTACAGAATCTCTGCACTGTGCACCTCTCAGCAAAAGCAAAGAATGGAAAAGTTTCCCTTTCATTTTCCACACATATACATGTAAACATCAAATCACAATCCTTCGCACATAAACTCAAAAAAAAACCACACATTTTTATTGGTTAAACATTTCAACCCTTTCCAACTGAAATACATTTCAACCCTTCCCCCAATCTGCCTTCTACCTGTTACCATAGAAACAGGTCATGGAACACTGCACTGAGCTCACAGGTCACAAGTTCAGCACACAATGTTCCTACACAAGACAGGAAGTGTGCTTGACTTTTCAACATATCAGCTTATCATATATAATATTCCTTACAATCTGTTTTTGTTAACCAATAACAATCACACCTTTAAAAAACAGAAATATATACCCTACCTTTCAGTGTAGAAAGTTGTCATATAACCAATGATTTCTTGTCGTTTTTCAAAAAACGTTGCTGTGGATCCACGCACCCACCGCGAGAGAATCCGTGCATCCAACGCGATAGGATACGCGCACCTTGCGCGCATTTCCCCGTTTTTTTTTTTTTTTAAAAAGGGGGCGCCAGGGGGTCCTTCTGGGACCCCCTAAGCACCTCTAGAGGGTCAGAGTATTTCCACTCTGCCCCCTTTATATGTTTTACACATTTATTCCCCTTGCATCTTCAGCCTTGCTTCTACCGAGGCAGAAAATGGCCGCCAATAGTTCCTGGTTTCGAATGTAGAGAGACACTCGACAGCCAATTAGCATTCAGCGCGCGATCGTGAGGGTGCGCGCTCGGTTCGGAGAGGGTGCGCTTACGGTGCGGGTACGGTCCGCGGATCCTCAGCGGCCATAGATATCACTAACTTTTTAACCCCAATTTTCTCAGGAACTACTGAACAGATTCACACCATATATGCAAAGTGCACGAGTACGAACTGAGGGCTACCTCTTTGCCAAATTTGGTGTCATTCCGTTCAGCGGTTCGGGCTGTAGCTGCGACAAGAGATCCTATGGGAAATGGCATGGGGAAAACGTGTTTTAGGACCCCCCTTTTTTCTTGGCCCCCACTTGACGGATCACCGCAAAACTTTCAGGGTAGGAGCGGAGCGGAGCTGGTCAAAAGTTTGGAAAATTTTGTAAGGATTCGTCAACCGGCGCCAACGTTATTCCAAATAGAATGTTGCGGATTTCCTATGGAAAATAAGTCCTAATTATAACTATCTACTGGCGACCGCCAGTAGATAATATATATATAAATATATTTTGCACAGTTTTGAGTTTTGTTGCCTGATTTTAACAGTGCTCGGGTGGGAAAAGGGCTGGGGACTCCACTTGTTTTTTGCACTTTATTTTTATTCTGGCAATGTTCATAGAAATCTATGGGTGCCTCCCTTTTAGCACATAATACCTGGGATGTATCAAAATGAAAGACGAAAACAGGTGCAGTGGAGCTGAGGCGCCAGAAAGGTGATGCATCCTTTCTTTACTGTCAGTTGGTTGGTTCCTTATTGCAGGGGACATTACACATTGGTTCCTTACTGTCAGGGGAGGTGATGTGTTGGTGCCTCACTGTCAGAGGAGGTGATGCGTTGATATCCAGACGGAAAGCCTCGGTTCCTTACAGCGGGGTAAAGTCTATGACGAATTTGGCACCCAAGGACGATGTGTTGAATATCCAGATGAGCTGTATAGATGCAGTGGAACATGTGCTGCATAGATTTCACAACCATGAAGCAGCTGCACAGCAGGGCCTATGCTGGATTCAGAGAGTGTGTCATGGATATCAGTGATGTGGTGCTCGGGACTTGGGTTGCGGGGATATTTCAGGCACCCGGCAGGCGCTGCATCACTTCTTTGGCTGCACAGTGGCAATGCATTGGTTTTTCAACCTCTGGGCGGTGCTGCATTTGAAAAACAGGTGCTCCTGTGCTGATGCATGGATTTTCTTGGTTCTTAGCAGCCACGTCACCTCCAAGGGTCCAGAAACTGGAAGTGGCACCACTTGGCAGGTCAGGACTCCCAGCAGTGGAGTTCAGGGACTGCAGATGAAGTTTTTATGGCCCAGAGACTTTTTAACAGGAGGCACGCAGACACAAGCAGAAGCAGGATGCAGAAAAGCAAAGTCCAGTCTTTTCACTGCCAACAACAGAAGTAGCAAGGATCAGGCCCGCACAACAAAGCAATAAGCAGAGTGTCTGTCCCTCCTACAACATCCAGGTCTTCTACTTGGCAGAAATTCCTTTAGTCCAGAAGTGTTCTGAAGTTATGGGTTAACAGCTCCAGTACTTATACCAGTTTCTGCCTTTGAAGTCTTCAAGCTTCAAGGCCTTTCCCTGACCTGGCTCCAGACACTACAGTGGAGTGGAGACAGCTTTGTGTGAGAACAGGCACATCCTGTGACAACTCCTCCCAACTTTGTGTGTGTGTCTAGAGTGAATGCACAAACAGCCCAACTGTCAACCAAACCCAAACGTGGATTCCACATGCAGGCAGATGCACAAAAAAGCAAGAAAAATGGCTACTTTCCAAAAGATGTATTTTTAAATTGAGAGTTCAGAGACTCCAAACTTCAAACTCTATCTGTTACCAATTGGATGTTCCACTTGGTAGATCTTACAACGCAGCTCCAATAATAACCTATGGGAGAGATAGTTCTTGCAAAACTGAAAAACATAATTAGCAGTATTTCACTATCAGGACATGTGCAACAGACCAGTATATGTCCTACCTTTCACTTATACTATAACCTGCCCATTGGCTACCTCGAGCCTACCTTAGGGGTACCTGCCATGTGGTAAAAAGGAAGGTTAAGACCTGGAAGTGGTTGCACTTGCTAGGTTGACATGATAGCTCAAAACTGCTCATGCAGACACTGCAGTTAAATGTCTGAAATATGTTTGCAGGGCTATTCATGTGGGCGGCACAATCAGTGCTGCAGGCCCACTAGTAACATTTGATTTACAGGACCTGGGCATACCTGGTGCACTTTACTAGGGTCTTACTAGTAAATCAAATATGCCAATCATGGATAAACCAATTGCAGATACATCTTACATTTTAAGCACTTTCACTTCTGCTCTGGTCAGCAGTGGTAAAGTGCCCAGAGTTCTAAAACCAACAAAAAGTAAAAGCAGCACACAATCAAAAACAGGAGGTCAGAAGCAAAAAGGCAGGGGAAACACATGCCAAGGCTAACACAGCCTTATTGAGAGCATGTGTGCACCTGCCCATTTGATCACATGGCGGATTGAAACACTGAAACATCTGAATCAACCGGTGGGTAAATACTGACACCATTCACTGGATCCTATTATATTTTCCCCTGCGTGTTGAACATGTAAACAAACAATAGGGCATTTTGACCCCAAGTTAGCAACATATCCTCTAATTCACCAAAGCAAGAGTGATCATAAATCCCAAAGCAAGAGTGATAATTACTGGCACATGTTTTTAGTCTACTTAGGTCCCTTTTGAAATATAAGTGTTAAACCAGTCTTCCCCCAACTTTTTCCTGCTTACCTCCACTTTTTGCTGTATCCTTTTGTTGGCCTTATGACTTTATCACTGCTAACCTGTGCTAACGTGCATGTGCTTTACCCCTGAACATTGTGATGGTGTACACCTGATTGGCATATTTAGTTTACTTATGAGTCCCCTGTAAAGTGGTATAGCCTATACCCAGGGTCTATAATCTAAATGTTACTAGTGGGCCTGCAGCACTGATTGTGCCACCCATACAAGTAGTCTTTCAAACCTGTTGCAGACCTGCTATTGCAAGGCCTGTGTGTGTAGTTTACTGCCATTTCGACTTGGCATTTAAAACCACTTGCCAAGCCTTACACTCATCTTTTATTACACATAGGTCACCCCTAAGGTAGGCCATGGGTATTCCTATGGGCAGAGTGCTGTGTAATTAAAAAGGTAGAAAGGGTACTTGTAGTGACTCACAGCTAAATTCATTTTTTACTAATGTGAGGCTTTCTCCTCTCATAGGCTAGTATTGGGAATTCCTTAAAACATTTCTAAGCGGTAATTCCTGATTAGAAAGGAGTAGCTAAGTCATGTTTCATATCTTTGGAATGGTGATGAAGAATCCTCTTTAGTGGTAAGGTTGGATTTGGCATCACTATTTTAGAAATTACACTTTTAGAAAGTGGACATATAACTGCTCATAATTTTGCTCTGTGTGCCTGCAGCCTACCTCTAATACATGTTTGGGCTGGGTGAGAGCTATACTTTATGAATTCTCTCTAGACAGCCACAAACACAGGAAGGTGAGACACATCTGCATTCTGAGAACTCATCTGCATTCTGATTGGTCTGATAGGCATGGAGGAGAGGGAGGGTCTTACACTTCAACAGGTAGTGTCCTGTCCACACACAGAGCACCACTTTACCCCCCACAGATAGCCTGGCAGAGAGGACTGGGTTGAATGGGATCTTTGTGCACTTCAGAGAGAGTGACACCCCTACATCAAAGATACTTTTTGGTATACATACTAGGGCTCTGACCCTATCAAATCTGTACACTACTGGACCTGGGAAGGCCTGCTGGAGTGAAGACTGCTGTGCTTTAAGGACTGCCACTTTGCTTTAACAGAATGTTCTGAGGAACTGCTTCTCTTCTTTGCTGAGCTGCCCTGCTGCATGCTGATCTCTGCCCTGCTGAGGGCAAGGACTGGACCCATCTTACTTGAACCAAGGGTGACTCCAAGGGCTTGCTGACTTGCTTCATGTTTTCTGAAGTCTCATGGACCTGAAGAACTTTCTGCAATCCTGCTGGTGCTGTTGGACAGAGTCCTACACTTGCCTGAGGTGCTCCATCCAGTCCTGGCCCTTAGAAGTTATGTTGTGTTATGTTAAAATGATTTCTAAAGCGCTCTGTTACCCGGAGGTGTCCTGGCGCTGTGCATTACCCACCTGAGATTAGCCAATGATTATGCTAAAAGAAAAGATTATATAAAAAGCCAAGTTTTAATTGTTTCCTAAAAGGAAGGAGCGTGGTGATGTTTCTAAGCTGGAGAGGCAAACCATTCCATGCCTTAGCAGCACAATGGCAAAAACTCCCACCTCCCCAATTAGCTTTGTTAAAGCGGGAAGGAGTAACTAGTTTAGCCTGAGCCGAACGAAGATCTCTTCCGGGCACATACCACTGAAAGGCATGTTTCAGAAAGTCAGGACCAGCTTGACTGAGTGCCTTAAAAACAATACACAGTGCCTTGAACTGAATTTGTTGTTTAACGGGCAGCCAGTGAAGTGTCCTGAGGCCCATCCTTACAGAGACAAATCTAGGTGTCCCTGTAATCAGCCTGGCTGCCGCATTCTGCACGATCTGGAGTCTGACCAAATGTCTCTCCTGGATGCTAATAAAGAGACTGTTACAGTAGTACAGTCGCGACAGAATGAGAGCTGTGACTACTGTCTTCAGGCTATCTTCAGGGAGAAGAAGTTTAATTTTCCTGAGGGTTTGAAGAATGAAAAAGCTAGAGGAAGCAACCCTACTAATATGGTCAGTAAAGGAGAGTTCTGAGTCAATAATTACTCCCAAATTCTTAGCCCGAGCCACCGGTGCTGGGAGTGAGCCCATTGTTGCTGGCCACCAATCTGGGGTCCAGAGGTTAGCAGTAGTCCCAAAGATAATTACCTCTGTTTTGTCTGCATTAAGCTTCAAACAATTTGAAGCCATCCAGGCTGAGATCTCCTGCATACAGTTGTTGCATCTGGACCCAATCTCAACCTCAGATCCTTTTTTGATGGACAGCACAATTTGTGTGTCGTCCGCATATGTCATCAGCTGGAATCCAAATGATCTGATAAGGACGGCCAGCGGTGCCACATCCACATTAAACAATGTGGGGCTAAGCGAAGAGCCCTGCGGAACACCACAGGGAAGAGAAAATGGTCTGGATCTATCTCTGCCAAGATCTACTGTCTGGGTTCTGTTAGTCAAGAATGACTTGAGAAGATCCCAAGCCTTGCCTGTGATCCCGGCTGCCGATAAACGGTCCATCAAAACAACATGATGGACCGTATCGAATGCGGCAGAAAGATCCAATAAAATGAGTATAGCGGCACCTCCTTGGTCCAAGGTCTTTCTGATCTCCTCAGTGGATTTAATCAATGCCAACTAAGTGCTGTGTTCAGCACGAAAACCGAACTGTGTGTTGTCAAGCGATGAGTTGGTTTGAAGGAAGGAACTGAGTTGACCATTAATGGCATTCTCGATCATCTTCCCAGGAAAAGGGAGCCGGCAGATGGGCCTATAGTTACACGGATCAAGTGGGTCTAGCTTGGGAAGTGGGTTCTGTGACTATTTTGCTACTTGTTGCAAAACGGTGAGCAGTCTAAATATCGACTTTTTAATATCGAGGGACCTAAATATCGAGTTAAAAATATCTTTAGTAAAAAATATCGAAATAGATAATATCGATATGAAAAATATCGTTTTTTTTTTTTTATTATATGTCGATGTAAGTGATATCGTTAGTAATAATATCGACATGTTAAAATATCGTTATTGTATGTTTAGTAAATATTTTGAAGTTGTTTGTATAAATTGTTAAAATGTATATAATATGAGAAATATTTATATTGTTTTAGGGGCGGGATGTTGGGTTATAGGGGATAAGGGTGGGGAGTGTTTTAAAAATATTTATTAATTTTGTAATATTTTTTTTAATTTAATTAGAAAATTTGAAATAAATTTTGCATTTTATGTTTAATTTTAGGAGCGGGATGTTGGGTTATAGGGGATAAGGGTGGGAGTGTTTTTAAAATGTTAAATTTTTTTGTAATATATTGTAAAATTTAATTAGAAAATTTGATTTCAAATTTGGAATTTATATTTAATTTTAGGAGCGGGATGTTGGGTTACAGGGGATAAGGGTGGGAAGTGTTTTAAAAATGTTTATTTATTTTGGAATTTTTTATAAAATTTATTTATAAATTTTAAATGTAATTTAAAATTTTATATTTAATTTTAGGAGCGGGATGTTGGGTTACAGGGGATAAGGGAGGGAAGTGTTGTCACATTTTGTTTTTAATTTGGAATATTAAATAACATTTATTTAGAAATGTGGAATTAAAATTTGTTTTTTATATTTTATTTTAGGAGTGGGATGTTGGGTTATAGGGGATGAGGGTGGGGAGTGTTTTAAAAATGTTGATTAATTTAGGAATAATTTGTAAAAATTATTTAGAAATTTAGAATAAAATTTAGAATGTTATATTTAATTTTAGGAGCGGGATGTTGGGTTATGGGGATAAGGGTGTGGAGTTTTTTAAATTTGTGTAAAATTTTGGCAATATTGTATAAAAAGTATTTATAAATTTTGATTTAGATTGTAAAATTTAAAATTAATTTTAGGAGTGGGATGTTGGGTTATAGGGGATAAGGGTGGAGAGTGTTTTAATTTTTTTTTATTAAATTGGAATGTTTTTTAAAAATAATTTAGAAAATTAGAAATAAATTTGCAATATTATATTTAAATTTAGGAGTTGTATGTTGGGTTATTGGGGATAAGGATGGGGAGTGTTTTAAACATGTTTATTTGTTTTGGAGTATTTAATAAAATTCAGTTAGAAATAACAATGAAATTTCGAATGTAATATTTAAATTTATGAGTGGGATGTTGGGTTATAGTGGATAAGGGTGGGGGGTGTTAAAACATTTTTATTTTGTTGTAATATTTTATAAAATGTATTTACAAATATTTAAATTAATTATGATTTGTATATTTAATTTTATGAGGTGGATGTTGGGTTATAGGGGATAAGGGTGGAGAGTGTTTTAAAAAGTATTTTAAATTTGTAATATTGAGTAATTTATAATTTAAAAAAATATATTATAATATAATTATTTTGGATAAATTTCAGATTGGGGAGTTGGATTTGTAGAGGATAAGGGTGGGTATTATTTTATGTAAAATTTGGAATAATGATTAAAACTAACCTTTTTTTTATATATTTATATTTATATATTTTTATTGCACCTACTGTAATTAAATACATTATGGAGTGGGAATATTAAATTAATTAAGATCAGTATACATAATCTAGTCTAATTAAATATATTTAGGAGTGGGAATACTAAATTAATTAGGTTCAGTGTCTTGCACCTACCCTAATTAAATATAGATTGGAGTGAGAATAGTAAATTTATTCAGTTCAGTGTCCAGCACCTACCCTAATTAAATATATTTTGGAGTGGGAATAGTAAATTAATTAAGTTCAGTGTCCAGCAGTTACTCGAATTCAATATAGACTGGAGTGGGAATAGTAAATTAATTAAGTTCAGTGTCCAGCAGCTACCCTAATTTAATATAAATTTGAGTGAATGAAATGAATGAAATGAAAAAGAATTTCTAAAGCGCATGGCTGCCCTTGAGCGTCCCAGCGCTACGTGTACACACAGACAGACCTCCTCTGAGCCGCATCCAGAGATGTTAGTCATTCTGGGGGAAAAGGAACGTTTTAAGGGATTTTCGGAATCTGGTCAAGCTAGGTTCTTTCCTCATTGATGTTGGGAGGGAGTTCCATAGCTGACCCGCGTTTATTGAAAAGCGGCGTCCTCCGGTCCTTGTTCTTTTTGCTCTCGGGATAGCTACCAGGTTTTCCTCGCCAGAGCGGAGCGTTCGTACTGATTTGTAAGGGCGGATCAGATCTCTGAGGATCGGAGGGCCTGTGCCTTGGAGGACTCTGAACACTGTACAGAGCGCTTTGAATTTCACTCTCGCTCTTATGGGCAGCCAATGGAGCGCTTTCAAGGCCGGTTTTGCTGACGTTCTTCTAGGTGTGTTCGTCAGCAGTCTTGCAGCTGCATTCTGTGCCCTCTGGAGCACGTTCAAGGTGTATTCCGGTGCAGCCAGGAAAAGGGCGTTGTTATAATCCAGTCTTGACAGAATAAGGCCCTGTACCAGCAATTTCCTAGAGTCTAATGGGAGTAAGTGAGAATAGTAAATTAATTAAGTTCAGTGTCCAGCACTTATCTTAATTAAATATAGACTGGAGTGGGAATAGTAAATTAATTAAGTTCAGTGTCCAGCACCTACCCTAATTAAATATAGACTGGAGTGGGAATAGCAAATTAATTAAGTTCAGTGTCCAGCACCTACCCTAATTAAATATAGATTGGAGTGACAATAGTAAATTAATTAAGTTCAGTGTCCAGCACTTATCTAAATTTAATAAAGATTGGAGTGGGAATAGTAAATTAATTACGTTCAGTGTCCAGCACTTATCTTAATTAAAAATAGGCTGGAGTGGGAAAAGTACATTAATTAAGTTAAGTGTTCAGCACCTACCCTAATTAAATATAGATTGGAGTGAGAATAGTAAATTAATTAAGTTCAGTATCCAGCACTTATCTTAATTAAATATAGACTGGAGTGGGAATAGTAAATTAATTAAGTTCAGTGTCCAGCACCTACCCTAATTAAATATAGATTGGAGTGAGAATAGTAAATTAATTAAGTTCAGTATCCAGCACTTATCTTAATTAAATATAGACTGGAGTGGGAATAGTAAATTAATTAAGTTCAGTGTCCAGCACCTACCCTAATTAAATATAGATTGGAGTGAGAATAGTAAATTTATTAAGTTCTGTGTCCAGCACTTATCTTAATTAAATATAGACTGGAGTGGGAATAGTACATTAATTAAGTTTAGTGTCCAGCACCTACTCTAATTAAATATAGATTGGAGTGAGAATAGTAAATTAATTAAGTTCAGTGTCCAGCACTTATCTTAATTAAATATAGACTGGAGTGGGAATAGTAAATTAATTAAGTTCAGTGTCTAGCATCTATCCTAATTAAATATAGATTGGAGTGAGAATCGTACATTTATTCAGTTCAGTGTCCAGCACCTACCCTAATTAAATATATTTTGGAGTGGGAATAGTAAATTAGTTAAGTTCAGTGTCCAGCACCTACTCTAATTCAATATAGATTGGAGTGAGAATAGTAAATTAATTAAGTTCAGTGTCCAGCACTTATCTTAATTAAATATAGACTGGAGTGGGAATAGTAAATTAAATAAGTTCAGTGTCCAGCACTTATCTTAATTAAATATAGACTGGAGTGGGAATAGTAAATTAATTAAGTTCAGTGTCCAGCACCTACCCTAATTAAATATAGATTGGAGTGAGAATAGTAAATTTATTAAGTTCAGTGTCCAGCACTTATCTTAATTAAATATAGACAGGAGTGGGAATAGTAAATTAATTAAGTTCAGTGTCTAGCATCTATCCTAATTAAATATAGATTGGAGTGACAATAGTAAATTAATTAAGTTCAGGGTCCAGCAGTTATCTTAATTAAATATAGGCTGGAGTGGGAATAGTAAATTAATTAAGTTCAGTGTCCAGCACCTACCCTAATTAAATATATTTTGGAGTGAGAATAGTAAATTAATTAAGTTCAGTATCCAGCACTTATCTTAATTAAATATAGACTGGAGTGGGAATAGTAAATTAATTAAGTTTAGTGTCCAGCACCTACCCTAATTAAATATAGGCTGGAGTGGGAATAGTAAATTAATTAAGTTCAGTGTCCAGCACCTACCCTAATTAAATATATTTTGGAGTGAGAATAGTAAATTAAGTCTGTAGTCGGAGTAGTAAATTAATTAAGTTTGTTAAATAGCAATTATTATCATTAAATATAGAGTTGAATAGGAACAGTTAAATTACTTTGTTTTAATATACAATAATTCTGTAGATTTTAGTTTTTGTTGGATAAAACATAGAAGTCATATCAGAATGCAAATTGCAATTTTTTGTATTAAATAGTAGAAAGGAAAATATGATTTTTTTTATAGTTGTTGGAACGTATATTAATTACAGAGAAAATATTGTTTATTATTAGGCATATTATAACAATTGTGGTGCCGATTCCGGTCCTGGAAAAACCGGGTACGAACCGTCGGTCGGAGCGTTTTCTCCGTCCGACTCGTACCCGGGAAAAAAACATTACAAACATGCAAGTACGAATCGCACGGAAACACCATTTCCGTACGAGTCGTAAAAAACACCTACCGACGAAAATATACATACAAATGTGATTCGGGAAAGCGCCGACGTGACGTCGGGACGCTTTCAGCCAGCGTTTCACGGACCAGGAAGTACGATTCGAACCGACAGCAGTCCGGACGGCAATGTTTTTACGGCACCCAAAAAGTGCCGGAAAAGCGAAGTACGCCGCAAAACGACCAGATTAGGGGGCCCGTTACGCGCCGTACCCCCCTCAGCCCCCGTGAGTACGCGCCAAACCCCCCTGCCCCCGTGAGTACGCGCCGAACCCCTCCCGCCCCCGTGAGTATGCGCCAAACCCCCACCCGTGTATGTACACCCGTGTATGTACGAGTCGTACCCCCACCCGTGCTAGGGGTACGCACCGTACATACACGGGTGGGGGTACGACTCGTACGTACACGGGTGGGGGTACGACTCGTACGTACATGGGTGGGGGTACGACTCGTACGTACACGGGTGGGGGTACGACTCGTACGTACACGGGTGGGGGTACGACTCATACGTACACGGGTGTGCATACACAGGTGGGGGTACGACTCGTACGTACATGGGTGGGGGTACGACTCATACGTACACGCGTGTACATACACGGGGGGTACGACTCGTACTCATGGGGGCTGGGGGGGGTTCGGCGTGTACTCACGGGGGCTGGGGGGGTCGGCGCGTACTCACGGGGGCTGGGGGGGTCGGCGCGTATGCGGGCACATGTCTCCATGGTTGCTATGGGAGTTCGGTCCGTACGGTGCATTTTCCATACGGTTGTAACATCGGACGCACGGGACGGATCGTACTTGCGAGCTCGGACTTCACTTTTCACATTTGTACGTAAAATCGTCCGGGGATGTGTCGGACACTTTTTCCGACCCGAGGACGTGTGGGGAAATTTTCCAAATGCGATTCGTATGGACTTTTTCCCATACGAATCGTACTTGGCAGTTTGTACGCTACTTGTACGATTCGTACGGTAAAAAGACCGGATACGAGTCGTACGGGGAAAATGTTTCCAGGATCGGAATCGGCACCTAAATCATTGAAATAAACATGTAATAAAATAATTACTATTTAACATTTGTATTATTGTAATAAATTTTTTATAATGGATATCTATTTTTGTAATGTATATTTTGGACATTAATATATGAACAGAAAAAATAAATAAAATAGTTTTTTTCTGATTTTTATAGCCGTTTAACATGTTTTAATTTATATTGTATACTGTAAATATTTGTACACTTTATTTGAATTTGTAAGAAATTGTATGTTTTGAAATATATGATTAATATATTTTAATTATTAATATTAATATTAGATAATTAATATTGAAAATGTTTACATTTTATAATAGTTCTTCTTTTTATTTTTAGTTCTGGTATGTTGTAGATACAATATAATAATTATATCATGTTCATACATTTTTTTTTTGTAATATATACATTTTTATTATTAGATTAGTAAATATATTTATTTTATTATATTTATTATTATAAGTTAAATAATTTTCACATATATAAAATAAATAGGTATTATTTTTGAGTATTTTATTCTAATGTTTTACTAATTTTTAAAGTAATGTGTAATGTTAAATAAATATTTAGGACATATAGGTGCCAATTACGATCCGGTAAAAAATGTCCCCGTACGACTCGTATCCGGTCTTTTTACCGTACGAATCGTACAAGTGCCGTACAAACTGGCAATCACGATTCGCATGGTAAAAAGTCCATACGAACCGCCTTGGGAATATTTCCCCACACGTCCTCGGGTCGGAAAATGTGTCCGACACGTCCTCGTACGATTTACCGTACAAATGTGAAAGGTGAAGTCCGACCGAGGAATCACGATCCATCCCATGCGTCCGAGGCAACAACCGTATGGAAAAAACACCGTCCGCACCGAACTCCCATAGCAACCATGGAGACATGTGCCCGCATATGCGCCCAACACTCCCCCCAGCCCCCGTACGTCCGACACGTACCCCCGTGTATGTACACCCCCACCCGTGTATGTACACCCCTGTACGTTCGAGTCGTACCCCCACCCCTGTACGTGTCGTACCACCGTCTATGCACACCCCCCACCCATGTACGTGTCGCACCACCGTCTATGTACACCCCCCACCCCTGTACGTGTCGTACCACCGTCTATGTACACCCCCCACCCATGTACGTGTCGTACCACCGTCAATGTACACCCCAGTACGTTTGAGTCGTACCCCCACCCCTGTACGTGTCGTACCACAGTCTATGTACACCCCAGTATGTTCGAGTCGTACCCCCAGCCCTGTACGTGTCGTACCACCGTCTATGTACACCCCCCACCCCTGTACGTGTCGTACCACCGTCTATGTACACCCCAGTACGTTCGAGTCGTACCCCCACCCCTGTACATGTCGTACCACCGTCTATGTACACCCCAGTACGTTCGAGTCGTACCCCCACCCCTGTACGTGTCGTACCACCATATACCTAAACCCCAGTACGTTCGAGTCGTACCCCCACCCCTGTACGTGTCGTACCACCGTCTATGTACACCCCCCACCCATGTACGTGTCGTACCACCGTCTATGTACACCCCCCACCCCTGTACGTGTCGTACCACTGTCTATGTACACCCCCCACCCATGTACGTGTCGTACCACCGTCTATGTACACCCCCCACCCCTGTACGTGTCGTACCACCGTCTATGTACACCCCCCAGCCCTGTACGTGTCGTACCACCGTCTATGTACACCCCCCACCCCTGTACGTGTCGTACCACCGTGTACCTACACCCCAGTACGTTCGAGTCGTACCCCCACCCCTGTACATGTCGTACCACCGTCTATGTACACCCCCCACCCATGTACGTGTCGTACCACCGTCTATGTACACCCCCCACCCCTGTACGTGTCGTACCACCGTCTATGTACACCCCCCACCCATGTACGTGTCGTACCACCGTCTATGTACACCCCCCACCCCTGTACGTGTCGTACCACTGTCTATGTACACCCCAGTACGTTCGAGTCATACCCCCACCCCTGTACGTGTCGTACCACCATCTATGTACACCCCCCACCCCTGTACGAGTCGTACCACCGTCTATGTACACCCCCCACCCCTGTACGTGTCGTACCACCGTCAATGTACACCCCAGTACGTTCGAGTCGTACCCCCACCCCTGTACGTGTCGTACCACCGTCTATGTACACCCCAGTACGTTCGAGTCGTACCCCCACCCCTGTACGTGTCGTACCACCGTGTACCTACACCCCAGTACGTTCGAGTCGTACCCCCACCCCTGTACGTGTCGTACCACCATCTATGTACACCCCCCACCCCTGTACGTGTCGTACCACCGTCTATGTACACCCACCACCCCTGTACGTGTCGTACCACCGTGTACCTACACCCCAGTACGTTCGAGTCGTACCCCCACCCCTGTACGTGTCGTACCACCGTCTATGTACACCCCAGTACGTTCCAGTCGCACCCCCAACACAACCTCCTAAGTACGGAGCGCACCCCAGGCCCCAACATCCCAACTGCATGTACGAGTCGTACCAAGCCACACACAAGGACAGCACCGTACAACCAAATGGCCCATGTACACACCGTACACACGCTCAAAACGCACGGACACAACCAGGACAAAACAAAACAACACAAGAATACACTATTCGAATGGCACAAAGCCACTAAACATGGCCAACAAAAACTAAAAAAAACACATCCACTGACCTGCAAGTGCCAAAAACAAACAGAGGCCCAAAACACCACCACTCCTTATAACACACCCACCCAAACTTCAAACACAGCCACACCCACCCATGGACCAATAAAAAGGGCCCACACACACAAACCATGAGCCTTTGCAACAGACTCACTGCTGCCAGACACCACAGAACCATACTACAAGCTACACCACACCTTACACTTGCACACCTTCACACAACCACCTTCACAAACACCCCCTCATCACATTCACACACACACACACCTGCACAACCACACCCACACACCCACAACCATCCACACCCCCCCACCATCCACACCCCTCACCATGCCCACTACCAAGAATCCAAAGTTCAGTAACCGAGAGTTGGAGGTTCTAGTCGATGAAATCCTCAGAGTCGAGCCCCAGCTCTTTGGAACATTGGTCAGAAACACCAGCATGTCTGCAAAAACAGCCATGTGGCAGACCATCATCGATGCTGTGAATGCTGTTGGGGACACCAGAAGGACCAGGCAGGAATGCCAAGCCAGGTGGTACGATCTGCGGAGGAGGGTCCGAGCCAAGATGCTGGAGGAACACAACCAGGCCAACGCCACTGGAGGAGGGCCCTCCCGCAGACCCGTACACTACCAGCCCTGGGAGGAGAGGGTGATGGAAATACAGCCGGTGGAGGCAGTCGAAGGATTAGGAGGACTCCGAGACCCGGGTGAGTACACAAACAACGCACCTCACATGGGGGGAACGTCATCCACAACCAAAATCACTAACAGGCACGCAACCACCCCAACCTATCGCATGACTCAACCACACTCCAGGAACACGCACATGCCACTGCCGCCACCATGCCCCATGCACCCAGCAGGACAATGTCAAGTCACAGGCCACAGAAGACACCAACACATGACACGGTAACCCGGATGGCGGGAGGGTGGGCCCCAAATATCACATAGCGCAACTCAGAAGCAGACAACAATGCCCTCTGCCCATATGGCCCAGGTCACAGCCAGACAAACAGTGTGTCCCCACACAGGAAAGACTCGCCAGCAAATGGCGGATGCCTTGCATCAACACATGGGGGTGAAGGCACTGTTTTGCACATGACAGCAGCTAATGAACAGCCAACACTGTGAAAGAGTGGCAGCACACACAACCACAGCAGCAGCGCACACACAGACACTACACCCAATGGGTGCCTGGAGATCAGAAACAAACTCACAGCAACAAGCCAAGGGCCATTCAAAGGACTGCAAAAAGTGTGTGTCTAGGAAGCTGGGCTGAGGTGACAGAGGGTGACACACAGAGGGAGGGAGAGGGGGACAGAGAGGGAGGGAGAGGGGGACAGAGAGGGAGGGAGAGGGGGACAGAGAGGGAGGGAGACACAGGGACATGGACAGAGGGAGGAGGCTGACACACGGAGGGAGGGAGAGGGGGACAGAGAGGGAGG